>NC_136069.1:335721552-338121552 GCF_964261635.1 Lissotriton helveticus | reverse complement strand
GACAGGAAGGTGGGGTTTACCGAAAGAAATGATGAGCTGGGAATGAGAGGGCGCTCTGAGATCAGAAGTCCTTTGTTGATACATTTTTAAACATTGGCCTTCACATAATTTATGATGTGAGGGAAAATAAGGATAAAACACAGAATTCAAATTTGTCTTAGTTCACCTATTAATTTGAAACAAAACACCTGTAGAAGAAAATTGACCAGAGGAAATATCCAAAGCCTTAACGTCTGAAACACTTTTAATAGAAACCAGACACAAAAGCATGGTAAGTAGACGCGCAAACAGCAAGTCCAAAAAAAGTACTTCTTTTTATTCAGTTAATCTTACAAACCGGCACACTGCCAATGCGGTTCGTTCGTTTCCGATTGTGCCAAAAGGGAACTTCGTCAGGCTCTTGAATAATTGGCCAATGGGCAAGATAGTGAGACAGGACAACCAGCGGGGTCCTTAGCGGCACAATGCGCGAGGTCAACTAATGATGAGAGTCTCCTAAATAATTAGATCAGTCAACGCAGAAAATATTGCAAAATGAAACAGGCAACGTCCTATAAGATCAATCTGAAAGGGGGCTGAGCCATTCTCACCATTATTATAACCTTTTCGAGTACTTCTTGTTCACACACATAAAATATTGTAAGATTTTAACTTTACTTCGCTTTTGGAAACTTTATCTTCACCAAGACGCTACTACTTCAATCACCTCTCATTATTGCTGGGGGGTCAACTATATATGAGGAATACCCTCGTCATCCTTAGCCCCCTTTCAGATTGGTCTTATAGGATGTCGCCTGTTTCATTTTACAATATTTTCCGTGTTGACTGATCTAATTATTTAAGAGACTCTCATCATTAGTTGACCTCGCGCATTGAGCCGCTAAGGACCCCGCTGGATGTCCTGTCTCACTATCTTTCAATGCCCATTGGCCAATTGTTCAAGAATCCTGACGAAGTTCCCTTTTGGCACAATCGGGAACGAAACGCGTTGACTGTGTGCCGGTTTTTAAGATTAACTGAATAAAAATAAGTACTTTTTTGAACTTGCTGTTTGCGCATCTACTTTCTACGAGTGCACCTTCCATCTTTTTGTGAAAACTGTGACCTGACTTGCACCTTTGGACGACGGGTGCGGGAAATGTTTTGCACCAAAGTTTTTGTTATTAATGGTACATGTTGATTGGTTGAGCTGACCTTGGTCTGTCATTTGTTCCTTTCTTGCTAATCACAAACGCATGGTAAGCTTAGCAGACAACATCTTTAGAGAAAGAGCGGAATTATCTGGTGAATCAGAAAACAATTTGAGAACATTAACATCCCATAAACTAGAATACTTTCCAACATAGGTTTGGAAAACCGAACTCCTCTCAGAAGAGGGCAGATCAAAGGATGAACGCCCACTGGCTTGCCATTGATTGGTGAGTGGTTAACAGAAATGGCATATCTGTACAAGTTGACAGTCCTTTAGGACTTGCCTGCACTAGCCTCAGAGGCCAAGAAATTGACCACAAAATTCAGAGGGGCTGAAAAGGGATCGACATGTCTTTCCATACACCAGCTTGACCAAAGAGACCAAGTGGATTTGCAAGCTTTTGAGGTCCCAGGGGCCCAGTCCTTGCTGATAAAGAGAGAAACCTCTTGCGAAAGGAGGAGGTCAGAAGGAACAGGCTGGAAACTTTCCAAGCGGACAGGACCAGGGAGTTGTCCAGGATGAGACTGTGTGGAAGGCCTAGTGGGTTCAGAAGTAAGTCCTTGCGTGCCGGGAGAAGCACCGGGAAATCCACCACCATTTCCAACACGGACGGAAACCAAATTTGAGATTGCCAAAAGGGGGCCACAATGACCAGGGACGTCGACTGACGACGAACCTGGGAAAGCACCCTGCTGATCATGAGAAAAGGATGAAATGCATAATTGAAGTGAAGGGACCAATCTTGGAGGAAAGCATCCTTTGCCATGCCCAAAGGATCTGGGCGCCAACTGAAGAATCGAGGCAACTGAGTGTTGAGACAGGAGGCAAAGAGATCAATGTAGAAAGCAGAGCAGGGATTGAATGGTGTTGAGATCGGACTGAAGGAGCTGTTTGTCCGTGTTCATGATCAAAATTTCGTCCAAGTAGATGATTAGTTTGATCCCGAGGGATCACAGAAAGGCCACCACTGGCTTCATGAGTTTCGTAAAGCACCACGGTGCTGAAGACCGGCCGAAAGGAAGAGAGGTGAAGCAATATGTTATGCCCAACCACTGGAATTGAAGAAATTTGGAATGAGAAGGATAAATGGGAATGGTGAGGTATGCGTTCTGTAAATCCAATCTTATCATCCAATCGTTTGGACAAAGGGTATCTCTTAAGTGAAGAATAGTCTCCATCTTGAAGTGGCGACACACCATGAACTGGTTGAACCATTTTAGATTTATCACAGGACGCATCTTTTAGTTCTTTTTCTGAACTAGGAAAATTGAACTTAGAAACCCTGTAGGATTGAAGGGAGCAATCTGGATGACCTGTTTTTGAAGAAGGTTGAGACATTGCTTTTGAAAAAAAACAGAGGAGGAGGGAACACAGTTTGGGAAGGTAGCAAATAAAGCTCTAAAAGATAACCTTGAACGGTATTTAGGACCCAAAGATCTGTACTGGTAGTTTGAAATTTTGGAAGAAACAGTTTTAGACGTCCTCCCACAGGGAGAGGGGGAGATAGATAGACATTGTTGATTGTTGTTGTGATAGTTCTTCTGGCCTCAACCTCTGAATCCTCAACCCCTTTGTGGGTAGAATTGAGGCTTGTAGTCCTGGGAGCTGGAGCCTTGGTTGTGATAGGGACGGAGGGAAGAGCGGCTCCTGCCTCTGCCGGCCCGTCCAAAAACCCGAGGCGAAAACACTTTCATGATAGATTGTTGTGCCTTATCCAAAGAGACGATGGTAGACACAAACCTGCTGAGATCTTTGATCAGAGAATCGCCGAAGAGAAGACCATTAGCCTTAATGCCTGGATCTTGTGGGGCTAAATTAGCCAACTTGGGTTCTAGTTGATAAGAAGCCCTTTGCGGCGCTCATGTGTGATGGCGGCATTGGCGTTCCCAAGTAGACAAAAAGCTCGTTGGACCCACATCGAGATGTCTTCCGCCGACAACTCAGAGCCATCCTGACGGGCAGATTCTGCCAAGTCAACAATACGAGCCAAAGGACCCACCACATCAAGCAGTTCATCTTGACAGGTGGACCAAGCCTTGTCCACCCCTTTACGTGTGTCTTTGCCGAATTTAGAAAAAAAGGTAAGTAAGGATTGATCAATGGTAGGGACCATGGCAACCTTCTCAGCCAGAGAGGGTTTAGAAAACTCGGACTTCAACCTCGACCTGACAGAAGAATCCAAGGGAAGGAGTAGTCTGGCCAATATATTATCGCTAACATGAGGGGCAGGAAACCATTCGGTGGAATTAGGGTGGCGAATGGAGGAAGAATCAAACATAGGCACACCTTCTGAATCCATGACTGGCTCAAAAGAAAAGGAATCAGACTTACATTTTTTTGAAGGAGGTGAGGGAGGGTCAGAAACATCAAAAAAGTCAAAAAGGTCATCTGCGTCATCCATGTCGTCATCTGTGTCCATAATGGTGGAAATAACCAACTTTTTGGGAACCTCTGTATGCTTCGACTTAGATTTGTGTTTGCCCTCGGAACCTAATAACAGCTCCTTGGAAGGAGGCCTGGGAGGCACTTGGCCCTCAATCAAGCCCAAGGAAACCTCGCTATTCAGAAGTGACGCAGAATTGGAAGCATGGAAAGAAGCAGAGGAAACCACCTTTCTTTTTCTGCTATCCCCCGCAGACTGGGCCAGTGCTTTGGACAAGATACTCAACATAGAATTTTCCATGCCTTTAGACATGCGCTTCATGGACACCTCCACAGCATTCTCCACAGAAGAATTTATAAACCTGTTCAAATCATGCCTGAAGGCTTCGCATTCCTCATGAATTTATTCTGGGTCAGGAGAACTATTAATCTCCATTTTCAGCAAAGTGAAGGAGAAAAGAGGTAACCAAGGGTTAACTGTGCTACTGGAGGGTGGAACACGAGGAGAACACTCCCTTTAGGGGTGGGCCACAAACCCCCGAGCACACAGGAGCTCCGTCAAGCGGCCGGGAGGCAGGGACCGAGAGTGCTGCAGAACTCAGTAGAAAGGAGCGGAACTAAACACTGTTCAGTGCGAGGTGAGCAAAGGGACATACACGCCTACGCGAGCTCTGATAAGCGGGCAAAAGACAGCGAATGCTCCGTGAAGGAAAAGACACTGCGCAACGGAAGAGACCAAGCGGAGTTGTGCCCGCAAGGGGGGGGGGAATACAGAGCGGGTCAAAGCGGCAGCGGAGAAAGCGGTGAAAGGCGAAGCCCTAAGCACATTACCACAATAACAGTGTAAACGGTTGCAAATATACCATATAAACAAACAATGATGGGCATAAAAGCATATAACGATAGAGCAACGGAGTTAAGTCACTCATCTGACTGCGATCAGGAAGAAAATAGGAAGCTCCGCTGCCAGTAGTGACGTTATCTAGGCTAGTATGCACTGATTGGCTATAAGGTTTCCTGTTTTAGGTGTTCCCATTGGCCAGTTTGTTTACCTGGGCCCGTGGGAACTGTCGTTTTTTACTTATCTTGGCTGCTGTGATAATAAAGCAAGATAAGAAAAGCATAATAGGAGCCTCCGGTCTTGACATAAAATTATTATGCCAATGGTATCATTAGGATTGTGACGATTATGGAGGACTGAGAAGCAGTTAACTTTCACATGAATATTTCAAATGTCGTCCCATAATACATTTTGGTCAGTGGCTTGGCAGTTCGGGCTGGACTGTTCCCATGAGGCACAGGGTCAGACTGATTTGCATATGGCCATGTCTGAACTGGGGTGGCAGAGTGGGCTAAAGAACGGTGATGGATTAAACCCAGAACTTTTGACTGGGTGTGAGTGTTTGATTGGTTCAGATGCTCCATCCATCACCACCCCCGTTTGTACCGCTTGGTTTGGTGATGCTCCCAGAGGTGAACCAAGCACTGTGCAACCTACCATTGAGGTACCTTTTTCTTATATATGAGATGGACCTACCTATACAAAGAAAACATAATAACAAAAATCAGAATTAATCAAAAGGAAAATAGACAGAGCAGCCTCCAAAATTAAAACATGCCAAATAACATGCATTGGGTGGTTAGTGCAACTAACAAGTGTTTAGCCCAATAAAATCAAAGAAGCAAAACGTGACAAATGTGACACACATCAAGGTACTGAGGTGAGGGTGGTGGTAACCAACCACTGTCAAATAATTGCAGCTACAGACTCACACGATTTAGGTGGTGGTCAGACTCCATCGAGTTACAGGAAGAGGGTTTACATTACAAAAGTTAACGCCCTACTAGGTAAAAGCAGATAAAGGTTTTGTCAAAGTTAGGAGAAACAAGAGAGATAAGCTAAAATGGGTGCACACCTCACAAGAGCAGAGCGGTGCCCCAAAGGAAGGGATCATACTCACAGTTAAGGCGGAATCCGGTGCCGGGAACCTACCCCTCATTCTGCCTGCTTGGAAGAGTGAGGGGGGTATTTGCAGGACCGGCTTAAGTATCTGGTGAGATGCTGAACTCAGCACATGTGTTACTCATTCTATGGCTTGTTGGTTTACCGCCCCCCTGGTTCTCAGGCTGCATCAATCTCTAATCTTTGTCAGTTCCTTGACACCAAAGCGGACTCTTCAGAGTTTACCGTGCTTGGGGATTTTAATCTTGACTTTGATGACCTTTTCAACAGTGACTCAGCCTATGTCACAGATGTAATGAATAGTTTGGGTTTAGAACAACAAGTGCATGGACCTACTCACGTCTTCAGGCCACGCCTTGTTGGACTTTTTTCATATAATCCGCACCTACATGATCTCCTCTCCCTACCTCTGACATGGACAGATCGGATGTACGTTGTTACAACGCAGGTTGTAACAACGCATACCTTTACCACGCGGCCGCTACAACGCAAGTTGTTACCACGACTTGCATTGGAGGGTGCGGATTTAGGATTTTTATAATTTTATATTCCAACACCAGTCCCCGTGGATACTAGGGAAGGTGTTGGAATATAAATTTATAAAATTCCTTATCCCACAGTGCCCTCCAGCGCAAGTCGTGGTAACGACTTGCGTTGTAACGGCCGCGTGGTAAAGGTACCGCGTTGTAAAAAATTTGTGGTAAACGTTGTTTACCGGACAGATCATTCTGCAGTCATGGTCAATCTTAGTTTCACCTTAAATACTCCAGTCACTGTGCAGCATCGACCCCTTAGGCCTTCTCACCCCTGGCACAACATAAATTTGGATCTGCTGGTAAGGACACTCGCTTCCTCCCCGCCATTAGCCTCCCTAGATATCGACAAGGTGGCCAGCTCCTATCACCCCTGGATTGACTAAGCATTAGACCAAAAAGCCCCTTTCAAAGCCCATAAAATCTTAAGATAATCCCCTTCAAAACCCTGATTTTCTGAAAACCGTAGACTACAGAAGCAGGCTTGCTGTAGGCTTGAAAGGAAATGGAGGGTTAACTATGACCCCTCAAATAATGACCGGTACAAGTAGTCTTTATTAATTTACAAAAATCTGATTCTAAGTAAGAAAATGAGTTACTTCAGTAACAAAATTGAATCTGCAAAGAACTCTTCTAATGAGTTTTTCACCACAGTCGAACAATTAACTAAACCCCCCGAAAATAAAAATAATACCATTTGTCAACATTTTTGTAATTCCCTAGTGTCCTTTTTTCAGGATAAGATTAACGCAATCTAAGCAGCCAATTCCAACTCAGGTTTGACCCCTCAGAAGGAGTTCAGCCACCTGATTCAGTCCATGTCATCCCTGCAGGTGCAACAGAACTTTTCATCTGCCACACGTGTGGTAATGACCCTGGGACCTTGGCGTCCTTCTCTTATCTTTCTCCTAGTCGAGTGCTGAGACTCATGACTGTAATAAAATCGGTCTGTCCCCTGGATCCTTGTCCTCCAAAAATCATTTGCCTAGCTCCTGAAATCACTTCAGAACACCTCACAAAACTTTTTAATCAGGTACTCATCACAGGCTACTTTCCATTAAAATGGAAATTAGCATTAATTCTCCCCCTCCGTAAGAAGCCCAATTTGGATGTCTCAAATCTAAATAACTACCAGCCCATCTCCCGCCTGCTGTTCCCAGAACAAGTATTGAAAAAGCTTTCAATTCTCAACTGACAGTCTTCATAGATGAACACGACCACCTGGACCCGTCTCAGTTTCGCTTCAGAACCTATCACAATACAGAACTCACCCTAATCACGGTATCAGAGCAAATTCGTCAGACCATTGTTTCAGGAGACAACGCCGCCTTGATACTAAACCTTTCGGCGATGTTTGATACCTTTAATCATGATATCCTCTTGGCCATCTTTCCTCAATTGGGATCAGGGCTTTTGCTCTTCTGAAATCTTTTCTTTCTGAAGAATGCAATGTGTAGCACTTGAAGAGTTTAACTCCCCTCCTTTCTCCTTGGCATGCGGTGTTCCTCAGGGCTTGTCTCTGAGCCCCTCCCTTTTCACCATTTACTTGGCACCGAAGGCTAAATTGATCAGATCTTTTGGATTTTGTGTAATTTCATAAGCAGATGACAACAAATCGTGGTGTCTGTAGCGAGTGACCCAGCAGAAAAGTCTTCATGCTTCCACGACTGCATGGTTCAGGTCCGGAATTGGATGACCCACAAGTGCCTAAAGCTTAACTCTGGAAAAACTGAGGTTGATCTCTTATGAAGAAATGTCTCCATATGGTCCCCTTCATGTTGGCCGACAGAGTTTGGCACACCTCCTACACCACCCTCCAAAGCCAAGAACCTAGGAGTGTTTTTCGAAAGTAAACTTTCTTTTGAGGGCCACATAAACTCCATCACCTCTGACTAATTTTTTACCATCAAACTTCTCAGGAAAGTGTTCCCTTTCATTCCTAAAGATCTGCAGGGAACGGTGTCCACCTCCCTTGTTCTCTCAAGAATATAATATTGTAATCCTCTGTTTGTCAGTCTTCAGAAAAAATGCTTAAGCAAAATCCAGATCTTACAAAATGGAGCAGCTTGACTCCTTTTGGACATTCCTAAGCGCCAATCAGTCTCTTCAGCACTTAAGCACCTACATTGGCTCCCTGTCAATAAACGGATACATTTTAAGACCCTCAGCATTGCCACTGGGGCATTACATGGGCAAGGCCCTGAATTTTTCAGGATAGGTTCCTGCTGGTACACCCCCCCAGGACACTCTGCTCTGCCTCAGCATTTAATCTGGTGGTTCAAAGATTTAAAAAATTCCAATGGGAGGAAGGAGTTTTATAACCAGTACCTCACGTCTCTGTAATTTCCTTCCTATTGAACTGAAAAAAAACATTGATCTACTGTCATTCAGAAAAGCACTAAAAACCTGGTTCTTTCATCATAAAGTCTTCTCTTACGCCTTCTTAGCAATCTGTTCTGAGCTGGTATTAGAGTGGTTTATACATCAATTTTTCATTTCATTTTCATTCCAATCCAGATGGTGGCAGTGGAAGACGCCGTTGTGTCTCCACCGCCACCAAAAAAACCACCTCTTGAGGTTGCCATGACCCATATGGCTGAGAGGGAAGAAACAGCTGCGGGCCTCGTGGCAAATAAGGCAGGCGCCAAGGCTGCTGCAAAGGTAGGAAGCATTCCTTACAAACCTTGCTGTAACATCATTATGTATTTTTATCAGCTAGGAAATTAGGGACTTCTCCGCCCTTATCCCCACCATGATGGACCAGATCTTTGAATTGTTAACTGTGTCAAGGCACAAATCAGGTCCATAAATGCTAGTTGTACAATGCACTTTTTAGATTTGTATATTTACTGATGAGCAGGTATAAATTAAGGCATCGCTTCACAGTCCCTATGCTGTGGTGGAGCCTTGCTAAACTTCTGAGAGAATTGTATTCTCTTCGGCCCAAGTTTCCAGTCTAGCTAACAAAACTCTCCCTAGAATCTTAACTACGGAGTCAGTCAAGAAAAGAGATTAGCCAATAGCAGCCAGGATTGTTTCTCACCCCTTTTCCTAAAAATGGGAACAATTATGGCCTAAGACTATGAGGAAGAGATTCCATTTGCAATGGCAGCCATTATAACATTTATTGATATAGGGGGCCCTCATTGTAATATTATTATTATATACATTCATTGGAACACCATCTGGGCCAGGAACTTTTCCACTGAGGCTGTCCTTACTAGCAAGTACAATCTCAGTGACCCCAATTAGAGGTTTGAAATTGCAAAGCCTCAGATGTGCAGCTAGGTCATCTTTGAGAGGTATGGTCTGTAGTGCAATATTGAATTCAGACATTCAAGGGAAGAGTACTTGGGAAAAGAGGATATAATCAATTGTGCTGCCCGCACCACAACCTGTGAAGTCAGTTTCAATAAGCTTCTAGCAGGGCAAACCTCTGATGCAATACCAAGCTGTGTTTTACCAGTGTTTGTTTAGAGCCTGAGTGTATTGGGCCATGTCTAAAATGCAATTGCCCCTTCTTGTGTTAATTACACCACATGTTGAGGGCAATAAATTGCATGTGGTTTTATTAATGTCACCTACCATTATGATGGCAAATGGTTGAGTGCAATTGGTAATATACCTGTTAATTTCATGATCAAGATCATACATGATTTCATTGTAGTGGCGATCAAAATAGTTATTGTACATATTTAGCAACAAGATATTGTGGAAATGTGGAAACTGCATACGCAACATCTGGAAATGATGAGAGATAGTTGTACTATTTATAGTTTTAATGGCACGTGTAACTGATGCAAGAGTTGCCAGACCCCTCTTTGCCCTCTTCGCTATGGACAGTAAGGCTGGAGTAAAAAATGTGCAGTACCCATCTAGAAGAAAGGAATCTTGGGCGCATGTCTCTTGCCAACAGATCCCAGCGTTGTTCCATGCAAAAAGAAAGAACTTGTCACCCTTTACTCAGGGACTGATTAATTTGTGTGTTTGATTAAGAAATTTACAGTCTCATTATTTAATGAGACAGATATTCTTGTTAGTGGCTTACGAGCTTCCATTTCAAGATGGCGGCGTCGTGCATTCCCATCCAGCTCCCCAAGTGGTGTGAATGAGTTTCTAATTTCAACATTATAGAGGGTCTGCACAACTCATGGAGCACCTCTATCTGCTGGCATCAGACAATCCATAATAGTCGCCCAACTCAAGTGCGCTGTGGGGGCCCCCTGGGGCTTGGGGCCCCTGCACTGCAGGGGCTCCTGTGGCCTTTGTTACGCCCCTGCCCTGATTTCACCTTTTGCTTCCTGAGTCAATTTCAAAATAAATTATTTTAGTGTATTTAGGGGCTCTTTTGAATATCTTCTTAATCAATGGCAGCACTTTAAAACAAGGCCATAATATCAGGCCCGGCTGCAGGAATTTTTATTTGGGTGGGCCAAGGGTGCATTCGGGTGGGCCACTGCGGGCCCGATTTGTCTCTTATATGTCTAGCCAGGCCTGCCTCTGGGCCATCCTTTATCTCTTCTTAGTCTTACAAGGCCCAGTAAAACACACTCTTTTTTCCAACTCTCTTTCTGAATGTTATCACTCTCAAAAAGTGTTTTTTTCCATGTAATGTCCCTTTGATAGAAAGAGGAGGTTTCTGAGGTGGGAGTATCAGGCAAGTGACACTAGCCGTGCTCCCTCTGTGTGAGCCTTTAGGGATAATCCTGCATCAATACTACCTCCACCTGACCTTGGACTCTGCAACGCACTCCCTTATAGTCTTTATTATCCACTTTTCTACTACCCCTTTCCAGTGCATCTTATCTCACCGCTAACCTTGGTCCCCAGCCCCATACCAGCCACCATCTGGTTCCACTTTCATTATTCCCGTAAAAAACATTAGTAATATCACCTCCAAACTTGAAACATTGATTATAGCAGTAAATATAATTAGCACGCACTTTAAAGTATGTTCCACAGTTGCCCTAATGACCCGACTGCTAATTAAATAAACACGCATTTGCAATGCAATAGGTCTCAACTTTGCAAGAGTTTAAAATATTGCCATTGTAATGACAATGCCTTTCATTTATGTTTTAAAAATCAACACATAAATAAAAGGCATTGTAATTTACAATGCCAATAACTCAAACTCTAGCAAATGCAAGACCTATTGCATTGCAAATGCTTGTTTAAAATCTTGCGCCTCTTCTGGCCATTACCCTCCCTCATTTTGCGGGTCTTCAAATTTTTCACTCACAATCTTCGTTTATCGTGAAAGCACTTCTGTAATGAGGACACGTGTGAATGGCAATTTATTTATATAGCACTTACTATTTCTGATGAGGCATCATGATTTAGTTGTTTTAGTTGTTTCGACTCTGAATGTACATATTGTACAGTGTCTATTGTGCCCTTTATTAAAGGGCTCTGATGTCAACTCGGACTTCATGCGCACCACATAAAAGAAAATAAGCATTC
Organism: Lissotriton helveticus; assembly: GCF_964261635.1. Lineage (NCBI taxonomy): Eukaryota > Metazoa > Chordata > Amphibia > Caudata > Salamandridae > Lissotriton > Lissotriton helveticus. The sequence goes on along the minus strand of NC_136069.1, from coordinate 338,110,019 downwards.
AGACAGACGTTCCCAGCAAGCACTTAAAGACACGCCCGCTGTGTAGACTTCCAGCACAGAGGCCATGCAATGAATGAACATGACTGCCCGAACGTATGTCTGCCCCACATGTCCACATCAGTGTTCTGACCTGCCATTGGTTGTGAAGGGCCTGTTGGGTGTAAAGTGATAGGTGCAGCATGCCAATGAAAAACACCGAGTAGATAGACTTCTGGACTGAAAGTACCTGTGTAAAAAACACAAATCAATGTTTTTAAAATGTGTTATCAATTGCATGACTTGGTAAAAAGTAAAAAGTTATTGGTTTTTATGTATATTTTTGTATGCTTGTTTGTACCTGTAGGGGACAGTGGTGCAGTAAATTTTGTGTTTATTTTCAATTAAAAGGCCCCTTTTGAAGGATGTTGGTTGGAATAGGGAGTGCTGTCTAGAATGATTTAGGCGCGCATCACAGTATTGTTTCACATTGTAACTCATTCTCAGGTGACGACCATACATGACTAGGTCATGTGTAGGTAGATATTAACCCGAATTCACAGTGCCCATTTCAAACTCAGAGGAATGAAAGGCAAAGCTGGTCCAGTAAGAAAGTCTGTGTAAGCTGAATGTTGCACATAGCAGCAACAGGCGCATTGACACGATGGGCTATACTGCCTCACTTTGTATCCTATTAAGTCCACTGCGGTGCATGTTTTCACACAAGCCTCGACTTTCTTTTGATATGCAAATCTCCCAACTTTGAACCCCATTTACGATGTACACGACCTCTTCATGTTGATTGTTCGGGAGATAGGAAGAAGGAGGAATGTGCAGAGTCTCTGTGACAAAGGCGGTAACCTACTGAGCTATCAACATAAAATTCAGTGTATCTGCATTTAAAAACTACCAACAGACAAAATGGTTGCTCTCCAGCCGGATCATAAATCACCAAAGTTATTACATTTTTTATTATCGTATGTGCATTGTTGGCAGATGCACTGTGAGGGCCAAGGCTCATGTTTCGGTGGGCCAGGCTGCATAATATCCTGAGTAATTAAACCAAGCTCCAACAGAACATGTGCCTGACTTGTTGATCTTGGGAGTTTTAAAACCATCTGGTAAATTCTGCATTGAGCTGAGACCGTCCAGACGGACCACTACCCAGGACAGCAAATTTTGCTAGCCCTTGTGTTAATGAGAAAAGAAATTGTTTTTAGTCACTTTCCTAATTATGGAGTTTGAGTGGTTATTTAAGTTCAACTACAATGTGCGAGTATGAACTATCCATTCATGTTTTAAATTATTTTGGCTTGATAGTGAGGTGATCTAAGGACACTCAGTTAGAATCCTGAGTAATTATAAGTTAATGCACTGCCTATGCGTCTGTTACCTATTCTCCAAGAGACCCATGATATGTGTTTACTCTCAAAGACTAGCATCTTGCTTTGTTTTGCTGTTGACTATTAAACTGTTTACAGAATTATATGGATCCAAAGACGATGAAGATATTTGTAATCCTCTCCATTTACAGTTCAAAATTACAACGGCATCAGCATAGTGAATAACTTTTTTTTTTAATAAATCTCTTTATTGAGCAAAATAAGCAATCCACTTGTGTACAATGAATAATGAAGTAAGCCTCCAACAGGCCTCATTTGTAGCATATTACAGTAAACCAACAATCGTACATAGTGAATAACTTTAATATGCTTTAACACATTTTTGGAAAAAGGGGATTTGCCTTTTTCAATGGAAGAGCCGTGTCTGCAGTGTAAAGTTTAATGGACAATGGAGCATCTTTGCTTCAGCCCTTTGTTGGTATATATGCATACTGAGATCCAGTTTCCCTGGCCTGACTCAACCTGGACGCACGTACTATCATAAAACCCACTTGCTTCTCTGAATAGAACTGGATAAATTCCCCATGCACTTAATTTTCTCGACAATTACCCTTTACCTACCCCTTCAAATGTCCTACTGAAATATATGAAGCAAAGATCTATGAAGCAAATAAATAGCTTGGTCTTACATACTTGCACCTAATGATGGCCCGTTATAGAGATTATAAGGATGTCTAGACTGTTGTACTTTGGTCTATAGCCAGTATGATAGAATGGCAGCAGTTGTTTAACCTCTACCTGTGCTTCCAATTACTTCAAGAGCAATCTTGTGTACATTTTATAGTCTATGTCTAAGATAGCAACAGTGGCACCCATGGGGGGTGCTGGTGAATTCCTCGGTGGCCGCCCCGCAAGGGTCGCAGGTAAGAGCAGGGGGTGGGGGTGGGGGGATGCCGACTCCCCCAAAACTTGTCCGGGGTCGATACCCCCACCCCCTTGTCTATAACTCTTTAGGTCATCCGCATTTCCCATTTAATATAATGAGTGGAATATGGGTGGAGTATGGAGCCCCACCATGAGTCAGGGACTTCTTCTGATTTCAGAGCAGCATTATATAGTGGTGCAAGAAGTGGTACCCACCCCTTTGCAAAATATTGACAGTAGTGCTTTGGGGCCCTTTTGGGTGATCTAATAACAGTTTTAACCATCTTACAAATAACGTTTATATTTCTGATGTCATAATGAGTTCCTGTTTCCCTAAAACATTTGGTGATTCTGTGTAAACCCTAAAAAATGTAAAGAAAGTACTAACAGAAAGTGTAAAATGATTTAATTAAGCTACATTAGGGGTTTTATATTATTGGTCTATGCTAAAGCTGTAACATTATAGTCTGTCTTGACTACATTAGGGCTGTCTAGGCATAACTAAATCTCCAATCGAAACAGGGGTGCATGTCAATTGCTTCAGATTTTGGTGCATTGTCTGTTTCCCTATAGCAATGCTCAGTACCGGCAGCTACCGACCAGGGGTGGGGGGGTGGGGGGAGGTGATGAGGGAGGAGGGAATAATTAAAAAAGTAAAATGCACTTACCTCTTTACTGCCGACCGCCGGCCAACGCTTCTTCTATCTCCGTCCTCCTGGCAGGAAGCACACAGCCTCCCAGAATCCCCTGACCAATCACAACGCTGCCTTAGCAGCACTGTGATTGGTCTGGGCGCCATAGTTCGGCACTCAGACAGGGGCTTACAGTCTGTACAGCCTTCATGGAGATAATGCAGAGTGCGCATGAAGATTTGGCCAGCCCAAGATGACCGGCCAAAGCATCATGCGCACTTTGGGTGCTGCCATCACTCCTCCCCCTGTGACGAAGGGAGCCTAGCTACGCCCGCCTAGCCTCAGCTGCTCGCTGGAAACAAAAAAGCAAAATGATAATAAAGAACGTTATTATCATTTTATTTTTTGTATTCAGCTTGCAGCCGAACCAGTGGGGCGACGCTCTTCCGCCTTAGCGGAGGAGCCAATACTGGCAGATCAAATGAACCAGCCACACCTTAATGTTGAAAAAAGCCCGAAAGTTACTCCACCCAAGTGCTAGAGCAACTTCCCTTCCAGGGTGGGAAGGGGAATGGATAACTCCAAATTTTTTCCAGGGGTGTAGGTGAAGGCTTTCTCCATGAGTGAAAATATTTATGTTGTGGAGGAAACAAATGTGCATTTGCTCAACAGCCTTTCTTCCCTCTGTGCAGAAATCTATGCTAATAGAGTGTAGAACAAGGGGACTAGGAGCCCTTGTGATTGCTCTTGTGATATTTCACATGAGTCTATAGTGTGCATGCAAATCTGCCCCAGGTGTACCTCTGGAAAGAGTAAATGAAAGAGTAAAACAAATAGAGTCGTATGAAGTTTACGTTCACTTTTCTCTGAAAACTGCTTTTATCCCACAGACCACAAACTTTGCAGTATTTTCCCTATGAAGATAAACCATTGTTTTTCTGAAAGGTTAAACACCCTCTTTCATCTAAGGGGTGGTCTCTTTACTTTCCCACATTGCGAATACTTACTTCTGCCTTTTGCTCTTTCAGCGTGGGACTCAGCATGAAAAACATTTTGTGAACCTCTACAAAGTTACACGTTTGTGGGTGTTCGTTTACATGCAGTCGCCCCCTTCGCCTTAACACGTTTTACCTCCCTTTGTGTTTGCCCTGTGCAAGCCTAAGGAAATGGAAACCTCTTTTCCAGTCAAGACCTTTCACTTTACCAAGCATTGTTTTCAGGTGTATTTGTCCAATCAATTGAATTAAACTGATCCAAGACTACAGGTCCCAGAATTTGCTCAAAGTGTTATGTTGACAGTTACCAAATTACCCACTTATTAAAGAAGGCGAACTTTTCTGCATGCATACATTTCCGTCCATAAAAATATTCAAATCCTATTTTGTGCAACAGGATTTTGAGGTTTCAAATGTAAATTAAACTTGTTTTGCCCCAATATGATACTTAGGCATGCAAGCGAGGAGTGAATGCAGACCAGAGCCTCTTAAATTAACCCCGGTCCTTAATAGAGAATCCCCTGGCAGTTTAGTTAAAGTCAATATTTGGCTCCATTCAACCACAGTGTCCTGTTCTTAAGTTTTTGGGGAAGTCCTGAGTGGCTTGCAGACTGTTCCTGTGCAAGGAAATATTTCCGTGTGCATAGCATTGCTGCACTAAGTAAAAGCCGCCTGCGAACTCCTTGTCCCGGGGTTGACTTTCAGACACTCCTTGAATTTCAAAAGCCATCAGTAAATACTGAGGGACTTGCAAAACCACATTTACACTGTGGAAACATACTACAAGTTCCACTCTAGTAGAACTTGCTTTACACTGTGGGCTGAAAAAAACAGGACTCTCTAAAGGTCACCTACTCCGATGACCTCAGACCAGTCGTCAGTAACACACCACTTCTTGAATATGAGCTGGCATCTGTTCAGTAGTTCTAGTCCAAAGCTTGCTTATTGCTAATGAAGCATGTTAATTCTTAATATGATCAGTTCAAAATTAAAATACATATTTTTATCTACATAATTGTTTTAAAATTCAATTACAGGACAGAGTAGATTTTAATGGATGTTGATAGTCAACATTCAAATATGAGCGACATCAAATCTCATGGCCATCATTCGCACTGAGGGCAATTTAATTTTTGAACATGGTATTATACCGTGAAAACCACAATGCCTTGCTTTTGCATCCACCTTGGTAAAGGCATCCACACAATGAGACTTAGGGCCACATGAAGGTAGGTAATCGTTTGCAATTACTAAATAGTGAACTTTTGCAGTTCACTATTTGGTAATCGCAAACACTCATGTACAAATGTGTGTATTACATATTTTGCAATTCTCAGTGGGTCACAAATAGACCTACCTCATGAATATTAATGAGGCAGGTCACGGTTTGCAACCCACTGGGAATTGCAAAAATCACTTGGATGTTGGACTGTAAGGTAAGCTGACCACCATGACTGTGACTGCTTTTCAATAAAGCAATCTTTTTTTAAAAGGCAGTCCTTTTTCCTTAAAGGAAAACTGGATGTGCTTTAAAAAGAAAAATGAAAAGTTTTCTTTTCATTTTTAAAGAGTGCTCTTAAAAGATATTTTTACAAACATTCACAAAGAGGAAAGGAATCCCTTTGGGACCCCGTCCCATTTGCGATGGGTGACCACCTACTTGAATTAGGTGGTAAAATGTGAATGATTTGCGACTGCATTTTGTTTGCAAAACATTCTTACATACAACTGCGATTCGGTATTAGGAAGGGACGCCCTAGACATGCCCCTTCCTAATACTGAATCTCAAACCCAATTTGTGATTCGGTAATAGGCTCTGCTAATCGGCCCTTTTGAAAACACAAAAACACTTTGTACATCTTGCTCCTAGTGTATAGAGGCATCCTTACATTTTAACTGTCATCTTGACGTTCAGCATCTTATACGGAATTAATGGCTGTGTCGTCATTGACGTTGCCACTATCTTAGAAGTTAACCACACATTTGCAAGGCTCCATAAAACTCCATTTCCTATTCAGAAAAGTGGAGCCTCTTTGGCATTTGTGGTAATGGACACATCTGTATGCTGTTTTTGTATTTCCTAAATGTCTGCATAGATCAGCTTTTAAAGGGGGGGTCGTAAACATCCCTTCCTCTAGGGATCCGACAGCTAACATTGTCCATTTTTATTATAAGCAGTGTTTCTTTCAAGAAAGAGGCGTGCTTAAATCAGTTTTTCCTGCCAGCGTGGATCAAGAATACAACTCATAGAGTGATCATGCCACAGATCCCTGTTACCTGAAGTGTACGACACAGGCCAAGCAAAACATAGATGATTCTATTTACTAGGAGAGACAATTACGGATAACCCAGGTTTAACATAACTGTACCTCTTAACTGTACAACCTTTGCGAACAAGCCTGTACAAAAATGCATACGTTTTCCACACAAATAATAAGGAAAAATATAATGGGGGCCAAAATATTGAGATCTCAATTTCGAGACCCATATATCATGAAGCTTAATTACAAATAGTAAAGTACAGGTTTGCTAAGCTTAAATCCACATCTATGTAGCCGATGTATGGTTGACTCATGTCATGTGATATGACGATACTGCGAATTTAAGCTCTGCATTAGCAGTGCTCCCTCATATGATCAAGGTCCCGAAGCATTTGGGATAAACGGAGTTTGTTGCACGAAATTGGAGTCCGTACCCTTTGTCAATGCGATTGTGGATTGTTTGGGGACACGCTTTTGGACAAATATATATATATATATATATATATATATATATATATATATATATTCACTGAAAAAACCATAGGTTATAGAGCATATATAGTTAGGAATTTGCATTTACAAAACCTTGAAAATTCACTGAAAAAACCATAGGTTAGAGACCATATATAGTTAGCTGGACATTTTATTGACATAAAACCAATGAAATTCCATATATAGTTAGTTGCACTAACTATATATCGCGCACCCGCAATCCACTGCTGATGATGTCACATATTACATCATTCATGACATGGTCAGTGACATCACTGATGACATCACTGATGACATCTCAAATGACATCACTGATGACATCACTGATGACATCTCAAATGACATCACTGATGACATCATCTAGTGTCTATGTGTTTTTGTAAAGTTTAAATATGTTTTACATATTGAAGAATGAGTGGATGTATGGAAGACTGAGTGTGTGTGTGGCTGGCTGGGAGGTGTGTGACTCTGTGCATATCAATGTGTACTTGTATCAGTGATTGTATAAGAGAGTAAGTATGTGTTAGTATATGTGTGAAAAGTATGGTGTTCTGTGTTTAACTGTATAGATGAGGAAATCCAAGTGTGATTGATTCTTCACAGGACTGACTAGGTGTATGAGTGCATATGATAGTGTTGTAATAATGAGTGACTGTATGTATGAGTGATTGTATGGGTGAATGAGTGAATGTGTGTGTAGACGTAGGAATCAGTGAGTGCGTATGTAGTAACTGGTATTGGTGTGTCATGATGTCATCAGTGATGTCATTTGAGATGTCATCAGTGATGTCATCAGTGATGTCACTGACCATGTCATGAATGATGTAATATGTGACATCATCAGCAGTGGATTGCGGGTGCGCGATATATAGTTAGTGCAACTAACTATATATGGAATTTCATTGGTTTTATGTCAATAAAATGTCCAGCTAACTATATATGGTCTCTAACCTATGGTTTTTTCAGTGAATTTTCAAGGTTTTGTAAATGCAAATTCGTAACTATATATGGTCTATAACCTATGGTTTTTTCAGTGAATTTCATTGGTTTTTTAAAAGCTAATATCTATAGCTGTAAAATATATTCTTTATTACGTGACGTATCACGTAGCCACGTGAGACGCCTCATGACGCGTCGCATAACCGTGACGTATCGGCTCTGCAGCGCAAACAAAACCCGTAACGTAAGCGTGCCGGAGCACGCTTACAGATATATATATTTTTTTTAACCTTAATTAGACAAAATCCACACGTGCACATATCTTGAGGCCTTGCAAAGGCACATCAAACAAACAGTCCCTACAATTTTGCCAAGTTTGCTGGAAATCTATTCCCTTAATTTTTTTTTTACTGTTTCTCTTGGTTTTCCCCTTGTTACGCTTACCGGGACGCTACCCGGTACGCGAACCGGACGCTCCAAAAACACAAAATGGCGGACTCCCGTTACGCTGCCGGTTAGCTGCCCGGTTCGCGTACCGGGAAGCGCCTCTACCGCGAAAAATCGCGGGGGACTTTAATATCCCCCTCATCAATCCTAGGGGGTCAGGAGGGGTTTACCTTGCCCCCTTTCCTTCATTTCCCCCTTCTTTTTTCACCACATCTTGTCTCTCGAACCTACCGAGAGACAAGATGGCGGCCGCTCCGGACTGTTTACAATGTTGACAGCTACGCTGCCGGTTAGCTGCCCGGTGAGCTGCCTGGTGAGCTGCCCGGTGAGCTGCCCGGTGAGCTGCCCGGTTCGCGTACCGGGACGCGCCTCTACGGCGTAAAATCGCAAAAAAATTTTTTTTTTATTTTTTTCCCTGCGGGGCACTTTAATATCCCCCTCATCAATCCTAGGGGGTCAGGAGTGGTCTACCTTGCCCCCTTTCCTTCATTTCTTCCTTCGTTTTTCACCACATCTTGTCTCTCGATCGTACCGAGAGACAAGATGGCGGCCGCTCCGGACTGTTTAGAATGTTGACAGACACCGGAGAGCCAATCAGCTTCGCTTCGCGAAGTTCCGTTACGCGTCAGGTACGCGAACCGGGGCGCTAACCGGAGCGCTGTCACAGATATATATATTTTTTTAAACGTTAATTTCTCAAAATCCACTGGAGCACATATATTGAGACATAGCAAAGGCACGTCGGGCCGACCATATCTACAATTTTGCCAAGTTTCATGTAAATCTATTCAGCCGTTCGAGCTAAAAGTGAGTCCAACCGCCCTATGGAAAAATGAATGGGAAAAACGCGTTTTGGGACCCCCCTTTTTTCTCGGCCCCCCCTTGACGAAACCCCCCCAAATTTTCAGGGGCTGCTCAGAAATAAAATGTGCCATTTTCCTGAAAATTTCAGCCAATTCCGTCTACAAACGCCAAAGTTATTAGACATAGAATTTTCAGAAATCCCATAGAGAAAAAATCCTAACTATATATACCCACTGGCTATCGCCAGTAGGTAATATACATATATAAACATATATAATCTGCATATCTATATAAATATAAATGCATGCATACATATACATATATGCATACATATGCATGTTATTTACATGAAAGTTTTAAAAACACTAATAAAAGCAAAGCTAAAAAGCCACCTCATTACAAACAGAATGGCTTTAACTTAAACGAGGGCGAGATCTATTGCATTTTCAATGCTTGTTTACTTTGGTTCTATCAAGAAGGCATTCAGATGTGTCACACATTTGCCATAAATTCTGAATGTTAGCACTCTAGTTGCTCATTAGATCACTGTAGTAAAGCTAGTGCTCACCAGGGAAGTCTGCTGCTAATCATGGTTTGCAGCCATTTTCCCGCATTTTTTATCCCGCAGACTTTCAGTCCGCATACCATTATCCCGCAAGGTCATTGACCTCGCATACCATTATCCCGCATTTTTTCAAAACGCATGTGCATTTATCGCGCATGCCTTTACAAAGAATTACGTTTTAAAGGCATGTATGGTAAATGCATTTGCGTTGTGAAAACCACGATGACGAGAGAGGTAAGTGAGTTTGTGTTAATTTTTTCGTGGGTTAGTGATTGTGTAGTGTAGTGTAGTGTTGTGTAGTGTAGTGTTGTGTTAGTGTAGTGTAGAGTTGTGGTGGTTGTTTAGTGTAGGGTCATGCTGGGGGTAGTGTTTTAGGGTTTAGGGTTGTGTTGTAGTGTTTGCGTAGTGTAGGGTCATGCTGGGGGTAGTGTTTTAGGGTTTAGAGTAGTGTTGTAGTGTTTGCGTAGTGTAGGGTCATGCTGGGGCTAGTGTTTTAGGGTTTAGGGTAGTGTTGTAGTGTTTGCGTAGTGTAGGGTCATGCTGGGCGTAGTGTTTTAGGGTTTAGGATAGTGTTGTAGTGTTTGCGTAGTGTAGGGTCATGCTGGGGGTAGTGTTTTAGGGTTTTGGGTAGTGTTGTAGTGTTTGCGTAGTGTAGGGTCATGCTGGGGTGTAGTATTTTAGGGTTTAGGGTAGTGTTGTAGTGTTTGCGTAGTGTAGGGTCATGCTGGGGGTAGTGTTTTAGGGTTTTGGGTAGTGTTGTAGTGTTTGCGTAGTGTAGGGTCATGCTGGGGGTAGTGTTTTAGGGTTTTGGGAAGTGTTGTAGTGTTTGCGTAGTGTAGGGTCATGCTGGGGTGTAGTGTTTTAGGGTTTTGGGTAGTGTTGTAGTGTTTGCGTAGTGTAGGGTCATGCTGGGGTGTAGTGTTTTAGGGTTTTGGGTAGTGTTGTAGTGTTTGCGTAGTGTAGGGTCATGCTGGGGGTAGTGTTTTAGGGTTTTGGGTAGTGTTGTAGTGTTTGCGTAGTGTAGGGTCATGCTGGGGGTAGTGTTTTAGGGTTTTGAGTAGTGTTGTAGTGTTTGCGTAGTGTAGGGTCATGCTGGGGGGTAGTGTTTTAGGGTTTTGGGTAGTGTTGTAGTGTTTGCGTAGTGTAGGGTCATGCTGGGGGTAGTGTTTTAGGGTTTTGGGTAGTGTTGTAGTGTTTGCGTAGTGTAGGGTCATGCTGGGGATAGTGTTTTAGGGTTTAGGGTAGTGTTGTAGTGTTTGCGTAGTGTAGGGTCATGCTGGGGGTAGTGTTTTAGGGTTTAGGGTAGTGTTGTAGTGTTTGCGTAGTGTAGGGTCATGCTGGGGGTAGTGTTTTAGGGTTTTGGGTAGTGTTGTAGTGTTTGCGTAGTGTAGGGTCATGCTGGGGGTAGTGTTTTAGGGTTTAGCGTAGTGTTGTAGTGTTTGTGTAGTGTAGGGTCATGCTGGGGGTAGTGTTTTAGGGTTTAGGGTAGTGTTGTACTGTTTGTGTAGTGTAGGGTCATGCTGGGGGTAGTGTTTTAGGGTTTAGGGTAGTTTAGTTGTTTAGTGTATGCTAAAGGCATATTCGTTCTAAAAGTTTTCGTTATTTTAATTTGCGGCCTAATAGTACATGCGGGATTTTTTTTGCGGACTGATGGTATGCGGGATTTCGTCATATATTCGCTAATCATACTTTCTATGGCAAAATGAACCCCCTCATTTTGTTCCTTTTTAAATTAAATGTTTTAAGAGTCACCACTTTATTCCAATCAAGATGGCTTCAGGTGTGCCATACCTTTGTAATAAGTAGGACTGTTAGCACTCTAGTTGTTCTTTAGAACACTCTGGGACATTCTGTCATTGGGCTATAGTTGGGCTACATCTGGCTGATATTTGGGCTACATTTGTTTTTTTTTGTCTCTGGTGGCCATCTTTGGGCTACATTGGGCTACATTGGGCTACATTGGGCTACATTTGGGCTCCAACATATATATAGCCCAATGTAGCCCAATATATATTTTTCAAAGTTAATTTTCGTAAAAACCACTGGAGCCTATATCTTGAGACATAGCAAAGGCACATCGGGCTACCAGTCCCTACAATTTTGCTAAGTTTGGTGTAAATCCATTCAGCCGTTCAGGCTAAAAGTGAGGCCAACCGCCCTATGGGAAATTGCATGGGAAAAACACGTTTTGGGACCCCCCTTTTTTCCCGGCCCCCCCTTGACGAAACCCCCCCAAATTTTCAGGGGCTGCTCAGAAACAAAATGTTCCATTTTCCTGAAACTTTCAGCCAATTCTGTCCTCAAACGCCAAAGTTATTCGACATAGAATTTTCAAAAATCCCATAGGAAAAAAATCCTAACTATATATACCTACTGGCTATTGCCAGTAGGTAATATATATATATATATATATATATATATATATATATATATATATATATATATATATATATATATATATATATATTACCATAGGGCGGTTGGACTCACTTTTAGCTCGAACGGCTGAATGGATTTCCACGAAACTTGGCAAAATTGTAGATATTGTTTGCCCGATGTGCCTTTGCTAGGTCTCAAGATATGTGCTCCTGTGAATTTTGAGTAAATTAGGTTTAAAAAAAGATATATATCTAGAGCCGCGCCCGGTGCGCGTACCGGGGAGCGCTCCGGGCGCGCCACGCGACTTGCGCACGGCAAGCTGATTGGTTCTCGGGTGTCTGTAAACATTCGAAACAGTCCGCAGCGGCCGCCATCTTGTGTCTCGGTAGGATTGAGACACAAGAGGTGGCAAAAATCAAAGGGGGAAATGAGCAAAAGGGGGCAGGGTACACCCCCCTGACCCCCTAGTTTTGATGTGGGGGCCATAAAAGGGTCCCGCGGGTAAAAAAAAAAATTAAAAAAAATTCGATTTTCGCGGGGGGGGGGGGGTCGCGCGAGCGCCCGGTACGCGCACCGGGGAGTGTACGGGGGAGCTTACCATGGAGATAAAAAATGACAGACTTTTTTTTAAAAAAAAATAGCATTTTTTTATAAATTGGAGGTAGTTCTGAAAAGAACTTTTTTTTGTTTTTGTTGTTTTATATTTTTTTAGACTTTTTAAAACGGTTATATTTTTTTTGGATTTTTGTCAGGGGAAAAACAAAAACAGGGATTCCAAAACTGCTCAACAGGAGCAAAAAAATGTGAAAATTTAGGGACTGGCAGTGCAGCGGTGTTGCTGTTTCTTTATGGCAATGAGTTCAACACTCTGCTCCCCATAGCAGAGCAGTTCGTCACACTCCGTGCACAGAAATTTGATGCCTGCAAACACCGGCTGTATGTTAGGGACCATTCTTCCACGGGGTGGTCCCGAAGGTGTTGCTCCACCAGTGGAGGTGCTGCCGCCATCTGTGGGTAAATTCCGTGCCAGCTCTCTGACACTCTCCCTGGCAAAGTTGTTTGGGTGTCTTCTTTTGACATGCCTGATTAAATTGGCATTTCCAAAACTATATTTTTTCAGAGGATTGCCTCTGGATAAAGTACTACCACATATTTTGCAGGTTACTTTGGGAGCATTGACTTTTTTTTGTCCTTCAGGGATGTCATAGAATTTCCAGATGAAATGGTCTTTTTTTCTTCTGCTGAGGAGGGTCCTCATCTAAAAATCCGTCGGAATCACTGCTGGATGACTCTCTTGCAGCCATTGCTGTAGATCAGGAAAGTAGGAGATGAAGACAGTACACAGAACAGCTCTTGCTCTCTCCAAGTACAAAGCAATAGTGAGAGAAATGGGTGGGTTTCACACAATTTGGAAAAAAAAAAGTTCTGAACCAATGAAAAGTGTTATTTTAAAGTCACATGGTTTGCCGCGCTTACGCTACGCGCCCCGGGGCGTGTTTCATAAGCGCATCGGGGCGTTTACGTTGCGCGATCGCATGCGCTTCCGGGTGCGCTTACGCGGTGCATCATAAGACGCATCTCGCGGCTACGCGATACGTGTCTTATGACGCAAGGCGTGGCGGCTACGCAATACGTCACGATGTTGTTTTCGTTCGCGGCAATAGCGCTATCGGGACGCTCATCAGTACGCGCCCCGGGGCGCGCCGCAAGATTGCGCTTACCCGCATGAAATGACATAATTATACAATATAAAATTCGCTTTAAAATTTATTATTTTTTAAAACTATAAACATTTGCTATTAAAAAACCTATGAAATTCACTGAAAAAACCATAGGTTATAGACCATATATAGTTAGGAATTAGCATTTACAAAACCATTGAAATTCACTGAAAAAACCATAGGTTATAGACCATATATAGTTAGGAATTAGCATTTATAAAACCTTATTTTACTCACACAAAACCATTGAAATTCCATATATAGTTAGTTGCACTAACTATATATCGCGCACTTGCAATCCACTGCTGATGATGTCACATATTACATCATTCATGACATGGTCAGTGACATCACTGATGACATCACTGATGACATCTCAAATGACATCACTGATGACATCACTGATGACTTCTCATTTGACATTACTGATCACATCACTGATGACATCATTCATGTGATGATACGATGAACCTCTTCAGACTCTAATATAACCTTAGATACACTCAGTGTAAACAGACATTCACAGACTGTCACTCATCCATGGAGTTACTCACACACCTAGTCAGTCTTGCAAAGAATCAATCACACCTCCATTTCCTCAACTATATAGTTATACACACCTTACTTATTGAAACATATACTAACACATATTTACTCTCTTATACAATCCCTGATACAAGTTCACAATGATCCATACAGCCACTCACACATTCACTGGCTCTTATGCACAGTTATTTATATATGTCAACTCTCACATGTACTGTGTTTTACATATGTACTTACTTTGACATGTAGCACTGAGATATCCATTCACTCACCAATACACTCATGCCCACAGTCAACCGCCCATACAGCTGTTTCCACATGCACTTTTGAACCCATACATCTAGTGAATCAACTGCTCACACATCTATGCACAGAGTCATACACCTCCCAGACACCCACACACACACTCAGTCTCCCATACAAATACTTGGGCAACCAATCAATAACCCATAGAGTTAGTCATATAGCTAATGATCAACACATGCATCAGATTACAGAACAACAGACACAATGATGCACAATTTAAAACAGTTTAGTCACTAACCCATGCACTCAGTGAGACACATTTAATCACTCACTTATACAGTCAGTCATGCACCTACTAAATCCTTCATCCAGACACTTATATATCCACTCATTCTTCAATATGTAAGACATATTTTAACTTTACAGAAACATAGTCACTGGATGTTGTCATCAGTGATGTCATCAGTGATGTCATTTGAGATGTCATCAGTGATGTCATCAGTGATGTCACTGACCATGTCATGAATGATGTAATATGTGACATCATCAGCAGTGGATTGCAAGTGCGCGATATATAGTTAGTGCAACTAACTATATATGGAATTTCAATGGTTTTGTGTGAGTAAAATAAGGTTTTGTAAATGCTAATTCCTAACTATATATGGTCTATAACCTATGGTTTTTTCAGTGAATATATATATATATATATATATATATATATATATATATATATATATATATATATATATATATAAATCCCAGTGGCAGTCACCAGTGGGTAGTTATAAGCAAGTCAGCTGTGTAGCTAATAACTTTGGCCCCGTTGGACGAATATATCCACTAAACATTTCAAAAGGGTGCTACGTTTTTATCTAGTTTGTGCATGGAAAGGTTCAGGATGATCTTTCAAGTGCAGGCCTTGAATAAAGGGGGGTACTTAAACACAAAATCCCCATGCATTTTACATAGGTTTCTTTAGGCAGGGCTACAGCAAAATCAATCTAAACGGAATCACACCAAATTTGCCAGGAAGCTAGATCTTGGTCCACAGATTGTGCTTTTTTGATTTAGGTTAAATTTGTTCAGTAGTTTTTGAGAAATTAAGGTTGAAAAAATATTTGTATATATGGATGGTGGGGTTCGTGGGACTCTTTTGAGAGCCCCTCAAACCCAGTTTAAACAACAGAGTTTTCCAATTGGCTCAGGGATCTTTTTCTTCCTTAGGCTATCTCGCTCCCACAAGAGGCAGACTCCCGCGGGAGTGAGCGCTGTGATTGGCTGTCAGCAACATGAGAAAAATGTTGGTGGCATCCATTATAGGACTCGGGGCTTAGCGTGAGCAGGGAAACTTTTGTTCTCTCCCGCATGGCAGGAGCATTTTCAATGAACTCCCACCAAACAGGAGCAACCACAAAGTCTACTTCCAGCGGGTGGGAGCTTTAAAAATACTCCCACAAACTGGGAGCAGACTTTTGATCTTTTCCCCTGCTTGCACTGATGCAGGCAGGGAAACAGATCAACAGATTGCTCTCGAGCGGAGGGAGCAGCATAAATAGCTGCTCCCCTTGGGCTAGAGCAATAGCAGCTTCCGCAGGATGCGAGGAGCTGGCTGGGTTTCACAGGAGCCCAGGATCTCCTCCTGCGGCTTCCAGCAAGTATATGGTGGCTGCCCTAGGTGGGCATCATGGCACCCACCCACGTTAAAGGCAGGCCCTGAGGAATGGGGTACCCAGAGCCAAAAAAGGCTCAGGGTGGGGGGGCCGCATGGCCCCCTCCCCTTTATTAAATTGATGGCCCTGGGGGAAGGGGTCCCCTAGGCCTTTTTAAGATTTGGGATGGTGATCGGTGGCCCCCCTTCCCTTTTTTGTAAGTTTAGGCCCTGGGGGTAGGCTTAATATCACTAAATATGTTGAAGTTAATATATAGATTTAGTTTGGAAAATACCTCTGTGTCTCGCATGATATATAATTATTTCCAGCTGCATAAACCCTTCTTGGGGTGTGTTCCTGGAATAGTTAATTGTTTGTTCGGTTAGCTAGCTTGACAATGAGTACGAATTTCTGCCAATTGACACAGATGTCAGAGTATTGACCAGCGAAATCCACCATTTGTAATTATCTATAGAAGGTCATCTCTGAGTCGGCCACATGTACCAGAATGTCATCCATGTATATGGGAATTCTGTCATCCATCTCAAGCCCCTCACTAATACGTCCTCCCGGAACCAACAAGCCAAGGGTTCCAGGGCCAGACAAAATAACTCTGACCCTCGCCATGGGGTCCAGATAGTGGTATTTAGCTTAAATAGTTTGCCCTGAATCCCGTCCTCTGAAGGACTTGAAACACAATGCCATGCCAGGCAATTCAATGCTTTAGTGGGATACAATAATAACATTGTGGTTTTTGTCATTCCTACAGTGCTTGCAATACACCTAAACAGCCTCCTGTTCAGGGGGGCTCTCCTGTTGGCCATAAAGTCCGACAGGTCAGGTTGCACGATCTGAGTGACAACTGCCCACTGCTGTTTGTCTAGAACTTTAGCTAATATCTTAATTTCAAGATTTCATAGAGATATTGGCTATATGAGGTACACTTATTTGCGGAATTATCTGGTTTGTATATGACCACTATTGTAGTCATTCTAAGATCATATAGCAGCAACCTATCTATTTTGTCATTTAAATATGTATTCAAGAGTTGTGGTGTTAGTATACTAGCCATGCATTTCTACCGGGAGGCCATTGAGGCCCATAGTTCTGCCTAGTTGCAGGTTTTTAATGTCCACTTAGATTTTGTCAACTGGTCAGCTGGTAAGCTGGTAAGTCTGCCTGACTCACTATTGGATGTCGAAAGACCAGGGAGGGTTAAGTCTGCCAGAATGACCTCCCGATATACAGAATGCGGTAAAGAAGTTTTCGATCACTTGACACAGTTTGTCTGCCATTTCCCTATTTTAAACAACCAAGTGTCCAGTCTTCATTCCTCATTCTGCCTTGTGTTCTGGGCCTCATGTCTATTATTAAGGGGGATTCATCCAAAATACTTCACTCTAGGAACCTCAAAATATGGAATCTGTGTATATAGTGTCTGCATGTAACATAATGGGCTCCGGAGTAAAAAGAATACTCCTTATTGTGGGGATTGCGTCCACGCCATACATCGGCCAGGGCAAATGTCTCCAACAGTTTTCAGAGACAGGAGCATTTTCTTTCTCTTTTATGCTTGAGCCGGTCCATGTCATACATGCAACATTGTTAGAGTGAAATCTCCCTCCATCAACATCAGTTCTTTAGGCAGTTGCAAAAGTGATGGACCCAGCTTGTTTAGGACTGCAGATTGGAGCTTGGTGGGAGGGAGAGAGTTATACAGTGAAGAGGATCTGATGTTCCCCCTTCCATGCCGCTGTTACCACAATGTAGCTATCTAGTGAATCCATTTGAGTCTGTTGGACCACAAATGAGGCTGGTTTCATAATTAATCTCACCATCCCCCAGAATTTGATGTGAAACCTGCATGAGCCAATAATCTGTACCAGCCACCTCCATGCATCACACAATTTGTTCCTTTTGGATGTATCTCTCGAAGTAATATATTGGAATTCTGTCCATGGACTATTCACCTTCTAACTTTTTGACCCAGTCCATTTATGTTCCAGAACAGTATGCAGATCCTATTTTTTTGGGGGACGTCTCTGATCCCAGTTGTCATATTGTTGGGTAATTGTGAGCAGTGTGGTATTTTCCATGTTCACTGTCTCCACATGTGCATGTATTGCGGCGCTGTCCTGTGTGAATGATGAATATAAAATACCACTCATGCTGAATCTTTCAACGAGCCCTCCTCACTCCAAGCCCTATCATCGTACTACACGCTTCCTCACTTTGTAGGAGTCCTGTCACCCCTATTTCGTCTAGTTAACTATCAGTAATGCACAACTATTATTGATCAGTTGAATGGGCTCTTGTCCCCTTCTCACAATTGTTTGAATAGCATTCCATTTACACTTAGTAAAGACATCGCTTTCATGGTGCAATGGAAGCCTGTTTTATTCCTCAGTGAGTAACTATAAGATATGCATGTGCCCCTTTGGGCCTGCTGACTCACTCTCTGCCTCTTCCATTTGGGTCATTGCCCTTGGACTCTCAGGTACCCATCATGGATAATTTCCTGTCTGTAGTTTGGCATTACCTTGTTCCACAGTTGATGTCTTCATGGTGCTTCTGTCCAGTTCTTAACACTGGGGACAATAAGCGGGGATGAGGGTTTCTAACTCTTCTGCAGAATGTGCCACATTGTCATGGATTATATCAGTGGTAGCTTTGCTAATGTTTGCCTATTTGTCCTTTTCAACCACTTACTTTTTTGGTGGCTATACTCAACACTTCAAATGCCTTCCAGGAATTCTTTGGTGTTAAGAAGGTCCATGTTTTCCCTTCCAGTATTGTTCATAATTTGGAGGGGAACAGCATCTTGTACTTTATCTCTTTCTCTCTGCAGACTTGTTTACTTTCATCGAAGCTTGCCAATTTCTGTGTTGCCCTAGAGCTTTCAACTTTAGTCTGCCTGTTTACTGATGTGTACTGGGACCTCTTCCCACCTTAAGACTAGTATTTGCCAAATTCTCTGCTCAAGCTATCTTGGTTTCAAAAGTGTTCACTCTGCCAATTTCTTTCTGTGCTACTGCCTCTGCATTTTTTATCCCCAATCACACGGTCCCCCTCCCAGAAGGTCATTCATTTCTTTAAGCTCCAGGTTGTTTGTTGAATGGAGCCCTGTTTACTATCCAATTCTGTGCCTCTTTGCTTTGGCACCACCCGTTTCGGGTCCTATTGCCAAGGAAAAGTACCTGCTTTATTGTCTTATGGGAGGGCGTTCTCCCTTCTACACTTTGTGCTCACCAGCTCTCACCTCTATTTCAAGTCCTTTCTGCCATTAGGTTGTCATTTTACTGACAGGTACATTTGTCTCATGGTGCCTCTTCTACTCTAAGGCCCCAAAATGTGTCACCTTGTGCTTGCCGATCCATTCTGGGGAGGTAGTGCAGTCTGGTTTTCTGACGTCTCAATCTGTGCTTCTGGATTCCAGCCAGAGACTGAGGAAGCCCCCTCCACACCCCTTTGTTCACATGAAAGGATTCAGCATTCTGTACCAAGTCCCCATTCACTGGCTCGTGCCAGTCTGTAGCAAACATTGAACCACCTTAGCCACCTCCACCTCTTATACAATTTCAAGCAGAGAGCGACGCACCCTGTGGGTACACTATCCAGGCACATTCTCTCTTCTGGTGCACAGGTCTTAACTCTCCACTCCAGTTGATTATCCTTCTGGCCTTTCCTCGCAGTTGAAGGTCTCCATGAATTGCACTTGGTCCCAAAGTCACCAAATACCTCACTGGGTCTGGAGACAGTTAGCAACACTGAATATTGTTTGTACAGGTTATTTAGGGGATTATGGACCACAGAGCGTCTGAGCCTCACAGATTGGCCGCCATCTTATTTAGCACCAAGTCACACCCACATCTTATATTTTTTCAGTGCTCCATTTTCTTGAGGTATTTAAGTGTATAACTACATCAGTATACACTTTTTTCAGATATGTATATTTCTTTATATTCATATTTTTGTTTGTTTTTCATAGGTCACTGTTACAGGTCAGTGATCTACATGCCATTGGGAGTCATAACGGGACAATACAGAGAAGCTGTTGTGCAATGTCAATACTACAGTGAATACAGAGGGGGTGGTAGCACTCATTCTCTTGTACAATTTGCAGCATGTAACACCATACATTAGATTGTACAGAGCAGTCTAAATCCTATGGGTATCGAAGAAAATATTCTTGACTGGATCGACAAGTATCATCTCTATCCCCCTGTTCCCCTGCAAACCATACAGCGTTGAGAGAGGAGTACTGCGAGGATCAGTTATCTCTCCACTTTCTTTCAATGTCTACTTCAAACCTCTCCCATGACTTATCATTCCTTTCAGTCAGACATACTAGAGCTATGCTGATGAATCCCAGATAATCTTCAAAATGCATAAACTAAAATACCTTCAGCTCTCAAATTTAGATGACTGCCTTCATCAAGCCGTAGACCTCTGAATTTTAGTGAGTCACTTAAAACTCATCACCTCAGAAGCAATACCCTAAATGCTTGCTATGGAAAAAGTACAACCCACAAACAAAGAACCAGAAGTGCTGGGAATGCCACTTCCACTTCCAATGTTTGGAATTTAGGAATTATCATGGCTTCAGCAATCTGCATGATCCCACAAGTCAAACTATTGACCAAATCCACATTCCTTACCATGAGGATACTCTGATGCATCTTCCATCACCTTGGATTCTCACACATGGTCATAGGAACCACTTCACACATCATATCACGCCTGGACTATACCAATGGACTATACCATTGAGTATCAATATCTACTATGAAACAACTCCAAAGCATTCAAAATGCAGCAGCAATATAACTTCTGCTTCATAAGATTTGTGACCTGATCTCACCTGCTCAGAAGGCTCTGCACTGACTGCCTGCTGCCAAAATAACTACCTTCACAGTACTGTGCATAATGCACAATGTAATAAACCAAGAAGGACCAAACTGTATACAGATGAAACTCATCTAGAAAAAGACAGTATTCTCCAGGATTGGTCCCTCAACTAATTCTCCTGCCACATAAGAAGAAAACCCTTGGAGGTACATCCTTTTCTGTCTCTGCCTAGGCTTTGCAATTCACTCCAATCAATGATAAGGGCTACCGTAGATCACCTGGAGTTTAAACGATGCTAAAATGTGTCCTTTCCCTACTTCTACCTTGGACTATCAAACAGAGTTAGGATCTCACTATCAACAGAAAGAGGCTTCTTAGTGTAACACATAGAAAGTAAAAGGATCACATTCTCCTGACCATGACCGAAAAATTACAGTGTATCAGAAGAACACATCTAACAAATTATCATCAAAGATGGAATACCAAATTACATCTGGAATTCCTGCTCTTTCCGCACACCTAGAAAAACCCAAACAGAAGCATCAATGATATCACAACAACATTAGGTAGTCATATATTTCAAAGTATACAATTATGTAAAAACAAATACAAACTGTCGATAAAATGCCTTCTTATTCTCCTTAGCATGACACATAATTAGTCAAGTCAAGTCAAGTCAGGACATTTGTAGTGCGCACATATCACGTCCAAAGAGTCTCATGGCGCATGCAGACGGCTCTGACAATGGGCAAGCAGCTGAAGTTAACAAAAAAGCCAGGTCTTAAGTTTCTTTCGGAAGCTTGTATGTTCGGAGGTCATGCGCAGGCTCAGGGGCATTTTATTCCAGAGGGTTAGTGCCATAAAGGAAAAGGCACGACCCCCATTCCTGGCAGTTTGAATTCTCAGCGGAGTAAGCAGTGACTCAATGCTTGATCTCAGCTGCCTCCTTGGCACATACCGCGTGAGTTTCTGGGCCCAATATTTTGGGCCTCTTCCATACATATGTTTGTGCGCCAAACACAATGTTTTGAACGTGATGCGCTCTTTTACAGGAAGCCAGTGTAGGGCCTTAAGGCACGGAGCAGAGGGCGATCTTCGTGGTAGGTCTAGAACAAGGCGTGCTGCCGTATTCTGCAAAACCTGCAGCTTTTTCAGATGGCATTCATTAGTTGCCAGTAGTAGCGAGTTTCCATAGTCTAGCCTATTTATAATGAGGCCCTGTACCAGGGGTTTACGTGCTTCGGCTGGTATCCACTTGAAGACCCTACACAAACTGCGTATGATTCCAAAGCAGGTACCGACAATATGGTTTACTTGGGCTTTCATGGAGAGCTTATTATCCATGTGGAAACCCAGAGCAATTCCTTGGGGGCTGGACACTCGCCCAACTGTGTAGGCCACCAGTCCTGGGTCCAATGTTCGTCTGCTTTGCCAAACAGCATGACCTCTGACTTATTGCCATTCAACTGCAGGTGATTTCGGCCCATCCAGTTCTTCACCTCAATCAAACAGTTCTTAAAACGACCTTTGGTCTCATTTATGTCAGGGCCAAGGGTGACCAGGATTTGCGTGTCGTCGGCATAGGATAGCACATCAAAGCCGAACGCTCTAATCACTTTGGCCAAGGGAGCCATATAAACATTAAAGAGCGTAGGGCTCAGAATAGAGCCCTGCGGCACACCCCTTTTGACAGGTCGAGTACTAGCCAAGGTCTTGCCTACTTGTACAATGGTAGGAACCATCACCAAAATGTGCATACCTTGCATAACAGGCCTTTTCCACACCTCTACTAAGTGAATCTATGTCAGTCCATGCCGCCTTCTATCCTATAATGCTTGACCTTCAAACAAAATACTACAGAGATCCTCCCACCAGGCTTACTGATCCAGCCTGTGTAAGCAAGACCGAAAACTTATAAATGTATTCTCTACGAACACCGTTTCCATCTAATAACACAGTTTACTATGACAATCAAACATTGGAATAATACACATTCAATTAATTTTTAATCACAAAGACACGGTTAGGAATGCAAATTGAAACACAACTAAACAATAACTATATTTCTATCAGATTAGAAATTCTTTACTTCCACTTGTCTGCCCCTCGCATGCCTATCAGTCAACTTGAGTTGAGTAGCCTCCGTTGTGCATTTATTCCTCCTGTTAATCTCTTGATCCCTTTCAATATCAAGTGGGTGTACATTCAGTTCAGCGTGATAGGTCCATATTGACCTCTGAGGAGGAGGTTTTCCCTGGTGCATCAAACTGTGATGTGGCCAGTGTGAGTTGTCTCTCGCTGTCTGTGCTCATGTAGATCTTGTTCCTTCTCTCTATTTTATGATTTTGCCACCTCCATCTCTCAGCAGGAATGTTGAGAAAATAGGCTTCCCGAGCCAAGGATTGTACTGACCTTTTCTGATGATTTTTTAGCATTTCTTGTGAACCTAGACATGCTCTTCTCTTTTAAGCAGGGAGTTCCTCATTAGATCTGTAAGCTTCAAGTAAAATGATTAAGTGACCTGTGCTTCAGGGGTTCCAAAAGACCTGGGGTGTTTTCTCATGAAGGAAAAATATGCCATGTGGTCTAATAACAGGTTTGCTTCAATACTTCCTTTACAAAAGATTGTCTTGCCTGCTTGGTATGTCATTGTCAAGTGCTCTTTGGTTCCCTCCTTTCAAGGTAGTGAAATAGCCTCTGCCTAATATACTGGCTCTTTTGTTTGCTGTAACATCAGTCAGAGGTTCTGCAGCATCTAAAACCTGTTTTAGAGTTTGGCTGATAGGATAACCTTATCACAAATGTGACAGGATACCTTGTATGCCAAACTGCCGGTCTGCTGACTCTATTTGGAGTTGATTTTCTGACCGTGGTGCTCTTGATGCTTCTGCTATCAGGATACTTACTCCCACAGCCGGACGTAGTAGCATCAGACAGTCCACCCTAATTAGAGCAGATGATCCAATGTTTTTTATTTATTTCTAGGACTGCTGGAAAAACCTGGCGTTCATGAACAAAAAAAATACTGATACCAAAACCCTGGAACAAAACTCCCAGAGTGTTGAGGCTCATTAATTTTTTTTTTTCCAGAAACAAATTCCTGCTTTGTGAGTGGCAGATGGCAGCCATCCACTAAACTTGTAGAGCCTTCAGTGGTTCCTCTACAGACACAGGTATCACAGCTGGGGAAACAGTGATTTCTGAATATGGCGGTCATCTGTCCATTAGGGTGACAGATGTAATTCCTCCGGCACCTATACGGACAGAGTGAAGAGCAGCTTACTTTAATTCAGGGACTTAGGCTCTTCACTGTCTGGAAGACTTTCTAGACTCACTCTGTTTAAGGTTATCGTTATCCTCTCTGCGATGAGGTGGGAAGTTTCTTCCAGACCAAAGTACAATTGGTTTACGATGAACTTGCA
Organism: Lissotriton helveticus; assembly: GCF_964261635.1. NCBI lineage: Eukaryota > Metazoa > Chordata > Amphibia > Caudata > Salamandridae > Lissotriton > Lissotriton helveticus. The sequence continues at coordinate 338,085,830 of NC_136069.1, read as the reverse complement.
GGGAAGGGCCCCAATTCTATTAACACCATGTCACCGGGGTCAGGTAACCCTAACTCGCGGATTGTGAATAGCCAACAGAGTAGTTTCACCCCTCTATCAGCGGACAAAGTAAATGTTTGTCTATTATCGTCAAAATCCGGGTCCCCGACAGACCCTTGCCCTCCGGTTATAATACACCTGGTTTCAGATAAGATCAGTAATCAACTTGCCCATTTCTGAATAACATTATCAGATCAGGAATCTTCCCCGCTTCCTAGAAGAAAGCATGTATTAGGCCAATTCTAAAGCAACCATCCTTGGATCCCTCTGAGGTTGAAAATTATCGGCTTATATCCTGCCTGCCGTTAGCAGCTAAAAGCTGAGAAAAATCTATGAATCAAGAGCTAACTGGATATCTTGAGCTCAATAACATCCTAGACCATACCCAACATGGCTTCAGGCTGCAGCACTCTACCGAATCAGCCCTAATCATGGCCACCGAGAAAATACGTAGACAACTGGACAGGGGAAGAAAAGCCTTTTTGATCATACTAGACCTATCAGCTGTATTTGATACTGTTAACCATTTGGTATTAATAGAAAGGTTGAAGGCAATAGGAATCAAGGAGGAGGTTCTAAGCCTTCTCACCTTGTTCCTCACTGCAAGGGAGCAGAGGGTGTGTTGGGCCAATTTTAAATCAGAGCGGTTTTCCCTCCCCTGTGGAGTTCCCCAAGTGTCAGCACTGTCCCCAACGTTCAACATCTATGTTACTCCTCTGGCTGAGCTGAGCTGGGCACATGGTTTCTCACTGGTATCATACACCGATGACACTCGGATTGTCATTTCCATCTCTTTGAGTGGGGAAACCATGGCTGGGAGATTTCATTGCTGTCTGAAGCCTATTATGGGGTGGATGCATCAGAACTACCTTAAACTTAATACAGGTAAATCGCAGGTTGTGGAGTTTGGGAATTGGACACCGCTTTGGAACCAAGAGTGGTGGCCGGCAGAAGCAGGTCAATGCCCAGTACCCGCAGAAAAGATCAGGAATCTGGGAGTCCTCTTTGATGATCAACTAAACTTCCGCAGCCAGATCAACCAGCTGACATCGTCATGCTTCTTTCTAATAAGAACACTGCACATAATTTTGCCTTTTATTCCCCTGGACCTCAGAAAATCTGTTGTAGTCGCATTGATCCTTTTACGAATTGACTATTGTAATGCCCTCTTCTTGGGCATAAACAAGCACCAACTGTCTAAACTACAATCTCTTCAAAATGGCGCACCTATAGTTTTGCTCAACATTCCTAAGCACCACCATATTTCTAGCACCATTAGAATACTTCACTGGCTGACAGTTCAACAGCAAATTGAAGTTAAAGCATTTTGCCTGGTACATAAAGCATGGTTTGGTGGTGGAGCAGAGGATCTACAGCAACTATTCTGTGGGTACGTCCCACGGCGTAATCTTAGATTTGCCAATAAAGGTCTAGGTCAGATACCTAGAATACAAAAGGCTAGATGGGGAAACAGAAGCCTGACCTATGGAGCATCCAAGCTATGGAATGAATTACCAAACGCCATCAGACTGCAACCTTCCAGACCTCTGTTCAGGAAAATGACCTGACTATTCCCCATACAGAAATAAGGCACTCATCCTTTTCTAACTCGTTTCTTTCTACAGTGCCAAGAGGCCTCAGCATTCATACGCTCTATAAGCTTCTTACTTACTTACTTATCCTTCTATTCTATCCCAATTATGTATATTTGTATGTATTGTATCTATTTCTAAGGTGCATAGCATACAGCAGATAGTTTGTAGGCATTGAACCAATACCTAATAAAATGCCAACGTAAATAAAAGGAGTCACAGTACTTATCTACTGAAGTTAAGATGTTAATTTGTGAAAAGGAAATGTTTAATTGCTTTTAGAAAACTCATCAGATTGGGATTTTTTAAAGCGAGAGTCATTGTCCGGAGAAGGATATTTTCTTTCATTCGATGGTTGTTTGTATAATGGTTACCTAGCACGATCTATGTCCTTCCACTGGGTGGATAAAATGTTCATTAATTTTGGCTATAGTAGAACCGGGTTGAAGCCCTCCACTGCAACCTAAATTCAGTGGCTTAAGGTAGCTACAGCACACAACATAAAACGCTTGCCATATAGACTCAAACCAAGACAACACTCATCCACCTACCCAATTCCAGAGAGTGTAGCATGCTAATTGTGTGGATAAGCACATCAGTGCCCCCCAAAAAGATGAAATAAGCCCTATACAGGTGTGTCAATCCAATAAAATACATAACTGTGACTGTATCCGCTCAGGATCAATTAGAGGTAACATATGTGCTTCAGGAGAGACCTAGAAGGGATGCCTGCTTCCTGGATGGAGAGTCAGGGTATTACCATGGTGCATGTTTCTTGTGCTGCCACTGGGACAATGCTGTTGATAGTAATAATTCCTTACAAACTTAACATAATGTGTGGGGTCCTGCAATCCCTGCATAAAAATCAGTCCCTTATTTTTTTATTTTAGGTGATTTTTGATGCATCCAGTCGCCTACTATAAAGTGAAATAACAGACCAACTCGACTGTAGTAACTTATTACAGTTGAGTTGTGATGTAATAATGCTTGCTACCAGCAGACTAGAGGAATGGGAATGGCAAGTCAGATCAACGAGCATAATTAAAGCAGCTACTACTAATCAATGTATGACTTTACGAAGCCAATATTGTTTCATATGAATTACTGTCAGAAAAATGAACTAAGATTTTCCCAAACCGTCAAAATCTAGATACATTAAAGTGAAAGTAATAAGAAAATATTGAGCTCTATCGCAATATGTGTTGTTCAACTCAACTTGGAACATAACAAGCACGGGTGTTCTTTGCTGTCCATGGGCCCGATTTAAAATTAATAGTTATACAATATTTAGTCTGTTGTTTACTTTTTTAAATGATTGCACAATATGCAGCCCAACTGTGCCATTGCGAGTTGCTGCAACACTAATATCAACATTAAACTTATTACATTAATAGCAAATTGTTGTATATAGTTTAGGTAGGCAGCAGGACACGTCTTCAAGTTATTAAGATATATTTATTAAGATACAAGATAATACAGCATAGCAGTAAACCTCACAGCTCACCAGACCATCAACTGCCAAGGCTGGAATCCCCACATACCAGATAGAACACTCTTAGGTCCTATGGGAGATTGGTAAGATAGGAACACTAAGAAAGGACTACCGACACCAAGTAGCCGTATTGAAGTAAGTATCAATATACAACACAAATCAGTAAAAACAATGACTTAACCATCATTACAGCTAAAAACTAAGCATGGGCGAATTTGGCGAATTCGCGAATTTGCGGATTTGCGAATTCGCAATCCGCAAAATTTGTGAATTTGTGCGAATTTGTGGATTTTTATATTTTTGCGTGTTCGTGGGACGTTTTGGCATGTTCGCGGGGCGCTTTGCGTGTTCGCGGGTTTTTTTTTTGGGCGAGACCGTGATGCGCCCTCTGGTTCATCACTGCCACCCTCTCGTTTTTTATGCCCTTCTGCCCTCTGTACCACTCGTTTTTGTGCCTTTCTGCCCTCTGCCCCATGCGTGTTTGTGCCTTTTTGCCCTTTGCCCCACTCGTTTTTGTGCTCTTCTGCCCTCTGCCCAACTTGTTTTTGTGGTCTTCTGCCCTCTGCCCCACTCGTTTCTGCCCTCTGTCCCACTCGTTTTTGTGCTCTTCTGCCCTCTGCCCCACTCGTTTCTGCCCTCTGTCCCACTCGTTTTTGTGCTCTTCTGCCCTCTGCCCAACTCGTTTTTGTGGTCTTCTGCCCTCTGCCTCACTCGTTTCTGCCCTCTGTCCCACTCGTTTTTGTGGTCTTCTGCCCTCTGCCCAACTCGTTTTTGTGGTCCTGCCCTCTGCCCCACTCGTTTCTGCCCTCTGCCCCACTTGTTTTTGTTCTCTTCTACCCTCTGCCCAACTTGTTTTTGTGGTCTTCTGCCCTCTGCCCCACTCGTTTCTGCCCTCTGTCCCACTCGTTTTTGTGCTCTTCTGCCCTCTGCCCCACTCGTTTCTCCCCTCTGTCCCACTCGTTTTTGTGCTCTTCTGCCCTCTGCCCAACTCGTTTTTGTGGTCTTCTGCCCTCTGCCTCACTCGTTTCTGCTCTCTGTCCCACTTGTTTTTGTGCTCTTCTGCCCTCTGCCCAACTCGTTTTTGTGCTCTTCTGCCCTCTGCCCCACTCGTTTCAGCCCTCTGTCCCACTCGTTTTTGTGCGCTTCTGCCCTCTGCCCCACTCGTTTCTGCCCTCTGTCCCACTCGTTTTTGTGCTCTTCTGCCCTCTGCCCAACTCGTTATTGTGGTCTTCTGCCTTCTGCCCCACTCGGTTCTGCCCTCTGTCCCACTCGTTTTTGTGTTCTTCTGCCCTCTGCCCAACTCGTTTTTGTGGTCTTCTGCCCTCTGCCCCACTTGTGTTTGTGCCCTCTGTCCCACTTGTTTTTGTGCTCTTCTGCCCTCTGCCCAACTCGTTTTTGTGGTCTTCTGCCCTCTGCCCCACTTGTTTCTGCCCTCTGTCCCACTCGTTTTTTGTGCTCTTCTGCCCTCTGCCCAACTCGTTTTTGTGGTCTTCTGCCCTCTGCCCCACTCGTTTCTGTGCCCTTCTGCCCTCTGCCCCACTAGTTTTTTGTCCCCTTCTGCCCTCTGTCCCACTTTGTGCCCTTCTGCCCTCAGCCCCACTTACAATGGCGCCGGCAAGCTGACAGCGCCATTCTAAAATAGCTACAAAGTCATCTTCAACAGGAAGCACTAATAGATAAAGTAAAGCAGGTGCTCGAGTTGAAGGTCAAATTAAGTTACACAATCAATAATCACCCCGAGTTTGGGGTGATTAATGATTGTGTAACTGAATTTGAGCTTCAACTCGAGCACCTGCTTTACTTTATCTATTAGTGCTTCCTGTTGAAGCTGAGTTTTGTAACTATTTTAGAATGGCTCTGGCAGCTTGCTGGCAGCTTGCCGGCGCCATTCTAAAATAGTTACAAAAGTCAGCTTCAACTTTTGACCCAATCCGTTCCGCTCGTGGATTTTGCGGGGAATTCGCGAATCTCGCGGATTGCGAATTTGCTGAAAATCCGCAAAATCCGCGAGCGGAACGGATTTTCCGCCCATACTTACTAAAAACGATAAAACAGGACAGCATGAGTAAAAGCCAATCGAGTCATATTACATAACGATTACTAATGTGACGCCTTATCACATTTGGAAGGAAGGCATAATAAAATAATAAAAGAGCGGCCTACCATTGGATCTGGTATTACACGTTCTATTCAGTGACAAAAGATTACTTGGTGAACCAGACGAAAAATTATTTGCAACTTTTTTTTTTATTATTAAAAAGTGTGAATCCACTGTTGTAAATGACACAGTACATGGAACTAAACTAAACATTTTGTGCCCAATGGCTGAATTTTGACACCTTACAAGTAACCAAATGTTTCTCATCCTTGTAGATGGTTTGATAAGCATCATTACAGCTAAAAATGATAAAACAGGACAGCATGAGTAAAAGCCAATTGAGTCATATTACATAACGATTACTAATGTGATGCAGGAAACATCCTTTACAACGGAACCGCTACAATGCGGTACCATTACGACGCAGTTTTAACAACGAAAGTCGTTACAACGACTTTCGCTGGAGGGCGCTCTAGGATAGGGAATAGTTTAATTTACTATCCAACACCTTCCCTACTATCCCCGGGGACTGGTGTTGGAATAGTAAATTAAACTATTCACTATCAGCGCCCCCCAACGCAAGTCATTGTAACGACTTGCGTTGTTAAAACTGCGTCGTAAAGGGACGCGTTGTAACGGTACGCGTTGTACCGTCATACAGCCATGTGACGCCTTATCACATTTGAAAGGAAGGCATAATAAAATAATAAAAGAGCGGCCTACCACTGGATCTGGTATTACACGTTCTATTCAGTAGCAAAAGATTACTTGGTGAACCAGACGAAAAATCATTTGCTACTTTTTTTTTTAATTATTAAAAAGTGTGAATCCACTGTTGTAAATTACACAATACATGGAACTAAACTGATTTCTTTTTTGGATTAAACATCTTTAAAGATAAATGTACATTAGCACAAACTGTGTGTTCTTTTTTACCTAAACATGCATTTCTTACAAATTTTAAGAAGTGTTTTTATACTGTTTTTTGGCTCAAAGCACACTGTCATTTTTGTGCCCATTGGCTGAATTTTGACACCTTACAAGTGACCAAATGTTTCTCATCCTTGTAGATGGTTTGATAAGTCATGCTCAGGATCACATAAATCCTTGATAAAAGCTTTGAAAGCCTCCCCTAGGAGTGCTGTTGTGCATTGTGATTGGTCGGGATGCCGACCAGCCAGACGTCTATGGGGAGGACATTTTCTCTATGTAGGCTGCATGCAGCCTACATAGCGAAAAGGCAGAGTGTGCCTGACTGGTAGGTTGGCCTCAGTGGGCAGACCAAACAGTCAGCGCCCTCAGCAGTGGACAAGCCACTCCTCCCCTACCCTAGAGCAGACCAGCCCACCCGCCCCCAACCAAACCCTTCTGCTTTCTCGCAGTGTGTGAAGCAGAAACATAAAATGGTATTTATAATACCATTTTATGTTTCTGCTAATCACACTGCGAGAAAGCAGTGGGGCGATGCTCTTCCGCCCACATGGAGGAGCCTTCCCAGTCTAATATACTGGGTCATGTTTTATTATCCAGGTTGGAGAAATGGACAGAAGATAATAATATCATTTCTGATGTTCAATTTGGTTTCTGCAGGGGCTTGGGAACGACTGAGCAGTGCCTTAACCTGTCATTGATCTTAGGGAAGTATGTGGTGGCCAGGGGAGGTGCCATCTACATGGCTTTTATGGACCTTTCCTGTGCCTTTGACACTTTAAACCATGCCAAACTGCGGGACTTGCTAAGGTCCTTGTGGGTTGAACAAGCATCAGTGACGTAACGAAACTCGAGGGGTTCCCTCTGAAAAGTGCATGGAGGGGGTCCCCACACCTCACATCTAGCCAGGATCTCTCAGCCGCCACCCTCAGTGTCTGAGGGCTACTCTGGAGCTCAGGCCCTACCGTACCGCAGGGGCTGCAAAGGCTGTTGGTACGCCACTGACAAGCATGGACTGATCTCTCTTGCTGATTGCATTGGAACACTTTTGTGAAGCTTTGCTACTCCCGAGAGTGCACCTCACATATTAAATCCTTTCCTGGAATCAGGCAAGGGTGTATTTTGGCCCCTTTCCCACTTTATATAAATGCCCTTGATGACAACCTAACGACTTTTGGCAAAGATATGCCCCATATTTGGAAGCTACCTATCCCAGTCCTCTTACATGTGGACAATGCTGTTCCTTTTGCATGAACAGCTAATGTCTACAGTTTTTGTTGGATGGGTTTGCTTCCTTTGTGAATCTGCTTGACTCAAGGCTAAATATGTCCAAGTCTTACCCTATAGCCTTGGGTCCTAGGAAAACTAAGGCCAAAACACGTGCAATTGGGTCCTCACTGATATCTATTAGTTGAAAATGCTAATTATTTGGGCATCCTCTATAATGAAGAGCTAAAGTGGTCTCACCTACCTAACGTTAGGTCTTTACAATTTCAGAGAGCTGTCAACGCAGTCTTTAGATTTGCATCAAGACTCTTCCTTAAACCTGTGTAGGAATTTATTTATATTTATAAGGCAAAATGTTCTTCAGTGGTCTTATATGGAGCTGATGCTTGGAGAAATGCAAACACTCCTCTACCTCATAGCCTTGAAGACAGCTTTCTACGTAAGCTCCTGGCAGTACCAAGGACCACATCAAACATAATTTGCCATGCTAAACTAAGGATGAATTATCTGGAGACTCTGAATGGGCAGGCCCCTATTATATTGTGGCATACAATCGGGCACCTTCCAGATTCAGGACTTCCAAATGCCCTTTTGATTGACTTCTTGGTCCATGATAATGTACTTAGAATTCTGTGGTTTTCATATTTGAAACGTACCTTTTTTGACATGGCTGTCCATCAGTATTATGATAACCCCGGGATTTTAGATACAGTTCCTAAAAATATGATGAAAAAAATATTCCTAACATATAGGGTGGGATGAACAATTTAAAGGCAGACTCGCTGAGGCCAGAGGTTGCACACTCAGTCCTATGTGTCTGCGGAAAGCCTGAACTGTATCTGACTCTTTTCCAAAATTTCCAATAAAGATTTTATCTTACACGTTTCAGACTCAGCACTTTGTGCAGTTTTGTTGCTTTTTCGATACAAGGCAGACGGTTTGATTCGCTCTCTATATGTTATTGTAATTTTCCCCAACCCCAAAGCATGAGCCGCTTTATGCTATTTTGCACGATTTACAGTGTTCTGGGCAGACGTTTTTTGGTATCTTATCTCCGTGCGACAGCTGACATTTGACAAAATCATGCTTCCTTATTATATTCACAGAAACTAACCTCTCCCGACATATGCGATGCTGCTCTAAATTTAATCAAAGCTGTACTCATCATAAGGAAGTGCTATGGGACTTCTGTACTTTTGTAATTTTATGCCGTCTTATTTTATTGTATTGATTCAATGTATTTGTATTGTGCTTTTAGGGCCTCGAGCCGAATAAAGTATTTTGATGACGTTGATCATGAACACCTTACGAGTTGCATGATTTGGAATCAGTTGTGCTCACTCTTACTTTAGTATTCACTCGGCCACATAAGTGGTGTTAGTTTCCACCCTGAAAAAGTGTAAAGCACTGTTGTTTTTATTGAACCGAGGATGCTTTGCTACCAGCGACTCTTCAGATGATTGTAGTGGGTGAACGCTGAATACTGCGAGTGCTCTCCCCACAATTCCTGGGTTTTTCATGTCTATAGACCATACATTAACTCGAAAATGTTCTGAGTTAGGCCATGGGCTACAGATATGGCAGCAATTGCGTCTTTGAGTTCCCAAGCTCTAACATGAAGATTTTCTGAGTTAACAGATGCACTGACTCAGTGCCACTGAGGCAGCCAAAAGACACACACACCTCTTCTCTGGTGGCACAGCACAGACAACAGGATCATGATGCCGCCCTCGCTATTTATAGTTTTCTATGCTGTGACTGGTAGATGAGTACCTAAAATGCAGGGGGTCTTTATGTCTGTCCTAGGGACCACATGCAGCCAGGTAACCTTCTGAGATGATTTGCACAACAGTTTATGAAATGTACTCCCTTGCTCCCCTTATGGGAGTGAGTGAGTGAGTAAGTGAGTGAGTGAGTTAGTGAGTGAGTGAGTGAGTGAGTGAGTGAGTGAGTGAGTGAGTGAGTGAATGGGTACATCTGTAGAGGCACAAATACACAGCAAATGAACTCTAAGCAAAGTCTCCATATTCCCCTATAATTAAGGACAATGTTCCCATCTGTATTTGTTTCCCACCCCAGAGTGTGTTCAGTCCTCACATCAACACACGCAATGATGCTCTTTGTGATGATGTGTGATTAGTGCATGTCTTCCATTCAGTTATTTTATAGACTTTCAATGACAGCTGCTTCAAATCCTAAACACACAAAACATCAACCAATGTATCTCCAAAACACTTCAAATTGTTTCTTCCAGCCTACATTCTTAAATATGTGTTTGTCCCCAAATTTCATCATACATATGCTGCCACATGAGAAGGCAGCTGGTGATTTTAGACTGGAGAAAGTATTTTTGTTTTCACCAACTAGTTGTAATAGAGCATAAACTGTAACAATTGTAAACCAAGTTCTGAATGTCATCTCATGCATGCCTAAATCTACGACCTCTACGAGTGATACGGAAACACAAAGGACTGTGGAATTGAGAATCTGGAGCATGGGCTGTCTTCCCCTTAAAGTATACTCCCTTTTGGATGATTATATATCATGTTTTGGAAGAAAATAATCAGCGTTTAGTATTCAGTATACACTTTATTCGGATTGAAATTACCAACCATATACGTAAATTTCAATTAAACTCAGCAATTCACAGACAAAATATAACAAAGCAAAACATTAAAAGTGATCAATCATGGAATTCCTTAATCTGAAGGCACAGTTTAAGAAGCAAGGACCAGGAAGGCAAATAAGAGGATCACTTAATAACTGTAGAAACAAATGAGCAGACCTGGCTTGGGTAACGTTTCTTACAACAAGGAGTGGCTTTAAACGATGGATGGAATCTAAGGTGCTTGTAAATAGGACAAAATAAGATAAACTGCATAGTGTCTTGAGTGGATGTAGCATTACAAATGCAAGGTGGGCCGTCCACATCTTAAGACCATCCCTTGGGGTTGCGTAATAAAAAATTAACCATGTTTAATCTAAACTGTGTTAATAAATGATAATGATAATGATGGGTGTTGGACATGTCAAACAAAACATTAGGTTCTGTAGACATAGCACACTGCATAAGAAAATACGGTCTGACTGAAACCTTTGTTAGGGCAAGAGATTCCCTCTCTACATGCAACTGACTAAAAAAGATTATTTCATCCAAATGAGATCTGCCTTCTTAATGATCTCAGGGGAGTTTCAAAGGGAGAGTCGCCCTAACTCAAGCAAACAATTCCGAACATTCGTAATCCAGGGTATATGGGAGCCACGATCCATACCCAAAGAACCCTAATGTAATTTCCTGTTAAATTATTCCCACTTGAGCCAGGTGGACGCCATAAAATTAGTGGTCTCAGTCGAATCGTGTTGGCCAAACAGGCCTGCCCCAACTCTTAATGGGTAATAAAAGTAGATGAGCTACTGGTGACTGCAAGTAACCTTCTAAAAACATATTCTCACCACGTTTAAGCAATGTGGCATACCCTCAAATGTCCAGCCATAAGACACTATGGGCACCCACTTTGCTTTATATATCTCAAGCCTAGTCTGGCATTGAAGTCAAAGGCAGCAGCAATACTTCCTGCAAAAGCATGTCTGCTTTCCCTTACCAGAGGGGAACAACTAAGGGAGGAGTCAAGCAGGATATGGAAAGGTTTTAACTCAAGCAAGCATATGTCCCTTGCAGAGGTGGGTTGTGCTTTTAGTATTTCTGGGACCGATGATGATGTCAAGTTAATCAAAGGATCAAGTGTGTCCATATAATTGCTAAAAGGGTCCAGTAAAGTTTGAAGACCTTGCACTGTCCTCAAGACTAAAATGGCACCATCTGCATATAAAAGAGCGGGGACAAGACAGCCATCCAACATAGAAAGATCACGACACCCAGAAACAAGGATCTGCTTCAATGGATTCATTTAAAGAATAAATAAAAAAAGGGACAAAGACGTAACCTTGTCTGACCCCTCTGTTAAGTGTAAAGTGCTCAGTGCATTCTCTGTTCAGGCCATACCCGACATAGGAAGTCAAGTTAAGATGCAAGCCACGTAAAAAAACAACAATGCTTTTATCAATCCCAATGTCCAGCATAACGCACCACAATGTGCCTCTCTTAACCCTGTCCAAAGGCGTAATTAAGTCCATAAAAGCCAAGTGTACAGCTCAGGGTCTGGCCACAGTATATTTATTAATTAAAAGATACAGGTTTAGGCATTGGTCTACAATGCCATTGCCTGGTCTAATGCCATATTGGACATCCGATAGCACTCCGTAGGCTTTGGCTACAGCTGTTAATGTGGATGCGAACACTTTGCCTTTAACTTTAACCCCTTGGCTGCGGCAGTAATTCCGCCGCAGCGCTAGGGGGGAGGGGAGGCCGCGCGGCGCTCCCATGCTCGTGACGGAACCGCTCCGTCACGAGCCTCGGGCGCGATGTGCTGATGACGGAGCGGTTCCATCACGGCCCCGTCCGCTTAATAGAACGCGCCGCGCAGGCGCGCCGAGCGGGCCGTGACGGAACCGCTCCGTCATCAGCACAGCGCGACCGAGGCTGGTGACGGAGCAGTGCCGTCACCAGCATGGGAGGGGTTAACCTCGGAGTCTATCAAGGAAATCGGACGATAACACCAAGGATCATCCATCGAGCCTTCTTTGTATACGGGAACGATGACTGATTTAGACTAGGTGCTGGGGAGACTATGCTTTAAAACTATTATTTTTGTATCGCATTTCTATATTGAATGAATGAATTTCATAGAAAAACATACAAGTAAAGTGCCCTGTGCGCATGTAAATCTGGATACATTTGCTCCAAATATTACAACAACCGGGGTACAATAGATAGAAGAGAATGAAGAAATACGGAAAAGAGAAAAGAGAAAAAAAGAACCCTTCCCCCCAACATAGAGGAACGCAAGTGATTCTCAAGTTCTAGACATGAAACCTAATAAACCCATTGAAGGCAGAAAGAAATATGGAATGATTGTCAAACTGGAATGGGCCATGCTGCCATGCAGTCAGTATAATCTGCCGCACCTGCAGTTGGCGCAAGAGTCAGGACAGTATAGGTCGCGGCGCTTGTGATGTGGAAGGGGCACGTGGCTTGACATTGTGCGCGCAATGGGGGGATAAAAGTCTGGTCTAGGAGACGTGGTAAAAATCTATGTGTAGATGTTAAATGGTTCTACCACGCTAACTAGACCTACAGCCAACAACAGAAGTGGGCTATCATTGCCAGCTGGTCTTATAAATACCAACCTTGATAGTAAGCAGACCTCGAATGAGAGGACTTTCTTTCTCCATGATGCTTTCCACCACCCATTACTGGCTTTGTTCCTTTGCAAATCTTCCCGAATTAGCATGACTTAAACATCCTTGTGAAGCAGAACGAAGAACATTGTGCCGTGGCTTATTCTATGTACTCATAAATGTGGTTATCAATCGAAGGGTCTTACTGTGATGGTTTAATTTTTTTTAGGAATTGCATGAAAAGGTGGAGTTTTTTTTTTAGCTTGACAAGACTTTCAATGCACACCAGGATTCTGATTGATAATCTTTCTGTTTAATACATTTCCACAAAACTACTGTGATTGTTTGACAATATGGCATTTTTGTATTTCAACACGATCCCTTCTTGGTGTCTGACCTTCAGATTAGGGCATACAAGGAGGAAGTCATGTCGGAAGTTATTGAGCTATAACCAGATATTCAGTGCTCTTTGAAATGTTAAAAAACATTAAGAAATCTTGCAAGAGAAGCATGTTTCTGAACCTGACACTCCCTTCCATTCCAGCCTACCCATCAAAATCAAACAATGGCCAACTGACCCCTCATGTCTAAAGCTTGGCCTGACAAGAAAAGTAGGCAGCGGATGGTGCTTCTAGAAACACGGTACAGCTCGTAATGGAAGTATGGAAAATGGTTTGGAAATGGAGCTCCATTCTACCAGAAGTCAAAGCAGATTCTAAATGATCCTCTATTCTACCAGAAGTCAAAGCAGATTCTAAATGATCAGGAAGGAGGATTCGGCACGAAAAAGCAGATAAGCAGCAGTATTTTGAATAAACGGTAAACACGCAGATCAGAAAAACCAACAACCGATTTATTTCCCTAATTCAAACGAGAGGCCTTACAGAAATCAAAAGAAAATAAAAATGTTTTTTTCAGAAAACTAAGAAATGGAAGTACTGTTTTCTGAGCTTGCAAATTCCGAAATCAGATATGGGTCTGAGCGTTAATATGGCTGCCATCAGAAATCCCAAATTCCAGGCGACCATGACCATAACAGGGCATTCACCTACCTACTGTCGTATCGTTGTGCCTGACCCCTGTCTGCGACAGGACAGGCAAGATAGGAAGGGGCGTAGGAGGAAGAGGAGGTGGCAGGAAACTAGTTAGTTCACGAGCAGACACAAAAGAATAAAGACGTGTTGTACTCTGCTACTGGCTCCTGTAGTCATTGGGGGAAGGCGCGACACTGGCGACGAGGGTGGGATGCCTGCTAGAGCCCCACACGCCTTGAGACCCCTGCCGTCCGTGAACGGCCAAAAGCAGTGAGCCTGCAGCCTGTGTCGGCGCGGAGTTCAATGAGCGCGAAAACGGAACGCTCCACACGCCGCGCCTGAATGCTGCCCCAGAGCGCGATGATCGGCACCAGTTAAAAAGTTGGCTGCGCTGCCGGATCGTCATTCGGAAGATCCCTGACTCGGCAAAGCTGCCCAGAAACTGCCTGACAGAAAAATAAAAGGAAAAAGTGGCGCGAAGCTGCACAGACGCCGAAGAGCGCGCCCAAAGACAGTCAGTCACGATCAAGAGTGCAAGGGTGAGTCAAACGCCCCATAGCCTAATTAAGAGACTTTGGAAGCAACATTGAAAATTGCAAGACCTTAAATAAGAAACTTTGAGAGTGGCAATGGCAGAATTACTGGAAACCATGTGTCCCGAACGGCGGCCATCTTAGAGTCAGGCGCTGCCCATAGACACCCATTGGAATTTTGATGTTGGCCATTTTAGAGTCAGGCATCAATAGTTTTCATATAAAAGAAAAAAAGCAAAAACGAGAAATAAACTGCTGAGTGGAACCAAGCAATACTCCCTTGCAGCAGACAATAACCACTGAGCCACGATGTCCGTCCCCAACCAGACAGGCGCCTCAGGAGGAGGAGAGACAGCGGGCCCAGCCACGCTACCACCGCCGCCTGCACCGTCTCCCCACGTACTTATGGGAGTACCATACCTGCGGCCACCAGACCCCCTAGAGCTGACGTCCGGCAACAGCATGGGGCCCAAGTGGAAGAGCTGGGCCGAAGATTTCGAGGACTACATGACTGGGTCCCAAGTGCAAGAGTTGAAACAAAAGCTAATAGCCTTGCGAAACTTAGTGGGGAAAGACATCGCACAAATCATCAAGGAGTTGCCCAATGCAACTACTGTCTCATATGACGACGTGAAAGGAGCTCTCGACCGGAGGTTTCTACATAAACGCAATTTGGACTATGAACGCTACACATTTAATCTAGCCACCCAAGACAAGGATGAACACATGTGTGATTTCATTGTGCGTATCAGGAGATTGGCCCGACACTGCGAGTTCGACGCATTCACCACTGATGACGCGCTGCGTCTACGCATAATTGAAGGCTGCCAATCCGAATCTTTGCGCCGGCGCCTGTTAAAAAAACATTACTCTCTCGACGAAATCGAGGAAATTACACGAATCAACGATCAAGCTGAAGATCACGCTAGGAAAATGGAGACCAACAAGACTGAAAAAAAGGAACAAGCATTTCGAATACAGGCGCACAAGGAGAAGAAACATCGGACAGACCACCACAAGCCTAGCAAGCCGCCCCGTTTTGCGACTTCCCAGAGGACGTCATCACAGCAAGAGTCGCGTCACACTAAGTCCAGCAAGACGGCACCAGCATGCTACAGGTGTGGTCAGGAATACCCTCATTCAGGACAGTGCCCTGCTATCGGCCAGCGCTGTCATCGCTGCGACAGCAGAATCACTTCGAGGCAGTCTGCCAGACTCAAAGTTCGGGGCGAAGATCATCCACGCCTCGATCCATCACACAACATCATGCTCGCGCAGTGAAAGGCAGGGGAACACGCTCCTCTAGTTAATCCCGATTGAGTGTCCGCTCTACAAGCTCTTATCGATCACGAAGATCAACATCCACTGAGTCATCGTCACCTACACCGGTGTCACACAAGACAGTGATGAATACATATGTATGGTGTCAGACCCGGACCGGCTAAAGAAATACCCAAAGTTAGACATTCGGATCGGAAATCATCCTGCCAAGTTCGTCCTGGATTCAGGAGCCTCCCTAAACTACATCTGCGAGCTTGAACACCAAAGCATGAAACCACGGCCGAAACTAGAACCTGCAGCGGTCCGGATACTTACCTGGATGTCCAGAAAACCACTGCCATGCCTAGGTCGTTTTAGCACGACCCTATCATACAAAGACTGACAAATCCCATCTTATATTCATGTTGTCGAAGGCCCAGACTTGGCTGACTGCCTGCTCAGCCTGCCTACTGCTGAACGGCTGAAGCTCGTGGAACTTCTCTACATGACTGAAGATGCCCCAGACATTGTCGCTAAGTTTCCGAACCTTTTCAAGGGGCTAGGGAAGCTAAACCAGTTCAAGGTGAAACTACATATCGATGAGCGTGTGACCCCAGTGGCGCAGCACCACAGGAAAGTGCCGTTCCACTTACAGCAAGCTGTAGATGATGAACTTCAAGACCTGCTAAAGGCAGACATCATCGAGCGTACATCGGGGCCAACTCCATGGGTATCGCCCGTAGTAGTAGTACCAAAAAAGGGGCAAAACAACAAAGTGCGTCTATGCGTGGACATGCGTGCACCCAACATGGCTATCGAGTGAGAACGCCACCCAGGGCCGCACATCAGCGATATGATCGCTCGCCTCAACGGAGCCACGGTATTCTCGAAACTTGATCTTAATAAGGGATACCACCAGCTGGAGCTACATGACAGGTCACGCTACATCACCACATTCACAACGTATCAGGGACTCTTCCGTTACAAACGTTTCAATTTTGGCATCTCTTCAGCCGCCGAAATTTTCCAAGAAGTCATTCGGCGAGTGATTCAAGGGATCCCCAATGCCTTCAACTACAGCGATGATCTATTGGTATTTGGGAAAGACCAGACCGAACATGACATGGCTCTAGACAGAGTATGCCACGCGCTACTGAACGCAAATTTGACTCTGAACGCAGAGAAATGTGAGTTCCACAGGTCGACCCTGAAATTCTATGGCCACATCTTCTCCAAAGACGGTATGAAACCGGATCCAGAAAAGGTGTCTGCCCTTGCGGACACTCCAACTCCACGAGACGTCAGTGATCTCCGTTCCTTTCTTGGGATGGCAAGCTATTGTGCACGCTACATCCGGGATTTCGCTACCATCAGCCATCCTCTTAGAGAACTCACCCAGCAAGGCCAACCTTTTGCATGGACGGATGCTTGTGAACACTCCTTTCACAAAATCAAACATGCTGTCTGCTCGGCCATCAACCTGGTCTACTTTGATGCCAAGAAACGAACCGAAATCACCGTCGACGCTAGCCCGGTGGGCCTCGGCGCCATTCTGGCACAATATCAAGAGGACTCAGAACAGCGCCACATCATCGCGTACGCCAGTCGCAGTCTTACCAGCACTGAGAAAAGGTACTCACAGACAGAAAAGGAGAGTCTTGCGGTGGTGTGGGCCTGCGAGCATTTTCATCTCTTCGTTTATGGCAAACACTTTACCATCATTACGGACCACCAAGCACGTGTCACCATTTTTGGCAACCCCAATGCCAAGATGCCTCCACGCATTGAACGATGGGGACTACGTCTCCAGGACTATATATACACCATTGTCCACAAGCCAGGGAAGTCTGAAAACCAGGCAGACTACATGTCCCGACACCCCAGACAACCACCGGTGGACAGTGCTCGCTAGCAGAAGAGTACATTCATTTTGTCATCGATACTGCCTGTCTGCCTACTGTTCCCCTAGCAGCGATCTGAGAAGCGTCCGCCCAGGATCCGGTCATACTAGACGTCACGGATCGCATACGCAGCAACTCATGGCGACACATGAAAGACACGTCCCAGGACTCTGGCCAGAATCTCCAGGAACTGATAGCGTTTAAGCACATCCATGAAGAGCTATCCATCAGTAAAGATGGTCTGATCCTGAGAGGGGGGAGGATTGTGATCCCACAAAGACTACGGCAAGGAGTGATTAACCTTGCTCACGAAGGCCACAGGGGAATAAGTGCTACTAAAAAGGCTTTACGAGAACGTGTCTGGTTCCCGACACTTGATCAAATGGTGGAAGCCACACTCAAGGACTGTGTCTCGTGCCAATTGGCAAGCCGTGACGAACCGCCAGCCCCGTTACAAATGTCAGAGCTACCAGAGGGAGTATGGCAGCAGGTCGCCATTGACTTCTTCGGCCCTCTAAAATCAAGCCAATACATTGTCGTCATCATGGATGAATACTCCCGGTTCCCGTTTGCACATGAATGTAGTGTTGAGGATAGTCTCTAAAAACAAGCAAAAATATGTCGATTTCACAAACTTTTTTGTTTTTCCAAGTAAAAGTTAGTTACACTAGAAAGTGACATGCTGGCGTAAATGTCAAGAAACTGATTCGCGAAACGTCTATTGCTAATTAAAGGTCTTAGTGAAAGGTAAGAGGGGGGCATGCAAAATGCGGTCAAAACATACATTTTGCAAGTCGTTCCCCTTACTGGGAATGCACGTAAATCTGCTCAAGCAAAAGACAGGTGAAAATGTCAAAGTAGGTGGGACGAATGTGTCCCGCGGGGGACAATTGTCACAAAAAAATTGATAATCCATGCAATTTCTAGGCGTAAGTCAATGATGGATAGGTTTCTGACTTATTCTTATATTTTTGTAAACAGTGGCCAAAATAAGAAATATGAAGTAGATAGTGGGCCAGGAAGAAAAAATATCGATTTGGAACATATTGCCAATCTGAAACTGAAACAAACCATTTCAGTCACATGTGATATTACTTATGCCTACCAAACAAACAAATAAAAGCTATTTCTGCATTTTCATTGTCCCTTTGATATATGTCTCATGCATTCATGGAGAATGACAATAAGTCTGGCTTATGAATGAAAGTGCCTTTTTTCTATTGATGGGTTTAAGTACTCAATAAGTAAAGAAGCATGCACTCTGCCACACATCTTTGCATTCATGCATCCATCCACTGTCTCATTCTTGCATTCACCCTCTAACACAACCACAATAAAACATTCACAAACTCAACAACAAATGCAAGATAAATTAAAAGTATACAAGTATAAAAAATATGCTGCTGTCTAAAAATGGCCCGCACATGCTTGCAGTAATGAAATTTAGCAATGGGTGTCTGTCTTGCAATTGTTTTGTACATAATCTAGTGCTGTTTTAAAATTTAACATTACCCGTCACTTTTTGAGACCCAAATGTGTTGGGCATCATGGAAAGGTGAAAAAAACTAACTATACACTATGGACAAAAACACTCCACAGTGACAGCTTATTTTAGAGGAAGTGGCCAATCGGTAATAACGAATATTACCGAATCGGTAAAAATTACCGATTTTTTACCTACATACTATTTACCGATTCTTAAATACCGAATCAGTAAAATTCGGTATTGAGGAATCGGTAAATAGTATTTACCTACATCTGGCCCCAAATCCATGCTAAACAGTGGTGTAGTACCGGGGCTTCTACTTTATACATTGCTGAATTGGCATATTCCTAGTTGGTATATTTAACTCACCTATATGTCCCTAGTATATGTTATAAGTTGTACCCAGGTCATTAATGTTAAGGGCCACTTGTAAACTGCAAATGGAGGGGGCAACTTTGCCCCAACCGGCCGCATAGTTGCTTGTCGCCATCTGGCAAATATTTTCTTCAACTTCATTTAACCAATGTTTATCATCATCCTTAGTTAATCCATTTATCAAAATGTTTTGCCTCCCTAACTTCAATCCACACTCGGGATATTTATGCCATTTTCAAATTTCTAGTGTGAATGCTGTGCCCATCCAGACCTCTTGCACAAACACGACAGATGCAGGGTTTTTTCCAAAACAGCGTTTAAGAAAACCAATGCATTTCGAGCATCAAGTGCTCTTCGTCAGGGTATGCTGGAATCAATACAAAAACACTTTCATTAACGTCTATACAATGTTAAGTTTGTAACATTATTGTACATTAACAACACTTGGTGCTTAATGTCACGTTAGTGGCTTAACTTGCTTTCATTACGTTCTAAAAATGCTGCTTACAAGACAGTCTCAGAAAGTAATTCAATCTAATTACTTATCAAAATAAGTAGACGCCAACTAAATCAAAAACCCTTTCATTTAAGTATCATTTCCCCCTAGGTCTTGTAAACTGCAACACCTATTGTGCCATCCACTACAGTGGCAGTGTAAACATGGCTTCAGGCCTACCTTTGTAGTCTGACTGTAACGATATTTAAAAACTGCAATTCAACCTATCAAAATAAACCCTTTTGATAGATTTAAACCATCCTTTAATAATAATAAGTCACAGCTAAGAAGGCCTTGTAGCCCACAAGGCAGTGTGCATGGTATCTAAAAATAGGACATGTAGAAATGTAATGTTAGCATATGCTTACAGTGACTAGCTCCCAAAAGCTATTTTCAATTTAGGAAAGCTGACTGACCTATAGAGACACACTGGGAAGCAATGTTAGATACTCAGGTTATAGAACTGCTAGTAATATGTAATATGATTCAACAACTATTTTCAATATTTATCAAAAACCCAATTTAATAGTGGGGTCAGGTTTTTTAAAAACATTAAGGAAAAGTATCCTTTGGAAAGTTACTTTTCCCTGTCCAAAGCCCCTGCAGACTAATTTATATTAGTTATCAGCTGCAGGCCGCTGAGTTATCAAGCAATGAATGAGGTGTAAAAACTGCTCTCAGAGCAGAGACAAAGGCATGGCAGCGTGACTTTTCGGGCTGTGCCCAGGAACTTAATTTACTTCAAAGGGCCCTCCACTGTCACACACAGATGTCAGATATCATCTGCACAGGCTCTATATTCTGTTCCACCATTCAGGTATGCTCCAATTGAAGTGGGAGGAGAGCTGCCCCAAGAACTGGTGAAGAGTGACCACAGAGGAGGGGCTGCTCAATACTCTGACCACAGCTCTGGGTGGGTGCAACAGGCTCTGCGAGCGCGGGGAATGGTTTGGACATTTTGGATTTAGACAGAGAGGGGTACTGTGGGATTAGTTGCAGTAGGGCACAGAGTAGACAGGCTCAACTTAGAGGCAATGTGTAAAGTATTTATGCAGCACTTCAAACAGTAATGAAGTGAAAAAACAACACACTATTTTAGAAAAATAGAATACATTTTAATAAATAAATCAAGACAAAATTGACAACAATCTAATTAGAGGAAACAGAGACATGCAGTTTTAAAGATTTAAGGGAAAATAGCACAAAATAGCACTAAGTGCCAACTATGGTTATCCGATCACAATGGACCCAGACAAAACCACAATTTCAGGCCTAACGCAATGGAGCTCTGGCTGGCAACATGTACCCAGTTAGGCCTGCTGAACAAGAGCACCTTAAATCCTTGTTGAGAAGAAATGCTAGATCCTATGTCAAGGATGCATTGCACAGCAGAGGTGATGCAAGGCCCGGGCAAGGTGAAGCATCATGCAGCAGCAGTTCTGGGGAGCTGTGAAGTGCAAGGTGATGTCCTTGTGTGTAGATGTGTTATGCAGCAGCAGTACCAATGGGCTGCATTGGACGAGGCAATGTCCTTGTATGGAGATACGAAAGCTCTAATGGGCTGCGAGGTCCTAGCATTGGGGAAGTCCATGCAGCAGAGGTGATGTGTCGGTTCTGAGGCAATGCATCAAACAGCAAAAGTGATGCAACAGTTCTGCTGGAGATGTGCTGGCAGAGCATCTTCAGGCCCACTTCCAAAAGTCCAGTACTGAAGTGGCATCACTTGGGAGCAAAGGACTCAGAGATGAAAAAGTCCAGGTGCTAGATTCAAGGGTGTTGGAAGCCACTTATATCCCTGAGGCTTCTGATCATGAGGCCAGCCAATTATCCCTTGGACTCATTCTGGGGTCCTAGGTTTAGAGATGCAAGTCCAGTCCTTCTGATACAAGCAAGAGGGCAGCAGGGCAGAAATCCTATGGTGCAACAGTCAAGCAGAGTGGCAATCCTTCCAGCAGCACAGCAGTCCTTCTACCTTGCAGGGTCCACAGGTCCAGATATGTACTGAAGAGTTAGGTCTAAGGGTCCAACATTTATACCTGGTGCCCACTTTGAAGTGGAGGAGGCTTCTAGAGGTTTCTACCCCCCCCCCCATCCCCCATTCCGGGGTGTCAGGCATCCCCTTCTTCCCCGTCCTGGCCCCAGCTTGTCTGGGGTCACAAAAGACCAGTGTCAAACCCTTTGTGAGATTGCTCAGGCAAAGCCTTTGTGATGTGCAAGTGTGGAAGGTGACAGCTCCTCCTCCTCATTAGCTCAGAGTGGCCCATCCTGCCAACACCTTTGTTCCCTTTGTCTCACTGTCTGGGAGCAATACACAAAGACCAACTGCCAGCTACACCTAGTCAAATGGTTATGATTAAAAAAATGGCAATCTTATAAAAGTGGCATTTTCAGAATAGTCAGAGAAGTGAGAATTCCCTTGAACAGGACTGTATAGAATATGACTAGAAACAATCAAGGCCTAAATGACAAATTCATAAACAAATCAACAAAAGTTTTTTTGTAAAAACAGGAAGATTACAATTTATTATGTATACATACATGAATAAAATTCACACTGAGGTATTACTTTGAATACCAATAAGACATGCAATTAAAAAACCAATGACACAAATAAAACACTGATATCATTCAATTATGACCCGCATAATTAACACTAGAAAAGACAGAAACAGTAAGACATGAGAAATTGTACAATACTACAAGTAAATTCGGACTCCTGGTTGATTACATCGATGTCATGTATATGAAGATCTGTATATCTACAGCGATGAGGAAGTCATGAATTATACAAATTTTGGAAAGCGTCGACGCGTTTCGGTGGGATTTCTTGATTCTTGCCACCTTTTTCAAGACTATATGTAATGTCTGTCAAGACCAGGGGGTCATACAATTTCCCCTAATTTGTACTCACAAACGCTGTGCCCAATGCCGGTTTCTATATATCACGGTTTAACACGATACATAAGCTCGGGGCTTTTCAGCTCAGAATTGCAATCTTTAAAATGATCCAGAGTTTTTCTTATGTTTCTTTTGTTTAGTACTTTTATGAGTAAAACGTGGCTCACTTCGCCTTTAAAAGGGGATGTTTGGCACCTTCTCGTGGTTATGGTATGTCCCTGTATTCAGGTTGTTGATAAAGAAAAAGAGAAGGCAATGGAGAGGCGTGCTGAGGCACCGGCTCCTTTAGAGCGTCGTATGAGGCACACAGCCCAGTTGGGTCTGCGCTGGCCAACCACGGAAATAGACCGCTGGAATGTAATTTCTAAGCTCCAAGATGTCTTTAATCCGTGGCGTTGCAGAA
Source organism: Lissotriton helveticus (assembly GCF_964261635.1). Classification (NCBI taxonomy): domain Eukaryota; kingdom Metazoa; phylum Chordata; class Amphibia; order Caudata; family Salamandridae; genus Lissotriton; species Lissotriton helveticus. The sequence goes on along the minus strand of NC_136069.1, from coordinate 338,062,828 downwards.
TAGTGACTAAAAATCAGACTTTACCATTAAAGAGGGTTAACAATTAAAATTCTTTAGCCATCAAACTCAACCCCTCTACCGGCTCCCAATTGAAGGTTACCGCTTATAAAATGTAATTAGGTAACTCCAATGTTATCCTATTGGAGCAGTAACCCTTGCAGTAGTGAAAAACGTATTTAGGAGTTTTCACTATCAGGACATGTAAAACTTAAAAGTACATGTCCTACTTTTTAAATTCATTGCACCCTGCCCTCTGGGCATATCCTAGGGGTGACTTATACATATTAAAAAGGAAAGTTTGGGCCTGACAACATGTTTATTTTGACAGGTCGAAATGGCAGTTTTAAAACTGCATACACACTGGCTTGCCTGAGACATGTTTAACAGGCTACGTAAGTGGGTGGCACAATCTGTGCTGCAGGCCCACTAGTAGCATTTAATTTACAGTCCCAGGACACATTTAGTGTCACTTTACTAGGGGCTTACAAGTAAATTAAATAGGCCAATTAGGTGTACACCAATTCTACAATGTTTTAAGGAGCCAGCACAACACTTTAGCACTGGTTAGCAGTGGTAAAGTGTACAGAGTCCTAAAAGATAACAAAAACGGGTTCAGAAAACAGGAAGGTGAACGACAAATTTCTTGGAATGACCCTGCAGAAAATGCCAAGACAACAGTTGCCCATGTCCTCCCATTAGTAAGTTTTTAAGAGACAAAACCTCTCATTACACTCAAAGGGCTTCATTAAATGTATTCATTTAGTTATTGAGTTTTGAAGTGTGTGGACTAGACCTTCACATAAGGGGATGGAGCACTTAACATGAATAGAAGTAACAACTATTAAATATTATTTAGTCAAACAAATTATCAGGAGGAACAGCAGCAGGAAAATATGAAAACTATATCTACTAAGTGAATTGGAGTGTATTACATAGTACTGAGTGAACAGGCGAAGAAAGGAGTAGTCGTTGAGATTATAGGTGTACCCACCAGTGTTACCTGCCAGTAGAGACTTAACTACAGCTTAATATACCCACACATAATAATGTGAAAGTAATTTCAGGGAATTACTTCAACTGCTATGAGTAGTAAATCTTAACCAATGCAGTTTGACTAGAGAAATTGTGCACCTTTAACCTCCAAGTACCTAGCGGTTACTTGTGGGTAAATGTTTCTGAAGCTAGATATTGATATTGTATCTGTAGTTAAAATATCAATAAATAGTTACGGGGAGCATTAAAAAGTGTATATTTTCACTTGTGGTAAGCAACCTTGTCTACACCCTTCCTCACCTGTGGTAAGCATCCTTGACATGAATGCAACACTTGCTAGCTTGAATGACGTAGGCAGACATGGAAAGAAGCCTGGTCACACCTATCATTGATTGGACAGGTCACCTTAGGTTGCCATGACTCACGCCACTCTCAGCAGCCTCAACTAATTCACAATCCTTCAAACCCCTGTCTCGTGCCGCACAGCCCTAAGATAAATGCTTCAGTCCTCAAACCCTTTGTTTGAAGAGCTTCGTCTTTTTTTGAAAGGCGCGCATAGTTTTCAATGTCAGGTATTGGCATGCGCCATTATCTACACATTTATGACTAAGAGAAGCTTTAGATAACGGAATCGCGGCCCGTCAAGCCTCATATTCCGTCACTGAGGGAAGAACTTTCATTGGCTGTTTATTTTATGTTTTTGCAATGCTAAATCAACGCTGCTGGCATAATTGACTGAGTAGGTAACTCCGACTGGCGCCATGTTGCTTCGCTTATCACAGAGATGAACAGGTGAGGGGGTGTCCGCGACGCCATATCAGTTGTGTAAAGTAAAGGTGCGTGGCCGGTCTAGTGAGGCATATGTTCTGACTAAGTTCTCTGCAAACAAGATAGATGTGTACAACTAAATACGAGCCACAGATCTGTAAGTATCATTTACGCTAGGCCCTCGTGTTGCTTTCTACTCTAGTGCTGGAGTAAAGTTCCTTTAGCTGTGTACAACAAAAAAAAACTTTGTAAATCGGGCCCCCAATATTTATTGGATGTTAACTGCAGTGCTTAATAGTGAAAATAGCTATGAAAACACATTGAGATGCCCAGCACCATCATCAGGCCACTTTTGTTAGTTTAGCATGAGAAATAAATAATAAAGAGAGCAGTGAATTGACCAACACTGGAAACAACTCTCAGTCCACAGATATGCACAGTGCATATTGGTCACATATTGTTCACGTGCTGGTGGTAAACCTTTACTCCTGCAACATGCTTGCGCCTCTTAAAAGATTCACCAAGGAAATGTGTTTTAACTAACTTGGATAAAAATGGTCTGCCTGCATACCAATAGAGCATCCATTATCTTTGTGATCTGTGTAATATACAGCTTTTTTTTACATTTATACGGGGCAGATTTGCAATAATTGGCGCATCCCTGCATATCAGCAGGGATGCGCCAGTTATTTAGCATCACGTCTGAAACCCCTTCCGCCACCATGGATCTGCCGCATTTAGAATGCGTCGCACCATGACGCAAGAATAGACAGATGCGTGATGGATCTGATGCCGTAAAGGTGACGCAGTGCTGGAGTTGTGTCGCAAGCGGGACGCAACTCCAGCATTGCCTATACTTGCTGTGCTGCGTCACTCTTTACGCCTGCTACAAGCAGGCGTAAGGTTTTGATGCAGCGGGGACGTAAAAGTGACTCTGTGAAATCTTGTAGATTTCACTGTGTCACTTTTACAGGGCCTCTTTGCGACGGAACGCCCACCCTGCATACATTATACCTGATGCAGGTTTAATGTAGCGCAGGGCTTTACAACGTGACGCATCTCACTAGATGTGTCACGCTGTAAATATGTCACATTGTGGCGCATTGTTTACGCCGCCGCTGCGTCACAAAAGTGATGCAACGGCGGCGTAAAAGTGCTGCAAGGGGCTTGTAAATCTGCCCCATACATATTTTAGCCTTGAGACTACAGAATAAAGAACTGTTCTTGATGATGAGGTCGAGGGCCCATGAAGAAGATGTGCTCCAAAAGTATAAATGAGAGACATTGGAAGAAGCATGGCCTATTACGTTTGGACAGGAATCATTGCGTTTCATAAGTAGGTAAGGCGGACCTTGCTTTACACAGAGAAAAATGGAAGTAGCAAAAGTATGGGTCTAAGTAGATTGTCATTTCTCTACTCTTTAAAGGATCAAAGGTAAGCATACTGGCACTGAGGAGGAAAGCTATTGTCCAACACAGACTCATACTATAAGACATGCCGAGGAAGTGCTCTGCCTCAACCTTTCTACTCCCTTGCGCCCAGCCGCGGCTCCATGCAGGTAAAAGAGGTGGAGTCGGGTGAGGGAGGGAGGGTTTCGACAGACGACGATGAGGGAAAATGCATTATTTATTTAATTTTCTCTCGTCGTCGTCTGTCGAAATCCACCCCGCACTACCGCTCTTACCAGCATGGGCCACAGCTGCATCCACCGCATCTCACCAAAAGCTTTGAAGTCCCACTTAAATGTGTGTTATAGAGTTATTAAGCAGCTCTAGAGCCCATTTCATTTCCCCACCACTCTGTGTGCCATTTTTTTTGTTCTTGGCTTGGGGAATGCAGCTGTTTAACAGACCCATTAATTCTAATATACTCACAGAGGTCTTTGTGTTCACCCCTTCAACAATTGGTTGTCTTTAATTGGACTCTTTCAGGAATTTGCGTGACACTTTGTCAATCACACTTTGGCTCCTCCCAGTTGAGTTTTTTCTCTCCCTCACATCCAGTGCTTTAAGGTGTATCCTTCTGTCTCCAATCAAGTGCTTGCATTGAATATTTTCAAACCACAGGTCTTCTGACCTCTGTCTCTGTTGAACTAGCCTACCAGGTTTCTTGTTGCTAATTCCTCCCCCTTCCACTTCCTACTTGTTTTCTGGTCCTCATACTTCATCTGTGTGTCGCTTGTCATCCGGGATGCCTTTCCCTCTAAACCCCTCTCCCTCCAACTTCTTTTTCACCAGTGTGTCGGTTCTCATAATTCTGGCATATCCATCACTCGTGTTGCTTCTTCCTACCCCTCCCTCACCACAACTCTCGCCCTCCCTCTTTCACTTGGGTTCCTCCCTATCTCAACACTTTCCTCAGCGTCTCCCTCCTTTTAACTCCTGCCTGCCGCTCAAGCTTATCCCTTTTATGTCTTTTGAAGCTAACAGTGACTTCTTATCACTCCCGCCAGGCTGGGTATTTTATTTTTCTACTTTTATTAAAGCAAAATGCTGACTACATTGAGAAGTCACGTGCCTTCCATATGGTCCTCTTTTTGACTCTTTTTGGTTCCTTGTCAAATGATGGTTGGGTTGCAAGGAAACATTTAGTATGGTCCATCCTTTCCTTCCATTTCATAGAAATGGAAAATGGCCCTTCAATGTGCTGGCCTAAATTTGTTTAGGCTGTAAGTATTAGCACATGAAACCTAGGCATTTTGTCAATGATTGTGTCATTCCTGGTGTCACTTACTGGTATTCTCAAAATATATTAAATGAAAACAGTTCATTTACATTGATCAAGTGACCATATCACGCACGTGTGTGTGTGTGTGTGTGTGTGTGCGCGTGTGTGTGTGTGTGCGTGTGTGTGTGTGGGTCATTTCCAGGGCCTAGGAAGCACTGCATGCAATCACCTGCGAAACAAATTAATTAGTGACAGTCATTCGAAGATCGGGCAGAAATCGAACCCTCTAAGCTAATCATAGTATTAGACAACCCCAAACTAAGTAGTTATCATGGCTATGTGTAAAGAAAGAATTTCCAGGTGAATTTGGTTTAATTAGTCCTGCAACTGCGGGCCTACACCAATGTCCACCTGGAAATGAGCAGAGTTTATTGGCCCTTTTGATCACTCACTACATTAATTGTGGCAGACATTGGAATATGTAATGCTTGTAATGGGACAGATTTCTTGGAGCTGAAATTGCAATTGGGGCAGAGGCTGTTGCTCTTGAGGCATGGGAGAGACCCAAGAGTGGTTCAAGCCAGAACGAAGCTATGGCCTTTCTCTTTACCACCCTGATTTTTCCTATTCTTCACCTTTGCGTTCAAGGTCCTGGAAAATGTGTAAGCACTAGTCAACAGACTCCTTAAATCAAAAACTGCTAGAGCCTATTCAAGGGTGTAAGAGACACTACATTTCTGGGGGCGACACGGAGAGCCTTGCAGGGAGCTGAAATAGAGGTATGGCTTGGCTGTAAGATCAAATAGCACGAGCTGAGCCATCAAAAAATGTAAAACAGCCAACAAATGGCAGCAAACATATAAGACTTTAAAATAAAAAAAACATGGTTCAACACTTCTCAGTGTCTCAAATAAGTACATACGTTTATGTCACTGAATTGAGTGAGATTTAAAGAAAGTAAAACATTTTTACACATGAAAAATTGAAGAATATCCCTGACAACATTGCCACAAGTTACCCAAAATGTACCAGTTTGTCATGCTTTGTATTTTGTTATTAGAAAATGTACTGTACTATTTTGACTATGCCAACGGTGGTTAACCCATTTTTACAGCTGTGTGTTTCTTTTATATCACTTATATCAAAATAAAAATAAAACATATATATTTATATTGCTATTACATGTAAAGCAAGATTATTTTATGTTAACCATTTATGAGTGAGGGTTTTTTAGAGCGCAGATCCTGTAACAAATTCCTTCAATGTGCTTTCAAACTAGATGGCTAAGGACACTCCCACCTAGTGAAGTAAATGAATAGGCTTGAACCACACAATTTGGTTTCGTGGGGGGGAGGATTGTATATTATGCAGTTCAGAGACATAGGGCTACATCTTTCTATCTCCCTATAACGCCAAATGTCAGTTCTTTGTGTTCAGTTAGTCAATTATATTTATTTAATTAGTAATACTATATAGAGTTCAATTAATACATTTATTACACCTTAAAATCAAACTGATACTGTTCCCACATATACACATGTATGTAGTTGTAGGATTTAAAGGTGTGCTTTTCTGATTGGACACTGAAGATCACTCACAGTGACACAACATGCCTGTCTGAAATCATGTTGCACTTTCCAAGTCAGTCCCTGAAGAGCTGTACCCTGAGGAACAAACTCCGAGGGGGCTCTGAGACCCCTCAGTTGTTGTTATATATTTAATAGTAGTCACTGAATTGTTGAGCCTCTCTCCTAAAACCATTCTTTTTCTAAAGTCAGAGAGTTGCATTAACATAAAATAGCATCGCCTACCTTCCCTTAATCTGCTGGCTTGTAGGCTGCCTTGACAAACAGAAAATGTCAGGTGAGGTTCAATACCTCAATAACTGCAATTCAACAGTTGACAAAACAAAGAGGTCCTGGGGCTACCTGGGAGTTTGCTTGTTTCAAGCAGACAGCCGGTGTGCAGCAGGACTTCAGAAAGACCTGCTCTCTCTGCCACAGGAAAACCAAAAGTTTGCCCTTCATAACCTGGGGATGCGGGTTTTGTCTTATATGCCCCTCAAACTCCAAAATGTGGGAGGGGTAATAAATACACCCATGAGCCCGTTTTTGCTTTTTCACACAAATAAAACAGCTGGGATGCAATTTGCTGCCAGTCAGGGTGTCCAGGGATGAGATTGAGAGGCTGGGGAGGGGGCATTTACATAAAAGAGGGTGAGCGATTCGGTGGCCTCTTGTTGCTGGGATGGACAGGGGAAGCAAGACCACAAAGACTCTAATATTGGAACTCTCCAGAGGGAGGGCTCTGGTGAAACCAGGGGAGGATAGGATTACAGTAATATTTCCTGTTAGGGGCGTTTTGCAAGATGAACTTGTTTTGACAATAGTTGTCCTCTGGCTACAACGAGGAAGAATCAGTGCTTAATTTGAGCCTGTGGTTTTCCGGTGCTACGCACCACCACTTAATTGTCAACGCTGCGCTTATGACAGTCTTCCACATGATGGCGCTGCTCATCTAATTTAGAGATAAGCATAACAATGGGTGTTTATGAATACAAAACATATAAGAAATGACTAATACCTGCCTCCCCAGCCGTTCATTTAGCTTTGGGGACCTGGAATAATCTGAACTGTTGCACTTGCAGGCGAAAGAGATGGTTATTAGTTGTTTTGGTAGCGATGACATGGGCAATGGGCGGTGCAAGCTGCAGTGGCCTCCTGGTCAGGACCCGGCACTTATTATCTTACGAATCAAGCACTGGGAAGAACAGAATCTCACCTTTTCACCCACAGTGGCAAGAAAGGGATAACCTGCTGCTTCTAAATAGTCTAAAATGGCATTCTACTTCTCCTTGCCAGTCCAGCTCGCCAATAGACCATGACCAGGGTTAATAACCTCATGTCCATCAACCTTGACAAGTGAGATAGAGATAGAGAGGCAGAGATTGACATGTCCCTGGAAAGGTGCCAGTTATCACACTGTTTCACACCACCCTGTGTTTGCTTGGGTGACAGGAGCATCACTGCAATCAATACCAAGTTAGGAAAGATATCCCTACTAAGTACCACTAGTGTGCTACACATTGTGATAGTCACAAATCCCACAATAGTGGGGAATCCTTTATCAGTAAGCAGAATGCCTGTTATTGTAAATTTAGTGTTTAAATGTTAAGTTATATATAACCTTTAGTAAATGATGCAATCCAGAAGTATTCTCTGATTGATGTTTAATCATCATCATGGTTTGATAATAAATGCATGCTCTGAGAGTATCACATTATCTAATAGTGGCTCAACATGTATCCCGTGGGTCCACTTCTACAGCTCAACAACACCCCCCACTTCAGTCAGAGCCTCAAACACTAACAGCTGACCAGAACCCTCCTCTAAGTAAGAGTAGAGGGTTTTATGATGGTGTGCTGCACAGGTTGGCACGATGAATGATGGGCAGGTATAGCTTGCACTGGAAGATTCATGACACTGTGTCCAATGCACTGAATTATGAGTGACATTTGGTCCAATACTTATCGAATCTGAGAAAACTCAAGAAAATTGGGAGTTGGTCCCAGGAAAAAGGGAATAACATGGGGATTTGTATGCTTAAGGCACCAAAATCTGCATGTCGCAATAATTATCAGGTCGTTCTCACTTTTTAAATGTATGCTGATTTTACCTGCTGACATTTATCAGGCGAAATCTACAGGAGTGCAGTGTTAGCCACCAAACTCGTAATTGCAACATGTGTGGCAACAGGAGTTATTGCACATATCGCAATTAACCGGGCCACTCCTAATGAGGGCCTAAGTGTTGTCTTCCCATAGTAAAGTAAATAGACTACACACCAGCAGGGGCGTCGTGTACCCCCACTTTACCAGCTTTTTTATCTACAGCTTGGCAGATAAAAGCGTTCATTTATGGTAAAAAGAAGAAAGAAAGCTGATGGGAAAGAAGAATGAACAAGTGGATGCATGAGTAAGTGAAAAGATGGATGAGTGGGTGAAAGGGTGGATGGATGAGTGAGTGAAGTGAAAGGAGAATGAACACGTGGATGCATGAGTAAGTGAAAAGATGGATGAATGGGTGAAAGGGTAGATGGATGAGTGAGTGAACGGCTGGGTGGATGAAAGGATGGATGGATGAGTTGATGAAAATATGGGTGGATAAAAGGATGGATGGATGAATGGATGGGTAGATGGATGAGTGGATGAATGGATAAAAGAGTGAGTGGGTAAAAGGATGGATGTGTGGGTGAAAGGGTGAGTGGGTAAAAGGAAAGATGAGTGGGTGAAAGGATGGATGGATGGGTGAAAGGTTGGAAGGGTGAATGGATGGATGGATGAGTGGGTGAGAGGATAGGTAGATGAGTGGATGACAGGATGGGTGGATGAGTGGGTGAGATGATGGGTAGATGGGTGGATGAAAAAATGGCAAGTTAAATGGAAATCTGAGATGGATTGATAAATCCATGGATGAAAGGATGGCTGAGTAAATTGAAGTCTGAGAGGATGAATGGATGGATGGGTGAAACAATGCAGAATAAATAGGAATCTGCTGATGGATGAATGGGTGGATTGAAAAAACAGCAGAGTACATTAGGATATGAGAGGATGGATGGATGGATGGATGACAGAGTAAATGGAAATCTAAGAGGATGGACGGATGGATAAAAATAATGGCAGAGAAAATGGAAATCTGAGAGGATGGGTGAGTGAAAGGATGGCAGAGTAATTGGTAATTTGAGACGATGGATGGATAGCATAGTAAATAGAAACTTGAGAGAATGGGCAGCAAAGTTTATGGAAATTGGAGAGGATGGATGAGAGGATGGGCAGCAACGTTTATAGAAATTGGAGAGGATGGATGAATGAATGAGCAGAAGGATCAATTGATGTATGAAAGACTTTATTGATGGATGGTATGTCAAACGATGGATGTGTAGGTGGATGTATGTGCAGATGGATGCAAGCATAGATGATGGATGTCTGTACAGATAGATGAATGGAATAGTCAGTTGATGGATTGAATGGTGAAAGATTGAATGAGGGGTGTAAAAAATGAAAGGATGGGAAAACGTAAAGGGAAAATTGTGGAAATTGGCAGGTGGATGGGGGTGAAAGGATAAATAGATACATTATTTGATAGAAGAGACAAGGAAGCTGTTCTGGGGAGTGTCAGGCTCACAAGCCTCGCTTGTTTGCTGCCATCAGAGCTTTGGTTCAAAGTAGGGGGTATTTTAATTTTCTGGCTGCTCCTTTGCCTGAAGGCGCCTGACTGTGTTATTGAATCACGCTGTAATGGCATGCGTGGACAGCTCACGGTGCCGCCATGTTAAGCTCCGACACTTTGACCGGGTTTAAACAGGCTATCTCCTCCAAACGTGCTCCAACGAGAGGCGGGGACAAGAATCAATACTGGACTCCCAGGCTCCATCTAAATGTCTTTTTGTTGGAAGTATGTCTTAAAAGTCTAGGCAAATACTATTAGTCATCCCTGGGACCATTACTTACCCAGCCGGACATTGTCGGCTAGCTCCAAATTGATTTTTAAAGGAAGAAAAAACATTTCATATTCCACTTAATAGAAAATGTGTGCTGACCAAGAACTGCTTTTGCGAAACTCACATCAGATTGGCCCTTTTGTCGGGGAATTAATTAGGGTCTCAATGTCAAGCAAAATGTTACATTTGTAAATGCCAGAACTCCTCCTATGAGTTCAGACTATTGTCGTGTGTGTGATTCAGCTGTGACAGCTCTGATTTACGGCGCAAAGATAGACTGGTGAAAGGAAAGTTAAAGTTCCAAAAATTTAAAGCAGTATCAAGCAAATGACTAACAGCTGATTCATCAAGCCGAAAACGGCTCGCAAAGGGCCAGATTCTGAGAATCTGGCCCTTTGCGAGTGCAATTTTTGCATTTGGGATTCATCATCCCAAATGCAAAAATCGCTAATTGCGAAATCGCATATTTGCGAGGAATTGCATTTAAGGAATCTCTATTTGAGATTCCTTAAATGCAATTCATCAACCATTTTCAAATTGCGAATTCGCAATTTCTGGCCGCTATTTACCATGAAGTCAGACTTCGTGGTAAATAGCGAAAACTCAGAAAAATGCACTTTAGTGCATTTTTCTGAGTGGTATGCTATACACACACATGTCCTTTGGACATGTGTGTGCGCAACATCTGGCTACATTTGCTTTTCAGGGGTGCTACAGGGTGTCCTTTGGACACCCCTGGCACCCTTGAAATCGCATCCTTATTTGCGATTAGCAAATTGCTAATCGCAAATAAGGAATAACTCCCCATTCATTCTGCCAAAGGCCCATAGGAATGAATGGGGAGTTATTCCTTATTTGCGATTAGCAATTTGCTAATCGCAAATAAGGAAGATGTAGGAATTGCAATATTTTTTGCAATTCCTACATGAATCCCGGTTTGCAAGTCCTTAATAGCGATTCCTTATGAATCGCTATTAAGGACTCGCAAAACTGGATAATGATGAATCTAGCTGTAAGTAATAATAATAATGTATATTCTATAACATGCTTGAGGGAGTTGTTTTCGTCATTTTGTATAGGTGTAAAGGTTAGGTGTTGTTATTACCAAGTTTGTAGTACTTGATTTGGAAACATCAGATGGGTGAAATGGTGAGTTGGCCCTGCAGATTACAAAGAAATCTTAGCACTAGTCAATTGGGGCCAGATTAAAAACCCTTTTGCACTGGGTTTGTGTCACAAAAGTGATGCAAACCTGAACAAAATGTTTTTTGTCGGATTTACTTTCCAACGTAAAACTTGTTTTGCGCTGGAAAGTTGCTTAAAAGTTACTCTGCATCAGAAGGGAGTTATTTGGGTGGTACATGGCGTTTCAATGCTGACGACGGCTGATAGCCAGAAACCGGTCCTAGGATGCTTGATTCCGGTCCAGGGAAGACATGGCTTGGCAGTTCGGTCTGGACTGTTCCCATGAGGTACAGGGTCAAGACTAATTTGCATATGGCCATGTCTGAACTGGGGTGGCTTGGTGAGCAAAATAATGATGGATTAAACCCAGATCTGTGACTGGGGGTAAATGGTTTGCCATTGTGCAACATTCCGTCCATCATCTTGTGTGTTTTGCTGTTCACCCTATGTGGGAAGGGTATGCCCAGACGTGGGTCCCGTGCTCACTAAGCCACTGGATTAAAGCTATCCTGGCTGAAGACGGCTGATAGCCAGAAACCGGTCCTAGGATGCTTTATTCCGGTCCAGGGGAGACATGGCTTGGCAGTTCGGTCTGGACTGTTCCCATGAGGCACAGGGTCAAGACTAATTTGCATATGGCCATGTCTGAACTGGGGTGACTTGGTGAGCAAAATAGTGATGGATTAAACCCAGATCTGTGACTTGGGGGGAATGTTTTGCCATTGTGCAACATTCCGTCCATCACCTTGTGTGTTTCGCTGTTCACCCTATAAGGGAAGGGTATGCCCAGACGTGGGTCCCGTGCTCACTAAGCAACTGGAGTCAAGCTATCCTGGCTTAAGACGGCTGATAGCTAGAAACCGGTCCTAGGATGCTTGATTCCGGTCCAGGGAAGACATGGCTTGGCAGTTCGGTCTGGACTGTTCCCAGGAGGCACAGGGTCAAGACTAATTTGCATATGGCCATGTCTGAACTGGGGTGGCTTGGTGAGCAAAATAATGATGGATTAAACCCAGATCTGTGACTGGGGGTGAATGTTTTGCCATTGTGCAACATTCCGTCCATCATCTTGTGTGTTTTGCATTTCAATGCTATCACCCATGCTTTTTGATGCAAAAACCTATCTATTTACAAAAATATATAGAGTATTGATCCAAAGAATAATGTCACTTTGAAGCAGATGTTAAAAGGAGAAATCATTTTATTTCTCATTTCTTTTCTGACTTTGCATGTGTGCGGCACTGTACAGCACACTTGCAAAGTAGGAAACGTCATACAGTTTGTCTAGATATTGTATTTTGTATTGGAAGGGCACACTTCCAGTACAAAGTCTATGCTAGGCTCACGCAAACACCCTTGCACTATGATGTAAAGGTGTGGCTTTGGTGCACGGCAGCGTGATTATGCACCAGGGAGAGGGTAAGAGAGGGCCATATCTCTGTAGATATGGCACTATCCTCTCTCTCTCTCACACACAGCACTGCACAGCAACTTTGGGTGCTGCGCTTCGTTGAATCACAAGGTCGTAAACCTGGCCCACGGTCTTCTGCTCTAATCCGGATAGAATGATGCCTAAAGGTCACGCATAAGTTAGAATAGAAAGTACTATCCTGAAGTGTTTATTACAGTGCTCGGTTTTACAAAAGCAGACAGTGGTCTGAGCAACTGATACCGAGAACATGTGATCTCACACTCACAGTCACAGTAAACGCTTCCCTTTTGTCTCAGTCTTTGAGAAGCATAACCACATCATTTTGATTAATTTTCTACTGCCCTAGGATTTGTGTTGTGCATTTATTACCTATGTGTATATAGCCAGTTATGTCACGCTTGGTAAACTAATATATGAATGTACACAAAGTTCGAACGCGGACCCGAGGACACTGGTATTACAGGAGGGGACGCATAATCTTGCACAATCCCTTCTGCAATATGGATTGCATAGGTGCACAGGCGCAATCTCAAGAGGCTATTCCCTCATTTGCATTGGGACATTGCAAATTCAAATTAGGGAATCATTTGCTTAATTTGCATGGGCCCATGCCCCAAGACGTAGGTGCAGAAACAAAGGGGCTGTAAGCAAGCGCACTGAGGGTGGGTCACACACTCAGTGTGCCCCCTGGGGAGGTGGTGCAGGGGTCCGAGGGACGCCCTAGCCATCTTTCGGCAGACAGGTACAGCCACTCCCTGTACTTGCTTGTAGAGCTATCCTGCCCCCATTAATAGAATACATTTTTTTTCATTTTGATACGCTACAGAGAGTGAAATGTCATTCTTTTGGAACAAAATTACTTGTCATTGGATGTATGATGTTTCAACGCATGCTTTTACCACGCATTCCTTTACAACGCAGGTATTACAACGCAAGTTGTTACAACGAATTGCGTTGGGGGGCACTGGATAGTGGAATAGTTTAATTTTCTATTCCAACTCCAATCCCCGTGGATAGTAAGGAAGGTGTTGGATAGAAAATTAAACTATTCCCTATCCAACAGCGCCCTCCAGCGAAAGTCGTTGTAACGACTTTCGTTGTAATTCCTGCGTTGTAATGGTAGTGCGTGGTAAAAGTTTCGTTGTAAACAATGTTCCCCCTTGTCATTCCCTAGGAATTCATCAGTACCTCTAAATCAACCCTACAACCTGTTTGCTTCTATACTGAAGAAACAAAACTGATCTGTAAAGCATTTTTTCATTGGTCCCTCAAGTTAAGTTGTGGTTTGTATTGTTTGGGTGGCTGGAGCTTTTTTCCAATTTTCAGCTTGTTTAATAATCGGTCAAAGATGTAAGCAGCAAATGTTGCTGACATGTGACCAAACTCCCAACACTATTTCTGTGTTGTCTAGCATCGACCAATTGCGAATTATTGTTTTTAAGTATTCTTGGGGTGTTGATGCATATAGAAAGTGGATGCAGTGGAAGCGCCTTAAATTCAGAAAGTGTATTTGAAAACATATTGATATTACTTGCAGCAGGACGTCACAGTCAGGAATAGGACTGCATCTTTGCAGACTCATTTAATTTAAGGGTAACTGAATCTGCGATAGCACTCACAATCAGGAACATGGAATACACCCTTACATTAAGGTCAAATACATTTTCAGCTGTACCACATCCCAATAAAATACTCAGAACTGTAACACATCATTTATTTCAGTCAACTAAGAAAAAGATTCAAAGAAAGGAAAAAGGGAAATATATGAGAGCCTGCGTGGGGTCGCCAAAGGGCGTTGGCCAGGAGGGGCCAAACATTGCCCATCGCAAAGAAACATTGACATTTTAGTGATGATAATCTGTAGGCTTCCATCCTACTGGGAGAAAGTCTTTTTTAGGTTGGTAAAATGTAAATTGATTGAGCTTTGGCGCCGCCCAAAGGAGTATTTCTCTCTCCCCTCCTGCACCTGGCTGCAGGCCCGACTGTAGCGCTGGTGGCGCCCGGTGCGAGAATAATTTTTGGCGCCGCCACACCACATGAACACCTCCTCGGATTCTCTCACTACGACAGGGTATAAGTGCCCCTCATCTCGCCAATCATAAACATTTGCTAAACACAGCGCCCAACCCTGAGGTCGGGGCCCCTCCACAGGTCAGAGCCCTGTGCGGCTGCACCAGTCGCACTGCCCTAAAGCCGGACCTGCCTGGCTGCCGTGTGTATCATTCGGCTTCCCATCGATTGCATACACTGCAATGCATGAAGGGCTATTTTAATTTTAAATTTAGTGTACTTTATTGTACATATGCAGTGTACACCGATCACATTCATGTTTTTTTTTCTGCCGGTAGCTTTTTTTTACCCTTTTCTTTTGCATGGATTTGAATGTGAACCTGACATCACTTGGCTCTTCAGTTAACCAGTGCTTACTTTCTAAAAAATAAGTGCCAGGGCCCTCCTCAGGAGGCCACAACACCTTGCACGACTCATCGCCCCTGCCAGTCCTGCCAACGACCAGCACAACTACTAACCATCCCACTGCTACAAGTGTGACATTTCGGACTGTTCAAGGCCCCCAAAGCTATACGAATGGCCTGGGTGGCTGGCATTAGTTTTTAATGTATATTGAATTAATAAATAACTGTTCTACTGCTCATCTTTTAATTGCAAAAAGAGCACCACCATGTGCAGCTATCATAAGTTCCGGTGTTGACAATAAAGTGAGGGTGCCGAGCACTGGAAACCACTGGCTCAAATTAAACACTGCAGTTAACACAGCTCCATATCTCTGCTGCCTCAAACTTAAAACAATCCACCACCACTTGTCACACCACTATCACAATTACACTTACCACCACCCTTACTACCACCAGCATCACAATGTCTACCTACTTATCATTACTAGTGCCACCATGACCACCACAACCAACATAGCTACTACCACCAGTACTACATTACCAACACCACCATTTATGTATTTAATATGCACACCTCTTATCAATAAAAGATTCCGTTTTTAGGTGCCAAACAATCATCAACATTACCACATTACAACATTTGTACACTAAATTAATTAAATAAAACAATATAAAACAATTTGCCATTACCAGCACCCCGATCACCACTCCCACCACCATTGCCACCAGTACCACTGCTACCACCACCACCTCCACTACCACCACTACTATAACATTACCACCAATACCATACCATTTGCAGCTCCCTGTGTCTGCATGGTTTACCAGATGAAAGACAGACCTGTTGGTTTTTCAAATGTTTGTTTAGTTAGATAGATTCGCCATTCCTGCATCTCCGGTGCATGTAGTTGTAAGTAACAAACCGTATTAGGTCAACCACCACTCATTGCTGTGATCTGTGATCGGAACATAACAGTAACCACACAGGAGATTGAGTGATGTGTATTAGAAATTGCAGAGTGATCTAAAAGAAGGCGAGTGTTTTTAAATGACTCTGCCCTTGGCCACCCGCCATAATGTTGATTGCATAGATGGATGAATGGGTTAAAAGGTGCATGGATACAAGGAGTGCATGAATGAACAACATTAATGCATAGGTTGATGGACGAGTGGATGGTTGAATGGGTGGGTGAGACAAGTGTGATTTGTCACTCCATGTTCTCAATCGCCAAGACACCCATCCATGTACTCCCTCGTCCATCCAATGAATCTGTCTCACACTAAACCCTCACCCGTCCGCGCAAAGTTAGCAATCAATAAAAAACCACTTCCACTCCTAAATAAAAACGACCACTCATTTGAGCTTTGCCAATACTTGCTTATTTCTCCTTCAGGCGCTCACCTGAGAGGTAACTCTATACAGTCATCAATGCGTGTGTAGTTATGCATGCCTGTGCATCTTTGTGTGTATGTCTGTGTAGATGAGGAACGCTTTGGATCTGATGTTTTGTGCAGCCAGAGGCACAGATTGAAGCATGTATGTTTTCACATCCCAGTTATACTAGCAATCAAGAACTGAGATGGACAAATCAGAGAATTCATTCTAGATCTATGTCCAGCTCTTTACGTCTGTGTGCTTTCTCTTGTTTGCTTTCCCTATGTGTTGTTTTCCCCCTCTCCTTTTTCCATTCGCCTTTTCTAACTCAGTTCTTTTCCTGTTGGGTAGTTTCAATCTCTTTTCCTACATTTCTCAGTTTCCTATATTTCTTCCTCCTATCATCCCTTCACTTCTCTCATTCTCTGTCCCTTCCTTCCGCAGTTTCCTTTGGCAATCCTTATATCTTCTTTTTAACCCCTCTTTTTTTGTCTTCTTCTGTGCATGGGGCTGGGTCCTTGTCAATGGAAGGAGCTAATGTGTCTTCAGCGTTTCTGATGGCCAGGGGCAAAAGGAGCTCATGACAGTGCCCTTGAGAGCACGTTATCTCCTCTTGCCAATCTCCACCTGAAGTTCTGCCATCATGACCACACATTTTTCAGCCTCGCATTGCAGTCAGTAGGGACCTGAAGGCGACAGACGCCTTTGTGCTTCACTCCCGGCAGTCTCTGGGAAGGCGCAGGCTCCCCACCCAATCCAGACACTGCTTTCATGCTATGAGAGCAGTGCCAGGACTGGTCTGAGTGGTCAAGCCTGCCACTCAGACACTGGCTGGGTTTCTGAGGCTTTTCGCCAACCTGGCTGTAAACACAGCTGGATTTCAGAAATAGAAGTGCGCATGTTTAATTGGTCGGCCTAAGACGGCCGGCCAAGCTTACATGGGCACTTCTACCTGCCCATCACTCCTGCCTGTCTTGGCCCAGCCGCGCCCCACACGCACGCGCAGTCAGCCAGAGCCCATCACAGAAAAATACAATTACATAATGTTTTAATATAATTTTATTTTTCTGTGACTGACTCTAACCAGTGGGGCAATGTTCTTCTGCCATTACGGAGGAGCTGCCCTTCTTTGCAGTTCATCCAAATAGGAATATTAATCAAGAACTGCCACCTACACTGTCCCTGGATCTATGATGTGTTCATCTGCCACGGGCTAGTGATTTACAAAACATATAAATAATAAGTAAATGGTAAATCCTCTACTTACCTTCAGCACATTTTGCAACCTGCGGACATCATTTTCCTTTAATCCATTTCTCTTTTTTTCTAATTTGCTTGGCCTGCGGTTATTTCACAGTGCACTCCCCTTTATGGATCTCCTGGCTGTCTCACTACTTCTGACATGTAATACTAAGATGATTTCTTTGGGTAATCATTTAGGGCTGACCTCTCATTCAAAATATATATTGAAAATGATCATACTTGATCGCTGCCCACACTTTCATGCTAATTAATTGAATATGGTTCAACGGTAAACTAATTTTTTTCCAAGCAAAATCCGAAATCCCACTATGTGGCCGATAGTCAACTTGATACACATTCTGAGCAGATACTTTTGCTAACTTGCACTAATCAGATTACTACAGTTAGCGCTGGCTTAGCATTTGGATTGTTTCTTCATTCATTGATTAATCTACAGCAGATGTCTGTTGTCGAAGACTTATTACGTAAAAGGCAAATCTTGGCATCCCTGCCACAATTTGGGCTACCTTGGCACCTTTAACACCACGTTCAAAGGTTGAGGACGGGAGGGGCATCAATTGGAGGGCAGGACTCACTCAGGCTTGGTCCAGTTGTGGGGTCAAGATGGTTGCAGCTTTTTTTGTCTATGTGGCACTGATCAGGATGCCAGCCAACTAGCTCTTGGAGACACCCTGGAAATTTTGGGATAAAGCAGGAAAGCAGGTCTCTAGCAGCAGGGCAGTCCTCTGAGGGCACAGGGCAGGCCACAAATAGAAGGTCAGTCCTCTGAGAGTCCTTCCGCAGATACAGAAATGAACTGAAGAGTTGGTCTTATTTGTATACCTGATGCCAGGTTTGAAATGAAAGAAACTTCTGGAGTCGCCCCCCCCCCACCTTCCTCTCCCACAGAAGTGTCTGGATTTTACTACCTCCCTGTCCTGGTCCCAGTCTGTCTGAGTACACAGTAGGTAAGTGTGAAGTTATTTGTGTTTGAGCTGAGGCAGTGTATTTGCAGTGCAAGTAGGGCTATGCACCACTCCGCCCTCCCATCATGCTTTGATCGCCCGCCTGACAAAACCCAGTCCCTCCATTGTGTGGTTGTCTGGGAGGAACACAGAAAGGCTAACTGCCAACTACACCTAATCATGTAACCCAGGAAACAGGCTGCAGATAGTACACAAAACTGACAGCTTTCTAAAAGTGACATTTTTAGAATTATAACTTAAAATCCCACTTCACTATTAAAGAGGATTTTAATAACAATTCCATAAACAGCAGACATGACATTTTCACCTGCTCCCAAACAAAAGTTATCACTTATGGAATGTAATAATTTAAGCTAAAGTTATCCTAAGGGAGGCATAGGGATCACATCAGGGAAAACAAATGTGTGAGTTTTTTTACTTCCAGGGTAAGTAAAACTTAAAAGTACATGTCCAACGTTTTAAATACAATTCATCATGTCCTATGAGTTGTTTAAGACCTACCCCCGGGATGACTTATATTTATCAAAAAGGAAGTTTTAGACTTGACAAAGGGGTTAATTTGCCAAGTCGAATCAGCCATTTTAAATTGCACACATGATGTAAAGGCAGGCCCAAAACGTGGTTAAAATGGCTTCTTAAATGGTTGGTACAATAAGTGCTGCAGGCCCACTAGTAGCATATAATTTACAGTCCCTGAGTACATGTAGTACCACTTCATTAGGGACTTATAAGTAGATTAAATGTGCAATTGTGTGTAAGCCACTTTTACAATATTTAAATGAGAGAGCACAAGCACTGGTTAGGAGTGGTAAAGTGCAAAGAGTCCTAAAACCAACAAAAACAATTTCAGCAAAACAGTAGGAGTGAAGGCAAAAGGTTTGGGGTGACCCTGCAGAGAGGACCAGGTCCAACAGTTGCTCACTTCAGCTTCAAAATCAAGCTGCTAATTGCATATCAAGCAATGGATTAACTTCAAAACCCTGTGTCTAGTACACAAATCATTGTGCAGTACAGCCTGCTCTACCTCCAAATTATTCACTGCAACCAGGTGTGTAAAGTCTGCCTCCCTGACCAGCCCACGGCAGCTCCGTAGCTTACCCATCATCAACCCAGGTTGGAAGCATGCCACCTAACCAAAGGTGAGGACTTTGCGTCCTGTATTAACAGCACTTTAGTTGGTTTCCCAGAGCTACTATAGCGTCTTTACTGACTTTTGATTCTTGATCAAGGAGTGTTTTTTGTGATTACCCAAGACATTCTCTGGATGCAACATAATGATCATTTGAGGATGCACCTGATATCATCCCATCAAGTGAGTCAATGGAAGCATGGAGAGGATGAGTAATAGCAGACATATAGCACTGCCCTGTGGAATAAACCACAAGATCTTCCGAACAGATAACGCAAGTGGTCCAAACTGCACCAGTTGGCTGCAGCCAATGAGGAAGGTGAGTTCACTTTACGTCAGAGTCAGACACTAGTGTTTATTCTTTCATGCCTTTAATAAGAATTCACAGTATTGAATGCCACATGAAAGTGGAGAAGTGGAGAAGTGTGGCTCAGGGGTTAGAGGCGGCAGACCCGGAAGCTGAGATCGGTCCTGGACCAGGGTTCAATTCCCCGCCTCGGTGGGTCTTGGGCTCAAAAATTCCACGGACTCCATAATTCTCGTTCCGGTGCCTACTCGACTCACAGGTTCACACTCTGCGACTCTGGGCAATGGCTTGCTTAATCTCCACTACGGCCCCTCGCGGCGGGATGCCTGGCTTTCACCTTGTGGATACCCTGCTGAGGTTATCTCACAGGGGAATACCAGGACGGGTTCCCAAGGCAAGCGCCTTGATGCCTTCGGGTGATACGTGCGCTATATAAATCGCAATACATTTACAAGGTGATGATTATTAGTGTACCTTGCCTATGTGCCTCCGGTATAGAGTTTCTGTCTTATTCCTGTTCTTCTGAAGTTTGGTAACTGAGAATTTGTTCCAGATGCTCCTGCAAATGCCTTCACACTTCCTTTTGACACTGGCATATATGAGAAGGGGTAGCAGTTCAACCAGTAACTATATTATACTGTAAAAGGAAAAATGTAAGGAACTAGATCTCCAGCGATCAAAATGCAAATCTGATATCACTTTGGTGAGAATATCCTGCATTAGATATTACTTCTATTTAAAATGTCATTAACAAGCTTAGATATTTCATGAAACACAACAAAATTATCAAATATTGCCGAATGAAATTTATCTGGACTTACCGAGTGTTCATTTTTTGTAAACATGCAATATGCAATAGAATATTGAAAAAAATTTGAAACGTAGGGAATAAGGGTCCCTGGAACATGCGCTACCCGACCTAAAAATGGCCTTAGTTAATACAGGTGCAGATAAAATGTGCTGCACCATTTAACGCTTTAATATACTGCCATTATTACCATTTATTTATGATTTTATTATTTGCTTATTTAACTGAATGTTGCCTTTTTGTTAATAGTTTTGGTTTAAGTACCCTCTATTTCCTTAATCTTAGGCGCGATGTGAATCAAAAGTAGGGCGCAAACTACGTTGGCACCTCATTTCTGATTCAGTGTAGGTCAGTCATTTCACATCTCCAGCCTGCACCTGGAATACATTTTCGAAAGTTAGAGAAAGCTCCCAATTCCGACGTATGCAACTTCATATGAGGGAAAAGGTGTATGTTAAACCCGAGAGAGGAGGTTACAGCTCACTAGGAGCAGCAGAACTCAGAATGAGGAGATAACACCACACTCTGTAAAAAATGCACGGTCCCTTATTGATATTTGCCACAGGCTGGTGATAATGACGTCATAAATAGTGACAAAATTGATGCAGCTGAAATCAATTATCAGTGTACTCAAAACGAGAATACGAAGCCTTAATCATGCTTTTGTTAACAGGTCTTAGAAATGGCAGAAAGGCGTGGTGAAACGATCTATGAAAAGAAAGTTATTATTGTTAGCACATGCTGTAACTGGTTTATTTATATATTCTTCCTTATCTTCCTCGTCACAGTTTATATTTATTGAGCACTCGGCTCACCTCATCAATGGATGCAAGAGCTCGGTCACGGAAGAACGAATCGAAGAATCAGAGGGATGTTATTCAAGTGGCTTGTCAAAATATTATTTATGACGTCGTAAAGTCTGCTGAAAAACTGACACCCCTATCGTGTTAACATTTTTTTTTTTGGGCAACATTATAAGATTGTACCTTGTGTTATTCTGACATCTAGCGACCAAAGTAGGTAATGTGCGCAAAACCCTAAGAAAACAGAATGAAGACCACGATACTCTTCTATTCACGAAACATTGTACATAACAAAGCACAAGTCAAGAGTGAACGTTGAGGGGACGCTGTCCCTGCACTATTTTAGAGAGGGAATATCACCCTTCGCCGATCCGAGGAAGGAAATGAGACAACAACCCCTTCTTTATATTGTGAACTAAATCGCCGTCGATGTCACTCCCCACCCCCCAAGTCTGTCCCTATTTGCAATTATTCCATGCAATTCCGTGCACTCGAACAAGGACTTTAAAGGTGTTTAATTACAACCTTCCTGGCAGTATCTTATTAAGGTCTATTAGCGGCGCAAGCGGGGCTCTCACCTGGAGCTCTTTACTGCCCCTTTGCCTTTGGGAGGCTTAACTAAGTATGAGTGGCTCCAAAGACTAGGCAGGAATAGTTGAGACTTTTCAACCTGGTTTGAAATACTAGTAGCCGTATTACCAAAAGTGCCCTTGGGCGCAAGTGGCATGCACACCTACGTCACTTTTGTACTCCACAGAAAGCCACAGACACTTGTGCGGCCCCTTCTGAAATACAGGCCAAGCAGATACTAAGGGGTCTCTTACGATGGCACCGTAACGGCAAAAGGGACCGCCCGCCATATGTGCGGCGGTCCCGTGGGGGTCATTAGGATGCGCCCGCCACACTGGTGGCCGCATCACGCATTTTTTACATTGCAGCGGGCGGTGCTTTCAGCAGTACCAGCCGCAATGTAAAAAAGGCATGTTATGCATTTGCATGCACAACGTGGCAGGCACCGGGCGGTGCCTGCCACATAGGTACCCCCCATGTGCACCCACCACCCCCCCCCCCCCCCCAACACACCGGGGTCCTGCAACGGGCCCCCACATGCAGACACTGTATGCCTTTCCATGGCAGCAACACCGCCATGGAAAGGGACATCTCTGCCTGCATAATAATATGGATGGCGGTGTCTTGCAGACACTGCCACCTTATTCAGCCCCTTTTCCGCCCAGTCGACTCGTCGACGGGAGGAAAAACGGCCGACAGTCTATCCGTCCGCCGGGGTCCCTCCGCCATCATAATATGGCCGGGAAAATGGGTGGCGGGCGGTGGGAAATGGGCAGATCGCCACCACCATGCGGGCGGTGGCGATCTGCCCCCTATACTCATAGACCCCCAAATGTGTTTCTGCACAGCCTCAAGAGGGTGTTCCCTCATTTGCTTGGGGATGCGACCCTTTACATCTGCACTGTAATGTAGATGCCAGCCAGGTGCGCAACGCCAACAGGGATCCAAGGGCTTCACCCCCCACCCTTCTGGTGTGTGTCTGCCCGGGTAGAGACAGCTTCCCGGGCATACACACAGACAGTTTTTGAGCTTATTATATCCGCACCAGAGTACTTCACAGGTCTTTGAAAGACCATTTACGTGTTAATGAGGCTTTGTTGTTTTTTCACCCCTTCATCTCCACTCTGCCTATTGCTAGAAGAATTAGAACCCCCTCCTATCCCCACCCCTGAAATTTGTCTCTAGTTGCTCCTCTGATGCCAACACATAGGGAAAGAAGCAGCCAAGAGGTGCACACACTTTGAGTCACAAAGGAGGGGAAGCAGTCAGTTTGCTCCCAAAGGGCAGTGCTTGAAAGAGGGACAAGGGGAGCCAGGAACACCCAAGACAACCCCCTGCAGAGAGATGCAATGTCTCTCCGTCTTCCTATTGAAAGACGGGCCTTGTTGACACATGCACAGTGAAAAGTGGGCCTGTGGCTTCAAACAGCTGGTCCCCCTTTTACTAATGGGATGTTCTGTTTGCAGGCGCACTCTGCACAGACAGCACTGAGGATTTCACAGTCATTGTAATAGGGATCATTGACCATATCTGCAGCAGGTGCACCCAGTTAAAGGTGTTCCAAGGTGAAGGCCAGGGCAGTGCAGCCAATGTGTAGTACAGGTACAAGAGTAAACATAGTCATTACCACAAAACCATTTTCTCTTTAAAAACATATCTAGCACATTTTATGTACTTACTAAAAATTGCAGTTTTTGAGATCTCAAGACAGAATCACCATGATACCCAGCAGCTTAAATCTTTAAAGTGGGCTTTGGGTCTGCCTCTTGCTGCTGATTGGATGGCTTTCTTGTCTACTGCTGTTCCCAGCTCTCCATTCAATGGCTTTCAAACAATATTCTTGTGCTTGTCTCGCCCATGGATCATTTAGGTTTCACTGTCATTTCACATTGGGACAGTGTAACATTTCACTGCTGACATTAGAACATTATTTTCCCTTTCTTTTCTTAACCATTGTTGATTTAGCACTTCGTGGGTATGTATGCTCTTCTCCTTTCTCTCTCTTTCTCCTGCCTCATCTCCCCTACTCTCTTATTTATTATTATTTTTTGCAGATTTATATAGCGCAAACTCGACCCCAAGGTATTGGAGCACTTTACATGAGCACCAGTTACGTTACACAAGGACACATTCATTTTTTTTTTTGGGGTAGGCATGGGGAGGTTAAGTGATTTTCCCAGAATCACAGGATGTGGAGTCGACCCCGTGGCTCGAACCTTGGTAATTAATCAAGGCCTGATTATGATGGCGGGGAGACTGCCAGAGACAGGCTGTCTGTGGTGGTCTCCACACCATCGGAGACATGTTTCCCACCCGCCATATTACAATGACGGGTGGGGTGATGGTGGCCGGAAAGTCCAACTGCCATGCATCTGACAGGCTACTTGAGCCAGCCGATGCGGTGGAGGGACTTGTAGTCCCTACCATGTTGGCAGTGCCTGTCAGTCACGCTGTATAGCAGTGGAAGAAAGAGGCATGAGATTGAATCAGGACGAGCCACCCTTGATATCTGGCAACATTTGTATGCAGTCAGGGCCACTGTCGGATTCTTACAAAAACTTTGAACCCCCGCACATATTGTTATAGACATTAAATACATCCAGGTTAGCATACAGACACTCCCAATCTGCATGGGGAAGTCTCCTCTGCCCTGCATTCTCCTAGAAATCGATGCATCAAAGGCTGTGCAAGACAGGGCAAAGAAGCAGCAGAGGGGCTGGGTTTACCAAAAATGTTACTATGGATTTTCTTTTCTCTTAGGGTTTAGGGCAGGGAAGATCAACGGCAACTCACTGAGTGTCCATCCATATCAGCTACATAAGTGACTATGTAAATGATTTCAACTTCTATCCATTGTATTGCAGTGGCGGTTGGTTACTTAAAAAAAGTGGGGCACAACATACATTAAAACAAACGTACAGACATTATAAAATCAAATTACATTAAAAATTAGAAGAAAGAAAAAATTTAAGTTTAACTTACCTTCTCCTGCAACACGACCTCAATGCTCTCCAGTCCCTGGCTCCAGTCTCATCCGAGCGCAAGGTGACGTCAGACAGCCAACTACCTTTTATCCCATCCGGCTGCTGCCCTCATGCTGCATGAGTGAAGCATCTTTATTGGCCGGAGCACGCTGTCTCAACACTCCAAAAGACACTGGAGGCCTGTGCCTGCTCTCTGATGCAGCTGTCTAAGACACCTGGGTTGGAGAGTTTGAACTGTGCATGTCGGTTTGGCTGAGGCAAGGTAGCCAGCTAAACTGATTTGCACAGTTCATACTGAAGGGGCCACGCCTCATTGCTTCCAATCAATTGGCAACAATGATGCACTGGTCACGCCACCACGCTCAGTTTGGCAGTGTGTTCAAATTAAAATGTGATAAAAAAATGTATTACAATTTTATTTTCCACGCTTTCTACAGGAGTGTGGGGGAAGCGGGGGGCGACGCTCCTCCACGTCTATGGAGGAACCGCCGCTGTTGTATTGTATGTAACTAATGAGAAACTGAAGCTTTATAAACGTGTGCACTCATGTTCAGTTTAACATGAAGATATAGTCTGTATTTACGTTGCATTAATACTTTGTCACATTAGCATATATTCTGAAAGCCATATTTGAAAGTTTAATCATGAATGCACTTATTCACGTTTGCATTTACCGTGAATTATATGTACGCTTGTAAAGCCATGTATTTAAAGTGCACTTTTAAATGTTTCGCTAATGTTAGAAGGACTAGAGAAAGGCCTTGTGATTTTGAAATATGCTTTGCTTGGTTAGTGTGTTCTTTCCTGTGCAGGTGCATTTTCAAGGTTTGATTAGCTAGTGAAAAGGAGTA
Organism: Lissotriton helveticus; assembly: GCF_964261635.1. NCBI lineage: Eukaryota > Metazoa > Chordata > Amphibia > Caudata > Salamandridae > Lissotriton > Lissotriton helveticus. The sequence continues at coordinate 338,036,814 of NC_136069.1, read as the reverse complement.
TTGTTGTCTGTTTCAGCTTCTTGATAGCATGGTTGAAGAAGATAAATCTTGGAAAGAAACCCGAAGACTTAATGAGGGGGTGAAGTCACCTATTCACTGCGTATCAGGAACAGAGAGACATTCAAGGTTACAGCATCTGTCCATATTCGGTGGCATGGGAAAGTCTGTTAATGTTTCAAAATGCATAACAAGAGGGTGGGGACGATTGGTCTCTGGAGGGGTGGAAAGATATACTATTGTTGCTGAAGTTTCCATGTGTTTTAATTAGCATTCACAGTGTTAGGAGCTAAAGTAAATTCCTTTGGATTTTACGAGGCACAGAGCTCTCTGATTCTCTTCCATTCTTGCAAGTGTGAAGCTTCAGGCTAAACACTTATTCCAATTCTGACCACGTCTACTGAGGTCTTCACTGTGCTGACACCTTCTCGTATTTCTGATCTCCCTTGAGACCCCCTCTATGAACTACCCATACTTTAGACCAGTCGCGGCTGGTGACATTTGAAATAGGCGGGGCGTAATTCCCGATCTCAGCACACCTTACTGCACCAGCGTGAAGGAGGCCCTCTGGAGCCGGGTTATATTTTTATTGGACTAGAAACACCTAATTTGCACTGAGTTGCATAAAACGCCTTTTTCTATTAAGATCGGAGCCCTGTTTTAATAAAAGCATTGGACAGAAACACCTAATTTGCACTGAGTTGCATAAAACGCCTTTTTCTATTAAGATCGGAGCCCTGTTTTAATAAAAGCATTGGACAGAAATAACAGTGTGGATATCTGAGGAAGAATCTACATACATCATGACGTATGTTAATAAATGGCGGGCTCGTGCTGTTTTCCACACTACCCCTGTCTTCTTAGACAGCCAGCACTGTTTGTCGCACTCATCACCGCCAGCCAGTGATGCATGCAGCAGGTTAATGAACCATCCAGGCACTAAAACAGCGTATCCCAGAACTCAGCACTGGTGGAAATAGCGCGAGCTGGCACACCGCCCATTCCACCAATATCTATGATGTAATACGCTGTTAATCATTTGAAAATCGTTTTAAACTGAAACGTCCTGGGGTATAATTCTGCCACGGGTGTCACGATTAAATATGTCTCCCACAGATTGCTTGCACACTGTACTCAAGATGTTATGACCGACTCTGATTTCACCATAATACCATGATGGAAATACTGAGGGCACCGAGTGATTTAAAACGCCACATTGCATCAAGAGCGCATCCCCAAAAAGTAAACAAGGAGACGAGGAGGCTCTTGAGACCCGGAGCGATAATCCCTTGCCTCATAATAATAAAAATAAAAGTAAAAAAACTTACCTTGGCTTGGCTTCCCGCTCTGGCTCGAGTCCTGTCCCGAGGGCCGAGACTGCAGACTCCCGCGCGCCATCCTGGATATTTTTGAAATGCCTCGTCACCAGAGTCGTCAGACTCGTCACTGAAGGCTGCCCTCCCCTCCATGGCAGCCGGCGCTGATTGGTTCGGCCGGCTGCCCTAAATACGTCATTCCTCTTGGTCTGCATGCTGAAGAACGGAGAGTGGGAGGAGGCTTGGGGGAGCGGCTTGCCCACTGTTGCTATTACTGTCTGTTTGGACAGCCTCTCAGGCTGTCCAAACAGTCCGTATTCACAACAGTGGGCAAGCCACTCCCCCAAGCCACTCCCCCCTGCCCTGAGGCTCGAGTGAACAGGAAGTTTGTTGCTGACTGTTTTCTCGCCGTGCGAGAAGGGCAGGCAGAAACAAATGGTAGTTATAAATAAATAACTACCATTTGTTTCTGCCTTCTTCTCGCACGGCGAGAAAACAGGGGGGGCGGCGCCCAAACGCCCCCATGGTAAAACCGCCACTGCTTTAGACTTAGACTTCGATTAGATGACTCTAGAACTTTTTCATGTTTAGGAGGGAACATCAGAGTTTCTTTATGAAAATCTATTTCTGTTTCTGGTTCTCTGTATTGCTGTAGCTGTGATTAATTCCTGTCTTATCCTTCTGAGACTGAACCTGTTGCAAGATTTCTGTTTACCAACTGTAATCCTGTATCTTTTTATTATTTTTCTGATTTTACTATGGATTGGTTTGATTGTTAATTTGAAATAAACCTCTGAACTACAATCCTCAACTCCGGTCCTTATTGTGGGGCCAAATGGGCTTCACGAAAGTTGAATTGCTTTATTATTGCTTACTCCCTTTTCGTCTCAGTCAACTTCAAACGATCTATCAGATGAGAGATTGTAAATCACGTTCCTGTGTACTCTCACTCTTCTTCTAGTTCCTGCCTGACTTCCTCGTCACTCCAGCTGAAGGTTACAATAACGATGAATTGGGCTTGTTGCTACCAAAGATGGAAAGCAAATTACATTTTAATAGTTTGTCATGTGCTCAGCGCCTGCTGAAAATATCTGCTGTTGTTGTGAAAGGCAACGCCGTCATCTAGAGAATAACTACCCAGGCAAAGCCACCTGTTTCCTAAAATTCTCAGCTGGGTCATAAATGTTGACTCTTTACAAAGAGGAAGTACTCGACTTTACACATGTACTGCAATTATGAATTCTAATTATGAACTGAGAGTGGGTAAGAGAAGAGTGCAGCATCTGTACCACTTCTCCCTAAACACGGATCTTTGAACGTCACTATATAGAGATTGATGGAGCGAGGTTTAGAATAATATTTTGTTCTGACTCGCAAAGTTAAACTTCCATAATAAATAATCGTATTAATGAGTTTGTGAATGAAAAGTACTAATCAACCTAGTTTAAAATGCATTACACGACACAAGGAACTAATTAAATGTGCTCTACGTTGCAAATGCAAGTACGTTAAAAAATAATAAACTAACCTTGTCTATTGTCTTTGTCAGAATTAAATGCGGCTGTTTAACTAATGGCATGTGCTTATTTTATGTCTTTTCTGTGGCAAAAGCTCGTGGAGGATTATGCGGCCTAAAAGAAGATGGTAGATAAAATGCAGCTTTTTTGTGCTCTCAGCTAGGTAACATAATTAATGGGTTAATAATTAGCAAAGGGGGTGGGTAACAGAATGGTTCTCAATTCTCTAATTAATTAATAGCTTGTGTTTGTTTGAATACTAGTTCTCCATGAGAGAGGCCTAAGGCCTGAGGCTTGTGAAAATGGGTGTTTGGAATCCTGTCGTGAAGAGCCGAGTACAGAGAAATGCATCAGAAAAATAACTTAAATTGACTGTGCAAGACTGATCACTGAAATAATATCGAGGGACAGAATATCGACCAACAAAAATATCGTTGACAAAATATAGAGAGACAAAATATCGAGTTTCTATCTACAAACAGGTAAGTACAAAAATATCGAGTTAAAAATATCGTTTACAAAAATATAGTTGTAAAAAATATCGACTTTAATAAAAACAATGTTTAATTACATTAATATAAAAAATAATTACTAAAATATACTTAACAATACTTAAAATAACTTTTAATAATTAAATAATTAATGAAAGTAAAAAAATATTATTTTTTTAATCATATTTCTTAAAACATATATATATATAGTAACAAAATGTAATTAAATAATAGCCAATATTATTAACGTACAAATACAAAAAATTACTATTCCCACTCCAGTGGGTGCAACAGTAGGGAAAGCGTTGGATAGCGTAGGGGTTAAAATTACTATTCCCACTCCAAAGAGTGCAACAGTGGATATATGACGTTACAACGCAACTTTTAAGACGCACTACCATTACAACGAAATTTTTACAATGCAAAAACTATTACAACGCATGTTTTTACAACGCATGTTTTTACAACGCAGATACCTTTACAACGCATACCATTACAACGTAAGTATTGGTAAGTATATAATAATTTTTTTAATTTAAATTATTTAAAATTAATTTAATATAATTTAATTTAATTTCATTTCATTAAATTAATTTAATGTAAATTTAATTTTACTTTATTTTTACACTGTACCCCTGTACCCCAAAAACCCAAAACTGACCCTGAACCCTAAAAAAAAACCTTTACCCAAAAACCCAAAACTGACCCTGAACCCTAAAATACCCCTTTTCCCAAAAACTAAAAACTGACCCTGAACCCTAAAAATACCCCTTTACCCAAAAACTAAAAACTGACCATGAACCCTAAAAATACCCCTTTACCCAAAAACTAAAAACTGACCCTGAACCCTAAAAATACCCCTTTACCCAAAAACGAAAAACTGACCCTGAACCCTTAAAATACCCCTTTACCCAAAAACTAAAAACTGACCCTGAACCCTAAAAATACCTTTACCCAAAAACTAAAAACTGACCCTGAACCCTAAAAATACCCCTTTACCCAAAAACTAAAAACTGACCCTGAACCCTTAAAATACCCCTTTACCCAAAAACTAAAAACTGACCCTGAACCCTAAAAATACCCCTTTACCCAAAAACAAAAAACTGACCCTGAACCCTAAAAATACCCCTTTAATTTAACATAATTAGCAATTAATCAATTAAATTAAATTAATTACCAATTACATTTTAATTAATTAACAAATATTTTTTAATTAACAATAAATTAAATATTACTACCAATTATTAAATTTACATATTTAATTAATTATAATTAAATTACTTCCCACCCTATTCCCCTATAAACCCACAACCCGCTACAGGAAATAAATTATTTAAATTTACACAATTAGCAATTAATCAATTAAATTAAATTAATTGGCAATTAAATTTTAAATAATTAACAAATATTATTTAATTACCAATTAATTAAATATTACTACCAATTAATACATTTACATATTTAATTAATTATAATTAAATTACTTCCCACCCTATTCCCCTATAAACCCACAACCCGCTACAGGAAATAAATTATTTTAATTTACATAATTAGAAATTAATCAATTAAATTAAATTAATTACCAATTACATTTTACATAATTAACACATATTATTTAATTACCAATTAATTAATTATTACTACCAATTAATACATTTACATATTTAATTAATTATAATTAAATTACTTCCCACCCTATTCCCCTATAAACCCACAACCCGCTACAAAATAAAATTACACAATAATTTAAAAAAATCATTAATTAAAAATAATTATAACATAAAATGACACTTTTCACACATATTATAACATAAAAAACACTATAAATAATTAAATATTATTTAAAAAACGATATTTTTTACTATCTAGATTATATACTTGGATATTTTCACTTTCTATATTATTTACAGTCGATATTACTTCACTAACCTTAAAAACAATATTTTGGCTGTCTATATTCTGTCCTGTCTATATTTTGTCCAAACGATATTTCAAACTCGATATTCTGTCCAAACAATATTTTGGAGTCGATATTATGTCTGTGCACCGTGCAAGACGTGCTCTGAAAGTGACAAAATCAAGGACAGGATGTGGCAGACCTGCCAAGCTAAGGAAGCAACGGACTGTTACAAATAATTTTGCATTTTTCGAGGAAGCTAATGGTCGCGTGAGGAAAAGGACAATGGCGTTTTAGAAAACCTCAACTTTGGATTGAAAAAGGTGATGATCTCACATGGACTGACATCTGTCAGCCAATTGGAACTCTGGATGGCAGGAAAAAGTATACTTTTAGTGGAGATTAGCTAGTTAGAAAGGTATAAAAACCTAGCCCCAAAACGGGAGGGCGTCTCTCGCTTTCCGATTCCTGAAGGGAAGGGCGTGACGTGCTGACGGACATTTGGCGCACGTAAGGATAGTAGGCCTTAATGACTTTTACTTTTAGATGAAGCAAGTTTTAGACAGGGAAAATAGAACTTAGGGGTTGGAGAACTGTTATTTACTTTAATTCATGCTGAATGATTTGCTCATAATTGTCAGTCTAATATGTCCTTTCCTTAATAAAATGCTGCTAATTTGCTAATAAAATAAAGATTCTTATTTGAAAATGCTCTTTCTTTGAATAATAAAGTTAATAAATTAGATTTTGAAAACGACAAGCTGGTCTTGTCTATTCATGGTCTAGTTGCCATCAGTTGATCCATTTACCTTAGTGACCTAATTAATAGATTTTTTATTTTAAACCATGGTTAGTGATGATAAACTGCAGTTGTATATAAATGTGTAAATAGTTTATGAATAGTTCTGATTAATTAGGTAACATGATTCAGCAGCCCAAAATTTGTCTAGGTAGTTTATGGGCCTTGTGAGAGATATATGATTAATGATGAGTATCATGGTGTTGGGTAGTGATGTTGAGACAGATTTTCTATAGGGGCGCTGCATCAATTCCTTGGTAGTAGAGTTACGGTTACTATGGTAACGAACATGCTACAATGTAGTTACATAGGATTCATGACTAAAACATGTTAAGTTTGTTAAGTTGTCATATGTTGTCGAAAAGGCTTTTTCCAGCAGTGTGAAAATTCCTGGTTTGCCAGCTAAAGTGTAGTGTGACAAGTGAAGTTGCACAGTGCATTTGTTCTGTTTCAAAATAGTGGTATTGTCATATATCACTAGTGTTGTGGACGTACAGCACAAGTTTAGGGATTTTAGGTGTGCTAGGTTAAATGTATAGTGAGGATTGTCTACGAAATTGTAGCTTTCGAGTATGGGGACTTGGAGCCTGTTTTAAAACTCACTGTGAAAAGAGTAGTAGAATTTATCCAAGCTTGAGTGAAGGGTAAGGAAGCGTCGTCTATCTTACTGGCGAGTGTGGGTTTTCTATGGTTGGTTAAAGTCCTACCAAGATTCATGTATGCATGGTTAGGGTTTTCTTCCGATTTGAAAGTGCGCAAATGATTTTGTAATTACGATCGAGTCAAACTTTGAATTGTTACTATAAGTGCATTCAGAGGGAAACAAGTTTGTTATTACCTGCTAGAAGGGTAGGGTAAGGCTACTTACTTTATCAACGAATCTAAATATTCTGTGAGAATAGCATCGTCTATTCCACGCAAAGAATACTTGAATGATTGCAAAAACTATCACTTTATTTTAGCGAAACAGACAAATGGTTTGTTTTTCTGTAGTTACTAACTGAATTCCATTGAAAAGAATTGTTAAAATGGCGCTGTGAAAATATTTTGTGAAGGAGGGGTGAGTTTGTGGAGTTAGAGACAGCGAAGCTGCAGCGGCAGTGTACGTCACAGGGTTCGCGCTGTGATTGGCTAACATACGTCACAGCTAGCGCGCTGATTGGTTCACGTGACCAAGACGAGCTGACAGCTGATTGGTTCATTCTGAAAGCAGCAATTCTATTGGTTGAGCAAGGTGGTGACGTAGCTTAACCTGATTGGCTTGTTGGTGAGTTTTGCGCACGGATTGGCTGGTTTTGCGGAACCACAAGAAAATACTTTCGATCATTTAGAATTAAGCGGATTTGATTAAAAACATGGGTTATTACTACAAGAAAGAGGAAAAGAAGCTTTCATGGCTTCAGATATTGAAAAATATATTTAAACCTGATAAGAAAATTGAAACGCGAGGTGGAAAGTTACTTCATAAGTACAAGACACCTGCAGCTTGTATGGAAGGTGAATATGGTTATCATACTTGTCTTTGGATGGATAATTGGATGGAATATGCCAAAGATGATGGTGTATTAGCATGGCCAGAAGACGGATCATTTAATATTAAGGTTTTGAAAAACTTGAGAGAAAAAATGATGGCTCTTGTGCCAAAGCCTAGACCTACTCAATTTGAAGCTTTAGTTGAATGGGAGGATAAGATGTTTGAACTCGAACAAGATAACAGAGGTATAACAAGAGGTCCAAAATTAGACATTAATAGGGAAACTCATGAGGATAGAATGCGTCGTTGGAGACGCGCAGACATGTGTGATGGTTTGTACCAAGTAAGAGTAATGGTTACTGAAGTACCAGGTCAAAAGAATACCCAAAAGAGAAATAATATTAATGAAGAAAATGACTCAGAAGATGCGGTTTTAGAAGAGATTTCTATCACAAAACCGAAACTGCCAGCTTACCAATATCAACCAGCTTGTTCATGGTCTTCTCCAAGAATTCCAGTCACACCAAGAGTCTCCCCGAGTGCTCCTTCCCCTCCGACAGAAATTATTGATGAAATATCTCCTATGTCAAACCAAAGCTATGAAAAAGCACCTGAAAGAGTAGAAACAAGAACTAACTCTAGTATATCTGGAGAAAATAGAAATTATATTGAAATTCCAAGAAATAATTTTAAAGCCCCAGTGCAGAGAAATGAAGCCCCAAGGAATGTAATGAGAACAGAAAGATGTGATGAATTACCAAATTCCTCAGAATATTTACGATCAAAAGATGAGTTAATACAACAGTTAACTAAAGGCATGGAAGCAGTAACAGTACCAGTAACGATTGGTCCTGTTCAACCAGTATTTGATCATAGGGAAATTAGACACTCAGCTTTGACTATTCCATTAAATGCAGAAATTCAAAAACTAGCTGAAAAATTTTACTCAGATTTATCAGAGATTCACCGAGAAAAAACAATGCCTGACTTAACTTTTAATCAAGGTTCACCATGTAAAACTCCATTTGGTGCAGAATCTGATAATGAAACTCCAGAAAAGAGCATAAATAAAATAGGTTTAACGCATTCTCCACAAAGCTCGGAATTTAAATTACTTGATGTGGCAAAGTTAAAAGCAGATTTGGAAGAATTGATTATTGGAACAATTAGACCTGACAGTTTGAAGCTATATCAGGATGATGAATTATTGTTTATTTGTAAAAGCATACAATGGAAAACGAAAACTAAGTATGATCAATTAGAGGAAATGGCTACTGAATTAGAAGTAGATTTGAGTAGGTAGAAAAATCTGCAGAAACATTACAGAGTGGATTTCTCCACTATGAATACCACAGGAAGAATAATTCATGTAAAAGAATTAATTGTGTTCCTAAAAAGATTAGGTGAATTAAGTAAATGGAGAGTAAAATGGACAAAGAAAAGAGAGGAAGAAAGAAGAGAAAGAGGAGAAAGAGGAGAAGTAGCAAATCAGTTTCCAATGAGAGAAATAGCAGGAGGTGGGTATGTGCATGTTCCTTGGGCAAGACAGGACATTTTATTGTTCACAAATGATTTTCATCGGCTGGTAGAAAAGCCTGTAGAATGGTACCGACAGGTGGATAGATTTATTAAGGTTTCAAAAGTTCTGTGGATTGATCTAGATGGATTCTTTGACTTTGTTGTCCCATCGGATCTTTGGACAGAATGTAAAATGTCTGTAAGTTGGCCTAAAGAAGAGCCTGCTCGAGATAGAATAACAGGTGCCCCATCATCAGATGTTATGGATCTATATGATAAAGTAATTGTCTGGTTGAAAAACAAAATTGCCCCTAAAGAAGTAGATTGGGTTAAAATAGATAGAACAAATCAAGAACCAAAAGAATCAGTACATTCATTTTATGAAAGATTGCTGCTGGTATTTAAACAATATAGTGGCTATGAAAAATTAAGTGAAAAGGACATGAGCCACTTTATATACAGATTTATTTATGGCTTAAGACCTGAAATTGGTGATATGATTAGAAATGGAATTGTAGGTTGGCAATCACTTTCGTTGATGACATTCTGAGAAGAGCAAAATACTGTAGTGATGAAATAGATGCCAAGCAAAAGAAGCTAAAGTAAAAAGCTATGTGGGCACAGGTGAAGGTAGCTGAACAGCAGATAGCAACACTAGAAAATAAAAATGTTTATCACAATCAAGGTAAATGTAAAGGTATTTTTAATAAACCAAGATTGACAGGAAATATTGAAGAGCTTAAACCAAAACTCCCATGCTTTAATTGTGGCGAAATTGGACACTGGAAGCGCGAATGTAAAAATCCGCCCAGAAATTTTAAAAATGCACCATTAAATCCACAGATGCAGAATGAGATAAATCTGCAGCAACAGCTACAGCGACAGGTAGTGAATCAGCAGAGTCAGATTCCACAACTGCCACTTCCAAATTGTGTAAATGTGCAGAGATACAATACAGAAACGGGATTCTGCGGAGGTGAACAGGTAAACAGATCGCAAAGAGTGAATGTGTCAAATGTTTCTCAACAATATTGGTTAAAAGAAAATGGAGGGAGTGATTCTGAAGATTACTTATGACGGTGTCTGAGAGAGGAGGAAGCGTGTGTGCTTGGAGCCACTCTTGAGGTAGATCAGTCTGGTCCATTTGTAAATGGTAAAGTGAATGACGTAGATATCACTTTTCTAGTGGACAGAGATGCTACCCGTTCTACTGTTAGATCAGTGGAAATAGAAAACCTACCTCTCTCTGGTGACACCATCCAAGTAGTTGGCGTAGCTAATCAACAAATTAAAACAGATTTAACAGAACCAGTCGAAGTTGAAATTGGTAAATTTAAAGACAAACACAGATTTGTAGTTTGTAACAGCAGTCCTGTAAACCTGCTAGGGAGAGACATTTAATGTAAGATGAATTGCGAAATATATCACTCACCGGATGGTATTGAGCTCCAAACTCAAGAAGAAGATGGGCTTTATAAGTTAACAATGTTAATGGTTGAGGCAGAGGAAAGTAAATTATTTCCTGCATTTGATAAAAATAATCTACCTGAAGAATTAAAAGAGACAGTCAATGCTAAAATGTGGGATTTGACAGGAAGTGAAATGGGCTTGATGAAAAATGTTGATCCAGTAAAAATTACAGTAAAACAAGGAGTAGATTTTCCAAACATTCCTCAGTATAAAATGAAAGCAGAAACTATTGAAGGTGTCTTACCTGTAATTGACAAGTTTATAAAACAGGGAGTTCTTAAAGAAATTGAGAGTAGTCCATGTAATTCACAGATTATGGGAAGTAAAAAGCCAAACGGAACTTTCAGGATTGTTCAAGACTTGAGAAAGGTTAATCAGATAGTTGTTCCATGTTGCCCTGTTGTACCAAACCCAGCGGTAATTCTTTATCAGATTCCGCATGATGCAGAATGGTATACAATCATAGACCTTTGTAATGCATTCTTTACTGTTCCATTGCATCCAGATAGCCAGCAAATGTTGGCATTCAGGTTCCAGGAGCGTATTCTAGCATGGTGTTGTATCCCTCAAGGGTATACAGAGAGTCCATCTATTTTTAATCAGTTGTTAAAGAAATCCTTGGAAAATCTAGATTTACCTGGTAAGTCAACATTGGTGCAATACATAGATGATCTCCTGGTGGCTGCAAAAACACAGGATAATTGTGTGACAGATACCATTACTCTGTTAAATCACCTGGCAGATGAGGGACATAAAGTGTCTCCTGCAAAATTACAGTTTTGCAAACAAGAGGTAAAATACCTTGGTCACAGAATCGCAAGAGGAATCAGACAGGTAACAATTGAGAGAATTAAAATGATTCAGGGAATGCAACCTCCAAAAACACAAAGACAGGTCAGAATGTTTCTAGGAATGGTTGGTTATTGTCGCCAATGGATTAGTGGATTTTCAGTAATTGCAAAACCACTGCAGAGACTGACAAAAGCAGACATAAAAGACCCGATTACTCTAACAGAAACTGAGTTAGAAGCTTTTGAGCAGTTAAAAAAGAGTTTGTGTGAAGCACCTGCATTGGGTATGCCAAATTATGAGAAAGAATTTGAGCTGTATTGCAGTGAAAGAGAAGGTTGTGCATTGTCAATTTTGATTCAAAGACATGGCAAACCGATAAAGCCAATTGCCTATTTCTCAGCAGTTCTTGATCCTGTTGCAAAGGCATTACCAGGTTGCTTAAAGGCAGTAGCTGCAACTAGTGTAAGTCTTGAACAAAGTGAAGGAATTATAATGGGATTTCCTGTAAAAGTTTATGTACCCCATTCTGTTGAAATTCTTCTTACCAGAAGTAAAACACAGCATTTAACAAGTAATAGGTTAACCAAATATGAGAAAGTTATTCTGGGATCAGATAACGTTTCGTTTGCGAGGTGTGTGAATTTGAATCCTTCCACATTGTTGCCTGATGGTACTGTAACAGAAATCAGGAATGAGAATGACATTGATCATGAATGCTTGGATGTTTTAGAATTTTGCACAAAACCCAGGCAGGACATTAAAGATGTGCCTTTGGCTGAATCAGATTGTGTTTATTTTGTTGATGGTTCATGCTTGAGAACGGATGAAGGTGTTCTGAGAGCAGCATATTCTGTCTGCACAGTTGCAGATGTAGTTGAAGCCTCTTGTCTCGAAGGAATTCGTTCAGCTCAAGTAGCAGAATTGATTGCTTTGATACATGCATGTGAAAGAGCAAAAGACTTAAGAATTACCATAGTGACTGATAGTCAGTATGGATATGGCGTAGTTCATGACTATGGCCAGCTCTGGTCTCAAAGAGGTTATTTAACTTCTGCGGGAACTCCAATAAGGAATGCTAAATTGATCAAAAGATTGATCGATGGTATTCAGTTACCAGAGAAAATCGCTGTCGTGAAATGTGCAGCGCATAAAAAGGGCGAGGACTATATTACTAAGGGTAATTCCTATGCTGATAAGATCGCAAAGTATTGTGCGAAAAACAATTTTTCAATCAATCGGGAAAAAGACAATGAACATGTTTTGAACTGACTTATGCTAACATCCGTAGTTGAGACATGGCAAGGAGTTAAAGATTTACAAGATGAGGCAGATGATGAGGAAAAAGACACATGGTTAAAAGCAGGTTGCAGACAGCGAGAAGAAGATGACATTTGGGTTTATAAAGATGACAGACCAGTAATGCCAAATAGCATGATTGCTGACATGGCTAGAATGTATCATGGTCCTGGTCATATTGGAAGAGATTCTATGATTAGGTTATTTAGGCAGACATGGTTTAATCCAAAATTCAGATTGATTGTAGAATCTTTTTGTCAGAGATGCTTGATCTGCCAACAGATCAATCCAAAAAGAAAAACAGTTGTGAGCATGGGAACCATAGGACGGGAGGGTGGTCCTTTCACCAGATTGCAAATGGATTTCATTGACATGCCACCCCACAACAAGTTAAGATATGTACTAGTGATAGTCTGTTTGTTTTCAAGATGGGTGGAAGCGTTCCCAACATGTCACAATGATTCAGTTACTGTTGCAAAATTGCTTTTAAGGGAGATCGTACCTAGGTACGGTTTTCCAGTGACTGTTGAAACTGATCGGGGAACACATTTTGAAAACAGACTATTACAAATGATTTGTGAAGCACTGAATATAAAACAAAAGCTGCATTGTGCCTACAGACCAGAAGCATCAGGTGTTGTTGAGCAAGTAAATGGTACAATCAAGAATAGGATAGCAAAAATGTGTCTAGCTACAGGGGTAAAGTGGACTGACGCACTTCCACTTGTTTTGATGTCTTTGAGAAGTACTCCAGATAAAAAGACAGGACTAAGCCCTCATGATATTGTCATGGGAAGAGTCATGAGACAAGCATTTGCACCAGTTGGAAAGTTGATGAGCATTAATGATAGCGTCATTTTGGAATACTGCAGGAACCTTTCTGACGTCGTAACTTCTGTGTTCCATCAGGTGGGAACTGAAGTGATAACGAGAGAAAAGGAACAAGCTCATGATCTGTTACCAGGAGACTGAGTGAGGACAAAAGTTCACCGAAGAAGAAACTGTCTAGTACCCATGTGGCAAAAGGCAAGGCAAGTGATACTTGTCACAACAAATGCAGTAAAGTGTAAAGGTTTGAAAAGGTGGATTCATGCAAGTCACACCATTCGTGTACCTCCACCTGAAAACCCTGACGAAGATGACACTACAGCTGATTCAGACTTTGAAGAAGAACCTGAAAGAAATTCAGATCCTGAAGATCGACAGGAAAGTCGACATCTGGAAGATTCAAATGCGAAGGAGGCATTGAATAAAGATACTGAAGAAATAGTGATACTAGACTCTGAAGATGATGAAGTCGTCTTAGAAAAAGAAGCAGAAGAAGAGTCTGAACAAGAAGAGATTCAAGATCAGGACGGTATTGAAAAGCAGATTGGAAGCTCTGGAAAAAGGAACGAAAATTCTGAAACTGGGAAGTTGGAGGTAATTGAAGAAGAAGAAGAAGACGAATTACCAAGTACCAGCTATAAGGATGATGTTCCTAACAGAGTGAAGCTGCCGAGTAAAGAAGTACCTGAATCAAGATTTGAAATCTCTGACAGTGAAATAGATGAAAGTGACGACGAATCCCAACTGAGAAGTTTAAGGAAAAGAGCTTGGAGAGAAGAATGTAATCAAATTGAACCAAAGAAGAAATTATCGAGAAAAGGAGATAATTGGCCTGATGAAAATGGATGTCTAAAATTCAAATTAGTAAACAGATCAAAAGAGCAGGATGATGAAATATCAAGTCAGAAAAAAGATATAGATAAGAAAATTCAGGCAGGAAGGAAAATAGAAGTGATTAATAATAGAGCAAAAAGAATTGTAAAGCCAAACCAAAAGTACAAGTCCCCTGAGTGGACGTATATTATCATCCCACCTGTGGTGGAGGTGAATAGCAGTAGTCAGGAAGATTTAGATGACACAAGTGATAATGATTGATTTTGTTCCAATGTAAAATTGTTATTTGCATTTGGCATAAGGCTGAAGAAATTGTGTTAGATGGCAAAAGGTCGAAGAAATTGTGTTAGCTGGAAAAAGCACATTGATGTAAGACGTAAGGTCAAAGAAAAGCTGTTAGAAAGTAGGGTTTTTAAAAAAAAAAAATAATAATTTTTTTTTAAAACAGGATGGTGTATACTTAGTGATATTTACATTTTTGTTTTTTCTGAGAGGCTCTTGTTTTAAAGTGAAAGATGCCTTATACTAATACCAATTCGAGATGTTCTATCTTTAAAAGATGCTGTAAGATGTCTTCTATTTGTGTGATTTTATTAATTTTGGTCTGGTTAATTTTAGCTGTAATTTTCCCTTTTGGATTTGACAAAGAGATGTACAAAGCTAACATGACAAGTAGAGTTGCATTTAAACAAGATATTCATGGTGTAGTTGGCAAAACTAACAAAGTTATTGATCATAAACCAGAGATCCATCAAGATAGATCTGTTGGTGATTTTTCTAGTAATACCTTCTCAAGACTTCTTTCTGAATATGTTAAAGTGATGAAAGTTAAGGATTGTTACATTTGTGTGAAACTACCTACTTCTGTTTCTGGGGGGGTGACGTACAATATGCTTCCCCTTACTTATGGCATTACTTGTAGTTTGATAGCTAGTCTGTTTTATCAGACAGGTCGTCTAGAGTATTATTACTCGAATTATGATGAGATGTTTGCAAATTTAAAAGTTGATAAAAACCTGAATAAACATAAACATGCTAAGCAGATGAGGGAATTTTTCATTGTAACTAATGAACTTACATATGAGTATGCTTTTAGAAACAATTTAACATGCAAGCTGAGAACTGAAGAGAAATCTTTCTTAAACTTAGTTGAAGAGAGAAGAGCAATTTATAAAAGAAATGAAATGCTGAAACAAACCAAATCTAAGTTTTGGCAAATTGAAGATGAAAAGCTTAATGGTAGAATAGAAAATGTTGCAATTCACATAGATAAAACTGTTAGTGTAAAACTTTGTATTAGGAGAGACAATATGCTTTTTGATAATTACTTTGTGGGTGCAAGTCAGTGTGAGGATACTTATCAAATCTTGGGTGGATGGGGATTTAAAGGTGGCAAAGATCCAATTTTCCCTGGAATTTATTTTGTATGTGGAGACAAAGCATATTACAATCTCCCAGACCACTGGTATGGGACTTGTTTTGTTGGTTTAGTCTTTCCAAAGATATTTCATGTAGATAGAAATACAGAAGGTTCATTTGAAATTAGCAATCATCTGAATAGATACAAAAGAGAACGTTTTTCAGAAATTTTGGGTGATATTTTTGGTGCAGTAATACCTTTGGTGGGGATAACCCTGAATGCAGTCAAAATCAGAACATTGTCCACAATTGTTGATAGACTGTCTACTGATACTGCTAGTGGTTTCCAATTAGTGGATACTGAACTTATTGCCATGAGATCAATGGTAATGCAGAATCGTCTTGCCCTTGACATTCTGCTAGCTAAAGAAGGAGGAGTCTGTGGAATTTTGCATGTCCAGCATTGCTGCACATATATCCCAGACAAGAGTCAAAACATTGAGATGTACATTAGAAACATTACAGAATTACACTCAGAAATTGTACCTTTAGACGATGAAGATTTTTCAGACTGTCTGAGCAAAAGATTTGCAGCAATTAAAACCTGGTTTCAAAAGATTGGTAGTTCAATACTAGGCAAAATACTGACACCTTTATTAGTCATAGTCTGTGTGATACTTTTGTTAAAAATCAGTTGCATGTTACACAAGAGAAAGAAATATCTAAGGGAAAAGAAGAGAATATATAAACTCAGAAAGGAACAGGAAAGAGAAATAGAATTAGAAGAGTTTCGTAGAACCCAATATGAGAGTAGCAGACAAACAGCTGAGTCAAGAGTTTAGAAATACTAACACTGTGATTATCTAAACATGTTCAAGGGTTTTTAAAATTTTGCTGAAAATTTTTGGGTGTAGTTTGGTGATTTTGAAATCACCAGATGAGGGAGTTGATGGAGCGCTGTTTAGAATAATATTTTGTTCTGACTTGCAAAGTTAAACTTCCATAATAAATAATCGTATTAATGAGTTTGTGAATGAAAAGTATAATCAACCTAGTTTAAAATGCATTACACGACACAAGGGACTAATTAAATGTGCTCTATGTTGCAAATGCAAGTACGTTGAAAAATAATAAACTAACCTTGTCTATTGTCTTTGTCAGAATTAAATGCGGCTGTTTAACTAATGGCATGTGCATATTTTATGTGCTCATGGCATGTCTTTTCTGTGGCAAAAGCTCGTGGAGGATTCTGCGGCCTAAAAGAAGATGGTAGATAAAATGCTGCTTTTTTGTGCTCCCAGCTAGGTAACATAATTAATGGGTTAATAATTAGCAAAGGGGGTGGGTAACAGAATGGTTCTCAATTCTCTAATTAATTATTATCTTTTGTTTGTTTGAATACTAGTTCTCCATGAGAGAGCCTAAGGCCTGAGGCCTGTGAAAATGGGTGTTTGGAATCCTGTCGTGAAGAGCCGAGCACAGAGAAATGCATCAGAAAAATAAATGAAATTGACTGTGCAAGACGTGCTCTGAAAGTGACAAAATCAAGGACAGGATGTGGCAGACCTGCCAAGCTAAGGAAGCAACGGACTGTTACAAATAATGTTGCATTTCCGAGGAAGCTAATGGTCGCGTGAGGAAAAGGACAATGGCATTTAAGAAAAGCTTAACTTTGGATTGAAAAAGGTGATGATCTCACATGACAATCAACAAAGGGAGAGATAGGGTTATAGGGCACTCTTAGACCCCAGTCAGTTATCAGATAAACAAAAGAAGAGTGTCCCTCAGAGAAGCGTTGTAGCACGTAAGATTCGAGGCCAGTTGTAAGTGGTCAGATACACAGACCAATTTCAGGAAAAAATACAAGATTTTTTCAAGAAACCCTCACTCACCCTAGTGGTGACATGCTTCATCATCGGGTCCACCGGGAGAGATCGAATACCTCCCCGGTGTGCTGCGACGCCAGGAGACTGCGGAGCAGGTTTTTGTGAGGGTAAAGTGTGAAAAAAGTTAAGTGAATTTAAAAATGTCCAGGGTTGTACCAAAAAATCATTTATTGGCTGGTCAACCTGACATATTAAAAATTAACTATGTGTAGGGAGAACTAACCAAATAGAATATACTTGTGTTTCCCTATTAAAGAGAGGTCAACATGTTTCTGCCCGTGGTATGTGTGACTTTACAGGGCTTTCTTCAGGACCAGTTTGTGAGTGTCACCTTAACAGGTGTGGGCGCGCTAAGGCCCACCCTGCCAAAGGCGGTGAAAGTTAAAAATAGCACTATGTATAAAAAAAGTGCATTAAAAGAAACAAACTAATAAGTCTGGGGAATTACCTCTGTTACGAGGAACCTAGAAGTTTGTACAAGAAGTGAACCACGCCCCATAGAACTCATGAGGGGGGTGGGGCGACAATGGCACACCGCCCGCAACGCTCTGCACCCTCTCGGTACCTAGCTGTTCCCTCGCTTCCACGAGATCCAGCGAGGGAACAGCTAGGTACCGAGAGGGTGCAGAGCGTTGCGGGCGGTGTGCCATTGTCGCTCCCACCCCCCTCCTGAGTTCTATGGGGCGTGGTTCACTTCTTGTACAAACTTCTAGGTTCCTCGTAACAGAGGTAATTCCCCAGACTTATTAGTTTGTTTCTTTTAATGCACTTTTTTTATACATAGTGCTATTTTTAACTTTCACCGCCTTTGGCAGGGTGGGCCTTAGCGCGCCCACACCTGTTAAGGTGACACTCACAAACTGGTCCTGAAGAAAGCCCTGTAAAGTCACACATACCACGGGCAGAAACATGTTGACCTCTCTTTAATAGGGCAACACAAGTATATTCTATTTGGTTAGTTCTCCCTACACATAGTTAATTTTTAATATGTCAGGTTGACCAGCCAATAAATGATTTTTTGGTACAACCCTGGACATTTTTAAATTCACTTAACTTTTTTCACACTTTACCCTCACAAAAACCTGCTCCGCAGTCTCCTGGCGTCGCAGCACACCGGGGAGGTATTCGATCTCTCCCGGTGGACCCGATGATGAAGCATGTCACCACTAGGGTGAGTGAGGGTTTCTTGAAAAAATCTTGTATTTTTTCCTGAAATTGGTCTGTGTATCTGACCACTTACAACTGGCCTCGAATCTTACGTGCTACAACGCTTCTCTGAGGGACACTCTTCTTTTGTTTATCTGATGATCTCACATGGACTGACATCTGTCAGCCAATTGGAACACTGGATGGCAGGAAAAAGTATACTTTTAGTGGAGATTAGCTAGTTAGAAAGGTATAAAAACCTAGCCCCAAAACGGGAGGGCGTCTCTCGCTTTCCGATTCCTGAAGGGCGTGACGTGCTGACGGACATTTGGCGCACGTAAGGATAGTAGGCCTTAATGACTTTTACTTTTAGATGAAGAGAGTTTTAGACAGGGAAAATAGAACTTAGGTGTTGGAGAACTGTTATTTACTTTAATTTATGCTGAATGATTTGCTCATAATTGTCAGTCTAATATGTCCTTTCCTTAATAAAATGCTGCTAATTTGCAAAATAAAGATTCTTATTTGAAAATGCTCTTTCTTTGAATAATAAAGTTAATAAATTAGATTTTGAAAACAACAAGCTGGTCTTGTCTATTCATGGTCTAGTTCCCATCAGTTGATCCATTTACCTTAGTGACTTAATTAATTGATTTTTGATTTTAAACCATGGTTAGTGATGATAAACTGCAGTTGTATATAAATGTGTAAATAGTTTATGAATAGTTCTGATTAATTAGGTCACATGATTCAGCTGCCCAAAATTTGTCTCGGTAGTTTATGGGCCTTGTGAGAGATATATGATTAATGGTGAGTATCATGGTGTTGGGTAGTGATGTTGAGACAGATTTTCTATAGGGGCGCTGCATCAAGATCATTATATCCCCCTTCACCTACATGAACGCCACAGCATTGGCTACCACTGTATCGTCAAGGCAAATTTATAGGGAAATATATTTTTATTATTCTAACACTACATTTACTTTCACCAAGATCAAATCCACTATACGAAATATGTGTTGGGACGGTGGTGGTCCTACAGTTGAGTTGATATAAGTGAAGGTTGATATTAAAACACTATTGCCTTTGTATAACACCTAAACAGACGCCATTTCCAGTAATTAGAAGAGGAAAGTGCAATAAAAGCCGATTAGGGGTATCAAGATGTAGTGAATGCTACCTCTGACCTTCCCTTTGGTACCCAGTGCTGTCCTTGCTATCACGGGTGTCAGGGGCAATGAAAGCAGCTGCCGGAGCAGGAAGTAGAGAGGGCTATGAGAGCGCTGCCTACTTTTTAGGGCTCGCCTGCTGATGCGCTTCAGCGCATAGCTGGCGAAGCTCTATAGGGGCTTATCCAGTGTTTATCCACTGGCGATTCCACTGGCGATTCCTTCAAGTGCATGTGCTTTTTAGGTCATTGCGCTTGCGCAAGCCCTAAAAAGCGCGTGCACAATGCCACCAGCCGCCTGCCTGCCTGCCTCGCATTACCACATCAAAGGCAGCCCTCCGAGCGCATTTCTCACCCCCTAATTATTCACGGCCGGCCGGCAGGCACATCAAAGGCTGCTGCTGCCGTGACTCGCATTTCTCCTCCCTCCTCCCCTATCACTGCCCAGGCCGGCCGTACTTTCTCTTTACAAGGGCGCCCATTCCTGAATCACTTGAAATCTCTCCACATTATTTGCATTTTGTTAATTAAAAAAATTAACTTCAACACAGCGTTGCACATTTTTCTCGACTTCGGAAGGATGAGTCCCAATCTCATTTGTACAAAGTGTTGTAATGGGATTATTGGAGAGTTAGAGAAACGTGCTCACAAGTTACATTTTTATGCAAATCATCTGAGTAAATAAACAATAGCATGGTGCCGTTTGCGTCCTTGACTTGATCTGGTTTTTATTTTTATTTTGCTATTATTCTCACAAAGGCTAAGAAGGTCTGCCTACTTTAGTATTAAGTGCTATACGTCGCATAAGCAACAGCTAACCATTCACTCACCCACGCAACGCCACTCACCCATGCAACGCCACTCACCCACGCAACGCCACTCACCCACGCAACGCCACTCACCCACGCAACGCCACTCACCCACGCAACACCACTCACACACGCAACGCCACTCACACACGCAACGCCACTCACACACGCAACGCCACTCACACACGCAACGCCACTCACGCAACGCCACACACACACGCAACGCCACACACACATGCAACGCCACTCACACATGCAACGCCACTCACACATGCAACGCCACTCACACATGCAACGCCACTCAACCACGCAACGCCACTCACACACGCAACGCCACTCAACCACGCAACGCCACTCACCCACGCAACGCCACTCAGCCACGCAACGCCACTCAGCCACGCAACGCCACTCAGCCACGCAACGCCACTCACACACGCAACGCCACTCACACACGCAACGCCACTCACACACGCAACGCCACTCACACACGCAACGCCACACACACACGCAACGCCACACACACACGCAACGCCACACACACACGCAACGCCACACACACATGCAACGCCACTCACACATGCAACGCCACTCACACATGCAACGCCACTCACACATGCAACGCCACTCACACATGCAACGCCACTCACACACGCAACGCCACTCAACCACGCAACGCCACTCACCCACGCAACGCCACTCACCCACGCAACGCCACTCACCCACGCAACGCCACTCACCCACGCAACGCCACTCACCCACGCAACGCCACTCACCCACGCAACGCCACTCACCCACGCAACGCCACTCACCCACGCAACGCCACACACCCACGCAACGCCACACACACACGCAACGCCACACACACACGCAACGCCACACACACACGCAACGCCACACACACACGCAACGCCACACACACACGCAACGCCACTCACACATGCAACGCCACTCACACACGCAATGCCACTCACACACGCAACGCCACTCACACACGCAACGCCACTCACCCACGCAACGCCACTCACCCACGCAACACCACTCACCCACGCAACGCCACTCACCCACGCAACGCCACTCACCCACGCAACGCCACTCACCCACGCAACGCCACTCACCCACGCAACGCCACTCACCCACGCAACGCCACACACACACGCAACGCCGCTCATCCACGCAACGCCGCTCACCCACGCAACGCCACACACACACGCAACGCCACTCACCCACGCAACGCCACTCACCCACGCAACGCCACTCACCCACGCAACGCCACTCATCCACGCAACGCCACTCATCCACGCAACGCCACTCATCTATATGCAAAACGAAAAATGTCAAACTCTTCTATTGCGAGACCTATTGCATTTTCAATGCTTGTTGTAGTTTGCACCCCTTGTTTGTTGTTGGGAACCCAGCTGTGTAATCAGGTGATCACACTGCCGATGATGCTGCTACAACTAATCAAAGAAATGCCTTTGCAAAGAACATTAAACGCAGTTCTGAAATGGGTTGTACTGCTATGATGTATGTGTAGGGGGTACTTGGCTCTCCTGGTCATTATCTCTCGGCCAGCTCACTTCCTGTCCGAACCTTGCCTCTGCAAGTTCTTGTCTTTCTTCGTGCATTCTTGAAAATAGCATTAAGAACATTTTCCAGTTGCCCAACACTTTCTGTAGGAGACTAGGCAGCCTAAGTCTGTAACCCCAACGGTACCTTACGTAATACATATTTATAGTCTTGTTTAGACACCAGTGGGATTTTTTGGTTTGTACAACACACAAACTCCAAAGGTTGGGGTTTGTTTTGCAAAACAAAAATACTAATGACCCTGACGCATTGCCAGAGTGTTGGGTCATTTGTATGTTTTCTTGTGTGGGGCCTCCATGCTTTCCATGGGGGCCCCGTACAGGAAAAACTGTACAGTGGAACGTCCCAATCTGACGTACAAAGATCAATGACTCAATATCCATGTATAGATTCCACCGATGGAGACAACATAGGCTCGGCCGGCGTAAACATGACTGGTCGCCCAGCACTTCAGAGTACCCTGTCCGCTAAAATCCTGTTAAGGCCCGAAACCTACATTAATGATTGATGTGGAATGCGGCAGGCCTCGCTGGGTCAAAATAGACTTAACACTAGGGAAACTATCCCTCAAAAGAATGAATGTGTGATGCGCTGCCACTGAGCCGGACTGCATTCATTACACTGATCGATCAATGTTCTACTGGAGGCTGGGCAGTTCTGCACGGCCACGTTCACCTGTGCTCGAACTGTTCCTAAACTGTGCAAGTATAAAGAGTAATTGTTTTGTAAATTTTCCCTTGGAATACAGCTGCATAACTGGGATATGTAATAACCTTTCTTGGGCATAACCAAATAAAACATGCCAGGCCACAGCTTTGTCGGGAGAGTTGTGACGCATTTAAATAACTCAACTCTTCACCGTAGTGAGATTTACCGGAGATCATTTCAAAGCTCTCCTAAAATTCATCTCTTTTGAATAGTTTTTGTAAAGACTTTATAATGTGTACGGTAATGACAGATGGTTTTAAGTCGTTTGTTTATACACGGACTGGGGCAGTGTTATGAGCAAACTGAACCACGAGGTGGCAGCAGAAAACCAAATAACATAATCAGAGGGCTGATTGTGCACTTTACACAGCGGGGCAGACTTATGAAAAAGACGTGCAGCATGTTACTGCGTGACAGGGAAAGGACAGGAATGCGCCGTACTGCAGGCAATATGAAAAGGGGGGGCCCTCGGCCCCCCCGCACGGATGGCGGCGCGGCGACCGTCGCCCCCCCCTTTCCCCTTTGTTGTCATTCGGCGGTGGGGGCGTGCCCTGGGGGCACGGCCCACCGCCGATTGGCCGGCGGCCTTCCTGACCCGGATCCAAGGTAGTGGGTCCGGGTCAGGGGGGGCGGGCGATAGGAGGGGCCGCCCGGCCCCTCGGGAATAAGAGGTGGGGAGCGCCCAGGAGACCCCCTTGTCCCTGGACGCTCCCTCGCTGAACGCGGTGCCCCGCGCTCGGGGCTTCTTTGTTTTGGTAATTTCTTTCGTTTTTCTTCCAGGTCACCTTTTCCGGTGTGGGACCAGCCCTGGGAAGAGAATAGTCCGTCAACAGGAGCAGTTTGGCGAAGGACTGCGGTGCTCCGCGTGGGACGGGACAATGGGACAATGGGACGCTCCACGAGGAACAGAAGGACCGGGGGGGCCAGTTTTTCTGCCCAAGGAAGGATCCGGATTGAGGATGGGTCGTGGCGGAGTGTACCTTGGCGCAAGTTAAGTATGGGCAAGCAGCGGTGTTGGGGGACTCGGCATGCGATGTTAAATTGCGGGGTTTTCCCTTGCGTAGCAGGACGGCTCTGGGTTGTGAATGTTAAGGAGCTCGGTGACGACGTTAAATGTGTGTCTGTTCTCTCCGAGTCTAGTGCGCGCTATATGTGTAAATGTTTGTCAAACAATCCAAGGTGGTTAACAAGCAATCGTGATCTTGAAAGATCTGTCTGAAGTTAGTAAGGGTGTTTGACCTGCGGTAAGTGCTGGTGTCACGGATTTCGCACACACTCACCGTAATATCTTTATGACAAGTGTATATGTTTGGCGCTCTTTTAATGATCCTTTACGTGATATTGTTACAAACACGGCCAATTCTGGTTAAGTGTTGCTGGCCAAAACACTCGATACGCATAATATTTCAATGTTTCAATGAAAGGCAGTGAAAGAATTGCCTTTTTAAAAAGCGCCACAGCATTCATAGCGCCTCTTACAAAATTAACTGCAGACTTTACAGTTTCACCAAACGCACAATTAACAGATTGGCACAGGCGCAGAAAAGACGAAAACAGGGAGCCTTAATTACATATAAGCATTAGTTAGAAATGCTGGAGTTCTTGAGTACGCTGAGCAGTTAGAATTCCCCCACGGTATAATGAAAACACCCTGAAATGTGCGGGTCGTACGACAAATGAGTATTCACTGCCATCGTGGGACGGCCCAGGGAGCAGTGGCAGGGTTTCCTAAACTCGCTGCTAAGCGCTTCTAACACAGTAAGCTATTTTCTTAAGATGTATTATGCTGAAATAGACTGGCGGCTGCATCCCGCCCAGTGATAGCTGTCTTAGAGTGTAATCTCGGAGGTCACAGCTTCGAGCTCGGGTTTCCCCCTCCACCAGCCCCTTGACTCCTCTCGCTATATTTAACTGCATGGCCCCGGGAGAGGAGTTGGCCTAACGGTTAGGGCGCTCGACCTCGGACCTGGGGATCTGGGTTCGAGTCTCGATAACGACGCCAAAAAATGCGTGTCTGTTTAAAATAAAAAGGCATTGCATTTTCCACCAAGTAAAGCGACAGCATGTCAAATAAAGGGTTTTCAAAAACTTAAAAATGTAAATACCCAAACTGAACAGTAAGCAGGAGGCAACATTTTCAATGGTGAGCTTTCAATGGAAAATGAATGGTGGCATATATTTTAGGTATTCCTTTTATTAGCATAGGTTGTTGCAGTCTTTATCCCCACCTTAATGAATAATTCATAGACTGATAAATATGCAGTTGCAAAACTGTTGCAGCACAGCATAATAATAATAAATAAAAGAAAATCTTATGCGTGCCTCTCAGAAGACCTGAGCTACGCTAACTGCTGACACTTTCTCCTTCAGCATCCGGTAGCTGTGCTGAATAGATGAGGTACTGCATAGATTTTTAGTACAGAATATCTTGGAAGACACAGTATGCATTGTCTAAGGAGATATTCAACATACACAAAAAAGCAGAATTATTACAAATGTTGACAATTTATAGGTTCAGTATTCATACATTGGGAGAATGTATAGACCTTTCAGAAGGGTGTCTGCACAAAAAAAAAAAAAAAAAAAAAGTAAATGGGGCCCTGCTTTTACCTGTGTGTGTTTTCATGGAGCAGTCAGAAAGTGGGGATGTTTCTTCGAATTCTCCAGTCAGTGTGCAAAATATATATCTCAATTTAATTAGTTTACATCAGACAAGAGCTAGTTATTCAACAGTGATGCAACATCCATCACGGCGCACTTATATATGCTCAACGTGAAGCCACTGCTGTCGTAATTCATAGGGTTGAGAAATGGGCAGATCATGAAGCATGCGGCAGAGAGGCAGAGTGATGCACCTCCATTTTGTAGATGAATTCCTTGATTTCTCGTATAAAACAAAATGGAGGGAAGAATTGGTTTCATTTCAGACCAACGTTAATACACTAGAAAAGAATTACTCACAATGACATTTCTGTAGAATATACAATTTAGAACTATCAGATGTTTACCAATAGAACACGATGCACATAAAAGCAATATCGAAGTTAATTCGCAAAACTTACTAAGTATCTGCCATACAGAAGATGGACTAAAATAGTCAATTCAACACTTTTGGACGCTAATTATCATTCAAGTTTCTAGCTGGTAATATTTGTTTACTGCGGAATACTTCAAATTAAATTTAGTTGAACTTTTAACTTTTGCAACTTCGAGTAAATTACGGTTTACTACATTTTTAAATAAAATGTTTCAGAATGATCTGAAATGTCACACCAATGTTGAGCTTCGGAGACATACTAAATCAATATCTATGAATATCGTAATATGACGTATTAAGGTAACATGTTCAATACTTTTCTTGAGCATGCAGGTGAATGATTACGGTGAAAATATAGCTTGGTTGAATGTTTTAAGGCTGACGCTAACATTTTTCATCTTCATGCGATTTTGTATCCCAAAGGACAATATTTCATGCAATTTGCAATGTCATCATGTTGTTGGCTAAGGGCACATAAAACCGGAGTAGACACTCTGTAATAGTGGGGCTGTGCTGTCACAACAAGCCAGCTGGGCTGTGATATATTATTGTGTTATATTGTTACATTAAGGTTATTGGGGGGCATGCTGCTGCCTTTCTAGCCGAGATTAGACTTGTACCTTAAAAGTTTCTTTCACCAGTAACCAGTTTGACACAAATGTGGTCAAGTAACACTTCCCCAGTTTTTCAAGCATTTAAGAGTCCAGTCAGCCCAAAACTGTGGCACTTACTCTATCTTAAATTAGCACCGGCAGTATTCACTGTATTCAATGTGAACCGATGTACACAAAGTCACCGATGCCCATCAACGGGATCGCATCCACGTGCTGGGGGGGGACTGATCAATATGGAGCTTGGGCTTTTTAAAATGCTCGGGTTGTACTTTTTGTAGAATTCACAAGGCACACGCAGCTCCCTGATGGGACGGGTCCCCACCCAAAAGTTGCTCTGTCGGCACTCAAGACCTCAGGTCATTCAGTTGATGAGTTCAGTTTTGGAACACTCATTGTCTAAATCAGAGCTCACGCTACATGGGTGACATTAAATTTCACCTGGAGAATAGGATAGATATTGACATTCCTGGGCTGCTTTATTGAGGTCCTCTAAGCACTTGCAATACTTTATCCAAGCCATGGTTGCTGCGTATTTCTCTTACGCAAGGAACAGCCTTTGACATAAGGCAAATTTTGACACTATAGAATGACTATCATTGGTGTCTGCTAGGTGGTAGTGAGAACAATCATGGAACCATTCACGAATAGGGATACCACCTTCTCTTGGGGTCAACCTGGGGATTAACGACATCTAAGGGTAGGGCTTGACGACACTGAGAAAGCCAGTTTCCCAGGTCCCACTTTCCTTCGCAAGCCAAAGCAGAAAGCCGAACAATGGACTTATTTCATTGTGGGGGTAATCACCATAGGAGGTGCTGTTCACTATGGTAGGGGGGACATTACACCAGTCCAAACATTGCACCTGTTCAAACGACCCTTCATGGATGATAGGTTAAAGTCAACATTATTAGTAAGCTATCTTAGGGTTAGCTGTATTGCATGCAGCCTTCAGGCTAAGTCTTGAGGGAATATAGAGCAGCTTGTTTTACCAGTCTTTAATCTCATGAATGAGTAAATGAAAAAAGAACAGGTGTGTAACAACAAATATATGTATCTGTACTGAACACCCCCCTTTAGTTCAATCAGTAAACTTAGTTAACACACAAGTAAAATGGCACAATATACGTTGAGCCCATGATGAGATTTGAGGCGAATAATTACAGTGTGGAAATTTATATAGCACACAGTAATTTAGCACCATATACGTTGAGCTCTTGGGGTGTACCAAAGCCATATATTAATAATATGGGGGGGGGAACCACGAACGGCATAGAGACAGGGCCGAGAGCCTTTAGAAAGACTACTTGGGGTCCTGATAATGATACACACCCTGTTGTCACACCTAAAAGGTGCCCACGAGCCTAGTTGCGGCATCACATAGTTCTGGGGATGCATGTGATCATGTCCGGTTGGCTGGGATGGTATTTCCCAGAAGCCAAAGTGGCGAGCGGAAAAGGTCCTTGGGCCAGCGTATGGCCTGGCGGAGTTAGGGCTGTACTAATTCTTTTTGCTGAAGACTGTGATGCTGCACTGTTAAGTAGACTGTCTTGTTTTTTACACATAGATCCTATGCATAAAGACGTGGGTAGAAAACCAGGATTAAGAGGCAATGTCCTCGCCTGCAGCACAACTTTCTTGTGTAACAATGATTGTGGAAATAGGAAGCCAATTTTACAGCCTACCAGGGTTGGGGCGGCGCTGATCCTATGCTTAACGACACAGATGCTGCACTAGCAAACAGACAAACGGAGGCTATGCTTAAGATTTACTGTCCATGTGTTAATATGTAGTGATATAGCACTAAGATTATCTAAAACTTAGCAACTGATGGTAATGTAAGTCTAACGTATGTACAGCAGTTATCGCCGGAAACACTAATGGTGTGTATCTATCTTTCCAATTTATGTATGACCGGGTCCATGGTGGATATCTGGAGTGCTCCACATCACAACAGCTGCAACAGGTGGACAGCCCAAGGGGGGGCTTACGTCAGTCACGGCTGGGTCCATGGCGGATATCTGAGGAGTGCTCCACACCGCAACATCGGCAGCGGGTGGACGTCAAAAGGGAAGCATACGTCGAGAAAGAGGACACCAAGTGCCCAAGTATGGCCGGCAGGTGTAAGTGCTACCCATTCCTTGAGGTGGAAGTGGGAATTGTCACCCAGGTTTTTCTGGTCTTTTCCTGTTTCTGGCAGTTTCTCAAACCTGTCACGCAGGGGAGGAACTCAGCATTAGAAGTAGAGGAGCTACAATGTGCCAGCACAAGCAACAGGCTGGACGCAGGACAGGGAAGAGTCGGTTTGAGGGTCTGTGCCATGGTCAGTTCAGGAACTTTTTTCAGGGACTTTTAGCTCAGCAGCCCGACCCCCTGTCAGTGGTGATACTTCACCTGGGGGGGACCGAATTGGCCAAACTGGGGAGGCGAATACTCTTTAATGAGTTCATCTCCACTGTGGGTGGGTCTTCAGGACTGGCCCGGGTGGCACAGTAGTAGGGTCTCAACTTATCCCGTGGTGGCAGGAACTCGGTCAGGGCGTTGAATCACTCGATAAAGAGGATCAACACACAGAGGGACGAATTATTGCAAGCCCCCCTCGGTTGCGGATGATCCAACATGGGTGTATTTGTTCTACCTGGTGAGGGGAGTCCATTTGACGGAGGAAGGAAGGGTCCTGGGGTCTGATGATGTCAGGGCTTGGTTAGAAGGTTTTGTTAAAGTGAGAACTTTCTAGGGTAGGTCTAGGCAGGGGGAGGCCAGATCGTCGGTTAACAATGCTGGCCTGTGGCGGTAAGGTCATTATCGGTGAGCACATATTTGAGGTCTGAGGGGGCGGGCATCATCCTATGGAGGTTCCCGCCCAGGGGGAGGGGCCTGCGGGCCACTCCCAAAACTCCAGGGGCAAGGTAATGGATGCTGCAAAGCAAAGGAGTGCGGGTAGGAGTAGTTCACGCTTTCCTTAGGCTGGTAGCCACCCCGCGCGCGTGGACTCATGACGCCACCGGCGCAGAGTAAGGGCCCTCCTTTAGTGGGTAAATGGAGTTCAGGGCGTAGACCGGGCAATTCCCGGGGTAACACTGCGCATGCGCACGTCTCTAGGTGAGGCGCAGCTTGTAGGACCTGACACCGGTAGTGACCCTGCCATATGGCCAGAAATGTACAAAAATCAAGATAAGGATGTTTAGTCTCGGTTAGGAAACAACATGTATTAGAGTTTTGTTAAGGTCAGGCTCTCAAACCTGTTGAAGAAAATTGTGTATCTAAATGTCCTGCTGATTTTTGTATAAATTGTTGATTATGCAATTAAAACGTTTTTTAATTTCATACTTTAATAAATACGGCCGGGCGACTAGCGCCCGCCTTCCAAAAAGTAAAGACGTCTCGTGTCCACGTTCCTGGGTGTTGGGTGCCGGATTGGGGGGGAGGCGGCAGCTAGTCGCTGACCATGTGGCGCATTTCTATCATTTTTTTCTGTTGATGGGCCTGTTTTGGAAGCCCAGCTGATGGGCCTGTTTTGGAAGCCCAGCGGCAACACAGGCACCCTTGCACCATGGATAAAGGATTGTTTTAGTGCACGAAGGGGTGCTGAGTTTTTTTCCCCTCTTTCTGTGTCTGCTGCAGAAATAAAGATATTTCTCCTTGCTATGCCTCCCCTGGGGAGGCATATCTTATTAGTGCATTCCCAGGTTTACAAGGTCTTGTAAATCTGGGAATAAATCACAAACCATGGGAGTTGTTTGTGAACACCAGTGCAATGCCTATGGAATGCCTACCTAGGGCAGAGTATTGCAACGCATCGATGTGCACTATGTTGCATTACTCATATTTTTGGAGATACTCAAAGTCATGCAAAGTGGCTTTACGTGGCTTCAAAAACATGACATAGGGTTTGTGTCACTCATGCACCATATTGCGTGGTGCAAGAGGGGTGCAAACCGGGTCATAAATATGGCCCTATGCGTGCTACAGAATGCAGCACACATAGAAAGAGGAAGTAATGAGGAAAAATAAAGATATTTCTCCTTGCTACACCTCTCCTGGGAAGGCGTATCTTTTTGGCGCATTCCCGGTTTTACCTGTACTAGTATATCTGGGAATATGTAAAAAACCATTGAAGTTGCATGGGAACAACGGCCATGGAACACCTTCCCAGGGCAGAGTAAGGCAATGGAGAGATTTATGCTGGGTTGCCCTACTACAGATTTATGGGGCCACTCAAGTCATGCAAATTGGCCTTGAGTGGCTTCATAAATCTGACTTAAGGTTTGCGTTGATCTTGCACCATGTGGCGTGGTGCAAGAGCGACACAAACCAGCTCATAAATAGGCCCAAGAGTGCAGTGACTGCCGTTGCAACTTTGCATTGACGAGAGTGCAAAAATTACATTTGCAAAGACTGATCCACTAAAAAGCAGACAATAAGCACCATTGTCGGTTTAAGCGCTGGTGGTGCCTAGTGTTACAATCTTTGTTGGCATCCTTCTTCATGGATTTCCTCACTACCACCCTCCAATGGTGACCTTCATCTCCCCCTAGCCTCTCTCTCAAAATTATTTAATTTCTTTTATAACGCTTCTCAAAGTAATTTAAGGGGTCAGAGAGTCTTACATCGCAAACAAATATTATTCAGAGACAATGAATGAATGTGTAAATCAATGTATATGAAATGTTACATAAGGCAATGAGAGTCACAGGTTCTAGGAGTCACCTCTCACCCACACTGGTAGGCATTATCTGTTAAGAGTACTTCATCTGGATAAAGTAGGGGCAGATTTACAAATTTTTCATGCAACACAGCTCAATAACCAAAGATGCTATGCTGTGTTGTGTGAAAAGGAGAGAGCACAAGAGTGCCACCTCTACTAAGATATGGCCCTGTTGCTCTTTCCCCTAGCACATGCTTACTTTAGGCTGTCTTGCAGCAATGGATACACCCTTTGCCCATTAGAGCAGGGGCATGTACGTGATGCCAATCATAGGTTTTGTACTGGAAGAGTACCCATTGGTTTTATATTAGAAGAGTACATTTCCAGTACAAAATTCTATGCTTTGACAAGACCTAACACATTACCCCTTAGTATGTGAGCCGAACCGTTATGCTTGCTTCGAGGAGGTGTAATTATTTGCTGCAAATTCTTTTCAATGAATGATAATAGACAAAAATTAGCATCTCTCATGAGGGGTTGGATGGGAACATCCATGTACCACCATGGTAGATCCCCTTGCTATAAATGGTTGTACGGCGGTATAATGCTGGTAAATACATCACATGTCTTTGCCTCGAATTTTTTAGCACGCATGTTTTCACTGCGATTATGCATTTACTTCACAAATGGAGAACTCAATGGGTGACAAACTTTTTAATCTATATATTTGTACGCCAAGTGTTCCTTTTTGATGGTGCTATGTAATACATTTGGTTCATGCATTATTTATAGTATTTGCTTATTTGTAATGTGTTATTGATACTATCTGTTTGTTTGTATTGTGATTATTTACATCATGAAATATTGTCCTGTGCTTTGATGGTTTTAAATTTTAACCGAATAAAGCAAACCTGTGACTTTGACTTTGGCATTTACTTAACATGCCAAAACCACGTATTGTTTTCATATTTAAAAACAATGTCTTTGTGGGGGGGAAACCCCAAACCCCCCAAACATACCTTAAATGTGTGGTATTGGTATGCAATGTAAATGCATAATGGCGGTAAAAACATGTGCGCTAAAATATGCAAGGCAAATGCATACAATGTATTTACCTCATGTAAAGGCTGTTTCCCGATATAAAGTAGTGCAAAGTAGACTGTAGTGCTACTTCATATTACTTTAAGGTGACTTTCTGACATAAATCAGGATGTGTGCTCCAAGTCGTCAAAAACATTTTTCACCTTTTTTGTGTGTGCCACTTCTGTGATGCAAATCTGGTGCAAAGTATTGGTAAATCTGCTCCACAACCTCAGGATATAAAAAGTACCATAGTGGTTGGGGTTGTCTGTACTTTGAAAATATTTTACTACCAAATGAACCCTTGTTAGCAACCTTAGAATGAGATTTAAGGTGGGTTGAAAAAAAGTAAAAACCCATGGGCGTCCGCAGGGGGGGCCCTGGATCCCCAGTGCATCCGGTGTGGGCCCAGTCAGGGCCAGCCCTAGTCCATCATGCTCTTGAAATGGTGCCATTGTTCCAGGTGGCAGCCCCCTCCATTGGGTGGGAAGGGTGCAAGGGGGTGGCCGAGAAGGGTGCAAGGCAGAGGGCTAGAAGGGTGCAAGGCAGAGGGCGAGAAGGGTGCAAGGTAGAGAAGGGTGCAAGGCGAAGGTGAAGAAGGGTACAAGGGGGAGGGGTAGAAGGGTGCAAGGGGGAGGGCGAGAAGGGTGCAAGGCAGAGGGGGAGAAGGGTGCAAGGCGGAGAAGGGTGCAAGGTAGAAGGGGAGAAGGGTGCAAGGCGGAGGGGGAGAAGGGTGCAAGGCAGAGAGGAGAAGGGTGCAAGGCTTAGGGGGAGAATGGTGCAAGGCAGAGGGGAGAAGGGTGCAAGGCAGAGAGGAGAAGGGTGCAAGGCAGAGAGGAGAAGGGTGCAAGGCAGAGAGGAGAAGGGTGCAAGGCAGAGGGGAGAAGGGTGCAAGGCAGAGGGGAGAAGGGTGCAAGGCCGAGGGGAGAAGGGTGCAAGGCAGAGGTGGAGTAGGGTACAAGGGAAAGGGTGAAAGGGGAGGGGGAGAAGGGTGCAAGGGTAGGGGGAGAAGGGTGCAAGGGGGAGGGCGAGAAGGGTGCAAGGCAGAGGGGAGAAGGGTGCAAGGGGGATGGTGAAGAAGTTAAAAAAGTGTCATCGTCCCCCCGAAACATTTCTGCGGACGCCCATGTAAAAACCCTATCCCTTGTGGTTTGCATCCAGCACTTTGATGCCACTTCATAGCTAACTCTGCTATATTCGATGGATGGTAACTTAAGAAGGGCAGGTAACAGAATGCTCTCTGTGACAAAACCTGTAACCCATAGAAAATATAGATCTGTGATATGCATTCTACACATGTTTTGCAGCAGATCCATTAATCCTCTACTTTAGCATGAGTCAAAATTATTACTAGAAATATAACAGATCTCTCTCTCAAGTGCATTTATTACCAGAGGAAACACACTGTTGTTATTATCCCTTGAAAACATGCAGGGCACACACAGATCTCTGCAGGCTGCTCTAATTTCCCCTCATCCCTGTCATTCAGCTGGCGCCCCCTCAGCCTTGGCCCCCGCTGAGATGGCATCAGTGGCACCACCCTAGAGCGGGCACTGATTAGCACTGATTTGTTGATCCAAATGTCAGCTAAAGTGCTGGTAGAAAGGTGTGCTGATGCAATCAATGTCACAGAGCTCCCAGAGGCATTCAGCAAAAACAAAAACATTGTAAATACTAATCCAGTAAAGCAAGCTGAAAGTGCAAACATTATGTATTTTTAAAAGGATAAATATACTCCCAAAAATTGCAGTTACGTAATTTTCACAAATCCTACATTTGTCGCCAATTGTAATTGGTATGGCACTTACATCATTAAAAATAATCTCACATTAATGGTAGTCACACAATACGTCTGAAAAACAACTAATTTGCACATATTTGACACCTGCGACTTCCAACTCTCGATCTCTCTCTATATTGGGACAATTATAATTCAAGGTACGCAAATTCATGAATTTGATAATATATTTCTTGGGCCTTATTTATAAAGGCCTTGCGCCGCCGGTGCGTCACTTTTAAAATGGGAAAAAGTGACGCACCGGCGGCGCAAGGCCTTCATAAATAAGGCCCCTTGTTTTTAAAGAAATTCCTAGATCTTTCTTCAGTGTAGTTTCCTGAGGATACATCAATGAAACCCCTTCCAAGTGAGCTGTCCCGAACGCCTCGTCACACCAATCTTTCACAGGTGTCATCAGTCAGGTGACCCTGCCAATAAAATGGAAGCTGGGTGCGCATGCTCTGACCCCAGTTACCTACAGTACCCACGCCTCTATGTCCTTTTATGATGAGGCTGGCCTATTAGTTTGGTGGCAAGGGGAGAAAGCTATCCCGCCACCACTTTTGTGATGATGTCCCATTCCAGCCTTCCACTCCCAGCACCTCCTGCCCACTCATCCAGACCGGCGAGGAAGAGAGTAACTGTGCCATGCTGCCCTCACCCAATCCAAATCGGGCTAAAGGATGCGCCTGAGGAGCCCAGCACAGTCCGATCAAGCCACCTGCCGCTGCTTCCCCAGACCTGCTTGAACACAGGAGTGCAGGGAAAGAAATGAGACGATGGACAGACCTTATGACTTCAGAGCGCTGCACATTGTCTCTGCACCTTAAACTATGCCCAAGTTATAGACACTGAAATACACTTCACTAGGCCCAAATTGAGGTGGCATGGTGTGCAAAATAACAATGGATTGGAACGCACCTGAGTGGTTACTAGTAACTGAGCTTAATTAAAGCATTCCATCTATCATCATATTATACTTCGGTTTGATGGCCTAAGCAGGACTATTATGGCCTCCCAAGCATGTGATACAATACTGAGACTGGCACTGACAAGGCTATCAGTGACCTCCTATTCCCGAAAGCTCTGGGGCTGATGGTTTCAGGCACATAGTATAGAGACATTGAGAGAAAGGCTACACTGAATACCAAATACAGCAATCTGGTGCTGCGTGTATCCTGGGACCCAAAAGCATGCTCCAACACCTTTGCAACTCCCCTGCAGCTCAAGACTGCAGCACCCTAGTGCTGCACACCATCACTCAGACCTCTTGTAAAGGTAGTTTTTTGCCCCTCTGAAAAAGAAGAGGATTGACACATGCTCCCTTTGTGTTTCATTCATTTATAGTAAAGACACTCAACCCACCTAGAGGTCCAGTTGGCTCCTTCAAGAAGAAGGAGCATTCCCTGAGCACCAAGAGGAAATAAGAGAAGTGTCCGCGCTAGTAAATCCGAAGACCACTCCTGCACAGAAGACACAAAGAATCTTGCAGTGGCCTGTGATCAAAACTGAAGACCACCAACATAACTTCTGACTCTGAGTGCACTCATCAACTTACAGCTAGCAGGCCACAGACTTGCACCGACAGCCCTTGCTGAACGCCTACTGGGAGAACCAAGAGGAAACCACAAAAATATGGAGAGTCTCTATTCCAAACTTCCCAGTGCACCTGTAGAGACACCATCAACGACTGCCCTGCAAACTGTGCCTTCCACACCAAAGAATCACTAATGCCTTTCACATTCCAAACACGTTCAGAACCAGCAACGTTGAGATTCCCTGTGCTACAAAGTCCACCATCTGGTTCCTGTCGCCATCCCTCAATCCACCTTGGATGACCCTCTACATTCCCATAGACAAGACATCACTAACAATTAGAAAGTTCCTTCAACTAGTTGATAACACCTTCCAGTCAGTGCATGTAAAACTGCACCGCTGCTACCACTAGTAAAACGTATAACAACTTGACCGGAGTCAGAATGTCAGCATCACACCGAAGGCCAGGAAACACTAATCGTGTTAGTGTTTCTCTCTTCTAATGACATATGAAAACTTTTTCTAAGGGTCGCATCAAACAGTTTAGATTATTCGGATAAGCTTTAACACTATCTGTAGGTCTATGTGGTATAACATAATACCAGGCTGTGTCCATTTCTTTTCTTTGTGAGTGTAAGTCCATGCTGCTATCAAAGGCACTCTGGAAAGTATTAAGTCATAGTTAGAATAGAAATATTCAAAATGTTCTTGTCTATATACAAATGTAAGTAATATACAACATGAGGTTCCATAAGATAATGGCATGTAGTAAAATGTGACTTCTTCTGATGACTGTAAATGAACGCACACATATCAGTCCGTGGTTCCCATGGTGTGTGTGTATTCCTGTACTAATCTAGAGTAAAACATTTCTTTAAATAATCCTCCCTATTGTTTTTGTATTTCTAAAATCTTTCACAGGTATTAAATGAAATCCTACTAGCACTGTGGTAATCATAATTACTGTTATTATGAAGATTGTACACATAATATATATGCACATGTAGTTCTAAGGCAACACGTGTTTTCTCTGGAAGCAAATTAGATGTAGTCAAGTTAGAGTTCAATATGCAGATTTTGTAAATAACTTCTTTTAATGATTAGTTTTCAACAAAGCAATTGTAGACAATCCTTAACTCTACTCTGTGTTCTTCTATTAATGTTATCCCTTCTCTTTTATTGCAGACTCAAGCCTAGGTTTATCTTCTGTAAAATAAAAAAGTAGGAATTGATCAATGTCAGTCTTTTGTTTTAGTATAACTTTCTTTTAAAATTACACATTTACTTTTTGTAAATGCACAGTTTGTTTTTGTCAAATCCTTTATCCAGCAACGCTTATTGTGATGGTGTCATGTGGGTTCAAACAGTTCAGATCTCACATCACACAAATCATCAATTGTGACATTTAGTACTCCGTCTAAATTGTAAGACCAGTCAGGTGCTGAATACCTCCGACTCAGTGCTATTACTCTTTTTATCTTCTCATCTTTGTTTGATTTCCTCCTATATCAATTTTATCACGTGTCTCTGTTTCTTCTAGTATTGTAACTTGAATTCGATCAATTGATGAACTTTGTTTCAGTCTTCTTTGTTTTCTAGTCTGAGGTCATTCAACTTCATGGGTGACTCTTCTCAATCCAGAGCTTGTACTTTCACCGGGGTTTTCTTGCTGTACGGAGGCTGTTTCAGTCATGTTTCCAAATTGAGGATCAGTCTTTGCTTGTGCTTCGTTAAAGACTTAATTTCCACTTGGTGCAATGACAAGTACTTGAATTGGTGCAATCGGTTACAGTTTTTCACCCCTTTCTTCTCCTTGTTGCTGGTTGGATCCCTGTATCACTACTCCATTCGGGTTCAAAGCTTGTGGGGGTGCAGTCAAGAATTCTCATGCTTCAGGACGAAAGAGCACAATTTCTTCTTCAGGGTTTCTCCCCGTTCTGGTGTGCGATGCATGCACTCAGTTTGGAACTCCAGCACACCTCTCAGCAGTATTAGTTACTAGAATGACCTAGAAGGGGCCTTTCAACCTTGGCCCAAACAATTTGTCCGAATGTGCCTCTTGATCATGTAGGAAAGTAGGGTCTGCTTCTATGGTTACCCCCACTTTTTGCTTGATGTAAAGCTGTTTCTAACTAGTCTGACTGGGATCCTGCTAATCAGGACCCCAGTCTCTCTGATTTCACCCCTATATTTTTATGGTAAGTACTTAGGTACATCCCAGATTGGATACTGGGGTACCCTTATCAGTCTCTAGTATATGGTACTAAGGTACCGGGCATAGGTACCTCAGAGCCCCCCCCCCCATAGGCTGAAGCATGTATTATGTCACCTATGTGAGACCATTCAAACTATCACTAAAGGCCTGCCATTGCAGCCTGTGTAAGCTGGTGCTAGCACCACTTACGAAAGATATAGGTTTCCCTATATCTAGGGTCACTGCACTTAAAACCTATAAGTCCACCCTATAGCAGGCTTTTTCAATCCTGAAGGCAGGGTGCTTGGTTCTAAGTGTGAGGGTGCCCCTGCATGAGCAGGACACCCTTACAGCCTTCGGGGTCCATTCTCCCAGGTTGTAAGTGAGACAGTCATATAACATAATCAATGGCACCGCGTCATTACGCAATGACCATCTCTGGCTGTAATGAACCCTGTCATGTTCGGAATCAAACATGTTGGAATAAACGGTGTGGCAGGTATGATTCCAAGCACTGTAAGGGCCCTTCGTTAGGCCCTCGGTGCTCCCGGTACCAGTCTTCTAGACCCGGCCAGCACAACATGGCTGCCGTAGACACGATTCTACCCTCTTGCTGCTGAGCCAAGCTTGAGCAGGGGAAGGCAGAACAATTGGCATCCTGTCATAGGGAGGTGTAACTACCTCTCAGACAGGGTTTAATGTATTGGGGCAGGGTGGGAGCTCTTGCCAGCACCACATAGTCTGCTTGCAGGGCACATCTGGTGCCCTCCATGCATAGTCCAGTTCAAACCAGTTCAGAGAGCCATTGGCTACCTCTCTGTCACAAAACTGGACAAAGAACAGGGGAGTACCCTCCCCCTTGTCCAGCCCTTCCTAGGGAGTGACCCCTGGGTCATCCTGACCCTTTCCTTAGGGTCTTTAAGGGCTTACCTGAGGGTGGGTCCCTAGATTCGTCGTAGTACATGGTCCAATTCAGACACCACTTCAACTTCGACCATCTGGGCACTCTGGACTTCTCTGGACTTTGCTCTGGGCATCAAGGCTGCAACCAGGAAGACTCCTGCTGCTCCTGATCTCTTCGCCCTGCTTGTCTGCTACAACGTCTGTGCCTGTGCTCCATACAGTAAACCTTCCAAGGCCTGTTGGCATTCAAGACACCTAAAGGAATCTCCCTTGAAGTAAAGGAGTCACTTCCCTGCATCTGCAGGCCCGCAACTAAAGCTGACTGATCTGATGATCCTGGTCTCCCACAGTCTCCGAAAGGCTCAGCAACACAGGTGGCCTGCCCTGTCCTCTCACCAAGTTTGAGGCCAGTATCCCTAGTTGGAGCCGCAGGAACCGAGCCCCTGTGCACCTCGCCGACTTGCCGTTGCAAAGGCTCGTTGGCTTCCTTCCATCATGTTTT
Organism: Lissotriton helveticus; assembly: GCF_964261635.1. Lineage (NCBI taxonomy): Eukaryota > Metazoa > Chordata > Amphibia > Caudata > Salamandridae > Lissotriton > Lissotriton helveticus. The sequence continues at coordinate 337,997,634 of NC_136069.1, read as the reverse complement.
GTGGGCTTCAAGTAGCTCCAAACTCAAGCATCTCCAGTGACCAAAATCTTTGACCGCACCGTATTGCTTGCACCATGGCCCTGCTTCTTTGGTAGCTGCTCGAGGTCATCTTGCGGTTCCAGTGCCTCTGGCCTGTGGGTCCTGTTGAGGGTCACATTTTGAATTCTTCAGGCTCCCCTGATTGCTCAGGCCTGCCCTGACTCCCCTGCTTGTGGTGAGTCTCCTGGCCCTTGCTGGTCCCAACATTGTACCTTCATGTACTCCTTCATTGGTTGCAGTTGCCAAGGCTTGTTGGTACTCCATCTGGACACCGAGCCCTCAACTCTCAACATCCGACACAGCTGCAGTTTCAAGGTCACCGTCAGCTCTCCGGCAACACCCAACATCGGTGCGCATTCGTCTTCCGTGCCTCCTGGTCACTCCTGAGTGGCATAGATTCTGTCCCCTATGCTTGCAGGTTCTTCACATCTTAAATCCACCTTTGGGTTCCACCAGAACATTTCACCTTCTCCAGCAGCCGCATCTTTCTGAAGTCTCCCATTGAGTTTAACTACAGTTTCCGACGCCAATTCACACCTATGTACTCGGCTTCCCTGGTACAGGTATGCTGGTTCCTAAGGTATCCACGGGTGGTGAGGCTCTCCAACCTCTTGTCTTCCACTGGGTTTCTTCAGGGTCCACTGGGAAGGGTCCTGTTTCTTTAAATTTGCAACCACGACTTACCCATTGACTTGCATTGATACCTCAGTCATGTTCCCACTCTGCACAAGGACTCCAAGGGGCTCCTGGTTACTTACCATGGGTCCCCGGCACGTCTATGTCTTCTGGGTATAGTCTTGACTCGAGTCATGGTTCGCATAGCACTATTTTAGTATATGATTTGGTCTCCCCCTGGTGACCACTGTGTATTCTGTGCTACTTACCTGTTTCTATAGTAAAGTATTGTGTGCATTGTGTATATATATCCAGCTAGGAGGCATCTGTATGTGTTAGTGAGTGCCTTATAATAAATACATATTTTTTATAAATACACTGTGTGTTTTTTTTTTCACTTAATCGATACCTATAAGATTATGTTCTGGTAAAACAAGATGCTTAAGCACTCCTTCTGGACTAAGCCTGAAGGCTGCTCTCCACAGCTACCACTTAGAGAGTTTTCTAAGGTTGTCTAAGACCACTAAAATCACCATAAGGGTTGTCTGGATCAGTGCAAGGTGTCCACTTACAAAAGTTAATATCATATACTGATCCAAAGTCTCACAGATCACAACCCAGTTACCAGGATTGAGGTCATGACACTGTTCTTGGTATGGATCTTTAGTGGCAGATGCAACTCGGTAAGACACAGAATTCACCACATCAGCTAATCCTTTGCAGTAGTCGAGTATCGTATTGTCTATGATTTTCAAAAGTGAATGTGCAGGTACAGCAGGCTACCTCATTGCATGTCCCATCAGTAGTTCATGGGGCAAAAGACAAGTCTTTCTATCAGGGATACTTCAAACACTCATTACCACTAATGGTAACGTGTCTGGACATTTCAGTGATGTTGAAGCACAAATATTTGCTAAACGAGACTTGATAGTCATGCCAGAAGCTTCAGGTCAATAGCTGCAATGTAGACTTTGTTCAGTTTGTAATGCTGTGCAAATCATCTTCAGGATCTCATTATTGAAGTGGGTCCCCCTATCTGTTTCCAAAGAGACTGGTATACCATACCTGGGTATCAATTCTCGCAGTAACAGTTTTACTAAAGTGAGACTGTTATTTGATCTACTTGGGTAGGCTTCCAGCCATCTCGAGAAGACATACTATGACTAGGGCATGTGTCAGTCCATTACAAACAGGTATTTCAATAAATTCCATTTTCATTCTGTTGAAAGGACCTCCCGATCTCTCTATGTGACTTAGTATGACTTCTGTTCTTTTCCCTGCATTCATTTGTTGACATGTCACACATCTGTGACAAACTCCTTCTGCTAGCATTCTGAATCTCGGATTAAACCAGTTTTCGCGAAAAAGTCTAGTCATGGCACCCCTACATAAGTGTGGTTATCCACGTAAATATCAAGTCATTGGTAACAAAAAGCTATCAGGTAACACTGGACTTCCATCAGTGGACATCCAAATGTCATTGGTATTTTTTGTATACAACCTGCTTTAATCCAACTCTATTGTTCTGCTTCTGAAACATTTTCCTGTACCCTTTTCAATTCATCCCAGTTCATGAAACCTCTTTGTGATCATTATTGTCCAAAATCATGGACAACGCTAAACCCATACTGACTCTCTGTAAAAATAGTCTCTCTCATTTGAGCTGTTAAACTGCATGCTCTGGTAAGGGCTATCATTTTCTGCAATTTATACTGAGGTATCCCCATGTTAGCATGATGCTGCAACAAAATCATTTATTTTACACAGCATACACTGGTCTCAGAGTATCCTCATTGTTTCTCAATCATGAGCCATCTACAAAAATTGCATGATGAGGTTCAATCAGGGGTTAATATCGGGTCTATACATCTGGGCAACCATGTTCAATTTCATCACCAGCATCATATTTTATTGGAAGCAATTTAACAGGATTTAAATTCCAACATCTTTTAATTGCAACTTTCTCAGAAGATATAATTCTCTTCTCATATTTTGTTAAACAATTATGGGTCATGCGCTGTGTTTTCTTTCTTGTCAATAGAAGCTCCACAGAGTGAGGTACCATTACAGTCACTGGATACCACACCACTATACCCTCACTCTTTTCCAGACTAATGCTCACTGCCACAATGGCTTTAATACATCTGAGAAGACCTGCGGCAGTAGGGTCAAGGGTGGTTGAGAAATAAGCCACAGGGGTCTGAGCATTACCATGCATCTGCGTTAGTACTGAGAGAGCATAGCCCTCCTTCTCACTGCAAAATAGGAATAAACCCTTTACTGTAATCTGACATTCCTAGAGCTGGGGCACAACAAAGATTTTTTTTCAGCTCTAGGAAGGCTTTCAAACATTTGTTGTCCCTAGAAGTGGATCAGAAAAATCTTTGTGTGTCTTCCTCAGTAAATGGAAAAGTTGTGTATCCACTGCCTACGGTAGCCAACCATTCCCAGAAACAATCTGACCTCCTTCTTTATTTGAGGTGGATTAATCTGAAGAATTGGTTCCACTTTCTCTGATGCCACCTTTCTAGCTCCCTTTTAAATTATGTGTCCCAAATATTGAACTTCTTTCTGACAGTACTATAGTTTACCTGGGAACACTTTGAGGTCGATTCCGATTCAGGAAACAAATCTGTACGACGATTCGAATTCGTAGCCCTTTCCGTACGAATCATAAAAATCCGTCCGAATCGCGTTACATGATCCGTCGGAAAAAAAATACGTCCGAATCTATGCCAACCATACGAAAAGCAAGGGAAAATCCGTATGATACGGACCCTGAAAGAGAACCGTACGAATCGTAAACATGCCGTACGACCCGACAAGTACGATCCAGACCGGGGAATCAGAATGCGATTCGTACGGAAAACGTCGCGTATGAGCGAGCCACACAATCAAATATGAATCGAACCCACAATGAACGAAGCGCACGCGAACCCCCAAAAAAATGTCGCGTATGAGCAAGCCACAATAGCAAATACTATTCAAACCCACACTGAACGAAGCTCACGAGAAACCCTGTAAAAACGTCGCGTATGATCAAGCCACAAAAGCAAATACGAATCGAACCCACACTGAAAGAAGCACACGCGAACCCCTAAAAACAGCACAAGGAGGCAGAAAACTACTCACACAACACCACAAAACATGTCTACAGTGTACAAACCATGGAAATGAATGGGCGGATCCAAACAGGCAAACAGAGGGGCTACCTCAGAACCACCCCTTATAACACACCCACCAAAAATTCAAACTAAGCCCCACCTACAAATGGACCAATAAAAAGGGCCCACATACACAAACCATGATCCTTTGCAACATACCCAATTAGCAAGAGACACTGACAACACACCACCAACTACACACATCCACCTTCACACATACCCCCATTCACATTCAGACCCACACCCCCATTCACATTCAGACCCACACACCCACATCCATAGACACTGTCACCCCACACCATGTCCGCACAGAAGAATCCAAAGTTCACAAAGGAGGAGATGGAGATCCTTGTAGATGAAGTCATCGCCAGTGCGTCTGGTGTGGGCCCAGTCAGGGCCGGCCCTAGACCATCATGCTATTGAAATGGTGCCATTGTTCCAGGTGGCAGCCCCTCAATTGGGTGGGAAGGGTGCAAGGGGTGGCGGAGAAGGGTGCAAGGCAGAGGGCGAGAAGGGTTCAAGGCGGAGGGCGAGAAGGGTGCAAGGCGGAGGTCGAGAAAGGTGCAAGGTGGAGGGTGAGTGGGTACAAGGCAGAGGGTGAGAAGTGTGCAAGGCAGAGGGCGAGAAGGATGCAAGGCAGAGGGTGAGAAGGGTACAAGGGGGAGGGCGAGAAGGGTGCAAGGGGGTGGCCGAGAAGGTTGCAAGGCAGAGGGCAAAAAAGGTGCAAGGCAGAGGGCGAGAAGGGTGCAAGGCAGAGGGCGAGAAGGGTGCAAGAGGGTGGCCGAGAAGTGTGCAAGGCAGAGGGCGAGAAGGATGCAAGGCAAAGGGTGAGAAGGGTGCAAGGCTGAGGAAGAGAAGGGTGCAAGGCAGAGGGCTAGAAGGGTGCAAGGGGGTGGCCGAGAAGTGTGCAAGGCAGAGGGCGAGAAGGATGCAAGGCGCAGGGCGAGAAGGGTGCAAGGCAGAGGGCGAGGGCGAGATGGGTGCAAGGCAGAGGGCGAGAAGGGTGCAAGGGGAGGGCAAGAAAGGTGCAAGGGGGTGGCCGAGAAGGGTGCAAGGCAGAGGGCGATAAGAGTGCAAGGCAGTGGGCGAGAAGGGTGCAAGGGGGTGGCTGAGAAGTGTGCAAGGCAGAGGGCAATTAGGATGCAAGGCAGAGGGCGAGAAGGATGCAAGGGGAGGGCGAGAAGGGTGCAAGGGGAGGGCGAGAACGGTGCAAGGGGGTGGCCGAGAAGTGTGCAAGGCAGAGGGCGAGAAGGGTGCAAGGCAGAGGGTGAGAAGGATGCAAGGGGGAGGGCGAGAAGGGTGCCAGGGGGACTGTGAGACGGGTGCAAGGCAGTGGGGATTAGGGTGCAAGGGGGGGTGGTGATGAATTCTAAAACTTGCCCACCCCTAGAAACATTTCTGTGGACGCCCATGCCCAATTGCCTCATCCCATATGGCCCAGGTACAAACCCATGCACCATGCTCAATGCACAGGGAGTGGGAAAGTACTGACAAGATAGCTGACACTGGGCCCTGGTGTAGGCATCACAAGGCCCTCCTGTGACCAGTGCAAACACAAACACGAGGACAACAAGGTCAGATATCTTGGATAGGAACTCACAACCACTATCATGGCAGCATGGCATGCTCCATGGGGGGACAGCCACACCACGAGGGTGGCCCGTGCCAACTCAGACTCCATCTACCAGCACGGCCTGTCACACATACCCTCCTGGGACAGGCAATGGACTGCCCCACTGTCACAATGGTCATGTTTTTTTTTTTTTACTACTTATATAGCGCTCAGCTGCCCCAGCGAAGGGGCGTCCCGGCGCTTACAGCAGCGAAAAGAAAAGCAGTAAGACATATTCCTAAGAGATTTTATTTTTTTAAGGGAAAGAGATGGGTCTTAACTGCCTTCCTGAAGGTCAGCAGGTCAGCAGGTCATCTAGTTTTCGTATGTGGGTCGGTAATGAATTTCACAATTTTGCTGCCAGATAGCGGAAGGAGCGACCTCCCGCTCTGCAGCGCATTATCCGAGGCACCGTAACCAAATGCTGCCCCGTAGAACGTAATGCACGAGAGGGGACATATGGGATCAGCAGGTTATCAAGCATTTTAGGCGTGGCCAGCTTCAGAATTTTAAAGGACAGGCAGAGCGTTTTAAACTGAACCCTTTGTGCCATAGGGAACCAGTGAAGCCTCTGGATGGTATCGGCAGAAGAGCAGAACCGTGGAAGGCCAACTAAGGCCCTACCAGCTACGTTCTGGATACGCTGCATCCAGGTGATCTCGGCTTGATTTGCACCCAGAAGCTGGGAGCTAGCATAGTCCAGATGAGAAAGGATAGTAGACTGGATTATCAGCTGTCTAGTGGATGCGTCAAAGAATTTTAGGATAGGTTTAATACCTCGTAAAATGCCGAAACAAGTGGCAGCGGCTTTTTTTGTGTGGCAGCGAAAACTAAGAGAGGAGTCTATCCACACCCCCAAGTTCTTAACCTCATTCCTGGGTACGGGGGCCTTACCTAAGGCAGTAGGCCACCACTGGTCACCCCATAAATCAGTGTTCTTAAAGACTATCAAGACTTCGGTTTTGTTTGCATTCAATTGGAAACAGTTCGACGTCATCCAGTCTGCCACGGCACCAAGTCCATTTTTAAACTTGGAGACGTTTAAACTCGAGCCATCCGAGAGAGCAACCACCAGCTGCATGTCGTCCGCATATGAGACCATGGTGAGGTCCCATTTTCTGGCGACAGCAGCTAGTGGCTGAACATAGAGATTGAACAATGTTGGGTTCAATGCTGAGCCCTGAGGAACGCCCTGCTCAATCGGATGTGCTTGGGATAGGAATGGGGGAGTGGAAACACGAAAGGATCTTCCTGTCAGAAAAGATATGAACCATTGAAGGGCCAGATCTGAGATCCCTACCTCCTCCAGGCGGCGGAGCAAAACCTCATGCGAGACCGTGTCAAACGCGGCACTGAGATCTAGTAGGATCAGTGCCGCCGTTTGACCTGAGTCAAGAAAGGTCCGCAGATGTTCCGCCATAGCAAGGAGAGCAGTCTCTGTATGGCTGACGCGGAAGCCATGTTGAGTTACATCTAGAATGTTGTTAGAGAGCAAGAAGTTGGTAAGTATGCTATTAGCATGGGTTTCGGCAGCCTTTGCCACCCAGGGGAGGAGAAGAAATAGGTCTGTAATTCTCTGGTTACGTTGAGTCCAAGGTGGGTTTTTTAAGGATGGGGGAAACCCAGGCCTGTTTCCACTTGGCTGGCACAGTGGAGGATGAAAAGGAGGCATTGATTAACTGGCACAGAGGCATCAGACAGAGCGAGGAGGATTCTCTGATCTGAGCCGGCTTAAGCGGATCGGCAGGGGAACCAGATTTGATTTTCACGAGCAGTTTACTAAGTTCTTCGGATGAGATCTCTGGAATGACGTTAAGGCACGAGACCGGCCTGGGTCTGGAGGAAGTATATGTGCAGGAAGTGGTCCTGGGGGATAAATTGCCCGTACTTTCTCCAAGAAGAAGGAGGCTTGTTCTTCACAATTGAATTAAGAAGTGGTTATCGGTACCGGGGCTTTCTTGCCACTAAGGTCTTTAAGGACTTTGAATATGAATTTAGCAGGGTTAGGACTAAGTCTAATCTCGTTGGCATAATAGGCTGCTCGCGTCTTGCAGATAGCTCTATGATATGCCTTTAATTCGCCCAAGTACAACACTTTTTTTCCCAGGTCATAATCTTTCCTCCATTCCCTTTCATTTCTTTTACATGCTTTTCTCAATAGTGTCAAGGAATTGTTGTACCAGGGGCTAGATTCCTGGGAGCGGCCTTTGATCCAGGTTGCCGGGATGAGGGAGTCGAGTGCCCTGGTGATCCAGGCACACAACATATAGTAATCTGCCTCAACATTGTAAAAAGGACCCGAAGGGTCCTCTCTAAGGAGATGGTGAAAGTCCTCGAGTCTGAGTTTTCGCCAAGGACGTTTATATACCACCCGTTGGGTTTTCTTATGTAGTTGTTCTGATATAGGAAGGGTCAATTCGACCAACAGATGATCAAACCAAGCCACCGGGGTAGGGGTCGTCATCGTAGCAGTCTCTATGCTCGTAAATATGGGTTCTAACAGGTGACCTCCTACTTGAGTGGGGCTAGCAACCATTTGATGGAGTTGAAATGCAGCTAGATCAGCAAGCAAGCTGCTGATAGTCTGGTCCTGTGCAAGGTCAAAATGGAGATTTAGGTTGCCAAAGATGCTAAAGTTGGCAGTTCCCATAGCAAGTGAGCCAACTGTCTCTAAAAGAGCGTTTTTAAAGTCAGTAGCCTGTCCTGGAGGTCTATAAATCAGTAGCCCAGAAAGAGTAAGGTGGGGACTCACGGAAATGCAAAAACGAGCACTTTTGCAACCCTCAATAGCCATCTTGTTGAAGAGACAGGAATAGCAGGATTTGGTGATTACAGCAATGCCACCTCCCCTGGTTTCTCGATAGATCATATAGATAGAGTAGTCAGGGGGGAGAGCCAAATTAGACTCGGCTACCACATCCTCATTAAGCCATGTCTCAGTCAAAAAGAATATGTCTGGGGTTTCATCTATAATGAGGTCGTAGATTTCAGCATAGTGCTTGACTATCAATCAATCAATCAGTGACACTTATAAAGCGCGCTACATACCCGTAGGGTCTCAAGGCGCTGGGGGGGGGGGTGCCGCTACTGCTCGAACAGCCAGGTCTTCAGCTTCTTCCTGAAGGAGAGGTGGTCTTGGGTCAGGCGCAGGTCGGTCGGGAGGGAGTTCCAGGTCTTGGCGGCCAGGTAGGAGAAGGACCTCCCTCCTGTAGTCGCTCTTCGGATGCGGGGGACGGCGGCGAGGGCGTGGTTGGCTGATCGGAGGTGGCGTTTGGGAGCGTAGAAGTTGACTCGGCTGTTGAGGTAGCTCGGGCCTTGGTCGTGTAGGGCTTTGTGTGCGTGGGTGAGGAGGCGGAAGGTGATTCTTTTGTTGACGGGGAGCCAGTGAAGGTCTCTCAGATGTCCGGAGATGTGGCTGGTTCGCGGGATGTCGAGGATGAGTCTGGCTGAGGCGTTCTGGATCCGCTGGAGTCTCTTCTGGAGCTTGGCGGTGGTACCGGCGTAGAGGGCGTTGCCGTAGTCCAGTCGGCTGGTGACGAGGGCCTGGGTGACGGTCTTCCTGGTCTCGGTGGGGATCCACCAGAAGATCTTCCGTAGCATGCGTAGGATGTTGAAGCACGCCGAGGAGACGTTGTTGACTTGCCTGGTCATGGAGAGGGAGGGGTCCAGGATGAAGCCCAGGTTGCGTGCATGGTCTGTCGGTTTGGGTGCGGTGCCCAGGGCGGGAGGCCACCAGGAGTCGTCCCAGGCGGAGAGTGAGGAGCCCAGGATGAGGACCTCCGTCTTGTCCGAGTTCAGTTTCAGGCGGCTGGTCGTCATCCACTCGGCTACCTCTTTCATCCCTTCGTGTAGGTTGGCTCTGGCGGCGGCGGGGTCGTTGGTCAGGGAGAGGATCAGCTGGGTGTCGTCGGCGTAGGAGATTATGCTGAGGTTGTGTTTGCGTACGATGGCTGCGAGGGGGCTCATGTAGACGTTGAAGAGGGTGGGGCTCAGAGATGATCCTTGGGGGACGCCGCAGATGACTTTGGAGGCCTCTGACTTGTACGGTGGTAGGCGGACTCTCTGTGTTCTTCCGTCGAGGAAGGAGATGATCCATTCCAGCGCCTTGTCCTGGATTCCGATGTTGCTGAGGCGCCGTACTAGGGTGCGGTGGCAGACCGTGTCGAATGCCGCGGAGATGTCTAGGAGGATGAGGGCCGCTGTTTCTCCATTGTCCATCAGGGCTCGGATGTCATCGGTGGCGGCGATGAGGGCGGTCTCGGTGCTGTGGTTGGCTCGGAAGCCGGACTGTGAGGGGTCGAGGGATCCGTTCGTCTCGAGGAAGGCGGCCATCTGCTTGTTGACGGTCTTCTCGATGACTTTGGCTGGAAACGGGAGGAGCGAGATGGGGCGGTAATTCTTGAGGTCGGTGGGGTCCGCTGTTGGTTTCTTGAGTAGAGCGCTGAGTTCGGCGTGTTTCCAGCTCTCAGGGAAGATGGTGGTGTCGAAGGATGTGTTGATGATGTCTCGCAGGTGGGGTGCGATGACAGCGTCGGCCTTGTTGAAGACGTGGTGAGGGCAGGGGTCGGTTGGTGATCCGGAGTGGATGGAGTTCATCGTGCGGATGGTGTCTTCGGTGCTGATCGGGGTCCAGGCGTGTAGGGTGGTGGTGGGGGGTGGTTGCTCGGTCATGGTGTGCGTTGGTTGGTTGTTGAAGCTGTTGTGTATGTCCGCGATCTTGTTGTGGAAGTATGAAGCGAGGGAGTTGCAGAGGTCTTGCGATGGGGTGATGTCGTTGTTTCCTGCGCTGGGGTTGGAGAGCTCTTTCACGATGTTGAAGAGTTCCTTGCAGTTGTGTGCGTTGTTGTCCAGCCGGTCCTTGAATGCTGTTTTCTTGGCGGCGCGGATCAGCTGGTGGTGTTTCCGGGTGGCAAGTTTGAAGGAGGTCCTGTTGTCCGGTGTCGGTTCCCTTCTCCAGACTTTCTCGAGGGCTCGGCAATTCTTCTTGGAGCTCTTGAGTTCGTCGGTGAACCATGGGGCCTTCTTGCTGCCGGGTCTGCTAGGCGGGGTCCTCAGTGGGGCGAGTTCGTCCGCGCAGTTGCTGATCCACTTCGTGAGGTTGTCGGCTGCCTGGCTGGGGTTCGCTGAGCTGGCAGGGGGGTGCTGGCTCAGGGAGGTGGTGAGCTGGTCTGCTGTGATCTTGTTCCAGCTTCTGCGGGCGGCCTGTTGCTGGTGTTGGTGGCTCGTCGTTCTCTTGAAGGTGAAGTGGACGCAGCTGTGGTCCGTCCATTGAAGCTCTGTGGCGTGGCTGAAGTCGATGTCTGGGCTGGAGGAGAAGACTGCGTCGAGTGTGTGTCCGGCGAGGTGGGTGGGGGTGGACACCAGTTGCTTGAGTCCCAGGTTGGCGAGGTTGTCGAGCAGGGTGCTGGTGTTGCGGTCGCGGTTGTTCTCCAGATGGAAGTTGAGGTCTCCCAGGAGGATGTAGTCAGCGGAGGGGAGGGCATGCGGGCTGACGAAGTCGGCGATGTCCTCGCTGAATTGCGTGCGTGGTCCAGGGGGTCGGTAGATCAGGGTGCCTCTGAGGGTGGTGTTCGGGTTGGTGTGGATCTGGAAATGCAGGTGTTCGGCGCTGGTCAGGGTGTTGTCGGTGCTGGTCGTGAGACGGATGGTGCTCCTGTGGACGATGGCGATGCCTCCTCCCATCTGGTTGGCGTTTCGGTCCCTCCGGACGATCTTGTAGCCCTCTGGGATAGCGATGGCGATGTCGGGAGCTGAAGAGGCGTTCATCCAGGTCTCCGTGAGGAAGGCAACGTCCGGGGCTGTGGCGTCTAGGAGGTTCCAGAGTTCAATGGCGTGTCTGTGGACGGAGCGGGTGTTGAGCAGGATGCACTTGAGGTGGGTGCTGCTGGTGTTCGACTTGGCGGGTGCTGGTGCGAGGCTGGTCCGGATGCAGGTGAACTTGCAGGCGTGGCAGCTGAAAGGTCCGTGGGTACGTCGTGGAGTGGCTTGATGGCATTCTGGGAGTCGGCCGGTGTTGAGAGCGGTGAGGGTGGCGGCGGAGTACGACAGGCGGGTCGGTCGGGGTCTACGTGGGCCAGGGGTCCTGGCGCTGGTCGCGATCCGGTCGCGGACGGGCGCAGACGGGCTTACCCTTGGCGCGCCTTCGGCGCACAATCGGCGCGCCCGCTGCGCGTGGCCGCTGCGCGTTCGCACGGTCGCCATTTAAGGCGAAGTGCGCGGGTGGGCGGAGCAGCTGGGAGGCGGGAGCGGGGAGGGTACAGAATAGAAAAAGGGGCGGGGAAAAGCGGCGGTGGCGGGAAGGGAGGGCGGAGGGCGGCGAGGTAGGCGGACAACAAGGAAGGAAACCAAAACACGGGCAAAAAGAAATTGACTACGACAGGCACAAAGTATTGACAAAACAAGGGAAAAATGAAATTAAACAAAACAGGCACAAATTATCGACAAAACAAGGCAAAAACAATCTCTGCAGCGGAGGCAGCCGGCAACCGGCAAACGAGGCAGCAGCGAGGCAGAGGGCAGGCAAGGGGCACACGCAGCAGCTGGTGGCCGTGCGGCGCGGGGGTGTCCCACAAGTGGGTCACACTCACCTGCGTCGCACGGTCGCCATTTAAGGCCAAGTGCGCGGGTGGGCGGAGCAGCTGGGAGGCGGGAGCGGGGAGGGTACAGAATAGAAAAAGGGGCGGGGAAAAGCGGCGGTGGCGGGAAGGGAGGGCGGCGAGGTAGGCGGACAACAAGGAAGGAAACCAAAACACGGACAAAAAGAAATTGACCACGACAGACACAAAGTATTGACAAAACAAGGGAAAAATGAAATTAAACAAAACAGGCACAAATTATCGACAAAACAAGGCAAAAACAATCTCTGCAGCGGAGGCAGCCGGCAACCGGCAAACGAGGCAGCAGCGAGGCAGAGGGCAGGCAAGGGGCACACGCAGCAGCTGGTGGCCGTGCGGCGCGGGGGTGTCCCACAAGTGGGTCACACTCACCTGCGTCGCACGGTCGCCATTTAAGGCCAAGTGCGCGGGTGGGCGGAGCAGCTGGGAGGCGGGAGCGGGGAGGGTACAGAATAGAAAAAGGGGCGGGGAAAAGCGGCGGTGGCGGGAAGGGAGGGCGGAGGGCGGCGAGGTAGGCGGACAAGGAAGGAAACCAAAACACGGGCAAAAAGAAATTGACCACGACAGGCACAAAGTATTGACAAAACAAGGGAAAAATGAAATTAAACAAAACAGGCACAAATTATCGACAAAACAAGGCAAAAACAATCTCTGCAGCGGAGGCAGCCGGCAACCGGCAAACGAGGCAGCAGCGAGGCAGAGGGCAGGCAAGGGGCACACGCAGCAGCTGGTGGCCGTGCGGCGCGGGGGTGTCCCACAACTATGTGCATTTCTTCCAATACATTGTACTATATTATCTTCAAACTCATGTAAAGCGCTCCGATACCCATGGGTGGAGCCAGCGCTATATAAAACCTTTTTAAATAAATTTAAAAAATAAAAGAGCGAAAGAAAGAAGAATTTAGGACTGTATGGAACTCAATGTAGTAAAGACAGTGTCTGCAGTTCACATGTTACAGTCTGTGGTTTTCCCCCAAACTATCGGATTACTGCTAGTAGAGGTTCTTAAATTCACCAAATACAAAGACGTGTCAGTAGCACAAAATGTAAGTGTTCAATAATGGTTTGGGCAAAAAGCTTTCCCTAGGGGGGAAAATGACATGTGGACAACTTGCATTAAAACATCAATTACATCATTAAGAGTATGAACAAAATACAACTTACGTTTTGCTTCAGACAAATTAGGGTTAGGTGACCAGACCAGCATACCAAGATTGTCTCTTTCCTGACATGACTTGGCAATTTCCGCATCGTACTCCGGCACAACTGCTTGGTACTGCAGCCCGACCCGCATGCCTCCACCTGCGGGGACAGAGACAGGGGTGAGTTAAGGAGGGGGGCAGAAAGAGAGCACGTTCGAGGCTCTCATCAGAGGCTCCTTACCCTGGTCATCGTCGCTGCCAGAACCAGAGCTGCCCTCCTCCCATGAGTTGCCATTGCCAGGGGCAGCGCTGCTATTGTTGCTGTGGCCCCCACTGGGCGTCGCCAAAGTTTTATTATTGGCCGCGTTGTGACGGACACGACGCTTGGAGCTCGAGAGCTCGGCACCCTTCTCGAGCATGGTAACGCCTGGTGGTGCTACCTTCTTGTCCACGGAGCTGCACGGCCACCGCTTAGCAACTTTCCCCTCTCATCGTACCCAGCCCTGGCCAGTCCACTGGGGCGCCGCAGAGATCTTACATTCAACTGCAGAATTTTAAGCCGACGTTGGAGAGTTTTGACAGGGGGGGTAGGCAGGGACAAGGGTTTGAGAAGTGAAAACCTGCCACTCGAGCATCTAATATGGCCACTCAGCGGGTGTAGTGGGAGGCTCGTACACAGGTGAGCTGACGGGAGCAGACTTAGCAGAGCTTCTCTCGAGTAAGTGCGTCTTCCTGGTGTACATCGACCAGCACTTCTGGCGAGAGGCGACGTACTGGCACGGACGGGTGCAGACGGACTTGCCTTTGGCGCGCCCGCTGCGCGCGTCCGCTGCGCTCGTGCTCCATACCCCCCTAAAATAGGAGTCAGGGGACGTAGAACAACTAGACCGTCGACCAAAATGGCGGGTCAGTGCGCGCTACCGGAAGTGAGTATTTCCGGTGCAAAACCAATTCAGATCTGATGAAGCATCCAAGCAACAAATGCACGGTGCAGATTCACAAGCCCCTTGCGCTCCTTTTATGCCGCCGTTGCGTCACCTTAGTGACACTGCGGCGGCACAAAAGTGGCGCCATGGTGCTGGGTATTTGCAAGGTGACGCATCTGGGAGATGTGTCACGTTCTAAAGCCCTAAGCCAAAGTAGGTGTTCTGGTGCAGGTCGGGGGAGGGAGGTTGGGAGGAGGGGGGCAGGGGGTGGGCGTTACGGCACAGCCACGCCTCCCAAAAGTGGCTATGTGAAATCTACAAGATTTCACTCAGTCACTTTTAAGCATATGCTGCGTCAAAACCCTGTGCATGCTTGAAGCAGGCGTAAGGATTGACGCTGCATTGTGCAGATAGGGCACCACAGAACATTGCTGGAGCTGCGTTGTGCTGGTCACGCAACTCCAGCAATGCGCCTACTGATACGGCACAGATGCATGACGCATCTGTGCCATTTTTCCACCATGGTGCTCTGCATTGTAAATGTGTTGCATCCATGCTGGCATAGCTGTGGTGAACAATGACTGGTGAATCCCTGCAGATATGCAGGGCTGTGCAAGTTATAGTAAATATGCCCCCACATGTCAATGACTCTGGAGCACATATCAATCTGACCCCACAACATACCCATCCACATGTGAACATTGAGGACAATCCAAAGCATGGACAACTACCAGGTGGAACAGTGCCAACTACAATGTGTATGAAAAATGGATGTTGCATTAAATGGCATTAACATTGTATGTCTCTCACACCCACAGGGCAACATGCGGAATCTACCCCCAACAATGGGGGAGATGATTCACAGTCCCAGGCTCCGCAGGACCCTGATCCCACTGACAGCGACGCCTCTCACCACTCCACGGATGACCCCGACCAACCTGGCACCTCTGGTGCCCAAACCCCTGCAGCACCTGGATCAGGGACATCTGCGCCAACCACCACCACCATCACCATTCCTGCCACATCCCAGCAGACATCTCGGAGCCCTGCCCACAGTCAACAACTGAGCCAGTCTGACTATGAGGGACAAGGTTCGCCGGGCACCAGGAGGTGGCAGACAACACCACCACTGCCATCCCTCAGGGGTCCCATCGACCCGATGTGCCCACATTGGCAGGCCAGGCTAGTGTGGGCAGGGGTGGTGAGAGTGGCACCAGGCGGAGGCGAGAACCTGACCAGCCAGCTGTAGGGCCCTGTATGTCTGAACTCCGCAACATCATGGAGACATACCAGCGGGACACAAGTGAGATCAGCCAGGTCATGGGGACCCTCACAGAGAGGAAAAACCTGCAGGCCAAGCTACATATCAGTCAACAACAACACCAAGGACGGGTGGAGGCAAGACTGGCTGAGCTCCTAGCGATGCAAAGGGACATAAGCCATTCACTCCGTCGGATCGCTGAAAACATGGAGCACCCTCCCTGTGTCACCAGGCAAGACACTTCTAGGCAAAGACCGCCACCAGGCACAGGGAGGGAGGAGGAGGAGGAGGAATCGTCCGACAGAGCGTCCCAAGCATAGTCAAGGCCTGCATATGAGGGTCCCCCAAGGAAGGTGGGTCGTCTACGGAAAAGACAGTGAGAGGCAGCGGGCCATGCCCATCTCCTAGGTCACCTGGTCTGGCACCCAAACTTTGTGTGCAACAGCATCACCTCATTGACTGTCCTACTCTGCCACATGGACTTGCTTGTTGCAGTCTGAACAATGATGTCAAGCTCTGTGGTCTGGACTTTGGTGACTCCAACAGCAAGGCATCACATCTCCCTCTGTGAACTTTGGATTCCTGCCATTTTTGTACAGCACCTATCACTTACTCACAATTCATGCGCTGCCCAGGCCGGTGTTGTCCCAGCTGTAAGGGGACAATTCTCAGATGACGACCTCAGTCTTGTCCAAGTCCAGCCTTTAGTGGCTGATGTTCATCCATTCGTCAACGGACCTTATGCCTTCATGAAGTTTGGATCTTGGAGTGGCTCGGTCTTTGCTGAGGGTGAGGATCAGCTTGGTATCAATGGCATAGGACATGATGATGAGGTCATGTACGCAAGTGATGGTGGAGAGGGGGGTCATGGAGACATTGTAGATTGACACGCTGAGAGATGCGCCCTGGGGCATGGCCACGATGACCCCAGTGTACTACGTGCTGAAGGGGGAGGCGGACTCCCTGGGCCTTGCTGGTGAGGTACTTGGCGATTTCATCCTGGGCCCTCCTCTGGATCCCAGTGTTGGAGATGTGTGATCTGACAGTGTGTTAGCACATGGTGTAGAATACCGTTGAGAGTTCAAGGAGGTGAGGGTGGTGGTCTCACTATTGTTGAGCAGGGTCCAAGATGTCGTTGGTGGTGGCAATGAGGGCTGTTGCAGTGGGGTGATTACTGTGGAAGATGGACTGGTACGGGTTGCCTGGAGGTGTTTGCTTGGAGAAAGATTGTCAGTTGCTCGTTGACCGTCTTATTCATGACATTTTCCGGGTAGGGAAGCAGGGTGATGTTCCAGGCGATCCTGCGGTACTGCCGTCCATTGTTAAAGAAGGGCCTAGGTCTCTGCATATCTCCAGCTCCCATGGAATGTGGCATACTCAAAGGAGATATTCATGATGTGCTGGAGGTGGGCTCCAAGGATGGGGTATGCTGTGATTGAGATGTAGTGTGGGAAGGATCCTGATGGGGACCCGGAGTGGATTGTGTACATGAGCCGGGTGGTGTCTTTGCTGCTGACGGGAGTCCAGGAACTGAAGGGGGTATGTCCTGTGGATAATAGCGCTATCTGCCTCTGTGTGGCAAGGCTGTCGTGTTCATCCACGAGCTTGCAGTGGTAGAATGTTGCAAGGGATCCCCTTGGCCTTGCAAGGGTGTGTTGTCTTTTGGATGGAGAGCTGGGGTTAGATAGTTCACTCACGATGCCGATGAGCTCCTTTATGTTGTGTGTGCTGGTGCCTATGCCCTACCTGAAGGATGTCCTCTTGTCCGTGCTGATGATATGGTGATGTCTGTGTGTGGCGGGTTTCAGGGCTGAAACGTAACTGATGGTTGTTTGTTTCGCAAGCTTTCGACGAGAGTCTGGCTAGACCTGTATGAGTCCAGTAGGTCTGCTTTGTCCCAGGTGGCTTAACTGTTGTTGTGCTTCACAGGAAAGTCCACCAATGTGGCAAGAGTGTTGGATCAGTCGCTGATTCAGTGTGTGAGGTTGCAGGTTGTGGCGGTGGCGTTGGTTGGAGTGTCCTGGGTGAGGGTGCCACACAGCTCGTCTGTGTTGCCTTAGGTCAAGCATCTTAGTGGGATCTGTAGCGGAATGTGGGGCAGGGTATTGCTTGTCGGAGAACTGGATGCAAATGTTGATGTACCAATGAAGGATGGTGGTATGGTTGTTTTCCAGCCAGAAGTTGCTGTCCCCCTGCCACATATAGTCTGAGTAGGTGAGGGCCTGCGTGCTGATGTAGTTGCTGATGGCTTAGTGGAATTGTTGGTGTAGGCCTGGAGATCTGTAGATGATTGTTAGACTGAGGGTGGTCAGGGGGTTGGTGTGAAACCTGAAGTGCAGGTGCCTGATAATGCTGAGTATGTCCTTGTTGTTGTATGTGACTCTGAGGGTGTACTTCTTAATGGATTGCAATTCATCCTCCTGGATTGTTGGTGTGGTCCCTGCGGGTGATCTTATATCCGTCTGTGATGGCAATGTTGAAGTTCTGTGCTGAGGATGCGTTCAACCAGGTTACTGTAATGAAGGCGATGTGTGGGGCTGTTGTGTTGAGGAGGTAACAGAGTCCAATGGTGTGCTGGTGGATGGAGCAGGTGTGCAGTAGGAAGCACATGACCTGGTTGTACAGACATGGTCTGTTAGGCGGGGCAGTGGGGTGTAGGCAGTAGCAGTTGCACACACAGCATGTGCAGCTGTCGTGTGTGCGCTTAAGGGTTGCCTGATAGCAGGTGGTTGATTGTCTGGTGTTCATTGTTTGGAGGGTGGCTGGAGCATGAGTCTGTTGTGTCACGTGGGTCATGCAAGGATCCGAGGGTCTTGCACTGTGCATTTTGCAGGCGCTAACTTGCGCTGACGGTCCCGCGTTTGGCACGGAGGTGGCGCTACAGTGGCACAGACAAGCTGCTGTCTGCATTAAGAAAGGGTGGAGGGAGGAGCTTCTGGGAGGCATGTGGGTTGCAAAATCAGGGCACTCGGTGGTGCGGTGCATCAGGGGAGGCAGCAGCAGGAATGAGTGAACACCTGACGGCGGAAGGGTTGAGACACCAGGCAAAAAGTAGCACACAAAGACAAGGAGGTTAGAAAGGCACAGTGTAACAGGTGTATGGAAAGGAAGGAGAGTCTGGTTACTCATGGGTCACTCAAAGAAAATGGATGAACAATCACCAAAACTGACGGGCACAGGATCAGGCACCAAAAGGCCAAGCTGCACCCAGGACGCACAGCGCCAGCAGGTGTTGCCTGCCCGTTGTGGGTAGCAACCTGCACAAGTACATACACAACCAAGTACTGCATGCACAATAGGGATCATTAGCCATGAATAACTGCATGCATGTTAGCAAAGTACACATACTCCCATATGCACAATCTTTGTCAACTATGCCATAGATGACGCATGCAAAGTGGCAAGAGATCTGCAGTGAGAGTGATGAGGCACATTGTACTGTGGTGAACACATTTACTACACAAACGGATCAAGTATGTGTTGAGGCCATGCTGCATGAGCCAATGTCCATGGCCAGTGCCATTGCTCAGAAGAAATGAACAGTCATGTAATGAACAATACCTGTACTGCTGGTGAACCAATGTGCACAGGACTGCCTGTGACTGTCAGGGCCTTGAATCCTCTTAAACGTGTGATGCTCAAAGTGGTCCATCTCCCGATAGCCCCTTGGTCTGAGTAGAAATGACAGACTCAAAAGGGTGATCAGGCGAGGGAAGGAAGGAAGGGAACAGCAGGGAGGGAGATCTGAAACAAAGGTAAACAAGCATAAGGATTTAACACGTCTTGTCACTGAATCACTGAATACCACAGGACCTAGACTGTAACGGTTACACCTGTAAACGAAAACAACAGCCACTGTATCCTAGTTGGGATCACAGTAATGAAAGTGCTACTAGATCTGAGGATCGAACAAGGACATTACTACACACTTACAAAGAAGGCTGTTCCATACGTTTACATGTATTTATCCAGCAGTTTTCAACATACCCAAAAAAGTCTTAACATTCACGTAACTGGGAAATTTGAGCTTACTTCAGAACGAGCACTACAAGCCCCTGCTGTGAAAACAGAGATGAACAATCCCCATGAATTCATAGCACATGGAAAGGTAATGAAACACCATAACACTCCAAAGATTATGTTGTACGAGTTGCAAAAGAAATGGCCAAAATTATGATTCTGTTTCAATGATTGTGCAACTAGCACAGGGATCACAGCAGACACATAAAAGGTAGCAGAGTATTGCAGCGATATGAAGGGGGGATAACGCTCTGCAGGGTGCCTCAAGGCAATTAAAGCCATGCGTTAATCCTGAAAATCATAGTGTATGAATAAGGTCCAATTAACCGAAATCCAAATGCACTGCAGTGCCACTCACACAAAGCCAACAATCCGTAGTTACCCCAGGGAATCAGTGAGGCTCAAGAAGGGAAATTACACATCCCCCGCGAGGGAGGGAATTTGGTAAACACAAGGGAGCCCCGCAAGAGCCAGTCATTGGTTCATCCAACTGGGCTTTGAAATGCCAAACAGAACAAGATGCTGGGCCTGAACTCAACAGAGAGTAATGATGAGCGATGGCACAAAAGCACCCCTACCGTGACCAGGATATGCAGCACGCCACAAGAGAATTCTGGAATTAACGGCACCCGAGTGGTGCCACAGAAGCATTTACATTTGCTACAGCGCAACGTTGTGCGTCATCAGCACAACGTTCTTGGCTTCATGGGAATAGAAATTTCTCAGCCACTTACCGAGAAGGCTTGCAAAGCAGTGTTCTCCACCGGCCCAGAGTAAGAGACTTGACAGTGACATGACATACTGGCACAAAGGGCAATGCATCCATACGAACAGACTCACAAGACAGTTGACAGAACATGTGGGACATACGCTGGCCCACACCTTCACAACATGGTTGTTGGAAATCAAAAGGTACTGGCACACAAGATTAAGTGGATGAGCCAAACACATCCTGCTGCACACAGCGAGGCTGCAACTCCCCATAGAGCCTGTTGTTGTGCTATCCCACACAATGTCAAGCCGTGGTATACACAATGTGTCAGGGACAAAGTTTACACACATTGATGCCTTCTCCAGAGTCCACACTCCACTACAGATGACTGTCAAGAAGGATGACTGGCATGTCATAGGAGTGGTGCAACATGTAAGTTGATCCATGGTGATGAGATATGTACGCATGGTATACAACATGCACAGAAACAGTTCCCACATATTCCCAAACCGTACCAACACCAACCAGCCTGTTTGGATCTCTTACCCGAACTGACATTTACACATGTCCGTGCATGGAACGCTGATTCAGCCCACGTAGCAATCATCATGAGGAATAGCAGGAGGACTAAGATGACACGAACAGACAACAGGCACAGCAACCTGGGAATGACAGACACACAAGAGTTCACCGGTAAACATCTTTGCAAAAGACATGGTCAGTTACGAAACAGGAACAATGTAGGACACATGCAAATTTCAAGGAAAGTCATTGCACATTACTGTGTGGCATGACATCAGCACTTGCGTGACACATCAGAACACACATCAAAGTCACTTTCCATACAGTCAGCTGGACACACACATTGCAACACATGCCACTCAATGCTCCAAGCTTGCCCACTCATTCCCAGTGACTCACAATTATGAGAAGAAGTTGCGTATGAGCTGACTCCAGATATCATCCTCCTCCTCCTCATCACTTGCATCGTGACCAAGCCCTGATCCTCAATGGGTGGATGTTCCTGCTCCACAGGCTCCAGGGTGAGTGGCACTGCCTTATCAACTGCCATGTTGTGCAGCTTGCAGCACACAATGAAGATCCTTTAGACCTTGTCCGGTGCATATGGGAGGGATCCGCCGGTCTGATCGAGGCACCGGAATCGGCTCTTCAGGAGGCCAAACGTCCTCTCAATCACTCGCCTGGTCTGCCCGTGTGCATTATTGTACCGCTGATCTGCAGCTGTTCTTGGGTTGCGGAGAGGTGTCATTAGCCATGGCATGTTGGGATATCCCGAGTCCCCTACATAGATAAATCATGTAAATAGGTGGGTCAG
Organism: Lissotriton helveticus; assembly: GCF_964261635.1. Classification (NCBI taxonomy): domain Eukaryota; kingdom Metazoa; phylum Chordata; class Amphibia; order Caudata; family Salamandridae; genus Lissotriton; species Lissotriton helveticus. The sequence goes on along the minus strand of NC_136069.1, from coordinate 337,976,193 downwards.
GAGATGCCGTCAGAGCAAAAGATACTGAAACACACAGGACAAACAGTTAACCCACCAACAAGACATGCCCGGTTGTTGCGCAGCTGCATCATCATTTGTGGCACCCTGCTACGCCTCATGATGAATGCATCGTGTGCCGATCCTGGAAAACGTGCACAAACGTTGGAAATCAGCATGTTAGCAAGACACACCACAAGGGCATTTATTGAATGATAATGTTTACGGTTACGGTATGCCTGCTCCTGTGCCTGTGGTGGTACCAAAGCCACATGTGTCCCATCAATGGACCCAATGACATATGGCATCCCTCCAAGGGCATAGTAATCACCCTGACATCTCTCAACTCTTCAGGAGCTGGAAATTTGATGAATTCATCAATGTGCTCCAACATGGCTGCCAAAACATCACGTAGGTGTAATGACCTGCTTTTCTGTATGTTTTGGTGCTTCTGTCAGTCACCAGGCCATTACTTACCACATCCTTTCTCAGGATCCAGAAAGACATCACATTTCACAATACTTACCCAAGAAAGGAATAAACAATGACAACATATAAGACCATTGCCGAGGAGCTCGCAAATAACAACAAGTCACAACACCTCCCCATCTGAGAGAGTACACAGCAAATCACAACACCTCCCCATCCGATCTGGTCATCCATAGATCATCAGCACCCGTCCGCCATCAGCCACAGGACATCACCTTCCACCGTCGGTCTGGCTCCAAGCTTGGGGGGGAGGGAAGTGGGGGCCCTCACACACAAAAAAAGGGAATGGAGAAAGGGGGGGAGGCGTGTCACTCACACCCCGGTACCGCAATCTGAATTGATAAACAAGTATCACTTGTCTTGCAAAAAACTCCAATTCAAAAAGCACATTTTTTTTATATTTCTAAAAGTTCAATATTTTCATTTCTGTCTGCAAAGCTCTCCTCTAGATCTGAGGAATAGTTTAAGAATGCTACCTGCACTATATCTTCTAAGTTTATTTGGTTAAAATCTAACTTTTTCTTACACAGTCAGAAGGGCTTGGGAAGCTTGCTTCACTTTTCACTTCCTCCTAGCTGACCCCTCCCTTACAAAGGCTTCGCGGACAAAAATTGGTCCATTGCCAATCATAACAAGCAGAGACGTCTCTGCTCCCTGCTGCCTGCTCCTCTAGCCAGCCCCTCCCTTCACCAAAAGCTTCATGAGAGAGAAGGATATGGAATGCAAATGTTATCTCTATTTTACAAATCCCTTTTTTTTTTTAATTGCTCACAGCCCAGAGCTGTGAAATTATCCGTTCTTAGATGGAATACACTAAACTAAAACCACATTGCACACAGTCTAAAAACCCTTCTCTTGTCTCAGACGAAAAACAGCTTTAACCTCTCCTGACCTCCAACAAAACCCTATGTTCTGTATTTAAATGTTCCACACTTCTGTCTAACTAATTCAAACAACTTTTTTTTAAACTATCATTTGTCTATAGGACTATTGGTAACTAAAAGACAAAACATTGGCAACATTAAAAAGTCACATACAAAATCACATGGTACTTCTGTAACAATATTTGGGGCAGCATCAGTATATTATTGTGGCCTAGGAATTCTCACATTTATGAAAAAATTGTATTCTTGTGATTGAAGTTACCAAATCTGTTTCTGTTCAGTTCTGTTCTGTGCAGACTACCTTCCTGTCTATATGGGCCACTTTACCCCTAGTACGATCTCCCGTAAGCAGACCACACTCTCTCTCACGCTGTTCTGTCTGGTATCTTTTAGTGCGCAAAAGTACAGCATTTGGTCAGCATTTAAATTTAAAAGTGACTTATTTTTTCCCTGCACGTCACTGTAGCTACAAAGGGCAACTTGCTTTTGGGTAAAATCACAAAATATATTTTCAACTCTTGGACTTAACCAGTCATAATTATTGTACACAGCTTGCTGATGTTCACTCTCAAAATCATATGGTTGCATTTGTCTTTTAAAGCACAGTTTATCATGCAGTATTAGGTCTGATTTATTGCCACCACCGGTGATCGTTAATTCTAAAACACTGGTCTGCTTATCTTCTTGCATATTCCTTTCTGACTGAAAACTCTCTTCGGAAGAATTAATTAAAACTGCCTGTGCAATTGGCAACCTGACTAGATTTTCTGTAACATTTTTGACCTCTGAATCATGCACATCTAATCCTGTTTGCAAATGCTCAAATTGCGGATGCATGTTAAACAGCATACTTACCATAACCCCACTATCTCTGTCTGAAATGTCATCCCACATTTCAGGGTTATATTCTGAGATGTTACATTCACGTTGCAGCTGAGCACATTTTAAATGCATCTTTTACTGAACACTTTAAAGGGATCCAGCCCTTTCTGCCTAAAGTAACAAGCTATTTACAAGCCCTTTATACAAAACACATTTAAACACACAGCAATTCTCATTCAACCCAACACAATTAGCTCACTCGTGAGCTAGAACACCATGTGGGCCACCCCCATGCAAATAAATCAAATGATATCTGAGAGTCTGCTTTCAATTTCTAAAAAAAACAACAATTTTTTTTCCCCCTTTAAATCAACGTTCATATCCTGCCGACTACGCCAAATTGTAATGACCTGCTTTTCTGTATGTTTTGGTGCTTCTGTCAGTCACCAGGCCATTACTTACCACACCCTTTCTCAGGATCCAGAAAGACACCACATACTTACCCAAGAAAGGAATAAACATTAACAACATATAAGACCATTGCTGAGGAGCTCGCAAATAACAAGTCACAACACCTCCCCATCTGAGAGGGTACACAGCAAATCACAATGGATGTATGACATTACAACGCATGCTTTTACCACGCATGCTTTTACATCGCAAGTTTTACAACGTATGCCTTTACAACGCATAGTGCTTTGGGGCGCTGGATAGTGAATTATTTAATTTACTATTCCAACTCCAGTCCCCGTGGATAGTAGGGAAGGTGTTGGATAGTAAATTAAATATATTCCCTATCCTAGAGCGCCCCCCAGCGCAATGCGTTGTAATGGTTTGCGTTGTAAAAGTTGCGATGTAAAAGCATTGCGTGGTAAAAGTTGCGTTGTAAGTGATGTTTCCCAATCACAACACCTCCCCATCCGAGAGGGTACACAGCGCATGCTCCTCCTAGCAATGTATTGGATAGAATAATTAGAATTTAGACATCCCTGCTAGGAGCCAATTTCCCTTCCGTATCAACAATTACCCATTAGAGGGGAATCACCCATCCCTCTGTAAGTACTTGGTAAAAACGGGGCCTGACCTTCCTTCACAAGGAATAAAGACAAATTATATGCTCCAAGGGTTCTTTATTACATGATAATAGGATGACATAAGAAAGAAATAACTAAACATCACAGTAGACATTTGTAGCAATCACCAACACATACATATACATAGAGCCTGAAAATAAAAGACATAGTTAGATAAAGTTACATATACATGGAACACCTCACCATGATCTTAGGCATCTTTACATCTGAAGAAGGGTCCGTCTCTCTTTCCCTCTCTGGTTGGGTCAGGACTCTCTGTTCCACAAACACAACTGCACGTCTGCACCGTGATGTATCATCAGACCGCCAAAACCACCAGACCAGCATCTCACCCTCTCTCGGACCCCCTTTCTCTAATATAGAATGCAGCTCTCCATCGAAGTTTCTAGTAAACTCCGCCTACAGTTCTCACTGGATTCCTGTACCACCTCGTGCCAAGGAAGCACAACAAGCAGCTGGCCAAGCGTTTTGCTATGACTCCGGCATCGAGTGAGCACATTCCTCTGATAAGAACCGGTCCTCTCTGGTTCACTGCTGGTGAACAACACATGGAAACTAAAATATAACCTCTCAACTAAAGAGGCTCAGAAGATGGCTGCAGTTTAGAATATGAAGTTGCTCAAGCATAGGCCTATTCTCCTGCAAAGAGACAAAATTATTATGCAAGAAGGCATAAGATCATGCCAAAGCCAATAGGCAAGCCCCTTCAAGTCTACACATCACTATGTCTATGTGATGATATGAATTGCAAAGCAAGATAACATGAAAGCATGTCAAAGGCAATAGTCAGCACTGCCATAAAAAAAGGTAAAGTCAGAAACAGGCCTAAATATCACTATATTAGGCTAAAATATGCTTCGATGGTGTTGGACAATGGTCATGGGTGGAATGTAGTGACCGATATTTCTGGTAGATAGTCGGTCTGATTATGACCGTTGTCCACCACCATCTCAGCATATTTTAGATTTGATGCCCTGTGCTATGCCACTGGCTGCCACACCTAGGGCCTGCACATGAAAGTATGCAATGACAAGTACTTGATAGACATCCTTGTGCGAACCGTACCCCTGCATTGGTATCAGCGTGTGAAATGCACTGTGGGAATAGCACCGTACCCCTGCATTGGCATCAGCGTGTGAAACGCACTGTACCCCTGCAATGGAATCAGCGTGTGAAACGCACCGTGTGAAACGCACCGTACCCCTGCATTGGCATCAGCATGTGAAACGCACCGTGGTAATAGCACCGTACCCCTGCATTGGCATCAGCGTGTGAAACGCACTGTGTGAAATGCACCGTACCCCTGCACCATACCCTTGCACCGTGTGAAATGCACCATACCCCTGCACCGTACCCTTGCACCGTACCCCTACATTCCGGGCGTGTGTGTGCATCGTATCCCTATTGTAATCATGCCATACGCGAGCGCACCGTACCCCTACATTCCGGGCGTGTGTACACATTGTATCACTATTGTAATCATGCCATACACGAGCACACCGTACCCCTACATTTCGAGCGTGTGTGTGCATCGTATCACTATTGCAATTGTGCCATACGCGAGTGCATGAAACGCACCGTACAGGTGTGTGGATCTCAAAATTACTTAGGGGACGAGTGGTAGGCCCTGAATGCATCCTGGGTGTCATGGATACTGAGATTTGAGTGTTTGCTACAGGTGCCCTGCAAAAGTCAGTTGGCCCAAAAAATACAATGTTGCAAAATGATTGTCGAGCTGAAGCTCAAATTATGGCACGATGTGAATGCGTGTCAGAGCCGTATGTTTAAAGGGATTGGAGGAAACGTACGATGCGAACGAATCTGACCTATCACTCTGTACTCCTCGAACTGAAAGCCCCTCAGCAGCACTGATTTAAGGCAGTGTTAGACCTTGCATCTTTGGCGTGGTTTCCCCTATCTTTTTGCCTCTACCTCCTGTATTTTTGATGCTGTGTTGGATTTCGTTTTTGCTGGTTTAGATGCTTTGGACACTCTGCCACTGCTGATCAGTGCCAGAGTGTAAGTGCTCCCTATGTAAATTGTTATTCTGATTGGATATACATGTTTGGCATATTTGTATCACCATGAAGTCCCTAGTAAAGTGCACTGGGTGTGCCAGGGCTGGTGATGACAAATGCTACTAGTGGGCCTGCAGCACTGTTTGTGCCACCCACAGGAGTAGCCCTAAAATGATGTCTCAGGCCTGACACTGAAGTGCCTGTGGTGTACGTAATTCAGATAATCCTAACACAAGTAAGGGTAGTTGCAAAAAGAAACTTACAAATTTATTTCCATATAAAACTATATCATTTTTAATGATTTTTCATGTTAAAAACCAGTATTTTGATACATCCACATTACAAAAAGAGGAAAATATAAACACAAAACACAAATCATACAATTCTTTTAAAATATAATCACACAATATTAAAAAGAACAAAAGTGGCAGTCAATGCTTTCGACGCGCGTTTCGGCATTCAAAGAAAACGCCTTCTTCAGGAGCCACAAATTAGATCTGTAAAATATAATAAGTAAACATAAAATGACTTACATTTATTTAAAAGAGATTTACTTCATTTATCATTAAAACATCATACAAGGCATGATTTTTTCAATACGTCTGTGTGCAGTTTAGAACTGCCATGTCCTCCTGGTCAGTGTCCCCACTGACCAGGCCTAACCATTCCCTTTTTGTGCGCATCAGTCACCCCTATGGAAGGAACAAGGTACCCCCCTGGGCAGGGTGCAGTGTATGTAAAAGGTAGAGCATATACTAGTGCAGGTGACATGCTCTGGTAGTGAATGGCAGCCATTTTCGTTTTTCACTATTGTAATGCTATCTTGCTCCATAGATTAACATGGGGGATGCTGGCTACAGTGGTTAACAGCATTTCTTCCCATAGGAACAAGATAGGACATAAGTATCTAGTATTCCTGAACTCAGAATTTAATAACACATCTTTTATGAAAGGTTGTTTTTAAATCCTGTGTTTGAGAACAGCACTTTTAAAAAGTTGCTGTTCTCTTGTCTGACCCTTCTGTGTGCCTGGGCCTGTTTGTATATTGACTGTCTGGTTTGAGAGTGACAGGGGCTGGGGATTCCCCAGGAGGCTGGCTGAGTCAGCCCTAGGCTGAATGACTGCATTTGCAACTGGAGTGGTGGGAGGAGTTAGTACCTGGGCCTGAATGGGGCTGTGCCTGCCTTCCACAATGCTGGCTCCACCTCCTGCTGGGTGGCTGACGGCCCTGCCCCTCACTCTGAAAGCAAAGAAGCAGCCAGCAAAATAAAGTACTCAGGAAACACCCAGAACTGGTTCAGACCGGGCTCAGGGCCCACATGCACAGAGAGAATAAAGACTTTAGGGGTATAAGTACAGGACCCCTGACAACAGAAAATTAGATCATCCTAGAATCAAGAAGGAACCTCTGCCAAGGAGAAAGCTGAAACTGAAGAAGGAAGACTGTCCTGCTGTTGCTCTACAGGACTGACCTGTTGCTTTGCTGCCAAGGAGAGGGGAAGGACTTTGCTGCTGAGCTGTGTCCCCTGTCTTGAAGGAATCTCAAAGGGCCTGAGTAGAGCTGGCTCCCTGTTCTGAAGTCCCAAGAACAAAAGGACTTCACCCCCAGCTTCCCTGAACTCTGCTGAGAGAGTTCTGTCCTTCCTAGAGTGCTTGATCCAATTGTGGGGCCTCTGGAAGTTGTACCTGTGCTGGGAAGCTTGAAACTAAGCTTGAGAGACTTTTGAAATTGAAAAGTGTTGCATCGCTCGCTTGCGGAGCGCATCCCGACAGTGCGAGAAGATTCCCGCCGCTACGAAGGACGAGACCGTCGCAGCGCCTGACGCCGCTGCCAGAGCCGTCGCATCCTTCGTTTGCGGGACGCACCAGACTGGTGCGGGAAAGTCAAACATCGCTGCGAGTGTCGTTGCAGAGCCTGTCGTCGCTGGGTAAGATCGCCGCACCGCTTGTTTGCAGACCGCATCACGTCGCTGCGAGCATCGTCGCAGAACCATCGCATCGAGGAGCTGCGAGAGAGAAGATCACCGCTGGACCGCGCATCGTCGCCCCGGAGATCGTCGCAGCCCCTACGAGATCGTCGCATCGTGCCTTTGCGAGAACAGACTTCCTACGGAACCTACGCACCGGAATCCATACAAGTTGCCTTCCTCCCATTACAGACCGGATTCGTCGCAACACGCCCGCTGCTGCAGCGGGGCTGTCGCAAACGCCTCCCCAGGGTCTCAGGAGCAACGCATCGCTTGTTTTCCACCGCACCAGCTTCTGCTTTTGGAACTTTGTTGCAACTAAAAGGTACTGTGAGTAAACATGACGCAATTGTGAACTTTTCAAGCATCTGTAGAGAATTCTACTGCAACGTAGAGAATTCTATTGCAACCTTAAGAACTCTTTTGAAACCATATTCTTGAACTGTGTATGTTGGATTTTTGTCGTTTTGGTCTTGTGTAGTTTAAATTAAATACCTTTATTTTTCTAAACTGTTGTGGAGTCAGTTTGTGGTGTTTTCACTGTGTTACTGTGAGTGTTGGTACAAATACTTTACGCATTGCCTCTGGTTAGCCTAGACTGCTCGTGCCAAGCTACCTAGAGGGTGAGCAGGGGTTATCTCAGAGGGTTATCTCCTTGCCCTGACTAGAAGCAAGGGTCCCTATTTGGACAGTGGTACCTACCTCTGCCAACTAGAGATGCCCAGTTCTAACATTGGTGGCAGCAGTGGGATTTGAACTTGTATTTGTACTTGACCTACAGTAATTGGTGTACATCACTAGTGAGTGCAGACCACTACGCAACTGCATACTACTGGTTTTTGATTTTTGATTCGATTTTTGAGTAACTCTTCAAAGCATCATGTCTGCAAAAGGAAAGGCACTCAGTGAGGGAGCAGAAGCAGAATTGGAGTTTGTCATTGGAGATTTGTATTCATACAAAGTTGAGCATCTTAGGAAATTCTGCCTTGAGTTTGAGTGCCCCATAAAGAGCGCCTACAGAAAGGAGGAGCTGCAGAGAATCTTGAAGGCCCATTGGGAGGCACAAGAGGGAAATGATGATGTGGATGTAGAAAATAGCTTTCAAGTCACAGATCTGCCAGTGGGCAAAGTAGGTGAAGGAGCTGGCAGCAACCATTCCAGCAGGGGCCTCTCCCCAGAAGAGTTACAAGAAAATCAGAGAGTAAGAGAGTATGAGTTGGAAGTCATGAAAATGAAAATGAAGCAATTGGAAGTAGAAAAGGCGGCGGAGGAGAGCAAAAATGCCCGTGCCTTAGAGAGAAGAAATTGCTTTTGGCTCATGAGTTGAGCATGAGAGAACTGGATCTTAAAGCCAAGGAGGTGGATGCCAGTTCTAATGGTGGCAGCGTGCAGCCAGTGCATGGGGGTAAAGTATATATTAATAAACAACAAACTTAGGGGTCTAATAAAGAAAACCAATAATGATTCTATATTGTTGTGCCCCTGTCAATTGTACATCAGGACAAACACAGTGGACTAACAGACCATATCTCCAAAGGTGAAGCACCAGTAAACGTAAGTCACCCCTGGTTAAGGATTCCCATCAAAGGTCTTGTATGGATCAATATTCTCATTTGGTAATCCTTATCGGGTATTGTATCTCTTGATCATTGAGACCAGCATACCCTGATAGCCAGTTCGGGGTAGCGACCCACAATCACTCGGTACTACCACATGATGTTGATATGATGGGAAAGTGCAGTGCAAAAACAAATAAGTGGTGATTAAAAAAGGATAGGAACTTAACAAAAACAATTTTAATAGAAGTTAGCCCCTTCCTCTTTAAAAACAAGAACAGTATAACAACATAATCGCAGTTCACACAAATAGCTGCGAGGAGACCAACATGTTTCAGCCACGGGATGGTTACCTAGGCTTTCGTCAGGGTCTCTGTTCTATATATATGCTACTGATTCAAAATGACTGAAGTGTGAAAAACTATACAAAAAAACACACAAGTGAACAACAGTAAAGGATATGATGTTCCTTCATCTGTGTAAACTCCTCTCTTCGGTACCTGGTTAACTTAATACTGTATGTAGGGAACAAACGTACAAGTGAAACACAATCAGATATCATGGTCTGTTACAAGAGGTGTAATATGTCTAAATAAGTACCAAAAACTCAAACAATCATTTACTCACCCAGAGTGCCCGGGGAGTGGACCTCACCTCTTCCTGGACCTGGCTCAGGATATGTGAGACCCCGCTCTACAAGGACAAAAGCCAACTTCGTAAGGACAAGGAACAGAGGGATCTACCGTAGATCTACTCTGGCAATGTACAAGGAAAAGAAGTACCAAAGTCTTCTATCAATGGAGCTCAATAGCACCAACCCACTGGTTCCCACTTCAACCTGCTCACCATTCTATTGTTAACTATAGTTAAAATCACTATTAGCGTTTCTACCGCTATTTAGAGAAGACACAAGGCAAATAGAAACACAAAAATTACATTCAGGACGGTGGAAAAGGGCTCCTACCTGTCCGTCGTTGTCTCAGACTGTTGCTGAGTCAGTGGGAGGCACCGGATGTCTTACGTGGCTCCCATTTCACCAAATAGTCATCCGTAAAGTATATATTCCCAAAGACCTGGTACAGAATTACCATAGGAGTGAGGATATTTATGCCTGGTTCACTTCGTATGAAATTGCATTGAAGATGAATGGTGTGCCTGATCAGCATTGGGGGCGGGCCTGTGGAAACATTTTGAGGCTTCTGGGAGGAGTGCTCTAGAGCCCTTAGAATTAGCAGGTGCCATGACCTACCCCAATATGAAGGAGGCCTTATGTCTCAGGTATGGCCTTACTCCAGAGCAGTATAGACTGCAGTTTAGAAACTCCAAGAAGAGAGAGTCTGAGACTTGGATGGAGTGTGTGAATTTGTACTCGCGTGCACTGGAAGGTCGGATGAAGGGCAGTAAAGTAACTGATTTTAAGGGGTTGTTGCATTTAATCAGTTGGGAGCACTTGAGTAGTCTTTGTGTTCCAGAGCTGCGCCAGCATCTTTTAGACAGCAAGCTGACAGACCCCATTGAGCTTGCTAAGGAGGCGGACCGCTGGACCAGTACCAGGGTCCACAGAGGAATTGTGGGTACCACAGCCAAAGGTGGGCAGGGTCCCCAGCAGAAGAGTGTGGGGGGACAAGGGTAACCAAAAGGAGTTCTCACAAGGGCCCCAAAATTGTTCCCAGGGAAAGGAATCCCAACTCCCCAAACCTAGACAGCCATGGCCCCCTAAGGGCAGGCGGGACAATAGAGACAGAAGAGATAACCAAGGTCCCCCTACCTGCTATCACTGCAATGAGGTGGGCCACATTGCTCCAAGCTGTCCCAAGAAGAAGCTAGCACCCACTGGTGCCCCCGCCCCAGCGTTAGCTAGTGTAGCTTTGGGAGGGGATTTGGTTTCTAGAGACTGGGGGGAGCTAGCAGTTATGACCCTTGTCTCTCTAGGAGACCAAGAGGTGGTCCAGGAAACCTTACTGCCCTCTAACACTAAGAAATATGGGCAGAAGGTGACCATCAATGGAAGGGAGGTTGAGGCTCTGAGAGACACAGGAGCCAGCGTGACATCCATGAGGTGTCAGTGGGTGTCTGAAGAGCAAATCATCCCTGATGTACTCCGCCCTGTAGTGGCCGCTGACAGCTCAGTGCGCCTCTGCAAGTTGGCCCGTGTTCCCTTTGCATGGGGGGGAGTCTCTGGTCTTTTGGAAGTAGTTGTGAGTGATGCCTTGCCTGTAGACTGTCTGTTAGGTAACGACCTGGAGAGTTCTCCATGGAAGGATGTAGAACACAGATTTCACTTGGAGATGTTGGGTCTGCCTGCGTGGATCTGTGTGACCAAGCGTGCTATGGCAGCCAATAAGGGTGATTCAGCAGAACTGGAGCCTGAAACAGTGGCCCAGAGACCTGCCAGGAGAGGAAGAGGCAGAGGGCGCGGGAAACCAGCCCCAGCCGTTCCCACAGTCCAGGAGGAAGCAGAACCTGAGGGGGATGCCCTGGAACCTACAGGGGAACAGGTGGCCGAACTGGGAGACCTACCTGAGCTGACCCATTGGCAGCAGGAAGGTGGTCCCTCCAGGGAGGAATTCTGCCAGACGCAGAAAGAATGCCCTTCCCTCATTGGTCTGCGGCAACAGGCTGCAGATCAGGCAGCAGGTGGAGCAGCCAGAGATCACTTTATCTACTGGGAAGATGACCTACTATATAGCGAGCCTAAGTTTGCTGAGCCCGGTGCAGCCCGTGTGCTGGTGGTACCCGAGCGCTTCAGATACTTCCTAATGGGTCTGGCTCATGACGTGCCTCTTGCAGGACATCTGGGGCAAGACAAGATCCTGAACAGGCTTGTCACCCACTTCCACTGGCCCCAGATGAGAAAGCATGTTGGTTCCTTTTGCAGATCTTGCCAAACCTGTCAAGCCAGTGGCAAGACTGGAATGAAGTTGAAGGCACCCCTTCAGCCCTTCCCAGTGGTGAGCACCCCTTTCGAGCGGGTGGGCATAGACATTGTAGGGCCCCTGGACCCCAAGACAGCCTTAGGCAACAGGTTCATCCTGGTCTTGGTGGACCATGCCACCCGGTACCCGGAAGCAGTCCCTCTCAGGACAATCACAGCACCCGTGGTGGGCCGTGCATTGATGGGGATCTTTTCCCGTGTGGGGTTCCCCCGAGAGGTGGTCTCCGACCGGGGTACCAACTTCATCTCTAAGTACATGAAGTCTCTGTGGGAGGAGTGTGGGGTAACTTATAAGTTCACCACTCCTTACCACCCTCAAGGAAATGGGTTGGTTGAAAGGTTCAACTGGACCCTGAAAGGTATGATTATGGGCCTAGCGGAGCCCATGAGACGGAAGTGGGACGTCTTGTTACCATGCCTGTTGTTTGCCTACAGGGAGGTACCTCAGAAGTCTTTAGGGTTCAGTCCCTTTGAACTCCTGTATGGCCACCCTGTTAGAGGACCTCTCTCACTGGTGAAGGAGGGTTGGGAAAAGTCCCGTGGGAAAACCCCCCAGGATGTGTTCAGCTATGTGCTGGCCATCCGCAACCAGACAATACGCTTCAGGAAGCTCGCTCAGGCGAACCTGGAAGCAAGCCAGGAAGAGATGAAAAGATGGTACGACCAGAATACCACTCTGGTCGAATTTCAGCCTGGGCAGAAAGTGTGGCTGATGGCACCAGTGGAGCCTTGTGCGCTCCAAGACAAGTGGACTGGGCCATATGAGGTGGTGGAAAGGAAGAGTGAGGTAACCTACCTGGTTAACCTGAGGACTCCCAGGCAGCCCCTGGGAGTCTTGCATGTGAACCGCCTCAAACCACACTTTGAGAGGTCTGAAGTGACTATGCTCATGGCTACAGATGCAGGAATGGAAGAGGATAGTGTTCCTCTCCCTGACCTCCTGGCAGTTAAGGAGCAAGATGGGTCCTCTCGCCCACCCTGACCCCAGAGCAGCAGAGGGACTGTCACCAAGTGTTGGGTCAGTTTTCCTCCCTGTTCTCCCTGACCCCATGTGTCACCAACTGGTGTGTCCATGATGTGGACACTGGAGACAGTCTGCCTGTGAAACACAAATTTTACAGGGTAGCTGACAAGGTCAGGGCCAGCATCAAGGAAGAGGTTTCCAAGTTGTTGGCGCTAGGGGTGATTGAGCCCTTCAGCAGCCCCTGGGCTAGCCCAGTGGTCTTGGCGCCCAAGAAAGCTGCTACGCCCGGTGGCCCTCCAGAACTCTGGTTTTGCGTGGACTACCGTGGGCTCAATGCGGTCACGAAGACTGACGCACACCCCATCCCCAGAGCTGATGAGCTCGTGGATCGGTTGGGAGCTGCCCAGTACCTCAGTACATTTGATTTGACTTCTGGGTACTGGCAGATTGCCTTAACTGATGGGGCCAAAGAGAGGTCAGCATTTTCAACGCCAGAGGGGCACTTCCAGTTCCGAGTCATGCCCTTTGGGTTGAAAAATGCCCCTGCCACCTTTCAGAGACTGGTTAACCAGGTATTGCCCGGGCTGGAGGAATTCAGCGCCGCATACCTGAAAGACATTGCTGTGTTCAGCTCCACGTGGGAGGAACACTTGCAACACCTCTGTGAAGTTTTGAAGGCTCTGCAAAGGGCAGGCCTCACTATCAAGGCCAGCAAGTGCCAGGTAGGGCAGGGATCTGAGGTGTATTTGGGACACCAGGTGGGGAGCGGCCAGGTGGCGCCCCTACAGGCAAAGATTGATACCATTCTGGCTTGGGAGCCCCCCAAGACCCAGACAGAGGTGAGAGCCTTTTTAGGACTCACCGGGTATTACGGACGGTTTGTCAAGGGATATGGCACCATTGTCGCCCCCTTGACAGAACTCACTTCCAAGAAGTTGCCCAAAAGAGTTGACTGGACTGACGCCTGCCAAACTGCTTTTGATGCCCTGAAAACTGCAATGTGCACAGCACCGGTGCTCAAGGCACCTGACTTTTCCAGTGAGTTCGTAGTACAGACAGACGCTTCAGAGCATGGTGTGGGAGCAGTACTCTCACAAGTCACTGAGGAAAATGGAGACCAGCCGGTAGCTTTCATTAGTAGGAGGCTACTCCCCAGGGAACAGAGGTGGAGTGCGATTGAGAGAGAAGCATTTGCTGTGGTCTGGGCTCTGAAAAAGTTGAGGCCCTACCTGTTTGGGACTCACTTCCGTGTTCAGAACAACCACAGGCCCCTCAGATGGTTAATGCAAATGAGGGGTGAGAACCCAAAACTGTAGAGGTGGTCCATCTCCCTACAGGGAATGGACTTCACGGTGGAACACCGCCCTGGTACAGAACACGCCAATGCTGATGGTCTGTCCAGGTTTTTCCGCCTTAGTGAAGAGAACTCCCAAGAGGGTGGGCAGTTCTCCCCACTTTCAGCTGGAGGGGACACGTGTTAGACCTGGCATCTTTGGCGTGGTTTCCCCTATCTTTTTGCCTCTACCTCCTGTATTTTTGATGCTGTGTTGGATTTCGTTTTTGCTGGTTTAGATGCTTTGAACACTCTGCCACTGCTGATCAGTGCCAGAGTGTAAGTGCTCCCTATGTAAATTGTTATTCTGATTGGATATACATGTTTGGCATATTTGTATCACCATGAAGTCCCTAGTAAAGTGCACTGGGTGTGCCAGGGCTGGTGATGACAAATGCTACTAGTGGGCCTGCAGCACTGATTGTGCCACCCACAGGAGTAGCCCTAAAATGATGTCTCAGGCCTGACACTGCAGTGCCTGTGTGCAGTTTAGAACTGCCATGTCCTCCTGGTCAGTGTCTCCACTGACCAGGCCTAACCCTTCCCTTTTTGTGCGCATCAGTCACCCCTATGGAAGACCCAAGGTACCCCCCTGGGCAGGGTACAGTGTATGTAAAAGGTAGAGCATGTACTAGTGCAGGTGACATGCTCTGGTAGTGAATGGCAGCCATTTTCGTTTTTCACTATTGTAAGGCTATCTTGCTCCATAGATTAACATGGGGGATGCTGGCTACAGTGGTTAACAGCATTTCTTCCCATAGGAACAAGATAGGACATAAGTATCTAGTATCCCTGAACTCAGAATTTAATAACACATCTTTTAGGAAAGGTTGTTTTTAAATCCTGTGTTTGAGAACAACACTTTTAGAAAGTTGCTGTTCTCTTGTCTGACCCTTCTGTCTGCCTGGGCCTGTTTGTATATTGACTGTCTGGTTTGGGAGTGACAGGGGCTGGGGATTCCCCAGGAGGCTGGCTGAGTCAGCCCTAGGCTGAATGACTGCATTTGCAACTGGAGTGGTGGGAGGAGTTAGCACCTGGGCCTGAATAGGGCTGTGCCTGCCTTCCACAATGCTAGCTCCACCTCCTGCTGGGCAGCTGACGGCCCTGTCTCTCACTCTGAAAGCAAAGAAGCAGCCAGCAAAACAAAGTACTCAGCAAACACCCGAAACTGGTTCAGACCGGGCTCAGGGCCCACATGCTCAGAGAGAACAAAGACTTTAAGGGTATAGGTACAGGACCGCTGACAACAGAAAATTAGATCATCCTGGAATCAAGAAGGAACCTCTGCCAAGGAGAAAGCTGAAACTGAAGAAGGAAGACTGTCCTGCTGTTGCTCTGCTGGACTGACCTGTTGCTTTGCTGCCAAGGAGAGGCGAAGGACTTTGCAGCTGAGCTGTGTCCCCTGTCTTGAAGGAATCTCCATGGGCCTGAGTAGAGCTGGCTCCCTGTTCTGAAGTCCCAGGAACAAAAGGACTTCACCCCCAGCTTCCCTGAACTCTGCTGAGAGAGTTCTGTCCTTCCTAGAGTGCTTGATCCAGTTGTGGGGTGTGGGCTTGTGGGCAGGGCGGACCGGAATAACAGGCGTGGAGGACGAATATAGTGAGCAATGTTCAGTGAAGTTTATTGGTAGGTACAGTACAAGGTCCGTATCAACAGCGGGGAAGGAGGGAGTCCAGGTGGATTGTGTAGGGCTGAGGGGTAACGCAAGTAGGGATGGCTCCGGGGTTGCAGTCCTCTGCTGGGCTGAGGTCGTCACGGTAAGAGCCGGATACTGGTACTCCTCGGAGGTATACAAGGGAGAGAGAAAACAGGGGTTAGTCCAGTTCAGCTCCGGACTGTTGAGTGCTTCCACCAGCACCAGGGAGTGAGGGAGTCGGAAAGCGAGCCTGGGGAAGGCGGTAGGGGTAAGAGGGGAGAGGATTTAGCAGGATCAGGAAAGGGAAAAGAGTGCTGGTTGTGGCAGGGTCTGTGCTCGGTTTTATATACAGTGCCTGTGACTTCTATATCTATATTGCTAGTGAGGGGGTGCTCGTGCTCTTTACATGCTATATACAAATATCTACAAATATCTACAAAGGTACACGGAGAAAAAGGATAGAGGTCACTCACGTGCCCCGCCGTAACTCTCATCCGAGTTACGGCCGCTCTCCAGCCACCTCCGGAGGTCGCCACCAGTCCTCCGACCACACGTCGTCTTCCTCCTCCTCCTTTCCTCGCTCCGTCTCCGCTCCGCTCTCCGCTCCTCTCTCCGCTCCGCTCTCCGTCAGGGATTCGACGCCTACCGCTGTCTCCTGCCACGAGTCCGCCGGTGGGAACCTCTCTCCTCCTTTCCCGTCGGCTTTTCTCTGTTCCGGTCGGTTGTTGCAGGCAGTGCTTCCGGGGTCAGTAGGGGCGGTTTCCGGGTCATCGGCCGATGCCTGTCTTCCAGTTGCGGGCACTTCCGGTCCGATGGTCGGGGTGAGGGTTGCCGAGTCCTGGGGGCAGAGAGAGAGAGAGGAAGTCCGAGGGGTAAGTGAGGCAGCGCACCGTGTTGTGGGGAAGGACCCTTGTCGGGAACGCCGCCCCGACGGGGTAGGGACGAGGACGTCTCCACATCCCCTTTCCCTAGCTGTCCTACTAGTAGGGTCTGAATGGGGTGGATAACGAGAGAGGTAGTCCGCATTGCCCTGTTCCAACCCCTTCCGGTGTAGTGTCTTGAACCGAAAGGGCTGTAGAGAGAGAAACCACCGAAGGACTCGGTCATTGTGGCCCCGATTGCGAGCCATCCATTCAAGGGGGGCGTGATCCGTATACAAGAGGAACTCACGCCCCTCCAAGTAATACCGGAGACTGTCCACGGCCCATTTGATCGCCAGGGCCTCCTTCTCGACAACGGCGTAGTTCATCTCACGTGGGAAGAGCTTCCGGCTGAGGTACAGGATTGGTTTCTCGACCCCTGCCGAATCTTTCTGCGACAGGACTGCCCCCAAACCCTGATCGGAGGCGTCTGTCTGCAGGATGAAGGGTCGGGTATAATCAGGGCTGATCAGGACTGGTTCGGACAGCAGGGACTGTTTGAGTAGGTCGAAGGCTTTTAGCATCACAAGAGTGGGATGCATAAACTTTTCCTCGCTTCTAGTGGACTTTTTCAGGAGATCGGTCAAGGGGGCCGCGGTTTGGGAAAAGTTGGGGATAAATCTCCTGTAGTATCCGAGTAAACCTAGGAAGGCACGGAGTTCCTTCTTGGTGTGGGGGAAGGGTATGGCTTGGATGGCCTTGATCTTGTTGTCTTGGGGACGGATGACCCCTTCCCCCAACAGATACCCCAAGTATTTCACGCTTTGGGCCGCCAAAGTGGTCTTGGCGGGGTTGATGGTAAAACCGTGTACCCCCAGCGAGTGTACCACCGAGTGCAAATGCTGCAGATGTTGTTCCCAACTGTCGCTGTGGATGACTATATCATCCAGGTATGCCCCGGCATACTGGGAATGGGGGCGCAATACCAGGTTCATAGCCCTTTGAAAAGTTGCCGGGGCTCCATGGAGCCCGAAAGGGCATAACCTTGAATTGGAACAACCCCTCAGGGGTTGAAAATGCTGTTTTCGGCTTGTCTTCGGGCTTTAAGGGGATCTGCCAATAGCCCTTGCACAAGTCCAGAGTACTGATGTACTGTGCTTTCCCTATGCGCTCCACCATCTCGTCTACGCGAGGTAAAGAGTAGGAATCGAAAGCTGAGATCTTGTTCACCTCTCGGAAATCGATGCAGAAACGGGTGGAACCATCGGGCTTGGGGACTAGAACTATGGGAGAATTCCAGCTGCTGCAGGAGGGTTCTAAGATACCCATCTTCAACATCTGGTTTGTTTCTTCTTTTATCACCGCTCGTCGCGCTTCAGGGATACGATACGGTCTCTGTCTCACGGTTTTCCCTGGGTCTGTGTGGATTGCATGTTCCACTATGGTTGTGTGACCCGGCAGGGACGAAAACACGGACTGTACCGAGGACAAAACATGTCTGAGGTCCTTTTTGTTGCTGTCAGGGAGATCTGGGTCTAGGCACTTCTCAAATGGGAGTGAGGAGGTGTTCATCAGGACAGGGCGGGGGCCTTCCCATTTTTTCAGAAGATTGATATGGTAGATCTGTGTGATCCCTCGGGCGGAGTCCGTTTCCACGTCATAGGTAACGGGAGTCACCTGTTTTAAGATGGTGAACGGGCCCTGCCACTGCCCTAACAGCTTGTGATCTGATGAGGGGAGGAGTAGCAACACCAGGTCCCCAGGGTTAAAGGAGCGGGCTTTTGTTCCTTTGTCGTATTGTTGTTTCTGAGTGCCTTGGGACACTACCATGTTCTGTCGTACGATCTCCCGGATTTGTCCTAAGTGGGTTCGGAGGTTGTCGACATACTCAGGGAGGGGCCGGGTTCGGTCGGGTTCTGCTTCCCAGGCCTCGCGAGCCATGTCCAACAGAGTCCTGGGGGCTCGTCCATATAACAGTTCATAAGGGGAAAACCCGGTACTGCTTTGTACCTTACAGCGGATGGTGAAAAGGGCCAGGGGAAGCATCTCCTCCCACCTTTTACTTTCGAGGCCCAGGAGCTTCTTAAGGGTGGACTTCAGGGTGGCGTTATATCGCTCCACCAACCCGTCAGTCTGGGAGTGGTAGGCGGACGTTCTGATCTGCTTGATACCCAGATGGGCGCATACTTGGCGCATGAGGGCAGACACGAAAGGCGTCCCTTGATCGGTGAGGATCTCATGAGGGAACCCTACCCTGCTGAAGATGGAGATGAGGGCTTTCGCTATGTTTTGGGTTGTGGGGTGTTTCAAGGGGACTGCTTCGGGGAAGCGTGTGGCATAGTCCACTAACACCAGTGCGTATCTGCACCCGCTCCTAGAGGGCAATAAGGGGCCTATCAGGTCCATCCCCACTCTGGAAAAAGGGACATCGATGAGAGGGAGGGGTTGGAGAGGAACCCTGGGGGGGGCGATACCTACTGTTTCTCTGACAAACCGGGCATTCCCTGCAATATCGTTTTATTTGTCCGTGTACCCCTGGCCAATAGAACTTCTCGAGGACGGTTTGTCCGTTTTTTTCGTCACTGAAGTGTCCTCCCAGCAGGTGGCTGTGGGCCAGAAACAGTACCTTGTCCCTAAACAACCCAGGGATAACCAGTTGGGACGGAAGCTGCGGTCCCCCTTTTCTATACAGGAGTCCATTCTTTCTGAAAAAGTAGGGACCTACTTTCAGGGGGTCCTCGTTGTCCAGGGCACTGTTCCAGGCTTCGTGTAATACGGGGTCTTCTTGCTGGGTTGCACGAAATTCCCTATCGGTTTCCCAGGGATGGTTCTCTACTTGAGCCGGGTATGCACTGGTAAAGTCCCTCCTTTCTCTCTTCTTTTGCTTCTTGGTTTTTCCGGGTTTTGATGATGAGTCCGCAGGAGGAAGCACATGAGGAAGAGGGGCTTCTGCCCACCATTTCTTTAGGGAGTCGGTAGTGTCCTGGAGGAGGTGGGGAAGACCACTGTAGTCACTACCCAGAATAGCCTGTTCAGGGAGAGCGGGTATCAATCCGACGGTTAGCATACTTCCTTCGTCTGAGGGGTGTTGTATCCGGACTCGGGTTGTCGGATAGCTCTTGGTGTCGCCATGGACACATTTGATTGCGACTGTTCCGGTCACTGCACCGACCGGTTGGGGTAGTTCTTGGGGTCGTATGACGCTCTGTCTACAACCCGTATCAGCCAGTGCCAACATACGCTGACCATCGATCCGTACCGGACAGTGGAAAGGCGGTGGGGTGGCATCAGCATTGAGACAGACGTAGTTTCGGGCCATTCCTATGTCCATAGGCTCTTTCTTTTGAGGACACATACGTGCTATGTGTCCGTACCCACCACAGTGATAACACTGAGGCCCAGGAGGGTTGGGCCGAGGCATAACCGGGTAGGGGAACAAAGGGACCGGGTCCGTTCTTCTTGCAGCGATGGGCGGTCTTTGGGGTCGGGAATGACTGCCATGTGGAGCACGCGGATGCGGCTCCTCCTTGATTCGTTGTGATTCCTGGGCTCGGCTGTAGGCACTGGCTATCTCCACAGCGCTATCAAGAGTCAGGCGGGCGTGTTGTCGTACCCATTTTTGGGTGGTTGGATGTAGGGACGCTAAGTACTGCTCGAGGTATATCTTGGCCATGATATCCTCCTTGGTGGCTGTGGCCGGTTTTAGCCACCGATTAGCCAGGTCCTATATACGGAACGAGAGAGCTCGAGGCGTTTCCTGGGGTCCTTCCTTAGCCTGACGTAGACGCACCCTGTAGTTCTCATCGTCAATCCCCAGACGCTCCAGAATGCATGTTTTGATGTCGTTGTAGGGGGTCTGTCCCTGTATATTTGCCTGTTGATAGGCCGCCTGGAGCTCACCAGTTAACAGGGGACCCAGGTAGTGGCCCCAGCGGTCAACAGGCCAGGCCGCTGCCTGGGCAAGGCGCTCGAAATTAGTAAAAAAATAGTCAGGGTCTTCGCCAGGTACATATTTTTGCAGGACCACTGAGGGCAAGGAAGTTACAGGTCGCTGTTGCCCCATGACAGTGGTCAGTTTCTCTAGGGCTTGATCCTGTGAAGCCCCCTGGCCTTTCAGGACATCATGTAGTTGCCCTCTGTCGTCCTCTGCGGTTTTGAGGAAACGTTCCATCATTTTACCGAGTTCCTCCTGGGTCTCCGCGAGCTTCTTTACTGCGGCCTCCATGCCTCCGGTTGATCCCACTTCTGACACCACCTGTGGGCTTGTGGGCAGGGTGGACCGGAATAACAGGCGTGGAGGACGAATATAGTGAGCAATGTTCAGTGAAGTTTATTGGTAGGTACAGTACAAGGTCCGTATCAACAGCGGGGAAGGAGGGAGTCCAGGTGGATTGTGTAGGGCTGAGGGGTAACGCAACTAGGGATGGCTCCGGGGTTGCAGTCCTCTGCTGGGCTGAGGTCATCACGGTAAGAGCCGGATACTGGTACTCCTCGGAGGTATACAAGGGAGAGAGAAAACAGGGGTTAGTCCAGTTCAGCTCCGGACTGTTGAGTGCTTCCACCAGCACCAGGGAGTGAGGGAGTCGGAAAGCGAGTGTGGGGAAGGCGGTAGGGGTAAGAGGGGAGAGGATTTAGCAGGATCAGGAAAGGGAAAAGAGTGCTGGTTGTGGCAGGGTCTGTGCTCGGTTTTATATACAGTGCCTGTGACTTCTATATCTATATTGCTAGTGAGGGGGTGCTCGTGCTCTTTACACGCTATATACAAATATCTACAAATATCTACAAAGGTACACGGAGAAAAAGGATAGAGGTCACTCACGTGCCCCGCCGTAACTCTCATCCGAGTTACGGCCGCTCTCCAGCCACCTCCGGAGGTCGCCACCAGTCCTCCGACCACACGTCGTCTTCCTCCTCCTCCTTTCCTCGCTCCGTCTCCGCTCCTCTCTCCGCTCCGCTCTCCGTCAGGGGTTCCACGCCTACCGCTGTCTCCTGCCACGAGTCCGCCGGTGGGAACCTCTCTCCTCCTTTCCCGTCGGCTTTTCTCTGTTCCGGTCGGTTGTTGCAGGCAGTGCTTCCGGGGTCAGTAGGGGCGGTTTCCGGGTCATCGGCCGATGCCTGTCTTCCGGTTGCGGGCACTTCCGGTCCGATGGTCGGGGTAAGGGTTGCCGAGTCCTGGGGGCAGAGAGAGAGAGAGGAAGTCCGAGGGGTAAGTGAGGCAGCGCACCGTGTTGTGGGGAAGGACCCTTGTCGGGAACGCCGCCCCGACGGGGTAGGGACGAGGACGTCTCCACATGGGGCCTCTGGAAGTTGTACCTGTGCTGGGAAGCTTGAAACTAAGCTTGAGAGACTTTTGAAATTGAAAAGTGTCGCATCGCTCGCTTGCGGAGCGCATCCCCGACAGTGCGAGAAAATTCCCGCCGCTACGAAGGACGAGATCGTCGCAGCGCCTGACGCCGCTGCCAGAGCCGTCACAGCCTTCGTTTGCGACACGCACCAGACCGGTGTGGGAAAGTCGAACATCGCTGCGAGTGTCATCGCAGAGCCTGTTGTCGCTGGGTGAGATCACCACACCGCTTGCTTGCGGACTGCATCACGTCGCTACGAGCATCGTCGCAGAACCATCGCATCGAGGAGCTGCGAGAGAGAGGATCACCGCTGGACCGCGCATCGTCGCCCCGGAGATCGTCGCAGCCCTTACGAGATCGTCGCATCGTGCCTTTGCGAGAACAGACTTCCTACGGAACCTACGCACCGGAATCCGGATTCATCGCAACACGCCCGCTGCTGCAGCGGGGCTGTCCCAAACGCCTCCCCAGTGTCTCAGGAGCAACGCATCGCTTGTTTTCCACCGCACCAGCTTCTGCTTTTGAAACTTTGTTGTAACTAAAAGGTACTGTGAGTAAACGTGACGCAACTGTGAACCTTTCACGCATCTGTAGAGAATTCTACCGCAACGTAGAGAATTCTATCGCAACCTTAAGAACTCTTTTGAAACCATATTCTTGAACTGTGTATGTTGGATTTTTGTCGTTTTGGTCTTTAGATTAAACACCTTTATTTTTCTAAACTGTTGTGAAGTCAGTTTGTGGTGTTTTCACTGTGTTACTGTGAGTGTTGGTACAAATACTTTACGCATTGCCTCTGGTTAGCCTAGACTGCTCGTGCCAAGCTACCTAGAGGGTGAGCAGGGGTTATCTCAGAGGGTTATCTCCTTGCCCTGACTAGAAGCAAGGGTCCCTATATGGACAGTGGACCTACCTCTGCCAACTAGAGACCCCCAGTTCTAACATTGGTGGCAGCGGTGGGATTTGAACTTGTATTTGTACTTGACCCACAGTAATTGGTGTACATCACTAGTGAGTGCAGACCACTACGCCACCGCTTCCTACTGGTTTTTGATTTTTTATTCGATTTTTGAGTAACTCTTCGAAGCATCATATCTGTAAAAGGAAAGGCACTCAGTGAGGGGGCAGAAGCAGAATTGGAGTTTGTCATTGGAGATTTGTATTCATACAAAGTTGAGCATCTTAGGAAATTCTGCCTTGAGTTTGAGTGCCCCATAAAGAGCGCCTACAGAAAGGAGGAGCTGCAGAGAATCTTGAAGGCCCATTGGGAGGCACAAGAGGGAAATGATGATGTGGATGTAGAAAATAGCTTTCAAGTCACAGATCTGCCAGTGGGCAAAGTAGGTGCAGGAGCTGGCAGCAACCATTCCAGCAGGGGCCTCTCCCCAAAAGAGTTACAAGAAAATCAGAGAGTAAGAGAGTATGAGTTGGAAGTCATGAAAATGAAAATGAAGCAATTGGGAGTAGAAAAGGCGGCGGAGGAGAGCAAAAATGCCCGTGCCTTAGAAGAGAAGAAATTGCTTTTGGCTCATGAGTTGAGCATGAGAGAACTGGATCTTAAAGCCAAGGAGGTGGATGCCAGTTCTAATGGTGGCAGCGCGCAGCCAGTGCATGGGAGTAAAGTATATATTCCCAAAGACCTGGTACAGAATTACCATAGGAGTGAGGATATTTATGCCTGGTTCACTTCGTATGAAATTGAATTGAAGATGAATGGTGTGCCTGATCAGCATTGGGGGGCAGGCCTGTGGAAACATTTTGAGGCTTCTGGGAGGAGTGCTCTAGAGCCCTTAGAATTAGCAGGTGCCATGACCTACCCCAATATGAAGGAGGCCTTATGTCTCAGGTATGGCCTTACTCCAGAGCAGTATAGACTGCAGTTTAGAAACTCCAAGAAGAGAGAGTCTGAGACTTGGATGGAGTGTGTGAATTTGTACTCGCGTGCACTGGAAGGTTGGATGAAGGGCAGTAAAGTAACTGATTTTAAGGGGTTGTTGCATTTAATCAGTTGGGAGCACTTGCGTAGTCTTTATGTTCCAGAGCTGCGCCAGCTTCTTTTAGGTGGCAAGCTCACAGACCCCATTGAGATTGCTAAGGAGGCGGACCAGTGGACCAGTCCCAGGGTCCACAGAGGAATTGTGGGTAGCACAGCCAAAGGTGGGCAGGGTCCCCAGCAGAAGATTGGGGGGGACAAGGGTAACCAAAAGGAGTTCTCACAAGAGCCCCAAAATAGTTCCCAGGGAAAGGAATCCCAACCCCCCAAACCTAGACAGCCATGGCCCCCTAAGGGCAGGCGGGACAATAGAGACAGAAGGGATAACCAAGGTCCCTCTACCTGCTATCACTGCAATGAGGTGGGCCACATTGCTCCAAGCTGTCCCAAGAAGAAGCTAGCACCCACTGGTGCCCCCGCCCCAGCGTTAGCTAGTGTAGCTTTGGGAGGGAATTTGGTTTCTAGTGACTTGGGGGAGCTAGCAGTTATGACCCTTGTCTCTCTAGGAGACCAAGAGGTGGTCCAGGAAACCTTACTGCCCTCTAACACTAAGAAATATGGGCAGAAGGTGAGCATCAATGGAAGGGAGGTTGAGGCTCTGAGAGACACAGGTGCCAGCGTGACATCCATGAGGTGTCAGTGGGTGTCTGAAGAGCAAATCATCCCTGATGTACTCCTCCCTGTAGTGGCCGCTGACAGCTCAGTGCGCCTCTGCAAGTTGACCCGTGTTCCCTTTGCATGGGGGGGAGTCTCTGGTCTTTTGGAAGTAGTTGTGAGTGATGCCTTGCCTGTAGACTGTCTGTTAGGTAACGACCTGGAGAGTTCTCCATGGAAGGATGTAGAACACAGATTTCACTTGGAGATGTTGGGTCTGCCTGCGTGGATCTGTGTGACCACGCGTGCTATGGCAGCCAGTAAGGGTGATTCAACAGAACTGGAGCTTGAAACAGTGGCCCAGAGACCTGCCAGGAGAGGAAGAGGCAGAGGGCGCGGGAAACCAACCCCAGCCGTTCCCATGGTCCAGGAGGAAGCAGAACCTGAGGGGGATGCCCTGGAACCTACAGGGGAACAGGTGGCCGAACTGGGAGACCTACCTGAGCTGACCCATTGGCAGCAGGAAGGTGGTCCCTCCAGGGAGGAATTATGCCAGGCGCAGAAAGAATGCCCTTCCCTCATTGGTCTGCGGCAACAGGCTGCAGATCAAGCAGCAGGTGGAGCAGCCAGAGATCACTTTATCTACTGGGAAGATGACCTACTATATAGCGAGCCTAAGTTTGCTGAGCTCAGTGCAGCCCGTGTGCTGGTGGTACCCGAGAGCTTCAGAAACTTCCTAATGGGTCTGGCTCATGACGTGCCTCTTGCAGGACATCTGGGGCAAGACAAGACCCTGAACCGGCTTGTCACCCACTTCCACTGGCCCCAGAAGAGAAAGCATGTTGGTTCCTTTTGCAGATCTTGCCAAACCTGTCAAGCCAGTGGCAAGACTGGAATGAAGTTGAAGGCACCCCTTCTGCCCTTCCCAGTGGTGAGCACCCCTTTCGAGCGGGTGGGCATAGACATTGTAGGGCCCCTGGACTCCAAGACAGCCTTAGGCAACAGGTTCATCCTGGTCTTGGTGGACCATGCCACCCGGTACCCGGAAGCAGTCCCTCTCAGGACAATCACAGCACCCGTGGTGGGCCGTGCATTGATGGGGATCTTTTCCCGTGTGGGGTTCCCCCGAGAGGTGGTCTCCGACCGGGGTACTAACTTCATCTCTAAGCACATGAAGTCTCTGTGGGAGGAGTGTGGGGTAACTTATAAGTTCACCACTCCTTACCACCCTCAAGGAAATGGGTTGGTTGAAAGGTTCAACCGGACCCTGAAAGGTATGATTATGGGCCTAGCGGAGCCCATGAGACGGAAGTGGGACGTCTTGTTACCATGCCTGTTGTTTGCCTACAGGGAGGTACCTCAGAAGTCTTTAGGGTTCAGTCCCTTTGAACTCCTGTATGGCCACCCTGTTAGAGGACCTCTCTCACTGGTGAAGGAGGGTTGGGAAAAGTCCAGTGGGAAAACCCCCCAGGATGTGTTCAGCTATGTGCTGGCCATCCGCAACCAGACACAACGCTTCAGGAAGCTCGCTCAGGCGAACCTGGAAGCAAGCCAGGAAGAGATGAAAAGATGGTACGACCAGAATACCACTCTGGTCAAATTTCAACCTGGGCAGAAAGTGTGGGTGATGGCACCAGTGGAGCCTTGTGCGCTCCAAGACAAGTGGACTGGGCCATATTAGGTGGTGAAAAGAAAGAGTGAGGTAACCTACCTGGTTAACCTGAGGACTCCCAGGCAGCCCCTGAGAGTCTTGCATGTGAACCGCCTCAAACCACACTTTGAGAGGTTTGAAGTGACTATGCTCATGGCTACAGATGCAGGAATGGAAGAGGATAGTGATCCACTCCCTGACCTCCTGGCAGTTAAGGAGCAAGATGGGTCCTCTCGCCCACCCTGACCCCAGAGCAGCAGAGGGACAGTCGCCAAGTGTTGCGTCAGTTCTCCTCCCTGTTCTCCCTGACCCCAGGTGTCACCAACTGCTGCGTCCATGAGGTGGACACTGGAGACAGTCTACCTGTGAAACACAAATTTTACAGGGTAGCTGACAAGGTCAGGGCCAGCATCAAGGAAGAGGTTTCCAAGATGTTGGCGCTAGGGGTGATTGAGCCCTCCAGCAGCCCCTGGGCTAGCCCAGTGGTCTTGGTGCCCAAGAAAGCTGCTACGCCCGGTGGCCCTCCAGAACTCCGGTTATGCGTGGACTACCGTGGGCTCAATGCGGTCATGAAGACTGACGCACACCCCATCCCCAGAGCTGATGAGCTCGTGGATCGGTTGGGAGTTGCCCAGTACCTCAGTACATTTGATTTGACTTCTGGGTACTGGCAGATTGCCTTAACTGATGGGGCCAAAGTGAGGTCAGCATTTTCAATGCCAGAGGGGCACTTCCAGTTCCGAGTCATGCCCTTTGGGTTGAAAAATGCCCCTGCCACCTTTCAGAGACTGGTTAACCAGGTATTGTTCGGGCTGGAGGAATTCAGCGCCGTATACCTGGATGACATTGCTGTGTTCAGCTCCACGTGGGAGGAACACTGGCAACACATCTGTGAAGTGTTGAAGGCTCTGCAAAGAGCAGGCCTCACTATCAAGGCCAGCAAGTGCCAGGTAGGGCAGGGATCTGTGGTGTATTTGGGACACCCGGTGGGGAGCGGCCAGGTGGCGCCCCTACAGGCAAAGATTGATACCATTCTGGATTGTGAGCCCCCAAAACCCAGACAGAGGTGAGAGCCTTTTTAGGACTCACCGGGTATTACAGACGGTTTGTCAAGGGATATGGCACCATTGTCGCCCCCTTGACAGAACTCACTTCCAAGAAGTTGCCCAAAAGAGTTGACTGGACTGACGCCTGCCAAACTGCTTTTCATGCCCTGAAAACTGCAATGTGCACAGAACCGGTGCTTAAGGCACCTGACTTTTCCAGTGAGTTCGAAGTACAGACAGAAGCTTCAGAGCATGGTGTGGGAGCAGTACTCTCAGAAGTCACTGATGAAAATGGAGACCAGCCGGTAGCTTTCATTAGTAGGAGGCTACTCCCCAGGGTACAGAGGTGGAGTGCGATTGAGAGAGAAGCATTTGCTGTGATCTGGGCTCTGAAAAAGTTGAGGCCCTACCTGTTTGGGACTCACTTCCGTGTTCAGACCGACCACAGGCCCCTCAGATGGTTAATGCAAATGAGGGATGAGAACCCAAAACTGTTGAAGTGGTCCATCTCCCTACAGGGAATGGACTTCATGGTGGAACACCACTGTGGTACAGAACACGCCAATGCTGATGGTCTGTCCAGGTTTTTCCGCCTTAGTGAAGAGAACTCCCAAGAGGGTGGGCAGTTCTCCCCACTTTCAGCTGGAGGGGACACGTGTTAGACCTGGCATCTTTGGCGTGGTTTCCCCTATCTTTTTGCCTCTACCTCCTGTATTTTTGATGCTGTGCTGGATTTCGTTTTTGCTGGTTTAGATGCTTTGAACACTCTGCCACTGCTGATCAGTGCCAGAGTGTAAGTGCTCCCTATGTAAATTGTTATTCTGATTGGATATACATGTTTGGCATATTTGTATCACCATGAAGTCCCTAGTAAAGTGCATTGGGTGTACCAGGGCTGGTGATGACAAATGCTACTAGTGGGCCTGCAGCACTGATTGTGCCACCCACAGGAGTAGCCCTAAAATGATGTCTCAGGCCTGACACTGCAGTGCCTGTGTGCAGTTTAGAACTGCCATGTCCTCCTGGTCAGTGTCCCCATTGACCAGGCCTAACCCTTCCCTTTTTGTGCGCATCAGTCACCCCTATGGAAGGCCCAAGGTACCCCCCTGGGCAGGGTGCAGTGTACGTAGAAGGTAGAGCATGTACTAGTGCAGGTGACATGCTCTGGTAGTGAATGGCAGCCATTTTCGTTTTTCACTATTGTAAGGCTATCTTGCTCCATAGATTAACATGGGGGATGCTGGCTACAGTGGTTAACAGCATTTCTTCCCATAGGAACAAGATAGGACATAAGTATCTAGTATCCCTGAACTCAGAATTTAATAACACATCTTTTAGGAAAGGTTGTTTTTAAATCCTGTGTTTGAGAACAGCACTTTTAGAAAGTTGCTGTTCTCTTGTCTGACCCTTCTGTGTGCCTGGGCCTGTTTGTATATTGACTGTCTGGTATGAGAGTGACAGGGGCTGGGGATTCCCCAGGAGGCTGGCTGAGTCAGCCCTAGGCTGAATGACTACATTTGCAACTGGAGTGGTGGGAGTAGTTAGCACCTGGGCCTGAATAGGGCTGTGCCTGCCTTCCACAATGCTGGCTCCACCTCCTGCTGGGCGGCTGACGGCCCTGCCCCTCACTCTGAAAGCAAAGAAGCAGCCAGCAAAACAAAGTACTCAGGAAACACCCAGAACTGGTTCAGACCGGGCTCAGGGCCCACATGCACAGAGAGAACAAAGACTTTAGGGGTATAAGTACAGGACCCCTGCAACAGAAAATTAGATCATCCTGAAATCAAGAAGGAACCTCTGCCAAGGAGAAAGCTGAAACTGAAGAAGGAAGACTGTCCTGCTGTTGCTCTGCTGGACTGACCTGTTGCTTTGCTGCCAAGGAGAGGGGAAGGACTTTGCTGCTGAGCTGTGTCCCCTGTCTTGAAGGAATCTCCAAGGGCCTGAGTAGAGCTGGCTCCCTGTTCTGAAGTCCCAGGAACAAAAGGACATCACCCCCAGCTTCCATGAACTCTGCTGAGAGAGTTCTGTCCTTCCTAGAGTGCTTGATCCAGTTGTGGGGCCTCTGGAAGTTGTACCTGTGCTGGGAAGCTTGAAACTAAGCTTGAGAGACTTTTGAAATTGAAAAGTGTCGCATCGCTCGCTTGCGGAGCGCATCCCCGACAGTGCGAGAAGATTCCCGCCGCTACGAAGGATGAGATCGTCGCAGCGCCTGACGCCGCTGCCAGAGCCGTCACAGCCTTCGTTTGCGGGACACACCAGACCGGTGCGGGAAAGTCGAACATCGCTGCGAGTGTCATCGCAGAGCCTGTCGTCGCTGGGTGAGATCACCGCACCGCTTGCTTGCGGACTGCATCACGTCGCTGCGAGCATCGTCGCAGAACCATCGCATCGAGGAGCTGCGAGAGAGAGGATCACCGCTGGACTGTGCATCGTCGCCCCGGAGATCGTCGCAGCCCCTACGAGATCGTCGCATCGTGCCTTTGCGAGAACAGACGTCCTACGGAACGTACGGACCGGAAACCATACACGTGGCCTTCCTCCCATTACAGACCGGATTCGTCGCAACACGCCCGCTGCTGCAGCGGGGCTGTCCCAAACGCCTCCCCAGGGTCTCAGGAGCAACGCATCGCTTGTTTTCCACCGCACCAGCTTCTGCTTTTGAAACTTTGTTGTAACTAAAAGGTACTGTGAGTAAACGTGACGCAATTGTGAACTTTTCACGCATCTGTAGAGAATTCTACCGCAACGTAGAGAATTCTATCGCAACCTTAAGAACTCTTTTGAAACCATATTCTTGAACTGTGTATGTTGGATTTTTGTCGTTTTGGTCTTTAGATTAAACACCTTTATTTTTCTAAACTGTTGTGAAGTCAGTTTGTGGTGTTTTCACTGAGTTACTGTGAGTGTTGGTACAAATACTTTACGCATTGCCTCTGGTTAGCCTAGACTGCTCGTGCCAAGCTACCTAGAGGGTGAGCAGGGGTTATCTCAGAGGGTTATCTCCTTGCCCTGACTAGAAGCAAAGGTCCCTATATGGACAGTGGTACCTACCTCTGCCAACTAGAGACCCCCAGTTCTAACATTGGTGGCAGCGGTGGGATTTGAACTTGTATTTGTACTTGACCCACAGTAATTGGTGTACATCACTAGTGAGTGCAGACCACTACGCCACCGCTTCCTACTGGTTTTTGATTTTTGATTCGATTTTTGAGTAACTCTTCAAAGCATCATATCTGTAAAAGGAAAGGCACTCAGTGAGGGGGCAGAAGCAGAATTGGAGTTTGTCATTGGAGATTTGTATTCATACAAAGTTGAGCATCTTAGGAAATTCTGCCTTGAGTTTGAGTGCCCCATAAAGAGCGCCTACAGAAAGGAGGAGCTGCAGAGAATCTTGAAGGCCCATTGGGAGGCACAAGAGGGAAATGATGATGTGGATGTAGAAAATAGCTTTCAAGTCACAGATCTGCCAGTGGGCAAAGTAGGTGCAGGAGCTGGCAGCAACCATTCCAGCAGGGGCCTCTCCCCAAAAGAGTTACAAGAAAATCAGAGAGTAAGAGAGTATGAGTTGGAAGTCATGAAAATGAAAATGAAGCAATTGGGAGTAGAAAAGGCGGCGGAGGAGAGCAAAAATGCCCGTGCCTTAGAAGAGAAGAAATTGCTTTTGGCTCATGAGTTGAGCATGAGAGAACTGGATCTTAAAGCCAAGGAGGTGGATGCCAGTTCTAATGGTGGCAGCGCGCAGCCAGTGCATAGGGGTAAAGTATATATTCCCAAAGACCTGGTACAGAATTACCATAGGAGTGAGGATATTTATGCCTGGTTCACTTCGTATGAAATTGCATTGAAGATGAATGGTGTGCCTGATCAGCATTGGGGGGCAGGCCTGTGGAAACATTTTGAGGCTTCTGGGAGGAGTGCTCTAGAGCCCTTAGAATTAGCAGGTGCCATGACCTACCCCAATATGAAGGAGGCCTTATGTCTCAGGTATGGCCTTACTCCAGAGCAGTATAGACTGCAGTTTAGAAACTCCAAGAAGAGAGAGTCTGACACTTGGATGGAGTGTGTGAATTTGTACTCGCGTGCACTGGAAGGTTGGATGAAGGGCAGTAAAGTAACTGATTTTAAGGGGTTGTTGCATTTAATCAGTTGGGAGCACTTGCGTAGTCTTTATGTTCCAGAGCTGCGCCAGCATCTTTTAGGTGGCAAGCTCACAGACCCCATTGAGCTTGCTAAGGAGGCGGACCGATGGACCAGTACCAGGGTCCACAGTGGAATTGTGGGTACCACAGCCAAAGGTGGGCAGGGTCCCCAGCAGAAGAGTGGGGGGGGACAAGGGTAACCAAAAGGAGTTCTCACAAGAGCCCCAAAATAGTTCCCAGGGAAAGGAATCCCAACCCCCCAAACCTAGACAGCCATGGCCCCCTAAGGGCAGGCGGGACAATAGAGACAGAAGGGATAACCAAGGTCCCCCTACCTGCTATCACTGCAATGAGGTGGGCCACATTGCTCCAAGCTGTCCCAAGAAGAAGCTAGCACCCACTGGTGCCCCCGCCCCAGCGTTAGCTAGTGTAGCTTTGGGAGGGGATTTGGTTTCTAGTGACTGGGGGGAGCTAGCAGTTATGACCCTTGTCTCTCTAGGAGACCAAGAGGTGGTCCAGGAAACCTTACTGCCCTCTAACACTAAGAAATATGGGCAGAAGGTGACCATCAATGGAAGGGAGGTTGAGGCTATGAGAGACACAGGAGCCAGCGTGACATCCATGAGGTGTCAGTGGGTGTCTGAAGAGCAAATCATCCCTGATGTACTCCGCGCTGTAGTGGCCGCTGACAGCTCAGTGCGCCTCTGCAAGTTGACCCGTGTTCCCTTTGCATGGGGGGAGTCTCTGGTCTTTTGGAAGTAGTTGTGAGTGATGCATTGCCTGTAGACTGTCTGTTAGGTAACGACCTGGAGAGTTCTCCATGGAAGGATGTAGAACACAGATTTCACTTGGAGATGTTGGGTCTGCCTGCGTGGATCTGTGTGACCACGCGTGCTATGGCAGCCAGTAAGGGTGATTCAACAGAACTGGAGCCTGAAACAGTGGCCCAGAGACCTGCCAGGAGAGGAAGAGGCAGAGGGCGCGGGAAACCAACCCCAGCCGTTCCCATGGTCCAGGAGGAAGCAGAACCTGAGGGGGATGCCCTGGAACCTACAGGGGAACAGGTGGCCGAACTGGGAGACCTACCTGAGCTGACCCATTGGCAGCAGGAAGGTGGTCCCTCCAGGGAGGAATTATGCCAGGCGCAGAAAGAATGCCCTTCCCTCATTGGTCTGCGGCAACAGGCTGCAGATCAAGCAGCAGGTGGAGCAGCCAGAGATCACTTTATCTACTGGGAAGATGACCTACTATATAGCGAGCCTAAGTTTGCTGAGCCCAGTGCAGCCCGTGTGCTGGTGGTACCCGAGAGCTTCAGAAACTTCCTAATGGGTCTGGCTCATGACGTGCCTCTTGCAGGACATCTGGGGCAAGACAAGACCCTGAACCGGCTTGTCACCCACTTCCACTGGCCCCAGAAGAGAAAGCATGTTGGTTCCTTTTGCAGATCTTGCCAAACCTGTCAAGCCAGTGGCAAGACTGGAATGAAGTTGAAGGCACCCCTTCAGCCCTTCCCAGTGGTGAGCACCCCTTTCGAGCGGGTGGGCATAGACATTGTAGGGCCCCTGGACTCCAAGACAGCCTTAGGCAACAGGTTCATCCTGGTCTTGGTGGACCATGCCACCCGGTACCCGGAAGCAGTCCCTCTCAGGACAATCACAGCACCCGTGGTGGGCCGTGCATTGATGGGGATCTTTTCCCGTGTGGGGTTCCCCCGAGAGGTGGTCTCCGACCGGGGTACTAACTTCATCTCTAAGCACATGAAGTCTCTGTGGGAGGAGTGTGGGGTAACTTATAAGTTCACCACTCCTTACCACCCTCAAGGAAATGGGTTGGTTGAAAGGTTCAACCGGACCCTGAAAGGTATGATTATGGGCCTAGCGGAGCCCATGAGACGGAAGTGGGACGTCTTGTTACCATGCCTGTTGTTTGCCTACAGGGAGGTACCTCAGAAGTCTTTAGGGTTCAGTCCCTTTGAACTCCTGTATGGCCACCCTGTTAGAGGACCTCTCTCACTGGTGAAGGAGGGTTGGGAAAAGTCCCGTGGGAAAACCCCCCAGGATGTGTTCAGCTATGTGCTGGCCATCCGCAACCAGACACAACGCTTCAGGAAGCTCGCTCAGGCGAACCTGGAAGCAAGCCAGGAAGAGATGAAAAGATGGTACGACCAGAATACCACTCTGGTCAAATTTCAACCTGGGCAGAAAGTGTGGGTGATGGCACCAGTGGAGCCTTGTGCGCTCCAAGACAAGTGGACTGGGCCATATTAGGTGGTGAAAAGGAAGAGTGAGGTAACCTACCTGGTTAACCTGAGGACTCCCAGGCAGCCCCTGAGAGTCTTGCATGTGAACCGCCTCAAACCACACTTTGAGAGGTTTGAAGTGACTATGCTCATGGCTACAGATGCAGGAATGGAAGAGGATAGTGATCTGCTCCCTGACCTCCTGGCAGTTAAGGAGCAAGATGGGTCCTCTCGCCCACCCTGACCCCAGAGCAGCAGAGGGACATTCGCCAAGTGTTGCGTCAGTTCTCCTCCCTGTTCTCCCTGACCCCAGGTGTCACCAACTGCTGCGTCCATGAGGTGGACACTGGAGACAGTCTACCTGTGAAACACAAATTTTACAGGGTAGCTGACAAGGTCAGGGCCAGCATCAAGGAAGAGGTTTCCAAGATGTTGGCGCTAGGGGTGATTGAGCCCTCCAGCAGCCCCTGGGCTAGCCCAGTGGTCTTGGTGCCCAAGAAAGCTGCTACGCCCGGTGGCCCTCCAGAACTCCGGTTATGCGTGGACTACCGTGGGCTCAATGCGGTCATGAAGACTGACGCACACCCCATCCCCAGAGCTGATGAGCTCGTGGATCGGTTGGGAGTTGCCCAGTACCTCAGTACATTTGATTTGACTTCTGGGTACTGGCAGATTGCCTTAACTGATGGGGCCAAAGAGAGGTCAGCATTTTCAATGCCAGAGGGGCACTTCCAGTTCCGAGTCATGCCCTTTGGGTTGAAAAATGCCCCTGCCACCTTTCAGAGACTGGTTAACCAGGTATTGTTCGGGCTGGAGGAATTCAGCGCCGTATACCTGGATGACATTGCTGTGTTCAGCTCCACGTGGGAGGAACACTGGCAACACATCTGTGAAGTGTTGAAGGCTCTGCAAAGAGCAGGCCTCACTATCAAGGCCAGCAAGTGCCAGGTAGGGCAGGGATCTGTGGTGTATTTGGGACACCCGGTGGGGAGCGGCCAGGTGGCGCCCCTACAGGCAAAGATTGATACCATTCTGGATTGGGAGCCCCCAAAACCCAGACAGAGGTGAGAGCCTTTTTAGGACTCACCGGGTATTACAGACGGTTTGTCAAGGGATATGGCACCATTGTCGCCCCCTTGACAGAACTCACTTCCAAGAAGTTGCCCAAAAGAGTTGACTGGACTGACGCCTGCCAAACTGCTTTTCATGCCCTGAAAACTGCAATGTGCACAGAACCGGTGCTTAAGGCACCTGACTTTTCCAGTGAGTTCGAAGTACAGACAGACGCTTCAGAGCATGGTGTGGGAGCAGTACTCTCAGAAGTCACTGATGAAAATGGAGACCAGCCGGTAGCTTTCATTAGTAGGAGGCTACTCCCCAGGGTACAGAGGTGGAGTGCGATTGAGAGAGAAGCATTTGCTGTGATCTGGGCTCTGAAAAAGTTGAGGCCCTACCTGTTTGGGACTCACTTCCGTGTTCAGACCGACCACAGGCCCCTCAGATGGTTAATGCAAATGAGGGATGAGAACCCAAAACTGTTGAGGTGGTCCATCTCCCTACAGGGAATGGACTTCATGGTGGAACACCGCTGTGGTACAGAACACGCCAATGCTGATGGTCTGTCCAGGTTTTTCCGCCTTAGTGAAGAGAACTCCCAAGAGGGTGGGCAGTTCTCCCCACTTTCAGCTGGAGGGGACACGTGTTAGGCCTGGCATCTTTGGCGTGGTTTCCCTTATCTTTTTGCCTCTACCTCCTGTATTTTTGATGCTGTGCTGGATTTCGTTTTTGCTGGTTTAGATGCTTTGAACACTCTGCCACTGCTGATCAGTGCCAGAGTGTAAGTGCTCCCTATGTAAATTGTTATTCTGATTGGATATACATGTTTGGCATATTTGTATCACCATGAAGTCCCTAGTAAAGTGCATTGGGTGTACCAGGGCTGGTGATGACAAATGCTACTAGTGGGCCTGCAGCACTGATTGTGCCACCCACAGGAGTAGCCCTAAAATGATGTCTCAGGCCTGACACTGCAGTGCCTGTGTGCAGTTTAGAACTGCCATGTCCTCCTGGTCAGTGTCCCCATTGACCAGGCCTAACCCTTCCCTTTTTGTGCGCATCAGTCACCCCTATGGAAGGCCCAAGGTACCCCCCTGGGCAGGGTGCAGTGTACGTAGAAGGTAGAGCATGTACTAGTGCAGGTGACATGCTCTGGTAGTGAATGACAGCCATTTTCGTTTTTCACTATTGTAAGGCTATCTTGCTCCATAGATTAACATGGGGGATGCTGGCTACAGTGGTTAACAGCATTTCTTCCCATAGGAACAAGATAGGACATAAGTATCTAGTATCCCTGAACTCAGAATTTAATAACACATCTTTTAGGAAAGGTTGTTTTTAAATCCTGTGTTTGAGAACAGCACTTTTAGAAAGTTGCTGTTCTCTTGTCTGACCCTTCTGTGTGCCTGGGCCTGTTTGTATATTGACTGTCTGGTATGAGAGTGACAGGGGCTGGGGATTCCCCAGGAGGCTGGCTGAGTCAGCCCTAGGCTGAATGACTACATTTGCAACTGGAGTGGTGGGAGCAGTTAGCACCTGGGCCTGAATAGGGCTGTGCCTGCCTTCCACAATGCTGGCTCCACCTCCTGCTGGGCGGCTGACGGCCCTGCCCCTCACTCTGAAAGCAAAGAAGCAGCCAGCAAAACAAAGTACTCAGGAAACACCCAGAACTGGTTCAGACCGGGCTCAGGGCCCACATGCACAGAGAGAACAAAGACTTTAGGGGTATAAGTACAGGACCCCTGCAACAGAAAATTAGATCATCCTGGAATCAAGAAGGAACCTCTGCCAAGGAGACAGCTGAAACTGAAGAAGGAAGACTGTCCTGCTGTTGCTCTGCTGGACTGACCTGTTGCTTTGCTGCCAAGGAGAGGGGAAGGACTTTGCTGCTGAGCTGTGTCCCCTGTCTTGAAGGAATCTCCAAGGGCCTGAGTAGAGCTGGCTCCCTGTTCTGAAGTCCCAGGAACAAAAGGACATCCCCCCAGCTTCCATGAACTCTGCTGAGAGAGTTCTGTCCTTCCTAGAGTGCTTGATCCAGTTGTGGGGCCTTTGGAAGTTGTACCTGTGCTGGGAAGCTTGAAACTAAGCTTGAGAGACTTTTGAAATTGAAAAGTGTCGCATCGCTCGCTTGCGGAGCGCATCCCCGACAGTGCGAGAAGATTCCCGCCGCTACGAAGGATGAGATCGTCGCAGCGCCTGACGCCGCTGCCAGAGCCGTCACAGCCTTCGTTTGCGGGACACACCAGACCGGTGCGGGAAAGTCGAACATCGCTGCGAGTGTCATCGCAGAGCCTGTCGTCGCTGGGTGAGATCACCGCACCGCTTGCTTGCGGACTGCATCACGTCGCTGCGAGCATCGTCGCAGAACCATCGCATCGAGGAGCTGCGAGAGAGAGGATCACCGCTGGACTGTGCATCGTCGCCCCGGAGATCGTCGCAGCCCCTACGAGATCGTCGCATCGTGCCTTTGCAAGAACAGACTTCCTACGGAACGTACGGACCGGAAACCATACACGTGGCCTTCCTCCCATTACAGACCGGATTCGTCGCAACACGCCCGCTGCTGCAGCGGGGCTGTCCCAAACGCCTCCCCAGGGTCTCAGGAGCAACGCATCGCTTGTTTTCCACCGCACCAGCTTCTGCTTTTGAAACTTTGTTGTAACTAAAAGGTACTGTGAGTAAACGTGACGCAATTGTGAACTTTTCACGCATCTGTAGAGAATTCTACCGCAACGTAGAGAATTCTATCGCAACCTTAAGAACTCTTTTGAAACCATATTCTTGAACTGTGTATGTTGGATTTTTGTCGTTTTGGTCTTTAGATTAAACACCTTTATTTTTCTAAACTGTTGTGAAGTCAGTTTGTGGTGTTTTCACTGAGTTACTGTGAGTGTTGGTACAAATACTTTACGCATTGCCTCTGGTTAGCCTAGACTGCTCGTGCCAAGCTACCTAGAGGGTGAGCAGGGGTTATCTCAGAGGGTTATCTCCTTGCCCTGACTAGAAGCAAAGGTCCCTATATGGACAGTGGTACCTACCTCTGCCAACTAGAGACCCCCAGTTCTAACATTGGTGGCAGCGGTGGGATTTGAACTTGTATTTGTACTTGACGCACAGTAATTGGTGTACATCACTAGTGAGTGCAGACCACTACGCCACCGCTTCCTACTGGTTTTTGATTTTTGATTCGATTTTTGAGTAACTCTTCAAAGCATCATATCTGTAAAAGGAAAGGCACTCAGTGAGGGGGCAGAAGCAGAATTGGAGTTTGTCATTGGAGATTTGTATTCATACAAAGTTGAGCATCTTAGGAAATTCTGCCTTGAGTTTGAGTGCCCCATAAAGAGCGCCTACAGAAAGGAGGAGCTGCAGAGAATCTTGAAGGCCCATTGGGACGCACAAGAGGGAAATGATGATGTGGATGTAGAAAATAGCTTTCAAGTCACAGATCTGCCAGTGGGCAAAGTAGGTGCAGGAGCTGGCAGCAACCATTCCAGCAGGGGCCTCTCCCCAAAAGAGTTACAAGAAAATCAGAGAGTAAGAGAGTATGAGTTGGAAGTCATGAAAATGAAAATGAAGCAATTGGGAGTAGAAAAGGCGGCGGAGGAGAGCAAAAATGCCCGTGCCTTAGAAGAGAAGAAATTGCTTTTGGCTCATGAGTTGAGCATGAGAGAACTGGATCTTAAAGCCAAGGAGGTGGATGCCAGTTCTAATGGTGGCAGCGCGCAGCCAGTGCATAGGGGTAAAGTATATATTCCCAAAGACCTGGTACAGAATTACCATAGGAGTGAGGATATTTATGCCTGGTTCACTTCGTATGAAATTGCATTGAAGATGAATGGTGTGCCTGATCAGCATTGGGGGGCAGGCCTGTGGAAACATTTTGAGGCTTCTGGGAGGAGTGCTCTAGAGCCCTTAGAATTAGCAGGTGCCATGACCTACCCCAATATGAAGGAGGCCTTATGTCTCAGGTATGGCCTTACTCCAGAGCAGTATAGACTGCAGTTTAGAAACTCCAAGAAGAGAGAGTCTGACACTTGGATGGAGTGTGTGAATTTGTACTCGCGTGCACTGGAAGGTTGGATGAAGGGCAGTAAAGTAACTGATTTTAAGGGGTTGTTGCATTTAATCAGTTGGGAGCACTTGCGTAGTCTTTATGTTCCAGAGCTGCGCCAGCATCTTTTAGGTGGCAAGCTCACAGACCCCATTGAGCTTGCTAAGGAGGCGGACCGATGGACCAGTACCAGGGTCCACAGTGGAATTGTGGGTACCACAGCCAAAGGTGGGCAGGGTCCCCAGCAGAAGAGTGGGGGGGGACAAGGGTAACCAAAAGGAGTTCTCACAAGAGCCCCAAAATAGTTCCCAGGGAAAGGAATCCCAACCCCCCAAACCTAGACAGCCATGGCCCCCTAAGGGCAGGCGGGACAATAGAGACAGAAGGGATAACCAAGGTCCCCCTACCTGCTATCACTGCAATGAGGTGGGCCACATTGCTCCAAGCTGTCCCAAGAAGAAGCTAGCACCCACTGGTGCCCCCGCCCCAGCGTTAGCTAGTGTAGCTTTGGGAGGGGATTTGGTTTCTAGTGACTGGGGGGAGCTAGCAGTTATGACCCTTGTCTCTCTAGGAGACCAAGAGGTGGTCCAGGAAACCTTACTGCCCTCTAACACTAAGAAATATGGGCAGAAGGTGACCATCAATGGAAGGGAGGTTGAGGCTATGAGAGACACAGGAGCCAGCGTGACATCCATGAGGTGTCAGTGGGTGTCTGAAGAGCAAATCATCCCTGATGTACTCCGCGCTGTAGTGGCCGCTGACAGCTCAGTGCGCCTCTGCAAGTTGACCCGTGTTCCCTTTGCATGGGGGGGAGTCTCTGGTCTTTTGGAAGTAGTTGTGAGTGAAGCCTTGCCTGTAGACTGTCTGTTAGGTAACGACCTGGAGAGTTCTCCATGGAAGGATGTAGAACACAGATTTCACTTGGAGATGTTGGGTCTGCCTGCGTGGATCTGTGTGACCACGCGTGCTATGGCAGCCAGTAAGGGTGATTCAACAGAACTGGAGCCTGAAACAGTGGCCCAGAGACCTGCCAGGAGAGGAAGAGGCAGAGGGCGCGAGAAACCAACCCCAGCCGTTCCCATGGTCCAAGAGGAAGCAGAACCTGAGGGGGATGCCCTGGAACCTACAGGGGAACAGGTGGCCGAACTGGGAGACCTACCTGAGCTGACCCATTGGCAGCAGGAAGGTGGTCCCTCCAGGGAGGAATTATGCCAGGCGCAGAAAGAATGCCCTTCCCTCATTGGTCTGCGGCAACAGGCTGCAGATCAAGCAGCAGGTGGAGCAGCCAGAGATCACTTTATCTACTGGGAAGATGACCTACTATATAGCGAGCCTAAGTTTGCTGAGCCCGGTGCAGCCCTGGTGCTGGTGGTACCCGAGCGCTTCAGAAACTTCCTAATGGGTCTGGCTCATGACGTGCCTCTTGCAGGACATCTGGGGCAAGACAAGACCCTGAACCGGCTTGTCACCCACTTCCACTGGCCCCAGATGAGAAAGCACGTTGGTTCCTTTTGCAGATCTTGCCAAACCTGTCAAGCCAGTGGCAAGACTGGAATGAAGTTGAAGGCACCCCTTTAGCCCTTCCCAGTGGTGAGCACCCCTTTTGAGCGGGTGGGCATAGACATTGTAGGGCCCCTGGACCCCAAGACAGCCTTAGGCAACAGGTTCATCCTGGTCTTGGTGGACCATGCCACCCGGTACCCGGAAGCAGTCCCTCTCAGGACAATCACAGCACCTGTGGTGGGCTGTGCATTGATGGGGATCTTTTCCAGTGTGGGGTTCCTCCGAGATGTGGTCTCCGACCGGGGTACCAACTTCATTTCTAAGTACATGAAATCTCTGTGGGAGGAGTGTGGGGTAACTTATAAGTTCACCACTCCTTACCACCCTCAAGGAAATGGGTTGGTTGAAAGGTTCAACCGGACCCTGAAAGGTATGATTATGGGCCTAGCGGAGCCCATGAGACGGAAGTGGGACGTCTTGTTACCATGCCTGTTGTTTGCCTACAGGGAGGTACCTCAGAAGTCTTTAGGGTTCAGTCCCTTTGAACTCCTGTATGGCCACCCTGTTAGAGGACCTCTCTCACTGGTGAAGGAGGGTTGGGAAAAGTCCCGTGGGAAAACCCCCCAGGATGTGTTCAGCTATGTGCTGGCCATCCGCAACCAGACACAACGCTTCAGGAAGCTCGCTCAGGCGAACCTGGAAGCAAGCCAGGAAGAGATGAAAAGATGGTACGACCAGAATACCACTCTGGTCAAATTTCAACCTGGGCAGAAAGTGTGGGTGATGGCACCAGTGGAGCCTTGTGCGCTCCAAGACAAGTGGACTGGGCCATATTAGGTGGTGGAAAGGAAGAGTGAGGTAACCTACCTGGTTAACCTGAGGACTCCCAGGCAGCCCCTGAGAGTCTTGCATGTGAGCCGCCTCAAACCACACTTTGAGAGGTCTGAGGTGACTATGCTCATGGCTACAGATGCAGGAATGGAAGAGGATAGTGATCCTCTCCCTGACCTCCTGGCAGTTAAGGAGCAAGATGGGTCCTCTCGCCCACCCTGACCCCAGAGCAGCAGAGGGACTGTCGCCAAGTGTTGGGTCAGTTCTCCTCCCTGTTCTCCCTGACCCCAGGTGTCACCAACTGCTGCGTCCATGAGGTGGACACTGGAGACAGTCTACCTGTGAAACACAAATTTTACAGGGTAGCTGACAAGGTCAGCGCCAGCATCAAGTAAGAGGTTTCCAAGATGTTGGCGCTAGGGGTGATTGAGCCCTCCAGCAGCCCCTGGGCTAGCCCAGTGGTCTTGGTGCCCAAGAAAGCTGCTACGCCCGGTGGCCCTCCAGAACTCCGGTTTTGCGTGGACTACCGTGGGCTCAATGCGGTCGCGAAGACTGACGCACACCCCATCCCCAGAGCTGATGAGCTCGTGGATCGGTTGGGAGGTGCCCAGTACCTCAGTACATTTGATTTGACTTCTGGGTACTGGCAGATTGCCTTAACTGATGGGGCCAAAGAGAGGTCAGCATTTTCAAT
Organism: Lissotriton helveticus; assembly: GCF_964261635.1. Lineage (NCBI taxonomy): Eukaryota > Metazoa > Chordata > Amphibia > Caudata > Salamandridae > Lissotriton > Lissotriton helveticus. The sequence goes on along the minus strand of NC_136069.1, from coordinate 337,934,493 downwards.
GCCAAAGGGGCACTTCCAGTTCCGAGTCATGCCCTTTGGGTTGAAAAATGCCCCTGCCACCTTTCAGAGACTGGTCAACCAGGTATTGTCCGGGCTGGAGGAATTCAGCGCCGCATACCTGGATGACATTGCTGTGTTCAGCTCCACGTGGGAGGAACACTTGCCACACATCTGTGAAGTGTTGAAGGCTCTGCAAAGGGCAGGCCTCACTATCAAGGCCAGCAAGTGCCAGGTAGGGCAGGGATCTGTGGTGTATTTGGGACACCCGGTGGGGAGCGGCCAGGTGGCGCCCCTACAGGCAAAGATTGATACCATTCTGGATTGGGAGCCCCCAAGACCCAGACAGAGGAGAGAGCCTTTTTAGGACTCACCGGGTATTACAGACGGTTTGTCAAGGGATATGGCACCATTGTCGCCCCCTTGACAGAACTCACTTCCAAGAAGTTGCCCAAAAGAGTTGACTGGACTGACGCCTGCCAAACTGCTTTTGATGCCCTGAAAACTGCAATGTGCACAGCACCGGTGCTCAAGGCACCTGACTTTTCCAGTGAGTTCGAAGTACAGACAGACGCTTCAGAGCATGGTGTGGGAGCAGTACTCTCAGAAGTCACTGAGGAAAATGGAGACCAGCCGGTAGCTTTCATTAGTAGGAGGCTACTCCCCAGGGAACAGAGGTGGAGTGCGATTGAGAGAGAAGCATTTGCTGTGATCTGGGCTCTGAAAAAGTTGAGGCCCTACCTGTTTGGGACGCACTTCGTGTTCAGACCGACCACAGGCCCCTCAGCTGGTTAATGCAAATGAGGGGTGAGAACCCAAAACTGTTGAGGTGGTCCATCTCCCTACAGGGAATGGACTTCACGGTGGAACACCGCCCTGGTACAGAACACGCCAATGCTGATGGTCTGTCCAGGTTGTTCCGCCTTAGTGAAGAGAACTCCCAAGAGGGTGGGCAGTTCTCCCCACTTTCAGCTGGAGGGGACACGTGTTAGACCTGGCATCTTTGGCGTGGTTTCCCCTATCTTTTTCCCTCTACCTCCTGTATTTTTGATGCTGTGCTGGATTTCGTTTTTGCTGGTTTAGATGCTTTGAACACTCTGCCACTGCTGATCAGTGCCAGAGTGTAAGTGCTCCCTATGTAAATTGTTATTCTGATTGGATATACATGTTTGGCATATTTGTATCACCATGAAGTCCCTAGTAAAGTGCACTGGGTGTACCAGGGCTGGTGATGACAAATGCTACTAGTGGGCCTGCAGCACTGATTGCGCCACCCACAGGAGTAGCCCTAAAATGATGTCTCAGGCCTGACACTGCAGTGCATGTGTGCAGTTTAGAACTGCCATGTCCTCCTGGTCAGTGTCCCCATTGACCAGGCCTAACCCTTCCCTTTTTGTGCGCATCAGTCACCCCTATGGAAGGCCCAAGGTACCCCCCTGGGCAGGGTGCAGTGTACGTAGAAGGTAGAGCATGTACTAGTGCAGGTGACATGCTCTGGTAGTGAATGGCAGCCATTTTAGTTTTTCACTATTGTAAGGCTATCTTGCTCCATAGATTAACATGGGGGATGCTGGCTACAGTGGTTAACAGCATTTCTTCCCATAGGAACAAGATAGGACATAAGTATGTAGTATCCCTGAACTCAGAATTTAATAACACATCTTTTAGGAAAGGTTGTTTTTAAATCCTGTGTTTGAGAACAGCACTTTTAGAAAGTTGCTGTTCTCTTGTCTGACCCTTCTGCGTGCCTGGGCCTGTTTGTATATTGACTGTCTGGTTTGAGAGTGACAGGGGCTGGGGATTCCCCAGGAGGCTGGCTGACTCAGCCCTAGGATGAATGACTGCATTTGTAACTGGAGTGGTGGGAGGAGTTAGCACCTGGGCCTGAATAGGGCTGTGCCTGCCTTCCACAATGCTGGCTCCACCTCCTGCTGGGCGGCTGACGGCCCTGCCCCTCACTCTGAAAGGAAAGAAGAAGCCAGCAAAACAAAGTACGCAGGAAACACCCAGAACTGGTTCAGACCGGGCTCAGGGCCCACTTGCACAGAGAGAACAAATACTTTAGGGGTATAAGTACAGGACCCCTGACAACAGAAAATTAGATCATCCTGGAATCAAGAAGGAACCTCTGCCAAGGAGAAAGCTGAAACTGAAGAAGGAAGACTGTCCTGCTGTTTCTCTGCTGGACTGACCTGTTGCTTTGCTGCCAAGGAGAGGGGAAGGACGTTGCTGCTGAGCTGTGTCCCCTGTCTTGAAGGAATCTCCAAGGGCCTGAGTAGAGCTGGCTCCCTGTTCTGAAGTCCCAGGAACAAAAGGACCTCACCCCCAGCTTCCCTGAACTCTACTGAGAGAGTTCTGTCCTTCCTAGAGTGCTTTATCCAGTTGTGGGGCCTCTGGAAGTTGTACCTGTGCTGGGAAGCTTGAAACTAAGCTTGAGAGACTTTTGAAATTGAAAAGTGTTGCATCGCTCGCTTGCGGAGCGCATCCCCGACAGTGCGAGAAGATTCCCGCCGCTACGGAGGACGAGATCGTTGCAGCACCTGACGCCGCTGCCAGAGCCGTCACATCCTTCGTTTGCGGGACGCACCAGACCGGTGCAGGAAAGTCGAACATCGCTGCGAGTGTCGTCGCAGAGCCTGTCGTCGCTGGGTGAGATCGCCGCACCGCTTGCTTGCGGACCGCATCACGTCGCTGCGAGCATCGTCGCAGAACCATCGCATCGAGGAGCTGCGAGAGAGAGGATCACCGCTGGACCGCGCATCGTCGCCCCGGAGATCGTCGCAGCCCCTACGAGATCGTCGCATCGTGCCTTTGCGAGAACAGACTTCCTACGGAACCTACGCACCGGAATCCATACACATGGCCTTCCTCCCATTACAGACCGGATTCGTCGCAACACGCCCGCTGCTGCAGCGGTGCTGTCGCAAACGCCTCCCCAGGGTCTCAGGAGCAACGCTACGCTTGTTTTCCACCGCACCAGCTTCTGCTTTTGGAACTTTGTTGCAACTAAAAGGTACTGTGAGTAAACGTGACGCAACTGTGAACTTTTCACGCATCTATAGAGAATTCTACCGCAACGTAGAGAATTCTATCGCAACCTTAAGAACTCTTTTGAAACCATATTCTTTAACTGTGTATGTTGGATTTTTGTCGTTTTGGTCTTGTGTAATTTAGATTAAATACCTTTATTTTTCTAAACTGTTGTGAAGTCAGTTTGTGGTGTTTTCACTGTGTTACTGTGAGTGTTGGTACAAATACTTTACGCATTGCCTCTGGTTAGCCTAGACTGCTCGTGCCAAGCTACCTAGAGGGTGAGCAGGGGTTATCTCAGAGGGTTATCTCCTTGCCCTGACTAGAAGCAAGGGTCCCTATATGGACAGTGGTACCTACCTGTGTCAACTAGAGACCCCCAGTTCTAACATTGGTGGCAGCGGTGGGATTTGAACTTGTATTTGTACTTGACCCACAGTAATTGGTGTACATCACTAGTGAGTGCAGACCACTACGCCACCGCTTCCTACTGGTTTTTGATTTTTTATTCGATTTTTGAGTAACTCTTCAAAGCATCATGTCTGCAAAAGGAAAGGCACTCAGTGTGGGGGCAGAAGCAGAATTGGAGTTTGTCATTGGAGATTTGTATTCATACAAAGTTGAGCATCTTAGGAAATTCTGCCTTGAGTTTGAGTGCCCCATAAAGAGCGCCTACAGAAAGGAGGAGCTGCAGAGAATCTTGAAGGCCCATTTGGAGGCACAAGAGGGAAATGATGATGTGGATGTAGAAAATAGCTTTCAAGTCACAGATCTGCCAGTGGGCAAAGTAGGTGCAGGAGTTGGCAGCAACCATTCCAGCAGGGGCCTCTCCCCAGAAGAGTTACAAGAAAATCAGAGAGTCAGAGAGTATGAGTTTGAAGTCATGAAAATGAAAATGAAAATGAAGCAATTGGGAGTAGAAAAGGCGGCGGAGGAGAGCAAAAATGCCCGTGCCTTAGAAGAGAAGAAATTGCTTTTGGCTCATGAGTTGAGCATGAGAGAACTGGATCTTAAAGCCAAGGAGGTGGATGCCAGTTCTAATGGTGGCAGCGCGCAGCCAGTGCATGGGGGTAAAGTATATATTCCCAAAGACCTAGTACAGAATTACCATAGGAGTGAGGATATTTATGCCTGGTTCACTTCGTATGAAATTGCATTGAAGATGAATGGAGTGCCTGATCAGCATTGGGGGCGGGCCTGTGGAAACATTTTGAGGCTTCTGGGAGGAGTGCTCTAGAGCCCTTAGAATTAGCAGGTGCCATGACCTACCCCAATATGAAGGAGGCCTTATGTCTCAGGTATGGCCTTACTCCAGAGCAGTATAGACTGCAGTTTAGAAACTCCAAGAAGAGAGAGTCTGACACTTGGATGGAGTGTGTGAATTTGTACTCGCGTGCACTGGAAGGTTGGATGAAGGGCAGTAAAGTAACTGATTTTATGGGGTTCTTGCATTTAATCAGTTGGGAGCACTTGAGTAGTCTTTGTGTTCCAGAGCTGCGCCGGCATCTTTTAGGTGGCAAGCTGACAGACCCCATTGAGCTTGCTAAGGAGGCGGACCGATGGACCAGTACCAGGGTCCACAGTGGAATTGTGGGTACCACAGCCAAAGGTGGGCAGTGTCCCCAGCAGAAGAGTGGGGGGGACAAGGGTAACCAAAAGGAGTTCTCACAAGAGCCCCAAAATAGTTCCCAGGGAAAGGAATCCCAACCCCCCAAACCTAGACAGCCATGGCCCCCTAAGGGCAGGCGGGACAATAGAGACAGAAGGGATAACCAAGGTCCCCCTACCTGCTATCACTGCAATGAGGTGGGCCACATTGCTCCAAGCTGTCCCAAGAAGAAGCTAGCACCCACTGGTGCCCCCGCCCCAGCGTTAGCTAGTGTAGCTTTGGGAGGGGATTTGGTTTCTAGTGACTGGGGGGAGCTAGCAGTTATGACCCTTGTCTCTCTAGGAGACCAAGAGGTGGTCCAGGAAACCTTACTGCCCTCTAACACTAAGAAATATGGGCAGAAGGTGACCATCAATGGAAGGGAGGTTGAGGCTATGAGAGACACAGGAGCCAGCGTGACATCCGTGAGGTGTCAGTGGGTGTCTGAAGAGCAAATCATCCCTGATTTACTCCGCGCTGTAGTGGCCGCTGACAGCTCAGTGCGCCTCTGCAAGTTGACCCGTGTTCCCTTTGCATGGGGGGAGTCTCTGGTCTTTTGGAAGTAGTTGTGAGTGATGCCTTGCCTGTAGACTGTCTGTTAGGTAACGACCTGGAGAGTTCTCCATGGAAGGATGTAGAACACAGATTTCACTTGGAGATGTTGGGTCTGCCTGCGTGGATCTGTGTGACCACGCGTGCTATGGCAGCCAGTAAGGGTGATTCAACAGAACTGGAGCCTGAAACAGTGGCCCAGAGACCTGCCAGGAGAGGAAGAGGCAGAGGGCGCGGGAAACCAACCCCAGCCGTTCCCATGGTCCAGGAGGAAGCAGAACCTGAGGGGGATGCCCTGGAACCTACAGGGGAACAGGTGGCCGAACTGGGAGACCTACCTGAGCTGACCCATTGGCAGCAGGAAGGTGGTCCCTCCAGGGAGGAATTATGCCAGGCGCAGAAAGAATGCCCTTCCCTCATTGGTCTGCGGCAACAGGCTGCAGATCAAGCAGCAGGTGGAGCAGCCAGAGATCACTTTATCTACTGGGAAGATGACCTACTATATAGCGAGCCTAAGTTTGCTGAGCCCAGTGCAGCCCGTGTGCTGGTGGTACCCGAGAGCTTCAGAAACTTCCTAATGGGTCTGGCTCATGACGTGCCTCTTGCAGGACATCTGGGGCAAGACAAGACCCTGAACCGGCTTGTCACCCACTTCCACTGGCCCCAGAAGAGAAAGCATGTTGGTTCCTTTTGCAGATCTTGCCAAACCTGTCAAGCCAGTGGCAAGACTGGAATGAAGTTGAAGGCACCCCTTCAGCCCTTCCCAGTGGTGAGCACCCCTTTCGAGCGGGTGGGCATAGACATTGTAGGGCCCCTGGACTCCAAGACAGCCTTAGGCAACAGGTTCATCCTGGTCTTGGTGGACCATGCCACCCGGTACCCGGAAGCAGTCCCTCTCAGGACAATCACAGCACCCGTGGTGGGCCGTGCATTGATGGGGATCTTTTCCCGTGTGGGGTTCCCCCGAGAGGTGGTCTCCGACCGGGGTACTAACTTCATCTCTAAGCACATGAAGTCTCTGTGGGAGGAGTGTGGGGTAACTTATAAGTTCACCACTCCTTACCACCCTCAAGGAAATGGGTTGGTTGAAAGGTTCAACCGGACCCTGAAAGGTATGATTATGGGCCTAGCGGAGCCCATGAGACGGAAGTGGGACGTCTTGTTACCATGCCTGTTGTTTGCCTACAGGGAGGTACCTCAGAAGTCTTTAGGGTTCAGTCCCTTTGAACTCCTGTATGGCCACCCTGTTAGAGGACCTCTCTCACTGGTGAAGGAGGGTTGGGAAAAGTCCCGTGGGAAAACCCCCCAGGATGTGTTCAGCTATGTGCTGGCCATCCGCAACCAGACACAACGCTTCAGGAAGCTCGCTCAGGCGAACCTGGAAGCAAGCCAGGAAGAGATGAAAAGATGGTACGACCAGAATACCACTTTGGTCAAATTTCAACCTGGGCAGAAAGTGTGGGTGATGGCACCAGTGGAGCCTTGTGCGCTCCAAGACAAGTGGACTGGGCCATATTAGGTGGTGAAAAGGAAGAGTGAGGTAACCTACCTGGTTAACCTGAGGACTCCCAGGCAGCCCCTGAGAGTCTTGCATGTGAACCGCCTCAAACCACACTTTGAGAGGTTTGAAGTGACTATGCTCATGGCTACAGATGCAGGAATGGAAGAGGATAGTGATCCACTCCCTGACCTCCTGGCAGTTAAGGAGCAAGATGGGTCCTCTCGCCCACCCTGACCCCAGAGCAGCAGAGGGACAGTCGCCAAGTGTTGTGTCAGTTCTCCTCCCTGTTCTCCCTGACCCCAGGTGTCACCAACTGCTGCGTCCATGAGGTGGACACTGGAGACAGTCTACCTGTGAAACACAAATTTTACAGGGTAGCTGACAAGGTCAGGGCCAGCATCAAGGAAGAGGTTTCCAAGATGTTGGCGCTAGGGGGGATTGAGCCCTCCAGCAGCCCCTGGGCTAGCCCAGTGGTCTTGGTACCCAAGAAAGCTGCTACGCCCGGTGGCCCTCCAGAACTCCGGTTTTGCTTGGACTACCGTGGGCTCAATGCGGTCGCGAAGACTGACGCACACCCCATCCCCAGAGCTGATGAGCTCGTGGATCGGTTGGGAGTTGCCCAGTACCTCAGTACATTTGATTTGACTTCTGGGTACTGGCAGATTGCCTTAACTGATGGGGCCAAAGAGAGGTCAGCATTTTCAATGCCAAAGGGGCACTTCCAGTTCCGAGTCATGCCCTTTGGGTTGAAAAATGCCCCTGCCACCTTTCAGAGACTGGTTAACCAGGTATTGTCCGGGCTGGAGGAATTCAGCGCCGCATACCTGGATGACATTGCTGTGTTCAGCTCCACGTGGGAGGAACACTTGCAACACCTCTGTGAAGTGTTGAAGGCTCTGCAAAGGGCAGGCCTCACTATCAAGGCCAGCAAGTACCAGATAGGGCAGGGATCTGTGGTGTATTTGGGACACCAGGTGGGGAGCGGCCAGGTGGTGCCCCTACAGGCAAAGATTGATACCATTCTGGCTTGGGAGCCCCCCAAGACCCAGACAGAGGTGAGAGCCTTTTTAGGACTCACCGGGTATTACAGATGGTTTGTCAAGGGATATGGAACCATTGTCCCCCCCTTGACAGAACTCACTTCCAAGAAGTTGCCCAAAAGAGTTGACTGGACTGACGCCTGCCAAACTGCTTTTGATGCCCTGAAAACTGCAATGTGCACAGCACCGGTGCTCAAGGCACCTGACTTTTCCAGTGAGTTCGTAGTACAGACAGACGCTTCAGAGCATGGTGTGGGACCAGTACTCTCACAAGTCACTGAGGAAAATGGAGACCAGCCGGTAGCTTTCATTAGTAGGAGGCTACTCCCCAGGGAACAGAGGTGGAGTGCGATTGAGAGAGAAGCATTTGCCTTGGTCTGGGCTCTGAAAAAGTTGAGGCCCTACCTGTTTGGGACTCACTTCCGTGTTCAGACCGACCACAGGCCCCTCAGATGGTTAATGCAAATGAGGGGTGAGAACCCAAAACTGTTGAGGTGGTCCATCTCCCTACAGGGAATGGACTTCATGGTGGAACACCGCCCTGGTACAGAACACGCCAATGCTGATGGTCTGTCCAGGTTTTTCCGCCTTAGTGAAGAGAACTCCCAAGAGGGTGAGCAGTTCTCCCCACTTTCAGCTGGAGGGGACACGTGTTAGACCTGGCATCTTTGCTGTGGTTTCCCCTATCTTTTTGCCTCTACCTCCTGTATTTTTTATGCTGTGCTGGGTTTCGTTTTTGCTGGTTTAGATGCTTTGGACACTCTGCCACTGCTGATCAGTGCCAGAGTGTAAGTGCTCCCTATGTAAATTTTTATTCTGATTGGATATACATGTTTGGCATTTTTGTATCACCATGAAGTCCCTAGTAAAGTGCACTGGGTGTGCCAGGGCTGGTGATGACAAATGCTACTAGTGGGCCTGCAGCACTGATTGCGCCACCCACAGGAGTAGCCCTAAAATGATGTCTCAGGCCTGACACTGCAGTGCATGTGTGCAGTTTAGAACTGCCATGTCCTCCTGGTCAGTGTCCCCATTGACCAGGCCTAACCCTTCCCTTTTTGTGCGCATCAGTCACCCCTATGGAAGGCCCAAGGTACCCCCCTGGGCAGGGTGCAGTGTACGTAGAAGGTAGAGCATGTACTAGTGCAGGTGACATGCTCTGGTAGTGAATGGCAGCCATTTTAGTTTTTCACTATTGTAAGGCTATCTTGCTCCATAGATTAACATGGGGGATGCTGGCTACAGTGGTTAACAGCATTTCTTCCCATAGGAACAAGATAGGACATAAGTATGTAGTATCCCTGAACTCAGAATTTAATAACACATCTTTTAGGAAAGGTTGTTTTTAAATCCTGTGTTTGAGAACAGCACTTTTAGAAAGTTGCTGTTCTCTTGTCTGACCCTTCTGCGTGCCTGGGCCTGTTTGTATATTGACTGTCTGGTTTGAGAGTGACAGGGGCTGGGGATTCCCCAGGAGGCTGGCTGACTCAGCCCTAGGATGAATGACTGCATTTGTAACTGGAGTGGTGGGAGGAGTTAGCACCTGGGCCTGAATAGGGCTGTGCCTGCCTTCCACAATGCTGGCTCCACCTCCTGCTGGGCGGCTGACGGCCCTGCCCCTCACTCTGAAAGGAAAGAAGAAGCCAGCAAAACAAAGTACGCAGGAAACACCCAGAACTGGTTCAGACCGGGCTCAGGGCCCACTTGCACAGAGAGAACAAATACTTTAGGGGTATAAGTACAGGACCCCTGACAACAGAAAATTAGATCATCCTGGAATCAAGAAGGAACCTCTGCCAAGGAGAAAGCTGAAACTGAAGAAGGAAGACTGTCCTGCTGTTTCTCTGCTGGACTGACCTGTTGCTTTGCTGCCAAGGAGAGGGGAAGGACGTTGCTGCTGAGCTGTGTCCCCTGTCTTGAAGGAATCTCCAAGGGCCTGAGTAGAGCTGGCTCCCTGTTCTGAAGTCCCAGGAACAAAAGGACCTCACCCCCAGCTTCCCTGAACTCTACTGAGAGAGTTCTGTCCTTCCTAGAGTGCTTTATCCAGTTGTGGGGCCTCTGGAAGTTGTACCTGTGCTGGGAAGCTTGAAACTAAGCTTGAGAGACTTTTGAAATTGAAAAGTGTTGCATCGCTCGCTTGCGGAGCGCATCCCCGACAGTGCGAGAAGATTCCCGCCGCTACGGAGGACGAGATCGTTGCAGCACCTGACGCCGCTGCCAGAGCCGTCACATCCTTCGTTTGCGGGACGCACCAGACCGGTGCAGGAAAGTCGAACATCGCTGCGAGTGTCGTCGCAGAGCCTGTCGTCGCTGGGTGAGATCGCCGCACCGCTTGCTTGCGGACCGCATCACGTCGCTGCGAGCATCGTCGCAGAACCATCGCATCGAGGAGCTGCGAGAGAGAGGATCACCGCTGGACCGCGCATCGTCGCCCCGGAGATCGTCGCAGCCCCTACGAGATCGTCGCATCGTGCCTTTGCGAGAACAGACTTCCTACGGAACCTACGCACCGGAATCCATACACATGGCCTTCCTCCCATTACAGACCGGATTCGTCGCAACACGCCCGCTGCTGCAGCGGTGCTGTCGCAAACGCCTCCCCAGGGTCTCAGGAGCAACGCTACGCTTGTTTTCCACCGCACCAGCTTCTGCTTTTGGAACTTTGTTGCAACTAAAAGGTACTGTGAGTAAACGTGACGCAACTGTGAACTTTTCACGCATCTATAGAGAATTCTACCGCAACGTAGAGAATTCTATCGCAACCTTAAGAACTCTTTTGAAACCATATTCTTTAACTGTGTATGTTGGATTTTTGTCGTTTTGGTCTTGTGTAATTTAGATTAAATACCTTTATTTTTCTAAACTGTTGTGAAGTCAGTTTGTGGTGTTTTCACTGTGTTACTGTGAGTGTTGGTACAAATACTTTACGCATTGCCTCTGGTTAGCCTAGACTGCTCGTGCCAAGCTACCTAGAGGGTGAGCAGGGGTTATCTCAGAGGGTTATCTCCTTGCCCTGACTAGAAGCAAGGGTCCCTATATGGACAGTGGTACCTACCTGTGTCAACTAGAGACCCCCAGTTCTAACATTGGTGGCAGCGGTGGGATTTGAACTTGTATTTGTACTTGACCCACAGTAATTGGTGTACATCACTAGTGAGTGCAGACCACTACGCCACCGCTTCCTACTGGTTTTTGATTTTTTATTCGATTTTTGAGTAACTCTTCAAAGCATCATGTCTGCAAAAGGAAAGGCACTCAGTGTGGGGGCAGAAGCAGAATTGGAGTTTGTCATTGGAGATTTGTATTCATACAAAGTTGAGCATCTTAGGAAATTCTGCCTTGAGTTTGAGTGCCCCATAAAGAGCGCCTACAGAAAGGAGGAGCTGCAGAGAATCTTGAAGGCCCATTTGGAGGCACAAGAGGGAAATGATGATGTGGATGTAGAAAATAGCTTTCAAGTCACAGATCTGCCAGTGGGCAAAGTAGGTGCAGGAGTTGGCAGCAACCATTCCAGCAGGGGCCTCTCCCCAGAAGAGTTACAAGAAAATCAGAGAGTAAGAGAGTATGAGTTTGAAGTCATGAAAATGAAAATGAAAATGAAGCAATTGGAAGTAGAAAAGGCGGCCGGGGAGAGCAAAAATGCTTTGAACACTCTGCCACTGCTGATCAGTGCCAGAGTGTAAGTGCTCCCTATGTAAATTGTTATTCTGATTGGATATACATGTTTGGCATATTTGTATCACCATGAAGTCCCTAGTAAAGTGCACTGGGTGTACCAGGGCTGGTGATGACAAATGCTACTAGTGGGCCTGCAGCACTGATTGCGCCACCCACAGGAGTAGCCCTAAAATGATGTCTCAGGCCTGACACTGCAGTGCATGTGTGCAGTTTAGAACTGCCATGTCCTCCTGGTCAGTGTCCCCATTGACCAGGCCTAACCCTTCCCTTTTTGTGCGCATCAGTCACCCCTATGGAAGGCCCAAGGTACCCCCCTGGGCAGGGTGCAGTGTACGTAGAAGGTAGAGCATGTACTAGTGCAGGTGACATGCTCTGGTAGTGAATGGCAGCCATTTTCGTTTTTCACTATTGTAAGGCTATCTTGCTCCATAGATTAACATGGGGGATGCTGGCTACAGTGGTTAACAGCATTTCTTCCCATAGGAACAAGATAGGACATAAGTATGTAGTATCCCTGAACTCAGAATTTAATAACACATCTTTTAGGAAAGGTTGTTTTTAAATCCTGTGTTTGAGAACAGCACTTTTAGAAAGTTGCTGTTCTCTTGTCTGACCCTTCTGCGTGCCTGGGCCTGTTTGTATATTGACTGTCTGGTTTGAGAGTGACAGGGGCTGGGGATTCCCCAGGAGGCTGGCTGACTCAGCCCTAGGATGAATGACTGCATTTGTAACTGGAGTGGTGGGAGGAGTTAGCACCTGGGCCTGAATAGGGCTGTGCCTGCCTTCCACAATGCTGGCTCCACCTCCTGCTGGGCGGCTGACGGCCCTGCCCCTCACTCTGAAAGGAAAGAAGAAGCCAGCAAAACAAAGTACGCAGGAAACACCCAGAACTGGTTCAGACCGGGCTCAGGACCCACTTGCACAGAGAGAACAAATACTTTAGGGGTATAAGTACAGGACCCCTGACAACAGAAAATTAGATCATCCTGGAATCAAGAAGGAACCTCTGCCAAGGAGAAAGCTGAAACTGAAGAAGGAAGACTGTCCTGCTGTTTCTCTGCTGGACTGACCTGTTGCTTTGCTGCCAAGGAGAGGGGAAGGACGTTGCTGCTGAGCTGTGTCCCCTGTCTTGAAGGAATCTCCAAGGGCCTGAGTAGAGCTGGCTCCCTGTTCTGAAGTCCCAGGAACAAAAGGACCTCACCCCCAGCTTCCCTGAACTCTACTGAGAGAGTTCTGTCCTTCCTAGAGTGCTTTATCCAGTTGTGGGGCCTCTGGAAGTTGTACCTGTGCTGGGAAGCTTGAAACTAAGCTTGAGAGACTTTTGAAATTGAAAAGTGTTGCATCGCTCGCTTGCGGAGCGCATCCCCGACAGTGCGAGAAGATTCCCGCCGCTACGGAGGACGAGATCGTTGCAGCACCTGACGCCGCTGCCAGAGCCGTCACATCCTTCGTTTGCGGGACGCACCAGACCGGTGCAGGAAAGTCGAACATCGCTGCGAGTGTCGTCGCAGAGCCTGTCGTCGCTGGGTGAGATCGCCGCACCGCTTGCTTGCGGACCGCATCACGTCGCTGCGAGCATCGTCGCAGAACCATCGCATCGAGGAGCTGCGAGAGAGAGGATCACCGCTGGACCGCGCATCGTCGCCCCGGAGATCGTCGCAGCCCCTACGAGATCGTCGCATCGTGCCTTTGCGAGAACAGACTTCCTACGGAACCTACGCACCGGAATCCATACACATGGCCTTCCTCCCATTACAGACCGGATTCGTCGCAACACGCCCGCTGCTGCAGCGGTGCTGTCGCAAACGCCTCCCCAGGGTCTCAGGAGCAACGCTACGCTTGTTTTCCACCGCACCAGCTTCTGCTTTTGGAACTTTGTTGCAACTAAAAGGTACTGTGAGTAAACGTGACGCAACTGTGAACTTTTCACGCATCTATAGAGAATTCTACCGCAACGTAGAGAATTCTATCGCAACCTTAAGAACTCTTTTGAAACCATATTCTTTAACTGTGTATGTTGGATTTTTGTCGTTTTGGTCTTGTGTAATTTAGATTAAATACCTTTATTTTTCTAAACTGTTGTGAAGTCAGTTTGTGGTGTTTTCACTGTGTTACTGTGAGTGTTGGTACAAATACTTTACGCATTGCCTCTGGTTAGCCTAGACTGCTCGTGCCAAGCTACCTAGAGGGTGAGCAGGGGTTATCTCAGAGGGTTATCTCCTTGCCCTGACTAGAAGCAAGGGTCCCTATATGGACAGTGGTACCTACCTGTGTCAACTAGAGACCCCCAGTTCTAACATTGGTGGCAGCGGTGGGATTTGAACTTGTATTTGTACTTGACCCACAGTAATTGGTGTACATCACTAGTGAGTGCAGACCACTACGCCACCGCTTCCTACTGGTTTTTGATTTTTTATTCGATTTTTGAGTAACTCTTCAAAGCATCATGTCTGCAAAAGGAAAGGCACTCAGTGTGGGGGCAGAAGCAGAATTGGAGTTTGTCATTGGAGATTTGTATTCATACAAAGTTGAGCATCTTAGGAAATTCTGCCTTGAGTTTGAGTGCCCCATAAAGAGCGCCCACAGAAAGGAGGAGCTGCAGAGAATCTTGAAGGCCCATTTGGAGGCACAAGAGGGAAATGATGATGTGGATGTAGAAAATAGCTTTCAAGTCACAGATCTGCCAGTGGGCAAAGTAGGTGCAGGAGTTGGCAGCAACCATTCCAGCAGGGGCCTCTCCCCAGAAGAGTTACAAGAAAATCAGAGAGTCAGAGAGTATGAGTTTGAAGTCATGAAAATGAAAATGAAAATGAAGCAATTGGAAGTAGAAAAGGCGGCCGGGGAGAGCAAAAATGCCCGTGCCTTAGAAGAGAAGAAATAGCTTTTGGCTCATGAGTTGAGCATGAGAGAACTGGATCTTAAAGCCAAGGAGGTGGATGCCAGTTCTAATGGTGGCAGCGCGCAGCCAGTGCATGGGGGTAAAGTATATATTCCCAAAGACCTAGTACAGAATTACCATAGGAGTGAGGATATTTATGCCTGGTTCACTTCGTATGAAATTGCATTGAAGATGAATGGAGTGCCTGATCAGCATTGGGGGCGGGCCTGTGGAAACATTTTGAGGCTTCTGGGAGGAGTGCTCTATAGCCCTTAGAATTAGCAGGTGCCATGACCTACCCCAAAATGAAGGAGGCCTTATGTCTCAGGTATGGCCTTACTCCAGAGCAGTATAGACTGCAGTTTAGAAACTCCAAGAAGAGAGAGTCTGAGACTTGGATGGAGTGTGTGAATTTGTACTCGCGTGCACTGGAAGGTTGGATGAAGGGCAGTAAAGTAACTGATTTTATGGGGTTCTTGCATTTAATCAGTTGGGAGCACTTGAGTAGTCTTTGTGTTCCAGAGCTGCGCCGGCATCTTTTAGACAGCAAGCTGACAGACCCCATTGAGCTTGCTAAGGAGGCGGACCGCTGGACCAGTACCAGGGTCCACAGAGGAATTGTGGGTACCACAGCCAAAGGTGGGCAGTGTCCCAAGCAGAAGAGTGGGGGGGACAAGGGTAACCAAAAGGAGTTCTCACAAGGGCCCCAAAATAGTTCCCAGGGAAAGGAATCCCAACCCCCCAAACCTAGACAGCCATGGCCCCCTAAGGGCAGGCGGGACAATAGAGACAGAAGGGATAACCAAGGTCCCCCTACCTGCTATCACTGCAATGAGGTGGGCCACATTGCTCCAAGCTGTCCCAAGAAGAAGCTAGCACCCACTGGGGCCCCCGCCCCAGCGTTAGCTAGTGTAGCTTTGGAAGGGGATTTGGTTTCTAGTGACTGGGGGGAGCTAGCAGTTATGACCCTTGTCTCTCTAGGAGACCAAGAGGTGGTCCAGGAAACCTTACTGCCCTCTAACACTAAGAAATATGGGCAGAAGGTGACCATCAATAGAAGGGAGGTTGAGGCTCTGAGAGACACAGAAGCCAGCGTGACATCCGTGAGGTGTCAGTGGGTGTCTGAAGAGCAAATCATCCCTGATGTACTCCGCCCTGTAGTGGCCGCTGACAGCTCAGTGTGCCTCTGCAAGTTGGCCCGTGTTCCCTTTGCATGGGGGGGAGTCTCTGGTCTTTTGGAAGCAGTTGTCAGTGATGCCTTGCCTGTAGACTGTCTGTTAGGTAACGACCTGGAGAGTTCTCCATGGAAGGATTTAGAACACAGAACTCACTTGGAGATGTTGGGTCTGCCTGCGTGGATCTGTGTGACCACGCGTGCTATGGCAGCCAGTAAGGGTGATTCAGCAGAACTGGAGCCTGAAACAGTGGCCCAGAGACCTGCCAGGAGAGGAAGAGGCAGAGGGTGTGGGAAACCAGCCCCAGCCGTTCCCACGGTCCAGGAGGAAGCAGAACCTGAGGGGGATGCCCTGGAACCTACAGGGGAACAGGTGGCCGAACTGGGAGACCTACCTGAGCTGACCCATTGGCAGCAGGAAGGTGGTCCCTCCAGGGAGGAATTCTGCCAGGCGCAGAAAGAATGCCCTTCCCTCATTGGTCTGTGGCAACAGACTGCAGATCAGGCTGCAGGTGGAGCAGCCAGAGATCACTTTATCTACTGGGAAGATGACCTACTATATAGCAAGCCTAAGTTTGCTGAGCCCGGTGCAGCCCGTGTGCTGGTGGTACCCGAGCGCTTCAGAAACATCCTAATGGGTCTGGCTCATGACGTGCCTCTTGCAGGACATCTGGGGCAAGACAAGACCCTGAACCGGCTTGTCACCCACTTCCACTGGCCCCAGATGAGACAGCACGTTGGTTCCTTTTGCAGATCTTGCCAAACCTGTCAAGCCAGTGGCAAGACTGGAATGAAGTTGAAGGCACCCCTTCAGCCCTTCCCAGTGGTGAGCACCCCTTTCGAGCGGGTGGGCATATACATTGTAGGGTCACTGGACCCCAAGACAGCCTTAGGCAACAGGTTCATCCTGGTCTTGGTGGACCATGCCACCCGGTACCCGGAAGCAGTCCCTCTCAGGACAATCACAGCACCCGTGGTGGGCTGTGCATTGATGGGGATCTTTTCCAGTGTGGGGTTCCTCCGAGATGTGGTCTCCGACCGGGGTACCAACTTTATTTCTAAGTACATGAAATCTCTGTGGGAGGAGTGTGGGGTAACTTATAAGTTCACCACTCCTTACCACCCTCAAGGAAATGGGTTGGTTGAAAGGTTCAACCGGACCCTGAAAGGTATGATTATGGGCCTAGCGGAGCCCATGAGACGGAAGTGGGACGTCTTGTTACCATGACTGTTGTTTGCCTACCGGGAGGTACCTCAGAAGTCCTTAGGGTTCAGTCCCTTTGAACTCCTGTATGGCCACCCTGTTAGAGGACCTCTCTCACTTGTGAAGGAGGGTTGGGAAAAGTCCCGTGGGAAAACCCCCCAGGATGTGTTCAGCTATGTGCTGGCCATCCGCAACCAGACACAACGCTTCAGGAAGCTCGCTCAGGCGAACCTGGAAGCAAGCCAGGAAGAGACGAAAAGATAGCACAACCAGAATACCACTCTGGTCGAATTTCAACCTGGGCAGAAAGTGTGGATGATGGCGCCAGTGGAGCCTTGTGCGCTCCAAGATTAGTGGACTGGGCCATATGAGGTGGTGGAAAGGAAGGGTGAGGTACCCTACCTGGTTAACCTGAGGACTCCCAGGCAGCCCCTGAGAGTCTTGCATGTGAACCGCCTCAAACCACACTTTGAGAGGTCTGAAGTGACTATGCTCAAGGCTACAGATGCAGGAATGGAAGAGGATAGTGATCCTCTCCCTGACCTCCTGGCAGTTAAGGAGCAAGATGGGTCAGTGGATGGTGTGGTCCTCTCGCCCACCCTGACCCCAGAGCAGCAGAGGGACTGTCACCAAGTGTTGGGTCAGTTCTCCTCCCTGTTCTCCCTGACCCCAGGTGTCACCAACTGGTGCGTCCATGATGTGGACACTGGAGACAGCCTGCCTGTGAAACACAAATTTTACAAGGTAGCTGAGAAGGTCAGGGCCAGCATCATGGAAGAGGTTTCCAAGATGTTGGCACTAGGGGTGATTGAGCCCTCCAGCAGCCCCTGGGCTAGCCCAGTGGTCTTGGTGCCCAAGAAAGCTGCTTCGCCCGGTGGCCCTCCAGAACTCCGGTTTTGCGTGGACTACCGTGGGCTCAATGCGGTCACGAAGACTGACGCACACCCCATCCCCAGAGCTGATGAGCTCGTGGATCGGTTGGGAGATGCCCAGTACCTCAGTACATTTGATTTGACTTCTGGGTACTGGCAGATTGCCTTAACTGATGGGGCCAAAGAGAGGTCAGCATTTTTAACGCCAGAGGGGCACTTCCAATTCCGAGGCATGCCCTTTGGGTTGAAAAATGCCCCTGCCACCTTCCAGAGACTGGTTAACCAGGTATTGTACGGGCTGGAGGAATTCAGCGTCGCATACCTGGATGACATTGCTGTGTTCAGCTCCACGTGGGAGGAACACTTGCAACACCTCTGTGAAGTGTTGAAGGCTCTGCAAAGGGCAGGCCTCACTATCAAGGCCAGCACGTACCAGATAGGGCAGGGATCTGTGGTGTATTTGGGACACCAGGTGGGGAGCGGCCAGGTGGTGCCCCTACAGGCAAAGATTGATACCATTCTGGCTTGGGAGCCCCCCAAGACCCAGACAGAGGTGAGAGCCTTTTTAGGACTCACCGGGTATTACAGATGGTTTGTCAAGGGATATGGCACCATTGTCCCCCCCTTGACAGAACTCACTTCCAAGAAGTTGCCCAAAAGAGTTGACTGGACTGACGCCTGCCAAACTGCTTTTGATGCCCTGAAAACTGCAATGTGCACAGCACCGGTGCTCAAGGCACCTGACTTTTCCAGTGAGTTCGTAGTACAGACAGACGCTTCAGAGCATGGTGTGGGACCAGTACTCTCACAAGTCACTGAGGAAAATGGAGACCAGCCGGTAGCTTTCATTAGTAGGAGGCTACTCCCCAGGGAACAGAGGCGGAGTGCGATTGAGAGAGAAGCATTTGCCTTGGTCTGGGCTCTGAAAAAGTTGAGGCCCTACCTGTTTGGGACTCACTTCCGTGTTCAGACCGACCACAGGCCCCTCAGATGGTTAATGCAAATGAGGGGTGAGAACCCAAAACTGTTGAGGTGGTCCATCTCCCTACAGGGAATGGACTTCATGGTGGAACACCGCCCTGGTACAGAACACGCCAATGCTGATGGTCTGTCCAGGTTTTTCCGCCTTAGTGAAGAGAACTCCCAAGAGGGTGAGCAGTTCTCCCCACTTTCAGCTGGAGGGGACACGTGTTAGACCTGGCATCTTTGCTGTGGTTTCCCCTATCTTTTTGCCTCTACCTCCTGTATTTTTTATGCTGTGCTGGATTTCGTATTTGCTGGTTTAGATGCTTTGGACACTCTGCCACTGCTGATCAGTGCCAGAGTGTAAGTGCTCCCTATGTAAATTTTTATTCTGATTGGATATACATGTTTGGCATTTTTGTATCACCATGAAGTCCCTAGTAAAGTGCACTGGGTGTGCCAGGGCTGGTGATGACAAATGCTACTAGTGGGCCTGCAGCACTGATTGTGCCACGCACAGGAGTAGCCCTAAAATGATGTCTCAGGCCTGACACTGCAGTGCCTGTGTGCAGTTTAGAACTGCCATGTCCTCCTGGTCAGTGTCCCCACTGACCAGGCCTAACCCTTCCCTTTTTGTGCGCATCAGTCACCCCTATGGAAGGCCCAAGGTACCCCCCTCGGCAGGGTGCAGTGTATGTAAAAGGTAGAGCATGTACTAGTGCAGGTGACATGCTCTGGTAGTGAATGGCAGCCATTTTAGTTTTTCACTATTGTAAGGCTATCTTGCTCCATAGATTAACATGGGGGATGCTGGCTACAGTGGTTAACAGCATGTCTTCCCATAGGAACAAGATAGGACATAAGTATCTAGTATCCCTGAACTCAGAATTTAATAACACATCTTTTAGGAAAGGTTGTTTTTAAATCCTGTGTTTGAGAACAGCACTTTTAGAAAGTTGCTGTTCTCTTGTCTGACCCTTCTGTGTGCCTGGGCCTGTTTGTGTATTGACTGTCTGGTTTGAGAGTGACAGGGGCTGTGGATTCCCCAAGAGGCTGGCTGAGTCAGCCCTAGGCTGAATGACTGCATTAGCAACTGGAGTGGTGGGAGGAGTTAGCACCTGGGCCTGAATAGGGCTGTACCTGCCTTCCACAATGCTGGCTCCACCTCCTGCTGGGCGGCTGACGGCCCTGCCCCTCACTCTGAAAGGAAAGAAGAAGCCAGCAAAACAAAGTACTCAGGAAACACCCAGAACTGGTTCAGACCGGGCTCAGGGCCCACATGCACAGAGAGAACAAAGACTTTAGGGGTATAAGTACAGGACCCCTGCAACAGAAAATTAGATCATCCTGGAATCAAGAAGGAACCTCTGCCAAGGAGAAAGCTGAAACTGAAGAAGGAAGACTGTCCTGCTGTTGCTCTGCTGGACTGACCTGTTGCTTTGCTGCCAAGGAGAGGGGAAGGACTTTGCTGCTGAGCTGTGTCCCCTGTCTTGAAGGAATCTCCAAGGGCCTGAGTAGAACTGGCTCCCTGTTCTGAAGTCCCAGGAACAAAAGGACATCACCCCCAGCTTCCATGAACTCTGCTGAGAGAGTTCTGTCCTTCCTAGAGTGCTTGATCCAGTTGTGGGGCCTCTGGAAGTTGTACCTGTGCTGGGAAGCTTGAAACTAAGCTTGAGAGACTTTTGAAATTGAAAAGTGTCGCATCGCTCGCTTGCGGAGCGCATCCCCGACAGTGCGAGAAGATTCCCGCCGCTACGAAGGATGAGATCGTCGCAGCGCCTGACGCCGCTGCCAGAGCCGTCACAGCCTTCGTTTGCGGGACACACCAGACCGGTGCGGGAAAGTCGAACATCGCTGCGAGTGTCATCGCAGAGCCTGTCGTCGCTGGGTGAGATCACCGCACCGCTTGCTTGCGGACTGCATCACGTCGCTGTGAGCATCGTCGTAGAACCATCGCATCGAGGAGCTGCGAGAGAGAGGATCACCGCTGGACTGTGCATCGTCGCCCCGGAGATCGTCGCAGCCCCTACGAGATCGTCGCATCGTGCCTTTGCGAGAACAGACTTCCTACGGAACGTACGGACCGGAAACCATACACGTGGCCTTCCTCCCATTACAGACCGGATTCGTCGCAACACGCCCGCTGCTGCAGCGGGGCTGTCCCAAACGCCTCCCCAGGGTCTCAGGAGCAACGCATCGCTTGTTTTCCACCGCACCAGCTTCTGCTTTTGAAACTTTGTTGTAACTAAAAGGTACTGTGAGTAAACGTGACGCAATTGTGAATTTTTCACGCATCTGTAGAGAATTCTACCGCAACGTAGAGAATTCTATCGCAACCTTAAGAACTCTTTTGAAACCATATTCTTGAACTGTGTATGTTGGATTTTTGTCGTTTTGGTCTTTAGATTAAACACCTTTATTTTTCTAAACTGTTGTGAAGTCAGTTTGTGGTGTTTTCACTGAGTTACTGTGAGTGTTGGTACAAATACTTTACGCATTGCCTCTGGTTAGCCTAGACTGCTCGTGCCAAGCTACCTAGAGGGTGAGCAGGGGTTATCTCAGAGGGTTATCTCCTTGCCCTGACTAGAAGCAAAGGTCCCTATATGGACAGTGGTACCTACCTCTGCCAACTAGAGACCCCCAGTTCTAACATTGGTGGCAGCGGTGGGATTTGAACTTGTATTTGTACTTGACCCACAGTAATTGGTGTACATCACTAGTGAGTGCAGACCACTACGCCACCGCTTCCTACTGGTTTTTGATTTTTGATTCGATTTTTGAGTAACTCTTCAAAGCATCATATCTGTAAAAGGAAAGGCACTCAGTGAGGGGGCAGAAGCAGAATTGGAGTTTGTCATTGGAGATTTGTATTCATACAAAGTTGAGCATCTTAGGAAATTCTGCCTTGAGTTTGAGTGCCCCATAAAGAGCGCCTACAGAAAGGAGGAGCTGCAGAGAATCTTGAAGGCCCATTGGGAGGCACAAGAGGGAAATGAGGATGTGGATGCAGAAAATAGCTTTCAAGTCACAGATCTGCCAGTGGGAAAAGTAGGTGCAGGAGCTGGCAGCAACCATTCCAGCAGGGGCCTCTCCCCAAAAGAGTTACAAGAAAATCAGAGAGTAAGAGAGTATGAGTTGGAAGTCATGAAAATGAAAATGAAGCAATTGGGAGTAGAAAAGGCGGCGGAGGAGAGCAAAAATGCCCGTGCCTTAGAAGAGAAGAAATTGCTTTTGGCTCATGAGTTGAGCATGAGAGAACTGGATCTTAAAGCCAAGGAGGTGGATGCCAGTTCTAATGGTGGCAGCGCGCAGCCAGTGCATAGGGGTAAAGTATATATTCCCAAAGACCTGGTACAGAATTACCATAGGAGTGAGGATATTTATGCCTGGTTCACTTCGTATGAAATTGCATTGAAGATGAATGGTGTGCCTGATCAGCATTGGGGGGCAGGCCTGTGGAAACATTTTGAGGCTTCTGGGAGGAGTGCTCTAGAGCCCTTAGAATTAGCAGGTGCCATGACCTACCCCAATATGAAGGAGGCCTTATGTCTCAGGTATGGCCTTACTCCAGAGCAGTATAGACTGCAGTTTAGAAACTCCAAGAAGAGAGAGTCTGACACTTGGATGGAGTGTGTGAATTTGTACTCGCGTGCACTGGAAGGTTGGATGAAGGGCAGTAAAGTAACTGATTTTAAGGGGTTGTTGCATTTAATCAGTTGGGAGCACTTGCGTAGTCTTTATGTTCCAGAGCTGCACCAGCATCTTTTAGGTGGCAAGCTCACAGACCCCATTGAGCTTGCTAAGGAGGCGGACCGATGGACCAGTACCAGGGTCCACAGTGGAATTGTGGGTACCACAGCCAAAGGTGGGCAGGGTCCCCAGCAGAAGAGTGGGGGGGGACAAGGGTAACCAAAAGGAGTTCTCACAAGAGCCCCAAAATAGTTCCCAGGGAAAGGAATCCCAACCCCCCAAACCTAGACAGCCATGGCCCCCTAAGGGCAGGCGGGACAATAGAGACAGAAGGGATAACCAAGGTCCCCCTACCTGCTATCACTGCAATGAGGTGGGCCACATTGCTCCAAGCTGTCCCAAGAAGAAGCTAGCACCCACTGGTGCCCCCGCCCCAGCGTTAGCTAGTGTAGCTTTGGGAGGGGATTTGGTTTCTAGTGACTGGGGGGAGCTAGCAGTTATGACCCTTGTCTCTCTAGGAGACCAAGAGGTGGTCCAGGAAACCTTACTGCCCTCTAACACTAAGAAATATGGGCAGAAGGTGACCATCAATGGAAGGGAGGTTGAGGCTATGAGAGACACAGGAGCCAGCGTGACATCCATGAGGTGTCAGTGGGTGTCTGAAGAGCAAATCATCCCTGATTTACTCCGCGCTGTAGTGGCCGCTGACAGCTCAGTGCGCCTCTGCAAGTTGACCCGTGTTCCCTTTGCATGGGGGGAGTCTCTGGTCTTTTGGAAGTAGTTGTGAGTGATGCCTTGCCTGTAGACTGTCTGTTAGGTAACGACCTGGAGAGTTCTCCATGGAAGGATGTAGAACACAGATTTCACTTGGAGATGTTGGGTCTGCCTGCGTGGATCTGTGTGACCACGCGTGCTATGGCAGCCAGTAAGGGTGATTCAACAGAACTGGAGCCTGAAACAGTGGCCCAGAGACCTGCCAGGAGAGGAAGAGGCAGAGGGCGCGGGAAACCAACCCCAGCCGTTCCCATGGTCCAGGAGGAAGCAGAACCTGAGGGGGATGCCCTGGAACCTACAGGGGAACAGGTGGCCGAACTGGGAGACCTACCTGAGCTGACCCATTGGCAGCAGGAAGGTGGTCCCTCCAGGGAGGAATTATGCCAGGCGCAGAAAGAATGCCCTTCCCTCATTGGTCTGCGGCAACAGGCTGCAGATCAAGCAGCAGGTGGAGCAGCCAGAGATCACTTTATCTACTGGGAAGATGACCTACTATATAGCGAGCCTAAGTTTGCTGAGCCCAGTGCAGCCCGTGTGCTGGTGGTACCCGAGAGCTTCAGAAACTTCCTAATGGGTCTGGCTCATGACGTGCCTCTTGCAGGACATCTGGGGCAAGACAAGACCCTGAACCGGCTTGTCACCCACTTCCACTGGCCCCAGAAGAGAAAGCATGTTGGTTCCTTTTGCAGATCTTGCCAAACCTGTCAAGCCAGTGGCAAGACTGGAATGAAGTTGAAGGCACCCCTTCAGCCCTTCCCAGTGGTGAGCACCCCTTTCGAGCGGGTGGGCATAGACATTGTAGGGCCCCTGGACTCCAAGACAGCCTTAGGCAACAGGTTCATCCTGGTCTTGGTGGACCATGCCACCCGGTACCCGGAAGCAGTCCCTCTCAGGACAATCACAGCACCCGTGGTGGGCCGTGCATTGATGGGGATCTTTTCCCGTGTGGGGTTCCCCCGAGAGGTGGTCTCCGACCGGGGTACTAACTTCATCTCTAAGCACATGAAGTCTCTGTGGGAGGAGTGTGGGGTAACTTATAAGTTCACCACTCCTTACCACCCTCAAGGAAATGGGTTGGTTGAAAGGTTCAACCGGACCCTGAAAGGTATGATTATGGGCCTAGCGGAGCCCATGAGACGGAAGTGGGACGTCTTGTTACCATGCCTGTTGTTTGCCTACAGGGAGGTACCTCAGAAGTCTTTAGGGTTCAGTCCCTTTGAACTCCTGTATGGCCACCCTGTTAGAGGACCTCTCTCACTGGTGAAGGAGGGTTGGGAAAAGTCCCGTGGGAAAACCCCCCAGGATGTGTTCAGCTATGTGCTGGCCATCCGCAACCAGACACAACGCTTCAGGAAGCTCGCTCAGGCGAACCTGGAAGCAAGCCAGGAAGAGATGAAAAGATGGTACGACCAGAATACCACTTTGGTCAAATTTCAACCTGGGCAGAAAGTGTGGGTGATGGCACCAGTGGAGCCTTGTGCGCTCCAAGACAAGTGGACTGGGCCATATTAGGTGGTGAAAAGGAAGAGTGAGGTAACCTACCTGGTTAACCTGAGGACTCCCAGGCAGCCCCTGAGAGTCTTGCATGTGAACCGCCTCAAACCACACTTTGAGAGGTTTGAAGTGACTATGCTCATGGCTACAGATGCAGGAATGGAAGAGGATAGTGATCCACTCCCTGACCTCCTGGCAGTTAAGGAGCAAGATGGGTCCTCTCGCCCACCCTGACCCCAGAGCAGCAGAGGGACAGTCGCCAAGTGTTGTGTCAGTTCTCCTCCCTGTTCTCCCTGACCCCAGGTGTCACCAACTGCTGCGTCCATGAGGTGGACACTGGAGACAGTCTACCTGTGAAACACAAATTTTACAGGGTAGCTGACAAGGTCAGGGCCAGCATCAAGGAAGAGGTTTCCAAGATGTTGGCGCTAGGGGGGATTGAGCCCTCCAGCAGCCCCTGGGCTAGCCCAGTGGTCTTGGTACCCAAGAAAGCTGCTACGCCCGGTGGCCCTCCAGAACTCCGGTTTTGCTTGGACTACCGTGGGCTCAATGCGGTCGCGAAGACTGACGCACACCCCATCCCCAGAGCTGATGAGCTCGTGGATCGGTTGGGAGTTGCCCAGTACCTCAGTACATTTGATTTGACTTCTGGGTACTGGCAGATTGCCTTAACTGATGGGGCCAAAGAGAGGTCAGCATTTTCAATGCCAAAGGGGCACTTCCAGTTCCGAGTCATGCCCTTTGGGTTGAAAAATGCCCCTGCCACCTTTCAGAGACTGGTTAACCAGGTATTGTCCGGGCTGGAGGAATTCAGCGCCGCATACCTGGATGACATTGCTGTGTTCAGCTCCACGTGGGAGGAACACTTGCAACACCTCTGTGAAGTGTTGAAGGCTCTGCAAAGGGCAGGCCTCACTATCAAGGCCAGCAAGTACCAGATAGGGCAGGGATCTGTGGTGTATTTGGGACACCAGGTGGGGAGCGGCCAGGTGGTGCCCCTACAGGCAAAGATTGATACCATTCTGGCTTGGGAGCCCCCCAAGACCCAGACAGAGGTGAGAGCCTTTTTAGGACTCACCGGGTATTACAGATGGTTTGTCAAGGGATATGGAACCATTGTCCCCCCCTTGACAGAACTCACTTCCAAGAAGTTGCCCAAAAGAGTTGACTGGACTGACGCCTGCCAAACTGCTTTTGATGCCCTGAAAACTGCAATGTGCACAGCACCGGTGCTCAAGGCACCTGACTTTTCCAGTGAGTTCGTAGTACAGACAGACGCTTCAGAGCATGGTGTGGGACCAGTACTCTCACAAGTCACTGAGGAAAATGGAGACCAGCCGGTAGCTTTCATTAGTAGGAGGCTACTCCCCAGGGAACAGAGGTGGAGTGCGATTGAGAGAGAAGCATTTGCCTTGGTCTGGGCTCTGAAAAAGTTGAGGCCCTACCTGTTTGGGACTCACTTCCGTGTTCAGACCGACCACAGGCCCCTCAGATGGTTAATGCAAATGAGGGGTGAGAACCCAAAACTGTTGAGGTGGTCCATCTCCCTACAGGGAATGGACTTCATGGTGGAACACCGCCCTGGTACAGAACACGCCAATGCTGATGGTCTGTCCAGGTTTTTCCGCCTTAGTGAAGAGAACTCCCAAGAGGGTGAGCAGTTCTCCCCACTTTCAGCTGGAGGGGACACGTGTTAGACCTGGCATCTTTGCTGTGGTTTCCCCTATCTTTTTGCCTCTACCTCCTGTATTTTTTATGCTGTGCTGGGTTTCGTTTTTGCTGGTTTAGATGCTTTGGACACTCTGCCACTGCTGATCAGTGCCAGAGTGTAAGTGCTCCCTATGTAAATTTTTATTCTGATTGGATATACATGTTTGGCATTTTTGTATCACCATGAAGTCCCTAGTAAAGTGCACTGGGTGTGCCAGGGCTGGTGATGACAAATGCTACTAGTGGGCCTGCAGCACTGATTGTGCCACGCACAGGAGTAGCCCTAAAATGATGTCTCAGGCCTGACACTGCAGTGCCTGTGTGCAGTTTAGAACTGCCATGTCCTCCTGGTCAGTGTCCCCACTGACCAGGCCTAACCCTTCCCTTTTTGTGCGCATCAGTCACCCCTATGGAAGGCCCAAGGTACCCCCCTCGGCAGGGTGCAGTGTATGTAAAAGGTAGAGCATGTACTA
Organism: Lissotriton helveticus; assembly: GCF_964261635.1. Classification (NCBI taxonomy): domain Eukaryota; kingdom Metazoa; phylum Chordata; class Amphibia; order Caudata; family Salamandridae; genus Lissotriton; species Lissotriton helveticus. Next base: position 337,907,815 of record NC_136069.1, on the reverse strand, counting down.
GTGCAGGTGACATGCTCTGGTAGTGAATGGCTGCCATTTTAGTTTTTCACTATTGTAAGGCTATCTTGCTCCATAGATTAACATGGGGGATGCTGGCTACAGTGGTTAACAGCATTTCTTCCCATAGGAACAAGATAGGACATAAGTATCTAGTATCCCTGAACTCAGAATTTAATAACACATCTTTTAGGAAAGGTTGTTTTTAAATCCTGTGTTTGAGAACAGCACTTTTAGAAAGTTGCTGTTCTCTTGTCTGACCCTTCTGTGTGCCTGGGCCTGTTTGTGTATTGACTGTCTGGTTTGAGAGTGACAGGGGCTGTGGATTCCCCAAGAGGCTGGCTGAGTCAGCCCTAGGCTGAATGACTGCATTAGCAACTGGAGTGGTGGGAGGAGTTAGCACCTGGGCCTGAATAGGGCTGTACCTGCCTTCCACAATGCTGGCTCCACCTCCTGCTGGGCGGCTGACGGCCCTGCCCCTCACTCTGAAAGGAAAGAAGAAGCCAGCAAAACAAAGTACTCAGGAAACACCCAGAACTGGTTCAGACCGGGCTCAGGACCCACATGCACAGAGAGAACAAAGACTTTAGGGGTATAAGTACAGGACCAGAAAATTAGATCATCCTGGAATCAAGAAGGAACCTCTGCCAAGGAGAAAGGTGAAACTGAAGAAGGAAGACTGTCCTGCTGTTGTCCTGCTGTTGCTCTGCTGGACTGACCTGTTGCTTTGCGGCCAAGGAGAGGGGAAGGACTTTGCTGCTGAGCTGTGTCCCCTGTCTTGAAGGAATCTCCAAGGGCCTGAGTAGAGCTGGCTCCCTGTTCTGAAGTCCCAGGAACAAAAGGACTTCACCCCCAGCTTCCCTGAACTCTGCTGAGAGAGTTCTGTCCTTCCTAGAGTGCTTGATCCAGTTTTGGGGCCTCTGGAAGTTGTACCTGTGCTGGGAAGCTTGAAACTAAGCTTGAGAGACTTTTGAAATTGAAAAGTGTCGCATCGCTCGCTTGCGGAGCGCATCCCCGACAGTGCGAGAAGATTCCCGCCACCATGAAGGACGAGATCGTCGCAGAGCCTGACGCCGTCGCATCCTTTGTTTGCAGGACGCACCAGACCGGTGCAGGAAAGTCGAACATCGCTGCGAGTGTCGTCGCAGAGCCTGTCGTCGCTGGGTGAGATTGCCGCACCGATTGCTTGCGGACCGCATCACGTCGCTGCGAGCATCGTCGCAGAACCATCGCATCGAGGAGCTGCGAGAGAGAGGATCACCGCTGGACCGCGCATCTTCGCCCCGGAGATCGTCGCAGCCCCTACGAGATTGTCGCATTGTGCCTTTGCGAGAACAGACTTCCTACGGAACCTACGCACCGGAATCCATACAAGTGGCCTTCCTCTCATACAGACCGGATTCGTCGCAACACGCCCGCTGCTGGAGCGGGGCTTTCGCAAACGCCTCCCCAGGGTCTCAGGAGCAACGCATCGCTTGTTTTCCACCGCACCAGCTTCTGCTTTTGGAACTTTGTTGCAACTAAAAGGTACTGTGAGTAAACGTGACGCAACTGTGAACTTTTCACGCATCTGTAGAGAATTCTACCGCAACGTAGAGAATTCTATCGCAACCTTAAGAACTCTTTTGAAACCATATTCTTGAACTGTGTATGTTGGATTTTTGTCGTTTTGGTCTTGTGTAGGTCAGATTAAATACCTTTATTTTTCTAAACTGCTGTGGAGTCAGTTTGTGGTGTTTTCACTGTGTTACTGTGAGTGTTGGTACAAATACTTTACGCATTGCCTCTGGTTAGCCTAGACTGCTCGTGCCAAGCTACCTAGAGGGTGAGCAGGGGTTATCTCAGAGGGTTATCTCCTTGCCCTGACTAGAAGCAAGGGTCCCTATTTGGACAGATGTACCTACCTCTGCCAACTAGAGACCACCAGTTCTAACAGGCAGCATGATGCCCTGAGAGGGCACTTGCCTGCTCATTATTGGAGTGGACCACACTGCTGCTGTCTCTGCATCCTCTGGCATTTCATGGCTCGTACTATGGAGAGGGCTCCAGCCTTCACTGATGAGGAAAACCAAGCCCTGCTGGACAGCCTCCTACCACAGTACAGCAAGCTGTATGGGAGGCCAGGGGAGCAGGTGAGTGCTGACTCCACAACCTTTGACTGTGCACCTGTTGTGTGAGTGTCACAACAGGCATTGTGTATTGGTGGGACAGACATGCAATGTGGTTTAGAGTGAGTCCCAGGGGGTGTACATGTTGGTATCTCTCATACACAGAGCATGATGTAGTTCATGTGTGTTCACTCCTCTCTTGCATTGTGCCTACTGTGACATTCACTGCATAGTGAATGACACATTCAGCCGTGCCAGACCTTGGTGGCTTTATTTCCAAATGTCCTGAGGTGGAACAGTGGTCCTCCCGGAGTGACAGGTGACTGTACTGGCAGATGTTTATGATTTGAGGGGACCTGTGGTGAGATTGTCCAAAGGATGTGTATAACCTCATGGACATTTATGTGTGTGAATGTGCCTTGTCATGTGGGTGAGTGTATATGTGATGTGTTGCACCACTACTGCATGGCATGTGCAGCAGCTCTCCCCATCTGATGTGACAAGTAAGCAGTGCTGTGTTGCAAAGCTAGCACAACACCTGTGACACCCCAGTGGCAAGTGGCACATGTGCAAAGTGAGGGTTCTATCCGCTGTTGTCAGTGACAGGCGAGTGCTCTGTGCCAGGGTGTGTCTGTCTGGTCTGCTGAGGGTTCTATAGTGGAGTGGGATATGTGACTGCTTGGCATGTGCTGTCCCACACCCTGCAGTTGCATGTGTTGCCCAGTGTGTGTGCCATGATCAGTGAGTGCGTTGCACCCGTCACGCCATTGGTTGGCTTTCAATGCCATGTAGTGCATTGGGGCTTGCACACAGGCCAAATTCACATGGACAATGATGCAAGTCATGTCAGCATCCTATGCCCTGTTCACATTATCAAAGATGTGCAAGTGTGTGTCTCTGGGACATGGAGCAGGTGTACTGATGTTGTTTCACTGTGTCTTCCTGACAGGTAACTGCCCAGGAGAAGGGGAAAATCTGGCGGGACATCGTCAGGGCCGTCAGGTCTGCGGGGGACATTCGCCGGCGCCTGCGGAACGTGCAGAAGAGGTGGCAGGACATCCGCTGCTGAGCCCGGCGTATCACCCGGGTCCAGCTGAAGCTGTCACCTCCACGCTGGCATGGTGGACGCCGTCACCTGACCCCCCACATGCTCCGTGTCCTGGCGGTGGTGTTTCCATACCTCCATGGGCAGTTGGAGGAGAGACAGCAGCAAGGAGGGGGTAGGTACCAGGCTGTTTGTTGTGTGTGACCTGCTTTTTGAAGTGCTTTGAAGCCTGGCTACACTCCCACAGTTGGGGTGTCAGCTCAGACAGGTTATATGTGCAGTGGCTTTTCAGCTCCCCATAGTCATCTGGTCCTCATTTTCATCCCTTCCCCTCCTTAACATGTGTCCCCTGGTCTGTGTGTAATCACATTTGCACATGTTCATCTAGTTTGCAAGAAAATAAGACTGCACATTGATTTCCGCATCATGTGGGAGGGTGGTCTGTGACATGTTTTGGGACCTTGACTGTGCCATGACCTGTGCACTGTGTCGGAGCTCCATATTTGTTGGCACTGATGATGACTCTCAACATAGGAGTATAAGGTTTCAACTGCACAACCTTGCAGCATGCATGACATATGTAGTGTCCTCAGACATGATGTACATCAGTGGGAGATATGCATGGTGCCATGACGGTTGCTCATGGTACAGTCAGCTCGTTCCAGACCCACGGATCAGTGTGCCCACTACAGTCCCCTGAGACACTCTGGCCTCCTAATCATGTGTGTCATCCAACACTGTGCCCATTCTATGTGGGTTCAGCATGGGTCTGCCTCTGTGGTATTGGCCCCTGGCATAGTTTGTATTTTTCCTGTGTCTGCTACATGTGTCCACTGGACAGGGATACAACATTTGGCTTGTGCGTACTCACACTGGGCAGTGCCTGTGTGCCTATTCACAACAATCTGTTGATGGTTGTTTGTCACAAATATGTTTTGCCAGCCCCACAAGTTGATATTGGATTTTCTTCATCACAATTGCAGGATCATTATCTTAAGCATTGTCCTGAGTTGGGACATGTGTGCCACTCCACATATTGATCATGTTTAGAATGTGTTAATATGACAAATTGTGCAAGTGACACTTATGTGCCTGCATGATACATGTCTCACAAGGGAGTGCACACGAAATTACATTTCCACTTTAATGTAAGACGCTGGCACCCTTTCAAAGATGCTAGTGTTAGCGATAAATGGTGTGCCTTGATCTCCATATACATGTTCCCACAGTGGTCTTGGGGTCTTGAAAGTCTTTTGTAGTCGATTATACAAACTAAGGAGTGTCAAGAAATTAATACCTCCGTTGGACAATGTATATGGACAATCTGCAACGCCATTTGTTTCTAACAGAGTTTTATTTAGAAGTGTGCCAGCTTTTTCAATGAATGTGGAAATGTTTTTTAGTGTGCATTTCCTTGTGAGACACCTTTAATGCAGGCACATAGTGTTCTTTTCACAAAAAGGCAAATTACCACATTCAATACATGTCGATTGTGTAAAGTTTTGTGAGTTCAAGGTACCAACATTTATTTTAATTACATTTTTGACCAATGTACTTACAGGGCTCTGAGTGTGGTTACATCTTGATGAGTGAGGTGGGTTAGTTTGCCCTGAGGGGCACCACTACTGTTTCTTTCTTGGTGAACAAGAAGTGGCATCACTTCATTGTATTGATCTGCTCTCCTGTAAACAAACACTAGCTTCTCTGGGTATTTCTCATTCATGTTGTGGCCTGGTGTGTTCTTTGTATCCTTGTGTCCAAGTAGCATTGGGTCTGGGCAGTAGAAGGCTCAAAGATATGCAGAGTTATCTGGCTGTTACTCATGATGCATGGCATGATTTCCACTGTGACCTATTGATTTTGTGCCCATGTGTCAGATGTATACAGGTGACTGATGCATTTCTGTTTCTTCTCCATGCCCACAGCATCATCACCCGAAACAGGAGGAGACAGCTGCACGGACCTGGAGGAGGTTCCCAGCCACAGTGCCACCAGCACCAGAGTCGGAGGGAGCCAGTGGCATGGAGGGTGAGGGGAGTCAGTCTGCGGAGCTGTAGGAAGGTAACACATCCTCCCACGCCAATGGATCCGATTCTGACTCCCAGGAGGAGGGGGAATAAGCCGCAACACCTGGCAGCATCACTGTGTCTGTCTCCGCCTCCTCCAGAACCATCTCCACCAACACTTATCACCAGGGCTGCTCTACCTTAAATAAGACAGTACCAACCGTTCTCACCAGGGCTGCTATACTTTAAACCAGAGAGTACCAACAACAGTTCTCATGAATGCTGCTATACTTTAAATAAGACAGTACCAACACTTCTCAGCCAGGATGTCATACTTTAATCAGAGAGTGCCAGCAGTTGTCATCAGGGCTGCTAAACTTTAATTAAGAGAGAACCACGTGTTTCTGCGTCAGTGTTTCCCCCTTTGTTCAGCAGCATAAAGCAATATTATAGCCGGAGTTCCTACACCCCTCCTTCCTACCCGCACTGCCTGCCCCTCCTGCCCCTACTCCGTGACAGACCCAGCAGCCACCTAGTGCTCCTTCCCGCACATCTTCAGAGGTGGGAAGGTTTCCCCCAATGTGGAGACGGCCCCAGCTTAACTCCCTTCATCTCCTGTCCCCCTCCTCCCTTGGTGCTATAGTACAGGCCGATGCAGCATTTGCGTGCACGCAATGAATATGGGTGGGGGCGGAGGGCGAGGAAGACGTTCCTGCTGCATACTCAAACCTGGCTCTCAGAAGCATTCCCAGTAACAGCGCCAGCACCAGGCGCCGACACAAAGCCATGCCTGTGCACCGCACAAGACAGCCGAAGCAAAGAGCCTCGCCGCTTTGAGTCTGCCTTCCTAATTCGCACATGCACAATCACTCTACAATTGTGAGCGTTGGTTTTTGTTCCGCCATGTTATGGCAATTGCTGGAGATACAAGTGCCATTAAGTAAACACTCTTAAACATAATACTAAACATATAACAGAACCACCATAACATACAAGTAAATATGTCATAGCATAGCAAGCATGCCATATCACAGCAAATGATGAGGCCCCACCTTGCAATACTATGCCATATCATACATAGAATGCTCAGCCACGCAGCAACAAACTGCACAAAATTATAGCAAAACATAACAGGTTGTGCGCTACTATGGTTTCCAATGGCATACGATACCACACTTTACAAGGCTACATAAAATACCATAACAGAGATTATGCCATACAAGGCCACACATTTCAACCAAATAACTTAAGAGACCATGATATTTCATGCCATACCATAACAAACAGACCACGTCATATCAAGCCAAGATAGGTCATACTGCACAATAAAAAGCAATGGCATGTCATAGCATACGAAAACCGACCATGCTTTGCGGTGTCCCATCATGCTATAACTTTTTTAGACCATGCAATACAATATTGCAGGCATTCCATACCGTACCACAGTCTCACCCTCCCCGCCACACCCGCAGATGCATACTCAATCAATCAATCAATTAATCAATCAATGCATTTGTAGAGTGCGCTACCTACCCGTGAGGGTCTCTAGGTGCTGGGGGGGGGGCACTACTGATCGAAGAGCCAGGTCTTGAGAAGTCTTCTGAAGGCCAGCAGGTCCTGGGTCTGTCGTAGGTTGGTAGGGAGAGTGTTCCAGGTCCTGGCGGCGAGGTAGTAGAAGAATCTGCCACCAGCGGTGGTTTTCTGGATGCGAGGAACTGTGGCGAGGGCAAGGTCGGCAGAGCAGAGGCTGCGGGTGGGGGTGTAAAAGCTGAGTCGGTCGTTGAGGTATGCTGGTCCGGTGTTGTGTAGGGCTTTGTGTGCGTGGATGAGGAGTTTGAAGGTGATCCTTTTGTTGACAGGGAGCCAGGGCAGGCCTCTCAGGTGAGGTGTGATGTGGCTGCGTCGGGGGACGTCGAGGATCAGTCGTGCCGAGGCTCCGTCTCAGGAGCTTGGTTGTTGTTCCTGCGTAGAGGGCGTTCCTGTAGTCCAGTCTGCTGGTGACGAGGGCCTGGCTGACGGTTTTTCTCGTGTCGGAGGGGATTCATTTGAAGATCCTGCGGAGCATTCAGAGGGTGTTGAGGCAGGATGCGGAGACGGTGTTGACTTGCTTGGTCATTGAGAGGGCCGAGTCGAGGATGATCCCCAGGTTGCGTGCGTGGTCAGTGGGTTCTGGGGCTGTTCCTAGCGATGTTGGCCCCCAGGAGTCGTCCCAGGCTGATGGGGTGGGGCCGAGGATGAGGACCTCTGTCTTGTCTGAATTCAGCTTGAGCCTGCTGTCCTTCATCCATTCGGCGACGGCCTTCATTCCTCTGTGGAGGTTGGCTTTGGTGGTGTGGGGATCTTCGGTGAGGGATATGATCAGTTGGGTGTCGTCAGCGTAGGAGATGATGTTGAGGTTATGTTGTAGTGCGACGTGGGCGAGTGGTGCCATGTAGATATTAACCAGCGTTGGGCTGAGTGAGGATTCCTGTGGGACGCCGCAGATGTTCTCGGTGGTCTTGGAGTGGAGGGGTGGGTGGCGGACGCTCTGGGTTCAGAAGGAGAGGAAGGATGGGTCCAGGATGTTGTTGTCTTCGAGGTAGCGGGTCAGCTGTCTGTTGACAATCTTCTCCGTGACTTTCGCCGGGAAAGGGAGCAGGGAGATGGGCCGGAAGTTCTTGAGGTCCTTGGGGTCCGCCTTGGGTTTCTTCAGTAGGGCGTTGACCTCGACGTGCTTCCAGCTCTCCGGGAAGGTTGCTGTCTCGAAGGAGGTGTTGATTGTTTTCCGGAGGTGGGGTGCGATGGCTGTGCTGGCTTTGTTGAAAACGTGGTGAGGGCATGGGTCGGATGGGGGATCCGGAGTGGATGGAATTCATGGTCTGGATGGTGTCTTCGTCACTGACATTGGACCAGGTGGTCAGGCGACTGGTGTGGGTGGGGGTCGTTGGGGTGGTGGTCTCGGCGGTGGGTGTGACGGTGTTGGAATTGAAGCTGTCGTGGATGTCGGTGATCTTGCGGTGAAAGAAGGTGGCCAGAGAGTCGCACAGGTCTTGTGATGGTGGGATGTCGACGGTATTGGAGCTGGGATTGGACAGTTCTTTCATGATGCTGAAGAGTTCTTTGGTGTTGTGTGCGTTGTTGTCTAGGCGGTCCTTGAAGGCGGTCCTCTTGGAGGTCCTGATGAGTTGGTGGTGCCTGCGGGTGGCGTTCTTGTGGGCTGTGGAGCTGTCTGGAGTTCGGTCGCGGAGCCATTTCTCCTCCAGCTTCCGACAGGTGCGCTTGGAGGTCCGGAGGTCTTCGGTGAACCATGTGCCTTTCTTGTTGGTGTGGTTGGTAGCGGAGGTCTTGAGTGGGGCGAGGGTGTCGGCGTAGTCGTTGATCCACTATTTGAGGTTGATGGCGGCGGTGTCAGGGTCGGTGGGGTCGACGGGTGGTCTCAGGGCAAGGGTGGTGGTCAGTTGGTCCTGGGTGACCTTGCCCCAGCAGCAGCGTGGCAACTGTTGGGTGCGGTGGTGTGTGGTGGGTTTCTTGAAGGTGAAGTGGATGCATCTGGTTAGTCCAGTGGGGTTCGGAGGTGTGGTTGAATAAGACGTGGGGGCTTGCGGAGAAGATGGGGTCCAGTGTGTGTCCAGCGGTACGGGTGGGTGTCGTCACAAGCTGTTTGAGTCCGAGGTTGGCGAGGTTGTCGATCAGGGTGGTGGAGTTGACGTTGTTGTTGTTCTCGAGGTGGAAGTTCAGGTCCCCGAGGAGGATGTAGTCCATGGAGGCGAGGGCGTGGGTGCTGATGAGGTCGGTGATGGCGTCGCTGAACTGTGGTCGGGGTCCGGGTGGTCTGTAGACGAGTGTTCCTCTGAGGGTAGTGTTGGGGTCCGTGTGGATCTGGAAGTGCATGTGCTCGGCGGTGGTGAGGGTGTCGTCGGTCTTTGTCGAGACTCTGAGGGTGTCCTTGTGGATGATGGCTATTCCCCCTCCCACTGCGTTAGTGCGGTCTCTGCGGGAGATCTTGTAGCTCTCAGGGATGGCTATGGCGATGTCTGGTGCCAAGGTGGCGTTCAGCCAGGTCTCCGTCAGGAAGGCGACGTCGGGGTGGTTGAGTCTAGGAGGTCCCAGAGTTTGATGGCATGCTTGCGAGCGGAGCGGGTGTTGAGGAGGATGCAACGGAAGTGGTTGGCTTCTCAGGTTGATGGTTTGGCGGGCCGGATGCTGGTGAAGCTGCAGTTCTGGCAGGTGAAGGGCCCTTGGGTGTGCTTCGGGGTGGCCCGGTAGCAGGAGTGGTCTCGTCTGGCGTTGAGTGCGCGGAGGGTGCTGGAGTCGTAGTGTAGTCTTGTGTTGTGGCGGCTTCGGGGGCCTGGGGTTCTGGCTCTGGGCGCGGTCCAGGCACGGACGGGCGCAGATGGGCGCAGACGGGCTTGCCTTTGACGCACCTTTGGCGTGCAATCGGCACGCCCGCTGCGCCATTTGAGGTGGGGGGAGGAGGCAGGAGCAGGGCGGCAAGGGGGCGTGGCCGCGGGGAAGCAGCGGGAAAAAAACAGTGGTACAGAAGGCAAGAGGGGGTGGTGGGGGGTGGCAGAGGGCTGTGACGGAAAAAAAATACAGGAAGAAATGATGTGGCAGAACAACAGTAGCAAAATTACAGGCAACAAGCAGTGAAAAACAACAACCCACGAGTAGAGCGCTGGCGGGGCTCAGGGGGCTCGAACCCTGCAGGAGGTTGCGGCAAGGAGGGCGCGATCAGCAGGAGCAGATGCGGCAAAGGTAGTGACTCAGCCCCCCGTGCACTACCTCTGCTTGTTACCAGCGGCGGCCTGCATGCTCGAGGGAGGGAGGGGGAAAAAACAACAAACAAAAATAAAAACCTACCTGAGTGCCGCATTGCCTCTGCTTCTGGCTGGTCATGCTGTCCTGCTGCAGGAACCCCGAACCAACAATGGCGCCTTCACGATTCCAACCGCGGCACTGGTGGGTGGCAACCCCTGTCAGCCGATTAGCTAAGGGCACGGTTACTACTCGCCCACCTGCCCATTAGGAGACCGAGGTTTGAGCCTTTGCTCAACCCTCGCTCTCCTATTGGGCATGCGCCAGCAGAGCAGACAGTAGTGCGCATGCGTGGGCAGGGTGCCCTCCGTCCCCTCATGCGCACTTGTGCTGCTGCCTGTTGCTCCTGGTTTGATCATCATATCAGTCAACATGACACCGGACTGGTGGGCGGTCCGACGTCATGCTGACTGACATGATTGTCAGTTCGTTCTCCCTCGGGCCGGCGTATTTGAACTTAAGTAAACTTATTCAGTTTACTTAAGTTCAAAGACGCAAGCACTGCGGTCGGGCGGGGGGGCTACGACCCCACGCCCCAATGGACGCACCGCGCCTGCTCTGCACCCACCACTCATATCTCTGGGCACTGCTGGGAGTCATATCCACCCACCACTCATATGTCTGGGCACTGCCGGTGTAGTGTAGTTCCTCTTATCCCAATAGGCTCTGCGCATTGGAATAATACCTTCAATAGTATAGACCTAGGACAGAGGTTAACTAGGTCTTCTACTGACGATATTAGACTTAAAGTTTTTGGTTTTGCCAGCTAGCTCAGAGTTCACTAGAAACTTTCTCGAATAGGCAAGGAGGAGTTTAACCTCCCTGGATAGACAAGAAGGGATTTAGTTTCTGACAACCATAGAACATGACAACTTTGCTCTCCCCTAATCAAGAGTGTATCTCTAGAGTCGTGTGAAAACAAAAGACAACTTATTTTACTCAGTCAGTTCAGTGCATTCTTAGTTTCACCAGATTGTAGAGAAAAGGAAGAGACGGGCGTGTTCAATAAAAGATGTTATTTATTGATCAGTCTCTTTTCTCGTACAAGAGAAATGAATCAATATTATTGCGATACTTATGGTTAAGTAACGTGCATACAATAAAAGCAGGAGTATAAAATAATACTGCAGAAGCATTGATATGGTTTCTAAGCCATATGATATTTAAAACTGATAAAATAGATACATACATATATACATTTGACTAATCGTACTCAACTGGTGCTTCTAACCACGCCTACCCCAGTGTACCTGACCTAAGCCTAATACGTGGGCGGGAGTAGATAAGTAGCAGTTTAAGTTAAGTTTGTTTTGCCAAGTGACTGACTCAAGAATTCTCTGCAAGGGGTTATTCAGTTCTGTACCTGAGATCTAGAATGGTTGAGGGCTGGTATCTCTCGTCTCTGGTCTTGATATTCCAGCTGCCTGCGAGGGCTGCTTGGAAGCGCCGGAGCTGGATTTCTCGGCAGGAGAAAAGCAGCGTCTCGTTCTCAGCGCGTCAGGAAGGCGGGGCAGCGCCAGCGGGGTCCGCTCTGTGCTGGCCTCTTCGGCAAGTCTCGCTGCTCCGATCTCGTCACCACCGCGTGTGTTTGCTTAAGGCAATGTCGGTAATATTTATACCTGTAAGGTGCCGAGATTGACGTAAGGATGGACATAGATACGTCAATAAGGATGTCATACGGACTGGTCGTTAGCACATTCTTTACTGAAGTTCTCGGTGAAATCAAAACAATGGCCGCAGGGATTTTCCCAGGTTGTCATAGGTTTGATTTGTTTTGAGAACTCCGTATGCCTTATCAGGGGCTGGAGGAATAGTGCTTGCCTAATTAGATGGCAAGCGTTATGACCTAATCAGATAACGCGTTCCTGTGCCGTGGTGTGGCTTAATCAGATAACGTTTTTTTTGTACCGTGGGATGGCTGCTAGTTAACTATTAACCAGAACAGGGTCAGGAATAGGGGGATCAATACAGAACCTATAGGAATACATCACACCCACTCCACGCAGACTATGTCCATATTTACAAATCTAGGCATAGTAAATATACTAGTAGAGCACGTGTATACCGTACCACCCCAAAATACATCCATATGCATTTTGAAACCATGAAATATACGAAAAGATATATATATGCATTCATGCACTCAAGCAGTATAACAATGCTAAATAAATTACGCATATTCATACATCATTATTAATAAAATATGAAAATTACACATGAAATGGCTCTTAAGACAGAAGAAAAAAATGCGAGACCATTTCATCACAAAATAAAATATATATGAACATGCCAGAGGGCAGCTAATGTCTCTAAAGTTCCTCAAATAGAATTTTAGTTCTCTAAGAATAGTTTCTACTTTAAGCAGAAGATAAGTGTCCCGAAAAATTGCAACATATTTTGGGGCCGCTGAAAAAATTATGTTCTGCTGTCCGTAAAATGGAGAAAAAATTGTTCACAATACTTTATTATCAAAGTTGAAGGCCAAATTCAGGGTGTTGGGAACGCCGTGTGCTAGCTTGCTCAAAAGCCATTATTTCTGCTCTGGTGAGAACATCATATCATTCAGACTCTCGAAAAAGCTGTCAACAGCTTCCTGTGAAAGTTCCATTAACTCGGAAAAAGATGTTACCATGCATTCATGAGCATGATTGCCTTCATTGATGTTTCGATCAGCATAGCTGACAGAAGGTCGTACCTGATCGATGCTGCTTTCATCTTGAACCTCACTACCCCTCAATCGTAGTGGTGAAGTCTCCACGAATGCCGTCATCAGGATTGGTAGCCGCTGGGGACAGCACAATGCATGAGCCGTGACCGGACCCAACAAAGTTTCTGCATCCATTGGCGCATCCGATTGTAGCGTCAGACAGGTGTCCAACACGCATTCTTCTCCGCATAGCAAGCACCTTAATACAGGTAAAACACAGCTTTGCCACATTGGTCTAAATGAAAGAAACCAAGTCATGTTCAGGTCTCTAAGCCGGGACAGTCCAAGGATTTTAGATATCTGGTCCCGGTATCCAATGGCTAGGATTGTTTCTTCCCTTGTCGCAGGTGTTTTGTCTGTGACACGGTTTGCCATAGCGAAATAACAGGATCAAAAATAGGATTCCTGCCACTAGTCCCAAAAGGAGCGGAAGTCCACCAAAGATGGAATGGACAAAGTCCGGAAAAATACCCAGAATGGTTTTAAATCGTGTTAAAGCCCCCGAAAACACTGTCTTAAATACATTTGAGACTCCACTGGTATCAGAAATATTTAAGATTTCGTTCAGGATTTCTGCAAAATGTATGGGGGAATTAGTTGATAACAATGAATGAATCTCTGCCGTTGTCCTTGCAACTTGGAGATCATACGTTTCTTTTGATGACGTGAGCCTGGTCGGCGTCTGAAGGAGCACTGTTTTCATTCTGCTTAAAGTATCAACTCGAATGGAAGCAATTTTCAAATTCGGCCATAACCTTGCCTCCCTGTCTGGCATTGCGCTGGGGAACAATACTCGTTCACAGCACATGACCTTCGCCGTCGTAGTTATGAGATAAGGTATTCCGGGCACCAAGCTACAACATCTGCGGTCTACAATTATAATGTAACTCCCGTTCGATAGTCTCCTAAAGAATGGTTCTATTTGTGTCGCAGGTGTGCCTAGCTGGTGACATGAAAGGTTATTTGAGGACCCTTCACAGGCTCCGTGTAAACTAATACCATTACACAGAAGTGTACCGCTTAGTGACATCGCACAATTATTGCCACTAAGAAACACTTTCCGGCCTTTATTACTGACACAAGCATGTGAATAGGGCAAGTTCCATGTTGACTTAATGTACCCTTTACCCAATTTTTCGTACATGCCAGCCTGTATATATTTTTGGCAGTATTGAAACCTGAAAGTAGATATTGGAATATTAATTATTCCATGTATTATCCATTCACTGACAGGTCGTTCTGACATTGTCAATGGTAATCTCTCGAGTTTCTCAATGCTCAGGATTGTATAATCAGCACCCTTCTGTGCCATACTGATTTGTTTATCAGTAAGGTTAAAGATATTGAATAGTGACGTTGTGTTGATTAAACGCCAAGGCACATAGCCTGAACGCAGATTTTGTAACGTCCAGCCAAGTTGTACAATAGAACGCAATTGGGACTGACCGTGTTGTAACAACAGTAAGTCTTGCGATATTATGTCGATTGCTGAAGACACAATGCTGTCCAAAGAGTATATTCTGGAGGACAGAGTCATTAACCCATTGTCCACTACAGAAAGTGATTTTTCCAAATTAATACGGTCAATTTCCCGTATTCTCTCTGACGTTTCAATTTGAGTTATTTTCCAGGCTTCGTTATAAGCTGCATATACAGAGGCTGCTATGAAGCGTTTTTGACGCTGTTTGCGCGGTCCCATAATGAAATCACGCAAGTCAGCACCATCAGTAAGTAAAGTCAGGTGTTGCTTAATTTCTGCCAGCGTGGATGTTTGTAGCCATTGAAGGCAGAGCTTGCCCACACTGTACGTGGTAATTATCCCTGGGTGTTGTCTTTGGGAATATCTAGGGTCTGGCCTTGTCAATTTGAACCCCTGGATTTTGTTCAGGAATCTGTCTTGACAGTTATTAGTATCTGTGGGCCAGATCAACCACTGTTTCCAATCAGGATGTGTTCGGTTTTGGCTTAATATATGGTTTACGTCTATCTCCTCATCTAAAGATATATTACCGTTCATTGATGGCTTTGGAATAGACGGTTTGTTTAAGTCTTTGATTTTGGCTAGGCCAAGACAGGTAGTTTGTTGAACAGTGTCATTCAAAAATATAATTTGTTCTGGGATCATGCAGGCTCTAAACAATGATTCTATACCTTGTACTTGCCATTCCTTTGTACCCCAAACACTTTTTACTTCAACATTTTTGTCCCAGTATTCAAAACCAAATGTACTCATTTGCTCAAAAAATGAGTCTGAATATATCAATTTAGTGTTTGTAAGCATGGTCTTTGTACCTGTCTTATTTGATAATTTGAAATAAAATGTTTCTGCATTACTTGTGTTGAACCCTGAAAAATATGAATATTTGTCATAAAAAGTTCTTGAGCTACCTTTTGGAGGGGTGACACAGTGTTCCCATTGATTATAATTTAAAACATTTCTAGGTTGTGCAGATTTATGCAGATAATGATTACTATAGTGATTATAGCAGAACATTTTATCATAATTAGACGAACCCTGCAAATAATCATGTTTTGTAAATTTAGCAGACATCACTAGGTCAGACATCATATTATTAATGCTTTCAATGTCCCAATCATCAGCAACTGAGCTTGGTTTTACAAAGTCACTCAATGAGATCTTGATTTGATGTGGATACTTCAGGATTTCAACCGGACCATAGATTTCATAATCAGTATTGTCCCATGCTACCCCACCGGGTATAGGATTGGCTGTGAAGTTGACTGAAGAAAGTTCTCTTTTCTCGACGTGTGAAGACGTGTGTGGTTTGAGGACCAAGTTGATTTTCTGGCTTGCTGTGTCCATTTTAGCATATTTTCCCTCAATGAAGTGTCCCAAACATAGTACCATGATGAGCCAAAGTATGAGGATAAGTGCACCTAAGACCACCCAGAATTCAATCCATGGAGAAATCAGATAGGTTTCTTTCAGATGTTGAAAAAGTTCCTTAGCTTTGTCTTTAAAGGTTTTTGTTGATGTTTGTTCCTTTGATTCACTCAGGTTTTCAGATGAATCATTGAAGTTGATGAAGTAACCGGATGCCGTTCTGTCTATTGTTCCTATTGTTTCAGGATTGCTGTTTGCTTTATTATTGTGTTTTGTTGCAGCAGCATAGTCATTTGTTACTTCATTGTAGATTGGTGTGTCTCTGCTAAATGTTTTTATTTGGGTTTTTAGAGGTTTAAGTTCCATAGCATTGTTGCATAGTCCTTGTTGTTGTTCTGTTGGCATTTCAAATGTGAGTAGCCTCTTAGATTGAACCTCTGTGTTTGTAGCAAACCTTGGTGTTCTACTACTTATCGGGAGTCCACTCGGCCTACTGTTCGTTATCGGCCACATGATTGTGGTTTTATCAGGTCGATTGATACAACTCTGTTCTCCTTTTTACCAGCAAGGGGCGGTAGTACTACTGATCTTGTCCCGTTGATAGACAAGACAGGAACTGCTTTTCTGTAAGAAGGCCCAAATTCCTTCTTTACCGCGATCTTTTCTCTGACTAGATCCCCGACTTTTGGAATCCATCCAGTTCTTGCTGGGACAGGTGGTTTTTCTTCAGTGGTCGTTGGCTGTTGTTTCAACTTTATGTTGCTCAGGTCTTTCCTTGTTTCGTTTAAGTCCTGTAAAATAGCCAAACGATCTTTGATATCAAAGCTTTTTTCTTTAACCACTGAAGTCTGACTGTCAAGATCTAAGACCATCATTCTAGTTCCAAACAATAATTCGTACGGACTGAATCCCCTCAGAGAATTTCTTGGCAGGTTATTTAGACTACGTTGGACACTTATTAGATGTTTGACCCACCCAGCTCCCGAACCTAATACCTTCGCTGTTATAGATTGCTTTATGCCTTTGTTTTTTTCTTTACACCATCCCGTTCCCTCAGATAGGAAGTGAGAAGAGTCCCTCTATGCTATGCTCATTTGGCCATGTTTTTCATACGCTTTAGGGCAAGAAGAAAAAACATTCAGCCAAATGTAGCATGCTTCTAGCGTATATGCCATTATAGACTCGCAAATCTTTTTATAACAGTCCAGACGTCAGCCGAGTGCTGGGGTCTACATCACAAGTGGAAACTAGTCTTTATATGTTAATTGGACGCATTAATTTTTATTGTTGATCAATTCTGGAGTGAAACGCCATGCTAATATACCGTTTCTCTCGCCACTGCGATCTCTATTGCAGTCTGGGCAGTTCTTTACAAAGATGTGATGATGCAGGCTCATACCTGGCCACCAGTACACTGATTGTAATTCTTCCAGGAAATCTTTTAGTTTGAGGTGTCTGAGACCCTCACCCATATGTGCGTCTGCTATTAACAAACCTCTCCTGTCCATGTTTGGAATCACTCTGTCCCCCACTCCAGGGATTCGAGCAAAAGGAACAGAGTTTGCATCGATTATGTATGTATAATTGAGTGGATAGTTGATCGGTAGTGCTGAGCAGTCGCCTTTTGATGACGTTTTCACCGCCAGCACTGTTTCACCGTCAATGTATTTTACTGCACGCTTTTTCTTGACTACGGAAGCCGATTCAGTTGCTGCCGTTGTGGCTTTCTCAGCCAATGAATTCCCTGCAACGTGAACGCCATCACGTTGATGACTCAGTGTATGTATCACGTGAGTCTTTGGTAGTTCTTTTTGCAAATGAACTACTTGTTCCCAAAGCATTTTATGCTTTATTGTTGCACCTGTGTCATCTTTGTAACCGTTTTGAATCCATTTCTGTAAATCGTTATTGTATGATTTGACGCAGTAATACGAATCGCACACAATAAGTGTCGGGAATTCGCGATCGGCATTATCTAGCGCCATTTTTAACGCTATTATTTCAGTTTGTTGTTCTGAATTATTTTCTACTGAGTGTGTTTTTGTAAGTAGAGGTCTTAATTTACCTCCGCGCCACACTTCTTTTACAATTTCGCATGTGGCCTTGTAAGCCAGCTCTCCCCAAACTGAGGGTTGAGCATGCCCGTCTGTATGTATTACACAGGCGTACTGTCGTACAGGCAGAATGTCGATTGGCAGAGGGTATGTCATTTCATATTCTAGATATTTTAATTCCTTTAATTCTGGATCAAAGTAGTATTTTACTTTGTCCGTTGTAATTGAATTCACCCATTGTATCCATTCTGGATTCAACGCTGTTGTTGGTAAATTACATGGGGTTGTTAATGCCTCAAAGGCTGACTCCGCTGTTCTGACTGTGATACGTCTACCGTCAGCGTTGTCTTTTTCTCTTGCTATAGCCGTTTGAACTGCATGAACAATGTTGTCTTTAATACTGAACTTCTTTTCAGCTTCTGTGTACAAGTGTGATTTGTATGCAATTGGTACCTTTTCTCCCTCATTAGAGGTCAGGTATGTGAATCCGCATCTTCCTGGGATGACTCGAATCACAAGATTGCGTGTGTTGTCACGTGTTTCTAATTTTGTTTTAATTAACATGTCTGTTTGTAAAGATCTCAAAATTTCTGTGTGTTTTTGAGTCCAATTGATTCTTTTAAAATCTGGTTTTATTAGATCATAAAGGGGTTTGATCCTTTCTGCGTAATTTGCAATGTATGTTCTTCTGAAATTTAGGAAGCCTAGAATTGATTGTAAGTTTTTTAGTGTTCTAGGAGCTTGGAGTACAGCACATTTCTCTAGGAAATTGTCAGCCAGGCTTTTGCCTTCACTTGATAATTCATATCCTAAAAACAGGACTGTTAGATGGGCAATTCTTGATTTTTTAAAGTTGAATTTGTAACCCTCTGCTGCGAACCCAAGTATTATGGTGTTCACTCTCTTCAAGTGAGTATCCAAGTCATCATCTGTTAGGTAAATGTCGTCGACATATGATAATGCCTCGTCATCGTATATTTGTAGTAATTCTGTTACTCTCGTTGAGAATAATCCTGGGCTGTTCTTGTGCCCCTGGGGTAAACGGCAGAAACTTTTTTGCGAGCCATTTACCGAGAACGCAGTCAAATATCTGCTCTCTGATGCTATATTTTGACAAAAGAATCCATTAGAGATGTCTAATGTTGTTTTTGTATTTTTTGCGCACTATGTTATTCATTAGTGCAGCACTATGCGAGTTTTATACTGCAAATGTTTTGCAACATGAGTTAAGGTGTCTGTAATCCAAAACTAGACGATATGAGTTGTCTGGTTTGGAGACAGGAAACAAAGGATTGTTCATTTGTGAGGTGCAAGTTTCAATCACCCCCTGGTATTCAAGTTGATCTAGGATCTCTTTTACCTGTTTTTTAGCTTCTTGCTTAATTGGGTACTGCCTCTGTGCAGTAGGTTGTGATTTTAACTGGATTTTGTGGGGAGGAGAGTCCTCATCCCATCCTACATGATTTTTATATAAAGCAGGAGCTTGAGCTACTGCCCACTTTCTAGCAAGTGCATATTTTTTATGAATTGGAATATGATTTGAGAAGGCAGGCATAATTATTTCTTCGCCATGAGGACACTCCCTGACAAACTCTGGAGGCCAGTCTCGTTCAGCTAGAAGGATGTCATAGCCCTTGGACAGATTATCCCAAAATAGTCCCCTTATTTTTCTAGTCTTATCCCCCTCTATACGCAATGTAATTTCATATATTTTATGAGGTTTGCTAACTCTGGTATCTGCAGTTTCCACCTGAATGTATTCATTCGTGTCCACTGTCTCCAGATGATTCATAAGGACTTTGCGAGCTATGCTCACTTCTGCTGCGCTGTCTAGCATTGTCTGAGCCCATTCTCCGTTTTTCAGCTGTGTTCTCAGTATTCTTGGCATCTTTGATTACTTTAATACTGGCTACCTTCTTTTTTGGAAATTGTAACTTTTTATTTGGATGAGCAGGTTCCTTGTCTTTGGACTTGACGTGCTCTTCCCTGTGTTCTGATCGTCCTCTTCTTTCCGATTTCTGCGAGGAAGTCTGAAAAGATTGAGAGGGATGTGTATCATTATCTTGATATCTATCAGGTTTCTTTATATTATCCCTATTTCTAAGGTTGTATTTTTTCCCAGAGGGCTCACTTTGGGGAGACCTGCGTCCTTGCTTCGGAGATCTTTCTCTCCGCCGAGGAGACCTTCCTCTGGACTGGAATCTTTTTTCTTTAGGATTGGATTGTTTGTTTCCATCCCAGCTCTTTTTTTGAGTGTTTAAATTATTTTTAATAAATACCTTTTCAGGACTTTCAATCAGTTGAGGTTTTACCGGTATTCCACCCAGACTATCTCTTCCTAGTTCTTCATAGGATTTCTCTATGATTCTGGCAATTTCAGTTGGTTGGTCTGCTATATCTGTCTCTTTTAACCTTTAGCGGATCGCCACGTTTGCTGCTTCTCCCTTTATGTTGGCTAATAATATAGCCGAGACCTGCTTGAAGTCTTTCAGTAATTTCATACCAAGAGTTAAGGCGGGTACTGGACCATATTCATCTTGAATTTGTTTTAGCACATCTGGTATTACTGACATGGATGGTACACCATGTGTTTTTGTGTATATGGAAGCAAAGACTGTACCCCAAGTGTCACAGTCTTCCACGTGTGGTGCGATTCCCATTGGAAGACAGATAGTCAGAATCCTGTGTTTTTCTACCGGGGTGGTGTCTGGAAACACCGCCTCTTTTTGAGTGATTTTTTGTGCTAGCCAGAAAGGTATTTGTTCCCGTTTTGCGGGTACTTTACCCAGACAGGACTGTATGTTCTGTGGTGTAATTTTATTTGTGTTACCCTGATGAGGGTTCAGCTGTGGAATTTTAATTGCTGGTTGGACTGTTAAAGTCCGCATTACATATTGGACTAATTGTCTATGTATTTTGATTAGTTGTTTTAGCTGTATTAAAAGCTCTGCTGCAGGCATTTCTTCAATGTCTGGATGTGGTGTATATCCGGCTAGGACCGGCCACGTTGCTCCTGGTCTACCTAGTGGACTGAGCCTGGTGATGTGATTATTATGTTTTAGGGCGCCATGAAACAAGAGCAGGTGCTCTTGGAATTTGAGTGGTATTTCCACCTCCTCGAAAGGAGTGTAGATATCCGGTGGTTCCTCTATTTTATAATAGTGGAACTCTTTTGTTACAGCGTTTGCTGCTGGAAAGTTTATCCATGAATAGTATACCTCTGTCTGCCGATATTCGTGTGCCTCAATTACGAATATGACTGTACCACCTCTCGATGTCAGTCCATTTTCTATAAGTTTTAAGGTTATAGATTTCCTTATGTTGACCGGGATGAGTATTGCATTTGGGTCATTTTCCAGCAGAGTATTGTCTGCTACTAGGAGTTCAGCTGCTATTCTAGCTGTCTCCCTTACTTCATTACTGTCTATCATTTTACCGTCAGGAAGGTTATTCTGTTTGTTTGCAGATCAGGTTTCTATGGAAACAAAGATTAGATGCACAATATTTTGGAACAGTGTATCCTTCAACGTTGACTAAACCAAGAACAATACATAGGAGTCTCCTCCTGCGAGGTTTGGCGGATATGACCTTTCACCCACTCCAGACGTCTTTGGAGTATTATGGGAAAAAAGGGGTTCTGTGTGAAAAAGCACGACTGAGTTACTCTAATGTCTTGCGTTAGTTTTATCGCCTATCCAAACGTTTGGGCGCCATGTAGTGTAGTTCCTATTATCCCAATAGGCTCTGCGCATTGGAATAATACCTTCAATAGTATAGACCTAGGACAGAGGTTAACTAGGTCTTCTACTGACGATATTAGACTTAAAGTTTTTGGTTTTGCCAGCTAGCTCAGAGTTCACTAGAAACTTTCTCGAATAGGCAAGGAGGAGTTTAACCTCCCTGGATAGACAAGAAGGGATTTAGTTTCTGACAACCATAGAACATGACAACTTTGCTCTCCCCTAATCAAGAGTGTATCTCTAGAGTCGTGTGAAAACAAAAGACAACTTATTTTACTCAGTCAGTTCAGTGCATTCTTAGTTTCACCAGATTGTAGAGAAAAGGAAGAGACGGGCGTGTCCAATAAAAGATGTTATTTATTGATCAGTCTCTTTTCTCGTACAAGAGAAATGAATCAATATTATTGCGATACTTATGGTTAAGTAAAGTGCATACAATAAAAGCAGGAGTATAAAATAATACTGCAGAAGCATTGATATGGTTTCTAAGCCATATGATATTTAAAACTGATAAAATAGATACATACATATATACATTTGACTAATCGTACTCAACTGGTGCTTCTAACCACGCCTACCCCAGTGTACCTGACCTAAGCCTAATACGTGGGCGGGAGTAGATAAGTAGCAGTTTAAGTTAAGTTTGTTTTGCCAAGTGACTGACTCAAGAATTCTCTGCAAGGGGTTATTCAGTTCTGTACCTGAGATCTAGAATGGTTGAGGGCTGGTATCTCTCGTCTCTGGTCTTGATATTCCAGCTGCCTGCGAGGGCTGCTTGGAAGCGCCGGAGCTGGATTTCTCGGCAGGAGAAAAGCAGCGTCTCGTTCTCAGCGCGTCAGGAAGGCGGGGCAGCGCCAGCGGGGTCCGCTCTGTGCTGGCCTCTTCGGCAAGTCTCGCTGCTCCGATCTCGTCACCACCGCGTGTGTTTGCTTAAGGCAATGTCGGTAATATTTATACCTGTAAGGTGCCGAGATTGACGTAAGGATGGACATAGATACGTCAATAAGGATGTCATACGTACTGGTCGTTAGCACATTCTTTACTGAAGTTCTCGGTGAAATCAAAACAATGGCCGCAGGGATTTTCCCAGGTTGTCATAGGTTTGATTTGTTTTGAGAACTCCGTATGCCTTATCAGGGGCTGGAGGAATAGTGCTTGCCTAATTAGATGGCAAGCGTTATGACCTAATCAGATAACGCGTTCCTGTGCCGTGGTGTGGCTTAATCAGATAACGTTTTTTTTGTACCGTGGGATGGCTGCTAGTTAACTATTAACCAGAACAGGGTCAGGAATAGGGGGATCGATACAGAACCTATAGGAATACATCACACCGGGAGTCCTCTGCACCCACCCCTCATATGTCTGTGCACTGATGGGAGTCATATCCACCCACCCCTCATATGTCTGGGCACTGCTGGAAGTCCTCTGCACCCACCCCTCATATGTCTTGGCACTGCTGGGAGTCCTCTGCACCCACCCCCATACTGTAGGGCACTGCTGGGAGTCCTCTGCACCCACCCCTCATATGTCTTGGCACTGCTGGAAGTCAGATCCACCCACCCCTCATATGTCTGGGCACTGCTGGGAGTCCTCGCACCCACCCCCATACTGTTGGGCACTGCTGGGAGTCATATCCACCCACCACTCATATGTCTGGGCACTGCTGGGAGTCCACTGCACCCACCACTCATATGTCTGGGCACTGCTGGGAGTCATATCCACCCACCCCTCATATGTCTGGGCACTGCTGGGAGTCATATCCACCCACCCCTCATATGTCTGGGCACTGCTGGGAGTCAGATCCACCCACCACTCATATGTCTGGGCACTGCTGGGAGTCCTCTGCACCCACCCCTATACTGTTGGGCACTGCTGGGAGTCATATCCACCCACCCCTCATATGTCTGGGCACTGCTGGGAGTACTCTGCACCCACCCGTCATATGTCTGGGCACTGCTGAGAGTCATATCCACCCACCCCTCATATGTCTGGGCATTGCTGGGAGTCCTCTGCACCCACCCCATACTGTTGGGCACTGCTGGTAGTCATATCCACCCACCACTCATATGTCTCGGCACTGCTGAGAGTCCTCTGCACCCACCACTCATATGTCTGGGCACTGCTGGGAATCATATACACCCACCCCTCATATGTCTGGGCACTGCTGGGAGTCAGATCCACCCACCCCTCATATGTCTGGGCACTGCTGGGAGACCTCTGCACCCACCCCCATACTGTAGGGCACTGCTGGGAGTCCTCTGCACCCACCCCTCATATGTCTTGGCACTGCTGGGAGTCAGATCCACCCACCCCTCATATGCCTGGGCACTGCTGGGAGTCCTCTGCACCCACCCCCATACTGTTGGGCACTGCTGGGAGTCATATCCACCCACCACTCATATGTCTGGGCACTGCTGGGAGTCCACTGCACCCACCACTCATATGTCTGGGCACTGCTGGGAGTCATATCCACCCACCCCTCATATGTCTGGGCACTGCTGGGAGTCATATCCACCCACCCCTCATATGTCTGGGCACTGCTGGGAGTCAGATCCACCCACCACTCATATGTCTGGGCACTGCTGGGAGTCCTCTGCACCCCCCCATACTGTTGGGCACTGCTGGGAGTCATATCCACCCACCCCTCATATGTCTGGGCACTGCTGGGAGTACTCTGCACCCACCCCTCATATGTCTGGGCACTGCTGAGAGTCATATCCACCCACCCCTCATATGTCTGGGCATTGCTGGGAGTCCTCTGCACCCACCCCATACTGTTGGGCACTGCTGGTAGTCATATCCACCCACCACTCATATGTCTCGGCACTGCTGAGAGTCCTCTGCACCCACCACTCATATGTCTGGGCACTGCTGGGAATCATATACACCCACCCCTCATATGTCTGGGCACTGCTGGGAGTCAAATCCACCCACCCCTTATATGTCTGGTCACTGCTGGGAGTCCTCTGCACCCGCCCCCATACTGTTGGGCACTGCTGGCAGTCATATCCACCCACCACTCATATGTCTGGGCACTGCTGGGAGTCCTCTGAACCCACCACTCATATGTCTGGGCACTGCTGGTAGTCATATCCACCCACCCCTCATATGTTTGGGCACTGCTGGGAGTCATATCCACCCACCCCTTGTATGTCTGGGCACTGCTGGGAGTCCTCTGCACCCACCCCCATACTGTTGGGCACTGCTGGGAGTCATATCCACCCACCACTCATATGTCTGGGCACTGCTGGGAGTCCTCTGCACCCACCACTGATATGTCTGGGCACTGCTGGGAGTCAGATCCACCCACCACTCATATGTCTGGGCACTGCTGGGAGTCATATCCACCCTCCACTCATATGTCTGGGCACTGCTGGGAGTCCTCTGCATCCACCACTCATATGTCATGGGCACTGCTGGGAGTCATATCCACCCACCCCTCATATGTTTGGGCACTGCTGGGAGTCATATCCACCCACCCCTTGTATGTCTGGGCACTGCTGGGAGTCCTCTGCACCCGCCCCCATACTGTTGGGCACTGCTGGGAGTCATATCCACCCACCACTCATATGTCTGGGCACTGCTGGGAGTCCTCTGCACCCACCACTGATATGTCTGGGCACTGCTGGGAGTCAGATCCACCCACCCCTCCTATGTCTGGGCACTGCTGGGAGTCAGATCCACCCACCACTCATATGTCTGGGCACTGCTGGGAGTCAGATCCACCCACCCCTCATATGTCTGGGCACTGCTGGGAGTCATATCCCCCCACCCCTTATATGTCTGGGCACTGCTAAGAGTCTGATCCACCCACCCCTCATATGTCTGGGCACTGCTGGGAGTCCTCTGCACCCACCACTCATATGTCTGGGCACTGCTGGGAGTCATATCCACCCACCCCCATACTGTTGGGCACTGCTGGGAGTCATATCCACCCACTGCCCATATGTCTGGGCACTGCTGGCAGTCAGATCCATCCACCCCTCATATGTCTGGGCACTGTTGGGAGTCATATCCACCCACCCCTCATATGTCTGGGCACTGCTGGGAGTCATATCCACCCACCCCTCATATGTCCGGGCACTGCTAGGAGTCAGATCCACCCACCCCCATACTGTTGGACACATGGGGTTGATGGCGTGTGTGTGCCTCGTATCACACGTGCCCGTGAGATGCACCGTACCCCAACATTCCTGGCGTGTGTGCGCATCGTATCATTATTGTCATGTTGCCATACACGAGCGCGTGAAACGCACCATACCCCAACATTCATGGCGTGTGTGCGCATCGTATCACTATTGTCATGGTGCCATACGCGAGCGCATGAAACGCACCGTACTCCAACATTCATGGCGTGTGTGTGCATCGTATCACTATTGTCATGGTGCCATACGCGAGTGCGTGAAACGCACCGTACCCCAACATTCATGGCGTGTGTGCGCATCGTATCACTATTGCAATGGTGCCATACGCGAGCGTGTAAGACGCACTATACAAGTAAACTTCCGTCGTTGCAGTACGTTGTTCTCACCGTATGCGTCGTCGTCGGTTTCTGTGCACCAGGTCATAGGCGTACAGGACTGGGATGACACGGACGATGGGGTTCATGGCGTGTATGTCAGGTACCCGGGGATGGGGTTCGGGTCAGACTCTGCTTTTACTGATGTTTTGAGCTCTCGTAGAAAAAGAGTCGTACAGAGTGTCGCAAAGACGGATTATACTTGCTGGGCCGGAAACTGCTGCTTCTTTACATACGGACGTCGCATAATGCCTCTTCCGGATACGAATCATACGTATATTTCAGTCGTATGGTTTTTAGTACGAATCGTATGGAGATCTGCGTTGGATCCAAATCCTACTTCATCGTATGTACGGGGATGTTTCAGGGTACGATTCGTACGGGAAATATGCTCCGTACGGCTATTTGTATGCGATTTTAACAAATCGGAATCGGCCCCTTTATATCCGTCCTCAGCCAGGTGGTTTGACTAAGCAATGGTATCTTGTTTACAAGCTTCTTGTGTCTCTGATTCCACAAGTAGGTCATCAATAACTACAAGTACTGATCTATAGGGCATTTGTAAGGATTCCTGATTTTTTTCAAGATCTGGCTAAAAATCAATGGGCTTTGTGCATGCCCTTGTGGGACTTGGCACCATGCCAAACCTTTCTGCTGCAACATGAACAAAAAGAAGAACTGGCAATCTTCATGGAATGGCAATGAGAAGAAAGCCTGGCAGAGATCAATTATTGTAAGTCATTTTGCAGTACAAGCAATTTGAAGCAATATTGTGGCTGGATTTGGTATTATGGAACAGCTATCTCGTTACTTTTCCTCAGGTCCTGCACAATTTGATATTTTCCATTGGGTTTCTGTATTGGGATTCTGCAAACCAATAATTGGAGAGTTACATGGACTCCCAATTAATTCCCTCAAAATTCCTTTCTGCATCATGTCTTCTATTACAGGCGTTATTCCTGGAATTGTTTCATGGGACAGATGGTATGGTGGGGTTCTTGGAAACACAGCATTTGGCTTTATGGTAATCTGGACTGATTCTACTCCTTTAATGAACCCTATGTATTTTCCTGTGAGATTCAACACTTCTGAATTCATATCTCTCTCAAGTCAGCAGGTAATTCTTTCGTTGTCATTAGTTAGAATAAACCTGCAACTGTCTTTTGTTGAACCATTTTGAATTCTACATCTTCATCATGTGTCTGGAATACCAAACCATCTGGTGTGCAGTATATTGTACAGTTTCACTTGTACAATAAATCTCTACTTAACAAGTTTAGAGGACTTGTATCACAAACGAAAAATTTATGATTTTCCTCAAATGAGCCTATTTATACAAGGACATTCTCTGAAATTTGATTAGTAATCTGTTTAAAAACTCCTACAACTTGGAACTACTTTCCCGAGAAGGGTATGTCTGGGACTTCCACAGTTCTAACAGTGGGTCTGGTAGCACCAGTATCTATCAGAAATTATATGGGGTGGCCATTTACCTCTAAGACTGCGCCAAGCACGCAATCTTCCACCCCTCTCAGGCACTGTCATAGAGAAGTATCTGAGACTGAACCATTACTCTCAAAACCAGAAAATTGTTGGAAAGCATTTTGGCCTGCATTAGGGAACAGTTGGAACGCATTTTGATTTATATTCTGGCAAGAGTTTGCTCTTGTTTTTGGGATTTGGTTTACAGTAAATTTCTGATTTCCCCTATTTTGTGTGATCATTTTAGCCTATGGGACCTGTATCATTGGGACTTGTTTTTGCATTGGCACATGCATCTGCTGTACTGGCATATTTTGCATCTGAACTCCTCTCTGCATAAGCACATTTCCATTTGCATCATCTGGATTAAATGTGCACTCCCTCTTCCAATGCCTGACAAATGTGTGAAGGAGTCATTTTTTTCAATGCAGAAACCTCCAATCCTCTACCTCTACCCTGTGAAATACCAAAACCTCCAGAATTTCCCTGGAAACCAGTCTGTGGAACAATAACACCTTGCATACCTCCTTGTTTCCCTCCAAAAGAAAGATTCTGGAAGCCGTTCTGAGCCAATTTGTTTGTACCAACATACATTTCCCTTTGCTCTTTTTCTGCTTCATTTCTAATTCATCACTGCAATATTTTGCATATCAGAGGATATCATCAAGTGACTTATTCTGCCAACAGATGATTACATTTTGCGTTAAATGGGAACAGATCGCTCGTCTCCTAATACAAACTGAAATAAAAAAATACCCATGTCGTCTTTAGGGTATTCTCTTCCACTGTGCTGCTGAAACACCTGCAACAAACATGAACTAATTCCTTTGCTTCTTGTGTGGTTTGATTAATGTTCAACCAATCTAAGTTCTTTGAAGTCACTCTGCCTTTCAGAAGGGTAATCACTGCTTTATATTTCTCCATAACTATAGGAGATGGTGCATAAGTGCATGCATCTCTTTGTGGCTCATCACGTGGCCATTGTACAGTAGTCTTACATTCAGCCCACAAATCACTTGGTATCCCAATGTGAAATAATGTATACAAATTAGTCCACAACAACTTTAACATTTTCAAAAATCGATCTTGTGTGTATCACTGCATAGGTTTGTCTCTTGTTTTTGGAAAATTGTTCATAAATGCTTTAAGAGCACCTCTACTCCAAGGCATATGAAAATACACTTCTCATGCCATTTCTCTAAGTATATAAGCTGAAGCTCCTTCTTTGTCTGACTCATTATTTTCCTTTCCTATCTCCTGTGATATCTTTTTCTTTTCATCTTCTTTTGCCTATTTACTTTCTATTCTTTCATAATGACTCCATTTATTGACAAATGTCCTTAATTCAGTAATATGCAACCGCATACCTGTGGGACGCATGTTTTCAATTGCTGCATCATCCAATTGTACCCTATAACTCTTCTGGGAGGCAGAGATTTTTGGAATAACATCATATTTCTGCGCCAATTCATTCAATTTCTCATGGTAAATGTTGCTTGTCTTGTAATTTCTTGACATAGGTAAATTCATTATTTTCTTGATACGGTCTCAAAAAATCTAATTCCAAGTATCCCCATATAATTTCCTCTAGTTTAATTTTAATCTTGGGACATTTAATGTCCTCTCCTTCCCAGGTTCTAGGCTAGTCATTTGCACTGAGTCTTCTGTCTTTTTAATACCTGCAGCTTCTTCACACCATTGAGAAAAAATCCATCCTGAATCAAGTTAGTCTCCTCCTGGGTCTCCACACAACAATCTGTGAATTTTGAGACTTGAGGACAAATCCTGTTGCAGGCAAACTTCCTACCGCTCCATGTGTCCTTTGGATCAGATTAATATTTACTGGGGCTCTTAGAACTGGTCTAAGCACTGTCTGTACAGTCACTCCTTGTGGTGCTTGCAGCATTACATGATTAACAGGTGGATTTGTCACAGGTGAGGTAATCATCTGTCACTGAGCAACTTGTGGTGGGGCAATCTGCAGTATTTGAAGTGGTCTCTCAACTTGTACCCCTCTATTTCTAGAGGAGCTGTTGCTACTGTACTATTTAATGAGACACTATTCCCAGGACTATCAGCTGTAGTTGCATAAGGTAGGGGCAGTGCAGCTAACATCTCTTCTGATATTTCATATCTTGAATCGCTATCTGTCTCATTTTTGTCTTCTTTTCTCTCCTTGTCATTTTCTTTAGTATTTGTCTTCTTCCCCTTCTCCGGTATTTCAGTAGAAATTACTGGATATATAATGTAGTGCCTTCAATTATGTCTTTCTTCCATTTACCCTGTTCCGCATCCCATCGAGCATTTGCATGATTAGGCATTGCTCTCTTTGTCCTTATTTGGTATTTTTCTTTCTCGTTGTCTCTTGCAGCCTTTTACCACATGCTTAAAGCTTCAAATTGCATAAGTGTAGGTGGTAGCTTTATCTCACATCATTTTTCTCTTAATTTGTCAATAATTCTTAATTCAAAATTCCCATATTTTGGAAACCTCAATGGACCCTCTTTCTCAGTAATCTTGCATCATTTACAAAACCACAAACATGTATCTAATCCCACCTCATTTACATGTGTAGGCATACCCGTATCTGAACTGTAACATCTCCTCTCAGAAACCTCTTGTCATGGAGATGGGTTTTGCCTTTCCACTGTGTTAAGTTAGCATGAGCTTATTAGTAGTTTAAACGCCATTCTTCCTCTCTGCTGCTTTTGCACAAGGCACACAATATTATAAATGTTTAGAGTCTAGCAGAATATTTTGCTTCACACAAGAATAATATGTTTTCCTATAGTATCAGCCTTGCTTGGTAAGCTATGTCTGAACAGTGAGTGCCGAGGCCTTCAAGGTTGTTTTAACACAGTGGTTGTTCGGTCTGATCAGCGCACGTTCTAGACATAACACATATGCAGGTTATTTTGGTTGTGAGTGCTGAGGTAACTTACCCGTTTGAGATTTTCTACTCTTGGGTGACGTTTCCCGCTGTGGATGCCGGAACTCAGTCGTTTCATACTTATACTCACACAGCCGTGCCCGTGGAATATGTTCCGTATAGGACACAGGAGATTCCAATTTCTGCCTGACAGCACCGTATTTGGTTTAATGGCGCCCTTCCCCATGTATTAACGGTGATTAGGTCCTTTGTCCATTCCAGGTGCTGCGTGGCCTGTTTTGGCTGGATTTTCCCCGCATCCTCGTGCAGGGGCAGTCCCCGTTGCCGAATTGAGGCCCCTATATAATTCCGCAATTGCAGTCATTAGGGCCTTAGTTCAATATATTACCCGCAATTTCCAGGGCGGGCCCCTGGGGTTGCGGCCCTTCCAGCTGGGCCGAGCAGAATGAAGCTTAGTCCCATGATGGTCAACGCAGTGATGGGCAAGCATCCCCAGGATAAGGATGATATGCCTTTTTGGCTTGCCGAAAAGTTTGACCAGCTGGAAGCAGTTTTTCCTAATTCGAGTCCTGTAGAAAAACACAGGATTCTTACAATTAGTTTGCCCAAGGACTTGGTACCAGAAGTCGGTGACTGTGAGTCATGGGGTAGGATTTTTGCGGCAGTGTACACGAGGTGCTTCGGCACTCCGTCAATGGCTGTTCTTCCAATGGTCCTTAAACGTGTTCAGGACGAACACGGACCTGAGGCTGCGGTTGAATTGGGAATGATACTCGTTGGCACATTTGATGTAGTAGCCGATCTTGTCCTTTCTAATGTAAAGGGTGATGCGGTGAACTTCCAGGTGGCTAATGCCTTACGCGATGTCCCCGATGCCGACAAACCCCGCCAGTTACCGAGAATTATTACGGCTGCGTATAAAACGATTGCCCGCAAAGTTTAGGTCTCAAGCCCTTTTCTACTAAAGATAGAAAACAAACTCAGGGTGCGAAGTCTGAAACGGACGTTCAACCCGCAGCTCCAAAGAAGAATTGGAACAGAAATAAAAAACAGGTGCAGCAACAGCAGAAACAGGAGTCCCGTCCCCAGTCACCAGTGCCTGCGTCTACTGAGCGCGTATGTGATTTGTGCAACCGCACTACGATTAAGTCACCTGATAGGTTTCATTTTCCTGATCAACGCTCTCCTCGTTCTTTACAGGACACATCGGCCTCATCGTCCGGTGGTGGAGGCGGCGGAAGACGTAGGGGTGGCCCGCAGCAGACTCACGACCAGCCCCGCCCAAAAAACGGAAAAGGCAAGCAGGACGATTCTTCGCAGAAGAGACCCCAGTTTCAGAAAAAGAAAGTTGCCGCTTTAACAGCGAGATATGCCACAGATAGTGAGAACTCAGCTTCGGAATCTGACATGGGCTCTGACCCTGCTGTACAGCGCGGCTGAGAATACCATAGTGCGAGAGGCCCTGCGTCCACTACTGAAGGTGACAGCGACTGACCAATATGTTGTTGTGGAGACAGCTGATACCAGAGTTGCTCCCCCTGATAGACTTTATGAAATTGTCCTTTTAATTGAAGGTGACATACAACGTACCATAAAAGGGGTATTTTGGGAAAATCTTGCAACTGCCTATGACATTTTGTTAGCGGAGGCTGACTGGCCCCCACCTTTTGTTCTCGCAGCTCCAAGAGGGGAGGAAGTGATCCTCCCTAGTTTCGCGCACACTGTCTCAAAGGAGCATGCGCTGAATTTTGCAGAAGAGTGGGCTAAGGCCCTTGCGCCGGCTCTGTACCGTACACATTGTGGTTGGGATACATTTTCCCCACACCACGAGATTCCCTTACGGTCTATGCCGCAGCCTCAACCTCAATATCCCATCCGACGTGAAGCTAAGGCTTCCGTTGTGGAAATCCTTGAACAATTGGAATATCAAGGTGTAATTGAAACTTGTGTGTCACCGATGAATAACCCACTTTTTACTGTGACCAAGCCCGACGGTTCGTACCGTTTGGTATTGGATTACTGGCATTTAAACTCGCATTGCCGTACCTGTGCAGTACAGAATACACACGGCTCTGCTTTGGTGGATGGTCTTGTGCGAAAACGGTTTAAGACCACACTTGACATATCTAACGTTTTTTTTGTCCACAATTTGGATGGTCTGAGTTCCCAATGGACCAGTTTTACCTGTGGCGGCAAACAACACCAATTTGAACGCCTGGCAATGGGCTATAAGAATAATCCAGGAGTGTTTGCTGCCCGCATAGTCTCTCTCTTGGAGAGAGTTGACCCAGATGCGTGTTCATATGTGGATGACATCTATCTCACAGACGACAATATTTGATCGCATCTGTGTCGCGTTGATCGCATAATTTGTAACTTTACGGACTTCGGTTACAAATTCAACTTTCCAAAGTCTCACATTGCAGAGTACACAGTGTTGTTCCTGGGCTATGAGCTCAACAATGAAGGTCGAGGATTGGCTCCTCACTTGTTGGAGAAATGCGCACAACTGCGCGCTCCTACAACTCTGAAAAAATTACAGTCCTTGCTGGGATTTTTTAATTTCGGGCATACATACATTCCCGAATATGCCCAGCGTATCAAGCCTTTGTATGCTTTGATACAACCAACTTTTACCAAATCTTGCTGGCTGCCAGAACATTCAGCCATTTTGGAATCTTTGCAGGCTGATCTTCTTGAATCTAAATTCTTACTGACTCGTGATAACCACACCAACCTGGTGATAAGAATCATCCCTGGGGCGGTGGGTTTCACTTACCTTACTTTTAATGAAGGTGACACAGTACCTATTGCTTAAAAGTCACACTTGTACACTTCGGCTGAAATGCGGTTTTCCACTGTGGAAAAAGTTTTGACAGCAGTGCAAATGGCGATTCTAAAGGAACGAGCACTGTCGCAGGGAAAACGCATGCTGGTTGTTACCCCGTATCCTGCACTTGAAGCAGTGACGAAAGCCAGTGTACCAAATTCTAAGGCTTTGCACCCACGGTGGATACAATGGGCTGCGTCGCTGACGTCTCCGGATGTTACGTTTGTCATTGATGCCTTCTTACAGTCACAAGAGTTTTTGCAGTATGAATTTGTTCATTCTGCGCCATTGACTATGCGGCCTTTGGAGGATTTCCATTGTAACATTTACACTAATGGTTCAGCGCAAATTGCGCATGGGTCTAAGTATGCATACGTTTCAGCTTGCACCATTGCGGTAGATGCCATGGTGAATGATGAATTCAAGTCCAAGGTCATGCACAGGCAGACTTTAGGGGACTGCACCGCACAATTGGCAGAGCTTCCTGCTCTGATGCTTGCATTGGAGTACGCTGATCCTAGTGTGACTACTCTTAT
Organism: Lissotriton helveticus; assembly: GCF_964261635.1. Classification (NCBI taxonomy): domain Eukaryota; kingdom Metazoa; phylum Chordata; class Amphibia; order Caudata; family Salamandridae; genus Lissotriton; species Lissotriton helveticus. The sequence continues at coordinate 337,874,262 of NC_136069.1, read as the reverse complement.
TGTGAGTGATTCTTACTACTGTTTCCAGTCTTACAATGAGAACCTGTTCTTTTGGATTCAGAATGATTTTCGTGATTCCAAGGGTAGCACAATAATACATAAAATGATATGGGTCCGAGTGGCTGAGCTCAAAGAGCAATTGCCATTCTTTGGCAGACGAGGCCACTAAAATAGCAGTTTCGATATGTTTGGTTGCAGCAGTTACACGTTTCAAAAGTAAAATCGATGATGACATCTTAGCAGCTGTTGCTGCTACTGAGAAGGGAAGTGAATATCCTAAGGGGTTCCCTTCGAAGTATACTTATCACTTAAGTCCTGATAAAGTCCCTTATGTGAAAATACCGAACGTTGGTGAAAGGTTAATTCCCAACGCGGACCGCAGGTCCACACTGATTACAGCTGCCCATGAAGGTGTTGCGTCTGCGCATGCGAGCATTTCAGCTACTGTATCTCAGTTACAACAACGTTTCTAGTGGCGGGGACTTTACAAGCAGACGCGTGATTATATCCTTCAATATGACATTTGCCAGCAGATTAAACCTTCCACTGCTGCGCGTCCGCCCCAGACACAGTTGTACATTTCTAATAAACCACTTGGTTGTGTTTACTTAGATCACTGTGGTCCTTTTTCTTCTGATACTGCATATAAGTACATCTTAGTAGCAGTTGATTCATGCACATGCTTTGTGTGGGTGTGGCCGCACCGCAGCGCTGATTTGCGAACTGTCATAAGAGACTTGCGTATCTTTGTAGGGATCTTTGCCTGTGGTACCTTCCATTCGGATCAGGGTCCTGCTTTCGCCTCTAAGGCGTATATGCCATGGCTTCGTTGGGGGTCCAAGTCAAGTTTTCGTCCCAATACAGACCTGAGGGTAATAGTGTTGTGGAACGAATGAACCTTGATTTAAAGCAGTCTTTGACAGCTAGGGTTATAGGCACTGGCAGGAACTGGCTGTCCCACCTCAATAGCGTGCAGCGTGCTCGAAATAATCACCCCAGAAGGTCTCTGGGTGAGCGGACCCCATACGAAATGCTCTTTGGTATCAAGATGTTCGTCCCGGACCTTGGCGGTCTAGACCAGACGGCATTGGCTGCCTCCTTTGACGTAGATGAACATTGTAATGTTTTACAGGATCTACAAAAGACGAGAGATGGTCTTGCAAAGGAACATTTGCCCTGCAAATCTGAAGCTGCGTTGCAGATTCCGATAGTTGGCTGGCTACCCCAAGTTGGAGAACTGGTTCAAGAGAAGATTGAAAACAAGAAAGAATTTGGTCCCTCTTATCGAGCTCCAGTTCCGGTGCTTGGCGTGAAGGGCACAAGAACAGTAATTTTACCGACACTTCCAGGTCGTAAAGAAAACAGGTATATCTCCATTGACAATGTCAAAATACACAGAGTGGCAGATTCTTCTTAGTATGACACCGGCAGTCTCATGTCCTTCGATTTTGAGAAATTCTATTTTGGCCCCGGCATCTGATCCAAGGCCTGATGTTACCCTCGAGATGCCTGCAGTTTCGAGTCCTTTACTGAGTTCACTGCCTGGTACTCACATTGATGAGACTGACTACACTTACCCCACTGACTTATCGATGCCTGATTTGCAAACTCGTTTGGCTACAGAATCAAGATTTTCATTTGACACATCGAAGACCCCTTCAAAAATGTCTGTTTTGGCAACACTGTTTAAAAAACATTTTTTGATTCCACCTTGGACCTACATTTGGTTGGTGCTATTTTCGATTTACCCTTTAACGTCGATTGGCTTTGTGGTGTATTTTTTTCGCCTTGTCAACGGATACTATGCCGAGGAGAGAACATGCATTCAACATATCAATGGAACATTGGCTCCCCATTCCTCATCACACCGATTGAAGAGGGACCTGGCTTTTGTTAATATCACTGCTTGGCCTGTCTTAGATGGGATTGTATGGGATGCTGTTCGATTTCAAATCCATGGGCCAACTGAGGTTATAAATGTCCCTAATGTGCTTAGAGTTTCTATGGGGGATGTGATTAAACAAAATATACGTTCTGATGATTGGGATGTTCAGGCCGTAGAAGCTTTGTTTTCTGATTTGAAATATTATGCTGCCTTTGATGCTAAAGATTTGTATTTAGAATCTGCTAATTACAGTGATTTGTATTGTTACCAACATTTTGGCAATCACTACCTGCATAAAGCTAATACCAGGAGGAACACTGTCAATTATACACAATGGGAACATTGTCCGGCTCCTGTACAAGGCAGTTCTACTTCCTTTTTGAAAAGGTTCACTTATTTTACCGATTTTAATCAGTCAAATCCCAATGCATTTTATTTTAAGATGACTGAAAAGTCCACATCCAAGGTTAGACTTACCAACACAAAATTATTGTATTCGAAGTCCTTTCTAGACCAATTAGCTGTTGTGGGCTACGAGTTGTGGAAGGATACCATTGATCTTAAATCTGTTTGGGGTTCTAAAAGCTGACAAGTGCAAGGCACTTATGCTTTGCACCGTGCATGCCTCATCCCGAACCATATGTTGTTCTTGAATTCTACAATTTCACAGACAACTTGCTTTGGATTGGCTACTACTAAACAATTAAATGCTCCTTCTTTTCCTGAATTAGAAGAATATTCCGGTTGGAATAATGCCACTACATTTTCGATCAGAGAGTTACAAACTCTGTTGCTGAATTCTTCCTTTAACATATCCAATTTGGATCCCAAGGGTTTGTTGCTCTGGCACAGAAGTGCTGATTCTTGTCAGCATCGGTTTCTGGGTTTGGCTCATGGCTTTACACAGGTCAGGGTGGATCCCCGTTTTGAAAGTGGCCATTCTCTGACTACCTATTCTGTAGGCAAATTATGTCAGAATTGGCTCAAACATTCCACTTTGGCGTCAGTTAAGCTGCATTTATCTAAACTGACTGACGATGTTGATCTGAATGATTTGATAAAAGGCCAGGCTAACGGTAGATCTAAAAGATGGATATATGCTATTTACAACGAGGTCTGGAAAATGTCCCAGATTGAGGCAGCTACCCGCATTAGAGCTATAGATCAGGCTAATTTAGAGAAAGTGCTAGCAGTTGTAGATAAGATCATTAACACGCTCTCTTCCTGCATTTACACGTTAGACAATATTGTATCATCTGTTGTTGATATTGTGCAGGATGAAGTGTCTGTTTTGTACCATGGTCAAAATCAATTGCGTTCCATTATGCAGTTTGCATGGACCTTGCAAACCTTGAAAGCTGGAAAAGTGCCATGGCACTGCATGAACACGCCATCATTGTTTGCCCCGTTTAATCTGACTGACAAGTAACATTTAATGTCAATGAAAGATGCAACTTTTTCTATGTTACACATTGAGAAGTTAGAACCTTTACCATTTTCAGTAGCTGAGGCCAATTCAGTAATGTGGCTTATCCACGGGTTAATAACTCTCCCGTTTACTCTATTTAAGTTCGAGGCGTGTATGAAGTACTTTGCCATTGGTAGATATGAGCTTCTTGGCAGTGCTTATCTCCATGAAGCTTGGTCGCTTCCATTTACCTATAGATGCCTTAGGGAGGGTAAGGAAGTTTATTTGATTAGTGAAGATTGCACTGAAACACCAGATCACTCAATGATGTGTAGCATATCCAATTACATAACTCTTGTAACCAGAATGAGCCAAATGTAGCCTGTATTTTGAAAGGTACACCTGTGCCTGCTATCGTACCCACAATCACATTACTGGCAAACAGGAGTTATTTACTTTTAAATAATGAGGACTGTTGTGGGTTAGTAGCGGGAATTGCTTATGTCGTTACCGTCAGTGAGCGTGTGGTTTGCAGTAAAAATGCAATGTATCCTCCTCCTCTTGGGAAGCTTGATTTTTCCATCTGGCCTACGATTCCGACCTTGAAAGCAGAGTTCAACAAGATGAGTCGCATATGAGCTCTATTGCCCCAGAAAGAAGTTGCCCTCACATCTGCTCATGAGACATTTGTCCTTCACGTGGCAAACACCCGCACAAAAGTGCATGCTTTATTAAATACTGATTTCCCTTGCATTTCTGTGAGTTAATTCACACTATCTTTAATGCATCCTCCACCACAGGGCTGGCACACTTTTTAAAAGTTGTAAGCAGTGGCCTTGTAACTTCTTTTCAAACTATATTTGGTGTGTTCCCGGCAATTTTTCATTCGATTTTTTCCAGCCTGTTTGGTGGATTTCCCTTACTGCTAGCTCTGGCTGCAGGCGTTCTTTTACTGTTTTGTTTATTTCAAAATGGATGCACGTCCTGTGTTACAAGAAGAGCTGTCATGGCTGGTGCTGCTTCGCAACCGAATGCTTGAGTACTATGGAGCGCTGCCTCTTGCTACTTTGAGTGCGGCTTATGGATTATCGTTTCGATTTTCCTACTTTACATGCATCCAGCCTGTCTTTCATTGCCTGAGTTGCGATTTCGACTGGGCCCTGGATTTGTGTCTCTGTAGTACGGTGTCTCCCGATGCGGATTATGATCAGCTTATGAGCCCCTTAGTTGCTCATGTATTGCTTTGTTCTGGCGGAGGGATTATGGCCTTTGCAGCGATGCATGGAGTTCTGGGTCGTTGGAATGTGTTTGCAGCGGCGCAAGATTTCTTGGCACACAGCTTCATTGAAAACCCACCGAGTTGTCCTCTGATGGTGCTAGAGGCTCCGGTAATTGAGGAACATGTATGTTCTTTCCCTTTGTTCAATTGGATGGCTGAAATATTTTCAGATGAGAACAGTGACTTCCTGTTGGAGGCTGTTGCTGCATATTTTGCATATTCATTGTTAGAATGAGATGTGTCATTGCTTCACTCTCTTCCATGACCGAGGTCGCTTATTGGACATTGGATATTTTTTCACATTTTTATCGAGCCTCAATTTTTTTTTCTCTGCCCAGACCTATTGACTTCACTATGTCTAAGGGCTACATTTATTGAATTTGAACTATTATAAGACTATAAGGTTTTTTGTTCTAAATTTTTTTCCCCCTTGTGCAACTTTGGGACTGGTTCTGACTGTCGTTCTTGAACTCTGCATTCCAAAATTTGCCCCTTCTCTTATCGTATTGTATCTTATCCGTGCTCGGATCAAGGGAGGGTGTCATGAAGATGGGGTTTGCCTTTCCGCTGTGTTAAGTTAGCATGAGCTTATTAGTAATTTAAACGCCATTTTTCCTCTCTGCTGCTTTTGCACACGGCACACAATATTATAAATGTTTAGAGTCAAGCAGAATATTTTGCTTCACACGAGAAAAATATGTTTTCCTATAGTATCAGCCTTGCTTGGTAAGCTATGTCTAAACAGTGAGTGCCGAGGCCTTCAAGGTTATTTCAACACAGTGGTTGTTGTTCGGTCTGACCACGTACTATTGTTGCACCCACTGGAGTGGGAATAGTAATTTTTACCTCTACCCTATCCAACGCTTTCCCTACTGTTGCACTCTTTGGAGTGGAAATAGTATTTTTTACCACTACGCTATCCAAAGCTTTCCCTACTGTTGCACCCACTGGAGTGGGAATAGTAATTTTTACCCCTACGCTATCCAACGCTTTCCCTACTGTTGCACTCTCTGGAGTGGGAATAGTAATTTTTACACTTACGCTATCCTACGGTAATAATATTGGATATTTTTTTAATTATATTATGTTACTGTATATATATATGTTTTAACAAATATGATTGTAACATTTTTTTTTATAACTTTAATTAATTATTTAATTAATATAAGGTAATTTAAGTATTTTTAAGTATATTTTAGTAATTAATTTTTAATATTAATTTAATTTAACATTTTAATAAAGTCTATATTTTTATAAACTATATTTTTGTAAACGATATTTTTTACTCAATATTTTTGTACTTACCTGTTTGTAGATACAAAGTCGATATTATGTCTGTCGATATTTTTTCGCCGATATTTTTGATAGTCGATATTCTGTCCCTCGATATTATGTCAGTGATCCATATAAAGTACTGCATACTAAAGGTACATCATCATCACTCTCATTTCCTTGCTTGTCTTTGGTCAGCGAGTGCCATCTTCACTTCTTTGTGTGTTTGACCTCACCAAGGAGCATGGCCCAAGTACTACTTCCTTTGTCCAGTGTCCTTCGGCTGCTCGCAGATTTCAGAGGTACTTTTTAGCCTTTTACTTGCACAACCTTCCTCTCTCCCCCATATTGCATTATTGCTTCCCCTGCCCCATCCACCTCCTATGTTCTTGCATATCCAGTGCACCCCCACCCTTCCCCTCCACCGTTGTTGCTTGCCTCGTCCTTCCCTCCACCACTTAGTGCTTTTTTTTCGAACCTTTAGTCATGCTGCACAGCAGCAGCATTGTTATACAATATGGCTAAAAGAAATTGCCAAAGTGAATAGCTCTTCCAAAGGCAAGACCTATTGGCTTTGCCAATGCTTATTTGGTTTTGTTACAGCCTGGTCCAGCCCTGCCACACTTAAAACACTGCAGGCCTCATGTATGAGAAGTGACGCATCGCTGTGTGAAAGCAGCAATGCGTCACTTCTCAGTGCGCCCTCCTTGCGACATGATGGATGCTTCATATTTACTGTATGACGCATCATGTCGCAAGGAGTTACACATACGTCAGTATTTCTGACGTATCTGTATGGCGTAAAAGTGATGCATTGCTGGAGTGTGTCACAAAAGTGAAGCAACCCCAGCAATGTGTCCTTTCACATGGGGCAAGCCCTATGTGAAAGGGCCTGCGTCAGTCTTACGCCTGCTGTGAGGCAGGCAAAAGATATTGACGCATTTGCGTCTTAGAAGTGACGCAGTGAAATCTTATAGATTTCACTGCGGCACTTCTATGACCCTTTCTTGCATGAGAACGCACCCCACGCATACATTATACCTGGCGCAGGTACAATGTAGCGCAGGTGTTTACAAAGTGACGCGGCTATCTAGATGCGTCACTTTGTAAATATGGTGCAACAAGGCACATTTTTAACGCTGCTGGTGCGTCACAAAAGTGACGCACCGGCGGCGTAAAGGTGAAGCACAGCCTCATAAATAAGGCCCTGCATACTTTGCACTAAAAATGTCCTGTCAGATACCAATCTAGGTAATGGCAATAATGTCCGAGAATATGCTAACTGAATGGCTTAGCAAGGGGGACTGAATTAGAAAAAAGAAAAAAATGTGCCCTGCAATTTAATCATTTTAAATACATTGCAACGGAAATAATATTGAGTTATTGCCGGAGTAGCTTTTTTCAAACAAGATTTAATTAAAAGAAGTGAACTGGCCAGACTTAACTGTGCCCCTCCCGCAGCTGGGTGCCTTTTAGCGAAATATGAGGATTGTGGTTTCACCTATTACAGCTGCGAATTCCAGATAAAGCCACAGTCCTTGCAAGTTGAAACTGCAAATCACACTGGACAGTATGTTGTTCCTGTGCCCGTATCTGTGTTTTTATTTATTTTTTGCAGTTGTATGTACCACGAACTTGGCCCAAGGGCATAAGAGCGCTTACATGAGCACCACATTACATTACATGAGGGTGAACTATTTTGTTTGTAGGCGAGAGTATCTGAGTATAACCGAATCACGGGATCTTGAGCTGACTCCAGGACTCCTCCCTGGTTCCCTAGTTACAAAGTAAGTAGCTCTAGCCCTTAGACCAAAAGTCCTCCCCTGACACAAACGTGGTAGCCGCCAGCTTCCCTTACTGCTTTTTTGGCTTTCCGTGCACTGCAGTATACCTACCTCTTCGAGTAGGGGAGGTTTAAGAATATATATGGTTTGTTTTCTTAAATCCTCTCATTCCCTTGGAAAACGGAGAATGTGAGAAAGAGCCAGATGTTTTCCTGGAGAGGACAGGGGCATAACCCACCCTCCCCGCCCCCCTTTACAGGGCCCAAATTCAACCCAAGGACTATGCATTTCTATAAGGTATGTGAGTCTCAGGGGCCCTTCACAACATTCTGCAGGGGGAGCATCATTGTACGTGACGCCACTGGGTGCAGAAAGTTACATTAAACCTCTCATGAGAATGGGCTATTTTCTGCTCGCTTTCCTGTTTCCAAGGCATTCCTTCCCAATACCACTTCTGCCTGCAGGCAAGTTCCACCTCTACTACCTGCACTTGTTGTCAGCGTGATGCCACGAGCAAAGGGAATGTAGTTAAAACAAAAGTGTTTTGAGGTCTGCCTAGATATACCTCAGACTGTTTTTAGGAGCTTCTGTTATCCACTAGGGCTGCATTTCCTCTCCCTATTTCGCCCAAAAAACAAACTTCTTTCCTCAACATTCCAACATGATGTGAGGTGAAAAGGCGCAAGAGCAATAATATGATGCCTGCAGGCCATGTTCATCAGAGTATTAATAAATAAAGGAACAATCCGATGTTACAACAACAACAACCTCCTCGACTCGACCCAATCTGCATTCAGACCTAACCATAACACCGAGCATTGCTGCCCACAGACGACATCCGAATGATCATGGACAGAGGAGATGCATCAGTTCTCATCCTACTCAGCCGATTTCCCACCCCATCCTCATTCAACGCCTCCAGGAGGCTGAGATGCAAGGGCTCCCCTTTCGCTGGATCTGCTCCTTCCTCACTGGACGCACCCAATCGGTCAACCTGGTCCGATGCACTTAAGCCACTTCCAAACTCTTCTGCAGGTTACCCCAGGATTATCCTTTAGTCCACACTGTGTAATGGCTACATGCACCCCTCACCAAACATATCTGATCCCACAACACCCACATGATCCTCTAACTCTCCAACAAAACATCCAAATCCTGGGCCAATTTCACCTTATGTATGTCCAAGGTCACCCGCTGGATGAAGACTAACTAGAAGTGATAGTCTTCAGCATGAAATCCTCCGTATGGAGCTCTACCTGAAGGTCTGCTGAGCTCGGACCAACAAATAAACCATGGATCTGGGCATAGTTGAGGTCAATCAATTCTCGACGACCAGCCAAGTCAATGCAGTTACTTCATCCTGCTTCTACAACCTAAAGATCCTCAGAACAATCTTCAAGTGGCTCTCTATCAACACACTAAACCATCACCCATGCCTTTATTATCAATAAACTGGACTACAGCAATGCACTTTATGTCAGCATCACCACCCAACTCACCGGGAATAGTAAGTGTTACTGAGTGATGGAGTAATCCTGGGTAAATATGAAGGTTTGGGAGCAATGGTGCAAATCTGAACACGCACTAAATTAATGAGTAATCTGGCAAACCTGAATATATAGAATGATTACAAAGTGGCTGGATCAAACCTGAACATGCACTCAGGATTACTTAGTGAAGGTGGGAATTTAAACATGCATTTAGGTCTGAGTGACTGTATCATTCTAGACATGCAGCCAATGTTTCCCAATTATAAGGGCATCCTTAACACATACAAAGGATTAGAGGGCAATAAAACGAATATGAACAGATATTGGGGATTAGTGAATGATGGGGCAAATTTGAAGATTTAAGGATTACGGGGAACTAAGACATGCAAAATGTAAAGTGCAATGGTACATCTTTGTGCATGCAGGCAAAGATTTTGAGTGAAGGTGCACATCTGGATAAGTACTCAGCATGTCTGAATGATCTTCCAAATATTGGTATATATTGAGGAGTAGTGAGCAATGATGGTGCAAATCGGAACAGTTATTTAAGATTAACAGATGATGGTGCAAATCTGACCATGCACTAATGATTATTGAGTCACGACAAAACCCTGATCAAGCACTAAATAATAATGGATGCACATGGACCATGCACATTGGGTAACAGGGCACATTTTAACATGCATATTGGTGGTAGTACTTTCGATATTATGACCATTAGTGGTACAACTGTGCCCACCGCTGTGTAATGTTTGCAGTTGCATAACAGATTTAAAACAGGCTAATTCCTAACGTATTGTAGGAACTATTGGCACAAGGGTGCCCAACTATGGTTTAATGGTTGCACTAGCAATAAGGAGTAATCCTTGACATTTTTATAATAATATCGCTACTGATTAGCCTTAGCCGATGAGAGTGCTGCGTCCTGCCTGTGTCAATCCATGTACACACTTTCTAATTCTTCAGTTCTTTCACTCAGCCATCTGTCCATGCACTCACCCATTCAGTCACCAATCCATCGAGTGCAGGATTCATCCCGCCATCCATGCATGCAGTCCCCTATTCTTCCACTCATTCACCCATCCAAAAGTTAACACATTCTTGCATGCATCCATTCATCTATTCACATAACCATACACACACATTTCCCTATCAATAAAGAAACAGTTTCAATTATAAAATAAAAGCCAGACCGTTTGGTTTTGTCAATGCTTGGTTTAAAGTGCAATTGATGTTGTGAATTTGAAATGAGAATTGCTATAAACAGATTTGTGCTCATGACTAGGCTTAAGCTAGAACCTCTTCAGTTTCAGGTCTCTAAACTGTGAACATTGAGTCATCTAATTACACCCTGCACCTTAAAAAAGTATTTGTACTGATTGGCATTGCGGTATACATTGCTCATTCTACCTACCATACAAGGATAAAAACCTGCCAGCCTGGAAGAATTACATCCTAGCAAAGGCACGTTTATTGACAGCTTAATAGCTTATTCAAGAACAGCTCGCCACCCCTCCTTATTTTTCTCGGTCCAAGCGAATTATATAAGGTATTAATAAAGTGAACCAGTAATATATTTATTTTTATGCAACTGAGTGTAGTCATGGTACGTTTAGACTCTTTGGAAAGGAACTGCTAGAGACTTGAAAATCATTTTAGAGCATTTTGAAAAGCAAACCTATAGTGATACATTTAAAAGCTGTTCAGTCATGCAGGTTTCTAGTTTTATTTAACTATGAACACCTATTGCAAGATTTTTAGAGCTCATTGAAATTAGGCTTCATCTGGGAGTCTTCTCTACGTCTCATTCCGAGGTTTCTGGATTTGAGCCCGTAAAGTAAGTCCCCACCCCCTCAAGAGTCACCAATAGCGTCGAGACTGGTAATTTCAGGTGGAGGAGTTAACTCACAGGTCCAATGTAGATAGTGACTGCTGTTAAAGGCACAATCATAATGTAGTGGCTATTCATAATTAGGACCTCAGTCTGATAGGCACTGTCTTCCTAAGGAGTGGAGTCTAAATGCTGCAGCGTTGTAGTAGCCAGCCTGTGAATGTCTCAATATGTCTCAAACCCCAGGCAGACATCTTTAAGCAAAGCACCATTCTAGAATGCCAGTGATTTTTAGAGATGCAGGTCTGGGCAAAGAGCATTGATTCCTCTGCAATGGTTGGCAACGTTAAGAGCTATTTGGTGCAAATCATTTTCCTGCAAAGATTTTTTATTTTATATTTTCTTTATTTTTTATTTTGCAGTTTTTATATAGCGCGAACTTGACCCCAATCGGGTATCAGAGAGCTTTACATAGCACCTGACGTATTACATTCATTATTGTTAGCCACAGGGAGATTCAGTGATTTGCCCAGAATCACAGGATGTTCTGCGTCATTGGCGAGACTCGAACCCACTTCTCCAGATTCGAGGTCGACTGTCCTAGCCATTAGGCCAACTCCTCTCTCCAAGAGCCTTTTAAAATCAAATGTCTCATGAACCAAGATGGCTCATAATAAGCAGTCTAACCTGGTTAATAGCATAGCAAGTGGGTAATGGACCCCAGTGCAGGAATTGAAAATGGTTGATCGGACCCCTGGGTGGGAAGTACACTGTAGCAATAATCAGGGTTCAGAGGATCCCCAAAGTCATGGTCACTGCACCTGCTGCAACTCTGGTAGCTGGGCTCCTGAACGTACTGTGACTTCTAATACCGCTCCTAATTAAGAGTGGCTCTCATTAAGCTGTGTCCTCATAGACACATTTTAAAGGCAGTAGCGGCTGCTACCGGACAGGGGTGGTAGGGCAGGGGTAGGGCGAAAGAAAGAAAAGAAAAAAGAATTATCTTTAACGTCCGTCTGCCGCCTCTCCCCTGTCCTCGTCATCTTCTGTGATCCTGCAGTGCCAACCAGCAGCAGGAAGTACCTGGCCACACAGGCTCCCCTGAGCCAATCACAACACTGCAATGCAACTTTGTCATTGGTCTGAGCACCATGGTTCGGTGCTCAGACGGGGACACGGAGCATGAGCATGTTCCTCACCAGGCTGTGTAATACAGCCTGGTGGGGAACATGCAAAGTTCACGTGAACTGTTTGGCCAGCCCCCAGTCAATCCGCAATTAGGGAGCCACTCCTCCCCCGCTCTGGCCAGCCCCGCCCACCACTGACTGCAATAGGAAAAATATAATGATAATGACGACACGCTATTATCATTTTATTTTTCCTTTTGAGCAGTGAGGCGACGCTCTTCCTCCTTAGCAGAGGAGCCGCCACTGTTTAAAGGTGCCATAAATGGAAAAGTCACAGAATGTCTACTCAAACAAATTGTTAAGCTCTCTCTTCATGGATCACACAATAAAAACGTATATTTTATATAATGTTCATTCTTCAAAGTCTCAGGCTTCTCATAGCCGAAGTCACAAGTCACCCAATTTAAAAAAAATGTTTTATCAGCCACAGAGAGATGGAAGGATGTACAGCCTGGCTGCTATTAAGATATATGACCTTCAAAGTTACCTGTAGCTGGCATGTAGCTGCCAACACAACAGTTCAGAGGACCGGAAAATGGTCTAAACGTCTATTAATGTCTCCAAGTCATAAACTTAACCCGAAAAAGAGAGCGATAAAAATCGTCCTCAGAGAGCTGGATGAAAATGTGGTCTCAGGTCTTCATCTTCAAGGTAGGTAGCTTGCTCTACACTGACTTTACACACACATGCTACTCTCTCCTCCCTGGGGAATACATTGTATTTTCATGTTCTATCCAGCTATCTACCCCACTACCCCCACAAAAGCTTTAGTGGAATCCAGATCTCACATCAACAGCTACCCACTCTGTGGTAGAACCACACCACCAGCATCATTTAAAACGAGATATTGTGTAGAGTTTCAAGATTTTAACTCACACTTTAAGATAGACCACAGGGCATATACACCATACCCATCACTCAGAATTTAAAAAAAATGAGTACCTGCCTATAAGACTACAGGTATAATCACAGCACTGTTAAAGAAGAAAAATGATATTTCAAACAACCTAAACTGAATTTTCATGATTGAACCCTGGCTGAACAAAACCTCCATTCAGCCAATATTGGACCAGGTTGTCCACCTGAATATTTCATTATCCGGCTGGATGGAAACAATGAAATGTTTGTGGCAGTACTTCACATAAACTCCATAAAATACAAGAGACTAAATAATAACCAGTTCTTCACATTCCCAATATCAATTTGCTTTATTTGCTTTATTAAAAAGCTAACACAGACATGGTGTTCTGCTGACTCCTAGCAGGCTTCTATCCCTGTGATAGCCTTCAAAAGGTGGTCAAACTTTGCAATCTACTTCATTAAAAAGGATGATGTATATCAGAGTCCGACCCACTATGATTCAGAATTTTAGGAACCGGCCTTTTAATACTTAGGGGCTTATTTACAAGACCCTTGCGCTGCCGGTACATCACTTTTTCCCATATTTAAAATGTCATACCTGCTGCACAGTTCCTAAATTCTATACTGGACACAAAAACACTGGCCTCAAATTGCGACCAGTATTTTACGACTTGTGATTAGTACATAAGGTCCCTGATCCTTTGCTCAGGGTAGTGAGCCATTGTCTGGACTAAGGATTATTTTTATTTCTTTAAACTCATTCATATTATGCTTTTTAAAGAAATAAGCGCCTATGTTACACCTGAGAGAGCGCAAATTAAGAAAAGCTGTAGAAGTGCACCATATTTACAAGCACGTTGTATTAGTTTAGTAAACATTATATAAGAGTGTCGAAATTATAGAGTGAAAGTACATAATAGTGTTTAATTAGAATAGAATACTTAAATAGAGTGTGAAAAGCTAATGTAGATGTTTTTAGAGATGTTAGAGATGTTGAAATCCTATGTTGTGTGACTGTAAGGGAAAATGTAATTCGGCTAAAACGTAGAAATGTGTAGGCCACATGGCAGTTCACAAAGAGTACAAGAAACTGAGGTATTTCCGCATAATTTGGATTTTAATGTTATTATGATTCAAGTATTACTGAACCTAGGACTGATATATATGTTTTATAGACGTTTATATAATCATTGTGTGTAATAAGTTAGAATATTGTTTAAACTAAAGAAATTAAATGTTTTGCAGAAGTGCATAAGCCCGTTTCATGGAATCCTAACAGGCCTGAATAGATAAAGTCATTTCTTTTGATCTGCATGTGCTCGTTAGAGAAAGGTCAGGTTAAACACAAGACGCAGAGCCTGTTACATGGTTTACGACTTAAAGATATGGTGGAGGCCGGAATTTGGGGCCCACAGAGAAAGTGTCTTTTGCAGGTGCGAGGGGGTTTAATCAGGAAAGTGATGAATAGACTTTTGTTCAAGAGAGCCTGGTACAGGCCTGGAGGAGTCGTCAGGAATTTCCTGGGGGTACGGTCTTGCCGGAGAGGAGCCTGGGAAGCAAGGTCAACGCTAACGATGGGCCTAGAAGGAGTACCAGCATGGAGACCAACACCACGTGAGGGGCGTCTCTAAAGGGCATTTCTAATGTAAATGTGATTTTGTATTAGGGACAGCACCCCTGGGTGGAGAAAGGGCAGATGATCTGAGGAACCTAAGAGAGCGGATGGGTAGGCAGACAGGGAACTGCGAGACATCGTTTTGGAACAAAGACTAAGGGAAGTGCGTGATCTTCTTTGGAAGTCACCACTGCTGACACCTTTTTAGGTTAAGATCTTGCTAAATAGGGATGTCACTTAGTCTAGTGTAGGGACAGTCTAATCTGATTTCTTTCCTTTCTGTAAATGACTCATAAGCTACAGCTTGTGTTTATCCTCGTAACTTTGATAATTCTAGAGTTTGTTTTAGTGATATTCTTCTGCCGACTAAGAGCATTTAGAAAATTCATGTTTGTATTGATACCCGTATATCTTTTGAATCTTATTTTGAGATGTTTGTATCTCCAGTTAAGTTTGGCTTTGTAATAAACTTTTAAAACTTTTAAGCTTCAGTGGTTCTTTAGAGTGGAGTAAGTCTTTAACTGATTAACCTAGTAGTGGATTGCCTTTTACTCAATGACAGGTACCAACGGTTCAGTCGACCTGAGTTGGGATCTAGATCTATAACTATAGACCAGAAATCCCGCGTTAACAGTTGGTAGCAGAGTGAGGATGGTTACCTTCTTGAGGAAGGTGATCTAGACTAGGTTAAGTTTACCCCAAGGTCCCTAGATCGAGAGGTGGCCTGCCGAAGAAGGTGCTGACGGCGCGAGAGAAAACCAGCAGAATTGGACGAGAGTGAGTATAACAAGGGTCATGCATGGACAGATTGCGGTGTTTTGTGTTGTATTTGTATTGTAATGTCAGGCGGAGTTGAATGCCTGTAGAGTGAATGTGAGAGGGTTGTGAGCGCGCGCAACCTGGTAAATCTTAAGTTCGGGGTAGAGCTTAAGTGGTTCGGGTGTATCGAACATCCAGAGTAGTTGTCGACCAGAGTAAGGGGGTCATGACGTACCATTGATCGCCCGCAGGACCGAGATAGGGGGAATGCAAGAGTGAGTGTGAGGGTAACAGACGCAGGTCGAAAGTTACCGTGTGCAAGTAACCTATCAGAGAAGGCGATTGTCTGGACGTATACGGAAAGACATTTCGTCAGTTAAGGTAACAATTACAGTTAGACTGTGGACGTACAGTCAGAGAAAGGTGATCGCTTGGTCGGAAGTAATCATTTTTCAGAGTATGAATGGGACGCATGCATGACCGGGAGACGAGCGGAAAAAGGAGGGGAACTGCTGCAAAGGGGGACGAGTGACGTCAGCGAGAGCCGCGCTGTGATAGGGCGGTCAGTGTGAAGCCGCGCTGGGACGAGAGACGTCAGCGAGAGCCGCGCTGTGATAGGGCGGTTGGGGTGACGTCAGCGAAGAGCCGCGCAGTGATAGGCCAGTTAGCGAAAACCGCGCTGAGATTGGTGGATTGTCATCAGGAAGTAAACGAACGCGGAGAAAATAGAAATTTGTAGAGTTTGAACATGAAATGTTTGAGAGGGATTTTTAAGAGAAAAAGAAGAGAATCTTATTCCGGGGAAGAGGCGCCGCCGGAGGGTACACCAGCTCACTATATGGCAACGAATGTTGGGTTGCATACTATACTGTGGCTTGGGACTTGGAGTAAGGTTAAAGAAGGGAATGAGGAATTGACCTTTCCGAAATACGGAACGTTTAGACTAGAGGTGTTGCATCAGTTGAAAGCAGTCATGTCCTCACTGAGACCTTTGCCTAGACCAACACAGTTTGAGGCCCTTAATGCGTGGATTAGGGCGGCGCACGAAAGGAGTCAGAACAGACGCCAAGAAAGGGTAAGGCGATCAGTAAGGGCAGTGCAAGATGCTAAATGGGATGAAGAAGCCAAGAAGTGGAGGTACAGGTGATTGAGGTAGATAAGTTGTACCCCTTGAGAGAGGTTACAGGTGGAAAGAAACCCATGGAAGAGGATGATGAGAGCGAGTCGGAGGACGGCCTCATAAATAGGTTGTTGATAGATAGACCACGTCCGGACAATATGGAGACAGAAGGTAGGGGCTCCCAAAAGAAGACAGGGTTGGCATAGAAGGGTATAGGCCACTCCCTTTAGCGGATTGGGTACCTACCAAAGATGAAGGGACACTTCAACATAGTCCTGTACAGAGAGTAGTCGGTTTGTGGTGCAGAAGACGCCAGCAACAGAGAGGGCTGAGTCTCATGGATTGCCAGAGGCTCTTCAAGCACCTGTTACCATAGGTCCTATACGGTCGATTTATAGCCCAGAGAAAGCGAGAGAGGAAAACCAGGTACAGCTGGACAGGGAAAGAGTTGAGATGGAAGGAAGGAATAACACGACCAATGCCTGGAGGCAATTGCCAGGACCAATAACGTGGAGCACCCCATTGGATTCAGCAGTGGGCCCCGTAACAGAGCAAGGGGGTCAGAGAGGACCGATGGATCTGAGGGAACCACGGCCGAAATCCTACAAAGAGCTGAGGGCTGACTTGAGAGAATGGGATGCGTTGACAGAAGCACAGAGCAACAGGTCAAGAGCAGAAGCAGAATGGGGAAGTCGAGGCAATGGAACATTATCTCATTGCGGGGCTAGCGAAGGCAGTCAGGAGTGGGATGGTAAAAGTCAGGAGAGTAGAGGAGTCATACGTCATACAGACAGAGGAAATGAGCAGGAGCAAAGAGGCAGAAGTACGGAGTGTGGGGAGACATCTCGTTTCACTCAAAATGAGGGAGGACAAAGGACCCAAGAGTACAGGGATAGGTTTAGGTGCACTCACCATGCACCCAGTGATAATGTACAGCACTGGAGTCGTGGGAGCATAGGGAACAGTGAAGGATCTTGTCAGGTGCCGACTGATCAGAGACCACCGGCAAATGGTGAAGAGATGGGGAATAACGGAATGTCTTACCATGCACCTAGAGAAGCCAGGCAAAATGGGAAATGTGGAACTATGGGGAATAGGGGAGTGTTTCACTACCCACCTAGAGAGGATGGAACTGCATGGGACCTGGAGAGATGGGAGCATGGGAGGACTCCCCATAACACGCCTGAGCCCAGACGTAGGACTCAGAGCTGTGATGGGAGACATACAATTGGACTCTCTAAAGATAGTATACTGAAAGCTGTGATAAAAGCCAAAAGACTCGATGTGACCAGCTTAAGATCTGATCTGAACGATATAATAGACGGTACATTGTCTTTAGAAAGGATCGACATGTACGAAGAAGATGAGCTACTGTTTATAGCAAAGGACATCACTCGAAAAGCCAGAGCAACTCATGAGAAACTGTCTGAAATGGCAGACAAGTATATGGTAGATTTGTCCAGAACCAAGGCATTACAGGGTAATCACAGGTTGCAGTATTCAGATCAGGACTTAGATGAGAGGAGGACAACTGGGTTAAAAACACACATAAGGGAACTGATCACAGGAATAAGAGCATGGAGAGATCTGGACAAATGGGAGGAGAGGTGGTCCAAGAAGGGAACTGTCAGGCAGAGTGCGAATGTGATGTCTCCAGAGGGAAGGCTAATGCAGATGGAGGCATTCCCTTTGCGGGAAATATCGAATGGGAATTATGTACATGTGCCCTGGAGTAGGGGAGATTTGGCTGCATTTACCAACTCATTTCCGAAGTTAAGGGAGAATCCTGTAGAGTGGTACAAGCAGGTAGAGAGGTTTGTCAAGATTTCAAAGGTGTTGTGGATTGATTTGAACACCTTGTTTGATATTGTGGTTCAAGGAGACTTGTGGATAGCATGCAAGGTTAGTGTCGATTGGCCAACTGTAGAACCAGAAAGGGATCCTCGTACTAATGGACCGTCAGAAAGTGTAATGTTAAAATATGAAAGGGTGATTACATGGTTGAAGGATAAAGTGCCACCACAAGACATAGACTGGGTAAAAATAGACCGAACAAGACAGGAACCAAAGAAGACAGTTCATGAGTATTATGAGCGATTGCTGAAAGCATTCAAACAATACAGTGGACTGGATGTAATGGACCCCAAAGATATAGGACAGTTTGTATCAAAGTTTGTTTTGGGGTTGAGACCCGATATTTGTCTGATGATTCAGCAGCATTGGATGAGATTTTGAGATACGCAAGATACTGCAGTGATGAGATAGAGTCCAAAGCAAAGAAATTAAAGGAAAAATTGATGGTGGTGCAGATGCAGTCAGCTGCAAAGGGAGGACAGCAGCAACAGGGAACAGGGACCATGGGACGGAAATCAAACAGTCAGAATAGGGACAACGAGGAAAACCCTAGACCTAGGATAGATCTTGCTACATTGAAAAAAACGACAAAGTGCCACCAGTGTCACCAGGTGGGACATTGGAGACGCGAGTGTCCCTACAACCCTGAAAATGGAGAAATAGAAGTAGAGGAGGAAGTTCAGGAAGTTCCAGTTCAAAGGGTGACAGTGTCAAGAAGTAATGTGACCAAAGGGGGGACTTCGGCTCCACGAGCTCAGTTCCCTCAGCCACCAAAGATTACGACAGGAGGAAAGGTCTATAGACAAATGCCTTTGTTCACAGGTAAAGAAGAGTGTTACTACGTTGATCCATTAACGGGACGACCTGTAAGTAGAGAGGAGGACTGTACCCTCGGGGCAGTTCTAGAAGTGGATCAACGAGGACCGTTTGTTGAGGCAGAAGTGGCAGGGTGTCCTACAACATTCTTGGTGGATACTGGAGCTACTCGATCAACTCTGAGATCGGCAGTGGTTCCAGATCTACCAATGTCGGGGGAAACGATTCAGGTGGTAGGAGTTGCAAATAAGAGAATGAATAGCCCTTTGACGGAACCAGTGTCAGTGAAAATAGGAAACTACACGGATGAACATCAGTTTGTGGTATGTGATTCTAGTCCTGTGTGTCTGTTAGGAAGGGACTTATTGTGCAAACTGAACTGCACGATATACTGCACACCTCAGGGAGTAGAGGTACAGACTACAGATGATGACGCTACCTTCAAAGTTGTAAATTCGAGAACATGCATAGAGCTGTATCCTACCCTGACAGTGGAGGAGCTCCCATGGGATTTACGAGATGCAGTGTCATCCGAGGTATGGGATTTTACTGGGGAAGAGATAGGACTGATCAAAGGAGTAGAACCAGTGAAGATTATGGTTAAACCAAGTGCTGAATATCCAAGAACGCCCCAATACAAACTGACCCCGGAGACGATTGCAGGAATAAAACCCGTAATCGACTCTATGATTCAACAGGGAATACTGAAGGAAATCGTGGGAAGTCCATGCAACTCCCCGATTATGAGTTTGCAGAAACCTAGTGGGAAATTTAAAATAGTGCAAGATCTTCGAAAAATTAACAACATAGTTGTTTCATGTTGTCCATTGGTACCGAATCCATCAGTGATATTGTTTCAGATACCATTCCAAGCTGAGTGGTTCACAGTGATAGATCTTTGTCAGGCTTTCTTTTCAATCCCATTGGATGAAGAGAGCCAGTACCTTTTCGCTTTTAAAATGGAAAATCGCGTTTTAACATGGTGTCGAATCCCCCAAGGGTTTACAGATAGCCCATCAATATTCAATCAACTGTTGAAGAAAAATCTTGAAAGTCTGGTACTGCCCCAGAACTCGGTTCTGGTCCAGTACATAGACGACCTACTTGTTGCGTCAGAAACAGAAGAGGCTTGTAAGACAGATACCATTGCCTTGCTGAACCATTTAGCTGAAAATGGACACAAGGTATCTCCGAGCAAATTGCAGTACTGTCTGACAGAAGTACAGTACTTGGGACACCGGATAGAAAAAGGAAAGCGCAAGGTGTCACCAGATAGGATAGAGGCGATAATGAAAATGAATGCGCCTACGACACAGAGAGAAGTCAGGATGTTCCTAGGAATGGTTGGTTATTGCCGACAGTGGATAGCTAACTTTTCACTGAAAGCAAAACCCTTACAAAAACTGACGCACAAGGAGGTGAGTGATCCGGTACCATGGGACAATGATTGTTTGATGGCGTTTCTGCAGCTGAGAGAGGATTTGTGCCGTGCTCCGGCTTTGGGAATGCCAGATTATGAGAAACCATTTGCACTTTTCTGCTGTGAGAGAGAAGGCTGTGCTTTGTCAGTTTTGGTACAGGTCCATGGAAATGCCCGTAGACCAGTTGCTTACTTTTCGGCTACCTTAGATCCAGTAGCCGCAGCGTTGCCCGGATGTCTCAAATCCGTTGCTGCAACCGGTGTCAGCATTGAGCAGTGTGAAAATATTGTAATGGGACACCAGTTAGTGGTGTATGTACCACATTCTGTAGAATTGTTGATGACCAGTACCAAGACACAGCACATGACCAACAGCAGGCTCACGCGCTACGAGCAAGTTATTCTTGCTGCAGAGAACGTGACCCTTAAGAGGTGCTCTGTTTTGAATCCTGCTACATTGATGCCACTTCCTAATGATATTGAAGGCGAGGAATGTGAAGATCACGACTGCCTTGATGTGACTGAACTATGCACAAAGCCAAGACCAGATATTGTGGATGAGCCGTTGATCGACCCTGATGAAATTTTCTTTGTTGATGGCTCATGTTTAAGAGACGATACTGGTCGGTTGAGAGCAGCTTATGCTGTTTGCACCATTACTGGAGTTGTGGAAGCCGCTTGCCTGGAAGGAGTACACTCCGCTCAGGTAGCAGAAATCATTGCATTGACACATGCCTGTATAGCAGGAAACAAAATTAGAGTCACCATATATACAGATAGCCAATATGGTTTCGGTGTAGTTCATGATTTCGGGCAGTTGTGGTCTCAGAGAGGTTACATGACCTCCTCTGGTTCGCCTATTCGAAATGGAGAATTTGTGCGACTACTGTTAGAAGCATTACAAGGTCCAGCTGAAATTGCAATACTCAAATGCACAGCCCACACCAAAAATACAGATTTTGTGTCGCAAGGTAATAGATATGCAGATGAAGTTGCCCGCTATTGTGCGGAGCAAGGATATTCTTTCACGGAGGTGGAAGTAGATGGGGCTCAGGAAAAGACCGAATTAAACATGATGTTAGAAACAGTAGATACTTGGGAGGATTTGAAAAACATGCAAGAAAATGCACCTGATTCTGAGAAAAAGGCATGGGAAACAGCAGGTTGTGTGAAAAGTGAAATGGATTTCTGGGTTTCAGCAGATGGAAGAGCAGTGTTACCTGAGGAATTAGTGAGTCCAATGGCACGACAGATACATGGTCCAGTACACCTAGGAAGAGATGCCATGCTGAGGGTATTCAGGCAGACTTGGTATTGCCCTAAGTTTAGGATTGCAGCAGAAGCAGTGTGTAGGAGATGTGTCACATGTCAGCAACTAAACGTAGGGAAAAGAACACCAGTTACAAGGAGTCACATTGGGAGGTCTGGGGGGCCTTTCAACAGAATGCAATTAGATTTTATTGAAATGCCAAAAAGCAACCACCTCAGGTATGTTCTGGTGGTTGTATGCATATTTTCCAGATGGGTCGAAGCATACCCTACACGCAGGTGCGATACACTCACAGTAGCAAAGTTGTTGCTTAGAGAGTTGATCCCGCACTACGGGGTGCCAAACTCCCTGGAATCAGATCGAGGAACTCATTTTAACAGTGAAGTTGTGAAAATGCTTTGCTCTGCATTGAACATTGATCAGAAGTTGCACTGTAGCTATCGACCAGAGGCTTCAGGTATCGTGGAGCAGATCAATGGCACGTTGAAGTCCCGAATAGCCAAAGTATGTTCATCGACTTCCTTAAGTTGGCCTGATGCTCTGCCTCTGGTGCTCATGAGTATGCGTAGCACACCAGACAGGAGGACAGGCCTCTCTCCGCATGAGATCCTGATGGGGAGGGCAATGAGACTTCCAACTGTCCCAACCACTGCTTTGTTGAACATTACAGATGACCTAATCCTGGATTACTGCAAGGGACTGTCTGACGCCATTCATTCTGTGTTCTTCCAGGTGCAGGCTGCTGAGGTTCCATCTTCCAGAGACTTGTGTCATGATCTGTGCCCAGGGGATTGGGTTTTACTGAAAAAACATGTCCGGAAGAACTGTCTAGACGTGAGCTGGAAGGGGCCCTACCAGGTCATCCTTACCACGAATACCGCTGTGAAGTGCGGAGGGTTGCCAAATTGGATCCATGCTTCCCATACTCGAAGAGTTCCAGCACCCCTAGAAGAAACAGCTCCTTTCGCCGATGAAGATTCAGTTGTGGACGGTGAGCCACTAGAGGGGATCAGTCAAGCTGTGGGGGTGTCTGAAGATGTTGGGAGCTCTACAGATCCAGAAGAAGAAAGACAGAACGGCAGTGAAACTGAAGTTGCCACTGAAGGAGAAAGCTGCTGTGAAAACAACTCAGACACAGATCAAGTCCAGAGTGATCAAGAACAGAGTGAGAGGACAAGAAATAGGAGAACAAGGCGTGGAGCAGCTACTTGGCCTGAAAGAAAAAAGAGGCCAAGCTTGAAGCCAGCTCGAGAGGAAACTCTTGCTCCTATATCCGAAGACTCGGATCTGGACGAAGGTGTACAAGAGCAGGAACAGGAAGGTCCAAGGAGATCAAGGAGGGTGCGAGTGCCTTGTAGAAGATACTCTACTCCAGAGTGGACCTACCTCGCTGCAGATGTCAGAAGCACGCAGAACTGGGAGGGTGAGGCAAGTGACCCTGACCAGAATTGACCCCATCATAACAGTGGAAATAGAGTTCCTGATACCAGGAGTGGAGGTCGAAGGATTGCTGACTCTCAATATTGTCTATCCTCCTCTCCTGAGTGGAATAAGAGACTGGGTCTTAAACACAGTAGAATTTCCGGTTTGTTGTTCAAGGAGTCCAATACTCGAGGAGCTTCTTCTTCGTTTAGAAATATTAGAAGGTGTGATGAGAGTCGTTGGAACACGTATAATTCCAGATTGCTAAAGACTTTGTAGATAAATTAATGAAGAGATAACCTAGCGCCGAGTGGAAGAAGAAACTAGGGACTTCCATTTAGTGGACGGAGAAGGGCTAGGGTTGTCTGTTGCTATAGAACACAAAGATTGATCTTGCGGAGAAGATTATCAGCTTCCAGGTGTGGTTCGATGAGAGACATTGTGCTGAGAAAGAAAACTGGAACTACACTGTTTGAGGTCATGGAGGCTGGCAACCCGAACCGCAGGGCCAAATGTATAATAGGCACACTTTTAGTGGGAGTGATTTTTCTTATAGCTTTAGTGGTTACAATATCATATGTAGTGGGACATGAAAACGAAGAGAAAGCAACAACAAAACCAAAGATTACATCGACACAGAAACCTACTATTGCTGGTAAAAAGGGGGACAATACAGAGAAAGACAAAGCTTTACTAGCAGCTGAGACTCGTAGGTTACATGTAGATGAATCACAGGGGAACTTTAAATCGAATGCATATGCTAAATTGCTATACGAATATGTTGATGCTATGGAGGCTAAAAATTGTTATGTCTGCATGAAACTGCCAGCCTCTGTAGACGAAGGTATCAGATACCATCATCTTCCATTGACTTATGGAATCACATGTAGTTTGCTGCTGAGCATATTTTATGAACGGGATGGGTTTGAATACTATTTTTCGAACTTTGATTCAGTGCTACCAGAAGTGCCGAACTACAAACATTTAAACAAATGGGATTATTATAAGAGTGAAGACAGATTACAGAAATTTTTCCTACCTTGGAAAACATTAGATACTTCACATGCCCAAAGAAATAATTTGACTTGTAAAGTGTCAGAAATTGAGAAAAAGTTTATAGGACAGGTGGATGATCGATACAGGAGACAAAAGATTTTAAAATTGTCAGGTCAATGGAAAACAGATTGGACCGAGGAAGAAAGGGCACACCAAAGAAAGGGTAGCAATGGTCCAATAGCTCTAGATAGAGAGAAAAGGGGGAAACTGTGCATACACAGAAGTGAAACATATTACGAGAATGTGTTTGTGGGAAAAGTAAGTTGTGAACATGCTTTCCAATTAGAGTACTATTCTAAAGATTTCTTGAAGGAAATGCAGGTGATCCCAAATGTATATTTTGTCTGTGGAAGAAATGCATACGTGAAACTACCAGATAATTGGTATGGATCATGTTATTTGGCAATTGTCTTCCCCAAAATATACCATGCTAAGGATTTAGGAATCATAGAGGGGAAAACACAAGGTAGAAAAAGAAGAGATGTCAGCGCTGAGGAAGTAGTTGGAGACGTATTTGGTGCTATGTTTCCTATTTTAGGGATAGCACTAAATGATGTTAAGATAAGACGATTGGCAACAGTTGTAGATAGGTTGTCCGCCAGTACTGCTAGATCACTAATGCTGGTGGAAGGAGAAATGCAATCGATAAGGGCAATGGTTCTTCAGAACCGACTTGCTCTAGATGTTCTGTTAGCCAAAGAGGGAGGAGTCTGTAAGGCTTTGAAGGTCCAGGAATGTTGCACTTACATTCCAGACAATTCAAAACCTTTAGAAAAGTACATTCGAAACATTACTGAAATACATCATGAAATTGAGGATTTGACAAAGGTAACAGTGTGGGAAAAGGTAGGTCGAGGAATGAGTAAAGTTGGAGGTTGGTTTGCCAACCTAGGAAAGAATATCATTTGGTACATACTGAAACCTATTATCATAATAGTGATTTGTATAATCGCTTTGTGGGGCTGTATCAATGGTATAGATCAAACAAGTTGCAACGAACCATGAGAAGGCAAGAGAGGAGATTGACTGCGATGCAGGATAATCAGTACAGGAGCCTAAAGGCTCTAGAGACGATGAAACGAGGGAGTGCTGAAACGACTTCAGTTTGACTCAGTCCATACCTCAGGGATGGTGTTTTGAGGGTGATGACTACTGAAGGTCATCAAAGGGGGGATTGAGAGAGCGCAAATTAAGAAAAACTGTAGAAGTGCACCATATTTACAAGCACGTTGTATTAGTTTAGTAAACATTATATAAGAGTGTCGAAATTATAGAGTGAAAGTACATAATAGTGTTTAATTAGAATAGAATACTTAAATAGAGTGTGAAAAGCTAATGTAGATGTTTTTAGAGATGTTAGAGATGTTGAAATCCTATGTTGTGTGACTGTAAGGGAAAATGTAATTCGGCTAAAACGTAGAAATGTGTAGGCCACATGGCAGTTCACAAAGAGTACAAGAAACTGAGGTATTTCCGCATAATTTGGATTTTAATGTTATTATGATTCAAGTATTACTGAACCTAGGACTGATATATATGTTTTATAGACGTTTATATAATCATTGTGTGTAATAAGTTAGAATATTGTTTAAACTAAAGAAATTAAATGTTTTGCAGAAGTGCATAGGCCCGTTTCATGGAATCCTAACAGGCCTGAATAGATAAAGTCATTTCTTTTGATCTGCATGTGCTCGTTAGAGAAAGGTCAGGTTAAACACAAGACGCAGAGCCTGTTACATGGTTTACGACTTAAAGATATGGTGGAGGCCGGAATTTGGGGCCCACAGAGAAAGTGTCTTTTGCAGGTGCGAGGGGGTTTAATCAGGAAAGTGATGAATAGACTTTTGTTCAAGAGAGCCTGGTACAGGCCTGGAGGAGTCGTCAGGAATTTCCTGGGGGTACCGTCTTGCCGGAGAGGAGCCTGGGAAGCAAGGTCAACGCTAACGATGGGCCTAGAAGGAGTACCAGCATGGAGACCAACACCACGTGAGGGGCGTCTCTAAAAGGCCTTTCTAATGTAAATGTGATTTTGTATTAGGGACAGCACCCCTGGGTGGAGAAAGAGCAGATGATCTGAGGAACCTAAGAGAGCGGATGGGTAGGCAGACAGGGAACTGCGAGACATCGTTTTGGAACAAAGACTAAGGGAAGTGCGTGATCTTCTTTGGAAGTCACCACTGCTGACACCTTTTTAGGTTAAGATCTTGCTAAATAGGGATGTCACTTAGTCTAGTGTAGGGACAGTCTAATCTGATTTCTTTCCTTTCTGTAAATGACTCATAAGCTACAGCTTGTGTTTATCCTCGTAACTTTGATAATTCTAGAGTTTGTTTTAGTGATATTCTTCTGCCGACTAAGAGCATTTAGAAAATTCATGTTTGTATTGATACCCGTATATCTTTTGAATCTTATTTTGAGATGTTTGTATCTCCAGTTAAGTTTGGCTTTGTAATAAACTTTTAAAACTTTTAAGCTTCAGTGGTTCTTTAGAGTGGAGTAAGTCTTTAACTGATTAACCTAGTAGTGGATTGCCTTTTACTCAATGACAGGTACCAACGGTTCAGTCGACCTGAGTTGGGATCTAGATCTATAACTATAGACCAGAAATCCCGCGTTAACACACCCGTGATAAAATTGAATATTTTCTCCCTGTATCAAGAAACATTCCAGGATTACCAAAAATTAGGAAAAACTAAGCAGATCTTCAGAAAATCGAGGCAGACCCAAAAGATAAAAATGATTAATTTTGCCTCCAATGAGGGCTAAACCTAACAGATGAACTTCAATGATGCCTCAGGCTAGATTGCAACACATAGGCAGTAACTTTAAATATTGTCGATTTCAGTCTCTGCTTTCTTAGGAAATTTAACTCTTGCCTTCTCATTCTCCTTTACCGATCAGTAGGATTTGCCTGTGAATTATGCACTCTGCAGAAAACGCTCAAAGAAAGAATGGCTATTAATGGTGCAGTCCTCAGATGGTACTCGTCATACTTGTAAAACTAATGTTAATGCATAAAAATGTCCCTCATTCTATCTAAGCCGGTTACACTACTACAACGGCTTCCCCATGGTTCTAATCTCTCTCCTTCTCTATTCAACCTATACATGTTTCTCTGACCTCCACTCCCAGACAGTCTAACATCTCCTTTCACTGTTGCCAACAACAATCATCCCCTAAAATGTTGAATTCTTTACCCAATTGGTTGGAGATAACCATGTTAGGGTCTAGCACCACCACATTATGCTAAACCTGAGAAAAAAAGAGTTCCTCCTAATCTCCCCACCTAACTTGTCTAGCCCGGTATAAATATGGATGAACTCTCTGTTATTAAACTGAAATAGTTCCATTGCAGACTTTGCTAATTTGTCTTGACTTCTTGTTGTGCAAAAATATAAACATAGTGCACCACTGATCACATCCCTATTATAATTCCACTCATCATTAGCATATCCTCTTCAACACTCTGTGTAGCAGGTTGACATCTTTCATTTCACAGATTATCTGTGCTATGTACCTGTCCTCACAGTCACACTTCATCAAGACATCCCACGCTCCTCACCCATCAAAGCAATTGACCAATAACACAACACTTGCTCATATTCCCTGTTTTATTTGGTTTGCTGATAAGTGTAATATGTTGCATTTGTACTAGGCTAACACACTTTTGGGAGTTAGATCACTAATAAGAGGAGGAGGCTGAAATGTTAATTTTCTATATAGTACATGGGATTCTGCAATCCCTGAATTAAAAACCTGTATCCAACTTGTTTATAATCAGCGACTTGTGATGCACCCAGTCTCCTATTACAAAGAAATGACTTAGCCACTCAACTGTAATAACTAAATACAGTTGAATCTGAACATCGCAATGTCTGCTGCCAGAGCCAGCAGCTGAGGGGACAGCAGGTCGGGCTATGGAGCATAATTAAAGCAGCTGTTTAAAGAACAAAAGCTAAAGATGGGTTTTCTTTCTCCTGATTTGTTTTTCTAGCTGAACTGTAACAAGCAGAAGGGATACATTTATGGCAACATGTTTGTTTATTGCATTTGTTAGGTATACGGTATAGAAAGGTTAGAATGTTTCTGCATGTTTCTACACATTTAGAGGTACTGCACCTTTGTTTTTAAAACTGACTTGTATTAACCCCTTGACCGCGGTGCAAATTCCGACGCGTTGCTGGCCACATATTGAGTGGGCAGGGTTAAAACGGCCCCTGGCCGTCCTCCGCACACGCCCATTGCGACGTCGAACTGCCGGGGGCCGTCCGACACATGCAAGGGGTTAAACCAATTCTATTTATCTTTTTGCAACAAATATCTAACAGCGTTTTGATGCGTTTAGATTTGCACTAGAGAGGCTTTTTTTATTCTTCTTGTTTGCAAACATGCTCTTCCTTTTACATGAAAGAGCTACATACATGGGGCATATTTATGAGCCTCTTGCACCACCGTAGCATCACTTTTGTGACAATCCCGCGGCACAAACCACAGTCATATTTATGAGGTCACAAAAAGCCACTTTTTGTGGCTTTGAATGGCCTCATAGACATAGGCAAGGCAGCACAAATCACTGCTTTGCCTTGCTCTGCACTAGGGAGGCATTCCATGGCCGTTGCGGTGGGTGTTCCCATGCAACACCCATAGATTTTGACACTTCCGTAAATTCACAAAACCATATAAACCTGAGGATACGCCAAAACCTTACGCCTCCCCAGGAGAGGCGCAACAAGGAGAAATAACTTTATTTCTCCTTGGTTTTTCCTCTTTCCATGTGTGCCGCATTCTGCAGCACATACATAAAGAGGAAAAAGCCTCCAAGGATTATTTTTGTGCAGTAAGGTATTGCATCATGGTTCAAGGGTGTCTGCACTGGCGCTAGGCTATTGAAAAGGCACCAGTGCACGGTGAAAGGACATGAATGCACCTTATTGAATAAATATGGTGCATTCCTGCCCTTTCACTTTGACGTAGTGCAGCACAGCAAGATGACTTGCTGTGCTGCCTTACGCCAAATCTGCATAAATGTGGCCCTAAGGATTTATGTGGTTTGTGGCTAAGTGATGTGTGACCATTTTTCATAAGGAATAAAGCCCCCCCTGCTGTACTTCATAAGGTTATTGTACGTCACATGTGAGTTTCATAAACTTATTAAGGGACTGGGAATTCATTCTTATTCCTCTATATGGTTGTGGAACTCTGAGGTGACTTGCAATATCCCTATAATGTACGACAGGGGATACTTTACCCCATATATATTGAAATCTGGGGATCATCAAGATAAGGAAAGCAAACAAAAAATTTAAATTTGAAAAAGGGGATATCTATATTAATGATGTGAAGCTATTTCAGGGACTTCAATGTTTACTTTGAAATTACTTTTCTAAAATAAGCTCAACATTGAATTCTAAGTTTGGTAACTAGTCTAAGTATATTTGAAAGTTAAAAAAGGTTGATTTTGACAGTTTTATAAAAGCTGCCCTTTTTTAGATGAGGGGCACTCGTTTATGCTTGATTAAAATGCATTTTAGGTTTTGCTTCTTTCCTGCGCTCTTCATCCATTTTCCCTTACAACTTTCACACACACATTTCTCCACCAAATACGCACCCATATTCGCCCACTGATGTGTATAGCAGCCATATCTCTACATCTTTATTGGCACCCATACATATATCAGTTAATCAGCCACATACACATTCATCAACACCTATGTATGTATGTGAAATAATGCAATGTATGTTGAAATATATTGCAACTAAATAACAAAATGATGTTTCACATGCAGTTGTTTTGTATGCTCATGTTAAACCAATCGCTTGGGCTCTCGCTCTTCTGATGCGCACAGGCCTCGTTTTCCTTCCTGACACGGTGAATTTGAGAATTCTCAACTCAAGTTTGCTCAGTGTCTGGAACCCCCACTTTTGTATGTTTTTTAGGAGTGTTAGGAATTGGCGGGATTTGATTCTGTGGAATTCCATGGAATTTCGTTTAAATTCTGCGAGATTCCGCGGCAGGGTTTTGTGGGCTTCTGGCATTCTTTTTTTAGTGCAAATGACACCCTCACAAGGATGCATTTAGCACTAAGTAAAGCGCGCGGACACACGCCACTCAGCGCCCTTACATACTCCGCAGTGTTTACTGCAAAGGATGCCGCCACCAATTGGTATGCAGTGGTTTCTAAACTTTAGCAACCACTGCATATCATTCGGTAGTGCAGGAAAAGGGAGCAGTGCCTCTATGTTTGAAAACCACTGCAGTGCATACCCCGTGATGCCCTTACATACTCTGCATTACAGGGCGCCAAGGGGTATGAACTGCAGTGCACACCCCTCAGCGCCCTTGCATACTCTGCAGTTATTACTGCAGAGCATAAGGACATCATGGGGTATATCAGCAGTGGTTGTTTCTAAACAGAGCAGCAAGAGGGAGCAGACCCTCTATGTTTAAAATCCCCAGCACTTTAAACTTTAATCTGAGGTGATTTTTTAAATCTAGAGGGACTCCTCCCCCTTGCAGTCTTCTAAGAAACAAATAATTTCTGCAGATTATTCCCGCTGGCAGAGTGGCGGAATTGAAAAGCACTTACGTGCTACAAGAGTAACACAGAATTACCAAATTCCTCCGATTCCGCAGGCAGAATGAATTATTCTGCTGAGGCCTAATCTTTTCTCAAGGTCCTTTTACAATTTTCTAACGAGAAAGCCATGCACCTGCAAAACACCTACCTCTGTGACGAAAATGTATAAAGGTTGGGGAGAATTGTAGAGAATATAGCATATGCTCAACGGCTTGGGGAGGCACAGCTGTCCCTCTCTTTGCTGCAATATCACCAATTTTTGTTTGTTTTTGCATACTAAGCATGCACTAGACTTCAAGGTGGGTTTGTAGCTACTTTTGCTTCCACATATATGTACGTAAAACATATACACTTAAAAAGGCAGGCCTGTTAGCTTTGTTACCCCATGTTAGCCAAATTATTTAAGATATCATACTGGAAGAACTGTACTCCCATTGCATCATCAAATAAATAAGCCATAATACTTTGGAAAATCGATCCTGCAGAACATAACCCACATGGCGTGCAATTAAAATTAAAAGTTCCAAAAGGTGTAACAAATGCCATTATGGTCTTAGAAGCCTCACAAAATCTGACCTGGTGACCTGAGGTTAAATCGAATGTGGTAACTAAGGGGCCGATTACGATTGCGGTTAATCCGCATCCTCCGGGCCGGCGGAAGCCGGCCCGGAGGATGCAAATTAACCACTGCGGTCAGAGATATGACCCCCCACCGAATTAGGATTGTGGAAAATGACCAAAATTAGGTATACATAAGCGGCGTTCATTTATGTTCACCCCCAGCCACTGTTGAAAGTAAAGTGAAAATCGTGAAACAGTGGCCACGCCATCTTGTCCCTTTTAGGCCCCATCATGCACGTAAGTGGCAGCCATTTTGTGTGTCGTGGCCTCTCTGTCCACTGCCAATAGCCTGCGCATCTCTCCCCCTCACTCCCCGGCCTCGCAAGCATTCCCCCGTGCCCCGACAGCCCCCGGTCTCTCCTGCTTGGGCCATAAACGCACCTCTAGCGCGACCCTGTCTCCGAGCCACCTCCCGTGCTGAACCCCCTCGCTCTTTCATCTCATTCAAAGAACAGGCCCTTTTGATAACCTGTTCCTCCCTGCCCGATTGTCCGGCCTGATCCCAGGCCATCACCTAGCCCAACAGATGCAGTTTATTGCCCCCTACAGTAGGACCTCGCCTCACATCAAAGGAGCGGGGATTAATCAATGCTTTTGCACCCCGCAGATCCGACTGATCACACACATCCCCGTTCCCAGCGGAATGTCCAGCTGCGCGATAACCACCACATGCTGAGATCGGGGTGGGAACTCTACTGTAGGTGTGTGTGGGAACGGGCCTGGACCGGGGATTCCTAGGATGCCTTTTCTGTCCTTCAAAGAAACATTACGGATGCAGTGTATGTAAAAAGCCATAAACCTGTGTATAAAAGGCCAGGCCTCAGAGATGCGGTTAGAGCACCTCGAGAAGATACCCTGTTGTCTGATTTGACGTGTTCTGCTCCGTCGGAATAAACTCCTGTTTCCTGCCTTCCGTCTCCAGCGCCTGCCTCTTTGTTTGGTAATCTCGAATGGTATGAGAGGCAGTTAACGCCGGGCAAATACTGAAGGGTTCTTGGTCGAATTCGGCCCTACCTTTTTACAGGATGGCGGGGGGGGGTCATCTGCGGAAGGCAAGATCGTCCGCCGCTTTTCCGCTGCGAGACCGTGGCAGAAAAGCTCTAATATGGTGTCCTATGTGGTGTCCATATTAGGATGCATGGGGAAACATGCTTTTCCATGGCGGGTTTTCCGCCGTGGAAAAGCATGTGGTCTTTGGCATTTGGGGGCCCGTTGCGGGTCCCCAGGGTATCAGGGGGTGGGTGGTGCACATGGGGGGTACCTATGGTACCTATGGTACCCCCCAACGTTTACATGCACAAAGCGGCAGGCACCGCTCGGTGCCTGCCGCTTTGTGCATGAAAATGTAACACATGCAGTTTTAACATTGCCGCAATGTTAAAACATACAGGATGTGACCTCCAGGGTGGCGGTCACATCCTAATTTGCACGGAGAGACCGCCGCTGCCCCGGCGGACGGTCCCTCCACCTCTGGGGTGCCTAATCGGCCCCATAATTCGTGCCAGAAAGCACACTAATGATTTCATCAATATTAGGTAAAGGAAACCTATCAACCACAACTCTTTTATTTAATTTTCTGAGGTTGGCACGTTCTTTTGTCTCCATTGGTCTTATATGCTACCATAAAGGGATTCTGAACTTCAGTAGATTCTACTAGCTCAAAGATTCATTCAGCCCTCAGTTTATCAACTTCTCTTTCACAGCTTCCCCAGCACTAATTGGCATAATCTCTACTTCACTAGCTATGGGAACAGCACCATTTTTAATTTTAATGAGATGAGAGTATCCTCGACCCGCCCACTTTTATTTTATAAAACACTTTAGGAAAATAATGCACAATACTATCTGCTAAATCATTCACACAATTAACTTATACTTGTGGTTTGGAATTGGGATTTAAACGGATGCTAAGCAATTTCTGATGTGCAAACTCAGCAGAGTGTCCCCCACTACAGGGACATACATCTTCTCTTCCCTAACATTTCTTTCAGTTTCAATGTTAGCGTCAAAATACCCTCTCAGCTCGTTGGGTTTATCCCATATCTGTATAGTCTTACATCTGATTGCCTGAGAGACAAAATATCTGTAAAAATCTTCTCATACACTATATCTACTAATAGAGTCAGCTTTGCCCCCCACATCCATCAAAATGTTCACAGCTACACCATTGATCTTAACTACTCATCTTGGATAAGGGCAATCTTTACCACTCGCATTATTAACACCAACGCTCACTTGCATAACAAGCTATCAAACCTTATTTTCTTCTGAAACATTTCAACATATGCCCTTTCTCACACATTTTTGCAAAGATCTTAATTGCAGGGCATTCTCTATGATTGGCCAAATGACCTGAATTTCCACAACGATAGTAAGCACCTTCAAACTTCGCACTTTGTCTATGGGACATGGCTAATTTGGCTTTGCCATATTGCACCCACACTTCCATTTTGTGTCTTCTCTTTGCTAGTGTTGTGGACAAACTGTTCAGCTGCAAAAAAGTTCTTCAGAGAGAGAGGGTTTATCTTTCAGCCAGAGCTGCTCTGTTATTCTGTCATTACCGCACTATAACATGAAATGGTCTCATATTGCATGTGTTTGTATCCCATCAACGTCATCACATTGTGGTGTCCGGTAATAACACAAGTAGGTCTATGCAGTAGTAAGCTCTATGTAGTTTTTTCTGTTTCATAACAAGGATTCCATCCATAACTCATCCCTCCAGCTAATGACTTATAGTTTGCTAGAAAACTTCACTTCTGCTAACAAAAACATTGGAATAACATTACATTAATAGCATTCTACAATTCCTACAAATGCTGGAGTGCTAACCTTGGGTTCCACAGTTGCCCACACAGTAGTATGTGCTTACTATTTCAAGCTGCTGCTGGTTAGGCCTGCAGATGAAATATGACTTGCAGGGTCTCTTTCAGAACATCGCGACCTTTGTTGTTGTTCTACTGATATTTAAGTAGTTAATTGTATAGTACCTAACAAATGTGTCCTTTTTGGAGTGCATGTTTATCAGCTAAGGTTTAACAATAAACACCCATCTATGATAGAATAGTCTCCTAGGAATTTCTTATTAAAATAAAATGTACATAGTTTTCTGCACTTTTCATCCATTCCTTTAGGCTGCGTAAGAGGTTGTGGTAAACATTTTTCCTGAGATGTCCATTGGGCAATCATTCTATAATTCACTGATGGTGACCAATCACCTTCTTATAAATAGGTATATGTATACTCTCTCAGCGAGCCAGGAATAGCATTGTATTTCAGGACTGCATCAACTACAGGGTCTCGAAGTGAGACCCAGAGGTTTTTGTGATTTTATTATAGCCACAGAACTTTTATCACGTTCCTGGACATGAAAGTAAATACTGGATCTTATAAAGTCCTACACTTCCTTTTCAGTTGGTGGAGTGGGGCTGCCACCACTAGCCTCTCCACTTCAGTCACTCTCTGGCTTTATTTGGGATCCTCACTCAGTTGCTTGTCTCTCTGTTAGTGTAATCCGTGTAATTTACATTGATGAGTGATGTAAGACTTCCAATCTTTTTATGCCACTGATGGGCAATTATTCTTTTTCTTTTGTCCATGGAGTTTCCAACAAGTCCTGAAATTGCTTTGCTTTCTTATGTTTTAGTGGTATTATCAATTATTTTCCAAATGCTTTTTCTCTTAGTAGTTACCTTGTGTCATAGTTTTTCACCATTGTCTTCTATATTCCTTCATTAAAATATATTTTTCACTCTTCTCTAGTTTGAATGATTTCCTTATTTACCTACTCAGTTACTCTCCTGACAGTAGTTTTGCAATGCTCATCATTTTCTACTTTGCTATTATTTTTTGCTAATAAGAGAATTCTGAAGTCTGTTACAAAAGGATGTGATGTTCCAGCACATTTTCTGGGAAAATTCTTTTTTTTTTTGCAATGAAAGTTAATATTTGCCTTAGACGTGTTTTTACTGTTTGCAATTAATAAATCCTATTATTATTTTTATCATTAGCTTGGATCCACTCAGATGGGCGGTGCACACATTTCCTTCTATCTACAAAGCTATTTCTATGGGTCTATGGTCGCTTTCTTCATATTCTCTCATTCTTAAATCAGATATTAGGTTGAAATAACCAGTTGAACATAGTCAATAATTGAACTAGATCAACCAATACTAAACGTTATTTGGCCTGGTTGGGGCACAGTCCCTTAATGACTGGAAGTGTGAAACTTTTGAACTCCATTTGGTTTTACAGTATTTGAGAGCTGTGCTTGAATATCCATGGCTTCCTCATTGTTTTTATAAATTGGATCTTGCCGGTTAACCAGCAGCAGTCTTACGTTTAGATCAACTTACATAACAATATGGAGGTTATGGCATTTTCTTACATGTAATAGAATAGTACAACTAGGAATCATAAGTACTTATCAAAAGGAGTATAACACAGTCCAGCAGACTTGGGGTAATATCACTACATCTGATCCTTAAATTGTATATTACTACTGCTAAAAATGTATTATGATTCAAGCAGAATCTTTCCATCTTACTGTGTAATAAATGCAATCTAAAATCATCATTCCACTACAAGGGCATCCATATTTCGCTTTTCATCTGTCAGTAGAAATAATTATGAATATTCATTAAATTGAATATCCTAAGTTTCCTAGGTTTCCCCCAAGGCTGCTGATGCCATTTGGCACTTTATTTATTCTTTCTCCAGTTCTTTCCAAAAGCGGATACATCTACAATGTTCCATGCATTAGATTCTTTGGGCTTTTATTAGGATTCATAAGACTTCTGGACTGGCAGGTCCAAGTTGATTGATTCCGCTATCCACTTGAAATCAACTTCAACTATGCCGACATTTTTATCTCCATATTCAACCACATGGATACATTTTCCTCTCTTTTAATTGTTCCACATTATTTTAAGTGAGGAGTGTAAGTCTGTTCTGTGACATTATTGGGCCACTTTGATTGATGCTTGAGTTTTTCTCTGTTACTGCAAATGCATCAGTCCCTTATATTGTCTGTGTGTTTGCTGATTTTAGAATTTCATCTTCTGCGAGTGAAAGCTTACATTGGCTTTACCCCACTTACATCTTATCTTATGTGTGCTCTTTTTCTTCCTCTATTGGCTTAGAATGTTTACACTCTCCATTTTGGTTTCACCATCCGGAGTTTTATGCCTGGAAACTGCTAGGGATAGTTGTTACCATATAGATTCTATTGTGAGGAGCCAGACCATATGTTTCAATTTCTTCAGTCACCTTCTTCATCTGCTCAATAGGTTTTGGAGTATGGTTGATATCACTTTTTCATTCTGTTTGTTTTCAAATACCATTTTGTGTGTGGGTATCTTATGCAAGACTAATGTCTGCAGAACTTAGGGGCAGATGCATCAAGGGAATTTTTAGTCGCAAGCGCTGCTTTTTAGCGAATCGCAGTGTTTGCGACTAAAAATTTGCAAAACGGGATGTATGTGTGAATTTGCATCGCAGTGTTTGCGACTAAAAATTTGCAAAACGGGATGTATGTGTGAATTTGCAACGTGAAGTTGGTGGTAATTTGCGAATTCTTTCACAAATGCACTTTTTGGCATTTGTGAAGGTGCCATATGGTGCACATAATACAAAAAGAGGGGGGAGGTAGAGGAATTTTCCGCTAGGTTCGCCCTCCACAGCTAAAGTGTACATCAAAAAAATCCGAAGTGTCGGATAGAAGAACCTAGCTCTTATGATGAGTCACTGTTTACACTGGACGTTTACCCATACAAAAAAGGATAGAAAGAAAAGGGGGAGGATACCCTTTTTCTTGAGTCCCCTCACTCACCGGAGTTGCCTCACGGTGACATGCTTCATCATAGGGACCCTCCCAACCCGCTGCGGGTTGAGGCGTGCTTCGACTTGCGAGATACGTAGGAGCACTGTCAGTGGGGACTAAGTGTGGTGCAGTGTGAGTGGAGTGGTGTAGGTTAAAAATATCTTCCTAGTGGGCAGAGATAACTTTATTATTGCCCCTAGTGGATATATTAACAGGGGTGGTTCTCTAGGTATCCTGGCTGTATAATTTGATCAAGACCCCAGTGGAAAGTCAACTAGTTTCGAGCTGTACCCCTCAGCTCTTCTTCAGGACGTCACAGGGTCCAGCCCTGTGAATGCCACTCCAAAACAGTGAAAGTGTAATGAGCAATAGAATAT
The DNA here is from genome assembly GCF_964261635.1 of Lissotriton helveticus. Taxonomy (NCBI): domain Eukaryota; kingdom Metazoa; phylum Chordata; class Amphibia; order Caudata; family Salamandridae; genus Lissotriton; species Lissotriton helveticus. The sequence goes on along the minus strand of NC_136069.1, from coordinate 337,836,536 downwards.
AATAATATATACATACGACGCTTCTGTAATGCAGAGGTGTATGTTTCTTATGGGCTCTACTAAGCCTCTGGGTCCTGTAAGGGATCAAAGGAAGTCCTTTGTTTCATTGAATACGGGCTGTTCCTGGCTTGTTCACCTACTCGGCATCCCTCAGGCCGGCGGATTCCCCTGTGATTCCTTAAATGCTATGTATAAAGCAACCAAGTTGTGCGATTTTTCATTAAGAAATCGCAAATTACCACCAACTTGAAGTGGGTGGTAATTTGCTAATTCTTTCACAAATGCACTTTTTAGCATTTGTGAAGGTGCCATATGGTGCACATACATGCCCTTAGGGCATGTATGTGCGCCATGTGCGCACACATGTAAATTTCAGGGGTGCATCAGGGTGTCCTCATGACAAACTTGCACCCTTGAAATTATTCTCAATTTGCGATTCTCAAATTGCGAATCGCAAATTGAGAATAACTTCACATTCCTTCCTATGGGCCTCCTGGCCAATAGGAATGAATGGGAAATTATTCCTTAATTGCGATTCGCAATTCGCTAATTGCAATTAAGGAATTTTAAGAAATCACAAAAAAAATGCGAATTTCTACATACATCCCTATTTACAAATCTCAAATAGCGATTTCTAAAAAATCGGTATTTCAGATGCGCAAAGCAAGATGTTGATACATCTGCCCCTAAGTTACCAGGTCGATATTGGAGTCAGAGTCTTTGGGAATTTACTTTAGTTTTGTCTATTTTCACTCTATACCGGTTTTGATTGAATACAGGCCAAAACAGCCCCTACATTTTTGGTAAGGAGTTTCTAGTTGTTGAAAGGGATGGTCATGTTATAGATAGCCTTTTATAATCGGTGAGCTTGACTCTGGTAAACATTTATGAGCTGGGCTATTTACAAACCCTTCCAAAGGACAACTGGAGTTTTTTTATTTAATAGTTCCAGTTTTCCTGATAAAACTGAGTAAAAAGCATCACATTTTGACCCCTTTACCTTGAAGCCATCAAAAGAGGTTGCCTCCAGTATTATCAATGATTAAATTTAGCATGGAAGGGCTTTCTGAATAACCTAATCAGTTTTTTATTCGAGGAGGGGGTAATGGAGATTTAGCCTCTGATTCGCATGTTCTGTGTGAATCAGTCCTGTAAAGTTATGCAGTGGTTAGTTGGTTAGTATTTCAGCCAATACGTATTTCTCTACTCAATATATGCAATTGCCCTCACCATGCTGTAGCTTGAGAGTTTTTTTACAGCTCTTCAATCACATTTTCAGAAGCTCCTCCAGATTTTGACCAGAGTTCATTTTAAAACAGTCTGCAATTAATATATTGTCTCATTCACCACAAGACATATTGGATCATCTATATTGATCTTCTTAATGTGGGTGAGATTTTTTATGATTTCACCACTACTACCTTGTAGGAAGCTTGCTCTGTATATAATATGTAATCACTAAGGGGTTACTGTTCCTAATGGAAAGAGACAGGAAGCAGCCTAGTCTGATTGCTAAAAAGATTTTCTGATTCAGAGTGAAGGTTGGATATCGATGAAGGTGGGGGAATTTCTCCTATTGGAAAAAGTGCCCTCACACACCCAGGCGGTTGTCATGCTTCATCATCAGGCGTGTGCTCCTCGTGGGGATGGCGCTGCTGTCCCCCTAAGCCCCGCGAGAGGGCTCTTTGTCGGAGATCTTTTAGGAGTGACGCCACAGTTGAGCGTGTGGATGTGTGGGTCTAAAAGCTGTGTGAGTGAGTTAAAATTTCCCCCGCGGTACCCAGAAACAGAATTTTATTCAGGGGTCCGGGTGGTAAGATTAAAATCAAGAGATAAGGAGGACCTCTTTCAAACAAATATTGTAGAGGGGTGAGGGGTGAATATTATCTTGCTGCTCTCTTATCCGTGATTGTGGGTGTGGGTGCAGGTGAAGGTGAGATTCAGGTCGACATGTTTTGCACTAAAACTTGGTCCCTAATGAATCCCATTGCACTTCTTCAGGACCGTAGTGTGATATAAGATAATAAAACTAGGACTCATGGACGATGAAACTCTGTATTCCTTGTGATACCTAGAGTCAGGTGTGTAGGCGCCAATGTGCCTATATGATTGTCCGTCCATCGCCCGGTCTAGCCGAGGAAGCCAATCTTTACTAATTAAGGGATTGGAATCTGTAACGCCAATCGGACATTCATATAGATACATTGGTTCCTGCACACCTGACACTAGGAACGTGGGGGGGCTTTACTGCAATAGAAACCCAGCTTCCTACACACCTAACTTGCTTATTTAAGGAGTGAGAGTACTCTTCCTGTTACTATTACTTACATTCAGGGTATATTGAATGTCCACTCATCCTTTCATTTGAGAATCTTTCCTTCTGGGCTTTTCAATGTTTAACAACCCACTCTTTGAAGATTTTCGGTGTATTCGCAGTGAACGTTTTCTTCTCCTCTTTTTAAAAAAAAAATAATGTTTGAGTGTAAAATTCACAATTCCTCCTTACAAAGCTTTGTTCAAGGTACAGACTTTTCTCAGCAGTAGTTGGGTCACCCCTTTTTTTTCACTGTTATTCCCCGCTGGTACGCAACTGGGTCTCCACTTCTTGCCAATGTGGCTGCATACTGCACCAGCTGTCACCTTCTCTCTGAAGCTTAGGGGTTTCTTTCTCTAGTTGATGTAGAGGTTAATCGCTGTATGTAGAGTGAAGTTGGTGGGTGCAGGCTAATGACCCCATCACCACCTCCACTGCATCTCCATACCTACATGTTTCACCCCTCTGCCACCAAATTTAGCTTGTATCTTCAATATTAATTTGCCTTCTATACCCTTCTATAACCAATGTTTAAACACATTTAAACTTGACTTTATTTCTCTGAGATCCTTTCTACTCTGAGCTTCCCATTATTTAACTTGATCTGCCAAAGGCCCCTTAAGTTGCCCTTACTGTCTCCATCCGTGCCCCCGGTTCCCAGCCCCCTAACCTCCTGACTATGCATTGATCTTAGTGCCCGGCTAAAGATCTCCTGGAGAGAATTAGGTACAGATGGCAAAAGTACTCGGAGAACCAGATTGCTGATAGCCGGACAGATGTGCATGCTTCAGACTTTAGATTCTAGATATGAGGTAAAAGCATCAGCAACAGAAAAGTGGATCTCTGCAGTGGCATTCTCAGCTCCTGGCTCAGATATATGGGAAGTGACTTCACAGAGAACTTCGCAAGTGGGACAAATCAGCTGCAAAGAGGGCACAAGCACAGCTTCTGTGGCAGAGCTAGAGTACCTGTAGCAAAAATGGATTTAGCCATGTAAGCCAAGGATGCCAGTCCTTCCAGAGTCATTATTAAGAATGGGACTTATTGGCCCCTACATTACTGCTATCATAAAAAACGTATTTAAATGGGCATTGCAATAAATTGTATTGTTATTTGGTTGGCCACCTAAAGAAATCACAAGCCTAGTCAGAGTGAACCCTTAAAGTCACTACATTAACCTAAGTGATATCCCCTAAATAGCTATGGCACAGAGCAGACAGGGCTTAATTTAAAGCAATTTGTAAAGTATTTCCGCAGCACCAAAGCAGTAATAAAGTTGAAATGCAAAACAATAAAAATTCCAAGCCAAATAAGAAACATAGGGGGATATTCTCAAGAACGTGCGATAATCTTCACCAAAATCGGTTAACATAATTTATCATATCGCCGTCTATCGCGTGAAAATAACTCTGTGTAAACATCCTATTCACAACACGGCGGTAACATGCGATAGTCTCCCGATAACGTGTCAAATATCCGCGATAAAATCACCGTGACGGCGATAAAAATCCAAAGCCAAATGTGAAAAAAGTGGCGATGGGTCCAACCGCGATAAGAAAATCAGCGATAAGCTGTGCCTTGCCTGCAATTCACACAAGTCAGGCGGGAAAATTATAAAGCAGAAAAAAAAACACAAAGAAAATCAAAACAACTGCGAAGCACAATGGAGGTAGCCGGAGCAAGTCCAGAGGACAACCAGAACCCCACAAGCCCCACGGAGGACCAGCCTGGGACCTCGGGGTCAAGGAAGGGCAAGGAGAAGAAGAAGAGGAAGACGCGGTTCAGTCTGCAGGAAAACAGGATCCTGATAACGGAGGTGATAGAACATCATCAACTACTGTTCGTCCCCTCCGCTGTGTCATTGGCAACAAAAAATGGAATATGGCAGTCCATCGTGGACAAGGTGAATGCAGTCGGAGTGCTGAGGAGCACAATGGCAGAGGTCAAGAGGCGCTGGAATGATGTGAAGCACAAAACCAAGGAGAAACTCGGCAAGAACCAGAAGGCAGCAATGCAGACTGGAGGTGGGAGTCCAGCACCACAGGAGGAGATGGATGAGATGGAGAAAATGGTGTCCTCCGTCATCAGTGGGGAGACGGTGACAGGAGTTGGGGGACCGGACACTGCTCAACATGACCTGACACAACAGCAACAGAGTGAGTAACGACCAGGGACTGGGGGAGATGGACACAATGGCACCCATGCACAATTAAGTATAGCACAGTGCATACCCATAATGACTCTGGATCATGTCACTAATCTCCTTGGCACAGTGCAGCACACCTATAAACAGCAAGTAGGCCCCCGTCGACTATGTGCCCAGAGGGGTCCCTTCCCATATATCACCAACCTCACAACCAACCCATGCACATTCACCAAACCCAGCAAAACAGCGTGTCTGTGAGCCACACTGACAATGCAAGTTACAGTGCATGATGAATAGCATGGCTGCAGTCAATATATAGGGTGACCAGGCATCCCGGATTAGCCCGGGCAATCCCGGGTATTCACCAGCTGTACCGGCAGATTCCAGGAAATTAGGCTCATGTCACGGTTTTTAGAGAGTGTCGGCTGAAACCGGTGGGAGGTATCTTTTTATATTTTGCAAAGCAGGGATAGTTAGCAGCTGGTAAAAGAAAGCAATTCAATTAACAGGCATGCCACTGGCTTTCCAATGCCATTCTCTGCGAAAGGAGCACTGTCATTCTGTGCGCTGGTTTTAAGTAAAATTGTAACCGATTTTTGGGAAATCTCCTGGCTTTTGGCTTTCAAATTGTGGCCAGCCTATCAATATATCATGACATGTTGCATGCCACGACACTGAGGTGGCTGAGTGTGGGCCACATCCATAAAGGAGCAGGTCACACTCTGACAAATCCATGTGCACAAACAACCCCTGACGTCAACAACACATCTGCGGACAAACCATGCCCCAGAGTCACAACTCCCACCAAGATCCCAATTTACCCAAGTATGCAACATCTCAGCACTGTATAAGCACATATGTCAAAGGCACACTGCCTGAAAGGGATAAGGGCCAGCAAAATCAGAGCTGCGGGGGCGACTCTCCCAAAATACAGCACACACACATAACATGCAGAGCACATCAACATTGACAACAATGTGCTACAAACTGCAACACGTGCACAACAGAACAGAGGACACAACTGCTGCTGCTTGTGTGTAGAAACTGGCCAATCACATTTGGCATAGCAGGTCAATGTGAGTTGATAATGTACAAGTACAAACACACATCCGTGATGTTGTCAAAAAGTCCACTGTCCCACATCAAATAGGCGGCTCCTCCCAAACAGTCACAATGTACATTGTCATGCAGTCTGTATGTAAACATGTACAATGCGTTAACATACATGTGAATACAATGTTAAACCGCATCTCCCCTTCACATTGCAGAGAGAGAATAAACACCTCCTGCAGAGCAGTCCATACATCTCTTCAGCTGCATCAAGGAGACCCCACCCTCCACACAGAACACACAGCAGGAAGCACCCACCACCATGCCTGTCTCCCAAGACCCCCATGAACAACACATGGCCTTCCAAACCCGTGTGTTAGGGTACCAGGAGAAGATGGCGGATCAGGTGCAGGTGGGGTTTGAGCTCATTGCAGCCAAACTAGATGCCATACGTGGGTGTCTAAGTCCCACCAGGGACCACTTACAGTCCCTAACGGACACCCACAGTCTGCTCCATGCTATCCAACGATTCATGGCTGACTGCTGGAGTCCTGACTCTGAGGCAAGAACAACTGTCTAGTCAGAGTGGCTCCAGTGATGTCATCTGGGATTTGGGACACATGCGGAGGATCATGGAGAACATAGAGCAGATTTATGCAGATAGAAAGGCTGCCACGGCTGCACACCAGTGAGATGTGGCTGGGATCTTCCATGTCCTGCAGACCCTCATCATGGCATTGCTGCCACAAGGCCTGGCGGGGATGAATGCTGCTGCTACCACTCCATCCACATCTCTGCCCCTTGAAGTGTCAGTGACACGTAGTGTAGCAGACATGATTAGTGGGTGACACACAGTGCTGCCGACAATCCGACTCCGGCCACTGATGTGTCACTGTCACACAGTGATGCACACAAAACAACAACACCCACATGTGAGGCACATGATACACCAGAGGACAACAATCCGGATGATTCTGCCTCAGTTGTAAGAAGGACGCAGTAGCGTTCATCTCAGCCATATGGCCTGTTCCTGCTTGGTTCTGCCCTCTGCATCATCACCTTTCACTGTCCCCCGATACACTCTGAAACACTTACCTTGGACCTCGACATGGACTGCCAGAATCTGTTTGGTTACCAATGACACAGCAATCAGATTGCATACTGAACTCTTCCCCTTCCGATGAACTTGTCATTCGCTAAAGGGCTCTGGCTAGCCCTCCGCGGGGCAACAATGTAAAGTGGGGTTTGCATGGCCCTGTACTGCTCCAGCCTCAACACTCCACCGAATGTGAATAAAACATTCTAATTCACACAGATGTGTGATGTTTATAATCAATCAAGTATGAAAGTAGGGATGAATGTAGTGGCACTGATTCCCCCTCACATCCATGTTGCTATTGTTGTGGGACTTGAATCACAGGGTGCAACTGTCTGCATCATGGTGGTACATATTTGAGCACAAATGATGCCCTGTTGTCTTGTTTTGGTCACTAATGACAGCCTTTATGTCATGAATTTGGACACATGTGATATGCTGCTGAGTGGGATTACGTACTATCTTTGACTCCCTGAAATGGCATTTTGAATACGTAACACCGTAAACTGGCTCTCTGTACAGATGTGACACAACCACCATCTAATTGCCATTTGTGAGATTATTAGCACTAAATGTTGAACTTACACTTGTCAGAGTGATGTGCAAATGCTGTCAGGAACCCCTTATCCTGCTCCAGTGTCAGCTGTAGAAGATGTGCTTTTACCTTTTTCAAATCACCTGTTGTCCAATACCCGCGTTGGAGAAGATTGAGTCCCTGCTGGAAAGCGTCTCTTCGATTTGTAATGCATGAGCTAAGACGTACTGCAATCACGGGACAAGACTCGACCACACCCACGTCATGTAGAGGTGTGCGGTCTAGTTGTTCTCTCCCGAGACACTTCTGAACTGCTAATGCGCCTGCGTGAGTATCGCGCAACACACTTCAACTGAGAGAAAACTCTGACAGGAGCGTCCTCTCATTGTGCTTCGCTTCTGAGGAGAATTTTGAGGCGTTTTCGAATCAGCGCTTCAGTTAGCCTTTTATAAGGGAAGTTGAAAGGGCTTATTTATGATCCTTAGTGGTATTGTTGTTCTAACCTTAACAATTGCCTCCACAGAGAAATTTGCCACAAACAAGTTTTGAGTCCAGGCTCCTGTCACAAGTCCTGATTGAGAAGGTGGCTCTCTGACTTCCAAGGAAGCTCGCTTCTGTGAAGAGAAGCACTCTGAATTCCAAGCAAGCGTTTTCAGTTGGCTTCTGATTTGCCTCAAGTTAAGAAAACATTTTGCAATATGGCAAGGCGAGAATACCAATTCAACTACACTGACAAATCTGAAGACTTTTAAAACTGCATAATTACTCTGAGGCTAAGTCCTTAGCTCAACCACCTTGCGTATAGAACTCAGAATCAGTCAACAATTTAAAAAGTGCCAAGAACTGAAAAAATAAGAAACACAAGAAGAGAACTTGCAAATGGAATCCTTGTCTTTGTTAGTTGGAGGAACCAATATCGTTCTTCCGATAAATCAAATGATATATATATTTATACATATATATAACGCAGACAAATATCTTAGAGAGGAGCAGTTCTCAGGACTAACACAGGTAAAATAAATACAATAGAAATAATTATAAAATTCCAGAATAGGGTGTGAGGAGGAGTAACTGTTTATGTTTGCTGTTACAGGTCATCACTGAAATACAGAAGAGGAGCAAGTGTCCCGAGGCAGTCTCTCTTGTTGGTCTTCCACTTCCCCTTCCCCCCAGGTTGAAGTTAGTGACAGTTGTCTACACCTGTCGCGGGCTTTGGCAAGAGGGATTTGGGGCAAGGTCATTTGTTTCCGAGGAGATTGCAATTCTTGAATTGACCTAGTCTGACAGATGCAGAGGAGCGACATGCACACAGGGAATGTGTTTTGGAATTAATTTGTTTGCACATGCTGTGCCTGTGGTCATTTTGTCCTGTCCCATGATTGCTGGGGAAAGTCACAATGTGACATGCTCATATGAAGAAATTGTTAAGGATTGTGTTCCTTCGTGCTATTCCTGCTGCAGCTGCAGTGGGGTGCGGTCCAACTGCCTCATCTTCCTCATCATCGTCCGGTGCGTCTGGCACCTGGATCCATGGGGCATAGGTGTGTACGCATATGTTGTGCAACACATAACATGCAATGATCATCTTGCACATTATTTCCGGGCTGTACAGGAGTCTTCCACCTATGATGTCTAGGCACCTGAAACATGACTTTAACATGCCAAATGAGCGCTCCACAATGCCCCTGGTGCATTTGTGGGCCGCATTGTACTGCCTCTGTGCCTGGGTGTTTGTGTATCGGAGGGGTGTCATCATCCGTGGGCAGAGTGCATACCCTTGATCACCTGTGACAGGGGAGAGATATATGTGTCAATAGGTAGTACTGCATTCTGTGTTGGCAGGCTTATTAGTTTAGTGGTGTGTGATATGTGCGACTTTGTGATTCATGTTTGGCATGTATTGCTTGTGGCAAATGAGTGGCATCCAGGTGTATTACGTTGCCTCACAGCTGCTCCTCACTCCTTTTGAGCCTGTAGTGGGCAATGACATCCTCTGGCATTAAGTCTCTGAGGCTGGTGCATTTTCAGACGGTCCGCTGTCTTGTTCTGAGCTGCATCTGTGGTGGTCTGGGGAAGGCGGTCCGGGTGGGGGCCCTGGGGGTGGTGGCGGTGGGTGTTGAGGCCCTTTTGGGTCTCTGAGCTGCACGATCAGTAGTTCCATGACATGTGTTGGTCTTCAGATGTGGCTCTGGGCTGGGCTCCCTTTCATTCTGCAGGTAGTCGTCCTGCTTAACACCAGTAAAAAGCAGGTATTAAATCCCTGCTGCTAACGCGCCTTATCGCCTGTTTTTGAATCGTATCACAGATCTGGCTGATCATTGAGAATATTGAGAAGCTGTGTTTTTGTGTGTTTTTGCACGAGAACGCCTATTCTGTATATCATTAGCATTAGTTGTCGCTCTCATCCGTGGCAAGGTTGTTTGCGACAGCTATCGCTGGTAAACTGGCGATACCAGCAGTTTGCACCAGCTTGATAATAGGGTGATAAATCTATCGCCACTTTTGCGGTGCTAAAATGCCAATAAATCGGCGATAAGTCCTTGGGAATATGCCCCATAGAGTACAATGTAATTAATAAAATTACACCAAAATGAAAAAATCTAATAAGAGGGGCCTGAGAAATGAACTTTTAAAGTTTTTAGTAGGAATAGTGCCAAGAAGCATAAAGAGACAATAATAGTAAATTGTCCCGGTAGACTGGGACCTAGGCGCAATTTAAGACTCACTACGATGGGGCATGAGGCAGATAGACCAACCAGGTTCGCCCTAGTCACAGATTTTACATTCTGATTTAGAGTTTAGCGGATGGGCTACTCACCCCAAACGTGACAGATATTCCATCCACAGTATTACAAGTGGCATAGGTTATAAAGGACTTTTTATACAGCAGATGGGATATCAGCCATGTTTGTGACGGAGTAACCCGGCCACCAAACTCTAAATCAGGCCCTTAGTCCTTTAACCCGTTTACCGTGGTGAATATTCCGCTGCTGTGCGGGCGTTCTAAAGGGTGGACGGGGCTGCGTCGGCAAAAGGTTGTGCGCAGCACCAGGGAGGTAGTGCTCGCGTAGGCCGACTCGAGCACGGAACGGGTTAAGTCCCAATACACCACAGGAGTACACTTCTAACGCCCCTCCCCCCCATGGACTCAGGAGAGGCACATAAAGATTCATATGATGTACGGCAGAGGCCAACAGTAGAGTCCAGTCCGGGTCCAGTTGCCACTGATCAGTTGGGCAGTGGCAGGAAAGGACTTCAGTAGCTTGTTTTATCCCTCTAGCTTGAACAGGAGGTCAGCCTTATGACCTTTGGAGTCCACGTCTTTGTCCTAGGTACAAGAGTGAACAGTTGCAGTCCTTCAGAGCGCAAACAGCAGGTCAAGTCCTCTTCTATTCTTCCTTAGGGCCAATAGTGTGGTGAAGTAGGTGCATGAGGGAGCCAAATGTATTCCTACTAGTGGGTAAAAATTACTCCTGGGCACAACCTAACCAACGGGGTAATGGTTCCGGTGACAACCCTACCCACGTTGGGCATTTCAAGATGAAAAAATACTTCGGCCACACCAAATGTGGTCTCTGAGGATATAGGGTGTGTATGGGAGTGGGTAATCCTAGTGTCCCCCTACATCTGACACTAGACTCCAGTTTGGGAGAGTCACTGTATGCACACAAAAAACCAATACAGTAGTCTAACAGAACAAAAGTTGGGTTTTGCAGCAAATAGAAAGTGTATGCACAAAGAATGTTTTTTGCATCATGTTTCCCTTCCTTTCAAGTCTGCCCTAAACACTTCTATGTTTATCCATCAGACCTATCAAGCAGCATTTGACTTCAAGCAGGATTTGATACTGTAATGTCGAAAGGTACGCTCCACAGCCCCCTCCATGTATATTCTGCAAGGTTCAGAGGAGTCACCTCTGCCCATTACGGCCATCCTATTGTTGGCTTGTAGGAAGCATTTTGCCCCTTTTTATATCTAGTTAAATGCTAATTGAGGGATGTTAGAAGTGGGAGAGCAAATTAAATGTTAGCCTTCACAAACCTACAGCAGGGAAAATGTAACTACTGAAAATTTATTTTTCTTTCATATTTATCACAAATCCAAAAAAAGATTGTAATGGGTCTTAATAATTATTAAAATAGTTTAATTCTTTGTCTAGCTAGCCTCATTTCTGAGACACAGTAGTGTAAATTTGACTCTGCACTTTTTTCTACATAGGACTGCTATGACTGCCACAGTGAAAAACAGCGTTTAGGTCAGGGGTCTCCAACCTTTTCTGTAATAAGAGCTACTATGGTCAATGAAAATTCTCCTGAGCTACTACTATTATTTGAGATGTAATAGACCACACCAGATTACATTACATTAGTGGCCATCTTTTTGCAAGTTTACCTGCAGCAATCGGCTCAGTGCATCTGGCAGGGTTGTTAGCAGTAATGTGAAAATGCTTTGTCAATGTGGAATTCCTCTACATTGGTAATAAATAACAGGCATAGGTGCAATGCCCTGCCACCAAGTTAATAATATTAGTAAACAATCTTTTGATTTTCCTCATTCAAACTTCAGCTTTGAATATATTTTGGAAATTCAAACATTTTTCTCCACACATCGGCCTATGAGTTCTGAAAAGAAACACATTTTGTCTCAAATACATGCTTTTCAACCTTGGCACACATATATTAATTCAATCAATACCATTTTAGTTGACTATGCTGCTTACAGGTACCTGGAGAGGTATTCAATATCTCACAAGCTACTCGTTGGAGAAGACTGGCTTAGGTGTGAGGCACTGTGAAACCATCTTAACTGTAAGAACATGTTAACATGAAATTTCTACATGTCCTACCATGCACCATGCCTTGTGGACTGGAATGCCTAGGTAGGGGTGACTGATTCCTATTTAAAGGGGAGGTTTTGACCTATCAAGAGGGTTTATTTTGACAGCCAATTTCAGTTTTCACACTGCTAGAGCGAGGGTATACTGGCAGGCCTGAAGATATGCTTACACTGCCACTTCAGTGGATGGCACAGTAGGTGCTGCAGTCGAGTACACTCTGTACCATATATTAGGACTTATATGTACATTAAATATTATGCCAATCTGGGATATAACAGTTTCGTCAGATTGGAAGGGGTTGCACGGGCACTTTATCCCTGATTAACAGGGGTATAGAGTCCACAGAGTTCTTAAGCCAGCAAAAATAAGGGGTCCAGCTAAAGGCGGAAAATCCGGTGTGACCATGCCGAAAGGCCAATGTCGTCCAAGCATTATGCAAGTTGCTCTAAAATGAGCCTGGTTCAAACTTTCACTATTTGAACACTGCAGGCCTTGTTAGTTATCATCCAAGAACATAATATAATTTAATAACTATGGCCCATATTAGAGAAAGGACTTTCAAGAAGGCATTTACCTTTTGCCCAGAGAAAAGTACTGAGTTTGTTCATTTTGACATTAGAGAATGCATTTCAGCTGTAGTTGACAATGGTCAGCTGATTTTGGTTGTGAGGTTGGTTTTGGCAGTCGCTTTTGATCACATTGAACATAGGTTGCATCAATATGTGAAGTTTCAAATGAAACACTTAGTAGGATATCCGGCAAAATATGTCAGATCTACCCCATTTAAAATGCTGAGGTATATATACACTCTAAATAGAGCAGAATTGATATCTGCCTTCCTCTACATGTTCCACATCCTTCAAACTCCAGTTCAGGCCCTTTGTTCATATCCCTTGAAGCCCGGTTTCAATTTTAATGTGAGAGGTCTTCTGCGATTGTATCTGTCTCTTCTTTTGTTTCATGGGTACAAACACCCTTTATTTCAATCCTGTTGGTTAAAAGATTAGACTTTCATAATACTGCTGAGGATAACAGATTTTCATTGAGTTATCTTTGAACTACAAGTTGATTCCAAGATGTCAAATGATCATTTACAAGGCCAATGAGAATTATCAGGACAGTAATTGTTTAGGTTTACTATTGCTGCTGTTGTCTAAGCTGATGCTTGTAGGCTTATGAAGGGCATTAGATTAACCTCCTGTGAGTTACAAAGTATTCGAAATGGGTGATTGCCTAATTCAAAGAAGGTCACCACTTTAGGAGACACACTCTGTCTATGCAGCCATAGATAACAGTGATGTCTATGAATTGTAGTTATTATTAAATCTAGTGCAGGATCCAACATCTGTTGCAGGAAAAAGATATAGCCATATTACCAAGAGATTATATGGGTGCTCTCCTAGATTATTGCAATGTTCTGTGGTTAGTGCTTCTGAAGAAACTGCTTCATAGATTAGAAAAGACCTGAAACCCGTAAGCCAGGACACTAACCAAAATGCCCACAAGGAATAAAAATCCCACTTTACATACTATATTGGCTAACATTCTCTCAACCTAAAATCACCACCGCTATCTGGAAGATCTTACATTCATCAGCCACTCAGTACTGAAATTGGAGCATGGCCCATTATGCCAAGTGGGCTGTTAGTAAGTCCTCAATATTGGGCATTTATTTGAAGGATAGATAGTTTACTGTTTTCAAAGATGACATTTGGAATGGACTTCCTAATGCTATTGGCAGTTAGCAAAAGAGTGCAGCTCATCTGTTTGTTTAGATGCAATAGGCAATGTTAAGGAATGGTTTGTTGCAGGTTCACCCCTCTTTCTGATTATTAAGTGCTGGTGTAAACACTCTGTAGTGCACTGGGAGGGACCTGTTGGCCCTTAAAAGTGTATGTTTCATTGGATTATACCCAAATGTAAATGTATTGCGACTTATATAGCGCACGTATCACCCAAAGGCTTCAAGGCTCTTGCCTTGGGAACCCGTCCTGGCTTTTCCCTGTGAGATAACCCCTACTGGGTATCCCCAGGGTGAAAGCCAGGCATCCCGCAGCAGGTGGGCCGCCGTAGTGGAGATTAAGCAACTATTGCCCAGAGTTGCAGCGTGGGACCCCATGATTAGAATAGGCACCGAGGCAAGAATTATCGAGTCTGTGGACATTTTGGGCTCAGGACCCTGCCGCATCGGGAATTGAACCCTGGTCCCGGGCCAGACATCTGCATCAGAATCTGCCGCTCTAATCAGTGAGCCACACTCCTCCACTACCCAATTGGCATAAGTTAATTTATTTACAATTCCGTAGAGTATGGTACCAGGGATACCCAAGGCCTGTAAGTTAAGTGTCCCTCATGGACAGCCGCACTGTTTGTGTCACCACAAATGTGAAAAAGTGAAGCATATCTTCAAGTCTGCCACTGCAGACTGGTAGAGCTGTATTTAAACTGCTAACTCGCTGTTACCATTTAAACCAATGGAAAAGTCCAAACCTTCCTTTTTAATTTTTATAAGTCACCCCTAAGGCAGGCCCACTGAGCCCTAAGAGCCAAGGTGCAATACGTTAAAAAGTTGGACATGTGGTTTATTAACTTTCCATGTCCTGATAGTAAAAACCCTGCATTGGCAATATTACTGTGGATAGGCTAAAAGCCCTATTGGTGAGTATGGAGTTACACACTGACAACTGAGCAGTGCTAACTTCTAAATGAGATTATTTTAGTTAGCACTTCAAGGTTTCAAAAGAATCAATGAATTAAATCCGACTTGTCACTCAAGGCAAATTTAACGTCACTAGTGTACAAAGTGCAACATTGGAAAGTTGTCCCTTTGTTGACTAAAGTTTCCAGTAGCTGTTTATTACTGTACACAAGTTGCTGTCCTCAAGACAGCCTTCTGCCCTCTTGGACAGAGGTGTGAATGACTAGCAGGAATGGACACAAAGGACCTGCTGCAGGAAGAGGTATTACTCTCCTGGTAGGATGGCCAGAGAAGTGTGCACGCCCACCTCTGAAGGGCACATCGTAGTCACACTTAGGAAGACCTGCTCTTTGTGTTAGCAGACAGGCTGGCATCTCAGGCAGAGAGTGACAAGCTGTTGTTCAACCATTTTTTCAAGGGTTATGTGGTCCCCAGTTAGCCATACCAAGGGGGGGGGGGCTAGGGAGATCCACATTCTGAGAGAAGTGTTCTGCCAGGTTGCGAGTGGGCAGAATAGAGTACCTAGGGATAGATAGATGCCATATTTCACAGGAAGTTGTCATCAGGCAGGAGGGACCTAGTAGCTCAGTTGCCTAGTTACTCATCAGATCCCCCTAGGCTGGTTATGGGCATAAAAGTGGCATGCCTGGAACCCAGACCTCAGATCACATCTAAGCTGGTTATAGGGCTGAAGAAAGATTGCCTTGCTGTTCCCTGGACCTAGCAGGGAGAGGCTGCACCAAAAACAGGACAGCACCTGCTGGACCTACGGCTACCAAAGAAAGGAATGTGCCTTTGGTGCCCTACTCGTGGAAGAGTCGTTTTGAGCCCCAGACAGAGAAGGTGACTCCAAGAGTCAGTTGTGGCTTACTCTCTCTTACAGTCACGGGGCTGTAACAGCTGAAGAAGCCTGCCTTAAATAGTTGGTAGCCAGGAGATCTGATCACCACTGACCATAGTGCAGCCTGGGAGACCAAGTCCCCACCCTCAAAAGTTTTGTCTGAGTCTGTTGGACTTAGAGGAGGCATTGGAGTACAGTCTGAGTGCCAAGTATGGAATTTACTGCACGTTAAAGAAAACCCCTGGTTTTGCTGTAACCGGAGACCAGAAGACCAGTGACGACTTGTTTTGTGCTGGACCTCAACAGGACTTCATGGGACATTGACAATTGAGGCCAAAATCACCTCCTCTTGCTCAATGAATTTGTGGTGGCCACAGGGAGACCCAGCTCAACATCCCCTCTATCCTTGATCATCTTCAGCATGCTGTATCCCTCTCATCAGGACCATTGAATTACTTCTTATGGTGGTTCACCAAAAAGTGTTTGGATCTGGACCAGAGACTGCTTTTCCTGGGAGATAGCTGTTCTGTTGGAACCGACTGCTCTCCGCGACTAGCTCCCTGTCAGAGTTTACACCCACAAGAGTGCCTACATATCCATATTCAATCACCCTAAAACAGCAAGCCGAGGTAGATTTAAATGATTTATTGCATTGCTAAAAAGCTGTGATTAATTGTCCTTAAAAATCCATATATCCAGGACTGTCTGGTGGATTCTGTCATTGAGGTGTCAATTTAAAGAGAAAAATACAACCTATTGTCATAAATCGTTGTCAGATTTTTATTACATTGCGTTTTCTTATTATTCAACTGTTTTGGTGCTTCTTAATGCTCTACACTTGCTTCTTTGATAAAGCCTGACTGCTCTGAGTGACAGCTACCCAGTATGAAGCTATGGTTTTGCAAACAAACCTGGCTAGACCTGATAAAGAACGGTGCCATTATTACACAGTGCGGCCGCGCGGTCACACCATGTAATAATCCACATTCTCACAGGCATGGAGGCAGTGTTTGGCAGCTGCAGGGAGTTCTCTTGACAGTTTACCCTCCCATCCCAGATAAGCAACAGCCTCGCACCACACCATCGGAGCAGTCTGGATGAGGTCGGTAAGACACGCTTCCGTCCCCTCCGACTGAGAACCTGCGGATAGCCTCTGCCTCCCATAGCGCCTCCATCTACACGATACGCTGTCTCTGAGAGGTCAGCAAATACCCAGTCATTTACACAGGCATCAAATTAGGTATGGGAGCATGCCTTTAGGTTAAAAATTGTTTTTAGTTTCCAGTGATTGATGTACAGTCTTTATCAGTGGAATGTCAGCAGGTGGGAAGATTGCACCTAACTGTTGGACAAAATAAAGCTTCAGGCCCAGTTTCTGACTGATGCATAATTGAATGATTTTGAGACATCTGCCATTGTGATGAGAGTTTCATTGTAGGTTGAGGAGCACAGAGATGTGTGTAGCACTGGGCATGTATGGCCTACAGACTGTAACGTGCATGAAATCCTGAAATATGTCAGGTTCTGGGTCAGCGTCCTTGTGGAGCTCAGCGGGGGACGTCCTTCTTTGAATGAAAGTTCTTTAGGAACAGAAAATACACTGTACTGTTCTCTGGTAAGGCTAAACCTGCCTTATCTACTGCTGTGTCCACATCTTTTAATAACAAGTATCAATATAGCAAGTAGTAATGCCCCAACCAGCACAGTCAGATTAGTTTAGAGATCACTTTGAAGTAAAGTCTTTCTTCTAGGGTCCATCGTAGCCTTTCGCAGATCTGCATGAATTGACAGCAATTGTAATGATTCTGGCAGAGAGACAGATGATCAATCAGTTGCGGTGGTTTCTCCACTTCGAGAAGACTGCGGGGCATATTTACAAGGGGGTAATACCAGAAGAACATCACTTTTATCAACGTTCTTGTGGTGCTATGCCCTTCTCCATATTTACTAAGCAGTGTTAAGCCTCTTTTGTAGCTTAATGCCGCCTTGTAAATAAGGCCCCTTTACATGCATTACTTAGCGTGAAAGAGGTGTGCAATGGTTGTTGCTGTGGGCCTTCCATCGCAACACCCATCGCTTTTTGACACTGCCCCAGATTTACAAGTAGGTGGAAGACAGGCATTCGAATGGCGAAACGAGGAGAAATGCTTTTATTTCACCTCATTTTTGCTGTTTCTATGTGTGCTGCATTTTGCAGCACACATAGAAAGAGCAAAATGCCATTAAATATTTTTTATGGGCAGGAAGGTGTCCCTTCCTGCACATACACAATCACTAAATAATGATGATTTACTACTTCTTTGTGTGCTGCATTTTGCAGCACACATAGATGTAACAAATCACCATTGTGGATTGTTTACGTGAAGGAAGGAACACCTTTCTACACATAAACAATCATTCCCTGCAATGTGGCGGTTTACGGCTGACAGATGCGCCGTTTCCCTTCGCCTTGATTCACTCATAATTACTGGTAACCAGGAACCGGCTACCTGCTCCAGACGCATGGAGGACTCGAACCCGCCGGCCTTTGGGAAGCTGCTCTCCCTCCAGTTGCGCCTTACCCTCACCCTCCAGTTCCCCACCAGTGCGGCTCGCTCCCTGGCCCCTGCCAAGATCCATTCACGTAGGACTGTCCACGCCACGCACCACCTAACAACGCCGGTTGGGTCCCACCACTCCTTTGTGGACCTTGGATCGCTCCATACACAGCACTTCCAAAACAGCAGCCCCGTCCTGAAGATGATCCTGAGTTCATAGGATTGAAACGTCGTCGACCCCTCAGTGCAATTGAAGGCGCCTTTACTCCGTGTGGTTCTATCTAAATCGCTTCCATCTATTCCTGCGCAACCATTGTGAATCATTTCGTGCTGAACCACACAGTCACTTGTATATATTATTTCACTTGTTGGCACTACGTGCTTTTCCGCTGTTTTCACCTTGTCACTTGCGTCGCCACTTATATGTGTCACGAGCACAATTGTGCACCAAGTCCAAGTTGGGCTGCCCATGCATTTTATGCTTACAGTGCTGATACAACTGTACCGTCTCTAAACTTTTTTCCTAAAATATATGATGCTATGTGCACCTTTGAAAAACTTTACGTGAGTCTCCCGTTTTTCCTTCCACGTAATGTATTTTACATACTGGTATATCTGACTCCCCTAGTGATACCTATTGAGATGTTGTTTTTTATCGTATATTTTTACAGATCTCAATTGGTTTATGGGTCATACTCCTGTGTTTTTTTTTCTATGCGTTGGCGCTAGGCATCTAATTTTAGCACCAGTGCTAGGGAAAACTCAAGAGTGTACCATATTTTTGTAAATACAGCACATCTCTATGTTTTGGAAATATCGGAGCGCTGCGCTTCCAAATTTGACGCAGCTCCACGCTCCGACATTTCGTTGTTAATGTGCCCCTGAGTGTCTCACCAGTGGGTGTTTCTGGGTATAGTTTCACTGGTCATCTCTTTCAACTCATTAAGGAATCATCCTTACTAGCTAAAACTTGAAAAAATGCCTTTAAATGGATGTGCAATTTCTAATATGCAGGAAGGTATCCTACAATCAAGAATTTTAGGTATTCTGTTTTGGACATACCCTTTACTATTGCAGCTCTGCAGGATCCCCGTTTGGACCACGAGGATGGTTTATTTCAAGCATTTGACATTGAATAATATTTTGTGGTGGCCATTACTCCATTAGGCGCCTGGGAAAGTTGGACTCTGCTTACCAGTGGCCCATAACTCAATTTTATGAATGACCCGGTGTTCAGCCATGGCCGTGATGTTTGCTCAAGGCAGTCTAGAGTATTTGTTGGAAAGAAGAGATGGCACTGCTAGCTCTGTATCCTGTGCTTATGTCTCTTTAATATGCTCTTCTCTACTCCTACCCTATAATGTATGTGGATAAGACTGCCATGCTTTGAAAATGAGCCAGATCTTAAGTGTTATTTTAGTTTTTTATGCTCAGCGGGTGAGGTTATCTACATCCACCTAAAGTAGATGGATCTCAAATCCCAATATCTATTTCGAGGTATGCCTTGTGAAACTTGTAGGTGATATTCAGAAACAGTTCACCACAGACACTTCTTGGGATTAGCCTTAGGCACTCCATATAGTGAATCTGCATGGCTACCCCCTAGGCCCCTAGTTTTACCTTTGCATCACATTAAAGGCTGGAACTTAAAGAAGAGAATGAGGGTTCATTTAGGTTGAGCATCAGTCTGCCTTATGTGTAGCTAGTGTTCCTTCCTCAAACAGTATTCCATTTCACAGGACCATGCATGCCTGGGTGCCTCATTTTATTTGTAGTTTGGCCAGAAGCTTGAATATGTTGCTTTGTTATGTCCTATAATAGTAAGGTACGAGGATAAATCTTGTTCCTTTTATTCTCTCTTCCTCGTCCCAGCACTTACTAACCACTCTCTGTCCAAGAGGTGTTCCGCGGTTGAGGCTAAAAGAATTTGATAGTAACCTCAGAAGTTTTTTTTTATTAGGGCTGTTTATTACAGCGCATCATATGGGAGACGAGTGGTTTAAATACCTAACTGGTGGGTCTGGAACTTGTCAAGCCCATTCCTAACTTCTGAATATAACTTGGTGGGAGTGCAGTCTGGGTTCGACAAGCTACAAAGCTTTCCTGGTCGGTGGGAGGAAGTGATAGTGGAGAGGGCATTTGAATAAGGTATATTATATATCAGTATATCTGCCTCTTCTTTAACCCTAAGCAGCTGCATTACTGTTTTGGAATGCAGACGCATCTCAAATAAATAAAATTACTGAGACCACGAATGAGATAACTAATGAGTAGTCGGGGCATTCTACACCACACTGTAGCAAAGCAGACACACAGGGAACGAAGACACAATACTGACAGGTACATCATTTTTCGAGAGATATCTTAATTTAAAGAAAAGGTCACATGGGAGGTACATCAGGGTGACGTCTGCATGGGGTATGACCCGGAAGGACAAATGGCCCTCACGGTACCTCAATAAGAAAGTGGTGAGCGGGTGTCTTGGGTCATCTCAAGGATGTACTTGTTCCCGTGGTACATGTAGACTTCTGCACCTGGTCCGGCTGTGATTGGGTTTCCTGATTCCTCGTCTTATATATATTCTGTTAATTAACAGCATCAATAACAAGCATTTACAATGCAATGGTTTTGCCTTTTGAAAAGTTTGAGCTATTGGCATTGTAAATGACAAAATGTTTATTTATGTGTTGGTTTTGAAAATAAATAAATAAATGGCATTGTCATTTACAATGCCAATAGCGTAATCTCTCGCAAATGCGAGACCTATAGCATTTGCAATGCAATAGGTCGCGTATTTACGCGAGTTTGAGCTAATGATATTGCAGATAACAATGCGTTTTATTTATGTTTCAAAAACCAAAACATAAATAAAAGGTCTCTCACACTGCTGTCTCTCACACACTGCTGCCTCTCACACCCCATGCTCTCCCACACACCATGCTCTCCCTAGAAGACTCACACTGCTGTCTCTCTCACACTGCTATCACTCTCACACTGCTGTCACTCTCACACTGCTGTCTCTCCCACACACACACATGCAGAGAGCGACACACACACAGCCACACAGACACATACAGAGAGCCACACACACAGCAATACAAATACAGAGAGCCACACACACAGCCACACACATACATACAGAGAGCCACACACACACAGCCACACACACAGAGCCACACACACCCACCCAGCCACACACACAGCCACACACACACACAGCCACACACACACACACACACACACACAGCCACATTACAAAGATGAATTTGGTGTCAGGAGCACGAGGTCCAGGACAACGAGCCCTCTCTGCCCCGCAAACCCCCCCCCACCTCCCTCCCGTGACGCGCCTGATAATTAATAGTATTGAGAAGACGAGCACTGAATGCCAACTCATCTTTTCATCTTTTTATTAAAGAACAGGTATGGAGCACGAGCCTCTACCTCCAGGGAGATGGATGGTGTGCACCTTCAAAAGGCCAAATGAACAACAGAGCGCAAACAAACAAGATTAACTTCTCGAGCACCAGCATCGCATTCTTTTCTGCACAGAGGGACACAAGGTTGACTCAGCTAACTAGGAACCTGATAGCGCTCGACACACAGAGGGACATTGATTACTTCACCCACGCACATCACCCCTCGAGCCAACAACTCAATGGTTTCCCCCACCCGAGCTCGCAGCGCCGCTTTGTTGTGTTGCTAAACACTATTTGCATTTCTATACCTTGATAAATCCCGAGCTAGCGGAATACAAGCGCCTCGTTGTCACACCTGCCGACGCGCTGCTTTGCCCCCTCCGCTGGGCGCCATTCCTGTCAGATGTGTTATTTCAGTCCCATCGGCCATTAACTTACATCCTTTCCCCTTTCTGCACCACAGCAAAAGACACACTTCCAAAATGGAGGCCGTCTGGGAGAAGCGGGCTACCATTCCTACTCACTCGAGGCCTAATTAACGCCTATTCGTAAAAAACATTTTATTGTGGGGTCAGGGAACATTCGCAGATACAAACAGAGGATCGCCTGACCACACAAAGCACTCATGGACAGCGGGAGGGGGGCGGGCTCAGGGACAGCGGGAGGGGGGACAGGCACACGGACCAGACAGCAGTAGTGCCAAGAAGCCTGCATCCAGTCCAGAAGGGCAGGGTATCAAAGGAGACAAGTGTGCACACATTTAATGACATTTAACTGTTATCCAGCAATCGTGGCCTGGCTGATGCCCACGGGGATGACTCAGGATATAGCGCCTCCGGTGAGGGTTCGTCCCCTAATGTCTGGGAGCTACAGGCGAGGCGCCCGTGCAAATCTGTCAATACAAACTCTGACAGTTTCTTTCTTCGTGGAAAGTAAAGTGGAGAAGACGCTCAAAAAACTGCCTATTTTAAGTTCGGTTTGAATAATGGGACCTGGGGGCCCACTTAAAATGGGAAACTACATGTCCCAGCATGCCAAGTGTTGGAGTCTGACATGCTAGGCATGGCACAAGGCCAGCCTCTTCACAGGGGGCACTGGATAGGTATTTGATAATGAGGCCCGGGCAGGCCTAGGCCTGAACCTTCATTCACCAGGAAGGGCTGAGACAGCCAACACTGACTTGCATAAATGCATCTTTACCGAAGCAAACCTTTCCCGCCTTCGTCCAGAAATGCAGCGCTCAGACTCTATAGAAACGTCTCCCGAAGGCTCGGCGCTGTGGGCCAGGCGCGTGGAAGTCCATCCAACTTCATGTTTTTTTTTGTTTCTGGCCAATATGATGTGGTTTCTTAGTTAACAGTTATTCGGTGACTCCTCGAAGGTATCAAGCAGGCGCTGTGGCTCGTCCCAATGTCTGAACAGCCGGCTTCGAGGCGCTAAGCAATGAATGTAAAGCTTTGTCACACATGAGGGATACGGAAGGACATTACATGGCTAGGAACCCTTCGTTTCCATGTATAGTGGCAAAGTGGAAGGCAGCTTCTGGCTGTGTAGACGGGCTCTGCAGCACAGATGCCCCCGGAGGTGGCTCACAGTGGGTCTGTCTGCGGGGTTAGAGCTCAGGAGGGTCTGGGAGGGGTGCCGCGACATGACAGAGGCCCGTGCCAGCATTGCAGATGGCACCGGCTCACCATCTCACTCCTCGGCAGCCCTCGCTCCGTAGGTGACTCGGGCTGGCAGCTGGCTCACAACATGCTCTACCAGCTCTGCGGGTGGCACTGGACTGCACTCCCGGCGCACCACAGGCGGTACGATGGCACGGTTCTGCAAACTGGCTACACGCAGCACAGTGGGCACACCGAAGGCCGTGGCGTGCGGTTTGATCCTGCCACACTGTACCAGCTCTGCAGGTGCAACTGGCGGGCTGTGCCAGCTCTGAGAGTGGCAAGGGCCCGCGATCTGTCAACACCACAGGCAGTGCCAGCTCTGAGGGTGGCAAGGGCCCGCAATCTGTGGACACCACAGGCAGTGCCAGCTCTGAGGGTGGCAAGGGCCCACAATCTGTTGACACAGTCTTTACCAGCTCTGCAGGTGGCAAGGGCCCACGATCTGACTGTGGACACCATGTGCGGTGCCAGCTCTGAGGGTGGCAAGGGCCCGCAATCTGGGCACACCACAGGCTTTAGCAGCTCTGAGGGTGGCAAGGGTCCGCAATATGTGGATGCCACAAGCTTTATCAGCTGTGCAGGTTGGATGAGCCCGCAGTCTGAGGACACCACAGGCTGTGCCAGCTCTGAGATTGGCAAGGGCCCGCAATCTGTGGACGTCCCGTGCTGTGCCAGCTATGAGGTTGGCAAGGGCCCGCAATCTGTGGACGCCACAGGCTGTGCCAGCTCTGAGGGTGGCAAGGGCCCGCAATCTGTGGTCTCCACAGGCTATGCCAGCTCTGATATTGGCAAGGGCCCGTATCTGGGCACACCTCGGGCTGTACAGGCTCTGAGGGTGGCATAGGCCCGCGATCTGTGGACACCACAGGCTGTGCCAGCTCTAAGGGTGGCAAGGGCCAGCATCTGGGCACAACTCTGGCTGTAAAGCACAGCGACGTCCTAGGTTTTCCGCGTCAGAGAGCTCGCCCGCTCCCACGGACTCCACGCAGGCAGCATCGAGATGAAAGCGCCGCGCGGTGCCAGGGATCATCGGGGCAGTATTCTAGCGCTTGAAGCACTCCGCCTGTGCTCGGCACTGTACGGTGCAGTACGACAGGCATCTGGGCTTTACGGGGCCGGGTACAGCTGTGTGCCTGGAATGTTAAAAGGCCCAGGGGGCTGGCCTGTAAGTGGGGCTCCTCTGTACTATGACAAACACCACACCTTGCCTGTGTGTGAGGGCAGAGCACGTCACGGCTGTCACACAGCCGCCTCTAACGCAATGCTCCCCACTTTACAGCAGGGGTGCGCAGGACCCGGTCTGCATGCAACGGGGCCCAGGGGCGTGACCTCAGGAATATACACCTGCCTGAAGCCCGCGTCGCCTGCACTAGCGCTATACACAACACAGCGCCTAGTCACAAAATCAGAAAAAATGTAAACTTGACAGGAGGCCTGAAATCCGAGCAGTGCAGCTGCCCCTGAGTGCGATGTGAGCTGACAGGGCCGAGCCCGGGCACGGTCGTGCAGCAGAGACTGCTCTCAACTGAGAGGCCCCCTGGAGCCTGGGACCGGGAGTGCAGCAGAGACTGCGCTCAGCTGAGAGGCCCCATGAATCCTGGGATCGGGAGTGCAGCAGAGACTGCTCTCAGCTGAGAGGCCCCCTGGAGCCCGGGCTCGGGGCTGCAGCAGAGACTGCGCTCAGCTGAGAGGGCCCCTGGAGCCTGGGATCGGGAGTGCAGCAGAGACTGCTCTCAGGTGAGAGGCCTCCTGGAGCCTGGGCTCGGGGGTGCAGCAGAGACTGCTCTCAGCTGAGAGGCCCCTGGAGTCTGGGCTCTGGAGTGCAGCTGAGACTGCTCTCAGCTGAGAGGCCCCTGGAATCTGGGTTCGGGAGTGCTGCTGAGACTGCTCTCGGCTGAGCGGATCCCCGGCTGGAGTTGTGCAGAACAGGAGGAGGCACTGCTGAGCGAGCTCTCTCCTCCCTCTCTCACCACAGGCCTGACAGTGAGGGGGAGGAGGCGGGCTTTAAAGAAACAGAGTGTCCTCTGCTCCCTCCTCACACTGGCTTAACACTTTGCAGGAACGTGCCACGCACGGCACAGTCAGAGACACCTTTTAACAAAGTGCCGGAGAAAACATGATTCGAAGGGCACACACAACTGAGGGATTCAGAAATCAATCATAATTAAATGCCAGACATCACGGGCAGCCACATGGTCATCAGCTAACAGACAACGTAGAACCCAAGGTGGCGCGTGAACAGGTTTGAGCGCATCTTGGAAGGGCCAGCCATGGAGTGTGCTGTGTTGAAATGTCGTCATCCCCGCTCCTTTAAACCCTCAACCCTTTCCACTTGCGCTGGCATCGGTGCCGGGCACTCCGCTGCCTCCCCCCACCCCCTCCGATAGTTGCTCCAGCAGTGATACCGGTACTCGTGATGATCGATGTATCCCCGGCTGGCCATTCTGCCTAAGACTCGGATAGAAACGCTCCATTGTGGTGAATTTTACATTTCTAATAAATAAAATTACCAAAAAAAGGGCATAATGAATTCCTCAATGATTTGCTGTTATATTTTAAGGGACTGCTAAAACCAGAGAAGCGATAAAAATTGATTTTGCCGTTATCTGCTCTGCTGCTGGAACACTGAGCGACTCAGTTATAACAGCACACGGACAGCGGGAGTCACGAGGGGGGGCGAACAAAGACACAGACAGCGGGAGGGGGGGCGGACAGCGGGATACAACCATGCGGGACCAGGACGATCGAACAAATGATCAAAAACAGCCATGTAAAAATAAAAAAAAGTACACGCCCACAGTGGACACGTCTTCATGACGTTGCGAAAAGCATAAAAATCGCCGGAACGCCCACGAATCTGCTCCGGCTATGACGGACAGATCTCTGTTCCAATGGCTAGCCTCCATTTA
Organism: Lissotriton helveticus; assembly: GCF_964261635.1. Lineage (NCBI taxonomy): Eukaryota > Metazoa > Chordata > Amphibia > Caudata > Salamandridae > Lissotriton > Lissotriton helveticus. Next base: position 337,810,490 of record NC_136069.1, on the reverse strand, counting down.
TGGAGCTAGCCAATGGAACAGAGAGGCGGTGACCAAGCCACATTACTGTTCTCATTAGATTTCGCCTGCGCGAAACGCTGCTTGGCAGCTTTCGACAGGCGAAACCTAAAAATGTGTTTGAAAAGGTTAAATCTAAGAGAGTGACTGGTATGTGTCGAGGAAATGCCGCTTTAACAGATAGTCACTGTTCTCTTCGTGTGATATGTTACTACGAGTCACGTGATTTATATCTGCGGCCTGCATCATCTAAATCACTTAGGAACACCGGAACTGGGCTCAGCTTTCCCACACACCCCACCAAAAAGCATGTGAAAAAGTTTTAGAAGCTCAACCGGTGCTTGTCGAGACGTTTCTATTTTAGGAATTCCCAAGAAACAAAATTTGCAGCAAAAAGTCTGCCAAGTTTTTCATTTTAGAGTGTTTTTAAAATAGCTACAGGTCTAAATTCCACCCAAGGCAGACGCGAGCCGCTGTGCAGTTTCCTGTAGTGTGCTTGAGAGGAGAGAGACACATCTGCTTCACTTTAAGTCATTTTAATTCTTACCAAAGAGGTCTGATTTAGATTAATGACCTTGCGGGTGGAACGCGTTCTTTTAAAAATAATTTGTAGGAAATGTTAGGTTTGCTTTTCTTGAAATGTGAGAATGGACTGTGAGCGAGATTGCATCAGGCAGACACTGCGGAATGTGTTTATAACCGACAGCTGTCCGAACCAACAGTCCACTGCGGTGCCAAGATCTATAGTTTATAAACTTGTTTCTCATGCAAAAGAAACAAAAGGAAAATCCTTAAGGAGAGATAAAGTAGGCCAAAAGGCGTTGTCCTCTGGCTCGCAACAACACATTCCATGGTTTGAGGAGGAAAACCGAGGCTTGCGTTTTTTTCCCAAATCCACAGACACTCCTTTTCATCCGTGGGAGCAGGGATTGAGTGTGCGCACACCACACTTATATTTTGCAATTCATATGCCTGGCAATGATCTATGCTCATTCTGCAAATGGCCCGATTCTCCAGGGCAGTTTGGGCATATGTAAATGGACCAAAACGGGCTGAATATACACCTGCTAGGTGTTCACAAAGGAATGCAAGCAGCAGGCGTAACCCCACGTACCTCTGTGTACGTGTACACCGTGACTGCGAAGAGTTGTGCAGAAGTAACTCCCACACGAGCGGGGGGAGTAGTCTTTCCAAGGCAGGGTTAGTCTCGTACGTTCCCAGTCATCCAATGGTCAAGAGCTTGTGAACAGTCAGAAAGTCTGCTCTGACTCTTTTCCATCCGAAATGTGCCCGAGATTCATCACTGTCTACAACAAATCTCTCCCCAGCACGAAAGGGGAAATACAACACGCCAAGGGGCAGATTTACAAGCCCCTTGCGCCACTTTTGCGTCATTTTTCCCATGTTAAAAAGGACGCAAAAGTGGCGCAAGGGGCTTGTGAATCTGCCCCCAAGTTTTTGGGTGGTGCAGTGGAAGGAGTTTATTCAAAAGGAAAAGCGTTTTCTACAGGAGACATAAAACATCGGGAAAAGCCAACAGAGCTAGGCTGTGCAACAGCTATTGGTTTTGCTGGCTTTGCCAATATCTTTTACCTATGTTGTGAAGCACCATGGCTGTGCAGTTAGAAATAAGGGGTCTGACCCAGCAAGTGCTTCCCGTCATAGCGCTTCTTTTGTTCAAGCGGGTGCGGGTGCGGCTGGTCGCGGCTGGTCGCGGGTGCGGCTGGTCGCGAAGGACCACAGAAGAGAAGTAACAGGTAAGATGGATAACAAGATATAGGACCTCATTTATGAGGTTTTTGCCGTAGGGCAGCGCTGTCGGCCTTCCTGCTGCGCTACCCTACGGCAAAAGAAAAGGGCAGGAATGCGCTGAATCTATGCGATAAGGCACATTCCTGTCGTCTTCTCCAGCGCGGTGCACAGTGGGCTGCCATGAGCCAGCACATGGTGCAAGGGTGCCTTCGTTGCAAGGCTGCACAAATTCAATCACAAGAGGTGATTTCCCTTTTCTATGTGTGCTGTGTGTATATATATATATATTCACTGAAAAAACCATAGGTTATAGACCATATATAGTTAGGAATTTGCATTTACAAAACCTTGAAAATTCACTGAAAAAACCATAGGTTAGAGACCATATATAGTTAGCTGGACATTTTATTGACATAAAACCAATGAAATTCCATATATAGTTAGTTGCACTAACTATATATCGCGCACCCGCAATCCACTGCTGATGATGTAACATATTACATCATTCATGACATGGTCAGTGACATCACTGATGACATCACTGATGACATCACTGATGACATCACTGTAAATGCAAATTCCTAACTATATATGGTCTATAACCTATGGTTTTTTCAGTGAATTTCATTGGTTTTTTAAAAGCTAATATCTATAGCTGTAAAATATATTCTTTATTACGTGACGTATCACGTAGCCACGTGAGACGCCTCATGACGCGTCGCATAACCGTGACGTATCGGCTCTGCAGCGCAAACAAAACCCGTAACGTAAGCGTGCCGGAGCACGCTTACAGATATATATTTTTTTTTTAACCTTAATTAGACAAAATCCACATGTGCACATATCTTGAGGCCTTGCAAAGGCACATCAAACAAACAGTCCCTACAATTTTGCCAAGTTTGCTGGAAATCTATTCCCTTAATTTTTTTTTTACTGTTTCTCTTGGTTTTCCCCTTGTTACTCTTACCGGGACGCTACCCGGTACGCGAACCGGACGCTCCAAAAACACAAGATGGCGGACTCCCGTTACGCTGCCGGTTAGCTGCCCGGTTCGCGTACCGGGAAGCGCCTCTACCGCGAAAAATCGCGGGGGACTTTAATATCCCCCTCATCAATCCTAGGGGGTCAGGAGGGGTTTACCTTGCCCCCTTTCCTTCCTTTCCCCCTTCTTTTTTCACCACATCTTGTCTCTCGAACCTACCGAGAGACAAGATGGCGGCCGCTCCGGACTGTTTAGAATGTTGACAGACACCGGAGAGCCAATCAGCTTCGCTTCGCGAAGTTCCGTTACGCGTCAGGTACGCGAACCGGGGCGCTAACCGGAGCGCTGTCACAGATATATATATATTTTTTACACGTTAATTTCTCAAAATCCACTGGAGCACATATATTGAGACATAGCAAAGGCACGTCGGGCAAACCATATCTACAATTTTGCCAAGTTTCATGTAAATCTATTCAGCCGTTCGAGCTAAAAGTGAGTCCAACCGCCCTATGGAAAAATGAATGGGAAAAACGCGTTTTGGGACCCCCCTTTTTTCTCGGCCCCCCCTTGACGAAACCCCCCCAGAAACAAAATGTGCCATTGTCCTGAAAATTTAAGCCAATTCCGTCCACAAACGCCAAAGTTATTAGACATAGAATTTTCAGAAATCCCATAGAGAAAAAATCCTAACTATATATACCCACTGGCTATCGCCAGTAGGTAATATACATATATAAACATATATAATCTGCATATCTATATAAATATAAATGCATGCATACATATACATATATGCATGCATATGCATGTTATTTACATGAAAGTTTTAAAAACACTAATAAAAGCAAAGCTAAAAAGCCACCTCATTACAAACAGAATGGCTTTAACTTAAACGAGGGCGAGATCTATTGCATTTTCAATGCTTGTTTACTTTGGTTCTATCAAGAAGGCATTCAGATGTGTCACACATTTGCCATAAATTCTGAATGTTAGCACTCTAGTTGCTCATTAGATCACTGTAGTAAAGCTAGTGCTCACCAGGGAAGTCTGCTGCTAATCATGGTTTGCAGCCATTTTCCCGCATTTTTTATCCCGCAGACTTTCAGTCCGCATACCATTATCCCGCAAGGTCATTGACCTCGCATACCATTATCCCGCATTTTTTCAAAACGCATGTGCATTTATCGCGCATGCCTTTACAAAGAATTACGTTTTAAAGGCATGTATGGTAAATGCATTTGCGTTGTGAAAACCACGATGACGAGAGAGGTAAGTGGGTTTGTGTTAATTTTTTCGTGGGTTAGTGATTGTGTAGTGTAGTGTAGTGTTGTGTAGTGTAGTGTTGTGTTAGTGTAGTGTAGAGTTGTGGTGGTTGTTTAGTGTAGGGTCATGCTGGGGGTAGTGTTTTAGGGTTTAGGGTTGTGTTGTAGTGTTTGCGTAGTGTAGGGTCATGCTGGGGGTAGTGTTTTAGGGTTTAAGGTAGTGTTGTAGTGTTTGCGTAGTGTAGGGTCATGCTGGGGGTAGTGTTTTAGGGTTTAGGGTTGTGTTGTAGTGTTTTCGTAGTGTAGGGTCATGCTGGGGGTAGTGTTTTGGGGTTTAGGGTAGTGTTGTAGTGTTTGCGTAGTGTAGGGTCATGCTGGGCGTAGTGTTTTAGGGTTTAGGATAGTGTTGTAGTGTTTGCGTAGTGTAGGGTCATGCTGGGGGTAGTGTTTTAGGGTTTTGGGTAGTGTTGTAGTGTTTGCGTAGTGTAGGGTCATGCTGGGGTGTAGTATTTTAGGGTTTAGGGTAGTGTTGGAGTGTTTGAGTAGTGTAGGGTCATGCTGGGGGTAGTGTTTTAGGGTTTTGGGTAGTGTTGTAGTGTTTGCGTAGTGTAGGGTCATGCTGGGGGTAGTGTTTTAGGGTTTTGGGTAGTGTTGTAGTGTTTGCGTAGTGTAGGGTCATGCTGGGGTGTAGTGTTTTAGGGTTTTGGGTAGTGTTGTAGTGTTTGCGTAGTGTAGGGTCATGCTGGGGTGTAGTGTTTTAGGGTTTTGGGTAGTGTTGTAGTGTTTGCATAGTGTAGGGTCATGCTGGGGGTAGTGTTTTAGGGTTTTGGGTAGTGTTGTAGTGTTTGCGTAGTGTAGGGTCATGCTGGGGGTAGTGTTTTAGGGTTTTGGGTAGTGTTGTAGTGTTTGCGTTGTGTAGGGTCATGCTGGGGGTAGTGTTTTAGGGTTTAGGGTAGTGTTGTAGTGTTTGCGTAGTGTAGGGTCATGCTGGGGGTAGTGTTTTAGGGTTTAGGGTAGTGTTGTAGTGTTTGCGTAGTGTAGGGTCATGCTGGGGGTAGTGTTTTAGGGTTTAGGGTAGTGTTGTAGTGTTTGCGTAGTGTAGGGTCATGCTGGGGGTAGTGTTTTAGGGTTTAGGGTAGTGTTGTAGTGTTTGCGTAGTGTAGGGTCATGCTGGGGTGTAGTGTTTTAGGGTTTTGGGTAGTGTTGTAGTGTTTGCGTAGTGTAGGGTCATGCTGGGGGTAGTGTTTTAGGGTTTAGGGTAGTGTTGTAGTGTTTGCGTAGTGTAGGGTCATGCTGGGGTGTAGTGTTTTAGGGTTTTGGGTAGTGTTGTAGTGTTTGCGTAGAGTAGGGTCATGCTGGGGGTAGTGTTTTAGGGTTTAGGGTAGTGTTGTAGTGTTTGCGTAGTGTAGGGTCATGCTGGGGGTAGTGTTTTAGGGTTTAGGGTTGTGCATGAAGAGGGTCTGTGAGCAAGCTGCTGTCACGTAATAAAGAGCTTTCATTACTGAAGCCTCCTGTGGTCTCCGTTTAATGTTGGTTCCTGTTTGGTTGGATATATTACGGCTTGCCGAGTCGTGAACAGAGACCCCCTGCCGAAGCGGGTCCGTTTGGACATCACTGATGCTCGAACCAGGAAGGAGGCGCAAACATGACGCTTTTCAGGGAAGTGCCCGTTTGCAGCTCGAGACAGCACCTACAAAGCTGAGCAGAGACTCTACATGAATTCATACCAGCCCACATGGGTTTTATTTTCCTGACTAGTTGGAGATGAGAACTCGCCCGCACGGGAACTATTTCCTGGCACTACGTATCCCAGAAGGCATGTGGCGGCCACGCCTACCAGGGCGGGGATATATGAACATTGAGTGCCCAGGTGAAGTGTGCTTCTCATTTCCATTTGGGATCTACGCCGCTGAAGAAGAGATTCACTCTCGAAACGCGTCCGGCGTTCTACTCCAGGCTATGGGTGCATGAAGAGGGTCTGTGAGCAAGCTGCTGTCACGTAATAAAGAGCTTTCATTACTGAAGCCTCCTGTGGTCTCCGTTTAATGTTGGTTCCTGTTTGGTTGTGATGAAGCAAAGCTTTGCATTTGCGACGTGCTTTATTCATGAACCTCACCCGTGTGTAATCCAGTAATAAGTTGTACGTCTTACTAACGTTTATTCTATGTTTAAACGAGGTTTCCCGACGCTTGCCTATGTGTTTTACTAAAATAATTAACTTGAGTCTTTTAAAATGGCCGCTGCTTGGAAGTAAGTGTCTGCGCATGCGTCAGTCACACTCACGTGTCCTGATGTGTTCGCGGGTTTGGAGGGAAATAGTTGCGCATGCGTAATGCATAGCTTTGCCAGTAACGTGGTACTGCTCGTGCCACTGCTCTTGTGTACGTGTACATGTAGCTAACATTTAGACTGCATAAGTATATTTTATAGTGATAAGTTGAAAGTACAAACCCTGTGATGTGTTTTCATAATGTTATTTCTATGTATTAATTTGTTCTCGCTTACTTTTCATGTACCGCGGGGAATGGGGGTCTGACTGAGCCGAATGCCATCTTGGAGGGCCTTTCTGCGCATGCTCCTCCATCTAGGGAACTGACAACCTTGACTGGTGGAACTTGGCCAGCTGGCAGGGATGGGCAAGATGCTCCTGAGAACTGACCTGAAAACCCAGGAAAATGGAGCCATGTGTCCCTACTCTGCAACAATGTAAAATTGTCATTGTATTTCCCTGCAGTTTCTCATGGGAACCCCAATCTTGCTAGGCGGTACCCAAAGATGCAAATTAGGCATCCAAATAGTGTGTTATGATTGGTGTGTTACCCAAATCCTACCTTAGGACCAATCCAAATTGAGGGATTCTGACACTTTGCAACATTGGGGGGTGGTACACCGTTCCCAAACTGTATATCTACCCTGGGTTCACCTAGGGAAATTGTCCGACTTGTCTGGTTTAGCTGATCTGTCACTGACCCATCGTACTCAATAGGTGACTGAAGACACAGAGCGCTGCGGAGCACTCTGTCCGAAATTGACCATAGACTAAGGTTCTACTGAACCTTAAAGGTGCTGGTAAAGCACTTTGCTGGGAGTTCACTGATCCAATCGGGGTCTTGATCGATAGCTGCAGAGAGGGTGGAGCGCAGGCGTTGCTTCCAAACTGCGGGTGTGGTCCTGTCCTGAGCGGTCCTGTCCTGAGGGTTTGCTGTCCTGTCCTGAGGGTCCTGTCCTGATTCCTAATCTGAGGGTATCCTGTCCTGTCCTGGGTGTCCATTCTGCACCTGCTGTCCTTTGAGGGGTATCCTTCCTTGAGGGTTTCCTGTCCTTAACTGACCCGTGGCCAGGGTTTGGTTTTCACACCAGTCTAGGTAAATATCGCTCTAAAATTCTTTGAACTTGCACCTTTCTATTTTTCTGTCTTTGCTTCAATAAAGAGACACCTTTGCACATGTTGACTTTTCCATGCTTTTGCCGCAACTATTGAATCATAAAGTCATTTGCATTTTTCATAACGTGTTCCCATGTTGCCCTATCTATTAGAAATTATATTTTGCATTGCAGTTTGTCATTTCCTGATATGGTCTAGAACGGCCTTTCTTAAACTGTCCAAAGAACTTTTACCCTGAATGCATAGCGTTTCCTGTTGCATCTCATATTAGTATTTCCATGATTACCCTGACTTTATTTCTCTATAGTTATGTACTCTTCATTATTTTGATTATTGATTGTCTCATTCTTGTAAACTTAATGCTCAACGAAAACGAACTTTAGATAAAGCTTTTAAAACTTCCAGTTGTCCGTGGTCATTTGACAACAGTATTGAATGTTATTTTGAGTTGGTATTTTGCTGCCTTTCCTTTTACAGCTAGCTCCCTGATCCGTTGAGGTCATAGGTACCCGTGTCGGTGGATGGTAAGTCGGGTACGCTGAGTAATATCAGTAGGGAATTCACACAAATTGGTAGCAGCCCGTGAAGTCACCCTGTCAATGAATAGTGTGAATTGAAAGTATATGGGGCCGGAAACGGCGAAATTATTGGCTGGGTGACCTCGCGCGCTCTATCAGTTTTTCTGGCTAGCAGAGGATGGTTAGGGACTAGTTGAAGGTTAGGCAGGATTAGTCAGACTAGTTAAGTCGGTAGCTGCTAGTATATCAATGCTGCTACAAAAGCGGCCATTCCGAGGGAACCGATCACTCTCTTGAAAGGTGTTGCTTTTTGAAAATTCATGAATTGTTTTATCATTGTTATTCTTGTTCTTATATTGTTATATGTATTAATCCATGTGTTTGTAAACCGTGTCGTTTATTGTTGTCCGAACTCCCCGGGGAATTGAAAAGGCAAGTGGTGAATAGAATCCATTGTCTTGAGGTCACAGGCTTAAGGAAAAGTTAGGTGCAGGTTAGGATAACCGGGAAGCACTAACTAGGGTTTTTCTGAATACGTGTGTGAATAAATGTCAGTAACGAGGGTCATTGGCAAAATTCCCATAGTGGCGTAACCTAGTAAGGGTCACATCGGAAGAGTAGCAGGTTTCTCGGAGCTTGGGTGAAAGCAGAGGGGTCCGCTGGGAAACCTTAGACTCGGATATATCCCGGAGAAGTGGATGAGTTTAGGGGAATAACAGGTTCACCGATGCTAGAGTGAAGGGTAGGCGGAAGAGATCTACCCGCAGCGCGTGAAAAGTAAATGGAAGTAGTTTACTTGCAGTAAAAGAAATCTGTCCTGTCTAGACACTTGAGCACTGTGGCGAATGTGTATTCGTTGTTAAATAACCAAGCACTAGCACTTTAAAAAGAAAGAAAGTTTCCGTTACCTTGTGAAGGGAGGGAGTCAGTCGCGAAGCGCCTCTGACGTCACTCCGTGCCGCGCTGGGATTGGTAGAAGCAGCGGGCGGGTAGCGGGGCTGGCATTGTAAAGGAGGGGTGAAGCGCCGGAGCGTGAGAACAGTCTCACGAAGGGGCCGTGCACCCATTGGCCGAGATTCTTTGAACGCGTGCACCTCATTGGTCGCACGGAACTGCAAGGCGCATTCTGATTGGAGGTGACTTTGTAAACAGAGTTAAGCGTAGAAATCGTATGTGGCACTCGTATTGTCCAGAGACTAGACCCGATCCAAGAAACCAAGGGTTTGAAAGGGATCAGTGGAAAGCCAATAGATACGATATTATGTACGGAGCTAAGAGAAAAATGTCCCTTGTAAATAGGGTAAAGAATTATTTCAAAACGGACAAACCAATTAAGTCCAGAGAGGGCGTTATTGTCCCGCCACCGAATACTCCCGCCTCGTTCATGATGTTTGACCGGGGGTACAATACCTGTGTGTGGTTGGAAAATTGGGTAAAGTACACAAAAGATGACGGAATATTGGCTTTTCCGTTAGACGGTACTTTCAATGGCAGGATTTTATTTAATTTGAGAACCCGAATGAATGAATTGCATCCCCGACCGAGACTAACGCAGTATGAGGCATTAGAGGAATGGGAAATTGAGGCTTTCGAAAGGGAGAAACCCCGAATGGACAAAGGTCTGACCAAGTGGTACCCAAGGCTGAAGCAAGAGACCAGGGATAAAAAGATGAAACAGTGGAGGCAGAGCATGATTGTTGAGGGTCTGTTTCCAATGATGCCAGCAGGTACCCCTTCTATGGGAGAGAAAAAGACAGAAAAGAGTAAGCATTGGGGAGCGTCTGGGGAGTCAGACGATGAATTATTAGATGACATTTTTACGCGAAGCCCGCCCCCTTATAATGGGGGAGCCCGACCTTCCAGTATAGGAGAGAATCCCCAGCGTCCATCTATTAAGGAGGAAGACAGATCCCTAATTAGGGGGGGAGGTGGCCAGGTACTGCCCTATTTTGAGAATCCCGGACCCGCGGAGGTACGAGATATATATCCTAGAATGCCCGTGAGCCCGGAGGAAAAATATTCCCGTGAAAGAGCCTTTTTCCCCAGATCTCTTTATGAGAACGAAGAAAAGCCATTAGGTTCAGGAATGCCCTTTTTGCAGCCTCCATATGGGGAGGAGCGCAGGTCATTTGGCACAGGAACTTTGTTCCCAAAACCATATTATGGTGGAGGACCAAGTGAAACGCATCCTACTGCCCCGAGTTTTACCCCTCACCTGACCCCACAGATAATACCTGACCGAACCTTAGGAAGAGTACTAGATGAAAGGGAGCAGGAGGCCATAGCTAGACAGAGGACAGAAATAATTCAGAAGATCTCCCAGTTAAATGCCAGTCCTGAGGCTTTGACTATTCCGGTAACAATCGGACCAGTGGTTCCGTTTTATGGGAATAATCAAGGAAGTTCAAACCCTCCAGTTATGAACCCAATCATGGCCCCGCCGAGGCAAGAGCCCTTATTGATAGACGATCAGTCCAGTGAGTGCGAGTCCGAGGTTGTGTTCTTGGACCTGCCAAACAAACAGACCGGGAAGGGAGTGCAGAAGAGGCATAATCCTTTTAATGCGAAAGAAATTAAATTGGAATCAACGTCAGGTACTAGGAGTGTCTCTCTGGTAACTCCGGAAGAAATTGAGAATTGGAGTCGTGAATTAGAGAAACAGACTCCGCAGACGAAACCTTTAGATCTCTACAAACTGAGGGTAGAAATAGAGGAACTAATGGCAGGAAATGTGGGATTAGACAGATTAAATACCTACTCTGAAGAAGAGTTGCTGTTTATGTGTAAAAGCCTTACCAGAAGTACCAGAGTGCTCCACGAAAAGCTGACAGACACTGCAGCTAGTATGGGGGTAGATATTTCCAGATCCAAGCCCTTGCAGAAACCTTACAGAGCTGAATTCTCAGACAAAGATATAGAGAACTTGAATGTGTCAGGGAAAAAGTTGCAGATTAAAGAGCTGCTAGCAATTTTGCAAAAATGGGGAGACGTGGAAAAATGGAAAAGCAGGTGGGCACGAAAGAAAGATGAGGCTCGATCCCGACAAGCCACCCCTGAGTTCCCTTTGAGAGAAGTAGACAAGCCCGAAACGTTATGCCCCATGCGTGAAGTACCAGGTGGGAGGTATGTGCACGTTCCATGGTCTAGACAGGATATTGTGTCCTTTACTAACGATTTCCCGAAACTGCGCGAAAAGCCAGTTGACTGGTACCGGCAGGTGGAAAGGTTCGTAAAGGTGCAAAAATGCCTATGGAAAGACCTGGATGGATTTTTCGACATTGTGGTCCCGGTAGATCTATGGACCGAGTGTAAAATTGCCATAGGCTGGCCTAGTGAGGAGTACCCGAGGGACTCTAACACAGGGGAGCCGTCGATTGAAGTGATGAAAAAATATGAACAAGTAATGCTGCATTTGAAAAATAAGGTGCCGGCAAAAGAAACTGATTGGACCAGGATAGATAGAACCACGCAGGAGAGAGACGAGACAGTGCACTCCTATTATGAAAGGCTGTTGCAGGTGTTTAAAACGTACAGTGGTATAGATAACATCGAGATGAAGGATATGACGCACTTCATTTACAGGTTTGTAAACGGTTTAAGGCCTGAAATTTGTCAGTGGATAAAAGATAACAAAATTTGTTGGCACTCCAAAAAGATAGATGAGGTCCTGCGGTACGCAAAGTACTGCGAGGACGAGATGGCAGAAAAGAAAAAGGCACTCAAGGAAAAGGTCATGTGGGCTCAGGTGAAGCTCGCAGAACAGCAGGAAAAACAGTTGAGTAATATGGTCAAAAACACTCAGAACCAAAGTCCTGGGGGTGGGGGAGGAGGTAAGCCCCGGCCCAAAATGAGCAGGGAGGAGGCTATGAAGAAATTTCCCTGTCACCAGTGCGGAGAAATTGGACACTGGCGTAACGAGTGTCCTTATTTGCCTGACGATAACCCCAAAACACCTGATTTAACTCCACAGACGCAGAAAGAAAGACCAAGAAAGACTCAACCACAGGTAAAAATGGTTCAGGTGCCCCGAGCTCCTAAGCAAGTACATAAGGGAAAAAGCGCAGAGGGTGATGAGATAGAAGTCTGGGAAAGCAATGAGAACAGAAATGCAGCAACTTCGCAGTATCTGTTGAACAATACCTTCCTTTGTGATGACCAGTACTGACGGGGCCTGAGAGGGGAGGACGAGGAGTGCGTACTTGGCGCCTCCTTGCCGGTAGACCAGTCCGGACCATACATTGAAGGAAAGGTTGACGGAAATGATGTCACTTTTCTGTTGGACACTGGCGCTACCCGTTCTACTGTGAGAACAGTGGACGTTCCAAACCTACCCCTCTCGGGAGAAGCCATCCAAGTAGTGGGTGTATCTAATCAATTGATTAGTACTCCTGTTACCAAGCCCATGGAGATCTCAATTGGAAACTTTAAGGAAATGCATAGATTTGTCGTTTGTGACACCAGTCCAGTGAACTTACTGGGACGTGATTTGCTGTGCAAAATGAACTGTACCGTCTTTTGCACACCAAAGGGTGTTGAAATTCAGACCCCAGACGAAGACGGCATTTATAAATTAATGTTAATCAGACCTGACTCAGAAATTAAACGAATGACCATGCAGGATTTGCCCCAAGAACTCCAAGAAGCAGTAAAGCAAGAGGTATGGGACTTTACTGGGAAAGATGTAGGGTTAATGAAAAACGTGGACCCCATACAGATAGCAATCAAGGACAATGCGGTATACCCCAATACTAAACCCTACAGAATGAATGCAGAAGTGAGAGCTGGTGTTACCCTGGAAATACAGAAATTGCTGGAAGGAAACATCATACAGGAAGTAATGAGTAGCCCATGCAACTCCCCGATTATGGGCATCAAGAAGCCTAGTGGCAAGTACAGAGTAGTGCAGGACCTACGAAAAGTCAACAAGATAGTAGTCCCCTGCTGCCCTATTGTCCCGAACCCAGCAGTGATTCTGTATCAGATTCCCTGGGATGCTGAGTGGTTCACTGTGATAGACCTGTGTCATGCATTCTTTTCCATTCCCTTGCATCCAGATAGCAAATTTCTTTTCTCATTTGCCTTCAATGGTCACGTGTATGTCTGGAACAGGGTCCCTCAAGGGTACACAGAGAGCCCCTCTATCTTTAATCAGATCTTGAAAAAATGTTTGGAAACTTTTGTCTTACCTGGGAACTCTGTCCTAGTGCAATACATAGACGACCTCTTGGTGGCGTCTAAAAGTCATAGGGATTGTGTGATTGACACCATTGCCCTACTGAATCACCTGAGTGAAAAGGGACATAAAGTGGCCCCTGACAAATTACAGTTTTGTGCAAAATCAGTGAAATATCTGGGGCACCAGATAGAGAAAGGTGTCAGGAAAGTGACATCAGAAAGAGTGAGAATAATTCAAAAGATGCAGTTACCCCGTACTCAGAAAGAGATTAGAATGTTCCTGGGAGTGATAGGATACTGCAGGCAATGGATTCTGTGATTTGCAGTCCTAGCTAGGCCTTTGATAAAAATGACCAAGAGAGGAACACCAGATATTGTAGAATGGGATGATGAAAGCTTAACAGCCTTCACCAAACTGCGAGATTGTCTGTGTACAGCCCCTGCATTGGGAATGCCAGACTACTCCAAGGAATTTGCCCTATTTTGTGACACTCGCGATAATTGCGCGTTGTCAGTCCTGACACAAGATCATGGCACAACAAGAAGGCCTGTGGCATATTTCTCTGCCACCCTGGATCCAGTGGCTGCTGGATTACCAGGTTGTCTGAAAGCAGTAGCTGCTACCTGCGCAAGTTTAGAGTAGAGTGAGTCCATTGTCATGGGACATCCGGTAACTGTGTATGTCCCACATGGAGTGGTAATTTTACTGACCAGAACAAAGACTCAGTATCTCACCCCTAGTCGGCTGACTAAATACGAGAGGATTCTTGTTGGTGCTGCAAATGTAAACATTGTTAGGTGCAGTATTTTGAACCCTGCCACTTTACTCCCCGACCCAATGGATATGGAAGGTGGGGTGGATGATGAGCATGATTGCATTGATTTAACAGAATTCAATACCAAGCCACGTCCAGACATTAAAGAAACACCATTGCCTGTGCATGACAAGGAATTATTTGTGGATGGTTCATGTCTAAGACATGAACAAGGAGGCCTGAGTGCTGCCTATGCGGTAGTCTCCTTAACAAAAATTGAAGAAGCAGGTTATCTATTTGACATAAAGTCTGCACAAGTAGCCAAATTGATTGCTATGATAAAAGCTTGCAAAATTCGGAAAAACCTACGCATAACAGTGTATACTGACAGTCAGTACTGTTATGGGGTTGTGCATGACTTTGGCCAGTTGTGGCTACAGAGGGAGTTCCTGACTTCCTCAGGTACCCCAATTCGAAATGGAAAAGTCGTTCAAGACCTTTTAGAGGCAATCCAGTTACCAAAGGAACTGGCAGTGGTGAAGTGTGTTGCTCATAAGAAGAGTATGGACACTGTATCGCTGGGAAATGATTTTGCTGATCGAGTGGCCCAATGGTGCGCCAGAGATCGGTATATCGTAAATCCAAAACGAGGGGGGCCAGGAACCAGCTGCCAACTTCAGGTGTTTGAAGAAGTGCCTACATGGGATGAAGTGAAAGAGTGGCAGCAGGCGGCACCTTGGCAAGAGAGAGAGAAGTGGAAGGAAGATGGGTGTAGACCAAGACGTGTGGATGGTGTCATCTTGGGCCCAACTGGTATGCCTGTGTTACCTAGACATTTACTTAGCACAATGGCGAGATTGATACATGAAGGATCACACATTGGTAGGGACGCCATGATTCTAGTGTTCCAACAGACTTGGTACAGTAAAAAGTTCAGGAAAGTAGCAGAGTCCCTCTGCCAGAGGTGCCTGCCATGTCAGAGGATAAACGCAGGGAAGAAAACTGTGGTGAACTGGGAAAAATTGGGAGGTCCGGGGGTCCCTTTGTGAGAATTCAGGTTGATTTCATCACCATGCCCCGTTGTGAAGGGAAGCGATATGTCCTTGTCATGGTCTGTTTATTTTCAAAGTGGGTGGAAGCCTTCCCTACTCCCCAAAATGACGCAATGACAGTAGCTAAGTGTTTACTGAAGGAACTGATACCTAGGTTCGGGGTTCCAGTCACTATTGAATCAGATAGAGGCCGACATTTTCAGAATGAGGTGATCGACGAACTCTGTAAGGCCTTTGGAATCTCACAAAAGCTTCACTGTGCATACCGTCCAGAGGCTTCTGGAATAGTGGAACAAGTAAATGGAACTATCAAAAACAGACTAGCAAAACTGTGTGATGCAACTAAAATGACCTGGGTGAAGGCCCTGCCCTTGGTCCTGATGGGACTCAGAAGTGTTCCTGACCGCAAGACAGGCCTAAGTCCCCATGAAATCATTATGGGAAGAGTGATGAGACAAGCATGGGTGCCAGGAAGCAAACTGTTGAGTATTACTGATGATTTGGTGCTTGAATACTGCAAGAGATTGGGTGACCAAGTGCGTTCTATCTCTCGCCAGATCGGAGAAGACGCCATCCTCAATCCAACGACTCCCCTCCACAAACTGGTCCCGGGAGACTGGGTGAAGATAAAGAAACATACTCGGAAGAGCTGCCTGGAGCCAAGGTGGGGAGAGAAACGTCAGGTGATCCTGGTAACTACCACAGCAGTAAAGTGTGCAGGGGTTCCACGCTGGGTACACGCCAGCCACACCCAGAAGGTATTACCAGACGAGGAGCCTGAAGAAGAAGGGCGTCCAGCAGAGGACTCTGCAGGAGCCAGACCAGAAGTAGCTGACGACGTACAGCCCAGTACCAGTCGAGCTGCAGAATCAGCAGACGTTGGCCCAAGAATAGTTGAAAACGAACTACCAAGAGTCCAGCCTGCTGAAGGGGTCCAAGAAGCTGAGCCAGAAGTAGCTGAAGACGAGCTGCCGAGCATATGGCCAGAGGAATGGATTCCATTGATTGATCTCACTGAAGATCCCATTCGAACGAGTGAGAGACTTTGGGAAGGTAGAGAGTGGACTAGGGAGGAAAAGCAAGGCACAGGCGAAGAGCCTCAGAATCTTGAGATTCACATCAAAACTGAGGAAGGAGAAGGTCAGACAGGGACAGAACAAGTGATTGATACAGAACAAGTGAATAATACGGAGCAAGTGCTCGAGACTGAACAAGTGAAGGATACAGAACAAGTGATTGATACTCCTCCACTGACTCCTGATATCTGGAAGGGACAGACTAGACATAGCGTAATAGTTCGAGCAGAAGAAAGTCCAGAGATCGAAGTGCTTGAACAGGATCAGATAGGATTAGAAGAACGTGTTCAGGAAGCAGAAACAGAGACATTTGAAGACCAAACGCAAAACTGTCCTGAACGAGGCCAGATTAGTAACCAGGCAGAAGAAATAGATGCTAGCCCTGGAAACAGTCAGATAGAAGAGGAAGAAACTGAAACAGAATTGCCACAAACTAAGGAGAACAGGAGGGCCAGAGAAGAAAACGAAGTCCAAGTACCAACTAAAAGACTTAAGAAAAGAAAGCACATTGAGCCTGGATATATAAAGAAATTGAGACTGAGAATAAAAACGGTAGAAGAAAAACGTGCAGAAGAAAGGAGAAGTGCTCGCATAGCAGAACAACCAGAAGACACTTCCAAAAGAAGGAGTGACCGAATAAAGAGACAAAACAAAAAGTACAAGTCACCTGAATGGACACTTGTGTTGGAAGAATTTGAAGATCTTGATCTAACTGACGAGAGCGACGGAGAACCCGTCCCTGAGTACTCTGCCGAAGAAGAAGACGAGCCACCGTGAATTTGCACAAAGTAAGCTACTCGTGTAAAGTCACAAAGAGGGGTCGAGAAACTTCTTCTGAGCCAAAATGTCTGATTCAACCGTGAATGGTAGACCTAGTCGCAGCTGTTGCAAAACTTGCTGCAAGGTATGTGTCTGTAGTATAGTTGTCCTGATATTAGTTTGGATAGGACTAACAATTTTCATTCCCTTTGCTGTAAGCAAAAATACTAATATTGTCCCTACTGAAATTGTAAATACTGACAGTGAGGAGCTGACAACACAGAGTGTAGCCAGACATGAGAGAGCACTGAGACAAACAAAACAAGACTTAGAAGCATCAGATGAGGGAGAACTACATTATCATGGAGTTAAGAACAGGACACACTTAAATGTTTTCCCAAACTTGTTAATACACTATGTAGAGACTATGGAAATTGAAGATTGCTATGTCTGCATGAAGCTACCTACTTCTGTAGCTGAAGGCGTGACATACCATCACTTGCCGCTGACATATGGAATCTCCTGTAGCATTTTAGCTAGTTTATTTTACAAAAGAGGACCGTTACAGTACTATTACTCTAATAATGACGTGATCTTTTCTGAGCTTCCTATACATGGGAACTTGAATCCTGTACATACCAAAAGCGACGTGATACGATATATGGGAGACTACTTTCTGACTATTGGTGATATCGACATAGGTGACGCACACAGAGATAACTTGACTTGTTCTTTGCGTGAGCAGGAAAAGATGTTCCTGAACATGGCAGAGAAAAGGAGAATTAAAATACAAAAGAAAGCAAATGACGAAAGGCAGAAAAGACCAAGGTGGGCAGAGAACATGGAAGGCACCTCAACTGGTGGGGCGGGTCCTGCTCTGTTGCTGGATTTTGAAAAGAAAGGCAAGCTATGTCTTCACCGCGAGAAGACTAGCTATTATAATAACATTTTCATTGGTTCCAGTGAATGCGAACATAATTACAAGGTAATTGGAGGTTGGGGTTTCAAAAATGGGTCAGAGCTGTGTTTCCTGGAATTTATTATATTTGTGGGGACAAGGCTTATTTCAAATTGCCGGATCACTGGTATGGAAGTTGCTATTTTGGCATTGTCTTCCCGAAAATATACCATGTGAATGGAGTTGCTGGAAGCAGTGAAAATACTAATGGCTTAGTGCGTAGTAAAAGAGAAAGTATAGGTGAAATAATGGGTAGTATTTTCAGTGCACTGATACCTGGAGTGGGAGTGGTTCTGAACACTCACAGAATTTGCAAATTGTCCACTATAGTGGATGTGTTGTCTACTGAGACAGCTCATGGATTTCTGCTGGTCAATACCGAAATGGTTGCGATCAGATCAATGGTTTTGCAGAACAGACTTGCTCTTGATACCTTATTAGCAAAAGAGGGCGGAGTCTGCCGGATGTTGAAGGCGCAACATTGTTGCACTTATATTCCGGACAAAAGTGTGCAGCTTAAAAGATACGTGAAAAACATTACTAATTTGGCAAAGGAACTCAAACCACTCGAGGTTGACAGTGCCTGGAAGAGACTAGTAGATGGTCTCTCAAATGTAGGTCATTGGCTTGCTAGAGTAGGTAAAGGCTTATTGTTTAAGATACTGATGCCAATTGGAATTATAGGTCTTATCTTATTCTTCATATTTGTCTGTTGCAAATGTCGCAAGCACACTGGAAAGCATCAAGTGAATGCCAGAGGAGTGAAACGAAGTGTGGATGAGCTTGAATTGGAAGAAATGAATAATCAGATATACAAAAGGGTGAAGAATTCTCACCCTACCAAAGATGAAAAAGAGAAATTGAATCGTTTGCTGGAAGAGATAGAGATGTATAAGGTGTGATAAGTTGGCATCTGGTTCCACTTATTTTTGTGATGATAGTAAATATCATCAAAGAGGGGATTGATGAAGCAAAGCTTCGCATTTGCGACGTGCTTTATTCATGAACCTCGCCCGTGTGTAATCCAGTAATAAGTTGTACGTCTTACTAACGTTTATTCTATGTTTAAACGAGGTTTCCCGACGCTTGCCTATGTGTTTTACTAAAATAATTAACTCGAGTCTTTTAAAATGGCCGCTGCTTGGAAGTAAGTGTCTGCGCATGCGTCAGTCACACTCACGTGTCCTGATGTGTTCGCGGGTTTGGAGGGAAATAGTTGCGCATGCGTAATGCATAGCTTTGCCAGTAACGTGGTACTGCTCGTGCCACTGCTCTTGTGTACGTGTACATGTAGCTAACATTTAGACTGCATAAGTATATTTTATAGTGATAAGTTGAAAGTACAAACCCTGTGATGTGTTTTCATAATGTTATTTCTATGTATTAATTTGTTCTCGCTTACTTTTCATGTACCGTGGGGAATGGGGGTCTGACTGAGCCGAATGCCATCTTGGAGGGCCTTTCTGCGCATGCTCCTCCATCTAGGGAACTGACAACCTTGACTGGTGGAACTTGGCCAGCTGGCAGGGATGGGCAAGATGCTCCTGAGAACTGACCTGAAAACCCAGGAAAATGGAGCCATGTGTCCCTACTCTGCAACAATGTAAAATTGTCATTGTATTTCCCTGCAGTTTCTCATGGGAACCCCAATCTTGCTAAGCGGTACCCAAAGATGCAAATTAGGCATCCAAATAGTGTGTTATGATTGGTGTGTTACCCAAATCCTACCTAAGGACCAATCCAAATTGAGGGATTCTGACACTTTGCAACATTGGGGGGTGGTACACCGTTCCCAAACTGTATATCTACCCTGGGTTCACCTAGGGAAATTGTCCGACTTGTCTGGTTTAGCTGACCTGTCACTGACCCATCGTACTCAATAGGTGACTGAAGACACAGAGCGCTACGGAGCACTCTGTCCGAAATTGACCATAGACTAAGGTTCTACTGAACCTTAAAGGTGCTGGTAAAGCACTTTGCTGGGAGTTCGCTGATCCAATCGGGGTCTTGATCGATAGCTGCAGAGAGGGTGGAGCGCAGGCGTTGCTTCCAAACTGCGGGTGTGGTCCTGTCCTGAGCGGTCCTGTCCTGAGGGTTTGCTGTCCTGTCCTGAGGGTCCTGTCCTGATTCCTAATCTGAGGGTATCCTGTCCTGTCCTGGGTGTCCATTCTGCACCTGCTGTCCTTTGAGGGGTATCCTTCCTTGAGGGTTTCCTGTCCTTAACTGACCCGTGGCCAGGGTTTGGTTTTCACACCAGTCTAGGTAAATATCGCTCTAAAATTCTTTGAACTTGCACCTTTCTATTTTTCTGTCTTTGCTTCAATAAAGAGACACCTTTGCACATGTTGACTTTTCCATGCTTTTGCCGCAACTATTGAATCATAAAGTCATTTGCATTTTTCATAACGTGTTCCCATGTTGCCCTATCTATTAGAAATTATATTTTGCATTGCAGTTTGTCATTTCCTGATATGGTCTAGAACGGCCTTTCTTAAACTGTCCAAAGAACTTTTACCCTGAATGCATAGCGTTTCCTGTTGCATCTCATATTAGTATTTCCATGATTACCCTGACTTTATTTCTCTATAGTTATGTACTCTTCATTATTTTGATTATTGATTGTCTCATTCTTGTAAACTTAATGCTCAACGAAAACGAACTTTAGATAAAGCTTTTAAAACTTCCAGTTGTCCGTGGTCATTTTACAACAGTATTGAATGTTATTTTGAGTTGGTATTTTGCTGCCTTTCCTTTTACAGCTAGCTCCCTGATCCGTTGAGGTCATAGGTACCCGTGTCGGTGGATGGTAAGTCGGGTACGCTGAGTAATATCAGTAGGGAATTCACACAAATTGGTAGCAGCCCGTGAAGTCACCCTGTCAATGAATAGTGTGAATTGAAAGTATATGGGCCCGAAGCCGGAAACGGCGAAATTATTGGCTGGGTGACCTCGCGCGCTCTATCAGTTGGATATATTACGGCTTGCCGAGTCGTGAACAGAGACCCCCTGCCGAAGCGGGTCCGTTTGGACATCACTGATGCTCGAACCAGGAAGGAGGCGCAAACATGACGCTTTTCAGGGAAGTGCCCGTTTGCAGCTCGAGACAGCACCTACAAAGCTGAGCAGAGACTCTACATGAATTCATACCAGCCCACATGGGTTTTATTTTCCTGACTAGTTGGAGATGAGAACTCGCCCACACGGGAACTATTTCCTGGCACTACGTATCCCAGAAGGCATGTGGCGGCCACGCCTACCAGGGCGGGGATATATGAACATTGAGTGCCCAGGTGAAGTGTGCTTCTCATTTCCATTTGGGATCTACGCCGCTGAAGAAGAGATTCACTCTCGAAACGCGTCCGGCGTTCTACTCCAGGCTATGGGTGCATGAAGAGGGTCTGTGAGCAAGCTGCTGTCACGTAATAAAGAGCTTTCATTACTGAAGCCTCCTGTGGTCTCCGTTTAATGTTGGTTCCTGTTTGGTTGGATATATTACGGCTTGCCGAGTCGTGAACAGAGACCCCCTGCCGAAGCGGGTCCGTTTGGACATCACTGATGCTCGAACCTGGAAGGAGGCGCAAACATGACGCTTTTCAGGGAAGTGCCCGTTTGCAGCTCGAGACAGCACCTACAAAGCTGAGCAGAGACTCTACATGAATTCATACCAGCCCACATGGGTTTTATTTTCCTGACTAGTTGGAGATGAGAACTCGCCCACACGGGAACTATTTCCTGGCACTACGTATCCCAGAAGGCATGTGGCGGCCACGCCTACCAGGGCGGGGATATATGAACATTGAGTGCCCAGGTGAAGTGTGCTTCTCATTTCCATTTGGGATCTACGCCGCTGAAGAAGAGATTCACTCTCGAAACGCGTCCGGCGTTCTACTCCAGGCTATGGGTGCATGAAGAGGGTCTGTGAGCAAGCTGCTGTCACGTAATAAAGAGCTTTCATTACTGAAGCCTCCTGTGGTCTCCGTTTAATGTTGGTTCCTGTTTGGTTGGATATATTACGGCTTGCCGAGTCGTGAACAGAGACCCCCTGCCGAAGCGGGTCCGTTTGGACATCACTGATGCTCGAACCAGGAAGGAGGCGCAAACATGACGCTTTTCAGGGAAGTGCCCGTTTGCAGCTCGAGACAGCACCTACAAAGCTGAGCAGAGACTCTACATGAATTCATACCAGCCCACATGGGTTTTATTTTCCTGACTAGTTGGAGATGAGAACTCGCCCACACGGGAACTATTTCCTGGCACTACGTATCCCAGAAGGCATGTGGCGGCCACGCCTACCAGGGCGGGGATATATGAACATTGAGTGCCCAGGTGAAGTGTGCTTCTCATTTCCATTTGGGATCTACGCCGCTGAAGAAGAGATTCACTCTCGAAACGCGTCCGGCGTTCTACTCCAGGCTATGGGTGCATGAAGAGGGTCTGTGAGCAAGCTGCTGTCACGTAATAAAGAGCTTTCATTACTGAAGCCTCCTGTGGTCTCCGTTTAATGTTGGTTCCTGTTTGGTTGGATATATTACGGCTTGCCGAGTCGTGAACAGAGACCCCCTGCCGAAGCGGGTCCGTTTGGACATCACTGATGCTCGAACCAGGAAGGAGGCGCAAACATGACGCTTTTCAGGGAAGTGCCCGTTTGCAGCTCGAGACAGCACCTACAAAGCTGAGCAGAGACTCTACATGAATTCATACCAGCCCACATGGGTTTTATTTTCCTGACTAGTTGGAGATGAGAACTCGCCCACACGGGAACTATTTCCTGGCACTACGTATCCCAGAAGGCATGTGGCGGCCACGCCTACCAGGGCGGGGATATATGAACATTGAGTGCCCAGGTGAAGTGTGCTTCTCATTTCCATTTGGGATCTACGCCGCTGAAGAAGAGATTCACTCTCGAAACGCGTCCGGCGTTCTACTCCAGGCTATGGGTGCATGAAGAGGGTCTGTGAGCAAGCTGCTGTCACGTAATAAAGAGCTTTCATTACTGAAGCCTCCTGTGGTCTCCGTTTAATGTTGGTTCCTGTTTGGTTGTGTATATATATATATATATATATATATATATATATATATATATATATATATATATATATATATATTCAATAAAAAAAGAAAGTTTAAACCTTTGTTATAGTTAGAAAAACTTTATTTATTCTTTCTATTCAAACCAAACTTAAAATCCACAAACATTACAAACTCTTCAGTTATGGTCATACATAAAATATATAATGTATGCACCACCTTTAAATGTATATAACTTTATCCATTCTTTAGCTACAAACAAAAGTTAAAGTACACAAAAATGTAAATTTCCAAACATATACTTATACCTTTAATTTATAATTTATGCAACACCTTCAAATTCTCCATACACAGTGTGTTCAACTTGGTAGCCACACTACATCAAGATCTCGTGCCTTCACCATGCAAATCTTATACCAGTTTATATTATATCAGTTAAATCATCTGAAATAATAATATTTTAAATAATAGTTATGCAAACTTTCTGACAATATTGAAGAGCTCTTTGCTGTGGTTGGAGCTGTACTCGATACAGTCAGCTAAGGCTTTTCTCTTTGTCTCTCTCAAAAGCCAGTGGTATAGGTTAAGGGAGGTCTTAAAGGTGGTTCTGTCTGAAGTGTCCTTGCTTGTACGCCATCTTCTCTCCAGTTGCTTGCAGAGGTGTTTTGCTATCCTCAGTTCCTTGGTTTACCATCTTGCTTGATTGGTGGATCGCCTCTGTCTGCTGCTCTTGTTGGGAGTGACGATGTTGGTGCAGTTGGTAATCCATGAGTTAAAGTTTTTGACAGCTTGGTCCAGGTTTGATGTAGTGTTGAGGCATGATGTGTTGAGGGTGTCGGCCCATTGACTGTCTGATACTTTTGTAGTGTAGTTCCAATATTCCCTATAGGCTCTGCGCGTTGGAATAACATAAAGGATAGTTTGGACGTAGGACTTAGGTCGACTAGGTCTCTATTGAATATGTTAGACTTAATTATGAATGCCAGCTAGCTCAGAGGTCACTAGAAACTTTCTCGAGTAAACAGGAAAGTGTTAACTTTCCTGAATAGACAAGAAGGGATTAGTTTCTGACAACCGCATAAACATGACAACTTTGCTCCCCCCAGAATAAGGAGTATATCTCCAGAGTCGCGGAAACAATAGATTACTATTTTACTCAGTCAATCGTGCATGCTTAGTTTCACCAGAAGCGCAGAGAAATAGAGAGACGGGCGTTTTCAATAAAAGTGGTTATTTATTGAACAGTCTTCTTTCTCATGCAAGAGAAGTGAGTTGCCACAATTGCAATACTTGTCATAAAGTAAAGTGCATACAGTAAAAGGAGTATTATGAAATAATACTGTAAAAGCATGGTACGGTTTCTAAGCCATACCGTGTTTAAAATAGATAAAATATACACATAGATAAAACCATGACTAAACGTACTCAACTGGTGCTTCTAAGATACGCCTACCCCGGTGTACCTAACCTAAGCCTAGTACGTGGGAAGGAGTAAGTGAGCTGCAGTTTAAGTTAAGATAGTTTTTGCCAAGAATCTGAATCAAGAATTCTCTAAGGGTCTAATCAGCTCCATACCTTGTTTATAGAATGAAGGAGGTCTTGTATCTCGTTCTCAGGACTCGATCTCCCAGCAACCCGCAAGGGTGACTGGAAACACTGGAGCTGGATTTCTCGGCAGGAGAAAAGACAGCGTCTCTCTCAGTGCGTCAATGGGAGAGTCGGCTTCCTTCGGCACTTGCCACAGCAGGGCGTCGGGCAAGTAGATAGCTGATCTGCTCCAAACCACCGCGTGTTTGTTAGGGCAGCTGTTGGTATATTTATACCTGGAAGGTGCCGAGTTTGACGTAAGGGTGGACATAAGACGTCACTAAGAACTCGCAGTTCTTTTTAGGACTCCAGGAGTTCAAGGACAAATCAATACAGAAGCAGGGGGAATTCCCTGGCTGCTGGAGGCTTGGTTTGTTTAAGAACGCGTTGTGCTTTCTAGGAGTCTATGGGAGTAGCCTTGCCGTATTTGGACTGGATTGGCTATGACTAAATATGGATATGATTCTTATGCCTTTATAAGGATATGATTTGTTATAACCACATAAGGGCATAAATTGGGAATATTTAAATAGGGTCCTAGATACGTTCACAACACTTTACTTCAACAGTGATGAGGGCACTGGGTGGCTCAGCGATGGAGGTGTGGGGGCTGGAGATGTTGAAGTGTATGATGGAGTGGTCAGTCCAGATGGCTGTACTTGGCCCTGTTGCTGGAGGTGAAGATGGGATCCAGCATGTGTCCTTCGATGTGGGTGGGGTCGATTATGAGTTGGGTGAATCTGATGTTATTCATGCTGTCGAGGAGGCTTATGGTGCTGGTGTCAGTGAGGTAATTGGGGTGGAAATTCAGATCTCTGAGGAAGACGTAATCTTTGGAGTCAATGGTACGGGAAGCAATGAAGTCAGGGAGGACTGTGCAGAATAAGGGGCGTGGTCCAGGTAGTTGATAAGCAAGGGTGCCTCTGATGGTGGTTTTTCCACCTGTTTGGAGTTTAAAGTTAAGGTGTTCCATGGTCTGGATGGTGTCTTCTGTCTCAGTGGTACAGTGGATTTTATGCCTTTGTGTATTTTGGTGATCTGCCTTCGAGTTTGATGGTGCAGTCTCGGTGTGCGATCTTGTATCCGTTGAGTGTTGCTGTGGCGATGTTGGGAGCAGACGTGGGGGTAAGCCAGGTTTTGATGAGAAATATGACGTTGGAGGTGAGGGTGATGCTGGGGTCCAAGATCTCGGTGGTGTGTTTGCAAAGCAAGTGTGTGTTCAGGGGGAAGCAGGCATGGTGATGTGAAGTAGGTTCATTGTGATGGTTGGTTCGCATGGTGGAGGATGGTGTGTTGGTGGGCGATCTGATGGTGCACGAGAAGGAGTAGTGGGTGCAGGAGAACGGATCTACCGTGGATCATGGAGAGGTGAGGCAGCATCAGTTGTTGTGGTGTTTGTGGTCCAGGGCTAGGAGTTCGGTGGCGGTGTAGCTGCCGGGTGCAGGAGTTCCAGAGTTTCTTGCACTGGAAGTGGTCCAGGCATGGCCAGGCACAGGCAGCCTTGCCTTTGGGGTGCTTTTGGTGTGCCAGCAGCGCAGCTGCACTGCGGCCTCCATTAAGTAGGTCGTGGGAGGAGGGAGAGGCACTGGGTGGTGGTGGGTGTGGCTAATGGTAGGCAGAAATGGGCGGCGGCAAAACAAGCAGGAGAAAAAGGAGTGAAAAATGAGTCGCAATACTGAAGAAAAAGGCGCAAAAAGGCAAAGCAGAAAAGGAGGGAAATGAGGCGCAGACAAGATATGGATGAGAAAGGCACACAAAGGCAAAGTCAAAGAAGGAAGAACAGCCACAGGCATTGAGGAAGGCACATAAGGCAATGGAAAATAGCCGAAAGGCAGAGTCCGGACACAGGAACAACGAGGTACAAAGGGGATCGGAATCTGACTATTCGGGGGCCGACAGAGAGAGTGAGAGCTTTGCCTGGGACCTGCTCAATGGGTTCGCGCACTGGCCTCCACTAAGTGATCCTGGGAGGGGGGAGGGGCGCTGGGTGGGGGTGGGCGGGGCTAGTGGGTGGCAGGAAATGGGCGGCATCAAAACAAGAGGGAGAAAAAAGAGGCAAAAATTAGTCAAGGCAATGTGGAAGAAAAAGGCGCAAAAAGGCAAGGCAAAAAAAGAAGGAAAACGAGCCGCAGGCAATAAGGACAAGAAAGGCACCCAAAGTCAAAGAAGGGAAAACGGGCACAAGCAGTGAAGAAGGTACAAAAGGCAAAGGAAAATGGCCCAAAAGGCAGAGTCTGGACAAAGGAACAAGGTGGGCGAAAATCTGAATATTCTTGCGTCAACAGCAAGATTTAAAGCTGGGCCTGGCACCCTGCTCGCTTAATTGATGACCAATCAGTTTTTAGAGTCGAAACGTCATCGTCGTTCTTGACAATTGGAATTGAATATGATTGTTAATGAAAATGATACGTCATACTGTTGAGATTTGAACTCATTATGTGAAACATTGTGCTGTTCCTTTCTTCTGTTCCTTTTTTGTATACACCATGCAAAGTTTTTCTGTTATATGTATCGAGTGATCACTTGAGCACTGAGCACCTATCTAACAAAACATGATGTATGGTGTGAGTCGAACATAATCAGTTATCTTGTTTCATTGAAACAGTGGGCTCATTTGATTAGTTGGTTAATAATTCATTATCAAACATTTGTCAGTAACCTATAACGTTCATGTATTTCACTTAGAACCATTGCAGCATTATTATAGTTTCTAGTGGGATACGTTTTTCACTGCAATAAGCAGTAACAAGGGTGTTATCTCTGCAAGACAGAACATGCCCACCTGTCTGCAGATCTGATACATCTATCTAGCTGAGGCACTTGTGTGTATGCTCTCCTCTACTGCCGACCGACTCAGTTCCAGCAGTTGGGTTTGTGGGACCTTGCTGCAGTGACAAACTTAGATGCACTGATGCTGAGACCCAGATGCAGTGTTCTGCATTAGGCTCCAGTTTGATTGTGAGAATATCACTTATTTTCTTCCTGGATCACTATGCCTGGTGTGTGTGTGCCTCCATGTGTGAATTACTGTGATTTCTAGACAGAAAACCTAACTTTCATGATGTTGACTTTAACGGACATACCCTTTAGGGTTATGTTGTAGTCAATCCTGGGATTGGTTTTTGCGTCCATGTCCCACTTGGCCCCTCACAACTTCTTTCTGCAATGTGGGTTTGGGAAACATTTCATGCTTGCAGACCATTCTCCCTGGTAATTGTGGCCACATTTCCAAGTTTCTCCTTCCAATGAAGTTTGGTGTAAATCTGTTCTGCATTATTTGATGTAGAGAAACAATTTAGATGGGAATTAAAGTGAGATGGCCCCTAAGTATATTATGGCGACCTTGAACAATCTGCACGCACTTTTACAGGATTACCGTAGGTGCATGAGTCGAGTGGCTGCCAAGTTTTGTACTGTTTAGCCACAGCACCAACATTTGAGGAAATAAAAAAATCTACTTTTGTTCATATTAAGCATTTCAATTATAACGCGGACTGTGGTATTTTTTGCAGATTATTTTGCATATTACCCGAAAACAAATCATATTCTATGCCTGCCATGGATATGAAAATGTATTTCTTTGGACAGGTTTTCATTTATGTCTTATGCAAACGTAAGTATTTACACCTAGTGTGTATTTCTACCTGAGGTCCGATTCATAAATAAAGTGCAAAAACACATTTGGAGTTGTCCACTTGCATTTGAGCATTTTGTATTCTGTTGTAATTCACAGATATACTGAGTAATGCGTCGAGTCTGCTGGTGATGAGTGCGTGGGTGACCATCTTTCTGGATTCTGTGGGGATCCATCTGAATGTTTTTCAAAGCAGGCGTAGCGTGTGGAAACAAGACTGAATGACTCCAAAAAGAGTAATGTCAAAACTGACACATTGGAACCCATGACTTCTTGTAATGTTCTGACCTACAACGAGATGGCACTTTGCAAAGTCCTCTAATTTTCCACCAGAGCTCCACAGAGACCAGGGGCACTACAGGAAGTTCTTATAATAAATAGTATGGCTGACCACTAGCAGATAATTAAATATAGAGTGGTTCTGTCGGGTGGCAAAACAACTAATTCGCAAATGCTGTCTACATACAATGCAGAAAACCTCCCTCTGACAAGAATTCACAACAGGTTCTTACAATCAATGAAGAGAAAGCCTGTATCAAACCGAATTTATCTTTATGTTTTTCAAAGTTCATTCAAAACAACACATACCTGACTGTCAATGTCTTATTAAAAGTGCAAGTGCAGTAAGTGACAATAGTGAATAGTGATCACGTGACACATACAATATGTACAATAATCAATTTCAATAGGAACGATCTATACAAATATATACAAATTTGACTTTCATAAAGGCCATCCACTAATATACATTTACAGAATCCTAATTTATTTCTTGTCAGTTTGTCGGGATTCTGAAATATTGGGGCCAATCAGGAAATAGACATTTCCTGATTGCCCCCAATATTTCAGTGTCACGTGATCACTATCCACTATTGTCACTTCCTGCACTTGCACTTTTAATAAGACATTGACAGTCAGGTATGTGTTGTTTTGAATGAACTTTGAAAAACATAAAGATACATTCGGTTTGATACAGGCTTTCTCTTCATTGATTGTAAGAACCTGTTGTGAATTCTTGTCAGAGGGAGATTTTCTGCATTGTATGTAGACAGCATTTGCGAATTAGTTTTTTTGCCACCCGACAGAACCACTCTATATTTAATTATCAATTACCCAGGTTCTGAGGGACACAGGGTCAACCCCGGTTTTTTGAAAAATTGACCACTAGCAGAGCCAACCTGTAAAGGGTTTAAATAAAGTTGGTGATCCTCGTCATAAGTAAATTTACAGACCAGGGCAGGCTCAGATCTATCAGTGAAGCTAAAAGCAGACAGGATGGTACGGAAGGAGCAATTCGACTCATGAGCTTAAATCACTACCTCTAGGGCCAGATGTAGGTAATTGCGATTTGCCTACTCTTAAATACCGAATCATACCGAATCGGTATTTAAGAGTAGGTAAATAGGAAGCAGGCAGATGTAGGTAATCTTTATTTTGCAATTACCGAATCGGTAAGATTCGGTATTTACCGGTATTTACCGATTCGGTAAATACCGAATCGGTATTTCCCATTGATTCCTAAGGGCTTCAAGGCCCATAGGAATCAATGGGAAATACCGATTCGGTATTTACCGAATTGGTAAATACCGAATCCTGGCAGGGGGAACGGGGTGTCACTTTGACACCCTGTAGCACCCCAATTGCAGGCTTGTGTACCATGTGGCACACATACATGCCCTAAGGGCATGTCTGTGTGTCACATGGCATAGGTGTACATGCACAGATGTGCATGTACACTGGAATTCGGTATTTTACCACCCAATAGGATTGGGTGGTAAAATAAGACATCCTAAGGGCCTGTGGCACTGCAAACTGTGCCACCTACATATGGATTTACAGTGAGGGTCTGTGAATTCTGAACATGTGGGTTCCATTTTGTGTATGGCAGCCATTTTGTGGTTGCCCTCACATAGGCCGATGATTGTGGCTGAACTAGTCTTTTAAGGACATGTACACCTTAGCTCGAGTTCATGCTGACTTCTGTTTGACCTGAGTGAACTGACCCTGTTGCCTGAAGCTGACCTTGTTAAACCAGTTCCTGCCCTTTAGCTGATCAAGATTAAGGATCAGAGCACAGGACATCATAAAGTTTTACTGCACACAACCATGCCTTATCCTACTTCTATCTGTTTCTGTTTCTTCTTTTATGGTCTATTTACGATATGGGTTGTGGTCCTTTTCATTATGGGTTTGTCCGGCTTGTCTAAAGAAGAATGTTGGGTTTGTTCAATGATTGATTATGGGCTGGACAACTGTAAAATGGGTAAGCATGAGCGGATTTTGCGTATTGGCAATCCGCGGATTTGCGGATTTCGAAAATACGCAAAATCCGCGGATCCTAGCGTATTTTTTTTGTTTTTGTGTTCGCACGGGTTTCTGCAAGTTCGCGAGGGTTTTATTGTACAAAACGCTCGCAAACGTGCAGAAACCCGTGCGAACACAATGTGCCTGGGTATTGCGCTCGTGAAAGTCAAGGATGCAAAGTCTATCCAGCATCACAGCTGATTTTCGACGGTAGATTTGGGAAGAAGGCACATCTGCCCAGCCTTGACAACGCTTACGATTGTTTTTGGGCTGATGAATGAGTCACTGAATTTAAGCTTCAACTAGGGCACATGCTTTATTGATATCTGTAAGTGCTTCCTGTTGAGGTTTAATTTTTGTGCCAGGACCATCGTGCCAGAATGAACCCTGCCCTTCATATTTATTCAAGAAGACGCCACCGTTTTGTGCCATACCTCTACTCAACTGGAGTACTTTCTACTGGATAATCAGTAAGTGCTACCTCGTTGGGTAAATGTATAGTGCTTTTACTATACTACAGCTTCCTAAAGTGCCAGAGAGTTGTCTACAGCGACCATGTGTGTGTTACTATGCAATCACCCCGAAGGGCGCAGGGGTCCCTTGAGTGAGCTGCTGTTGTAATTTACAATGGCGCCAGCAAGCTGCCAGCGCCGTTGTAAAATTGTTACAAAGTTAGCTTGCACAGGAAGCACTTAGATAAAATAAAGCAGCACCTGCTTCGTTTTATCTAGTGGTTCCTGTGCAAGCTAACTTTGTAACTATTTTACAACGGCGCTGGCAGCTTGCTGGCGCCATTGTAAATTAGTTACATGAGTGGGGGTTCAACTTTTGAACCCGTTACGTCCGCGCGGATTTTTTTTTTCGGATTTTGTGGGAAATCCGTAAAATACGCGGATTGCGGATTCCCCAAAAATCCGAAAAATCCGTGGGCGTAACGGATTTACCGCTCATGCTTAAAAATGGGTTTGTCGTTTGGCAGACCTTGCATGTCCATGTTAGGCATTTGTTGCATGCTTGCAAAAGCAAGGACTGCCCCTTACTTTTATGCTGAGTTTTGTAACCCTGAGCATATATAAAGCCTCTGTTCTCTGTACTCCTCAGACTACCTCATTCAGTTGCTACGGTTTCTGTGTGACGTGGCCTCACTTATTACATTTAATAAAGATGTCTTTTCATATTTTCAGCTTCTGTGCCAAGTTCTTTTTTCTATTAGTAAGTATTCCCTGAGAATGAAGACTACATTTCTTCAAATGGCGCGGCCAACGTGGGCTTCATCAGAGAAGTGACTATCTGTGGGAGTGATCTTGTCAGAGGACTGAAATCTACTGAGGAGGACAGAACAGGATTCTACTAAGGAGGTACTCTGTGCACAGGGATTCTGGAGATTCTTTGTTTCTGCAGCCCAGTATATTTCTGATCTTCCTGATTTTGATCCTCCACATGATGTCACTCCTGACTGAGAACCTTTTTGGCGTGAGTATCCTAAAAAAGACCGTTAGGTCATGTAGAACTTGACAGTTAGAATTTGGATAACCTTTTGATTAATAAGAATAAGAAGTACAAGTGGGTCGCTCCCACAATATTGTTTGGTTTCTTGGTTTTGATTTGGTTATTGCAATTACCAAAGCCGAGGGGCTCGTATATTTGTGAGTATATTGTTTTTGATAACCCCTTGAAGTTTGAAGCTAGATTAGTGAGCTATAAGATGCCTGGTCTTAGCAAATTTAGGACTGTAACTTTGGAATTTTGGAATTTGTGTTGGCCAACTTTGGATTTGTATAGGTTTGTATATGCGAATTGCAATTTGTGTAGAACAGGTAATGAGGAGAATTTTCTTTATTTGGTTTAGTTGAATGGTGCACGTACGAAAAGTACATTAAGCACTACATTGATTATAATATTGTATATTTTGCAATATTTTTGGCATGGCTGTTTAAAAGCTCATATAGAAGTATGTGTGGCTTTATTTGAAAGGTACCATGTTGTGATGTGAAATTAAATAGCCGGCTCTCCTAGAAGGAATACCTAAATACGTAGGTATACAAACATATTTCTTCCTTGGTGATTCTGCATCCCCAGGGAATTAAAATATGACATAATACAAAACAAGGATCCTTTGTTCTGCGCAATTTTATAAATGAAGATATGCAGAGCGATTTTCTGGTGTTCTGCCAGCCAAAGCTAGTGAATTGAGTGTGTTTTGGCTTCTTGGATATGCAGCAGTCTGTTTTTGCAGTCTTTTGGAACACTATTGAGAAGCGTTTCTTGTAAATATGACTTACAACTAGTATTTGCAAATGGTTTGGTTTAAGTACAGTCTGTGGGCTGTCCTTTATTTTTGTTCTGAGTATTGATTTGTGGGTTAAATGTGTGTTTAAATGTCTATGTGGTTTTCCCATTAGTGCAACTTCTGTAAGTACATAGGTTTGGCGCTATTTATGAAATGCATGGCTAAAGCACGCCGTATTGTGTGTCCTGAGTGTTTCACCCCTTTCTGTTTATGTCTGAAATGAGCTCAAATGTGTGTTTGTGGTTTTTTTATGTTTTCAGTCTATTAAGCAAAATGTCTAAATGCTTAAAAAAATAAAATGAAAATTCACATTCACTAGGAATAAAAAGGCCCCCAAAAACGAATGGTGTGTTTTTGTAGAAAAAACAACTTATAGCATTTCTTCATTATTTTGTATTACAGGAAGACATTTCAATTAAGGGTGTCCTCTCTTTAAGCATTTGTGTACGCATATTCTTGGGTCTGTTGCTAAATAAAAATTGTCCTTTTTAGAAAGAAAGATGTGGCGCCAAATTTTGTTATGTTTTAAGTTAGGCTTCTGTGCTTAGGCTTATAAATGAATGTGTCTAAAAATGATAGGCAAGGGATGCAGCTTGCTTTTATATGTGGTATTATCAAAAAAGATTGGGTTTATTAAAAATAATTATTAAATTATGAAAAATAATTATTAAAAATAAGTGCTACAAAATTTGTTTTTTACTATTCATGAAGCTTAATGCTCATACTGTGACCTCCTAGCATTATAATTTAATTTGAGTTGTGTTGCACTGCATAATGAGGACATTAGCATATGACATCTCACTTAGCGCAGGCGTAAAAAAACTCATTTTTCTAAGGATTTGCATGAGATATGTCTAATGTCTAATATCTGTAATGTGTAAAGAACATTCTGAGGATGATTAATATGTAATATACTTATAGGCTATTTAATTTTAAGTGCCCCAAATATCAAAGTCGAATTTGGGTATTTTTGCCATTTATAATAGCTTTAAAGTGCTTTTAGGCTTCAGTGAATGCATACATTTAGGTATAATACAAATTTGCAGGCTGTCCTCATTTGGGGCCCGATGTAGGTGGCCATTACCGTCGGTAACGGCCGAATTCGGCCGTTACCGACCGGTAAATGGGTCATTGAGATGTAGGGGACCTTCTTTACAGAATTGGTAAATTTACCGATTCTGTAAAATACCGAATCGGTAATTTTACCGATTCGGTAAATCTCACATTTAGGTGGCACTGCAAAGAGTGCCACAGGCCTTTAGGAGTCGGTATTTTACCACCCAATCCAATTGGGTGGTAAAATACCAAATCCAGGTGTGCATGCACATCTGTGCATGCACACCTGTGCCATGTGGCACACAGACATGCCCTTAGGGCATGTCTGTGTGCCACATGGCACACATGCCTGTAATTGGGGTGCCAGAGGGTGTCAAAGTGACACCCCCTGCACCCTTGCAAAATTCGGTATTTACCGATTTGGTAAATACCGATTCGGTAATGGCCATTGATTCCTATGGGCTTCAATGCCCATAGGAATCAATGGGCATTACCGATTCGGTATTTACCGAATCGGTAAATACCGATTCCTTCCGATTCGGTAATTATAAAAATAAAATTACCTACATCTGCCCTCCTCTTTTTTACCACTTCTTAAATACCGATTCGGTATGAATCGGTATTTAAGAAGTGGTAAAAAAGATTTACCTACATCGGGCCCTTGGGGTTTGCTTTTAAATGCCCCAGTGAGATTCATTTAAGGTTGATGAAATAAGTACCATTGCAACGAGCACTTGTTCTAAAACTGGTATGTGTGTTATTAGGTTCTGTGAATTATTCACAGTAAATGTTGTTTAATAATCTGGAAACAGAGATAATTTTTTAGCGCCTAAAAAGGAGACATTATTTTTCAAAATAGAGTGAATTATTGCAGGTTAGGAGGAATTAGGAAGGCCTTTTGCCTTTGTCAGCCTCAGAATGAGCAGAGGGTGGGGGCTAGTAGAGCTGCAGAGGCTTGCTCAAGTCGCGCTGAGGTGTTATCTTTAGTTTCCCTGTAAACAATGGAAGGAGGTGTCATGTTGACATTTGTGACCTTTTAAATTAGGGCCTTGTCTCTGTGAAATGCAGAATGACCTTGCTAAACAGGCCTCTAAAGGGAGTGTTTTCTGGTTTCTCCATAAGAACAGTTGCTTTTATTTGACAGAAAATGAGGTATTGCATTAAGTTTTACACAGAAAATAAGAGGAAGCTCTTTATTCAACTTTTGAAGGCTACATGCCTAAGTGAGAACGATTTGCCAATTAAGAATTATTTTTCAAAGTGGAAATTGTGGCAAAAAGCTAACATGGAGTGTCAGCGAAAGAATTTTAGTTTTAGTTTAATGTTGCAAGCTGACCGACAAGATGATAACAGTTAAGTAATGGAAATTTATTTTTGTGTCTGTTAATGTGTATCATGCTTTGTCTTCTGATTACAAGTTATAAAGGATATTTGTTTGTTATGAAAAATGTCTCTTTTGTGTGTTGTATTTTTATTTTTTTTGGCTTCTGCCCGCAGATCATTCATGGATTGTTCTGAGTGATTTTAAGGCTGACAAGACACGTGAGTTTGGTTGGTTGAAATGAGATGTGTTTTTGCGTAACTCCTTTGGAAAGAAATGTCCATGCGTTTTTCATGTTTGTGTATTTGGTTCTATCATGAATTGTTCTTGCTGGTTCTGTGTGTCTGAAAGTTGTATTTGACAGCAGATATCCACTAATTGGTGATCCACTGTCAAAAAGGAGGGTAAGGATTTTAAACCTGACACGGTGTTATGCGTCACCTCTCATTTATATATGCTATTGTTTTGTCTATGCTTTTTGTGCTTGATATACAGCAAGTATATCTGATGGCTTGACATGTCCGTTGTTTGTGTTTTTTTTGCATGTTTTTTGTTTTATGTTGCTGCTTATGATACTATTACAAGTTTACCTGTGTTGTGAAGGGATATACATGACGATGTGTATCCTGTACAACAGCTGGGTGAATTTGCGCTAAATTTCACAGTTATGATATTTTTTCATCCTGTGAGCAAGACAGACAACACTTCACCAGTGCAAGTCAAATTTGGCTATAATGGTATCTGAACAAAAATAAAAAAGATATACAGGAAACAAGGTTTCACCTACAGTCACGTTACTGTCCCCTTTCCTGTAAGGAACAAGCAGCCCTAAATTTATGTATCCTGAATTGGACGTAAGGATAAATTGTAGATCTGTGACTTTTGTGCATGGTGACCTAATTTTTATATTACATTAGTCAGTTTTGTTCTGCTACCTAAGTAGTGTATGGCTTTGTACCATAAAGGAAACAAGGTTTCATTTTTCTACCTGAAGAAGGAACTGGAACATTAGCTGAGGTTACCGTATATGGTGTAGCAGCCAGCGGTAGAGTTAAATTTGTGAACTATTTTGACGTTTTGTGTATCATCCATACTCTTGGTATTGTGTTACATGCTTGACTATCACCCAAGTAGTAGTAGTAGTAAAATCTTTATTCGGGATTCATTTTCCATGAATTACCATAAAAGCATTTTTACATTTCATTTACAAACATTTTAAAAAGAAAGTGCTTTCTAATCATTACAGTTTATCATAAAATTACTTAAGTAGGACAATTTAGCTATTGTAGTTCTGGAAATTGACCCTTGACTTAAAAATACATTTTAGGAAGGTGCTGACGACTTTACAAGTATATTCTGAGCTTAAAAATTGTAACCTCAACATTGCAGGACGACATTTACGAAGTCCAAAACTTTTCAACAATGGGGTTAAAAAAAGTCTTTGGTGGACAGAATAATATTTACAAAACAAAACGGTATGTATTGTTGATTGTTCAGATATTCCATCACAAGGACAGGGGATTAAACTCTCTTCCCAACTGTTTCTAATTGGGAATGCTACTATCCCGTGGAAAATGTTCAATCTGAATCTCGTTAGTAAGAATCGTTCGAACTGCGAGACAACATAGGTTAAGTATGGTTCCATTTCAATGGTCGTCATAACTGCCAAGGAGTGCTGTACTGATGGTTTTTTGATCTCCTCAGTAATACGTAGTTCTTCAAAGTGGCTCAGCGCCTTTGCCTTGAGCTCTTTCTTGGGGATTCCGGCTATAGTTTCAGGATTGTAGTAAAAGTCGGCCATTCCTAGATCAATGAGGAGATTTTTAACGTAAGTTAGCCAATCTATATTTTCTACGTGGTCAAGTTTCATACAGTCCGCAACAATAGCTTTAGTTAAAGAATTCTTTGTTGAGACCCATATTCTACGCCATAGGAGTACAGGTTCAATTTTGGCCAGGTCCTCAATATGTGGTAGTCCCAGTTCTGTGTGAGAGGCAAGAGTAGATACTCTTTTGGGCACTGACAGTAAGAATCTTATGAAGGTGTTCTCTGCAACCTGCAGGGGTTTAGTATGTTTGTGGCCCCATAAGCCCGCCCCATAAAGTGCAATTGAGTGGCACTTGGCTCTGTAGATTTGAAGAAGTTCAACCGGAGGTTTCTTCCCTAGTTTCTGGGCAAATTTCATGAGGGCGGCGATAGAGCGCAGAAGTTGGTGTTTACGCGCTTCTATGGCCGCTCTCCAGTTGATCTTCCTATCTATCATAATTCCCAGATAGGGATATTGGGAAGTAGTTTCTAGTTTTACGTTGTTTAAGAAAATGGATTTTTCGTTTTTCTTAACGCGCCCTGCTGTCATAACAAAAGTTTTCTTAATATTTATGAGGAGATCTAAGTCACTCATAAATTTCGCATAGCTATTCAAAGATTTTTGTAGCTCGCGAGGTGTACGTGCTATGATTACCGCGTCATTTGCATATAAGAGCGCAGGCACCAGTCGATCTTTGACACGGGGCAGGTCCTGGCCCCCCCGTAACATCTCTACCTCAAGGCCGTTAGTATAGAGGGAGAAAAGAAAGGGGGCCAGGACGCATCCTTGCCTGACGCGGCGCTCTACTGAAAAGGAATCTGTCAGTTCGCCCCGAACTCCATATCGAACTCTCGCAGAAGCGTTGGAGTAGAGCTCTCTAAGAAAGGTCACAAGGGCCTCATCGATTCCCATTTTTGACAAAACTGACCAGAGTTTTGCAAGGCTGACGCAATCAAAGGCAGCAGAGAGGTCCACATATACCATGTAGAACCTCTCGCGCTTTGCTAGAACATACTTTCCTATCAATAAGGCCAGGTTAAGGGCTTGTTCTGTTGTTCCGTGGCCCTCTCGGAAGCCATACTGGATATCCGAGAGGGACCCGGTCTCGTCCACCCACTCCTGCAGACGCTGGAGAACCACTCTGCCCAGTACCTTACCCAGTGAGTCCAGGAGGGAGATTGGACGGTAACATGTTGTTTCCTCTCTGTTTCCCTTCTTAAAAATTGGGACCAAGATTGATTGGGTCCATGATATGGGCAATCCACAAGCCATTGCTGCATCAAACACCCTTTTTATTATTGGTGCCCAAAGATCTAATCTGAATTTTAAAAAATCAACTGGAACCCCATCCGGGCCTGGGGCTTTTCTACTCTTACTGGCGTTTAGAGCATTTATTACCTCAGATAGATCGACTGTCACTGGAATTGGGAAGGGGTTATCCACATTTGCATTATCGTTTTTCCCACCATCGTCTGCTACTGGTGGTTTGCGGAAAATCCTGGAAAAATGGTTTATCCAAGATTGTTCCTCAATAGCTACATCGAGGGTTGGATGGTCTGTTGAGTCTATCAGGAAAGGTGCTTTAACTACTTTCCAGAATAAGTCACTGTTTTTATTTAGCGAGCTTTCATGGAGCTGATCCCATAGCGCCTTTTTCAGCTCTTCTTTTCTCATTTTACAGGCCAATTTGTAAACTATTCTCAAGTTCCTAACCCTCTCTTTGTCTCTTTTTGGTTGTGATAATGCTCTCTTTAATTTTTTATGAGCTGCCGAACAATCATGGTTAAACCATCTGTTTCTTTTTTCTGTGATCCCTTTCTGTTTTACAGTAAGGTGTTCGTTTACTTTACCCAGGATTATATTAAAATGGGATAGAACTTCGTCATTGGGTACCTCCATGTCTAAGCACTTCATAATTTCTGTTTGTGCTGCCTTTACAACCTTACTTGTCAGGAGAGTTGGGTCAGTCTTCCCCCACCCTAGAGTATAGCAATTTGTTCTTGTAAGCTGGATATTATTCTGGGAGAGGGTAGACATTAGGATTTGGGCTGATAGCTGAGGTTGATCCAAAGTTAGATCAAAAATTAAGGCCGAGTGGTCACTTAATGTGTTGGTTTTTACTCCGAAATTCACGATCTTATTTTCAAGGGTCGCTGTAGTGAGAATGTAGTCAATTGTAGTTGCACTACCCCTACCAAGATATGTGGGGTCGAGCTTCCCAAGTAGAGGGTTTATTTGGTTCAGTATTGTTAGATCCAAACTGGACATGGACTCATTTAAAAAATCTCCCACCGCTGAGTGAGAGAAGTGGATTGTTTGCTCCTCCGATCCATGTCCCAAACCACAGATGTTACTATTGTGTTTTTCGCATGGGTGGAGGTTAAAATCGCCTCCCCAAATAATACTCAATGGTTCTACCCCTGGCATAAGTTTCATATCACTACTTAACTTCTTGCGTAGGACCCCCAGTGTTTTTAGTCTATCATTTCCCGCCAAATTGTCATAAAGGTTGACAAAAAGAATGGTCCTATTTGTTTTAAATGTCAGTCTCAGGATCTGATAGTGGGTCTCTAAGCTAATTGGGGTAACAACCAAACTAACTATTGTGTTCGATATATAAGTTGTCAACCCACCTTTAGGTCTCCCATGGATTCCTGCAATCCCTGGTGAAAAATATGTTTTATATCCTATCAGGTGCATTTCTTTTGTGAGCCAGGTCTCCTGTACGGCTAAAATTTGACGATCATTACCAAACTCTACGATGCTTCCAGACAGGATTTTTTCACGAAGGCCAGCACAGTTCCAGAACATAATTTGAATTTTTTCTCCTCTCGTGGATCTATTTATCCTGTTTGCAGTCCTATCTGTAATATTTTGCGCACATCCCAGCACCTCCCCGTTGTGCACCTCACTGGATAGAATAGGTGGGACAGTATTGTTATTTCATCTGATTGAGTTGACCCTAACTCTCTCTGGTGGTTGATTGATTTTTGCCAACTGGGTTTGATCATCTATGGTGTGGGTTCGACCCAAATTTTCTGGGGGAATATCGGCACGTAGGGTGTCTTCTTTTAACCTAGGGCAGACTTTGGGTTTACTATTAAGTCAATCCAGTCCATCTAGATCACTAAATGCTGAAAAGTGGTTAAAAGTTGGGACATTGAATTCTAGGAATGGTGATTGATGATTGTTATTCAAATTACCCCAGTATGACTGAGGGTGAAATTGTTGTGATGGTAGATTAAAAAAGTGATTCTTGGTAGGTTGGTGACGTACTTCTCTCCACTCCGGACAGTATCTTCTCGTTTGACATTGTCTGGGGTTGTTTAACAATTCTCGTGGGTAGAAGTAATTAACATAGTGTGTGGAGATAGTGTCTCCACCCCTGGGCTCATACCAATCTCCTAATGTTCTGACCACCCTATGGTCCTTGAAGTTAATAATTATAACGTCTCCCTTTTTATCTTTTGGCCTTGAGCCCACCCACACCGCTCGCCTTTCTGACAGGATTTCTCCGTTTATGTGTGCGGAAAGGGGTCTATTCTGCCTCAACCAGTAAATGGTTTTATTTTTTAGTGCATAATAGTTTTCTCTAGCCCCTTCTCTTAGCTCTGGAACTCCTGTCAAGATGATCGTGTATGGAGCTGAGCCCGGGGTTAAATCAACTGTCCTACGTCTTGGACTTTTTGAGTATTGTGTTGACTGCACCCCCGATCTCTGCTTGATAGATTATTTGTAGACAAACTGGGTTTTACTGTTGGTGATGGAAGATTTAATTGTGTTAAATTGTTTGTCACAGGAAGAGTTAAGCCTGAGACCTGTAAAGGGTGAGGTGATGGATTAGTAGGTTTTGTAATTTTGCTATGTGGCACTTGAGGCGGATTAACCGTGGGAGGGTGTAAGTGGGAATTATCTGTGATCACCAGGGGAGGGTCTGGGTTGCGTTGCACAGCTTGTGGGGTAGGGTGTGAGGTAGAAGAAAGTTTGGGGTCGGTAAGTCTATCCCGACTGGTGACCGCTGCTTTCAGACTGGTCAGTGTGGCTTCTAAAATAGTGAGCCTAATCTCCACCTTTTTTATAGGCTCACTAATAGGGAGGAGCAAAGATCTAAGCAGGAATTCAAGGTTACCAGTGGAAGTTGAGGGTGGTAGGTCATTGATTAAATTAATCGTTGGAGTTTCCACAACATCAAGAGTATGGACAGCTCCAACGAGGGGCGAACTGTACACTTCGTCTGCTATTCGATCATGCTTTGGAGGTGGCTTTAGGCCTTTTCCGAAATCAGAATGGGAAATTTTTGATTTAGCGTGACCTCCCCTCGTTTTTCTTCTTCGCTTATTGGGGGGGGAGCATAGAGCTTGGCATCGGGACATGATTTTTGTTTACCTTTCCCAGTAGTGGCTGATTTGCTCGGTAGGGTAGGTTGTGAGATTAAATCAATGGGGTCTCTGCTGGGGCTGATTGAATCAATCACCGTGGGCGGTTGCTCTGTCGGTGCACTGAGGGGAGTGGTAAGGTTTCTCAGCAAGAGCGGGACGCCCTCCTCAGATAATGGGCCCTCGCTGACAAAGAGGGACTCACTGTCTTGAGGAGTGGAAAAATCAATTAATGGTCTATTTTTCAGATTTTCGATCGACCGACGGCGTTCAGCCCTGCGCTCGGCCATAGAGGAGTCTTTGTCCCCGCCGCCCGGTGTTCGTGCAAAGTACACGTCCAATGTCCTATTTTTTGTTGTTCCCCCCGCCTTTACCGTGGACCCCTCGGGCGCTGGAGAAGGCATGTCCAATATGTGCTATCCTTTAATGGAGATAGCGGCGATATGGTCAGGAGGGTGAGCCCAGCCCAGGCTCCTCAGGCCTCTGAGGGCCACAGAGGGCCCGCCCTTTGCCTGGGCTTAGCCCCGGGCGCTCCCGCGCGCTCCCACGCAGCGTGTTAAGCTGGATCTTATAGAGGACTTTTGAGGTGGGTTGGGCTGGGCTGGGCGGGGCGGTCAGGGAGAGCGGGCCAGCTGACACGGCCTCAGTCAAACCGGGGCTCCTGGGATAATGAGTCCCGGTTGATGCTCGCAGCCCTGTCTCACGCCCTGCACCCAGCAGTTCACAACGCTTCACTTCCCCTCTCCTGTCGAAGCGGGACCCGCGAAGCGGGTACCGCGAGGCGTGGGCTCTGGTCCTGGAGTAAAGCTAGACCTGGAATAAAAGCAGCCGGATAAGTCTCAATAGAATCCCAGAGTGGAGCAGGCAGCAACGACTTTTGAGGTGGGTTGGGCTGGGCTGGGCGGGGCGGTCAGGGAGAGCGGGCCAGCTGACACGGCCTCAGTCAAACCTGGGCTCCTGGGATAATGAGTCCCGGTTGATGCTCGCAGCCCTGTCTCACGCCCTGCACCCAGCAGTTCACAACGCTTCACTTCCCTCTCCTGTCGAAGCGGGACCCGCGAAGCGGGTACCGCGAGGCGTGGGCTCTGGTCCTGGAGTAAAGCTAGTCCTGGAAAAAAAGCAGCCGGATAAGTCTCAATAGAATCCCAGAGTGGAGCAGGCCGCAACGACTTTTGAGGTGGGTTGGGCTGGGCTGGGCGGGGCGGTCAGGGAGAGCGGGCCAGCTGACACGGACTCAGTCAAACCGGGGCTCCTGGGATAATGAGTCCCGGTTGATGCTCGCAGCCCTGTCTCACGCCCTGCACCCAGCAGTTCACAACGCTTCACTTCCCCTCTCCTGTCGAAGCGGGACCCGCGAAGCGGGTACCGCGAGGCGTGGGCTCTGGTCCTGGAGTAAAGCTAGTCCTGGAATAAAAGCAGCCGGATAAGTCTCAATAGAATCCCAGAGTGGAGCAGGCAGCAACGACTTTTGAGGTGGGTTGGGCTGGGCTGGGCGGGGCGGTCAGGGAGAGCGGGCCAGCTGACACGGCCTCAGTCAAACCGGGGCTCCTGGGATAATGAGTCCCGGTTGATGCTCGCAGCCCTGTCTCACGCCCTGCACCCAGCAGTTCACAACGCTTCACTTCCCCTCTCCTGTCGAAGCGGGACCCGCGAAGCGGGTACCGCGAGGCGTGGGCTCTGGTCCTGGAGTAAAGCTAGTCCTGGAATAAAAGCAGCCGGATAAGTCTCAATAGAATCCCAGAGTGGAGCAGGCAGCAACGACTTTTGAGGTGGGTTGGGCTGGGCTGGGCGGGGCGGTCAGGGAGAGCGGGCCAGCTGACACGGCCTCAGTCAAACCGGGGCTCCTGGGATAATGAGTCCCGGTTGATGCTCGCAGCCCTGTCTCACGCCCTGCACCCAGCAGTTCATAACGCTTCACTTCCCCTCTCCTGTCGAAGCGGGACCCGCGAAGCGTGTACCGCGAGGCGTGGGCTCTGGTCCTGGAGTAAAGCTAGTCCTGGAATAAAAGCAGCCGGATAAGTCTCAATAGAATCCCAGAGTGGAGCAGGCAGCAACGACTTTTGAGGTGGGTTGGGCTGGGCTGGGCGGGGCGGTCAGGGAGAGCGGGCCAGCTGACACGGCCTCAGTCAAACCGGGGCTCCTGGGATAATGAGTCCCGGTTGATGCTCGCAGCCCTGTCTCACGCCCTGCACCCAGCAGTTCACAACGCTTCATTTCCCCTCTCCTGTCGAAGCGGGACCCACGAAGCGGGTACAGCGAGGCGTGGGCTCTGGTCCTGGAGTAAAGCTAGTCCTGGAATAAAAGCAGCCGGATAAGTCTCAATAGAATCCCAGAGTGGAGCAGGCAGCAACGACTTTTGAGGTGGGTTGGGCTGGGCTGGGCGGGGCGGTCAGGGAGAGCGGGCCAGCTGACACGGCCTCAGTCAAACCGGGGCTCCTGGGATAATGAGTCCTGGTTGATGCTCGCAGCCCTGTCTCACTCCCTGCACCCAGCAGTTCACAACACTTCACTTCCCCTCTCCTGTCAAAGCGGGACCCGCAAAGCGGGTACCGCGAGGCGTGGGCTCTGGTCCTGGAGTAAAGCTAGTCCTGGAATAAAAGCAGCCGGATAAGTCTCAATAGAATCCCCAAGTAATTTCTTGTTCTTCCTATAGATTTTTCTTTTGTCATTTCTCCCCTAATTGATGTCACATTGTGCCTAGTTATTGGGGGTTTTAGCTGTGTCCTAGTTCTATTTCCCTTTTCCATATTCCTTTCACCAGATAGCCCATTTTTTATTGTTGGTGTATCATTCAGGTTCACACTTCCAGATTGCAGTAATGTACTAGGAACCCCATATTATGTATAAATCCCTTTTGTATAACTAGACTGGTTTTTAAGAATTTTCCTTAGGCCTACTTTGATGTTTTCCAGTCTGACTGTCAGGGTAGTGATGGACTGGTTAACTGACTTGATACTATAGTAAGACAAGTTTTCCACCTCAATAGGAGACACCTTATGTTTTTTTGAATATGACAAATTCAATGCCTATTCTAATTTGGTTTTTAGTTCCTTTTTTCTGCTGCTTTAATTTTTGATGGACCAGATGTGTTTTAATAATGGAAATACCAGGACTCTCTAGTTCTTGTCTTTTGTTTCCACATTTGATCATTAGCCTTTGTATTGTATAGTGCACCTGATGCACAGTTATTAAAAGGGAGGTATATACATGTCCCTGATAATCTGTATCATGTGATTTCTCTTTTGAGATGTTCCGATAAGGAATTTAGGAACACCTAGACTTAATCATTGGGGGAAAAAAATGTGTTTACCCCATTAGACGATGTCACCATGCGTGAGGACATCCATTCAGATAGAATCCCCATGTCGGTATCTACCCTTAGATGGTAGAGGATATGCTTTCACACGGAAAACCAATTGAAAAGGCTAGAGGCACTGTTTTTCCTACTGCCTTTGTCTTTGTATTGCTTTTGAGAATGACAGTGTGTTCTAGAACAGAATTGTCTCATGGCGTATGGCCACTCCCTCG
Source organism: Lissotriton helveticus (assembly GCF_964261635.1). NCBI lineage: Eukaryota > Metazoa > Chordata > Amphibia > Caudata > Salamandridae > Lissotriton > Lissotriton helveticus. The sequence goes on along the minus strand of NC_136069.1, from coordinate 337,765,885 downwards.
CAGATTGCAGACCACCTGCTTGCAATCCTCTTGTTAAAGACAAACTGTTTTTTTTGTACTAAATTGAAGGTAACTAATAAATGTGTCCCATTTCCTACGTCACTAGGTTCTGCGGGATTAAGTCATAATAACCTGCGGACCTTTGATGAAAAGCTAATTCCCATCAGTGACAGTCCCAGCACCCAGACAGTGATCGCCAGCGTGTCATCAGTGATATCTCCAACGCATTGTACTTGCTTCATCAGAAGGCGTTGAACATCAGAAAAGAAGGAGGAGCTGGTTTTGCCACAGAACCAGAACCAGACTTTCAGTGCAAAAGAGCGACCTGTCATGTGCTGGTAACCTCTGACAGTGTGCAGTCCCTTGAGCCCCTTGGCCTGAGTTTTGGCCACACACCCCCTTTTCTTTGCTCCAACGGAAAGACAGTGCACCAGAGGATCCAGGATTGGAAAAAGGCACTACATTGTGGTACCTATGATTAAATGAAAGAGCAGCCCGAGCATCCTCTGACACTGAAAAGCGAGTGTTGGAGTCTGAAAGTGTTGCTGAGTATGAAAGCCTGTTGCTCTTTCCTGATTAATAGTACTTGGGTCTGCATGAGATGATCTGTGCCCATGATCAATGGAGAGCACACTATCTGTAGTGCCTGCCGCAGAGGAGAGATATTGGTGCACTACCTTGAGACATTGAGACTTTCAAATAAGCTGCGAGTGTTTGCCAGGAGGGCACTCCAACGGATACTGAGAAGGACCATTTTCATGAAAGGCCTGAATGAAGAGGCCCATGCGGAAGAAAACAACAGAAGAGGATTTGATGAGCAAAAGAAGCCTGCCGGAGAGGCTTGGACGGACTCTGGGTATTTCCCGTGCGATTCCATAAAATGGGTGTTAGGAGACTGATTTTTGCTGTTTTGCTGGCATTGTTTTAAAGTAGTATTCTGTTTAGTAAAAGCAGAATAAAGTCCATTCCCTGTGGAAGAGTATCCCTTTTCACCTCAGAGCATTGATGAGGATCACCACTGTTTCACCTGAACATATAATAAGTTACTGAAATGCATAGGAGCCATAAAAAAATGTTACTAGATAATTTTAGGATTTGCTTTCTTCTTAGAGTTGTGAAAAATTATAATTTTGTTTGTAATAGTGGTCATTACTTTCTCCTGTTGTCCATATGTTCTTAATAACATGTTTTCTAGTATTTCTAAGCATGACGTTGTCTTTTGTGGGTTGGATTGTTTTTGCTACCCAATTGACATCTGTACCCACCTCCCAACCTATGTCTCTTCCTACTACTACTTCTTCGCATTCTTTCCATACTTTATCTGAACATGAACTGGTTAGGAGGTCAGAGTTTATTAATAATTTATTTGTACAGCTTCTGCATCAACACCAGTTAGTAATGAACACCACTAATTGTTGGGTGTGTGGTCTTATGCCACATACTACAGATAGAGGTATTCCCTATTTGGTTCTCTCATTTAGTTACAATGGGTCTGTATGGGCATATCAGACGATGTTTACTTATGCCAACGAAGTCTATCCCTTGCGTTCCATGAAAGATAACTCGAGTAATAATGCCTTAGTGAAGGGAATAACGGATAATATTGACATCGATTCAGATACAGACTGAGTGATTGCCTATGTAAGGGCAAAAGGAGGTTCTGAGGTTCTGTGAATTCTGAACCCGTGGGTTCCATTTTGTGTATGGCAGCCATTTTGTGGTTGCCCTCACATAGGCCGATGATTGTGGCTGAACTAGTCTTTTAAGGACATGTACACCTTAGCTCGAGTTCATGCTGACTTCTGTTTGACCTGAGTGAACTGACCCTGCTGCCTGAAGCTGACCTTGTTAAACCAGTTCCTGCCCTTTAGCTGATCAAGATTAAGGATCAGAGCACAGGACATCATAAAGTTTTACTGCACACAAACATGCCTTATCCTACTTCTATCTGTTTCTGTTTCTTCTTTTATGGTCTATTTACGATATGGGTTGTAGTCCTTTTTATTATGGGTTTGTCCGGCTTGTCTAAAGAAGAATGTTGGGTTTGTTCAATGATTGATTATGGGTCGGACAACTGTAAAATGGGTTTGTCGTTTGGCAGACCTTGCAAGTCCATGTTAGGCATTTTTTGCATGCTTGCAAAAGCAAGGACTGCCCCTTACTTTTATGCTGAGTTTTGTAACCCGGAGCATATATAAAGCCTCTGTTCTCTGTACTCCTCAGCCTACCTCATTCAGTTGCTACGGCTTCTGTGTGACGTGGCCTCACTTATTAAATTTAATAAAGATGTCTTTTCATATTTTCAGCTTCTGTGCCAAGTTCTTTTTTCTATTAGTAAGTATTCCCTGAGAATGAAGACTACATTTCTTCAACAGAATCGGTATATTTACCGATTCGAAAAAAATACCGAAGTGGTAAATTTACCGAATCGGTAAATATACCGATTCTGTAAATTCCGAGCCACCTACATGTCAAAAGCCAAATACCGGTCGGTAACGGCCGAATTCGGCCGTTACCGACCGGTATTTGGCTACCTACATCTGGCCCCTAGTGTCTTATTTTGAAAAAGCAGGAACAATGAAGATTCCACAACAGTTCACATTTGTCTTCAGAAATGGAGGAATAGGCACTCTTTTCACTGATATCATAATTTTCCTTGCCTTTTGAGAGGGACCTATGACCACCCTAGGGCAAAAGTGTAGACTAGACTCTTCAGACAGACATCTTCATTTTTAAAAGAATAATGGTCTCCATGACTGTTAGAAATGGGAGTCTCTAGTGGGCAAGGGTTTGCACCTCTATCCAAATAGGGACCCTTCTTCCTACTCAGGATAAGAGAGTTACACTCCTGAAATAACCCCTGCTCACCCCCTTGGTAGCTTGGCACGAGCAGTCAGGCTTATCTTAGAGGCAGTGTGTAAAGCATTTGCACACAACCAACAGTAATACAGTGTAAACAGTACAAAAGTACACCACAACAGTTTAGAAAAATATCCAATATTTTTATATACTTAAGACAAGAACAAAAACGATAAAAATCCACAATACAGTACTTCAAAATCTTCACTTATCAAAATATGCTTTAAAAATAGTTCCTTGATGTCGATAGCTCCGTCAGGGGCTATCACTGCGTCATGAGAAATCAAATCCAAACAGTTCTGGCTTACTGCAGCATCGCGGGCCAGCTACGGTGTCGGGAAGACCCGAAAAGAGTACATTTCAGAAATGCAGGCCGTTGATGAGTGTTCGTTGAGCTTCCGAAAACATGGCGTCCGTAGGCGTCAGTTCCGGCAGTCGGTGCAGGAGTCGTCGGGGCCCTTGAAATCACACGTATAGCAGGTCGATCTCCTCTTCTCTGATGGAGTCAGGAGCACTGGCGTCGGCAGGCCTGGTGTGCCGTGGTGCGGCGTGTGATGTCCTCAGGTCACAATGCGAGCAGCGGCTCAGTGGCGGCATCAGAGGGCATCGTCAGTGAGACCAGGAACGCAGTGCGAGATGAAGTCTGTGCTCATCACGGTGAAGCAGTGGCATCGTCGTTGCTGAAGCATTGTCGTTGGCTGAGGAACTGGAGTCGATGGCGCCGGCGTTGGTAGGCCAAGGCTGCGATGCAGGATGAGGGCAATGCGTCATGTAACTTTACGAGCGGTGCCCTCAAACCACGGTGCAAGCAGCGGCGTCGATTTTGGCGTGGAGCGTCGTCGTCGGGGATACCAGGACGTCGTTGTGAAGTGAGGAGGTGTGGAGTGCGGTGCCCAAAGGTCGCGGTGCAAGCAACGGCTTAGTGGTGGTGTCAACAGGTATCGTCGGTGACACCAGGGTTGCGGTGTGGCGTTGCGGCGGTGCCCTCTGCGGTGCTAGGCGTCATTGTGAAGTGAAGCGATGTGGGGTGCGGTGCCCACAGTCACGGTGCGAGTAGCGGCTCGGTGGCGGCATCAGCAGGTGGGGTCGGTGAGACCAGGGTCATGGTGTGGCGTAGCGGCGGTGCCCTCTGTGGTGCCGTCGTAGACGTAGTCTATTGGCTTTTTGTCTGTTGCAGCACAAAACACACAGTCCCCAGTGCTAAGGGCAGAAGAGCTTGAAATCTTTGTTGTTCCTGAGACTTCTTGAACAGGGGGCAAGCTCTACCTCAAGCCCTTGGAGAAACTCACAAAAGTTGATTGCAGAAAGTTCAGTCCAGTCCTTTCCTTGCCCAGGACAGAAGCTGCCTCTGCAGGCCAGCACAGCAAAGCGCACAGCAAAGTGGTAGTCCCTCCTCACAGCTTCTCCAGCTCTTCTTCTTGATCCAAAAGAGTTCTAAAGTTCAGGGATCTGGGCCCCAATATTTATATCCCAAAACCCTTTGCTCTCTTAGGCAGAGAGTGTCTGTGCCCAGCCAGAACCAGTTCTGCCTTCTCTGTTGTGATTTCCTGGCAGGAGGTGGAGACGGCATTGTCAGAGGCAGACCAGGCCCTTTGAGGTGCAAGGAAATCTCCTCCCTCTTATCCCATTGCAGCCCAGGTCTATTTAGCCCTTTCCTGACCCTACCTAGACTATCTGGAGCCACTCCTGCTCCCCAGCCTTCTGTCATCCAAAACCCAGACAGGCAATCCACATTTCAGCACACAGGATGACTGAGCAAGAAAATACCTACTTTCTAAAAGTGGTATTTTCAAACACAGAATGTAAAAATCACCTTCACTAAAAGATGCATCTTTAGTTTCTGAGTTCAGGCATACTAAACTTTATTTTCCCACCTAGTTCCCCGGGCCGGTTATGTTTATAAGATGTTATAAACAAACTTCCCATTCTGTCCTATGGGGAACAGGTAGCTTTGCCATAGTGAAAAACAAAATGGGCTGTAATTCACTATCAGGACATGCCACACACACTAGGGCATGTCCTACCTTTCACATACACTGCACCCTGCCACAGAGGTACATTGGGCCTACCTTAGGGGTGTCTGACATGTAGAAAAGGGAAGGTTTAGGGCCCGGCAAGTGGGTGAACTCGCCAAGTCAACATGGTAGTTACAAACTGCGCGCAGACTCTGCAATGGCAGGTCTGAGTTACCTTTTTAGGGCTACTCATGTGGGTGGCACAATCAGTGCTGCAGGCCCACTAGTTGCATTTGATTTACAGGCCCTGGCACACTCAGTGCACTTTACTAGGGACTAACAAGTAAATCAAATACCAAATCCTGGAAATACCAAACCATAAAACAATTTACCACAGGAGCACTTGCACTTTACCACTGATCAGCAGTGAGAAAAGTGCGCAGAAACACCACACCAGCAAAAACAGAGTCAAAACCGGGAGGCAGAAAGCAAAAACTCAGGGAAAACACGCCAAAAGATGCCAAGTCTAACAATGACAAATAATAAGGGGTCTTGTAAATGCATAGTTTCTAAAGCAGCATTTTCCCGCCATCCACCCCCACCACAACGTACATTTCACTCACCAGCCTCGCCCTCTTGTGGGCATTTGCCACCTATTCTACTTCAGTTGTCACACATTCGCGCTCACTGCTCTTTGTGTACTTCTGTCACGTGACGTTGCCTTTTATCAGAAGTTTAAGAACTTATTGGTTTACAGTCACTAACATACAGGCGCCGCATTTACAGAAAGCGTATTTCATTGTTTGTGCTGGGCGCACCTTTAAAAAAATCCGCACACAGCAAACAATGAAAATGTGCCCTATTATGATGTATGTGCTGCCCTGGGGGCAGCTGTGAACTTGCGCTGCCGTGGGGGCAGCGCATTCAGTTGAAAAACATAGCAGCTGCTTCAAAGCCGCTCCATATTTTCACTGTACAGGAGGCTACCCGCCTACACTTTTAAAAGGGATTAAAGATCCCCTTGCAGGCGGGTGCAGTCAGTGGTGATGTTTAAGGGCTACTCTCAGGGGGTGCACTCACAGTGCGCCACCTTTTAATCCTCAAATGAGGGAACACCCCAAGAAGATAGCGTGATGCTTTATGCCCAAGGGGCATGCAAAGCAGGCGCAAACGCCGGTTGCACCCCCAGAGCACTTTCTGTAATATGGATCCAGGTTTTGTGGAAATCTGAAATAATTTCCGTTAGCATAAGCTGAAGCCATTTTAGTTGTAGCATCCATTTTGTTAGCTATGTAATTCTTCCGTCTTCACTGTTGCTAGCCCTTCTATTCTGCTTGAGTCATCAGCTTTAGTTAACTCCTTCTGTACTGGGCCAAAGCAATGTATGTGTTGAGCAAAGGCCTGTAGCTATTGAAATGCAACTGGTTAAAGATGTAACTGTCAACTATTTTCTGCTGTTGTAAACAGTTCTGTTCCCCCTCCCACTTTGCTGACTAAGTGATCTCCCATCTGCCCATGTTTGTCGTAACTATTCCTGTGTAGGCCTGTACCTTCTATTTCTCTCTACATGCTTACTCTGCAACAGAGTGTGTATATAAGTATCATGGTCTGTGTATTCAATGTACTACCTCTTGGAACACTTGAGGGTGTTGTATGGACGTGGTCCCACTCATGAGTGATTAATAAACTTGTTATTTAAATTCCAGCTTCAGTTCCAATCTCTACTTTGTTGGTCTATGCACCCGTGGACAGAGAAGGGTGACCCCTGCACCGGTGTGCCCATTAAAAGGCACATTTCCACAGTGTCTCCTTTCTCCTTGAAATTTGAGCTCCTGTGACTATTTCTGAAGCCAATGAATTCCCTTGGCTAGGAGCTCAGTGGCTCCATTGGCTCCATGACTTGAAGGCTCACCACCAAATAATGTTGCGATGTGAAGGTCACAAGTTCAAATCAAGCACCACAGACGAAAAATTGCGTACCATAAATTGAGTAATAGTAACATCTGTTATTTACAGCCCGTAGAGGTGCCAAGCATGTGGTATGAAGCTCTATAAAAGGCAAGCTACTGGTTAAGCAACATACTGGCAGATGCATCAAGCAAAATACCTCCCGGTAAATTTGCGATTCGGTGAAACAGGCCAATACCGAACGCAAAACCTGAAAATGCAATGCATCAACCCAAATCCCTTTAAAAATGAAGTATAGCAAAATAGCCAATCGGTAATACCGAGAGAGAAATCAGCCTCCGGAAATACCGAATCGCTATTAAAGAATCGCAACGAAATGCAACCAAACTCGCAAATACCGAAAATGCCCAAAATCGCTATTTTGCTTGAGAAAAATAAGGGGAATCACAAACTGGAGGTAAAGTTATTGGAAGGAAGATAAAAAATTTATTTTTAACACAGGTGCAGATAATCAGAAACCCTTCAAATATGCCTCTGGAGACCCTGTATGTCTACCAAAATGGCTGCCCCCTACGTGCTTGTTAGGAGGAGGAGAATCAACGCCCTTGCACAGCGCAGGAGGATGATCCAGGACAGAGTCTTCAGGGTGCGCATCACATTGCTGGGCCAGCCAGAGGAACTGATCTACGACAAGTACAGGCTGAACCGGGCTATGATCATGTGCCTCATTGCCGACCTGGAACCACTACTGCAGCACCAGACCCGCAGGATCAACACCATCCCAGCCCATGTCCAGGTCCTATGCAGCCTGCAAATGCTGGCGTCAGGAATCTTCCAGGGGGTTATAGCAGAAGCTGGAGGCGTGCCGCAAAGCGCACTTTCACGGTTCTTCCACAAATTCCTAGATGCCATGCTGACATTGATACATCACCACATCACCGTCCCCACAACCCCACAGCAGTTGAACCGCACCAAACAGGAGTTCTACCAGGTGGCACAATTTCCACATGTTACAGGATGCGTTGACTGCACCCATGTCCCCATCTGTCCCCCCACAGCCAACGAATACATCTTCCGCAACCGGAAGTCATACCATTCCATCAACGTGCAGGTCGTGTGCAATGCCAAGCACATCATAACGGACATTGGAGCCCAATTTCCAGGAAGCACACACGACGCATACATATTCAGACACAGTTGCATCCACAGGCGTCTGATCAACGGTGAATTTGGAGAGGGACACTTACTTGGTACACATAAATGCCTCAAAATTAACTCCATCCTCACATATGTAAATGTAGTCATGCAGCTAACCCTTTGCTCCCCACCCTGCAGGTGACAGCGCCTACGCCTTGCGTGAATATCTCCTCACTCCCTACTTCAACCCTGCAACACCACAGGAGCAGCGCTACAACACAGCACACATCGGCACCAGGAATGTGGTACAGCGAACCTTTGGCATCCTCAAGAGTCGCTTCCGGATACTACACAAGACAGGAGGAGCCTTGCAGTATGACCCAGTTACCTGCTGCTGGATAATAGCAGTCTGCGCCATGCTGCACATTGCCACAAGAAGGGGGATACCAATAGAGGTGGACGGAGAGGACGACTTACGTGCACAGCAACCCCCCCAACACCAACAGGCACACGTGCCTAACACAGCTGAGGGACAAAGGAGGCGGACATACATCACACGACATCACTGCTGAGACAGTTATGAATGAGCCATCACAACATGTTCTGGTTTGCAAATTTTTAATGCACATGAGCACCTGTCAGGTGCATATGAATGATACGCCAAAATGACGCAGAATCAAAATAATAATGTGATACATGGCCGTTGTCATCACGGGTGCATCATGTTGCAGTATAGTTGGCCCATGCTTACGTCACCATGGCCAGGGAGCCAATGGAACATGGCTATTTGCGCTTACCCTGTACCCCTAGCCTCCTATCCCGTGACTCATCCACATTGCTGCGATGTGTTTCTGTGGCTGTGGTGCTGCACGCACTGCGCCTCCTCTAGCTGGCCTCCGGAACAAAGATGCTGCTCACGCTTGAAGCAGCCTCACTCCCCTCCTCACCTACCAAACTGCTGGCACTGAAAGTCCCAGACTGCAGATGCTCCACTGCAGTGGTCACTCTCTCTAAGGACTTTGCCACATCTCCGCAATAATGGCCCAAGTCGACCTGCAGGGACACAGACCTGCGCGAAAGCACAGCTGTGCTGTTGCACAGCTTAGTGATGGCCCTAATGGAAGCATTGGAACTGGAGCATGTTCTGCCGATGCTTCCGGCGCTCGCTCTGTTGGCCTGCAATTACAGCACGTGTGAGTTCCTGCAGGCACTGTTTGATGTCTCTGTTGCCCTCAGCAACGGCTGTGTTCATCTCACGCATTGCGTCAGTCATGGTGCCAATTTTGGTTGTCAATTTTGTGATGTTAATGTTAATAGCACCCATGTGTCTCCCCTGCAGGCGCTGGACACGCAGCATCCGTGTCTCAACCACTCCGTATCCGTGTGTTGGATCATCAGATCTCTCTGCAGCTCTACCCAGGGGCCTTGCCCGCTGTCGGACTCGGACACGTGCTGGTGCTTGGGTGGTCAGAGTAACGACTGTCTGTTGTGGGATATTTGTGGCTGCTGGCCTCTGCTCTGTCTCCATCACCTGCAGGGAGGGGACATTTGCCCTTCGGCTTTGTGTAGTTGTCCGCCGTGGTGTAGGGGTTGTCCGCGGTGCTGGTAGGGGTGGGGTTGTCCGCCGTGATGGTGGTGGTGGGGTTGGTGGTGATGGTTGTGGCGGTGGTGATGGTGGTGTTGTGGGTTCACGTCCCTGCGGGGTCTCAGCATCGGTCACCACTGGGGTTTCAGAGATGACGAGGCGTCCACTGTCATCTGACTCAAGGGGTGATGCATCTGTGTGTGAAACAGTGCATTGTTATTATTTTGCCATTATGTATCTGTTTTGCATACTGTCATCTACATAAAGGATATTTTGTACTGACATTTGGCCCTGTGCTGCTGGTTTCATTCCATTTACATTAGGGGTCAGCCATGCATTCTTTCATGATTTGACTACAACTCCCATGATGCAACACTCTAGTGAGGGGATATGCATTAGGCACGGCTACATATGCACTGTGTTTGGCCTGGGGGAATGGGCAGGGGTGGACAACATGCTGCATATCTGAGCTGGCATGCATCTTACCTTCTCCTCCTGCTGCAGCGCCAGAAGTGTCTAATTGGGTGACCCCCACAACAGCTTCTGGCTCAATTGTAGCCTCAACGAGGTTCTCGAGGGCTGTGTTTGGTGTGACGCTGGATGTTCCCCCTCCTGTGCCAGCTGCATCCTTTACCCTTTCTGCTATCCTCTCCTTTGCCTCTTCCTGAGGTCATACCACCTCTTCTTCAAATCGTCAATGCTGCGGTGGGTGACTCCTAAAGCATTGACTCTTTCTTTGATGCGCAGCCACATTTTGCGCTTCTCTGCCTCTGGCACCATTAGGGACAGCTTGCCAAAAAGCCTGTCGTGTTTGCTGCTCACCCCCTCGATGAGCAGTTCAAGTTCTTTGTCCGAAAACTTTCGCTTTCTCTTCCTGGGCGTCTCCTTGTCCTGGGGTGCATCCTTCTCCATCCTGGTTGTCTGGTCAATAGCTGGTTTGTGCTGTCACTGTCTCACTCCTCAGCTCCTGTGCTCCGCCTCCTCCTCTGAGCTCCTCAAGGCACTGAATGAAGCATGGGCTGTGTTACTTCCTGGTTGTGATGTCATCAACCTGCTTCCGATGCGACTTTTCTTTTTTAGCGAATTCGCTAATATTGAAATCGCAAATACCGATTCGGTATTTGCTACTTCGGTATTTGCTAATCTTTGATTTGGAGTCTCTCAAACGTTTTTTCTGAATTATTTAACGATTTTTAGCGATTCGGTATTTAATACCGAATCTGTTGATGCATCGCGGTATGCGACTCCTTATTAGCGATTCCTTATTCTTCGCTAATAAGGAGTCGTTTTACCGAATTTTGATGCATATACCCACTAGTCTTATTGACCAGTCTCTGCCTCACCAAGGAATTCTCACGTAGCTCATGATCAGAGAAGAAAGAAAAATCATTTCATGAAGACTAGGATGCCCACCCTAATTTCTTGCTTGCATTATCATGGGCCAGACTCCTCGCACACTCAGAAGGCATTTATATGAACTAGTCCTTTTAGCCATGATGCTTTAACGTGTACGCAAATCTGCTACTGCTAATAAAGCTTGTGGTACCTAGCCATACTTACCAAAACAAGAGATCACTCCAATGCAGAAACCTTCATCACAAGACCCCATGCCGCTTCCCACCAGCACACAGCCGTACTTAGTCAATATGGACCAGGATCTATGCTCTACTCAACAGAACCCCTCTGGCAACTTCTACACAACTCTGGCCATCTATCAAATTCTATTAAACAATGTATGCGGTCTAGAGTCTGACATTTCTATGGGAAATGTTGCAGGGATTCATAAAGTTTTACATGGCTTTTCAGAGACTAGTAAAATATAAAAATCTATTCCTGAAAAAGGCAAGAGTTTCTGTGGTAGGAAAGCAACGGAGTACACACCCATAATTGATAGGGGTGTTTGGATAACGGGGTTTCTCCTCAAGAGTTTTCTGTGAAGAAGCGACCGGATTTACAAAACAATAGTGCAAAATGCAATGAAAGCCTATTAGAATTACATTTAGGATTCAACAATATGGGGTTACGCTTGGAAATCACAGATTACCATGTGTAATCCTTTGAAATATTGTGAACTACCTCAATAGTGTGGAAAAACAAAGACATGCGTGTGAATTCTCTCTTTATAATGGATCCTAAAATAAGTGCAGCTATACTTTTTTTTGTTTACAAAGGACAGTGAATGGATTTTGCACGGTCGTGAAAAACGATAAGGGAATAGAAATATCTAACCTCGTATTTTTCAGACATCAACCATCCCAAAAACTGAACAACCAAAAGCCTAGTGACAGACGTCAGAGTTAACTCTGCCCACAAACAGAGGGACATGTGAAAGAAAGGGTCTGAGCAAATACAAAGAAACTGCTAGCTGTGTCAGTTCTCCAGATTATACAGGGCAGTCTGCCAAACACAACATGGAGGATATTTCCCTGAACATATGTTTATTTAAACCCGAAATAATCCACTTATGGCATGCATCAGATGCCAGCTGCTATGCTTTCCCGGCACTTACTGACACATTTGATTCTGAATAGACCATCAAGGTGCGGCTGTGCTGAAGGACAGATGCGCCTGGCATTGTCTGCAGTCTGTTAAAGTAAGTTTATTATGACAGTCATATTGAACACGGTGTCGATGAGACGTCACTGAAGATGTTCAGGGTTGCTATAGAGCAGCGCTTTGTGAAAGCTTTTCTCCAGGCTCCCCCTGCCCTCCGCCCCCTCCATGCTGCCTCCACATTACATGTGCTCTCCTTTACCCGTTTAAAAGGAATCACTTGGCATTTCAATGCACAACGCAGAAACCGCGGAGCTTGTTGTCATGCAGAAAAGCATTCATTCTACCAGACGTCTAACACGGGGTTTCACACTGTGGCTCGTGACTCACGCGATTTACGTAAAAGATAGCGCGATAATCCCGGATAAACAGCAAGTCTCTGGCACATGTGCATCTGAGGGGACATAAATTCTCAGGGATAGGATAACACTCCTTAAAAGGGCCACACATCCGAAAGCTATGAAGTGCGGCAGACGTAGGAGTTATGAATGAATGCCCGGTGAGTGTCTACCAAGTGTGTTCTCGAAGAATCTGCCACAAGAGGAAAGGGCTAAGGTGCATGCAAACTGCATGAAGCAAAGTCACCAATGTACGAGGTAACTAAACAAGGAATGGCAAAGCCAATAGGTCTCGACTATGGGAGAGCTCTGGACTTTGTTAATTTCATGTTGTACTTTGCAGCATGGCTGAAAGTTCGAGAAAAAAGTGGTATTACGCGGCCAGCTCTAACTGTCAGGATCCTGTAGTGTCCTCGGTGTAGAGTAGACCACCGGAGGGATGTGAGGTGAGGGGCACTGGGGGTAATACTCGGGCCTGGAAATAATCACTAGCACAAACGTTATTATGGGTTATGGCTCACCACACCGTCGCCAACCAGCGTACGTCCGTGCGTGGCCCGTATTTATTCTAAAGGTCCCGTGTCTGTGACCAGGCACGCCTGTTACGCCACAGGCGGGGATACAACATTCCCACCCAACAAACATGAAAACCAAAAATGTCAATGAGGAATAAAAGTCTCTTTAGATATACTCCAAAGTCTATCCCTTGTTACTTGGCACAACTGGCGTCAAGCACCCATGTATAACAGAACAGTCTTACATGAAGTAGTCTCTCAGACGACTGGATGGCACTGGATTCCGCCGCAGCTGGTGTTGGGATTTACCTCTGCTCTGGGTCTCACCGACGCCGGCATTGGACGGCGCTTCACCAGTCGCACCATCGGACCACTGCCATCGATGGCCAGACTTCCGTTCTCTGCTCCCCCGTCACATTGACTTGACACTCCGTCAGGGTTCTCTGGACTCTCTGTAGGACTGGACACGTCCATCAATTCTCTGAAACTGAAATTGTCTCTGGTAGGGGAACATGGACTTTCTTCAGGCACTGTGGGATTTACAGTGATCCCCCCAGATTGATACTTTTTGAAATGGGATATGTTGCGAGTCACAGCCTCTCTCCCTCGGGTAACAATGACTCTGGTTCCCTTGACATTGACCACTGTCCAGGGGTCTCGTTCATACGGCAATCGAAACTTTCCACTGGTGATGCGATTTTTCAGTAGCACCACATCACCTCTGGCGATCTGGGGTACTTTGGCCCTTCTCCGTTGACTGACTTGGGCATGGGTTTTCCGGCGTCTGGCCTCCACTTGACAGTCATTAGGCGATTCAGGCCACCACTGCGGATGGTGAGGTATTGAGTCCATGACTACCCGGCCCATGAGGAGATGTCCTGGAGCAACACCGGTCGTGGTGTGGGGCGTTTGGCCGTAGCTTCTCAAAAATGTGAAAATAGCCAGTTCAATGGACTGCCCCTTGTCATGAGCAATTCTGATCACTTTGTTAAGAGTTTGCATAAATCTTTCTGCTTCGCCATTCGCTTGTGGCCATCTCGGGGTGATTCGGCGATGCTGGATGCCCAATGCACGGAGGTAGTCGCCTAGCTCTAGGCCTTGAAAAGGAGGACCGTTGTCCGTCTTTAGCTCCTTCATCAGCCCATGCGCTGCCATGATTTTCTCCAATTTAGGGATTACCTCCGTGGCGCTGGGGGTGAATATGATATCCACTTCCGGATACTTGGAGTGGTCATCAATGGCTACCAGGGTATAGCGACCATCTGGAAGGCTGCCAAAGTCGAGGCTGACGCACTCCCAGGGAGACTTCGGCCGGGGTTCCACCAGGATTGGGGCTGGTGGCAGCGCTTCTCCGGATACTTGACATGCCGCACAGGACCTAACAGAGGTTTCAACCAGGTCTTCTATCAGTGGAAACCAAACTTTGGTTCGGAGGCGGGATTTGGTTTTGACCATGCCTTGATGGCCGATATGAGCCAGTTGAACCACCAGGATGAAGGTATCACCAGCCGGTGTCCTCTCAGCAGACACCCAGTGTTGTCTACATTTAACTCCTCTCGCACATTGTACAGACTGTCCATGATGTGTTGCGCATCCGGGGTCAGGATCTTTCATTCCTCCTTGGCCTTGTGCCAGTTTCCGCTTCAAACTGCTGCTATAGCTCTCTGCAAACAGTCATTCTCCTTAGTGTCTTCCGCAAGGTTCTCCATGGATATCGGTAGTGGGCATGACCGAGCCGTGACACATCTTACGTACTCCTCAGTGTCAGCCGCGTCTTCCATTTCTTCCCGAGTGGCTGCTCGAGGATGTCACGACAAGTAGTCCACAGGGTTTTTGGACCCAGGCTGGTATTCTACCTTGCAGTTATAGTTCTGGAGCTGTAGCATCCATTTCTCAATTCGCGGCGGGGGGTTTGTGGAGGTTCCTGAGAATAGAGCAACCAGCGGCTTGTGGTCAGTTGCAACTACAAATGGTTTCCCATAAACGTACAGGTGGAAGTGACGGCACCCCCAGTGTATCGCTATCGCCTCTTTCTCAATCTGGGAGTATCTATGCTCCGTTTCAGTGAGAGACCGGCTGCCGAACGCTACTGGAGTCCAATCTTCTTCCGCACGCTGTCGCTGCATCAACACCGCCCCTAGTCCCATGGGACCCGCATCCACGGCCACGAGCGTCAGTTTCCTTGGATCAAAAAAGGCAAGGGTGGTGTCTTCTGAGCGTGCCTCTTTAATCTCTCGAAATGCTTTGGCTTGTTCCGGGCCCCATTTCCATGGAGTGGCATCTTTGGTGAGTTCCCTCAATGGCAGCGTCAAATTGGCCAGGTCACGAATAAACCTTCCACAATAATTCACCAGTTCGAGGAAACTTCGGACTTCCGTGACGGTGGTGGGGGGCGCAGCTTCTTTGCTGTCCTTCACTTTCTCAGGATCCGGGTTTACGCCCTCAATCGAAAAAGTATATCCAATCACAGGCCTTCAGCCATGGGTTGACATTTTAGGACCCGCCAGCATGTGTTGATTTTTGGGCCCCCGAAGGTCTCTTGGCAACAGTCAGGGCTGGAAGGTCAAGTGACCGGCTATTAAATGAAATAGATAATTTCAAACATCAAACATGTTGATTTAAAGTATGTAAGCAAAAGATATTCTCTACTTTATAACACAAACATTTGCAAAGCAACACATTAATTCTTTAAGCATGGTGAGATGGGAATCAAAATATGATAAACTATATAAACACTGTAAACTGCAATGTATAAATGAGATTCATGTGTGTAAATGATTTGCTGGCTCTCCCTTTGTCGCTTTGTTTTGTCACTTTTTATTAAGGTGAAACCAGCTTCTTTAAATTAAAACATTTACATTGCATCTCATTTTCTAAAAGCCTTTTGTTGTATTCTCACTTGGTTTGCCCCGCCCCCGCCCTTGCTTTCCCTTGGTATAGCCCTGGCAAGAATGTGTGAACATTCCACAGCTGACTTCATCTTTAGGCAATATAAGCATTCATAAGATATAATAATGTGCTGATTAAAGTTAGCCTAACTGTTGCTGCCATTTTAAACGCAATTTATGTACTAGCATTGAAAGGCCTGTCTTCCATGTTTAACTGTTGTTTTGAACATACAACCAAGTGACAGATGAGTCCTTCATTTCAGGCAGTCAGCAATAGAATGGTGGAGGTTATTTAGTGATTACATCCAAAGAATAAGAAATAGAAAACCTCGCTCCATCAATATATACCGCATTTTCTCAGTTAATATCTAGATTTAGCATTTTCACTAGTTTCCTATTGTAATGAATCGTCAAGAACAAAAGCTTCTGGTTAAGGTGTTGTTTAAAAATAGTAGCTGAAGCATCCTTAAGCTGCTCTCTAGGCACTTTCTTGTAAAGAAGTATTTTTTGAAATTGTGACACCCATTTTCTAAGACAGGGCCTGGTATTTTTTTGAGTGTTTAAGCCAAATTCAAGGGCAACCTAGTAAATGTTTTCAATATTCTAAGTCCGGAAGGACAGCTCAGCTGTGTGAGAGAATAGCAAGCACTGTGTGAGATGATAACAAGCAAGCACAGTCCTTTCACCTAAAAAAAATTTCCCTCTCAGCGATGTCCAGTATTCCTTTATCAGACAATGTTCAGGGGGACATGGGCAAAAAGAGGGGGAGGCTGGAGTTCTTTGCCTCTGATGTCCCATGGCCCAACCTACTATGGCTCTGGAAACTGGGTAAAACCCTTTCAGCACTTGACTCTCGTTGCTGGAAATGGCTAGCAGTCACAGTCACAGGCTTCTCAGGTAGGTTGTATAAGTCTATACAAACTCAGGGGCAGATTTATGAAGGCCTTGCGCCGCCGGTGAGTCATTTTTAACATGGGCAAAAGTGACGCACCGGCGGCGCAAGGCCTTCATAAATCTGCCCCTCAGTACTCAAAAGCCACCCGGCAGTGCAAACCTGAATGTCCAACCCAGTGCTTTACTTAGATAATAAATTAAATTACTTTAATACCCACACTTCAAACAGAATACTACACAGATGATCACAGCAGGTACATACTTATAATGGCACTCAGAGTACTATTCAGCTAAGCTCACAGAATCATAGTCAGTTGCCTTGAGCATCTTTCGTTATGTGGTCTCCTAGAAATATAAATAGTGGTTATTTTCATGTCTCTTGTTTCTAGCTCTTCGTCGTTTACATTTGAGGATCTAGTATCACCTTACCTAGTGTTGAAAGCATTTCTGTCCCTTTTCTTTGCTGGTAAGCAATTGTTCAAATCTCTAATCCATAGTGAATTCTTCAGTTGGTAGGGTTAATATTGACATTAATGACATCCTTTTTTAGTGTGACACTGTTGCACAAATATCTCTACACTGTTAACTATGTGGACTTATCACAGCTAACATGTTTTACTCATATTAACTGAGTCAATGATGTATTGTTTCTACTAAAACTGTATCGATCCTATGTTGTTGAATTAACTTGACTCTTATATACATTATATATTTTTTCATATTTCTAGTTCCCCTGAAGAAGAGATCTATCGATCTCGAAATGCATTGGGATTAACCACAGCATCAAAACAAATTATTGTATGAAAATTGAACTTTTTGTTGAATGTTAAATGTCTATGGTCTTTAAAAATGACTGTATGTTAAAAGCATGTATAGATATGTACAGTGCAAATAAATGAAGAAAATATTTATGATTTTTCCAAAAAAGTTACCTTTACTTGTATTATTTTGAATGGTATTAACACACAAAAAAGAAACAAAAATAGTAGCCAACCCAAAAGGTTAGCACCCGCTGTGCAGGAAGGGTCAGTGATAACTTATCACCTACCACGTATACTTGATTCCCAGGAGGTTAGCGCCCTCCTCCCAACCTAGCACGCACATTGAGAAATGACCAAAAACTGTTGAAAACAAGGATTAAATTTAACAGAAAGAGTGCGCAGTACAACCCTCAATTCTTAAACTCAGAGTACTATGCCTTGGCTACCACCCTCCATTTCCCCCTTCTTCCTAGGTGTCGCTCCTTTTGTGCCTCATGTCCAGGTCCCCTGCTAGAACAGAAAGTCATTGTAGGGCATAAATCAAGGATTAAGAGCAGATAACCCAGTTTAATAGCAAGGGCATTCAGTTCAATGCCAGTCTCACCACACTTAGGTCTCTATTTTGGAAACCAGTGAGAAACTGACAACACACATCTTGGATCTTTCCAACTTCTGAAAGTAGTCCTTCATTTCAGGCAGTCAGCAATAGAATGGGGCAGCGGGTGCTTCTGCTTGGAGTACTTCACCGTCTGTAGATACATTATGACAGCGGGTGACTTTGGCAACATCAGACCCGCTTAAGTGTCACTTGGGGATGGCCAGGTGGGTTACCACACAAAAGGAGGGATGCAGAGTGGCACAATGGCAGCACACTCTCAGTTTAGCATCACTGGCCACCATAGACACAGTTTTTGATTCCTGTGGCTTACTTTTTGTTCTCAGTGGCAATGCCCACCAGGGGTACAGTTAGGGTCTTTGGTGGAGATGTCCAGCACGGGCACAACACTTGGTGTCAGCAGTATGAACAGCTGCAATTGATCCTCTTTGCACAGTGGTGAGTTAGATGTCAATCTGCCATTTCTGCTTGCAACAACATTCCTAGGTAGACTGCACTCATGCTTCTAGGGCTACCAGATCACTCTCTGCATTCTTCCTTAGCTCAATAGGCCCAAAGCAGCGAGATCTGGCTACTTTTGGCACTCCTGTTCCATCCCTCTCTCAGCAGGCAAGTTGGCCTCTAGGTGGCTTAGGTCAGGACTACAGCTCTTTAGCAAGGCAAGACTCCACATGACGTCAACAACCTGAACATCAGTCTCCTCCTGAGACTGATGTGCAGCCTGTGCTCTGATCAACATAGCTGATGTGGTTCAAATCTATAGGCTTCTGGTCCAGGTACTACACCATGGGTAATCAAATCACTGTCAAAGAGATTTCCAGCACTTTGCTTCTCTCTCACTCCTACTTCAAACATGGCTAACTTGCCATTTATTCTACATCAGCTCAGGCAGTCGGGTACTTTTATCGCTCCTTTATAGCCCAGGGCAGGAACCCCCTCCCATTGACACTAGCTCCTGAAACAAACCCATCATGTTTCAGAGAATATGCATCAAGGAATCTGGGACCTTCACTCAAATGTCCATAGCCACTAGACTGAGCGCAATAGAACTCTCTTGGATCCTTTCATCCATAGTTCATCTCCCTCACAATTATTGGTGCAGCTGGTACATGCTCTCACCCACTCATTCAAGTCATGTCACACCGTGTATCCAGGTCTAAAATGAAACACCATTTGTGCTCTTTAAACCTTTGCAGATACTGGCTTCAACCCAAACACCCTAATCAAAGCTTCCTTCACATAATTAATTTGCTCAGTCACAGGCATCCTTCTAATGACTGTTGTACCTGCTGTGTACAAACAACTCATTAAAGTAGCTGCCTTAGACACATCATTCAAAGCCTGCGTTCTACAAGCATTATCAAACTCACACACCATTTCTAAACATATTGTCGCTCCACATACATGTGCACAAGCTCTTTGGAACCTTGGCAGATACCCCTGAAGAGTTGGAAGTGGAATCACTTTTCCCAGATTTGGCAGTCTCCACTGGCAGTCTGAGCTTCTCTTTCTCTACAGCTATCCCCTCTCTCTCTCTCTCTCCCTCTCTCTCTCTCTCTTTCCAGGTATCTTTTCTTTTCTTTTTCCTGCTTTTCACTTACCTTTTCCTGTTCCTCACCCTCCCTATTTACCTCCTCATGGACTTATTCTTCCTGTCTCTCCCTGCTCCCTTCTTAATGTTCATGGCAAGCTAATCTCAGCTTCTCCCTCTCTAAACCATTGGACTGCACCTCTTCATGTGCTTAGCTTACTGGAGAGCCAACTTCAAGATCAGAGTCACAGCTAGACTTGACTGTTCCAAGGGGATAAATCCCAGTCTATGACAATTGTACCATGGAATCCAGTGGTGGTGATTGATCTGGGGAAATATTGGAAAGCAAATTACGAGATACACATGGGGTGTGCTTGGGAAAAAAGTGTGCTAAGGAGCTAAGAGAGCCTAACACAGACTCACACCTTCCTTGTTTTCCTATCATGGTAACCTCCATAGAGTCCATCCTCCCCTCCGGTTTCTGTAACTGGCAGAGTTTTTGATTCCGGTGGCAATTTCCACCACCAGACACAACTCTTGGCTCTTGCTGGTGACATCCACCATGGGCACAGCTCTGGTCGTCTGTGACGATGATCACCACAGGCTCAGTAATTGATGTCAGTGGCCTGAAGAGCTGCAATCAGTCTTATTTGCACGATTGTGAGGTCAGCTGGCAAGCCACAATTTCTACACTGAATCCTCAGTCCTAAAGAGACTGCGCCGGTGCTCTTAGGGATGTCATATCACTCTCCGCAGTCTTCCCCAGCTTCATAGAACCATCGTACCGAAGGCAGGCTGGTCCTGGCATTTCTTGGGCAGACATAGCCCCTATAAGGTAAGTAGGCTCGTTCCCTCTCCAAAAAGGCAGGTTGGCTTCTAGGTACTTCATGTCAGGGGTACAGATTTTCAGGACAGCAAGATAATGTTCCCTCACCTCTGCTGAAAACTGACTTTCAGGCAGACACCAGCTCTGGTTGCAAAACAGTCCTCAGAGTACTCTGTGGAAAACTATCTTCCGCAAAGAAGCCCTGAAACTAGAACAGCAAGTGGGTCAGCAGTTCCTGTTTTTATATAGTCAAAGGAGACAAGAGATGTGTGCTCTCTGTCTGCACTTTCACAACTGTTGTGGGGTCAGTTCTTTCTGTGGAGTGATGTTCCTCACAGGAGAGTAGTCTTCAGTCTGGGGCACCCGCAACAGACACAAAAAGAGGTTCAAGCTTTCTGCACATGGCTAGCAAAAGGCTGGCCTCACTTAAAGAGGTCCTTTTTACCTTAACAACAGAGCCTGCAGTCCCATTCTTCACCCCTACCATCTATCAAATGGTGTTGCTACCGGATGGCGCCACGTCAGTGTCAAAGTATCCTTCCTACAGATTCAGGAATGGCATCAATACACTTCCGCAATTTGGAAACAATCTCATCTCTATCTAGTCTGCCGGAACAGACAATGGGCTTTCTAAATGGAACCCACAAGTTTCCATTATTCTGGCTCACTCATACACAGAATGCCTGTACCACATGGAGCACATATTCAAACATGCACAACATAAAATTGGGATGTTAGTGCTGGAATCTCTCTTACTAAACAGAAACAGGATTTTAGAGGTGTGGACCCTACTCCAGCGACACAGATAAAAAGGTCTGGTCACAAGTATAGATTCACAAAAAGATAAACTCATTTATCTGGGCCCCCTTTTGGGCTCGAAACCACTCCTTTCAGTGCACAATCACTTTCAATCGGAAAAGTAGTTATTGTCCAATTAAACTAGTGCTCATTTTATCCAACTCAGGTGAATGAAAGTCTGTTGGGATTGGAATGACTCATGCACCTTGTACAGTTGTGTTCCTCTTCACTGAGCGCCAAACTGAGTGTATCTGTTATCCTGGCTTTTGATTTTGACATTAGCCTCACACTTTTCTAGTGTGTGAGCAGATGCCTAGGCCTGGTCCTTGTCATGACTGAGGTCCTGGGCATGTTCTGTGACCTAGAGGTCACACCAAGTGGGCAGTCATTTCATTGAGTGCAAACTACCTTTCCGGTCATGGGTTTAGCATGTAGAGCAGTGGTGACAGGATACCGTGTTTTGTGCATCTATATGTCTTTTTATGCTTGCGACATTTGCAACAGATTATTATTCCTAATATCAACAGGGCTATTCCCACCATTGGCATAAGTATTCTACCTACAAAATTATTTCCTACATTAGAAAACTAACTACCTATAGAGGAGAGACCATCTGTAAGTTTCTCCCATGCACTATCAACCTCCAGTGGTTTGAGTTCCTTTTCCAAATGTGTAATATTTCTTACATACCTTTTAATTTCAACACTTTTGTCCGGTATGTAAGTGCAACAATGTTGCGCTTTCAACATACTACAGACTCCGCCCTCTTTTGCCAATAATGTATCAAGAGCAAGTCGATTTTGTAAAACCATTGATCTTATCGCAACCAGTTCGATATTGATCATCAAAAATCCTCCAGCAGTGTCAGTCGATAAGCGATCCGCCACTGTTGATAATTTGCAAATTCTTTGTGTATTCAGAACCACTCCCACTGAGGGTATCAGTGCAATAAATATATCACCCACAATTTCAGAAAAACAAGCTCTTTTTCTACGTATTAGTCCATTATTTTCTTCATTCCTTCCAATGATTTCATCCACATGATATACTTTTGGAAACACTATTCCAAAATAGCAACTCCCATACCAATGGTCTGGCAATTTGTAATATGCTCTATTTCTGCATATATAATACATTTCAGGAAATACTGGTTCAGTTCCATCTTTGAAACTCCAACCCCCAATTACTTTATAGTTGTGTTCACACTCACTGGAACCAATTTAATATATTTTTAAATTAACTTGTTCTTTCCCTGTGAAGACAGCGTTTCCCCTTCTTTTCGAAATCCAGCAACATAGCAGCACGAGTCTTGCCATTTGAGGTAAACCCTATATTTCCAGCCCATTTAGGAATTTTATGTTTCTTATCTTTGGCCTTTCTTTGGAAATCCTCTCTTCCTTTTTCAACTAAGTTTAAGAATGTCTTCTCCTTTTCATGTAAATTGCATGTTAAATTATTCTTGTGTGCTTCAGCTATATCTATTGTACCTATTGTTAGAAAATATTCACCCATATAACGTGTTATGTCACTCTTAGTATGTACAGGATTCAGGTTACTACGTATAGGAAGTTCAGAAAATATCACGTCTGAATTAGAATAATAATACTGTAAAGGTCCTTTCCTATAAAATAAACTAGCTAAAATACTACATGAAATACCATATGTCAGGGGTAACTGGTGGTAGGTAACACCTTCTGCTACAGATGTAGGTCATTTCATACAAACATAACAATCACTTATTTCCATGGCTTCTACATAGTGTACTAACAGGTTAGCAAACACATTTACATGAGTTCTATCCTAATTCTATTATAATGTAATCCTTCCTCATCTGATGCTTCTAAATCTACTTTTTGTTGTTTAAGACTATCCACTCTTCCCTGTGTATTTAACTTTTCAGGAGTATCTACCTTCTCATGTATACTAGTGTTATTCTGCATGTCTCTACTCATTAGATAGGGAATATCTAATGGTAGTCCCAACCACACTATGAGTATTATCACTACACTACATGTGCATATTCTACAGCATGTTTTTAGACAGTTTCTTTTCGGTCTTCCATTAACAGTACGATCAGCCATTTCTGATTAAGGAGACTTAGCCCCTCTTTGTGAATTTTCTACAGAAATGTAACCTGTGAGTTTTGTCAGGTTGGTCTCACTTCTTGGTCAGACTGGTCATCGATCAGTTCGTCATCACTTTCATCACTTAGGCCCTCATTAGGATGGCGGGCGGACTTTGCCAGCCCGTCATCATCACGGTACTTGGGACCGCCCGCCATAAAGGCGGGGGTCCCGTGGGGGAGAATTAGGATGCGCCCGCCACAGTGGCGGGCGCATCCTGCATTTTTAACATTGTGGCGGGTGGTGCTCTCAGCACCGCCCGCCACAATGCTAAAAATGCATGTATGCATTTGCATACACAAAGCGGCAGGCACTGCGCGTTGCCTGCCGCATTGTGTATGCAAATGCTGGGGGGTACCACAGGTACCCCCCAATGTGCACTCCCCACCTCGCCTTCACTTTGGGGGCCCGCAGGGGGCCCCCGAAGCAAAGACGACTGCCTTTTCGTGGCGGCATCACCACCACGGAAAGGCATCTGTTTCAGCCCATCCAAATATGGCTGGCGGTGTCTGATAGACACCGCCACCATATTAAACCTTTCCGTCTGACGCGGTCCCCCCCGCCATGGTAATATGGCAGGGGGAAATGGGCGGCAGGCGGACCAGGATGTCGGGTGGATCGCCACCGCCCGCATGGCGGTGGCGATCCACCCGACATCCTAATGGGCCCCTTAGTTCTAGGTTTTCGAAGTCTTCAAGAATGACATAGGTCCACTCAGGGCCTCTGAACTTGTTATTCAATCTTTTTAAGTCGCGGACTCTTCATTCTAGGTTTTTCAGTGGATAGTTCAGTTTGGCTAGATATTTCATTCACTTGTTCTTGTTCTTCATTTATTGTTTTTAGGCAAAGTTTCAGTCTTTTGACAAACCCAGGCCACTTATCTCCTTTAAGCTGGCACTGTGTTTTCCTCTTCTTCATTCTTCATTCATTCTTATTTTCATTCAGGTGTGGCACAATTTGTTCATTTTCATTTCCTTTATTCCTCTCTATCTGACTTGGTCCAGGTCTTGGTTTTGTTTCTTCTGCCTGGATACTAATCTGGCCTTGTTCAGGAGTTTGCTCAGTTTGACTTTGAATTTGTTCAACTTCTTCTTCCTGAACACGTTTTTCTACACCTATCTGATCCTGCTCAGGCCCCTCATTCTCTTGATTGTCTTCTGCCTGAGCTCTCGCCCTAATACCTGTCTGTCCCTCCTCAGACTCAGGAGCTTTGACAGGTGAGTTGAATGTCTGAGTATATTCATCTCTCCTTATCTGTTCTTCCTCAGAATTACTATTGGCTTGGATTTCTGTAATCTGAGTACATTCTTCTATACCTAACTCATCCTCACTATCACTCTGTCTCTCTAAATTGGTTTGACTTCTGGTTCTTATGATCTCTGCCGGTATGTTGACTACTGGAATCCATTCATCCTGACTGGTGCTCAGTTGTTCTTCTTCAGCTACTTCAGGATCAATATCTTGAGACCCCTCAGCTGCACAACCTTCAACTTCTGTTTCATCAGGTTCAGTCACTCTTTTTGTGTGACTAGCATGGATCCAATTCGGAATTCCTTCACATTTTACAGCTGTAGTGGTAACCAATATCACTTGATCTGGTTTTCCCCACCTTGGTGCTAGGCAAGATTTTCGAGTATGTTCTTTTATCACTACCCAGTCACCTGGATTCAGATCATGTGCTGGAGTTGATTGTCTGGCGACAGCGTCTTCCCCAACCTGGTGAGAGATAGAACGCACTTGGTCAGCCAGTTCATTGCAGTACTCTAGTACTAAGTCATCACCTCCACTCTAAATCTTTTCTGCAAGTTACTGCCATGATTTAACTGATGGCAGGTGGAAAGCTGACCTTTCCCTGGACACGTGAACTAACTTTGTAACTTCTTTCTCCTCCATTTAAAAAAGAATACAAAGCCGCCTCGCCTTCCAGAGTGCATAAAAACCTGGCTGTTCCATCCTCAGGCTTCTTTTTTCCTAACTTTCTACAAGCGATGGATGGAA
Organism: Lissotriton helveticus; assembly: GCF_964261635.1. Taxonomy (NCBI): domain Eukaryota; kingdom Metazoa; phylum Chordata; class Amphibia; order Caudata; family Salamandridae; genus Lissotriton; species Lissotriton helveticus. The sequence continues at coordinate 337,740,600 of NC_136069.1, read as the reverse complement.
TTAATTGTATAACACAGCTGCCATGCTGTCATTCATCAAAAAGGTATGTATGACCAATGGGGCATGAAGCACGCTCCTTCGCATCTCACGTGCCTCTGTAATACGGACAAGCATGTTGGGAGTGACACAACCAGAACATGTAGCTCACTCATCACACCAAGCTCATTCCACATGACATTTGTTACAAGCATAAATTGGCTTAGCTATTCAGTATCCTGTTATCCTAGGGGTGTTACAGATTGCCAGGCTACTTAATATGGACACTCAGGTCAGTGCGATACAGGTGATGGCACAGGCGATGCATAAAACACAAGAGGATCTTGAGCTTACTCAATGGGAGTTTTAGATTTGGGGGTCTCTAGTTGGCAGAGGAAGGTACCTTTGACAAATAGGGACCCTTGTGCCTAGTCAGGGTAAGGGGGTACACTCCCAAAATAACCCCTGCTCACCACCTTGGTAGCTTGGCACAAGCAGACAGGCATATCTCAGAGGCAGTGTCTGAAGCATTTGTGAATACATACAGTAACCCAGTGACAACACTACAGATGGACACCACACCAGTTGTATATTGAAAATAAGTATTCTTTATATAGATTTAACACAAGACCACAATAAACAAAAATCCACACTACTGTACTTTGAAAATGGTAGAAATAGCTTAGTTCTCTTAAGATGGTAAATGCAACACTTTGAGTTTAATGTACTTTTGGATGCATAACGCTATACAATGAAAGTGTTGCAGGGAAGGTGATGCGTCGGTTCCTTACACGCAGGAACGGTGATGTGTCGGTTTCTTACTGCGCTTCTGTGGCGATGCGGCTCACAGCGCCGTGATGTGATGAAGATCTGGTGGGATGCAAACAAAGATGGCGTCTTCTCCTTGATGCGACCCGAAGCATGCACGCTCGACGGCTGTCCGGCGATTCACCGATTCTTCTGAGCAGCAACAGGCCCGGCGACATGCTTCTTCGGAGATGCGAGGCGCTTCGGCACGGCGATGCGACAACTGCAGCGGCGACACCCTTGTTCAGTGATGCGATGACAGCGGCTGCGGCGGTGACACTCTTCTCCAGTGAGGCGAGACTCTTCAGTGATGTGATGCGACAGCTACAGTGGCGACACCCTTGTTCAGTGATGCCACAACAGCGGCTGCGGCGGCGACACGCTGCACCGTGTTGCGAGATGCTTCTGCGATGCAACAGCTACAGCGGCAACACCCTTCTTCAGTGATGCGACAACAGCAGCTGTGGCGGCGACACGCTTCTTCAACGTGAGTCATGCTTCCAGCTTCTTGCGACACTCAGTCCCTCAGAAAGCCCAACACAACTGCAGGCACTTCCAAAGAACTCTTGCGGAGCTGGTGGTTGAAGTCTGTTGTCCCTGAGACTTCAGCAGGAGGAAAGCTCTTTCTCAAGCCCTTGGAGATCCTTCACAATTTGCAGAAAATACACACAAAGTTCCTCTCTCTTTTCTTTGGCAGTCAGGCAACCACTGCAGGCCAATCCCCCAAGCAGCACTTCAGCTTAAGGATAGTCTCTCCTCAGTCTCTCTGATTCCTCTCCTCAGCAAAGGTTTCTTCTTGTTTCCCAAAAGTGATCTAATTATCTGGGGTCTGAGTCCCCTCTTTTTTTACACAGTTTCTCTTTGCTCTCTGAAGACAGAGACGCCTTTTCCTAGTCCAAACAAGTTCTGGTCAGTCCTGGAGCACTCAGTTTACATGACTCCTTCTTTCCTTTCACAGTGCAGGGCAGGGACATCAGACGCACCACAGGAGGTAGAGCCAACATTGTGGAGGGATGTACAGCCCTATTCAGGTCCCAGGTGCAACTCCTCCCACCCATCTAGATGCAGATCTCTCTAGTCACCACTGGGTTGACTCATCCTGTCTCTTGGAATCCCCCAGCCCTGTCACTCAAACTCCAGACAAGGAATACATAACCTAGCAGAGGCAGGCTTGGATGGTTAGACAAGAAAATACCTACTTTCTAAAAGTGGTATTTTCAAACACAGAATGTTAAAACCAACTTTACTAAAAGATGTATTTTATCATTCTGAGTCCAGGCATACTAAACTCGAATTTACACCATGTTCCCTGAGTCAGTTAGGATTATAAAATGTGATAATCTAACTGCCCATTCTGGCCTATAGAGAACAGGTAGCCTTGCAATAGTGAAAAACGAAAATGGCTGTAATTCACTATTAGGACATGCCACACACATCAGGGTTTGTCCTACCTTATGCTTACAATGCACCCTGCCCTTGGGCCTACCATAGGGGTGTCTGATATGAAGCAAAGGGAAGGTTTAGGGACTGGCAAGTGGGTGCACTTGCCCAGTCAGTGTGGCAGTACCAGATTGCGCACAGGCTCTGCAATAGCAGACCTCAGACACAATTTACAAGGCTGCTTCTTGTGGGTGGCACAACCAGTGCTGCAAGCCCACCAGCAGCATTTGGATTTACAAGCCCTGGGCACACTCAGTGCACTGTACTAGGGTTTGACAAGTAAACCAAATTAGCCAATCATGGAGTCACTAATCCATACATCAATATTCAATAGGGAGAGCATATGCACTTTAGCACTGATCAGCAGTGGTAAAGTGCTCAGAGTCATAAAACAGCCAACAACAGGTCAGAAAAAATACAGGAGGAAGGCAAAAAGTTCAGGGATGACCCTGCAAAAAGGGCCAAGTCCAACAGGGAGCTTTCATATTTATTAGAGAAACGTTATCAGATGGTAGCGGTAAATGTTCCAACCCTTTCTAAGAGCTTTAAACCATCATCTACACTGCAATTCATGCTCCCAGAGCTTCTAACACATGCATACTAAATGCCATGGTAGGATTTACTTTTAACCAGTAGATCTATATTTTTTTGGCATGGCACTGCCTGAAAGACTTTCACGAGAGTGCTGTTACCTCCAATTATTTATGACAGTGTAATTTCCTACTTTTGACTAAACCTCAACATTTCAATTGAGCAAAAATCATCTTTATCCTGCCATGCCACAGTAAGGATGTTAGCCTGGGCCATACCCTTATTTTTAAGTCAGTGTCCTTGGATCACAAATTTAAATATGTTTATACACCAGGTTACCACTAGATGTGGGGGGGGGAAACAAATTTGGCTGCACATACTGAATGATTTAGCCTTTGACAAGCTTCCAAGATTTGATTGCTTATCACTGTCAGTAATTGGTGGCTGATGCAACCTGGACTGATGAATTCACACCAGCAGCATTCTACGAAGGCCTCAGAGAAGATGTGAAGCAGGCATTCTCTTTAGTAGTTGACTGATTTACATACAATTGCTATGGTTCTTATGGATCTAGCACTACAGATAGATGCACAGAAAAAGCAGAGATGCCAAGAGCGACCGTTCTTCTCTAGGGGAGCGTTTAACAAATCTCTGAGCTAGGCTATGTCTGGTCACTACGGAGGAGCTGATGGAGTTGAGAAGTGCCAGGAGGTAATTACTATCCAAGGAAAAAGAACGAAGGCGTTGAAAGAGATTATGTCAATGTTGTGGCCTCATGGTTCATTTTTCTAAAGGTTGTTCGCAGCTGATGAGAAACTCCCGAACATGGCTGTAAAAGATTAACCCCCTACTAAGTTCTCCTTCGAAAAAGAGGTTCATTTATTTGATAGAGGCTTTTGGAAAAGTTGATTTCCACCTACGAGTTGAGATCTTAACACCCAAAGGGCCTTTGAGAGTTATTGCTTTAATTGATTGTTGTGCATCTGAATGTTTTTTGGATCAAACTTTGCAGGCATTAAATTACTTCACAAAACATGCTAAACAAACTCCTGAACCCACAGTAGAAATTGAGGGCAATTATTTATTTGCTGAAACAGTTTTTTGGGAGACACATGAATTAACTATAGCTTTGGAGAATGGACATTTTGAATGCATTCAGTTTGATCTTATTGATTCCCCAGTGTTCAACTAGTACTGGGAACTTCCTGGGCACGGCATAAGTACAATCCACAGATCAATTAGAGAGGACATACTTTTAGTAATCGCCTGTGTTTCTGATGCTAAGGATTAAAGTAAGATCTTCTATGAACTTGTTGTATAATACAAACAGAATTTATCCATCCTCAAGTTCCAGAACCCTACCAATAATTTGCTGAGGCTTTTGCCAGTAAGTGGCAAAATGCTAGTGTCAGGTTACTTTGTCTGTGCTGGAGGTAATCCCTTTCTTTGAAGTGCAAGTGGGGCATGTCACAGGTCCCCCCTCCAGCAATCCTGACAGGATGCCTCATATTGCCCACAGCTAGACACCTTTGTGTCACTGTTTTGGAAGAATTCCCAAACCCAAAAAGTGAGCCATTCACAGTCATGTGACCTGGACATTGGCAGCAGCCACAAATGGATACGATATGAAAATGCCAACTATGACAAAAAATCCAACGTTACCATTAGAGATGATTTTAGATTAGAATTCATTTGAACCCAAACATGAAATCTCTACCTCCTCTCAATCCAAAGTTATCACCTATTAAGATAATAAGGTAACCCGGTGTTAGTTGATGGGAGAGATAAGCATTACAGTAATGGAAAACGACTTGAGGAGTTTTTCAGTGCCAGAACATGTAAAACTTAAACCAAGTTGTCTTACTTTTTAAATACAATGCACCTTTAGTGCCTACCTTAGGGGTGACGCATATATATTAAAATCTAAGGTTTACTCCTGCAGATCGTATATTTTCCAAAGTCGAAATAGCAGTTTAAAGTGGCAGTACAGGCTACAATAGCAGGCCTGAGAAGGCTTCTTTAGCAGGTGGCACAATAATTACTGCAAACCCAATACTAGCATTTATTTTACAGGCCCTGGATGTAGGTGATACCACTTTACTAGGGACTTACAGGTAAATTAAATGTGCCAGCTGGGTGTAAGCCAATTTCACCATGTTTAAAGGAGAGAGAACAAGCAGTTTAGCACTGGTTAGCAGTGGAAAATATTGCGCTGTCCTAAAAGCCAACAAAAACAGGTTCAGAATACAGGAGGGTGAAGGCCCCCCCCAAAACCCCTTCCGAACCCTCTGGTCGGGGTCCAAAGATCTCCTAGTCGTACAACGCATAAAATACACCAGACTAGGAGAAAATCCTTCACACACCTAGCCCCCCAACTCTGGAATAAATTACCCAGATACATCCGTCTCTGCACCAACTACCTGCCATTTAGAAAAATGCTAAAAACTTCACTTTTCTTATCCACCTTTCATGTCTGCTCCCAATGCTGCCACAGCGCGGAGATACCCTGACTGGGGTGATTCATGCGCTCTATAAATGATATAAATAAATAAGGTAAAATGCTTTTTTTATAGGGGGCTGAAGTGGGAGCCCCAGGGCCTCCTTGGCACTACAGACTCCCTATTAGCGGACCTATGGTGCTGCACAGGAGACAATGTTTTTTTTCAATTACAGGGTGGCCCTGAGCCCACCTGGGGCACCCCATGCCATTATTCATTTTGGGGTCCAATGTAGGAGCCCCAGGGCCCCTGAGGCCCCACTGGCTTCCTGTAAGCAGCCACATTTCATGGGGCTGTGCAGAAGCTGTCATTTCTCTTATTTACAGGGTGCCCCGGTGCCACCTGGGTCCCACCACACCATTATAATTCTTGAGGGTGTTGATCAGAGCCCCAGGGCCCACAGGTCCACCAGCTCGCTGCTCCTCCCGGGGGCTGGCACATTTTTGGGGAGCCCAACATGGGCGCCCCACAGTGTGTCATTCTTTGAGTTGTAGGCGGAGGCACAGGGGCCCTGCAGTCCTTGAGTCTTGCCGGCTCCCCTGCTTGCACCCTTCACCAGTGCAATGGCAGTTTTCTTTGCTGCCATAGGGTGGTAGCAATTCCAAGCATTTCCCTGCCCTAGAGCATGTGCAGAGAAATGTTTTGTTCTCTCACCTGGCTGGTGCATCTTTGTGCTCCCGCCGGGTTGGTGAACAGCAGCACTAGGGCAGGAAAATAGTCAGTGTCCCAGGGGTTGAGGACCCTGTCACTGAGCCAGCCCCAGGGGATGAAGTCCCCGGAGCTATTCTATGGCTCAGGAAGGGACCACACAGCCCCCCTCTCCTTTACCTATACACGGCCATGGGAATAGGGTACTCGGGCCCTTTCCTGACTTAGAAAGGAGGGTTGTGCAGCCTCCTTCCTCTTTATTTAAATTATCTGCCATGGGGATGGGGTCCCTGGGGACCTCTCCTGGCTCCGGAAGCAGTTGCGCAGGCCCTCCCCTTCAATTGATATCGACTGGGGAACGGCATCCCCTGGGACCTCTTGGAGGCTTAGGGAAGAGGGCCATGCTCCCCCACCCCCTAAAAGATACCCCACACCTTCTCCCCAGGCCGTGGCCCATCCCGGGTCGGGATGTTTATACAAATTAGTTTTGTTTTACATTTTACTTTGGATTCACAGATCCTCTGCAAATTTGCAGCATTTAAAAAAAAAAAACAATTATCTTGGGCCCCAGGCGAGGTCCCTCATGTATCCCACCACCAGGCCTAGGAGGTCAGGGTATGCCCAGACGTGGATCCCTTGCTCACTATGCCACTGGAATCAAGCTAGCCTGGCTGATAAGGGGTGTTACCCCGAAACCAGTCCCAGGATGCTTCTTACTGGTCCAGGGAAGACCTGGCTTGGCAGTTCATGCTGGACTGTTCCCATGAGGCACAGGGTCAAGACTGATTTACATATAGTTGGGTCTGAACTGGGGTGGGGAAGTGAGCTAATGAACGATGATGGATTCAACCCAGATCTGTGGCCATCATCTCCTTGTGTTTGCGCAGTCAGGTTACCCCTACCCTGACTTTTTCGTCAATTTTCTGTTAAGACTCAGACTGAGTCCGAACCAGCAATCAGATCTCAGGTTGGATTCTCCGCAGAGTGATATATACATTTTTTTAATCTTCATTTTCCCAAAACTCCTGAACAGATTTACACCAAAATACAAAAAAGCACTCTTTCTGGACCAAGATCTAGCTTTCCACCAACTTTGGTGCAAATCCGTTCAGCGGTATGAACTGTAGCTGAGTTTAAATTTCCTATACAAAAATGAACGGTGAAAATGTGTTTTGGAACCCTTTCCTTGTGCAAAAAGTAGCACTTTTTTGGAAAGCTTCATGGAGATTTGCCAAACAGCACCAAAGTTATTAGCAACATAAAAAATGGCATTTCCTATGGAAACACAATCCTAACCATAATATGTGTGTGTGTGTGCGTGTGTGTGTGTGTGTGTGTATATATATATATATATATATACATATATATCTATATATGCAGAGAGAGAGAGACACGCATTTCAAAGACATGGGTGGTAAAATGTTAAAGGTATCTGCACAGTATAGGCATGGAATAGGCACGCATAGAATAGGCACGCATGGTAAAGACATGCATTGTAACGTCATACATTCATAAAAATAGCAAGTGGCACAACAAAATAACAAGTGATAATTGTCATTTCAACTGACCGGTGTATTTGTTCAAAAAGACAGTGGGAGCATGTAATGTCAAACTCCAAGAAATTCTTGAGGGTTCTTATTCATTATTCTATCTATACAAGTCAATGTAACATGAAGCATGATAGAAACTGTTAATTCAACAAAACTGGCAGGAAAAATAAGCAGCAGGCAGGATCTTCTGACGCAGAGAATGTGAGAAGCCCTCAAGACATAAATAACGATACATAAACCTACTGGTGAATTACCTACTTTTTTGAAAGTCACATCTCATTGCCAACATTGAAAATGAGACTGTGCTTTACTACTGGAAGCAGAATATGTGCAAAAGTATTATCTGAAATAAAATGGGCTCTGGTCCTGAGAAAATCATGAAACTTGGAGTGCAAGGTAAGGCTAATGAACACTTCAGATTACTACAGGAACGACATTCGAACTCGGTTTTGAAATATATCAGAGCATGTTGAGATATGTGTGTTCAGGGAAGTGTCTGCATTAGGGAAACAAGAGTATATAGTATTTTTTCACACTAGCCACAGAAGAGATAGATGGCTGACTCAATTCTGCCTTGGTGTTTTGAGTGATTTTTATATATTCACAGAGGAAAATGCTGGCTTTCTCCCAGACCGCCTCACAGAGAAGTAACTAAAGGAGTCATTATCCCTAATGACTTTGCAATCGTCCATGCAAATCAACTCCCAGATCAAAGACCTTAAAGTCTCTATCTTTGGAAGCTAATATCAATATCCCCTGTGCAAACGGCATCAGGGAAATTCTTAGCATACTTTCAGTACATTGCTTTCTAAAGTATTTTCCCACAACTTATTCCAGTAGAAAGACTGTTATCTTTGCTTGTTCAATTATTTTCTTAAGCAGGATCTGTTTGTTCCACTTGGCTCTGACACTCCCCATGTTCTTGCATTCCACAGACCGGATTATTTGCCTTGCACCAACATTGCAGTATTACATAGACTGAAGTTGCCACTGACATTTTGAGCAACGAGCTGGTGCAAAATATTGTTTTGCACCTTTCAGTCATTGCCGATTCTTGTTAGCACTTTTCACACTTTGCACTAACGCCTCTGCAATGTAAACGTTTTTAAGGCACATTACCTTGTCACCCAATTTCTCATCTCTCTTTTTGCATAAGAAGCTGTGCCCAGCTCAGTGACAACTCACCATGTTGTCCAGGCTCAACCATTGTTTCACCTAACCCTCCCGAAATAATCCCTCCCGCCACCACCACCGATGCCAGTGCCATAGGGAGAATGATTCCCTCCACAACCCCTTTGTCGTTGACATTCCTGTGAGAGAAATGGACTATAGATGCAGCACAGGTGTAAAGGAAGCTGTGGATGGCGTTAGGTACGGCCAGCATTATTAGCATGGCCTCCGAAATTGAATTAGCCGTAATGGCATATCTACCACTGGCAGTGGTGTGGGCTCTGAGTCGGTGTATGGTAAGTAAGTATTTTTTTTTATTGTGCAGTAAATTAAAACTATTACAAACAATCATCAATTTACACAATTTCATGCTAAAAAGGGAACAAACAAATTACATTAGTGTTATAGCAGTTCATCGCTAAAAGACCACTTATTAAGAATGCAAAATAAAAACGATTAAAAATGTGGTTAGTAATTTGCAAACCTCAAATAAGCCTGAAGGCTAGCCCAAACCTCCTCTATCGGAGCCTCTTATACCGCAGAGGATGTTAGGAATGGAATAAAGTGTCATGTGCGCTAGTGGCAAAGGCAAACGATTTCCTTACTCACGGCGCATGTGGAATTATTCTGGTCATAAGAACAGTAAACCAGATCTATATACACAAAATTGCATTGCAAAATGTAGACAAGAGAGCCAGAGCATAGTTAAAATTCGTAATTGGGTATTGCAGTAAAGTGCAAAGTGTGCTTGGTTTATAAATATTTATAAGGGCTAATATTCGTGGCAAATTAGGCCTGGCATGGGCTAAGGAATAGAAAGTACTTAATACAAAAGATGTCATTAAGGGTGCGTGGGGGGCATCATAGGTTGCTACTTAGGGATTGCCACAAAGTGCAAAGTGTGCTTGTATTACAGAAATGTCTAAAAACTAAACTTCGTGGCAGATAGGCCTAGCACGGGCTAAGGAATAAAAAGTACTTAGTACAAAAGACGTCATTAAGGGTGGGTGTGGTGCAGCACAAGTTGGCCCCCCAGAGTGATTTGAGCTTGCTAGTTGTCTATTTCTGTCTGGCTGATTATTAAAACCTATGGTGCAAGGGGGTGGCATGGGATAGCCCGCCGCATGATCTATGTCGGTTTATGGGGCAGGGCCATGCCTCTGTGAATTTTGCTGCATATTGATGCCCTCTGCACTAGGATGAATTGACATTGAGTTTACCTAATGGAGGGTCTCACTACCCCTCAAGGGAGGGAAGGGGACAATTCTGCCATCAGCGGCACACCCATAAATTTACACAGAAAAAGACTGTTTTGTCGTGTATTTCTATAGGTTCTGAATCGATCCCCCTATTCCTGACCCTATTCTGGTTAAACTACCTAGCTAGTTAACTAACAGTCAGCCCATGAGGCAAGAAATTCCCCATGATGCAGATACCGTTATCTGACGCAGTCACACTACGGCACAGGAACGTGTTATCTGATTAGGTCATAACGCTTGAGATCTAATTAGACAAGCGATATTCCTCCAGCCCCTGATAAGGCATACGACGTTCTCATAACAAATCAAACCTATGACATCCTGGATAATCCGTGCGGCCATTGTTTTGATTTCACAGAGAACTTTAGTAAAGAATGTGCTAACGAGCAAGTCGTATGACATCTTTATTGACGTACCTATGTCCATCCTTACGTCAATCCCGGCACCTTTAAGGTATAAATATTGCCGACCTTGCCCTATGCAAACACACGCGTGGTGACAAGACGGAGCAGCCATACTTGCCGAAGCAGAGAGCAGAAGCAGACCCCGCAGGCAGCAGCCCCGCCTTCCTGACGCGCTGAGAGACGCGCTGCTATCTCAAGCCGAGAGACCCAGCACCGGCGCTTCCGGGTAGCCCTCGCAGGCAGCCTGGAATATCGAGAGCAGAGAAAGAGATACCATTCCTCATTCATCCTAAATTCCAGGTACAGAACTGAATAACCCCTCCTAGAGAATTCTTTAGTTATTCACTTGGCAAAAACAAACTTAACTTAAACTGTAACTTTCTATTCCCGCCCACGCATTAGACTTAGGTCAGGTACACGGGGTAGGCGTATTTAGAAACACCAGTTGAGTACGTTTAGTCAAATATATATGTGTATGTAAATATATTTTAATCATTTTAAACATCATATGGCTCAGAAACCATATCAATGTTTTTACAGTATTATTTTATACTATTGCTTTTAATGTATGCACTTTACTTAACTATAAGTATCGCAATAATATCGATCCATTTCTCTTGTACGAGAAAGGAGACTGATCAATAAATAACACCTTTTATTGAACACGCCCGTCTCTTCCTTTTCTCTACATTCTGATGAGACTAAGAACGCACGTACTGACTGAGTAAAATAATTGCCTTGTGCTCACACGACTCTGGAGATTGACTCTTGATTAGGGGAGAGCAAAGTTGTCATGTTCTATGGTTGTCAGAAACTAAATCCCTTCTTGTCTAATCAGGGAAGTTAATCCTTCCTTGAACATTCGAGAAAGTTTCTAGCGAACTCTGAGCTTAGCTGGCAAACCCAAAAATTAAGTCTAGTATCGACAGTAGTAGACCTAGTTAACGTCTGGCCTAGGCCTTTACTGCTGTAGGTACTATTCCAATGCGCAGAGCCTATTGGGAAAATAGGAACTACACTACATGGCGCCCAACGCGTTTGGAAAGGGCGATAAAACTAACGTAAGACATTTAGAGTAACTCAGTCGTGCTTTCTCACTCAGACCCCTTTTTCCAAAATACTCCAAAGACGTCTGGAGTGGGTGAAAGGTTATTATATCCTCCAAAACCTCGCAGGAGGGAACTCCTATGTATGGTTCTTGGTCTAGTCAACGTTGAAGGATAAAACAGTTCCAGAATATTGTGCATCTAATCTCTGTTTCCATAAAGAAACCTGATCTGCAAATAAAAATAATACCATCCTGTCAGTAAAATGGGAGACAGTGATGGAGAAAGAGAGGCAATTAGATTAGCTACTGAAATAGCAGATGCTGATGCTACCATGCAAACAGCAGACCCGGATATAATACTCATCCAGGTCGCCAAAAGGAGATCTATAACCTTAAAACTTATAGAAAATGGACTGACACCTAGAGGTGGCACAGTCATATTCGTAATTGAGGCACACGAATATCGGCAGACAGAGGTATACTATACATGGATACATTTTCCAGCAGCAAATGCTGTAACAAAGTACTTCCACTATTACAAAGTAGAGGAACCTCCTGAAATGTACACTCCTTTCGAGGAGGTGGAAGTACCACTCAAATTCCAAGAGCATTTGCTCTTATTTGATGGCGCCCTAAAACATAATAATCACATTACAAGGCTCGGTCCTTTAGGAAGACCAGGAGCAACGTGGCCGGTCTTAGCCGGATACACACCACATCCAGACATCGACGAGATGACTGCACCAGAGCTATTAATACAGCTAAAACAACTACTAAAAATTCACAGACAATTAGTTCAGTATGTAATGCGGACTTCCACAATTCAGCCAGCGATTAAACTACCACAGCTGACCTCTCACCAGGGGAACACAAATAAAATTACACCACAGAACATCCAATCCTGCCTAGGTAAGGTTCCAGCTAAAAGGGAACAGATACCATTCTGGTTGGCACAGAAAATCACCCAAATAGAGGCGGTGTTTCCTGACACCACCCCGCTAGAAAAACACAGGATTCTGACTATATGTCTCCCAATGGGAATCGCACCACACATTGAGGACTGTGACACTTGGGGTACAGTCTTTGCTTCCATCTACACAAAAACGCACGGTGTTCCATCCATTTCGGTAATACCAGATGTGCTAAAACAAATTCAAGATGAATATGGTCCAGAACCTGCTTTAACTCTTGGTATGAAATTACTGAAAGACTTCAAGCAGGTCTCGGCTATATTACTAGCCAACATAAAGGGTGAAGCAGCAAACGTGGCGATCCGCCAGAGGTTAAAAGAGACAGATATAGCAGACCAACCAGCTGAAATTGCCAGAATCATAGAAAAATCCTATGAAGAACTAGGCAGAGATAGTCTAGGTGGAATACCAGTAAAACCGCAACTGACTACAAGTCCAGAAAAAGTGTTTTTTAATAATAATAATAATTCACATACCTAACCTCTAATGAGGGAGATAAGGTACCAATTGCATTTAAATCGCACTTGTACACTAAGGCTGAAATGAAATTTAGCCCAACGGAAAAAATTCTTACAGCAACACAGACAGCTATCGCAAAAGAACGAGCCCTGGCACAAGGTAAACGAATAATAATCGTGACACCAATACCAGCCTTAGAGGCAGTAACAAAGGCAAGCATTCCAAATGCGAAAGCACTCCATCCGAGATGGATACAATGGGCTAACTCTCTTGCTGCAACAGACGTGGTGTACGAATTTGATCCTTACTTAAAAACACAAGAATTTCTACAATATGAATTCGAATGTCCTCTGCCAACCGAAATTCTGCCTCTAGACCAATACGGCTGTATAATATATACAGACGGATCAGCACAACCCGCAGTAGGGGGTAAACAAGCTTACAGTGCTGCGTGCGCGATTGTTAAAGGTCGTTGGCACGAAGGGAAATTTAAACCAACCCTGACTAAGACCCAATCTCTAGGAGATTGCACAGCTCAGCGAGCTGAATTACTAGCATTCAAGATGGCGCTTGAAAATACCGATCGAGAATTCCCCACACTCATAGTGTGCGATTCGTATTATTGCGTTCAATCTTATAATGAATACTTGCAGATCTGGCTTCAAAATGGTTTCAAGGATGCGAAAGGAGGCACAATCAAGCATAAAATGCTATGGGAACAAGTAGCTCTTTTACAAAAAGAACTACCAAAGACTCACGTGATACATACACTGAGTCATCAACGTGATGGCGTTCACGTTGCAGGGAATTCATTGGCTGATGAGGCCGCGAAGGCAGCTGTGCAAACGGCTTCCGTAGCTGCCATCACCCGGTCAAAAACAAAAATAGACAGCGAAATATTACAAGCTGTCAGCGCTTCTGAAAAGGATTCGATAGAACCACTCCCTAAAGGCTTTCCATTAAAGTACTCATACATAACAGATGAAAACAATGTTCCTTTTGCTCAAATCCCTGGAGTGGGGGATAGGGCAATTCCAAACATGGAACACAGATTAGGACTAATAATAGCGGCACACGAAGGGCTTGCTTCTACCCATGCTGGCGTCTCAGCCACAGTATCATTATTAAAACAGAGATACTGGTGGCCGCAAATGAGAAGACAAACAAGGAACTATGTTCTAGCATGTGAAATATGTCAAAAAATGAAAGTATCAACTGTGAGACGTCCAGCACAGACGCCCCTTCTAATCTCGGATAAACCATTAGCCTGTGTTTATCTAGACCACTGCGGTCCCTTACAAAGGGACGGTAACTATAAATATATCTTGGTCGCAGTGGACTCATGCACGAGATTCATATGGATGTGGCCCCAGCGAACGGCTGACGCCAGAACTGTTATAAAAGATTTGCGGGTCTTTATCGGCACATACGCAATTGGCATTCTGCATTCGGACAATGGTCCTGCTTTTAGCTCTCGGGCTTATAAGGAGGCCATGGTCAGCATGGGCGTGCAATTGCGGTACTCTTGTCCATTTCACCCTGAGGGGAACGGAATTGTTGAAAGTAAAAACCGTGACATAAAGCAATCTATAATGGCAAAGGTATTAGGTTCGGGAGCTGGGTGGGTCAAACATCTAATAAGTGTCCAACGTAGTCTAAATAACTTGCCAAGAAATTCTCTGAAGGGATTCAGTCCGTACGAATTATTATTCGGAACTAGGATGTTGATCTCTGACCTTGATAGTCAGACTTCAGTGGTAATAGAAAAAACCTTTGATGTCAAAGACCGTTTGGCTATTTTGCAGGACTTAAACAAAACAAGAAAAGACCTGAGCAACATACAGTTGAAACAACAGCCAACAACCACTGAAGAATCACCACCTGTCCCAGCAAGACCTGTCTGGATTCCAAAAGTCGGGGATCTAGTCAGGGAAAAGATCGCGGTAAAGAAGGAATTTGGGCCTTCTTACAGAAAAGCAGTTCCTGTCTTGTCTGTCAACGGGACAAGATCAGTTGTACTACCGCCACTTGCTGGAAAAAAGGAGAACCGAGTTGTATCCATCGACCTGGTAAAACCACAACATGTGGCCGATAACAAACAGTAGGCCAAGTGGACTCCCAATAAGTAGCAGAACACCAAGGTTTGCTACCAGTACAGAGGTCCTATCAAAGAGGCTCATCACATTCGAAACGCCTACAGAAGAACAACAAGGACTATGCAACAATGCAATAGAACTTAGACCTCTGAAAACCCAAATAAAGACATTTAGTAGAGACACACCAATCTATACAGAAGTACCAAGTGAAAATGCAAGAAACAAAAATCCTGAACCAATTGGAAAAATTGACAGAACTGCATCCGGTTACTTCATCAACTTCGATGATTCCTCTGACGGTTTCAGCGAACAAAAGACACAGCCATCATCAAAATCCTTTAAAGACAAAGCGAAGGAACTTTTGAAACAACTAAAAGAAACATATCTGATTTCTCCATGGATTGAATTTTGGGTGGGTTTTGGTGCATTTATCCTCATACTTTGGCTCATCATGGTATTTACCTTGGGACGCTTCATTGAGGGAAAATATGCTAAAATGGACACAGCAAGTCAGAACATCAACTTGGTCCTCAAACCACACACATCTTCACACGTCGAGAAACGAGAACTTTCTTCAGAACTTTCTTCAGCCAACTTCCCAGCAATTCCAATACCTGGTGGGGTAGCCTGGGACAACACTGACTATGAAATTTATGGTCCGGTCGAGATCCTGAAATATCCACACCAAATCAAGATCTCTTTGAGTGACTTTGCAAAACCAAACTCATTTGCTGATGATTGGGACTTTGAAAGTATTAACAATATGATGTCTGACTTAGTAATGTCTGCTAAATTTACAAAACATGATTATTTGCAGGGTTCTACAAATTATGATAGTATGTATTGCTATAACCACTATGGTAACCATTTCTTGCATAAATCTGCACAACCTAGAAATGTTTTAAGTTATAATCAATGGGAACATTGTGCTACACCTCCAAAAGGGAGCTCTAGAACCGTATATGACAAATATTCATATTTTTCAGGTTTTAACATAACTAATGCTGAAACATTTTATTACAAATTGTCAAACAAGACAGGGATGAAAACCATGATAACCAACACAAAATTGATATATTCGGATTCTTTCTTTGAAAAAATGAATACTTTTGGATTTGATTATTGGGACAAACATGTTGATTTGAAAAGTGTTTGGGGTACAAAAGAATGGCAAGTACAGGGTTTAGAAGCTTTGTTTAGAGCCTGCATGATCCCAGAACAAATGATATTTTTAAATGACACCGTCCAACAAACCACCTGTCTTGGCCTAGCAAAAATCAAAGATTTAAATAACCTATCTATTCCAAAGCCAACAATGTTTAGCAATAACTCTGATACAGATGAAGGAATAGACATAAACCATATACTTAACCAAAACAGAACACATCCTGATTGGAAACAATGGTTGATCTGGCCCACAGATACAAATAACTGTCAAGATAGATTCCTGAATAAAACACAGGGTTTCAAAATGACCAGGCCAGACCCTAGATATCCCCAAAGACATCACCCAGGGATAATAACAACCTACAGTGTGGGCAAATTATGCCTTCAATGGCTACAAACTTCCACACTGCCTGAAATTAAGCAACACCTAACTTTACTTACTGATGGTGCTGACTTGCGTGATTTCATACTGGGACCACGCAAACAGCGTCATAAGCGTTTCATAGCAGCCTCTGTATATGCAGCATACAATGAGGCCTGGAAGGTTACTCAAATTGAGACAGCAGAAAGAATACGGGAAATTGACCGTATTAATTTGGAAAAATCACTTTCTGTAGTGGACAATGGGTTAATGACTCTGTCCTCCAGAATTTTTTCATTGGACAGCATTGTGTCTTCAGCAATCGATATATTATCGCAAGACTTACTATTATTACAACATGGTCAGTCACAATTGCGTTCTATTGTACAGCTTGGTTGGACGTTACAAAATCTGCGTTCAGGCTATGTGCCTTGGCGTTTAATCAACACAACGTCACTATTCCAAATCTTTAACCTTACTGATAGACAAATCGGTATGGCGCAGAAGGGTGCTGATTATACAATCTTGAGCATTGAAAAACTAGAAAGATTACCAATGACAATGTCAGAACGACCTGTCAATGAATGGATAATACACGGAATCATAAATATTCCAATCTCAACCTTCAGGTTTCAATACTGCCAAAAATATATACAGGCTGGCATGTACGAGAAATTGGGAAAAGGGTACCTTAAAACAACTTGGAACCTGCCCTATTCACATGCATGTGTCAGTAACAAAGGACAGAAAGTGTTTCTTAGTGGCAACAATTGTGCTATGTCACTGAGCGGCACGCTTCTGTGTAACGGTATTAGTTTGCACGGAGCCTGTGAAGGGAATTCATACAACCTTTCATGTCACCAGCAAGGCGCACCTGCAACTGAAATAGAACCATTCTTTCAAAGACTCTATAATGGGAGTTACATTCTTATTGTAGACCGCAGATGCTGTAGTCTTATGCCCGGGACTCCTTATCTCGTCACTACGACGGCGAAGGTCAAGTGCTGTGGACGTTCTTTGTTCCCCAGCTCCTTTCCAGACAGGGAGGCAAGGGCATGGCCCGGTCTGAAAATTACTTCTATTCGAATAGACACTTTAAGCAGAATGAAAACAGTGCTTCTTCAGACGCCTACAAGGCTCACGTCATCTAAAGAAACGTATGATCTACAAGTCGCAAGGACGACTGCAGAGATACATACATTATTATCAACTAATTCCCCCGTACATTTCGCGGAAATCCTGAGCGAAATCTTAAATATTTCTGATACCACAGGGGTCTCAAAGGTATTTAAGACAGTATTTTCGATGGCATTAACACCATTCAAAGCCATACTGGGTATGTTTCCAGATTTCGTCCATTCGATTTTTGGCGGACTTCCCCTGATCCTAGGACTAATTGCAGGAATCCTATTCCTAGTCCTTATTTTTCGTTATGGCAACCCATGTCACAGAACAAAATCTCACGACAATGGAAGATACGATCCTAGCCATTGGATACCGGGACCGGATATCAAAAATCCTGGGACTCTCCCGGCTTAGAGACCTAAACATGACTTGGTTTCTATCATTTCGACCAATGTGGCAAAGGTGTGTTTTACCTGTACTAAGGTGTCTGCTATGCGGAGAAGAATGCGTGTTAGACACCTGTCTGACGCTACAATCGGATGCGCCGGTGGATGCAGATACACTGCTGGTTCCTACCAAGGTTCACGCACTGTGCTGCCCTCAAAGGCTGCCAATTCTGATGACGGCATTCCTGGAATCTTCACCACTGCGATTGAAGAGTAGTGAAGTTCAAGATGAAAGCAGCATCGAACAGGTACGACCTTCTGTCAGCAATGCAAATCAGAATGTCAATGGAGACAATCATGCGCATGAATGCATGGTTACCCCTATTTCCGACTTAGTGGAACTTTCCCATGAAGCTGTTGACAGTTTTTTCGAAAGCCTGAATGATATGATGTTCTCTCCGGAACAGAAATAGAGACTTTTGAGTAAACTCGCACACGGCGTTCCCTGAATTCGGCCTTCAACTTTAAAAATAAAGTCACATGAACAATTACAATCCAGTTCACGGACAGCAACTTTTTTCAGCAAGCCCCTAAAATATTTTTCTATATATTTTTTTCCCGGGACACTGATCTTCTGCTTAAAGTAAGAAACTATTCCTAGAGAACTAAGATTTCTATTTTTTTAGATTCTTTATAGACTTTATATAGACTTTAGCTGCCCGCTGGTTTGTTCACAATATATTTTATGTGATGAAATGGTTTCGACTTTTTTTCTGTATAGCCATATTAAGAGCCATTTCATGTGTATTTCTCATATACCAACAAGCAATAATGCATAAAATGCGTGTTTACTTTTGCATTTAATTCATAGCTTAAGTGCATACAATATATATGACTGCAATTTTTCAGTATATTTGAAAATTTCAAAATGCATTTATGTATTTTGGGGTGGTAAGGTATACACTATACTCTATAGTATGTTGTACTATGTTATACTATGCATAGATTAGTAGATATGACCATAGTTAGCGTGGAGTGGGTGTCGTGTATTTCTATAGGTTCTGAATCGATCCCCCTATTCCTGACCCTATTCTGGTTAAACTACCTAGCTAGTTAACTAACAGTCAGCCCATGAGGCAAGAAATTCCCCATGATGCAGATACCGTTATCCGACGCAGTCACACTACGGCACAGGAACGTGTTATCTGATTAGGTCATAACGCTTGAGATCTAATTAGACAAGCGATATTCCTCCAGCCCCTGATAAGGCATACGACGTTCTCATAACAAATCAAACCTATGACATCCTGGATAATCCGTGCGGCCATTGTTTTGATTTCACAGAGAACTTTAGTAAAGAATGTGCTAACGAGCAAGTCGTATGACATCTTTATTGACGTACCTATGTCCATCCTTACGTCAATCCCGGCACCTTTAAGGTATAAATATTGCCGACCTTGCCCTATGCAAACACACGCGTGGTGACAAGACGGAGCAGCCATACTTGCCGAAGCAGAGAGCAGAAGCAGACCCCGCAGGCAGCAGCCCCGCCTTCCTGACGCGCTGAGAGACGCGCTGCTATCTCAAGCCGAGAGACCCAGCACCGGCGCTTCCGGGTAGCCCTCGCAGGCAGCCTGGAATATCGAGAGCAGAGAAAGAGATACCATTCCTCATTCATCCTAAATTCCAGGTACAGAACTGAATAACCCCTCCTAGAGAATTCTTTAGTTATTCACTTGGCAAAAACAAACTTAACTTAAACTGTAACTTTCTATTCCCGCCCACGCATTAGACTTAGGTCAGGTACACGGGGTAGGCGTATTTAGAAACACCAGTTGAGTACGTTTAGTCAAATATATATGTGTATGTAAATATATTTTAATCATTTTAAACATCATATGGCTCAGAAACCATATCAATGTTTTTACAGTATTATTTTATACTATTGCTTTTAATGTATGCACTTTACTTAACTATAAGTATCGCAATAATATCGATCCATTTCTCTTGTACGAGAAAGGAGACTGATCAATAAATAACACCTTTTATTGAACACGCCCGTCTCTTCCTTTTCTCTACATTCTGATGAGACTAAGAACGCACGTACTGACTGAGTAAAATAATTGCCTTGTGCTCACACGACTCTGGAGATTGACTCTTGATTAGGGGAGAGCAAAGTTGTCATGTTCTATGGTTGTCAGAAACTAAATCCCTTCTTGTCTAATCAGGGAAGTTAATCCTTCCTTGAACATTCGAGAAAGTTTCTAGCGAACTCTGAGCTTAGCTGGCAAACCCAAAAATTAAGTCTAGTATCGACAGTAGTAGACCTAGTTAACGTCTGGCCTAGGCCTTTACTGCTGTAGGTACTATTCCAATGCGCAGAGCCTATTGGGAAAATAGGAACTACACTACAGTTTAAAGAGGGAAATGAGCTGACTGTCAGTTATAAATATTTACAGGTTTCACAGGAAGACCAACCTATGGGATTTTCCTTGTGCTATCGTTGTGTAAGTTGTGCCTCTATGCACCATTGTTGGCAATGCCAGATGTTTGAAAAATCAAAGGTGGTGATGGACGGAGCGTTGACAATACAAACACTCACCCCCAGTCAACTGATCTGGGTTTAATCCATCACCGTTCTTTAGCTCACTCCGCCACCCAAGTTCAGACATGGCCATATGCAAATAAGTCTGACCCTGTGCCTCATGGGAACAGTCCAGCCCGAACTTTATTTTTATTTATTTATATCATTTCTAAAGCGCGCTGTAACCCTACGGGCATCCTGGCGCTGAAAAATGCATCTGAGGGGCTGAGCAGTAAGGGCAGAAATGAGGGGAGAAGCTTTATGGAGGTGTGACATTAGGAAATAGCCAGGTCTTTATCCTTTTGCGGAAGAGCATCAGTTCGTTGGTTTTCCTAATTGACAGAGGAAGGCTATTCCAGAGGTGGGCTGCCGCTATGCTAAAGGCTCTGCCCCCATGAGTGGCTTTCCTGATCCTGGGTATACTAAGGAGATTGGTGGATGAGGAACGGAGGGTCCGTGTAGGTTCATACCACTTGAATTTGGTCTGAAGGGGTTTAGGACCTAAGCCATGTGCAGCCTTGAAAACGGTACACAGGGATTTGAAATGGATCCTCTGCTGAATGGGCAACCAGTGCAACTCGGCCAGAGCAAGAGTGGTGGAAGATCGACGTCCTCGGGAGAGCACCATCTTTGCAGCTGCCGCCTGGATGCTCTGAAGTCTGGAGATCAGATAAGCAGGAGATTCCAGTAGCAGAGCATTGCAGTAATCCAGGCGGCTAAGGATGATGCTTCTGACCACGGTTGCTCTGGTGTGTGCTGGAAGTAAGGGCAGCAGCTTTCGAAGGCCCCGCATTAAAGCGAAGCAGCTGCTCACCTGTCTGTTGACGTTGGACTCAAGACTCAGTTTGTCATTGAGATTAACCCCCAAGTTCCGTACGGTTGTTACTGGTGCCAATGGCTCACATGAGTCCAGAGGCCAAAAGTCAACGGGCAGGTTTCTAGCTATTCTTCCCACTTTGCATTGCATTATCTCAGTTTTACTGCTGTTAAACTGCAGTGAGTTTCTTTTTAGCCAGGTTGCCATTTTCCTTATGCAGGTGTGGAAGGTCTCAAGAGATTCTGCATGGGCACCATCAAGGGAAATCATCAGCTGCGTGTCATCCGCATAGTTGATCACGCTAATGCCGTGAGCCTTGATGATGGCCATCAGGGGCTGCATATATACGTTAAAAAGGATCGGGCTGATCGCAGACCCCTGAGGGACCCCATGTGGGACTATAGCAAACTCCGACTGATACGGGGGTAGTGCCACTGCCTGCCATCTATCTGACAGGTAAGAGCGGAACCACTCAAAAGCCATACCCTCTACTCCAGCGGTTTTCAACCGAGTCAGCAAGATGTCGTGGCTCACCGTATCGAAAGCGGCGGACAGGTCAAGCAGAATCAAAGTTGCTGACTCCCCCCTGTCCGCCCTCATTCTTAGGTCGTCCAGGACCATCAGTAATGCTGACTCGGTTCCATGGGCTGGTCTGAACCCGAATTGTTCCTCCTCAAGGATGTTATTAGTTTCCAGGAAGAGGGACAGAGACCTACTGACCATCCGTTCCATGATCTTTACTGGATATGGCAGGAGAGAGATAGGTCGGTAGCTCTTATGGCAGTTGGGGTCCAGATTGGATTTCTTTAACAGGGGTGTGACCACTGCCTGCTTCCACTCCCTCGGCACAGTGCCTGTGCAGAAGGATTGTGCACATAGCTGGCGCAGTACAGGAAAGAATTCAGCCCCCAGTTCTTTCCCTATCTTGTGGGGTAGAGGATCCAATGGGGATCCAGATGTTACTTTAAGGGCTAATTGTCCAAACTCTTGTTCTGCGGGGATATCGAAAGTGTCCAGGATAGCCCCTGGTATCATGCGTTCTTCTGTTTCCTCATCCCTGTCATCTTTCTCCATGTTGCTTTGGTGCTGCACTATGGAGGAGGGGGCGTCCTCCAGACTTTCAATAAGTTTGGAAATTTTTTCCTGAAAGAAGGAGGCCAGACCATCACATAGTTCCTGTGAGGGTTTGATATTACTGTTAGTACAAACAGGATGGGACAGATCTTTTACAATTTTAAAGATATCACGTGATTTGTTGGAGCTTTTTAAGATAATAGCAGCAAAGTATTCTGCTTTGGCTGTGGCGATCTCTTTCTTGTATTGAGTTATAGTCAGTCTCCAGAGTAGTCTATTCTGTTCTTCATAGCCTCTTCTCCACTGCCTCTCTGCCCTTTTACAGACGTTTTTCATATCTTTTAGTGTATCTGTATACCAGGGTGCGGAGGGGCTGCCTCTTTTCCTGATTGCTTTCAGGGGGGCTATGCAGTCAAGTCTCTTGGTTACATGGTCACAAAGTAAACTGTAATTCGTAGCAATATCATTTTCTGATTTAAGGAGGTTCTGCATCTGAAAGAGGTCCGTCTCCTTTTCTCCTTTCCTCTTCAGTAATCCCTTCCAATCGCAGCTGATAAAAGTTCTAACTTGTGTATTAACTTGATCTGTATTGCCCAGGGTATGAATATCAAACATTATGAGATGGTGATCTGACCATCCCACTGGTTGGATTTCTCCCATGGTTATAAGATTTTCTTTGGCGAAGATTAAATCTAGAGTATTTCCTTCCCTGTGTGTGGGAGCAGTTACCCATTGTTTTAATCCTAGATTAGCACAGGATTGTATGATATTGTGGTAGGCAGTATCCAAAGTGCCGTTAGTCCACAGGTTGAAATCCCCCAATGCTAGTACTCTGCTGTGGGTGAGTGTCAAGTTGTTAATGACTGAGATTAAGAACTGCCAAGTCATGTCTTCCCTGGACCGGAATCAAGCTTCCCAGGACCGGTTTCTGGCATTCCAGCCGTCTTCAGCCGGGCTTGCTTGACTCCAGTGGCAAAGTGAGCAAGGGACTCACGTCTGAGCATACCCTGCCAACTTAGGGCGAACAAAGAAAAAACAAAGGTGGTGATGGACGGAGCGTTGGCAATACAAACACTCACCCCCAGTCAACTGATCTGGGTTTAATCCATCACCGTTCTTTAGCTCACTCCGCCACCCCAGTTCAGACATGGCCATATGCAAATCAGTCTGACCCTGTGCCTCATGGGAACAGTCCAGCCCGAACTGCCAAGCCATGTCTTCCCTGGACCGGAATCAAGCTTCCCAGGACCGGTTTCTGGCATTACAGCTGTCTTCAGCCGGGCTTGCTTGACTCCAGTGGCAAAGTGAGCAAGGGACTCACGTCTGAGCATACCCTGCCAACTTAGGGCGAACAAAGAAAAACCAAAGGTGGTGATGGACGGAGCGTTGACAATAGAAAACACTCACCCCCAGTCAACTGATCTGGGTTTAATCCATCACCGTTCTTTAGCTCACTCCGCCACCCCAGTTCAGACATGGCCATATGCAAATCAGTCTGACCCTGTGCCTCATGGGAACAGTCCAGCCCGAACTGCCAAGCCATGTCTTCCCTGGACCGGAATCAAGCTTCCCAGGACCGGTTTCTGGCATTCCAGCCGTCTTCAGCTGGGCTTGCTTGACTCCAGTGGCAAAGTGAGCAAGGGACTCACGTCTGAGCATACCCTGCCAATTTAGGGCGAACAAAGAAAAACCAAAGGTGGTGATGGACGGAGCGTTGACAATACAAACACTCACCCCCAGTCAACTGATCACTAATGCCAGATGTTTCGCAGAGCTGGGATGCTGTGTTGAGAATAATGGAGAGAGATAAGGGACATCATCTCCTTGCTTCTTCTCCAGGCACAGGTCTTGGCATAGTCTCCCAGAAAATAAAAAAGCATTGGCAAAGTCAATAGGTCTCGGCAGTCCAAGAGCTATTGGCATGTCAATGTCTTTTAGCCATGTTGAAAGCAGCACAGTTGCTGTTCAGCATGGCTGAAAGTCATGTACAAAAGCACTTTGGCCCAGCCTCAGGCAAGTTAACAAATCACTCATAGCTGATTGAGGCGGTCTCATATGGAAGGAAGGATAGAGAAGCTCGAAGCAGAGACCTGTTACAGGTGACAGCCTGAAGCCATGGAGAGCAGAGCCTGCTTGTGTTCAGTTCACGAGTGCAGATGGCAGTCACAAAAGCCCGAGTTGATGCTAGCATTTGTGCATCTGCAGTTTGATTTACATTCCAGATGGTGCCATGCAGAGTGTGCCTCTAAAGACGTTCTATGCCCAACACCATAAACAATACTGCAGATATGAGAAATTAAGTGGCTGGTGTCAGAGTTTGGATGAGAAGGGACCAGGAAATGTACTGCCTGGCAGTAATTGGCAGAAGATATGACACTGATCTGCAACGACGATCTTGGTGTGCATGTGTACTGATTCTAGTCTGTCAGTGTTGCAGAGATTTGTTGCAGGGATTCTGCAAAATCACAGAACTATGCCTGAGACCAATGAACCTTAGTAGGCAGGAACTAAGTTATCCTACCTCCTAGCAACCATGATCACCCTTAGCACCCGGGACCGACTAGCTATAGTGTCTCCTTTCCCCTCCGACTCACTCAGAAAGGAACAAGCGAATAGATACCCCAGAACACAACACTCCCAACTCTGGCTGGAATTACGGTAACAGAACACACCCTTTTGTTCTCAAACTCGTACATGTCCACAGTAAGATCTGACAGAGACATGAGAAAAGTTTAAAATATTTATTTTAACTATTGTGCACTAGTATGCAGTATACGTGTCATAATAATCAAGAAGAAAGCGAACACAAATACGGTCAGCAAAGTAAGTAATTCATAAATCATAAAGGGAACTGTCATTGTATAAGACCAGATCAGCTAACCCACTCCCCTTCTAAAGAAGCAAAGTGATTATATATCAAGATATCTCTCGGTGTTTGCAGCAGAACCCGTACGTTAGCATGCACAGATGGAGGTTCTACATCTCAGGTTCAGTTGAGATGACCTCTGTGCATACCTATATGACAAAAGAATATGTGTTCCCAAACAACAGCTGCACATGTGTATTGTGTCTAGGTGCTAAAGCCTGACCAGAACAGAATAATAAGGTGCATTGTCTACAGTGTTCAGACTAAATCCCAGGAAAGAACAGAACACAAAAACAACAGCAGATTCTGTGTGAAAGTACAGCATGGCACAAAGCAAGATATGTTTGTATAGCAATGTGTGCAAAGCAGAGAGCAGCCTACTATGTGCTCAAGCCAACATAAGGCAAAACGACAATGGTCTGCACAGGACACATGACATTAGAAGGCACTTGGTGAAGAAGCACTCCTCAGATGTATCTCCTCATAAAAGACCAAGAGAGAGCAAGCGACAGAGGGAGCCTTTTATCGGTGTCTGGGGAGCTGCCCAGACATAGCTAAAGAAGAAAATGTGTTACAAAATGGTACAGAAAAGGTGTGAGGATGGGTGAGGAGGTGAATAAATAAAGCCAATCTCAAAAGGAAAAGAAACAATAGGGTTGGGGAGGGCGAGAGTAGACAGAGCGTCTGAAAACATGAGCACTCATGTGGAGTGCTCAAACGGGAACAGTGGGTGTACACAAGTATTTGGTTCATGCTCTGGGGGAGGGCCAAACACAGGAAGAGGCATGATGCATTCATGCTATTGACAAATAAAGCACACAAAAGCGACAATGGAGTGAACTAATGGTTAGTCTATGGGAGGACTGAAGTCCACTAAATTGTAACGAACATATTTCTTTGAGACAGTGCATGCGCTGTCTAGCCGAGACCTAAAAACAACCAATCAAAAAGTGAGTACAATATCAGACAGAAATGTAGGATACCTGAATGCAAATCTAATGCCAGCCAAAATATATTTAATTTGTGTTACACGTGTAATTAGTAAGTAGTATTTAGCTTTAACAGTGATCTTCTTTTTGCCTAAATTAGCTAAATCATATACATTGAATTTTGATAGGAGTTTCTAATTAAAAATAGGCAAAATACATTTCACATTATATTTGATATAGCATGAGATAGGTCCTGTGGAACAAGATGCCATGAAAACATGCATTATAAACATGCATTATGTGTTATATCCTTCGCTCCTACTCTCCATATCGGTACAGAGAATAGGCACAAAGATAGCGGATTTAAGAGTGACAGTTGCAGCAATTCAGAAGGCACACATGTACTTTGGAAAGCACACATGGCTGGACCTGGTTAAGACGCTGCATACATTGCAGAGATTAAAATACTAAATATGTCAAGATGATTGGCTACGAATTTAAGTGATTGTAATTGTATTACTCCTTAAACTAATGAGGCCCTACTTCATCCTCCAGTGATGATGCATATGGATATGTATCAAGCAACTGGTTAAGAAAAAAGAATAAAAAATATGTTCAGAGGTGAAACACATAAGGTGTACATGGCATAAGGTGGATTTCCCTACCAACCACATCTGAACACACCTCTATAAAAATGTCCCAGAGGACAGACAGAAAAAAATTACTGAAACAGCGAGATAATCCAAATTTGCATAGTAACCAAATATTGATTTTCTCCTTCCCAGCAATACTGAAAAGAGCAGAAGGGAACTGTGCCAATATACTTTTCATAGTCTAGGTGCAGAATGTTCACAGTCATACTTTAGTATGCCATTTTGGCATAGGCAGCAGTTGCCTTGTTTCAAGCGAGCTGCAACATTTATTTTTTGCAGAAATATACTGTGTGCTTTAATATTATAAACTACAATAAAATAGAAAAATGTGTGTTTAGTGCCATTAAACTGGCAAATAGCTAGCTTTGGATTAATATATATATTTATCAGGTACCTAATATAGCAAGGACCTAGCTCCAAAAATCAATGGAGCACTTTACAGAGAGTATTTAAGTGCAGCAAGAGCATCTCACATTTTTTAATGTTATGATATGCAGGATCTGGTACAAGGCTTGGCTAGTGTGCTACTACACTCTAAGCACACAGGTCGAAAAGATGAGTACTGCATTTTACCTTGAAGTGTAATAAATAAACGCATGCCAAAGACAGATGACACTCAGAAAGCCCCTCCCCTTAGCTAATTCTGCAATCCCCTTGAAATTAAATGACGTTCACTGACTGCATCCATTTTGCCTCTGGCCTCGTACAGTGCTGCGTGGGCTTGGCTAAATTTGCTCCAAAAAAATATTCACACACTAGCCATGAACTAGAAAGAATAATCCACAAATCTGTCTCTCCTAACTCTAGAAACTGATGTGCGGCTTCAAAATACAGCAAGAACACATACTATGCTGCACAAAATGAAAAACGAAAGAGGGAGCCTTACATCCAGGGTAAAAGTTAATTTGCACTGCCTCGTCTTGAAAAGCGAAAGAGGACAGAGTGAGAGAGGCGAAGAATGAAAGAAAGAATGAATTGAGGGGAGGAGACGGAAGAGCGGTATGGTGTTGGAGCATTCCATGTTTGGAATGTAGTCACATCACTGGTAGAATAGGAATGTACGGGATGGAGCATTCGTGGGAGGTCGGTTGGCGAAGGACATGGAGATGGTCGTGTTTAACCTTTGATGCATGCAGAGTTGCTAATAATAGATCCTACATACTTAATCTGGCAAGTGTGTACTTTACAAGTTGGCGACAGAGGATAAGGGAATGAAGAAGCAAGAAGCAACTCTGCGTGGGCCACTGAGGCAGTGATGAATTAACGCTATTTGTGAAGAAGGAAGCAGAATTGAAGTAATGACATTGAGGTAAGCCGTATGAAAGGCGGAAGCGATTAAAAGAAGCATTTGAGATATTTAAAAGAAAAGGATTAAAGAAGATAAAATAGAACTTACGTTTGAATACAAGCGCGAGCAAAGAGGCGCGAGGAGATTGATTGATGAGAGGTGTGAGCGACAAGCCAGAGTATCGCGCGCACCAAGAACGTCAAGTACGCGAGAGCAGCAATTATCACGTCACTGCGTGTGTGTAGAGGAGGCGGCAACACGCAGAGATTGACGTGCAACGTGAATGAAGCGCCACGACGCTAGCGGCCATTTTGGATTGGGATACATTTTTTTTTTAAAGTCGGAAGTATTCAGCGCTTGAGGAGAACGACGAGCGCATCAAAGGCATTGAGCAGTGAGTAAATTGATCGGCTGGCAAAGTAAACAGAACTGAGGTATTTGGTCACAACGGTGAGTGCCACCAATTCATAAACTTAACAATAAGGGCAAAGGAAAAGAAAGAAAGAACAGCACTGCCTTAGTGAAGTAAATACTATTAATATGATAAAGAGGAGATAAAATTAAGTGGTTATATTTAACAGGAAAAGGAGGAATTAATTGAAAAGACTGAGAAGGAATTGTAATAAAAGAGAAAAGTTGTTAGTAGTATAGGCATGTGTGCTGCACAAACTTTTACATTAACACCGCCAATACCATTCTTAGCAGAACCAGGAGAACCGAAGATTAGATGGCAAGAATGGAAAGCATATTTTATAAACTATATGGTCACAATAAAAAACGAGGACATGACACCAGAGATTAGAAAAGGAATATTGTTGCACTCTTTAGGACCGGCAGGAATTAGACAGTATCATCAAATGCAAAAAAAGGAGAGAAGAGAAGATGAAATAGATGTCTATGAAAATGCATTAGATGATTTAGAGAGATATTACGCACCAACTGTATGTGTAGCTATTGATAGGTACAAGTTTTTCAGAAGAAAACAAGATCAGAACGAGAAGATTGATGATTATTCGAGTGTTTTGAAGAAAATGGCAGAAAAATGCAGATTCGGGCAAATAGAGGAAGAATTGTTAAGAGATCAAATTATTATGTTGACAAATAATAAAAGAGTGCAAGAAAGGTTATGGACTATGGGTGATGGAACATTGAACAAAGTACTTGCTGTTGTAAGGAAAGCGGAAGTATCTGTAAGATGTGCAAAGGCGGCTCTGGACGAGGAAAAACAGAAAGAAAAAGAGAAAGAGAAAGAGGAAATTTGTGTTGTAAGAAGGACAACGAAAATGGGAAGTATAAATTCAGGAAAAAAGGACAAATTCAAAGAGACAAAAGTGGAAAGGAAAACTAATTACCCAACGAAAAATGAGTATAGGAGAGAAAGTCAAATAAATTTGGCATGTTACAGGTGTGGTAGCTATACTCATTTAGCTAACAGTAGAGTTTGTAGAGAAAGAGAGAAAAAATTTACTGAGTGTGGGTTAATTGGACACTATGCACGAGTCTGTTATAGGGAAGACAAAACAACAAAAATAACATTTGTTACAAAAGAAGAAGGAAAGGAAAGTCAAGAGGAGAATACTGACGATGATGATAAAGTGTTCATGATTAGGGATTTCATTTTAGATGTGAAAAGTAAAGGGAAAAGTAAACCGTCTTGTGAAATTACTGTGGCTGGGGTGAAGGTAACGTTAGTGGCTGACTCGGGGTCACCCTATACTATTGTGAATTTGGACATGTGGAATGAGAAATTTGTAAAGGAAATTGGTGAGGAACTTAAAGTGAGTGATATTAATCCTAAGAGTTTCACTGGAGAAAGCATTCCAATGGTGGGATGTAGAGATGTAACATTTGAATTCAAGGGAAGGAAGGCAGAAGGGAGGATGTATGTTGCTGAGTATGGTCCTAGGGTGTTGGGATGGAGAGAGCAAGCGAGTTTAAACATAATTCTTAATCCCAGTGGAATAGAACAGGTGATGGTGTTAAGTGATGATGACAATTTGAGTAGGGAAATAAAAGAAGATTTTGGTGATGTTTTCTCAGGGAAAATTGGTATGCTGAGATGGTTTAAACATAGAATTAAGCTGAAGGCAGATGCTGTGCCAGTAAATTATAAAGTAAGGAATGTACCGTTTACTGTGAGGAGTGTGTTAGAAAAGGAATTGTTAAGGTTGGAAAGATCAGGAATTATTGAGAAAATTGAATCGTCTGAGTGGATGTCTCCGATTGTTGTGGCAAGGAAATCGAATGGCAAAATAAGATTGTGTGTGGATTTGAGAGGTGTAAATAAGGAAATTCAGGTTGATAAGTATCCCTTACCAAAGATTATTGAGTTGTTAGCAAGGACGAAGGGTATGAAATGGTTTTTAACAGTGGACTTATCGTCGGCGTACCATCAGATTCAGCTGCATAAGGAAAGCAGGAAGATAACATCTTTTATTACCCCCTTTGGATGTTTCCAGTATATAAGGATGCCGTTCGGACTAGCTTCTGCTGCTGCAGTATTCCAGAGGATTATGAGTGTAATTTTGAAGGACATACATGGTGTATTGTATTTCCAAGATGATATCTTGATAATGGGTGAAAACAGAAGGGTACATGACCAGAGACTAAAGGATGTGTTCAATGTTCTGAGAGAAAAAGGGCTAACAGCAGAATATGGGAAATGTAAGTTTGCCAAGCAAAAGGTAGCCTATTTGGGCCATAATATTGGAATGGACGGAATATCTCCAAAAAAAGAACTTTTGGAAGCTGTAAAGGAAGCGCCTGAACCCAAGACTAAGAATGAGTTACACTCATTTTTAGGGCTGGCGGAGTATAACTCCAAATTTGTACGGAATTTTGCCGAGAAGTCCTATGATTTAAGACAGTTACTAAAGAAAAGGAGTAAATTTGAATGGAATAGTAAATGTAGAGAGAGTTTTGTAACTTTAAAAAGGGAAATGTGCAATGCAACGCCAATTAAGGGGTTCGATCCAGATTTGAGGAGTACGTTGACTGTGGATGCAAGTGGAAAGGGTTTGGGTGCAGTACTGACACAGAATGAAAGCGATGGAAAAGAAGTGATTATTGGTTTCGCATCAAGGAGTTTGACACCGACTGAAGAATTATATCCAGTAATTGAAAGGGAAACCCTAGAACGTGTTTGGGGAATGGAACATTTCAGAGAATTTTTGTGGGGTAATGAATTCGATGTAAGAACTGATCATAAGCCTTTGGCGAATTTATTGACTACTAATGGAATGGTGAGAGCATCGGCGAGGATAGCAAGACTTTCAATGAGGTTACAAGACTACAACTACAGGATAAAGTATGTGCCAGGTGTACAAAATAAAATTGCTGATTGTTTGAGTAGAATACCTTTGATGATTAAGGAAATACCGAAGAATATTTGGGATGATTATCGAGTTATTAAAGGCACAATCCAAATTGCTTATGAGAACAGAATGAATTGGGAAGTAGAATTGAAAAAAATGTTGTGGGGATATCGTTTAACACCATCTCTCACTGGTCTTAGCCCATTTGTTATGATGAGGGGAAGAGAACCATTTATGAAGGATAACATTGGATGGATGGATAGTACTTAATATATTGAGTGGTCTCCAGAGAAAGTTAAAGAGAATATAATAAAAGCGCAACAGGTGTACAAAAAGAATTTTTACACTAAGAATGTGACAAGGATGGAAGAGCTTGAAGTAGGAGATTGGGTAAAAACCAAAAAGTGGTGTAAGGTGGCAAAAGGAGAAAGTGTATTTTCTAAACCACTTAGGGTGGTGGAGTGTTTACAGAATTCAGCGAGACTAAGTGATGGTCGAGTATGGCATATGAGTCGTATAGCCAAATGTAGGAATATTCAAAAGGCACAGGAGGAGGATGTTGGGGGAGCTACAGGCATGTGTGATGAGTGGTTGTGGAAGGATGAGGTAGAGGATGAAGTGGAAGTTGAAGAAGCATTTGGGGAGCAAAGTACTGCTGGGAGTTCTGGAGAAACACAAGAGCAATTAGATATGGATTCTAGGAGGTTGGGAAGATTGGGAAGAGTTATTCATACTCCTCACAGATTCAGAGATTATATGCTGTCATAGATTTGTATTATTATTGTTTGTATTTTGTAAATAGTTATTCTATTTTGTTTATTATTTCATGTAGGAGGGAGATTGTGGTGTTGGAGCATTCCATGTTTGGAATGTAGTCACATCACTGGTAGAATAGGAATTTACGGGATGGAGCATTCGTGGGAGGTCGGTTGGTGAAGAGCATGGAGATGGTCGTGTTTAACCTTTGATGCACGCAGAGTTGCTAATAAAGGTGTCCATGATACTTACTGATGAGGTTTGCAACTGTTTAGAAAATTCAATATTATCAATTTAAGAAAGTTTATATACATAAAAAGCAAAATGTAAAATGGGGAATTGGAAAATACTCTTTAAATATAATAGAATCTGAAATTGGAACTAAAAATGTATTTTAGTATCCGTAGCTTGATTCTAGGGAGCAGCTCTAGCATGGATGATTGGGGGCCTCAATTAAAGAATTGGTGGTGTGCGCTGACTAGAAGCATGCATTGGAGAAAAAAATATTTCCTAACATGTAGCATTCACTTTTTAGAAATAGAAATCTATCTTGAAAAGTTCCAATCTTCCAATTAAAATAAATATTTCAATGTTTTATATAACATTTGTTTGTTAAATAGAATTTCTGCATGTTTGATGTACACTTGTTTCTGTATTTTTATATTGTTTTGAAGTACACACTCCTTGAATCAGGTCTTCAAATTCATTAGTGATCCACAGAAGTCAAAAGGTTAACACTGAGTAGCTTAGGCAGACAGGGTCAGATATCTCTAACTTTGACACATATAGCATAAGGCCTTTATGAAGACATGATGTAATGACAGCGCAATTAGGAAGAAAGCTTCTAGACAAAGGATTAAACCCTCTTCCCCTACATCATTATTCTTCCCTTGGTCCAGTCCCAGCATTTCCTTCCATGGTATGTGCCTCAATCTCTTCCTGGCTGTCTCCAGAGTGCATTGATGATATGGACCCAGACAGATGTCCCTGACAGTAACATAGGCATGCATCAAAAATTCAGCAATGTATGGTTGCGTATACACAGCTGATACTGTGAAAATTAATAGACTTGAAAAATATTTATGGTTTCTTTGATTCCGCCTTTTGTGACTTGTAAAGCTGTAGTAATTCTAGAACCAATAAATCCCATTGAGTGGTGATATCATAGAGGGCATGTCTTTCAGACCAACATAAAGGACTCCTCTGACCTCTAGTGAATCCTACAACGTCACTACTTTGTGTCTTAAACACCACCATGTTATTACCTGGAAGTCATAGGAGCATGGTCAAATGTTCCGATATTCCAACAAAAAAGAACTCATATCACTCAATAATTAAATTTATAAACATCCACACTCTGGCAGATGGCGGGGTGACTGTCAGTGTCTTGTGTGCGTGTTCTCTATTGCTTCCTTATTCTATTCCCATGTTCTGCCATGGTCAATATTTCTTATTTGATTTCACCTAATTCAACTTTCAAGTAAGATTCACAAATCTGAAAGACATTATGACATACTATCTATTGTCATAAGCTTTAGAAGTGTTCGGACCTGCCCTAAGTATATGAGTATGCTGGAGGAGGTTCTGGGAGGAATTGGTAAGACCAGACTATGGTGGGTGAGTATGTGGTAGAGACGCTTGGCACTGATGGAGGAACATGTTAAAAAAGGTCTGAAATAATAAGTGGGGCCTGGGAGGATGTATAGAAGGTGAAACTGGATCTTGGGAAGAGATTGAAGCAGTTACTGGAGACAGTGTCAATATTTGGACTAGTGAGTACGGTATAGCAGAGAACATAGTTGCTGAAATTTAGGCCAGAACCTGGAGCAGCTGAATAGGAATGGAAGTAGTGACCGGCGCACTAGAATAGATCAAGGGTCGGGAGCGTACATGAGCAGGGGGCAACAGTTGGGAAAGATAACTGTGTGTAGGAAAATTAGCAGTGGTGGGTTCCTTATCAGACAATATGCATTACAATCAATTTTTATTTATCTCCAAGAAAAGCATTAGCAATGCCAAGAGGTCGGCTTTCAATTAATGTTGTATGACAATGTGAAGCATTACAAGTAAATCACATGGGAATAGATAGGTATTTGCGAGGAAGCAAACAACTGTAGAATAATATTGGTGAAGGTTAAAAGATCAAGTGACAGTTGAACTGTTATTCCAGACATGAAAATCAATGTAGGTTAATGACTTCCCTCCTTCCATCTGTGCTGCTGTCAGAGAAAAAGCAAACTAAATTGTCCATTTATCTACGACACATTAATAGAATTCCTATGTCGATTTCAAACATAGGCAGCTGGATAAGTAAACAAAATGATCACAGTTGTGTAACGGGCAAGCACTCTTTTGTGGAAGCACGGCGACAGCTGTGCTGTCAAGCCAGACCATAAAAATGATATATAATTTCACCTGAAGTTCTCTAAATATTCACAGTGTTTCTGTATATATTGCAATAGTTCCTTTACATCCTTAAAACCACTGGCAAATGTGACCTCTAAGCAGCCCATTGTGACCCCTGCCACTTTGCTTGTGAGTGTGACCTCTGCTTGCAATCATATTAGGACACAGCAAGTTAGATAATTTAGATTAAATACCATTAAAGTAAATAACATTAAAACAAGATTTTTTAAATGTTTAAAAATGTTGGGGCTGCTGGGCAACTGTGAGAGGAAGCAGCAAGGCTGATCTACACAGGACATATGCCTTGCATGCAATAACTACAACTTATTTGTATACATTTACAGACAGGACTGGGTGAGCTGTGTCAGTTTGTGAAGGATGTCTGCATGTCTGCAGGGCATGTGTGTGCGCAACATGAAACTCTGCAAAATGCAATTACAAATTACCATGAAGTTCAACTTCATGGTAATTTGCGTCGCCTATTAGCAAAATCCCTATTTTTTTTTACTTTAATGCATTGCATTTAGGGAATCTCAATTTGCGTTCCTCAAATGCTATCGCAATTTAAGTAATCGCAATTTAGAGTTTACTTAAATTGCGATTTTTGCATTTGGGATGATGCATCCCAAATACAAAAATACCGGTCACAAGGGGGCAGATTCACCAATTTGCCCATTTGCAACCGGTTTTTCTTTTGATGCAAGTGCCTGAATGTCTTTTACCCATGTGTTTTGGTTTGGAGTGGAGTGGATGTATGTGGTTTGAAGTGGGATTATGTGGGTTGAACTGGATTTGTTAGTTGTTGAATTGTGTGGTGTGTAGTGCATTTGTGTAATGGAATTATGTGGCATGGTGAACAGATAGGGGTGAGAGCTGCATAGAATAGATAGAAAGGGAAATAGAGAAGATAGGTAGCTTGTGCATGAAGTGGTGAATGAACACCAGACAGAGGAGCAGAAAGAGTGTGTGAGAAAGAGAGAAAGGGGTGGAGAGCAAGACACAGATGTATAAAGAGGGTACACCCCAAGCAGAGGAGGAGAGCTTGGATCTAAGGGACGGAAATCTTGAAAAGATACGGGAAAGAAACTATGCTTGAAGATCTGAAGTGAACCAATATGAGAGAGGTGGGAAGAGTGAGTGAGAGAGTGCGAGACAGGTGTTCCAGAGAGAGAGAGAGAGAGTGTGACTGAAGGCTATAAGGCCCCCCTTACCAGGCTTCTGAAACATTGCAGAAATGCTGCAAAGAAGTCGTACTGAGCAAAATCCCTCTGCAATAATATTTACTTAAGACATTTTTACCATGACACAGCAGAAAAGGAGTGCGTGCAGCACACCAAAGGCAGCTGAATTTGTCTCCTCAACTACCTATTTCCGTCTTCGGTTATATTCGCTCTTATACAGAGCATGTTCCATAGACTTCAATCAGCGTTCGTGTTGAGAAAATAACACGCTTAAAAGGAAATGGCCATGATTTATCCTCTGAGTTACTTGTAATGCCCATGTTAAATTGCATTGGCCAGTTAGAACGGATTTCTGTAAAATCTAGTTACAGTGTGGGTCGTTTGCCACTGGACTACGTGCAGTGAAAAAGTATACATTTATATTAGCCAAGTAAAAAAATACCAAATGAAACCATTACAAACAGTTAAGTGGCTCAAAGATGCAACATGAAAGCAAAACTACAAATCATTGTATCCAAGGTGCTATTAGGTAAACTGATAACTCTGGCTGAATGTGACGTTATGTTTTGGGGCTCGGGCCATGTTGCACTCGGCAATACAGCTGGGACCCCGATGATGAAGCAGGCCATCTACTAGGTAGGTGGGTGAGGGGGTCTTCTAAAACAACCACTGGTTGTCTGCGTTCCTCGATTAGGGTAAAGGTCACCAACAATTACCATAACCCACTAGGGACTTGTCCACGTTGTTTTTGTGCAATCATTTAAGGTCATTAACAGTTCTAACTTGAATTCTCTAAGAAAGATCACTTGCTGCAAGATCCTCGATTTATAAGTGAGTTCTAGGCACTTCAGCAAGGGAGACCAGCATGTAGGCCAGAGACAATGTAAACAAATAAAAGCATGTCAGTTGATAGGATGCCCTTTAGATTTCTACGGTGTCGAGTGACGTTTACATCGTGGTTGCAGCAATCAAGCATGCGTGGAGTGAAGGAGCTGTCTAACCTACTGAGAGAAGTCATGGGAGTGCTCATTCTCCTTGACTTAAGCACATAGCTGGACGAAAAAAATATTTAAAGATGCAGGTTGTGCCGCATCCTTCATAAGATGAAGGAACAGTTACTGGAAACAAATATTTAATAAAAGATACGAAATTACATGTCACGTTTCATTCGTGAGAGTCAATTGTTTGTTTGCTCTGCAAATGGAAACTACAAAACATCCAGAATATTGCTGGACACATGCACTCCGAACAAGCCCTCCCGTTTCAACTACATAATGAAATTGATCAAATAAACACAAGAAAAAGGAGACGAACTGGAGGCTTGAATTCCTAAATAGCGAGTCGCAAATAAATTGTGACTCGCTATTTAGGATTTGTACATGGCAGAGTGCCATTTTGCGTGCGCAAACTGGTCACAAACCTGTTTGCGATTGCAATTTAGGGTCGTACATCTGGCCCTTAGTATGCAAATGAAATAGAGAGCTACCAGTGCAGTGGCCAATTTAGATAGGAAACCGTTTGTGGTAGTTTTAATAGGTAAAAGAAGAATAAAGCTGTGGTCTTCCAGTTTGGAAAAAAATTATAACAAAGCACTACTGTGTTGTGAGATTGTATTACCACAGCCAATCCACGTGCAATGCAGAGAACTGTGACATGCATATTGGCTGTCAAGTCTGCATGTGCCTTTGTAGTGAATAATCACTGTGAAAGCTAATCAAGTTAGTGGCCTGAGAGGGTGTGGTGTAACGTACAGAGCTGGCTACTTTGGGACTGGGGAACCGGGTTTGAGTCTTGGCGTCCGCTCTCCCCGTGCCTACAAAAATATCGGAACCAATAAAATTGAATAAACAATGGCGTGGCTACAAAAATGTGGTAATTGGAACCAATAACATTAAATAAACATTGGCGAATGAAAACGGAAAAACAATTACAATTGGCAATCTTTAGGTTGAAAGGGGCACATCAAAGAAAAAATTACAAATGTCGAATAGCAATGGTAGACTTCCCTTCGTGTGAAAGTATACAAGAAGAACAGTGCACATCAATGAACAAGCTTAAAGAAAAATAGAGTGTGCCCGAAAATACATAAATAAATAAAAGAGAAAGGGGCATGTAACGGGGCAGTAGCCATGAATTGAAAAACTCACCCAAAGGCAGGATAAATAAAGTCAATGACCCACTAAAAAGCAAGGATTTTCTAAAGGCAGAAAAAAGAATCAATGAAAATAGTGGGCGTGTTTGAAACCCACAGATGAGATACAGCATGACTCTTAAGACACAGGGTGAGTGAAAGTATGATGGCTACAAATTAACTGTAATGAAACTGACTGGCAGATTTCACTAGCATACATTTTAAAAATGAGTGATCTTGAAACAAATTCAGAATCCATCTTCCGCCGAGACCTCAAGACGTGGCTCTTCTCCAGTGTCTAAATCCACTTGATGGAGCGAGGTGCAGAAGATTTTGTGTGTACCCCATTCAGATCAATCACCCCCATAACAAAGTAAATATATTAATTTTGACTGCTGTGTATTAACCAAAACACAAACATTACATGAGGGAAATGCTTTGCACTAACAGGTTTGATTAACATATTAATTAATGATGCAAAACGCATGTTTAATCTAATTTGTGCATTTAAGTGGTATAATAATGCATGTCTGTGTACATTGTGCATCGCATGCTGCTTTTCTGCTTCATTTTAATGGCTTGCAGTGTGATGCTTTTCTGCTAGGTAACAGTTTGAAAGGATAAATATTAGCACTGGTGGTTGGGGGGACAGAAAACACTTATATTCTGTGTATTTACATTTTCTTTTTCTGTTTATCGTAGTTTTGGTTGGTTGCCAATTCCAAAATGGCTTCGCTTTTCCCGGTTCTGTGCAGTAGAAAAAGCTTACATCATTTTTTGCAACTTCAACTGACCATATTCGAGGCCATTTGATATGAACGCTGGTGAGTGGCTGTGGGCCAGAATGATAAACACAAGAACAGCTGAATGTCTGCCAAGGATAAAAGTCAAATGCCTTCCAAAAATGACCACGTGGAAACAGCTGAATCACTGAAAATGAACATTTAAAGGCCTAATGATGAACCGGAACAGTCAAACTTGTATTTATCAGTTTGTCAAACAAGGTTGGTCACGGACATCCTGGAAGTTAAGAAATGCATGGACAGTTGAATTTGTATCTGTCAGCTTTTTAATCAGGAAGATATTCATGGACATCCTGAAAGTAAAAAAATACATTGTCGATTAACGAACATCCTGAGAGCTAATAATTGCAATGTCATGACCAATCAGAGAAAGGGAAATGGCAAGACTTGAAAACATTTGAGGGTAGAGAGCCAGCAAATACAGTATAAATATCAGAGCAAAATTGGGGTTTAATGTCACAGAAGCTGATCGCAGAGAGATGCTGTTTGCACTGCAGCTATTTGCAGAGATGCTGGGAGCCTGAAACTATGCCAGAAGGCTCACTGATAACCCCTGTAAGTTGGAGAATGTTCCGGGACACTAGGCCTGGGAAAAGAGTTGCGTCCGAGGAGGCCTGGGTTAGTAAGTATAGTTGGGGTTTAATGCTGGGTAGGTAGGTTTTAGTGTAGAAATCTTTAGAATTAAATGCATGTGTTTTTTAACTATGGTTTCTCTTATCTTTTTCATGAAGAATTTCTCTTTCAGTTACATGACCAAGGATTGATTAATCTTTTTATTTAGAGAATAATGGAATTAATGTGGACATGAATGTGCTCTTCATGACTTTTATTAACAGTTTCTTGATGTATTTCCTGGATAAATAGCAATGCTCAGTGAGAATAATTAGTGACAGAATAAATGCTAATTTTCTTTTATGCAAATTAATTACATAAAATCTTTTAAATGATTTCGGGTGTTTGTGATTCTTTAGAGTCAATTAATTATACAAATCAATGTATTGTTGTAGTGAGGTTAAGCTGGTCTTGACAATCATCAACTTACTCAACTAATTGGTCCATCGACCTATTTGGAGGGGTACATTGATGCATAGATTAGTTTAGTAGGATTATTGAGGCAAACAAATGTTGGTGTTAAAATCTGCGCTTAAAAGGTATTGTGTCATAGGAGAGAATTCACTCAACCCATTTTATATATATATATTTGCAAGGGTCAAAGGTAAAGGTGTGTGTGACTAGGTGTGTTGTACTTCGGTGTTATGGGCCCCACCGGGGTGACCTGGACCCTGGGTTGGTGATATTTCTGGGTGAGCGCTGCATCAGATAACTTGGTAGCAGATTAATGGTTATTATTGACTAGTTTGGTGATTAGTGATGGTTATTTTTACTAGCTTAGTATATTGAGAACCCCTATATTCAAAGGTTAATGTATATAGAGTTTGATGTACAGAATTATGACTAACATCTGTTGAGTTCGTATTATGTTATATGTAGTCCTGAAAAGGCTGCAGGCAGAGGAAGTGTGGCAAGTGAAGTCGCACATCGCATAGTCTGTTTCAAAAAGTAGTATTGTCGTATACTGCAGTGGTATCGTCGTATATCACAAGTGGTATTGTTGCACATCACAAGTATAGGGAACCTACGTGTAAAAGGATATATGCATAGCGAGGACAGTCTATAAAATCTTGGCTTTCAAGTACAGGGATCCTTGCGTATCCTGATTTAAAACTTACTGCTGGGAGAGTAATAGAGCTTAACCCGAGCTTGAGAGAAGGGTAAAGGTAGAGGTAAGCGCTACTTTATCGGCGAATGTAAAATTCTGTGGTAGAGAAGAGGTAAGCGCTGTCTACTGGAAATACAGAATACTTGTACGGCTGAAAATTCTATCACTTTATTTAGCGAAACAGACAAATGGAGTTGTTTTGTGTAAGTTACTAACAGATTCAGTTGTATATTTTGTAAATACGGCTTCTCGATAAACCTTGTAAAGGAGGGGTCAGTCGGCGCTGCAGAAGCCGGAGCACTGTTGACGTCAAAAGTGTCGCAAAGGGATTGGTCCTTGTGAGCAACAGAAGAGTGCGCAATCTTTTGAAAGACAGGAAATTAACAGAAAAATGTATTATATTGGTAAAGAGAAGAAAGTTTCACTGTTTGGAAAGGTAAAAAGGTTCTTTGTGAAAGACAAGTGGAGATTAGTCCCTCCCCTAAGAACGCCTATTTATTTATGGTATTTATAAAGCGCTCTGCAACCCTACGGGCATCCTGGCGCTGTCAAGTATAATTGGAACAGTATGCATCATGGGTAGGATAAGTGGACGTTTTATTCTGGGGCAGTTAGACTTTAGAGAAGAGCCATGTTTTTACCTTTTTTCGAAAAGCCATCAGTTCGTCTGTTTTCCTGATAGCAATAGGGAGGCTATTCCAGAGATGGGCTGCCACTATACTAAAGGCTCTGCCACCATAAGTGGCTTTCTTGATCCTGGGTATACTGATGAGGTTAGTGGAGGAAGATCGAAGGGTCCGAGTGGGTTCATACCATTTGAATTTGTTTTGTAATGGTAAGGGGCCCATCCCATGCACTGCCTTAAAGACAGTGCAGAGGGATTTGAAGAGGATCCTCTGATGAACTGGCAGCCAGTGTAGGTCAGCCAGTGCAAGAGTGGTGGAGGATCTTCGTCCTCAGGAAAGTGCCATTTTGGCGGCTGCCGCCTGGATGCTCTGAAGTCTGGATATCAAGTAAGCAGGAGATTCCAGTAACAGGGCGTTGCAATAGTCCAGGCGGCTGAGAATGATGCTCCTGACTATGGTGGTTCTAGCCTGTGCTGGTAGAAGGGGCAGCAGCTTTCGAAGGCCTCGCAATAAGGCAAAGCAGCTGCTCACCTGCTTGCTGACATTGGTCTCTAGACTCAGGCTGTCATTAAAGCTGACCCCTAGGTTCATCACTGATTTTACTGGAGTTAATAGCTCCCCTGGCTCCAAAGGCCAAAAGTCAGCGGGCAGGCTTCTAGTGATTCTGCCTACTTTGCAGTGCATTATCTCGGTTTTATCACTATTAAATTGTAGTGAGTTCTTGTTTAACCAAGATGCCATTTCCAACATGCAGGTGTGGAAGGTCTCGAGTGGATCTGCATGAGCACCACAAGAGAAATCATCAGCTGCGTGTCATCCGCGTAGTTGATCATGCTAATGCCGTGAGCCTTGATGATGCCCATCAGGGGTTGCATGTACACGTTAAAAAGTATTGGGCTTATTGCAGACCCCTGTGGGACCCCGTGTGGGAATGTAGCAAGCTCAGACTGGTATGGAGGGAGTGCTACTGCCTGCCATCTCTCCGTCAGATAAGAGCGGAGCCAGTCGAGCGCAACTCCCCCAACTCCGAGACTTTCCGGTCTTGTCAGCAGAATGTCGTGACTCACCGTGTCGAATGCGGCGGACAGGTCCAGCAGAATTAAGATTGCTGATTCTCGCCTGTCCGCCCTCATTCGCAGGTTGTCCAGGACCGTCAGCAGAGCTGACTTGGTTCCATGAGCTGGTCTGAAACCGAATTGCTCCTCTTCAAGGATGTTGTTAGTTTCCAGGAAGAGGGACAATGATCTGCTGACCAGCCGTTCCATGATCTTAATTGGATACGGCAGGAGCGATATAGGTCGGTAGTTTTTATGGCAGTTGGGGTCCAGATTTGATTTCTTCAATAGGGGAGTGACAACTGCCAATTTCCAGTCTTTTGGTACAATCCCTGTGTCGAGGGATTGATTACACAGCTGACGAAGTACTGGAAAGAGTTCATCCCCAAACTCCTTTACTATTTTGTGAGGTAGGGGGTCCAGTGGGGATCCTGATGTTATATTAAGAGCTGTTTGTACAAACTCTTGTTCTGTCGGAGTCTCGAATTTTTCCAAGATAGCCTTTGGTATGGGGTGTCTTTCCTTTCCCTCGCTCTTCTTCCTGTTCTCTATGTTGCTATTACGCTGCACTAGGGGAGTGGGGGCATCCTTCATGCCCTCAATGATATTGGTAATTTTTTCCTGGAAAAAGGAGGCCAAACCGTCACATAGTTCCTGTGAGGGCTTAATTTTGCTATTAGCACATTCAGGATGGGACAGCTTCTTTACTATCCTAAAGATGTCGCGTGACTTATTAGAGCTTTTTAAGATTAAGTCTGCGTAATAGTTTGCTTTGGCTATGGTAATCTCTTTCTTATACTGAATAATTGTCTGCCTCCATAGTAGTCTATCTTGCTCTAAATAGTTTTTTCTCCAATGCCTCTCCTGTGGAAAATGACTAAATTAGGTATACATAAGCGGCGTTCATTTATGTTCACCACAGCCACTGTTGAAAGTAAAGTGAAAATCGTGAAACAGTGGCCACGCCATCTTGTCCCTTTTTAGGCCCCTTCATGCACATAAGTGGCAGCCATTTTGTGTGCCATGGCCTCTCTGCCCACTGCCAATAGCCTGCGCGTCTCTCCCCCTCACTCCCCGGCCTCGCAAGCATCCCCCCCGCGCCCGACAGCCCCGGTCTCTCCTGCTTGGGCCATAAACGCACCTCCAGCGCGACCCTGTCTCCGAGCCACATCCCGTGCTGAACCCCCTCACTCTTTCATCTCATTCATAGAACAGGCCCTTTGATAACCTCTTCCTCCCTGCCCGATTGTCCGGCCTGATCCCAGGCCATCACCTAGCCCAACAGATGCAGTTTATTGCCCCCTACAGTAGGACCTCGCCTCACATCAAAGGAGCGGGGATTAATCAATGCCTTCACACCCCTAGTTCCGACCGATCGCCCGCATTCCTGTTCCCAGCGGAATGTCCAGCTGCGCGATAGCCATCATGCTGAGATTTGGGTGGGGACCCCTACTGTAGATATGTGTGAGAACGGGCCTGAACCGGGGATTCCAAGGATGCCTTTTTCATACTTCAAAGCAATACCACGGATGTCATAAATGTAATAAAGCCATAAACTTGTGTATAAGAGGCCAGGCCTCAGAGATGCGGTTAGAGCACCTCGAGAAGATACCCTGTTGTCTGATTTTACGTGTTCTGCTCCGTCGGAATAAACTCCTGTTTCCTGCCATCCAGTCTCCAGCGCCTGCCTCTTTGTTTGGTAATATTGAATGGTATGAGAGGCGGCTAACGCCGGGCAAATACTGAAGGGTTCTTGGTCGAATTTGGCCCTGCCTTTTTACAATTGGCGTCCCAAACGTGGGGCCCATCAGCGACACGTGGATCCAGTGGGAGAGGTCCCAACGACAGAGTGAACGACTGCAACGATCGGGAAGTGCACCTGCCCGATAGACCCTCGTCTGGCAGCCGATCATCCGAACTTCACCGGTTCCGAGCAGACCTCTCTCGAGTGATCTACGGTCCTGACTGGGAACCATCAGGAGTGCCACAGCAATTACGGAGAATAGAGGACGATCAGGCGCTGGAAGCGGAAGGCGAGAAACTGTCCATACGGTCCGGGTAAGGTCGTGTAACACGACGAATTGCGAATTGATTGTTTGATTGTCTTGGAAAATACTAGTATTACGCATTTGATTGTTTGGTTCTGAGAGATTCTCTGTCTACAAACGGGGAAGGATAGGAGTATTCTCCCTTTGCAGTTAGTGAAGGGTAGGTAGCGCAGGCTTTTGCCCCCGTTGTAACCCGTCGCGCCTACTTCCCTCTCCATTGATTGATTGTTTGTTCGAGCATTAACTGTTCGAAATTGGTTCTCTGAAAGGATCTTCTCTGCCTACAAATGAGGAGGAACAGGAATTTCCCTCTCTCTTTGCAGATAGTGACGGGTAGGTAGCGCAGGCTTTTGCCCCCGTTGTAACCCGTCGCGCCTATTTTATTCCTCATTTGATTGATTGATTGTTTGTCCGAACATTGACTGTTTGGAATTAGTTCTCTCTTTGGGTATTCCCTATTTGCGAATACTGCAGAATAGAAATATTCTGCCTAGTCTTCGCAAAGTAGTGAAGGATAGGTAGTGCAGACTTTTGTCCCCATTGTAACCCGTCATGCCTATCTTCTCCCCATTGTTCAGTAGTTGGTTCAGCCCGGACCGTTTATTAGAGGTAGATCATCCGGCTCCACCGGAGGGCACCCCTAATAAAAAGGACATGTATATAAAATACGGATTAGCCGCTGTATCTTTCCAACGAACTATGACATAAAAATCGCTAGGAAAAACAAAAGAAATCGAGCAAAGTCAGTAGGCCACTGATGGGATCTTTTTGACCCCGCTAAAATAGAAACACTAGGAACAGCCCTTCATGAGAAATATG
This sequence comes from Lissotriton helveticus, assembly GCF_964261635.1. Lineage (NCBI taxonomy): Eukaryota > Metazoa > Chordata > Amphibia > Caudata > Salamandridae > Lissotriton > Lissotriton helveticus. Next base: position 337,695,634 of record NC_136069.1, on the reverse strand, counting down.
AAACTAGTGGGAGGAGCTGAGCTCGACGCCGTGATGGCCGCAAGGTAGCTCGGCTCCGCCGACCCCGCTGCCCAAACGTGTCTATCCTGCCGCCCACCCTACCCAATAACGACAACCTTATCTGCTGATACCTACCATCCGTCCTGGGGGCTCCAGAGTGCAGCAGATCCGCAGCTACGCTCGTCCGGAAAACGAGGCCTCCGGCACGTGGAGACCGGGGCCTGGCCTGCAGTCATCAGCCGGCGAGGTGACATCGGCGGCGGCGCGGGGTGGAGGATGGAGGCCGACCAGAAGGGACCGTTGTGCGAATAAGCCGGAGGCCCGTCCCCGGATCGTCCACAGGAGGTGTCCAGCAAGTTGTGTGCGGGGGATGCCTTGCTGATGGCTCCTCCCTTTGTTGCCTGGTCCAGCCATTTTGTATACCTGCGCCAGGAGATGGCGTGGGGCGCCCGCGGAGAGGCGGCGCGGACGGCCCCCTCCCCCTCCAGGTGGAGGTTCCTCTCCTGCACCAAGACTGCCATTCGCGTTCCACTTGCGGATCCCCCGTGGCTGGCTGACCGGGGGGGGTCCGCTCCGGTGGCCGTGGTGAAGGGCAGCTGCTGTGGGACTGTCAAGATGGCGGCCGGCTCCCCGGATTTGGGCCTGGTCCACTAAGATGGCTCTGGGCTACCATGGGACTCGGATGCTTGCCTGCTCGGGCATGAACCCCACTCTTGAAGACGTTCTCTCAGCTCTAGAGATTCTACGGAAGTCGTTGGCCCCCGACTCCCGCGGGCTTCTGGTGGGGGTGACCGCCGCCTTACCCTCATCTGGTGCCGTGAGGGAGGATGATTCAGTGCATCGACGGAGGGATACGCCTGCTGTCCCGCTCTCCGGAGTGGCCACGACGTTGTCACGAGATGGCGGTGCTCTCATGCTAACGCCAGCTTTTGTCCTAAATTACTAAGAGATACTGTAGACTACCAACTCGATCAGTTCCGGTGGGACCTCAGCATGGCCCGGTAGGGAAGATTCTGCCTTCCTCACCTTTAAGTCACGGTTCATGCCGCCTGTTCTTTCCGTTGGCGTTAACGGAATTTTTTTTGAACTGCCGAAAGGGTTTCTGGTCTGACCGCTAGTTATTGGAGGCATTTGGACTATACTCTGGACCTGCCCGGCCTCGACCAAAATGGCGCCAGTATAGGCGGGACTTGCAACTCCTTATGACATTCTAGTTGCTTAGCCTTGATGTTGTGGGATATGTATGCGGTCTTTGTGCACACGGCGGGCGGGGAGGGGTACTGACTGGGCATGCGGACAACCCTATTGATGTGGGCTTTTATTCATTATTGATTATTGTATTATTATAGCTTCGAAGGAATGTTACTCATGATACTCGCCCATGGTGCGCATATGGACGATTTTATTGTAACTGATCCTGTTATACTTCCAATTATAAAATTAAACCTTCACTGATCCTGCAACCGTTAGTCACGTTTAGTTTTTTTAATTAAATGGCTCGCCCGTTACGTACTTCTATACTACAGTGTAATCTCTCCTTACCTCATGCGTTTCCCGTCTGCTCCGTGACCGGCCTATATGGTTGGAGGCCCGTATTTGAATGCTGACATCTTCACAAATAAAGGTTTTTTTAAATATATGGAACTAGCATCATAACAGTCACTTAGATTGGTAGGTTTTCGAATAAAGGCTACTAACCTCAAATAAATGAAGGGCAAGTAAAATGAAGCAATTTTGATTATGAAAAATTAAAAAGACATAGTACACAGAAATAATGCAAAAAGAATAGTCAAGATCTGTCGTATTTTACATTCCTGCAACATAAGCAATAGGTAAAGATCCTGATATTTAGATATATCTATGAATAGGACAGTAGACCAGACCTCTTTTACTTCACAGCCCCCTTGTGGATCGAAAGCGCGCCTTTTTCAAATTAGGAACCTTTAATTACACTACAGTTGTAAATTCCCCGAAGAAGTACATTGACCCGAAGTATTGTTAGTGATGAACCCCAAGCGCATTCTGGTCCTCGGAATCCTAAACATCATAATCCTTGTTTTACCCACCCCGTGTATCAGAGGAGTTTTTAAACGCTCCTAAAACTCACCAGAGGAATGCCCTCTAGTCTAACGTTAGGCAAAACGCATACTATTGAAGGCACGAAAGCCCTCAGTGAAACTTGCCACCCCCCAATAGTTTCCATGCTCTGCGAATAGGAACGACCCTATACCACTGTAGACCATTCCTTTCCTTCAAATGAAAACATGACTCCGTCACCCCCCTCACCTTATACTGAATACCCCTGGCTTTTGACCCTTTCCTACATGCGGTCTGTACTACCACCCTCGGGCGATCTATGTAATAAACAGCCTATCATCGGTTATCTTTGCCGCACTATCAGTTCCTCTGGGCTTCAATGCCGAGATGCAAGGTACTGCATCCCAAAGAGATAAGTCAGATACGTGGTAGGTAAAAACATTTTCGTGTTTATGCGCGCTGATGTGCTTTGAACGCTGCCCCCTCCCCCTCTTTTCTTTTTCTGCAGGTTAATATCGGAATTTCAGCTGATGTATGGAGAAGACCTAAAACGCCACCGTGTTCCACGCGAAAAAATATAGGCTAGCTCTGTGAGATGGTACATTGTATACAGGAGCTATCTCTGGGAGCGTGAAAAAATTGTATGGTATGAATGTGCGCATGGGCCCTGATTTGTGCCGTATGACTGCTTATGTGTGGCACACGTCTGGGTTGACAAAAGAATGCTTTTTGTATGACTGAGGTGTTGATCGAACGGTTAATGGGATAGGAAAATTAAGCCAGAACATGGTACCTGCATGTGAAGGACGAATAAGAGTATAGCACATTCCTTAATTAGAGACGACTCTCTCTCTGGAGCTAGTAAATGGGAGAGTGGCCTACACCAGAAACTTGAAGGGTTACTGCAGTACAACAAACCCGACCCCAACCGATATCCCAAGTGTATACCCAAAATAATGCGCACCAGTGAGTCAATTTATGCGCTGACTAAATAAGAGAAGTTAAGAGTACCCTGGGTCGGGGTTCATCCAAAATCCCCCTCAGCCCAGAAATTAGGGATATTGTCATGTTTTAGATTTACCCCTTCTTCTTCCATCCTCACAGAAAAATCGGAATTGTACCATTATCATCATCATTTGCTAGATGTTGGAAGACCCCACCGTGAGTATAAGCACGACTGGACTAGTGTCCGACCAATTAAAAAGGAGTAAGTATTTCTGAAACGAGGTTACCAACAAAAATTGTCTACTATTAGGAAGGAAGGAGAATAAAAAGAGCTCAACCCCCAAATGAATTAAAGGGAATACTGAGAATACGCAACACGCATTACAAAGTCCTTTTTATAGCTCTGTGTCTTGTCTTAGGTTTTCGTACTTGATGTATGTACTGTCGCGCCCTATCTGGTATTTGTGTGTACGTAAACTAGGAATTTATGTTTTCCCTCAGCTTGTGTTTTTACACGTAAAACTGACCCGCACTGTTCTATGTGTGTGTGCACTGAATAGCCTATTATTATACACGTTTTTTCCTCTCTCTCTCTCTCTCTTTATGTTGTACGTGTACTAATAGCCTATTTGGTGCGCACGACGCTCTCTCCCTCTGAGGGCTCCCTTGCTCCCTTTTGAATAAATGACAACACTGTACCTCGCTGGTACATGTATAATTGGCTTTGAACACGACAGTGTTTGAACAAATTGACAGAAACAAAACGATCGTATCTTGCCATATTACTACCTCTCCTTTTCTGCAAAATGATGGAACTTAACTGGCTGAGAAAGAAAGGACAGGTAAGACGACTGATGTCCCCTGATCTGGCCCTTAAAAGGGAGCTATATGTCAGTGGCTTTTTTTAGTGCTTTAGTAACACCACCTTCATCATTCAGATTACCACCGCCCATTGCACAAAAGTAAAGTGTCAGAAACGTCCCCGTTTTTCCAGAATGGTCCCAGTTCTGTACCAGCCGTCCCAGAAAAAGAGTGTAGCTGATGACCTTGTTTTTAAAGATAAATCACGTTCGCGAATGTAACAGGAATAAACACCAAACAGACATGATGATGGAAAATAGTAAAAATGCCTGCAAACCTGCACCACAGCAATGATTCATGAGTTAATAGCATACCCCGATGTAAGGATTAATAAACATCCACCCTATCGTGACCGATAAACGTTTCCCCAACTACTTGGGGTTGGGAGAGAAATTGAAGTGTGTGAACGTCTTCCCCTGCCAGTTCTCTAAGACTTGTTTTTGTACTTATTTAAAGATAACATGCAGTCGTCAGAGGAGAGGGGCCGGACGTGACGCACAGCCTGGCTGCAGATCGGGGAACATCTATGACCTCGACCAAGGCGGAGCCACAGAGCAAAGAGATGCGGGACGAGGCACCATTCTCAACATGGAAAGTGAAAGAAAGAAGGGCTGTCCAGAAGCCCCTGCATGTTGACCAGCTCGTGCCGAAAGTCCCAGCCCATTGAGCCCGATTGATGGGCCCACTTGCTTGAGATTTCTGCCCTCCTTGGTCCATTTCAGATCTGATCCCACTCCACCCTCTCTTCCCTCGGCCTCCCAAAGCACGCCCCCATTCCCCCCCCCCTTTTTCCATATGGAGATTTTTTTTAACTTGACTTCAAGAAGAAACACAGCACAAAGATAGAATAGGGTTTGTCACGAAAGAGGAACGGAATGCGGGTACCCCGCCTAAAGTACCTATGGTAGATCAGTTAGGAACAAGACAATCAGGACTGTGGTCCGAGAGCAAAGAATGGCCACACCCTGCAACGCGAAATCTGGATTAGAGCTGGACGCATAGCTCCACCGCCGGTGCTCAACAGTGCCAACGAAAAGAAAAAGGAAGAAAAATGAGAGCCTACCAGTGATGGCTCGCTGTAATAAGACACTGGAAAGAAGAACCCTTTCTGAACATTACCACCCCTTGACTGTCACTTGTATTAAGTTGCATTCCCCTCCCAACCACTTTGTATTGATTATCACCCAATTGAGCTTTCGAAACCTTACATCGGTCACTTTCAACTGTGCATGGATAACTAAGAAAGCGTTAACTCTGTATCATGATGATTGTAGAACACCAGTCATACACATGAACATGCTGTCTAGTTTTGATCCCCACGGAGTCCAGACCTCAAGTAAATGTACTTTAAACCCCTTAATCTGCCAGAATATTTTTTTGTATGACATCATGTTTGTATTCAAACGAATTCCCTACATCATCTAAGTAATGTCCCCATCTCCAGGTCTAATGTATGACACAACTAATGTAATTTTGTATGCACTGCCTCCTCACCTATCACATTGACTACATATGGTTATGTACGATTCTGTCAGCATTGATAGCAGTATTATTTCCATCTACCCGTAATGCATATGGGCTACCAAAGCGAGTTGTATAACTAATGTCAGCTTGTACATCCTCACCTGTGACATGAACAGAAATGAACTAACTTATGATAAAAACTGGGGACTGTGGAAAATGACTAAATTAGGTATACATAAGCGGTGTTCATTTATGTTCACCACAGCCACTGTTGAAAGTAAAGTGAAAATCGTGAAACAGTGGCCACGCCATCTTGTCCCTTTTTAGGCCCCTTCATGCACGTAAGTGGCAGCCATTTTGAGTGCCATGGCCTCTCTGCCCACTGCCAATAGCCTGCGCGTCTCTCCCCCTCACTCCCCGGCCTCACAAGCATCCCCCCCCCGCGCCCCGACAGCCCCCGGTCTCTCCTGCTTGGGCCATAAACGCACCTCCAGCGCGACCCTGTCTCCGAGCCACATCCCGTGCTGAACCCCCTCACTCTTTCATCTCATTCATAGAACAGGCCCTTTGATAACCTCTTCCTCCTTGCCCGATTGTCCGGCCTGATCCCAGGCCATCACCTAGCCCAACAGATGCAGTTTATTGCCCCCTACAGTAGGACCTCGCCTCACATCAAAGAAGCGGGGATTAATCAATGCCTTCACACCCCTAGATCCGACCGATCGCCCGCATTCCTGTTCCCAGCGGAATGTCCAGCTGCGCGATAGCCATCATGCTGAGATTTGGGTGGGGATCCCTACTGTAGATATGTGTGAGAACGGGCCTGAACCGGGGATTCCAAGGATGCCTTTTTCGTACTTCAAAGCAATACCACGGATGTCATAAATGTAATAAAGCCATAAACTTGTGTATAAGAGGCCAGGCCTCAGAGATGCGGTTAGAGCACCTCGAGAAGATACCCTGTTGTCTGATTTGACGTGTTCTGCTCCGTCGGAATAAACTCCTGTTTCCTGCCTTCCAGTCTCCAGCGCCTGCCTCTTTGTTTGGTAATATTGAATGGTATGAGAGGCGCCTAACGCCGGGCAAATACTGAAGGGTTCTTGGTCGAATTCGGCCCTGCCTTTTTACACTCCGCCTTTTTACAGATGTTTTTCAGCTCTTTCAATGTTTCCGTGTGCCAGGGCGCAGAAGGATTGCCTCTTTTTCTGATTGCTTTCAGCGGTGCGATGTAATCAAGTTTTCTGGTTACCTCATTGCATAGTAGGCGATAGTTCGTGGTAATATCGTTCTCTGGGTTGAACAAATTCCCCACTTGAAGGAGGTCAGACTTCTCTTCCTCTTTTCTTTTTAGTAAATCCTTCCAGTCGCGGCTAATAAAGGTCCTGGTCTGCGTGTTTGCCAGTCCTGTATTAACCAAAGTGTGGATATTGAATATTAGGAGATGATGGTCTGACCATCCTACTGGTTGTATTGTTCCCATGGTTATAAGGTCTTCTGCTGCGAATATTAGATCCAGAATGTTTCCTTCCCTATGTGTGGGGGTAGTTATCCATTGTTTTAATCCTAAATTGGTACAGGATTGAGTGATATTATAAAAGGCCGTGTCTAGTTGGCCGTTGGTCCACAAATTGAAGTCTCCTAGTATCAATAGTCTGCTATGTGAAATAGATAGGTTGTTAATAACAGCGATCAGTTCCTGCAGTTGCATGGCGTTGATATGCCCTGGTGGCCTGTAACAGATTAGGCCCGTAAGGCAATGGCCTGATTCATGCCTGATCGATATCCCAAGAACTTCAACACATGAGATCGTATCGATGTCCAACGTTACAATGTTCAGATCTTCCCTAAAAATGATACCTGTTCCTCCCCCTCGTCCCACGGTCCTGGGTTTATGTACAATCTTATACCCTACTGGGCATGCCGGCCCCAGCTCTGACTCTAGCCCGGCCACCGTCCATGTTTCAGTTAGAAACAGAACATCCAGATTACTGGATTCGATCAGTAGCTGTATCTCGGTGGCATGTTTTGGGAGGGATCTAACATTTAGTAATCCACTTATTAACTCTCCCTTAGGTGTACGTCTTTGTTCTGCAAGTGATATCTTGTTTAGCGGGATATGCCTATTGCCTGAGGTCTGATCAGATTTGGGTAGTAATTCGAGTGGGAGGGGGTTGATATGTGGTAGGCAAGTTAAGCAGTTAGGGCAGGGAATCATGCCCTTGGATGTTATATTAGGGGCTAATCGTGGGCAGGTTGCTTTGCCGGCCAGTGGATCCAGCATTCTCAGGGCTTCCCCACTATATCTATGGGTCTTAATATCCGGCGTAAGTCGGGCACATCCTTTATGGGAGTGGGGTAGATGTAAAGAGGGGGTGTGGCCAGCACAAGTGGGCGTGTCCCGTGATTCCGGCAAATGGCGTCCGGACCGAAAATACACCCGCCCGCGACAGCGCTCAATCCGCTGTGCGGGGATGTTTGTGCCCGAGAGATCTAAATGCCCAGGGTAGCGGTAAGTCTTGGGTTTTTAAAAGACACAATATTACGAAGTAAAAACACAGTATTACGGAGTAAAAATTCCAATTATCACTACTCCCGGCTGTGCCTCAGGAGGTTCCAACTATAACGCCGCGCTTGCAGTCAGCGCGCGTTTTGTATCTGATAAGGGGGCGTGGCCAGCACAAGTGGGCGTGTCGCGCGATTCCGGCAAATGGCGTCCGGACCGAAAATACACCCACCCGCGACAGCGCTCAATTAGCTGTGCGGGAATGTTTGTGCCCGAGAGATCTAAGTGCCCAGGGTAGCGGTAAGTCTTGGGTTGTTAAAAGACACAATATCACGAAGTAAAAACACAGTATTACAGAGTAAAAATTCCAATTATCACTACTCCCGGCTGTGCCTCAGGAGGTTCCAACTATAACGCCGCGCTTGCAGTCAGCGCGCGTTTTGTATCTGATGAGGGGGCGCGGCCAGCACAAGTGGGCGTGTCCCGCGATTCCGGCAAATGGCGTCCGGACCGAAAATACACCCGCTCGCGACAGCGCTCAATCCGCTGTGCGGGGATGTTTGTGCCCGAGAGATCTAAGTGCCCAGGGTAGCGGTAAGTGTGGGGTTTTTAAAAGACACAATATTAGGAAGTAAAAACACAGTATTACAGAGTAAAAAATTCCAATTATCACTACTCCCGGCTGTGCCTCAGGAGGTTCCAACTATAACGCCGCGCTTGCAGTCAGCGCGCGTTTTGTATCTGATGAGGGGGCGTGGCCAGCACAAGTGGGCGTGTCCCACGATTCCGGCAAATGGCGTCCGGACCGAAAATACACCCGCCCGCGACAGCGCTCAATCTGCTGTGCGGGGATGTTTGTGCCCGAGAGATCTAAGTGCCCAGGGTAGCGGTAAGTCTTGGGTTTTTAAAAGACACAATATTACGAAGTAAAAACACAGTATTACAGAGTAAAAATTCCAATTATCACTACTCCCGGCTGTGCCTCAGGAGGTTCCAACTATCTATATATCTCATATGGTAATGAAGTATGGCTGGCACACTTGCTTGTGGATCGAGAATTGGGTGCAATATACGAAAGGTGATGGTGAGCTTGCATTTCCTCCAGAAGGTTCTTTTAACATAAAGGTTTTGCGATATTTGAGTGAAACAATAATGAAACTTAAGCCTAAACATAGATATAGACAATATAAAGCATTAACCCCTTAATTGCTGCCGTCGGCCAACGGTCGTCACGGCCACTACCTCCCCAGTGCTGCGCACGACCGTTGGACGTCCATTCAGCACTAGTTCCAATGGACAGCGCAGCACTGGGGAGGTCTATTTACAACGCTTTAAAGGGGTTAATGGATTGGCAAGATGAGGCATATGAGAAAGCACAACAAAGATCAGGAAGAGGTTATGTTTTTGGTTTGGATAAATATCGGAATGAGAATATTGAGGACAAAATATGTAGATGGGAACAGGTAGATGTACCAAATGATTTATTTCCTGTCAGGAGTATGGGAGGATCTACAGGAGATAAAAATAAGGAGGAAGAGAAGCATGTTCAAATTTTAGACTGTAGATACAGTGACACAAAAGATGAATTGCTAGATGACATTCTGGATAACAGATCACCTCCGTATCAAGGGGAGTTTGCAACAGTGGTGCCAAAGGCATCGCCAGCAGAAATTACAAAAGTTTTCCAAACTGTTCCAGTTCCCATAGGGATTAATTCAATAAATAGACAGGAACCTGATCAAATTAATAGTACAGTAATGAAGCAAGAACTCCTTCCAATGAGTAGTACAAGTACTTGGCAAAAAAGACAAGTGATAAATAGGTCAAATAATGAAGAAGAAGAAAATGAATTAGCAGTCAAAACACGAGAATTGTCTGAAAAACTAAAAGAACTGCCTATGAATATGAAAGCTTTAACAGGCCCAATGAATATAGATTATGAAATTCCTGTTTGCAAAAACAAGGTAAAGGAATAACATTCACTCACCATACCGTTAAATGAGGTAAAACCAGATCTTAAAAGAGAGTTAATATCTGAAAGTGTCAGGAATAAACTGCCTAGTGTGTACGAATTAGATACAACAACAGATCTGACAAAAACTATGACTTATGACAAATGGAACTGAGATACTAGCTGAAAAATAGACTGGATGGTTGCAGGGAATGGAACCTAGAGAAAGATTAAAAGAAGTCTCTTTGGGTCTGACAAATGAGGAGTTGAGAGAGTGGGTGCAAAGTGGCTATAGAAAAGATGCAGAACGCCAACAGATAGATATTGCAGAATTAAAGGTAGACATGGAAGAACTAAGTTCTGGAAAGGTAAGTATGAACAGATTAAAATGTTACCAGGATGAAGAGATACTCTTTATGAGTAAAAACATTACCTTGAAAAATAAAAAATTGCAGGAAAATCTTGAAGAAGCTACCAGTGAGACAGGAGTAGATATTTCCAAATGTAGGGATTTGCAAAACCCATATAGATCAAACTTCACAGAGAAGGGCATAGCAAATGTAAACAAAGCTGGAAGAAAAGCTAAAATTAAAGAATTGCTGAGAAAAAGAAATAAAGTTGAAGAATGGAGAAGCAGGTGAGAAAGAAGAAAAAACGAATAGCTGATAGGGAATCATTAGCAGTCCCTGCTGCTCACAAATGTGAAACTGACTGCATTACCAGAGGGAATTGGTTTGCAGATGAATTGACAAAATATTGCACAAAACAAGATTGTTCTTTGAATCAGACATGGGTGAAGAAAGACACTTTTTACCAATATCACATGCTTACTAACACAGCAGAAACATGGGAAGAAGTGAGGAAATTGCAGGATCAGGCAAGAGATGAGGAAAAGGAAACATGGGTAACAGAAGGTTGCACAAAAAATGAAAGAGAATGATGTTTGGGCCTATCAAGATGAAAGAGCTGTTATGCCCAACTGGATGTTTGCCCATTTTGCACACATGTATCATGGACAGGCACACAGATAGGGAAACTGATCTTGCCAACAAAGTTATCAGTTTGATTTATGAAATACTGAGCACTAAAAAGAAACTGAATTGTGCATATTGTCCAGATCCTTCTGGAGTTGGTGAACACGTGATTGGCACAATGAAAATCAAATTAGCAAAAAATTTGTGATTCCACTGATTTGAAAGGGCTGGATGTTTTGCCCCTAGTTCTAGTGACCATGAGAAATACAAATGATAGAAGGACAGATGTAAATCCTTACAAGATGCTAATGGGACAAGCAATGAGAAAAACACATATACCTGGTCAACAAGAAAGGCTACTGAGAAATGGACTGCAGATTTTGTATACATGTTCAGAATCAGGTGCTAAGCAACCAGAAGCTGGTAACACAAAAGAAACAGACTGTAAAACTGGTGGTTTAAGACCAACAGACTGTGAGAGTGTGCAGCATGGTGTAAGACTTAATGATTTGTCACCTGACAACGATTTAGAAAGTACTACAGAACTAGGACAACAGACACAGATACCAAATCTGAAGTACAAGTCACTGAAATGGACATACATGGCACTTCCTGATATACAAGAGGAAGCAGATAGGCAGGAAAGTCTGAGAGTGACTGTACGAGAGGTGGTCAAGGAAGAAGAAAATTCAGAAATACTGAGAGTTGTCTTATCTGACACTAGAGGAGGCGAGGATGATCAGGAAAATCCAAAGACTGTGAACATATAGATAGGGATGATTTTTACATGAATTCAGGGATTACTTGAGGTGACCATAACAGTGTTACAGAAAACAATTCTGGGTTTAGCACACAAGACGAAGACGATTTTTGATTAACCATTTCCAAGTAGTTAAAATAAAAGAAGGGGCAAAGGACTGAAAGTCATTCAAGTGTGGAAACACACTTTGTACAGACAGTACATAATTAGTAGATTCATAGGATAACTTAGATACCATAGTAAATATAACATGTTTTGCTTTAGGTATAAGATGTGTTTATGTTGTATTATTTTTTTTCCTAATGAGACTGTTAACAATGTACCAATAGTTGCCACCATTAGATAGAATTGCACTTCATAAGGATAAGTACATTTCAGATTTAGAACTAAAGATAACATTTTTGTCGAGAACAAGGGAAATGAGAAAGAATTTGCTGAACTAACAAAAATTATTGAGAAGAAGTGTCTGATCGAATAAAATTTAGTGGAATGTATGGGTGGTTTTGGATTTTGGTGATGATTCCCAAATCGTTTAAGGTAGTCAGGATTTGTGATCATCAAAGGAGGGAAATTGATTGAGCGAGGTACAGAAGATTTTGTGTGTACCCCATTCAGATCAATCACCCCCATAACAAAGTAAATATATTAATTTTGATTGCTGTGTATTAACCAAAACACACACATTACATGCGGGAAATGCTTTGCCCTAACAGGTTTGATTAACATATTAATTAATGATGTAAAACGCATATTTAATCTATTTTGTGCATTTAAGTGGTATAATAATGCATGTCTGTGTACATTGTGCATTGCATGCTGCTTTTCTGCTTTATTTTATTGGCTTGCAGTGTGATGCTTTTCTGCTAGGTAACAGTTTTAAAGGATAAATATTAGCACTGGTGGTTGGGGGGACAGAAAAAACTTATTTTCTGTGTATTTACATGTTCTGTTTATCGTAGTTTTAGTTGGTTGCCAATTCCAAAATGGCTTCGCTTTTCCCGGTTCTGCGCAGTAGAAAAAGCTTACATCATTTTGCTGAGAGAAACTCATCCATGCTCTGTGCTTCACTGAAAAGTTTGCAACTTCAGCTGACTATATTCAAGGTCATTTGATATGAACGCTGGTGAGTGGCTGTGGGCCAGAATGATAAACACGATAACAGCTGAATGTCTGCCAAGGATAAAAGTCAAATGCCTTCCAAAAATGACCACGTGGAAACAGCTGAATCACTGAAAATGAACATTTAAAGGCCTAATGATGATCCGGAACAGTTGAACTTGTATTTATCAGTTTGTCAAACAAAGTTGGTCACGGACATCCTGGAAGTTAAGAAATGCATGGACAGTCAAATTTGTATCTGTCAGCTTTTTAATCAGGAAGATATTCATGGACATCCTGAAAGTTAAAAAATACATTGTCGATTAACGAACATCCTGAGAGCTAATAATTGCAATGTCATGACCAATCAGAGAAAGGGAAATGGTAAGACTTCAAACATTTGAGGGTAGAGAGCCAGCAAATACAGTATAAATATCAGAGCAAAATTGGGGTTTAATGTCACAGAAGCTGATCGCAGAGAGATGCTGTTTGCACTGCAGCTGTTTGCAGAGATGCTGGGAGCCTGAAACTATGCCAGAAGGCTCAATGATAACCCCTGTAGGTTGGAGAACGTTCCGGGACACTAGGCCTGGGAAAAGAGTTGCGTCCGAGGAGGCCTGGGTTAGTAAGTATAGTTGGGGTTTAATGCTGGGTAGGTAGGTTTTAGTGTAGAAATCTTTAGAATTAAATGTATGTGTTTTTTAACTATGGTTTCTCTGATCTTTTTCATGTAGAATTTCTCTTTCATTTCAAATCTTTATTTCGGCTTTACGCCATAAAAGAACAATTTGAGCATTACAATTCAATAAAAATAATCAGATTCAATTAAAATAGTAAACACATTCTAAATAACTGTGCAACACATGTTGAAAGACACTTGGAGCATGACAATAAAATCATATGAGACTGGAGGACACCTCAGTAATTCTAAAAGCAAATTCAGTTAAGTGGTACTATTGGAAGCAAATTCAAGTCCATAATTCAAGTCCATAAATAAAGGAAACTCGGTTACAGCTGATGGCCCATTTTTTTCCTACGGTAGCAAATAGAAAGTAAAAATCTACTAACACTAAATGTTATCTGTTGCGAAGTGTTTGTAGTTAAAATTCTCAGAGCCTGAGGGCAGGACCTCAAGCCTAATAGTAGGCATATTGGTTTGATCCATCTTTTTCTTTCTTGACCATACAAGGGACAGAAGAAAAGAATATGCTGCTCATTCTCTATTTGATTATTTTCACAAAATGAGCAGACTTCGTCCAATGCCTCGGAAGATGGATCACGGTTCCTTGCCCAACGAGCCAAAGTTGATTTTATTAAAAGATTACCATATCTGAACTTTAAAAATAATGTTTTGGCAAGTGGAGGCTCTATTTCGTCCATAAAGGTCTCATAAAAGGGTTCATCCTTAAAATTTAGAAATTTTGAAACTAATGAGCCACTAGTTATGGTATTTACAGTCGTATTTGCTACATGGGACCAAAAGGCTCTTTTCAGGACTAATTTGGGGTTAGATGGTAACAGCTCCGGGTTCTCCCAAAAATGTTTCAGACCTATGTTATTAAACCAAGTACTAACATGTCTAAGCCATGGGATTTTTTTCTGGCTGTCCAGCGCCATGATCTCTATCAGCCCTTCTCTATATGCTTGAAGTTCAGGGACATGTCACAATCTTACCCATAGCATAAGCGGTCTAATAAGAACATGATGGTCTGTTCTTTTGAAATCAAGGTCCAATTGCAGAGGTACTAATGGTGTTCCTCTCGGAACCCTTACCAAGCTTCGCAAGAAATTATTATCTTGGACGCTGAAGGTCTCCTTGGACCCCGCCCCCCATAGTTCTGCACCGTAAAGCACTGATGATTGAACTTTGAATTTAAAAAGTTCCATTACTGGAAACACCGCTTTACTAGTGCTTAAGCTTTGCTCTCTAAGTATTGGTTTGACATTCTGAGCAAATAGCAGTTTGCTTTTTTCCAATTGTGCTTTCCAGGTAAAGTTGGAATCTAGTGTCACCCCTAGATATGAAAAATGAGGAACTGATTCCAACTTTATTCCTTTTAAAGTTAGACAACCCTTGTCTGGTTTGGTTGGGTTTAGGGCCATGTATTTCGTTTTCTTTACATTAATCTCTAGCCCCTTTTGACTACAATAATCGTTAAAAGTATTCAATAAAGTCTGCAAGCCATTTTTTGTTTGGGATATCAGAATAGTATCGTCAGCAAATAATAGAGATGCTACCCTTTCGCCGTTCAATTTAGGTGCGTCATTTTTGCATCTTTCTAAATATGAGGGAATATCGTTCACAAAAATGGAAAAAAGCGTTGGGGCCAGGACGCATCCTTGGCGAACTCCACGTTCAATTGGAATTTTTCGTGATAATTCGCCATTTGGACCCCATCTAATTCTTGCAAAGTTCCCTTCATGTAATTTTATAATCTGGGCTACTATATTGTTTGGCATGCCCGCTGCACTCAGCGTTTTCCACAGAAGATCACGTGGCACCAAGTCGAATGCTGCCCTTAAGTCAACAAAGGCAACATATAGATGGGCCTTTTTTATCTTTACGTACTTCCAATAGAGGCAGCAGAATCTAAAACACTGATCTATAGTGCTGACTTTTGTTCTAAACCCGGCTTGAAATTTAGTCAAAAATAAATTTTCATCCAACCAATTACTCACACGTACTAAAATATGGCGTGAGTAAATTTTCTGAAGGATGTCCATTAAGCTTATTGGGCGATAATTACAGGGATCCTTCCTGTCTCCTTTTTTATATATTAAAACAATTTCAGCTCCCTTCCAACTTTCAGGAAATTCTAAGCTATATGATAATTTATTGCACAGATAATTGATATAGGGTGCCCATATTTTTGAGTCATGCTTGTAAAGATCCCCAGGGATTTTGTCCAAACCTGGAGCTTTCCCAGTTTTTACTTGGCTTATAGCCAGCTCTGTTTCCCCCAAGGTAAAAACAAGCGGATCTGCTGGAGTTTCGTAACTTACTGTGTCGGATGCTGTGTGAGGATCATCATATTTCCTATACAAGTTGGTAAAATGGGTTACCCAAGTTTGCTCATCTAGAAAGGTGTCCTTAACCACCCTTCCTACATTATTCCCATTTGCTACCAACCTCCAAAAAGCTACAGTATCGCGTGATCTTGCGGCTAACAACAATTCCGCCCATTTCTCTTCCTCCCACGCAATTTTTGATGTCCTTTGGACAGATTTGTATTTATTTCTAGCTTTTTGAACATCCAATTGCGACTTAGATTTGATCGCAATTAACAGTTCCCTCTTGGACTCTCTACAGGATCTGTCATACCAAGGCTTACTGTGAGACAGATTCTGGGTCTTCTGTTGGGTTTTTTTAGGCATTTTTGTTACCAATAATTTTAATTTAAGAAAGAACTCCTGATGTATAGTCAAAAAGTGGGTTTTTGCTTCCTCCTCGGGAGTTAAACTTAAATATGAAGCAAAAGACCCAACAAAAAGTGAGTATATTTCGCTAAGAATATCACTATGATCCAAAATAAATGGCCATTTTAGCGATCTCCTGTTGTTACTAATATAGATCTCATTACTGTCACCAATACCTTCCTCAGATGAGAGTGGTAAAAAAGGATCACTAAATAGTGCAACATCTAAGGTCAAATTTAAGGGAAAATGGTCGCTTTCGGCCCTCTCCATTATTTCGAGATCTATAAGATACGACCAAAGGGGGATGGAAACTATCACAAAATCCAAATTACTCTTATAGGTGTTCCTGCTAAAGGTTGTTTTTTTTAAGATGTCAGACGGTAACCGACCGTTACAAGCCCTAAGGAAGTGCTCTGTGCATAGATTGATCAGCTGGAGAGCCAAAGTGGAACATTTAACCGATTTAATATTCCTGAGGAAGGGGATTTTATTTGCCTGATCTTCTTCCTCAAAAATCTCACTTAGGCCCGAAACAGGCTCATAGTTACAATTCAGATCCCCAGCCAAAATAACAAAATCCTCCCTAGGATCCAACCTTCTCAAAAAACAATCCAGCTTAGAAACAGTTAGAGATTCCTTTGAAGAGGAGGTTGGCCTATTATAGATATTTATTAGGAATAGTTTGTTCCCATTGGAGGTTGTTATTTTTAATACTAGGATATCTACAGAATTCACGTCTATCACCTCAATATTAACCTTTAGATTGATTTTTACCCAAATCAAGAGACCCCCCGACGACCTTCCACTTCTAGAGGGGGTTGCCCCAATACCATAGGTCTTATAGCCTACCCTGTGGGGAGTATCAACTGCCCATGTTTCCTGGAGTAAGCCAAAATCAAAAGCTTCTATAAAAGTAGCCCACTCGGGATCCCTCAAATTGCTAGCAACCCCGGCTATATTCCAGCAAACCAGGTTAACCGGCACCCCAAGTACAGAGTGCATTGCAATATTGACCCTTGGCATCTTATCACCAGTGTGTGTCACCAATTCGGTTGCCGAGGATATTCCCTCGGAAGATAAGTAGCTTAAAATGCGTGTTGGTTCTACCTGTTCTTCAGGAATATTTATGTCAAAAATTACAGTTTTAACCGGGGATCGGGATACTAGAGTTGACAATGAATTATGCTCATTTGCAGCTCCCAGAACAGTGGGATTCCTTGTGTCTCTTCCCTCATCCCCCCTGTTCGGGAAACTTCAATCGCAGTTATCAAGGCCACTGAAAACATCAAATCGATTTGATGTTTCAAGTGGTGTAAAAGGTTTTAGATGGTCCATCCTTCTGTTTTGAAAACTTTGATTTCTAACTGGAACATAGTTCCATCCCAGGGGGTCTGGGGCTGTTACAGGGCAAGGGGCATAATACATACTTCTCATACTCTGTTGGATCGGAGGATACTGGACATGTTGATTACTCCCAACATTCTGTACAAGAGGGTAATTAGATGGCTGAGTTTGGGTTATACAGTGTGAAGGGGGATACTGAGATGGAAACACCACTGACCTTGGATAAAAATACGTTAGGGGTCTTGGAATTATAGTGTTATTAGAACTCCCTATCTGCCAGTTCAAAATAAAATGTACCGCATTGGGATCCCTGAAATTCACAACCACCACGTCACCATCGATGTCTTTGGTTCTGCCCCCCAGCCATTCAAGGCGACGGACATGAACTATTTCCCCATTGATATGATTTGCGATTGGCCTATGCATTCTCAGCCAATGCGTTATCTTATTTTTTAATTGAAAAAAACCCTCCCTCTTATTTTGTTCAAGGACCGGCACACCTGTTAGAACTACCACGTAGGGTACTGCCTCTGGTGGGAGTTCGGGCAACGGAACCCTTTTTGGTTTCCCCCAGGTGTGTCTAGTTTCCTTCGCCTCCCTTGTTGGATTTGTCAAAACTGGATTAGATGTATTACCAATACTTTTAGATGTATTATCACTAGTTTTGTTTGTGACATTACCCAACAGTTGATCAGCAGTTTTTAATTGAGGTGGTCTGGGGGATACATGGTGATGTACAATAGCTGATACTGTATTCCCCATAGATTTAGAGGCAGATGTAGTTGAGGAAGGGATAGGAACAATACAAGGGGAAGTAGATGGAGGTGGATGGACTGTAGATGACAAGATTTGTGGTGCGTTGTTAGATGCTTGACTGGCTACATTGATAACACCTTTATGGCCTACAAGATCTTTTTTGACCAATGCATTCTCAATTGTAGACGGTCTACACTCCACTTCCATTAACCTCTCCAAAATAGATGCAGAGTAAGATTTAATCAAGTTCTCGATATCAAGTAGGGACACAGGACCCTTGTTCTCAATATGAACATCATCGATCACACTAGTGTCCATACTGTCATCCTTATCTGCAGATGTATTAAGTATGGCTGAGGATGTAGATATGGTGTGGATCCCCTCTAAATCTGATTGTGCAACACAGGGATTCTTAACAACCATAGCCAATTTTTTGCCAAAGTCAGAGCAGCTCAATTTTGGTTGCAACGGATCCCACCTTTTCCGCCGTTTTTTGTTCGGCGGCGGACCATAAATTTTCCCCGTAAGTGGCAATTTTTTGGCCTTATTACGGGCTGCATGCAATTGTGATAGAACATCTCCCTTCGGTGTCGTTAAACTACTTGCGATTGGTGTTACAGGCAGGCCAATCATGTCCGCCCTGGATACGGTATCTGGTGAAAGTACAGCCATATTTACTTCCGGTAGTTGGCTATCCAATATAAGAATCGGCTCATTGGCTATTATACCAGTAACAGTGTCAAGAGGTCCAATCACGGGAGTTAAAGGTAGTGTAACAGACCCATTCTTTATGCTTTCCACGGAACGGCGGCGATCTGCCCGCCGCTCCGCCAGGGCAATCTCCCTAGCAATATCAGGTGATGATTTAGGAAAGTAATTATCCAAAGTCCCATTAAGCAACAAACCCTGTTTATCCTGCATGGGTTGCTCAATGTTAATGGTGGCCATCTATAGGTAATAGGGAGAAGTTGGCAAAGTAATTGGCGGTGGTGTTACAAAAATTTCAGAAACAGTCAGTACCTGCAGACGAATGGATATGCCCAGTCCGGTCTCCTCGGTTCTCGGAGGGTCTCAGAGGGTCCGCCCTTAGTCCGGGCTTCGTCCCGGGATCCGTCCCGCACACGCGTCCCGCTGACGCGTTATGCTTCCTGGTCTTATGCCGGGGCTTAATGAAGGGGCGGAGACACGGGAAGAGGCGGCAGGTGTGCTGGATGGCTCACGCACAGCCTGGTGGGCCTCACAGTCCCGTCCTCCTCTACCAGCAGTAGGTCTCTCTCCCACACGGCTTGTAATACCGGGGCTCCAAACAGCAGGCAGCAACACTACGTCCAGGACTCCAATGCGAGCGGCTCCCGCGGAGCGGGGGCCGCGAGGAGTTTTCAGAAGGTCAGAGCAGGGGGGCGGAGACACGGGAAGAGGCGGCAGGTGTGCTGGATGGCTCACGCACAGCCTGGTGGGCCTCGCAGTCCCGTCCTCCTCTACCAGCAGTAGGTCTCTCTCCCACACGGCTTATAATACCGGGGCTCCAAACAGCAGGCAGCAACACTACGTCCAGGACTCCAAAGCGAGCGGCACCCGCGGAGCGGGTGCCGCGAGGAGTTTTCAGAAGGTCAGAGCTGGGGGGCGTAGACACGGGAAGAGGTGGCAGGTGTGCTGGATGGCTCACGCACAGCCTGGTGGGCCTCGCAGTCCCGTCCTCCTCTACCAGCAGTAGGTCTCTCTCCCACACGGCTTGTAATACCGGGGCTCCAAACAGCAGGCAGCAACACTACGTCCAGGACTCTAATGCGAGCGGCGCCCGCGGAGCGGGGGCCGCGAGGAGTTTTCAGAAGGTCAGAGCAGGGGGGCGGAGACACGGGAAGAGGCGGCAGGTGTGCTGGATGGCTCACGCACAGCCTGGTGGGCCTCGCAGTCCCGTCCTCCTCTACCAGCAGTAGGTCTCTCTCCCACACGGCTTGTAATACCGGGGCTCCAAACAGCAGGCAGCAACACTACGTCCAGGACTCCAATGCGAGCGACTCCCGCGGAGCGGGGGCCGCGAGGAGTTTTCAGAAGGTCAGAGCAGGGGGGCGGAGACACGGGAAGAGGCGGCAGGTGTGCTGGATGGCTCACGCACAACCTGGTGGGCCTCGCAGTCCCGTCCTCCTCTACCAGCAGTAGGTCTCTCTCCCACACGGCTTGTAATACCGGGGCTCCAAACAGCAGGCAGCAACACTACGTCCAGGACTCCAATGCGAGCGGCACCCTCTTTCAGTTACATGACCAAGGATTGATTAATCTTTTTATTTAGAGAAGAATGGAATTAATGTGAACATGAATTTTCTCTTCATGACTTTTATTAACAGTTTCTTGATTTATTTCCTGAATAAATAGTAATGCTCAGTGAGAATTAATAATGACAGAATAAATGCTAATTTTCTTTTATGCAAATTAATTACATAAAATCTTTTAAATGATTTCAGGTGTTTGTGATTCTTTAGAGTCAATTAATTATGCAAATCAATGTCAATCGACCTAATTGGCGGGGTACATTGATGCATAGATTAGTTTAGTAGGATTATTGAGGCAAACAAATGTTGGTGTTAAAATCTGTGCTTAAAAGTAATCCTGTCATAGGAGAGAATTCACTCAACCCATTTTATATATATATTTGCAAGGGTCAACGGTAAAGGTGTGTGTGACTAGGTGTGTTGTACTTCGGTGTTATGGGCCCCAATGGAGTGACCTGCACCCTGGGTTGGTGATATTTCTGGGTGAGCGCTGCATCACACTGAGCCCACTCCTTCCTTTGCCTGTCCAAGCGCTGGGACACCCCCGCTGGGGATAGCTGCACACTATGTAAGCTCCTAAAATAAATAAATAAATGGCTGGAACAATGTGTACCAAGCTGTGAGTTGGAGAAAAATAACTTCGTCAAGATGTTTGCCCTTGAATTTATACTTCAGTGCTGCCAGCAACGCCCTTCCATAAAATTACATCTTCATTTGGTCTCAGTCACACACCTATTTACCCCCTTACAGATTTTGTAAACAGAATGACAGGATCATTACTGTTGGCAGGATGGGGAATTAAATCTATTTACTTTTTTTCTTTAGATAAAAGAACTGTCCTTCTATCCTTCACACAGCCTTGGCGGTTGAGAAAGTATTCTCCCTTTGTTATTCTTCTGGTATTTATAAAACAGTCAAAGAATTTAGTACTTCAAAGGGTTGGAGCACTTTTCTTAAAAGTAATCATTTGGCCTTACTGCCTAATAATGATTTGCATAGGCAATTGCAAGGAATCGTATAATGTTGAGCCATGCTCACATGCCAGTATATTGCACAGTAAATATACACTACAGTTGGATTGCATTGTACTAAGTGATCACCCACACAAAACTTAAGCAAGGTTTCTCTGATGCATGGAAGGGTCTTGGTATATTTTCACTATCTGCCGTATTTGTATTTTATTTAGAGGATTTTATAGGGTTTCTGCCTGCAAACAAATGATAGCCTCAGGGCGTTTGAAATGCGTTGTTATTTGAGTTGTTTGGGACATACATGCAATTTCCTATAGTGATTTCCGCTAGAGATGCCATTGCTCTATTATTAGTTTGTGTGATTTTAACAATTGAACATTTTTAATTTGACCACTAAAGGGAAAATCCAGTAGCCTTATGCAGAAGCCAGGAATATTCAAGGCCTTTTTCAAGAATTGTTGTTAGATACTCTCTGGTGATTACTGATGTGTATTTACACCTCAGAAGCTGTATGGTGTTGAAATTCCTCCTACCCACTCTTATTGATTTGAAGCATTTTTATTCCTTAGTTAGATACTCTCTGATGATTACTGTTTTGCAATTGCTTAACAGAAGCTGTATATTGTACAGGTAAGAGTATACAATGTCCATGGGCCTTAATCATTGTTGATGCACTGAAGCAAATCCAAAATTAAGAATAAAACGTTTGAAGCTATGGTATAATTGACAATACCAGAAGGAAGAAATGGAGATTTTAAATGATTTAAAAGAATGCAAGATTAATTTATGGCAGGGGAACACATTTAAGGCTTAATGAAGAACCTGATCATTGATTGAGGTATTCTAGGGAGAACAGTAGCACTGAAAAAGCGAAAGAATTAACTAAACATGTTGGCTGAATAACTTAATTGTATCCTTAATGAAAAAGTTTATATACGGTGATGTAATTGGGTCCTACCAATGTACGCTCTCGCCATTTCCAGTCAGTAATCAAGACCGTGGTCTAGGAAAGCGTGTAATGCTGAATGTAGGAAATGACACCCTTATGCTCCTTCAGCAGACTCGGACCAAGGTACCCTTCTTAATTATTTTTACAAAGTCTCTTTAAATTGTCTCTACTCAAAAGCACGTTTCAAAGTTCAATCTAGAAAAAATCAAAACACAGTTCAGCCACAAGAATATATTTCACGGAGATTTGCACTTGGCTCCTCCAGGCCTCAAAACTCTTTCTTTCGGTCATCTGTTGCAAAGTATACCCATTCAGGTGAAGAGTCACTTCGACAGGGTTCTCTAACTCTTTTTCATCTCCTGAGGGCAAGCCCTTCTCCTTCACTGTCACTCAGGTCAGAGTGCTCAGTATCCTCTGGACTGGTTGGCGGCACACGCTCCTTAGGTAAACTAGCTCTTTCTCTCTCTTGCCTTCTTGGCCAACGTTCTTCAGCTCTTACTCGCGTTACCTTAGCACTAGGTCCTTCGTCAGGGTCAGAATCTGACTCAGGCAACACCATAGGACGATACACTCCTGCCTCAGTTTCAGCTGTTGACTCATCAAGACCCCCCTCAGACCAAACTTGCTGTTTCAGGCTCTTGTTGGTCCCCCACAGCTTGTCTGACCTGCTTCCCGATTCTTTCGGTTACAACTGGTACTACTGGGAGAGGTGCTGTTACATCATCAAGGGGACACTCGGCCCTGTGATTATGGGCCCCTTTGTGAAGACCTCTGCACTTCACAGAATGTTTCGTATCCAAAATAACTTGGTATGGACCACGGCAGCAAGGCTCCAGGCACGTTTTCCTAACATGCTTCTTTACCAGAACCCAGTCTCCAGGACTGAGGTCATGGCACTGCTCCTCATGTGGCAGATTGTGACTGCTCCAACCTGATGAGATACAGAACGCACCATGTCAGTCAATCCTTTGCCGTAATTAGGAATCATGTCATCTGTAATGTTCACAAGCGTACTTGCAGGTAGAGCTGGTAATCTCATTGCTCTGCCCATGAGTATCTCATGAGGAGACAATCCTGTCCTCTGACCAGGAACACTGTGAAGACTCATCTACACAAGAGGCAACACATCAGGCCATTTGAAAGACGTTGGAGGACACACTTTGGCTAGTCTGGATTTCAGCATGCCAAAAGTGAATGTTGAACAAGTAAACAATTCCTGAAGCCTCAGGCCGGTAACAGCAATGTAGACTCTGCTCCACG
The DNA here is from genome assembly GCF_964261635.1 of Lissotriton helveticus. NCBI lineage: Eukaryota > Metazoa > Chordata > Amphibia > Caudata > Salamandridae > Lissotriton > Lissotriton helveticus. Next base: position 337,672,074 of record NC_136069.1, on the reverse strand, counting down.
TGCAATGCAGTGCACAACATTCTCGGGACCTCATTATTAAAATGAGTTCCTCAGTCTGACTCCAGAGAAGTCGGGAACTCGAACCTAGGTATTAACTCCCTCAACAACATCTTTGCTACTGTGAGACTATTATTCCTTCTGGTTGGGTAAGCTTCAACCCAACATGAAAAGATGCATACAATCACAAGGACGTTTCTTAACCCATTGCACACAGGCATCTCGATAACGTCCAATTGCCTTCTGTTGAAGGGACCTCCTGTTCTCCCTATGTGACTCTGTGTTACTGCAGTTCTCTTTCCTACGTTCATCTGTTGACACACAACACATCTGTGACACAGTCCTTCAGCCATCAACCTGAACCTGGGGTTAAATCACGTCTGCCAAAACAAGCGGATTATGGCTTCCCTCCCTATGTGAGCAGGACAATGATAATGACTAGCCATTGGGGGCAACAGACTATCTGGCAACACATGTCTTCCATCTGCAGAAACCCAAATATCATCATCTCTTTCAACACAACCTTCTCTGACCCAACTTTGTTGTTCTGCCTCTGTCACTTCTTCCTGTAACCTCTGAACCTCCTCCCATGTATCAGCTGTGGTTAACAAAAGGTAGTAATCGGTCCCATCTGCTTATTCGTTGTAGTACTCCCTGTTGAATGTTCAAGCACCATAAGCACAGTAACGCACACCTTCAATAACATATCATTCCGACTGCAGTGTGCAGAACATTTCACAACTGAAATCTGGGCAGGCCGCTGTAGTGCTTTGAGCAGCCTTTTAACATCTTCCCCATTCCTGATGGGGGAACCTGAAGAGGTCATGAAATCCCTCTGTGACCATAATTGTCCAAAATTGTGAACAGCACCAAAGCTGTTCTATCAGTGAAAATTGTTACTTTCAACTGTGCAGAACCACAGCATGCCCTAGTAAGAGGTATCAATTCAGCCACTTGTGCATATGTTATTCCTTTAAGCGCAGAAGCTTCAATAACACCTGATACTGTGCATACTACATCTGCAGCTCTCAAATCTCCTACATTGTCTCATAGACAAGATCCATCAATCAACAGCACAAAATCGGACACAGAAAGTGGATCATCTTAGAAATCTGCTTTCAACTTGGTGCACAGTTCAGTAACAGTAAGACAATCATACTCTACTTTACTATCATTCTCAGGCAAGGGAAGCAAGGTTGCAAGATTTAAAGTGGCACAACTCTTTAATGTCACGTTATCCGCTGCCAGTATGATTTGCTCTTATCTGGTCAAGCAGCTATTTGTGAGGTGTTGTGTATGGTACGGGTCAACAATATTTCTAAAGAGTGGGGTATAAAGACAGTCAAGGGATGACCCTTTAAAATACTTTCACACCGCTCCATGCTGACACCGAATGCTGTCTCTGCTTTAAGGCATCCAGACAGCACTGCAGCTGCTGTATAAAGGGTAGTAGAAAAGTAGGCAACGGGTCTTCGACTATTACCGTGTTAACTGTGCAAGCAATGAGAGAATGTAGCCCTCCCTCTCACAGCAAAAGAGCAAAAACTCTTTATTGAAATCAGGTATTCCCAGTGCCAGGGCACGACAGAGACTGTCTACCAACTCTAGGAAGGCAACAAAACAGTTGTTATCCCAAGGTACCAGATAAGACACATCCTTGTGTGTCAGCCTTTGTAAAGGATTGGACACTAGGGACAAGTTTTGAATTCACTGGCGACAGTAGCCCACCTTTCCCAAAAACATCCTGATTTCTTACTGAGTGATTGGCGGATTTATTTTCAGTTGCTGAGATTCTTTCTTGTGACACCGTCCTCGTTCCCTTCTCAATGTGATGTCCGAGATACAGGACTTTCTTTTGAGAAAACTGTAACTTACTCAGGGGATTCTTTATGTCCATTCTCAGCCAGATGGTTCAACAGAGCAACAATGTCTTGTTTACAAGCCTACAACCCAACAGATTGTTAATGTACTGCACTAAAACAGAGCATGATAAGGACTCAAAATTCTTTTTGAGGATTTGGTTAAAGATGTTAAAATGTATTCTGCTCTCAAGAGCTTTGCCATGCAGTGAAGAGTGTTAGTTTGGGGCACTTTTATACATTGTGCTGGCTTGTTATTTAATGTACTGTGAAGCATGGTGCTGTAATGTCACACGGTGAGCTTGCTGTTATGTGATGGTATGGGGGACCATAGGTACCCCCCATGTGCAACCCCACCCCCTTCACCCTGGGGGCCCGCAAGGGGCCCCCAGAAGCAAAGTTCCACATGCTTTTCCACAGCGGAAAAGCCGCCGCGGAAGAGCATGTTTAAACACACATCCTAATTTGGCTGACGGTGTCTTGCAGACACCGCCACCAAATAGCGCTCAACACCCCGCGGATCAGCGGCGGACGGACCTGCCGTCCGCCGCTGTTCCCACCGCCATCATAATCTGGGGTGGGTGTTTTTTGTGACCGCGGCGGTGAATCCGCATCCTCCGGGCCGACGGTGGCTACAACCGGCCCGGAGGATGCGGATTCACCGCCATCCTAATCGACCCCTAAGAGCCACAGAACATGGGAAATGGTTGGTTTCAAACCTGCACTTGCAGAAGATGTCACAACAAGAGCCCTCTTAGAACATTCCTCATGTTCGAGGTTCAGTTGCACATTGAGTCAACACTGCCTGCCAACCCAGTGGCCTTCTCATCACTTTCATTGCAGAGCTCGAAACAGAATGGAAGCATGATGCTTCCCTTTCTATGGCACTTTGCATATGAAAGACAAAGGCTGCTCTTTTCATATGAAGTTTTCATGGCCAGGCAGCAGCACGTTTGCCCGACTGCGCAAAGCACTTCGGTACTCAAGGTGCTCAGTGACGCAAACTAAAGCGACTTTGGTGACCAAGTGAATATTGGAGAGCTAGTGTGTCAATCAGGGGGACTTGACATTGTATAACTCTTTTATATACATAACTTGTAGTGGCAATCTATTCCAGAATTTTATTCAAGCAGTGTTAATGACCGTGTCCTCCCCATAGCGGCTGTATATGTACTCTGTAGCTGTTGTAAGTGTTAGAACACAACAGTCTCCCAATGTAGGCTGAGCTCCAGATGCAAGACCCTGGATACTGAAACTAAAGAGCAGCTGGAATCTAACAGGACTTGTGATAGGTCACTCTTTGAGAGCATCATGAGACACAACCTTCCATTAAAAAAGATAAAGAAACCTTGCCTCTCGTTACCTTGGGAATAAAGCATTGTTTCTTTGTGGCTCCAGTCCTGTCAAAAGGCAACATTAAGAGCAAACACGAAGGAATGCAAACCCAAAGCACAAAAATAAAAATAAAATAAAAAAGACAATTTAAAAGGAAAGTGCACTGAGTTTATTATTGAGTAACTGGTGAATCCTAACTCACCTTTACATCTCAGCATCTTTATTTGTTTAAGAAATGTTTTCAATTAAATGTACGTAGACATATATTTATTTTAGTACAGCTTGAAAAAATTCAGGGTTGTGCTCCTCGTTGCCAGTCCTTTGTAAAATCAAAAACAGAGGTCCTAAGGCTAGCTTGATTAAACAAGGAAATGAAGTTATAGACTTAAATCAGTACTATATCTGTAATTCCTTATACCCAGCCGGGTCAGGAGATTTTTATTCAATATATCCAAAAATAGATGACCTTGAGAAGGGCCAAATTTAAACATTTGATAGGGTACAAGCCTGTACCTATCTTAGAGTGAAACAACATACAGTGTAAGGAAAAGTAGAGATAAAAGAGACAAACAATAACAGGCAAAAAACATTGGAGCCAACTGTCCCTTGCAAATAGTTAAATAATAAAGCAAGATTAGACAAACAGTAAATGCAATAGACATAAACTCAATGGATGAATTGCAGAACTGTTATAACTGTCGACGACGTTTCGATCCCCTGGCTCCTAATGAACCGGGATCATCATCAGGACTTTGTAATTAGTTGCCTGTATTAAGTTAACACTCCTGTGGAAGTAAAGACGAGAGAAAAGAAACAACAATATGAGATAAGAATTCTCAAAATTACAAAAGTCATTTAAAACGTATTCCATGTGTCTAGCCCGATTCCTAAGTGATCCACATGCTTAACTCACGTCCTGCGTACAGATTAACACCCTATCAATCAGCATATACAGTTTCAGGTACCAGTGACAGAAGACACAACGTTGTGCTGAGTGCCCGTGATTGAATTCCGAGTGCCCGGGCTAGTGATGGGGTTCGCTACATTACATTCGCCATGTCAATGACGGGTAGTGCTTTAACACGACGCAAGAGTTTGAATCAAGAAACGAGCGTGAGTTGTGAACATGCACGTGATAGATTCGGATCAAAATATATGGATGGACAATAAAGTTACCCATATAGGAACATTGGAAAGTGAGTGCACATAAGGGTGGTGAATTACCGAAAGAGGCGCAGTGCTGGGGCTTAAGCTAAAATTCTGACCTGGCAAGGTCTAGGGGTATACCAAGCCTTTTCGGGATATTTCAGGAAGCTGCTTGTTAGAAGCGACTCGAGTTAGCCCCTAAAGAGAATAATAGTTCAGTGACAGGCTGGTCCCATGATTGAAAAAAGTGCACGGCAAGAGAGAGGAGGGAAATACCTTAATTTTGGGTTTCTATGTCAGAATGTTAAAATCTGACTCCGGAGGAAATTCTCTTGATAAGCGGAGTTTTTTCCTGTCTGGTTTCCACTTGATTACAGAAGCCACTGATAGGCGGCGATAAACTGGAAGAATAGTGATAAGGGGAATCTTAAAGGGAGCAAACATAAAAATGCCGTACTTGCTTTGAAACAGAGCTGCCGGTAAGAAGCCGTTCTCACTCAGCGGTATCGTAATGTAGCATTCACTTACCTAACACGGTTGAATAGCATGGCCAAAGGCAATCTCCACAATCGGACGAATTGCCGGGCGTTGGTGGACACGATGGTCCGACGCCCAGGTATCACGGGATTCCGTTCGAGCAGTCTGTGGTGCCGGAAGTCCCAATGTATACTAGCAAATAGTAGCTAATAGTATTTTTTATTTGTATTTGAGCTTGTAAAGCGCACTGCTACCCGTCTGTAGGTTTCCTGGCGCCGTATAACTCTGGGGAACCCGTCCTGGCTTTCCCTGTGGGATGGTCCCTGCTGGGAGTCCCCAAGGTGGAGCCAGGCATTCCTGGAATTGATGGGGCTGTTGTGGAGATTAGGCAAGCTAATGCCCAGAGTTGCCGAGTGGAACCCCTGATTAGAGTAAGCACCGAAGCGAGAATTATTGAGTCCGCTGACCCAAGTCCACGACCCTGCCGCGTCGGGAATTGAACCCTGGTCCCGGGCTGACTTCTGCTCCCGGGTCTGCCACCTCTAACCAGTGAGTCAAGCGAAAAGGGACTTGAATTGAGACGGATACATGCAGCGGCCATTTTGGAGTGGGGTCGTATCAGGGACCTAGCCCTAAGGTGATAATAACAATTATAATACTGAAAAAGTGTCGTACTAATGAAAAACGCTGTGTCACCCGTTTTCTGCGCTTATAAGTGAGCTGGTAATATATACAATTTATAAAAAAACAATTTTTTTAAAAACAGCATTCCTACAATTGAAAACACAATCAACATAGTTAAGCACTTCAAATGATTGACAGTAATTATAAGGGAAAGTGCAAAAAGCATAGCACATTCCTACTCGTAGCATGATACTTCAGTCCTGCTAGATGTTATGGAAGTGTCGAATAATATCCCCTTTTAAGAAATCAGAGTAGGGCAGTCCAGTCCTCTGTGCGATTCAGTCCATTTTTAATTGAGTCCAACATGATTATACATTTCAGTTCTTCCTTATTCAATAAGTGTGACATGCTACCGCCCCTCGGTGGCAATTTCAGGGCTTTCAGTACAGTCCAACGGAGGTCGTCTTCGCTGTGGTTGGCATTGGCAAAGTGTTCCACTAGCGGTGCATTAGGAGTTTGGCACCTGATGCGGCTCCTATGTTGGCAAATGCGTGTCTTAACTTTCTGAGATGTTTGTCCAACATAGACTTTACTGCACGGGCACTGGATCAGATATACAACATTACTTGTATTACAATTGGACAGGGTGTTGCTTGTAAAGGTAACGGAGCTATCCTAGGAGAATTGTTAAGAATGCTCTTAAGCGAGCATGGTATCGTCCACGCGAGACCTTGCTAACCCCCACCCCCAAGAAAGATCAAGACAGGATAGCCTGTGTGACTACATTTTCCCCAGTGTCAAACACACTTCGGAAAATGATATTGCACCATTGGCCAATCATTAATGCAGGAATTTTGGAAATTGAGCGACCAATGTTTGCGTTCAAAAAGAGTAAAAACTTGAAGGATCATCTGGTCCGCGCAGCTCTCCCTAGTCCAACTCACCCTTCTACTCTCGAAACTGTATGGGGTCTGTCCCCCATTGTTGGGCATGTTAAATGTGGGGGGTGCAGCCTATGTGACTTAACTATTGAAGGCAAATCTATGGTATTTAACAATGTTACCTTTACAAGCAACACCCTGTCCAATTGTAATACAAGTAATGTTGTATATCTGATCCAGTGCCCGTGCAGTAAAGTCTATGTTGGACAAACATCTCAGAAAGTTAAGACACGCATTTGCCAACATAGGAGCCGCATCAGGTGCCAAACTCCTAATGCACCGCTAGTGGAACACTTTGCCAATGCCAACCACAGCGAAGACGACCTCCGTTGGACTGTACTGAAAGCCCTGAAAATGCCACCGAGGGGCGGTAGCATGTCGCACTTATTGAATAAGGAAGAACTGAAATGTATAATCATGTTGGACTCAATTCAAAATGGACTGAATCGCACAGAGGACTGGACTGCCCTACTCTGATTTCTTAAAAGGGAATATTATTCGACACTTCCATAACATCTAGCAGGACTGAAGTATCATGCTACGAGTAGGAATGTGCTATGCTTTTTGCACTTTCCCTTATAATTACTGTCAATCATTTGAAGTGCTTAACTATGATGATTGTGTTTTCAATTGTAGGAATGCTGTTTTATAAAAAATTGTTTTTTTATAAATTGTATATATTACCAGCTCACTTATAAGCGCAGAAAACGGGTGACACAGCGTTTTTTATTAGTACGACACTTTTTCAGTATTATAATTGTTATTATCACCTTAGGGCTAGGTCCCTGATACGACCCCACTCCAAAATGGCCGCTGCATGTATCCGTCTCAATTCAAGTCCCTTTTCGCTTTCTATTAGCTACTATTTGCTAGTATACATAGGGACATCCGGCACCACAGACTGCTCGAACGGAATCCCATGATACTTGGGCGTCGGACCATCGTGTCCACCAACGCCCGGCAATTCGTCCGATTGTGGAGATTGCCCTTGGCCACGCTATTCAACCGTGTTAGGTAAGCGAACGCTACATTATGATACCGCTGAGTGAGACCGGCTTCTTACCGGCGGCTCTGTTTCAAAGCAAGTACGGCATTTTTATGTTTGCTCCCTTTAAGATTCCCCTTATCACTATTCTTCCAGTTTATCGCCGCCTACCAGTGGCTTCTGTAATCAAGTGGAAACCAGACAGGAAAAAACTCCGCTTATCAAGAGAATTTCCTCCGGAGTCAGATTTTAACATTCTGACATAGAAACCCTAAATTAAGGTATTTCCCTCCTCTCTCTTGCCGTGCACTTTTTTCAATCGTGGGACCAGCCTGTCACTGAACTATTATTCTCTTTAGGGGCTAACTCGAGTCGCTTCTAACAAGCAGCTTCCTGAAATATCCCGAAAAGACTTGGTATACCCCTAGACCTTGCCAGGTCAGAATTTTAGCTTAAGCCCCAGCACTGCGCCTCTTTCGGTAATTCACCACCCTTATGTGCACTCACTTTCCAATGTTCCTATATGGGTAACTTTATTGTCGATCCATCTATTTTGATCTGAATCTATCACGTGCATGTTCACAACTAACGCTCGTTTCTTGATTCAAACTCTTGCGTCGTGTTAAAGCACTACCCGTCATTGACATGGCTAATGTAATGTAGCGAACCCCATCACTAGCCCGGGCACTCGGAATTCAATCACGGGCACTCAGCACAACGTTGTGTCTTCTGCCACTGGTACCTGAAACTGTATATGCTGATTGATAGGGTGTTAATCTGTACGCAGGACGTGAGTTAAGCATGTGGATCACTTAGGAATCGGGCTAGACACATGGAATACGTTTTAAATGACTTTTGTAATTTTGAGAATTCTTATCTCATATTGTTGTTTCTTTTCTCTCGTCTTTACTTCCACAGGCGTGTTAACTTAATACAGGCAACTAATTACAAAGTCCTGATGATGATCCCGGTTCATTAGGAGCCAGGGGATCGAACGTCGTCGACAGTTATAACAGTTCTGCAATGCATCCATTGAGTTTATGTCTATTGCATTTACTGTTTGTCTAATCTTGCTTTATTATTTAACTATTTGCAAGGGACAGTTGGCTCCAATGTTTTTTGCCTGTTATTGTTTGTCTCTTTTATCTCTACTTTTCCTTACACTGTATGGTGTTTCACTCTAAGATAGGTACAGGCTTGTACCCTATCAAATGTTTAAATTTGGCCCTTCTCAAGGTCATCTATTTTTGGATATATTGAATAAAAATCTCCTGACCCGGCTGGGTATAAGGAATTACAGATATAGTACTGATTTAAGTCTATAACTTCATTTCCTTGTTTAATCAAGCTGGCCTTAGGACCTATGTTTTTGATAATAATTGTTTCCCATGGTCCGAAGGTATCCATTGGGTTCCCTTGTTTAAATTAAACGAGTCCTTTGTAAAAGTCAGTGATGTGTGGCACGGATTGGAGGTGGTGAGGCGGGGGGGGGGTAAAAAAAAAATATACACTCCTCTGCTTCTCTTCCTGACGAGTCCCGGAAGCAGGAAGCACACAGGCTCCCCTAATCCAATCACGACGCTGCCAGCATCGTGATTGTTCTGAGCACCGTGGTTCGGCACTCAGACAGCGAGTGGGAGCCTTTGCATGTTCTCCACCAAGGCTGTGCAATCAAGTGTGGTGGAGAATATGCTACGTACGCTTGACTGTTTAGTCGGCCTAAACCCCCTTCCCCCGCTCTTGACTTCCCCGCCCGACAGAGCCACTACGGAAAAATCAAATGATAATATCATTGTGTTATCATCATTTTATTTGTTCTTTTTTGCACTGCTGGAAAGCTGTGGGGCGAAGCTCCTCCGCCTTAGCGGAGGAGCCGCCGCTGGTAAAAGTTATTCGCCGACTGGATCTGGGGGAATGAGACACCAGACAAGCTTTACAGTGCTTGGCCTGACAAAAAGTAGCAGTCCACGGAGCTGAGTTTCTCCGTTTACAGCGAGAAACAAATGTTCTATGATGCATGGCAAGGGGCAGAACATTGTAATGTCAGCTGTCTCCACAGCAGGAAAAATAGACATGATGTAATCAGAGGCTCTGGGGATGTGGAGACAAACACACACCTCACACACTGCCCTACATGTCACATTGCCTACCGTCCATCACAGATGAAGATTCTCAGGTGTAAGTTAGCATGCAGCCGTCTACATATCTTGGCAGCCTTGAAATGGAGACAAGCAGTGCGGGATGGAGAGCTGACCCTTTCTGGAGCAGCAGCACTGTCTCTCTCAAAGCAGGGACCCACTCATGTTAGGCTGTGAACAAACTCCTTTGCAGTGTGATAGCTGCAAAAAGAACTCCTTTACACTTCGTGCAAAACAATGTAAATGAAAGTAGACCTGGCATTGAAGTGACCTAGTTTTTGGACGCATGCGAGCATGGGCAAATGTAAAATGTGTCACTCACAATGAAGGGGACCAATGGCTAATGTGGGCTGGACCACTGCTCCGTATTGTATGATGTGGTGGGCGGACGTAAAACGTGACTGACTCCTTAACAAGCCAATAAGTGCAGGCCACAGACCAAAAGTTCCTCGATACACGTTCACATAGATTTTTAGGTCTGCATCTGGGGCACACTTAGTGTCCCTGTGCATAGTCCAGTTCCAACCAGTTGTGGGAGCCGTTGGCTCCTGCTCTGGTGCAAAACTGGACAAAGGACATGGGAGTAATCTCCCCACTGTCCTGACCCTCCCCTAGGAGGGTCCACTGAATATGTCTAACCCTCTCCCCAAGGTATATAAGGGCTTACCTGGCAGTAGGACCTTAGATTTGACATGGACAAGATTCTGAACAAGAAACCACTGAACTTCGACCGTCTGGACACTCTGGACTTCGCTGGACTTTGACTGGGTCCGACTTCGTCTTCCTCTCTGTCCAAAGCATCATCTGTGCCCGTGCACCATACAGGCTCCTTGCAGGACCTGTGGGGCATCATGGACATCTGAAGAATCTCCCTTGGGGTGAAGGAGTCACTCCCCTGCATTCACAGGCACCGTAATGCAACTGACTGGTCTGATGATCCTGAGCTCCTGCGGACTCCAAAGGCTCCAGCAACACAGGAGGTGGGTTAAAATGTTCCTTGAGGTTGAGCTGCCCTCTCACGTGTTTGAGGACAGTATCCCTCAAGGGTACCACATAACCTGAACCCCTGTGCACCATGTACTTTTGTAAGTGCATATGCTTGTTGGTGATTCCTGAGCTTGTGAATTAGACTCCAAATAGTCCTGACCTCGAGCAGTATTTCCACCAAAGAACTCCGGCCTCCTTGCACCGAGTGCTCCGTGGGCTGGTATTTTGTGATCTTGCTTGAGGTCCCCTTGCGACTCCTTGTCATTCGGCCTGTGGGTCCTCCTGAGGGTCATCTTGAATTCTGTTGAGCTTTCCTGGTTGCTCCAAACATGCCCTGACTCCCCATTGCTTGGTGAGTTCCCTGAACTTTGCTGGTCCACACCATAACCTGCTTGATCTTCCTGCATGGATTGCTGTTGCCAAGGCATGTTGCTGCTCCAGCCGGACACCGACCTCTCAGCACTCGACATCCTTCGTGGCACAGCTTGCATCTGGCTCCTAGTCATCCTCGACATCTCCTGACCCTCGTGGCTGCAGAGTCAAGCATCCCCTCTTCGCACCTGAAGCACCGGGCATCGGTGGGCATTTGTCTACTGAGCCACTGGTCACCCTGAAGTGACCCAGACTCTGTTCCCTCTGCTTTCATGTTCCTTTCATCAAGAATCCACCCTTGGATTCCAATGGACACTTTCTTCCTTCTCGGCGGCAGCTCTTCTTTGAAATTCTCCATTGAAAACGACTCCAGTATCCATGGGTGGGGTGGCTCTCCAACCTCCTAAGTTCCAAAGGGTTTCCTCGAAGTCCACCGAAACGGTCCTTAAACTTTAAAATTGTAACTGCGACTACCCCATAGAATTGAACAGAGCCCGCGGTTGTGTTAGCACACTGCACTCGTCCTCCGTGGGGGTCCCTATTTACTGACCTTTGGTTGTTCCTTGGGGTCCCAGCGATTTTATGTGTTCTAGACACTGTCTCGACTCAAGTTGTGGTTCTTATACCACTATTTTAGGGGAAACAACCTTACAACGCAGTCATTACATCGCACTACCTTTACATAGCAGTCATTACATCACAACATCCTTTACATAGCATGTCATTACAACACAACCATTACATTGCATGTCACTACAACGCATGTCATTACAAAGCATGTCACTACAACGCAGGCATTACATCGAAAGTCATTACAATGCATAACATTATAACGCATAGTACCCTTACACTATCCAACACTTACCCTACTGTTGCACTCACTGGAGTTACAATAGTAATTATTACCCCTACACTATCCAACACTTACCTTAAATGCGATGTAATGGTTTGCTTTGCGATGGTATGCGTTGTAAAGGTATAATGCGATGTGTTGGAATGCGTTGTAAAGGTAGTTTCTGAAAATGTGATGTAATGGCATGCATTGTAAATGTATGTGTTGTAATGTCATACATTCCTATTTTAGTATATGGTTTGGTCTCCCCCTGGAGCCTCCTGTATATTGTGCTACTTACAACTTTGTCTTTGCTAAAGTATTGTGTGATTTGTGTTGCATCCTCGTGTAGAGGATACTAGAGAATGTTATACATGAATACATATTTTTATAACTGCTGTGTGGTTCTCCTTTCATTTAATTAATACTAAAGGTGATATACTAGTAAAACAAGCTGCTTTACATTCCTTCAGGATTAAGCCTGAAGGCTGCTCTCCACAGCTACCACTAGGATAGCTTTCTAAAGTTTATCTTTGACCTCATGCATCATAAGGGTCGTTTGGACTAGTGAAAGGTGTCCACTTTAATTAGTATATACCAGGCCAAATTCTAACAAATGCTCTCACTTCTCAACCTCCACTGAGATGCTGTCATTGTGCATTTGCCACTCTTGCATTTTCCCACATAGGTTCCAACAGCACTTCCCTTAGTCAGAAGGTATCAAGTGCATCATAGACACCTCTGCAACTGTTGACGCTCAAGCTGTGAATACAAAAGACGGAAGGGCGGAAATCAGGCAAAGTAGTTTTTTTCTACGTGTTTCAGGGCCACGAAGATGCTAAAACATTGTATAAGAATGAATCACGAAGCTGTAATAAATGTACGTTGCAAGGTGAAACCTCTGTTGATCTACAATACATACATTTTTAAAGTTTGCGTAAATTGGTCAATGGCACAAGCTATCAATTGATCATTTAAGTACATAATGGATGTATAAATGAGGAGATTAGGTGGACAAAAAGTACAAAGCGAAGAATGTTGCATTATTTTTACCATTCAGAAACAGGGCACTGGGTTTAGGATGGAATGTGATGCTGCCGTCATTTAGAATGGATATATAGTGTAGACCATGGGTACTCACAAACGTTTTCCCGGGGGCCAAAATGTGCGGTGTGACCGAGGGACGCATTGATGCCAGTAGGGTGGCAGCAGAAGGTGGGATGTGGTTGTAAGTGGGCATAGGGAAGCTAAGCATGTACATGTAAATGCTGAATTCTACATTGTGAAACCAGAAAACCTGTAATTAATTTCAGCTTCCTCACTTGGCAAAACTGTGTGATGCTATGCAATTGTTTTATTTCACGTTGCCTAATTTTTCTTTATTATCACATATAAGAGGACCTCCAAATGTATGATTCAGGATGTGCACTGTAAAGAACCTTCTCTTGTGGTTTATTTAATAAACTATAAGGTTGTCCATATATAATAGCATCCCAGGTCACTCAGAGGGTATACATACCAACTGACATGCCTCTTAGTTTACTATTTGCATTGTTGCCAGGGTGGCGGGAAGAATGAATGTTTCTAAATTCATGTTTGAAACTATCACTTTACCCCAAAACATCTCAATGCACTGATAAAATCTAATATACTAAGGTGAAATGCTTATGCGTGTTAATGAAATGCATTATTTAATTTTTTTTTCAGATACCTTATCATAATTTTACAGATTTGTTGCAAGATGTATTTAAAAATTAAATGAAGGTGTTCCGAAAGTTAAGAGGCACAGAACGCCTTAGTTACTTTCTTTCTTTAACTTCAGTAAACCTGTAAATAAATGCTTGCCCTTTGTTTAACATCTTTCTCAATGTTAGTGCTGAGTCGAGAAAACAGCAGCCCAGGGCTGCTGATGACCAAAGAGCTGCATATAAAAGTCAGGAGGGCTGCATGCGGCCCCCGGGCCATACTTTAAGTATCACTGGTGTAGATAGTAGCAGCTAGTTAGATTTTGCGCATTAGTACCACAGCATCATAAAAGCATATTCCATTGCAGGAACGGCTCGTATTGGGGAAAAGAGGCGGGGCAGGCGAAGGGGCCGGGGAGGGGGGACACAACAGAGATTAACCCCTTCCACGCGGGGCTAATTCACCCGTGGTGCGGGGGGAGTGGGGGCCGCACGCGGTGGCACGGTGCTCGTGACGAGTTCAGCTTGTCACGACTCCGCCCACTCCCGTAGAACGCCCACACAGGAGGGGAATTAGCCCCGCGTGGGCGTTTTGCAGCTCCACTGTGCCTCAATGACGAGCTGAGCTAAGTTAAAGGGGTTAAAACATGTTTTTACTAAAGAGGTGGGGTGGGAAGGGGATGGGGGGACAATGAATACAAGATAAACAAATCTGCAGCCCTCCAGTATCGCATCCCGCTCTTCCGCTCCTCCCCGAGCGCTACCGACAGGCACAGGCTCCCAGCCTGCCCTGCGGCGAATCCTGAAGCTGCTCTCACATGAGAGCAGCTTCAGAATTGGCCTGATCACTGATGATGTGCACTCCAGGACAGACTGGCAGTCTGTGCCTGCTCTCTCCAGCCCCAGAAATGCAGCTGTGGTTGGAGAGGGATACCTGCGCATGTGGTTTTCAGCTGGCCTGAGACCGCCGGCCCAAAACCATATGCGCAGTGTAGGTAGAGCCCACTATTCTCCCTCCTGCCTATTATAGCCCGGCCCCACCCCAAGCAAAATAAAACAATAATAAAAGATTTTCTTAAAGTGCTCTTGGGGGGCTGTTCCATTGGCATTATCGAAGGGTGGCATGGAAGTGACATTCATTGTGCATCATATTTCCGACACAACAAAAGATGCCCATTCATTTTCAGTGCATCGTGCGGCAGTACATATTATCACAACCATGGGCCACTGATTCTTTGCAGCTGATTGGATGAAGTCTGTGAGAGAACTGAGCAGAAATATTTAGGGCCCGTGCTGTGGGTAGACCTTCAGTAATGACAAAGTGGGACAATGGTGGTGCAATGTGGAGGGATCCACCTTGTGTAGGTGCAGGAGTCTGTAAAAAATTAGCAGGATCTTTACATCATACATGAATGAGATCCAAAAAACCTACAGTCTGTTTATTGCTTAGTGAAAACTAGAGTTCTTATGAATCAAAGGAGTGGATAATTTAGATGTGTTAGGGACATTTCAGCCCAGCTCACTTTTCTGCATGTTCACACCCAAATGTTTGGACTGATGCTGCTGGTGTATGGACTTCTGAAAACTAGGGTTCTGCCATCCATCCAGAACATGTGTTCTATCCCCTAAAAATATGTGGAAGTGACTAGCCCTGATTGGCATGATTAACTTACCTGCAAGCCCCTAGTATATGGTACTCTGTGTCCTTCTGGGCCTGTAAGTTAAATGTTGCCAATGACTCTATACCTGGCACTGCAGCCTAGCTGTACATTTTTTAAACTTCAAATTCGACCTGGCAAAATAAAAATTTGGAGAGGCCTAAACCTTCCTTTTTAATGCGTATAAGTCACCACTAAGGTAGGCCCTAAGTGCCCGTATAGTAGGGTGCATGGAATTTAAAACGTAGGACATGTTTTCTTCGGTTTCACATATCTTGCCAGTAAAAAATCTCCAAAGTTGCTTTTCACAGTGGCAAGGCTGGTTCTGCCATAGAAAATCACTGGGTTACATTATAACATCTTATAATGCATAATTTCAGTTTGGGAATAGCTAGAACAATGATACAAGGACTCAAATGAATAGGACTTTAAAATCCAATCTGATGGTAATGTTGGATTTTAAACTACTATTTTGAAAATGCCACTATTAGAAAGATGGTGTTTTTCTGCCTAAAGCCCCTGGTAGCCCTTTCCTAGATAATTCCCAGCTATCACCTGGCAGCCTGCTGGGGAAGAGGGGGGTGAATTGCTGACACAAAAGGGAACAAACAGGCCTTGGCTGGGAGGAGGTGTAACCTCCTCCTGACAGGAATGCTTGGGGATGTGCCCACCAACTTTACAAGCTTCAAAGGGGCAGCCCATTTTCCAGGCAGATGTAACTCACACTTCGGCTTGCCCTGCCAATCTCCAAGTAGCCAGAGTGACACCTTGTCCCAGTGGGTGAAAACCTGTCCCAGAACTGGTTTTGCGCAGGAAGGTTCTCATTTCCCTAGACACACCTCAGTGGTGTGTTCAGAGCTCTGACCAAGGGAAGAAAGATTCTGCTTTGTCGGATTTTGCATAGCAGGGTACTGTGGTACTGTTTAGGGCCAAGACCCTAGGAAATTATGTCAAAGTGGGTAGTGTTTCCTCTGGGAACCTTTTCCTTATTGGTTAGGGATTCATTCCCACCCACAAGCTCGAGCCACACATAAAAGTGGCAGTCTTGGGAACCATCTTCAGAGCACCTCTAGACAGAAGAAGGACTGAACCGCTGAACCTTGGACTTCAGTGGGAGGACTGCATCTACTCTAGCCTGTGGCGAGAGACTCCAAGGGATGTACCTGCTCCCTCTTGCACCCAGGACTGAAGAGTGGCCTTAAAGGACTGCAGGCTAGCCTCCCATTTAACTCCAGGAACACAAAAGCTGCAAGAAGCCCAAGACTCTGCTGAGACCAGCTGACCAATTACAACTGGATTAGCCCTGGACCCTGCTTGTAGCTCCTGGTAGATTGAGTCCTAATCCCAAAGCGGTGCACAAAAGGTCAAAGAATCTTTGCAGGTGAAGATCGGACTCTCTACCCATCGAGACCTAAAAAGCTGGAAACTTAGAAACTTAATTCAAACTTTTTCCAAAAAGAACCTGAAGCTACCACCGGACCACCACGTTGATGTCTTATTGCTGGTCAGATTCAACTTGCTGATTTGCCCCACTGTAGGAAGTTTGATTTTCAGAAAAGTTTCTAAGACCTAACATAGAGGGATCCCACCGAGGTCAATGTCAAGGAGAAGCTGACTGTCGGCCAGACCTTCCCGGACAGTATTTGGACTCGTCCATTCTGAACTTGCCCGCTAGCTTCGAGGCTCCCACCAAGGTCCTGCAAACTGTACAGCCGATGAAGATGATGAGCTTCTCTTCAGATCCAGCTGGCACCCGATCCTCTGATGGCTTTGACAAGGAATTTCTCCAAGAAAAAGACCAAGACTAAGGGCCCACAATGTAATCTCCTGTTTGGAATAATTTCCGACCAACCCATTTTGATGGAGTCAGTTGAAAATTATTCCAAACAGGAGTTCCGAATGGCTTACAATGGGATTCGGAAGACCTTCAGTAATCCCTTGGCCGGCGATTTCCGGCCAAGGGATTACAATGGCAGCTTCTCGCTGCCTTTCTGTGCCTGCTTTTCCGACTCAGAAAGGCATTGGGAAACTGTCTTTGGGTGCCCCAGCAGGGCCACCATGGGTGCAAGGCCACCAAATGGCAGCCTACAGGGCACCTATGGTGCCCCCTTGTTCATCCCTGCACCCGGTGGCAGGCACCTTGAGGAGCCTGCCATGGGGGGCAGGCATGAACTGCACCTCTGCTCTTTGCAATGAGATCATGCATTCAATTCGTAATGCATGCTCCCATTGTAAAGAATAGGAGTGCGACCAAACAGGGTTCGGTCGCATCCTACTTCCTGGGCTGGAACTGAAGACAGGAGGTCATTCAGTTCCAGTTCCAAACCAATGTTGGACAGACTCCGGTCCGTCCAAAATCGGAATCGGGCCCTTAGTCAGAAGGTAAACTTTCCATCAGACCAAACCTAGTCCCTGTATCTGATCTGTACTCCATCACAATAGGCCTTAACGTGCTCAATCTAGCATGACCAGATATCCGCTGTTAGGGCTTTGCACTTTTAGGTACTAGAAAAGTCTAAAACTTTGAAAAGTCACATCTCTGATTTTCTACATCCAATTTTTACATTTTGATGTTCCTTTACTATTGAAATGTTATCTTTTTTAATGAATTGGAGGGGGATTTTTATTGTGTTGTGTTTTCTATTTATCAAATGTTTTGGTACTGATAAAAGCTTCACCCTTTTCCCTTAAGTTAAGCGTGTCTGAAATGTGCTATTTATATGAAGGATTGAGCTCAGGTTTAAAATATTAAGACCTAAGTGGACCTAATTAGGATTAATGCCATTATTACTTGGAGAGGACTAATATCCATGTCTGCTAATAATTCACTCTCACATCACCCACATCTGTTAATACTAGGTAAATTAGGCATTGATGATACCACAGATAGTCCAGTACTTGTCCGTTTCCAGATTGTAGTACTACCAAAATTATGGAAGAAAACTCACTCTTAAGGATTCTAAAGTCACTATAATTTGTGGTAAACTGCGAAAACATCAATCTACCACCGCAACCACACAAATTCCTTGATTTGATTTCTTTATGAATTACAATGTACACCACCTGTGTCCTCTTGGCACTTGCCGTCCAGTTTCACATTCCCAGACACACTAGTTGGGGGTAGAACTTCAGTGCATGGTTCACTGACTGACCCAGCCTCATCAATGCTAGCTTGGGAAAGCAAATAATATACTAGAAGTGCTGCAGCAACAGTGAGCTTGTGTTGGGCGTGGCCCTCTCTGTAGGGTCATCCCCAAAGTTTTTTCCTTTACCCCCCTGTTTTCTGAACCCGTTTTTGTTAGCTTTTAGGAGTCTACACACTGTACCACTGATAATCAGTGCTCAATCACGTGTGCGTTCTCCTTTAAACATGATAAAGGGTAAAGTGGTACTACCTGTACACAGGGTCTGTAAATTGAATGTTACTAGTGGGCCAGAAACACTTATTATGCCACCCACTTATGTAGCCTTTCAACCATGTCTCTGGACTGCCACTACAGCCTTTGTATGCAGTTTTAAACTGCTGCTTCAACCTAGCAAAATAAACCTTTTGCCAGGCCTAAACTCCTTTTTTAATACATTCAAGTCACCCCTAGGCTGTAAAGAGCCCATTGGCAGAATGCAGGGTACTTTAAAAGTTGAACAGACGCCATCTGGTTCACCACCGCCCTACAGGCATCCAAACAGGCTTGCTGAAGACTCAAGAAGAAGTGGCGCCACGAACGGACACCAAACAAACACGCAGCCCTCAAGAATGCCAGCCGCAAGCACCACCAGCTCATTCGAACCACCAAAAGGACCTCCTTCAAGGAACGCATCAACAACAACGCGCACAATAGCAAAGAGCTCTTCAACATCGTGAAAGAACTCGCCATTCCCAGCTCCAGCTCAAACGACATCCTGCAGTCGCAAGACCTCTGCGACTCCCTAGCCACCGTCTTCCACCGCAAGATCGCAGACATCCACAACAGCTTCAACAACCAGACCCCCACCCCCCGACAGTCGCCGACACTTCAAACTCAACGCCCACCATCCACAGCGGCCTCCTGCTCTCCTGGAACTACGTCAATGACGACGAAACCATCAAAATCATGAACACCATCCACTCCGGATCACCTTCCGACCCCTGCCCTCACCATATCTTCAACAAAGCGAGCTTCATCATTGGACCCCAACTCTGGGAGATCATCAACAGCTCCTTGGAGACCATCACCTTCCCGGAGAGCTGGAAACATGCCAAGATCAACGCCCTACTCAAGAAACCCAAGATTGACCCAAAGGACCTCAAGAACTTCTGGCCCATCTCCCTGTTCCCGTTCCTGGCGAGAGTCATCAAGAAGACTGTCAACAGGCAACTGACCCGCTTCCTCGAGGAGAACAACATCCTGGACTCATCACAATCCGGATCCGGCAGCAACCACAGCACTGAAACCGCCCTCATCGCCGCCACCGACGACATCAGGACCCTGCTGGATAACAGTGAAAGCGAGCCCCTCATCCTCCTGGACCTCTCGGCCGCCTTCTACACCGTCTGCCACCACACCCTACGCACACGCCTCAACGACGCAGGAATCCACGACGAAACCCTGGACTGGATTACCTCCTTCTGTACCGGCAGAACCCAGAGAGTCCGCCTCACCATTCCAATCCAAAGCCACCAAGATTACCTGCGGTGTACTCCAAGGATCATCCCTCAGCCCGACCCTTTTCAGCGTCTACTTGGCACTGCTCGCCAACATCGTCCGATCGCACGACCTCAACATCATCTCATAAGCCAACAACACCCTGCTGACCCTTTCCCTCACCAAGGACCCCGCCACCACCAAAACCAACCTCCACGAAGGAATGAAGACTGTCACAGACATGGATGAAGAACAGTCACCTGAAACTGAACTCTGACAAGACGGAAGTCCTCATCCTGGGCTCCACCCCCTCCACCTGGGATGACTCCTGTTATGTTATGTTATGTTATTTATTCTTTTGTATAGCGCAACGGTGACTCAAAAAGAGTATCCCGGCGCTTTAGGTAAGGAGAACTTCTTCACCATAACATAACACAGTAAAAGGAGAAAAAAACAAGACAGACACAGTAAAAAGGCTACTGAGAGGCCTACTGTGTGAACAACCAGGTTTTAAGACCTCTCCTAAAAGCAAGGAGACTGGAAGCCCCCCGAAGTGAGAGCGGAAGCGAGTTCCACATCTGTGGAGCCAGCAAGCCGAAGGAACGGCCGCCCAGGCGCGCTCTCTTCACACGTGGAACAACCGCCAGGAATAAATATTCAGACCTCAAAGAGCGAGCCGGATGGTAAAAGGCAAGTCTCTTTTGGAGGTACTTTGCCCCCACCGCGTGGAGAGCCTTATAGGCCAAAGTCATTGCCTTAAAGGCGATCCGTTTGCGGATGGGTAGCCAGTGCAGCGTCAGCAATAGACCCGAAGCGCTAGCTCGTCTATTAAGACCAAAAATGGCCCTGGCCGCCGCATTCTGCACGACTTGGAGCCGCTGCAACAAGTACTCTGGTAGGCCCAGGTACAGAATGTGACTCCTGGTGGCCGGCCACGCTGGGAGCTGCACTGACACCCACCAACCACGCACGCAACCTGGGGTTCATACTGGACTCAGCACTATCAAAGACCCAGCAAGTCTATGCCCTCTCCTCCTCTTAGTTCAACACCCTCCGAATGCTCCACAAGATTTACAGATGGCTCCCCACTGGAACCAGAAGGACGGTCACCAAAGCCCTCGACAGCAGCAGGCTGGACTACGGCAACTCCCTCTAAGCGGGAACCACGGCCAAACTCCAGAGAAGACTTCAACGCATACAGAACACCTTTGCTCACCTCATCCTCGACATACCCCACCACAACCACATCACTGCCCACCTGAGGGACCTCCACTGGCTCCCCGTCAACAAGAGGATCACCTTCAAGCTCCTCACCCACGCTCACAAAGCACTCCACAACACCGGACCAACATACCTCAACAAACGACTTCCATTCTATCCCCCGAACTGCCAGCTTCGCTCAGGTGACCTCGCCCTTGCCACCATTCCACACATCCACCGAATGACCGCCGGCGGCAGATCATTCTCCCACCTCGCTGCCAAGACATGGAACACCCTCCCCAGCCACTTGCGAAGGACCCAGGACCTACTGATCTCCAGGAGACCTGGTTGTTCGAGCAGTAGGATAACATTGGGTTACCTTATTACATTTAATAAGTGATAACTTTCAATTGAGAGCAGGTAGGAATATTGAGGTTGATGTCTAAAGAATTGTAATTTAAAACCCTCTCTAATGATCAGGTCGGATTTTAAGTAACAATTCTGAAAATGTCATTTTTAGAAAGTTTCCTAATGGGGAGTGATTCAGTTCAGGACTGTAGAGGCTGGAATCAAAGTAAATTGTCAACAGCAATGTGCCTCCCAGACCATGGATTTAACCCCTTGCATGCTGCTGTTGTCCGTTGGCCAACGACAGCACTACCTCCATAGTGCTGCCGTTGGCCAACGGCCGACGCAGCCCCGCCCACTCTTCAGAACGTCCGCAGCACGGCGGAAAAACTGCCGCGGTTAAGGCATTAAATTGTATTTGGGAATAAGAATCTACATAACACTTCCTAATCGGGTTCACTTAATGAACTTTTTGTCTTGTATAAATCTTTCAATAGGATATGATGTCACGTTCTTGTTTTCCAAAACTTAGTGAAAAATAAACCCAGATATATCATTTAAATCCAATTCAAGTTTTATTTTTTTTAATTCACCTTTTTGCTTTTTCCAAATTGACTCTCATTCTACCTGAGTGTCTCTGACCATACCTGCAGAAATGGAACTCAAGCTCATCAACCTGGAAAGCTACGCTGTGGCTCAGCTCAACGAGTTCTGTAAAGAAAGGGTACTTCCAAACAAAAAAGGGCACCAAAAAGTTGGAGGTTCTGAAAGCACTGAGGGACTGGGCAGAGGCTCACCAGTTGTTGACAGCAACGGATGACTAGGTTGAGGAATACGATATGGAGCAGCAAGGAGAGGACCTAGATGCAGGTCCTGAGATGCAGCACAGTTGGGGTGGTATGTCTTGCCTTGAGAACTAGAGATCCCTCCCAGAACGGAAAGCAGTGTGTCTTCCCATGGTCTGTCTCCAGAGGACCTGGCGGACAGGAGAGCTGACAAGGAGATGGGCAAACTTAAGATGTAGCCTGAACAAAAGGAGGCTAAGAGAGCCTTTGAAGAAGAGAGGTTACTTCTGGTTCATGAAGTGAGCATAAGAGAGTTGGAACTTAAGGCAAGGCAAACAGATTGCAGCAGCAACGGTGGCAGCATATCTGCAGTGTCTGATGAGGACAGTAAGGTTCACATCCCAAAATATCTAGTTCCAGCTATGTTGTAAGGGATGACATTGACAAGTGGTTTTCTGCCTATGAGGTGGCCTTCTGTCATAAAGTGAACATAGGTTAACTAACCTTTTCAGCCGGATACAGCAGGAGCGATGACTTGAAGATTGTTCTCCCTCTTCCCGTATATGGGTCCACCTGTGAGTACTCATAGACTCATACAGATCGAACCATACCAAGGGAAGGGGAAAAAAGGGTGAAATAAACAATAAAGTTGCAGCAGTCTGAACGTTCACTTTTGAATCAGCGGAAACTGTAGGGGTTTCTCACCTCTCTCTAGCCCGTGAACCCTGCATAGGAGAGAGAGCACATCAGACATACCATACACACTTCTGGAGGCTATCAATTTGACTATGTGTGAATTATACACTTACATATATACTGCCCCGTGCATTCTTTAAAACAAAGATCAGAAGGTAATAATAAAGAAAACAAAAGAAACATAGTAGTCTTCTGTAACCATCTTTTTCTGGTTAATTGGTAGACTGGGTTCATAGGGTTCAAAAACAATGTTTCTGTAAATACCTCCTTCTCGCCTCAGATAGACTAGCTTCCTGTAGTCCGGGCGAGGAGGTTTCGAATACCAAAACGAGAGCTTCTAACTGACCCCAAAGGAATATAAACAAACAATCTCACAGAAGCCCCGCTGTCCGGGCGCTTCAATATTTGTACTTCCACTCTCCCTAATCCAGCGCGGAAATGCGCGAACTAACTTTCCCTAACGCAGTCTCGAACCAGCACAGCACTCCGGGTGTGTAAATCCACGACTTTCCCTAATCCAGCGCGGAAATGCGCGAACTAACTAAACCTAACGGCCTCCTATATCCAGCGCGGCAAAGCGGGTGGCTCCCGACTCTCCTCTGGCGGAAGTGCGTGTAATATTCAAACACATACCAGCGCGTATGAATCCAGCGCGGCAAATGCTCTCTCCTGACTCGGCTTTACCATCCAACAGAAGGGGCTCCTTGCTAACGTGCAAGGCCAGCACAGTCTTCCTTCGACTTCAGGTGACAAGCACCGAATTGAGGAAGAGGAGGTGCATATGTAGGCAGCACGCTGGAGAAGGGAGGAGGCTCCCCTTCCCTCAGCATTCTGGGAGAGGTAGTCCCATCAGTCAAACAACATGCATTCTTCGCGTGTGTACTCATTGTGGCATGGAACGTGACACCTTCAAAATGCGCATGCCCCAGAGAATATTGGGGCAATCAATCTGAAAATACATGCTTACAGTGAGGAGGGAGACCTTACTTACACTGTAGGGGGGGACAAGATGGGGTACACTCTCATGAAAACCATCCTTGTCACCATGTGTGGGCTCAAACAAGAGAAATACAGCATTAGGTTTAGGGATAGCCAAAAGCTGCAGAACCAGTCTTGGGTGGATTTCCTGGATTACACCAGCAAGGCACTGAATGGTTGGTTGTGGGGCAGCAAAGTTGATGATTTTACTGGGTTGTTCAAACTTGTTTTGAGAGAACGCATGTTCAGTACTTGTTTTGTGGAGCTGAGCCAGCACCTGGTTGACAGCAAGCTCACTGACCCTAGTGAGCTTGCAATGGGGCAGACCCCTGGCTCATCACTAGGGTGTGCAAGAAGTTACCTGGGAGTGACCCCGGAAGGGTGGTTCAGGATCTCCCCAGCAGAGTGAGGGAGAGGTTAAAGTGACCCAGATGTGTCCCAGAGTAAGGTGGGGAAAGGGTTGCCAAGCCCCTTCTGAGAAAAGGGGAGAGGTTCTGGTGGGTGGTGGCCACTGCTGTGAGTGCTACCAGTTAGGATGCAAGCAAGGAGACTCTGTCTGCCCTAAGAAACTACCCTCTGGTTGGACCTCTTTGGGGGTGGCCTATGTGGCCTCACAGGAAAGTAGCCCCCAGGGACAGGTCATAGATAATACCATGATCTTCTTTAGCTGGGAGATAGACTCAGAGGGTGAGCTTAAGATCCCTGAAGGTGGACATTGTCACTTCTCGCAGGTGAAGGTGAATGGGATCTCTGTCACTGCTTTGAAGGACACTGGGGCTAACCAGACCATGGTAGTGGAAATGCTGGTTTGCTGCACCTCCATGAGCCGGGAGCTGCTCCAACAACTGAGAAGGATTCCAGCAGCGCTGCTCGATAGAGAGAATCTGTGAGGCAGGATGGTGTCACATGGTCTGTGACCAGCCCAACTTCTCCAAACCAAAAGGAACTCACTGGTGCTCGCTTGGGGGGCCCCGCTGCATCACTGGGCTCTTTCGTGTTGCGAGAGCAATAATATGTTAGCTGGGTCAATTCGGTCCCAGGGGACTCGCTGCTAACGGTGCTGCAGCACCATGAACACTTTTGACTAAAATCCTGAAGAGCCAACTGCAACTCTTGAGTAATGTCTAATAGTGTGCATTTCCTAGATGCGGCCACCAGTGAATGGGGAATACCCACGTACATGTTACGCAAAGGAGGGTGGGACAGGGATTTGCCCGACAACTACTAGAGACCTAATCTAAGGGTGACTGTGTTGTTGCTTCTGAATGTCGTATTCATTTACATGTGTAGAGTTAGAATTAAATACTACTTTTTCTTATAAAGTTAGTATTTGGCCAGACATTGATTTATTGTTTGTACTGTTTAGACTTTGAGTTAAGAGTCATGTTCACGGACCTGTATCTACATCCCCCCCTCGAGGGAGACTTGACTGCTCGACCACAGCTACCCCTAAGAGTCAAGTATGGTAGGGGTACTTGAGCCAGTTGAGCAGGATTCATAGTAGGTCAGGTCCCGGGACATCAGGAGTGAAAGGCCTCAACCACCACGGTTAGGCCCAGCAAACCCTGTGTGCCCTGTGGCCCTATGATAGGAGTTCTGACAAAACCTATACTAGACATCATGCACACACACTTGCCCTATAGTGCACAGCAGCCTAAAATGCACCAGTGATGGGGAAGAGAGATTCAGCGCCATATCGGATTAGACACTGCTCTGCTGGCTCCCTTTCAGGCACAGCAGCAACCTTGGTTGTTGTTCTGCGTTGCGTGAAAAATGTGTACATTTGGCCATGCAGCAGCCGATGTGGCATTCGCGTAACAACCTAAAGCCTATAAGTTAATCAACATCCTTCGCTTTTCTTTATTTCAATTCAAATAATAAATCTACAGAATAATAGAAAACATGTTGAAGAAAGGAGCCTGGCAATAATAAAAAAATAAGTAAATGCTCAGCTATTTCACAAGAACATCTGAACACTTTCTCACTCTAATAGCAGAGAGCAATGTGATGAGGAGTTTTAATATGGAGGAAATAATTCATGAATATGCAACAGCACGAGAGTGAGAAAGTATTTTTTTGCTGTATAATTAGTTAAAACTTTGTGTCTCTAACTTTGTACCGTTTGAAAGACGAGACAACAATAAATTATCAGATGAATTTGTTTCCAATATTATGTGTTTGCAATTCAATAATTAGTTGCAGTATCGACAATTTGAAAATGTATTTTAACTAGGTGCACGCTTCCATCATGTGGGACCCCCTGAACAATTCGATGTGTCCGAAGACTTGCACCTGCAAGGAATGGGTATTCCAGCCAGAGCTGCCAATCCCTGAAGACGACTAATAAATTAATACATTTAGGGCCAGATGTAGGTAAATATCATTTTCCAATTCTAAAATACCGAATGTTATCGATTCGGAATTTTAGAATCGGTAAATGGTATGTAGCTAATGATTCAGGAAATTTTACCGAATCGGTAAACTTCGGTAAATACCGATTTGGTATTTACCGATTCGGTATTCCCCATTCATTCCTATGGGCCTAGAGGCCCATAGGAATGAATGAGAATTACGGATTCGGTAAATACCGAATCGGTAATAGGGGGTAGACTTACAAGGGTGGCAGGGTGTCACATTGACACCCTATTGCACCCCTGAATAGTGCATGAGTGCACATGTGGCACACATACATGCCGTAAGGGCATGCATGTCTGCCATATGGCACTGTTAAAAAAGCACAAAATTGCTTTTTTAACGGTTTTCGTAATTTACCACCAACTTGTAGTTGGTGGTAAATAATGAATCATTAAATGTGAAAAGCTGTGCTTCCTACATTAAGGATTCAGTAATTTACCAAATCGGTATGTTAAGAATTCGGTAATTTACCGATTCCTTAAGTTACCGATTCGGTAAAATACCGAATCCTACAATCATACCACCTACATTCCAAATGCCCAATACCGGTCGGTAACGGCCGAAATTTGGTAATTTCGGCCGTTACCGACCGGTATTGGGCCTACTACATCGGCCCTCAGTGATTGCTGGGTAGTAAAAGAAAGAGTCAGCTTCAGGAAGGAGTGAAAAATATGAGTTCACCCTGATGGGCGCGGCAGTGTCTTATGGGAAAGTATCCCAGATTAGAAAAACAAAAACAATATTTACTTAGAGGGGGAAAGCAGACAAGCAAAGAACCAGCGCCAACATCCCCAGCGCCAGTGCGGGCTTGAGGGCAGTGTGACCAGTGCAGCCCCTGCAGGCGCCGAGCTCGGGGAAGAGGGGTGCTATATTATGAAATATCTTATCGGGTTAAAAACACTTGCTGTAGAGTTACTTGTGTGCCGGGAAATTTTTAGGCAATTATAAACATGTCAAGATAACTCTGGTGATTAATGTACTTGGTGTGGTGGAGAGATCTGAGTTTTGTCCAGGTCCAGTTTTGGCTCATAAATTGATGCAGAGGGTTAATGTGCCTGCCACACGCACGTGTAACATGCAGATCACAGAATTGTATTTTATTTAGATAGCTCAGCAGGGTATGCTTTTGTGCAGCAATCCGTTTGTTAGCAAAGCCAAACTGCAACCAGTGTTATGTTTGAAATCTGGAGTTTGTGCTTCTCCAGACCAAGCACTCATGAGGTGTGACTTCTACACCTTGTAGTCCTTGTTGTCTAATGTAACATTTCCTGTACATTGATCTATACACTTGCCTGATTCATTGTCTCTGTATAATGTGAGTGTAATGCAAAGTGCTCAGACACCCTACTTTGATATGAGTGATAAAAATGAAATACATGTGAGAGAGAGGCTATGGAGAGATGAGAAGTACCATTGGAGGGTGGTAGTGGGGGAATCCTTGGATAATGCGATCATGGGGGACGCCAATAAAGAGTGTCACGCCAGGCGCTACCAGCCCTAAATCCGGCCCTGCTCAGGGCGATAGTAGGATGATAATGAGCAGATGAAGAAACCTATATTGGGCTGGCGGGAAAACGCATACTCACACTCGTCTCTACCTCTCTCTTTCCAATTCACTCTCAAATGGCAACTACTTCCAAACAAAAGTAGGTAAACCCTTCATTTAGCACACTGTACACCAAGTTGTCTCTAGGCCCTGAGTTGAAAGATGCTAAGGATGACTGAAAGTGTGTCTTAATCCCCCATGAAAACCTCTGGTATGAAGAATCATTTGTAAGTCAACAGGGAAAGTTCTTCGTAATTTGGGAGCCAAGGCTGAGCATTTTCTCGCTCCCATTCCTGTGTGTTTAGCATTAGGTAGCTGCAATACCCAAGTGTTAATATCAGTGGATGTGATGTCAATGTACACCATGAAATAGCAGCAGTGTCAGAAAATATAAACTATGAACGCATAACAATGTCAAAAATAATATAAGGAATGTCGCTGTGCGCTTTGACAACTGTATGCACAATAAAAAGAATGTCGGTAAATATGATTTCAATAACCACCATGTTTTATGCACACTCAACAATATGCTCATTTAATTGCTGTTGAATTTACCCAAGATGACCTCCCCATCAACACCGAGTTAGAGATACGTGGTAAAACAGGCCCTGCGACCCAAATCCATCCCTACTGATTGATTGGCCAGAGATTGGGTTACACTCAGCCCAAAGACAAACGTGCAGCCAGGGAAAAACCTGATCGATCCCACAGTTAGATAGCTACACCACAAACAGATCCGAGGTAATTGGCCCCAGTAAATCACGTTTGGCGAAAAACTCATGTTCCCAAAATACTACAAAGTTAGATGCCACATGTAGTTAGAAACATTCAGCCAATCAGGACACAGCACACACATGACACGTAGTGATCACGTGCTCCTCATGCCGGACATCTGGACACATACACACTGGCCCACACTAGCTCAAGAGCCACCTGTGTCTCTGTTATCAGATGGTTGTACTTATAATTTAAGACTAGGCTCTTGCTCTCTACGTATGTGAAATTGGTTCATTGCACCACACAAACTATATATATCTTCGTCCACAACTTCTGTACACTGAGACTATCTTCAGACGCCACTCTGGTGATGCTCTCCTGGATGCTGCGTTTAAAATAAACCAACATGTTCCTGTTTTGTCAAACACCAGGTTTTTTCATTGTTTCAGGGTAAATTCATATCCAAGCAACACGTGTTTAAGAATTTTAATTGCGAGAACATTGATTTGGTAGGGTTTTCCACATTTGTATTCTGTGGCAGTGCTGGAGAGGGTGTTTTATGCACAGATGCTCAGGTTTTGATTATACCCCATTTCAGGCGCCCTAAGAATCGAAATCTAAAAAATAATCCTATACTGCGTTTTGAAGCAGCAAATTCCATTACTGGCTCCTGAAACAAAATCTCATTTTTTTAGGTCATGATCATCTTAGTCCCAGGATATGGTGTGGCCTTCAGTCTGTGTAAGAGATTTTTGGTAATCCAGCTAAATTAGTTTAAAGTTGAGCAAACTATAGATGCTCTTAAATAGGGAGTTAGTAATTAGCACATTTCACTATTTACATAGCTGAAGATATTATTTAGCTACTGCTCCAATTCGGCAATACATTATCTTTCGTTGATTAATCTAGACAATGAGGATTTTGGCAAGAATGAACTGTGGCAAGAGAAGGTGGGAACAGGGTCCTTACCAGCATGTTGTTAATGCTAATTTTACTACCAAAATGAGTTACTTCAGTCCTGGATTTATTAAGCTGGAGCCAGGTTTGAGGCACCATTTTTCAATTTTAGAAAGGTAGGTGGGCAAATGATTATTTTATTTATTTATTTATTTATAAAGTTTTATATAGCGCGAACTTGATCCTGAAGGATATCAGAGCGCTTTACAATTTGAAGCAAAGGTAACAAATCAGAACATTAGTCTAACATGGAGAATCTAATGGGCATTGAATCAACTAGTACAAACATAACAGCTTAATATAACCTGAGTGCACAAGTAGGAATGGGCTATGCGATGGAGCATAGAGAGACAAGGGGAGTACATACAATAATCATATACAGGAATAATAACCAGTACCCAAAACAATAATCGAAACAAGAGTCAAATGGGGAGTCTAAAAGGCATTAAATCAAATGTTTAACCTCTAACAGATCATTTATACACCTGGGCGAACAAAGAATGTGCTAGACGATGGAGCATAATGACTTAAGGGGAGCAAAATTCAATAATCATGTACAGGAATAATAACCAAACCAAAAAGAATCCTCATTATATGTCATCTTCCTCTTCTTTAGGAAAGACTACAGGAAAACGCAGAGTTCAAAATAGCAGGGGCATGTACAGGCTGATGACAGGTGTCACAGGCAGCAGCAGAGTTATAGATGAGAGAGAGAGCAGGAGTAACGAGTTTGAATGAAATAGTCATCAGCTTCTATTAACAAAGTGTGCATCAGCAGTAAATGGTTGATATTTGAGCCCAATGCTTATACTTCATTATTCGTATTGGAAATCCTTACAACTCACTAGATGACACTCTCCCTTTGCACTTGTGATAAGCTGTGTCACAGTTCACCTTGGAAACCTCAGGTGGTGGTTTGTTCAGCTGCAAAAGCGATAGAAATTACAGGCACATTCATCCCTTCACACCCTGCTTATTTGTAGTAGTAATCAGCATGGCAGAGTTACCTTTATTTATTTGTTTGAATATGTACGATTTTGGTTGACCTGGCCTGTTCAGAAGTTGAAATATGCTACAATGGCAGAGTTGTTGATAGGATGTGAATACATTATTTAAGTAGAAGACATTATTAGCATTAAAATAAATGAAGGATGTACATGTTTATCAAGTGATAGAAAAGTAAATGGTCTAGGCATGGGTATATGAGCAAGGGACATGAATAAAGACCAGTGGGGCCGAGTTTCAGGAATCAGATAGTATTGAAATTAATATTTCCATTTACCAGATATTTAAGGTCTAATTACGATGTCGATGTCAATTACAATACGACCACACAAGGTGCGGTCGCATACTCCCATTTGTCTACGGGAACTTGTGCTGTGACCATAACCTGCCATAGCACAAGCTCCAATAGACAAATGTGAGAATCTGTTCATCCCTGCACCGAGTGGCAGGCACCTCAGGGTGCCTGCCCCATGGTGCAGGGATTAACGCGGGCACCACAGGTGTCTCTTCGGCCCACAACCTGAGGACGCAGGGTAAAGAGGGTCCTGCTAGCGGCCCCCAATGTTGCTTTCCAACAGACTATCCATGTCCGTAACCCGACATGGAAGCCTATCAGAAACTGACATCATAATCGGAAACTTCGTCCATAGGGATTAAAAGCAGGCCTCCGACTGGCCGATGGGCTCCTCGGAATCCAGCCAGAATGACCGGCCAGTTTCACTTTCGACCACCTGCATCATAATGGGGCGGTTGAAACTGATACCATGATAAAACTCTCATCATAATTAGGCCCTTTTGTGTGCAGTGCCACTGCCACATCTTCCTAACACATGCATTCACGCAGGTGCCCACTCACAATGATATTTTTCATCAAAAACATATATTGTGGGCAAAAAATACCTCCTATCATACCTGCCAGGGATTCATACAATAAGTTCTTTAAAAATTAATGGATTTACTAGTGCCGATTTCCCACCAGGATACAGAGAAATTCACTGTCATAAATCCCATGCAAAGGGTGATCAGGGGGTACTCTAAAGTGTGGTTTGACTTGACACATGTACATTTGTGAGAATTCTTAAACTCTTTTTTGACCCTTCTCCACTTTGGACAAATGTCATAAAGTTACTGCAGGCGAACAGATCGCATTTACATATGGTGCGGTGGTAGGAAAAGCGTTTTATCCACATGAAAAAACGTGTTCCCTGTTCAAGTTCAAGTTCAGAAATTTGTATAGCGCACTACTCACCCAGAGGGTCTCAAGGCGCTTGAGGGAAGGAGGGTGCTTTACTTATCGAATAGCCAGGTTTTTAGCTGCTTTCTGAAGGAGAGGTGGTTCTGTGTAAGGCAGAGGTGGGTGGGGAGAAAAAAAGTGTGTGTTTACAAAAGTGGCTTTATTAGCAGGAAAAAGAATTCTGCCTAAGGGGTATAGGACCCTATGGATGATATATATTGACATTCCCAGAAGCTCTGTTGAAAAACTGCACCAGGCAGAGCTTCCCGGGTATTGTTTTGGGAGTTTTTGTGGCTAGAAAAAAACTTAAAGCTATATTTCCCCCATCTTTTTACTTTTTTCGTGCGTTGTTTTGTTATTTGGATGTATGCATACGTACACCTGAGCACAGATTACAAGATCTTCCACCAGATCTAAGCACTTAGGGAAGGAATTACTGTCTCTGCATGCCCTTACACCCCAGGTAGATGTATCGCTGTAAATAATTGATGTGTGGTAATTTGCTTAAATTACCTATGAAACGAGTCTACGTTTCTTAGGTTGGAATTCTTAAGCAAGGATCATTTATGTTAGCATGATTTTTACTAAATTTAAAAGACAGCATTATGTTAATTGTAGTACTTGCTTGTTTTAAAGCAAACCAAATATGAATTCTGATCAATCTCTACATCATTTGCCCTCACTATAAACACCATAGAACATTGTTTGTTGTATCAAACAAGACGTTTGACGTAAGCTTATCAGTCAAGGCAGCAAAAGCAAAGGGGGTGGTGAGGGTCACAGCATACACGAGTGAGGTTGAATCACCAGAGACCAATAGTGTGGTAGATGTATACATCACAATGTGTACCCAGCCAATTAATCTCACATCCTTATCAGCCCACGTTGGGCTTATTTCCCCATCAACCATCAGTGCCTTACCCTCGGTGCAAGAGTTTTCTTTTTTTTAAAAAGTGCATATCTCGACGTTTTCTAGTCTCTAGGAAATCAAAGTTCAAGAAATGAATAGCACATTAAAAAAATCTTTATTCAGGGTTCTTAATGCTGGAATTTGTGGGATTAAGGTGTAGTGGAATTCTGTTGCCCAGGTCACACGTCATCCGAGATGGACAGTTTTTAAGGGAGTGTGACAAATGGCTTTGTGGATTATGCAGTCAGTTTTGAAGCTGGACTGAATGTCATCGAGAGCCAGTACAAAAAGATGAGGACAGGTGTCACGTGGTCATCATGGCGCGGTTGCCCTATATAACATGCAACGCTGGCTGTTGAATGGCTTGGAGCGGGGTATCTCTGCTCTTTGTAAGGCCTGAGGGCACTGAGCTGCTAGAATCCCATTTTTAGAGAAATAGTGTCAGTACTGCTTTGTGGAGGTCGTTATGTCGTCTGCACTAACATTGTCACAAGTAAGTATTAAGGTAAGTATTAGGTCAGGCTAGGGCTTGGGTTTAGGGACAGGGCTGCAGCTAGGTTAAGTTTTAATATTGGAGCTCAGGCTAGGGTTTGGCCTGGGAGTAGGCCCGCTCTGGTGTTTTCAATATGTTAAATGTCCTTTACTATTATATTTTCTACACTTTGATGGAATAAATATACCAAAAACGATATAATGGCATACAATATAAATTTAGATGATAGTATTGTAAAATACCCAAGCTATATTAAAAAAAAACGTATAACATGGCTAATAGCAGCACAACTTTGTGCTGCTAGATAATGTGTCACACAACCGTTCTATATGAGGTGAGAGTGTGAGCCAGCTCAGGAAATACCATTTTGAAGGGGTAACTAAAATAAATAGACTCTTACAAATGTGTTACATGTCACACAACGTTCTGTAACATATTCATAATTGGGGGTAGTAATGTAAGGGCCAGCCAGTATAACAGCTCTTAGGGATTCATAGTAAAAATGTATACCAATATTCTTCTCTCTCCAAAATACATTATACAGTGACATATTTTAGTCTTTGATTTCCTATAAATATCGTAATTGCCACTTTGTGTTTCCCACCTTTACTATCAGCAGCACATGCACTAACACAGAGATTTCTTGATTTAATGTATTTGCCGTATATGGAACAAGCATTTGCAATCCAATAGATCTCGCATTTGAGAGTTTAAACTATTGGCATTGTAAATGACAGTGCCTTTTATTTTATCTGTTTTGATAATTAACACATAAATAAAAGGCATTGTCATTTACAATGCCAATAACTCAAACTCTTGTAAATGCGAGACATATTTCATATCAAAGAAGTGGCCGCCATTGTCCCAGGCTGTTTGGAAAGTGAAAGCATGCATGGCGTGCTGAATTTTGCAGGAAAGCATGTAGTGCCTGCAGTAGGAGAAACTCATTAAAGAAAATAGTGCTTACAGACTAAATAAGACGTACTGTGTAACAACCCTAGCAAAAGGGCCAGGCCTCATGGGACGCTACACATGAAGACAAGGCGGAACTAAGGAGGGAATAACAAGCCTATTAACGACTCAGAAGCCAGAATTTACGAAGGACAATGACACAAGCCAATGCATATATGGGTGGAGAGTTGGCGGAGCTTCAAGTCCATACTCGAATACGGCATGCCTCGCAGAGCAGCGCATGTGCTGCCCAGGCTCGACCTAAAAATGAAACGCGGAGACACCTTGGTGCAGTGCAAAGACTGGGGTCACAATACCGCCCCAAAATTTTTCATTGGATGCGTTTTGTGTTTTACTACAGGAATCAAAAATGTGCCACAACTCGATAAGTAAACCAGAAGAACTAGTTTCAAAACTGCCACCGGAAGAGCCACGTCCCTGGTTTTAGCTTTCTTTTTACCTGTCACAAAAATCACAGTCACATTGCATTGTGCACCATCAGCCATGCCAGAAACTGTTTGCAGAAGCCTGTCAAGCATCTACATACCAGGGTTCAACAGAGTACCTTAAAACATAAAACATGACTGCCTCCAGGCACCAGACCACAATAAATAAAACATGTGGGGTGCATGCCAGATCAGCTTCTGCATCCATAGTGCTTTTACTAAGCAAAGGAGAGGATGGTCGTGCACAAGGTCCTGTTGACAAGGTATCAAGTTATGCCCCTTAGCATGCCTACATCTGCTCTGTCAACCTGGCACACAGTTAACCTTCACAGAAGTCAATTGGGGCATCTGCAAAAAAACAAAAGAAAAATAATAATAAAGTTATTTGTAAAGCACAAACAGCTACCTCAAACAGATGTGTCCCGGCGCTGTGTGGAGATGTCAGATGAACAAAATGGGCCTTGCAACTAACCTTGACTGAAGAGCCATGTTTTCAAGTTCTTACGGAACTCGGTTTCAGAGTCCGACATGCGTAGATGTCCATTGCATGGTGATCCTTGACTGTGAAGTCCCTTCCTACTTTACTGGCTTTTGCGAAACTCGGAACACAGAACAGAAACTGGGAACTTGATCTCAGTGTTCGAAGCCTATTTCTAAGGTATTTAGGTCCTATGATATGCATGACCCGAAAAGCTAATGTCAGGGATTAACACAACTGAAAGCCAGTGCAGAAACCAGATATGAGGGGTGACATGGTGGCGGAAGGGCACTCTCCAAATGAGTCTAGCAGCCGGATTCTAAATTTTCTGCAGTCTGTGGATCAAGTATCTGGGTAGACCCATGTACAGACTGTTAGCATAGTCCAGTTGGGATGTCACCGTGGCATGAACTACTGTCCTGCGACTGTTCTCCGGCAAAATGTTAGGAATTTCTTTAAAATTTTCAATTTTCCAAAACAGATCGACGAGACATGGCATATATGAGTCTCAAATGATAAGTCTGAGTCCCACTTGATGCCCAGATTCCTCGCTGTCTGTGCCGGAATGGGCAGGGTAACCAGCTCATCAGGCCACCAGAGTCCTGTAGGGAGGGAGAAAGGCTGACCAAAGAAAAGGACCTCGGTCTTATCTGCATTTCATTTCAATTCGTTGTTATTCATCCATCTGGCAATGACCTTCAGGCACCGCATTAATTTAGCAAATGAATCATTTGAGTTATCCTGAAAAGAGAACACCCGCTTGGTGTCGTCTGCGTACGAAACAGCCTTCACATCCCTGATCCCTGATGTCTATGAGATTGAAGAGAGGTACCAGGTAGGTGTTAAAAAGTAGGGGACTTAGTTCTGAACCTTGCGGTACACCGCATCTCAAGGGATTAGGGGATGATTGACAAGGTGGGAGAAACACACTTTGGGAGCGGTCATAGAGATAGGACTGGATCCACGCAAGAGCTGCACCCCGAATTCCAAATTGTTCAAGTCTGTCTAGAAGAATGTAATATGCAACCATATCGAAGGCTGCTGACAGGTCCAGCAGGATCAGCATCACAGATGCTCCGGCGTCCACCGACATTCTTACGGACTCCCCCACCTCCACCAGAGCGGTTTCAGTACTATATCCTTTCCGGAAGCCTAATTGTGTGTCATGTAAGATTAACATGTTATGTATGTCGACAAAGTTGGCGAGTTGACGTTGTGTCAATTTTTCAGACATTTTAGCCGGTACCGGTAGCAGAGAGATTGGTCGGTAGTTGCTGAGCACCGCCGGATCGGCATTAGCTTTTTTCAGGAGAGGCAGCAAAAATGCCTGTTTCCAGACATCAGGGAAGATGCCAGAGAACAGAGACACATTGCAGATATGATTCTATACTGGATTAATCAGTCAGCTAGTAGTTTGAAGATCTTGGGTGGACAAGGATCTGCGGGAGAGCCCAATTTGTATCTTAAGATTTGAGCCAATGATTCCTACAGTGGTATGTGGGTGAACTCCATAAAAGCACCCGTAGGCTTGCTGGATATCAGTGCCTGTGGCACAAATGATGGTTCTCCCGTCGTAAAAGAGGAATAGTCTTTCTGGATCTTTTCCTCAAAGAAACTGGATTGATTTGTACACAAGGCTAAGGAGGGAGGATTTTTCCTTCAACAGCTGTTGGATTTGTGAAGGATCTGGCGATCCTAAAAATCTCCTGCCTGAATTCTCTGCACCCTCAATTCG
The DNA here is from genome assembly GCF_964261635.1 of Lissotriton helveticus. Taxonomy (NCBI): domain Eukaryota; kingdom Metazoa; phylum Chordata; class Amphibia; order Caudata; family Salamandridae; genus Lissotriton; species Lissotriton helveticus. Next base: position 337,635,522 of record NC_136069.1, on the reverse strand, counting down.
CTTAACAAAATACTCTCTTCTAGCTCCTCCCATCATTTAACACAGTTTTTTTAATCCCACTTTATAGACTGACTGCGCCTCTGGAGCATACCCCCAGATTCATCAAGAACACATTTTGCTATTCCTTAATAGCGAAAAATACCGATTCGCTATTAAGGAATAGCAAAATGCTATGCATCAAGAATTCACTAAAAAAAATCGATTTCTAATAATTCCTTAATTGCGACTCGCAAATTGCGAGTCGCAATTAAGGAATATCTCCCCATTCATTCCTATGGGCCTAGAGGCCCCTAGGAATGAATGGGAAGACAATCTCAATTTGTAATCGCAATTAGCGATTCGCAAATTGAGATTGCGATTTCAAGGGTGCAGGGGTGTCCAAAGGACACCCTGTTGCACCCCTGAAATTGATGTGTGCACATATGTTGCGCACACACATGCCCTTAGGGCATGTGTGTGCGCAACATGAAACTTTGAAAAATGCACTTTAGTGCATTTTTCAAAGTTTTTGCAAATTACCATGAAGTTGTACTTCATGGTAATTTGCGTGCCCTAATAGCGAATTCGCTATTTTTTTTCACTTTCATGCATTGCATTTAAGGAATCTCAATTTGAGATTCCTTAAATGCAAAGAATCGCAATTTAGCGAATTCTTAATTAGCGATTTTTGCATTTGGGATGATGCATCCCAAATGCAAAAATACCAGTCGCAAAGGGGCAGATTCTGAGAATCTGCCCCTTTGCGAGCGGATTTAAGCTTGATGAATCTAGCTGATAGTCTTTCCTCCATTGTCTTTCCAATATCTTGCAGCCACTTTTTTCAGTTCTTAGGTCTACCGAGAACCATGGGGCTGATGGTGAATCTCTTTGAGATTCTGAAGATTTTAGAGGTGCCTCAGCATCGAGGACGCTGTGATCCTGCCATTTAACCTAACTGCATCCTCATTTGGATCACCCATGAACATTGGGCCACCATTAAGGAGCAGTAGACCTATATTTTCTGCACATACTCTTTTCCAGTTCCTGCCTAATGCTGAATGTTTCTTACCAGAGGCCTGTATATTCCCTAGGGTAAAGGAAAAGGGAACTAGATAATGATCTGTCCATGTCAGACAATGAGGGTCTTCAGCTTTAATAGAGTCAATATTTGAGATAATAAGGTCTAAAGAATGGACTTCTTTATGTGTAGAGGCAGATACATGTTGAATAAGGTTTGCTCCCTTTAGAGCTTGCACAAGCTGTGAGGCCTGGGGACTGGAGGCTTCATCCACGTGTAGATTTAAATCACCTAAGGCCATAAAGTTGGCATATTGAAGTGATTTCTGTGCAATAAGATCGCTTAGTTCCAAGAGATATTGATTCAAGCAGTCTGGTGGTCTGTATATTAGTAAGCCAGTGACAGAGAGGATTGGGGAAATCTTAATGCAAAAATTCATGCCCTCTTAGCACAAGATCCAACGATTGTTCCTTTTATACAATGGAAGCTCTTGAGAACTTTGGCTCTTGAGCTCCTTCCATTTTCTTTGATTGAAGGAAAGGAGTTCCTTGATTTTACAGGGGTCGTTTACCCAAGTTGGGAGCTTCTGAGTCTGAGCTATCCCCAGAGCTACACAGGGCAGTGCTAGCCTTCATTGCAAGCAGCGATGGAGGCAGCAGTGTGCACCATTAAACCAACAACGGGCATGCAGAATAGCAGCCAGGCTTCGACTTGCTATGCATCACTGATCATTGATCTACATTAAAGATGCTTGATTAAAGGGCAACTACCATCCATCAAGCCAAGCAAGGTATTTGTCAGCATGTACTCATCGCTATGTTCAGCATGGTAAAGGCTCTCAGAATTGACAATACCATCCCTTTCTGTAGTCAACCTGAGGTCAACACTGTATCTGCTCTGAATAACAGGACATAGCACGTATGGCACCTATCTGATTATCAGTTAGGCAACAATCTGGAAAGGCATATCTGGAGTAAGAGGAAAGTAAGAGAGAGATAGGGAACCAAGTGTACACAATCATCTGCAGATGCACTCTTAAGCTGGTAATACTACAATTTCTTCAAATATTTTGTAATCCAAGAAGTAAGGTAAGGTAAGGTAAATTTATTGCACAGTTAATTAAAACTCACAATTTAAAATACATTGTTAAAAGAAAAAGTGGTTGCTGACGGAAATAAAAGTATAAGTATCAAAAGTTAAAATGATTCAGTGGTTCAACTTCTTCTGCATTCGGGCCGTAAGTTCGAAAAATGCCCTAGGACATGTTTCCGGCTATTGGGCAGGTATTTCTTTTTGTGCCTCCTTGATTCTCTTTGCCACTGCATCAAGAAATTTTGTGGTTCTGCAGTTTAGTTGGATCTCGCTTGGGTTGAAGCACAGTTTAACTGCCTGTCGGCACGACCTGACCCCCTCCTGGTTCCATTTTACACGTAGTAGTGTTCTCCTTATGTCCATTAAGCTGGGACAAATACATACTATGTGAGTTAGGTCTTCAGGTCCTGCCCCGCAGAGACGGCAGGTTTGATCTTTATGGTTCCTTTCCCATGGCGCCAGATGAGGGAGGATCGGTAGTACGCCTAGTCGGAATTTTAAGAATTTCTCCTTTGTCTTTTGCTTGCAGCCGTGGTCTAAGTATGCTTGTGGTTTGAGGGTTTTATAGTCGTTTAAGACTATCCAGCCATGGGCTCTTTTCACCAGGGTTTCTTTGTCTTCAAGTAGCGATACTATTTTCGTTGTTTTTGTTACTTGCTTTTTAAAACTTTTGTGATCTACTGAGCTGTTCCAGAGGCCGGTCAGTTCTAGGCTTTCTAATGATTGCATCAAGTACTCTCTAGCATGTGATCGTTCACGTCTTTGCAGTTCAGTCCAGAGGTGGTTGTTTAGGGTGCCTGGCTCTCCGTTTCTGATCTTGTGCCAACATTTTATAAAGCTGCCCCTTCTTTCCACCATTTGCTTTTGTATCCCAAATTCGAGACGAATTTGTGCTGGTGAGACATAATTAGGAAGCTGAAAGAGTGACCTGTAGGTTTTGCCGATCACTTTGTCTAGTGTCTGTGCATCCTTTCCTAGAGTTGATTCGCTCCCGTATGTTAATGTTGGTTGGAGACGAGCTCTCAGTACTTGTAGGAAGGGATCGAGCGTGTGGTCTGGCAGAATCTTCTTAAGGGGTTTCAGGAGATAACTCATGGTTCCTTTTTGGTAAAGTGTCTCTAGTTGGGGTTTGAATGACCCTCTGCTGTCCACCAGAACACCCAGGTACTTGTAGCACGTCACTTGGTCCAGTTTGTGGCCATCCAAGAACCAGCTGTTCTTCCTGGTCTTATTGTTGTTCACTGCCATGGTTCTTGTTTTTTTCAAGTTTATGGTTAGGCCGTTACGATGTGAAAATGAGCTGGTGGTGTTTTTGAGATGTTGAAGGCCTGTTGGGGTGCGGCTTATTAGAACAAGGTCGTCGGCATAAAGACGATTGGTCAGCGTGATGTCCCCCAACCGGGGCGCGTGCGAGTTGGTTTTATCCAATTTCTCTGGGAGGTCTGCCAGGTAAAGGTTGAATAAGGTGGGGGCTAGGACGCACCCTTGTTTTAGGCCATTAGAGGTGTTGATTCGCCTTGAGAGGTGTGTCCCTTTTCCCAGCTTGATCCTGACCCAGGTGTTGGTGTGGAGTAGGATAAGTTGTTTCAAGAGCAGTTCTGGAATCCCCCATTTTTTAAGTTTTTGCCATAGTTTGCCCCGGTCCACATGGTCAAACGCTGAGCTATAGTCAATGAAGCATAGGAACAGTGGGGTTTTTCCTAGTTTTGCCGCATATGTTAGTAACGACAGAGCCATGATGTTGGTGGTTGTTCCCTGCCCTCTACAGAATCCTGTTTGGGTTAGTGGGATTATGTGCTCTGTCTCCGCCCACTGTGTCAGTTCTTCTAGTATTATGCCGGCATAGAACTTTGCCTCTATGTCCAAAAGGGCTATCAGCCGATAGTTGCCTGGGTTGCTTCTGTCTCCTTGCTTGTAAATTGGACTTATAATGGAGCCTTTCCAGGATTCCGGGCATGCTTCTAGTTCCAGTATGCTAGTGAAAAGTGGAACTAGTGTGTTGCTCCAGAACTCAATATCGTGCTTAAATATTGACGGTGGAATCCCATTAGGACCCGGGGCTCCCTCCGTTTTCCCCTTCTTTATTTGAGTTTTTAGCCGGGTCGCGGATATTTTGATGTCATAATCAGTGTTGGGTGTTGGGGTGCTGTTATCCTTTTCTCCCCTTGCCATCTTTTCGTTGACTAGTGATCTTTTGCCTTCTGCTACGTTACTGAGCCCTTTTTCTACCTTTATTGCTGCTCTGTCCTCTTTGCTGTGGTCTCTTTTATTTGCTGACGAGGCTGTGGATGTATCTTCGTTTGGTTTGTTAAAATGATTATGCAGGTAGTCTGCCCAGGCTGGCTCTGCTATGTATGAGCTTATCCCTTGGTGCCCTGGGTGTTGCAAGCTATGAATTGTTTTCCAAAAGTTGGCGCTGTTCTTTAGTTTGGAATCGTGCTTTATTTTTGCCCATAGTTCGTCGTTCGCTTGCCTTTTGTTTTCCCAAATTGCTTTTTTTAAGCTTATTTTTAGACCATGTAGGGTGTGTTGTAGAGGTTCTTTTATGGGCTTTATTCGTAGTTGTTTTAGGGTGTGCTTTATGTCCCTTTTAAGGCTTTTTATCTCCGGTGTGGATGTCTTTCTTAGTGTGTTCATCGGGGGTTTGCCTTTTGGTGTCCTTGATTTGGTTGCGTATTTTATCCCGAGGGCCTTAGTGAACCCTTCCCAGGCCTCTATTTCGTTTGCAGCCATGTGACCTTGCTGTAGTATCACCTGCACGTCGGTGAACAGAGCTTCGATGTTATTTTGTTTAAGTCTGATGCGTTTGAAGTCTGTTGTGTACTCATTACCTATAGTTGCACTGGGTTCGTTAGGGTTCTCACTAGGGGTTTTTAAAACGATTTCTTGAGGCAGATGGTCGCTTTGATCACTGGCGCCTAGTTGGAATGATCTAATGCTGTCGAAGAAAGAGAGGGTTACAAATGTGTAGTCTAGGTAAGTGGAGGTTGTGGAAGTATGATAGGTCGATGCTGGAGGGGTATCTTCTTTAAACCGGCCGCTCAGTGCCCTCAGGTTTAGTTGCTCTAAATCTTTTAAGAATTGCTTTGAGCACTTTGTTTGTTTGATCGCCCGCACTTGTGCTTGCGGTGGGATTCCCCAGGCTCTATTGAGTTCATGTGCGAGTTCCTCGTCCTCTGTGCTTCCAAATAGAAAGAGGTTAAAATCTCCTGCCACGATTAGGTTGTCGGCGTCCCCCTCATCCAAGATTCTTGCTGTTTCCCTAACCAGCTCTCTTGCGCCCCTCTGCTTGTGTTTCGGGTGTATATAAGAGTTAATTATTACGGGGTGGTGGTCGTGCTTCATTGGGTTGATTGTAATATCTGCCGCCTGTATCATGTTTGGGGCTATGGTTTTAGTTTTGATTTCCTTCATTGTTCCTATTGTGAGTACTAAGGCAAGGATCGTCAATCCTCCTGAGCTGTGTCCAAACGATGAGGACCTGGTTGCTGGGACAGTTTGCATCGTATATCCTTCCAGGGCTATCTCTTCTGTTTCCCAGGTTTCTTGCAATAATATTATATCAAATGACCTTAGATATTTTGATGTTTCCTCATCTTCCAATTTGTCAGTCAGTCCGTTGATGTTCCAGATGCATATTCTAAGGGTGGTCATGTTTCCGAATTCCCGGGGCTTTGCTAGGCACTCTTGTCACTGCTCACCTTTGTTTGTTATTGTACGTAGTATTATACCTGAGTTCAAGGTTGGTGGTTTTGTTAGTCCCGCTTTCATGTGTAGAGGCCTCCCGAGGTGGTCCAGTGTCTGACTGAGTGCTCCTCTCAATATTGATGTAGCTTTGGGACGTTGTTCTGTTGCGCTTTCGATTAAAAACGGTGTTGGGTAGAATGGTCTTCTTCCTGGTTCTAGTTTTATTCCCCACTGTGCAAATTTGTTCAGTTTTCCTAATATGCGATCAACCAGGTCATTCGATGACCATGTTGTCTTAGTTGTTTCTGATTTATTCTGTGCCAGAGCCGGTTGAATTTCAAGTTCGAGTAGGTCGGTTGAGGAAATGCCCTCCAGGCCTTCAAGTGAGTTGATCAAGAAGTATGTGGACACCCTCAAGGTAGTTTGGGGACCTAAAAAGGTGGATCAAAGAAAGCTAGAATACACTGCATTCGTTTTAAACTAAACTAGTATTGTTTGGTCCTAAGGTCCTAAAGTTTTATATGAGAGAACACAAACTTGGAGAACTATACATATTATAGGGGTTAAAGCTTCCAATAATGTATATGGAGGAAACATTTTGGGCTTTATTGCCACCATCCACAGCCAGGAAACCACTAGGCAAGGGGTAAAAAACTGCAAGAAAGAAATAGCTGGGCAACTGGGCTCTTGTAAAAGAAATTCCGGCAGCCAGCATATAGTTGTAATAAACATTCATTCACAACATCTTTTACTACAGATGGTGCTCCCTCTCGAGCCAGCAGACAACTGACTCCAGAGAGAACCCACCTACATAATAGTGCATAAGAACACTAGAACCTTAAGGACCAACCCTCCAGGTTTAAAGATACAGGCAACATTAACTAAGGATATTGAAGGAGCAGGGTTCCACATCCTAGAGTTACTCTGGAACCCCTGGCCGATGTCTCTTTTTGTCTGCTTAAAAGTGTGGAGGGGGGGCGTGGCTAAGTGGGCAGACATGGTGGACGCAGCCTAGAGTAGCTCCGTTCCGCCCGTCACTAATCCTTGGCAATATCCTGTTCCCCCGCACTGCTCAGAGGTTTGAGGAGAGGAACTCAGCTTCCGACGACGGGGTGCAGCCCCGGTGTGCCTGACGGAGCCCCGGAGTACCTGCGAACGGAGCTACACGGAGCGGCGGACCCGAGCCTGGTCTGTGGAGGGGAAGCCGGGACCTGGATTTTCGTGCCCCCCTGGGCCCGCTGCGCTGTAACTGCCACCGGGAGCTACTGTACCTGCGCTCCGAGGCCGGAATTGAACACTGCCCCGACCCACCCAGAGGCCATCGACTGGAGGGGCAAGGCTCCGGTGAAGGCTGCGGGGCTCTAAACTGCCCGGACAACGGGAAAGATATACGCCGACTTCCGGCCTAGTCCACAAAGCGGAGGCCGGGGCCTCGATTTTCGTGCTCCCCAGGCCCGACGCACACAAGGCGGCCGCCAGTCTCCCGCATAGCGGCCGGCCGGACGCACCGGGGGAGAGCCCAACAGGTGCCAGGGGGTCAGGACAGGCCGCAGCAGGGACTCGATCCTGCTTCAAGAGGCGGTGTTTGGGCCCAGAGATTGGACAGGCTGTTGGTCCAGGCCCAGCGCCCGGGACAGACGACGCAGCTCACCCCCGAAGGGACAGGACCGGTGGGGGCTCGGGTGGCATATCGGCCCTCGGCGGATACGGCGGTGGTCGGTGGCCGAAAGACTGCAGGGCTGGTCGCTGGGACATGGTGTCTGGGCCCTCACGGAGAAAGTTGTAGAAGACAACAGCTGGCCGACATATCTGTGGTGGAGGGCTTGACTGGGCCGCAGAGATCCTTAGGCCAACTGAGCTGTTTTGGACCCAAGGGGTCTGATACTCCTGTCTGGTCCTGGACTGGGATGCCCGTGAAAGGCCTGGAATTGATCTGCTTGGCACATCTGGGTCAGTGCCATCTCGACCCCGCTGGAGATCTGAAGGGGCAGGGAAAGTGGGCAGGGAAAGTGACCTCCTGTTGCGACGATTAGTGGTTGAGAGAGGCTGAGCTGCCCCCTCGGGTGCGGACTGGGAGCCCCGGAACACCGAAATCCGAATATCCATCCGGGGCAAGGAAGAGGAGCAAGTGGACGAAACGGCTGGATAGCTGGTGAGTGCCCCGGACTGCCGTTCAAGATGACGAGAGGTGGGGCCGGGGGGGAACCACTAAACATGGACCAATTGATAAATTCACAGAGCCGAGTGGGGGGGCCGGGGCAGCTGGGGGACCCCAGGCCCAGGGCCGGATAATGCAGCTCTGATGGCAGCCATAACTCAATCTAGAGATATGTTGGACGCCAAAATTGGAGCGGTAGGAGCAGATGTCACGCTGTTGCGCCAAGACTTACGCAACGCCCTAGCCCGCATCACCGAAGCTGAAGCTAGACTCTCGGGAGTGGAAGACGACATGGCGACTTTGAAGCGCAAAGTGGCCAACATGGAGAATATCCAGAAGAATCTGGCACTTCGGGCTGAGGATGCAGAAGGGCGGGCTCGGCGGAACAACCTGCGCTTTGTTGGGCTGCCGGAGGGATGCGAGAAAGGCAACATGGAAAAATTCTTGGCTCAGTTGCTGACCAGTTGGCTCCCCCCCGACTCCCTATCGAACTGTTTTGTAATAGAATGGGCGCACAGGGCTCTGGTGCAGAAACCGCCGGTTGGGGCTCGTCCCCGACCTGTCATCGCCAAACTATTGAACTATCATGATCGCGACGTCATCCTACAACGGGCACGGGCGAAAGAGCCGCCTCTCTACGATAACCAACGAATCCTCATCTTCCCGGACTACACTCGAATAGTTCAACAACAACGACAATCGTTCATGGCAGCAAAAGCGCGTCTACGGGATCTCAAGCTTTCATACGCCTTGTCGTATCTGGCTCGCCTGAGGGTGGTCTTTCAGTCTCAGACTCACTTTTTCGATACACCGGAAGAGGTCTTCCAATGGACAGATGAGACAGGGAAGGTGAGGGCGCATACCCCCCCAGGCCGTGACTCAGATGCTCCGCAGATGAAAACGCAGACTCAAACGGCACGGGGAGCGCGGAACAAAGGGAATTGGCGCTCCAGATCCAGAAGGCGCTCCGAGTTGGGAGGGGGGGGAGGAGGGGGTCTGGGGATGCCTCCGACTCTCCTGTTGTTGATCCTTGATGGCCGGTCCTGTTGGTAAAGGGGACTTGAACATATCCAACACTGTCTGGCTACTGATGTGTATGTGATGTCGAGAAGCTGTGGCCCTGACTGGGAGCTGGGGCAGAAGGGACTCTTCATATTTGTGGAAGATGTTACTTGTGCAGTAGCGGGATGGGGGAAATGTAAGAGGGGCGGGCCATTCCCCTGGTTAGGGTTTTCTTGGGGGATAGGTAGATCTATGGGTAGCTTAAAGGGGATCCATTGGTGTGGTCAGCCTCAGGCCCTCCGTTTTGGGCTTGGGGGGTGCCCACACCACGACAGGTACTTTAGTGTTTTTGAGGTATGGGGGTGGGATCCGGGAGGTAGGGAGGGGGCAGCAGTTGGTTGTTCTACACTGGGGGGTTGTTGGGGGTAGGTCACACGTTCATTGGGATGTCTCCTTGAAATATGTTGGTGGTTATGATTCCCAACTAACGGACAGTTTTCCTTTCCAGCACAGGAAAGATGTTTTACGTGGCTCTCACAAGAAACGTACTTTGCACAATGATTATGTTAGGTACTAATGCTAATTCTAAAATGTTCTCAGTAAAATCAATTGTCTTCTGTAGATCTATTTTCCTTGTAGGCTAATCATTCAGTAATCAGTATAATATTGGCCTGTAGTTCCTTCTCTTTTGATGATGGTTGTTTCTTGGCACACCCACAGCCAGCGCACCATCACACTGCAGACCAAGAAGAGTATCCATCTATGCACGCAGGATCTGGTACAACATCCCTGTATCCATTAGGCCCACCCCAAAGCTGCTCCAATTTAGGAAAGAGTTGAAGAAGCACCTCATTACAGAACACTACATCGCAATATATTCATTGTCTATAACCCACCTTCCTCTCCTATTACACTCTGACCGTATGCTTGTCTTTAACAATGTACAGTGCTCCGCTGCCTTTTGAGGTTTGTGCTCTAGAAATGCCATATACTTACATATGTACATACATAAATGAAATCGGCAGGGAACAAAGAGTGTGGTTTACTAATTCTTATAAAGGTCACTCAGCACAGTGGTATAATTTACTTTGAAAAAGTGAAACAATCGAAAATACACTGTTCGATTTGGAAAGATAGAGGATTACAGAAAAGTCAGTAATTTGTGAATTTAAATGTTCTTACCTCTGCTTATCAGTGTGGACACAGACTGTTTCATAGCGCAGGCTGTGATTACAATGGCCTGCACTGTGAAACATGGCACACGTCCCCATCCTCGGCCGCTACAGGTAATAACGGTGGGGCCAGGTGAGGGGGGATGTCGAGAGATGACCACGAGGGAAAATTAATTATTTATTTAATGTTCCCCAGTGGTCGTCTCTCGAAATCCTCCATCACCTGGCCCCACCGTTCTTACCTGCTGCGGCTGCATGTCCCTGCTGAGGCAGAGCTTTTGCGGTGGTCACTGCAAAGCTATGGAATTCCCTTCCTTTAAGGCTTGGACTGATTGAATCAGAATCTCAGTTCACATGCAAATTGAAGACATGGCTGTTCTCCAGCTACTAACTTCTATGTTCTATGCCGCTGCTGGCCTCAGCGCCGGGACACCCCCGTTGGGGGTAGCCGCGCGCTTAATAAGTTTCATAAATAATAATAATAATAATAATAACAGCATTGCCCATAGCGTGCTTCGCAGGGTATTTTGAAGGAGCGGGCACCGGGGTGATTTGCTCCTCTGGCCCACATCCTCTGAAGGTTGCCCATGGCATTTTAGAGAATTAACGGCTATCCTGCTCTGTGGTTAGGGCTTTGAGCCAGAATGTGGGTGCATAACATGAGGAACTAACAACAATTGCTGATGATCAGCAATATGAATTAAATTAGACTGAAAACACCCCACTGTTCCAAAGGGGTTCATGTCACCACTCCAGACTTTCACTGAACTTAGAATCCAGACAAAAAAACGCACATCAATGCCAGAATTCAAAACAATGCAGAATTCCAGTGTGTGGTCCAATACACTTGAGCAAGAGGAGAGCAATTTACCTCTTATTGTGACAAAAAAAGTACAGTCTCTGTATAAAGTCAAGTTGCAATTTTCGTGAGAGGCACCATCCAGTTACTCTAATACTAATATTCTTCTTCTTACCCGTGGTCAAAACAGGCGAAATCTTAACAAGTCTTCGCATATTTAACCAGAACCTAATGCGTGTGAGCTCTCTCTGGCTGTTAATATGTTTGTGTTCCAAAGCACATAATGAAAAAATATAACAACAAAGGAAAAAGAATATTTACAGCTGGAAAACAGTCATGCTGGATTAAAAAAAAACATTAAAGAAAGCCTGTGCGCTGCCAGCTGCAGTAACATCAGAGAGGGAGATTTGTGGAGCTTAAACACGAATGAACCGCCGCCATTTCTATTTAAGAATAGACCATTAAGCAGTTCTGAGTGGAGAAAAACAAACATGCAAGGATGTTGTTAAACCAGACAGCACCATTTTACATTTCGGAATCGCTGTGCATATAATCCTGCAATCAAGTTGTCACCAGGTTAAAACATATTTGGGCTGAGTTTGAACTGTGGAAACACTTTAAACGCCTACTTAATCTGCACTATTATCTGAAGTGAAGTCATTTACTGTATGTCTTACGTATCGTATCGTATATTTTCCATAATTTAAGAGGTTATTATTTTAAAGGAAGGAAACATTCCAGCACATGATGCGCGCTTCAAATAAAATCCAGCATTTTAACCAATGTAACAATCTAAGGTATTTTGCATGGAGTGCATCTTTTCTTTAAGACCGCACTTCAGTGGTTTTGTGAATTGGCATTTCCCCACTTATGTGGCAAACCAGTCTGTTCTTTGTTGCACAGCCAAGGACCCACACACTTCCAAACATCTGGCGACGAGGAGGGCAGCGCCAGCGTATTTGTACAGTGTGTTGTCCTCTGGCCTGTCTTTGCTAAAGTTTAAAGATTTTTGTAAGCAGATGTGAGACAAATGCCTTTGTTATATAAAGGCAGTCCAGGAATGTCTTTGTTCCACCACCAAAGCAAAAGAGAGACACACATTTCCAGCTGCTGGAGGTGTGACCAGTTCCTCATCTGGCCTCTTTTTCCATTGTTCTTCATGTCTCGTGTCTTCCTTAAGCACCGAGCACACTATTTTGGTATTTGGAGGTTGAATGTTCCCTGGCTCAGTCAGCACTCACATATCAATTTCTAATTTATGAGTGTTGGAGGCCAAGGGATAACATGTGTGCACTCCCTTGTTCTAGATCAAACAGTATTCCTGAACCCTAGGGCCGGACTGTCCACTCCGCAACACTGGCGTTTTCCAGATGGGCTGCAGACAAGGGGCTGCTATAAAACTGGATAGGCTCCTATGACCCAATCTTGAAAGCCCCCCATTGGGGCACACCAGTAGGTGAGGGGGGAAGCACTGACACAGACACCAAATTAGTGTGATAAAGGCCGCTTTATTGGAATCAGGTGCACCTAAAACAACAACCCACCTGGCCTGTGCCGAACAAAACTACTGCTCACTAAATAACAACTGCCTGACAGCCCCCCACCCCCACCCCTAAAGTTAACCCCAACATTGCAACTGAATTACAAAACATCAGTTCAGCAACCTACGGGGGTACCCACTGACTGAAATGACCACAGTGACCTCCATGACCTCACCCCCCCGCCTACCATACAGTCCCAGGCCTCCAGCAAATCCCCCCTATCTCCTTAGGAAAGCGCCACTCGAAAATCGCTTAGGACTCCTGCCTCCTGGGATACCTGAGCACCCCCAATGCCCCATCCAACGCCTCCTTCAACTGCACTATGTACAATTCCATTCCGTACCTTGACAGGTGAACCCCATCCTCCCTGAAAAAATACACTGCGCCGTAGCGCAATTCTGGGTACTCCATCCTCCCCACCCCCTCCCTGGCACAAAAGTCCCTCATCTCCCGATTAATCTTCCTCCGTGCCCTGTCTATCGCTCCTGGGCGCTCCGCTCCCCTCCAAACCCGCCTGGGAATAAACTCGGACCAGATCACATGACAGCCCGCCCATTGCTTCTTGATTTCCCTCAGGTCCCTCTTCATTTGCTTGAGCAATGCCAGCCCCTTGCACTGCACCAAATCGTTCTCGCTCAGATGAATCACCACCACATCCGGGCAAACCCTCCCTCTCACCACCGTGTTCAACAAGGGCAACAACTCATGCCAACGCCTACCCCCTTTTCCCCTCCAGTGACAACGGTATAGCCCTTCATCCAATCCCAAATTGAGTGTCCGATGCCTGTCCCACTCCGCGTGTTCTGCCCGCTTGACGAATGAGTGTCCCACAATATACACATTTAAAAGAGCCACCTCCGGCCCCGCCACAGCACCTCTAAAGACACACATATCAAAATCGGGAATCACTGTAACAACACCCCCTCCGCCTCCCGCAACCTCACATACGTCCGGTAACAATCCGATTTCCACCGTCCCAGCCTCTGGATCTCCTCCTTTCCCCAACCCCTTCGTGCCGCCTCCGTCGTCACCCCGATCCGGAAGGAATGCGTCCCGTACGCCATAGGGTCCTCACCCATGTACCGCAGGGCGTGCCGCAGGACCCACAACGCCTGAGCCGTCGTCACTCTGTCACCTCCACCACGTCCAAAAACCTCCCCCTTCTTCTCGCACCGGCTCGCCATCAACCTCCTCCCCCACGCTGTGGGACACACCCCCTCCCGCCCGCCTGGGCCCAACACCACCCATGTCCCGACCCCCCGCTGGTCTGTCTTCGAGCGACGCAAACGCACCGCCACTTCCTGCGCTCGCAAATCCACATCCTCCCACAACACCCCCCGCCCTCCTCTCGCGCCCAGCAGCTTCAACACTCGAAACGCCCCAAAGAAAAGCCAGGACATCAGGGTAGAAAAAAGCACCGCCTCGCCCCCATCCCTGCACACCGCCGGCATGGCGCCAATGACTCCGACCGTGATGGGCCGTCGCAACCTCGCCTTCACACCCTTCTCCCTCGCCCACCTCTCAAGCAGCCGGGTCCCCAATTCCCCCGCCGACGGAGGGTAGCCCCACCACAACTTGCCCATGAACGCCACCGCCGACAGCTTGCCCGCAATAGTCACGCGCGACAGCCCCTTATCCATGAGCGCCAACATGAAACGCACCACCTGTTCCTCGCGCAGCCACCGGTCCCCTCACCTTACCACGCCAGACAGCAGGAATTCCTCCCAGGCTTGCTCGTATGCCTTCCACGTTGACACCGCTATGGACGCCTTCACCAGCTGTAAGACCCTGCCTCACCCACTGACCACAGTTCCTCCGGCACCGGTGTCCCCCCCCCACAAGCCGCCCCCTCCGCCACCGCACCCCCACCCCAGCGTCGCCCCCCGCCCCCACCCCGCCGAGTGTCCTCCGCGCCGCAACGGGATCCCCCCGCCACCCATGCCCCATCCCCCTTCCCACTCCCAGCCCCCCGGCCCTCCCCACCCCCCACCCCCCCAACTGGGCCCTGCACCCCCCCGTGCTCCCCTCCCCAAACCCCCCCGCCATGCCCCCGCTTCCCTCCCCGACGCCGCCACTACCCCCCGGCCCGCCACTCCCCCCTACCCCCCCCGCTCCCCCCTCCCACCACTCCACTACCCCCACCGATCCACCCTCCCAACCCCGGCCCCCCCTTTCCCTCGTCACTCCTCCGCCACCGACCACCACCCCCCCGGCCCGCCCATCCCCCCTACCTGGCCCCGTCCTCCACCCCTGCCTTGCCGCCCTCGCCCTGGGGACGCATGCCTGCCCGGGCCCCCCATGTCCCCACCCTCCTCCGACGACGAAGAACTCCAGTCCAACTCCGTATCCGCCCCCCCCATCCCCCCCTCCGCCTCCCCCTCCACCTCTGTGTCCTCAATCAACAGCGGTGATGCATCTCCCCCCGCCTCCCCCCCCCCATTACCCCACCCTGCTCCCCGAGCTGGGGCACTGCTCCCCCTCTGCGTCCTGCCCCTCCCCAACAGCCCCCGCATCACCCCCCGCCCCCAGGCCACCCGCCCCGCTCCCCACTTCCACCTCAGGCGCGCTACCACTTGCACCCCTTGGGCTGCCCCCGCCCCCCCAAGCCCTCCCAGCTCACTGACTGCTTCGCGGGACGCCCCCCCCCCATGGCCCTCTCTCCTCCCCCCCACCCCCTCCACAAATGTCAGAGCCCCCTTTTTCCCCCTCCACCCGGCCCTCCCTGCCCCTCCCTGCGCCTTCCGCCGCTGTGCGGGCTCCTCGCGCTGTCCCCCGCCCCTCGCTCCCCCGCCCCCCCCCTCGCAGAGCCTGCCACGGCCGTGGAGGCTCGCACGCCAGGACAGCTGCAGCGGCGCCGTTGGCAGCGCGCCGCTGCGGCCTTACCTGGAGGTCGGGCCGCACCATGTCCATGCGGCCCGCCTTGCCCAACAGCCGCATCGCCTCGGCCACCCTAGGATCGCCGAAAGCCGCCATCACGCCGCACTCGCCTCACAATGCCACAAGCCACAGGAAACAACGGTAAGCGCTAACGACCACTGCGACAGAAACCCGCACGCTACTGCCACGTTATACAAAAGGCCTAACAACCGACATCAATTACTGACGGACCACCCGGCTGCTGTGTCACTGCACCACAAACAGTGTGCAGTGACACAAAATGGCCGCTTAAAAAGGGTCAAGCCCAAAAGGAGCCCAAAGGAGCCCAAACAGCCCAACCAGCCCAACCAGCCCAGCTACGGCAAACCCCTGGGGTCAAGCTTCCTCGCCCCCCTCCCCTGGTGCCCCAAACTTCCCCGGGGGGCAAGCCTCCCGCTGGTCGGCTGCCCCCCCAAATCCCCATTGCCCCATTTGATGTGAGGCTGATTTGAACATTGGTGCCTGTGCTGATGTTGATTTCTAGTTAGGGCCGGCTAAGTACTCACAGTCATAAATGGTCACAACACAATGCAAAATTGAGACATATGTTTTCCTTTGTTGATAGCTTGTGTACTTTATTAACTGGCTGTATAGTTTTAACTTTAAACGGAACTGTTTCATTTTGATGCCCCAGTTCTCTTAGTGGAGTGCTTAATTCTATTAAGTCAATCACTATTTTTTAACGGTCTCTCTACACATTTCTGCCTAGCACTGATATTTAATCTTATCATTCTGTGTCTCAAATATTATCACGTTTGCCCTCCTTTTGTGGCTCATTTTATTCAAATTTGCGGGTGATGACAAGATTATGATTGCCTTACAACATAACACCGCTCGTATGTAGTCTTGTCGTGCACATATAGTATGGAACTTATTCTGCAAACACCATCTTAATTGGTTCTTTATGTGAAATATAAATACCGCAATGACATTGAACTACAAAGTAATATAAGTATTGTATGTCTGAATAAAGTATGCACACTCAGTATCCTCTTACACCACAGACTGGTGTGTGTGCCTAAATGTCCATCACCGACATTTCGGGATTCCTTATGCAATAGCACACTGGTTGTCATTTATAACCAGCTAGTAACGTAGTGGAGTAGAACAAATGTCTGGTAACTTCATCAATTACTGACGGACCACCCGGCTGCTGTGTCACTGCACCACAAACAGTGTGCAGTGACACAAAATGGCCGCTTAAAAAGGGTCAAGCCCAAAAGGAGCCCAAACGAGCCCAAACAGCCCAACCAGCCCAACCAGCCCAGCTACGGCAAATCCCGGGGGTCAAGCTTCCTCGCCCCCCTCCCCTGGTGCCCCAAACTTCCCCGGGGGGGGCAAGCCTCCCGCTGGTCGGCTGCCCCCCCAAATCCCCATTGCCCCATTTGATGTGAGGCTGATTTGAACATTGGTGCCTGTGCTGATGTTGATTTCTAGTTAGGGCCGGCTAAGTACTCACAGTCATAAATGGTCACAACACAATGCAAAATTGAGACATATGTTTTCCTTTGTTGATAGCTTGTGTACTTTATTAACTGGCTGTATAGTTTTAACTTTAAACGGAACTGTTTCATTTTGATGCCCCAGTTCTCTTAGTGGAGTGCTTAATTCTATTAAGTCAATCACTATTTTTTAACGGTCTCTCTACGCATTTCTGCCTAGCACTGATATTTAATCTTATCATTCTGTGTCTCAAATATTATCACGTTTGCCCTCCTTTTGTGGCTCATTTTATTCAAATTTGCAGGTGATGACAAGATTATGATTGCCTTACAACATAACACCGCTCGTATGTAGTCTTGTCGTGCACATATAGTATGGAACTTATTCTGCAAACACCATCTTAATTGGTTCTTTATGGTAGACCCTATTAGGGGCATATTATCAATTGCCAGCGATAATCATCGCTGGCCGCGTTTAGCGATAGATTTTTTATCGCAGGAAATTATCGCCATGCTAGCGCAGTATCAACAAAGCATAGCGCAATGGTGATAATTATTCCTGCGATAGTGGTGTTTTCCATGGAACATCACTGGTTTTCCAGCGATGTTCCATGGAAAACGGTAATAACCTTGCTGATCCGACCCTGTGGTCGTATCAGCATAATCCACCCCCTATGTTGTGAATAGGTAAGTCAGGATTTTAGCAGACGTTAGTTTTTGGCGAAAAACGCGTTTTTTGTAAGGGTGGGCGGCCAGATACGCTCCGTGCACGGAGTGCACGTAGTGCCGTCTCCTACGCATTTTGCGTAGCGGGCGTAGCCAGGCGGCCCTACGCGCGCTCCGCAGACGGTGCGTAGCCGGCCGCCACCCGCCTCCCTCCCGCCCTCCCTAAATACATAAATAAAGGGATAGAAAGCTTTTAAAAACACTTACCTTGTCTGCCGGGTCCCCGGGGCTCCCTCTCGCCGTCCCGCGATTCGCGCGCCGCCATTTCAGATACTAATGCGCATGCGCGGGCGCCCGCGCATGCGCATTAGTATCTGAAATGGCGGCGGCGCGAATCGCGGGACGGCGAGAGGGAGCCCCGGGGACCCGGCAGACAAGGTAAGTGTTTTTAAAAGCTTTCTATCCCTTTATTTATGTATTTAGGGAGGGCGGGAGGGAGGCGGGCGGCGCGTAGTGGGGCTACGCGGAGTGCGCGGGTGGGCGTAGTTTTGCGCCCACTTTGCGTAGCTCCGCGGAGCCCCACTCCGCACACTACGCCCAGGGTTAGTTTTTTGCCAAAAACTAACGTCTGCTAAAATCCTGAGGGCCACTTTGTAAATATTGTGATGTGCATTTCGCGATAATTTACGAAGTAGTCTGTCAGGGGTACGCCCAGTGACGCCCACTTTGCATCTCATTAGAGAAGTAAAGCGAGGCGTCAGCAAAACGGCTGCTAACATGCGCTAATGCAAGTTAACACCGGCTTGCAAATAGGGCGATAAGATTATCTCTGCTTTTTTGGCTTTTAAAGCCAAAAAAGCGTAGATAAGGCCCTTGTTAATATGCCCCTCTTTTTGCCCAAATCCGCTCTCTAACTTCCACACACCTCCCCCGGGGATAGTCCATTAAACAAGGAGACCACTTATCTGGAACATCTGCCTTATTCGGCATTATCTACACATCCCTCATCCTCACTTAGATGACCCTCTCACTAAATAGACCTGAGCTTTGGTATTCTTCTTTAGATATGCCCTAGATAAGCAAAGGGGGTCTATGACACCCTATCAGGCTCACTATGCCACAATACCATCCTCTCATGCTCATTAGAAATACTGACTGTCACTTTGAACCTGATTATGTTGCTAGGAGACTATCATTTTAAGTGTAACTCAGCAGCATCCGCAGCACTGTATAACCTGGGAAAATCAATGTAACTCTCTTGTCTCTTTCACCTAATGGAATTGACAAACACATGTAGGACTATGTATGCACACATTAATAATGTGATGCCACAAATGGGCCATAGAGGTCCATCTATTCCTTTTTTGTTCATGTTGGAAGCAATTCACAAAAGCATGTCTGAGTACAAGTTGTAGGACTTCAATAGTGCTCTTTTACAAACTCTTACATGCCTTCATGAACAGGTCCCGAAACTTTCAACTCTCTAAGGGTAAAAGTTCAAAGAGGGCACAGTTAGTTCTATTTTTACTACATGTGTATGAATATTATCTAAATAATTACATTGTATTCTCATTTTAGTTGTTTGAGAGCCAATTCAAAAAACCATGTAAGACTAGTAAACAAAAGAGTACCAAAGGAGGGCTACTCTACGTACTCCAAAACCCCTTTGTGAATAGTCCTCTATGTGTCAAGTTGCTGGGGCTAGCATGATTAACCATGACCAGCAGTGACTTCAACATAATGATGGCATCAGAATCCATGGCCATTTCCGAGCATCCCAAGGGGTGGAACAATATTTTGGTACCTGGTGTTTGACTGATGCTGCACCTGAATAGAGCATAGTAGACTAGAACAAGACGAAATTGATGATTGTGAAATATAAATACCGCTATGACATTGAACTACAAAGTAATATAAGTATTGTATGTCTGAATAAAGTATGCACACTCAGTATCCTCTTACACCACAGACTGGTGTGTGTGTGCCTAAATGTCCATCACCGACATTTCGGGATTCCTTATGCAATAGCACACTGGTTGTCATTTATAACCAGCTAGTAACGTAGTGGAGTAGAACAAATGTCTGGTAACTTTTGTATAAGACTTTTTCTGTTTTTCTTTTTACAGTTTACCACATTTCATACACCACCTGCAGAAATGACCAGCCAGTGTTCCTTAATGTGGCACACCTGCCAGTAATGTTCACAAAAACTGAGGATGTGAAATTGACGGGCGGTAACAAAAATATTACCAGTTATTCCCAAAATTAATAGTATCCTCTGAATTAGAATGCCTGCTAGTAAGGCTAATGCTGCTGTGTCCATGTAGATAGTAGTTAAACATGCATGCTTGCCTCATATCTCCTACATACACATTACCTACTGAAATGTAGTGATAACGTGTATAGCAATGACAATAACATGCCTGGAGCACTCAGTCTGCGCTAACTCTATTAATGCAACTCCTTCGGAAGCGTTCCATAACTTAAACGAGGAAACATACCGAATCTCTCTTTAATGAATGAAAGTGTTGATTAAATGCGGATTCTATAAATGCAAAACGTCTGTCTGTCTACTAATAAGCTAATTAACGAAAATGAATATTCATTGCAATAGTTAGGTCGCTGCTTTCACTGCCAGGATTTCTAGAAGATTAGATGTATTTAGCTGTACTATATTTAATGTGAACTTTACAAAAAATAAACATTTCTCCCTAGATGGAACTCGGGGCCGCAGGAACGCAGAGGTCTGGCGATGTGTCTGCAACGCATATAGCGCCTTGTAATATTTCACTATTAGTAGTCTGCTGTGCTATCCCTATAGACAGACCCCAGACTTGACTCTTGGACGTACAAGTGGTAATGTTTTCAAGATGGACGCCCAGCGCCGGAAGTCAAGCTGCTCGGTTCCCGCCACTCAGATCTGGTTTAGTTTTCTTACATTATATGCACATACTCAGGCTCCATACAAAATTAGCAAGAATTTGGCAATGTAATAAAACAAACACGACAGGCAGAACCGTATAATTTATACACTGATTCTTAAACGAGCGTGCTGATTGAGAAGCGCTCAGGGCCGTGTTTTCCAACATGTGTCTTGGAGCGCTGCCTATTGATAACAATCTGGCACGCAAGAATGTTTTATGAGCAAATAAAGTCAGCAGATTGTGACTTGGTGGATAAAGAACACGTTGTACCATTCTCGTACACTCGACCCTACTAATTTTACCGCCTGCCCCATTCTTAAATTGGAAATAATTAAGGTTTGAAACAACGCCAAAGCCCAAGTCGCAGAGAACAGTATTTTGAGGTCAACAAGTAGTTTTCCGCCTGTAGTAATTCTTCCAGGGACCTGTGCAACCATTGTAGATGGGGGCACAGTGATTTCCCTGATGTATCCGAAGGATGGGAACAGTGGCATGCACCTCTTTTAGGTGCAGGTATCCGCTTACCTCCAGGCTCTCACTGTGAGATCCTCGGTAAAAACACACCAGTAGTACCATAAAAACCCTGAATTACACATGCCTCTGGATAAGTAATTCCAGAGCTCGGTATTACTGCAGTAGTAGACACACATCGCCTAGGGAGTACAGAGGAACTGGTAATGAGGACAACAGACATCCGCGGATGCCAGGGGGTATCCATTCGCTTTTAATAGGGATTTTAAACAGGTTAGCAGCAGCAGAGGAGAGTTTTACCTTTGCACCACAACAGACACTGATACTGGACCACTCCCAGTCTGGTCAATAAATATTGCATAGCTGTTTCTTGTAACAAGCATTTGCAATGCAATAGGTCTCGCATTAGGAAAGTTGACACATTTTTTATTTATGTGTTGGTTTTGAAAATAGCGAAATTAATAGCTTTGTCATTTACAATGCCAATAGTTTTAACTTTCGCAAACGTGACACCTATAGCATTTGTAATGCAATATGTGTTGTATTTACATTACTTACATGTATTGATATTACAAATAACAATGGCTTTTATTTTTTTTAATAATTAATACTTAAATAAAAGTTATTGTAATTTATAATGGCAATAGCTTAAACTTTTGTAAATAACTTTTGGGAAGATTATGTTCAGTGTATTTTATTGTGATGAAAATCCAAGAACAGAAGTGAAATATTAACATCTTTTTGTGACATTTGTAATAAAGCTTGAAACATTGAGAGAACATATTAGAACCAGTTGTTGTTGAATGGTTGCACAGAGTGATGCTGTGGCCTTCAGTGGTGCTGAGTGATGCTGTGGCCTTCAGTGGTGCTGAGTGATGCTGTGGCCTTCAGTGGTGCTGAGTGATGCTGTGGCCTTCAGTGGTGCTGAGTGATGCTGAGTGATGCTGTGGCACTGAGTGATGCTGTGGCGTTGAGTGATGCTGTGGCGTTGAGTGGTGCTGTGGCGTTGAGTGGTGCTGTGGCGTTGAGTGGTGCTGTGGCGTTGAGTGGTGCTGTGGCGTTGAGTGGTGCTGTGGCGTTGAGTGGTGCTGTGGCGTTGAAGGATGCTGTGGTGTTGAAGGATGCTGTGGCGTTGAAGGATGCTGTGGCGTTGAAGGATGCTGTGGCGTTGAAGGATGCTGTGGCGTTGAAGGATGCTGTGGCGTTGAACGATGCTGTGGCGTTGAGGGGTGCTGGTGCGTTGAGGGATGCTGTGGCTTTGAGGGATGCTGTGGCTTTGAGGGATGCTGTGGCGTTGAGGGATGCTGTGGAGTTGAGTGGTGCTGTGGAGTTGAGTGGTGCTGTGGCGTTGAGTGGTGCTGTGGCGTTGAGGGGTGCTGTGGCGTTGAGGGGTGCTGTGGCGTTGAGGGGTGCTGTGGCGTTGAGGGGTGCTGTGGCATTGAGGGGTGCTGTGGCGTTGAGGGATGCTGTGGCATTGAGGGATGCTGTGGCGTTGAGGGAGGCTGTGGCGTTGAGGGAGGCTGTGGCGTTGAGGGGTGCTGTGGCGTTGAGTGATGCTGTGGCATTGAGTGATGCTGTGGCGTTGAGTGATGCTGTGGCGTTGAGTGATGCTGTGGCGTTGAGTGATGCTGTGGCGTTGAGCGATGCTGTGCTGTTGTGTGGCCGTACAGTCGGAGTGCTAACAGCTGTGGGGACTATGGGCAGTCACAGGAAGCACAAGGGGAGGAGAACCAGGCAGGGAAGGGTGGTTTAAATAGTGCGGCGAGGTGCTCTTGGATGCCGCTCAAACACAAACACATTTTTGTAAAAAGCTGGCTCCACTAAACAAGCAATGCATGCAACTAAATAAATAATTAAAAGCGGGCGCCATGCTGAATATAAAACGTGCACAACTAAATAAATAATTAAAAACGGGCAGAAGTGAAAGGGGAGAAGAACCTGGCAGGGAAGGGGGCGGGGTTAAATTTACAGATGCAGCAGTGCGGAGAGGGGATCTTGGGTGGCGCCAGAACAAAAGTGGAGTGAGAAATTGTGACGGAATGGGGCGGAGAGGAGGGATAGGAAAGGTTGGGGGGGGCAGGGAAGCTGACGAGGAGGTGGGGAGGGGCAGCGAGGCGCTAGGGAGAGCGCTGTGCTTTGAGGCATGACGGCCTGAATGAAGGCGATACATTGTGGAAAGAGGTTCAGGGGGAGAGTGTAACAAGAGCTAACATCTGGCTCTGCCACTGGAAAACTACCTGCCGGCACAACTGTAAATGAGGCGGGCAGAGGGTATCCCATCGCAATTGGAATGGAGTACCTCTGGAGCACTCTGACACCTTCGGGTAATGTTTGCGCTATATAAATTCGCATTAAATAAATACCCTGTTCGCAAGACTCTTAATCCAGCCCCAGCAGTGAAATTATATAACTTGCAATTTGAGTCAAAAGGAAAAACAAGATGTAGAGTTAGAAATATTCATCTAACAGTTGTAGAGTTAATGTACGGGGCACAGGGTGTACTGCGAGAGCACCCACACGCGGCGCCATTCACGCCGGTGGAACTGGGCGTGGCGCCACCAGCTCTGGATCACCAGGGCCGCCTCGTTCTTCTTGTGGGACTGGCAGTGAGGCTGCGGTGAGCTGGGAGAGACGTGGAGAGAGCACTGGGGTGAGGGTGAAGAGAGAGGGGGACCGCGTGGAACAGAGAGAAGAGAACGGGGGAGACAAAGCGGAAAAAGAACGAGAAGGAAAAAAAGAGTGATTTAGCAATAAAATGAAACAAACAAAAACACAGGTAAGAGAAGCAAAAGGGAGAGACACCGCGAGAAACAAATGGCGAAAGGCAGATGAGAGTCCCAAGTTAGAGGGGAAAGTGTTGGTAGGAAGGGAAATATGGAAAACATGGAAAGGCAAAGATGGAGAAATGAAGGGCAGAAGTTACAGGGGCAGGAGAAAGAAAGGTAAAATATATAATGAGGTGATGTGATACAGGCAAGAGGTAACCATAAAAGCGAAACAAGAGGTAACGATAAGAGCAAAACAAGTCGGTGGGGGGGAGCAGGGGAGTGAGCGAGTGGGAGGGAACGAGCATATGGGGTGTGAGTGAGACCAAGTGCGCGCTGGCGAAGCGTCACGCTTCAATACCGCACATGCATTGGGAGGAATGCGTTTGTTCAAGAGTGTTGTTTCCCCTACAATATGTCAGAGCTATATAATAGCTCGACCTAAAAAACATGTAAAACATATGCCAAATTCCTGTGCATAGTGTCAACCGAGTGACACCTAGATTCATAGCATAGTGCATATTAATCACTGTTTGAATTGCCTATCTGTTTCACAAAATAAATAAAACAAGCCCTCTGCCCTGGTAGTGAATTAATAGTATATGCGTTTGTTCTGCCAAAACCCTCATTTCATGATGCCTAAAAACGAACTGCAAATTATGAATACATTAAAAAGAATCGTGACGATAAATATCCCCTCCAAAGTCACTTGGTAAATCTCCGATGTGAACCATGTGTGAACGTTGGAAACCCCTCCATCAGCAATTAGCCTCTGACCTGCATTTTAAGAGAGAAGTTCACTGTCAACCCAGTCTCTGAGATCTCCGAAAATAACAGGTTTAAATGAAAGCCATCTGGCTAGTAAATGAGGCCTCCGCTTCTCCGGGAATGCAACTAAACACATAGGGCCTTATTTATGAAGTCCTTACGCCGCCGGTGCGTCACTTTTAAAATGGGAAAAAGTGACGCACCGGCAGCGCAAGGCCTTCATAAATAAGGCCCATAGTATTTCAGTATAACCGATTTGCTTTCCTAAGGCTGTGTTGACCTTGGTTACATGTTTGTGCCTTTTAAATGGCTTTTATGTTACCTGGCTCCAACCAGTTCTTTATTTAAACAATTGTGTTCCCTCTCACTCTATTCTATTCCATTCGAAGAGCCCTAAAATTGTGGCGTGGAGTGTAGAACTAAGGAGGCCAGAAATTAGCTATCGATGTAATGTTTCTGGGCTTTCTAGTCCTCTGTTTAGCAAATGTGCCTATACAACCGGATTATGCTGAAAATAAAGGCCGTGGGAGTACGGGGGGGAGGGGGAGGAATGATCGGTCGGTATGTTAGTTTTCATGGACTAATTACTATGTGCATTTGCGTACACAAAAAAGAGGCTCACTTTCTCGGAAACTTTAATTGGACTTTTGTTACCTTTGTATGGCGGTGCTCAAAATGCAGATGCCCTTCTGAACGAACTGAGCGCCCAGCAGAGGTAGAACAAAGACTGGTGGCTAACTAGCAAACCGTGCGGACACTGCAAACCTTTCAAGACAGTAGACTGGATGATTCACAGGGTGTCACGGGGATCAAACGAATGCATCTATTTGACTGCCTTTAATTTGTCAAATTGGAACTGCGACGTTGTCAGGATCGCGTGAGACGATTTCTTTCTCCCGTGAGACAAGGTGAGCTTGCAAGCACCGCGGGTAGAATCATAGTCAATTCAACATCCCGAATATATTGTCATAGTAAGAAGAACGGTAACATAACTTTCCAGGCTCCATTTGCTTCATTTAATCTCCCCTCTCATCGCTTCGAGGGGAAGGAATACAATAACCAAACACGTCTTTGTAAATGCCGCCCGGCTAGAGCTTTAAATGTCAACCAGAAACCCACGTGAAACAAATGCTTGGCAAAGTAAATAGGTTTCGCTTGTGAGACCCATTGGGTCTGCCAATGCATTTTGTTTATGTTGTACATAATGCAGGTGTGGACAGCGAAGGAATGGGTCGGGGTAGCAAGAAGGGAAAAGTAGCACATGAGGAAGGGTTGAAATAAGGTAAGTTTTTACAAACAAGCTCTTGGCATTGCTGTGATTAGGGGTGGGGGAGGAGAAATGAGGCTCGGGAGCAAATGGTAACGAGCGCGTGAATGGGAAGAGCGGCCGTGGGAGGTGGGAGGGGAAGTCTGAGAGTGCGAAGTGCAGGCGGGGGGCAGGGAGCAGAGCCTTTGAAGTGTGAGTGGCTTTCATGTGGTGATGCAAGGCAGGCAGATAGAAGCGCGGTCACGAGACCACATGCACTTCTAGAAAACCGCATTTTTTTCAGAGCTTAGTTTAGCTCTTAGTTTAGCCCCAATAGTCTCGTCCTATTCATTCCTTGCGGAATGGAATAGGACGAGCCATAAAAAGCAGTAATACACATAGTTGCTACAGGACTATAAAATGTAACATAAATGAACAAGCATATGCAATGCAATAGGTCTCGCATTTGCGAGAGTTTGAGCCATTGGCATTGTAAATGACAATGCCTTTTATTTATGCGTTTGAAAACCTGCAAGCTGTGCCTAAACAAGCACTTTGTACTTGTAGTCCTTGCTTATGAGTAGCAGGGCTGGTAGTCTCCTTTACTGCAAGCTTTGCTTCTCGTAAGCAAGGACTATACGTACAAAGTGTGTGTTTATCAAGGTTTTCAAAACAAATGAATAAAAGGCAGTGTCATGTACAATGCCAATAGCTCCAACTCTCGCAAATGCGAGACCTATTGCATTGCAAATGCTTGTTTTATTATACTTTCGGTAACAACCTCTCCTTGCAGCCTTATCGGTGTGTGCAGTGTGAGTGAGGCCTGTGTGCAGTGTGAGTGAGTGCTGTGTGCACTGATTGAGGGCTGCTTGCACTGAGTAATGCCTGTTAGCAGTGTGAGTGATCCCTGTGTGCAGTGCGAGTGAGTGCTGTGTGCAGTGAGTGCGTGCTGTGTTCACTGAGTGAGTGCTGTGTGCACTGTAAGTTAGGGCAGTGTGCACTAAGTGTGTGCAGTATGCAATGAGTGTGTACAGTATGCACTGAGTGCGGACTGTATGCAGTGTGATAGAAGGCTGAGTGCACTGAGTGAGGCCTGTGTGGATTGTGAGTGAGTGCTGTGTGCACTGTGAGTGAGGGCTGTGTGCACTGAGTGAGGGCTGCTTGCACTGAGTAATGCCTGTTTGCAGTGTGAGTGAGGCCTGTGTGCAGGGTGAGTGAGAGCTGTGTGCACTGAGTGAGTGCTGTGTGCACTGTGAGTTATGTCTGTGTGCACTGAGTGTGTGCAGTATGCACTGATTGCGGACTGTATTAAGATGTGTTGGGAGGGGGGAGTGTTAAAAGTACGCATGGCAAAAAGCAAGCGCAGGGAACAATTGTGTGTGACCCGCAAAAAGAGAATTGAGAGAATTAGTGGACATTGCCTATGAGCGAGTAGACTGCGTTTGACAAATTGGGGATGCTGCTCTGAAACCTAGTAAAAAAAAAAAAATGAACTGAAGCTGTATTTGAAGCACACTCCCTTAAAGCACACTTCCATTTCTGAAATGGCATTGCTCCGTGCACACGTTGCTTACTCAAGCTATGGCACCAGAAAGACGCCACTTTTTATTTTGTCTCTTGACACTTGGTAAAAGAAAACACAAATAAAGCCGTATTTGATGCGCACGCTGTTAAAGCAAACTTTCAAGACTTTGTTAGTAAAAAAACACAAATAAAGCCGTATTTGATGCGCACGCTGTTAAAGCAGACTTTCAAGACTTTGTTAGTAAATGCTTGTTAGTAAAGGGAGCAAGCGAGAAGATGAGTATTTGATGCGCACGCTGTTAAAGCAAACTTTCAAGACTTTGTTAGTAAAAAAACACAAATAAAGCCGTATTTGATGCGCACGCTGTTAAAGCAGACTTTCAAGACTTTGTTAGTAAATGCTTGTTAGTAAAGGGAGCAAGCGAGAAGATGAGCGGCCGGGAAACTGAAAGTACGGCCGGCCAGCCATGAATAATTAGGGGAGGAGAAGCCGCAGAGCGCACGCTGGGAGAAGCCCTTTGATGTGGTGGCGGCCGTGAAAAAATGCAATTAGGAGGGAGGGAGGGAGGCTGATGCGCGTGCTTGTTTGGTCACGTGATTCACGTGAACTCGAAGAAAACCGCACCAAAAAACCCTTGGTTTGACGAGTATTTTGAGCACTTGAATTCTCGCTCCGCTCAATGCGCATGCGCATTGATAGGTCGCGAGACCTAATAAATGTTAAACTGGCTGGTGAGTACAATGCAGCCAGAGAGTAGAATATGCTTCTGGTGTGGGGGGGTGAGAGTTTGCTCATAATAGCAATCAGCCGTGGCCACCTCTGCTATGTCGGAGGAGTGCTGCACCCCCTACTGAGAGCCAGCTGAGGGAAACATTATGAGACCGGTCAAACCGTCATGCGCACTTAGGTTTCTCTAACCCAGCTGTGTTGGAGAAACAGCACAGACTCCCAGGCACTCACTGTCTGAGTGGCAAACGAAGCTGCTATTGAGAGCAGCGCCGGGATTGCGTGGGTAGCCTGTGCTGGTGTCCTAGGGAATGCTAGGACACCATCAGGAGAGAAGAGGACCACTGAGACGGCTGGTCAGCGTCGGAAAATATTCGTTTTTTGAATCTTAAATATTTCCCTAATTGCCCCTCTGCCCCCTCCCCACTTGATTTTTGCAGAGGCCGCCACTGATGCACTGGTGCACTTCGGAGTGTTTAATTTTCACAAACTAAATACCATTTAATGCTACTGATGTAATACAGTGGTGCTCCTTCAATGAAAAACTTAATAACACCTCTGCAATGCACTCTGCAATGCAGTCTGCAACACACTCTTCAAAACACACGAATTGGCAAAGCCAATAGGTCTAGATCAGTGATCTTCAAACTTTTTAATTAAGCACCTACCTTGTGGAAAAAAAGGTCATCAGCATCCCAGAATAATAAACATACTTTTCACAATCATTCTAGGATATTTGCAGCTCTAAACATATTTGATTGTTTAACATTGTCTTTATATTCAGTTATCCTTTTTAAAAATACAATCAAATAAGTGATTGACATGGTATGGGCAGGTCTTCCCTAAAGTGTAAACGTTTCTACAGAGTGATCCTTTATCAGAAATGAGCATATGGACTTTGAGCACTTTTTAGAGACCCTCACTCCCTTTCACACCTGCTCCCAGCCAGGACCTGACTGGCACACAAGTTATGGCGAACTAAAACAGTGTCTTACTGCAGCTCTGTTTGTTTTCACAAAAAAGTAGCATTGTTTTTAGCATGATATTCCTCTTGGCTGGATCTGCTACTTCATGTGATCCATTCAGGACCCATCAGAGGGCAGCTTGCCCCACAGCTTAAAGACCTCTGGTCTAAGGTGAATGTGCTGATGCATGGTAACAAAGGGATACACATTTCAAGTTGTGCCTGCCTCTGTTTGCATGTTAAAACTAGACATTTTGAGTACAAGATATCTGTTACATTGATTCAGAGTGCTGAGGCCATTTTGTAATAAAAAACACAATGTCACGGTATGTACAAAGCTGTTCCTAGATGGCCACTAGGTTGTTTATACAGCTGAGAACCAACATGGAGCAATAAAACAATGATACACTATTTGCAATGCAATGCCCAAATGGCAGACAATTTCAGAATAAGTTATTGCCTGGGTTGGGGAGTTTTGAATTAGAGTGGTCACAAAAGTATCTACAACACTGAATTCATAGAATATTTCAAAATAGGATTGTTTTATGACAAAATGCATGTATGACATAGCTACTTGAATGCGACAAAAACTTAGATGATTGACCTTACTTTTCAGCTGTACAATAATTTCTCATGCATCCCAATGGAGTTCGAAAGATACACACAAACAACCAACAGAAAGGTACAAACCAAAGTGCTCCTGTGGGCTGATCCAAGATGTGATTGACAAAATCTCAAGCTGATGGTTGAAGGATCCTGAGACAAAGAAGCCAAAGACTGAAGCTGGCTGACCTAAGGTCCAATATAGACATTGTTGCAAAGTCATCCTGTGCCCTGGGCACCCCCCAACTTTTTACTGACTGATACTGGTGGTAACTGACTCTGACTGACCCTGGGTTCTGCCTAACCATGCCCAGGGCCAGTGTTATGCTGAAAGAGACACATTAGAATACAGTTAAAACACCTACATACACTAGGGTGGACAATGGTATGGTGGGGTACCCCTGTGATTGGCATGACCTACCCTAAAGGCCCCTAATATATAAAAGGGCATGGAGATCGAAACTACCTAGAAGTCCCTAGTACTCTAGGGCATGGCAGTTTAGAGGCCAAGAGCTCTTTTTGCACTTGCATGTGTGCATTGCTGAATCCTGAGGTCAGTTTAAAAGCAGCCCTGCTGGGTGCCAGGTCTGCTTTTAAAAAGTAAATTGTGACCAAACTCGATTTTGGGGTTTGGGGCACTTTAAAATGGATAACCTATAATGTTTTGGCATATTAGGAACCACCAGAGTCTCCCCTAGGTATCACAGGGGTGGGGGGCAGATATGTACAAGGTACACCCTTATAAAATGAGTTTTATATGCCCTGGGTTACGTGAAATTTCACATTTCACTCCACACATTGTGGTAAAGTGCTGCTCAAATTCGACTTTGATGCTAGGAGCACTGTGGAGGGAGGATCTGCAATATTTCTACAGATTCAGAACCCCTAAAGTTTCCCCTAGTTGCACATGGGTTGGGGTTCCTGTAGATATAAGACAAGTACTTATAACAGATGTTTTGTAAGTCTTGGTGCTGAAAAAATGGCCCAAGTCATTTTCCCATTGCAAATCCCCTGTTACATAGGTTAACATGGTATGAAGTGATTGAATAATAACTCTTGGTAGGAGAGGGCTAGAAATGCCATTCAAAGACTTCCCAGAATGGTATTAATAAATCCAACAATATCATATTGTTGAATTTCTCTTAAAGTGTACATACAATAGCCGGGTCTGGTAGCTCAGTGGACTAATGCATTTACTGCAGGGGCCTGTGTTCGACCTCATGGTCACAGGTTCAAACCCCGGCGGGTCCACTGAAGACTGCCCATCTGAAACTACAGCCCTGCGGATTATCTTGCTGAAAAATAACTAAATAGTAGACTCTCTGAAAGCTTCAGGTTAAAAGAGCTCATCTGGAACATCACCAACTAAATCTACACCTTGGAGAACTTCCAGTGGATTTGTAAGGGCTTTTACCAGTAGATTGTGGGAACTGAAGTCCTCAACTTTCAAGGACCATCTTGGAGCTTCCAGACCCTTGGAGTGAGTTTGAGACACTTTGTGGCCCCTTGAGGAACTTCAGGTAGAAGTTCAAGAAGTTTGGAGAACTTTGGAGCAACTTTGGAAAAAAGCTCCATAGAGGGACCGGCTCAACCTGGTCAGCCAGGCCGCCTGCCTTCAACCGCAAGCCGGCCAAGCCAACCAGGTTCGTCCCACTAAAAGCTCCACCAATCCAACTTCCAGCTTCCAGAGTTTGACCGGGACTAGAAGAAAACTGACGCCTGCAAACCCTCACCGGATCTGGCTACATGAGGAGCATCGAGAGTCCCCGCGAGAAACAGCTCCAGAAAAGTTTCTAACTGCGCTCACAGAAAAGGTGACCGGGAGCAACCGCGAGAGCCAAGACGCTTGTCTTCCATCGCGTGCCGGCCTGGATTCCTGGGTTGCCCCACTGTAGCGTTAAAGGACAATTTTCTAAGTCCGCTCCAGGAAAGTTGACCTTGAGCTCATCGAAAGGCAAGCCGGCGAACCCTCACCCTCCGGACTGGCTGGGAACTTTGAGGGCCCTAGGGAAAAAAGCTCCAGAAAGGTTTCTAAGTGTGACGGTAGAACTTT
The DNA here is from genome assembly GCF_964261635.1 of Lissotriton helveticus. Taxonomy (NCBI): domain Eukaryota; kingdom Metazoa; phylum Chordata; class Amphibia; order Caudata; family Salamandridae; genus Lissotriton; species Lissotriton helveticus. Next base: position 337,604,005 of record NC_136069.1, on the reverse strand, counting down.
AGACAGGGACCTGCCGTGAGCTGTAGCCGCTCAGGGCTCCATCGCACCCGGCCTGAAACTTTGACTTTGGCCTGGTCTATCGCTATCAGGTATCAGAATATGGTGCTATAATCTTCTAAGTGCTATATTTTGCAAAATCTTTTAAAATAAATATCTCTGGTTCCCTAAATTGGATGTTTGTCTTTTTGGTGTCATCATAAAGATACAAAATATTTCCTATTTTTTATAAATTGGTATTGGATTTTTATAATGTGTTGTGTCTTAATTATCTACTTAATTGTTGTTTTTAAATGTTTTACATACCTGTCTTTGAAGTTAAGCCTGCCTGCTCGCAGCCAAGCTACCAAGAGTTGAGCATAGGAATAATTTTCTAAGATCTATGCTGAATCCTACCATGTGTTAGTGGCCTTATTGCCAGCGGCAGACCTACATTTGCCCCTACCAATAACCCACTTTCCAACAGACATATATATATATATATATATATATATATATATATATATATATATATATATATATATATATATATATATATATATATATATATATATATATATATATATATATATATATATATATATATATATATATATTATTTCTTTGCTGCATAAAGAAAGGCAATTGGGACTCTGAAAACATGTTTTAATCCCAAAGGTGCTGAAAGATAAAAAGCTTCAACGCATTTCGCCATTCAAGCTTCGTTCATGGCGTTTCACATGTTTTTTAGGACTCGTGACTGAATGCTGAGTCATAAGATGGCTGCCGTCACGTTGTTGATGTGGTGGCAGCCACTCAGATCTTTTCAAGAGATCTGTTGGACCCGTGGATCCTCCATGATGTGCTATATACAAGTTTTTCAGCATTATTTGCTCAAAAACTACTAACCGGGTTATCAGTAAATCACAAAATGCACTCTTTCTGGACAAAGGTCTAGTTTTCTGACAAATTTGGTGTAAAACTGTTCCATGGATTGGGATGTAGCTGTGTCTAAAGTTCCTATAGAATAATACTTTATGAAAATGTGTTTTGGGACTCCTCTATTTCTCAGCCCCCACTTGACGGATTCCCCCAAAATTTTCCATGCACAAATTAATCAAAAAGTGTCACTTTTTTAGGAAAGTTTCATGGAGATTCGTCAAACAGCACCAAAGTTATTAGCAACACAAAAAAGGATTTTCCTATGGAAAAACAATCTAAACTATAACTACCCAGTGGGACCGTCACTGGGTAATATAGATATGGATATAGATATATGTATAGATATAAAACATTTCATGCTGGGGAAAAAAGGTTGTTGTTGTCTGCAACAAATCTACAAAGAAGAAAGAGAGGATTGAAGGATTACCAAGAAGAAAATCTATTGATCAAAAAGAGGGAGTGCTTAGTTTTAACTGTGTGCAAAGTAAAATTATCTTGGCTGTAGTGAGTAGATGAAGATTTTCATTGATCAACACTGAGGAGCAGGAAGGTTTTGGTTATATTCTTGTGGAAATACAACATGCAGACTACAAAACTAAAGACAATTTAAAGGGTTCTGTTGACTTATTACAGTACTGCATCAGCATGCTGTTTGACAGGGTGGCTGCCTGTAGATCTCAACATGAACAACTCTGATATTTTAGTTGTTAGAACTGGGGGTTTCTAGTTGGCTGAGGTAGGTACCTTAGTCCAAAGAGAGACCCTTGCTTCTAAGTCAGTGAAAGAAAGGACTCCTTCTCAGATAGCCCCTGCTCACCCCCTCGGTAGCTTGGCACGAGCAGCCAGGCTTACCTTCAAGGCAAATGTGTAACGTATTTGCAACCACTCTCTCAGCAACCCAATGATGACACCACAAAAGGACTCCACACGAGTTTCATAAAAAAACAATTATATGTTTATAAAAGAAAAGATATACGAAGAGACAACACGATAAAAATCAACAAAAAAAATGCGTATTTGTAATATTTCGCCTTGCCGGTTATTAGGCCAGCAAGCCCTTGTAGGTTCTTACAGTATTAATGAGCAATTCTCTATGATCCAATGCAGTTCTAATGCAATGCTATGCAGTTCGTAATGCAAGAATCAGGCACTTCGTAATGTCAAAATAATGCAGTTCGTTATGCAACAATCAGGTAGTTTGTAATGCCAAAATAATGCAATTCGTAATGCAACAATCAGGCAGTTTGTAATGCAACAATTATACAATGCGTAATGCAACAAACAGATAGTTCGTGATGCAGAAATAATGCAATGCATAATGCAACAATCAGGCAGTTTGTAATGCAAGAATAATGCAATGCGTAATGCAACAATCAGGCAGCTCGTAATGCAGAAATAATGCAATGCGTAATGCAACAATAATGTAATCCGGCACCGATCACGGTGCTCTGGACGGTCTCTATGCCACACTTACTGACTCGCAGTCAGCTTCTGCCAAAATGTGCCCCCGACACGGGTATGTTGGAAAACAAAGTGCAGCTCCACACTCCGGCCCCGGTACTCCCACTCCTCGGCAAGTACGGGCCGCAATACGAGCTTGAGCAGAGGCTTGTGGTGCGTGAACGGGAAAGGCCCAGAGCGTTTCTCTCCGAGCCCGTACCCCGCCCCAGGTGGCGACACCCGCGCTGGCTGAGTGTTACCTGAGGGGTGCAACCTCCCTTTCCACTCGTCGCGACTTGGGCCTCCGATGCGACTTCGTGGATTTTGGGCAGTGGAAATCGGGCCCCCCGATGGGGATGGTTCGTGGACCCTCCTTAGCAAAGGCAGGTTTGGGGCAGTGGCACAGCTCCTCTGGGAATGCCGGTCCGGGCTTATGGCAATGACGAAGATCTGCAACAGAGCACAAGCACACAGTGTTGCTGGGACTCCCTTGAGCTCCGGGTGGTCACAGGGCCATCCTCACAAAGGTCTCAGGCTGCACGAAGCACACGCACCCATCGTCACTGAGACTACCTTGAGTTCCGGGTACACACAATCACAGGGCAATCCTCACGAAGGTCTCCCTGCACAAAGCACATGCACACAGTGTCGCTGAGACTCACTTGGATTCTGGGTGCGCACGATTACAGGATGATCCATTCTCACGAAGGTCTCAGGCTGCACAAAGCACATGCACACAGCGTCGCTGAGACTGACCTGGATTCCTGGTGCACACGATCACAGGGCAATTCTTACGAGGATCTCAGGCTGCAAAAAGCACACGAACACAGCGTTGCTGAGACACACTTGAGTTCCGGGTGCACACGATCACAGGGCAATCCTCACGAAGGTCTCAGGTTGCACCAAGCACACATACACAGCGTCGAGGAGACTCACTTGGATTCCTGGGGCCGACGATCACAGGACATTTCTTACGAGGGTCTCCGGCTGCAAAAAGCACACACACACAGCATTGCTGAGACACACCTGGAAACTTTTGTGTTCCTGAGTTTCCACAACAGGAAGCCAGCTCTCCTCAGGGCCTTGGGGATAAGTTACTTCAGGACGCAGCACACAGCAAAGTCCATTCAAGCAGGAGGGCACAGCACACAGCAAAGTCCCTTTATCCTCTCCTTGGTGAAATCAGAAAACTGCAGGCCAGCCCCAGAACACACATCAAGGGTCAGTCCTTTCCTTCAGTCTCTTCAGCTGCTTCTTCCTTGGCAGAGGTTCCTCTGGCCCACAAAGTAGTTTCAATCCTTTACAGTCTTGATCAGTTTCATTCCGACGTTAAGGAGTTTCAGCTCTCATAGTTATACCCCTAAATGTCTTTGAAGCATTTTTTTTCAGGGGCGCACTGACCCTTGTCCAAACCAGTTCTGAGTGTCTCCCTGCCAGTGACAACTCTTTCCTTTAAAAGGGGGGGGTCTGGAACCTCAATCACTCATCAGGAGCTGGAGCCATTGTGTTATGGCAGCAGCCCAGGCCTCTTCACCTTCAGGGGCTACTCCTCTCTCCTACACTCCAGATGCAGGTCAGCCTGTTGCTGTCTCAACCCCTCCCCTGGGTCAAGGCATTCCCCAGAACTTATCACATTCAAATCCAGACAGTCAATCCACAACCAGGCAGAGACACACAGAAATGTTAAAACACAAACACCCAGCCACTTCTAAAAGAGTGGTTCTAAACAAACAATGCAAAAACCACCTGCACAAAAAGATGTGTTATTAAATTGTGAGTTCAGGTGCACTAAACTTCACCTCTCCATCTTAAGCCTATGGGAAGATAGGCTGGAAACATATTACACAACCTTCCCCATTCTGTCATATGGGCAAGCTGGCCTTACAACAGTGAAAAACGAAATGGAGAGTATTTTACTGTCGGGACATGGTACACACCTTAGTACATGCCCTACCTTTCACATACACTGCACCCTGCCCAGGGGGGCACCTCTGACCTACCATAGGGGTGTCTGATGTGCATAAAAAGGGAAGGGTAGGGCCAGGCAAGTGGGTGCACTTGTCAGGACAACATGGCAGTTTAACAAACTGCGCGCAGGCACTGCAGAGGTAGGCTTTAGATCTCTCTTTAGGGCTACTTGTGTGGGTGGCGCAATTAGTGCTGCAGGCCCACTAGTAGCATTTGCATTACCAGCCCTGGCACACATTGTGCACTTTACTAGGGACTTTACTAGTAAGGTAAACATATCAATCACGGACAACCAATTACCATAACACTTTATACAGGGAGCACTTAAACTTTGACACTAATCAGCAGTGGCAAAGTGCCCAAAGCATCTAAGCCAGTCAATCGCAATCCATCACAGCATCAAACACAGAGGAGGTAGAGACAAAAAGTCAAGGGTAATCACGCCAAGAGATGCCAGGTCTAACAGTAGTACAGTGAAAACAATTTATAAAATGCTTTGTCTGGTCTGAGCGATCAAAGCAAACACAAGGAGTTGATGGACGGAGTGCTGAAACCTTTCAGACACTCACCACCATTTACAGATCTGGATTGATTCCATCATCGTTTTTTAGCTCACTTCACCCCCCCAGGTCAGACCCAGCTATATGCAAATCAGTCTTGACTCTGTGCCTCAAGGGAACAGTCTAGCCCGAACTGCCAAGCCAGGTCTTTCCTGGACCGGAAACAAGCATCCTGGGCCCGGTTTCGGGGTAACACCACTCATCAGCCAGGCTAGCTTGCATCCAGTGGCAAATTGAGCAAGGGACTCACGTCTGGACATACCCTGCCAACTTAGGGCGAACAGAGCAAACACAAAGAGATTATGGACCGAGTGCTGAAACTTTTCAGACACTCACCCCCGGTCACAGATCTAGGTTTAATCCATGATCGTTCTTTAGCTCACTTCGCCACCCCAGTTCAGACCCAGCTATATGCAAATCAGTCTTGACCCTGTGCCTCATGGGAACAGTCCAGCCCGAACTGCCAAGCTAGGCCTTCCCTGGACCAGAATCAAGCATCCGATGTGATAGCTGCTGAGAGCGGAGGTGGTGGATGAGTGCTCAAGTTAATTTTGTGACATTAAGGGTTCACCCTCACAAGGGTTGTGATTATTCCTAGACCTGGGCAATTTCCCAGCCCAATTCATAATCTAATTACTTACGGTTTTTCAACAAAGAGAGCTACCCATCCAAAACATTGCAAGAGTTTTCAATCTGGAAAATTCCTTTACCTGAATAGTCAAACTGGGGCATGCTCTCAGATTCAACACATTTGTATCATTCAAGCAATGGGGTTCACTGAAGAAGTTCAATGGGTTTCCAGTCAATGGGGGCACAATTGAAATTAGAAAAGAATTTGGTCTCGCTTACAACTTGAGAATCAGTTGGGGTATGAATTTCAAATTTACAGGGCGACACAGGCCTGTGTCTTTTAGAGGAAATTTTGTCAGGTGCAAGCAGGAAAATAGTGACTCAACCACTGCAACTCCAACTTCAGATAACCTGAGAATGAAAAATTTCCTAGCTATCGTAACGGAAAGTTTCAATTCTATTAAGGACTCGGAGGTGAGGATTATGCTATTCTTTCTTCACTTTATTGAATAGCAGCCATTCAAAGAACTTAACAAAACCACTATTCCCATAAACCATAGGGAATACGAAAGTCAAACAATAGAGTGTCCCAGTGCCGAGTGTCCACTCAGTCCACCAATCACAGGTCTCGATGGCTATGATAGTCCTCTGTCATCTTCCATTCCCCCTCTTTCGTCACTCGAGGTCAGCCCAGTGGAACATCTCAGGATTCCTGTTTAGTGGAATCCCCTGTCAGAAATAAACAACATCATTCGATACCAGCAAAGGCTGAGGTTTTACCCTATAGGGGAAAGGAAGAGCAAGACAACACAATGAGAAACGCCAACTAGAACATAAGGACCAAGGTATATCATAGCAAACAGAATGCACAACAGCATATCAGAATCAAAAGAAACACTTTAGAATGAGGTGACGGGGATCGCACTCTTACCGGAGGCTAGACGCTGTTTACTGAATGTTTGGGAACCTACAGATCACAATGCAGCTTAGACACAGTGGGTAACCCTGGGGGCCATGATTGCTAAGAGAGATATTGCTCAATTATGGGGGTCCCCGAGGCCGCCTACGGTTGCGGTATGGAAGGAAAACATGGACTGGTGCATGTTTAGGGAAAAGACAGTGTACCTGGCCCGAGGCCGACCCCGGAAGTGGTGTAGAGTATGGGGACCCTGAAATGACTACCGTGGAAATATATGTACACCACCTGTAGTAGATATCCCGGAGGTCCCACTTTCCCCCTAGGACTGCATTCCATTACTGTACTATATATATTTTAACTTTGCCCTGTCCCTTTCCCCCCCTCCCCCTCTATTACATTGCTTGCTGATTTCTTTGTATTGCTTTTCCTTCCCCGTGTTGGACTCGGTACTGTATGTAATGTATTTCTTTGCCTTGCTGTTTATATAAAAGTTTCAATAAAAAGAAATATTTAAAAAAAAAGAAACACTTTACTTACACAATTACGAGGGTGGGAAAGTACGAGAAGTGTACCCTGGGTGGGATAATTCTCGCCTCCGAGTCCTTAATAGAATTGAAACTTTCCGTTATGATAGCTAGGACATTTTTCATTCTATGTCAGGACCAGAGGCGAGGATTTTGCTAGTTTAAAGCTTACAGACTACCAAGTGAGCCATATCAATCACCGGTTTGAAGTAAAACAGTTTGAAGGTTGAGTCTGAAAACCAGTCTGCTGCGTTCAGAATGTCTTCCAGACGAGCTCCCAGGGTTACAGCTTTAGAGGCCATGGCCCCCCTAGTAGAATGAGCCCCAAAGGCTCTGAGGTCAATACCAGCCTCCTGCATCACCCACCTCACCCAACGGGCGATGGTGGGGGAGGAAACCGCCCTGTGGGGTTTGCGCAGTGCGATAAGCAACTGTCTTTCCCCCCGGAGGACGAAACTCCTGTGACATCTCCTTGTAAGCCTTGAGGCATGAGACCACACAAAGCTTGGGGGAATCCGGAAAAGCAGGTTAGAAGATAGACGTTATACCACACTTGGTTGGACGACGAACATTAAAGGTATCCCCCAAGGGGGAAAAGATACTGCTGATGACATCCAGGGCCCCAACATCCAAGACCCTCCTGCAAGAGATAAGGCAGAGAAGCATGGCCAACTTCGCCGACAGCTCCTTACGAATGAGGAACCTGTTTGGCTGCCAAGACAAAAACAGATTCAACACCAGATTGACATCCCAGGGCTGTGAATAACGAGGCTCCGGAGGAAGAGAGAGGCGAATGTCCCGTAAGAGCCGGCACACCAAAGGATGCTCACCCACCGGGGAACCATCCACAGGCATGTGCCCCGATGAAATGGCAGGAACGGAAAGTATTAACAGTCCTGTATGCCAGACCGCCTTCCGCCTATGAATCCAGAAAATTCGGGATCGAAGTCACATCTGTTGCCACGGGATTGAGGACCCTTTCTCCAGGTGGACCTGTAACGCTTGACTGTACTGTCCACCCAGGCCTTGGACATGAAACTCTGAGCCACTCCCGAAGGGCCTGGGACCGCCCATCATCCCCTTTAATCCTCCACGCCATCAACGCCAAGGAGCCTTGGGCAGTTAGAGGATGAGGAACTTTGTCCAGACTGGGAAGGAGGGTGGGAAGGTGGGGGAGTGAGATTGGAAAATCCCATGAAAGTCCCAGAAGAACCGGAAACCACACTTAAGACCTCTAAACAGGCAAAATCAGAACCACGTCTACTCTCTGGTGCCGGACCTGAGCCGAAACCCTCATCAACATCGCGAACGGGGGAAAAGCATACCCGGTTTCGGACCGCCAATCCTTCAGAAAGTTGTCCTTCAGCACTGCCAGGGGATCCGGTCCCCAACTGAAGAACCGGGGAAGTTGGTGATGCAACCGGGAGGCAAACAGATCCACCGAAAACGGACCCCAAATCCTCTAGTGGTCCGAAAAGACTCCTGGGTGCAGATTCCAAAGGCTTGAATCGCAAAAATTGAGAGAGTGGAAGTCCGCCACCTGGTTGTCCTGACCTGGAAGGTACTCGGCTGTCACCGAAACGTGGTGATCCAGGCAGTACTGCCAAATGTTCACTGCCAGATTCGACAGAGCTTTGGAACGCGTACCCCCTAGATGGTTGATGTAATGGACGGCCTTATCATTTTGCATCTTGAGTAGAAGACAGGACCGACCGAGTCTTTGGTCCAACATTGGATCGCAAAAGATCCCGCCAACAGTTCCAGACAGTTGATATGTAACTGTTGTTCTTGAGGAGACCACACACCGCCTGTGGTAAAGTCGCCACACCGAGCGCCCCATCCGGACCTGCTGGCATCTGACTCTAAAACAATATGCGGCACGAAACCGAAAATCGCACGCCCATTCCAGGCCTCCATATTGGAAAGCCACCACTGTAGCTTCTCTCTGGCCTCCGCCGAGAGGACTACCTTTTGAGAGTAGGTCAGGCCCCTGCGCAAATTATGGGCCTTGAGACATTGCAGGGCCCTGTAATTGAGCGGGCCCGTAAAAATGGCCTGGATCAAGGCCGAGAGAAGGCCCACAATCCGGCCCAACTGTCTTAGAGAGAGCCTGGGCTGAGTCAACTCCCTCCTGAGCTCGTGACGGATCTTCAACATTTTGCAAGCCGGGAGACTGAGGGTACACTCGACCGAGTCGACGGAAAAACCCAGGAACACTACTCTCTGGGCTGGGGAGAGAGTTGGCTTCACCTCATTGAACATGAAGCCCAAACCCTGAAGAAGGTCCACCACCCTCTGCAACTGGCCAGCTAAGGCCCGAGGACACGTGCCATCAGGAGCAGGTCGTCAAGGTAAACTATAAGTCTCATCCCTGAAGCCCTCAAACATTCGACCACCGGGCGCAGGACCTTGGTAAAGCACCAAGGGGCGGTGGACAGGCCAAAGGGGAGCTTTGTGAACTCGTAAGCCCTGTCTCGCCAGAAGAACTGAAGGAAACGCCGGTGGGGCGAAAAAATGGGGATTGCCAGGTAGGCGTCCTTGAGATCGAGACGTGCCATCCAGTCACCAGGTCTGAGAATGGCGCACAGAAGATGGATATCCTCCATCTTGAAATGGCGGTAAACCAGCCATTCGTTGAACTTGCGCAGGTTTATGACGGGTCTCTTGCCCCCATCCGGCTTGTCTACCAAGAAAAAGTTGCTGACGAACCCGTTGTGGTGAAGAGAGGATTCCACTACAGTGCCCTTGGCGAGAAGGGAGTGGACCTCCTGGTCGACTAAGGCAGCGTCTGTCACCGAAACTGCGAGAGGTCGCGGCAGAACTGGTTGCACCCGATGTCCGTAAAACTCAAAATGGAAACCTTGCACGGTCTGTAGCACCCAAGGGTCTCCCGGGACAGAAGTACAAGCCTGGAAAAAATGCGCTAGACAGCCCCCCACTTTTAGAAAGGAAGGAGGGAGAGTACTCACCGGAAGAGCTAGAGGTGCACCGCCTCTACCGCCTCGGTTCTTCCCAGGACGTCTTCCTGTCGGATAGAAGTTTCCGAAACTGGCCTTATCCTGGTACTGCCCGCCGTTGGAGCCTTGTCCTCTATTCAGATTTGGACGGCCGGACAAGCGGCCCCTGCCTCGCCCAGCCCCTCGGGAAACCCAGGGGCAAAACACCTTCTTTATGGAGGACTGAGCTTAATCTAAAGACGTAAAGGTGTTTACAAAACGTCCTAGCTCTCTGAGAAAAGGTTCTCTGAAGAGACCCCCTTGGGCAACGGCGCCCGCCTCAGAGTCGGCAAGATCCCGGAGCTTGGGGTCAACCTTAATCAAAAGGGATCATCACTGCTCTGTGTTGATAGCACAGTTCGCGTTCCCAAGGAACACTATTATGCACTGGGCCCAGGCGGAGAGATTGTCTGGGGAAATAAGCGACCCCGAAGACTTAGCCTCCTCCGCCACATCCAAGATCTTCGTGGCGGGCCCCAAGACATCCAACATCTTGTTCTGACAAGCCCGCCACGACCTGGCAATGCCCTTTTTAAGGTCCTTGACGAATTTCTGCAAAAACTTCACCATCCGAGGGTCAATGTCGGGGGTGGTGGCGACCTTGCCCTCCAGCGAGGGCCTAGGACACTCCGCCCAAAGGCAGCTCCATGCTGAAGCCTCAAACGGCCGGCGAATATGACTAGCCACATACTGGGCCACGTTCTCACAAGGCGCCCAGTCCGGGGAACAGGGATGTAGAATGTCATTAGGATCCAGCATGTCCATGCAGAGATCCTGGTGAGGCACGGACACCAGGCGGGACGGACGCCATGGACGGGAGGGGCTAGCATCATCATCATCCCCGGGAACAGTATCCCCAACTGGGGTGGGTGCCACAGGTGGGCTTTTGGTTGTCAAGAAGGCCTGCTTGAGGGGGGCAAAGACGTCCATGTCAACCCCAGCTTCCTTAGGGCGCTTTGCGGGGGGTTGAGGGTCAGCATTGGTGGTGGTAGGATCAGGAGGAGCTGTGGTGGCATTCGGGTCTGGGGTGGCCGAAGCAGGCTGCGCAACCCTAGCTAGATTTTCGCAGGCCTGTTCAATGCGGCGGGAGAGGCGGTCTTCTAATGGACCCATAGCCTTCTCCACAGCCTTGTAAATGGACTCATCTACCTTGTCGTAGAAGTCCTCATCCCACTGGAGTGCCATTAGTGGGACCTCTTCCCACTGGTCATCAGTATAGGCATCGTCCTGGTATGAGCCCATGCCAGGAGGTGATGAGTCAACAAAGTTAGTGGGCAGATGCAGAGAGGGGTCACGTCAGGCTATGGGAGGCTGGGTCTCAGCCTACCAGTCAGAGCGAGCCTATGGTTTATGGGAATAGCAGTGTTGTCAAGTTATTTGAGTGGCTGCTATTCAAGAAAGAATAGCATAATCCTCGTCTCCGGTCCTGACATAAAATCAGCCTATCATGCAACACATGTCAAATTCACCCAACCAATCTAGCAGCACCAGCAAGGATGACAAGCCTTGGTCTGCTAGAATTTGCAGATAATTTAAAATGCTACTTCTATATTTAAGGATGGCCTACAACCAGACTGAGCTGTATCCAGAATCTTGTGTTCCTCCAAGTAAGATTACAACTGTTTATTAATAAACTTCTCTAGAATTTTCACTGGGAAGGCAGTGAAGAGAATGTAAGATAATGTATCAAGCAGCTAGTGTCCACAGTGGACCTTTCCAAGAGTAGTATTAGCAAGGCCCTTTCCCAGGCAATGAAAACCTCTGCAGTCCAGATGAATTTGTTACAGATGTGTAAAAGTGTGTGCGATAGGGTTAAGGCTGATGATTTCCTGAATCTTGGGGAAATAGGGTCTAACGGTGAGCCAAATGTGATAGTTGGGGAAAGTTTGTCCAGCCTTTCTGGAGTGAGGAGATTGACTTTACAAAATTGTACAGGCTCAGTGTATTAACTAGGACTTGTGAAATACTGTTCAGACAGTTTAGCATTTGATTTTCCAAGCGGCCACAGATTATTTTTAAACTTTATCGTGAAAGAAGGTAGACAGCATATTGTAGAGTTCTTGCGAGTGATCAATTGACTGGGAGAGGCAGTTAGGAGATGTCAAAGAATTGACTAGGCTAAATACTTTTTTGGAAGAATTTTCAACATTACATTGGCATGTACTTTCCTTAAAAGGCCTGTTCATGCTTAAGCACAGAATTACATGTCTGTCTACTCTGGAAATAAATGCGATTATGCAAACCACTATTCTCAGCTTACATTAGCCAAGGTGTTCACAAAGCTTACAAGCTCACTGGAAGCATGTCTGTGCCCTGCCAGCATTGATCATTGCCCTGTTCCAAACCTACTCCAAGCATTCCTGGCACTGCACAATGAGATGTGCACCAGACACACATCCTACCACATTACTTGTGAAGCAGTAATGCTCTAAGATCTGTGCTATCCCACCACTGAACACCTCCTGAAGTGCAGATTTTGCATAAAAATTTATTCAACAAAACAATTCTAGTTATGGACCCACTACACAGGTAGTGCATGCGTGGATTAATTTTGTAAAGTCTAGACATGTACAGAAATGCACCATTATTAGCAATATATGCTAATGCAGCTGATTTATTTTTATTTTGAACGTACCCTTAGAAGATACAAATTGTCAAACAGTATGGTTTACAAACATGCTGTTTTTTGGCACTTCCCACTGAACCTTTCTGACTGTGTCCCCTGTCAAGTAAATACATGCTGATTTACTCAATTCAGGCTGGAGGTTCCTGATAATTAAAGCCAAAAATAGTTTTATTTTAGTTGTCTCCCACCTAAAATTAGCTCTGTTTCTATGTTAGTAAATGGGGAAAATAAATTCCACTGATTTATTTTTCTTAATCTCCCTCTTTCTAGTTTTGAATTGTTGCCATGTCTTAAAGCAATGTTTTTGAAGGAGAGAAGTGCTGTCTTAGGATACTTATTTATATATGTATTTATTTAAACAGTTTTATATAGCACTGGCTAGACCCAGAGGTATCAGAGCGCTTTACAAGGGCTTGAAGTCGAAACAGATTACAGTATTATATTCATACAAAAGGACAATATAAACAGAGTTTGAAGATCAATAAATACATTGACAGGAAGATCAGAAGTACAGAAAGTCCATCAATATGATTAGGATAATTGTGCAAGCTTAGGTAGCAAGGGATGATGGGGGAAAAGTGAGGGGGTAGGGCAGAACCTAGGTGGTACAAAGCATGAATGAGTAGGTGGAGGTAGGATGGGGTAAATAGTAGGAGGGTGGGAGTAAATGTGAGGAAGAGAGGCGGGAGTAAGTAAGTCAAGTATAATGTGGAGAGGAGTGTAACGCTCAAATGGGCAGGTTGAGAGACCATGTAAAGTGGCGGGATTAAGGACCCCAGAATTTCTGGAGAAGATGTTGTTTGAGGCCGTTTTTGAATCTGAAGTAGGAGGGGTTGCAACGAAGATCTTTGGGGAGTGTGTTCCAGATAGTAGGCACGTTTCCGGAGAAAGCGCGAGATTGGGTTGACTTATTTTTAACCAACGGAGGTACCAGCATGAAAGAATTAGTGCTTCTCAATTCTCTGGCACAGCACGCCTTGTGGAGTTTTTGTGATAGATACAATGGGGTTTGAAGATGCAGGGCTTTATGTGTAATGCACACATTCTTGTAAAGGGATCTGCCCTCAATTGGGAGCCATTTGAGATCTTTGAGGACAGGAGAAATGCGATCAAACCTCTTACAATCAGAGATAAACCTAGCCGCAAGATTAGGGACTAACTTGATTGGGGCTAGGTGGACTTTCGGTGTTCCGGCAAGAATGCTGTTTCCATAGTCCAGTCTGGAGAGTACTAATGATTGGACAACAGATTTGAAGTTGTCAACAGGAATGATGGGTTGTTTTTTTTGAGGTGATGAAGAGAAAAGAGAGCTCCTTTCGCTGCGTTTTTTATATGGGGCGAGAGGCTGATGTTTTGGTTGATACTTATTCCGAGAGATTTAACTGAGCCAGAGGTGGACACAGAGCAGTTAAGTGCTTTAAGATCAGAGATCCAATGATGTATTGGAAGTCGATTATTTTTAGGAGCAAAGAAGATGACTGCTGTTTTTTTGGGGGTTGAGTTTAAGGTGATTGTGATGGAACCATTGTTGGATCTTAGTCAGGGCATCATTGAGGTGAAGAATGTCTGAATGGGAAATGATTTTATAGTAGAGCTGGGTTTCATCGGCATAGAGATGATAGTTGATTCTAGCTTGCTTGAGAATGGGAGTGAGGGGTTCCATAAAGAGGTTAAATAAAGAGGGGGAGAGGATAGAGCCCTGGGAACACCCAAGGAGACTGGTTTAGGTTTAGAGAGACAATTATTGATTTTAATCTGTTGTGTTCTGAACTGGAAGAAGGAGGTGAACCAGTTGGGAACAGGGCCATTGAAGCCGAACCGATCCTTGAGGATGTTGAGTAAGGCAGAGTGGTTTACAGTATCGAAAGCAGCCAAGAGGTCAAGAAGAATGAGAAGGGAAGCCGCCCCGTTGTCGAGGGAGTGGTGAATATCATCCACAATGTTGAGCATCGCAGTTTCAGTACTGCAGCCTTTTTGGAAGCCTGACTGAAAAGTGTCCAGAAGGCTAAATGAGTCAATGTGTTTATCCAGTTGTAGCAAGGCGCATTTTTCAAGGGTCTTGGAAAGAAGAGGCAGGTTAGAGATAGGAAGCAAATTGTTAAGGTCGTTGGGGTCGGCAGTGGGATTTTTGAGGATGGGAGGGATTTGGCCTAGTTGGAGGGAAGCAGGAACACACCCTGAGGTCAAGGAGGAGTTGATGATAATAGTCGAATAAGGGGCAATTATATGTTTTAAATCTTGGACGAGGTTGGCGGGGAGAGGGTTGCAGGTATGAGAGGAGGGCTTAAGTTTAGAGATGATGTTCAGAACATCACGCTCAGAAACTGGGTTAAAATAACGTCAAGATGCATTATTTTTTAATTGTTGACTGGAGAGGGAATGTACAAGGGGGGCGAGGTGTGGGGGAGATGGACAGAGTTAGGAGGGAGCAACAATGTAACAGGAGACTTGAAGGAAGGACAGCAAGGGTTGATGAGCTCGGTGGGGAGGGTGTGGCGGCAAAGGAAAGATCAATCTTAGCGATTTTAACAGAGAAGAAGTTCGCAATTTCTTCACAACATTAGGTCGAGGCCATCAGTTTGGGCGGGGCAGTGGCTGTTTGATTTTTGATGGTGCTAAATAGTTCTCTAGGGGCCAGATGTAGGTGTCCAAATACCGGTCGGAAAAGGCCGAAAATACCGATTTTCGGCCGTTTCCGACTGGTATTTGGACATTGGTATGTAGGGGTAGCAAAAGCATACAGATTCGGTAAATTTACCGAATCGGTAATTTTACAGATTCAGTAAAATTACCGATCGGTAAAATTACAGAATCTGTAATTTCTTATGTAGGTAGCACTTTAAACAGTGCTACAGGGCCTTTAGAATTCGTTATTTACCACCCAAAACTATTGGGTGGTAAATTACGAATTTCTGTGTACATGCACATCTGTGCATGGCACAAAAGCCAGAAACAGGGGTGCAACAGGGTGTCAAAGTGACACCCTGTCCCCCTTGGAAATTCGGTATTTTTACCGATTCGGTAATTACCGAATCTGTATTTGCTATTGATTCCTATGGTCTTCAAGGTCCATAGGAATCAATGGCAAATACTGATTTGGTAATTACCGAATCGGTAATTACCGAATCTTACCGATTCCTACATAGCAATTACAGATTAGTAAATACCGAATCGGTAAAATTCGGTATTTACCATTCGGTAATTTGCTATTACCTACATCTAGCCCTAGGTGTATTCTTATCTCAGTCGAGTTGTGTGCAGAAGAAGGAGGCCTTTTCATTGCGGATGTGCTTTTTATAATTAACCCCTAGAAGCTCTGAGGAGGGCAAGGTTTGGGGGGGGGTTGGATGTTGTCTCCACATGCGTTCAGTCATCCTGAGGGTGCGTCTCTCGTTATTGAGATCAGCATTGAACCAAGATTTGGCGGGGATGTTTTTTTGTGATTTTAATTTGGCTGGAGCAATTAGGTCAAGAACCTCAATGATGGGTTTGTTGTAGTGTTCAGTTAGATCATTAGCCTTTTGTGAGGGAGATAGAAGTTGAAGTTTAGCTTTGATCTGGTACTCCAATTCGCCAGGAGGAATAAGGTGAAGATTTCTGGTTAATTTCTTATGTTTGCTTTTATTGGGGGGAAGGGGGAGGAGGAGCGCTGTTAATCGTGAAGAGGATAAGATGATGGTTCGACCAGTCAATAGGGACAATGTGCGAAAGGGAGGCCAGATCTTTGCTAATAATAATAGCATTAAGGGTAGCTGTTGGTGAGTGGCAAAGTTGAATCAAGTCTGTGACCTCGAGGAGGTCATTGAGGATGTTAACCGAGGGATCAGTCTTGTTGTTCCAGTGAATATTGAAGTCTCCGAGGAAAATGTTTTTGGAATTGAAAATCTAGGCTTGTGAAAGTAGGTTGGATAATTCCTCAACAAAAGGAAAAGGGTTACCAGGGGGATGATAAACATTATGTAGCCGAATAGAGGGAGCCCCCTGCACTTTAAGATCAGCTCCCATGTATTCAAAAGAGACTTGATCAGAATTCTTAAAAAGGGAGAGTCGGAGTTCATCTTTAAAAATAATGGTAAGGCCTCCCCCAATTTTGTCCTGCCTGTATTTTTGGAGGATGGAATAACTCGGGGGGAAGAGCAAGTCCAGAATAGATGCAGAGTGGGCCTTGAGCCAGGTTTCCATAAGAAAAGCTATGTCAATGGCTTCACTAAGGATAGTTTCCGCGATTTCGAATGCATGTCGAGAAGCCGATCGACAGTTGACCAGCATGCAGTTGAGGGGTCTATGGTTGGTTTCAGGGGAGGATTCAGAGTGAATAGTGGTGCTTTGCGGGGGAGGTCTGGGGGATCCAAGGGAGGTAGGGGAACGGCTAATCCCTAGGATCACGGGAATAGTGGAATGCAGTGAAAGAGGATCAGGAGTCGCAGTGAGTTGCGGAGGGACCCTGGGTGAGCCAGTCGCCACAGGGATGCGACTTCTCCCCAGGATCACAGGAATAGTGGCGTGAGGCATAAGAGGGTCGAATGTCATGGGGCTAGGAGGGTAGGTAGTATGTAGGTCCCCAATGACCGGAGGGGAGCGAGGGGTAGGGGCTTGGAATGTGGAAAGGTGGCAGTTCAGTTTCAATCAACTGAGGTGCCATAAGGTGAAGTACATCCGTGTAGACAATGCAGAATCTCTTTTGCAAACTTGAAAAGTGTTTTACGTTCCTTTAAAAAAACAGAATCAAGTATAATGCTTTTGCTTCTGGATACTCTCAACAGCAATGGAACTATTTGTAATTATAGGTTTGACATAATGGTGTTTGCACATTCATGGCAAACGTATTGTATTCTATACATATTCTAAAGGAATTTGGTTCAGCCTCCTTCAGCCACTATCTTTATTTCAGGAACATTCAGCTATATTCTTTGGCTAAGTGACAAAACTGGTTCTGATAAATGCCTCTCACCTTCTTAAAGCGTACAGGATAGGCAGAAACATGTCGGCCTTCTTCCAACAACTGGGATGAATTATCCCCCTCTTAGTGCTATTTTGATCCATTCAGGAAATGTACATATTATATTAGACTCACCAAGAGGTAGTTTTAACTTCATTTTTTCACCACGTGGCACTCTGCACCCTACTTCCAAACCTTTGCTCACCTGGGACCGTCATGTATATCATCCTATTAAGTATACCTTTCTGCTTTGTGAGGAATCATGGACTTCTACAAGTGATATGAGGAGAAACCCTATGATGAAGCATGCCACCTAAGGGGGGGGGGGGCGGGGGGTAGAGGGTTTTTGTCCTTAAGAAACGAATGTTATGTCTTGGACATTGTGACCTCATCGGGCCTCAACCGTAGGAATGGGCCCAATTGCATTTCAGACCACAATTACTTTGCTGTAAAGTTTGATATGAATGGAGATTATGATTGTCAGTATTTGAGCTCATATTCTACCATCTTACCGCACAGCTATTTTTGTGCTCTTTTACCAAAAATAAAAGCAATATATCAAAGTGAAACTCTTCTTTTGGGAAGTCATTATAATTATGTGGTTCATGGGATTTATATTCTAACAACTGTCACTAGCTGACTGACCGAATCTAGTGATGGTGCAGCCTTATCTTTCCAGAAGGTGATTTTTACTGTTCATTCAAGAAAGGTGATGTTCATCACTTATCTGCACCAATAGGAGTACCCATATGTACAGAAGCGTATTTGCTACTTTTGCTGCTCACCATCATCCTCTGCAAAGGCCTGGCACACTGTGCGAGGTGCAGGTTTTCAGGATAACTAATAAGAATATAATTTTTTATGCACATTAAGTAGAATTCTGTACTGGGGGAAATGAGTCTTCAGTGCAAATGCAACTATGTTCCATGGACAAGTCCTTTCCATACACCTCCCAAAAATCTGGGCGTGACCAATTCCCATTCCAATTATGGAAAGGGAATTATTCCAGCCATTCTTCAACTGTTTTCAGGTACTGGTAGTGGTCGGATCTGAGTTTGGGAATGTCCACAACCTTACATGCTTGTGGGTGTTCCCAAACCTTCAGGACAAATCACCCATTGGAAAGCCACTTCTCACCCCTTGAGTTGGATTTACTATAGACGTCTTCGTACTCGCAGCAGAAATATCCATGATGGTAAATCCATTTACCTTGATAGGAATCCCTTTGAGATTCCTGGCAGAAATAAATTAGGGTTTTTTCTACCATAAACATACATTCACTGCTAAAAATACCTACGTGAATAGGGTTTTGGTTTTCTAAAATGTAGGAGCATTGACTATTATAAGGCTGTGCTCTAGCAAAAGCACCACATTTTACGCTTTCTTTTCTTTACATTAAAGTTCTTTTCTTTTTTTTCTGTTGGCCGGCGCGGCCCCGCCCACTCCGCTAAACCGCCGCACTGCGGCAGAATTGCAGCCGCGGTTAATCGGTTAAATTGAATTGAATATGGAAATAAAATACATAAGATACTCATCTGGTCGATTGGCATGAACTTATCAACAGCATTCAATCTGCTTTTAATGCAGCTAATTATTTCTACCAACTAGATGACCGTAAATGCTCTTATAAACAAGCATTTGCAATGAAATCGGTCTCGTCTTTGGGACCTTATTTGTAATTAGCTAGGCAGCACATTAGCCTGGGTGCTGAAACATCTACTGTTCTTTAACATGGAGGAAAAGTAACCACCAAACTGCGTGACACGCCAGGTATGGGAACACATGGAGAGAAATATTGCCTTTCACCAGGAAATGTTTAGACCAAAGCTCTGTTTTTAAAGTAAAATCAGGGTCTTCTGTGGTCATATCACTTAAAATAAAAGATTTAAAATAATATTATTGTCTACGGGTGCTCGTGGAAGACAATTTCTATGGACTGGAATCTAGAGAATTCTAAAGTGATTCTGGTATTTTACTGACCAGTGCTGGTCGTTTTATATCAAGAAAGTTAAGTAGAGGCAGTTGCCAGAATTTTTTTTTTAAAGAAAGACCCTGAGCAGAAAGAAATTCTGGTATTTTACTGACCTCTACTGGTCGTTTTCTATTAAGACAGTTAAATAGAGGCAGTTGAACAAGCAGAAAGCAATTCTGGTATTTTAGTGACCTCTACTGGTTGTTTTCTATCAAGACAGTTAAATAGAGGCAGTTGAACAATAAAAAAAAGTCCCTAAGCGGAAGCAGACAAGTCTTGGGGGATATCTCCAGAGCCCACAAAGTACATACACATATAAATATATACAAGAGGTCTCGGATGAGTGACCTAAAAAGAAAGATGCAATGACTGAGGAATTAGACTTCCTTCCTTCACTCTACATGGTAGAACCTCTACTACTAATCTGTTTACAGGATGTTTCCAATAAATAACGCATGTGCATGTGGACCTTCATTGCTGCTGCCTAAAATGCAGCCTCAATAACTAAATGGTAATTAGTGGGCATTTATTTTTTTTGTTTTTGGAGACTCGGCCAAATTTTCTGATCTCATTATACCTGCTCCACACTAAACTATAGTGCTCAACCTGACACAGCATAAACAGCAGCAGTAATCAACTTGTTGGCACAAAAGGTGCTTTTCATTGAAAGCTAACTCAGCAGAAGTGCAAAAAATGCTTTCTGCTGCATAGGACCATGCCCCTGCTGATCTATGCAAAGCTAAAGGGATGGTAATAATAGGGATTGGGCAATTTCATTTAATGCAAGGCCAATCAACTAAAATAGTGTGGGCAGGGCTTGTGTTAAATTGTAATGCCAAGTGAAACCTGACGCAAACTATAAGCAAGCGCAATATCTTGTGATATTTCCATGTGCAACCGGAGTCGGACTGGCCTATAGAGCAACTAGACAGTGCCCAATGGGCTGGTCTGACAGATGTGTGTATGAGCTGATATATTTGCAGTTAGTGGACCTTTTTGTATGACCTGATCAGCTAGTTTTAAAGTTGAGCATGCGACAGCGCGTGCGCTACATGAGCTTTTCTTGCACAACACTATTGTTCACAATCAGTGGCTTGGAGCCCACCCACTGCTTACCATTTCTTAGCTTCAGTGTCACTCTGCTTTACAGCCTCCTAATTTGCCAACACAGGCCAAGTGTCACTTCCGTTCCTTTCTGTGTAGCACAGACCAAGAACAGATTGCTTCAAGTTAATTGGTGCCCATCAGCTATTCATGCTGTTATTGAGGTACTATTCCTTCTTCCCCTTCCTACTCCCACTGCCCCACCTGTTACTACCTCCCTCCTCCTCCACACCTCCCTCGTTTTATTTTCTCCATATCCCCTCCTTCTTCTATCTGGTACTGTTGCTCCTACCCCTCTTGTGTTGCTTCCCCCTCCTGTTTTCTTTTAACATATTGCACAGCGGCACAGGCTTTTGGGCAAAATTACTTTAAAAAGTGCTATGACGATGTCAACGCTGACCACATCACAGCGCTTTATTTCTTTTTCTCGTTGCAGTGCCATGCAGCGTGTTTATTAAAAATATTGATGAAGCCAAAAGATCTCGCATAGGTGGGATATTCGCTTTGCTAATGCTTATAAACGTTGATTACCCCGATATTACCACAAACATTGCCCGAAGCTAACACAAGTGTATGTAGTCTATCATACCTTGAAAAGTACCCATACAAAGTGTCTTTACAAGTACAAAACTAGGCTGATTTGCAAAGTTGGGCCATTTTTTTAGCTATCTGATTTGCTAACCAGAACCACTTTCATTTTGGTGCCCAGCCTATTTTTTGTCTCTGACCGTGCAGTGCCGTAGCTAGAACTACTGCCCCCGATAGCGGCCCCTGAGTTTGCCACCTGGTGCAGGTAAGAGTGGGGGTGGCGTTCAACACACAACTTGTTTCTAATGTTGGGCGCTTAACACACTTGTTCTCAGAGGGGGATGGTAGTCGACAGACACAACTTGCTTACCTCCGCCGCCACCAAAAAGAGTGCCAGCTGGTATGGATCACGCCCCCCCGACCCGCCCCAGCTACGCTACTTAGACAGTGTGTGTAGGGTGTCCAACCGTCCGTAAATTTCACGGACCGTCCGTAAATTGGACCTCACGTCCGTTGTCCGTGAGGATCTGTTTTACGGACGCCTTTGGTCCGTAATTATGGCCTTGCAGGGAGCAGCACTACTCCCCTGCAAGAAGCCTCAGCCCCCCCCCCGATGGGGCCGCCTCGCACTCCTCCTAGAGCACAAGAGCAGCCCCACCCCGCCCATTGTCATTCTGTATTGGGCTGATGATTGCCACATACAGAATGACAATGGGGCAGTCTGGGCTGTTGTGGTGGCCTCCTCCTGCCTCAGTGTACAGCAGGGCATTCTGTAAGATAGATAAAAGGTAAAACGCCCATGCTGCAACGTGAGAATACAGTTAATATAAAGAAGCCTGTGAAACAAGTAAAATCAATAATATATTCAATAAAGTCATGGTTGCTGCTTTTTTATTTTAAGCAACTAACAACCATTGACAAAGTTAATAGTTCTGGCTTGTTGTTGTTGTAACAATACTTGCTGTATTATATATCTGGATGCAATGACCGAAACAGCATAGTTCCAATCAGGCGGAACACAATGCTAAGCACAGATTTTTAGCCTAGGTATTTTAAGCCACGCCCTTAATTACATCAAACACCCCCTTTGAAGAGAACCCCAAGTTTTTTGTACACCACTTAAAGTCCTGGAAACACCACCATGTCACAGTCACCTCACGTCCTGAGAGTTTGCATCATGCATGACTCATGAGTGCTAAGTTTTCAGGTTGCCTATGTGCAGGGGCGTAGTAAACCCTTAACCACTGCACTCCACCCCTTGCTTTCCAAACTATAGCAAGGGCGAAGTTCTTGATGAGCCTCTACTGTCTCAACTCTGCAGACAAAGGCTCAGCTCATAATGTGAAAAGGTGGGTGAGTAAATACGTGAAGGAATGGGTGAATGGCTGGATGGATTAGTGAAAGGGTGAATGGATAAATAATGAAAAAGGATGGATGGATGAGAGAAAAGGTAAATGGATGAATGGGTGGAAGGTTGGGTGAGTGAGTGAAAGGATGGCTGGATGAGTGGAAGGGTAGATAGGTGAGTGAATGGGTGGATGGATGAGTGAAAGGATGGATGGATTGATGGATGAGTGAAAGGATGGATAGATTGGTGAATTGATAAGTGAAAAGGTGAATGAATGGATTGATGAGTGAAAGAGTGGATGTAAGGATTGATGAGTGAGTGAAAGGGGGTAGACAGACAAAAGGATGGATAGATGGGTGAAGAAGTTAAAGGGTGGATGGATGAGAGAACGGATGGATGGATGGATGAATGAAAGGGTAGATGAGTAATAGGGTCAATAGATGGATTCATGAATGGATAAGTAGATGGGTGGGTGGAAGGAAGGATGGATGGATAAGTGAAAGGGGGATGGAGAGAGAAAGGGAGGATGAATGACTGAAAGGGTGAATGGGTGGAAGGACATGTGACTGGGTAGACGGGTGAGTAAGTGAAAGAATGGCTGGATGGGTGAAAGGGTAAATGGCTGGATGGATGAGTGAATAGATGGATGGGTGGAAGAGTGTATGGATGGATGGGGTGAAAGGGTAGATAGATGAATACTGAAGGGATGAGTGAAAGGGTGGATGGAGGGATGGATGAGTGAAATGATGGATGGAAGGATACATAGTGGAGAGGTTTGCAAATGGTTGAATATGTTTGGATATAGATGGGCACACAGATGGAAAGACAGAATGAATGGTGAAAGACTGAATGATAGATGAAAGAATTACACCTTGTAGCACCCATTAGATTAAGTAATATTTCCTATACATAGACTTTCATATTTATGTGAGTCGCTGTCTCTATATAATGTGTGTGTGTGATGTATCACACTCCGACACCCTGCCCTACATACTTGGGATGAGTAACACTATAAAAGAAATTAAATACACATGAGAGACAGTCTAGGTGAAGATGAGGGGCACCATTGGAGGGTGGTGGCAAGGACGTACTGGCCGGATTGGGGATCGGTGTTTCCCTTGGAGGCTGGAGAGGGGGGTGGGGCGGTTTAGTTACTTGGGGCTGGCACTGCAAAGTTCCTTGTATATCCAGAAATTTTCAATCAACAATAAAAGCGGCCTCACTTATATTCAGGTGTGGTTCACCATTGTCTGATGACTAACGTACCTGCTGGAGCGAGATGCGAGTTTTGAATAGTCTAAGGTAGCAAGCTGCGGGCATACTGAAAAACTGTGAAGTGCACGATTGTCTCAACCTAGTATAAACTTATTTTGACTTGTACTTAAGTGGTTGTCTATCTACTTACTTTTATACCATTGCGCGACCTCCTCTGATGTGTTTGTAAAACTTGCCTTTTGTCCTGAAGTTTTGTCCTGAATATTGTCCTACTATCCTGAATTTTTGTCCTGAATTTGGACCTTTTGTCCTGAATTTTTACACTCATCGTCCTGAATTTGCACCCATGCCAGTTGGTCACCCTAAGTGTGGGCAACATGTTATTTACATGAAATTACATATATTTCAAGCCTTACTGTAGTCATGTGGGAATTAGTACTCAATAGAGAGCCTCGAGTACATGTTTCACGCCAAGCACTTGTGCCTTGCCTTTGTGCTAGCAATTTTTTCACAAGCAGATATAATTCCCCGATCGTGCATCGCAGCACTGCAGATTTTCACGCAGTTATTGCTGGTCTTGAAGAATTACATAATGGGAGGACATCAATCTTCAAACTGCGAGGGAGCCGCCAGATGTAAAAATGGAAGTTAGACATAAGCTTGCATCCTAGTCACAGGGGTGAAGTACTGTTTATGAGAAACGAGGAACAAATGGTGAAATATAAATACGGCACCAAAAATCCAAGAAAGGCTCTTAAAACAGGCATAAACACAAAACCATCTAGATTGCACTTTGTAGGGCAATCACCCCACTATTGTGCAACATTGAACGAGAAGCCTAGTAAGTCAACTCCTCAGAAACTCGCCAGTGCAGCACACAAATGATGCTCACTATGTTCAGGAGGAAATAGGTGGCAGCAACACAGTTGATCAGGGCACAAGAATATGGGCAAAAGCAAGCATGGCATTGTCATCAACGTAGAAAACGAGGAAACCAGCTTCGCGCGGATATTCCATAACTGGGCACACACAAGGGTCAGGTGGAATAAATGCACCTTAAGGAATATGGAATATTATTAAAGGACTGAGACCACCCACGTTTGTGTTAGAGAAAGCTGTGTGGCAGTTTTATTAAGCAAGTAGCCCTGTTAACTTGTGATCCAAGAGCAGCCATTTATGATGAGACCTATGCGGGTCGTTTGTCTGATTAGCCAGCAAGTGCCAGGATCACACTGCATCCGGTTCTGTGCCTTGTGCGGTTCAGCCCATCTCAGGACCCCTTAGTCACTCTAGGAAACTGAACTCGGCCTAGGGTGGAGCGTCACTTTCATCCTGGGATTCTGCCATAAGGAGTCCTAGGGTGACCAACCATCCGTAAATTTCACGGACAGTCCGTAATTTCGGCCGTCTGTCCGTTGTCCGTGAAGGATTCTTTAACGGACGCCATTTGTCCGTCATTTTAACAGGGCACCGGTTGCCCCACCCTAAAGCCGGCACAGCTTGCACCCACCTCCCTTCTTCACTCCGATGCTGCACCAAAGCTCCTCAGATTCTCAGCAGCATTGGAGAGGCACAGCGGGATGGCAACCCTCACACCTCCAGCCCTTGATGACCTGTTAAGAGGTGCTTCGAAGGTGACTGAGAGGGAGGGGCTGCAGGTTCAGGAGCAGCGACATCTATTCACATGCAAACAGCCCTAAATGCATCATGTCTCTGCTATTTAGAGGGGGGCTCACACATTCCATTTCTACCCAGGGCCCCACTCGGCCAGATTACACTCCTGATTACACCGAGGCAGCATGTGCTTCTCTTCACCGAGCTTAATTACTGTCACTAAATTGTAAGCAAACCTCAGTTCTTCAAACATGCAGTCTATAATGGAATACAATAAAGAAATGGCACAATCGCACCCACACTGATTAACAAAGTATGGAGGACAATCAGTTCTCTTAGAGTATCTCCTGTAAGTTGTCTTGTGCAGGAGGGGGCGAGGAGCCCAAGATGATACTAGAATACTGCATGCCCACCCCTGTGCCCACCCTGGTGGATCCTGTTCCCTCTCCTGTGATGGCTCCTGCCCTCCCCTCAGTGATGGCTCTTGTCCCCCCATGTGCTGGCTCCAGTCAACCCCCCCCCGCCTGTGATGGCTCCTCTCCCCCCATGTTGTGGCTCCAGTCCACCCCCGCCTGTGATGGCTCTTGTCCCCCCCTGTGGTGGATCCTGTCTCCGCCCTGGGTGGCTTCTGTCCCAGTCCTGGAACGGCCCCTGCAGCGAGGGTGAAGTTCTTGATGGGCCTCTTCTCAAATAGCTGGATGGAAGGAAGGGTAGCTGGATGATGGATGAGGGGAAAGATGGATGAGGGGAAGGATAATAATAATAATAATAATCCACATTTGTATAGCGCACAATCACCCATTAGGGTCTCTAGGCGCTGGGGGCCGTCGGGAAGATTAAGCAAGCTATTGCCCAGAGTCGCATGGTGCTGGGCTAACCTGCCGCCGGAGCCGGGGATCGAACCCTGATCCCCAGATTCCAGCGTCAGTCGCCCTGGCCGCGGCGCCACACCTCTGATGGATGAGGAGAAGGATGGATGGATGGGTGGGTGAAAGGATGGATGGATGGATGATGGGGGGAAGGATGGATGGATGGATGGATGATGAGGGGATGGGTGAAAGGATGGATGATGAGGGGAGGGGTGGATGGATGGATGGATGATGAGGGGAAGGGTGGATGGATGCTAGATGAGGGGGTATGTGAAAGGATGGATGGATGATGAGGGAATGGATGGATGATGAGGGCGTGGGTGAAAGGATGGATGGATGATGAGGGGAAGGATGGATGGATGATGAGTGGGTGGGTAGAAGGGTGGATGGATGGATGATGAGGGAAAAGGATGGATGGATGATGAGGGGAAGGATGGATGGATGATGAGGGGAAGGACGGATGGATGGATGGATGATGGGTGGGTGAAAGGATAGATGGATGGAGAGTGGATGGGTGAAAGGATGGATGGATGGATGATGAGTGGGTGGGTGAAAGGATGGATGGATGATGAGTGGGTGGGTGAAAGGATGGATGGATGGATGAGTGGGTAGGTGGATGGTGGGTGGGTGAAAGGATGGATCCGTGGATTGGATGGTGGGTGGGTGAAAGGATGGATGGGTGGGTGAAAGGATGGATGAGTGGGTGGGTGGATGGTGGGTGGGTGAATGGTTGGGTGGATGATGGGTGGGTAGGTGGATGAGTGAAATGATGGATGGATTGATGGATTGATAAGTGCAAGGGTGAATGAATGGACGTATGAGTGAAAGGGTGGATGTAAGGATGGATGACTGAGTGAAAGGAAGGGTAGATGGACAAAAGGATGAATAGATGTGTGAAGGAGTGAAATGATAGATGGATGAGTGATAGGATCAATGGATGCATTCATGAGTGGATGAGTAGATGGATGGATGGATGGGTGGGTGGATGGATGGATGGAAGGAAGGATGGCTAAGTGAAAGGGTCGATGGAGAGAGAAAGGGAGGATGGATGGATGACTAAAAGAGTGGATGGGTGGAAGGATTAGTAAGTGTAAGGATGGCTGGATTGGTGAAAGGGTAAATGGCTGAATGGATGAGTGAATGGATGGATGGGATGAAGAGTGGATGGATAAGTGTACAGATGGATAGGGTGAAAGGGTGGATGGATGGGTGGATGGATGGATGGATGGATAATGGAGGATGAGTGAAAGGATGGATGAGGGGATGGATGAAGGGATGGATGAGTGAAATGATAGATGGAAGGATACATGATGGATAGGTTTGCAAATGGTTGAATATGTTTGGAAATGGCTGGGCTTACTTATATACTATCGCGCGACCTCTGATGTGTCTGTAAAACGTACATATTGTCCTGAAGTTTTGTCCTGAATTTTGACCTCCTGTCCTGAATTTGTGTCCTGAATTTTGACCCTTTGTCCTGAATTTTTACACTCACCGTCCTGAATTTGCACCAATGCCAGTTGGTCACCCTACCTGTGGTATTGGCATGAAGCACCTCGAAGGGCTCCTGTGTGAATGCTTTCTGCAACAAAGGCCTTTAGGTCACCTCATAACTCAACGCTTTTAAGAAAAGCCAAACAGGAGGACGACAGCTGGTGCCAGGCATACGAAGTCCACCTACTGGTGACATAATTGGAACTGTTACCACCGAGATCTGTACTCCCCAGCCCTAAGGGATATGAAGGGTGGGGGGGGGCGCGGGGTTGTTCAGTCCTAGAATTACAGCACCAAACTGCTGCCTGCGGAGAAGTCGCCATGCGTGCACCGAGAACAGCCATAGAAAACGGACCCAACTCAGTCGAGGTTAATCTTCAAAATGTATTTTAGGATAAAAATCGCAGTTGACAAACTAAATCAAATAGAATGCGTTTTATTCGATTACACTCTGTGTGCCCCCATTCGTCAGATGAGTATTATAGCCTTTGGGGGCTGTGCTGGCGTGAGTGCAGCTCAGGATACAGGCTGGCACAAGCCATTGCAAATAGCTGCTGTGATTCCACAGCAACAACACCAACAGGTGCAGCTGATGGGGTGCTGTGTCTCCGTGACACCTCTTGATGACACTAAGTATGTGCATGGGCAGGTGAACACCTGGGGTTCTCAGATGAAGTCCACAGTGCTCTCCCCTCCGAGGTGAGCGACAGGAAAAGTCCTAACTAGTCCAGAGGCGTAGTCTCAGCTAGAAAGTACAGCATGTAATAGTTGCTTCGTCCTAAAGGCCCCTCCCCAGGCTGGTGGGGGTGGGGGGAGGGGTGATAGGCCCTTATTCATAAAAGAGAAGGGGCAAACTAGGAAGAAGCTTGAGGATGGGTGGCAACCGTTCAATAGGTTACATGCAATCTACCTGTCCTGCACACTTTGTGTCCTCTTGTAATTCACGCAGGTCTTGTTGTTTACGGCATGTCCATTGAGTTTGAACCCCTCTCATCTCATTTCATATCTAAATGTCTTATAATAATGATAATAGTTGCCCGAATTGTACTTCAATAAATTAACTTCCTCATTTACTGCTAGGATTTATGTCTAGGAATAAAATGTTTTTGCAGACTCGTCAATCCCTGATCATTGTGCTGTTTCCTAATTTATGGGCGTGGCATAGTCAAAGCAGAAAAATGTTGATGCATTTTGTGTGTTTCACCCTCAGAGACAATGGGCGAAGGGCAGAGCCGCCCACACTAGGTTGTCCTCTTCCAACACAATAAACAAAATTACTTAAATTGATTCCAATATAGCACTAATAAATATCTAAATCCAAGGTCACTGACATAGTAAACGCTTTCACCCAAGATAGACTAGAATTAGTAAAACACAATGGTTTCTCTATAAAATGGGAAAAGATTAACCCGCATGAGCTTACAAAAAAGTTGGTGGACCAGGCATATCCAAATATAATTAAATGCCTGGATCCAGCGCTAAATCATGCAGAGGTACTGAACAATTTCATAGAAATCTTAGAAATAATTAAGGGACTGCTTACGGTGAAAACAACAAACAAACACCCCACCAAGAAAGGATGGTTTGACCACAATTGCACGAGAGCCTTATCTGATCTAAAATCTGCCCTTCACAACAAACCAAGAAACGCGGGCCTTATTCAACTCTTGAGACGGAAATACACTCAGGAACGTAAGTTAAGAGTACAACAACTGAAAGAGAAACTCTGGGAAGATCTAAACAAGAGCGCTCTCTCGAAAAACAGTAAGGCCTTTTGGAGAACGGTCAGATCCCCATATCTTACAGATAACAATTCCCCTAAGATAGAGGTGGCCATAGATGAGGATACTTGGGTAGCCCACTTCGAAAACATCTTCAAAGACCAAGGGCGTGTAGATTGTCCAGTGAATACTCATAACGAGGTACAATACCCAATCCCATTGTCCTTTGACATCTCCGAAATCTTGGTGGCTCTGGAAAAAAGTAAGACAGGAAAAGCTCCCGGCCCAGATGGCGTCCCAGTCGACCTTTTTAAATTTAACCAGGATCTCTGGGCGCCTATTCTAACAAGAGTATGTGTAGCTGCAGCTAGTGAGGGCGTATTAGATTCTTGGACTAGGTCAATCATGGTCCCCATTTTTAAGAAAGGGGACCGCCAGGACGTGAAGTGCTACCGCCCCATTTCACTCCTGGACTCTCTCGGCAAAGTGGTGGGGAGGGTCATTTTGGAGAGACTTCAACAGTGGGCCGAGGAAAGAGGTATCATCTCGGACCTGCAATTCGGGTTCCGAGAAGGCTTTGGGACGGTAGAGCAGGCACTTAACCTTAGTCTGATAATGGGCAAGTACATGCAGGCAAAGAAGAGCACGGTATACATGGTCTATGTGGACCTGTCTGCCGCGTTCGACTGCGTCTCGCACTCCAAACTTTGGACAGTCCTAAGACAAATGGACGTGGACCCCTCCCTGCTAGATTTTTTGAGAGAATTGTACTCAGGGGCTTCGGCGAGAGTCCGCTTCGGAAGGAACGGCGAGATGACGGCGTCATTTGGAGTGGAGCGGGGAGTCAGGCAGGGCTGCGTCCCGGCCCCCTTCCTCTTCTCACTCTATACCAACGACTTGGAGGGGGAGATGTTAAGGGCCCAGGACCTCCCAAAAGTAAAGCAGCGCCTGATCCCAGCACTGCTCTACGCGGATGACGCCGTCATTCTGGCTCGAACTCCGCGCGAACTCCAGAACTCACTAAACAGATACACGACCTTCATGAATAGCTTGGATCTCAAGGTCAACGTAAAAAAAACTTTGTCATGATCACGGGGGGGTGAAGAAAGGCACAAAAAAGATCTACCTCGAAAACCAAGTCCTTGAGATCGCCACACAATACCCATACCTCGGGATCATGGTAGACGATAGGCTAACATGGAAACCGGCAGTGGAAACGAGATGCCATCTATTTAAGCGATCGATAGCGGCCCTGCAGACTTTCTCGCGGAGGCTGGGGAGGAGGGCCCCAGTAGAGTTGTTGAAAATCTACAACGCCAAGTGTCAGGCCATTGCCCTTTATGGAGCAGGAGTGTGGGGTCACACAGATGTTGGAGCCCTACAGATAATTGAAAACACATTCATAAGATTTCTTTTGGCTACTCCAAAGGGTACTTCAACTTACGCCTCCCACATGGAACTGGGAATTCCCTACCTGCAGGACCTTCTCAAAATTCAGCCATTGATGCTGTGGAGGCGTATTTGGTCATCCGACTTGAACACGCTAACGCAGACAATAGTGGCTGATATTATGTCACTTGATTATTCCCCCAGACTGAAGTGGCTTCGCTACATCAGAAACTTTCTCACCGATCTCGGACTTGAGAACTGTTACCTTCAACCCGAGACGATAGTCGGTCTGTCAAAAAAGGAGCTCAAGCAACTAGCTCTACAACACCTGGAAACATTGAGATTGACACCTGATGCTGCAAAACCTTCAGTTATTCACGCAAATATAGTCCAGATAACATATGGCATTCAACCATATTTAACTTTGCAGTCTAAAACATATGAGAGGATGCTGTTGACTAGGCTCAGACTGGACCTCTTTTTCAGACTGGTTGTTTTTCCAACGAATAAGGCCTGGGAATCAAGTTTACCCCCATGTCCCTGTGACGGGAAATCCACACAATCTAATATGCACGTGATTATGTTTTGTAAATTTTACCATCCCCTCAGAAAACGTTGGATTCTCCCGATATGCAGGCGGTGGGGTCTTAGACAGTGCCGACCGGCATTTTATCGATTGCAATTTTTAGAGTCTGAAGAAGTGTGTTATGTAGTTTTAAACTTTTTAAAATGTATCATGAACCACAGAAAAAATCTTTAGAAACGTGTTTATGAAAAAATAACAACCCTCAAATGCAATATTTTTTATAATATCTCTGTTTATATTCATCGCATATTGCTTTTTATGAAATCTCTCTTTGTTTTACAAGCTGTACTCTCATGGATTCGTACTTCTGATTGTGTCTTTTATGGTTTTCTTTGCGATAAACCGAATAAAGAGTTGTTATTATTATTATTATAGCACTAATAAAAACATGACACAGCAAGTGTTTATAACAAAGAGGGACAAATTTACTAAGAAGCCTTGCAACACAATGGAGCAACCAAAGTTGCACCTTGCACCATAGTGCTTGTGTGATGTCTAGCATAGGTTTTGTACTGGAAATGTACCATACTAGTACAAAATACTATCCTTTGGCATACTTCACAACTTTGCCCACCTTGTATGTTTGCTGCTTAAAGCAGCACACCTAAAATGTGAACAATTTGTAGACATTTAAACAATGCTTCTACATTACATTCAGAGCCTGACTGATCGTAGCAGGCACTGGGCGATTCCCCAGTGGGCTGCCAAGGTGGGGGCCAGTTTTGGACCCATGGGGTGCCATTTTTGTCACCGGGGGGCGGTTTTGCAGCATAGCTGCAATTTTGAAACCCAGCAACAAAAGCGGCAAGCTTTCCACTAGCACCCCCATCGGGCCAGGCCGAGCTCCTTGCCAGGGCCGGTTTTGGTTCCCAGTCCAGCCATGATTACATCTGCCTCAAGGAGGAGTATTATTTTATTGCAAATCCCTTTCTAAACAATGTAAGTAGCTGGTGATGGGGTGGTTGCATGGGAACGCCCACGTACAATTCATGGCACACCCCATTGACACAAAGTAGCGCAAAGTTCTATTTTGCAATACTCTGGGAATACTTGTCAGTGGAAATTACGTTTTGCACTGGAAAGTAAATCCCAAAAGAACACTTTGTGGCACTTAAGGTGACACTGCACTGGCACCTAGTGTAAGTAAATCTAGGCCACAGAGAATCAGTAACAAGCGGAAGGGATTCTGGCCAAGACACAGTGAATATTCACATTGAGCTAAATGTATTTTTAATAGTTTCATGAACATTAAAAGAAACAAAAGCACATGCTTAAGGGTACTTGTTTTTGTAGGTTTCAGTTGATCCCATCGATGCTAAGAAACTTGACTGCTTGATTTTCACAACGTTAATTACCTTTTTTTCTTCCATCTTCTCTGTTCTTGAACTTCGGCTCAAGTTTTAAGAATGTTCTTTTTCAGAATTGGCGAAAATGGGGATTTTTCCTTTGGTGCTGCTGATGGTTCAGCAAAGAGATAAATGCACAGCATGACCCTTCGGTTTTAAGAACAAAATATGGCCTCTCATGCCCTCGGATTAGTTAATCCATCTGCCGTGATTTATAATAACAATACATAATACATCAGTATAAAATCACTTAAAATAATGTCTTTGCTAAAGTGTGGAGTGAAGAATAAATCTGCCTCACAGAGCATGTGTCACTGCCCTACTTAAGGTCTGATTTAGATTTGGGTGGTAAAAATGGAAAACCGATTTCTGGAAGAAGTGCAAAATCAGGTCAAAAATCCACCTGAGGAATTTCCTCCACTTTAGGGACAGCGAAATGGAGATAATTCTTCCTGTGAATTCTTTGGATTGAGGGTATCCCCCAGAAACCAGAGGGGTTTCTACTACTAACTAGCAATAAATCCGGCCCTAAGTATCCTTTTGTGGGGCTCCTAGTGGTAACTGCTCACCATGTAAATACCGTATGTGGCGGTATTTAGTGGCTGCGCATTCCCCGCACCATTCCGAGTTTCTGTCCTCAGAATGAGAAGTAATACCGAGCGGAACACACTCGAAAAGTGCGGGGTTTGTCCAAATAAATTGAATAGGGTGTACATGCCACATATTATGCGGGTAAAATCCTGTGGGTGCGGTATCACGTCAACAGTTGGAATTCACGCATTCTACGTTCCAATCAGGGTGCACATATTTTGGCCTCTCTTCATCTCATGTTTCAGGGGTGAAACGAGAGGCCTGTTGTTGGCAGCGTAGATGCCTTTTGCTTGTTTGCTTTGCGTGGTGGCATCCAAGAGCACTGACTGCCTTGGCCGGCAAAGGGTACTTGGGGCCCATCGGGAGACGGGGAGGGGAAGAACCGACCGGACACAGGTATAAGGTGTGTTAAAGGCCGCTTTTATTGGAAACAGGTGCATCCTGAACATACCCCAACCTTGGCCTTTGCCGTACAAAACTAGGCCTAACTAAATATACACATACCTGCCAATCCCCCACCCCTAAACAGTTCCCCGACAACATCATAAACCTCCTTATCATTTACCCAAACGCCTGGCTCAACTGTTTTAACCTCTGCCCTATGTACACTCCCTCCCTTTCAGCCAGTACAGCTCCTTCCGCCTATCCTACCCCCCCCCCATTATAACTAGGGAAAAGCGCCAACTCCTAGAAAACCACTCCAGCACCTGCTCCTAGCGACACACTTGTCAACCCTACCACAGAAAGCACCTGCGACCAACAAAAACCCTTTTTCAGTCCCCCCAACCTTAGCTAATAGAAAAAAGGGAGGGCGGGTGGGACAAAAAAACCCTGAACCTCCCCGGCTGCTGGGTCACTGTCCCATGAAATGGTGCACAGTGACCCAAAATGGCCGTTTATGAACCCTCCCAGCCCAAAAGAAGCCCAAAAAACCGCCGCCCAGCCCAACCAGCCCAACTTCCCTTCCTGTGTTCCATTTATTTTCCTCCCCTCCCCTTCCTCCCGGAGCCCCAAAATCCCCGGGGGGGCGAGCCTCCCTCCGGTCGGCCACCCCCGCAAAGCCCCATTGGGGCCCATCGGGAGACGGGGAGGGGAAGAACCGACCGGACACAGGTATAAGGTGTGTTAAAGGCCGCTTTTATTGGAAACAGGTGCATCCTGAACATACCCCAACCTTGGCCTTTGCCGTACAAAACTAGGCCTAACTAAATATACACATACCTGCCAATCCCCCACCCCCACCCCTAAACAGTTCCCCGACAACATCATAAACCTCCTTATCATTTACCCAAACGCCTGGCTCAACTGTTTTAACCTCTGCCCTATGTACACTCCCTCCCTTTCAGCCAGTACAGCTCCTTCCTCCTATCCTACCCCCCCCATTATAACTAGGGAAAAGCGCCACTCGAAAGCCCTTACCGCTTTCGACCCCCCCCTAGGACCTCTGAACCTTCGGATACCTTTTTACCCCTATCGCCCGGTCCAACGCCTCCTTCAACTGTACAACATAAAGTTCCATCCCGTATCTGGACAAATGTACCCCATCCTCCAAGAAAAAATATACCGCTCCATACGTCAGTTCCGGGTGCTCCATTCTGCCCACCCCTTCTTTATCACAAAAGGCCCTCATCTTCTAGTTCTGTCAATCGCCCCTGGCCTCTCTGCCCCCCTCCAGCATCTCCTCGGTATAAACTCCGACCAGATAACGTAACACCCTGCCCACTGCCTCTTGATCTCCAATAAATCCCTCCTCATTTGCTTCACCAGAGCCAATCCCTTACATTGCACCAGGTCGTTTTCTCCCAGATGAACCACCAAAACATCCGGGCACACCCCTCCCCGTACCACGTTATTCAAAACCGGCATCAATTCGTGCCAACGCATACCCCCTTTGCCTCTCCAATGACACCGAAACAACTGTTCATCCAATTCAAGGTTAAGGTTCCTGTATTTTTCCCATTCGGCCTTCTCTGCTCTTTTTACAAAAGAATGTCCCACCACGTAAATGGACACTGCTGCCGCCGTAGGCCCCGCCACCGCACCTGTAAAGAGACACATGTAAGCAGCAAGTCCACACACCCACTCAGTCCACCACTACCCCTCGCAGCCTGACGTAC
The DNA here is from genome assembly GCF_964261635.1 of Lissotriton helveticus. NCBI lineage: Eukaryota > Metazoa > Chordata > Amphibia > Caudata > Salamandridae > Lissotriton > Lissotriton helveticus. The sequence continues at coordinate 337,568,651 of NC_136069.1, read as the reverse complement.
GTCTTATAACAATCCGATTTCCAGCGCCCCAACCGTTTTATGTCCTCCTTTCCCCAACCCCGTCGCGCTGCCTCCGTCGCCGCCCCGATGCGGAATGAATGCGTCCCGAATTCTTTAGGATCCTCACCCATAGACCGCAGGGCGTGCCGCAGGACCCATAACAACTGCGCGGCCGTCACACGTCCCGCCTCTCTCCTGTCAAAAACCTCCGCACCAGCCTGCGCTCCTCCGGCCGCCAGCCGCCTCCCCCACTCCACTGGACACACCGCCTCAGTTCCCCCAGGACCCAGTAACACCCAAGTGCCCCTCTCTCGCTGATCAGTCTTGGAACGTCGAAGCCGCACGGCGACCTCCCTTCCCCGAAACTCCACGTCCCCCCACGTCAACCCCGCCTGCCCCTTCAAACCCACCAGCTCCGACACCCGAAAGGCCCCAAAATACATCCACGACATCAATGTGGAAAACCGCACAGACTCCTCCTGATCTCTACACACCACCGGTAACCGACTCAACAACCCCTCCAACATTGCCTCCGTAATGGGCCGTCTCTGCCGCACTCGGGCCCCCTTCTCTCTCTCCCAACCCTCCAAAAGACGCCCTCCCAATTCCCCCGCCGAGGGAGCATAGCCCCACCAAAGCTTGCCCATAAACGCCACACCCGCCAATTTACCCGCAATGGTCACGCTCGCCAGACCTCTGTCCATTAACCCCAGCATGAATTGCACCACCTGCTCCTCCCGACGCCACTTGTCCCGCTGCCTTACCGCTCCAAAACGCAGACACTCCAGCCAGGCCTGTTCGTAACTCTTCCACGTGGACACTGCCATGGACGACCTCACCAATCGAACGACCCGCGCTCTCCCACTAACCACATCTCCTCCGGCACCTCCGTCTTGACTGCCGCCGCCTCCGTGGCTAGCCCATGGAACCTCTGCCACTGTTGACGAGACAAAGCATCCGCAATGTCATTGTCCACTCCCGGCACATGCTGCGCCCGAAACAAGATATTGTTGTCCAGGCACCTCAACACGAACACGCGCATCAGCTTTAGCACCTGGGGCTCCCTCGCAGACTGCCGGTTCACCACCTGCACCACCGACATATTGTCCACCTTGAACAACACGCGCCTATGCGCCAACTCACGCGCCCACACTGTCACAGCCACCACCAGCGGGAACAACTCTAAGAAAGCAATGCTCCTCCCCCCCGCCTGCCACTGCTCCGGCCACTGTTCCGCGCACCACCGGCCCGCCCAGTAAAGTCCGAAACCGCCGACTCCCGCCGCATCCGATGACATCGTCACGTCCCACTCCCACTCCTCCGGCGGCGCCATGGGAACACCATTGAATCGCTCCAAGAAAGCCAACCACATGCACAAATCTTCTCTCGCGCCCGCCGATATCCGTACGTGATGATGAGGCATCGACAAACCAGACAAGGCCATTCCCAACCGTCGACAAAAAGTCCGGCCCGCCCGCACCACGCGGCACGCGAAATTCAAGTGCCCCAGCAACACCTGCACCTCTCGCACCAACACCTTCCGCTTGGCCAACATGCCCTTCACCAAAACCACCATCGCCGACCTCTTGTCTTCCGGTAGGCGTGCTTCCATGGCCGCTGAGTCGAGCTCTATCCCGAGGAACGACAGCACCGTGCTGGGCCCCTGTGTCTTCTCTGGCGCCAAAGGTACCCCCAGGTAAGTCATCAGGTCCGTAAAACTACTCAGCTGCTGCTGGCAGTCCGTCGAACCGGGGCTGCCCACCAGGAAGAAGTCGTCCAGATAATGCGTAATCGCCTCCGAGCCTGTGCGCCAGGAAAAAGCCCACTGCAAGAAAGAACTGAATCGCTCGAACAAGGCACACGACACGGAGCACCCCATCGGAAGCGCTCTGTCAACAAAAATTAAACAGTCGAGCTGTATCCCCAGCAACTGATGATCAGCTGGGTGAACCGGCAGCAATCTGAATGCCGCCTTCACATCGCATTTTGCCATGAGCGCCCCCCGCCCCGCCGTCGTCACCAATTTTCTCGCGACGTCCACGGACGAGTACGACACCGACGCCAACTCTGCTGAGATAAAATCGTTCACCGACGCGCCCTCCGGCCACGAGAGATGTTGAATCAGGCGAAATTGACCCTGCTCTTTCTTTGGGACCACTCCAATGGGTGAAATGATCAGATCTTCTAAGGGCGCTACCTCGAAAGGTCCCACCATCCTCTCCTCTTTCACTTCCTTGAAGAGCTTCTCCCGGACGATGCCCTTGTGTGCGTTCACGGACTTCAGGTTCTCCGCCCATCGAGCGATCCGCGGACCCTCGTACCCCAACCGGAAACCCTCCCTGAAACCCCGACGCAGCACCGTCGCATCATCCGCCCGCGGATAAACGTCCAAGAAAGGTTCCAACCGATCTAGCCTAACCGGTGTACGAGCCTTTTCCCAAGGTACTCGCACCCCCCCTTCCCCCCCCCCTCCCCCTGCCGGGCACGGGAGCCGGATATTGGCCCTGCGTGGGGCCTCCCCAAAGCCCACAGCATCGTGATTCTGGATGGCGTTTTCCGCAAGAGGAGCACTCGTGCCTAAATTTGCACGTCTGCCGGAGACAGGAACCCCTGTTGAAATCCCAGCAGGCCCCCCCGCTTTGGTTGCTCCCGGCTCCCCCCGGTCCCACCCCCCCACGGGTGGGGCGAGCCGAAAAGGGTGTGGGGGCCAATGGCAAACCACTGGCCGTGTAGATAGTGCGGCCAAACTTTGCCCCACTCATCGTCTGCTGATAAAGGTCCGCATCTAACTCCCCCCACTTGGCCTCCGGGTCCGACGCCATGCGCGCCCGAAACTCCTCGTCGTAATGCGACCAAGCATTGCCCCCGTAAGTCACTTGCGCCCGCCGCACCACGTCCATGTATTTGAACAGCGCGACTGCCCTGTCAGGATACTTTTCACAGTACACGCTCGCATATATTAAGAATGCCGCCGACCAATTCTCAATAGTAACCGGCACTCTCGGCCGCCTCGCCAATTCCTGCTCTTCTTCCTTCGACCCCTCCTTGGCCATCAATTCCCGATGTAGCAACTTCAAGATCTCGACATACTCCCCCTTCCATATTTTCTCCCTGGTCGCCATCGACAAATGCGCCCCCAGCGGCTTCGCCACCCCCATGTACGGCAGCTTCTTAACCGGTACCTCGCAGCTCTCCTTCGCCCCGGCACTCGACGCCGCCGACCCGCCTGACGCCACGTCCGTCCCAGCAGTCCCCGACGCTGCGCTCGTGACCGGTCCCTCGCAGTTCCCCTTCGCTCCGGCGCCCGGCGCCGCCAACCCGCCAGACGCCACGCCCGTCCCCGAACTCCCCGACGCCCCGCTTTCCGCTTCCGTACACATACCGGCATCCATCACATACCTACCCTTCACCAGTCTCACCTCATCCCCTCCCACCGCATCCGTCCCCACCGACACGTGGTGACCGCCAACACCACTTCCTCCCGCCTTGCCTCCCTGAGGCGTGCCCAAGCCGCTCCCAGACCCCGTACTGGTCTTACCAGGCGTCAAGGCTGGCGTCCTCACCGGATCCCGCCGCCTAACCAGATCTGCTGGGGGGGCCGTCACTCGCGGCACCACTTGCCGGGGGCATTCCTGTAAAACACTGCCAACAACGTTACAAACCTCCCCCCCGGCCTCCCTCAGCTCCCCCTCTTCCTCTGACTCCAGCTCAACACTCCCTGCCCCATCAACCAAAATCCTGCCTGTGGATACTCTGCTCAGCCCCGCTCTGGCCCTACACTCCGTCATCAATGCACCTAAATCCACACTCACTCTCCTTCTACCCTCCTGTTGGTAATCAGAAGAAACAGCTGCCTCGTTGCTCCATCCCCGTCTCCCGGCGGCCGGATCGACCCATCGGGAGGGGGGCGTTGGAGATCGACGTCCCGTCCATCTTCTTTCTGACCACCCCAGGTCCCTCGTTGGAGCGCGACCGCCCGTACTAGGCAGAGCCGGCCCATCCACTCGGCGGGGTGGAGCCGCATGCTGCTCACCCGAGCCCCTACCCCACTGCTCCTGCCAAGAGAAAAACGGGGAAGTCCAGCAAGCCGGGGCAAAACTGTCTCCACTACCTCCCCAACCGCCTCTCCCCCCTGCCGCAGAATGTCCTCCCCGCCACGCCGGACGACCCCCCCCACCCGCTCTCCCCCCACCCCCAGCTCCCCACCCCGCCCGAACCTCCCCACGCGCCCCCTACCAGACCCCCCCACCCACCCCAACCACGCATCTCCCCCCCGCTACTCCCTACCGCACCCTCAAACCCGAATTCCCCCCTGCTGGGACCCCCCAAAAACCTCCCCCCTCCTCCGTCCGCCCCCACCCCATGGTGCATCCCCCACCCCCCGCCTGCTCCCGTCTGCCCCCCTTCGCACCCCCTCCCCACTGCACCCCCCGCCCCGCGGAGAACCCCTACTGCTGGGCGGAATGATATTCTCATCCTCGGACTCCTCCCCCCCTTGCCCGCTCTCGCCCCCCACCCCCTCCACGTCTTCCCCCTCAGTGTCCTCAATCAGCAATGGGGATTCCCCCCCTGCCCCATCCAGCCCTCCTTGCTCCTCCCCCCCAGGTCCCCCACCCGCCCCATCTACAAGCCCCCCTCTCCCCTCTCCCTCCAGGCCCCCCCCCACCGCTTCGTCCGCCTGGCCCCGCCCCCTGGCCCCTCCCCCCTCGTGTCCTCCTCCCACCCCCCCACGCGCGTCTCCGGGTAGCACCATCTCTGCCTCCACAGCCATGCCCGATCCTCCAGAGCCATTCTCCCCCGACCCCCCCCCCCGCCCCCCCCGTGTCCCCCCAGACCCTCGGTATTTTCCACAAAAACCAAAGGCGCCTTCTTCCCCGCACCGCGCTTCCTCCCCGGGCCCTTTCCTCTCTTCGCTGCTCCAGCCGCTTGCAGGCCGCCTCCGCGCGCCGCCCTCTTCACCGCTCCCGCCCCCTCCCCCTTCCGCGCACGTGACCTCGGCGGGTCACACGCAGCAACAGCCGCCGCGGCGCCATCAGCAGCGCGCCGCGGTGGCCTTACCCGCACTTCACTGCGGAGGAGATCAGTCCTGCCTGCCTCCCCAAGAAGGCGCAGCGCTTCTCACACCCGAGGATCCGCCAAGTCATCCGCCGCCATCTTCTCCGCTCTTCGCGTCGGCCCGCCGCTTCTGCGCGCCACCGCCTGACACCTCGCACGGCAACCGACCAGCAAGTCTACCTACAAGTAAGCTAAACTCAGTCTCTCTACCACGCAATGATCGCGCTAACACCCTCTGACCAACTAACTGCTCACACAAAAAACCCCTGAACCTCCCCGGCTGCTGGGTCACTGTCCCATGAAATGGTGCACAGTGACCCAAAATGGCCGTTTATGAACCCTCCCAGCCCAAAAGAAGCCCAAAAAACCGCCGCCCAGCCCAACCAGCCCAACTTCCCTTCCTGTGTCCCATTTATTTTCCTCCCCTCCCCTTCCTCCCGGAGCCCCAAAATCCCCGGGGGGGCGAGCCTCCCTCCGGTCGGCCACCCCCCGCAAAGCCCCAGTGTGCCAGGCGGCTCTCCCCTTCCCATCCGTGGGAAACAAAATGATGCAGGAGTTTGAGGCATGCAATAACAAACGATTGAGTGTGCGTCTTATTCCAAGGTTTCTGCATCTCTCCCCTGCAGCACGTTTCCATCGCCCAGTGAACAGCCATTGCATTCTTGAGCCGCATCTGTTCAATCAAGGAACGGTCTCAATACTCAACATCCGTGGTCCAGGGTCTTCCGGGTTCATGACCGCTGTTAGAATGTCTTTTCTACTCATCTCATCCCTTTGGACGAGCAGCCTTTTCTGCCAGGTTATGCAGCTTTTTTGCATCTTTGAAAAGGTTAACGCTTCTCAAGATTTTATGATTTAAGTGCCCTACAATTTGCATACATTTAATTTGCTGATTGAAGTTAATTAGTCTGATGAGTATGAATCAGCGCAGAGCAGTGCTCATATGAAAAGCTTTTTTGAGCATTTATCGAGGTGGGGAGACTCATATTTCTTTGCCGAGCTTGTCCATCAATGTGATATTATTTAAGGAGTGCACACAGGTCTGCATAGGTCATCGTATAACTGAATGAGACATTTTTGTTCATGGCTTGGTAGTTTTTCTATAGACCCTTGGTTTGATGCTGCAACACAAAATGACGGCGCATCCCTGAAGAATGTGTCGAGGAGCCCCTGGTTGACCCTCTCATTTCCCCCCATATATTCATAGGCCTTTTGTTGAATGTGGGCCTCTCGAAGGAGGCTTCCATGAGCCGCAGGGGCTTACGCTACAACTTACACCCTTGCTTAAGTCTGTGCAGAGCGCCGAGATATGGAAAAGGAGAGGACATGGAAGAGGGGGGCGGAAGAGAGGAGAGAAAAGAGTAGAGCTTAATTTGTGTCGGTGTTTGCAGGTGGTGGGTGTCCAAACTCATTTTTGGGACTGAGGTTTATGTTTCATCATCAGATTTCGACCCAGTTAAAGGCCAAAAGGGAAGATAAAAGGAGGAAGAATACAATGGGGGGGGGGGTGAGAAAGAGAGATAGCATGGTTGAAAAAGAACCAGAACGATTAAGCTAAAAAGACAGGAAGGGTGTTGGAAGAAAGATACATGAGGTTGGCCAAGACTAGGTAGCCTTGGTGCAACCCAGCAGTCAGCAGCACTGCTGCATATTACTGTGTGTGTATATGTATATATGCCATATATACGCCATATGAAGGTGAATGAAGGAGCCACACCCGACATGTAAATAATCCTTTTATTGAGTAGACTGCAGGGTACAAGTTATTTTCCTCACAGCTTACTTGCTTGCCAATTCGCCATTCTCGAGCACCTTCGTATGACATATTTCAGCCTGCTCTGGCCGGGAAGGCGCCCCACTGTGAATATGGCAGGTCCGCATCTGGGAAGTTAAGGCGCAAAGGAACGACGTGCCGTTTGGGTGAGACATGAACTTTGCAAGGTACAGCCTTTTGCCCAGACCGGTTTACCTACGTGATCCACTCGGATGTTTTATGATTTGTAACATTGGAAAAATTAACAGCGGCACCCGTAGATTTGGCAAAACTACTGAGACCATGATGCTTTGCCAGCATACGCCCAGTGGGGCGGGACTGTGAAATTAACAAACAAAACTGAGTGCGCACCTGTTCTGCTGTTTTACCGCCAAGCCAGTGAACAAGGGCAGACCCTAAAATGCGTATGGCGAATTGGCAAGCAACTAAGCTGTGAGGACAATGACTTGTACCCTGCAGCCTACCCGATAAAAGGATTACTTACACTTCGGGTGTGGCTCCTTTATTCTCGAGCACCTTCATATGGTATATAGTTTATATATATATATATATATATATATATATATATATATATATATATATATAAAATAAAACAAATTTCATAGGGCGCGCTGAAATGCCAAATGCGTTTCAGCGCACACAATGAAATTTGTTTTATTAATGTATTTATTTACATTACTTTGGTCGACTGTGAGCCCGAGTTTACTACTGCCCACCCTTCCCCTCACCCGCCTCACCGCCCCGCGGCACTCCCTCCACGAGCCGCTACTGCATATAACATCACTCATGAAATGGTCAGTGACATCACTGATGACCTCACTGATGACATCATCCACATAATCTCTGAAGTTTTAAAGTAAAAAAGCACTGAAATTCACAACTTGTAGTTATCTCTAGTAACTATAACTCGTGCACCTTCCATGCACCGTGTTGTCATCAATGATGACAGTGTAAATGTTGTAGTGATTTTATCAATGATGTTATCAACATGTCATGCGTGATGTAATATGTGGGGTATTTAGTTGTGCATGGCGAAGGGTGCGAGTTATAGTTACCTCAGGGCATGAGTTATGGTTACTACAGATAACTAGAACTGGGGAATTTCTTTGGTTTCTATTAGTTTCAAACGTTATGTTGTCACAGAAATTCTCACCTAAATATTGGCCCTGGGGGATGGAGTGCCTGTGGCCCCTGGTGGTTCGGGGAGATGGGTCAAGCGTCCCTCCCTCCTTTACAAATATCTTTTGGCCCCAGGGGATTGGGGGTCCCTGGGGCCACTATTTGCTGAAGGAGGCGGGTCACGAGCCCCCTCCCCAATTTTTTTTAAAAAGGCACCAGGGATGGGATACCAGGCTCTTAGCAGCTTGGAGTTGGGGGTGGGCGTATGACCCGCCCCCTAATAAACAAGCATTTGCAATGCAATTGGTCTCGCATTTACTCGAATGTGAGCTAATTGCATTGTAAAAGACAATGCTTTTTCTTTAGGTTTTGGGCTTAAAACATGAATAAAAGGCATTGTCATTTCCAATATTAATAGCTTAAACTCTCACAAATGCAAGACCAATTGCAAATGCTTTTTTTGGGAAGGTAAGGGGGTCATGTCTGTGTGTGATGATATGTAGTTTAGTGAAGGGTGCATTGTACCTCCCCTGGGTGCTCGTGGAAAGGCCTGCACTCAAAGGCCATTTGGGTGAAACCTTGACTAGAACAACAGTTAGACAGGATTTCTGGTGGCATTACATGGGCTCTCAGATTTCTAATTTGGTTATGAAATGCTCGCTCTGTGTCAATTCAGAGAAGTCCTTAAAATAATTCATACTGAAAATCAGATACTGTGTTGCCAGGGGCACCTTGGAAAACATATCTTTGGACTAACGTGGACCACATGTGAGACACACGGCCCTCGTCACTGAGCCATTATTGGCTCCAGGGACCCTATCCCCAGGAGCCTTTGTTTTTTTATTAAAGGGAGGGGGCATGGAGCCCCCTCCCTAAGCCAGTAAGGGCCCCAGGAACTCCACCCCAGGGCCTTTTTTTTATTATGGTGAGGAAGCAATGAGCCCCCTCACTATCTCCCCGAGCTACTGAGGGCCCAGGGATCCCATCCCAGGGGGAGTTTTTAAAATTAGGTGGAGAGGGCACATGTCCCCCTCCCTGAGTTAATTGTGGCCCTAGGGACCCCCCTCCTAAGTGGCCAAAAGGTATTTGTAAATTCAAGGGAGGGACGTGGCCCCTCTCTGAGCCATAAGGGCCCACGCACCTCCCTCCCCTTTACAATAGAGTGTCTATGGCATTGTCGGGCGCTCCAATAAAAGCTGCTCTCCACCTACACCAACTACCCATAGTGTGCTTTCTTTTTTGCACATATATGTGTGGGTGCACGTGGGCGCACGTGCAGTGCTTTAAATGGAAATATAGAAGTAAAGTGCAGGCACTCTCTATTTAGAGCACCTATTTACTCCTGAGAAGTACTGGTACTCATCCATTGTAATGTATTAAAGCAGTGCTGAGAAGTGCAGGTATTCTATCCTTCAAATGAAAGTGCAGATACTCCGTACTGGACAGTGCCTGCCCATTTAAAGCACTGCGAGGGTGTGTGTGCTCAATCTTTTCCAAGGGCATATGTTTCAGAGAAGACTTGAGCCTCATCATACCATTATAGGCTATCAATCGGCTTGAGAGTGGGGCAAGAATGCAACACAGAAACCCCTGAAAAGTGACTGAAAACTGACCACCTACCATTAGAAGAGTTAGTGGGGTGTGGGCAGGGTTAGCTCAGATCAGGCCTCAGTGGCCTTAATAAATAAGAAAACATTCTTAGCAGCAACAAAACATTATTTGAAAAAATACATACGGCTCACAAAAGCCTTGGACGTCATTTGTGGGGGGGGGGTCACCAGGGGTCGACCTCTGGCTTGCCCCTTGCAGCCCCTTGCACGGCTTTTGCAACCCCATGGCCTCAGATATAGCAATTTTTAAAATACAGTGGGTGAGAGTGTGAGTGTGCAAGAGAGAGTAAGTTTGTGAGCCTGTGTCTGTATGTTTGTGTGTGAGTGAAAGTGAGTGAGAGTCAGTTGCTGGTAGTGAGGGAGAGTCAGTGACAGGTAGTCAGTGAAAATAAGTAGGAATGAGTTGAGTGAGTTTGACTGAGTCAGAATGATTGATGATAAAAGTGAGTGGGCGTGAGTCAGAAAGTATGAGTGAGTGAGAGTTAGAGTGAATGTGAGTGAGAGTGAGTGTGAATGAAGGAGAATGAGTGAGAGTGTTTGAAAATAAGTGAGCGGTAGTGAAAAAGATAGTTAGTGCAAGTGAGTATGATTGCGCCAGAGAAAAATGAATGAGAGTGAGTAGGTGTAAATGCAAGACAGTGAGAATAAATTAGTGAAAGGGACAATGGCATGATGGAGTGTGAGTATCTCACTGTGAGAGAGTGAATGTAAGTGAACGTGAGTGAGAATGTGGTGTTATTTGCTTATAGAGGCACCCATGGGAAAATGCTGTTGCTGGTATACTAGAAGCAATTGCTAGAATGACAGGCACCTGTGAAAAAAACTGGTATTGGCATGTTGGAAGTAATTCTTGGCATAATGGGCACCCATGGAAAAATGCTATCACTGGCACATTTAAGGACATCTTTGGCATTGCGGGCTCCCACGGCAAAATGCTGAAGCTAGCTCACTGGGGATATTTCTTGGCATATAGGAGGAAAACCCTGGAATATGGAAGAGGGATTCCTATGGCAAAATACTGGCCGTGATGTACTAAAGATAATTTGAGATAAGAGTAACCCAATGTATGTGATGACATTAATTGCAAAATTCTAACACAGGGATAATGTAGGTATATTTTTGCATAAGGAGAACACCCATAACAAAATGCTGGCCATTGCACAATGAAGGTAATTTTTTGACATAAGGGGGTATCCACAGTAAATTCAAAACAATGGGGTGAACTCCTCGTGGGTGTCAGATTTCATCGGCTTGATGTACCTTAAAAGGCCTGTGTTTATTTTAGCAAATGCATGTGAAAGGGGTGCTTTTTAATACACTATTTGCCACATCTTTTCAAAAATGGCCTTGGTGGGAGAACCCACCCCTGAGCACACCTAGAAGAGGTCTGGCTCACTACAATTAAGGGTAAGTATTACATTCCACAAGTATCAAAGATCATGTAAGCACCCTAATATAGGTGGTTTCGAAAATAGTCATTTGCCTGTAGTGTTACACTAATCATGCAGCTATTACTGAACTTCAAAAGTGTCAATTATTCCGATGTCTTCGAGGTTAAGGTCATGTGATATCACTTCCTGGGGACATGTAGGGTCAAAGGTCATAGGAGGACACTTTCTGTGATGTCATCAAGGCCAAAGGGTGTGTGATATCACTTACACTACCCCTGGCATTTTGGTGAATCGACGCCCATGCCAAGACTTAATAGTTTTTCTTGGTGTTGCACTGGGTAGTGAAACTGGCTGTCTAGAGAGGCCTGGTGATATATTTCTGACACCAGATTCTAGGTATGACTTGTACTTGCAATTCCTCAGTGGTACACAATTTAAAGCAGATCTTCAAATTGCCTTCTGCCAGCTAAACTTTGCCTACTCCAACTCTGCAGCATTTTTGACAAAACAAAGATGAACAGGGAATTGAGACACATTGTCTGTTGCACGCCATATATTCCAAAACGCTAATGTCTATTATTCAGCCAGATTTATCAAATTGCAACCACAGCCTCCACCATAGGTGAGCTCAACAATTCTTCAGTCTAGAATGATACTAAAGGTCCCTCAAAATAGATTCAGATCACACCCATTCCATTGTCTTCATCCATCCGCTGATCATCAAGTAAAGCACTGGTATCTCCTCAAATAATCTTTAGAGTGTTACCTTTAATTATGGGCTGCTTCTACTAAGTAAATGCTTCAAAGGGAGAAATGGCTTTCTCTTGACTTGGATCACACTTCCAAATTTCAAGGCCTTTTATAGCATTATAACATCTTTAGTCGAAATTTCCTCCACTGCAGCTTATGTGTGTTTTCAAAGACAGCGTCTCCCTTTTGCTGTTAATCTGCATTGGTAGTTCTTATGAGCGTACTGGCTGCTACCTGCAGTACCGTGATGCATGTTATCATAATGTTATTTCATCTAGAAGAGCAAAACGAAAGCTGATGGAGCAGACTAAGGAAAGAACAAGATAAAGGTGGTGGTGCTTAGGGTACCAGGCAAGATCAGCACTGTATGAACCGACATGTCTTCGGGCCCTTCAGAAGCTTAAATGTTTATTGACTAATCTAAGCGTACACTGTTCCAGTAGGGTGTCGCCACGGCAGAGATGGTTTTGTCCCCATTACTGGGTAGTTCTAACCTGAGCAATAGTCATAGATTTATAGGCAGCCTCAGGAAAAAGTATAGTGAATTTCCATCCACTTTCATGCAATTTAACATGATTTTTGTATTTAGATATAAGTGGTGTTATCAGGGTTGGATTGGGATTAAAAATCGGCCCGGGCAGCTAAAAAAAAGTAGCCCACATTTCCATATGGCCTTTCCGCAAAACACTGCTTCGGCGAATTTTTAATAAAAAAGGGGGGGGGGGGCGTTAAAAAAAATGCACGGATTAGTTTACACTGGTGAAACACACCTGAAAACAAGTGAGGCCACTTTTGCTCAGGCCCACTGCCCCTGCTCAATATGCATACATTAATGGGCCTGCCCAGAGAGAGAAAGGGAGAGACACCTCCGCCCGTTGAGAAAGGGGAGGTAATGGACGCCCATCTGCCTCCAGAAAGGCCACTCAGGCACCCACTGGGCAGCTGGCGGTATTCGAACACAGACACCACCCAAAGCAGACCCCAGGCTGCCAAAAAAAGCAGCCCACAGCTGGAAGTCTGATACCGGCCTCACGGCCATGGCCCGAGTGCCAACGTTACCAATCCGACGCTGGGTGTTATCACATCAAGATACCTAGGGCTTTAAGTGGGATGAAAAAACAGGTGTCTCTTAAGGGGGCCTACCCGATGTAATTAGGGCGTGGCTTAAAACGTAAGCTAAAAATCTGTGCTTAGCATAGTGTGCCGCCCGAGAGGTAATTTGCTGCTTCTGTCATTGCATCCAGATATATGATAGAACAAACAACATTGTACCTACAGCAAGCCATAACGATTGGCTTTGTCAATGGTTGTTTAGTTTCACAAGCAACAACTATGGCTTCGTAGTATAGCATATTGAAAATGCTTTAGCTCTGAAATAATGAGACTATGAAAGACCTACAACGAGTCTCTTCGAAGTTAAATCAAAGACAGTCAAGGAAGGTACTGCTGCAGAATTGAGGTTTTTCTTCTCATCCCGAGGGTGCGATCAAAAATGGGGAGCACGATAGGGACCTGTCTCAGCACCTGCTTTTCAGAGCTGCCAGTGCGGAGCACCGGCAGGACCCGGCCCACTTTAAACCCTGAATATACCAAATCTCTGCATGAGAAATCTGTGACTTTAAGCACCAGTCCCTTTAAATGCGGATAAATATGTGGAAACAATTGCATATCACTCCCCATTTAATATTGAATTTGCTGTCGCAAATACCGGTTGAGGGACAGCAAATACTGAAATAGTGGTACTAGCGTGAATGGCCCAACGATTTCTAAATGAGGGCCATATACTCTCCACCTCTTTGCCATTTTACTGTCGGCTGTCAAAGGATGTTATTAAGAGCACCAACACATCCCCCCCCCCCCCCCGAAAAAATTATTTTATCTGTCATAATACATGAGAAAGTTTGCTGAGTTCATGCAATTAAACCACCCCAACATTTGTATCTTAAAATTAGCTCGTGAATCCCAAACATATCATACTTATACAATAAGTGATGCAGTGTTCCCTTAAAAGTCAAAATATGTTAATGAGCTTCTAACACAAGTAGAACAGTCATTTCAGGTATTGTTTGTTTTTAGTTATGTAATGTAGTTTAGTAAACAGCATAAGCATTCTGAGCTTAGAATCACCACACAAGCAAATGTAAAAGTTCCCTGCCTCATTCCCGCCTTCCCTCTAGAATATCCCCTGCCACAAACTCAATAGGTCAATCAGAAACCACCGCTTTCCCATGTAGAATATTTTATTACATCTTCTCCACATGCTGGGATGATATTGTGTAATCCTCTGCCACAGCAGTTGAAAAATCCGTAAACATTTGGTGGGCAGGTACATTTGGAAACTGAAAACCAGCGGTCCCCTGCTGCAGCATTTGTAATTTGGCTCAAAAGCATATTGTGCATATTTTATCATTCTTCTAACACAAGAAAAAAACTGCCCATACAAAAATAAAATCCAAGTTCAGTGTATAAAAATATAAATATGTCTATGTCTCCAGGGGCAGTCATTCAATCAAGAGGATGATTTCACTTTAGATGACAAGGCCTGTTTGAAGCGTCGTTTGAGGTCCTGCATGTTGGGAGACTTTGGTCGCGATATGACAGATGTCCTTCTCTTCTCACCGTTGCCGCCATTTTGTAGTTTACTGACCTCTTTACACAGATGCTGAAAAACATCACTGACATCCTGACAGTTTTCACTGGTGGAAATTTCCAGAAACAAGGTGCCCAGGTCTTGCGCCAGCTGCAGGCCTTCCTCCGTCTGCACCTGCCGCGCGTGGACAAGGTCCCCTTTATTGGCGACTATAATAACTGGGCACTTGGCATCAGGGTGCATCTTCCGGATGTGCTGGTAGAGAGGCCGAATGGATTGGTAGCTGCTATAGTCTGTGATAGAGTAAACGAGAAGAAAGCCGTCAGCCCACTGCACACACCTGGAAATTAAGTCCCCGTCTTGCGTGAAGTCCTCTTGCGCCTGTGAAAAAATAAGGTAATTAAAACACATAAGACTGGATACCAACAGGCCTTTCTAGAACAGATACAAGAAAAACAAAAAACAACACAATCGTCCTAGGATAAAGTGTGCCATTGTTTCAAATCTGCAGCTAGCTCTGAATAACAGCTAATCGCACTTTTTCTACACAAAGGGCCATATGTATCAACATTCTGTTTTGCGATTCCTAAATAGCGATTTTTAAGGAATCGCTATTTAGAAATCGCAAAATGGTATGTATGTAGAAATCAGCTTCTTTTTAGCGATTTCTTAGAATTCCTTAACTGCGATTAGCAAATTGCTAATCGCAATTAAGGAATAATTTCCCATTCATTTCTATGGGCCAGGAGGCCCATAGGAATGAAGGGGAAATGTGCGATTAGCAATTAGCTAATCGCAAATTGTGCATATTTTCAAGGGTGCAGGGGTGTCCAAAGGACACCCTGCTGCACCCCTGAAAATGACATGTGTGCGCATATGGCGCACATACATGCCCTAAGGGCATGTATGAGCGTCACATGGCACCTTTTGTTTTTAAAAAAAATATTTTTTAAAGGAATCGCAACTTACCACCAACTTGAAGTTGGTGGTAATTTGCGATTCCTTAGGGACAATTAGCAATATTTGTTTGCATCATACATTGCTTTTAAGAAATCGCAAATTTTGTGATTCCCTAAATGCAATCGCAAAATAAGGAATAGCAAATTGTGCGGTTCCTTATTTTGCACCACATTTGTTTAATACATACCATATTGAGTATTCGCATTCGCAAAAGCCGAAATTCTGCGAATTTCGGCCTTTGCGAATGCGAATTTCAATGATACATATGGCCCAAAGATCCCTGTTCCTGAGCTAAGTGCCTTGCTACACATAGGGCCTCGAACTCCTAAAAAACGGCAAAGCAAGCAGTCAAGCACTGTGCAACTCACTAACTGTGGAAGAGGTGTGGCGCCGCGGCCAGGGCGACTGACGCTGGAATCTGGGGACCACGGTTCGATCCCCGGCTCCGGCGGCAGGTCAGCCCAGCACCATGTGACTCTGGGCAATAGCTCGCTTAATCTTCCCGACGGCCCCCCAGCGCCTAGAGACCCTTACGGGTGATTGTGCGCTTTACAAATGTGGACTTTACTGTACTGTAGTTCTCAATTTAGAACGAAGCCCGACCAATGTACTGGGGGCCAAACTATAAAATGGTCAGAATACAAGCAAACGTCTTCTTTATTGCGAACGTAAGCATTATTGCTTATAAATGCAGACATGTTGCTCGCTGATTCTCCTCTATAAGTCTTTCACTTTACTTTCTAAAAGCCCTGTCCAGTAATACAAGCAAGCTTTTCTTTTTTAAGTGCTACTTTTTGAATGAAATAGGGCTCCCTGTGCAACATGATAATTATATGATGTATATTGGCATGTTTAATAGAGAATACATGCCCGATCAAAGCTCCACGTTCCTAATCTTTGGGTCAGGGGCATAGCTTTCAATGGTGCAGCAGATTCAGTGGCACCGGGGTCCATGAATATAAAGCCTCACCCCCCTCACCCCCCCGAATCCCAATTATGAATGGTTTTACTGCTTATTATGGTTAAAGAGGGCCCATGGCACCCTTGCTACACCGCTGTCGGACGTGGATTTTATCATAGAGCACAACTTAACATCCTCACCGTTGAGCCTTGATGCACTGTGCTTCTTGCTTAAACCATCAAAACTAGAAGCGCACAGATATTTATTTTAATGGGTGAGGTTTTGCAAAGCATGTGCTTTTCTGGCTTTGCAAAGTTTTCAAAGATTCCTGTTATCCTTCTCCTTCAAGCACACAAACGTCTGTGCAATACAAGATAATAATCAGTTGAATTGATTCCAGCCAAGACTGAAAATCTATGTTGACTTCTCTCTGCAAGTTGTTCTTTGGCAGAGATTTTCATTGCACAGTAGCAAATATATGCAAACTTTTTCTCTCAAAGTTTTCTTTTTGCGACATACGTTTTGAAAAAGACCAAATTGTCACACAAATGTAGCAAATTGTCATACTTTGCAACATTCGAAAAGTTTACAGAGAACTTTGGGACGGTTATAAAACGGAAAAAAATGAAAGTTCACAGCATCACCCACGCACACCCCATTTCCCAACCTTTCAACCAGATTGCAGAATGTTCTTTTACTTTATTAGGAATGGTGCATTTTTCACATATTTTTACACATTCGGTTGAGGACGCTGGCACTGGAAGAGTAAAGTGGAAAGTTTGTGCTCATGTTCCTGAATCCTAAAGATGCCACTAGGCATCTTTAGAGCTAGTCTTTTAAAAAACACACAGTGAGCAAGAAAGGGCCTCCTTTTCCTGTGACACCAACACTAAGGATCCTGAATCAGGCTGCCAGCCAGGTACTTTCATAATCATAACATTCACCATTTGTACAGCCCAACACAATCTTAACCGCCTCTTGTAGCTTGATAGGTATAATTCAAGCATCTATGTTTTATCAACATTAGTAGGACGATAGGCTATCTGAGGCCTGCAGGTTCGAAGGATTTTTTTGCAGCAAACACCCTCTAGCCTATTTTGAAGACTGATGATGACAATAGGCTGGAATGCGGAACAGTTTCTACATGGAACATTTTGCACAAAGGCCCCTTAGAGCCACAGAAATACTATTTGCAGCCCCACCCTTGGTGTATTTGCTGATAGGGTTCCTTTACCTGAGCACAGCCTGGCGTGTCCTGGATCTGCAAAGAGAGCTGCTCCCCCTCCACGTGAACGAGCCTGGAGTACAGGTTACCTGCGGAAACAAGCCCACAAGAGTTAATTGCTTGCTTTAAGAGGAACTCACTACACAGCCTCTGCCCACTACGAGAGAGCACAAATGAATATCTCACCTGTATTGGACTCATAATCCCCAATGAACCGCCTGGTCAGGAAGCGCACGATCATAGCTGCGGAGAAAGAAGACTAGGTTACAACAGGAAGCAAATCCAGTCAAGTACTACACAGTAGGACCAAATATCCGAGATCCATCAAATCACAGATGAAAACTGAAGTATTGAGACTGGCTTTCAACTGAACAGTTTGAGTGGTCGAGAATGAATGTCATCAAACACACATATACATATATATATATATATATATCTTTGCTTCCAAGTGTTGCCAGGTCGCGCACTCTTAACACGGGTGCTTGTGCGCGGGTGACAGCACCCCGCTATAATCCAAGCTTCCTCTTTCTCACCTTCCAAGAAAGCACAGCACTCGCAGGAGGAGGGTATAGATTCTTTATTACTCCCTCAGAGAACCAGACGCGTTTCGGCTACTGCCTTAGTCTTTGGTATATATGCAAGACACTAAGGGATGGTACACATGCAAGTCCTTCACTGGCACAATCAAAGCTACGGGTATATAGAATGCTCGCAACAGGCACCCGTACCTCGTCCCCCTTAAAGACCACCCAAATGACCATGCAGGCAACTTTTGACATATGCTCTACACAGTGAGAGATAGGGGTTCAATGTTTTAAGTAATGTGGGGTGCAGGGTGGGGGCGATTCAGGATGCATACAATTTGAAGGTGATAGGCGAGTGAGAGAAAACTGTTTGGGGGGGCTTATCCATGACCTGGGGAGTTGTGAAGGCCTTATCGATGATTGACAGTAGTTTGTTTCACAGCTCCCAACACTTCTTCTGGAAAGAAGCTTTTAATATAAACACCGTAAAGAGTTTTATTACTCTCTGTAACTAGGGTCAGACTGTGCTCCCAGGCATTTCAGTGGGTAAAGGGAACGTAGGTCTTAAGAAACAAAAAGGGATCTGTTAGAAGACACTTAAATGCAAGTGCCATATCGTTTTCAGGTTGTGAGCACGGTCGGACATGAACCCGAAATCAACCCTGGCAAAATGTTCAAACCCGCCTCACACTGGAAGGGTCAACGACTAGAATGGTGTCATAAAGTCTTTCATGGGTGGGTCGTGGCAGCCCAATTTGCTCTAAAAGCATCCAGGGAGCTTACAGCCGCTCACTGACAGAATGGACAGTCTAGACGTGGTTGTGAGGAGGCCCTAAAGAGATACGCACACATGCATGGAGCGGTGACAACATACTTATGGAACACAAGAAGCAGAGAGGGTATCGGTCATCTGACTGGAGTGGAACTAATGGGTAAGAAATCTGAAAAGTTCTCTATTAAGCAAATACACGTTTGCTGCAGTATGTCAAATTTGTGTTGGCAGGCCTGACTATAATTGAAAACTCCCAAGTGGAAGATTTCTTCATTTGCTTTTGACCTCCTTTTGTTGGATTCCGTTTTTTTCTCCCACGTGCGCAGGGAAGGGGGCCAAGTGATGCATCAAACGTCAGCTTTGTTTAAAGTTTGTAATACACAAAAGAAATAATTTGGAAGTGACTAAAACTTTTATGGGACTAACAAAAAATACGATACAGATGTTATAGAAACACTCTAAGAGCAGCCTGGGTGCGAGTTATATACTCGCCAGCTCTAGAGAATCGATAACAGGAAGACAATGCATTGGAAAGAGAGATAATTTAGTCGCCAATGACTGAAATGATGGATATTTTGGGGGCAGAAAACGTAGACTACCATGCATGCCTAACACAGACCTCTTTAATACGAGAGTTATGAGTTTGCGTGCGTGCAAAAACCAGGCGAACAAGTGTGGTGGAAGGGGCTGATGGATAACCGTGTGCAGCCCCGCCGCCTTCGGGGACACCCCAGGGGCTGCAGCCAGCCGGCGACCCGCGCCTCCTCGGCTCACTCACCGGTCTTTCCCACGCTGTTGCCTCCCAGGACCGTGAGTTTAATGTCCCTGGTGCTGATGAAGTAATCCGCAGACTCGGCGATCGGGGCGAGAAGAAAGTTGCTGGACATGTTCGGCAGACGCATGTGGAAGAAGAGGAAAGAGCTGATGCCAGGGCAAACCTAGACAGGACCAGGCATAGACCAGAGGGATGGCCAGCAGCGTCCCGGGATCCCTCGCCGCGCGCTGAATAACAGGTACCCGCAGAGCAGCCTCGCGCGGTGCTCCTTCCACGCCTCGCTCCAGCTGCCGCTGGGACTCGCGCGGGGAGTTTTATAAAGGCTGCGCCACAACAGCCGCTCTGGAGCCACCCCCGTCGGTCCATGAAAGGCAGTGAGAGGAGGAGGCAGGCGGCTGTCACAGTGCACGCACAGGGCCGCCGAGGAGTGACGCTCGGCGTCACCCACCCCGACGCACGCACCGCTGCCATCACGGACCCTGCCGCACTGCCTGATGAGCATGAGAGGGGCGTGCCCAGGGAGACCCCAGGGAGACTAGAGATAGAGAGAGGCATCTTCGGGGTGAGGAAAGGACAACACCTAGCCAGGAGAGAGGTGCATCCCCGGATAGACAAGGGAGGGAGGCAGGCATTCCTGGGGAGATGCAGTCCCTGTGTATCCCTGAGTGCTTCATGCTTATGCACCTATAACCCCTCTCAGACCTGCGAGTGCCCCCTGCCCCCTCCCCCAGGCCAACCCGAGCACCCTTCTTTCCTTCAAGTACACTGGAGAACAACTTTTGGTGCAAGAGGTCGCAGCTTTTTCACATCTTGCATAAAACATGGCTCTTCATAAAAACACTTTCAATGGTTATTTGTAATCATAAAGCATAATTGGTGAATATTTCACCAATCCTTGTCCCCAACTAATCTCTTTGACAGCATGTCTTGGTGTAGATCTGTGCAATGGCCCCTTAGCAGGTGTCTAGTGTTTCTTTCTCTTTTGCACATGTCGCCCTAAATGGGAAGGGTATGCCCAAACGTGGGTCCCGTGCTCGTTACACCACTGGATTCAAGCTAGCCTAGCTGACGAAGGGTGATGCCCTGAGACCGGTCCCAGGATGCTTGGTTCCGGTCCAGGGAGGACCTGACTTGGCCGTTCGGGCTGATCTGTTCCCACAAGGAACAGGGTCAAGACTGATTTGCATATGGCTGGGCCCAAACTGGGGTGGGTGTGGTGAGCAAGAGAATGATGGATTTAACCCAGATCTTTGTGACTAGGGGTGAATGTTTACATTGTCCAGCATTCCGTCCATCAATTGTTTCTTTTGCATACGCGGCTTCTAGGCTTCCCTTGCCACAGAGATTTGTGGGTGGCCGTCATGTCCAGTCCAGGCTGTAAGTGCTGTGTTCATATGAACCTGACCCTTGCTGACCAATCTCCTGCTCCCAGAGCCCCTTCTGTGAGGCATCCCAAGGACACTGTTTGAGGGAGTCTTTCTGCTGGGCTACTGTTCTTTTGTGGCTGTCTTTGTGTCCTGCCTCCACTGCCCCTTCTCCCAATTCACCTGCCGCTGCGATGCCCGCAATCCGGTTTGAGTGGGTGGGCTCAATTGAGAAGAGGGTCCTCATGCCCTCGCTTATGACCTCTTTAGCCTCCACGCTCCTGCTACCTCATTGGGTGATTTAAAGCATGCACGGCCGCACGGCCAACTGCAAGTCTGCATTTTTGCAGGGTTTTTCTCCCACTACTGCTGGCCCCTTTCAGCACCGGCCCCCTTTGGTCAGTCTTCCAATTCCATACTCGTGACCAAATCCATGGTTATTGGCAGTTCAGGTTTATAAATAAGCAAATCATTCACTTTTTCTGAGAGCTGTGCATTTGTACATGGAACTGGCACAATTTAATATCATTTTTACGTCTTTATCTACATTAAAACTCCCGCCCAGCATATTTCAAGTTAGAATTAGTGCTTTTTTATGTCTCTCCTGACTCTGATTCACAGAATGCACTGTCCGTTGATAGACATATTGTTATCTACAATGGGTGTAGGGCCCGCCTATTGCTTACACCTGGTTTGCTTCATGGTCACTTGTTTACTTGCTTCTTATTCATCAGCTGTATTAGGCTTCCCCGTTTTATGTTTGTCCCGCCACTGCAGCATGGGTGTATTACTATATCCTTCCACCAAGGATACTCTCTAGGATGAGCAAGCTGCACTACGCCTCGTGCACCGACATCCAGAGAGGTGCAGGATCTGCCTTTAGTAGTCTCTTCTGACCTGGGCTCAAAGAAATGGGTTTTCAAATACTGTTTCTGAATGCTGATGGCACAGTGCCTGTATTTTGTGATATTTTTCCTTTTCATAGCACTCCTTAATCTTGCCCCCGTCATCTTCCTCCTACTCGTCCCAAATCTTCAACACACGATAGGAAGGAGGCGCCAAACTTGGATTCACCCAGGGTGCTATCTGAGCAAAGGTCAGCACTGGCTACCACTGCTCTTTTTCAGGTGCTACCTTTTTTTCTTTTCGTTTAAACAGTGTACGAGAGAGCATGTCTCTCGTTTTTGTCCTTCTCTCCTCCCTCTTTGCACTCCCAGTTCTTCTCTCTTGCATGAGCGCTTTCTCCCTCCATGTTGCTTCTGCCACACCTGCTTTAAAAAAGAACTCTTGTGTTTGTTTTATGTTAGTTGCTGATCCCACTAAAGTTTGTAACTAAAAAGAAAAAAGGCAGTTGCGTAATTTCGTAGGCGGACACATGTGTGATGCATATGACCGCAAAATGACATGG
The DNA here is from genome assembly GCF_964261635.1 of Lissotriton helveticus. Classification (NCBI taxonomy): domain Eukaryota; kingdom Metazoa; phylum Chordata; class Amphibia; order Caudata; family Salamandridae; genus Lissotriton; species Lissotriton helveticus. The sequence continues at coordinate 337,546,433 of NC_136069.1, read as the reverse complement.
CTGGTGCTTCAAAAGCTTTCTTTTTATTCTTTAGCCATGGGCACAGTACCGGGGATGCTGTGCCACATGGCTAAAGCCATAGGCAAAGCCAATAGTTCCCAAAGGAGAGACCTATTAACTTTGCAAATGCTTGTTTTCCCTTTGTCATCACAGTGGCACTCTTTCCAAACATTCAATGTTGGGTGGCCGACGTTTCCTACAGTGGCGGCTGGTGACATTTGTAAGTGGTGAGGCGTACAGTTTGTCGTGGAGTGCACCATGGCTAGCGAGAATAGTGAGCCCGAGCGACTTACAGTGGGTCTCCCCCAGGAAAAGTTTGAAAAAAGAGTGGGCAAATGGCGTATTTTCAAGCAATTTGGAGAAATCAAGGTTTAATAAAGCAATTGTGAAAGTGCAGTTATTACATTAATAAAGAGATGTCATATAATAACATGGGTAGCCGCTTATTAAGTACAACCACAGAGCTTCATAACAGACTTCAAGCTAAAAATGATGAGTACCTCACAGTAATTTTTAACAAAGTAAGCAGGTCACAAACTAGCAGCATTCAATAAATGTTAAGATTAACGTATTCAGTGCATGTATAATCATGTGTAGGTGCACCATTGTGTCTATGCATCCTTGCACATATAAATATACGTATTTGTCTGTGAGTGAGGCATTGTGGATGTTTTACTTGTGTGCCTGTGCGCTTTTAGTTCTAGTGTGCACACACCTTTAAGAAGCATAAACGCTGGTTGCTAATGCTCATAGTTTCAGAAACCTTTCTATCTTCTTGATAGGTTTCTGAAGCTAAGAGCTTTGGCACGCAGACGCAGTGTGTATATTCTCCCCCTGGTTTAAATTACAGGCATGTTATGTATAAGGTAAATTAAAAGTATTTCGCTAGCAACCAAGGAAGCAAAAACGTTAAAAGAAAAGTTTTTCAAATTCTAATAATAATTAAAGTTCAGAATCTCAGAACATTCCTCCAAACAGTGAATGACGCTTCAAGGTGTGCCCAATCTCTTCATTTCTAAATGATGCTACTTTATGCAAAGGACTGGTCGGTCAGGCCATTGTCATGTATTTGAAAGTTACAATATTTGGGTACAATCCATATATTCAGAAATGTGCACAGATCAATTTACTTACCAAAGGCACAATATACATGTGTCTGCTGTGCTAAACATCCAAGTCAAATGCCATTGTCTCAATGTTTGCCTTTCAAACCTGCACTTTGAAGAGGCTGCCCTGGCCACAAACTCAAAAACATATTTTCTTGCGAGGCAACTGAGAAAAAAACGTATTTCCATATTGTGAGTTACATAGTACAAAAGCAATCGAGTAAGATTATTATTATTTATTTTTTTGCAGAGTTTTATATAGCGCGAACTAGACCCGAACCGAATCAGGTATCAGAGCACTTTACTTATTTTTCCAGTTAGTTACATGAGGACACTTTCATTTTAGGCACGGGGAGATTAAGTGATTTGCCCAGAATCACAGGAGGTTTTTGGCGTCGTTACCGAGACTCGAACCCAGTTCCCCAGGTCCGAGGTCGAGCGCCCTAGCCGTTAGGCCAACTCCTCTCTTTACAATCATTACTAGGCATTCATACCATGCACTTGTTTTTATGGTTGTCGGTTGGTCACTTCAGATGTACCTGCAGAAACGCCGGCAGTGGCTGCAGAAGCAACTATCCAGAAAACGTTACAAGGTACGAATGAACAACGTAAAGGCATGTTACCAGTAGATTTTTGTACTGCAACATAGATGATTCGGCATAAGGGCGTCCCACGTTGTCTATCCAATGTCTTAATACATCGTTCGGACATGACAACCTAAATGCCCATCCCCCTTGTACTCTGGGAATGTTCAAAGATCATTTCTATGACGGCTGCAAAAAGCTATGCGGCGTGAGTACTAGTTCAAAGGCCACCACGCCAGGTTGGGCTGAGTTGTAGGGATAAAGGAACCCACGGTGAACAGAAGTGGGCCAGCAATTATGCGGGCAAATGTTTATTCAGCACACGAGCGAGTGCGAGTAAGATTTACATTATAAAAGCAATTGAACTCCGATATCACTTGGGGTCGGGGAGGGAAGAAGACACACAGTGGACTGGGGCTGGCTGCTGAGCTGACACAGACACACTACATGCCTAGTAGTTTATCATGCGACTGCGATGATGACGACGCACAATACAACTAAGCAGCCTAGAACTGGCAGGCCAAGTCCAACCCAAGCAGCAACGCAATCACCACAAATTTCAATCGGAGTCACGGTGTACTGTACTTACGGAGTCCGTCTCTGAAATAAATCCTGTCTGCGCGATGTCGGATTCATCGCTCCACTGTGATCGGAGAGATTATTCCAGGCTGGATTATTCAACTAGCAGAGATTATCCTATTGGAAGTTGTGTGGGAACTGCGGGAGTCCTCGCATCCGGTTCAGGAGGCCGGCCACGAGGTCATGGAGCACGCCAGAGCGCGGTGACGTCCCCACAGCGGCCAACGCTAAAGAGCAGGGCTGGGCTAATACTGCCCATAATGAGACCCGGCTCCCCCGGGTCTCTACCTGTGTGAGTGCTAGGGGAGGAGGAGGAGGAGGGAAGGGTCTACTGCGTGTGTGCGCATGCGTGGGCAAGTCATAAAAATGACTTGTCCTAAATGCGCACACTGCTGCTGCCCTCCCTGCCACGCTCTCAGGGTCACACGCTGCCAGCCTGCCAGGCCCGCCCCCACACCCTTCCGCGATCGCGATGACGTCACTATTGTGACTCCGACCGACCTCCAATCATTATTCTGTCGGCAGTGTCGGGCTATTGTTGTATTGTGCACTGCGCTCATAATTTTACTTTTTGGTGCGTGCACGAATGCGCAGTGTGACAGTGACGGTCGTCCATGGCTGGTAGGGCAACGCCCCAACGCCCCCAATGGACGAACCGCCACTGGTTTCCTATTGTTGCAAGGACTGGACTAGTTAAAAGGCAGGATGGCATGGCATAGTAATATTAATTCCTTTGTTGTCATAGTTTACACGTGGCACATCTTCAGGCGTATAACAACACATTATAGCCAGGGCCACTGGAATTACACGGCGGGGGAGCACCAAATTATGCTGCAGGTTGACTAAATTATGCAGTAAAATAAGGCAAATTACGCAGCAGAATGTGGTAAAAAATATATAGTATTGCTTCATTATTTTGGAATTTTTACACATGGTAATACTGTCTGGGCAAAGATTCCACCTCATTAGTACCAGTTTAACAATCAAATACAGAAATAAGCAAATGGAAGGTGAACAGGTAACCTTTCTAAATGGCATTCTACTACGCACAAACGGGTTGCTACCTTTTTAGTAACTTTTGATCCACTTGAGCTAAAGACAAATTTTTTTATTAACTAGGGCAGATTATGCACAAGATGATCGATTATGTTGCAAATGTGGCAAATCTATAATTATAAGAAAAAGCTGTTGCAGCAGAATCACATAATGCTAGTAGCCCTGATTATGGCTATTTACCTGGCTAGCTACGCTACCTAAAATATGATTTGCTTAGGCTGAGCTATAGACAACCATCCTTAGCAGGATCAAACTTGCTCTACTTTCACACTAAGCAACAGAAACTATTAGTAAACTAGCTAGTTAACAGATTTCTACTAACCATACACAGCCTCACAACAGTACACAACTGTTCCATGGAAATCTCAGAAAGTGGTACCCAGATTAAGAAAACATCACTTTGCCGTACTAACAGTAGAAGGAATTTCATATATGCGTATTAAGACAACATAACATAGCAGGCACATTTTACGGTATGGGTGGCTGAAAGAAGAGTGATGTATACTTTTTTCTCCCCTGAGAACTATTTTTCACTCAATAAAGGCATTCCTTTTTTTCACAATTATTATCTGTCTTCCATCACATTAACACTATTATTTTGCATGGCTTCACTGCTGCAAGTGCACAGACAAGGATTACTATAAAAAAACTGCTTTATTTTCACACACATTTTGTGCATTGCCTAGAAAACTGTTTGCATCAACTTCATAACTCCTTTTTAAAAACCAACTACAGGAACATGTCAACATAGGGGACACGTTATTTCCCTCAGTGAAGGAAAACAAGTGCAATTTTCAACATCATAAGCACCAAATAGATGTTTTTCATTTTTCATTCATTCAACTGTTCATCCATCACTGTGTGCATTTATGAGTTCACACCCATCCGTCCATTCATTCATGTACCCGTCCACATTCATGAATCCACCCATACACTGGCCTACACAATCCTGCATTCATCTATCCACCTTTGTGGCAATGTGACGATTTTCAATCTTGACAGGTTGAGAACTTGTAGTGTACTTCCACAGCTCCTCTGTCATGGATCAATGAATGAATCAGGTAGTGGAATTTCCCAAACCTATTCCATGGAGAGGGAAGGTGGCACTAGAAGTCTATAGCATCAATATTTTAACATTCCACATACACGATTGAGAGACATTTCTGTCATGCACGACTAAAAGGATTTCCTGTTACAAGAAATCAGAGAAATTCTGCCTACACAAAAATAACACATTCATAAATAAAAGGCAGCACTTAGGCTCCAGAGTTTCATCACTGGCAAATATATTAAAAACATTCCCCAAAAACATAGTTGAGTGTCATTCCTGATATAGATTGTTGATAATCATTCCCGACACACAAGACTAAGAGGAATTCCTCTCACAGAAATGAGACATCGCTCACACAAATGAAAGAAAGACCGCTCTTTCATGCTTAGCATCATACACCAAAAGCAATAATGAAAACACTCCCACATGCTTAGTTGAGAAGCGACCCTCACAGCCATGGATGCGAATCATTCCTCACAAAAATTGTTGAGAACAGTTTCCCCGACATATGTTGAGAAGCACTCCTCCAACACATGATTGACAGGGGAAACGGCCACTACAACGAGGCCGTTTCAACGAAAACCATAACCACGCATGCATTACAACGCATGCGTGGTTACAACGACTGCCTTTACCACGCATACTTTTACTACGATGTACGTAGTAAAGGCATGTGTGGTAAAGGGTAAAAATAAAAAAGGGGGGCTTGGGGGGGCTTGCCCCCCCCAAAAATAAACCACTAACCTTTAGAGGAGATGTGCAGGAAATCGGCGGCGCAGAAGAAGGAAACAGCCGTTTTTTTATTTTTTATTTATGACGTCACCACGGAAAAAACGTGGAGAAGGAAAAGCGTGAATATAGTATTCCGTTGTAACGCATGCGTGGTAAAGGCATGCGTTACAACGGAGTTCGTTGTAAGATCATACAACCGATTGACAGTTGCCCCTTTGAAAACAATATTTAGGAGCTACATTTTATATCCATAGTTGAGTGGCGTTATCATTTTACAAGGCACTTCAATTCAATTCAATTCAAGAATCTTTATTCGGTGATTAGAAAACACCATAAAAGCACATTTACATATACACAGGTAAGCGATAAAAAAACATTAAATACTAGTTAGGATCCTTGTACATAATTAATACAATAAAAAAAAAATGCCGACATAAGGGCCATGAGAATAAAAAATCACAAATCTTTCATTCCTCTCCCCTCGTCATCCTTAAACGGATTGCAACTTTGATAAAGTTCAAGATACTACACAAAGTTAAAGGGTCAGAGGCTTTTAACAGGAAGACTAAGGCATCCCTGGCGTGTTCCAATTGGGCTTTTTTTAAAATATTTACAAGGAATCTACGCCTAGGCATGGAAAAATAGGGACAAAGCAAGACAAAATGAAGGGAATCCTGCGGAGACCGATTGTCGCAGCCGCAGGGACCCTTCTGCTCAATTGATGCGGTAAACCCGGCAGGTATAGCCAACATGAAGGGAAGCAGATTCAGTCTGAGACGGCACTTAAGAAATCTGTCCTGTGCATTATGCAAAAGAAATAAGTAAGGCTCCATACCCTCCACGCTCTTTACCAAACTGTGGGCCCTTACAGTCTTTTTCACTCCTTCAGCAGCAGCTCGACGTTGGGTTTCTCGCTCCAGAAAAACTTCCCCTACTTGCTTCTTGTGCTGTGCTGAGATAGTAGCGGGGTTCGTGAAGAGATTCCCCAACCCTAAATCCTCCAGGGTGTTTTTCACGTATTTGAGCCAGGGGATGCGCATACAATGGGTCCTACCTAGGCAGTCCAATAGAATTTCTCTGCTTAGATGCGCGTCTGGGTTAATCCATATTTTTAGCCAGGCCACGATTGGCCTAAGTTTTAACAGATCTTCCAAATATGGCCTCCCTAGCTCCCTGTGGGCTATGAGACCAGCAGTGCTGGATGGCGCCCTCAGGATTGCTTTCAAATACCTGTTTTCTTCCTGTTGGATTCTGGTTGTGTTCACGAACCCCCAAACTTCTGCCCCATAGATTACTTTGGAGCATGTTATGGAGCCGTACAAATTCATCACCTGTTCCGGACTCCATCTGCCCACCCTCCTGCCATATCCAGCTATCGCCCCGTTAGAGGCAATCATTTTAGTACAACGTTCCGCTACCAAGGAGGTAAATTGCAGAGCACCGTCAAAGGTTACCCCGAGGTAGGAGAACGTCTTAACCTGCTCCAAACTGTGGGAACCTATTGTGTAAATAAATTTGGAGGAAGGTTTTTTACCGGCCAGGAGTACATATGATTTACCTAGGTTGACAGATAGGTCCAGATTGCTCATGAACTCAGCAAACCCCTCAATCAGGGTTTGTAGGCTTCGGGGTGTTCTTGCCAGTAAGACCGCATCATCTGCGTAAAGCAGGACGGGGATATACCGCGGCCCAACCCTTGGACAATCTGCCTTTAAGCCCAGAAGGAACTGCTCCAGGTTATTGATATAAAGGGAGAACAAAAAAGGGGCAAGTATACAGCCTTGTCTGACTCCACTCCTACATGGAAAGGAGTCAGACAGTCCTCCCTCCCTGTTAAATCTAACCTTGGCCATGGTGTCACTGTGCAGTTCCCTCAATATAGTGATTAGGCCACTCTCTATCCCCATGCCTGACATCATATCCCACAACTTTCCTCTGTTGACGTGATCGAATGCTGCTGCCAAATCCATGAATCCCATATAGATGGGTTCGTCACTGGCCAGGGTGTATTTGGCAGTCAGCATGTATAGGTTCAGGCACTGGTCACTAGTGGACCTCCCTGTCCTAAACCCATATTGGGTGTCCGAGAAGATGTTGTTCTCTTCGGTCCACTCGGACAATCTATTCAGAATTGCCCTTCCCAAAAGTTTAGCCGATACATCAATCAGGGAAATGGGCCGATAGCACTTAGGGTCGTCCCTATTGCCCTTTTTAAAAATTGGCACAATAATCGCTTTAGACCAGGATGATGGGAGCCCACAGGTAATAGCAGTATTTAAGACCCTGGTCATCAAAGGGGCCCATAAATCTATATTACTAAGGAACAGATCAGGAGGAATTCCATCCGGGCCCGGGGCTTTATTTTTAGTTAAACCCTCCATCCCTGCCGTAATCTCCTTAAGAGAGAATGCTACCAGGGGGACCTGTCTTGGGGATACCGGTGGCTCCACGTGGGTGCCAGTCTCATAATTATATAAACCCCTAAAGTGGGTGACCCATTGCTCCGGGAGAATATTAGCCCCTATCTCCGGGGAATCATTTTCTAAAAAGGTCGGTTTATTAATGATTCTCCAAAAACCCGCTAGGTCTTTTCTTTCCCCTGCCTCTCTTAGGTCTGCCCATGCTTCTGCCTGTAGGGCAAGATTCCTCCTTTTAGTCTCTTTTTTATACTTTTCTCTACTGACCCTAATAATCTGTGGGTCCCGTGGTTTCGTCTTGAGGGAGCATTTCAGTTCCCTCAGTGCCTTAGAACAATCTCTGTCAAACCAACGGGGATTTACCTGGTTACGTATGGGCGCGCTAGACCTTAATAATTCATCAATCAAGTTAGCAATGTGATCAAACGCTTCCAATACCCTTGGTCCCTGTATTTCCAAATCTAAACAGTCATTAATGGCCAATAGGCCCTTGTCGCCCAAAGTTTTATAAAACTGTGCCCCATCAATTTTAGACCATTTCAATCTCCTGCCTTGGTCAGTGACCCTCTCCTCAATTAAACAATGAGATTTAATTCCAGTGCCCGCCTTGTAAGAAAGCGTTAAAATAAGCGGGTTATGGTCACTAAAACTGCTCCACTCTATCCCTACACTGATTATTTTGTTGATCAGAGATCTCGAGACCAAGATGTAATCTATAATAGATGCACAGCCCCTGCCCTTGAAAGTTGGTGGGAATGTACCATCCGACTGTGGGTCTATCATGTTAATTGTGTGCTCTAGGTCGTACTTAAGCCGAAGCAACCTAAGAGCCACCCCAGTCGGTGTATGTGAAAAATGCGGCCCCTTCTCAATTGGGCATTGTGCCCAATCTGTATTTGCCTTAATCAGTGCCGGACAGAGGTGACAGTTAAAATCTCCTGCCAAAAGCAGCCCATGAGACGGCCCTTTATTCTGGGATGTAATTTCTTGTCCGAGCCTATGGTCAAGTTCAGCTAATAGCGGGGTGTGGGTGTTTAATGTCTCACTGTTATAAAAATTAAAAACTGACAATTTTAACCCCTTTCCGGCGAACCGAACTACCTGTATTCCATATAAAATCCAGTCTGGGGACGACCAGGTACCTGGGAGGGCTAAATCTACATAGATGGCTAAACCGCCCATTGCTCTCCCTGAGCTAGATTTTCGGGCGGGAACAAAAAAACACTTATAGCCCTGAAGATGGTAATTATTCACCACAGCCCATGTCTCCTGTAAGCATATAACATAAAATTTTCTAATAAAATCAACCCACTCCTTGTTGTTAAATATACCCGCTAAGCCCGCTACATTCCAGGAGATGATCCTCACACCCTCTCCACCTGATGCTACACCCCCCTGACTCCTTGATCTTATCTCCTGCAACAACCCTTGCATAGCCCTCCCGCCTCCACCTGCTAGACTATCTACAGCCATAACCTTATTTTCCGGAAACATAGGTTCCTCCGCCCCAGTTATTTGAGTTTGCTGAAACATATGACTTTGCTCCTCCGATATTTCTACTTGAGCGCCCTTTTCTGTATACCCCTTGGAGGCATTCTCTATTTGTCAATCCACCCCCTCTAGACCGTTCAGACAATTGAACCGGTTATAAGTAGGAAGGGGTGGTACTGGTCTGCCAAATAATGGCCTAGGGTGAAAGGCCTGATGTCTCCCCCTCCTTCCAGCCCTCTCCCAGCTATCATAAATTGGGAGTGGCTGGCGTGGGCCTGGGGTGATGGGAAAGAAGAAAGACACACGGAGGGTTTGGATGGTAGATTCCCTTGATATGTTTTCCCCTTGACATATATACGCCACCGTACCCGTGTCCCTAAAACTCACCAATATACAGTCCCCTGTGATGGATTTCTGGGTTCTCCCCACCCATGGGACCCTTCTTACCATTATAATTTCGTTATTGAGATGTCTCGGGAGGGGTCTATTTATATTTAACCACTTGATTACCCTACTTTTTAGGGCACAAAAATCCTCAGTTTCACCTTCGTCAAGTTGCGGAACCCCCGCCATGACTACAGTAAGATCATTGGTCTCAGGTGGTAAGTTGGGACGACGGGGTCTTGCGGGGGGCTTCTTTAGAGGGGCCGGGATAATATTATCTACCGGGTGTACCGAGGGTACGGGTACTGGCAAAGGGTTATGTGTGTTGGCGTAAAGTGGTTTGGTAGTTGCAGGTTTTGAGTTTAATGGTTGTTGTGGGGCTGCCGCATTTACAGCTTGCGGGGGGGCTAGATTTACTACACTGTGTCCCGACCCTTGAGGGACTGCAGTGGTGGTAATAGATTCTGGATATCTTCCCTGTCGACCAGCTTGAGTTTTCAGACTGCCCAATGTGGCCTCCAATATGGTTAGTCTGATCTCGATTTTTTTTATACTTTCGCTGATCGGTAATAGCAGAGACCTTAACAGGAATTCCAGATTTCCCAGCGGGACAACAGAGAGGGGAACATTGACAATACTAGTTCCTGTATCTTTGGTCATGGCAGGAACTGGGTCTTCCTGAGCATTAGGTTTGGGGTGTAGCTCTACCGGTAGTTTCACTATTGGTACAGGGGGTTTTAAGGATTTACCAAAGTCCAAATGTGAATTCTTAGGTTTACTGCTTCCCTGTGCTCCCTTCGTCCTCCTCCTGCGTTTTTTTGGAGGGGGTCCCAAAATTGCTTGTATAGTGGCTGCTTTCGGTTTGGTTTTCCTGTCCTTATGGGCTGGGGGGGGGTTGTGAGACTAAATCAATAGTCCCCCTAGTGGGGCTGAGGCTAATAACTGGAGCTGTACTCATAATTACGACTGGCGAAGTGTTAGTACGCTCCCTTAACAGGAGTGGAACATCCTCGATTCAAGATAACTCCTCCCTAGATGTGGTGGATTGTTCTCCAAGGGGGGTATTTTTCAGGTTGTCTACTGAGCGTCTCCGTTCTGCCCTTAACCGGGACAGATTTCCCTCTTTATCAGCCTCCCCCACTGCCCGTGAGAAATAGTTTTCTAGAGTCCCATTTTTCGCTCCTCCCGGCTTCAATGGGGTACTCTCCCTTGCCTGGGACGGCATGATTTTACAAAAGAAAAATCAGTTGTGCCTCATAGAGTGGGTATAACAGATTAATAGCTCCAGGAGTTGACTGCACAATCCGAAAAACCAAGGGGGTAGGCCCAGCCCGGCCTACTCCGGCCTATGACGGCCTTGGACGGTCCCGCCCTTGTCCCGGGCTTCTCCCGGCACCCTCCCGCGCGCTCCCGCGCTGCTGAATACCCAATTGAAGATATACTGGCTGAGATGGGTGTGGAGAAGCGGGGTGGGGCTGGGCGGGGCGGTCAGGGAGAGCGGGCCAGCTGGAATCGGCCTGTGCAACCCGGGACTCCTGGGAAACCGAGTCCGGGTTGCTGCTCGCAGCCCTGTCACACACTCACCGCCCAGCAACAGCAGCAGCCTCAGCAAGCTCCCTCCTGCGACGCGGGACCCGCGGAGCGGGTTCCGCTAGCTGTAGCGAAAAGGTCCTTGAAAGGGTCAGTGGGCAGCAGCAAGTTCCAGGCGTCCTTACGAGTCCCGAGGTAATTGAAAATCCCCGCGCTATTTGAGGCGGGTGGGGCTGGGCGGGGTGGTCAGGGAGAGCGGGCCAGCTGGAATCGGCCTGTGCAACCCGGGACTCCTGGGAAACCGAGTCCGGGTTGCTGCTCGCAGCCCTGTCACACACTCACCGCCCAGCAACAGCAGCAGCCTCAGCAAGCTCCCTCCTGCGACGCGGGACACGCGGAGCGGGTTCCGCTAGCTGTAGCGAAAAGGTCCTTGAAAGGGTCAGTGGGCAGCAGCAAGTTCCAGGCGTCCTTACGAGTCCCCAAGGCACTTCTAATGCACACTATTCAAGGCATATGTTACAAGCACAAATGCAAACCATTAATCATTTGACTGAGAGACATTCTTCAAATGCATTATAAGGAACCGTATATTTAACACATTTTTGAGAGACACATACTATAAATGTGCTTGAGATATTTACTTTACATGTCTGATGGATGATCATTTCTCCAGCTTTAACCTTTGTTCACTGGTTGCAGGGTATTTCGTGTACCCACCTCAAAATGTCATCACTTGTAGAATCGATGGCCATTCTGCCTGGCAGTAAATTGAGAACGAGTGAAGGACATGCTCATGCTTGACTAAGTGACAATTTTCAAGCAGAGAGAAATGTCATCAGTATTTCACCATTTTAAAAACTTTCTTTTTTTTATTTCAAAGTATTTAATTAAGAATGTTTCACATACATACACATACACTAACGTGGATTAAATCGAGAACCAGTCTCGACTGGGAGATCCTAATTCACGCAAAATTGACTATGTAAATACTTTTAGATACAAGTGCTACAGCTTAACATTAACATGAATTAAAGAGTAACACACATGCAAGAATGTATTATTGATTAAATGAGCCAAATTTCAGAAGCAGTGCAAAAAAATTTTAAGGGACCATCAAGTGTAGAGGAAAAAGGCATTTCTCTACCCACACCTGCATTTCTAACAATCACCAACAACAGGCTTTCTAGAATGCTTGTCTATTGATGCCATCTTGGGTTGTGAGATGCATCGCGTCATCACTCACTGAATATCGCTTGCAACTCGGTGTAAGGAAATCGTTCATTTAAAATAAAATATGCAGTTTGACAGCAGCCCTTCTCTCCTTCATTTCAGAAAACGCACCTAATAGCTACTGGGCGGGGAGATGCGTACAGCAAGTCACTGCAGAGCAGCGCTGAGGCGCGCGGAGGCAGAGGGAGGCGTGCAGGAATGCTTGCCTCCACCCCCGCCATAATTAGCGTGGAGCAGCGCAAGCATGCGGCGCGACGTGCGACCTCACTTACGTCGGGGTACAGGGAGAAGCTACAGCGCGGGGACAGGAAGTGGCCGCTAATAATCTGAAACAAACGCCCGTGGAATCAGAGCTTTTAAAAGCACTTTTATTTGAATGCACTCCAGATGTGTAGTGCCTATATTAGGTTTAGGTTTGAGCCTGGCGTTATTGACATTATCTGGAAGGGCTTGAACAAAGGAGCATAGGATCGGATTAGAAGATCGATGGCGCGCGTAGGATTCTCCCTCCCCAGCTGGTACACCGTGTCCTTTTGCTGGCCTAATTGACTCCCACAAACAAATTAGCCAGCGTCGCTCATTTCCAGTGACACTTCTCGTGGACGCATCATTCCTTGGTCCAAAGCCATGTCGCATAAAAGCAACCCAGAGGGCTGATGTGACTCATTCATAGATTTGGAACAGCAGTAGCACATTGCTACCAGGGGAGCAATAAAATGTGTACAGAGTGACTGTATTGTGGACTGACCTCACAACTGTGCATAGTTCAAGTGCGGCCTGCTACTGTTTACAGCATCATCACTTTTGGGTCAATGTGTACAATTGACCAATGAGACCTGAATAGTGAGGCAAAGAAAAACGACTTTAAAATGGCAGCTCTGCATTTACAAACACTGCTGCATTTGCCATGCGCCTTACAAAAGACCACTAATGGTGTACAAATAAAATAAAAATGTGTAACTGGTGGGATGGGAATGTCCCCTGCATGATGTACAGTTGAGTCCCCTGCCTGTACTCCAAACATGTGATCCAGTTGTTTTGCTTGTGTACGTGCGTGCATTAACCTAAGCCCAGGCTGAAAATGATGCTAAATTCTGGGTGGGACGCACCAAGCACACCCTTATGGCGACATAAGATTACTCTCCCTGTAATAGATTTCATGCATGGAACACGGTGGAGGTAGCATACAGTGTTAGTGAATTACAATGACAGGCTTTTTATTGGTGATATATGAATGTGAGCCTAATGGCCCAATCATCTAAAGTTCCATTGCTCACGATAAACATGCCATCCTAAACGCGTCATCCCATGTGTTGTGCCTGCATGCTACAAGCAGTATTGTGCCATGCAGCATGTAGTGTGTGTGCATGTGTGCTAGAAGCAGTAGTGTGCCTTGCAGGAGTTTTGTAGACATGTGAGTTCCATTTTGGAAGCCCACAGCCTAGACCAGAGTATGTGGTGTCCAGAGTACAAGATAGGAAAGAGGTTTCTTTTTTCCAGACAGCATGTACATATCGCAGGCATCTCCCGGGTTAAAAGGGGAGCACCAGACATTAAGATGAGGAAAGAGGAGACAGGCTTTCTTAAGAAGTGTCAGGGCCCTTCATGTTAAAAATTACTCTGATTGCAGCTGTTATTTGGTGGATGCCAGGGGTTACAGAGTGAGAGGCCTGAAGTAACTCCTGAAAGGGAAAGGAGTCCTTTGAAGGGGCACAGATTCTTGTCTCTCTTCTTGATCTCTGTGAAGAAAGACGTAAATAAATGGGTGCAGCCTGCTCTCACCTGTGTGTACTTTTGTCGTGGGCGCTCCACCAATGTAATGTGGTCGCAGGTCTTACCTGAGGGAGAATTGTGCTAAAAGGGATCGCGATGTCACACCTGATGTAAATATAGTAATTGGTGTTAATTGGTTTGTTGGGGTGGGGTTTCTTTAACCAATAAAAGGTTCCTGGTCTGGCCAGGACATTAAACAGTAGTACCTATGTGTTGCAGTGAATACTTCCTACGTAACATTGCTGGTGACGAAGGTGGGATCCCGTGGCTGTTCTCCTGCCCCTGGTTCTGGCGTGGCTATGAAGCTGCGGTGCTTCGCTGGGGCGGTTCCTGTGCTGGCGTTTTTCCTTCTTGTCGTGCTGTTGGCGCAGGGCTCCGGTGGATCCTTTGGAGGGCGGACGGTGACCGGTTCGAGGAGATCCTTCTCCTCTGCTCGCTCCGGCTGTGTTTGGGGGCATGGCTGGAGCTGTAACTGGGCATGATTCAGCGGACCGTCTGGCTCGCGGCCTTGACAACGCGTATGCTGTCATTTTCTTCACGCTGAGGGATTGGAGTGTCGTAATTTGGCAGTACCTGAGTTAGCATTTAGCTCAGCTACACGAGCTTTTCTGTCAACTTGACTAAACGTGCGGGGGCCATTTTGTATTTAATGGCTTCCATTTTGTATGAACATGCGGCCTCGTGGACAGCGTGGCCTTTCGTCCTTCCTCCATGCCAATGAACCTTTACCCTGCCCAGCAACAGGCTATTTTTGGTAATGGTCAGTCTCTCGCATGCGTACACACGATCTTTCGGACTAACGAGTGGTCACTCCTTAGGAATGTTCCCCAAACTGACCAGTGGTATCAAGCCCCTCCCACATGCTGGCTGTGTTCCAAAAATGCCCTTATATGTACTCAAAACTGTTCAAATGTATACCGCCTATCTTTTTATTGCTGTTAACTTGTATAAAAGAGGTCGCGCACCGATGTTCGGGGTCATACTTCTTGCATTGCCGAAGGGTGCTGTAGGAATGTACCACCACCCCATGGGGTCCTAATAAACTTGTCTTTTGCATTTTCCAGTTTCCGTGCCAACTTCTATTATATGGTGTTCGAGAGTTTTTGCAGAGTATGTAGGCCTGACAGAACCCGATACCACAATTGGCGACCCAGATGGGACTCATCGGCGACTCGGATGCCCGAAGGAGAGGTCGTGACGAAGGATTGGAAACTCGCTATGGACACGTACGCTGCCACCGAGTGACCCGAGTCTTGGCACCCACGGTGTTTTTTCCTTTCCTTCTGATCTGACCTTCCAGGTGGCGCCGGTCCTCGACTGAGATCCTGATCGTTTGGATTGTCGTGTAGTGCCCGTTTGGCTGATTCGATTACGGAACTTGGCAGTTGGAATCTGGACACTTTTGAAAATATTTGGTAAGCTTATGTTTGGTAAGGTAGTCTACTGACACTTACTGTGGCTTTTTGAATTTGAATTTGTATGAGTTAGCTAACGTTTGGACCTATGATTTGAATAATATGTGGAGTGCACCTCACATAGGCAGGCATGTAGGGATATATCTCTGATTTTGAATTTGTTTGAATGGCACACCGTGCGTAAAATACATTTAAGTGCCATTTGATTGTAATATCGCGTTTTCGTGATATTTTGAACATGCCTGTTCTATCACACTCCGAGGAATGTGCTGCTTTGGAAATGGTACCAATTATCGATTGAATGAATCTCAGCCGGCTTCCCCAGAGGGAACTCCTAATCGCGAAATGTACATTAGATTTGGCCTTCCTCCCATTATGTATAGCACATTATGGCATAAATACACCAAAACTGATCGTGAATTGCAATGGCCACTACATGGGTCGTTTGACTTACGAAAAGTTCAGTATGTGGAACAATGTTTGTTTCAGCGCAGGTCTAGACAGGATATGTTCGATTGTGTGCGTATGTGGGAGAAAGCAGTGTGTGAACGAATGAAGCGTGAAGAAGCCTTGGCGGACAAAGAGCAGCGAAAGGCTGCTCGGGATAAAGCTTTACAGCTGCAGGAAAAGGAATTGCAGGAACAGAAAGAGAAAGAGAGTCGAGAACGTAATTTACAAGTTAATGGTCAGTTTCCTATTCGACGTCCTCTTTATCCTGTCCTTACTAATGAATTAGATGATTTTTCATTGTTAGATCGTTGCCCGCCTCCGTATGTTCCGCCTACCGCTCCGGATGGGGAATCGGACGAGGATAATCAGGATAACCAGCGTACCAGGTTACCTACCGAGCGTATGTCGGAATTGCGTTCGGTTGCTCGCAAACTTAATACAAATGCTATAACTGTTTCAGTGGTTGATGGTTTTATGAGTAAGTGGTCTGAAAAGGAACGATTGTATTTTCTAGATCATTTTGCAGATGAAGTTGTTGAGCGGTTTCGGAAGCAGTCTCCTGAGTTGGAACCTAAAGATATATCAGTTGGTCGTGAGAATTTCCGTAAAGGTATTTTTGCTCTTTCAGATGCGGATGAATTTTTTCAGCGTTTGATTCAGCTACGGGATGAGGCGACACGATTGCGAGCGGTGAAAAAGGCATCGGATCCATCAGCGTCTGGATCGACGGAAGTCTCCATGGAGTGCCCTATCTTTGGATCAGATAAGAGCGTTGCAGTTAATGTTATTCCTATGCGAGAAGCTGCGCCTTTGTATGTCCCTCCTAAAGGGGCAGGCACGGACGATGATAAGACGTCTGTAGATGCGAAGGGTTATTTTATATATAATTGGGTTTATACGCCATGGAATAGAGCAGATGTTATGGCACTTAAGAATGCCTTGCCTGACCCCCGTAAAAATCCAGCAGCTTTCTATGAAGGTGTGGAGGGCGCTATTTCTTCGTGCATTATGACATTAGTTGATATTGATCTCTTTTTTGGATTGATATTGCCCCCTGATATGTGGAGGGCGATTCGTAAGTTTGATGATCGAGCGACTTTAGGTGCAGAGTGGAAGGACATAGCTCGAGCCGATTTGGCTAGGGAACCTGCATGTAAGCCGTGTCAATTGATTTTAGATTTACCGACGGCTATTTTGAATAAATTGAAAACGCTTGTTCCCCCTAAGAAAAATGATTGGACAGTATTGGCGTCTTGTAAACAGAAGTCGGACGAATCGGTCTCTGATTTCTTTTCCCGTTTTGAGGAAGCATTCCATGATTACAGTGGTCAATTATTAACAGAGGACACGGGCAGGCATTTGTTCATAGACAAGTATGTGGCTAATCTCCTACCGGAGATTGCAAAACGATTAAAGGCTAGCGACAGTTCATGGACCACTGCAACACCCGCTTCTTTATTAACTATGGCTCAGTATTATGAACGACAGGAATTGGAGGCTAAAAAAAGTAGTGATAAGAAAGCGAAGGACTTAAAGATGAAGGTGATGTTGGCTCAGGTTCATGCTACGCAATCGAGAGGGAATGATAGGGGTAGACGAGGATCGTACGTTGTGTCTCCCCCTCGTTCTGACATTTCTGAGGATCAGTGTGCATACTGTAAACAGTTTGGACATTGGATTGCAGATTGTCCGGTACTTCGTGAACAGCGTAGTCAGCGGGGCCGAGGAAGTGGAAGGTCACGGAATAGTTATTCAGGACCGAGAGGTGGAGCGAATGATCGTGGTAGGTTTGAAGAGAGGGGTCGTGGTCAGGTTGAACATAATACCTTTGATCGACGAAATCAATATCAGATAGCTGAAGGAGAGAATACTGAGTCTCAGGATAATCAATATGCATAGGATTGCGTAGGATGGGGTGTGGAACCGGTTGAAGTACCAGTCGATCAAAGGGGTCCATATATATCAGCACATGTTTTGGGTTCTACTGATCAGTTTCTGGTTGACACAGGAGTTACTCGTAGCGCTCTGTCCAAACACTTGGTTCCAAGGGCTCCCCTGTCTGGCGAAACAATTACTGCAATAGGGTTCAATGGAACACCTTCTTTAAGCCCATTGTCTCAACCCCTTACATTTCACATTGATAAATTCATTGCCCCATGTCCGTTTCTTTTATCTCCAAATACACCAGATAATATTATGGGACTTGATATGCTAAAGCATTTTCGTGCAACAATACGCTGTGCCCCTGAAGGGGTGCGGGTTATTTTAAATGAGAATTACCCAGAAGTTGAGAGATCGTGCCTCATGCAGGAAGCCGATGCGTTAGCTTCCCTTCCTAGCACTTTATGGGCCACTTCTGATACCGATGTGGGTCAAATGATTATTCCTCCTGTACATATTACTGTAAAGGAGGGAGCGACTTTGCCTCGTGTCCCTCAGTACAAGATCTCCAGAGAAGGCGAAATAGCTTTGACACACATTGTGAATGATTTGATAATGGCAGGGGTGGTGAAGGAAGTTCCCTACAATGTTTGCAACAGTCCAATTCTTCCGATCCTAAAGAAAGATACAGATACTAAGATCTCGCCCGGCCATCTGTGGCTGCTGCAAACTGATTGAGGGATACTCCGTGTGACTGCACTTTGGCGGAAGACCTTACCGCTTGTCGGGGAGACCAACTGCTCGCCTCTGTCCCGCCTGCCGAGTTCTCCCGCCGCCGCCGCGCTGGTGTCAACTGCGGGCGCTGCGAGGAGAAACTCGCTTTCCCAGGGGCCTCTACACCGGCGCACCTGCAACGCGCCATAATCTTGCGCCAGGAGGCGGTACTAAGGAGGGGCTCGCCCGGCCATCTGTGGCTGCTGCAAACTGATTGAGGGATACTCCGTGTGACTGCACTTTGGCGGAAGACCTTACCGCTTGTCGGGGAGACCAACTGCTCGCCTCTGTCCCGCCTGCCGAGTTCTCCCGCCGCCGCCGCGCTGGTGTCAACTGCGGGCGCTGCGAGGAGAAACTCGCTTTCCCAGGGGCCTCTACACCGGCGCACCTGCAACGCGCCATAATCTTGCGCCAGGAGGCGCTACTAAGGAGGGGCTCGCCCGGCCATCTGTGGCTGCTGCAAACTGATTGAGGGATACTCCGTGTGACTGCACTTTGGCGGAAGACCTTACCGCTTGTCGGGGAGACCAACTGCTCGCCTCTGTCCCGCCTGCCGAGTTCTCCCGCCGCCGCCGCCGCGCTGGTGTCAACTGCGGGCGCTGCGAGGAGAAACTCGCTTTCCCAGGGGCCTCTACACCGGCGCACCTGCAACGCGCCATAATCTTGCGCCAGGAGGCGCTACTAAGGAGGGGCTCGCCCGGCCATCTGTGGCTGCTGCAAACTGATTGAGGGATACTCCGTGTGACTGCACTTTGGCGGAAGACCTTACCGCTTGTCGGGGAGACCAACTGCTCGCCTCTGTCCCGCCTGCCGAGTTCTCCCGCCGCCGCCGCGCTGGTGTCAACTGCGGGCGCTGCGAGGAGAAACTCGCTTTCCCAGGGGCCTCTACACCGGCACACCTGCAACGCGCCATAATCTTGCGCCAGGAGGAGCTACTAAGGAGGGGCTCGCCCGCAACGCGGGGCGCGAGCGGGACGCCCGGGGCGAAGCCCGGGCAAAGGGCGGGCCCTCTACGGCCCTCAAAGGCCGGAATAGGCTGGGCTGGGCCCGAAGTCCTGAGTAAGTACAACTATACTTACATTCACTATCACTCCCAAACTGTTTGATGGCTACTGCTGCTGTTAGCATTGCCACTACTGGCTTGGATAAATCTGGGAGTATATTAAACAGAACACTGGATGATTATTTCCCAAAGGCTGCTCCCGAGGGCAACAAAGAACTATTACTTGCTGAGAAGCGGGCGGATCGGCGCCGCTCAATTGATCGCATTAAAAATAGGACATTGTCTGAGCCCATTTACTCTGTCACATTGGACAACGACACAAATAATATTCCTACTGATAATGTTTCTCCAACTGCTAGTGTGCCCCTATTGCTCAAGGAATGTCTAGCACCTGCCATTTCACCAACGCAATCCTTGACCGAGTCACAAAATGAGGGTCTAGATCTCCCTAGCACACCTAATCCCGCTGCAATTTTGATTTCACCTACAATCAGGCCGGGAAAGGTAGTAAGTGGGAAACTTCAGAAGTCATTGGCTAACAAAGTATATGGGCCCCCACCTCCGAAAAAGAGACGGACAAAAATGAACACAAGTAAACCCAAGGTTAGCTACTCGGATTTTGGTAAGAAGACCAGCCTTGACTCTACCATGACCCCGGGAAAACCAGCCAATAAGCAAACAATGGCAATTGCCATAACTCCGTCAAAACCCACAACACCTCCTTCCCCATTAACCATATTGCCTGACATTATCCATTCTCCAATAGAAGAAGGTCCGCAGACAATCTTCCCGAAGAATCTACTGGACAATATTGAAATGATTGTGCGTACTTATATGTTAGCTTTATCCGACAGACTAAAGGGAGTGGAATCAAGGCTGGGGAGGATAGAGTTGGACCTGGTAGCTCTTGGGCAATTGGAAAGGCCATCTAGACCCCAGAACGCAATACAGTCCCAAAATGTTCCACATACAATGTGTACTACTTCTATTGAACGAGCAGCTGCAAAAACTACTAACTCTACTACTGATAGCAACATAGTAGTGGCTAATGTAGCTGGCCCTAGCCATCCAACAATAGGTGCTCATTCTGTTAGCAAATCGTCCAAAAACACTGACCCAAAACAAATACAATCTACTAAAAGTAGATCTACCATAATATCAAATTCTACGGACACCCTAGTTAACATCCAACCTAGGGAAACAACTACATTCCCAAATAGTCTGCCTAGAGTTGAAGAGAAAGAGGTTGGTCACGTAAGAGGGG
Source organism: Lissotriton helveticus (assembly GCF_964261635.1). Lineage (NCBI taxonomy): Eukaryota > Metazoa > Chordata > Amphibia > Caudata > Salamandridae > Lissotriton > Lissotriton helveticus. Next base: position 337,525,713 of record NC_136069.1, on the reverse strand, counting down.
GTCAGGGAAGGACACCACCTATAGAACTCCCACCTGAGGCACTACCATATGTAGTGGTGCTTACCGGGGTTCCTGAGTTGACAAGTGGAAAGCGGGAAGGTTACCTTCAGTTAAAGAACAAGATCATGCACTGGTTGTCATTGTATAGACCCAAAGCCAACTATGTAAATGGTGAAATAGTTCATGTGCGCCGTCTGTCTTGGCTGGGTGGCAGAACAAAAGATATAGGGGGTGACATTGTAGTTGTTAATTTCAGGGATATGAAGGCGGTCCAATATATTTTGAGTTGGCCTTACGGCAACGAAAATAACTGTATAGTGCCACGCCCATTAACTTATTTTTATCCAAGATCAATTGTATTCCCCCCTCAATATGCAACTAGCTTCAATCCTTTTAATACACAATTTTCGAATATGGAAGCAGCTAGGAATCCTGCTTACTTGCACCACCTTGCTCCACCCCCTCTAATTCACGGGTGGAACACTGTACCAAATAGCCACAACCAAAGAGGGAATGGTAACATGTCTAATCTCATCCCATTTACTCCCTTGGAACTAACAAATAGGTTTGAGGCATTCAGTGGTTTGGAAGAGTGCGATTGATGTTTAAAGAGCATGGAAGATAATAGGGGTACTGAAAATGCTACATGTATTCGGGAGTGTATTGTGGAAAATGGATTAAGTTGTTTGAAGCCAGGCCCATACACTGCCGTTATTTGTGATGAAACAATTAAAAATAGACTGTCTGTTGCATCTCCTGTGGCGTCTCCTGGGATAAATGAGGGCTTATTCTTGTTACCACTTGTCCCGAGCCAAAGCAGTGATGCTGGGGGGATAGAAAATGTGTCATGTACTTTGGGACATAACCACTGGAAAGAAGGTGATAGTAGACCTAGGGAGGATACATGCCTAGTTGTTATAGGTCCAGATGAAGTGATTAGGAGCCACATAGCAGCTGTACCTGTCATGCCCCATGATACGAATGAGGGATCTTCCCTATTTTCACTCGTCTCATGGAACACTGCGGGGGTGCGTGCAAAATTGAATGATCCCGACTGGAACGCATACATAAACACATTTGACATCTGTGTGTTGCAGGAAACTTGGGCTACAGTACAACTGCACAGGGTTGGCTATAAAACCTACCAAATAGAGGCTGTCCCTTCCTTGAGAGGTCGTGCATCTGGAGGCCTCTTAGTATGGGTCAATGTTTCCATTAAATTAGCTATCAAAATGATCAACACCGACTCCTTAGACATTCTTTGTCTAGAAATAACAACAGTGGATAATAGGGCGTTCTATTTATTTAATGTTTACAACAGTCCCCAATCTTCCCACAAGGAATCTATGTGTATAGGGAAGTTGGAGTCGCTCATGGATTCACTAAAAACAGAGCCAGGTGTTATTCTATGTGGAGACTTGAACTGCAACTTTGAACCAATCTCAGGGATAGCTATATTGTTTGAGGAGGAGGATAACGCCAATGCAATACCTGCCCTGAATGAGAATTGTATGGTTGCCGGTACAGCATTGGCGCTACAAATCACACGGTTCCTGACCTCACATGGTCTGAGAGCATGTAATGGCCGTATGCCTTCAGACAGCCCTAAAGCCCCTACATTTAAGAGAGGCAATTATGGGAGTAAAATAGACTATGTTATTGTCTCCCTTGATCTCTGGCCTTTTACAGTGGACCTAAAGGTCAAAGAAAGATACGAAAGTGACCACTACCCCCTAGAAATGAGTTTTCTATTAAGCATGGTTATGGAGCTTGACAACATGGAGGGAGGTCATAGTATAACAACCTCAACCATTGCCGATAATATTGTTCTTAGTAACAATCGTAGGGCGGTTAAATGGGCATTTGTCCTAGAAAAAGAGGATTTGCTAGCTAATATTTATTGCATTTTTGCAGATACCCTGGACCGATATTGCCCCCTCAGCTGCACTCCTAAAGAATTTTTCGACTTACATAAATCCCTTTTCAGCCAATTATTAGAAATTCTTACTAAAAAACCTAAAAAAGGTGCAGGTAGGACTAGTGCAAAATTTGTAGGCAAACCTTGGTATAACAAGGAATGCCGCCTTGCCAAAACTGCACTGATTAACGCTGTTAAAGGGGAAAGTCCGTCAATAGTTAGAGAGAAAAGAAAGGCTTATAACAAAATAATATTAAGAGCTAAATCCTCATGGGATGAGGAATTGTGGCTCAATATGTTAACAGCCGCCAAAAACAAGGACCAGAAACAATTCTGGGAACTGGCAGCTAAGGAAAATAAACGAGAGAAAGGTTCCAGGGAGGTCTACTTAGATGAAGACACTTGGGTCAAGCATTTTTCGTCATTGTATGCGGCCAAAACCTCGACCGAGGCAGCAAATGATGTACCCCCGCTTACACCATCAGTTAACACTCACCAGGTAGTGTTTACTTTAAAAGAAACAGAGGCAGCAATTATCTCAATTAAGAAAGGGAAGGCGCCAGGGCTTGATAGAATCCCCGGTGACCTGTATTTGTACAATATTGATGTCTGGGCACCCTATTTAAATCATTTATTTAACATAGTTACGGCTAGTGAGCACATTCCAGATACTTGGAATGGCGCAGAAATCATCACCATTTTTAAAAAAGGGGATCGTGGTGATCCAGCAAACTACCGCCCCATTAGTCTTTTAGATATCACGCAAAAAATATATGCTAGGCACATTCTAAATAGAATAAATTCATGGTTGGAGGAGGAGTCAATTTTATCCAAATATCAGGCGGGATTCCGAAGCAAAATAAGTACAATTGATCAAGTACTTAGACTATGCTGCTTGTATTGGAAGTATGTCATCATCCGCAAAGGTCACTTGTATGTGACCTTTGTTGACCTGCGAGCAGCATTTGATCTCATTCCACGAGATCTACTTTGGGAAACCCTGAATAGGCAAGGGCTGCCTGGCGATTTATTAAAACTTGTAATAGGATTGCATCGGGAGAATTACGCCAAGGTCAGATGGGGCCCAAATGGGGAACTCACAGACCCGATTCCGATAAGAAGGGGAGTGCGACAGGGCTGCGTCCTGGCCCCTACTCTATTCTCCCTTTATGTAAATGATATCGCAACCTACATGGAAAATTGCGATAATGACTCTCCTCGACTGGGAGGGGAACGAGTTGCGTCCCTCCTCTTCGCGGATGATACAATCTTAATATCACAAACGCCACGTGGACTACAGATCCTATTAGACAGGTTCCAACAGTACTGTATCAATAAAGGATTAGAAATTAATATAAAAAAACAAAATATATGGCACTGAACCCGCATAAAACTTTTAAAAAGAACCTAATGTTAAATGGGCAAAGATTAGATTACGAGCACAGTTTTACCTACCTGGGGGTCTTGATGGATTCTGCAATGGGATGGGGCCCACAATTGGAAAAATCTAAACTGGTGTTTAAACAAAATTGCTTCCCAATAACACAGAGATATAATAAAAGTGTGAATAAAGCAGTTACTCCTGCGATAGAGCTCTTTAGATACAAGGTTCAATCTGCCTCCTTGTATGGGGCAGAAATTTGGGGGCCAGTATGTAAAAAATCTTTTGAAATACTGGAAAACAAATTTGTCAGGGGTTTATTAAAAGTCCCAAACAACACTCCCCTGATACCCCTATTCTTAGACCTTAATATTAAACACACCGATCAGCAAGCTGTACTGAGACCATTGCTGATGTGGGTCAGATTATGGACAACCTTGGAATTATCTGACTATAGAAACGGGCTGAAGGAAGTATTAGAGCTGGATAGAGATAATAAGATTTTTTGGTTCAAGCATGTAAAAAACTGGCTTACCAAGCTCGGATTATTACACTTTTGGAACGAGCCTGAATCTCTAAACCTAAATTCCAAAAAAAATTATAAAACTAAGCTTCTGGTCATATGTGAATTATGAATCTGTGTACTCAAGAACCCATGGCCCCCTTACTGAAAAATTTCTTATGGCAAAAAACGAGGCTCTATTCGAACAATTTCTAGATGAAATTCAACCTCCACTGGCAAAATCTTTATATCTAAAATTCAGGTATGGAACGTTGAGGATAAAAGTAACTGAGAAAAGATGGGGGAAGACCGATAAAGAATATTGTACTCTGTGCACCAATAACCAAAGGGAGGACATTTTCCACATATTGTTTTTTTGTCCTAGCTATAATAAAGCTAGGAAAAAGTGGATAGTCCCCTTGTGCCGTAACATTGGCTCTATTTCCCATAGGGAAGCTGGCAGAATCCTAAGCACGGACACCAGTTAAGTTATCGTGTTCGGCATTAGCAAATTTCTATTGTCCACTTACTTTGTTAGAAAGAAATTATCTCTTTCCTTCTAGATTAAGAAAAATGTTACTTAGACTCCCCGGAACCATGAACAAAGCCAATGCATTGTATTTTAACCCTGGTTGTAGATTCAATCTAATGTTTAATGTTTTTTTAACTTTTCTACTTTTTTAAAAACATTTTAATATTTATCTGATACTGTGTCAAACTGAGTATAAATCATGTGCTTTATCGATGGAATACTAGCTAACGTGCTAAAATTGATGAAATGTAGAAGGGAGCCCTTAGAATGAATGTTACATTGTTGTATAGTATATTATGAACTGTATATTTTATTGTTATCTTTTATGTTGCAATGCAACAAAATAAAGATTGAAATTGAATTGAAATTGAAATTGAAGATCTATCGTTTCATTATTGATTTGAGGGAAATTAATAAGATAGTTGTACCCCAGTATCCAGTCGTGTCTGACATCACCACCTTACTCACTTTGGTTCCACCCACATCTACTACATTTACGGTAATCGATTTGAAAAATGCTTTCTTTTCGATCCCCATTCATCCTGACAGCCGATATTTGTTCGGTTTTACACTGAATAATAAATCCTATAGATTTTGTCGAGTTCCTCAAGGTTACACAGAAAGCCCGAGCATTTATAGCCAGGCTTTGAAAAGACAGCTTGATTCCTTTGATTTGCAGTCTGGGGTGGCTCTTATCCAATATGTTGATGACATTTTGCTGGCAGCAGACACACAGGAGCAATGCGAGGAGAGTACTCTCTCCCTACTTTTTTTCCTTGCTAAACACAATCACAAGGTTTCGCGGAAAAAGCTGCAATATTGTAGACCAAAGGTGACCTACCTCGGTCATCTTTTGTCTAAGGAGGGACGTGCATTGACATCAGATCGAATTCAAGCAATTTTAGATACACCAGTCCCTTGCACTCAGAAGGATGTTCGTGCTTTCATAGGGTTGACGTCCTTTTGTAGGCAATGGATATTAGGGTTTTCGTACATTATAAAACCCTTGTTAGCATTGCTGTCCAAAACTGCACCAATCCCCCTTGAATGGACGGATGAATGTCAGAATGCTTTCGAACAATTGAGACAAGCTCTTTGTTCCGCACCAGTGTTAGGTACACCAGATTATACAAAGCTCTTTACATTGTATGTACATGAGAAGGATGGGTGCGCATTGTCAGTCTTAGTACAGTTACACGGAGACAAACAGAGGCCTTGCGCATACTTTTCAGCGGTACTCGATCCTGTGGCTCGAGGACTGCCTGGATGCTTTCGAGCAGTTGCAGCAACAGTAGTAGCTATACAACAGAGTGAGGGAATAGACTTGTCGCACAAATTGTTGGTGTTAGTTCCCCATGCGGTAGATGCTCTATTGAACCAAATGAAAACGCAGCATCTAACCAGTGCCCGTTTAACAGGATACGAGTTAACACTGTTGGCGCCACACATTACATTGAAGAGGTGCGCCACTCTGAACCCTGCTACTTTATTGCCATATCCTGTTATTGAGACCCAGGAGGAAGAACAACATGATTGTGTTTTTCTGACTGACGAACAAACAGAGGGTCGTGTCGATTTACAGGATACGCCACTTCCAGATGTAGATGGGGAACTGTGGGTTGATGGATCATGTGTGAGGTTGCCAGATGGCACGGCCTCCGCAGCCTATGCGATCACGACACTTAAAACAGTGGTAGAAACAGCACGAATACCGCAAAAATCGGCCCAAGCAGCTGAACTGATAGCCTTAACGAAAGCATGTGAGTTAAGTGCTGGTTTATGTGTGAATATTTATACTGATAGCCGTTACGCTTTTGGAGTAGTGCACGATTTTGGCCTACTCTGGAAGGAAGGAACACATGGAACACACATCATGTATGGAGAGTTGGTATGTGATCTCCTGAATGCACTATAAAGTCCGAAGAAGGTTGCGATAATCAAATGTAGTGCACATAAGAAAGTGACAGACAAAATAGGGCAAGGAAATGCTTTTGCAGATTGCATAGCGAGAGAGACTGCCATGTTACAAAACGCCTCCCCTATGTATGTGGTGAGATCACAAGCTGAGCGATGGCATGATGCTAGAGAAGAAATTCTAGACATACAGAAGTCAGCATCTGAAGCAGAACTCGCAACCTGGACAACAGAGGGAGTACTGGATGATGAGGGTTGTTGGAGAAGCAAAGACATGGAGAAATGGAAATTGCCTGCTGCTTACTTGCAAGCAATGGTTCAAATGACACATGGGTTGGCACATGTTGGAGCTCTTGCAATTACTAAATTGCTTACACGAGTTTGGGAGCATCCTAAGATTGCCAGCACGGCTAAGAGAGTAGTGCAGACCTGTCTGATATGCCTACAGTACAATCCTGCTAAAGGGACCTATACTCCTAAAGGAGGGTTCGTTCCACCTACTGCATCATTCGAAGTACTGCAAATGGATTACATCCAGCTTGAGCGCTGTAACAATCTCAAATATGTCCTAGTGGTGGTGTGTGCCTTCAGTAAATGGATTGAGGCCTACCCCACAAAGGATAATACAGCACTGACAACAGCTAAGGTGTTACTCAAAGAGTACTTCCCGCGTTATGGTGTTTGTAAATTTTTGTGGAATGATAATGGTCCTCATTTCATTGGGAAAGTAGTGGAGCATGTCCTGAAAGGATTGGGAATTAAGCAAAAGGTTCACGCTGTATTCCATCCGCAGTCAGCAGGTCTAGTAGAGAGGTACAATGCGACTCTGAAGCTGAAGCTAGCGAATATCGACGTCCTTGAAATGGCCGGACGCTTTGCCTTTGGCATTGCTGTCTATTAGATCAGTGCCACATTCCCGATCTAGCCTCACACCCTATGAAGTGGTGTTCGGAAGGCCCATGAATATTTGGGGAGTTCCAAAGCCTCGTTTGATACATGATGTGCCTTGTATAATGATGAACGATTATTTGGCACGATTAACAAATGATTTACTTTCTATTCATCAACAGGTTCAAGAAGCGCTCCCCGACAACTCTATTGGAGAAACTCATGATCTCCGTCCTGGCGACTACGTGATGGTTCGTGTCTTCGAGAGAACCAGCAGTTTGGAGCCGAGGTGGCGTGGTCCTGAACAAGTGCTGCTGGCAACGCGAACGGCTGTGCGCGTCACGAATAAGAAGCGGTGGATACATTCAACGCACTGCCGACGTGTCTCTCCGGACCTGGTGAACCCTACAGTGTTGTCTGACTATCGAGACATCTTGGACGCGGAGAGGAGCCCAGCTGTTACGCCCGACGAGTCGGAGGGAGCCTTCCCGGACCACACTGTTTCTGGCGGAGTGAAGTACAATCTACGGCCAAGGAAATAATATTTTTTGTATTGTTCAAGACTGGTTAGTAACCGTTCCGAGGTTTGTGAAAACGGAAGCCGGGAATATCAAGGGGGGGGATCAGTTTTGCTCAGTGTAGTGACACCCGTCTTGAATCTCGGCGAAGAAACCAGCGGCAGCCTCGGTTCTCAGCACTATATTTTTATTTTTTAGTTTGTTTTTTTGAGACTTTGTTCTTTGTACTATGGCACCTATGACACTGAGAAATAGAAGAATTTTGGGTGCAGTTCTTTTTGCTACAACTATAGTGGTAATAGCAGTAATAGCTTGGACTATAGAAAGACTGTTTCCTGCACGAGAATATTTACTGCCTACCACTCCAATTCCATCCGAACATTTCCATTTTACTTTGCCCTATCATGAAGAGAGACATAGACAGACTTACTTGAATAACAGTTTCTTTCATATTCTACACCATACCCACAATATGACAAATACCTCCGATTGTTGGGTGTGTGGGATGTTGCCTGGACATCAGAAGAGAGGAGGAACTCCTCTTATTCCTCTTCCTTTTTCTCACAATGGTTCGTGTAATGCTTGGTACACTCTTCTCTTTACCTTAAGATGGCCAACAAAAGGTGGACTACTTTTCCGATTGAACAAGGTCTGTTTTAACGATCGAGATGGCTATCCACAAGCAGAAGGAACTAAATTCGAGTGGGAAGAATATCGACCGGACAATGTATCTACACCTCGTATTTTCACTAATCAGAGACTTACAAATATGTCTAGTTTACATGTGATTACGGTTATTGATACAAAAGCAGATCTTTGTATAAGAAATAAAGGAACAATTCCGGTAGGGAGGAGTGAATGCAATACTACTCTCACATTTGATACACCAAATGGTATTACTTTTGTGGCCTCACGAAACACTTATTTTATTTGCGGTAATAAAGGTTATCCTCGTCTTCCTCTTGGATGGTTAGGCACATGTTATATATCTTTTGTACTACCCCCTGTGTTTATTGCCCCACCTATGTACCATAATGATTTTGTATTGTATCACGATTTTATATTGAATAGAGTTAAGAGAACATTGGACCTTGATGACGTTGACCAAACTGACACCTCACTACAGCAATATGTAGATTTTAATTTAGGCCTGTTCTCTTTTGTTGGTGCTGCTTTAAACAGCAGGGAAATAAGGCGGCTAACACGTGTTGTGGAAGCTGTTGCTAATGAAACTGCCTCTGCTTTGGGGAACATAACTGAGGAGCTCCAGATTACGAGAATTGTTATGCTTCAGAACCGAATGGTTCTGGACGTAGTATTAGCTGATCGTGGGGGTGCATGCCGCATCATCGGAAGTAGTTGTTGTGTTTATGTCCCTGATAATTCACCTTCTGTGTATGATGCTATTTCTAAATTGCACAAAATTGCTGCTGAAATTCACACTGGCAATGGTACTTGGACTTTTTCTGGCTGGTTTCGGACTCTGCTCAGTACATGGGGTTGGAAACTGTTAACAGTTCTATGTGTGATTATTGGGATATTCTTCTTCTGTTGCTTATTTATCCAATGTGGCCCTACTTTATGCTCTGTATGTATTACAACCTGTATCCCATCCAAACGAGCTATTGCTAAAAATTTACAAATGAGTAATGTCGAAGTAATGAAAATAATGATGATTGACATTGACGATGAACATCCGGATTACTTCCATTATGAGGTAGCTTCAGCTAAACGCTAACTGGGCCGTCTGTCGTAATTTGGCAGTACCTGAGTTAGCATTTAGCTCAGCTACACAAGCTTTTCTGTCAACTTGACTAAACGTGCGGGGGCCATTTTGTATTTGATGGCTTCCATTTTGTATGAACATGCGGCCTGGTGGACAGCGTGGCCTTTCGTCCTTCCTCCATGCCAATGAACCTTTACCCTGCCCAGCAACAGGCTATTTTTGGTAATGGTCAGTCTCTCGCATGCGTACACACGATCTTTCGGACTAACGAGTGGTCACTCCTTAGGAATGTTCCCCAAACTGACCAGTGGTATCAAGCCCCTCCCACATGCTGGCTGTGTTCCAAAAATGCCCTTATATGTACTCAAAACTATTCAAATGTATACCGCCTATCTTTTTATTGTTGTTAACTTGTATAAAAGAGGTCGCGCACCGATGTTCGGGGTGATACTTCTTGCATTGCCGAAGGGTGCTGTAGGAATGTACCACCACCCCATGGGGTCCTAATAAACTTGTCTTTTGCATTTTCCAGTTTCCGTGCCAACTTCTATTATATGGTGTTCGAGAGTTTTTTCAGAGTATGTAGGCCTGACAGAACCCGATACCACAGGAGCTGTGAGAGCGCTCCAGTGCGTTAAAAGGAAAGGTGAAGTGAATGACTTATTTCTGCTGGGCATCTCGTGGCAGGAGTGCTCAGTGGCCTCTGGTGTTATTATTGGACCTTATTCGATTTTGACTCAATTTCATAAGAATTCATAGGAGTTCATAATGTCGACTATCCCCCCTGTGGAAAAATTTTTGTTGGATGGTCCTCCTTCTGCCCAGGCAGCTCGGTGGAAAGAGTGGGTAGATCGTTTGGAGACCTACTTTGAGGCCATCGATCTGGATGAAGAGCGGAAGCGCCCAATGTTGTTACATCTTGGAGGGGCGGCAATACATCGACTGGGGCGGTAGGTGGTGGAAGAGACTCCACATACTTATGCCACATTGAAGCAGGCTCTGGCTGCTCATTTTGAACCTCTGGCAAATCCTGATTATGAGAGGTTTTTGTTACGTCAAGCGAGGCAGCTGCCTAATGAGTCTGTCGATGTTTTCTTTGCTCGTCTGCGTGTATTGGCCAGTACCTGTAGATTACCTGATGCTGCAGATGAGATAAGGGCCCAGTTTATACAGGGCTGTTATTCCAGCAAGCTTCGTGAAGCGATACTCCAGGTGCCGAATATGTCTATGGCGGACATGTTGACTCGTGGCCGGTCTAAAGAGCTTTCGAAGGTTAGGGCGGCCCATATGGATGCTGCTCTCCAACATGCCGTGAAGGCGGAACCAGTGAACGCTGTGATGGTTCGAGGCTTTTATAAGCAGAAAATGTCTCCTCGCAAGGCAGAGCGACCTCGGACCTGTTACAGTTGTGGGGGTTTGTTTCCTCATAATGGGACTGGTCCTGCGGTTGGGAAACGATGTTCCAATTGCAACAAAGTAAATCATTTTGCGAAGGTGTGCCGTTCTGCTCCTGTCCGTGGGTCTGTTCCTGTGTCATCTGCCCAGGTCATGGGATGTTGCTGAGCTGCCAGACAGCAGAGAGTTTATGCCTGGTGGTTCTGCATTGGCCATCCATCAGTAGACTGTTGATGACTTACTATGACAGTACTCGCAACTATTTAGCGGCATAGGCTGTCTGAAAGATCGGATGATCAAATTACATATTGATGAGTCTGTTCGACCAGTGCCATTACGTCATAGGCGAGTGGCTTTCCATCTTCGGCCGAAGGTGGAGGCAGAACTAGCAAAATTGGAGGATGCTGACATTATTGAGAGGGTGGAGGGTCCAACTCCTTGGGTGTCACCGATTGTGGTTGCCCGTAAGCCTAAGCAACCTGGTGAAGTTCGGATTTGTGTGGACATGCGCTTACCTAACTTGGCAATCAAACGTGAACGTCACCTCACTCCTACTGTTGATGACATTGTGGTGGAAGTCAGCGGGTCTAGGTGGTTTTCCAAAATGGATCTCCGTGCCGGTTATTACCAGTTGATGCTTGACCCTGCTTCCCGGGTGATCACCACTTTTTCCACACATGTGGGATTACGCCGTTATAAACGTTTGAGTTTTGGTATCTCCAGTGCTGCCGAAGTGTTTCAGGATACAATTCGTGGAGTGTTGGCAGGGTTGGATGGAGTAATAAATGTCAGTGACGACATTTTGGTGCATGCCCCCACTCTGGATGGACATCTTAGTCGCCTCAAGGGCGTATTTAAACATTTGCTGGATCATGGTTTGACCTTACATAAGGAAAAGTGTGAATTCCTGAAAACTGACATTTCATTCTTTGGTTATCAGTTTTCACAAAATGGTGTGTCTCCTGATCCATTGAAGGTGTGTGATGTACAGACTGCTTCTGCCCCTGTTAATGTGTCCGGTGTGAGGAGTTTCATGGGTATGGTCAATTACTGTGATCGCTTTATCCCTGCTTTGTCTGATCTGACAGCTCCTTTGCGAGAACTCACAAAATCCAATGTTCCGTGGGATTGGGGCCCTGAACAGGAATCTGCCTTTCAAGCTACTAAACGGGAACTCTCTGCTGACACTACTTTGGCTTACTTTAACCCAACACTGGACTCTGAACTTGCTATGGACGCGAGTCCAGGTGGTCTGGGGGCTGTCCTTTCCCAGCGGCAGAGAAATGGTGAATTGACTCCTGTGGCATATGCCAGTCGTGCTTTGACTGCTACTGAACAGCGATATTCTCACATAGAAAAGGAGGCCATTGCTGTGCATTGGGGATGTCGTCATTTCCATTTGTACTTGTATGGTCAGCCTTTCGTTGTGTATACTGACCACAAACCACTCATCCCTTTGTTTATGGGGTCTTCCTCAAAGCCTCCCCCTCGAATTGAAAAATGGATTTTGCAGCTGCAGGATTACTGTTTTACGGTGGTTTTTCGTCCTGGGGTGTTAAGACCTGCTGACTATCTCTCTCTGCATTACCGTCCTGCCTCTGTTGCTGAGGAAAATGCCGCAGAGGAGATTGAGGAATATGTGCGGTTGGTGGTTGAGCATTCTAGGCCTCTCCCAATTTCTATGGAGGAGGTTGTGGATGCCACTGTTCATGATGGGTGTCTCCTGCTATGCCTGTCTGCTGTCTAGTTAAAAGGCAAAGGCTGAGTTTTTAACACCCTGGGCAACAGCTCTTCCAGCAATAAGCTAGCATAATATTTAGAGTCTACATCTAAAAGGGCTATCATCCTGTAATTTTCAGCTCTCCTGCCTCCTTTAAAGATAGGGTGAATTATTGCTCCTTTCCACAACTCTGGTATGTTTTGGGTGTGCCGACAAATCAGAAACAGGGGGGCCAGATATTCAGATCAAAGCTTAGGGTCAGATTTAAACAGTGCTTGTGGAAGCCCATTAGGACCTGGAGCCCCGTCCGACCAGGAATTGCTGATGCAATGCGCAATATCTTGACACTGGGAAGTGGAGTGGAATCCTGAGTGCCGCTAAATGTCGTACTGATGATGCTAGATCTACTTTGGCATCTCTTTTTCAGGTCCGGGATGAATTGACCTGTTCTCCGGAAGGATGTCTGCTGCGTGGATCATGGTTGGTGATCCCTGCTTGTCTCCAGCAGCGGGTGGTGGACTTGGCTCATGTGGTCCATCAAGGGGTTGTGAGAACCAAATCCCGCTTGCGATCCAAGATTTGGTTCCCTGGTTTGGACGCTTTGGTGGAGAGCACTGTATTGGGTTGTGCGCTGTGTCAGGCTGCTGGGGGAGGGGATGCTCCTGCTCCCATCATCACGGAAGATGTTCCCTCTTTTCCTTGGCAGAGGGCGAGTGCTGACTTTGGATGTCTACCTGATGGCCGACATATGTTGGTGGTGATCGATGATTTTTCTAAGTATCCTGAGGTGGAGATCATGGATACTACCACAGCATGTCGTACGATTCCTTTGTTTGATAAAATTATGGCGGCTCATGGCTTGATTTCTGAATTGCATACTGACAATGGACCTCCTTTTTCTAGCCATGAGTTTTCATCCTATTTACAGTCCAGAGGTGTGTTTCATCGTAAAGTGACTCCTTTATGGCCTCGGGCCAACGGGGAGGTTGAACGTTTTATGCGTACCATTAACAAGACCCTTAGGATTGCTGTCACTGATCGTCAGGATTTAGATTGTGCTATATTTTTGTTTTTGAAGGAATACCGGATGACTCCACATTCAACCACGAAAGTCAGTCCTATGTCTTTGGGCATGAATCGTCCTATGGGTGATTTGGTGCCTGTACTGGGATCCTGTCCTGCAAGTTATGCGGTTGTGGCTGGGGAGCTGAAGAATCGGCAGTTGAAGAATGATGAAGTGGCATTTAGCCGTGGGGCTTTGCCCCGGACATTTTCTGTTGGTGATGTTGTAATGATGAGAAATAGGCATCGCAAAGGGAAGTTTAGTTTACCATTTGAGCCTCAGCCCTGGGTGGTGAAATCTGTCCATGGCACTAAGATTACGGTGGTGAGGGGTGGGGTGACCATCTCTCGGAATGTGTCTTTTAAGTTGTTCCATGCTTCTTTTGATGCTCGTGCAAGTGATCATGTGATTCCATCAGACACTGTTTCTGTTGCGTCAGATTATGGGGATGTTGGCCCGGCATCAATGCCTCCTTTAGTCTCTTTGGTGGGGAATGAAGCATCTGGACTATGTGATGTGCCGTCTGTGTCACCAGCGGATGTGGGGTCTGGGTCTATTTTTATGTCTCCTCCCACTGGTGATCTGCTTCCGGGCCCTGAATACCAGCGAAGGGGCGCGGGCCGTTATCAGTTGAGGCAATGTCCTGTTCGTTCTACACGTTTGAGAGACTATGCCTTATGTTTAAGATGATTCATTTTTGGTTTGTTTTTCTTGTTGTAAATTGGGGAGGAATGTAATGTGGTCGTGGGTCTTACCTGAGGGAGAATGGCGCTGATAGAGCGCGCGGGTCACCCGACCAATAATTTCGCCACTTCCGGCTTCGGGCCCATATATTTCAAATCACCATATACATTGATCGGATGACCTCACGGTCTGCTATCAGATATTTGTGAGTTCCTTTCGTTGTTCTTCAGCGTACCCGACTTACCATCCACCGATGCGGGTACCTATGACCACAATGGATCAGGGAGCTAGCTGTAAAGGAAAGGCAGCAAAATACAAACCCAACAAATAACATTCAAAACTCTTTGTAAAATGACCACGGACAACTGGAAGTTTTAAAGTCTTTATCTAATTTAGTAAAATTCAGAGAATATCAAATTCACAGTAATTAAGCAATCGATAATCAGAATAACAGAAAGTACATAGCTGGATAGCAAATAAGTCAGTGCAACCATTTATAAACTAATGGAACCAGGACACACTTAAATGAAGGATCAGGAATTAGAACGTTTAAGATGAATCACTAAAGATGGGATAGGCTTTGATCAGGACTAGTATTCTAGAATTATTTCAAGGAAATGAGACAGGAGTTCGGGACATTTATATAACTATAGGAGAGTCTATGGAGAGGGACACGCTATGCTTTAAGGCAAAAGTTCTTTAGACAGTTTAAGTAAGGAGGTTCTAGACCATATCAAGAAATGACAAACTGCAATACAAAATATAATTTCTAACAAGTAGGGTAACATAGGAACACGTTATGAAATAAATGCAAATGACTTTATGATTCAATGGTTGCGGGAGAAAGCATGGAAAATTAATTCACGTGCAAAGGTATGTCTTTATTGAAGCAAAGACAGAAAAATAGAAAGGTGCAGTTTCAGGAGATTCAGAGCAATATTTACCTAGACTGGTGTGGAAACCAAACCCTGGCCACGGGTCAGTTAAGGACAGGAAACCCTCAAGGAAGGATACCCCTCAATGGACAGCAGGTGCAGAATGGACACCCAGGACAGGACAGGAAGACCAGATTAGGATCAGGACAGGACCCTCAGGACAGGACCCTCAGGACAGGACCGGCACCCGCAGTTCGGAAGCAACGCCTGCGCTCCACCCTCTCTGCAGCTATCAATCAAGACCCCGATTGGGTCAGCGAACTCCCAGCAAAGTGCTCCGCCAGCACTTTAAGGTTTAGTAAAACCTTAGTCTATGGTCAATTTCGGACAGAGTGCTCCGCAGCGCTCTGTATCTTCAGTCACCTATTGAGTGCGTTGGGTCAGTGACAGGTCAGCTAAACTAGACAAGTCGGACAATTTCCCTAGGTGAACCCAGGGTAGATATACTGTTTTGGGACGGTGTACCACCCCCCAATGTTGCAAAGTGTCAGAATCCCTCAATTTGGATTGGTCCTAAGGTAGGCTTTGGGTAACACACCAATCAGAATAGACTATTTGGAGGCCTAATTTACATCTCTGGGCACCGCCTAGCAAGATTGGGGTTCCCATGAGAAAGCCGCACAGAATACAATGAAAAGAATACATTTCGATACAATAGAACATAATCATGATGCTTCTGCTGGGTGAAGGTGCTCTTTCCCAGGGTGGCTCTGGCATCAACCTTCTTTGGCCTGAGTTCAATGCCAATGGCAGCTTCTAGATTCTGCGCAGAAATACCCTCCAAGATGGACTCCCCAGCCCAGCACCCCTCCGAGTCGAGGATACATGAAAAGTAAGCGAAAACAAATTAAAACATAGAAGTGACGGTATGAATAACACATCATTGGTTTTGTACTTTAAACTTATCATTATAAAAATATACTATGCAGTTTAAATGTTAGCAACATATACACTGTCACAAGAGCATCACCACGTTATTCACGAAAGCTGTGTATTACACATGCGCACCCTTTCCCACCAAACTTTTAACTACGTCATGTCACGTGAGTGTGACTGACGCATGCGCAGAAGCCATTTACCAAGCGGCGGCCATGTTTTAGAAACACGGATTAGTTTTATTAGAAATACACGTACGCAAGCTTCCTCTACTTCGTTCGAATATAAAAATAAAAGATTAGTAAGACGTACAAATTTTATTAATTGATTACACACGGGCGAGGTTCATGACTTGAGCAAGTCGCGATGCGAAGCTTGCTCTATCAATCCCCTCTTTGATGATATTTACTATCATCACAAAAATAATGGAACCAGATGCCAACTTCTTCACACTTTATACAGCTCTATCTCTTCCAACAAGCGATTCAGTTTCTCTTTCTCATTTTTGGTAGGGTGAGAATTTTTCACCTTTTTGTATATCTGATTATTCATTTCCTCTAGTTCAAGCTCATCCACACTTCGTTTCACTCCTCTGGCATTCACTTGATGCTTTCTGGTGTGCTTACGGCATTTGCAACAGACAAATATGAAAAATAGGATAAGACCTATAATTCCAATTGGCATCAATACCTTGAACAATAAGCTTTTACCTAAACTAGCAAGCCAATGACCTACATTTGAGAGACCATCTACCAGTCTCTTCCAGGCACTGTCAACCTCGAGTGGTTTGAGTTCCTTTTCCAAATTAGTAATGTTTTTCACATATCTTTTGAGCTGCACACTTCTGTCCGGAATATAAGTGCAACAATGTTGCGCCTTCAACATCCGGCAGACTCCGCCCTCTTTTGCTAATAAGGTGTCAAGAGCAAGTCTGTTCTGCAAAACCATTGATCTGATCGCAACCATTTCGGTATTGACCAGCAGAAATCCATGAGCTGTGTCCGTAGACAACACATCCACTATGGTGGACAATTTGCAAATTCTGTGAGTGTTCAGAACCACTCCCACTCCAGGTATCAGTGCACTGAAAATACTACCCATTATTTCACCTACGCTTTCTCTTTTACTACGCACTAAGCCATTAGTATTTTCACTGCTTCCAGCAACTTCATTCACATGGTATATTTTCGGGAAGACAATGCCAAAATAGCAGCTTCCATACCAGTGATCCGGCAATTTGAAATAAGCCTTGTCTCCACATATATAATAAATTCCAGGAAACACAGGCTCTGACCCATTTTTGAAACCCCATCCTCCAATTACCTTGTAATTATGTTCACATTCACTGGAACCAATGAAAATGTTATTATAATAGCTAGTCTTCTCGCGGTGAAGACATAGCTTTCCTTTCCTTTCAAAATCCAGCAACAGAGCAGGTCCCGCCCCACCATTTGAGGTGCCTTCCATGTTCTCAGCCCATTTTGGCGTTTTCTGTCTTTCGTCATCTGCCTTTCTTTGTATTTTTATTCTCCTCTTCTCTGCCATGTTCAGGAACATCTTTTCCTGTTCACGCAAAGAGCAGGTCAAGTTATCTCTGTGTGCGTCACCTATGTCGATATTACCTATAGTCAGAAAGTATTCGCCCATGTAGCGAGTAACGTCACTTTTGGTATGTACAGGATTCAAGTTCCCACGTATAGGAAGTTCAGAAAAGATCACGTTATTGTTAGAGTAATAGTACTGTAACGGTCCTCTTTTGTAAAATAAGCTTGCTAAAATGCTACAGGATATTCCGTATGTCAGGGGCAGGTGATGGTATGTCACGCCTTCAGCTACAGAGGTAGGTAGCTTCATGCAGACACAGCAATCTTCAATTTCCATAGTCTCTACATAGTGTATTAACAAGTTTGCGAAAACATTTAAATGTGTCTTATTCTTAACTCCATGATAATGTAGTCCTCCCTCATCTGATGCTTCTAAGTCTCGTTTTGTTTGTCTGAGTGCTCTCTCATGTCTTGCTACACTCTGTGTTGTCAGTTCTTCAATGTCAGTATTTACACTTTCAGTAGGGTCAATATTAGTATTTTTGCTCACCGCAAAAGGAATGAAAACTGTTAGTCCTATCCAAACTAATATCACTATAATTACACTACATACACATACCTTGCAGCATGTTTTGCAACAGCTGCGACTAGGTCTACCATTCACGTTTGAATCAGACATTTTTGGCTCAGAAGAAGTTTCTCGACCCCTCTTTGTGTCTTTACACGGGTAGCTTACTTTGTGCGAATTCACGGTGGCTCGTCTTCTTCTTCGGCAGAGTACTCAGCGACTGGTTCTCCGTCGCTTTCGTCAGTTATATCAAGATCTTCAAATTCTTCCAAAACGAGCGTCCATTCAGGAGACTTGTACTTTTTGTTTTGTCTTTTTATTCGATCGCTCCTTCTTTTGGAAGTGTCTTCTGGTTGTTCTGCTATGCGAGCACTTCTCCTTTCTTCTGCACGTTTTTCTTCTACCGTTTTTATCCTCAGTCTCAATTTCTTTATGAATCCAGGTTCAATATGCTTTCTTTTCTTAAGTCTTTTAGTTGGCACTGGGACTTCGTTTTCTTCTCTTGCCCTTTTATTTTCATTAGTTGGTGGCAATTCTGCTTCTTCTTCCCTTCCTATCTCACTAGTTCCAGGACTTGCATCTATTTCTTCTGCCTGGTTACTAATCTGGCCTTGTTCAGGAGAGTTTTGTGTTTGCTTTTCAAATGTCTCTGTTTCTGTTTCCTGAACACGGTCTTCTAACCCTGTCTGATCCTGTTCGAGCACTTCGATCCCTTGATTTTCTTCTGCTCGAACTATTACACTATGTCTAGTCTGTCCCTTTTCGACATCAGGAGTCAGTGGAGGAATATCGATCACTTGCTCAGTCCCTGTCTGACCTTCTCCTTCCTCAGTTTTTACGTGACTCTCAATAGCCTGAGGTTCTTCGCCTGTGCCTTGCTTTTCCTCTCTATTCCACTCTCTACCTTCACAAATTCGCTCTCTTGTTCTGATTGGGTCTTCGGTGAGGTCAATCAAGGGTATCCACTCATCTGGCCATATGCTTGGCAGCTCGTCATCAGCTACTTCTGGACCAACTTCTGGGAACCCTTCAGCAGGCTGGACTCTTGGTAGCTCGTCATCAACTACTCCTGGACCAACGTCTGCGGACCCTTCAGCTTGACTGGTACTGGGCTGTACGTCGTCAGCTACTTCTGGTCTTGCTTCTGCGGGCCCCTCTACTGGACGGCCTCCTTCTCCAGGCTCCTCGTCTGGTAATACCTTCTGGGTGTGGCTGGCGTGGATCCAATGGGGAACACCTGCACACTTCACTGCTGTGGTCGTTACCAGTATCACTTGGCGCTTCTGTCCCCACCTTGGTTCCAGGCAGCTTGACCGAGTATGCTTCTTTATTTTGACCCAGTCCCCTGGAACCAGTTTGTGGAGAGGAGTCGTTGGATTGGTGACGGCGTCTTCTCCGATCTGGCGAGAGATATAACGTACTTGGTCACCTAATCTCTTGCAGTATTCAAGCACCAAATCATCAGTAATACTCAACAATTTGCTTCCTGGTACCCACGCTTGTCTCATCACTCTTCCCATCAGGATTTCATGGGGGCTCAGGCCTGTCTTTCGGTCTGGAATACTTCGGAGTCCCATCAGAACCAGAGGCAGGGCCTTTACCCAGGTCATGCCAGATGCATCACACAATTTCGCTAGTCTTGTTTTGATAGTCCCGTTTATTTGTTCCACCACTCCAGAAGCCTCTGGATGATATGCACAGTGGAGTTTTTGCAAGATCCCAAATGCCTTACAGAGTTGGTCGATCACATCATTCTGAAAATGTCGGCCTCTATCTGATTCAATAGTGACTGGAACCCCGAATCTAGGTATCAGTTCTTTCAGTAAACACTTTGCTACTGTCAGTGCATCACTTTGGGGAGTAGGGAAAGCTTCCACCCACTTTGAAAATAGGCAGACAATGACAAGGACATAACGCTTCCCCTCACAACATGGCATGGTGATGAAATCAACCTGTATTCTCACAAAGGGACCCCCTGACCTCCCAATTTTCCCTAGTTCCACCATTGTTCTCTTGCCTGGGTTCATCTGTTGACATGACAGGCACCTCTGGCAGAGGGACTCTGCTACTTTCCTGAATTTTTTGCTGCACCAAGTCTGTTGGAATACCAGAATCATGGCGTCCCTACCAATGTGTGATCCCTCATGTATCAATCTCGCCATTGTGCCAAGCAAGTGTCTGGGTAACACAGGCATTCCATTTGGGCCCAAGATGACACCATCCTCACGTCTTGGTCTACACCCTTCTTCCTTCCACTTCTCTCTCTCTTGCCAGGGTGCCGCCTGCTGCCCTTCTCTCACTTCATCCCATGTAGGCACTTCTTCAAACACTCGAAGTTGGCAGCTGTTTCCAGGCCCCCCCCGTTTTGGATTTATGATATATCGATCCCTGGCGCATAATTGTGCCACTCGATCAGCAAAATCATTTCCCAAAGATACAGGGTCAAAGTCCTTCTTATGGGCAACACACTTGACCACTGCCAATTCCTTTGGTAATTGGATTGCCTCTAAAAGGTCTTGAACAACTTTTCCATTTCGAATAGGGGTACCTGATGAAGTCAGGAACTCCCTCTGTAGCCATAATTGGCCAAAGTCATGCACAACTCCAAAACAGTACTGACTGTCAGTATACACTGTTAGGCGTATGTTTTTCCCAATTTTGCAAGCTTTTATCATAGCGATCAATTCGGCTACTTGTGCAGACTTTACTTCAAATAAATAACCTGCTTCTACAATTTTGGTTAAGGAGACTACCGCATAGGCAGCACTCAGGCCTCCTTGTTCCTGTCTTAGGCATGAACCATCCACAAACAATTCCATGTCATGTTTAGGCAAAGGAGTTTCTTTAATGTCTGGGCGTGGTTTTGTGCAAAATTCTGTTAAATCAAGGCAGTTATGCTCATCTTCCTCCCCATCTTCCATATCCATTGAGTTGGGAAGCAGAGTGGCGGGGTTCAGAATGTTGCACCTGACAATTGTTACATTTGCAGCACCCACGAGAATCCTCTCGTATTTAGTCAGCCGACTAGGGGTGAGATACTGAGTTTTCGTTCTCGTTAGCAAAATTACCACTCCATGTGGAACATACACAGTTACAGGATGTCCCATGACAATGGATTCACTCTGCTCTAAACTTGTGCAAGTAGCAGCTACTGCTTTCAGACATCCTGGTAATCCAGCAGCCACTGGATCCAGGGTGGCAGAGAAATATGCCACTGGTCTTCTGGTTGTGCCATGCTCTTGTGTTAGGACTGACAACGCGCAATTATCGCGAGTGTCACAGAACAGGGCAAATTCCTTGGAATAGTCTGGCATTCCCAACGCAGGGGCTGTACACAGACAATCTCGCAATTTTGTGAAGGCTGTTAAGCTTTCATCATCCCATTCTACAATATCTGGTGTTCCTCTCTTGGGCATTTTTATCAAGGGCCTAGCTAGGACTGCAAATCCCACAATCCATTGCCTGCAGTATCCTATCACTCCAAGGAACATTCTGATTTCTTTCTGGGTACGGGGTAACTGCATCTTTTGAATTATTCTCACTCTTTCTGATGTTACTTTCCTGATGCCTTTCTCTATCTGATGCCCCAGATATTTCACTGATTTTGTACAGAACTGTAATTTTTCAGGGGCCACTTTATGTCCCTTCTCACTCAGGTGATTCAGGAGGGCAATGGTGTCAATCACACAGTCCTTATGACTTTTGGACGCCACCAAGAGGTCGTCAATGTATTGCACCAAAACAGAATTTCCAGGTAAGACCAAAGTTTCCAAACATTTTTTCAAGATCTGATTAAAGATAGAGGGGCTCTCTGTGTACCCCTGGGGGACCCTGTTCCAGACATACACGTGACTGTTAAAGGCAAATGAGAAAAGAAATTTGCTGTCTGGATGCAAGGGAATGGAAAAGAATGCATGACACAGGTCTATCACAGTGAACCACTCAGCATCCCAGGGAATCTGGTACAGAATCACTGCTGGGTTCGGGACAATAGGACATCAAGGGACCACTATTTTGTTTACCTTTCTTAGGTCCTGAACTACTCTGTACTTGCCACTAGGCTTTTTGATGCCCATAATCGGTGAGTTGCATGGGCTACTCATTACTTCCTGTATGATGTTTCCTTCTAGCAATTTTTGTATTTCCAGGGCAACACCTGCTCTCACTTCTGCATTAATTCTGTAGGGTTTAGTATTAGGGTATACTGCATTGTCCTTGATGGCTATCTGTATGGGGTCTACGTTTTTCATTAATCCTACATCTTTTCCGGTAAAGTCCCATACCTCTGGCTTCACTGTTTCTTGGAGTTCTTTGGGCAAATCCTGCATAGTCATTCGCTTAATTTCTGAGTCAGGTCTTATTAACATTAATTTATAAATGCCATCTTCATCTGGGGTCTGAATTTCAACACCCTTTGGTGTGCAAAAGATGGTACAGTTCATTTTGCACAGCAAATCACGTCCCAGTAAGTTCACTGGACTGGTGTCACAAACGACAAATCTATGCATTTCTTTAAAGTTTCCAATTGAGATCTCCATGGGCTCGGTAACAGGAGTACTAATTAATTGATTAGATACACCCACTACTTGGATGGCTTCTCCCGAGAGGGGTAGGTTTGGAACGTCCACTGTCCTCACAGTAGAACGGGTAGCGCCAGTGTCCAACAGAAAAGTGACATCATTTCCGTCAACCTTTCCTTCAATGTATGGCCCGGACTGGTCTACCGGCAAGGAGGCGCCAAGTACACACTCCTCGTCCTCCCCTCTCAGGCCCCGTCAGTACTGGTCATCACAAAGGAAGGTATCATTTAGTAAATACTGCGAAGTTGCTGTATTTCTGTTCTCATTGCTTCCCCAGACTTCTACGTCATCACCCTGCGGTGATTTTCCCTTAAATACTTGCTTTGGTGCTCGGGCAACTGAATCGTTTTTACCTGTTGTTGGGTCTTTCTTGGTCTTTCATTCTGCGTCTGTGGAGTTAAATCAGGTGTTTGGGAGTTATCATCCTGCAAATAGGGACACTCGTCTCGCCAGTGTCCAATTTCTCCGCACTGGTGGCAGGGAAATTTCTTCTTAGCCTCCTCCCTGCTCATTTTGGGCCGGGGCTTTCCTCCACCCCCACCCCCAGGACCTTGGTTCTGAGTAGTTTTGGCCATTTTATTCAATTGTTTTTCCTGCTGTTCTGCGAGCTTCACTTGAGCCCACATAACCTTCTCCTTGAGAGCCTTTTTCTTTTCTGCCATCTCGTCCTCACAGTACTTTGCGTACCGTAGGACCTCATCCATCTTTTTAGTATGCCAACAGATTTTGTTATCTTTTATCCACTGACAAATTTCGGGTCTTAAACCATTTACAAACCTGTAAATAAAATGTGTCATATCCTTCATCTCGATGTTATCTATACCACTGTATGTTTTGAACACCTGCAACAGCCTTTCATAAAAGGAGTGCACTGTCTCGTCTCTTTCCTGCGTGGTTCTGTCTATCTTGGTCCAATCAGTTTCCTTTGCTGGCACTTTTAGTTTCAGATGCTGAATTACTTGCTCATATTTTCTCATCACTTCTTTCGATGGTTCCCCTGTTTTGTCATCTCTCGGGTATTCCTCACTAGGCCAAGCTATGGCTATTTTACACTCGGTCCATAGATCTACTGGGACCACAATGTCAAAGAACCCATCCAGGTCTTTCCACAGGCATTTTTGCACCTTTACGAACCTTTCCACC
Source organism: Lissotriton helveticus (assembly GCF_964261635.1). Lineage (NCBI taxonomy): Eukaryota > Metazoa > Chordata > Amphibia > Caudata > Salamandridae > Lissotriton > Lissotriton helveticus. The sequence goes on along the minus strand of NC_136069.1, from coordinate 337,501,826 downwards.
TGCCTGTACCAGTCGACTGGCTTTTCGCGCAATTTCGGGAAATCGTTAGTAAAGGACACAATATCCTGTCTGGACCATGGAACGTGCACATACTTTCCACCTGGTACTTCACGCATAGGGCATAACTGTTCTGGTTTCTCAGCTTCTTTTAGCAAGAATTCGGGAGTTGCCTGCCTAGACCTGGCCTCATCCTTTTTCTTGACCCATCTGGCTTTCCACCTTTCCACATCTCCCCATTTTTCCAATACTGTCAATAGTTCTTTGACCTGTGCTTTCTTCCCCGACATATTCAAGTTTTCCAAATCTTTGTCTGAGAAATCTGCCCTGTATGGTTTTCGCAGCGGTTTCGATCTTGAAATATCTATTCCCATGCTAGCAGCCATGTCGGTCAGTTTTTCATGAAGATCTCTGGTACTTCGGGTGAGACTCTTGCAGATAAACAGCATTTCGTCTTCAGAGTAGGTATTTAATCTGTCTAATCCTACGTTTCCTGCCATCAATTCCTCTATTTCTATTCTCAGCTTGTAGAGATCTAAAGGTTTCGTTGGGGACGCTTGTTTTTCCAATTCTTGACTCCATCTTTCGATTTCTTCAGGAGTCACCAACGTGACACTCTTAGTACCTGAGGTCGATTCCATCTGAATTTCCCTCGCATTAAAAGGATTATGTCTTTTCTGTATCCTTTTTCCTGTATTTCTAACGGGCAGATCTAGCAGCGAGACCTCCGACTCGCACTCACTGGTCTGGTCATCTACAATTAAGGGTTCTGGTCTGGTCGGTGCAATGACAGGAGTAATTACGGGAGGTTTCGGACTTCCTTGACGGTCCCCGTACAGCGGAACCACCGGTCCGATTGTTACTGGGATCGTTAAGGCTTCAGGACTTGCATTCAGCTGCGACATTTTCTGTATTATCTCAGCTCTCTGATTTCCTAGCGCTTCCCGCTCTTTCTCTTCTAATAACCTGTCTAAAGTGTTTCCATGTAACACCTGCGGGGTTAGAATGGGAGCATAACTCGGGGCAGTGGGATGTGTCTCACTTGGTCCTCCACCATAATTAGGTTTCTGAAACAAACTTCCCGTGCCTAGAATTCTCTGATCTTCCTCATCCCGGGACTGTAATCGTGGCATTCCTGAACTCAAGGACCTCACTTCACCTTCGTAGGGGGGACGAGAGCAAAAATCTCCTTCACGTGAATATCCCGTCTCCCCACCCACGGGTCTCCTGGGGTAAATACTTCTGGTTTCTAAGGGTCCCAGATTCTCAGTATAAGGAGGAATTAGATAATCCCCTCCTACACTTGCGGACCTGACCTCCTCCCTTTGTAGGGGTCTCCGGGGAATATCTCCTGCACTCGAAGGTCGGTGTCCCTCATTATAAGGAGGCGGACTTCTCATGCATATGTCATCTAACAATTCGTCATCTGATTCTCCCAGGGGCCCCCAATGTTTGGTCTTTTCTGTTCTTTTTCCCCCCCTAGGAGGATCTTCTGCTGGCATCATGGGAAACAGTCCCTCAACAATCATACTCTGTCTCCATTGTTTCATCTTTTTGTCTCGGGTTTCTTGTCTCAGTTTTGGGTAATACTTTGTCAGCCCTTTATCCATTCGGGGCTTTTCTCTTTGGAAAGCCTCAATCTCCCATTCCTCTAATGCCTCATACTGCATTAGTCTCGGTCTGGGATGTAATTCATTCATTCGGGTTCTTAAGTTGAATAAGATCCTACCATTAAAGGTACCTTCTAACGGAAAGGCCATTATTCCGTCGTCTTTTGTGTATTTCACCCAATTTTCTAACCACACACATGTATTGTACCCTCTGTCAAACATCATGAAAGAGGCGGGAGTATTTGGTGGTGGAATAACAATGCCCTCTCTAGTTTTAATCGGCTTGTCCTTTTTGAAGTAATTCTTTACCTTATTTACAAGGGACAATTTTCTCTTAGCTCCGTACATAATATCGTATCTATTAGCCTTCCACTGATCCCTTTCAAACCCTTGGTTTCTTGGATCGGGTCTAGTCTCTGGAGTATACGAGTGCCACATACGATTTTCTACGCTTAACCTTGTTTAGAAAATTACCTCCAATCAGAATGCGTCTTGCAATTCCGTGCGACCAATGGGGTGCACGCGTTCAAATAATTTCGGCCAATGGGTGCGCGGCCTTTTCGCGAGACCGTTCTCACGCTTCGGCGCTCACCCCTCCTTCACAATTCCAGCCCCGCTACCCGCCCGCTGTTTCTACCAATCCCAGCGCGGCACAGAGTGTCGTCAGAGACGCTTCGCGACTGACTCCCTCCCTTCGCAAGGTAACGGAAACTTTCTTTCTTTCTAAAAGTGCTTAGTACTTGGTTATTTTACAACGAATACACATTCGCCACAGTGCTCAAGTGTCTAGACAGGAAAGATTTGTTTTACTGCAAGTAAACTACTTCCATTTACTTTTCACACGCTGCGGGTAGATCTCTTCCGCCTACCCTTCACTCTAGCATCAGTGAACCTGTTACTTCCCTAGACCCATCCACTCTTTCCGGGATATATCCGAGTCTAAGGTTTCCCAGCGGACCCCTTTGCTTTCACCCAAGCTCCGATGAACCTGCTACTCTTCCGATGTGACCCTTACTAGGTTACGCCACTATTGGAATTTTGCCAATGAACCTCGTTACTAACATTTATTCACTCATGTATTCAGAAAAAACCCTAGTTAGTGCTTCCTGGTTCTGCCTAACCTGCACCTAACTTTCCTTGAGCCTGCGACCTCAAGGCAAATGGATTCTATTCACCACTTGCCATTCAATTCCCGGGGGAGTTCCGACAACACTTAACAAAACGTTTTACATACACATGGATTAATACATATAACAATATAAGAACAAGAAAAACAATTTTCAAACAATTCATAAATTTCAAAAACAGCGCATTCTCAAGAGAGTGATCAAGTCCCCCAAAATGGCCGCTCTTATAGCAGCAATAATGTCTAGCAGCTACCGACTTGGCTAGCCTAACTAGTCCTACCTAACCTTTAACTATTCCCTAACCATAACTCTGCTACCAGAAAATACTGATAGAGCGCGCGGGTCACCCGACCAATAATTTCGCCACTTCCGGCTTCGGGCCCATATATTTCAAATCACCATATACATTGATCGGATGACCTCACGGTCTGCTATCAGATATTTGTGAGTTCCTTTCGTTGTTCTTCAGCGTACCCGACTTACCATCCACCGATGCGGGTACCTATGACCACAATGGATCAGGGAGCTAGCTGTAAAGGAAAGGCAGCAAAATACAAACCCAACAAATAACATTCAAAACTCTTTGTAAAATGACCACGGACAACTGGAAGTTTTAAAGTCTTTATCTAATTTAGTAAAATTCAGAGAATATCAAATTCACAGTAATTAAGCAATCGATAATCAGAATAACAGAAAGTACATAGCTGGATAGCAAATAAGTCAGTGCAACCATTTATAAACTAATGGAACCAGGACACACTTAAATGAAGGATCAGGAATTAGAACGTTTAAGATGAATCACTAAAGATGGGATAGGCTTTGATCAGGACTAGTATTCTAGAATTATTTCAAGGAAATGAGACAGGAGTTCGGGACATTTATATAACTATAGGAGAGTCTATGGAGAGGGACACGCTATGCTTTAAGGCAAAAGTTCTTTAGACAGTTTAAGTAAGGAGGTTCTAGACCATATCAAGAAATGACAAACTGCAATACAAATTATAATTTCTAACAAGTAGGGTAACATAGGAACACGTTATGAAATAAATGCAAATGACTTTATGATTCAATGGTTGCGGGAGAAAGCATGGAAAATTAATTCACGTGCAAAGGTATGTCTTTATTGAAGCAAAGACAGAAAAATAGAAAGGTGCAGTTTCAGGAGATTCAGAGCAATATTTACCTAGACTGGTGTGGAAACCAAACCCTGGCCACGGGTCAGTTAAGGACAGGAAACCCTCAAGGAAGGATACCCCTCAATGGACAGCAGGTGCAGAATGGACACCCAGGACAGGACAGGAAGACCAGATTAGGATCAGGACAGGACCCTCAGGACAGGACCCTCAGGACAGGACCGGCACCCGCAGTTCGGAAGCAACGCCTGCGCTCCACCCTCTCTGCAGCTATCAATCAAGACCCCGATTGGGTCAGCGAACTCCCAGCAAAGTGCTCCGCCAGCACTTTAAGGTTTAGTAAAACCTTAGTCTATGGTCAATTTCGGACAGAGTGCTCCGCAGCGCTCTGTATCTTCAGTCACCTATTGAGTGCGTTGGGTCAGTGACAGGTCAGCTAAACCAGACAAGTCGGACAATTTCCCTAGGTGAACCCAGGGTAGATATACTGTTTTGGGACGGTGTACCACACCCCAATGTTGCAAAGTGTCAGAATCCCTCAATTTGGATTGGTCCTAAGGTAGGCTTTGGGTAACACACCAATCAGAATAGACTATTTGGAGGCCTAATTTACATCTCTGGGCACCGCCTAGCAAGATTGGGGTTCCCATGAGAAAGCCGCACAGAATACAATGAAAAGAATACATTTCGATACAATAGAACATAATCATGATGCTTCTGCTGGGTGAAGGTGCTCTTTCCCAGGGTGGCTCTGGCATCAACCTTCTTTGGCCTGAGTTCAATGCCAATGGCAGCTTCTAGATTCTGCGCAGAAATACCCTCCAAGATGGACTCCCCAGCCCAGCACCCCTCCGAGTCGAGGATACATGAAAAGTAAGCGAAAACAAATTAAAACATAGAAGTGACGGTATGAAAAACACATAATTGGTTTTGTACTTTAAACTTATCATTATAAAAATATACTATGCAGTTTAAATGTTAGCAACATATACACTGTCACAAGAGCATCACCACGTTATTCACGAAAGCTGTGTATTACGCATGGGCACCCTTTCCCACCAAACTTATAACTACGTCATGTCACGTGAGTGTGACTGACGCATGCGCAGAAGCCATTTACCAAGCGGCGGCCATGTTTTAGAAACACGGATTAGTTTTATTAGAAATACACGTACGCAAGCTTCCTCTACTTCGTTCGAATATAAAAATAAAAGATTAGTAAGACGTACAAATTTTATTAATTGATTACACACGGGCGAGGTTCATGACTTGAGCAAGTCGCGATGCGAAGCTTGCTCTATCAGCGCTAAAAGGGATCGCGATGTCACACCTGATGTATATATAGTAATTGGTGTTAATTGGTTTGTTGGGGGTGGGGTTTCTTTAACCAATAAAAGGTTCCTGGTTTGGCCAGGACATTGAACAGTCGTACCGGTGTGTTGCAGTGAATACTTCCTATGTAACAACCATGAGATTGTCCTGATGGGCAGAGCATATATGCAGATAGAGGCCAAGCTTGGAAAGTGGCCTGACCAGGACACGTGAAAGGGGAATCGCCCCAAACTGGTTCAAAGGAGCAGACCTGGAAAACACATCCTCTATTAGTGAAAGCTGCATAAAGATGGGAGCTCAAGACCCTTTATTGTTCTTTGGTATGGTCTCTTCTACTAAGTAGGGGGTACTCCACAGAGTAGTCTGGAACTATGAAGCAGTCAAAGGTTGATGTTGCACTGACAACCATCTCCCGAACATCTCCTGGAGTCCGATTTGAATGAGGAATTACTGTCTTGAGTACCAACGTATGCTGCTGTGAGCAAGGGAAGGAAGTACCAACTCTTCAGGAAGAGAAGATCATGGACGGGATTGCTTTAATTGACCTTAGAGTTGTATCAGTCCGACAGAGATTTTGAGAAGCAAGAGCACCAAAGGTATAGCAGTACGTTAGGGTCAGGCAGTGCGATCGTCGTGACATATCCCCATCAGAGCCGCCAGGCCCCTGGAGTGTTGAGCCTGTGTGGTGGGCACAACTGAAGCTGTGATGAGCTCCTGCCAGTGGCCCATGTGCCCCGTAAGTGGACTGTGTGAGCGCAACACTGACACCAGTAGCCCACCATTTACCTGAAAGTAGCTCTCTTGTGTGCAGCCCTGTCTACTTAACTAGAAGCTTTTGCTTTGTTTTATTAATATATGTGTAACAAAATTGAGAGTGTGTATTCAGGACGAAAATAAGTGCATCTTCAGAACTCATAAGTTGAGGTTTGGAGAAAAATGTCTGAATGTCCAAAATATTCTAAACAGATATTTGAATGATAAATCATGTTGCGTTGGAGAGGCTTATTATTAATATTAGTTTCCTGGAGTCAGGGGCATTGGAGCTATGGCTTTTCTGTATTACTCTTGGAGAGGAATTCCAAATTGACAAACACTTGTATAAATTCCTGCTGGCAACCCTGACTGATGCACATAGATGATCACAACTAGTAATCTTGCATAATGTGGTCACTACTGTAATCTTGTCTGATGTGGTCACTATTACAATACTAATAATAATAGTAGCTCGGGATGATTTTCTTTGAACATAAGTAGCTCTTATTGCAGAAAAGGTTGACGGTCCCTGCGATAGAGGTACCCTGGGGGTGCCTTGTTAAGATTTGAGGATGTCACCTATAAGCACTGTGTGCTGATGATAGCACCTGGTACCTGCTGCACCGAACAACCATAGGTTGTGGTTGAGTGAGTGGCCGGCCCACCCAAGAAGAATCACCAAGTACTAAATGGAGGACTGGAGCAAGCTGTCATCTACAGTCAATGTCCGGAAGAGGGACACTGTCAGAAGCCTCTACTCCTGCTATACGCCTGCAAGCTATGAGCTGTGCAGCTGGATGCCCCGCCACCCAAAGAGGAATGCCGCATGTTGCTAGAGTGCTCCTGTCTGCCACAGGTGATATCTCACTGCAGTGGGAAGAGTGAATGCAGCCTCACACCTCCCTTTTATTGCCACATACATCTGCAGGATTCTGTCGCTCCTTGTGAAGAGCCCACTGCCTCGGGATAGCCTATCTTAGCCACATACTGCAACCTCAGACAAGTGCAAGATTGAGAGGTCGAAGTGAAGCCTGAAGCTGCTATACTGACCTTGGTGAGAGACTGATAGGGCCTACATCCGGAGGACTGTGCTAACGTGGATACAAGATGGAAAAAAGAGCGCGCTGCATCCACCAGTTTGCCCCTTTTGTGTATATCCACACTCTTTCTTTTCTCTTAGTAACTATACTGCTTTCATGTTCTCATCTGAATTCAGGTCGTGCAATTAGTATTTGCCACCAACGCACCCTCGTTTTCAAACCACAGCTACCACCACCTGCCAACTGGTCCAGTGGGTTCTTTTTGTACCCTCCATGTTGGAGACTTGGGATCTAATAATAGTTTTGGTACTTGGCCAAAACTTTGCCATTCTGGACAAATCTCATTTTGTGTCCCAAATTGTAAATATGTTTCTTGTAAATATGTGTAATGTGAAAAGTACATGTAATGCATTATGAGTATTTTGCTGGGTAAAGTGAACGAATGTCCAGCTTTTATTAACCCCTTCCATGCTCATGACGAGCTCAGCTCGTCATGCAGTATACTGCTCGTGTGCTCATGACGAACAATGGGATTTAAGGGAGTTCAGCACCAAGAGTGAATTGCTGTAGCATTCAAGGTGTTAGGAACAACAAGATGACTATGAGGTTTCCTCTTATCATCCTTTAGTCATTGTAAGAGAAATTTCACCTACCATGATTTTATGGGAAAACATGAGTCAATGAAACGTTCAAATTGTGAACAAATGCCTGTCGGCAGATACCATAGACCTCCACTTTTCAGTTTACAAAACATCTTTTCTGCTCATGTTCCAACAAGGAGATGCCTGTAAAGAAGAGCAGCAGTCCCAGTTCATAAGGACGAAGACCATGCCCCAGGACTGAGTCAGAGAAATCATACTGCTGCCGACGTTCCTCCTGCTGAAAGAAAATGCATATGTTAGATTTTATACACACAGAAGGGTACTATTTACGTCAGCATTTAGTAAAACCAGCTATTCTGTCAATTTAGCTTGATAAATCCACATTTTATAGTGTGCTCTATTTTTCTGCTATGACGCGTATGCACAAGCATTGCAGCATGAACACCAGCTAGTAAAACCATCTTCTGAACTTGTTCACCAGTTGGCACCCTCGAGGATGTGTGCTGGATACGTTTTAAAGTGTGATCTGTAACAAATAAACCAAAAATCTCTGGACTAAAAAATATTAGATGCCGTGGCACCCAAAGTTGAGGACATGTTTATACCTCTTTAGCCCTTGACCCACCTCTCCCAACAAACTAGCATGGATGAGAAAACTGGGCAATGTGGCTTTTTGGAAAAAAACAGCAGCTGGGAGGATAGCATTGAATGCAGGTTCAACACATGCACCTCTTACATATTGCGACAGAGCACAATGCATAGGTCCAGCAGAGCATGGGAATCATGGAAATCTACATGTGATGCCATTGTTTTAATAAATATATGGATTGTAAAATGAACCTAAAAGAAGGACACCTTCTACTTCTAATATACAGTGCACTACCAAGAGCTGTTGCCAAGGGAAATGAGGTTAAGGAACATACTTTTAGCAAAGAAAGTTTTGAGGCTAATATTTGGATTATCGGGCATGGTATAAAAAAAATCAAGCACCTTTTTACATCCCACAGTAGTCAATATCTCAGCAGACTGGGTCAAAAGACTCAAAATGTTCGAAGGAGATATATAACCAAAGCGTGATCCCCTACTTAATGAGACCTTACTTGTTAATTGCCTTTAAAAAATTGATCACGCCATGTCGATTAACCATTAAGATTTTCATTGACTAATGAGTGAGAAAACATACAACTTTTACAAAGGCAGCTGAAGTGGGAAGGACATACCGTGCCGTACACCAGCTAACCCAGGCAGCTCAGCCTGGTTTTCAATATTTTCTTTTCCTTGGACCCTAAGCTTCCCCGAGGTGCATGCAAGCTGAGACCAAAAGCTTTGGGGCTTCTCAACAGTACTCGAACTTTTCCTAAATACTATCACTTGCTTGCGATCTTACATGGGTGGGTGAGTATTAGTTAGCGTACGCCTTAACAGGAGCAGGCGGGCCAGTATTTAAGACCTTTAGTTGTGCTGGGAAAGAGGCTTGTGCTTGCCTGAGTGCAGAGATCTTTAATATGTAGTAATTGAGATATTCTTTGAAGGGAGGAAAGGTATGTAATAAGGCCCATGACCCATCTTTTTTTTTGCATATATTTTTTATTGTTTTTAATTTATGCAAAGGCAGCAATACAACTAAAGACACCAAAACCCACATACATATTTGTTACATGTTATGTCAGGCATGCAGAAAGCAATCGCTCAGCAGCGAGTTAATTGCTTAGCAACAAACGTATTTCTTAAGCAATAGGTTCACAGATATTTCTCTATGGCCTGTCGAAGAAGCTGGAAGTCCTACAAAACATTCTGAACCTCTGTGAATATACTTTCTCAATGAGACATTTACCTCAGAGCAGCCCTCCCTCCCCTCAAATGTGAAAGACACCAATGTAGTGCCACATCTACATCTGTCTATACCAATTGTTATTAACGTAAGGATGTCCCACTTTCATTGCATGTGGGGCAACCGGTCGGGGATCTACGGAGGTCTGGTATAATTCCCCGGACACAGGCACGTTATCGGATTGAGACCCTATATGCTACTCTACGATGTCCTGAGCGCATAGAACAACAGCCAATAGGATTCCCTGGTCATATAGGGACCGATTACAGAGATACATATTGCGACTGGATTAAATCGTCTAGTCTAGGCTAGTAGAGATTTGGAAAATAATAAAACTTGTGATGATCTACTGACCAGACCAACTTGCCTATGTTCATTCCATAAAATCCAGGGACTCTGCATTTTATCTTCGGGAACCTTTGTAATTGAAATTAACCCTTAAAGAGTACCCAGACATAACAATAGTGGAAGTTGAGACGGTGTCCTGATGAAGGCATTGCCGAAACACGCGTAGTTCCATCTACCGCCGACCCTCCTTTCTGTCCATATATGATCTGAACCCTGTCACGAATATAAGAGAAAATATTGTATCATAAGACAACTGTATCATAGTTCTATTCTCTTATTCGCTTGATTATGTCTCAGATTTCATAATATGTGTGGATGCATTGTGATTTTTAAACATACAGAATTATATTATATTTTTTGATACACTTGAAAAAATGACAAAATATCATGTAAAACAATACAAATAAAACATATATTTTGTGATAATATTCAAGCACTATGTCGTTTGATTATATGTCCTATTATAATTGTTCTTTAAACATTTATGCTTGCGATTAGCTTGTCCTTTTCCTCCTTACTTAGTGCCACATCTACATCTGTCTATACCAATCGTTATTAACGTAAGGATGTCCCACTTTCATTGCATGTGGGGCAACCGGTCGGGGGGATCTACGGAGGTCTGGTATCATCCTTGTTTTGAATGTTGAGCAAATACACTTCTCATTCATCACACCTTTGCTTGGGTTTAGCGTTAGAGGCCAGCGTAGCCAGAGCTGCGATTTTCACCGCCACCCACCTGCGCAAGTCTTCATACAAACCCTGTTTTGGGGGAGCCATGTCCTTCTTAAACCACATTGCTAATTGCCTGTTGGCCAGCACTATGGCTAAGTCGGCAAATGTACACTACGTCTTTTGTCTGGCCAATCTTGGTGAGAGGCCCAGCATGCAGACCAATCTGTTTGACCTTACATCCTTGTTGTGGTATACTCCAAACATTTTGCATTCACTCCCTGATTTTGCTAAACTCGATTTTGGTAGCATAAGGACTGTGCTTTTTACTCTTGCTAACTAGTGCTAAAGTGTTTGTGCTCTCGCCTTCAAACATGGTAGCATTGAACTCGCTAATTGGTACATTTAATTTACTTGTAAGTCTCTAGTAAATAGTAATATGTGAACCCAGGTCCTGTAAACAAAATGCAAGTAGTGGTCAGCAACAATCATTGTACGACCACTAAAGTAGCATTTTAAAACGTGTCTCAGGCCTGCCCCTGCAGCCTGTAGTGCAGTTTTAAACTGCCAATTCGACCTAGCAAAATAAACCCTTCAGAAACATTGTTATAATGCACTCTACTGTGATTTAACAAAAGAATCCAAATGATAAACAATTCAGACAATTGTGCAGTTCTGGAGCTAGTCTTGCCTGTACTTGTGATAAATTGATGTAAGCTCATTCACTAAATGGTAAACTAGACCCACAATGCACAACTGTGAGCCCTAGGGATCGATATCAAACAATCCTTATTTACATTTTAACAGTATACAAGAACTTTTAGAAAAAGTATTGATAAAGCTGTTATACACAGTTTATTCAAATCAAGTTGATTTCAAGCTTCCAATGCAGATACAAATGTTGCTCCACATTTGTAGATGAAAGTTGCTGAGGTATCATTATCAGAAATTGAAGATGTACATTTTTAGTGTTGTAACCCAATGCATTTAGGGTGTAACACCCTTCATCTGGAATAACTATGAATCAAGAAAAAAGGTTTGGAATAAACATCATGAAGGTCCGGTAAAAAGCAGTATACAATAAAAACAGCAGTAAATGCAGAAGAAGAAGGAAAGAAAGGAAGAAAACAGTCTGTACAGGAGGAGATACAAGAAGTCACACTCCGTGACTGCAATCCGCATCATGGTGCTACCGAAGACCATATTGGAAACTAAAGTGTCCATGTGAAACGGATGTATGACGTTACAACGCATACTTTTACAAGGCATACCGTTACAACGCATTTTTTACAACGCAAAAACTTTTACAACGCATACCATTACAACGCATGATTTTACAACGCAAGTACTTTTACAACGCATGCCATTACAACGTAAGTATTGGTAAGTATATAATATTTTTTTTTTAATTAATTGTAATTAATAAAATTTAATTTAATTTAATTTATTTAATTTAATTTTTTTTACCTTGTACCCCTGTACCCCAAAAACCCAAATTAACCCAGAAACCTAAAAATACCCCTGTACCCCAAAAACCCAAAACTGTCCCTAAACCCTAAAAATACCCCTGTACCCCATAAACCCAAAACTGTCCCTGAACCCTAAAAATACCCCTGTACCCAAAAATTGAAAACTGACCCTGAACCCTAAAAATACCCCTTTACCCAAAAACTGAAAACTGTCCCTGAACCCTAAAAATACCCCTGTACCCAAAAACTAAAAACTGACCCTGAACCCTAAAAATACCCCTTTACCCAAAAACTGAAAACTGACCCTGAACCCAAAAAATACCCCTTTACCCAAAAACTGAAAACTGACCCTGAACGCTAAAAATACCCCTGTACCCAAAAACTGAAAACTGACCCTGAACCCTAAAAATACCCCTTTACCCAAAAACTGAAAACTGACCCTGAACCCTAAAAATACCCCTTTATCCAAAAACTGAAAACTGACCCTGAACCCTAAAAATACCCCTTTACCCAAAAACTGAAAACTGACCCTGAACCCTAAAAATACCCCTTTACCCAAAAACTGAAAACTGACCCTAAACCCTAAAAATACCCCTTTATCCAAAAACTGAAAACTGACCCTAAACCCTAAAAATACCCCTTTACCCATAAACTGAAAACTGACCCTAAACCCTAAAAATACCCCTTTACCCATAAACTGAAAACTGACCCTAAACCCTAAAAATACCCCTTTACCCAAAAACTGAAAACGTAAAAAAAACCAAACATATAAAATATTAAATATAATTATATACTTACCAATACTTACGTTGTAATGGCATGCGTTGTAAAAGTACTAGCGTTGTAAAAACATGCGTTGTAATGGTATGCGTTGTAAAAGTTTTTGTGTTGTAAAAAATGCGTTGTAATGGTAGTGCGTTGTGAAAAGTGCGTTGTAAAGGTTGTTTACCATGTGAAACGTGACCAATGAGCCATGCAGTAAGCCTCACTTTGTAATGCCAACATGTCGTGCCATTCACACCTTACATAAATATGTTTCAATACTGAACTGAATGTGAGTGATAAGCATAAAAGCAAGCAGTTGACTGATGTACAAACAGAATCCTGGTGCTCAGTAGAACTACATTACCCATCATACATCTCAATAGAGACGAGTGTATGGCAGTAATTATACTTACTTTCAACACGGGTACTGGATTTAAAAGAAATCCTTCCAAAGTAAATGAAGCAAAATAGTTCAAGTGGGGAGGGAGCAAACTTCCTCTTATCCCAGCACAGTTCACCCCATTGCATTCTGGTAAATGCAGTACGCTTACTTCAAAGTTGCTGTAGTTTTCACCAAAGTTGGTGCAGGTAGTGCTGTTATCTCCAGACCTGTATTTCTGGGTTTAGTCCTTCATCAGTAGAGAGCAGAAGTAGTAGAGAGCAGGAAAAAGTCCTCTGGGTTTGCTGCTAAAGTATTCACAAGTCACAGTACCACTCCACAGGCTCACAGGTGCATCCCAGGTGAGCTTGCAAGCTTGTTAGCTCAAGGGAGTCTTTTAAACACAAGGAGGAGGGTGCTCACTGCCTCTCATCCCAGCACAGTTCATCCCATTGTATTCTGTTAAATACAGTACGCTTACTTCAAAGTTGCTGTAGTTTTTCACCAAAGTTGGTGCAGGCACTGCTGTTATCACTAGACATGTATTTCTGGGTTTAGTCCTTCATCAGTAGAGAGCATAAGTAGTAAAGAGCAGTGGAAAATCATCTGGGGTTGCTGAAATGCTGCCCAAATCTTCACAGGTCACAGTACCACTGCATAGATACAGGTGCATCCCAGGTCAGCTGGTTGGCTCAAGGGAGCCTTTTAAACACAAAGGAGGAGGGTGCACACTGCCTCTCATCCCGCACAGTTCACCCCATTGCATTTTGGTAAATGAAGTACACTTCAAAGATCATGTAGTTTTTCACCAAAGTTGGTGCTGTTATCTCTAGACAGCCTTTCTTCAGTAGAGAGACAAAGTAGTAGAGAGCAGGGAAAAGTCATCTGGGGTTGCTGAAATGCTGCCCAAGTCTTCACAGGTTATAGTACCACTCATCAGGAGCACAGGTTCATCCCAGGTGAGTTTGTCAGCTCGTTTGCTCAGGGGAACCTTCAAACACAAGGGGTGAGGGAGCACACTGCCTCTCATCCCTGCACAGTCCACCCCCATTGGATTCTTGTAAATGCAGTATGCTTACTTCAAAGTTGCTGATTTTTTTCACCAAAGTAGGTGCTGATGAAGGGCTAAACCCAGAAACACATGTCTAGAGATAACAGCGCTACATGCACCAACTCTGGTGAAAAACGAAAGCAACTTTGAAATAAGCATACTGCATTTACTAGAATGCAATGGGGAGAACTGTACTGGGATGGGAGGCAGTGTGCTCATCCCCCCCCCCTTGTGTTTAAAAGGCAACTGTGTGCCTGTGGAGTGGTACTGTGACCTGTGAAGACGTGGGCTGCAATTCAGCAACCCCAAAGGACTTTTCTCTGCTCTCTACTACTTCCGCTCTCTACTGATGAAGGGCTAAACCCAGAAACACGCGTCTAGAGATAACAGCACAAACTAAGGTCAAAAACTAGAGAAACTTTGAAGAAAGAGTACTGCATTCACCAGAATGCGATGGGGTGAACTGTGCTGGGATGAGAAGCAGTGTGTGCCCTCCTCATCGCTTGAAAAATTGCCCTTCGTTTACTTTGGAAGGATTTTTTAAAAATCTAGTACCAGTGTTGCAAATAAGTATAATTTCTGTCATTCACTCAACATCATTAAGATGTATGCTGAGTAATGTAGCACAAGCCGGGGAGTACGAGTAAACGTAGGTTTTTCAGCAGGGAAGGACCTTTGATGAATGTGTGACTACAAGGCCTCCCTCCTGCGCTCCCTTGAGAATCATTAACCCTGAGTTGTTGGGGAAATTCTTCCTCCAGATCGGTGGCAAGTATTAGGCTTGGTATTATTATAATTTTTTTTTTTGTAGTGCAGAAGGCAAATGGTACATTCGCACTCACGTCTTTGGCGGAAGTAACCTCATTACATCCCAACCTGACGAAAGCCCAGGACTTATTTAGGCCGGTTAAGAAGGGCTGAATCATGTTGGTGTTGTTTTTAGGGTCATAGGACCATCACATCCTTTATACCCGTTTTTGTATTTTAATCTTCTCTCCCACTCCACTATTAAAGATTTCTTTAGGAGTGGGTGAGGAATTTTATCTTTAATGGTACGCCCCATTACAAAATATCTCTAAGTGCTCCCTGAAACATGGTTGAGCCCATCCCGACCTGTAGGAGTCAGGATGGCCCTATGATGAAGCATGTCACTATTAGAGTGAGTGAGGGCAATTAAAAGAAAAAGGGTTCTTTCTCCATTTCCACCCACAGCAGCGGGTTGATTCCATATATATTCTCTTGATCCTCTGAGTAACACTAGACTAGAGAGAGTCACCATTATACATATAGGAAGCCTACACCCATTTTTGGTTTGTTTTCTTTGCCCCCCCATCCTTGGCGGGTTATAACAAAGAAATAACGGGTAGGATATCCTATTTTGTTAAAGTATATAAAAGAGGGAGGATGTGCCTTTCTACCCTCATGACCGAGGACTTCTCTACCCATCCTGGACATAAGTGATCCTTGGAATTTGTGACATAGAGAAATGTAGTTCTACTGAGCACCAGGCATCTGTTTGTACATCAGTCAGTTGCTTGCTTTTATGCTTATGACTAAGATTCAGGTCAGTATTACAACGTATTTATGTAAGGTGTGAGTGGTACAACTCATTGGCCTGATAAAGTGAGGCTTCCCTTTCGGTTCATTAGTGGCATTTCACATATGCACTTTATGGTTTAATTCTTTTTATTGCTGTTTTCAGATAGAAATAAAAAAGGGAAACAAAAAACTGCCAATAGATGACCTGGCACAAATTTGGGCTACGCAGGGCCCTGCTATAACATCAAAACATGCAACCTGCAGCAGAAAAAGGAACAAACCCCTAACCCGCCCTAGCCCGCCCTAGCCCGCCCAACCCCCACCCATCCTCCATTCAACCCTGTTCTAGACTTAGTTAGAATTTCTGTGCACCGTTGCTACTCCAAGGCCGGTGGCACCCCGTCTTCTGGTAACCGTAGCAAACGCAGATACTTGGGGCGCGTAAGTTCACGGAACACGTGCGTCAATAGGGACAGAAAGGGGAGCCATACCTTACGAAAGTCTGTGCCGTTTCCGGCAAGTGTAAGAGTTATTTTTTCTATTCCCAAGATGTGCCAGAGACATGTTAGCCAGCCTGTATGTGTAGAAATTTGGTGGGTTCCCAAATGTGCAAGGATGTTTTGCATGGCAGAACACCCAACGCTGTAGCTATCAAGCGCCCCCTTCTAGACTTCAGTGGGTAGGCCAATGGATTTGGTACTCCCAATAGAATGTGTGCTGGAAATCTAAGTAGTTGAGTCTCAAGATGTTTGTCAATTTCATCCAGTAACTGGGTCCAGTAGTTTCGAATTTGGGGACATTCCCATAGTAGATGTACCAGTGGGCCTACCATCCCACAGTTTCTCCAGCGCTAGCTGATGGGGTGATCTTGTGCACTCTCTATGTGCAGTACCAATAAGTTTCCACTTTCGTGAGCATGTCCGTTAGGGCCATGTTCCTAGCCATGTGTCGTGCTCTGTGACAGATGCCTTCCCACTTCTTCCCACTCTTTGTTGCTTAGGGGTCTCCCTATGTCCTTTTCCCATTCATCTCATCCTGCATTATATGTAGATGTGTTTTGTGTATTTAGCAGCTTGTATAGGTCGGAGATCATTCTCTTGTCTAAAGACTTTGACAGTATCCATCTCTCATAGAGAGTAAGGAGTCATTGTGTGTCCTCTCTATTTTGTGGCTGCACAACCCAATGTCTAAGTTGTAAGTACCTCAAACGCTCTGTTTTTGGGATGCCATAGTCTGCTTTGATTTGTTGAAACGAAAGTACCCCCTAAAGATTAAAAAAATTGCCCATGGCGCGACGCTTGGAGTGGCTCCATAACATAAACTTTTTCTCCCCCACTCCTGGCTTGAAGTCTGGGTTGTCAAATAATGGGGTCAGAGGTGATGGGAACATCGTGAGGTTATGTTTAATACTGGTCTGGTCCCATGTCGTCAATGTTGTCTGTGTGATGTTGGACACATAAAGGCTCCGCGGTCTGTGGGTCTTCTTTAAAAAAGGAATTTTCATTAATGACGTACTCGCTACCGCCCTATCCTGGAATAGCCAGTGTTTTTCTTACTGTTTGATTCCATTCCACTAAATGCCTTAACTGAGCTGCTTGATAATACAGCTGGAGGTCGGGGATTCCCAGCCCGCCCTTGCCAGGTGGTAGAAAGCTGGGGCTCTTTTTCATCCTGGGCTTACTACCCTGCCATATGAATTGCATGATATCCGTTTGCAGTTTGGGAATCATGCTCGATGGTGGACGAAGTGGAAGTGTCTGGAACAAATATAGAATTTTGGGGGGGATCATCATCTTAATAGCCGCTATTCTGCCCAACCAGGAGATCGGGTGGTGCTTCCATCTACGTATATCGGTATAGACTTGTCTGAGTAGGTTGGTGTAGTTGGCGGTGGCGGTAGTGTGTGTGGACACAGCTATTTGAATTCCCAGGTAAGGAATTGTGTCAAGGGACCATTGAAATGGATGTTTACCCTGAAGTTGTTCCACCACCTGAGGGGAGATAGAGAGAGGTTTAGAGCCACAGATTACCCCACATTGACTTTGAAACCGGCTGCTCTGCCAAAAGTTTCTAATTCTGTGAGGAATGCCTTCAGTGATGTATCAGGTTTGTTAAGGGTCACTAAGACATCATTCGCATAGAGACTTATAGTATGTGTGTCCCCCCAAACGGGGACTCCAAGTATCTGTGGATGTGTCCACACTCTATGTGAAAACGGATCCATACATAATGAAAATATCAGTGTTGATAGAAGGCATCCCAGTCTTGTGCCTTGGGCAATCTGGAGTGGGGCTTACCTATGACCATTAACTCTCATAGTTGCTGTAGGAAAGCGATAACAGTTTAAGATCTGAGTGCAAAATCATTCTCCTAGGCCAAAATGGCACAGGACTTGTTCCAGATAGGGCCAGTGTACTCTGTTGAATGCTTTTTCAGCATCTATTATCACCAGCATATAACTGCCTGGGAATCTAGAAGCCTTAGCTACTATATGAAGGACCCTCCTGGTGCTCTCTCTGGTCTGCCTCTGGGGGATAAAGCCGACTAAGGCTGGCATGTATCGACTCAGTCTGTGTGTCAGTATACCTGTATATAGCTTTAGGACTATATTGAGCAACGAGATGGGCCGATAAGCGCCACAGTGTTTTTTATCTTTCCCTAGTTTGTGGATCACCGTTATAACAGCCTCCAGCATGGAGGCTGGAATAGCACCTGGTGTAGAGAAGGAATTAAAAAGCCTAGTCAGTAAAGGAGCAATCTCTGGGCAATTGTTTTTATAAAAGGCAGCTGAGAAGCCAGAAGAGCCTGGGGATTTGGCCAGCTTTAACCAGGATATTGCCGAAACCACTTCCTCAATGCGGATTTCCTCCTCTAAGGTTGCGGTTTGACCAGAAGTCAGTTTAGGTGTTTGCACATCTTGGAGGTATCTAGTGCTTTCTGAATTGTCTAGCATTTATGCCACATAGAACTGCTCATAAAATGCTTTGAATGGCTCAACTATCGCAGCGTCATCTGTCACCGGGTCCCCTTCTCAGTTGCTAATCGTTTGGATACTCTGCTGCTGCCGGCTTTCCCGGAGCCTGTTTGCCAATCGTCACCCACATTTAAACCCCCCACATAAAAGGAGTGGCACAGTCGGAGGGCTGCGTGCTGTACTCTGTCCAAATCTAATGCCGCAAATTGAGCATGTACTGCTGTGAGTTGTCACCACACCCTAGGAGCCCCGGTCCTCTGATGTATGCATTCTAGTTCCCTGACCTGTTGGGATAAGCTTTCTCTCTTCTCCCTCCCCACCTTATTGTCTGCTGCCAAAATCGCTATAAATTCACCGCTTACCACTGTTTTGAGTGCCCCCCATAGGGTGGATATGTCAATCTCTGCGGTATCATTTGGGCAAAATAGACTGCCATTGTATGCTTAATTTGATCCACTACCTCTTTGTACTTGAGTAGAGTATCTCTCAGTTGCCACTGTCCGCATGGATGAGTCCAGGGCGGAAGCGACACCTCTGTCACCATCGCCGCATGATCTGAGAGAGTAGCGGTGAGTATTTCCATGTGGGCTGCTAAAGTATGTATTTCTCTAGTACCCAGTAAATAGTCCAACCTGGCATATGTTTTGCAGGCGTCAGAATAGTAGGAGTATTCCCTTTGCGTGGGTGTAAGACTCCCTCCAGAGAGCAATTAGCCTAGTTCCCACAAACGAACATGCCCCTCCTTGGATAGTGCATCTACTTGTCCCTGTTGTTGTGCTGACCTATCAGCTGTGTTATTAAATACTAAGTTAAGGTCCCCCCCAGTAGTATATTAAGTTCATCCGTGGCAAAAACCTCTGACAGGGCGGTGTGGAAGAAACCCTCCTGACCCTCATTAGGGGCATAAATCGAACCTACTGTTAGTCCCTGGCCTCCGACTATAAAGCATTAAGAAAGCAGTCTGCCTTTGATCTGTGTGCTCTGTCCATTTTGAGAATAGTGTCCTCGAGATTACCAAGTATGTGGTTGAAGAGGTCTCTCACAAACCCAAAGAGATCATTTCCCTCAGCTTTCGACACCACTCCTCGGATCCGAACGTTGTTCCTTCGGTAACGATTCTCAAGATTCTCCAGATGTGATTGTAAGTCAATGTGTTGTTCCTGGAGACGGATGATCTCTTGTCTCATGGCCTCTGTCTCTTCCTCCCGGTTGTCCCCTTTATCTTCCAACGCTGCCACCCTGTCTCCAAGTGCGTCCGTGTCCCTTCTGAGCTCCTTAATTTCTGATGTCAGGTCCTTTTTGACTGTCTGGAGATCCTCCCATAGCGACAGAAAGAAAGATTCCAAAAACTCCAGGTCACCGGTTCTTCTGTCGTGTTCGTCACCGGGGTGTGCAGCGATTCTTTCGCGGGCTGCTGTTCTGCTAATGCGCCACCCGTAGGCCGCATCAATATATTCTTAAGGGAGCGGTCTTTCTGCACCCTGCTGGTGGTCATTGTTATGTAATTTCACCCGCTTCAGGCAGAGTCAGGGTCTCGTTCCTTCACCTCCCATGCCTGAACCTTGGCGGGGACTCCTGATTCGGCCACACTCTCCTCAGCAGTGGCAGTGAAATGGCAAGGTGGGTTAACTAGGCCTTCTATCTCATGTCCCCATGCCGCTCCACTATCTCTGCCACTTGCGCCAGTCGCCCCCTTTCTGAAACCAGTCCGTCTTTGTCGTAGCCGCCGGTTGCCGGCGCAGATCTGCCACTGCTTAAAGGGCCTCCTCATCTCTACTGGGGCCACCCTGGGTATGCCCGGTGAGTCCAGGCCCCGTCCGCAGTCTAGGGCCAGATATGCCCAGTTATGGCGTGGTTTATGTGCCCGGCGGGGTGCCTCCGCAGTCCCTCCACTGGCTGGCTTATGGGCACGCTCTGCCTTGCCTTCGGTCCTCACCTGGTTGCTCCTCTCTGGGTGAGGCCTAGATCTCCCGGCCACCCAAAATGGACTCCCAGTGCTCCAGGCCTTGCTAGGCCTCTGCCGCCTCAGCCCCTCAGCCTCTCTTGTTCTCTCCTACGCAGGCAGCAACGGCCGCCTGGAGACCCCACCAATATTATGCTCACCTTGGTTTAAGCCCGGCGTTGTTTCATCGAGCCGGGGCCACAGGAAAGTCTCACAAGTCCTGTGCCGATCTGGCAGCTTCTCAGGCCCGCAGCTGGGCCCCTCTCTGTACTGCGGCGGCGCTTCCTTTGGGCTACTCTGCCGTTCTGGTTCTCCAGACATGGTTCACAGGGACCTGCCGCCCATATCTTGTTGCCTCTTCCACAAGCTCGTCCATGTGGCGCCCCCTACGTCTGCCGAGATCTCCGGTGTAGGGCATGGCCTCCGGTAAATCTGTTTCTGCTGCCTCACGGCTCGTGGTCCGCTGCTGTCGATCTCAGTGCCTCTGTCCACCGTCTCCGGGCACCCCAGTCCCGGGCACCGGTGAACCAGGGCTTATCTTTCTTTTCGGCGTATCAGGGGCTGGGTAACCCAGAGGAAGTGCTGTAGTTCGGCGGCGGGTAGAAGAGACAGCGAGGAGCTTCTTACCTGGCTGCCATCTTGGCCATGCCCACACATATACACGTTAGTTTCCAGTTTGGTCTGCGGTGGCACCATGAGGCGGATTGAAGTCTCAGAGTGAGATTCCTTGTATCTCCTTTTTCTTTCTTTTTTACTTCTTCCTCTTCTGCATTTATTGTTGTTTTTACCTTATATTACTTTTACCTGACCTCCATGATGTTTATTCCAAACCTTTTTCTTGATTCATAATTACCGGTGACAAAGGGTGTTACACCCTAAAAGCTTCAGGTTACAACACCAAAAATGTAAATCTTCAAATTTCTGATAATGATACCTCAGTAACTTTCATCTAGAAGTGTGGAGCAACACTTGTATCTGCATTGAAGGTTTGAAATCAACTTGTTTTTAATAAACTGTGTATAGCAGAATTCTCAATACTTTTTCTAGAAGGTCTTGTATATTGTTAAAATGTCAATAAGGATTGTTTGATATCGAAGCCCCAGGGTACACAGTTGTATCTTCTGAGTCTAGTTCACCTTTTGGTGAACTAGCTTACAGCAAAATAAACCCTTTGCCAGGCCTAAACCTTCCTTTTTAGTACTTTTAAATCACCCCCTAAGGTAGACCGTAACAGCTCATAGGGCAGGTTGCATGATGTTTAAAAAGTAGAACATGTGTATTTTTGTTTTACATGTCCTGACAGTGAAAAACTGGTAAAATAATTGTTCACTGTTTTTAGACTTATCTCTCCCATAGGCTAACACTGGGTTACCTTATTACACCTATTAAGTGCTAACTTCAGATTGAGAGCAGATAGAGAAATGATGTTTACACTCAAATGAATTGTATTTTAAATTCCTCTGTAATGGTAATTTCGGATTTTAGATTATCATTTTGAAAATACCACTTTTAGGAAGTTGTTATTTTCCTGCCCAAGCTTTCTGGGACCTTACTATGGGTTTCCAGTGGCCCGAGTCTATTAATCGTTCCCCCATCAAGGATGTGTATTGGGCCTGTACAATGAACAATGGGGCCAGGGCTGGGAAGGGGATGTATCCTGTCCTGATTACATTTCAAAAGACCTTGCCTCATCACACACAAAGGAACATGGCACCAGTCCTGCCATTGTCCCCCTACACAGTTTGGAGCCAAAACAAGAGCAAGGGGAAGAATTGATGACAAACAGTTTTGGGGGTAGGTCAGGGATTTCCCCCACACATAGAATGGCATCAGGTGTAAACAGAGGACTTTCAGAACCACTCATCAGAACACTCCTGGGCTTGAGGAAGATTCAGAAGAAGGACTGCCCTGCTGGCTGAAGAAGGAAGATTGGACCTGCTTGCCTTTATCCCAAGCTACCAAAGTGACCCATGGGTCAGTTGGCTGACCTCCATTGTGAGCTACAGGGATAAACCAAGCTTCCAGATGCCTCCCTGCAACTGCTCAGCTGACCAGAACCGGCTGGACCTGCCTTGACATACATGAGCCCTGCTGCTGGCCTCTGTTGGAGGGAGTCCAGATCCTCCAGAGATGCTCCCCAGGTTCTGGACCCTTGAGATCTCCTCCACAATAAGATTGTGAAAACCCTGAAGTTTGGGTTCTTCACGACCGCAAACAGACCATTCATGCCAAAACTCTGCTGCCTGCAACGACTACCAATGCAAAGCTCTGGTGAGACCTGCTCTTTGGGTTGACAGCTTTCCACGATGACAGGCAATGTGAGACCTACACTTAATTCTACAGCAACAGCAACTTGAAGCTCCAACAACGACTGGCTCTTTGTGCTACAGCAACAACAGTCCACAATGCTCAACCTGCACCTCCTCCTCCTCGCAGCCTCCTCCAATGTAAACAGAAGTGTTGTCATCAAGAATTGAGAGGGTAACTTTTCAGTCGGACTAACCTGGTTCCTGAATTTGGCCCACGATGCACTGAAACTTGGTTGGCCCGATTGTGTGATTTTTCCCGGTCAAGCTTGACCAAATAACCGCAAATGGTGCTTTCTGCTTCTTGAAGCTATTTTCACTCAACTTTTAAAATTCAATATCTCCGGTGCTACTGATTGTTTTTTTGTTGTTCTGACAGCATTTATTTATTAAGATTTACCCTGTTTTTGTAAATTGATTGGGGATTTTACTTGTGTTTTGACTTTATTACTGTTTGTGGGCTGCATAAATACTTTATACATTGCCTCTAAGTTAAACCTGACTGCTTTTGTGCCAAACTACAAGGCTAATTTAGTGACTTTTGTGGTTCAGCGTGACAAAGTTTGTGGTCGTTGCTTGACTAGGGTGTTCACCACACTCAACCAATAACCTAGTTTCTCACACTGCCTTGAAGCATCTCAGTAGTTCAAGATCAGTGATCTTGCAGATATGATCAAATCCCCCAGTGAAATATAGTTCCAGCCCCAGGCATGTCCGGAGCATGTGCAAAAGATCTGTGGCGGAGGACACGCATGATGGTGGCAGCCGCCATCTAAGAGCACTCTTGTGCTGCACCGAACATCCTTCGACATCCAGGTGCTGCCAGGGCCCCCATCGATGGCCCGCAGCAGTCCGGTGCTGTCCCAACCATCGACAAAGGCTTAGGAGGTGCTGGAGAATAGGGTGAGTCCTGGGAGGCTCGCAAGGGCATAAAATGGAGGCCATGAGGCTCCGACACTGAGGAGCTGGGCCTAGATCAAGATGGGCAGCTGGGAAAGTGGCCTGGGTGCCTGGAACAGCTCCTAGCAACAGTAGCCCCCATTCCCCTTCCCGTGGAGATGTGGGTGCCCAAGGACAATGGAAGCCAGGGTCCTCAGGCAGGGGAGACAGTATGGATTCACCAGGCTGCGGCAGTACGGATGGCCCTGGACTTCGCGGTCACCCACAACTGAGAAGCGCTGGACATGGGGGAGAATCCTCCTGCTCTTGTGCGGTTGCACCTGTCGCTTGAGTTGTTTTATGTGGGAGGCAGTGTGTGCTTGTGGCCCTCCGGCACTATAAAGACTGACACTGCTTGTGCCGCCCTTCCCACGTCAGTTATATCTGGCGGGCCTCCTGGTGGCTTTCCCATGGCCCTGCACGCCCAGCACCCGAATCATTGCTGGGGGATATGCATCATCTTAACATGGTGACTGCGACAAGTGTGTTGGGGAGAAGACTAACCTGCCGTGGAGGGGTGACTCTCCTCAGCGTCCGTCCGCCAGTGGCCTGGGGGTCGGTGTCTGGAGGCTGGAACATGGCTGCACGTGCTGCCCACTCTTGTAGGGGTATTGAGGCTTAGCAGGCTGCTCTCAGCATGCTGTTTCCCTGAGGTAGCCATGGCTTCCGTCAGCATGGTGAAGGAGAAGTCTCAGTTCAAACTGGAAACTGGACAAATTCTCCAATATTTTGGTGCCACTGGCTAGGGAGATGTCATCACGGGCCCACACCGACGGCCGCAGAGTTTGACAAAAGCATCCCCATCCAGGAATGGATGCTATCCTGCGGGCGACTGAGTCTTCACACCATGCTTTGGAGACCCAGATTAGGGCGATGAGAACCGACATGACCCTGCTTCGGCAAGACTTGAAGAAATCTGCGGGATGAGTGACCGAGGCTGAAAGGCGGCTCATGACACTGGAAGGGACGGTGCAGGACCTGACCCAGACTGTTCAGAAACTCTAGGTTTATTCTGGGGAAATGGCGGTTCACGTGGTTCTGAACTATAGGGACGGAGACCTGGCACTTTGGGCCATCAGAGACCTGGGTGAGGTCATGTACGACCTCACGCAAATCCTTATTTTGATGGATTTTACAAAAGTGGTTCAGCAGCAGCAGACGTTTGAGTCTGTGAAGCAAAAGCTGAGGGCCTTGAACATTATGTACAAGTTGCTTTACCTTGCTAAACTTAAAGTGCTTTTTAAAGGTAAGAACCACTTCTTTTACTATGTGGAACTGGCCTCGGATTGGCTGGAGGAGCGCCCACCCGGTCGACCGGGGTGAGGCAGACGGCTACCCAGATGAGGGTGCTGGAGGGACTGCCCTGGCCTACTGGTTTTATGGATGGCGTCACAGGCTGACCCCCATGCAGTCCTTTCTTGGAATGGGCTGAGCTGCAAAATGAAGAGAGAGGTTGTCACCCAAAATCTCAGTCATCACTCCACTGACCTGGTTCTCCTGCAGGAGATCCATTTACTTGGAAATACTTGTGAGTGCCTGCAGAGTAATAAATACGCGCTGCTAGCAAACAACGGCTACCCAAAAGGCTCTAGAGGTGTGGCTATCCTAGCATCTTTAAGTCCCTCCTTTCAGGAGACGAAATACTTGGTCGACCCAGAAAGCTGCTTTGTGGCAGTCAAGGGGAGATGGTGCAGATGGGAGGTGCTCGTCATGGGCGTATACGTGCCTATGAGATTGCAAAAGAGAACACTGGAGTTGTTGGGTCCTATTCTCATAAATGCACATAGCGACATCCACATGGTGAGGGGAACTTCAAAGGCGACATGGATGGGTACCTGAACAGACACTCACCCCAACAGATATCTCCTGCTCCTCCTTCGAGATTGCAGCGTTTTGCCCATGCATTTGGACTTAGTGATGCCAGGCCGAACTTGCACCCCAACAAGAGACAGTACTCATTTTTCTCCGGGCACATGGTTCTCTGTAGAGATTGGACTATGTGTTCCTCCTGCGACAAGAGTTTCCATGTGTGATGGGAGCAGAATACCTGGCAAGGGGTATATCTGATCCCTCTCACTTCCTGGTCAGACTGGGTGGTCCTGCCACTCAACAAATTCCTTATTCCTGGAGATTGGACTATTGTGTTCTATATAGAGGTAGCTGAGTGCCTTAGAGTTGCCTCCCAGAGGAATTTTGATGAGACCATGGTAAGAGTATCCAGCCCGATGACTTTGTAAGAGGCCTCTAGGGCAGTGTTCTGAGAAAGGACCCAGAATATAATAGTAAGAAAGAAACATCGTAGAGATGAGGAGATGCTACTCCTGGAGTAGCGTCTCTTGCAGCTGGAGTTGGCATGGGAGACCACAGGAGATGAACCCTACCACTAGCTCCTGCAGATGATGAAGACCCGATACCACTACCATGTGACACAGGTGGCACAGCAACACTACCTAGGGATTCAACATCGCCTTTATGATATGGGCTAAAAAGCCGGCTGCCTCCTTGCATGGCTGAGTAGGAGAGAGGAGGCATGTTGGGTGGCTGAGAGAACGACTGATTAGGGGGACTGGACTTGGTTTGCTATGACCTAGAGATTGCCCATGCTTTTGCTGTTTATTAGAAGGGGTTATACACAGCTAGTGCGACCTTGTGGCCCATGAGGTTGCAGAACTTTTGCCAGAGATGCTTCTCCTGGGCCAAGACTTGTCGGCTGACTTGACAATTGTAGAATTTAATGACGCGGTCCAGGCGATGCACTCTAGGAAAAACGCCAGGCATCAATGGCCTCCCTGCAGAGCTCTATAAACGTTTTGCAGCCCTGCTTTACCCCCACCTCCTGAATTTCTTCAAGCAGCGAATAAGGAGGGGGCCCAGCCCCCGGACCTCAATCATGGTATTTTTGTGGTCAACCAGAAAAGGGCAAGCCTCCTGCTTTTTGTTCTTCATATCGACCCATCTCCCTACTCAACACAGGAAGCACGACACTGGCAAAGATCCTCATGTCCAGGCTGGCGGGAGTGATAGATGACATGGTCCATGCTGACCAAACCGGCTTCATGCCGTGGCGGTTCACGAGGCTCAACCTTCGCAGACTGTTTTTATGGCTAGACAGAAACAAAGTGGATCCCGCTCCATGGGCCATACTATCAAATTCTGAAAAAGTGTTCAACTCTTTTGACTGGTGTTACTTGTTTGAGACCCTGAAACACCTTGGCCCCAAGTTCTACAGATGGGTAGCACTCCTGTACATGGCACCCATGGTGACAGTAAAGGTCAATGGCGTGGTCTCTAAGCCGTTTATGGTTGGGAGGGGAACAAGGCAGGGCTGTCCGCTGTCTGCTGTCGCCTCTCCTGTTCACCCTCTTCATGGAGCCGCAGGCGCGCTGGGTGAGCAGCAGGGCGGAGAGTCTAGGGTTCCCACCAGTTTTGGGGGAACCAGAGAAGATCTCGCTGGATGTGGATGAAGCCCTGGTTCCCTTGACTGATCAGGAGTGGTCACCCTGTCACTGTTGTCTGTGCTTCACTCTTTTGAAACATATTCTGGGTTCTATGTTAATCGTGATAAATCTATTGTTTTTCAGTTGTGTTGCTGGGAAGGCCTGGATCCCACAGCGTGGGGTCTCTAAGTTGCAACGGCTAGCTTTAGATATCTAGCTATTGAGACTACTTTGGACCTCATGCGCTTTCTGGAGCGGAACATCCAGCGGGTCAGGACGGAGTTCCACATGAATGTGGAGCACTGGCACACTCTCCCTTTGATGATCATGGGCAGGGCAGCCCTGTACAAAATGGTCATTCTGCCCAAGCTGCTATACGTTTTGCAGAACACACTGTACTTGATTTCTGAGCCTTATTTCGACAGTATTGATAAGTCACTTCATACAAGGAAAGCTCTGCTGACACTATACAGATCTGTGTATAATGGGGGACAGGTACTCCTGGACATTAGGGCCTATCATAGGGCAGCTCAGCTTTACTTCTTCAATGAATAGGGTTATTGCCCACATAGTGAACTGGCATACTGGATTGACAATATGGCTATGGGGAGGTGGATGGTGTCTACACTATGTCTATGGGAGGTATCAGCTGCACCTGCCTGAACCGACTAGCACCACGTTAAAGACATGGGATGATGCCACCAGTGCCATGGGTTGGAAGGGTAAGATTACCCTAGCTGTTCCACTTTGTAGGGGTACAGTGTTGCAAGAGACTGGGAGGCTAGCCATTTCAGCCAATGAGAACACATTGGGATCGAGACCCTGGGAGGTTAAGTCTTTTGCAGCCCTGCAGGAGGAATATGCTCTCGCTGAGACCAAACGGTTTAAATACTTTCAACTTACACATGCTCCAAGGGGAGACATGTACTGGGTTTGGACATCCTTGTGTCCTCCCCTCTGGAGACATGGGTGTTGGGGGAAGCGCTGGTCCACAAGGCGGTCTCCCGCCTTTACCGCACCTTACTTAATAATGCTCAGGACCATCTGGGGGGACTGCGAGCAAAACGGGAATGGGACGTTGGGGCCCTGAAGGTTGTGGACTGTGAGGCAGCGCTGATGCACCCCAGAGAAGTAGCCATTAGAGCCAGGCTGCATTTAATACAGTCCAAAGTTCTCCACAGAACAGATCCTGACTCTGCAAAATGGGGAGAGTGAGCACGCTGATGTGCCTCGGAGGTCATATGGTTGAGGTCACATTCCTTCATATGCTCTGGGGCTGCAAGAAGGTGTCGAACTAGAGGGAAGGGATAGTTCGTGAGCTGGAATCGGTATTGGGAGCTGCCATTCCTAGTTCACTACAACTGATTACCCTGGGCATACCCAAGAACGTGGATATTAATAGGAAGCAATTGCTGTTTTGTATGTTGGGTTTAGTCATAGCCAAGCATGACCTGGCCACGTGCAGGGGGAACTGTCATGCCCACTGGGGCTATGTCGTGGGAGGGGATGAATCATTGAATGGAGGTGGAGAGAGTGGTGTACAAAAGACAGGATGACCTAAGAAATTTGAGAAGGTATGCGGACACTGGAGGGAATACCACAGCCTGGCGGATAGCTTTGAAGGTGCCCCAGGATAGAGGCTTTCACCTTGGCAGGTGATGGACATAGTGAATGAGCTGAGTAGTCAATGCCCAGACTACGTCCTGGAACACCTGTTATGATCCTAAGTGCCGGGCGGGTTGTGGCTGGATTGCTTAGCATACTGAAACAGAATTGTGGGATTAATGTGTGTATGTTTCTTCCTTGTGTTATTGTGGAAAACAATAAAATATATTACAAAAAAGATCTGTGGTGACCACTTTACAGCTGGGATACGCATTCGGGGTAGCTCTAAACATTCTGTGCAGTGTAGTTGGTGCTAGAGACATACGATGCATGATGTTAAACTCACAATCGCTTTCAGGTCTTTTGTGCAACCATTTCAGGATAAGCCAAACCTCATGACCAACTTGTAGCAATGCATCTATTTCTGCTTTGAAAGTGTGATACCTACAGCCTGAAAACCTCAGTTTCTCAGCAGTCAACCATGATACAAAGTGATCTATGAGAACAAGATACCCCAGTCAGATTCTATGCCACATGCTGTGGTACAAAATATTTCTCAACTGTCCCAGACTCCCATGTGACTGAGCTACGAATAGCATAGATGTTAAGCTCTGATGATGTCATATCAATCAATCAGGGTTTTGTAGAGCACGACTACTCACCCGTAAGGGTCTCAAGGTGCTGTGGGTTGAGGGGGGGGGGGTCTGCTGTTCAGACGACGGGCCAGGTCTTCAGGTCCTTCCTGAACTGGGGCAAAGATGGTGATTGCCTGAGATGCAGAGGAAGGGAGTTCCAGGTCCTTGCAGTGAGGAAGGAGAAGGATCTTCCTCCAGCTGTGGTCCTGCGGATCCAAGGGATGGTGGCCAGGGCTTGATGGGCAGGGCGGAGACAGTTGCAGTTATTTATGTAGGATATTGGACGTTGATGGCTCACTGTGTGAATAAACCCTATCTTATGTGCTAAAAAAACGGCTGTGCATCTTTACAAGCTGCAATGAGTGGAGGACACCACCCTCAACACAGATCAATCCTTCAGAAACCAATACCAGTAGCTTTATTGGCAGTAGCTTTGGAAACAGACTCTTAAAATCATTCAAGCATGTTTAGGCTGGCTAAACATTTCAATTTCACTGAGTACTACTGGTATGAAGTGAGTAAGGTTTCATTAAGAAGAGATAACACTGGCATATGTTCAAAATAGTAAGGGATCATGTAACAGCGGAGGGTGTCAAAGAAGGGAAAGCAGTGGGTGCAGCTCAGCTGGCAGGTGAGGTACAGCAGCATGTGCTGAGGGAGAGTGTGGCATGCCGAGCAAGAGAGCATCAAAGACATGCAGCAAATGCTGGGGAAGAGCACTTACATTGAAACAGGCAAGGACAACAGTAGTGTATGATGTGTGAGAAGTAATGTTTCAAAGACATGTAGTTTGTGTAGCAGAATAAGTACAAGTGAGCAACGTGTGTTGGGTTGGTTTCTCCAGTCACCCAAGGTAAATAATCTATTTTTGCATATTTCCAATGAGTACTGCAGTGTATGGTCATTATTTCAATATGGTGCCGAATAAGAGTTTTCACTGTGAGCTACAGAAACGAAAAGTTGAGAACTGAACTCACCTTCTATAAAGAAACTGCTCATGAACATATGCACTATCATCAGAATGGGCGGGAGCAGGAAGAGTCATCAGAAAAATTCAACATGAAAGAGTTATTTCATTGGTGAAAAGTAGAAAGTAGGAAAGGCAAAAGCTAAAGCCAAGCTTATCAATTGTATCTGACAGTCTCCCACAGAGAGTAACTACTATGTGGAAATATTGTGGGTAGTACTTAATTTGTAAAAAAAAAAAAAAAGTGCCATGGCCCTCATCAACAGTTCACTGCAGCTTGGAAAAGATACAGACAGTTTATAATTAAATTAATTAGGTGTGGACTAGTAAAGGAAGCAAATATAGCAAAGCGGAAGGACCATTCACAGATGTAACCCGAGGGGTTATTTAGTGAATGCATTTGTCCCACATAAAAACAAATGTATCATAGTGGAAAAATAGGCATTTTGCTAAATGGATTAGAGGAAGTGAGGTTGAGTAGTGAGGTAGAGTAGTTAAAGAAGTATGATCACATTCTTACAAATTAAAAGCAATTAAAGTAGAACTTTGGTGGGGAAGATACTGAAAAGCTATCTGATTCAGTTTCGAAGTTGTCCATTACATCATGGTCAACATACGCAGACACGTTTAAAAGTAAATTCAATTTGAAAAGGGTGGATATAAAGCCTGAAGTTTATGGGTGTAAATCCATTAAAAAGAGATTTACGCCACGGAGAAAGTAGATGAAGCCTCTAGATCGGCTCCATCAGAAAAGGTTTCTGAATAAACTTGATTTGAATAGTGAACCTCAGATCGTGCAGGGTGATACTGTGGTTTGGAGGAAGATTGGGTGTGGTGTGAAATTGTACCCTCAATCAATTTGACGCAAGGCGTTGTGCCAATAATGCATAAGGTAAGAATAATTCCTAATGGTTTAAGGGATCTTGTGTGGATTTATGGGAATTGTGGCTGTAAATATATTTCAATTTCCTATGATAGAAGAAATGGTCATACTCGCCTGGGAAGGCAAAGTAGGACAAAGTATTTACTTCTTTAGGTATGCTTTCTGCCTATAACCACACTGGTATGCATCATGATTCCAGGAGACACACTACATTTATCACTCTGGAGTGCCCTTGCAGGTTGTGTTAGATGTTGCTTGGGGTGGTTCCAGTGATCAAAGTCCTCCAGAGATTCATACACAATCTATTTAGTAAAATGTATGGGCCACAGATCATATTTTAGTGTAAGTGTGTGGTGTATGTGAACACAGTTTACAGTTAACATGGGCTATAAAAAACATATCAGAAAACATTTTGAAGATAAAAAAAGAAAATTCCACAATCAAAATGAAGAGCATTGAGTATCTGGACCATGTTTTGATGGGAATTGAGTAAAACCTAATAAAGAATAATAGAGCCATTGTAGGTTTACAAGTACTTACAGACAGAGCGCAGTCATGTGAATGTAAGATGTGTTTCAAGGGCATAAAGAGTGGTTGCTACAGGCTCCAGTGCTGGGGTTGACTAGTCAGGATGCTGTGAATGTTATTCATCATCATCATTTTAACTTTATTTCGGTTTGTTTATGAACCATAAAAGTACATCGAAAAATAGAAAAAGTAAGTTTACAACTCAACTAATACACAGTTACATTTCATTTTGGATGTTTGCAATAAATCAGTTAGCGTGCAGTTTATAATGTGACGATAAAAACACTAAGACAGTAGAATACAAGGGATAAAGTAAATATTTAAAACACAGTGGAAGACTAGTTATTACTGAGGCAGAGCAGTCTACCTACATTAAGTAGGTTACTACTACCGAATCAGTCTTCGTCTAATTAACCACATCGAAAACAAAAATTTAGCAATAGCAGTAACTATCAGTGCATTAGTATCAGTTTTTAAAATTCTAAAATAGTCTATATAATTCCTGACTCCTAGGTTCACACATAGCTGTATGATCCATTTTTTTCTGCTGACAGAATAAGCAGGGCAAAACAAGATCACATGGATTAAGGATTCATTTGGGTCATTGCAACCTGGACAAGGGCGAGCTAAACCCAATTTCCATTTATCAGTGTAAGAATGGAGGGGTAGTGTACCATATCTGAACTGTAAATACAGTTTTTTTGCTAAGACAGGTTCTATAATGTCTAATTCCTTCTCAAAACTGTAGACATTCTTGAAATCCAAGAAGCTGTCAGTGAGGCTAGAAGGCCTGGCTGATCGAAGGACCTCTTCTAAGTTATAATATTTTATAGACTCAGCCAGGGTTCTCTTTGAGATGGATTTGCATGTGTCCTCCGGGTTGGACCAGAGATTCTCCATGCCGATCCTAGACGCCTGCCCCCTTATAAAAGATAACCACTTTATCCTCCCTGCGCCCGGGCGTGCCATCACAATCTTTAATTCTTCTCTATTACTAAAAGTAGCAGCATGTATGACATAGACACAGCATTGTCACAAGAGGATAACAATAAAGAGATTACTTTTGCATTTCTGGTGCAGTTGTTATAGTGTTCTGATATTAAGCTACAGTATAAATGAATTGGAAGCTTGACCGTGTATTTAGCTACACAGGTATTTGTGCAGAAGTAGGTTTCTGGTTACAATGGTCCATAAAGCTTTGAGACGGGCTTGAGGAGAATATGCCAGTGCATCATGTCAATTACAGATCCAGTAGTAAAAAACTGTGAAATGATAAGTGGCAGGCACAACAATGCTCATGTTGAGTACTGGACAAAATGGTAGGAGGTGATACATCTCACAGTGCTAACACATTTTGCCACATTTCAGTTAGGTTATATCTGCAGCTGGGGACATAGGGATTCACTCACACTTGGAATACAGCATCAGAGAGGACAAATAAGAGAACAACCATTAGAAATGCAGATCGAACAGCACAGGTCCAATCATAAGTTGGGTTGCTTCCTCTGGTAATATGTCTCACAAAGGTTATCAGTGGCGTACCACATGCACCGTGGCTTACAATGATTATAGGCATCTTCAGCTACATCGAGTCCATGCCCATAGGGGACTTGACTAGTGTGAAGAGAGAAAGGCATGTTCTGGCCCTACTACCACAAACTGTAGAAGCACAGAATGACACACATATGGCAATATAATCAACGCATAACTGTGAACAGGCCCAATGGATTAATTAAACTCCCATCCTAGCTATCAGAGTGCAATCAGGCTTGGATTCAGAGTTCGTATTCCCTAAGTATGTGCCAACATCTCCAGGAATAGGCTATGTCTACTTTGTACCCTGTAACAGCATCACATACTTGCAGATGTCACAACTCAGAAATGCCTAAATAGAGGATGACACGGTGAAGGTACCTATAACAGAGCAATACATAGAGCTAAGTGATTGGTCCATACCTTGTTAACCAAATACAGTGCAATTATCTAGTACACAGCAGCTTGCCAAAAATATGATACATCCATCACCAATTTTCAAGCTAACAGATGTCAAGAGCAAACTCCACAAACATCATGTGCACTGAGTGTTCAATATCTGTACTTACCAAACATTTATCCAGCAACAATCTCCTCACATAACAAAAACTGCTGTCACTTACACAGGCTAAGTAATTAAAACACACATCATACTTACACTCATGAAAAGAAGTTGGTGATGACCCATTGACGCATTTCATCTCCTCCCTCTACACTATTATCAACTTCATTAGGCATTTCTGGTATAGCACCTGGTGACATCTGCTGGACTCCTCCTCTTCTATAAGAGGGATGTTGCATTAAAGTGCAAGGTTGTGGAGTATATAGCATGCAACTGTGATCTGACACACCTTCCCAGGTGAGTAAAGGAAGGCCGCCCAGTCCTATCCAGACATTTGAACCTTGCCTTCAGGAGCCCAAATGTCCTCTCCACTGCTCGCCCTGTTCTTCCATGGACATCACTGAAGCGGACTTCCCAAGTGTTATTGGATTCCTCAGTGGTGTCACTAACCATGGGCAGTTGGGATATGCTGAGTCACCTAGATGGAAGACAGATCGGAGTGCAATAAATGTGCTAAACTTTATTTCATCATGCAACATAGCATCAGTTGCACACACAAATGTTGGACAAGTCATACTCACCAACAAGCCCAGCCTTCTCCGGTAGTAGTCATGACATCATTTGGGGGATGGTGCTGTTACGCAATACAAAGGAGTCATGGGCAGAACCAAGGAATCTTGCACAGATATTTGATATGTATAAATCTGCTAAGCAAACCACTTCCACATTGATGGAATGGGTGTGCTTCATGTTCCGATTCACCTGTTCATTGACTTGTAGTGCCAGCTATTGATCTAATCGCATGGGGCCACTGAGCCAATCCATAAAAGTCTCCCTTTACGTTGGCCAAATCTTGACGCCTTGGAAACTGGATATAGCTGTCCAGGTGTTTCAACTTGGCTGCAAGTACATCACATAGTACACGACTAAACATAGGTTGTAACGTTCCTTCCAATGTGGCCACAGTGTACTGAAAGGAACCTGTAGCAAAAAATGTAGTGCTGCCATTACTTTCACTATTGGTGTAAGAGCCATGGGATAGTTTCTATGAGCACGTGAATCAATCTCCTACTGTGCACACAGATCCTCTATTGTCTGAGTATCAAGACGGAGCTTCATAATTACATCTCATTCTTGCATAGTTTGGAGGTCTGGGGAAGGTCGATATACTGCA
Organism: Lissotriton helveticus; assembly: GCF_964261635.1. Lineage (NCBI taxonomy): Eukaryota > Metazoa > Chordata > Amphibia > Caudata > Salamandridae > Lissotriton > Lissotriton helveticus. The sequence goes on along the minus strand of NC_136069.1, from coordinate 337,466,696 downwards.
GGCTGTTGTCTCCTACCTCTGCCACAGAACCTATGTGGAATGGAGATACATGGATAAACCTCACAATGTCCATGTTTACATTCACCAAGAGACACACACACACACACACACAAAGGATGGGAATTCTCAATGAATCACAAGTTAATACGTGAACTGCTCTTCACATCATGGGCTATAGATTACTTTCATGGATGGCTCCTGTAAGTTAGATGTAAGTGACTGTGATGCATTACACCAATACAAACTTCAACATTTACCACCTGTGCCCCTCACTGAATACAGACAAAGCTATCAATTTCAATTTGGAATAGAGTAAATGGATGTGATTATATCTACACTGACAATGAAGATGCCAAGTTTTAAACCAGTACATGCAACCTCTGCTGATTTGAACCACGAGGTAGGCATGTCTGAACAATGTAGTCACAGCCATTGAATCAAATTGCAAAATGTGACCGCCGTGTACAGATGTAATGCTTTGTCTGACATTGCAGACCGCCTAAGGTGAGGCCTGTGTATACTAATAGGATATGCCCATTTGTTGTCCGCCAACTGATTTGAACCGTGCAGTAGGCATGTACAACCAATGCGGTCACAGCCATCGGATCAAGTTGTAAAATGCGACTGCTACGGCCCAATGTCCTTGGCCGTCTACAGTAAAGACCGCCTTGGTTTTGTATATAAAGGTTGCTGATGCTAACATTTCCGACTTGGCTCAAGACACTGCTGCTAAAGTAACCATCCACCTTTGTAGCTGCAGTTTGCCATCTCTGTGAGCTAACATGTCACAGTGTACAGGGCAGAGGGCCCATCCCTTCACTCCAGAGGAGCTGGGAAAACTGGTAGAAGGGGTCCTTCCGCTGCTGCCAGTTCTGTGGCACACCAGAGGAGCAGGCGAGTACAGCTTAACCTTATTTATACAAAATCTTTTGACTATAACACGCCACACATTGTGGTTCAAATGTACATGGTGAATATGATTCCAACATATATTAGGTGTTGGTCACAACATGGGAATGTGACAGTCATGGCATATGTGGCACAGATACATTTTCTTGGGACTGATTAAAGGTGATGGTCCTACACTACAGGCTCAAACATCAGTTGTCTGCACATAGCTTTGCATTTATAGACCAATTGTGTAAAAATACTGAATTGCCACATAATGTGATGGCAGTTATGGTAAGCTATGTTGTCTCATGTGAAACTTGATGATGTGTCCTGTGAGTGGAGGGTAATTGTATTTTGATCTTATTAGGCATTACCACCAAGTGCTCAGCACACAAGGCATATGCATACTTGTCTTCTGTCAGGTGGCAAGACCTCACACACCCCCCCCCACTGTGACACAGTACCCTACATACACATATATGATGTGCAGGTGAACTGTGGTTCTTAATGGGATCTGTGGGCATGTGATGCTATTGTGTGCACATCACATTTGATATGCAAATGCCATTTGCCATGGTCCTGGCTTGATCACTGTATATCCCCCATATCCCTTTGGGGGATATACAGTGATCAAGCCAGGACTATGATCTCAGGACTCCCCTGTGCACCTGAAGATGTGGGCAGAAATAGTGCCACAGGAACAGTACCTAGTGAAAGTACAATGAGTATGGTGAATGTTGTTAAACACACATCTGAGACTACTGGTGATGAGTGAAATGGGCTCAGTGTTTGTAATTGCTTTAGCACAGGCCTTTAACACCAACATGCTTCAGATTTCAAATGACTATGGGTTGTACCTAAAAATATACAGGAAAATGTACATGTAAACAATACCTTTACATCTAAGAGTTTGGCTATTCTGAGTTGGAGTTTAAAACAGTATCTCCACCGGTGTCAGATTGTGCAACTGTGCTGCATTTCTAATGCCATGTCGATGTCATGCCAAATAAAACCTTGCCACATATGGCATACAGAGTAACCCTTGTTCTGAACAATGTACACACACACACATGCAGAGATCATCAGTGGCTCCCTTCAGGAAGCTTCATATCCATTGATCCATATACTTACTTTTATATTTAGCTGCATGGTAGGCTTATTGTGTTCCTGCAATCAAAGAAGTGGCATCTACTAAGTTCAATGTTGATTTTGATCTTTTGCCCACATGTGTAGGAATCATGTGTGTACACTGTGCACTTGTCTGTCCCTAGGAGCTATACATGTGTAGCGTCCTCGAGGTCACATTAGACATTCATCAAACGTAACTTGCATGACACATGTGTAGATGGCCAAGGTTATGTGATGTCAGGGCTGTGGTGTGGTGCGTTTCGACATTCTTGAGATTGATGGTAGTACACAGAAGGAGTTATATAGTTTAAAGTAATGCGCTGTCAGTATTTCTGCATGTGAAATTCAAAGATTTCATGTATCCAATGTTGTGTATTCTTAATGGTAGCTGTGTTGTAGCACTGTGTCACCATAGCTGATGACTTTATAAGTGGCATGTTCGCTCAGTTTCTACATCTGGTGCCACCATACAGGTCAAGGCCCAACCTAACGTGAAGATGTGGAAAGCCATTGTACGTAAGGTCCAGACCCTGGGGGTCACTCATTGGCGCAGTACTCACTGCAAGAAGAGGTGGGAGGCCTTAGAAGATGGACTAGAAAAAAATTGCTGCGGTCAAGCTGGGCCTGTCCTCAAACCCTGATCCCACTAATGGCCCGTATACTGGTGGTGACATACCCCAATCTTGATGGGCAGTGGCGAGCCTACAGCAGCTAGGAGGGGGTGAGTATTTTCATCAGTATAATGTCTCACAAGGCCATATTTTGTTTTTCACTTACAGGCAGCTACATAACATTTTAGGTGGAAGTATACTCGTGTTCCACTCAAGGAGGACATATCTGCTTGTGTATGTAGAACCGAGTAGAAAGTTTAAGACACTATACATGCGCCCATGATTTAGCATGCAGAAGTCTGACATGTCTGTCTGGCTATTTTCAGACAATTACTACATCATCTTTGTTAGAAATTCCTAACAATGATCCCAGACAGTTCACTTATCAGCTTTGAGTCTGTAGTCTTGCTGCCACACTACTGTGTGTCTTTTGAATGTGGACCCCTCACTTATGGCATGCAATACACTGTGTATGCAGACATCTTGGTAAGAGACCAATCTTGGGTACCAAGATGTGGCCCAAAAAGTATATGTATGCCTGTATGTTGTTGCTAAAATGCTGGAATGTGTGAAGTCCTACGTTGCACCGAAATATGTACCACTGCTCCATACATGGTGCAGAGGATGTCCACGCCGTCCTGACAATTTTCAACATTTGATCATGTGTTTATCAATGTGTACATGACAATGTGAATAAATGAAGGGTATACAGAGAATGTGTCAGCAAGTACTGTAGCATGCATACATGTACTTGTGAGTCACACATCAACATTGACTTCCATCATTACCCAGGTCTTATGTGGAAGCACTGACACACATGCTTCTAAAAATGTTGAACTATGATCCATTGCAGAACATTGTAAAGCGTATGCAGTCAGGATGTATGCACATGTGCATCTGTGTATGGCCAATATGTAGCTGATGATGTACCTCAGGGAGTGGTATGCTTACATGTTGTGCTCATGTTTGTACCACGCTTCTCTGCTACATAGCTATATGTGTTAGCTGTCCATTACGTATCAAGTGAATAGACTCCCCAATTCGACATGAGTTCTCCTGCTTTACGGAATCAACATCAAACAACCCTCATGAATTACAAACTTTCAGATGTCATTTGGACGTTTATCAATGTTGGTACGTTCATAGGCACACAGCTGTCAACATGGACAGGGTATGTTGTAATACTGACTAAAGCAAAATGGACATTTACTCTGCCTAAAAACAACAAATGGATGTGATGACACAACAGAGGTGACACTGGTGATGACACATTTATTTGGGTTTGTGCACAGCTCAATCTCCATTTATCTATGTCCTCATGGCACTGTGGGGGCAAATTAAATATATCTTGACAATCTTCTTTACCAGTTATTGGGTGAATTGTTGTGTAATGCAATGTTTGAGCAGTGTGGTCAGGCTATTCCAACGCACAATTTTCTCTTCTTGTTTCAGCATCACCCTACGGCAGTGAAAGAGACAGGGGCAAGACAGGTGGGGATGCAGCTGACCACAGTGGTCCCATATTACCAAGTGACACCGTGGGAACCAGTGGCCAGAGGATGGTAGGAGTGTCACAGAGGAGCTACAGGATGACTCATCAACATCTTCATCTGATACATCTGTATCCACCATCCCTCTACCATCTCCCTCCTCCCTGCTGCTCCCCAACCAGCTGTCAGGCCCGCTCCCTTAAGTAGGGAAGAGTTTCCTTCACCCCAGGCACCTTAACTTTCAACCTCTGTCTCCCCTGCTTCCCTGAGGGCGGAGGCTGTAGACCTCCTGAGACAGGTCTCTGTGGGTCAAACAGCAGTGCTGAATGCTCTCCAGGTGCAAAACGTCCCAGCAAAACTTGATGGTGTCGTACCTGGAGGGAATTCACACTGACATGTCTGACTTACATCGATAATTTAAGGCTCTGGCTTCCACACTCATGGCAGCCTTCCATCATTCCCATTTCCCCCCACCTTCTGCCCCTTCCCCATACACTATCCCTATCCTCCAACCTGTCCAAAGTACATGCAAACGGCATTCAAGCACATCAGCAGTAACACCCAGCACAAGCAAGGACAAACATAAGTTGAGTAAGACCAGCACACCCACTCACCATGCAGTCACCACACTCACCAACACTTCCACGATTACACACAGAGAGACAAAAGCCACAACACCAGCCACAGACCCAACCACCATCAGCCAGACAGACACCACACCCACACACCAGCCATTGACTCAGTGACAACACACACAGAGGCCAAAGCAACAACACCGGCCACAGACACTGCCACCTTCAGCCACACAGACACCCAACCCACAACACTAGCCACAGACTCAGTGACAACAGACACAGAGGCCACAGCCACAACACCAGCCACATACTCAGTGACAAAAACACACACATGGGCCACAGCCACAACAGCCACAGACGCAACCACCATCAGCCACACACACCCCACACCCACAACTACAGCCACAGACTCAGTGGCAACGCACACAGAGGCTACAGTCAAAACACCGGCCACAGACACTGCCACCATCAGCCACACACCCAACCCACATCACTGCCACAGACTCAGTGACAACAACACACAGACAGCCCACAGCCACAGCACCAGCCACAGACACAGACACAACCACCATCAGCCAGACAGACACAACACCCACAACACCAGCCACACAGACTTCACACACTTCCAAACACAAGCCATGTTGCAACACAAAACATACATCTCACACCCAGGAACATACACGTACTGCACACACATCCACATCTCATTCCTCACACCCCTCTACCTCCAAAACTCAAACCCCAGCCATTCCTCTTCCCTAGAGTCGAAAGCTCTTACCCTATGTGCCGTGACCTTTTCCCTGTCACAACTGCCCCATCACCCAAACCCCAGAAACCTGGATTCCCTTCCCTACCATAGCCTTCCACATCAACCAAAAGCACCTCCCTCCAAAACCAAGAAGCAACAAAAAGCGTCCTGAGGCTAGTCCACCTACGTACCCAAAAAGATCCTCTTCCCCTACCTACCCCAGTTCATCTGCCACCCAAAAAATTAAAACTGTTTCCACCCCTACTATTCCAATTAGTTCACTAAAGGGATACAAGATTCCAAAAAAGACAGTACCCAGCCCTCCCAATCCTGATTTGCCCTCTCCCACGCCACAAACCACAGCACCCAATCCCAAGGCATTCACTCCTACCCACCTACTGCACCCTTCCTCAACCAAAACTAATCCTCCCCAAGCCCCACCAGCCCGACCAAAACAAAACTCATCCCACCCCAATGACTCTGAGGTTCCTGGACTGCCCATTGGATGCCCCTTTCCCCATGTTGGTTCCCTGGCAGTGTTCTTGACGTCAATTGTTGTGCATTAGCACGCAGCTATGCCACATGTTCATATTTGGACTGCCCATTAGCCTTTGATTGTTGACCTCGTCTGTCATTTGTTTAAATAAAGACAACAATTGATAACAACCTTCATCCTGCTTTTAGAACTCATGATAAATGTTATCAAATAAATGTTTTGTGGGGTGCTATCTGATCCACTGAGCACTGGTGACTCTAGCAGGGGCGACCAGCACGGCTCGCGGGGGAGGGGGGAGGGGGACGGGGGGGTGCACAGGCTGCATTAAAAATATAAAACAAAATACCACTTACTTTGCCCCCGCCAGGTCCCGCGTTGTCTCTCCTGTTCGCCTGTGTCCGACTCCTGAAGAAGACAGCCAGGCTGCAATCCCTAAGCCAATCACAACACGGCAATGAAGCGTTGTAATTGGTCCGAGTGCTGTGACACAGTGCTCAGCCAGGGGCTGGACTGGTGGGCATGTTCTCCATACAGGCTGTAATGCAGCCTACGTGGAGAAAAGGGAAGTGTGCATGACTGTTTTGGGCAGCCCGAGAGGGCAGAGAAGGCCTTCATTGCGCACAGGAGTGTTCTACCGCTTCTCCACTGCTCTGCAGCCCCGCCCACCCCCTCACACATACTGCCGCAGCAGGATGACAAAATTAAATGAGAATAAAATTTTATTATCATTTCATTTTTTCCTTTCTTTTGCTGCTTCCTGGCAGTGGGGCGATGCTCCTCCGCCTTAGCAAGGGAACCACCACTGGACTCTAGTTACACCTTTTAATACATTATTAGTGGGATAAACTGAGTGAAGGGGGTCGATTGGAGTAGGATATAGTGAAGCGCGGTGAGTGGTGTGCAGTGGAGGGGTGCAGAGTGGAGGGGCATGTTGTGTCGTGGAGTGAGTGGCATAGATTGGAGTGGCATGGAGTCAAGTGGCATGATGTAGTGTAGAGGGGCATAGAGTGGAGTGGCATTTCATAGAGTGGAGTGTAGTCTCATGAAATAGAATGTCTTGGCATCAAGTGGAAGGGCATAGAGTGGAATGGAGTGGCATAGTGTGGAGTATGCATGGTGTGGTAGCACACTGCCATTACAGACAACACATTTGCAATTGAAATGATGATGACATTTCTACCAAATAAGGCGTTACTGCACACACACCATAATGTGTGCAAATGTCATCACATAGTGTATTGATAAGTTTTGATCTATTCAAATCTTTGTTTCCACCACACTTCAGCATTACAAAAAAATTGTGCTTTATTTGTACTAATTCTGATATATTCTGAAACATCAGTATTGTTCATTTGTTTGTTGTGTGCTAGAAAAAAACATCCTACACCCTCTCCTCTTACATGGATACTCAGCAGGATTGTCACATAAATTATCTTGCTTTGAAGTCGGAGGAAAGTAGTAAACATCAAACTCGCTCAGAATAGAGAGCTTGACATTTGACTAGAGAGCTTGACATTTGACTTCTGTCTTTGAATGCACAGCAAATGTGACAAGATAATAAGAGTTAAAGGCCGGTTTACAGAATACCAGTTTCTGGGAGAATACAGTAAACAAGTGTTTAGGAAAGCTGGGGGAGACAAACTCGAGCTGGACAGTCTAAAGCAAATAAAGCCAGCAAATAGAAAGCCAGAAAATGTGAGTTACAAACCACAAAGTCAATGGTAAGCAACAGGCGAAATGCATTCCTAGGTCAGTTTTCTGAATGTCCCCAAGATGTCTTTAGTAAGACAGCTGCGCTGTCTGGTAGACTTCGACCTAAAAATAGCTATTTTTGTCCCCTTTTCACAAGTAGCCGAAGATATATTCATGTGGTTTGTTCAGTAAATACATTTCTGAACTTTAAAAGCTTTCAAAATAGTTTAAGGATTACAAATAATTGGTTTATAAGTTACTCCGCTGTCACACTTTTATTGTGACTTTTCACTATAAAACGGCCTTTTCTGTGGGACTATGCATTCCTTCCATAGTCAACAATACAAAACAGTAAACATGTTGTTTAAGTCTACCATTCAGTAATGTTGCCTAACAACCTAAAAGAACCCAGAAACGTAATGTTTTCATGCACTCGAAGGGCCTCCTTCACAGTCAGCTCCTCAGAACATAGCAAAACATCTCCCTGGGTCAGACCTGCTGGGTGTTGGGAGTCTTAGGTTATTTTACTTTTTTTAGTATCCGTGAGGAACATTTTGGGGGCTTGACACCACTTTCCATAGCCCACAATGAAAATTATCACTTTGGCAGCAGCTCTGTCCCCCCTGAGGCACAAGAGGGCAATAAGTAAATGTGTTGTTGCCCACGGTGGGGCATATAGAGCAGTGTGCGGTGCCAGTATGAGACCCTTTAATGCAGCAGCCAGGGGCCGAACAAATTCTCCTTTTGTGCTTTTTAAAGCATCTGCTGGTGACTACACACAGATGAAGGCGAACACAAGCAGCTCATCAGCAGCACAGTCACAGACAGCTTCCACCTGCCTCTTCTTGGTGAATGAGCTGGGGGTCTGTACTGCCCAGCTCCCTTCAGACACAGGGGTGCAAATGGGGAACTGAGTTCAGCAGTGGTTACGAGTCCTAAGCATAACCAGGGCATTGCTTTAGGGCAGTGCGACCTTGGAGCGGCCGGACTGGGCGCTGACCTGTGGAGGGGGCGCCGGCCTTGAGGGGGGCGCTCTGTTTAGCAATAGCTTATGACTGGAGAGAGGAGGGGCAATTTCGCCTGTGGTAGTGAGAGAATCTGAGGAGGCGGTCACAGGGTGTGGGGGGCACCAAAAGTGATTGTCGCACCAGGCGCCACCAGCGCTAAAGCCGGTCCTGAGGACAACCCATTAAAAGGACAGGCAAAGGCTCCTCAGACAGGGGTAATCTGTCAGCACTATCCCTTACCTCTCAGGAGACACTTTTCAATTAGTGATGCAAAGCAACAGCCTGCCCGGTGCTTTAGTGGAACCGACAGGCCACGGGGTCCCCAGGGTGATAGAACTATCCTGTTTGTAATCAAACAAACTGCTGCGGTGCCTCGACCCACAGGGCACCGATGCAGTTTAAAAAAAATGCCAGCTCATGAGCTAATTGTTTAACAAATATCTTTCACCCGATAGGCCAATGCCCAAGGTGTTTGTGCTTCTCCTGATGATGCGCTCCAGCCACCAGGGATGCTTTTTGGGGATGGGAATTCTTGACCCTCAAATTTATTTTTGATGATGGGACATACGTTTTGCAGTCTCTCCACACTGCTACTTTAACCTCCTGGCATTAGGGTGGCAAGAAATGGCTTTGACCCTGCCCTCTCTGTCCTCGCAATTGGTAGTTTTCTGGTTTGATTTCTTTTAGATGCAGCTGCCCATGATCCACGTGCAGGCAACTCTCCCTCCCTGCCTGCACTCTCAAAACACCCAGGCAATCCAGGATTTGCAAGGTGCCTTTATGTCCAGCAGAAGTGTGTGGTACCCCGCCTAGACCACCCATAACCAGGACCATTCCACGGTAAGGGGAGTGGGACCTCCTTCCTTAAGTGCATCTCTTCTGGTCCCATGAGGGAAAAGAAGAGTTAGTGCCACTAGCTCTGGAGACAAAGTCCAACAAAAGTCCGGCAGTAACAATCCATAGTGACACTTCACTCCAGGGTCCATCCATGTAGTGGGTCAGTCATTTTTCTGTGTTTCCTCGCTTCACAAAAGCTCTTGCCTTATGCGGGATATTAAAACTGGAGGTGGAGAGTTTTAGAATTTGGCAATCCATACCCAACGCCCCCTGCAACCCTGATTGTGTTATATCCACGCCCAGAACTTACCAAAGACGATGAGCGCTCAGAGGAAGACGGCCCGCTTACCACGCAGTCTGCCATGTGCAGTGTGTGGCTGGGTATCCTTGCCGCCTAGACTCCACCTCGAGTCTGCTGGCATTTCCATAGTCCAATTCTGCTGTGTTCCCCATCAGAAAAAAGATGACAAACTTGAATTTCTTCCTCGCGTGCCGGATGACAACATGAGTAAGAGTAAAAGGACATAACCAAATCTTATGAATTGCGCTTTCCAGATGGTGGCCTGTTCAGAGAATTCTGCCTCAGATTTTAAACCCAAGATAAAACAAAGCATTTTCCCTTGATGTCCGTTCCTGTTTGAATCGCATATCAAGAAGGCATTCATGAACAATGGATGCATCACAATACATTCGTTTTCTTATTTTTCATTCCATTCATTGCCCATTTGCTACTATTTATGTCCATAATGTGTTGCTCCTTACAGTCTGAATTTCCTTTGGATCTTTTACTGGGCCTTCTTGCCTCTTTCCCCTTCCCTTTACTTCTGCATTAGTCTTCAACTACAATTAAGAGCTCCAAGATTGCCAAGAAGGTTTTTGCCCTTTGTGGCTTATTCCTCCTAACTGAGACCTCCTGAAAGAGACACTTGACACCGTTCAAATGTACTAAGAGCAGGGCGGCACCAGGACCGCTGGGAGGAGTTGCCCTTTCCTCAGGCAATCATAAAGGAAACTTGACAGACTTTTGTAAGTGTCCAGTCCTTCACAGACTGACACTTCGAGGAAGCAGCCCCTTGGCTGGGTAGCCCCAGGAATACCATTATTGGAATTGTTATGATGGCAGATTGAAACAAGATCTGAAAATATCTCTCTGTCTGAACCAAATTCCTTCTACACTGGTTTGATTTCTCCCCTTTAAGCTTCAAATGGAACTCAAGTAGGGACTGCCTTCAGAGGTCTACCTGCCCTGCACTTGTAAAATGTCGGAGCATGCTGCACACGCTTCTCAGCGAGAGACTGGTGACCACTTATGGAGATTTCTCCCCCACCATATATTTCTCTCAGGAAAAGGCTAGTCCTTTCAGATGTGTCTGTTGTTCAGTGGGAGGCTTTAAGCTGGCAGTCAGCCAGCAAAGCATATTACTTAGCCCAGCAGAGTAGTTTAAATAATGAATCCCATTAGGGCTGGCTCAGGAAATGTGGCGAATTTTGAAGTACAAAAACAAATGCATATAGGACAAAACTGATTTTAAATATGCATTTGGGTCACAGAAAAATGCAGGAAGTGTTGACTCTGTAGCTTTCCCCTGTTGTGCAGATCAAAAGTTGCACATTAGGCACAGGGATTAAGCTAACCACCTGCTGTCAGATGCTGAGGCTATGGGGGCCAAGCTCAAAGACTTTGAAGGCTGTTCCACAAGAAATAACATCTGAGTTGTTGTGGGTCCCTGACACCTAAAAGGGTTTTCTAAGTTCTTCTAGAGTGAACAAACCCATAGGGCCCCAATCCTACTGTCCCGACTGAGAGCCCCCAGAACTGTTATTTCTCACATCTTCAACCACCGGGAACGAGATGCAATCCTGATAGCCGGCCGACAAAACCCACCTCTAAAACATGAAAAAGCCAACATTAATTGCTTCCCAGACATTACCCTACGTGAGCAGCAGGATATATTTTGCTTTGATGGGGTTACAGAAGTATTGAGAGAGAAAGATCTAAAATTCATGCTGATGATGTTTCATGCAAGACTACAAGTTCTGGCAGAGAGAAAGACATGGCACTTTATGAACCAGGATGAGAACTGGGACTGGATAGAGGGATGGAGGCCAGGGTATACCTGGCCACCATATCAAGGATGGCCTATATTGAAAAATAAAACCTCTCACGATATTGGAGGAACCCAACGAGGAAAGAGAGAAAGCGAAAACCCGCAGACATTCTCAGGGAAAGGAGTGGGATCGCCAACCTCAGAGATCAGAGGAGATTGCAATGCAAATGACTCTACAGAGCCCAACCAAATAGACAAGTATTCACCTGGACTAATTGGCTACCTCAACTTTGGATTTGAATCCCCAGGGAACACACTTCTCTATAATGCATTCTGGTTCATGGCTAGGAACACCATGCACCAACTGGGGGTGTTCTGAGTTGTTTAACCTGAGGGCCATGGCCAGGCAATCTGGTAGATTTACACCTTTTTGGCCCAACAGTGCTCTGTAATGTTGGGGTAGTGGGCAGTTCTAAGCCTGCTGTGCAGGGTTGCAGAGGGGTGAGTTACACAATGTTAGACCTGTCAGCCTTGGGGTGGTCTTCCCCCAAAGGTTTTGCCTTCCTCCTCTACTTTTACTGACCTCATTGTCACTGGCCTTAACACTCTGTGCACTTCAATTCAATTCAATTCAAGAATCTTTATTCGGTGATTAAAAAACACCATAAAAGCACATTTATATACACAGATAACAATAAAACATTATTAAATACTAATTAGGATCCTTGTACATAATTGATACACTAAAAACAGTGCCAACATAAGGGCCAAATAAATACAAATCACAATTTTTCATTCATCTCCCCTCGTCTTTCTTAAACGAATTGCGACTTTGATAAAATTCAAAATGCTACATAGAGTTAATGGGTCAGAGGCTTTTAACAGAAATACTAGGGCATCCCTGGCGTGTTCCAATTGGGCCTTTTTTAAGATATTTACAAGGAATCTACGCCTAGGCATGGAAAAATAGGGACAAAGCAAAACAAAATGAAGGGTATCCTGCGGAGACCGATTGTCGCAGCCGCAGGGACCCTTCTGCTCGATAGATGAAGTAAACCCGGCAGGTATAGCCAACATGAAGGGGAGCAGATTCAGTCTGAAACGGCACATTAAAAATCTGTCCTGTGCATTATATAGAAGAAATAAGTAAGGCTCCATACCCTCCACGCTTTTTACCAAACCATGGGCCCTTACAGTCTTTTTCACTCCTTCAGCATCAGTTCGCCGTTGGGTTTCTTGCTCCAAAAATAATTCCCCTACTCGCTTCTTGTGCTGTGCTGAAATAGTAGCTGGGTTCGTGAAGAGATTCCCCATCCCTAGATCCTCCAGGGTATTTTTCACGTATTTATTTATTTATTTTTTTTTTTTTTGGTGTAAGAAACTTTATTGCACTTTTTTATCACACATAGGTCAAATCGTTAATTTCCCATGTTGCGGTCGCCTACAACCACATCGGGCCGGCACCTCGCATCCATGGTTACGAGCAACTGTTCCAGAACTACACAGCCCATCAGCCGACATCCAGCGGACCGGCGGCGCGGCAGTGCTATGGTCGCTTTCTTATACATCAATAACCTTACACTTTCTCGATTTTTGTACATGTAACTGAAACTTAACTGAACTTTACAGTCCCCAACTTGTATTTCTACCTCTGCAACCCTCCCTCTGCATCACAGCATCCTCCCCCCCATGAGCCTGCACAGTACAACCGTTTGTCTCATGTTGTCATCAACGTACGTTTATTCAGTCAACTTCTGCTTCTGAATTTGCTGTGCCATGTACCAGTAAGTAGTCACGCAGGTATCCCCAATAATCCTTGGGCCTAGAGCCGATCGGCAGTTCCTCCTCATACGTGTTGAGCGTGTCTCGGCAGTACACCATGTCTTCAATCCATCGTTTCACCTCTGGTGTCCTTTTACTATTCCAGTGGATTGACACCCTTCTTTTAGCTAACAGTAGTGCGACCGCACAGAATTTACGCTTCAACGCTCTCAGGTGTGGAGTGATACCCAATAGGCAGATTTTTGCATCACAGGACATGTTAATCCCCAACATTTCATTCAAAACCTGCATCACTTGTTCCCAATAACCCGCCACCCTTCTACAATGCCATGCCAGATGCATGAAGTCAGCCCCCGCCTGGTTACACCTGCAGCAATTGGAGTCTTCTCGTAAGCCGTATTTGTGTAGTCTTTGTGGGGTGTGGTAGACCTGATGCAAATACTTATAATGTATTATTTTCAAGTTCCCGTTAGGGGTGAGCATGCCCGTAAGCATGCATGCGGAGTCCCATTCCACCTCCGTCAGAGGCTCTGCAAGCCCAGCGCTCCACCTGTCCCTGGCCTTGTGTGTTGTGTTTCCCACTGCCCCTTGCGCACTTGCATAGAGTTTAGATACCATATGAGATGCCTTGGGTGTGGTCAGGAGTAGGTGTAAGGGTGCTAGGGTAGGCGGCTCTTCTGGATAAGACGGGTAGTGTTCACGTATTGCTCTATGTAGCCTAAAGAAGTTGAAGGTGAACAGTTGAGACGGGTTTGTGATGTAATGTAATTTATCGAGCGTCTGAAACGCTCCATCCCTGTATAGGTCCCCCAGTGTGTCTATTCCGGCCCGCCTGAACAGATCCATTCCCACCTTTTCCTGTGTCACCGAGATGGCCGGGTGGTGTGCCAGTGGGAGAGTGGGTGCGTACAGCGGTAGACAGTTTGCCTCCTTGCCTAGGAGCCTCCATGCTTCAACGGTCGCATCGACTGTGTTAATGTCACGTTCATGTAGTCTGGTGCGTTTGTGCGTGAGTACACTAGTCAGAGGGATCGGGTCAGTGTCTCCCGCTTCTACCGCTACGTGTGTCAGAAAGGGCACTTCATGATACCAGAAGTGTGCGTATTGTGCCTGCGCGCATAAATAATAGAGATAAAAGTCTGGCACCTTGAACCCTCCCCTAGCGTAAGGCAAGGTCAAGGTACGTAGGTCCATTCTCGCTTGCTTGCCCGCCCATAGCAGGTTGAGCACAAGCGTCTTGATGTTACGGAAGACAGCCGCGGGAGGTTTTATAGGGATATTGTTGAATAGATAAAGAAATTTCGGTAAGAGCACCATTTTCACTATCGCTGCCCTGTCTGCCAATGAGAGAGGAAGTCTGTTCCATTTTTTAATTTTTTCCTCCAGGGCTGCAATCGTCCGCCCATAATTGGTCCTGACAACTACCTCTTGGTCTCTGTGAAACCATATACCCAGATATTTTGTGGGTTCCTCCTGCCACTCCAACGGATAGTCCAGGGGAGTTGGCTGCGTGCTGTCTGTTAGCGCCAGTATCAGGGATTTGTCCCAGTTGATTTGTAAGCCGGCTTGGTGACCAAACTTGATATATTCCCGCAGAAGAGGATTTAGGTGTTGTTCCGGGTTTTTGACATACAGCACCATGTCGTCCGCGTACAGTGAGATGTGTATGGGACGGGAGGGCATTTGAATCGCTGAGTGATGAAAGTGCTGTCGAATTTTGCAGGCCAGAGGTTCCAGCACCAAAGCAAAAAGCATTGGGGAAAGGGGGCAACCCTGTCTAGTGCCTCTGCAGACAGGCATGGGCTCCGATATGTATCTGTTTACTCTGATGCGTGCCGTCAAGTTTGTGTAGAGCATCGTTATCCATCCCTGAAATATCCATGGGAATCCCATGCGCACCAGCACCGCGTGGATAAATGGCCAGCCAATGGTGTCAAACGCCTTAGCAGCGTCTAACAGTACAGCCACTGCCTTCGTTTCTGGCGCCAGATAGTGTGCTAACGCGAACAGAGTGCGGGTGTTGTGTGAGGTGGCCCTATCTGGGATGAATCCCGACTGATCCGGTCGGATTAACATTGGCATGAGGGGCTTTAGCCTTTCTGCCAGCAGACTAGCTATGATTTTTGTGTCTACATTTAGCAAGGACAGCGGACGGTAGGAGTCACATTTATCTGCGTCCTTGCCGGGCTTCAGCAGTGTGATGAGTAGGGCTTCCCTTAGAGACGCCGGCAGTGTCTGGGCTTCGTGTGCCGCCCCATACATTCGTACTAAGTGAGGAGCAAGTGTGTCAGCGTATGCCTTATAAAATTCCGCTACAAATCCGTCCGGCCCAGGTGCTTTGTTGTTAGGTAAGCGTTTAATGGTGTCAGTGACTTCCTCTATTGTGATCGGGCGCTCTAGGTACTTTCTATGGCCGTCTGCTAACCATGCCATCTCAATGTCCTCCATATATTTCAATAGATCAGCCTGCGATGGTGAGGGGTGTGATTCATATAGCGTACCATATGTGTTCATAAATTCTCTCAGTATGCCTTTAGTGTCTGTGATCACCTCTCCAGTGTTGGTGGTGATATGTGTGACATTTTGTGGTGGTCTGCCTGCGCATATCTTGGCGGCCAGCTCCCTGCCCGGTCTACCCCCTTCGCCATATCTCCTCGCGTGAACTCGCTTGGTCACATATTTCACTTCGTCTGTCGCAAACCTAGCATGTTCCGTTAATAGCACTTGGATATCCCCCAAGAGTGTAGTATCTCCTGTTTGTGTGTATGCCTGTTCGAGAGTTTGAATGGCTTGCTCACGCGTGTGTATTTGATACCTGATGTCTTTGAGGATACCTGACGCTGTACTGAGGCAGACTCCCCGGATGGTAGCCTTGAAGGCTTCCCATAGCAGGCCTGGGTCCTCTGTTGTCGGGCCGTTGATGTCGAAGTATTCCTTTATTGCGTTGTGTATGGTGTCTACAAACACTGGGTCTCTTAATGCTGACGCTTGGAAGCGCCAGGTGAAGGGAGGCGGGTCGTAGTGTGGGATGTCTAATTCTAACAGTACCGGACTGTGATCCGAGAGTGTGCGTGGCAAGTGCGCAACATCCGATACCCATGAGAGTACATCTTGAGTGCCCAGCCAGTAATCGATCCTGGACCAACTATTGTTCGCCGCATTTATGTGTGTTGCTGCTGTCGCCCCTGGGTTACGAACTCTCCAGAAGTCCACCAAATTTAGGTCCTCCATAGCTTCCCTCACCATTTTCCTAGCATTCCCATGCTGTTCCGATGTGTGTGCTGCTCTATCCAGTGCGTCTTGCATCGTGACATTGAAATCCCCTCCCCACAGTATATGGGGCGTTGCCATGTTTGCGATGTTGTGCCATACTTTGCTGTAAAACCCCGGGTCATCCACATTAGGGCCATAAGTGTTCACCAGTAGGATCTGTTGGCGCCTAAGTCTGCCAGCCAGCAGCACGCAGCGCCCCGCAGTGTCTCTTTGTATGTCGGTAACTTCTAAGCCCGTACCCTTCCTGACTAGTATGCTAACGCCCCTGGAATATGTCGAGTAGCTAGAGTGAACCACTGTTTCAGCCCAACGTGCCCCCAGTGTTGAGGTGCCATCCCGCTCTAGGTGCGTTTCCTGTAAAAAAACAATGTTAACGTGCAGTCTATCAAAATACGCAAATAGCCGCCTGATCTTTTTCGGGTTGCCTAGCCCTCTCACATTCGAAGTGACCAGTTTTAGCGTGTCCCTACGCGACATGTTTATGTATAAGGTAATAAATTAACCACAGCATAACATGCAGAATAGACAATGTCATTCGCTTACTATGAACATTATTCATTGAACTGTGCGCCCCAAAGGAGTTCGCCATGCTTCTCAGACACAGAGGTTGCAGTCTATTAGGTCCTGGTTGTCTCAATCCCCCCCCACCCACTTTAGCGCCCAAACTTTGCCAAAGCCATCCCTGAGTTAACTTCAACTTGAACAGTAACATCTTCATCCAACTTAGTTCGGGGTACACCCTCCTGGGGGTGTCACCAGGTTCACACATCTCCATCCACATAGTGGATGTGGACGGTCGCATATGCGCTGTACTAGTGATTAACTTGCGTGCGATTTCCTCCAACCCCGTTTCCCCCCCAGCACATCTGGTATCACTCAAATGTCAATTCTCCGTTACGCTGCCCTCTCCTTTGTCCCCAGATCCAGCCCGAACTAGAGGTGACACTAATCAAAGTACGCAGTGCCTCCCGCTCAGCCAGAGGTCAATTAATGAAGCCAGGCAGGGTCTCGGCCACCCACCCACCGCCACTCGGTTCAGTGGCCTGCCCATCCCGCCTGCATTCGCACTGCGTTTACTCACATCCGGATCAGCACCTCCGCGGCAACATATACTTGGAGACAGTACTCACTGCAAGTCTGTAAGTGCTTTTCCGGTCCAATTATCGCCACCCATGTTGCTTTCACGGTCTATGTGATTGTCCGTAAGTGTCTGTGCATAGAAAAATCCGTGTCACGGTCATGCAGTTCCGAACTTGTCGCCGGCTTGGCAATGGTTCGACTCACTCATTCCACATCACTTGTCGGTTCATTGCGGTCAGGTTGTTTCCTCCGCTTTCCTTGTTGTTTGACGAAGTCTTGTGCCGCCTGCACCGTTGGCAGTATGACAGGTTTCCCGCCTGTGAGGACTTTGAGTTTCGCCGGATATAGCATGGCATATTCCATGCCCAGTTCTCTCAGCTTTTTCTTGACAGGGGCAAATTCTTTTCGAGCCTGTTGTACCGCCATGGTGTGGTCTGGGTAGAACTCTAGAGTGTTCCCCTGATGTGTAATTTTCCCCAGCTCTCTCGCCAGCCGTAGGACCGTGTCTCTGTCCCTGTAATTAAGCAGACGTGCGATGATCATTCGCGGGGCGGCTCCGGGTTTTGGCACCGGGGCCAGCGACCGGTGCGCACGTTCCACTAGGAACACTGGAGATAGATGTTCAGCTCCAAATAGTTCTTTGAGTAGGGTTTCTATGTAGGTCTCCATTTTCCCCGTGTTTGTGGATTCCGGAAGGCCCGAAATCCGAACGTTGTTCCTCCTGGACCTAGCTTCCTGGTCTTCCACCCTAGCTCGCAGGACCTCCACTGTTTTCTCCAGGGCTCCGCATGTTTTGGCTGTGGTGCTCTGTACATCCTCAAGCTTCGAAATCCGCTGTTCTGCTTCCGTGAGGCGCCCGTCGTGCTGTTCTATTTTTGCCGCCATGCTGTCGACCCTCTGCACTACGTTATCGAGCTTGCCGTTCATCTCCTGTAAACTCTGCTGTATCGCCTTCAGCACTGACTCCATGCCCGTGCTTTCCGGTGTTTCCCGGCCCCCCTCCATCTCCGATTCCGCCGTTTTATTGCTGCCTTGGTTCCGCTTCTCGAATCGGAGCTTGGATTGGTTCCGGTCAGGCTTCCCCATTCCGAGATGTCGTTTCGGCTGGTGTCGCTCCGCTGTGGCAGGGCTGCAGCCCGATGGTGTGCTTGAATTTGGACCGGCACGAGTCGCTGTTGCCGCAGTCCCCCCTCTCTCAGCGCGTATGTACAGTCGCGGGCTCGCTCAGTTGTAGTCAGGCCCCATGCGAGGCCTCAGTCGGTGGGCGCGGCAGGTGTCCCTCTGGGCTGGTCGCAGTAGGGGCGCTGCGGGGGTATGGGTCTACATCCACCGTCCCCTCTGCCTGCTAGGTCGCCCTCGAGCTTTCAATGTGGCCAGCGTATGTTTTCTTTTTATTTTTCTTTTGTTTGTTTTTTTTTGCCCTCGCTTTCAGCGCCGTGTTAGAGATAGCGCTTGTGAAAGTTAGGTGCCTCTGCACGTTGCATATATCTCCTGCCGGCAGCTGAGGCGTGCTCGGTACTCACTGCGTGTCCTCGTGTGGGGGCCTCGCTGGCCGAGCGCTCCACAGGCGCCTACTGCTGACGAGGATTCAAATGCTTCTTCTCTCCCTCATGTGCGAGTGGCACCGCTGGTCTTCGAGGGGCTCTGACCGGCCTGATCGACCGTTGCCGCCGCCAGTGTTGTGCGTTCCACGGGCGCCGCCATCTTGCCCACAGTGGAACGCACGCCGATTTGGAGTTGCGCTAAGTTCTGGGGACCTGCGGGGGCCCCACCGAGCCCCAGGTGTTGTCAGACAGCCATATACCAAGCCGCACCGAGTGTCAGCTTCAGTCCAGGCACGCTAGGTGCTGGCAATCGCTCCGGGTCCCTGAGCCTCCGGAGTGGCCATTTTGAGCGGCGTCCGCGAGGGCTCCGGTTTTTTAGCTGTATCATCTGTTTCTCGCAGCGCAGGCCGAGTCACCGTGTCAGGAGAGGTCAGCCCCACATTCCGACGCACAAATCCTTGCTCAGCGCTTGTGCTGGTGGGGTTTTAGGGGGTCAGAATTCGTTAGAAGCGCGACCGCCCGGCGGAGCTGACTCGCTAGCCAGCCATACCGCAGTGCGCCCTCTAGCGCCCCCTCATTTTTCACGTATTTGAGCCAGGGGATGCGCATTGAATGGGTCCTGCCTAGGCAGTCCAGTAGAATTTCTCTGCTTAAATGCGCATCTGGGTTTATCCATATTTTTAACCAGGCCACTATTGGCCTGAGTTTTACCAAGTCTTCCAAATAAGGCCTCCCTAGCTCCCTGTGGGCTATAAAACCAGCCGTGCTGGGGGGCGCCCTCAGGATTGCTTTCAAATACCTATTTTCTTCCTGTTGGATACTAGTTGTGTTCACGAACCCCCAGACTTCTGCCCCATAAATTACTTTGGAGCATGTTATGGAGCCGTACAAATTCATCACTTGTTCCGGACTCCATCTGCCCACCCTCCTGCCATATCCAGCTATCGCCCCATTAGAGGCAATCATTTTAGTGCAACGTTCCGCCACCAAGGGAGTAAATTGCAGGGCACCGTCAAAAGTTACCCCAAGGTAGGAGAACGTCTTAACCTGCTCCAAACTGTGGGGACCAATTGTGTAAACAAATTTGGGGGAAGGTTTTTTGCCGGCCAGGAGCACATATGATTTCCCTAGGTTGACAAATAGGTCTAGGTTACTCATAAACTCCGCAAACCCCTCTATCAGGGTTTGTAGGCTACGTGGTGTTCTTGCTAATAAAACCGCATCATCTGCATAAAGCAGGACGGGGATATGCCGCAGCCCAACCCTTGGACAATCTGCCTTTAGACCCAGAAGGAACTGCTCCAGGTTGTTGATATAAAGAGAGAACAGAAAAGGGGCAAGTATACAACCTTGTCTGACTCCACTCCTACATGGAAAGGAGTCAGACAGTCCTCCCTCCCTGTTAAATCTGACCTTGGCCGTGGTGTCACTATGCAGTTCCCTCAATATAGTGATTAGGCCACTCTCAATCCCCATACCTGCCATCATATCCCACAACTTTCCTCTGTTGACGTGATCGAATGCTGCTGCCAAATCCATGAATCCCATATACATGGGTTCATCGCTGGCCAAGGTATACTTGGCAGTCAGCATGTATAGGTTCAGGCACTGGTCACTGGTGGACCTCCCTGTCCTAAACCCATACTGGGTATCCGAGAAGATGTTGTTCTCTTCTGTCCATTCGGTCAATCTATTCAGGATTGCCCTTCCCAAAAGTTTGGCCGATACGTCAATCAGGGAGATGGGACGATAACACTTCGGGTCATCCCTATTGCCCTTCTTAAAAATTGGTACAATGATCGCCTTAGACCAGGAAGGTGGAAGCCCACAGATAATGGCGGTATTTAAAACCCTGGTCATCAAGGGAGCCCATAGATCTATATTACTAAGGAACAGGTCAGGAGGAATTCCATCCGGGCCCGGGGCTTTATTTTTAGTTAGACCCTCCATCCCTGTCATAATCTCCTTAAGAGAGAATGTAACTGGTGGGGCCTGTCTTGGGGATACCGGTGGTTCCACATGGGTGCCCGACTCATAATTATATAAACTCCTAAAGTGGGTTACCCATTGCTCCGGGAGAATGTTAGCCCCTATCTCCGGAGAATCATTTTCTAAAAAGGTCGGTTTATTAATGATTCTCCAGAACCCCGCTAGATCTTTTCTTTCCCCAGCTTCTCTTAGATCTGCCCATGCTTCTGCCTGCAGGGCAAGTTTCCTCCTTTTAATCTCCTTTTTATACTTTTCTCTACTGACCCTAATAATCTGTGAATCCCGTGGTTTCGTCTTGAGGGAGCATTTCAATTCCCTCAGTGCCTTAGAACAATCTCTATCAAACCAACGGGGAACTACCTGGTTACGTATGGGCGCACTAGACCTCAATAATTCATCAATTAGGTTGGCAATGTGGACGAACGCTTCCAAGACCCTTGGACCCTGTATTTCCAGATCTAAGCAGTCATTAATGGCCACTAGACCCTTATCACCCAGAGTTTTATAAAACTGTGCCCCATCAATTTTAGACCACTTCAATCTCCTGCCTTGATCAGTGGCCCTCTCCTCGGTTAAACAACGGGATTTAAATCCAGTGCCCGCCTTGTAAAAGAGCGTTAAGGTGAGCGGGTTATGATCGCTAAAACCGCTCCACTCTATCCCTACACTGGTTATTTTGTTGATCAACGATCTCGAGACCAAGATGTAATCTATAATAGATGCACAGCCCCTGCCCTTAAAAGTTGGTGGGAGCGTGCCATCCACCTGAGGGTCTATCATGTTAATGGTATGCTCTAGGTCGTACTTAAGTCGAAGCAACCCAAGAGCAACCCCAGTCGGTGTGTGTAAAAAATGCGGCCCCTTCTCAATCGGGCATTGTGCCCAATCTGTATTTGCCTTAATCAGTGCCGGACAGAGGTGACAGTTAAAATCTCCTGCCAAAAGCAGGCCATGAGACGGCCCTTTGTTCTGGGATATGATTTCTTGACCCAACCTCTGGTCAAGTTCAGTCAATAGGGGGGAATTGGTGTTTGATGCCTCACTGTTATAAAAGTTAAAAACCGACAATTTCAACCCCTTACCAGAAAACCGAACTGCCTGTATTCCATACAAATTCCAGTCAGGAGACGACCAGATACCTGGGAGGGATAAATCTACATAAACAGCTAAACCACCCATTGCTCTCCCAGAACTGGATTTTCGGGCGGGAACAAAAAAACACTTGTAACCCTGGAGATGGTAATTATTCACCACAGCCCATGTCTCCTGTAAACAAATAACATTGAATTTCCTGACAAAATCAACCCACTCCTTGTTGTTAAATATACCTGCTAAGCCCGCTACATTCCAAGAAATAATCCTCACGTCCTCTCCACCCAATACTACACCCCCCTGACTCCTTGGTCCTGTCTCCTGCAACTCCCCTTCCATAACCCCCCCGCCTCCTCCCACCAAACCATCTACAGCCATACCCTTGTCTTCAAAGAACATAGATTCCTCCGCCCTAATTGTTTGAGTTTGCGGAGCCAGGTGTCTTTGCTCCTCCGATATTACTACTTGAGCGCCCTTTTCTGTGTTCTCCTTAGGGGCCTTCTCTGTTTGTCAATCCACCCCCTCTAGGCCGTTCAGGCAATTAAACCGGTTATTAATAGGGAGAGGAGGTGCTGATCTGCCAAATAGTGGCCTAGGTTGAAAGGCCTGATGACTCCCCCTTCTTCCAACCCTCTCCCATCTATCATAATTTGGGAGTGGGTGAAGTGGGCCTGGGGCGATGGGAAAGAAGAAGGACACAAGGAGGGTTTGGATGGTAGATTCCCTTGATATGTTTTCCCCTTGACATATATGCGACACCGTACCCTTGTCCCTAAAACTCACCAATAGACAGTCCCCAGGGATGGATTTTTGAGTTCTCCCCACCCATGGGACCCTTCTTACCATTATAATTTCGTTATTAAGATGTCTCGGGAGGGGTCTATTTCTGTTTAGCCACTTAATTACCCTGGATTTTAGGGCACAAAAATCCTCAACTTCTCCTTCATCAAGTTGCGGGACCCCTGCCATGACCACAGTAAGGTCATTAGTCTCTGGTGGTAAGTTAGGACGACGGGGTCTCGCGGGGGGCTTCAATTGGTGGTCTGGAATAATATTATCTGCCGAGTGTGCCGAAGCTACTGGTACAAGAGAGGGAATAAGTGTATTTGCGCAGAGTGGATTGGTAGTTACAGGTTTTGGGTTTAGGGATTGTTGAGAGACTACCCCCTTTACGGCTTGTGGTGGGGCTGGGTTTACTACACTGTGTGCCGACCCTTGTGGGACTACAGGGGTGGTAATAGAATCTGGGTCACTTCCCTGTCGTCCAGCGCGAGTTTTCAGACTTCCCAATGTGGCCTCCAATATGGTTAGTCTGATCTCAATCTTTTTTATACTTTCGCTGATTGGGAGTAACAGCGACCTTAACAGGAATTCCAAATTTCCCAGCGGCACGACAGAGAGGGGGACATTAACAATACTAATTCCTGCATCTTTGGTCAGGGCAGGGGCTGTGTTTTCCTGAGCGTTGGATTTAGGGTATGGCTCTGCCGGTATTTTCACTAATGGTACAGGGTGTTTTAAGGATTTGCCAAAGTCCAAGTGTGAAATCTTGGGCTTACTGCTTCCCTGCGCTCCCTTTGCCCTTCTCCTACGCTTTTTTGGAGGGGGTCCCAAAATTACTTGTGTGTTGGCTGCTTTCGATTTGGGGTTCCTATCATTATGAACTGTGGGCGGTTGTGAGATTAAATCAATAGTCCCCCTAGCGGGGCTGGGGCTAGTAACTAAAGCTGTACTCCTAATTTCGACTGGTGAAGTGTTAGCACACTCCCTTAGCAGGAGTGGGACATCCTCAATTCGAGTTAACTCCTCCCTAAATGTGATAGATTGTTCTCCCATGGGGGTATTTTTCAAATTGTCCACTGATCGTCTCCGTTCCGCCCTTAACCGGGACAAATTTCCCTCTTTGTCAGCCTCCCCCACTGCCCGTGAGAAATAGTTTTCGAGTGTCCCAATTTTCACTCCTCCCGGCTTCTGAGGGGTACTCTCCCTTGCCGGGGAAGGCATGATTTTACTCAGAAATGATCAGATATGCCTCACAGAGCAGGTATAACAAATTAATGGTTCCAGAAGTTACCTGCACAGTCTAAAAAAAAAAAAAAAAAAAACAAGAGAGTAGGCCCAGCCCGGCCTGCTCCGGCCTGTGACGGCCTTGGACGGTCCCGCCCTTGTCCCGGGCTTCTCCCGGCCCGCTCCCGCGAAGCGGAGATACAGCGCTCCTTATGCCTTTACAGCTCTATGTTCATTGGGTGATAGGCGGGGGGGCGTGGCCAGCGGGGAGAGCAGCCCAGGTGTTGCTGATTGGGCGCGCAGGGGCTCCTGGACACTGGAGTCCCCTGCCTGTGCTCGCAGCCCCGCTGGTTCACTCGCCTGTCCCCGCGCTCCTCCTGGAATCCTCGGTGCAGCCTCCCAGCAAGCGACGCGCTGCGGGACCCGCGAAGCGGGTCCGGCGAGTCGTGGTGTAAGTGGTGGCAAAAAGGTCAGCTAGGCAGCAGGACCACCGCGCTCCTCAAGCGTCCTGGTGCAGGCAACAAAGTCCGTCAAAAGGGGGTCCCACAGGCTCTAAGGCAAGCCCACTTTTAGCTCCGTTGGCGGGGGGGCGTGGCCAGCGGGGAGAGCAGCCCAGGTGTTGCTGATTGGGCGCGCAGGGGCTCCTGGACACTGGAGTCCCCTGCCTGTGCTCGCAGCCCCGCTGGTTCACTCGCCTGTCCCCGCGCTCCTCCTGGAATCCTCGGTGCAGCCTCCCAGCAAGCGACGCGCTGTGGGACCCGCGAAGCGGGTCCGGCGAGTCGTGGTGTAAGTGGTGGCAAAAAGGTCAGCTAGGCAGCAGGACCACCGCGCTCCTCAAGCGTCCTGGTGCAGGCAACAAAGTCCGTCAAAAGGGGGTCCCTTTGCACTTTGCCACTGCTAACCAGTTCTAAAGTGCTTGTGCTTTCTCCTCTAAACATGGTAACTTTGGCTTATACCCAACTGTCATATTTAATTTTCTTATAAGTCCCTATTAAAGTGGCACTATCTGTGCCCAGGGTCTGTAGGTAAATGCTACTAGTAGGTCTACAGCAAAAGGAACAATTGATGGATGGAATGCTGAATAATGCAAACATTCACCCTCAGTCACAAAGATCTGGGTTTAATCCATCATTCTTTTTCTCACCACGCCACCCCAGTTTAGACCCAGCCATATGCAAATCATTCTTGACCCTGTTCCTTGTGGGAACAATCCAGGTCAAACTGCCAAGCCATGATGCCCTGAAACTGGTCCCAGGATGCTTGTTTCCGGTCCAGGGGGGATCTGGCTTGTCAGTTCGGGCTGGACTGTTCCCATGAGGAGTAGGATCAATACTGATTTGCATATGGCTAGGTCCAAACTGGGGTGGCATGGTGAGCAAAAGAATGATAGATTAAACCCAGATCCTTGTGACTGGGGGGGGGGGGAATGTTTGCATTGCTCAGCATTCCCTCCATCATTGTTTCTTTTTCACTAGTAGGTCTACAGCACTGATTGTGTCACCCACTTATGTATCCCTTTAAACATTACTCAGGCCTGCCATTGCAGAGTCTGTGTGTGCAGTTTTAGACTGCCATTTCACCATGACCACGTGAACCTTTTGCCAAGCCCAAAGCTTCCTTTTTAACACATATGTTACCTCTAGGGTAGGCTCTGGGCAGCCCAGGGTGACATGTATTTAAAAAGTTGGATATGTACTGTTTTCACTATTGCGAGGCCTATCTCCCCCACAGGATAATAAAGGAATTGCCTCATTGCATTTTATAAGTGTAAATTCCACATTGGGAGTATATAAACAGTTCATGTTTGTGTCTCTGGAGTCTCAATTTAAAATCCTAACTTATGGTGGAGTTGGATTTTAAATTGCAATTCTGAAAATGCCAGTTTTAGAAATGTGGAATTTTCTTGCTTTAGCCATTTACCCCACATGCATCAACCTATTTAGGAAGTGAAAACGGTGCGAATCGGTACATTCGGCCGTTTGCACTTCCTAAATACGTTTTTGGGATGCATGAAACAGAGTGTCAAAATTCGCTATTTTTTGCATTTCTTAAAAATGCAAATGCAATTAAGGAATCGCATTTGTGCGATTCCTTAAATGCAATGCATCATTTTTTTAAAAATAGCGAATTTTGAAATTGGAAGTGCAAATTAACACGAGGTTGACCCTCGTGTTAATTTGCAAAAATTTTAAAAAAAGCAAAAAAATGCATTTTTTAAACTTGCATGTTACAGACACACATGTCCTTAGGACATGTGTGTGTGAAACATGCACTTGAAAATACATTTCAGGGGTGCAGGGGGGGGTCCTTTGGACCCCCCTCTGCACCCTTGCAATGCATCAACAAATTGCGAGTGCATAAAAAAGAAATGCAAAACGGCATTGATTCCTATGGGCCTCTAGGCCCATAGGAATCAATGTAATGCCATTCCTTAATTGCGATTCGCAATTAAGGAATCGCAATTTCCGAAAATTAAGAAATCCTAAAAACTTTTAGGATTTCTTGATGCATAGGATTTTGCATTTCCTAAATAGCGATTCCTTAATTTTCGCTATTTAAGAAATGCAAAATCCTAGATTGATGCATGTGGGGGTTAATGACTGTAGTCTGTCTCTGGTCACATGATTGGGTGTAGCTGATAGTTGGGCGTTGTGTATTCCTCCTAGACAGCCACATACAATAAGTATGAATGGATTGGCCATCGCTGGCAGGATGGGAGGAAGGAGCTGGGCCCAGCCACACTTGTAAGGATGGGAGGGAGGAGCTGGGCCCAGCCACACTTGTACCTGAATAGGCTGTGTCCTGCCTTCACACATAACCCCTGTATTTAGTCTGGAGCCAGGTCAGGTAAGGGATAATGCCTGGGGACTTCAAAGAAAAAACTCTAAAACCTTCTACCCCACTTCAAAAGCACAACTGGGTATAAATACTGAACCTAAGACACCAACTCCTTAGTAAATATCTGAACCTGTGGATACTCTGCCAGGAAGATGACCTGCTGTGCTGATAAAAGGACTGCTACTCTGCTGGACTGCTCATCTGAAGAAACGGCTCCCCTGCTGACCTGCTGCTGCTCTCTTACCTTGGTTAGAAGGACTGTACCTGCATCTCTTGAACCCAGAGTGACTTCAAGGGCTAGTTGGCTGGCCTCCTGATCTGAAGCCTCAGGGACAAAACAGGCTTTGATGGAGAAAGATGGAAAACAAAATTTTGTATACCCCTTGTGAAGTTAATACTCCATAACACTGACAAGTACTAAAATGTGTGGTTTTGAAAATTAATCACACTAAGAGGGTTAGAGAGGGACAAATGACCAAATAAAGCATGCAGGGACACACACAGATTTAGTAAAAAGTGCCCTCACTCACACACAAAATTGTGTGTGACATGCTTCATCATCGGGTCTGCTTACAATACACCCTGGTGTAGACACACACAGGGTGGAACATAGGGAGGGGGTAACATCAAACAAAACAGACGAATACAAACAAATATACACAAAAGGTGAGTACAAAGTGTTACCACCCTGACTGGGAAAAAAACGTGATACGGACCAGTGCAGTGTAAGTGATATTAAAACTGCCTCGTAGGTACTCTAACCATCCTTTTATTCCAGAGTCCCACAGACAGGATTAAAAATAAAGTGGGGTGGGTATATTTGTGAGAATTAAGGACTCACATCAGCCCCCCCAAAAACAAGACTGCTAAAGTCAACATGTTTCGACCAAAATACTATGTGCACAAATTTGCGGGTCACGCCGGTCTTCTTCGGGACCCCTTATACGTCCCAGTCCACCCTATTACCTTAATTAGGTCACTATTCAGGGTACAAAGAAGCAGAAGTTCTGCTCAGTGGAGGTATCCCTCTTCTAGTCATCGGGACACGTATACAAGTTTATTAACCCCCAGGCTTGTACTGGCAGCGGGCTGGGTGACCTTCCGAGGACACAACTGTCCCTGGGACGGTACACGCCTAGTTGGCCGGCCGCGGTCAGTTACGTTACATGAGGACACACATTAATTTTAGGCACGGGGAGATTAAGTGATTTGCCCAGAATCACAGGTTGTTTTGGCGTCATTACCGAGACTCGAACCCAGATCCCCAGGTCCGAGGTCGAGCGCCCTAGCCGTTAGGCCAACTTTGTACTCACCTTTTGTGTATATTTGCTTGTATTCGTCTGTTTTGTTTGATGTTTCCCCCACACTATGCTCCACCCTGTGTGTGGCTACACCAGGGTGTATTATAAGCAGACCTGATGATGAAGCATGTCACACATAATTTTGTGTGTGAGTGAGGGCACTTTTTACTAACTGTGTGTGTCCCTGCAAGTTTTATCTGGTAATTTGTCCCTCTCTGCCCCTCTTAGTGTGTGCAGTTTAGCCCTGGAGGGTTTGGGGTAGTGGAGTCGTTTACCCTCCCCCCCCTTATTTTTGTGCGAGATATTTGAAAATTAATCAACCTAGAGTAAACTGCATACTCCAATACAAGTGGGATACTAATTTGCATGTATTGCATAAGCAAATAATCTATTAATTTGTTGAGTATTGTGTAATAAAATGTACGCATATGTTATAAACTAAAAGAAAATTGCATGAATGTGCTTTCGTTTGTTTACTTGTGGCATAAAACATGAAGATTGGTAAGTCAAATTATGCATAATTGTTGCTTAAAGCTAGGTAAATACTAACTGGGTTATCATTAGTAGGAGGGAGGTAAACAGAAAAGGCTTTATTTAGTAAACTTACATCTATTTGTGTTTGTTTTCGTGATAGTTCCTAAATTGAGGCCTAAATGGGTACATGAAATAAAAGAAAATGGAGTCTGTCTGAAAATCCGTGATGGCGACAGAAGTATGCATGCGCCAGAGTTGGAGATGCAAGCTGCCTGTGACTGAACAGTGTGGGTCAAGGACAGCGTGGCCATTTTATGGGGCCTAAGCCAAAGATGACAGCGAGGCGAAAGTCCTACCCGTGGGAAAGAAGAGACAACTAACAATTTAAAGGACACTTCGAAGGAAGTCATACTTTACACAAAGAAACCCCAGTTACAGCAAAGGGATGATGACTTGCAGGAAATTTCAATGAAGAATGATGAGGTTATGCTCATCCGACTCTAAATTAACCAATCACAGACATTACAGAACTTAAGAGTTACGAATTTAGATAGATAAGTTAGTGAAAAAGGGTATAAAAAAAAAGGACGTTGCGGACATTGAGGAGAGCTCGCTTTCAATCTGATTTTTGTACCCCGAGATGCTGTCGATCTGCGCAATTTTTGCTTTGAGGTGCAGAGACTTAGAACATTTCTCTTTTTGACTTTAACTTTTGAATGGGTGTGACATCCAGAGAGGGAGAGAGAGGCAGTTAGGTTTCCATTTGGGATTATTGCATTCTGTACTGATGTCTTCGTCTCTCCATTTAGGTAATATTTTCGTTGCTTATTTCCTTTCGCTGTCATTTCAGGGTTTTATTGCAAATTTAGTTTTTCCTTTTAGCCTTATTAAAACATAGAGATCATGCTAGAAAACTTGAAATTTTGAGAACTATAAAAATTAAATAAATGAAGAATTAAACTGGTTTGATACTTCCTACAGTCAACGTTTACTAGCAGATCCGAATTTAAATAGTGGGATGATATTTGTTTTCCTTATTTGAAATAAAAGCCATGGTTCTTATAAATTAAACTGCAGTTGTAAATAATGTATAAACTATAGTTTAGGCATTCCACTATAGCACTGCGACTCCCTTATTGAACCCATACTGAATCCTTGGAACGGATTAAATGTGTGTATGTATGATTAGAGTGATGGGCCCAAATTTGTAAGTTGCTGTAAGAGGTTCCGTGGGTTTATTTGTGGTGATTTAGGAAGAATTTTTGGAGCCGCGCTGCACCAGTAATACTTGGTAGCAGAGCATTGGTTACTATAGGTTGACTAGGATATATGATGTGTAGAGTAGAATATATAGGATTATGTTGTACAGAATTTTCGGACTAACATCTGTTGAGTTCGTATTGCGTTATGTGTAGTCTAAAAGAGGCTTTCGGATAGTGTGGGGAGCTGGTTACTCTGTCTGCAGGCAGAGGAAGTGTGGCAAGTGAAGTCACACATCGCATTGTCTGTTTCAAAAGGTAATGGTATCGTCGTATATCACGGTGGTGTCGTCGTACATCACAAGTTTAGGGACCTTATGTGTAAAAGTGGCGGATGAATAGCGAGGGCAACCTGTGAAATCTTGGGTCTGAGAACAGGGATCATTGCGTATTCTGGATAAAACTTTACCCGGAGAGAGTAATAACGTTTAACCCAAGCTTGGAAGAAGGGTAAGGTAGAGGGAAGTACTATCTTATCGGCGAAAAATAAAATTCTGTGGTAGAGAAGAGGTAAGCGCTGTCTACCAGAAAAACAGAATTCTTGTGTGATTGAATAAACTATCCTTTTGGTTTTAGTGAAACAGGTCAATGGAGTTGTTTTATGTGGTTACTAACCAATTCAGTTGTAAAAAGGTGTAAATACGGCTTCTCGATATTTCAGTCGAAGCTGCAGAAGCCGGAGCAGGGCTGCCGTCAAAAGTGTCGCGCGGGTATTGGTCCTCGTGACCAAGACAGAGTAAGAGCTGATTGGTGCATCAGCGAAAGCAGCAAAGTAATTGGTTAAACGCTAGTGAAACGTATCTTGCTCTAATTGGTACGATAGTGTGAACCGCGCTGCGATAGGTTGGTGTAACAAAGCAGTACACGGAAGAGTGCGCAAACTTTTGAAAAACAGGAAATATTCAGAAAAATGGAATTCTATTACGGAATGGAGAAAGAGAAACCTTCATGGTTTCAAAAACTGAAAAATGCTTTCAAAAAGGACAAAGCCATTGAAACTAGAGAGGGAAAAGTAATTCCTCTGCCGAAAACACCAGCATCATATATGATGACAAAATATGGCTACCAAACATGTACATGGTTAGAGAATTGGGCGAGGTACACTAAAAATGATGGTGCATTAGCTTTTCCCGAAGAAGGATCTTTTAGTCTTGCGGTGTTGAGGAATCTGAGGGAAACAATGATGAAGCTTGAACCGAGACCTAGACCAACACAGTTTGAGGCTTTGGCTGAGTGGGAAGATGCAATGCATGAATTAGAATACGTTAGGTTTGGAGACTATTTAGGACCGGTGAATAGAGGTCGTAGATTCTGGAAAGGGACACATGAGACAAGCATGCAGAAATGGAGAAATGCAAACATTTGTGATGGAATGTATCCAGATAGATTGGTAGACAAAGAAAGAGGGCGAAAATGTACAGAGAAGAGAAATAATATAGAGGGGGGGAAGAGGTTATGAGGATTGTGGATCTGAGGATGCAGTATTGGAAGAAATCTTAAATAGAAGACCACCGCCTTATCGAGCAAACTCTATAAGTACAACTCCAAGTGCACCACAGTTACAGTCTAGGTTGTCAGAAACCCCAAAACGATTTTCAAGTTTTAGAGACCTTCCAGAAAGAGTAGAAATGAGATATGAACCAAATGTTCCGACAACAGGAACAAGATATACAGGGACACCTAAACAGGGAAATGAAATGGAGAATAATGAAAATAGAGTAAACAACAAGTTGAAGCACAACAGAGTACTGCTGAGTATATACGTTCAACAAATGAATTGGCAGAAAAGATACAAGAGCTCACTAAAAATATAGAGGCTGTAACTGTTCCGGTAACAATAGGTCCAGTGATTCCAGTATTTGAAAATCAGAAAATAAAAGAGCCATCTTTGACTATTCCTTTAAATCAAAGTTTGCAGAAAGTAAGAGAAAAGGTTTATCCAGATTTATCAGGGATTGCATGCACTAACCAAATGACACCACCAGATTTGACATTTAATCAGAGTCTTTCGTTTAAATTCCCAACAGGAGCAGAATCAGACTCTATAACCCCTGAGAAAAGTGTAGAAAGGATTGACTTAACCTAAACTCCAATAGGGCCAACTGATCAAGAGTTAAGTGATTGGATAAAAACCTTAAAACTAAAAGAGACTGAGCCAAAATTGTTAGACGTTGCAAAATTAAAGGTTGATATGGAAGAATTAATAATTGGAACAATTGGTACAGATAAACTGAAAAATTACCAGGATAATGAAGTTACTTTTATGTGTAAAAGTATTACATGGAAAACAAAAAGTATGCATGAAAGATTTGAAAACTTAACAATTGAAATGGATGTAGATTTTACTAAATACAAAAGCTTGCAGAAACCCTATAGGGTGGATTTTACTGACAAAGATATAGACAGTATAAATACGACAGGGAGAATTACTCAAATAAAAGAGTTAATTGTGCTACTGAGAAAATGGGGAGATATAGACAAATGGAAAATGATATGGTCCAAGAAAAAAGAAGAAAGCAATGATAAGTCTACATTGGCATTTCCAGTAATTGAAGGGAAAGAAGTAGTAAAAGAGTTTCCAATGAGGGAAATACCTGCAGGAGGATATGTACTTGTACCTTGGAGCAGACAGGATATCTTATCATTTACAAATGATTTTCCCCGATTGAGAGAGAAACCAGTGGAATGGCATAGACAAGTAGATCAATTTGTAAAAGTCACAAAAGTTATATGGGAAGATTTAGATGGGCTAATTGACAAAGTAGTACCAGCATATTTATGGTCATAATGTAAAATCACAGTGGATTGGCCAAAGCAAGAATATCCACGAGATAAGGTCACAGGTGCTCCTGGACCTGAAGTGATGCGGAAATATGATCAAGTCATTGTATTTTTGAAAAACAAAATACCACCGAAAGAGACAAACTGGGTTAAAATAGACAGAACAATACAAGAGGCTAAAGAGTCAGTTCACGCATTTTATGAAAGGCTACTATTAGTATTTAAACAGTACAGTGGTTATGAGGAATTAAATGAAAAGATTATGAGTCATTTTGTATATCGTTTTGTGTTCGGATTGAGACCAGAAATAGGAGATGTGATTAAGCATAATTTAATGGGATGGCAATCGTGTCAGTGGATGAGGTTCTGAGACATGCAAAGTATTGTTGTGATGAAATTGAAGTTAAACAAAGAAAACTCAAAGAAATGGCGATGTGGGCGCAAGTGAAAGTTGCTGAACATCAAGCAGCTCAGTTAGAAAATAAAAGCACAGAAGGATACCAGTCTAAAATAAAGGGAAATCCTGGAAAACCAAGGTTGATAGGGAACATAGAAGAATTGAAAAAGAAATATCCATATCATAATTGCGGCAGGTTGGGGCATTGGAAGAAAGAGTGTAAGTATCCAACAAGAGTTAATTCGGATAATACATAATTGAATCCACAGGTGCAGAGTGAGATAATTCAGCAACCGGGAGCAAATTGGGGAGAGGAGTTGGCCTAACGGCTAGGGCGCTCGACCTCGGACCTGGGGATCTGGGTTCGAGTCTCGGGAACGACGCCAAAACCTCCTGTGATTCTGGGCAAATCACTTAATCTCCCCATGCCTAAAATGAAAGTGTGTCCTCATGTAACGTAACTGGAAAATATGTAAAGCGCTCTGATACCTGGTTCGGTTCGGGTCTAGATCGTGCTATATACAACTCTGCAAAAAAAAACAAAAAAAAACGTCGCCACAGCAGCAGGTAGTTAATCCACAGAGTCAGGTGCCACAACCTCCACTTCCTCACAATGTAAACCTACAAAGATATAGTACAGAGACAAGATTCTGCGCAGGAGATCAGGTAACAAGAAACAATAGAGTGCATGTGAGTTCGCAGTATTGGCTGAAAGAGGACGGGAGTGAATCGGATGATAGTTTCTGATGGTACCAGAGAGAGGGAGAAGAGTGCGTGCCTGGCGCTACTCTGGAGGTAGATCAGACTGGTCCATATGTGAATGGGAAAGTGAACGATGTAGAGATAACTTTTCTAGTGGACACAGGTGCTACCCGTTCTACTGTCAGATCATCCTCACTCGGGTGATCACATCCAAGTGGTAGGTGTAGCAAATCAGCAGATCAAAACGTCCTTAACAAAACCAATTGAAATTGAAATTGGAAATTTTAAAGACATGCATCGATTCATTGTATGTGACAGTAGTGCTATAAATCTTCTTGGAAGAGACATACAGTGCAAAATGAACTGTGCCATTTATTGCTCACCGGATGGTATAGAGCTCCAGACTCTGGATGAGGATAGTCTGTATAAAATGACAATGAGACTAATAGAAGCAGAGAAGAATAAGATGTTTCCGGTGTTTGAGCGAGAAAGAATACCAAAGGAACTGAAAGAGGTAGTCAAAGATCAGGTGTGGAATTTTAAAGGAGAAGATATTGGCTAGATGAAAAATGTAGATCCCGTAAAGATTTCTGTAAAAGAAGGAGTGAGTTACCCGAATATTCCTCAATACAAAATGACAGCTTAGATAATTGAGGGAATAACACCATTGATAGAGAAAATTATTGAACAAGGAATTTTGAGAGAAATAGAGAGGAGTCCTTGTAATTTACCGATAATGGGACTGAAAAAGCCCAACAGAACATTTAGAATAGTACAGGACTTGAGAAAGGTTAACAAAATTGTTGTTCCATGTTGTCCGATTGTGCCAAACCCAGAAGTAATTTTATACCAGATTCCACACGATGCAGAATGGTATACAGTCATTGATTTATGTAATACGTTCTTCACTGTTCCATTACATCCAGAAAGCCAGCCAATTTTTGCATTCCAATTTAAAAATCGTATTCTAGCATGGTGTCGAATTCCTCAGGGGTATGCTGAGAGTCCTTTGATTTTTAATCAATTATTGAAGAAATCACTAAAAGACCTAAGCCTACCTGGAGAATCAATTTTGATCCAATACATTGATGACCTGTTGTTGGCATCAAAAACAAGACATGCATGTGTTATAGATACTATTACACTGTTAAATCATTTGGCAGATGAAGGACATAAAGTGTCACCATCAAAATTACAGTTTTGTCAAAAGGAGGTGCAATACCTGGGACACAAGATTGCAAAGGGAATTAGACAGGTTACACTTGAAAGGATCAAAATGATACAGGGAATGAAAACTCCACAAAAAACACAGAGACGGGTGAGAATGTTCCTTGGGATGGTCGGATATTGTCGACAATGGATTAGTGGTTTCTCACTAATAGCAAAACCTTTACAAAGATTGACAAAATCAGACATAAAAGACCCATAACTCTGAGCAAGACAGAATTGGAAGCTTTTGAGCAGTTAAAAACGATTTTATGTGAAGGACCAGCTCTGGGAATGCCAGATTATGAAAAAGAATTTGAGCTGTATTGTAGTGAAAGGGAAGGATGTGCATTGTCAGTTCTAATACAGAGACATGGAAAACTTAGAAAACCAATTGCATATTTTTCTGCTGTTTTGGATCCCGTTGCAAAGGCATTGCCGGGATGTTTAAAAGCAGTAGCAGCTACAAGCGTGAGTATTGAACAAAGTGAAGGCATAGTGATGGGATTTCCATTGAGGGTATATGTACCTCACTCAGTGGAGATTCTCCTTACTAGGAGTAAGACACAGTATCTCACCAACAATAGGGATGACCAAGTATGAAAAGACAATTTTAGGTACAGACAATGTTACAATTTGTAGGTGTGTAAATGTGAACACGTCAACCTTATTGCCTGATGCTATGAATGTGGAGGTAAGAGATGAAGTAGATTGCAAATGCTTGGATGTACTAGAATATTGCACCAAACCAAGATCTGACATTAAAGATGTACCTTTACCTGAATCAGATTATGTGATGTTCGTGGATGGATCATGTTTGAGGACAGATGAGGGTGTATTAAGTGCTGCCTATGCTGTGTGCACAGTAGCAGATGTGTCGGAAGCATCTTGTATGAAAGGAATCCGGTCAGCTAGATTGCTGAATTGATTGCTTTGATTCGAGCATGTGAGTTGGGAAAAGAAATCAGGATTACCATAGTGACTGATAGTCAGTATGGATTTGGGGTTGTTCATGATTATGGACAACTGTGGTCCCAAAGAGGTTATATGACTTCGACAGGATCCCCCAGTAGAAATGCTGAATTTGTAAAGATGTTGATTGATGCCATTCAGTTACCAGACAAATTGGCAGTAGTCAAATGTGCAGCCCATAAGAAAGGAGATGACTATATAACAAGAGGCAACAAATATGTTGACTCAATTGCAAAATATTGTGCTAAAAGTCAAGCATCCATTAATCGGGATAGACAAACTGAACATGTTTCAAGTCCTTTGATGCTAACCACCATAGTAGAGACTTGGCAGGAAGTAAAACCAATGCAGGAAGAGGACAGTGAAGAAGAGAAAGATAACTGGTTAAAGGCAGGATGTAGACAAAGAGAAGAGGATGAAATCTGGGTTTACAAAGATGAGAGACCAGTGATGCCAGATAACATGATTTCAAATATGGCCCGAATTTACCATGGTCAAGCCCATATTGGAAAATTTGCCATGATTAGGTTGTTTAGACAGACGTGGTACAATCCGAAGTTTAGGATGATTGCTGAAAGTTTGTGTCAAAGGTGCCTTGTCTGTCAACAACTGAATCCAAGAAAAAAAACTGTAGTAAGTCTGGGAACTGTAGGACGGGAGGGAGGTCAATTTACTAGGATGCAATTGGACTTTATCGAGCTTCCACCATGTAACAAATTTAGGTATGTCCTTGTAATTATTTGTTTATTCTTACAATGGGTTGAAGCATTTCCCACAAGGAGGAATGATGGAGTAACTGTTGCTAAACTTTTGTTACGAGAGATTATACCACGTTATGGTTTTCCAGTAACAATTGAAACAGATCGTGGAAGCCATTTCCACAGTGAACTAATGCAAATGATTTGTGAAGCACTGGATATTCAAAAAAATTGCACTGTGCTTATAGACCAGAAGCCTCAGGGGTGGTTGAGCAAGTAAATGGAACAATAAAAAACAGAATTGCCAAGATGTGTCTGGCCACAGGACTAAAATGGCCTGACGCCCTTCCACTTGTTCTGATGACTTTAAGATGCACTCCTGATAAAAGAACAGGATTAAGTCCACATGAGATTTTGATGGGAAGAGTAATGAGACAAGCATATGTGGCAGTTGATAAACTATTGAGCATAAATGATGATATCATACTGGATTACTGCAAAAATCTGTCTGACGTAGTAACTTCTGTGTTCCATCAGGTGGGAACTGATTCACAAACGAAAGAAAACCATCCAGCTCATGATCTAGTACCTGGAGATTGGGTGCGGATCAAAGTTCACAGGAGAAGAAATTGTTTGGTGCCTCGATGGCAAAGGCCAAGATAAGTAATTCTTGTTAGTACTACTGCAGTAAAATGTACTGGACTCAAAAGATGGGTGCATGCTAGCCACACTATTCGTGTGCCAGAGCCAGAAAATCTGCAGGAGGAAAGTGAAAGCACCACTGATTCAGATACTGAAGGTGAACCAGATACTGAAGCTCGACCTGTTTGTCGACATCTGGAAATATCAGATGCTAGTTCTGCATCAGAAGGAGAAAATTAAAGTCTAAAAATACTAAATATTGAAGATCGACCTGTGAGTCGAGATTTGGTAGAGACAGATACCAGCAAGGACACTGAGCCAAGTGAAAAGAAAGCTGGTAATTTGGAAAACACTGAAGGACGTTCTGAAAGCCCTGAAAGCAGGAACAGAAATCTCGAAACTGGTAAAAAGGAAACAATTCACGATGAGGATGAGCTTCCCGGTACCAGCTATGGAGAAGTTCCTAACAGGGTGAAAGAACTGACTGGAAACATTTTGAATTCTGAAAAGGAATCAACTCCTGTGAAAGTCATTATAAATGACACTATAGAAGGATCTGAGACTGAAACTGATGACGACACTGAATTACGAGAAGTTCAAGAAAAAAAACCTGGAAAGTAGAGCAAAGTGCTACTGAACCAGACATAAAGAAAGTGAGAAAAGGAGATAATTGGCCTAAAGAAACTGATGGATTGAGAATTAAACTGGTCAGTAAAGCAAAAGTTCAAGAAGATCAAATGAACGAAATAACCAGTTAAAAGGAATTGTTGAGAAAGAAAATAGAAGTTGTACAAAGACCAAAGAGGGTGAGAAGACCAAATCAAAAATACAAATCACCTGAATGGACTTACATGGTACTACCTCCAATAAGAGAAGTAAATAGCAGTCAAGAGAGTTTGTATAACCAAGGTGCTGAAAAAGATAGTTAATAAACTGTAACCAAAAGAAAACCTTCCTGAAATGTCACAGTGAAAAGAAGGGTATATATGTATATGTCCAAAAAGGGTTGTATTTGAAAAATTGAAAGAATTTAATAGGTGAAACAAGGTTGTGCAGAGATAAACAAAGTTAAAGATTTTGTAAAAAATGGCTACTAATTAAATGACTAAATCAAAATGTTCAATTTTTAGAAAATGGTGTAGAATGTGGTTAATTTGTATTGGGATATTAATGATGTTATGGTTGATTCTTGCTATTTTATATCCCTTTTGCTCCTGACATTGAAAAATTGAAAACAAATGAGAGTCTGAAAGATAAAAATAGTGATTCAAAAGATGAGAAATTACATGTATACAGGCCTGAAATTCATCAAGCCAATTCTGTGAGTGATTTCTCTAGAAATACTTTTTCAAAATTGTTGTCAGAATATGTGAGGACAATGGATGCCAGCGATTGTTACGTTTGTGTAAAGTTGCCTGCATCAGTGTCCAAGGGTGTGACCTATAACCATTTGTCAATGATATATGGTGCGACCTGTAGTCTTTTAACAAGTTTATTTTATAGATGTGGTAAATTAGAGTATTATTATTCTGACTCAGATGATGTATTTGCGAAGCTAAAAATCATAGCAGAATTAAACAAAATTAAGCGTGCAAAGGTTTTTGGAGAATATTTTTGGGAAACACAAGAATTGTCGCATGACTATGCATTTAAACATAATTTAACTTGTAAAATGAGAAATGAGGAAAAAGCTTTTTTGAATATGGTTGAAGAAAGGCGACAACAGTATAAAAGACGAGAAAAAGTAAAACAAATTAAATCTAATAAATGGGTATTTTCAGATGATAATATTGAGGAACATAATGTAAATGTGGCGATAAGTATTGATACACAAATGTTGGGAAAATTATGTATTCAGAGAGACAATAATGTGTATGACAATTATTTTGTGGGAGCAAGTCAATGTGAAGACACATACATTATCAAAGGGGGATGGGGATTTAAAGGTGGAAATGATCCAGTTTTCCCTGGGATTTACTTTATGTGTGGGAACAAAGCTTATTATAGATTACAGGACCATTGGTATGGTTTGTGCTATGTTGGGTTGGTTTTTCCGAAAATGTTCCATGTTGACAAAGGCACAAATGGAATTCAGGAAATAGGCAAACCTTTAAGCTGTCGTAAAGTGTAATTGAAATAATAGGTGATGTTTTTGGGGCATTGATACCAGCAGTGGGTATATCATTTAATGCAAATAGAATAAGAAAATTGTCAACAATTGTAGATAAATTGTCAACGGATACAGCTGGAGGATTTTTAATGGTCAATACTGAAATGTTTGCGATGAGAAGTAAGGTGATGCAAAATCGACTTGATTTACATATATATTTGGCCAAAGCGGGAGAAGTCTGTGGAATTTTAAAGGTCCAGCACTGCTTCACCTATATCCGGATAAAAGTCAGAACATTGAGAAATATATTACGAATATTACCAAATTGCATGAAGAAATAGAGCCACTACAAGTGGAAGGTGTACTTGGGGTAATAGGTAAAATACTAATACCAGTGACTATAATTATAATAGCAATTTTAGTTTTGAGACTTAGGGCCCCATTAGGATGTCGGGCGGATTGCCTCCGCCTGAGTGGCGGTGGCCACCGCCACCCTGGCGGAGGCAATCCGCCCGACATCCTTCCCTGCATTCCCCCCCGCCATATTACGATGGCGGAGGGGACCGCAACGGTGGGAAACACCGCCCGCCTGTTTACCGCCCCGGTCGCCTGGCGGCCGGGGCGGATAAGTGATAACATGGTGGCGGTGTCTATCAGACACCGCCAGCCATATTAGAATAGGCATCTGACAATGCCTTTCCGTGGCGGCAATGCCGCCACGGAAAGGCAGGCGGACTTCACTCTGGGGGCCCCCTGCGGGCCCCCAGAGTGCAGCACAGTAGGGGGGTGCACACAGGGGGGTACCTATGGTACCCCCCTGCATTTGCATAATGAAAGCGTCAGGCACCGCGCGGTGCCTGCCGCTTTCGTCATGCAAATGCTGCAAAGCATTTTCAGCATTGTGGCGGACGATGCAGAGTGCACCGCCCGCCACAATTATGGGAATACAGGATGCGCCCGCCACTGTGGCGGGCGCATCCTAATGCTGCCAACGGGACCCCCGCCCTCATGGCGGCCGGTCCCTAGTACCGTGAGGATGGCGGTCGGGCAAAGTCCGCCCGCCATCCTAATGGGGCCCTTAGTTGTCAATGCATCCAAAGAAGAAATGTAAAAAGAGTTTTGAAGAAAAAGATTGAAGAGAAGCAAAACAGGGAAAGAGAAAAAGGTGATATTGAAAATGGAACAATATAAAGAGAGGATGTACCAAGGTACAAAGAAACTGGAGGAGACAGAGTTATAACAAGTACTAATTAAAAGAATTTGAAACGTGTTGAGTTCCTTCACATTTTCAAAATTTTGGGAGATAATTTGGTGATAAAATCACCAAAGGGGGACGTTGATGGAGCAAGGTGGAAAACAAAATTTTGTATACCCCTTGTGAGGTTAATACTCCATAACCCTGACAAGTACTAAAATGTGTGGTTTTGAAAATTAATCAACCTAGAGTAAACTGCCTACACCAATACACGTGGGATACTAATTTGCATGTATTGCATAAGCCAATAATCTATTAATTTGTTGAGTATTGTGTAATAAAATGTACGCATATGTTATAAACTAAAAGAAAATTGCATGAATGTGCTTTCGTTTGTTTACTTGTGGCATAAAACATGAAGATTGGTAAGTCAAATTATGCATAATTGTTGCTTAAAGCTAGGTAAATACTAACTGGGTTATCATTAGTAGGAGGGAGGTAAACAGAAAAGGCTTTATTTCGTAAACTTACATCTATTTGTGTTTGTTTTCGTGATAGTTCCTAAATTGAGGCTTAAATGGGTACATGAAATAAAACAAAATGGAGTCTGTCTGAAAATCCGTGATGGCGACAGAAGTACGCATGTGCCAGAGTTGGAGATGCAAGCTGCCTGTGACTGAACAGTGTGGGTCAAGGACAGCGTGGCCATTTTATAGGGCCTAAGCCAAAGATGACAGCGAGGCGAAAGTCCTACCCGTGGGAAAGAAGAGACAACTAACAATTTAAAGGACACTTCAAAGGAAGTCATACTTTACACAAAGAAACCCCAGTTACAGTAAAGTGATGATGACTTGCAGGAAATTTGAATAAAGAATGTTGAGGTTATGCTCATCCGACTCCAAATTGACCAATCACAGACATTACAGAACTTAAGAGTTACGAATTTAGATAGATAAGTTAATTAAAAAGGGTATAAAAAAAAGGACGTTTCGGACATTGAGGAGAGCTCGCTTTCAATCTGATTTTTGCACCCGAGATGCTGTCGGTCTACGCAATTTTTGCTTTGAGGCGCAGAGACTTAGAAAATTTCTCTTTTTGACTTTAACTTTTGAATGGGTGTGACATCCAGAGAGGGAGAGAGAGGCAGAGGTGTTTCCATTTGGGATTATTGCATTCTGTGCTGATGTGTTCGTCTCTCCATTTAGGTAATATTTTCGTTGCTTTTTTCCTTTCGCTGTCATTTGTAAATAAATGAATGTTATTGAAAATGTAATCTTTCCTTTCAAGGTTTTATTGCAAATTGAGTTTTTCCTTTTAGCCTTATTAAAACATAGAGATCATGCTAGAAAACTTGAAATTTTGAGAACAATAAAAATTCAATAAATAAAGAATTAAACTGGTTTGATACTTCCTACATTCAACTTTTACTAGCAGATCCAAATTTAAATAGTGGGATGATATTTGTTTTCCTTATTTGAAATAAAAGCCATGGTTCTTATAAATTAAACTGCAGTTGTAAATAATGTATAAACTATAGTTTAGGCATTCCACTATAGCACCGCAACTCCCTTATTGAACCCATACTGAATCCTCGGAACGGATTAAATGTGTGTATGAAGGATTAGAGTGATGGGCCAAAATTTGTAAGTTGCTGTAAGAGGTTCCGTGGGTTTATTTGGGATGTATGACGTTATAACGCATACTATTACTCCGCAGACCATTACAACGCGACTTTTACTCCGCATACCGTTACAACGCATAGCGCCTTGGGGCGCTGGATAGTGGTAAGTATAATTTACTATTCTAACTCCAGTCCCCGTGGACCCTAGGGAAGGTGTTGGATAGTAAATTATACTTATTCCCTATCCTAGAGCGCCCCCCAGCGCAATGCGTTGTAATGGTATGCGGAGTAAAAGTCGCGTTGTAATGGTAGTGCGGAGTAAAAGATCCGTTGTAACGGGTGTATACCGTTTATTTGTGGTGATTTATAAAGAATTTTTGGAGCCACGCTGTGCCAGCTTCCAGCAACCTGGCTTCTGCACCTGGACACTGCTACCTGTGGGTCTATCCTGCCAGGTGTGCCACCCCAGTCCTGGACCCTTGGAAGTCGGCTTAAGATGCTTTGCCATCCTCTGCGGATCCAGTAGAACCAATGCATCTCCTCTGCTGCATGGATTGGATCGGTTGGGAAATACCCACCTCGCATTGCAGCTCCTCGGAACCTTTGAATAGCCCTGACTGCGTGACTCATCCTCAGTGCAGGTGCTCGTTGATGGCAGCCTCAACAACAATGACGGTCTCCACATCACAACCTCGCAGCCCTTCAAACCTGACGAATCGCCTGACTAGGTGCTGCATCCTCAACCCCAGACTTTGCATCGAAAGATCCTTCGACAATATTCTCAATGACGATGCAGGCCCTGGCATCGCAACCTCGTCGGATCTCAGAACTGACGCATCGCTTTGGCTACACAATGCATCTTCGACAGGGATCCACGCAATGATCTGCAAACCAGGATTTAAGGTACTTAGTTAAGCAGGACTAACTGCGTCCCTGTATCTATAGTGGTCGGCTTGAACTTGTGATTTTGTCCAGGTACAGCGCAACCAGATATTATCAGTTGGCGCTTTGTGTTTTTTAGCGCTATTTTTATTTAAATCTTTACGATTGAATATCTCCGGTTCTGCTGATTGGATGTTTGTCAATTTTATCTTGTTTTAGTTATACAATTTTGGTCTATATTCTAACCTGGTTCGGGAACTTTTCTGTGTGGTGTTTTCACTGCTTTATTGTTTGAAGTGTTGCACAAATACTTTACACATTGCCTCTTAGTGGAGCTTTACTGCTCTGTGCCAAACTACCAGTGGATTGAGCACATGTTAATTTGGGGTTTATTGTTCCTTACACTGACAAGGATTATGGTTGCTGCTTGACCAGGACTCACACCCCAGACAACCAGTAACACAATTTATTACACATGGAGAGTTTGTTCGATTCAACTTAATTTCTTCTGCCTTTGGTGTTCACTGTTGAGATGCACAAAATGGATAAAACCAGCCTTGGCACACTTGGTCTCTGGCTCACCATTCAGAGAGGCCATACTGGATTATGTGCCTTCTGGGGACAACCTTAGACAGACCCTCCAGGATATCGCGATTTCGCGATTTGCAATAAAATCGCGAAAACGGCAGTTTTGAAAAAAGTCCGCGATTTTTACTAAACTGCCCGCGAAATTTGGAAAACGCAATCCTTTTGTTTTTTTCACTCCAGCTCATTATTTCTGTGCCCTCTATAAACGCATCTGTACTCCTTTCATTAAGACAAGGTTCGAGTATTGTTAGAACTCGCACCGACCTCTAAACTTAACTAACTAAAAGTTGGAAAGTTGTATTATTTCCGTCTGCCAAATGTTAATTAAACACAGCCGTCGCGCTGGCCAGGGGTTCATACTTACACCAGCGCGTGCTGTGGGTTTGCACGTTGCCTATTGATATGTGCTCAAACTTCTGTTTTAGTTTATTGATGGTATACCAAGCCCTGGGACAGTTAAGGGGGTTCACTGGGCAGTGCCAGGGGTTGCAGATTATTTCAGGGCGTCTGCTAAACCAGTCGAGCTCGAAAGCATGCAGTTGCCATCCTAGATAAAAAAAGACCCTGTCTTCAGAAGGACAAACTGCA
The DNA here is from genome assembly GCF_964261635.1 of Lissotriton helveticus. NCBI lineage: Eukaryota > Metazoa > Chordata > Amphibia > Caudata > Salamandridae > Lissotriton > Lissotriton helveticus. The sequence continues at coordinate 337,422,152 of NC_136069.1, read as the reverse complement.
GAGAGCTGGGCCACAATATTAATCTGCACCTCACACGCAGGTAACCAGTGTTGTTGGTACTCAGCCCTAGTGCAGTTTTTGCTGGCAGCTTCTGAAACGAATCCGTTTTCCTCGATGAGCTAGGAACCCACTCAGCTGGCTCGGTAGAAATCACCTGGGGATTTTTTTACCTGAATTTAATCTTGAAGAAGCCGCAGCAGCCATCTTTCGGCGGATCAAAAGTTGCTCAACTAGGCAGCTGCCCACTTCTGTGAAAGCCTAAGCTGGTAGATGCGCACATACACTGTAAGGGTTTATTAAATTTACACTTGTGTTAATGTATTTTCAAGAAAACCAGAAAAAGTATTTGAAAATCATTTAGTAAATGTGCAATTAAACAATGTTAGAAAATATGTAGTATTTTTATTGGAATGTCTCCAGTTCGTCAATTCTGAGCACAACAGCATGTTCTGGGATTTGAATTATATTTTTGGCCATTACTTTATGACTCCTTCCAGATACTTCTTGTTCACACCGTGTGTGTTAGTTAGTCGCACTGAATACATGAGGCGCTGCCGGACATAGAATTCCACGTGCTTCCTGACAAAAAAAAACACCTGGCAAAATATTATTGAAGGTTGGTTTAAATAAAACGATCTGCGACACAATATTTATCGCATTTGAGGAATTGGCAGTGCACGACGAGCATGGTTATTTTTCATTATTTGGAGACTCATAAACGTCAAATACTTTGAGATGACTCCAATTATATTCAAAACCTGAAAGGGAGAAGGCACAGACCCTTGAGTACAGTGACTGTAATCAAGGGAAACCATTGCTTGCATACTTCGCAGCTCGTGGTGAGTGAGGCAAGGTGACAGGATGTGGCATTACAGCGAAAACTGCTGACTCTGGGACGGGACAACTCGGTTCGAGTCTCGGCGTTCGTTCTTCATCCTGTGATTCTGGGCAAATCACTTAAACACTAAAAACATGAATATGTCCTTGTGTAAAGTAACTGGCGCTCAGGTAAAGCTCCAATCAATACCTTCGGGTTGAGTTTGCGCTATAGATATAAATATGAAAAAGTGCAGGGTCCAAAAAGACCACTACTAAACTACCCCAGCTACCCTGTGGAAACTTCGAAGAGCCTAATGATGTGAGAGGGTAAGTCTGAGGTGACTAACAGGCTGAGAGGCGTAGGTTTAGCCCACAAGGAAGAAGATTTCTAGTTTGAAATAGTAACACGTTCTATGAATGCTCAATTTCTACATTTTGCATAGAATTAGAGTTGAACTTACATGCCCGAAACAGATAAAATACAGAAGGTAGGCTGAAGACAAATTCACATATGATGGACCCCTTTTCTGCGGCAAACGTGTGACTCCTGGGTAACACACCATGCATGGCAGAATTCCTTAAATGTTTTACTCCCATCACAACACTCCTCCTGATGAGCTAATGATTACGTCTTCACCTTCAAAGGGGGAACTGAAACCAGCTTGCTTTGCAGCTCACGTTTCTACAGATCTTTCAATTCGCTCCTCTAGTCAGACCCCCCCAGGATATTGCGGCATGGATTAGCAAGTTTAGTGGCACAAGGAATAGTACCAGGGTGTTAAGTACATGCTCAAGTCAACTTATAAGGACTGAACCAGGTAAGCAGGTGGTGACCTTCCTATGCAGTCTGTCTAACTTATTTGGATCAGCCACTACGATTCTTCGCCCTAGGGTCCCTGAGGAAGATGTGTCCTGCCTCACAGATCCGGGAGGCAGCGGTGCCCCGGCAGAGGTGCACACATGGGCACTAGAACATCCCAGGGAGAAATACAGCTCCCTCCCATGAGGTTAGGACTTGAGCTGTGCTTCCGTAGAGCTGCAGACCCTTTAAACATGCCTGTTGCAAAGTGGAATACCCTGCTAAAACAGTTTCCATTGATTTCAGGCTAAAAAGGAATGATTATGAGTAAAATAAAGTGCCGCGAAAATGCCGCTAAATTTCTATATTTGTGCCGCTAAATTTCCATATTTGTGCCGCTAAATTTTCTAATCCATGCCGCTATATCCTGGGGGTCTGCTTAGATCACTACAGCCAGTGTGAGGTCTCTAAAGGTACTGTTGTGGAACGTTAATGGTGTGAGAGGCAGGATCAAAAGAGAAGTGGTACTACAATTCTTAAACTCCATGCCCCTGACATAGTGACGCACATAATTGGAAATATTCGCACAGCTCTAGATAGGTGGATCTACAAAATGCTGCCACAAGCGAGCTACACATCATGATGCAGAGGGAAGGCTTTGTTACCAAAAAAGCAATACCGTTAATCCCCCCAGCGGTCATGGGCGGATCCACAGGGGAGATATGTGGCTCTCTCTGGACACTGAGAGGGAATGACATTGAATATATGGTCGGTATAGAAGCCTGCCAAATTTAATACACTGGCCTTAAAAGACAAGCGCTCCCTGACCCAACAACTCCCAGACTGCATCTTAAAAATGGGAGGCGACTTCAACATGGTATTGAGGGAGGATTAGGACAGACAGTCGCACACAAAAATGCCAGAGAAAATGTGCTCCGTTTGAGATTGTTTAACAGCAATGAGACTGGTGGACCTCTGAAGGACCCACAATCCCATGGAGAAAAAATATTCATTCTAATCAGGTGCACACAGAAGTCGATCTTTCATAGACTATCTACTCACTCAACAGACACTGGCTCACTACTTCTCATATGTACAACACCTTGCCACGGTTTTGCAGATGACTTGCCATTATGGGCCAAAGTTCATAAAAACTGGACACAATGGGGAAGGTGTAGTCAATCAGTCCCTGGTACCTCAAGACCCAAGGAATTCTGGGTGGCTCTGGAAATGCACAGACCACTACTTCCCTGAAAATTAGACCTCATTCAACTCCGCCCTTACTAAATGGGAGGCAAATAAAACGGTGGTCAGAGGACAAGCAAAGTCCCTGATCGCCAGTGCAAAAAAGGGGGAAAAAAGAAGAGGTTGGATGACTTGGAGAAGGATATAATGACCTTGGAGCTTCTTCTCGCCTCCAGAATAAATACCTCCCTGACACATAAACTAAGCCTCGGTGAGACCAGACGCGCTAATCAGAGGATTAAACTGGGATGGCGTCTGGGAAGGTAAAATATCCCTCTAGGCGGGTGATATATTGCTTCCTGTGACCGACCCTGAACTGACAGTATTCAGAATAACATAAATACTCATAGATTTTGGCAAATACTCGGAATATGCTATCAACTGGCATAAGTCCCAGACACACCAATTTACAGGTATGGTACCAAGGTTACCGCCAGACTGTAGGATGTTGATTGGGGAGGAGGGATTTCTATACTTTGGTATCGATTAAACCAAAGATGCCAGACTTTTCCTCATGGGAATCCTGTCCCCACTCCTGAAGAGACTGTAAGGTGATGTTCGTCACAGGCACATCCTGCTGCTCTCCCTGATGGGCAGGGCTGTACTATTCAAAATGATGTCTCAGTTTTAATTGCACTACAAAATGCACCCTATGAGGTTCTGAGGAAGTTCTTTAGAGTGATTGAGTTGGAAATGCGCCTACTACTCTGAGGCAGAGGTCCAGCAAGTTTTGCCCGGCCAAACTGACCAAGGGTTGGTATGATGGAGTGATTGCCCTGCTGGACTTTCAAAAATATTACTGGGCCTCCAATGAGAACTGACTGGGCATTTACAGCTGAGATAGAACCATCTGGGCATTTGGACAGACATGAAGTGTGGCAGAGTGTACTTAACACTACTGTACGGGAAAAAGACCTCTGACTCCACTGCCCTCACACACCACCACAGTAGTGAAAATTTGGAAAGAAGTAAACTATTTATGGAGGGAAGGTAGACTCATACAAGCAATGCCATTATGGGACTGTGCAGCACTAACACATCTATGGAAACCACAGGGTTTTGCAAAGTGGTATTTAATAGGCATATCCAAATTGGGTGACATATGAGCCAGAGGAGATGCCATTCCCCTAAAAGATTTGGCAAGAGACTTCCAATTGGTAGACTCAAAAACATATTGTTATTTACTGGTTAGAAATGCTCTAGTCTAGTCCTCACCTCGGCTACTAGTAGACCCCATGCTAAAAAAAATCCACGCCCTTAATGTATATAAAAAATATTTTTTTAATCACTCACCAAACACCATGCAACAGCAAAAGATGAGGTGGGAAGAGGATGTAGTGTAGTTCCTATATTCCCAATAGGCTATGCGCATTGGAATAACATAAACGATAGTTTAGATGTAGGACTGAGGTCGACTAGGTCTCTGTTGAATATGTTAGACTTAATTATGAATACCAGCTAGCTCAGAGGTCACTAGAAACTTTCTCGAGTAAACAAGAAGGTGTTAACTTTCCTGAATAGACAAGAAGGGATTAGTTTCTGACAACCGCATAAACATGACAACTTTGCTCCCTTAAGAATAAGGAGTATATCTCCAGAGTCGCGGAAACAATAGATAACTATTTAACTCAGTCAATCGTGCATGCTTAGTTTCACCAGAAGCGCAGAGAAATAGAGAGACGGGCGTTTTCAATAAAAGTGGTTATTTATTGAACAGTCTTCTTTCTCATGCAAGAGAAGTGAGTTGCCACAATTGCAATACTTGTTATAAAGTAAAGTGTGTACAGTAAAAGGAGTATTATAAAATAATACTGTAAAAGCATGGTATGGTTTCTGAGCCATACGGTGTTTAAAATAGATAAAATATATACATATATAAAACCATGACTAAACGTACTCAACTGGTGCTTCTAAGATACGCCTACCCCGGTGTACCTAACCTAAGCCTAGTACGTGGGAAGGAGTAAGTGAGCTGCAGTTTAAGTTAAGATAGTTTTTGCCAAGAATCTGAATCAAGAATTCTCTAAGGATCTAATCAGCTCCGTACCTTGGTTATAGAATGAAGGAGGTTTTGTATCTCTTTCTCAGGACTCGATCTCCCAGCAACCCGCAAGGGTGACTGGAAACACTGGAGCTGGATTTCTCGGCAGGAGAAAAGACAGCGTCTCTCTCAGTGCGTCAATGGGAGGGTCGGCATCCTTCGGCACTTGCCACAGCAGGGCGTCCGGCAAGTAGATAGCTGATCTGATCCAAACCACGGTCTCTTTTGTTAGGGCAGCTGCTGGTATATTTATACCTGAAAGGTGCCGAGTTTGACGTAAGGTTGGACATAAGACGTCACTAAGAACTCGCAGTTCTTTTTAGGACTCCATGAGTTCTAGGACAAATCAATACAGAAGCAGGGGGAATTCCCGGGCTGCTGGAGGCTTGGTTTGTTTAAGAACGCGTTGTGCTTTCTAGGAGTATGGGAGTAGCCTTGCCGTATTTGGACTGCATTGGCTATGACTAAATATGTATATGATTCTTATGCCTTTATAAGGATATGATTTGTTATAACCACATGAGGGCATAAATCTGGAATATTTAAATAGGGTCCTAGATACGTTTACAACACCCACTCCACGTATAATGTCCATCATTACTAAATACTAAGCAATTTTAAACATATGACTATGTATGTGTTTTCCATCCCACCCCAAAATACATCAAATGCATTTGAAATGGTATATACACGAGAAATGAGTAATATACTTTACGTTTTTAAGCAGTGGTATCATTCAGATAATGCAAATATAGTACGTTTAAATATTGGCTGATTGAATCACGAAAATTACATTCATGAAATGGCTCTTAATACAGAAGAGAAGGTCGAGACCATTTCATCACATATTTATACAAGATTTTACATGTGCTAGAGGCAAAATATTGTCTCTAGAGTTTCAAAATAGAAATCTTGTTCTCTAAGAATAGTTCTACTTTAAGCAGAGTATCATGTGCCAAAAAAAGTAAATATTTTGGGAACGGGGAAAAATAATTTCGCTTTCAGGGCAAGAAATAGTTCCTCAGTTTCTTAGAAATTTCTGTTTTTCCAAATTGAAGGTTGTATTCAGAGTTCAGGGAACGCTGTGTGCTCAAAAGTTATTCTCGTTGTTAGGGGAGAACATTAACTCAGATAGGGTGGCAAAAAATTTGTCTACAACAGTAGGTGAAAGTTCGACCAAGTTCGAAAAAGCAGAAATAGTGCAGACATGAGAGGCATTGCTGTCATCGGTGTTCAGATCAGCAATGGTCACAGAAGGTGGTACCTGTGTGTAGCTTTCATCTCGTACCCCACCGTCACCTAATCGTAATTGTGAAGTCTCAACGAAGGCCGTCATCAGAATAGGTTGCCGCTGGGGACAACACGTTGCATGAGCCGTTACCGAACCAAGCAAAGTATCGATATCCAAAGGTATTGCTAATGGTAGTGTAAGACAGACGTCCAACATGTATTCTTCTCCGCATAGCAGGCCTCGTAGAACAGGTAAGTGTAATGTATTTACTATGGGAACTGTATCGATATTCCTGTTTCTGACCCTTGTCCGGTTAATAAATCACTAGTGGCCATACAACGGCACAGAAACCCGTTTTCTGATTAGGTCATAGCGCATGCTATCACATTAGGCAAGCACTATCCCTCCAGCCCCCCTAGAAAGCATACCGAGTTCTCTAAACAAATCAAACCTCCAGCAACCTGGGAAATCCCCCGCAGCTATTGTTTTGATTTAGCCAGAACTCCAGTAAACAATGTAAGAACGACCAGTTCTTATGACATCCTTATTGACGTATTTATGTCCATCCTTACGTCAATCTCGGCACCTTTCAGGTATAAATAATACCGACATTGCCCTAAGGAAACACACGGTGGTGACGAGATTGGAGCAGCGCGACTTGCCGAGGAGCCCAGCAGATGCAGAAAAAGCCCACGGACGCTGCCCCTCCCTTTTGACGCGCTGAGAGAGAGACGCTGCCTTTTCTCTTGCCGAGAAATCCAGCTCCGGCGTTTCCAGCCGCCCTCGCAGGCAGCTGGGATATCAAGTCCTGAGATAGAGATACCAGCCCTCCAGCCTTCTAAATCCCAGGTACTGAACTGAATAACCCCTTACAGAGAATTCTTGAGTCAGACCCTTGGCAAAGCAAACTTAACTTAAACTGCTACTTATCTACTCCCGCCCACGTACTAGGCTTAGGTCAGGTACACTGGGGTAGGCGTAGTTAGAAGCACCAGTTGAGTACGATTAGTCAGTGTATATATGTATGTATCTATTTTATCCATTTTAAAGTATCATATGGCTAAGAAACCATATCAATGCTTTTACAGTATTATTTTATAATTCTGCTTTTACTGTATGCACTGTACTTAACTATAAGTATTGCAATAATAGCGATTCATTTCTCTTGTACGAGAAAAGAGACTGATCAATAAATAACACCTTTTTATTGAACACGCCCGTCTCTTCATTTTCTCTACAAATCTGGTGAAACTAAGTATGCACATACTGACTGAGTAAAATAGTTGTCTTTTGTTTTCACACGACTCTAGAGATATACTCTTGATTAGGGGGAGCAAAGTTGTCATGTTCTATGGTTGTCAGAAACTAAATCCCTTCTTGTCTACCCAGGGAGGTTAAACTCCTCCTTGCCTATTCGAGAAAGTTTCTAGTGAACTCTGAGCTAGCTGGCACACATAACTTTAAGTCTAATATCGTCAGTAGAAGACCTAGTTAACCACAGTCCTACGTCTATACTATTGAAGATATTATTCCAATGCGCAGAGCCTATTGGGATAATAGGAACTACACTACATGGCGTCCAACTGTTTGGATAGGCGATAAATCTAACGCAAGACATTAGAGTAACTCATTCGTGCTTTTTCACACAGACCCTTTTTTCCCATAATACTCCAAAGACGTCTGGAGTGGGTGAAAGGTTAAATCCGCCAAACTTCGTAGGAGGAGACTCCTATGTATGGTTCTTGGTTTATTCAATGTTGAAGGATACACTGTTCCAAAATATTGTGCATCTAATCTTTGTTTCCGTAGAAACCTGATCTGCAAATAAACAAAATAACCTTCCTGTAAGTAAAATGTCAGACAGTGAAGAAGGAAGGGAGACAGCTAGAGTAGCAGCTCAACTCCTAGCGGATGACAATAGTCTCCTACAGCAAGACGCGGAGGCAATAATAATCCCGGTCAACATAAGAAAAACTATAACTTTAAAATTTATAGAAAATGGACTGACACCGAGAGGTGGTACAGTAATATTCGTAATTGAGGCACACGAATATCGGCAGACAGAGGTATTCTACTCATGGATAAACTTTCCAGCAGCAAACGCTGTAACAAAGGAGTTCCACTACTACAAAATAGAGGAACCTCCGAATGAGTACACTCCTTTCGAGGAAGTGGAGATATCACTCAAATACCAAGAGCACCTGCTCTGGTTTAATGGCGCCCTAAAACATAATAATCACACCACCAGGCTCGGTCCACTAGGTAGACCAGGAGCAACGTGGCCGGTCCTAGCCGGATACACACCACATCCAGACATTGAAGAAATGTATGCACCAGATCTTTTAGCACAGCTAAAACAACTAATTAAAATACATAGACAATTAGTCCAATATATAATGCGGACTTCAACAGTCCAACCAGCTATTAAAATTCCACAGCTGACCTCTCATCAGGGAAACACAAATAAAATTACACCACAGAACATACAGTCCTGTCTAGGTAAAGTACCCGCAAAACGGGAACAAATTCCATTCTGGTTAGCACAAAAAAATCACTCAAATAGAGGCGGTATTTCCAGATACCACCCCTGTTGAGAAACACAGAATTCTGACTATCTGTCTTCCAATGGGAATCGCACCACATGTGGAGGACTGTGACACTTGGGGTACAGTCTTTGCTTCCGTTTACACAAAAACACATGGTGTTCCATCCATGTCAGTAATACCAGATGTGCTAAAACAAATTCAAGATGAATACGGTCCAGAACCGGCTCTAACTCTGGGTATGAAATTACTGAAAGACTTCAAGCAGGTCTCGGCAATATTACTAGCCAATATAAAGGGAGAAGCAGCAAATGTGGCGATCCGCCAGAGGTTGAAAGAGACAGATATAGCAGACCAACCATTTGAAATTGCCAGAATCATAGAAAAATCCTATGAAGAACTAGGAAGAGATAGTTTGGGTGGAATACCGGTGAAACCCCAACTAATAGAAAATCCTGAAAAGGTATTTATTAAAAATAATCTAAACACTCAAAAAAAGAGCTGGGATGGAAATAAACAATCCACTCCAAAGGAAAAAAGATTCCAAACCAGAGGAAGGTTTCCTCGGCGGAGAGAAAGATCTCCGGACCAAGGACAAAAGTCTCCCCAAAGGGAGCCCTCTGGGAAAAAATACAACCTTAGAAATAGGGATAATATAAAGAAACCTGATAGATATCAAGATATTGATACACGTCCCTCTCGATCTTTTCAGACTTCCTCGCAGAAATCGGAAAGAAGAGGACGATCAGAACACAGGGAAGAGCACGTCAAGTCCAAAGACAAGGAACCTGCTCATCAAAATAAAAAATTACAATTTCCAAAGAAGAAGGTAGCCAGTATTAAAGTAATCAACCATGCCAAGAATACTGAGGACACAGCTGAAAAACGGAGAATGGGCTCAGACAATGCTAGACAGCGCAGCAGAAGTGAGCATAGCTCGCAAGATCCTGATGAATCATCTGGAGACAGTGGACACGAAGGAATACATTCAGGTGGAAACTGCAGATACCAGAGTTAACAAACCTCATAAAATATATGAAATAACATTGCGTATAGAGGGGGATAAGACTAGGAAAATAAGGGGTCTATTTTGGGATAATCTCTCCAAGGGCTATGACATCCTTCTAGCTGAAAAAGACTGGCCACCAGAGTTTGTCAGGGAGTGCCCTCATGGCGAAGAAATAATTATGCCTGCCTTCTCAAATCATATTACAATAGATAAAAAATATACACTTGCAAGAAAGTGGGCAGTAGCCCAAGCTCCTGCATTATATAAAAACCATGTGGGATGGGATGAGGACTCTCCTCCTCACAAAATCCCGTTAAAATCACAACCTACTGCACAGAGGCAGTACCCAATTAAGCAAGAAGCTAAAAAACAGGTAAAAGAGATCCTAGATCAACTTGAATACCAGGGGGTGATTGAAACTTGCACCTCACAAATGAACAATCCTTTGTTTCCTGTCTCCAAACCAGATGATTCATATCGTCTTGTTTTGGACTACAGACACTTGAACTCATGTTGCAAAACTTTTGCAGTGCAAAACTCACACAGTGCAGCACTAATGAATAACATAGTGCGCAAAAAATACAAAACAACATTAGACATCTCTAATGGATTCTTTTGTCAAAATATAGCACCAGAAAGCAGATATTTGACCGCGTTCTCAATGAACGGCTCGCAAAAAAATTTCGGTCGTTTACCACAGGGGTTCAAGAACAGCCCAGGATTGTTCTCAGCGAGAGTAACAGAGTTACTACAAATATATGATGATGAGGCATTATCTTATGTCGATGACATCTATCTAACAGATGATGACTTGGATACTCACTTGAAAAGAGTGAACACCATAATACTTGGGTTCGCAGCAGAGGGTTACAAATTCAACTTTAAAAAGTCAAGAATTGGCCATCTAACTGTCCTGTTTTTAGGATATGAACTATCAAGTGAAGGCAAAAGCCTGGCTGACAATTTCCTAGAGAAATGTGCTGTAATCCAAGCACCCAGAACACTAAAAAACTTACAATCAATTCTAGGTTTCCTAAATTTCGGAAGAACATACATTATAAATTATGCAGAGAGGGTCAAACCCCTCTATGATCTAATAAAACCAGATTTTAAAAGAATCAACTGGACTCAAAAACACACAGAAATTTTGAGATCTTTACAAACAGACATGTTAGTTAAAACAAAACTACAAACACGCGACAACACACGCAACCTTGTGATTCGAGTCATCCCAGGAAGATGCGGATTCACATATCTGACCTCTAATGAGGGAGAAAAGGTACCAATTGCATACAAATCACACTTGTACACAGAAGCTGAAAAAACGTTCAGCATTAAGGAAAACATTGTTCATGCGGTTCAAACGGCTATAGCAAGAGAAAAATACCAAGCTGACGGTAGATGTATTACAGTCAGAACAGCAGAATCAGCTTTTGAGGCATTAACAAGCCCATGTAATTTACCTACTATGACATTAAATCCAGAATGGATACAATGGGTAAATTCTATTGCTACAGACAAAGTGAAATACTATTTTGATCCAGAAATGAAAAAATTAAAACATCTAGAATATGAGAGAAAATACCCTCTGCCAATCGACATTCTGCCCTTACGACAATACGCCTGTGTAATCTATACAGACGGACATGCTCAACCCTCAGTTTGGGGAGAGCAAGCATACAACGCCACATGCAAGATTGTAAAAGACGTGTGGCGCGGAGGTAAACTGAGACCTCTATTTACGAAAACACACTCAGTGGAAAATAATTCAGAACAACAAACGGAAATAATAGCGTTAAAAATGGTGCTAGATAATTCCGATCGCGAATTCCCGACACTTATAGTGTGCGATTCGTATTACTGCGTCAAATCATACAATAACGATTTACAGAAATGGATTCAAAACGGTTACAAAGATGACACAGGTGCCACAATAAAGCAGAAAGCGCTTTGGGAACAAGTAGTTCTTTTACAGAAAGAACTACCAAAAACTCACGTGATACACTCACTGAGTCATCAGCGTGACGGCGTTCACGTTGCAGGGAATTCATTGGCGGAGACAGCCATAGCGGTAGCAACTAAATCGGCTTCCGTAGCTACAAAAAAGCGTTCAGTAAAATACATTGACGGTGAAACAGTGCTGGCGGTAAAAACGTCATCAAAAGGCGACTGCTCAGCGCTACCGATCAACTATCCACTCAATTATACATACATAATCGATGCAAACTCCGTTCCTTTTGCTCGAATCCCTGGAGTGGGGGATAGAGTAATTCCAAACATGGACAGGAGAGGCTTGTTAATAGCAGACGCACATATGGGTGAGGGTCTTAGACACCTTAAGCTTAAAGATTCTCTCGAAGAATTACAATCAATGTACTGGTGGCCAGGCATGAGCCTGCAATATCACATTTTTGTAAAAAACTGCCCAGACTGCAACAGAGATCGCAGTGGCGACCGAGACGGTATATTACTATGGCGTTTCGCTCCAGATTGGATCAAAACAATAAAAAATAAAACCCAATATGAATAATGCGTCACATTAACATGTAAAGACTATTTTCACTTGTAATGTAGACCCCAACTCTCGGCTGATGTCTGAACTGTTATAAAAGATTTGCGAGTCTATAATGGCATATACGCTAGAAGCATGCTACGTTCTGACCAATATCTTTCCTTTAGCTCTCGAGCTTATGGGGGGTGCCTGGCCAGAATGAGCATTGCATTGCGGGACTCTTCTCACTTCCTTCCTGAGGGAAACGGGATGGTGTAAAGAAAAAACCAAGGCATAGAGCAATCTGTAATAGAGAAGGTATTAGGTTCGGGAGCTGGGTGGGTCAAACATTTAATAAGTGTCCAACGTAGTCTTAATAATCTGCCAAGAAATTCTCTGAGAGGTCTCAGTCCGTACGAACTATTGTTTGGGACTAGAATGTTAGTCCAGGACCTTGATAGTCAGACTTCAGTGGTTAAAGAAAAATGCTTTGATATCAAAGATCGTTTGGCTATTTTGCAGGACTTAAATGAAACAAGAAAAGACCTGAGCAACATAAAGTTGAAACAACATCCAACAACCACTGAAGAGAAACCACCTGTCCCAGCAAGGCCTGTCTGGATTCCAAAGATCGGGGATCTGGTCAGAGAGAAGATCGCGGTAAAGAAGGAATTTGGGCCTTCTTACAGAAAAGCAGTTCCTGTCTTGTCTGTCAACGGGACAAGATCAGTAGTACTACCGCCCCTTGCTGGTAAAAAGGAGAACCGAGTTGTATCCATCGACCTGGTTAAACCACAATCATGTGGCCGATAACAAGGAGTAGGCCAAGTGGACTCCCAAGAAGTAGCAGAACACCAAAATTTGCTACAAATACAGAGGTTCAAACTGAGAGACTAATCACATTTGAAAAATCTACAGTGAATCAACAAGGACTATGCACCAAAGCAATGGAACTTAAACCTCTTAAAACCCAAATCAAAGCTTTACATCAAGAAATTCCATTCTACAGTGATGTCACCACAGACTATTCAGTTGAAACAAAACAAATTCCTAAAGCAAAAAGGAACACAGAAGCAATTGGAACAATTGACAGAACAGCATCCGGCTACTTCATCAACTTCGATGATTTTTCTGAGGATCCAAGTGAACCAGAAGTACAGCCGACAACAAAAACTTTTAAAGACAAAGCAAAGGAACTTTTTCATCAACTAAAAGAAACCTGTCTGATTTCTCCATGGATTGAAATTTGGGTGGCACTAGGTGCATTTGTACTCATACTTTGGCTCATCATGGTACTATGCTTGGGACATTTCATTGAGGGAAAATATGCTAAAATGGACACAGCAAGCCAGAATATCAACTTGGTCCTTAAACCACACACGTCTTCACACGTCGAGAAAAGAGAACTTTCTTCAGTAAACTTCACAGCCAATCCTATACCCGGCGGGGTAGCATGGGACAATACTGAATACGAAATATATGGCCCGGTTGAGATCCTGAAGTATCCACACCAATTTAAGATTTCATTGAGTGACTTTGTAAAACCAAGCACATTTGCTGATGATTGGGACTTTGAAAGTAGTAATGATATGATGTCTGATCTAGTGATGTCAGCTAAATTTACAGAACATGATTATTTGCAAGGTTCATCTAATTATGATGAGATGTTTTGCTACAACCACTATGGTAACCATTATCTGCATAAATCTTCTCAACCTAGAAATGTTTTAAATTATAACCAATGGGAACATTGTGCAACTCCACCAAAAGGCAGTTCAAAAACATTTTATGATAAATATTCATACTTTTCAGGGTTTAACACAAGTAATGCAGAAACATTCTATTTCAAATTGTTAAATAAGACAGGAGTGAAAACCATGCTTACAAACACAAAATTGATATATTCGGACTCATTTTTTGAAAAAATGAATACATTTGGTTTTGAGTTCTGGAACAATAACATTGATACGAAAACGATCTGGGGGACAAAAGATTGGCAAGTGCAAGATGTAGAATCATTATTTAGAGCCTGCATGATCCCAGAACAAATTATATTTTTGAATGACACGATTCAACAGACTACCTGTCTTGGCCTAGCCAAAATCAAAGACTTAAATAAACCGTCTATTCCAAAGCCAACAACGGACAGTAATAGCACTACGGATGTTGAGATAGACGTAACCCATATTTTAAACCAAAACAGAACACATCCTGATTGGAAACAATGGTTGAACTGGCCCACGGACACAAATAACTGTCAAGACAGATTCCTGAACAAAATACAGGGGTTCACATTGACCAGGCCAGACCCTAGATACTCCCAGAGACAACATCCATGGATTGTAACTACTTACAGTGTGGGAAAACTCTGCCTTCAATGGCTACATACATCCACACTGGCAGAAATTAAGCAACACCTAACTTTACTTAAAGAATGTGCTGACTTGCGTGATTTCATTATGGGACCACGCAAACAGCGTCATAAACGTTTCATAGCGGCCTCTATATATGCAGCTTATAACGAAGCTTGGAAAGAAACTCAAATTGAGACAGCAGAAAAAATACGGGAAATTGACCGTATTAATTTGGAAAAATCACTTTCTGTTGTGGACAATGGGTTAATGACTCTGTCTTCCAGAATATATTCACTGGACAGTATTGTGTCTTCAGCAATCGATATAATAGAGCAAGACTTACTGATGTTACAACACGGTCAGTCTCAATTACGTTCTATTGTACAGCTTGGCTGGACGTTACAAAATCTGCGTTCAGGCTATGTGCCTTGGCGTTTAATCAACACAACGTCACTATTTAATATCTTTAACTTTACTGATAAACAAATCAGTTTGGCACAGAACGGTGCTGACTATACAATTCTGAGCATTGAAAAACTTGAGAGATTACCATTGACAATGTCAGAACGACCTGTCATTGAATGGATAATACATGGGATAATAAATATTCTGATAACGACTTTCCAGTTTCAATACTGCCAAAAATATATACAGGCAGGCCAGTATGAAAGGTTGGGTAAAGGATACATTAAATCAACATGGAACTTGCCCTATACACACACATGTGTCAGTAATAAAGGACAGAGTGTATTTCTTAGTGGCAATAATTGTGCAAAATCACTAAGTGGTATACTTCTGTGTCAGGGTATAAGTTTGCATGGGGCCTGTGAAGGGACTTCAAATAACCTTTCATGTCACCAGTTAGGCACACCTGCAACACAAATAGAACCATTCTTTAAAAGACTTTCGAACGGGAGTTACATTCTAATTGTAGATCACAGATGTTGCAGCCTGCTGCCAGGAAAACCTTATCTCGTAAGCGTGACTACCAGGGTCATGTGCTGTGAAAGGGTATTGTTCCCGAATGATGCCCCAGACAGGGAGGCAAGGTTATGGCCCAGTTTGAAAATCTCTTCTATTCGAATTGATACTTTAAGCAGAATGAAGACTGTGCTCCTACAGACGCCAACCCAGTTGCCGTCATCAAAAGAAACGTATGATCTCCAAGTTGCAAGGACAACGGCAGAGATTCATTCACTGTTATCAACAAATAGCCCCCTACACTTCACAGAAATACTAAACGAAATCTTAAATATTTCTGATACAAGTGGTATCGCAAGTGTATTTAAGACAGTTTTTTCAGGCGCTTTGACCCCATTCAAAGCCATCCTGGGTATTTTTCCTAACTTCGTCCATTCCATCTTTGGCGGACTTCCTCTCCTGTTGGGACTAGTAGCAGGCGTCCTATTTTTGCTACTTTTGCTTCGCTATGGCAAACCGTGTCACAGACATGACTCCAGCAACAATGGAAGAAACGATCCTAGCTATCCGCTACCGGGACCGCATAACTAAAGTCCTTGGATTAGCACGGCTACGAGATTTAAATATGACCTGGTTTCTTTCATTCAGACCCTTGTGGCAGAATTGTGTTATGCCTGTATTAAGGTGCATGCTATGCGGCGAAGAATGCGTGTTGGACACCTGTCTCACACTACAATCAGAAGTACCATTGGATGCAGAGACTTTGTTGAGTCCAGTTAAGGCTCATGCATTGTGCTGTCCCCAGCGGCTACCTATCCTGATGACGGCATTCGTGGAGACTTCACCACTACGATTGAAGGGTAGTGAAGTACAAGATGCAAGCAGCATCGATCAGGTACGACCTTCTGTCAGCTATGCTGATCAAACCATCACTGAAAGCAATCATGCTCATGACTGCATGGTAGCGTCATTTTCCAACCTAGTCGAACTCTCACCAGAAGCTGTTGACTGTTTTTTCGAACATCTTAATGATATGATGTTTTCACCAGAACAAAAGGAATGACTTTAAGCAACGTGCACACAGCGTTCCCTGAACTCTGAATTTGGCCTTCAAACTTTGATAACAAAGCCACTAAGAATTTTTTCCAGTTTTTTGCAAGAAAAGTAGAACTTTTTTCCAAAACCAAAATATTTACATTTTTTGGGGGGACACTTATCTTCTGCTTAACGTAAAACTATTCTTAGAGAACAGAAAACTTCTATTTTTAGGTAACTCTAGGAAACGTTACCTCGACCTCTAGGTTGTTTACAAGTAGAATTATATTTTATGTGATGAAGTGGTCTCGCAATTTTTCTTCTGTATTAAGAGCCATTTCATGTGTTATTTTCGCAAATCATTCATGCTGATATAATAATGTGCATCCTCTTTGAATGATTACACTGCTTAAATGCATACAGTAGCTATACTCATTTTCATGTATTGCGCAAAACCATTTTTTAGGTACAAATTAATGTATTTTGTGGTGGTTTCGTGTACACTTACACTATTAAGTTATGTATACTATGCTTAGGTTAGTAAATATGGACATAGATTCCGTGGAGTGGGTGTAATGTATTTACTATGGGAACTGTATCGATATTCCTGTTTCTGACCCTTGTCCGGTTAATAAATCACTAGTGGCCATACAACGGCACAGAAACCCGTTTTCTGATTAGGTCATAGCGCATGCTATCACATTAGGCAAGCACTATCCCTCCAGCCCCCCTAGAAAGCATACCGAGTTCTCAAAACAAATCAAACCTCCAGCAACCTGGGAAATTCCCCGCAGCTATTGTTTTGATTTAGCCAAGAACTCCAGTAAAGAATGTAAGAACGACCAGTTCTTATGACATCCTTATTGACGTATTTATGTCCATCCTTACCTCAATCTCGGCACCTTTCAGGTATAAATAATACCGACATTGCCCTAAGCAAACACACAGTGATGACGAGATTGGAGCAGCGCGACTTGCCGAGGAGCCCTGCTGATGCAGAAAAAGCCCACGGACGCTGCCCCTCCCTTTTGACGCGCTGAGAGAGAGACGCTGCCTTTTCTCTTGCCGAGAAATCCAGCTCCGGCGTTTCCAGCCGCACTCGCAGGCAGCTGGGATATCAAGTCCTGAGATAGAGATACCAGCCCTCCAGCCTTCTAAATCCCAGGTACTGAACTGAATAACCCCTTACAGAGAATTCTTGAGTCAGACCCTTGGAAAAGCAAACTTAACTTAAACTGCTACTTATCTACTCCCGCCCACGTATTAGGCTTAGGTCAGGTACACTGGGGTAGGCGTAGTTAGAAGCACCAGTTGAGTACGATTAGTCAATGTATATATGTATGTATCTATTTTATCCATTTTAAAGTATCATATGGCTAAGAAACCATATCAATGCTTTTACAGTATTATTTTATAATTCTGCTTTTACTGTATGCACTGTACTTAACTATAAGTATTGCAATAATAGCGATTCATTTCTCTTGTACGAGAAAAGAGACTGATCAATAAATAACACCTTTTTATTGAACACGCCCGTCTCTTCCTTTTCTCTACAAATCTGGTGAAACTAAGTATGCACGTACTGACTGAGTAAAATAGTTGTCTTTTGTTTTCACACGACTCTAGAGATATACTCTTGATTAGGGGGAGCAAAGTTGTCATGTTCTATGGTTGTCAGAAACTAAATCCCTTCTTGTCTACCCAGGGAGGTTAAACTCCTCCTTGCCTATTCGAGAAAGTTTCTAGTGAACTCCGAGCTAGCTGGCACACATAACTTTAAGTCTAATATCGTCAGTAAAAGACCTAGTTAACCACAGTCCTACGTCTATACTATTGAAGATATTATTCCAATGCGCAGAGCCTATTGGGATAATAGGAACTACACTACAATCTTGCCAGATTGGTCTGAATGAAAGAAACCATGTGGTATTCAGATCTCTTAGCCGAGCTAAGCCTAGTACTTTAGGTATTCTTTCTCGGTATCTCATCGCAAGGATTGTTTCTTCCATGGTAGCCTGTGTTTTGTTTGTGGCTGGATTTGCCATATCGGGGCAGAAGGAACAAAAATAAAATTCCTGCTACCAGTCCCAAGATGAGAGGCAGGCCGCCAAACACAGAGTGCACGAAATTCTGGAAGATGCTCAGGACTGCTTCAAAGGGTGCTAATAGTCCCGAATAAATTGTCTGAAATACATGTGCGATGCCACTGGTATCAGACATGTTTAAAATTTGACCTAACATTTCTGCGAAATGCACGGGGCAATTTGTTGATAATAATGCATGATTCTCTGCCGCTGTCCTTGCAACTTTCAGATCATACGTCTCTTTAGACGAGGTTAAAGGCACAGTTGTTTGTAAAAGAATGGATTTCATTCTGCTTAAAGTATCAATTTGAATAGAAGAGATATTCAGAGAAGGCCATATTGTTGCCTTATTGTCTGGTTTGCTGTTTGGATACAATACTTGCATACAGCAAGTGACCATGGAAGTTACACTGACGAGATAGGCCCTTCCTGGCACCATGCCACAACAGCTGCGGTCACTTATTATAACGTAACTGCCGTTGTAAAGTTGTCTGAAAAAAGGCTCTATCTCTGTAGCTGGGGTGTCGTGCAGGTGGCATGAAAGGTTATTTGATGAACCTTCGCAGGCTCCATGCAAGCTAATTCCTTGACACAGAAGTGTGCCGCTTAGTGAATTTTTACAGTTATTACCACTTAGAAACACCTCTTTTTTCCCCTCACTGTAACATTTATGTGTATAAGGTAGATTCCAGGTCGACTTGATGTAACCTTTACCCAACCTTTCATACAGGTCTGCTGGTATATGCTATGGCAATATTGAAACTGAAAAGTCGTTATCGGAATTGTAATTGTGCCATGTATTATCCATTCAATGACGGGTCTCTCGGAGACTGTCAATGGCAATTTTTCTAATTTTTCAACGTTCAGCACCGTATAGTCTGCTCCTTTTTGTGCCAAAGAGATTTGTTTATCAGTAAGGTTAAAGATAGAAAATAATGACGTTGTGTTGATTAGACGCCATGGCACGTAGCCTGAACGGAGGTTTTGCAACGTCCAGCCTAACTGTACAATAGAACGCAATTGGGACTGGCCATGTTGTAACATTAGCATTTCCTGTTCTATTATATCAATAGCAGATGATACAATGCTGTCCAGTGAATAAATTCTGGAGGACAGAGTCGTTAACCCATTGTCCACTACAGACAGTGATTTTTCCAAATGAATACGATCAATTTCTCGTATTTTTCCTGCAGTTTCAATTTGCGTTACTTTCCAAGCTTCGTTGTAAGCAGCGTATATACCGGCGTATATAAAACGTTTTTGACGCTGTTTGCGGGGTCCCAATATAAAATCTCGCAAGTCAGCACCTTCTTTAAGTAAAGTCAAGTGTTGCTTAATTTCAGGCAGTGTGGATTTCTGTAGCCATTCGAGGCATAGTTTCCCTACACTGTATGTTGTAATTATCCCTGGATGTTTTCTCTGGGAATATCTTGGGTCTGGCCTGTTCTGTTTGAACCCCTGTCGTTTATTCAGGAATCTATATTGACAGTTATTAGTGTCTGTGGGCCAGATCAACCATTTTCTCCAATCAGGATTAGTTCTGTTTTGTTTTAAAATATGTGATACGTCTATTTCTGCATCTGTAGAGCTATTACTATCAGGTATGGGCTTTGGTATAGACGGTTTGTTTAAGTCCTTTATCTTGGCTAGGGCAAGACAGGTTGTTTGTTGAATGGTGTCATTCAGGAACATTATTTGTTCTATGATCATGCAGGCTCTAAATAATGATTCTAGACCTTGTACCTGCCAATCTTTTGTACCCCAAATGGTTTTTGTTTCAATGTTGTTTTTCCAAAATTCGAAACCAAACGTAGACATTTTTTCAGAACATTTTGTGGAATATATCAATTTAGTCTTAGTCAACATGTTTTTCATTTCTGTCTTATTTAACATTTTGAAATAAAACGTTTCTGGATCAGTGATGTTAAACCCTGAGAAGTATCGGAATTTCTCATAAAATGTTTTGGAGCTGCCTTTTGGCGGTGTTGGACAATGTTCCCATTGATTATAAGTAAAAACATTTCTAGGATTAGCAGATTTATGCAAATAGTGATGCCCATAATGATTAAAGCAATACATTTCTTCATACTTTGATGAGCCTTCTAAATAATCATGTTCTGTAAATTTTGCTGACAT
This sequence comes from Lissotriton helveticus, assembly GCF_964261635.1. Lineage (NCBI taxonomy): Eukaryota > Metazoa > Chordata > Amphibia > Caudata > Salamandridae > Lissotriton > Lissotriton helveticus. The sequence goes on along the minus strand of NC_136069.1, from coordinate 337,401,444 downwards.
TTCTAAATCTGACATCATATTATTAATATTTTCAAAGTCCTGATCATCAGAGAAAGTAATTGGTGATAAAAAGTCACTTAATGAAACCTTGAACTGATGTGGATTTCTCAAAAGCTCAACCGGGCCATATATGTCGTAATCAGTAGTGTCCTATGCTACACCACCAGGTATAGGAATGGCTGTGATGTTTACTGATGATAGTTCTCTTTTTTCAATGTGAGAAGATCTGTGAGGCTTTAGGACCAAGTTGATGTTCTGACTTGCTGTGTCCATTGTACTATATTTTCCTTCAATCATTCTTCCCAAGCTTAAAACCAAAATGAGCCAGAGTAGGGGGAAAAGTACACCTAAAACAATCCATAATTCAATCCATGGTGAAATCAGATATGTTTCTTTGAGTTGATGAAAGAGTTCAGTAATTTTTTCTTTGAAAGTTTTAGTTGCTGGTGTTTCTTCATGTTCACTTGGATCTTCATCGAAATTGATGAAGTAGCCAGATGCAGTCTGTCAATTGTTAGAATTGCTTCCGGATTTTCATTAATCTTTGCATTTGTATAGTCAGAGGCTACATCATTGTAGATTGGTGTTTCTTGATGAACTGTTGCAATTTGGGTTTCAAGAGGCACAAGTTGCATGGCTTTGTTGCATAGTCCTTTTTTATTCACTGCAGGTTTATCAAATGTGAGTAGTCTCTCAGTTTGAACCTCTTGGATTGTAGCCAGGTTTGGTCTTCCGCTACTTCTTGGGAGTACACTGGGCCTACTACTTATTATTGGCCACATTATTGTGGTTTTACCAGGTCGATTGATACAACTCTGTTCTCCTTTTTACCAGCAAGGGGCGGTAGTACTACAGATCTTGTTCTGCTGATAGCTAAGACAGGTACTGCTTTTCTGTAAGAAGGCCCAAATTCCTTCTTCACCGCGATCTTTTCTCTGACCAGATCCCCAATCTTTGGAATCCAGACAGGTCTTGCTGGGACAGGTGGTTTTTCTTCAGTGGCCGTTGGCTTTAGCTTTGTGTTACATAGACTTCTTCTTGTTTCATTTAAGTCCTGTAAAACAGCCAAACGATCTTTGATATCAAAGGTTTTTTGTTCTACCACTGAAGTCTGACAGTCAAGGTCTTCGATTATCATTCTAGAACCAAACAAAAGTTCATACGGAGTGATTCCCCCCAGAGAATTTCTTGGCAGATTATTAAGACTACGTTGGACACTTGTTAGATGTTTGACCCACCCGTCACCCGAACCTAATACCCTCGCTGTTATAGATTGCTTTATGTCACGTTTTTTTCTCTCCACTACCGCATTTCCCTCAGGCTTGAATGGACTAGAGTACCGCAATGCAATGCCCAAGCTGGCCATGGCCTCCTTGTAAGCTCGAGAGATAAACGCAGGACCCTGGTCAGAATGTAGCATGCCGGTTGTGTATGTGCCGATAAAGACTCGCAAATCTTTTATAACAGTTCTGGCATCAGCCGAGCGCTGGGGCCACATCTAAATGAATCTCGTCTTAATAATTATGGGATCGCATTTTTCCGTGTGGATGTCTGCGCATAGATAGCCTAATGCTGTCTAATAGAGGTGTCTGGGCTGGTGTCTGGTCCGGTTCACAACTGCGATCTCTGTTGCAGTCCTGACAATCCATTGCAAAGTTATAAATTTGCACGCTCATCCCCGGCCACCAGTATTGTGATTGTAATTCTATTAGAGATTTCAAGATCTCTTGGTGCCTCAGACCCATTCCCATGTGTGCTTCTTGAATCAAGTAAGCCCTCCGGTTCGTGTTTGGAATTACTCTGTCCCCCACTCCAGGGATTCGAGCAAAAGGAACGGAGTTCGCATCAATTATGTATCTATTGTCGAGTGGATAGTTGAGAGGTAATGCTGCATAGTCGCCTTTTAATGAGGCTTTTACTGTCAGCATGGTTTCTCCATCTATTCATTTTTTAGAACGCTTTTTTGTAGCCAGAAGATTCATCAGGATCTTGCGAGCTATGGTCACTTCTGCTGCGCTGTCTAGCATTGTCTGGGCCCATTCTCCGTTCTTGAGTTGTGTCCTCAGAATCCTCGGCATGTTTTATTTTAATACTGGCTACCTTCTTTTTGGGAAATTGTAATTTTTTACTTTGATGAGCAGGTTCCTTGTCTTTGGACTTGACGCGCTCTTGTTTGTGTTCTGACCGTCTGTGTTCTGGCCGTCCTCTTCTTTCCGATTTCTGTGAGGAAGTCTGAAAAGATGGAGAGGGATGTGCATCATTATCTTGATATCTGTCAGGTTTTCTTAAATTATCCCTATTTCTAAGGTTGTATCTTCTTTCAGAGGGCTCCCGTTGTGGAGAACCGCCCCCCCCCCGTTCTGGAGATCTATTTCTCCGTTGGGGAGACCTTCCTCTGGACTGGAACTATTTTTGTCTGGTAGTAGTTTGTTTATAACCCTCCCACTTCTTTTTTGGAGTAATGAGATTATTTTTAATAAAGCTATTTTCAGGATTTTCAGTTAGTTGTGGTTTTAGTGGTTTCCCACCCAAACTATCTCTACCTAATTCTTCATAAGATTTTCAATTATTCTGGCAAGTTCAAAAGGTTGTTCTGCTATATCTGTTTCTTTCAATTTTTGGCGGATCGCCACAGATGCTGCTTCTCCTTTTATGTTGGCTAATAGTATAGCCGAGACTTGCTTAAAGTCTTTCAGTAATTTCATACCTAGAGTTAAAGCAGGCTCTGGACCATATTCATTTTGAATCTGTCTTAATACGTCTGGTATAACCGCCATAGACGGAACACCATGTGTTTTTGTGTATATTGAAGCAAAGACTGTGCCCCAAGTGTCACAGTCCTCCACATGTGGTGTGATCCCCATTGGAAGGCAGATAGTCAGAATTCTGTGTTTGTCATGAGGTGTAGTATAAGGAAATACTGCCTCTATCTGAGTAATTTTTTGAGCTTACCAGAACGGAATCTGTTCCCGTTTTGCGGGTAATTTGCCAATGACTGATTGTATAGTCTATGGTGTAATTTTATTTGTGTTCCCCTGGTGAGGGGTGTGCTGTGGAATTGTTATTGCTGGTTGGACTGTTAAAGTCCGCATGACATATTGGACCAATTGTCTATGTATTTTAATTAGTTGTTTTAGCTGAACTAAAAGTTCTCCGCTTGACATTTTTTCAATGTCCGGATGAGGTGTATAGCCGGCTAGAACCGGCCATGTGGCTCTGATCTACCTAGTGGACCGAGCCTGGTGAAGTGATTTTGATGTTTTATGGCGCCATTAAACCAGAGCTGGTGCTCTTGGTACGTTAGTGGAATTTCAATGTCCTCGAAAGGGACGTATTCCGTTGGAGATTCATCTATTTTGTAATAGTGGAAATGGCGTGTTACAGCATGTGCTGCTGGAAAATGTATCCAAGAATAGAATACCTCTGTCTGCCAATATTCATGGGCCTCTACCACAAATATGACTGTACCACCTCTTGGTGAAACTCCATTATTTATAAGTTTGTAAGTTACACTCTTCCTTACATTGACTGGTATTATTATAGCCTCCGGGTCATCTTGCCGGAGACTTGTGTCTTTCGCTAAAAGTTGAGCTTCTAAAGCATTTCTTTCTTTATCCTCTTCACCTTCCGACATTTTGCTGACAGAAAGTTTGCAGAGCAAGTTTCAAGGAAACAAAGATTAGGTGCACAATATTTTGGAACACTGTATCCTTCAACGTTGACTAAACCAAAAACTAATACATAGGAATCTCTTCCTACTAAGTTTTGGCGGATATTAACCTTTCACCCACTCCAGACGTCTATTGGAGTATTTACGGGAAAAAGGGGTATGTGTGAAAAGCACGACTCAGTTACTCTAGCATCTAGCGTTAAATTATCGCCTTACCAAACGTTGGGTGCCATGTAGTGTAGTTCCTATATTCCCAATAGGCTCTGCGCATTGGAATAACATAAAGGATAGTTTAGACGTAGGACTGAGGTCGACTAGGTCTCTATTGAATATGTTAGACTTAATTATGAATGCCAGCTAGCTCAGAGGTCACTAGAAACGTTCTCGAGTAAACAAGAATAGACAAGAAGGGATTAGTTTCTGACAACCGTATAAACATGACAACTTTGCTCCCTCCAGAATAAGGAGTATATCTCCAGAGTCGCGGAAACAATAGATAACTATTTTACTCGGCCAATCGTGCATGCTTAGTTTCACCAGAAGCGCAGAGAAATAGAGAGACGGGTGTTTTCAATAAAAGTGGTTATTTATTGAACAGTCTTCTTTCTCATGCAAGAGAAGTGAGTTGCCACAATTGCAATACTTGTTATAAAGTAAAGTGCGTACAGTAAAAGGAGTGTTATAAAATAATACTGTAAACGCATGGTATGGTTTCTGAGCCATACGGTGTTTAAAATACATAAAATATATACATATAAAAAACCATGACTAAATGTACTCAACTGGTGCTTCTAAGATACTCCTACCCGGTGTACCTAACCTAAGCCTAGTACGTGGGAAGGAGTAAGTGAGCTGCAGTTTAAGTTAAGATAGTTTTTGCCAAGAATCTGAATCAAGAATTCGCTACGGATCTAATCAGCTCCGTACCTTGGTTATAGAATGAAGGAGGTCTGACTTGTATCTCTTTCTCAGGACTCGATCTCCCAGCAACCCGGCAAGGGTGACTGGAAACACTGGAGCTGGATTTCTCGGCAGGAGAAACAACAGCATCTCTCTCAGTGCGTCAATGGGAGGGTCGGCTTCCTTCGGCACTTTCCACAGCAGGGCATCCGGCAAGTAGATAGCTGATCTGATCCAAACCACCGTGTCTTTTGTTAGGGCAGCTGCTGGTATATTTATACCTGGAAGGTGCCGAGTTTGACGTAAGGTTGGACATAAGACGTCACTAAGAACTCGCAGTTCTTTTTAGGACTCCAGGAGTTCTAGGACAAATCAATACAGAAGCAGGGGGAATTCCCGGGCTGCTGGAGGCTTGGTTTGTTTAAGAACGTGTTGTGCTTTCTAGGAGTCTATGGGAGTAGCCTTGCCGTATTTGGACTGCATTGGCTATGACTAAATATGGATATGATTCTTATGCCTTTATAAGGATATGATTTGTTATAACCACCTAAGGGCATAAATCGGGAATATTTATTTATAGAGGTCGTCCCAATTTAAAATTGGGAGGGCGGCATTGAACCTTTGCTTGCAGGGCTGTGGGCAGGTGAGGACATTTTTCCATATCCTGTGTGCTTGCCCTGTGATACAGATATACCGGGCAGACCTCACAGACTATTTGTCTCAGGTGGGAGGGAGTAGGACTGGATGATTCAGCTAAAAGGTATGTGTTAAATGTCTGGGTAGAGATGGAGGCTCCAAAATACCAGAAAACAGGAACAATTCTGGATCTGAGTTTCATGAAACAAAACATTGCCACAGCATGGGGCACCAAGGACTCTCCAGATATTGAAAGCTATAAAAAAGACATGGACTGCTGTATACTATCAGTAAAAGTAGTAAATGAAGAAAGGGGCTTCCCCACAAATGGGAGAAAATTTGGCATGACTGGAAATCATATTGTGGACTGGTCTCTATGGGCTCTAACCTGGCACAGCATAGTAGTGGTATTGGAGATATTTACGTGGGTGCTAGAATGAGAGGGGGAAATCAGGCAGAAGGGAGGGGTAGAAGGCTATCAGAATTTTCCAATGGTGTGAACTCTTTTGCACAAGAGGGTGGAATGTTGTTTTCTTTGTTTGCAACATAACTAATATAAAGATGATTATTTTTTTAAAGTGGCAGATTTGAGAAAATATTTCAGTGCTTTTGCATTTAACTTGAGAGGAACACCTAGTAACAACCAGTAGAACTGCAGCTTCAAGAAAGAATTTCAATGCTTTTGTATTTGACCTGCGAGTGACACCTAATAACTACTAGTGCAACTGCAGCTTGATGTAAGAATTTAAATGCTTTTGCATTTGCCTTGTGAGGAACACTTAGTAAAGACTAATCGAACTGCAGCCTTATGAGAGAATTTTAATGCTTTTGTATTTGACTTGTGAGGGACGCCTAGCTACCACCAGTGGAACTGCAGGTTCATGTATCAAGTTCAATGTTTTTGCAATTGACTTATAAGGGACTCCTTGTAATAACTAGTGGGACTGAAGTTTCATATAACAATTTCAGTATTTTTGCATTTGACCTGACAGGGAAAACTAGTAACAACTAGTGGAACTGCAGCTTAATGTAATTTGACTTGTGAGGAACACCTAGTAAAAAGCAATTTAATTGCAGCTTGACATAAGCTTGTGCATCTGACTCGATAGGGACACGTAGTAATGATTAGTGGAACTGCAGCTTTATGTAAGAATTTGAAGGCTTTTGCATTTGATTCAAGAGGGACACGACTTGAGGAACTGCAGCTTCATGAAAGAATTTCAAAACTTTTGCATCTGACTCAATGGGGACACCTAGTAACGACTATGGGAACTGCAGCTGATGCAAGAATGTCAAGGTTTTTGTATTTGGCTTAAGATGCACTTCTAGTAATGACTTGTGGGACTGCAAATTAATGGAAGAATTTCAATGCTTTTTCAATTCAGTTGTCAGGGATATCTAGTAATGACAAGTGGAACAGCAGCTCCATGAAAAAATGTGAGTGATGGGAGGAAGCAGGATTACAGATGATAGGAGCTCTATATGACGACGGGGTCATGACCCCTTACCAAACTCTGCAAGAGCGCTATGACCTCCCGAGGGGGGGTTACTTGCTGCACGCGGCGGTGGTGAGAGCCATTCAAAAGCATTGGGGAGAAGGACTGATGGAGCCGACGACATCACTGGCGTGTCAATATGCCATGATGTCGGCAGGTACTTTTAAAGCAGTGACGTGCCTCTACTCGAGAATGCTAGGAGAGACCCTGCAGCCTTTAGCAGCACTACAGGCCAAGTGGGAAACGGATCTGCAGATGGAGATCCCTGACTCCACATGGTCCCAACTAGTACGGAGAGCTCGAAGGAGCACCAGGAACGCGCGTTTCCAATTGATTCACTTCTATATACTACATAGGGCGTACCTCACCCCGGACAAAATTGCGAAATACTTTGGAGTTGAGGACACGGTGTGCCCCAGATGCAATGAGACAGGTGCGGACCTGATGCATATGCTGAGGGACTGCCCTCACCTACAGGACTATTGGAGGGAGGTAGGCAACACACTAAACGACGTGACAGACAGGGACCTGGAGTACGATAGAGCGGTCAGCATACTGCACTGGTTCCCACATACGCCCAGAAACAAAATATCTAGCAAATTCATAGATATGGGCCTCCTCTTGGCTAAGAGGGAACTGACCAGGGGATGGAAAGCAAAAACGGGGCCGACCCACCGAAGATGGTTGAACGAATTTCAAAAATGGGCAGCGGGTGAGAGCACGATCAGATACCAACTGGCCTGCCGCGGATCGAATGAGCGAGCCCAGGAGGCGGCGATGGCTTGGGAGATGTTGGTGCAGGCATTACGAGATAGCTCAGTGGAAGAGGGGGAGGAGGAGGGATCAGAAGAACCTGAGGTCTGCACTGGACTCACTCCAGGGGCGTTATCCTTGCCAAGCACATACATCAAATAAATAACAGGAAGCTTCGTTCCAACATTCCCTTGACATGTTGTTCAGCGCGAGGCGTAGGCGGTGACACTTGGGGAGGGAGGAGAGGGGGGGGGAGCGTTCCCAAACTTGAACTAACTGAACCTAGATGCCACAGCTTAGCGACTTAAGGGGATTGGGGAAGTTCAGTTGCGGTAAAAAAAAAAGCAGTTGGTAGTTCAACTCATGTCATGATCTTAACGGTAAAACGATATACTACGGCACCTTGAATGTTGATGACGCCGCCCGACCTCCGGGATGTGGGCTGAATGGCTGTGTGAAATGCATGTGAGCGTAGATACGAGGGTGCCGATACCGTACAAACTGGTCACATACTGAATACTGTGATGAGCGTTTGGTTTCTGCAATAAAAACCGTTTAAACAAAAAAAATGAAAAAATGTGAGTGCTTTTGCATTGGACTTTTGAGGTGCACCTTATAAAAAACAGTTTAATTGCAGCTTCATATAAGAATTTTAATGCTTGATGTGGTGGCAGCCAATCAGATTTCTCCAAGAGATCTTAAGGATCCACAGATCTTCCTTGGGGTAATATATACAATTATATTTGCATTAATGTCTCAAAAACTACTGAACAGATTTACACCAAATCACACAAAGCACTCGTTCTGGACCAAGATCTAGTGTTCTGCCAAATTTGATGCAGATTCGCTCAGCAGTTTGGGCTGTAACTGTGTCTTAAGTTCCAAAGGAAAAATGAATGGGAAAAATGCGTTTGGGACACCCCTTTTTCTCAGCGCCCGCATGTCATAGCATTTTCCCTGCCCGCAATGACCTGTATTTGCTCTCACGTCAAGCGAGAGTAAATACAAAATCCGCTCCCAGATGGGGGAGCGTTATGACATTAGCCCGCCAGCTGGGAGGGAACTTCAGATCAGCATCACTCTGGGCAGGGATACAGATCTGAATATTGCTCCTGCCTGCAAGAAGCTGCAGTTTTAGCTGCTCCCGGCAGGTGGGAGCAATGCCAGCTCCCACTTGATGCGGGGAGCCACCAGGAGCCACAGGGGCCTTGGGGCTCCCCCATGGTCCCCAAGCAGGATATAGTGGGTGCCCTGGGTGGGCACCAGGGCACACACCATTAGTTGGCCAGGCCCCGGGTGCTGGGTCCCCGGGCCTAAAAATGGCCAGGGGAGGGAGTTCTCGTGTCCCCCTTTCCATTTAAAGAAGTGGTAAGCCCCGGGGATGAGATCCACATGACCAAAATTGGCACAGGAGGGGGCTGCGTGCCCCTCTCCTATACAATATGACTGGGCCCGAGAGATGAGGTCACTGTAACCGAAACCAGCCTGGGGAGGTAGTCTGTGTGCCCTCTTCCCCCATAAATATAATGGTTGGCCCTGGGAGATATGGTTCCCAGAGCCCAAAATGGCCCGGGGAGGGAAGCTGCATACCTCCCTCCCATTGCAAATCGCACCGGGCCCTTAGGGATGTGGTCTCCGGTGGTAAAATCGGTCTGCGAGGGGGCTGCGTGCCCCCTCTCCTTTTAGAATATGGGCAGGCCTTGGAAGGTGGAGTCCCCTAGGCTGAAATCAGCCCGGGGAGGGGGGCTGCATGCCCCCCTACCCCATAAATATAATTGTGAACCCCGGGGATGGGGTTCCTGGGGCCAAAAGCAGCCTGGAGGCTCTCTCCCCCAAAGAAATACACCGGGCCCCAGGGGATGAGGTCACTGGGGCCAAAAGCGGCCCGGGGAGGGGGCCGGCAAGTTGGCTACCTTTGCGGGGGTTGGCCGCCTCCATGCCCTATGATGGAGCCCCTGCTGCACAAGGCCGCCTAAGGCAGAAAGGCACCCCAAAGGCAGGCAACTTGCAGGACCTTGTTCTTCTTTGACTTGAGTAAAACGAGATTAAATATTCTTGTTCCGAGAAAAAGAATATACTGCTGCTTCTCTGCTACAATCCCAACCGTAAACAAGGGTTAAATTATTGTTGACAAAGTAATAAACCTAACTCCCAAAAATACAATAGCCAGATTTCAATTTGTCAATTGTAGCACCAAGAAATCCATGAGAGTTTGAGCACTTTATAAAACCAACTATCACATCAATTTGGTGGGTTTTCACTATCACCCTAACTTCTTAACATCTATCATTTCCCTTCTTAACCACTTGGATGCTAAGGCTGTTTTGGATCATTAATGCAATTTCCATTGAAATCAATGGAAACTCCATGACGAGTTACCCTTGTCATTAGCATCCAAGTGGTTAACCATTACTAAGGGCGGTAGTTTGTGTTTCAGTCCCTTACTGAGAATACACAGCAAGGGCTCCATTCTGATTGCATGTTTTACTGGGTGCGGGAACGAACCTGATAAAACCAAATACTCTACTGTAAAAAAATTTCATCTGCTGAATATGCACAGGGCCCGGAATCAGGAATCACATGCAGTAATAGGTGTGGTAATCATGAACCCTGTGTGTTACTCGCCACTGCGAGTCTAAAAACATGTGATGGTGGGTAACTGGGATGTAAATACCACCTGGAATCATGTAACTCCAGGGTATCTCTGCTTCTATTTACCAGTTATCTTGGATTGAAGGCCTTAATCATGACTTTGGATGGTTCAACTAACCAGCAAGATAATCATTCCTCACTGAGTATCATACATTAAGGGGCCCATGCATCAAAATTCGGCAAAACCAGTCCTTATTAGCGATAAATAAGGAATCGCAAATAAGGATTCGTTTTCCGGGATGCATCAACAGATTCGGTATTCAATAGCGATTCGGTAAAAATCGCTAAGAAACACCGAAAACACGATAGCGAGTCCTAAAAATAAAGAATGGCAATTACTGAATTAGCTATTACCGAATTCGGTATTAGCAAATTCGGTATTAGCGAATTCGCAAAAAACGGGTCGCTTTGGAAGCAGGCTGATGACATCACAACCAGGAAGTCATCCATCCCATGCTTCATTCAGTGCCCTGAGGAGCTCAGAGGAGGAGGCAGAGCACAGGAGCTGAGCTGAGAGACTTCACCCTCACAACCCAGCCACACCACAGCTATCCACGATGGACAAGAATGCATCCCAACCCTCAGACACGCCCAGAAAGAGGAAGAGAACGTTCTCTGATAGGGAACCTGAACATTTGATAGAGGGGTTGAGCAGCAAGCATGACAAGCTTTTTGGAAAGCTGTCACTCAATGTGCCCGAAACAGAGAAGCGCAAGATCTGGCTGCGCATCAAGGAGAGGGTAAATGCGGTAGTAGTCACGCACCGCTGCATTGACGATCTTAAAAAGAGGGGGTATGACCTCAGGAAAAGGGCAAAGGAGCGCATTGCGGAAAGGGTGAAGGAAGCAGCTGGCACAGGAGGGGGGCCCATCCAGAGTACCTGCCAACACAGCTCTGGAGGACCTCGTTGAGGGCACTATTGAGCCAGAGGCAGTCGTGGGAGTTACCCAAATGGTCACTTCCGGCACGGTGACCATAGAACAAGGTAAGATGCATGCCTGTGCTGAAACGCTGCATATTGTATAACCATGCCCATCCCCCCAGGCTAATCACAGTGTTCAGGAAGAAGTGCATAACACATAGACCCTCAAAGAAGTGTTGCATCATGGGCGTTGTAGTCATGTCAGCCAAGTGTGCATGTATAATCACCAATGCGCAAGAAATTATACCAGCAGCACAGGTCTAACAGTCTGTCTAAATATGTAATTGATCATGTTAAAAGAGTGCAAACTGCCAAACAGATAAAGTTAAAAATAAAATAACAATGCACTGTTTCACACACAGATGCATCTGCGGTGGACTCTGATGACAGCGAACGCCTTATCATATCACCGGCAGACACCGATGGAGAGACTCCGCAGGGATGCCAATCCACACCACCACCACGGCCACGCCCGACATCAACACCATCACCACCACTACCGACAACACCACCAAGATGCAGGGCACATGTCCCCTCCCTGCAGGTAATGGAGACGGAGCAGGCCCATGGGCAAACTTGCTGAGGGATCCGAACAGCCTACACACGTCTACGGTGGGGTAGAGTCCCAAATGCTGTGTGTTCAGCATCTGGGAACAATGAACTTGAACATCTCCAAATTGGCAAAAAACATGTGCACAATGACAGACACTGTGCGTCAACTGACCACAGTCGTAGCAGAGCAGAATCGTGACATCGTGCTTCCCCATGCCGTCCTAGCAGGACAACACAGTGAGCACAGGAGGCAACGTCAGAACTTGCTTCGTTCTTCTGCATCGACTAGGGCCATCACCAAGCTCTGCAACACCACTGCTGTATTGTCACGCAGGTCAGTGTCACTGCAAATAGACCTGGGTCATTACTGCGGTGATGTAGCGAAGGCCTTAGGCCAGGTGACCACTGCAGTAGAACATCTGCAGTCTGGCACATTTAGTGCCAGCAACTTGGGAGGGGAGGAGGGAAGTGAGGCGGCCTCGAGCGTGAGCAGCATCTCTGTGCCGGATACCAGTAACAGGAGGCGCAGTTCGTGCAGCTCTACAGCCACCGACACACACTGTGGTGATGTAGTGGAGCCACGCGACAGGAGGCTGGGGGTACGTGGAAAGTGCAAATAGACATGTACTACCGGCTATTTGTCCATGGTGATGTAACCATGGCCCACTTACATATCGTGGTCGTATCCCGTGATGCCAACGGATATGTATCTTTCACAGTGTGTTGAGTCACCATCATGTTGACGTATTATTTATATTTACTTTGACAAGTGCTTATGTGAATTAAACATTTGTACCCCAGAATATATTGTGATGGCTCATTCTTACCTGCCTCTGTAGTGATGTTGTGTGATGTATGTCCGCCTCCTTTGACCTTCAGCTGTGTTTGGCACGTGTGCCTGTCAGTGTTGTGCGGGGGTTGTTCATCACGAAAGTTGTCATCTCCGTTCACCTCTATTGGTATCCCCCTTCTTGTAGCAATGTTGTGCAGCATGGTACACACTGCTATTACCCTGCAGCAGGTTACAAGGTTATACTGCAATGCACCTCCCATCTTGTGTAGGATCCTGAAGCGACTTTTTAGGATACCAAATGTTTACTCTACCACATTCCTGGTACTGATATGTGCTGCGTTGTAGCGCTGCTGCAGAGGTGTTGCTGGGTTGGGGTAGGGAGTGAGGATATATTCACACAAGGCGTATGCGCAGTCACCAACTGGGTGGGGAGCAGAGGGTTAGCGGCATGAATACAATTACATATGTGATGATGGCGTAACGAATAGGTATATGTATGTACCAAGTAGGTGTCCCTCTCCGAATTCACCGTTGAGCAGACGCCTGTGGATGCCAAGGTGTCTGAATATGTAGGAGTCGTGTGTGATTCCGGGAAATTGCGCTACAATGTCCGTAATGATGTACTTGGCATTGCACACGACCTGCACGTTTATCGAGTGATAGGACTTCCGGTTGCGGAATATGTACTTGTTGGCTGAGGGGGGACAGATGGGGACATGCGTGCAGTCAATGCATCCTATGACATGGGGAAATTGTGCCACCTGGTAGAAGTCCTGTTTGGTCCGGTTCAACTGCTGTGGGGTTGTGGGGAAGGTGATGTAGGTATGTATCATTGTCAGCATGGCATCAATGAATTTGCTGAAGAAGCGTGGAAGTGTGCTTTGTGATACGCCCCCGGCAACAGCTACGACCCCCTGGAAACTTCCAGACGCCAGCAGGTGCAGGCTGCATAGGACCTGGACGTGCGCAGGGATGGCATTGGTCCTACGGGGCTGGTACTGCAGTAGTGGTTCCAGGTCAGCAATTAGGCGCATGATCATGGCCCAGCAATGTGATGCGCACCCTGAATACCCTCTCCTGGATCCTCCTCCTGCGCTGTGCTGCTGCATTATTTCACATCCTCCTTGCAAGCACGTAGATGGCAGCCATTTTGGTTAACATATGGGGTCTCCAGTGGCATCATTTTTTAAGGATTTCTTATTGTATCCACCTGTTTTGATCTTTTTTTTTCCTTTCATCAACTTTACCTACTGGTTGAGATTCCCCTTATTCTACTCATGCTAAATAGCGAATTTGGGGATTTTCGGTATTTGTGAAGTTCGATGCCTTCCGTTGCGATTATTTAATTGCGAATCGCTATTTCCGGGAGCAATTGCATTTATCGAAATTTTCAAATCGCTATTTTGCGATTCGGTAATTTACCGCGTGGGTTAATTTGCGATTCTTTAGTTTATTCAGTATTGGGGTTGATGCATTGGGAAATGATGTTTTGAGTTCGGTAACGGCCTGTTTTACCGTTTCGCAATAGTAAAATAGCAAAATAACCTAGGGCAATTTTGGTTGATGCATGTGCCACTAATTCTTTAATGTATAAGAAATAGCACCAATTAAATGGGAAAATCAATGGTAACATTGGTCTCAGGGATTCATTAAGGAATACATTATTTGAGACAGTTGTTCTAGCTTTTCATTGCCCAAAGTGCACAAACAGAACTAGAAAAATTATAAGACACTTTAGAAAAAGCTCATCACCATAAAGCATTAAGTAGAATATGTTTCAGAAACCTTTTTGTAGCCTTGGCCCTAATTATGTTGACCCTCATTAAAAACGATAGTTTTAGGATCTCTAGTTAATTCCGGAGTGGAACATTCAAATGTATATTTAAACGTGACAGAGCAAATTTCATCCAGAAACTGTACAGTTCTCAAAATATAGGAGTTTGATACATTTCTGGTGGTCACCAGCAATCAAAAATTAAGAAAAGTATTGTTATTGATGGCTCGCGTTGCGAGGCAGTTGCAGGAATACCAAAGCTGGTTGTTTACTGCTATTATGTCACAGCAGTGGAAAACAAGAGTTGTTTTCCTCTGCTGCGACATGATCAGTTGAAGGACTTGTTTTTTAGGTCGCAGTCTGCCAGACAGCCCAGCTGTCTGGTTTACTTACAACGTCTTGTGGGCATTCTGAAAGTTTACCTGGGAATGTATTTCACATATAGTTTACTTTTGGTCTTGTGGTTTGATGTTTGCTTGCTTTCTATTTGCTGGCTTTGTTTGTTTTGTACTGTCCAGCTTCAGTTTGTCCCTCCCGTGAGCATCCCTTATTTACTGTATCCTTCTGAGTATCCACTTTCTGTAAACAGTAAACTTGTTCTTATCTTGTCACATTTGCTATGCATTCAAAGGACAGAGGTCAGATGTCAGGCTATGTATTCTGAGGGAGAATGGTGTTTACTTCTCTTTGACTACTTCAAAGTGAGAGAATTTATGTGACAATCCGTTGTGCAGAGTACCCATGTGAGAGGAAAGGCTGCAGGGTGTTATTTTTTCTAGCACACAACAAAAATGAACTTTGCTGATATTTCAGAATACGTCAGAATTAGAAAGTAGAAATGAAGCACATTTGTTATGTAATTCTGAAGCGTGGTGGAAACAAATATTTTAATGTGATCAAAACACATCTATACACTAGTGATGACATTTCCACACATTATTGTTTATGGGCAGTAAAACTGTATGTCTGTGCAAATGTGCTGGTAATTTCAATTGGAAATATGTTGTCTGCAATGGCACTGCACTACCACACCAGGAATACTCCACACTACGCCACTCTGCTCTACACCACTCCACTGTAGGCTCTTCCACTCTACGCCATGGCACTCCATTTTACAACACTCCACTCTACGCCCCTCCATCTCTGACACTCTATAAAATGCCACGCCACTCCACTCTAAGACAGTCCACTCCCGCTCCTTCACTCTGTGCCCCTCCACTCTACACTTCTTACCCCACTCCACTCCAATCTACCTCAACCTAATCTACCCCACTCCACTCGCATCTACCCCATTCTACCCCACTCCATCCAGTCTACTCCACTCCACTCCACCCCGGTCTACCCCATGCCACTCTACTCCAATCTACCCCATTACACTCCAATCTACCCATGTCACTCTACCCCACCCCACAGCACTCCAATCTACATCAGCCCACCCCAATCTACCTCCTCCCACCCCAATCTGCCAGATTCCAAACTACCCTACTCCAATCTATCCAACTCCACTCTAATCTACCCTACTCCACTCCAATCAACCCCACTTCATTCCAATCTACTCTACTCTAATCCACCCAACTCCAATCTACCCATTCAACTCCAATATACCACACTCCACTCCAATCTACCCCACTCCAATCTACCACAATCTGCCCCACTCCAATCTACTCCACTTCTATATACCCCACTCCACTCTACCCCAATATATCACACTCCACTCTACGCCAATCCACCCCATTACAGTCTACCACACTCCACTCAACTCTATCTCCCTCCACTCAGATCTATCCCACTTCACTCCAATCCACCCCACTCTAATCCACCCCACTCCAATCTACCCCACTCCAATCTACCCCACTCCAATCTACCCATGCCAATCTACCCCGATCTACTCCAATCCAATTTACCCCAATCCATCCACTCCAATCTACCCCACTCCAATCTACCACACTCCCCCACTCCAATCCACCCCACTCTATTTAAATCTACCTCACTCCAATCTACCCCACTCAACTCCACTCCAGTTTAACCCACTCAACTCCACTCCAATCTACCCCACTCAAATCCAATATAATATACCCCAATCTACCTCACTACAATCTACCCCAATCTATCCTACTCCAGTCTACATTAGTACACCCCAGTACACCCCAGTACAATCTACCCAGTACAATCTACCCCACTACGATCTACCCAATTCTACTCCACTCCAATCTACTGGCAGCGGCATACATAAAATTGTAGATGGGTTACCTGAGAATAACATATTCCTGGTCTGCGCTACCTAAACATCCCAATAAATTAAAGATAACTTTAAAAAAAACAAGACTGTCTACAAGTGTGTTGAGGGTAATTTTTTGACTATTTGTCCAAAGTTATATAAAAGACTTCCAGCAGTTACCTTCCTTAACATCAGTGAAGACATATTCTGAAAGATCATAAAGGCACATCTTTTACCTATGTCGCATTGGGGGTTTTCCGCATTTTATTAGGTTGGTTCTGAACAGCGTCAATGGAGACCTGCACTAATTCATAATTTTAAGTTCTGGCTAAATTTTTCTTATTTTGTCCTCTACCAGATATCACAAGAGTCTCCAAATTGAGTTTTCATTGACAGTAATGCATGGTTCGAAACTTGAGAATAGAATCGCGAGTTATCTTTCTGCACAGGCTTCTAAATGTCTCCTCAATTTTTACCCAACTTAACTTTATCACCGTCCAAAATTTAAAAGTGAATGTTTTAACCTGATATAGATTTTAAAACTTCAGTTTAGAGCTTGTGCTAATTATTCGAGTAACCAAGAACTGCAATATTCTTTGTCCTGTTAGATAAATTAATGTGGATTTCTTTTTTTATATTTGTTGGCTGTATTAGGAAAACACTGAACACTTTAAAAGAAAAATATAACTTACAATTCTTCTAATGGTGTATGAGCAAGATGAAGTTAATTATTTGCAAACACCGTCCAAAAGTATTTAGAGCATGCACATTTATTTGCTCACCTATTATGCTAAATGCTAAAATAATCTTGACACATTACCAGCCTGAAAGGCAACGTGACAATAATTTCACGGTCTATTACCTTTTCATAAGTGTTTTTCTCCATTCCATCATCACCTTTAGTGTTAAAAATTCATCCAATTCCATTGTGGGGAAAGTAAGTGCAAGCCTTAAACTGAGAACAATTCAGAAAAGTTCTTGTAAAAAATACAACAGATATCAAAAATCTGTTCTATTGCTTGGTCGATATTACATTCACTAACTGCATTCACTTGCTCGGAGATCAACCCAGAATTTTAAAGTTCTGAGTGAAATACATTTCAACCATACAATATATATTTTTACAGTTTAGTTAGACATGAAGCTCAATATTTGATGATTCTGCAGACTCGTTAGTCACAAAATGTTGTGATTGTTCCAAAACGAAACATACAGAATTGACTAGCGACACCTGCAACACATTGAATACAGAAGTAATTTATTTCCAAATATTCTGCTGATATCACGATTGGAAAATATACATACCCCAAACCACATGCGATATTCCAAGATAATGGGCACATCACAAATGTATAGAAATAGATGTGACAAGTGTGTGAAGGAACCTTTACACGTATGCAAAGACTTCAATCGGTTCCCTATCAGCAGCACTTTCCAGGGACATACCGACTGGTGGTTGTGCACGCTAGGACTAGATTTCGGGTGCTGTCATTGAACACACCGAAACATAACTTAAATTTAAGCTTTGTATCATAAAAATGCAAATTGCCTCATATCCCTATTTCAGTATGTTTTACAGATTGGTTTTCCTTGGATAATGCAAGAAATCCATAGATCACCACCATTTTTGTGAATTTCTGTTACATTTCAAATGGCATTGTCATTAAAGATGGGTTTCTCGACACTAATAGGCATTGTTCCCTTGCAATGAACACCATGGCGCGCATCGGATTGGGAAGGCGGGCAGTCGGGCATTGGCCGATGGGCCGGTGCCTAAGGGTCACATTTGGACCGGATTTTGTTAGCTCTATCAACCGGCCCACAGAGCCTTAATGTCTCTTTCCCGCCTGGCCACTATAATGTGGAGCCAGCATCATGGGCAGGCAGACTCGGAGTGGGTAGCTTGCAGCAACCTCGTTCTATCAGTATTCTGCAGCTAGCCATATCACAGGCAGGGCGACATATAGGGGAGTGTGGCTCCCCTGCTACGAGGGTAGACGAGCCAAGGGGGCTACCGTAGAGGGAAAGGTTGGTCATTCCCTCAGTTTATCGCCCAGGGTGTCAGGAGTTGAGGAGTAGACCAGGGGGTCACCTTCTAGGGCAGGGCTGCTTTGGCGGTCAGCATTAGGACACTGTGGACCAGTGGCAGACAGCAGGTATGTTTGCTGTTATCGAGGGGTGAGCCGATGGAGGAGGGTGTGGTAGGCCGCAGCGTTGTGGGGTCCACTGCCAGTCTGATGGTGGGGGTGTCAGCATAGGGAAACGGGTGCTGGGCAGGAACACACCCAGCTCTTCGTATACCATCCCAACTCTGTGCCCTCTCCACCCCCCACCCAACAGCACCAAATGACACCGTCAACTCGCCTGGCACCGACACCCAATCCTAAACAAGCATTGTCATAGCCAATAGGTCTCGCCTTTGGGTCCTCATCATCCCAATGCCATAAACCTCCAAATAAGACGGAATCTCCAAGGGCATGTGCCTCGCCAGTTCATGTTTTAAGGAATCTGGGCACCATGACTGGTGTGAAACTTGTGATATCAGATAGTGCCTACAGTTAAAACCTGTTTTTATATTCTTAGGGTGCTGCATAGAGATGCCCCTTTTTTTTCCAGCAGAGTAATAAGCAGATACTGTTGATAAACCACGTGCCATGTTTCATATTTTCCATTTGCAAACATTTTGAGCAACAAGCTCAGGAGGTAGATCCTTAGCCTCTCACTGTGGCCTAGAAACAAACTCTTGGGCTTTATTCCCTAGTTCAACCTGAAGAGATGGCAGGAGAGGGTGGCGGGGGGGTGAGGTGGTGGCTGCAAGTAGGGCCCATTTGCCTTGTTTGGGAATTCCTTCGATTGTTTATTCTGAACAAAGCACCGCTTCAGGAATTTCAAAAGAGTTCCAAGACACTGCTTAACATAAGCCTTTCATTTACAACAGTGCCAAGAAACCCCATGCGGACAGTTTGAAGCGCTTCAGAAATACCATTAAAATAAAACAAAAAAAACATATTTACTTATTGCCCCTAGCACCTCACTGCCCAGCCAGCCAGCTGTTTCCCAAAAAGTAAATAGTTCTACTATATTCACATTGTACCAAATAGTGTGTGGAGGGCACAAACTGAATGACGCAGCATGCCCTTTGTTGCCAATCAAGTAGCCAGCTAAATATTTGCAGCCGACTGGAGGGGATGGATTAAATACAAAAAAAAGACGGTTGCTTTTGCGAATGAACTTCCGTAGCCGTCTGGAATGCTCCAGTTCCTGCGTAATCCAATGGAATGCACTGTAAAAGGGATGCCATGCCTAAAAGTAGTTTCAGCCCGTCTTTGTCCACTAAAGCCGGTGTTTGCATATATCTGTCTGACTTAGGACTCATCTGATGGCACACCGAACGCAGTGACTCAGACACGTCTCCGAAACACAAACCACTGCTTTGTTTCAGGTGAGCCTGGTATGTCCTTGGCATTTCATTCCCCTGCCAGGTCAGCATTAGAAACAATGATGCCACCAGCTAGCTCAAAACCACCTGGGGCATAGCTTGCAGTTTGGGATTTTACAATAATAACTTTGTGAGCAACAACTTTCTGAACTAAGCGAAAGCATAGCGCGCTGTGTGGAAATAGTAACCTGACCCACGAAGAATGCAGCTGCCAACCTGCGCGCCACTGCTCGCTCCAGAGAGCAAAACGCCGTGGGAGTGAACATTAGAAAAGAGGTGGGACATGCAACCGCCTTTAGCCATTTGCATGCTTTCATTTTTGAAAGACATGCGCAAAAGCCAATCCAATGTGTTGGAGGAGTCAGCCCACATGGAGAAGCCGGAGAAGCCACAAGAAGCCTTGCAGAGCAGCTCATGCGCACTAATAGGCTCAACCTAAAAAGTGGTTACCTCAGATCGGTTGTGCCACAGGATGTCCTCGCTCACTGGGGGGGGGGGGCAGCAGTTAATTTCAGGAGGCTGCAGACCTGTCTGACCATTGAGGGGGCCGCCATAGTCAAATGCGTCTAGGGGGCAGCCGCGTCTATTGGGCAGCTGATGGTGTTCTGTCTATGGTGGTGACGCTGCCCGTCTGCCGGTCTCCATCTCTTCGTTGCCTGGGGTGGGGCGGGGCGCTGTTTTGTGACATGCTCTCTTTGTAGAGCAGCCGCAGATGTCTCACCGGTAGATGCAATATTCGTGAACACCAAGCCCCACCTCTTGTCGTCGGGATGGGGTAGGGTTGGCATGCGTGGCCACGGGGGCAGACACTTGCGTTTCTGCCTGTAGGGGAGGCACTCCCTAAGCAGCAAGGCCCACTACTTGCCGGTGCCTCCCGAGGTTGCCTGCGTGTATGCATGCATGGGGCAGCCTGCTTGATTTTCCGTTCACACAGCGGCATTGTGGTCGGCGCCATATTCCCATGTGCCACGCCCACCTCTAGGTGTCTAAGGCAGGTTCCAGTGAGTGCAGTGAGACCCTCTGTGCATTTCCGCAACTTAGGCAGTCACTAGGGGTGCCCTTGGCTCCAGAGAAGACCCAGGGACCAACCGAATGTTTGACATTCTTGGGCATTGAAATTGATTCTACAGCAGGGATGTGCAGACTGTGAAAAAGATAAGGTTGAGGCCATTCAAAATGAAATCCTGCAGGTTCTGAGCAAGAACAAAGCGATGGTGGCCACAATTCAGAGCTTGCTGGGAAGGCTAAACTTTGCGGCTAGGATCATGCCAGCTGGGGTAATCTTTGCCAGGCGGCTGGCTAAGGTGACAGTGAAAGTAGAGAAACCCCATCACTTGGTGCACCTTAGTGGGGGACTGAAAGATGTCCTGCGCATGTGGCAGTCCTTTCTGAATGAGTTCAATGGGGCTCTGTTGTGGCGCACACCATGGTGGAATAGTCAGCAGCTTCAGCTGTTCACTGTTGCGTCTGGGAGAGAGGGTTTTGGTGTCATTCTGTGCAGAGAGTGGTGTGCTGCGAAATGGCCTAATTCACGGAAGCATGGGCTTACAAAAAACATTACTGTTCTGGAAATGTTCCTAATTGTTTTGTCACTCCATCTATGGCCACAAGTGCTAGATGACATACAAATCACATTCTGGTCAGACAATATGGCTGTGGTGCAGGCCGTTAACTGCCAATCTGGCAATTGCCTGGTCTTTGTGGGGCTGTTGAGGGAAATGGTGAGGGGGTGCATTTTGAGTAATATGGAATTTCGTGCAAAACATGTCCAGGATGTGAAGAATGTGGCCGCTGATGCTCTTTCTCATTGTCAGTAGGCAAAATTCCGGCACTTGATTAGCAACTACCGCGCCACTCTCACTAATATGCAAATACGTACATGACCGCTGCTTTGCCTTCGTAACCTCATAGTGGCCATTATCCCATGCCACGCACTCCACAAAGAGGCTACAACCTCTTGACAATATTGATCCATGTTCCCGCACACTAGGGGATAAATGCCACCCTGGGAATGTATTCCGTTTCTAATGTACTTTAAATTGATGACCTGCTTCTGAATCACTAATATGTGAGCACATGCAGTAGCGTATAGTGTATAATGGACTTGCTTTACTGTACCTTATACTGCCACATGACGTGTACTTGCACTGAATTCGCTTGACTCACCTACGATTCAGCCAGATAATACAGATAAAAAACTCTTATAATTACCTCTTATTTTTCTGGTTGTCTCTCTGACCATGTGCACCCTTTGACGGTCATGCTATGATTTAAATCAGATACTTTGATACTCAAGATTCTGCTGTATGGCCACCAACTTCTTTGTAATACTTACAATTGTGCCATTTCTTTAACACCTTTCCCTGGTTGTCCCTTTCTTCCCTTTGTACCCTTTTTTGCATCCAAAGGTCTACAGAAGGCCCCAGTACACGTCTACTAGGGCTGCGCTACCACAGCTTGTAATTCATGTCATTTTACTAAATACCAGGCGGTAGTGCACTCCTTTATTATCTACCGTTCCTGACGAAGTGCCAATTGAACCGTTAGGGGCTAATCGGGCATGAAACATGTTGACCATTCACATTTAGTTTGACCCTTATGGAACACAAATTTCCACACAGGAGTACACCCACTGTTTTTAGTTAGGCTAGAGATACCGAGTTTATTAAAATTGACCTAGTGGGATTGCTCTATACCTATTTTAATTACCTCACTCCCTTGTGCACTACCTAGCCCCCACACCCTCATGCACCATACGGCTGCTTCTTCAAAAGATCCCCGCCAAAGAGCCCCGGTTTCGGGAGCCCGTCAGGCATTGCAGTGCCGGCCTGATGAGGGGCAAACGCCCTATGATGAAGCATGACACCTTTCGGGGTGTGTGAGGGCATCACGAAGAAAGATCTGTCTTCCCCACTCATCCTTTTAGGAACTGCACACTCCTTTATAGTTCTTAGTCTTACCCCGGAGCCTGTGTGCAGGACCTCCTAACCCGGCTCTCTGTCCATCCTATTTGATGGAAGAATTATCATTGGCCCCTGTGACATGAGCCAGATACAAGGCGTGTTACAGCCCGTTTACGCCGGTGACCTGTTCCCTGGGATCAGGTGAGGGCCACCACCCTTTCGGAAGAGTGCATCAATTTGTGCTGTTGGCTAAAGACAACGGGAAATCACATGCATGGGTTTCGAGACACCTAACGGCAATCGCCCACTTGGGCTAGGCAAGAAGGAGTGAAGTCCCCAGACCAGCGTTTACCCATTGATTTGAGCATGCTGAAGGGGTTGGTGGGGGCACTCTGGGTCATCTGTAGTTCACGGTATGAGGTGCTACTATTCTTCATCACATTTTCCCTAGCCTTTTTTGGAGCCTTCTGTGCATACGAGCTAGTGCTACAAGCAAAGAATGACTCAGCTTATAGGGGGTTAAAGTTGGATCAACTGGGGAAAAGCACAGTAGTCCGTTTCACCAGATTGGGGGTTGCCAAGTGATGCCCGATAGAACTGCTCGGGGCTTGTATGGAATGTCGTTGCAAACAACCAGGGTGCCTGCTGCTTCACCAAGACAGCCAGCCTCTCACCCAATTTCAATACAGAAGCATCCTCAGGCGGCTGCTTGCAGATGCGGGGTACCAGGGACAGAGACGGTCAGCTCATTCCGCCAGAATTGGGGCTGCCACAACTGCTTTTAAGGACGGTTTGCTACCTGGGGCGATTAAGCGCTTTGGAAGGTGGCAGCCAGGCAGATACAAGTTGTATGTCCAAACTGGAAACCATCAAGGGTCATTGTCACAAGCTCTGCAGTGTCAAAGTACACCATGACTTGTTGGGTCAAGGGGTAGCAGTAAATCCTCCAAAACTACTGTATAAACAAAGCCTGGTTCTACCCTTGTTTAAGCAGTGACAGGCTATTGTGCCGAAGCATTGCTTGTGTGTAGTATGCTACAGCATCTTCTCTCCATGATACTTTCCCCACTCTGTATGCTTACATTCTTGTATCCTCTTGCTTAGACCATTTGTAGAATGTGGTTATGTCATAGTACTACCCTTGTATCGAGATGTTTGTGTTTGAGGCCAGTGTCAGTTAATGCTGTAGCTTCTGGTTGTTGGATGAGATCTTCTTTCTGGATTAAACCTGCTTTAACAACCCAACTGCATCCAGCGTCTTACTTCAAGAATGCTACACTGGTGTTGTCGGCAGGTGCAAGAAGATCTCAACACAAAGACAAAGCCCCCTTTAAGAATATTTCAAATCCCGTGAGAGAGAACCTTTTTATTGACATTCAAAACGCTTTACATAGCGCCATTGACTCTAACGCGCTTGTGGTAAAGTGTCAACCTTTTACTGATGCTGTTATTTATTGACTTTCACTAGTTATAGATTTCGTGTCTGCTTCATAGGGTTCTCAGAGAGACCACTGCCATGGCAAAAGCTTTGTCTTTGGAATGGAAAGGGGAAGTGCCTAAGAAAATTGAGGAATATAGAATGACTCCTCATGGCACTACGGGGAAAACTCCTTTTTCTATTATTCCGGAACAGAGTGCCTAACACTTGTCATGAACCTTCTTGGGTCAATAGATATGAGTTGTCCAATGGTAAGGAATGTGTTTGTGATGGCAAGGATGTGCAGCAAAGGGGGGAGTGGAAGGCTGTTGAAAGGAAAAAGTATGTTGATAACAAAAGATCTGAAAAAAATGTATGTGAATGAAGACGATTGGGTTTCAATCAAACATCCTGGTCTCTTAGGAGGTTCTCCTACTAAGTATTTTAAACCTATGATGGTTATCAAAGTTTTGTAAAATGCTGTAAAAACTCAAGATCATCGTATATGGAATCTCAACAGTGTGGTGGTTGTAAAGGGTAAGTTCGATGGGAGGTGTGATGTGACTTCCCGCAATGACACCACTGCTCTTGGTTTTCCCACGCTCAATACCGATGGGATGGAAAATATTAGACGTTCTTCCAGGGTGATTAAACGTCCTGGTTATTTTAATGATTATGCTTGACTTGCATGTGATAGTTTTCTATGCATAGTATGTATATAGTTTGTTAAGGAAGGGAGGTGTGTGGTATGCTACAGCGTCACCTCTCTATGATACTTTCCCCGCTCTGTATGCTTACATTCTTGTATCCTCTTGCTTAGATCATTTGTAGTCATGTCATAGTACTACCCTTGTATAGAGATGTTTGTGTTTGAGGCCAGTGCCAGTTAATGCTGTGGCTTCTGGTTGTTGGATGAGATCTTCTTTCTGGATTTAACCTGCTTTAACAACCCAACTGCATCAAGGGCCTTACTTCAAGAATGCTACATTGTGCCTTACTAATTGTATGAGAGTATATTGAGTGTGATCACAGATGTTAATAAAATATGTGGTAATGTTTACCTTTTTTTTATTTAGGATTTAAAACAGTGTGGGTGATGGATCACTCTCTTGTGGCCTGAGCGGAACAGCAGGCGAGAGACAGGAGTTGGACCAACGGCCTCAGTAACATTGTATTGTCCTGGATGGGAAGCCCAGGAATGAGATGGGCTATGCTGAAACCTAAGTATCACCAGCTGGTGGGGAAAAAAGGAGTTAAGGCAGACATTCTGATAATCCATCTAGGGGGGAGTGATCTCACCTCCTGTGGTAGGGGCACATTTTTGCAGGCCATGTGATAGAGTCTGACCAATATGGCTACCCTAATGGGCTGCGATGTGATACTTTGGTCAGAGATCATCCCACGCTGGGTGTGGGAGGGAGCTAGATCACCGGCAGCTATTGAGATGTCCAGGCGGAGAATTAATCTGTCCCCACAGAAATTTAGTAAGCAGCATGGATTTGTTTCCTCAGGCATAGCTTGCTCAGTAGACATCTAAGCAGTAATTCTGCACCAGATGGGGTACAACTGTCCGATGTGGGCACAGGTATTTTCCTGCTGAGCATTGGGGATGCCATGGAAAGGGCGATCTGTAGTTAAATGAGGAGGGGAGCACAGGTGGGAGGCTTCATTTATCGCGAAGTGCCATTCCCGAGGCTTGGCTGAGTTACAGGGCGATCCTAAAGCTTTAAACAACTAGAATGCTTCCAGATAGTGGATCATGGAGGCATAAGCAATTGCCTCAGGTAACTTGGAGTCATTACGGCAGGGCCTGGGATGACGCAATGGCGCTCCTTAAGTTGAAATCCTGAGCAACTGTGGAGACTGGCTAGGTTCTCACTCTAACTTGTCAAGAGCATGAAGCAAAGTAAAGAGTAGGGTGGCAACACACTATAAATGAACGAGCTGTAAAGAATCTAACTGAGTTGGTGCTGAAAACACCAACAAGACAGTTCTAGCTTTCTCAGGATGGGTGTTGGCCGTTCAAGGAACTCATTGTCGACACCTGGATCACCCGTAAGCTAACCCAACCTGTGTAATCAATAAACTTGTGACATAGTTTATCCACTAAAAGTGTCCCTGTCATTTATTATGTTGCATGCACATTATTGTTGTAGTTTCAGGGTCCTCAAATTCTCAAAGGGCTAGTGGTAGCAATGCCATGGCCACTGCAGACTTTAATTTAGCCCCCGTGGGGCCGGGTCAGGCACTCAGAAGCAGTGTCTCACTTCCCTGCTGTGCTGTTAAACTGAGGCGCCTGGCTGGGATCAGGTTATGCAGCCGCTGGGCCATTATCACCTCAGCTCTCCTGGAGCAGCAGCAGCTCTGCTCTTTACTTCACCCCTCCCCAGCCAGGCCATCGCCCTGAGGATATACTTGGCTGGGGAGGGAGAAGAGTAAGTAAAGGGGCCCGCTGGGGGCCTGTTGTTGGCACCTCAGCATCATAGTCTTTCAGGCCTTGGTGGAGGGAGGTGTAAGTTTGCATAGGCCTCACTGTGAGGCATCTTTCACAGAGAGAACACTTGAGAGGATGTAATGGTAGGGTCAGAGCTGCTGAAATTGGAAATAGGTTTGATTTCCAGCCTCAGCTCAACTTCCTGTGATTCTGGGCAAATGACTTAATTCCCCAAGGCCTAAAATAAAAATTAATTTGATCTTCTGTAATGTGACTGGTGCTCATATAATCGCTGCCCTTGGGTTGAGTTCATGCTAGAACTACAATAATCTTTTGTTTGTTCATGTTTTAAGACTCTGCAAAGGCTATAATATTGATAAAAGAGGATTCTTTATACAATAATAAACATGTCCCTATTCCTTCTTGACATGGCTTTTCTGCCTTTGTTCAGTTTTTAACTATCCGTCATGAATCATTAAAGCAGCTTTAGACCACACTTTAAACTCTGTTCACCTTATGTTTATTGTTTAAAGTACATATTTATCAGAGGAAAAAAATACCAGCATTAGGTGATTTTCTTCATTTTCCTATGACCAGGTGTAGTAAGTACTATAATTGGTAATTGTATCTCTATAATGAAATGTAGCTTTTTGAATATGTTGTTGTTCTATGTTCTAATTTAGAGTTGTAATGGAATGCAGTAAGCTCTGCAGCTGGTCAGTTTCTACTTGACAGCTGATCTAACTAGACGTGCTCATTTATTGGAATAAACATACTTTCTTCAATTTATTTTTGAATCGTCATTGAAGGATACTACATTCAATTGGCGACGTGCGGGATTTCTTCAACATTTTTATTCTTCATTTAGATTTTTTTTTTTCAAGATTTAACTCAAGCTGATTTTTTTGTGGATTTAATAATTTCTAGACCTTCGTTTCTTTCAAGTTTAAAAAACTTCCAGAACAATCATCGGCAAGTACGAAGCGGAAAGTGAGTAGATCGAGCGGTATTATTCTAATCCAGTCTCTCTCTCACCCTCGCTTATGTGCCTTCCGGAACAACTGTAAAATACTACTACGAAGCCTCAAGTGAGTCGTGTGAGTAAACTATCTTTTCCTCCTCATATTTGTGGCTCACCCCCGTTGTTTATACTTGAACTTGTGCCTTCGGAACGTTTGTTTTCTCTCGTTGCTGATTGCAGTGCCCCCGCGACCTTCCGCACGGAAGAATCAAGCGCGCATAGCAACGTCTCCTTGGAAACCAGTGTTGTAAGACGCCTTTCAGCGTGTCTCCGCACTGTTTCTTTAAACGATCGTGATCCTAAAGGTCAAAACACTATGCATGCATTCTACTGGAGGAACTGTTTCAGTTTCAGTTTCAAAGAACTTTATTCGGTTAAAAACAAGTAACCATAAAAGTAACAAGCATGTAAAACAGATTACAATAATTACAGCTCTTAAAGTAAGTTCAGTAAGGAGGACCAAAAAGACAGATACTTAGACGGAAAAAGAAATAAACATTTAACAGGTTTCTGTTACCATATATTTCCGTGATTTAAAAACACTCTTTAGGAATTTTAAAACCACAGATACGGATAAAATCGTATCCATTCTCTGGAGCTCTAAAAAGGCAGGGCGACATCTGGTAAAGTTCATTTCTTTTAAAAAAGGGACTATGATTTCTCTACGTAGGGCACTATAGAGTCTGCAGAAGAAAAGGATATGGATATCCGATTGTTGTGAAGTGACATCACACGGGCAGAGGGGCAGAGTACGTGTCCATGAGTTCATTCTAGGAAAAGACACCAATCTAAAAAATATACAAAATCTAAAACGAGTTAAAAGAAAACGATCATAGTTTGTCATAGGCAGGGTTAGATATGGCTGTACAGACTTAATCTCACATAAAATCAGGAGGTGTGACTGTACTGAGTGTTTTAGAGATTCAGCTCTCCTCCTCTTATCTTCAAGATGAACCAAGCAGAGGGCCTTCAGTGAGCTCCTTGGGATGCTGTCCATTGTAAATGGATCCGAATAGTAAGAATAGCACCCAATCTCAGTCAAAAAACACTTAACATAGCCCAGCCATTGTGATCTCTCCACATGATCCAAGTTGAGGGTGTCCTGTAATAGAGCCCGGTTCATAACACATTCGTTTGTAGTCCATACCCTGTGCCACAACAGGATGGGTTGAATTTTAATAATGTCAGTTATGTGTGGCAGGGCGAGTTCAGCGTGACAATTAAAAGTGGCAACACACTGTGGAACAGCAAGGACTTCCCTCAAGAATTTATTTTCCACGACCTGAATTGAATCAACATTTGAGTACCCCCACAAGCCTGAGCCATACATAGCCACCGATACACAAGTTGCTTTATAGATGGTTATCATTTCTTTTATCGGCTTCCTGCCCAGTTTTCTTACAAAATTTTTTAGAGCCATGATAGTTTTCATAAATAAAAGAGTTCTCGCCTTGATTGCACTTGTCCAAGAACCTGACTCATGGAATAAAATGCCTAAATAAGAAAAAGTTGGGGTGTTGTCTAATGGAACATTATTTAAAATCATCCGCTTCATTGGTTTACCTGATTTGGGACCACAGTTCATTGTAAAAGTTTTGCTACAGTTAACTAGCAAGTCTAATTTAAGCATAAAATTCTCAAAGCTTACTACTAGTTTTTGCAGAGCCCGGGGAGTGTGTGCCATGAGCACGGCATCATCCGCATACAT
Organism: Lissotriton helveticus; assembly: GCF_964261635.1. NCBI lineage: Eukaryota > Metazoa > Chordata > Amphibia > Caudata > Salamandridae > Lissotriton > Lissotriton helveticus. The sequence goes on along the minus strand of NC_136069.1, from coordinate 337,372,156 downwards.
GAGTGCAGGGATTGCCCTCCTCCCCACTCTGGGCACATCCCTGCACTCATGCAGCAGGTGATACTCAAGCCCATTAATATAAAGTAGAAAAAGAAAAGGTGCTAAGACGCATCCTTGGCGCACTCCACGACCCACACTAAATTGTCTGGAGCATTCACCCCCTCTGCCATAACGGACAGAAGCTGTGGCGCCACTGTACAGGTCCCTCAAGAAGGAGATGATGGTGTTGTCCACTCCCAGAGTTTTCATAACTGCCCACAGTTTGGTGTGCGACACACAGTCGAACGCTGATGAGAGGTCCACAAAGGTAAAATACAGACGTTCCGACTTGATCCTTATATATTTGTGTTGCAGTAACATCAAGTTTAAACCTTGCTCGATTGAGCCAATCCCTTTTTGAAAACCAAATTGCAGGTCACTCATAATTTCGTTTTCCTCCGCCCAGCTTTGGAGTCTTGCCAACACTATTCGACCCAGAATTTTTATTGAGGAATCAAGAAGGGAGATTGGCCTATAGCAGGCGCAGCTGTTTCTATCCCCCTTCTTATAAATGGGAACAATAACAGAAGTGAACCAAGACTCCTTTGGGCCCCTTGATAAGGCCGCATTAAAAAGTTGTACCAACATTGGGCCCCAGATTTCAGAATTTTCTTTGAATATATCCGCGGGGATCCCGTCAGGACCGGCTGCCTTTCCTCCTTTAGTGGCTCTTAAGGCAAGCAGTACCTCATCAAGTGAAACAACGAGATTTGGACCTGATTCCAAGTCCCAACTGGTCTGAGGATCACTACTGCGAGTATCAACCTGTGCGTTGTAAAGGTTGGAGAAATGATCCACCCAATTGTCTTCAGTAATAGCGATCTCCATTCGCGCCGTATGGGTTTCATAGGGGAAAGGGGTGTTGATTACTTTCCAAAATGCAGCGGGGTTTTTTGTCTTTGAAGCCTCACAGAGTGAGTCAATGGCCTCCTTATTTAGCGCATTTTTCCTTGCTGTAAGGGCCTGATTATATGCCAGCCTACATGATCTTATTTCACCTATAACCCTGGGGCTTCTGTGCACTGCATTTTTTAAGTTTTTCAGAGCCCTGGTGCATGCATTATCAAACCAGCTCTTAGGGCCCTTACCTCTACGCTTCGATTCCACCCTTAGGCTGCTTTTTATGTTTGCAGCTATTATGCCAAAGTGCTCAATTATTTGATCACTACTGGAATTATGTCCCAGACAGATCGAAAAACTAGCAGAGCACGCCTCCCAGAGTTCCCTGAAAAAAGTTGTGGGGATTACTTTACTCCAGTTAAGTGAATAGCCATTTTGTCTCCCAAGAGCCACATCAACCACTGCCTCAACAAGTGGCGCGGCCGTAGGTGGGTCTTGGAATAAATCTATAATCTTAAGGCATTGGGGAAGATGATCACTTATGGGCAATGGAATATTTGTAACCGTCGCAACTCTATGGCCAAGGTTACTGGAGGCAATGATAAAGTCAATAGTTGATAGACCTCTACCAACAAAGGTCGGGACAAAGGGTGTGGGTTTTAACGCTAATTCATTGGCAAACCCAAAGTCAAACATAAACAATAATTCGTTCAGCAAATCCCCCATTAAAGTGTGATCAAAGTGGGTCAGATTCACATCTCTCTCTGTCATTAGGCCACATAGGCCCTGACTCCCTTTGGTACAAAGCGAACAGTTAAAATCCCCCCCCCATAAAATTACTAGTTCTCTGTCATTTTTGTCTACCTCTAATTGAACTTCCTCCTTGAGTTGCTTAATCGCAACCACAATTTCATCCCTCGGGACATTATTATAAAAATTAATAATAATCACCTTTGCTCCTTTAAGATCTCTTAGAATTATTAACTGGAAGTAATTGGAGTTTAAGTGACATTGGACCTGCTTTATTTTAAGGTGGTTAGAAACAAAAGTAGTCAGACCGCCTTTTGCCCTTCCAAAATGGCCTCCAACAGCGGGGGTAAAAAAGGTTCTAAAGCCATTTATATGGATTGGGGCCTGGGTCCATGTTTCTTGAAGGGCCACTATATCCTTGCCTCCTATTACAGACTCCCAGGCTGGGTTGATGATTTTTTGCTTCAGCCCAGCTACATTCCAAAAGAGCAGTTCGCAGAAAGCACTCTTTGCCTGCCTTGAACCAATACCTATCTTTCCCCTCCTCCCGTTATTAACACCTACGGAGGAAAGCACCTGATCCAGAGGAACATTAACACAGGGTGTCAGCCGATCAAAGGCGCAGGTCTTATTTAATATGGGAGGTTCTTGTGATGGCTCACTAGGGGCCTCTATACCATTAGGGGTGATATTAGGAGAAGAAACTCCGTCCCTAGTGCACATTTCGGAAGCTGGGAAAGGGGACTTATTCCCAACCAGGATTTCTGTAGGGGACTGGGCTTGTTGTCAATCTACCCCATCCAAACCAGAAAAAATCTGGTATCGGTTTTGAATTGGTAAATTATACATGTTAGGTAATGATTCTCTATAGTTCCTTGATCTACGTTGGAAAGGATTGGGTTCCAGATGTGGTGGATAATGACTACTGAGAAGAGGGTGTTGATGGGGTTGATACTCATTTCTAGGATAGTAGTCCTCCGGCCTCTGGGCATAAACGGAGGAACCTTGACCATTTACATAGCCATAACTACCCAGCGGGGGCGGTGCTCCCTCCAAATCAGTCATGTCCCATAGTCTTACATTTCCAAACCGACGTTGTTGAACAGGGTTCCTAATAAGTTGCCTATCCCTGCCCCGGTTATTAAAACTTTTTGGGGGTGCATAGGGATAAAAATAGGAAAGGAGATGTGTGGAGATTGAATCACTGCTACTAGCATCGAACCAGTCCCCGATATGCCTCACGGCCCTATAATCCTTAAAATTGATGATTATAACATCACCATTTTTGTCCTTTGGCCTAGCCCCTACCCAGTTGGCACGCCTTAGGCTTAAAATTTCACCATTTATTGAGGCAGGTAACGGCCTATTATCACGGAGCCAGAACACCACCTTGTTCCGTAACGCTCCCTGATCTTCCCATTTACCTGCGGGCAGTTCCGGTACCCCTGCCATTACAATGACATAAGGGGCTGAATCAGGGGTCAGGTCTATAATATGATTAGTTTTAGTTTTTTGAGGGGCAGTGGGGTTATTATTACCTTTATTTGACTTAGTCGTTGCCAGGTCCTTACTACCATCTTTAATTTGACCTCCCCCTGCCTTAGACGGTTGCTCCTTAGTTACGGGAGCCGCCGGTTGTGGTGTGGCCATCGGGGGGGTCGGGGTGATTAATGTAATCGCCGGGCTGGCCGAACTTACTCCCTCTTTCACTGGTTTCTGTTTTTGCTTAGTCACCGGTATTATTGGTGCTGGAGTTGTTATTACTTGCAGTGGAGGGGGACCTAATACTAAAGGTTTTACAGGTGGGTTGGATTTTAGTGGCGGGTTTACCTTAGGTTTTCCTATCCCCTTTACCAGATCAGATAAGAGAAGGGAATTCTGTTCAACCTTTTTCTCAATTTGGTCTAGATGTGCACACATCGTAGAAGTCTTATCTAGAAGAGGTTGCATCACTCCCCTGATAAGATCCACAATTTTGGCCATCATAGCTGCCTCAGATCCTGGGGTTTCGTCAGATTCTAATTGGGATACAAGCTCGGCATCTATCCGAGTTTTATATACTTGGTTTCCCAATGACCCCCCCCCTTTTTTTATTACTTGTCATAATGAGGGGGGATGTAGGGGACATGGGGGATGACTCAATGGGGAGTTTCAGAGAACCTGATAGCCTAACGCTGTCATTCCCGGTAAGTAGGTCCAATACAGATACACTAGTAGGTGTACTGGACAATGGGTGGTTATTAATCATGGTGGGGTCATCAGGAGTGCTTTCGCCGATGACAGCGACCCCTGTATGTGAGAAATCAATCAAAAGACAAGAATCACCAGGTCGTTTAGACACAGTAGTATCTCCTGTCACTCTAAATGCAGCTGATACGTTTCCGTTAAAAACTGATGAAGATCCGAACTCAACCCCCCCTCCTTGTGGTTTTTTATAACTATTTTTCCCTTGCTTCCCCCTGCGTCTCACTCGAGCTTTCTTAAATCTACGTGGTGATTCCTTTACTGCGGGCTCATGCGTTACAGAAAAGCCTATACCTGTCCCCAAAAAAGCTGGGCCGTTAGAATCCTCATCATTCTGGCCCACGTGTATCATGGCAACTGCAGTAATTATCTTACGTACAGGGGCAGGGGGCTCCTCTAACAGGGGAGTCTCTATAGCAATAAGCGGTGTCTCCAGGGTGGTTGTAGAAGGGAGCTCCAGCCCCAGAGACGCCCTTCTGTTACTATTAATTTGGGCAACCTTTTTAATTAAAAAATTGTCCATGGTTACCAATTTAGAGGGCATAATGGGGTATGATTCAGAGCTTAAAAGGGGGAGCGTGAATAGTTTTTCGACAGCAGTTTCTAACTCTTATAACCAAGTGCTGGTGCTGGCGGGGGACGGATATGTCAAGGGTTGTGGCCCCGGCCCGGCACCCTCGGTCCCCGGAGGGCCACAGAGGGCCCGCCCTTTGCCCGGGCTTAGCCCCGGGCTGCGTCCCGCGCGCGTCCCCCGGAACGCGGTACTGGCCGTACTGATGTAGAGAGGACTTCTAAGGGGGCGTGGCACTGGGAGGGGGCGTGGCTCCCCCGGGAAGAGGACACAGCTGTGGTTGTTGAAGGCTGGTCCTCGCAGTCCCGGGGCCGCGCCTCTCACCTCCTCTGCGGCCTCACGCCTGACCCTCCTCACGTTGGCAAAAGTGTCTGGAACAGATGTAGATGCAGGCTACTCCTGTAGCGCGGTACAGCGATTAGGCAAAGGAGACTCCTCTCACGAGCGGCACCCGCGGAGCGGGGGCCGCGAGGAGTAAAGAGCGCTCAGATGTGGGCGGGCACTGGGAGGGGGCGCGGCTCCCCCGGGTACTGGAGGAACTGAGAACTTGGGCAGAGCTGAATAAGCTGATTCCAAAGAACCATACAGGCTTTACTGCAAATTCGGGCACCACGACCAACTTATTGACACTGTCAATAATCATCGTGAAAGCACTTGCTACATCTAGGGCTGTTTTCAGCTGCTTTGTAGATTTTAAAGCCGCCTTTGATCGGGTCCCCAGGGCTGCTCTATGGGTAAAGTTAAAGAAATGGGGGATCCCCGCTAAACTTCTGGACGCCATAATACAATTACATTCAGGCACATGGATACAAGTGAAGCTGGGGTCTGGCACACATATCTCTCGGAAAATCATGACGACCAGAGGCGTCAAACAGGGATGTGTGCTGGCCCCATTACTTTTTAACCTGTTTATAGCAGATTTACCAGCCACCCTCGAGGAAACAAACAGCCACGCACCCAAGATTGGTGGCGAGTCAATTAGTAATCTCCTATATGCAGACAACTTGGTTCTATTCAGTCTCACCCGGGTAGGTCTGCAAAGGCTACTAAACAAATTAAACAGCTACACCACTATGAATTCCTTAGAGGTAAACCTAAAGAAAACCCAAGTGGTAATCTTCGGTAGAAAACACAACTTGGGAGGCAGATGGCTATATAATAAGATGAACCTTATAATTGGAAAAACATACAAATACTTAGGGGTCAATTTTGACTCCAGGGGTTCTTTTGCTAAACAACGCAGTGAAATATCACTAAAAGCCATGAACCTTCAGGTGACTTTTTCTAGGCTCTCAAAAAAACTGTCCGGTCGAAGTCTATCTCCATTACTGGAAGTTATGAGAGCAAAAATCGGGCAAAATTTGGCGTATGGCATTGAAATATTTAGAGGAAAACTCAATGCTAACCTAAACCAACATGTGACCAAAATCTACAAAAAAACTCTCCACATGCCTAAATCTGCTTCTGCAGCACAGATCAGATTAGAGCTGGGTCTTCTAAACTACGAATTTTTTAATACTGGCTCTTATTTGAATCTGTGCCACAAACTAAGGCAAGCAGAGCCAGGTACTCTGGAGTCACTACTCTGGTCAGACATTTCTCAGAAAAACACAGGGGGTCATATGGCTGTTTTTTCAGGGATGCAGTTAACCAATTATCAGTGGGTGAACTATGGGATCTCAACCCTAGTAAGGCCGTTTTTAAAACCAGTATCAAGACACGTACCCGACTGAGGTCTCGAATGGCTGACAAAGCTCATTTTGCTAAACGCAAGCATACCTGGGCAATAATGAATTCTTATGGGCTGGCCACTCCCCTCCCCTATCTGTCTTGCACTTATCCCTTGTATTTAAAGCTTAGCTTCTTGGCTCTTAGACTGGGTGACTGGCAATTTCTAAAGGATTTACCTCAATGGCGTCGTACGTCAGAGGATGTAATGTACAGGGGGTGTGGTAAGGTGGCTGAGACTTTAGAGCATGTGGTCTGTCTTTGTCCTGCAATTGCGCTACAGCGCAGACGGAAATTGAAAGTCGAGTGGAATAGGCTGGGAATCCGGACCGGCAGGCAGGTAGTAATTGCAGCCCTGAATCCAGAGAACACAGTTTTAAATATAGGCCTCACAACTCTTATACGCTACGCATACCGCAATTTTACTCAATAACGGGCAGTGCTGGTCAACGTTTCTATTTTAAAGGTATACAGTCTACCCTAAACCGCACTTTTATTAAATGCTGCTATAACTGGTTATACTTGACTGCATTTTCCTACAATCTGCTGCTAGTAGTTGTCTTCTGACTGTACCCATCAGCATAACACCGCTATTGTTAAGTCCGCAAACTTCTTTTTTGCCCAAACGCCATTCTGGTTACAGTTGCTGTGCATATTTTGCCTTTTTTAACACAACTGAAGTCCGCAAATGGAATTCGAAAGTTTTAACGTACCTACTGTTTTTATGCTGTGCTATTTTAATAATTTGTACTGTCGTTGGTATCTTCTGACCTGTACTTTTATAGATATTTTATATCTAAATAAAGTTATACTTACCCTAAAGGTCACGCAACGTAACCCGACGCGGCAAACGTGCCACCATTTTTTATTTTTTTTTCTTCTTCAAGATACTTTGTCATTTATTCACAGAGCACGACTGGCTTTTAAGAACAGCTTCTTTACTTCTTCTACTGCAAAATGACTTACGAACTCACTTCAAGTAAATCAGAATTGGTTACCTTTTGTAATATTTTATATCAATATTTTTTGGTGATTACTATGAGTACCAATACTTCTACTGATACTTCAGCTTCTACTTCCTCAAATGTTTTTAAGCACCCCTAAAGAATTTCTAACTGCTCCGTGTGAACCAATCATAAATCGACAGAATGGAAGGAATATTTTCTAAACTATATGGCTACTTTGGAAGACAATGTCGGTACTTTGTCCCCTGAAAGAAAGAAAAGAATGCTCTTACACAGTCTTGGTCCCGAAGGTTTAAGAGTATATAATCAAATGCAGAAACCTGAGAGGTCTGGTGATTTTGACATTTTTAAAGCAGCTATTTTAGATTTAACTGAACATTATTCGCCCCCAGTCTGTGTAGGGGTTACAAGACGTGCCTTTTTGCAAAAGGAAACAACTTCAACACGAATCTGTGGAGGAATATGTTTCTCAATTAAAATTGTTAGCCGCACATTGCAAGTTTGGAGTGTTACATGATGAACTTATTAAGGACCAAGTAGTGGTTTGCACACAAAAATAAAAGCATTCAGGATAGACTTTGGATAGAGGGTGAATCCAGTCTTAAAGATGTCGTCACACTAGTTAAAAAAGCAGAGCTTTCAGACAGAAGTTCCAAAGCATTATCTGATCAAACTGAGCCTACTCCTACAGTTAATAAAATATCTGATTACAAGAAAAGCAAAGTCTTCGAAAAAAGGAACTAACAAGAATTTTCAAAAAAAACCTTTCAATTACAAACCTTTTACCAAGTCAAAGTTTAATGTTTGATCCTACCTTACCCCAGACCTCCAGGTAGTTGCTATCCCCGTGCCCCGTGCCCCGCATTTGCTGCTGGTCTTCCCGGTGCTCGGCCGATTTTGGCGCTGAGTCACACGGACCAGGAGCATAGCGGCCGCCATCTTGGGGGAAGTTTGAAGCTGCAGCACTCTAGTCCACAGCGCATAAAAGAGCCCCCAGTCAAGCTCAAGTCTTGCTGTGAGTTGTCCCTCCTGAGGCGGAAAGCCGGGAGGTTGTGTTGTGTCCCTGCGTGTGTGGTTATTTGAATTTCGCTCTCACCTTCCTCTTTTTAAATTCGCCGCATTTTAGATTACTTAACTTGCGCTTTATTCAGCGGAAATATTGCACCTTGATCCTACCTTACCCCAGACCTCCAGGTAGTTGCTAACCCCGTGCCCCGCATTTGCTGCTGGTCTTCCCGGGGCTCGGCCGATTGTGGCGCTGAGTCACACGGACCCGGAGCATTGCGCCCGCCATCTTGGGGGAAGTTTGAAGCTGCAGCGCTCTAGTCCACAGCGCATAAAAGAGCCCCCAGTCAAGCTCGTGTCTTGCTGTGAGTTGTCCCTCCTGAGGCGGAAAGCCGGGAGGTTGTGTTGTGTACCTGCGTGTGTGGTTATTTTGAATTTCGCTCTCACCTTCCTCTTTTTAAATTCGCCGCATTTTAGATTACTTAACTTGCACTTTATTCAGAGGAAATATTGCACCTTGATCCTACTTTACCCCAGACCTCCAGGTAGTTGCTAACCCCGTGCCCCGCATTTGCTGCTGGTCTTCCCGGTGCTCGGTCGATTTCGGCGCTGAGTCACACGGATTCGGAGCATAGTGGCCGCCATCTTGGGGGAAGTTTGAAGCTGCAGCGCTCTAGTCCACAGCGCATAAAAGAAACAGACATGCCTCCGCGTAGCGGACGCGTGCAGTGGACGCGACGGACCTGCGCCGGAGTCGCGCCAGAGTCCTGCCCGTCACGCGCCTGTTCGTCGACCCTCGCCCAGGCCTCTGGAGAAACCAAGAAAGGTGAACATTTGTACTCTAGACGTGACTTACTAGCCCTCAATTGTCTGAAAGGCGGCTGCTCTAAATGTAACCTTTCACGGAGTAAAACTCACCTTTCCTGTCCCTGTGGCTTCTACCTACCCACGCCCTCTCTGCCACCGTCTTCCACTAGAATTCCTTTGCAACAGATTAGGCTAGGCCAATTAAATGTCAGGTCCATACAGAAACATCACCTAGAAATTGACGAACTATTGTCCAATCACACCCTAGACATTTTATTCCTTACAGAAACATGGCTGAAAGATGAAATGGAATCAGTTGTTAACCTAGCTACCCCCAAAGGTTACACAACATATTCCCTAAACAGACACACTAGGGGTGGGGGGATAGCGATGATGGCTAAATCCCATCTCATTTGCACCTTCACTAGGTTAGAAATTGAAGATTGTGAATGAGCCCAATACACTATTAAAATCAATCCCCAACTTACCCTTGCGGGCCTTCTGATTTACAGACCCCCGGGAGCTGACGAAAACTTTATATTATCTCTCCTTGAGAATGTATGCTCCCTCGTTATTGGAACCGCTATTTTTTCTATTATCGGGGATCTAAATATCCATTTTGATACTACTACCAATAATAAGATTAATACCTTAATTGCTGACTTAGCCGCCCTACAGCTCTGCCAACTGGTAAGTGGTCCCACGCACAGCGGCGGGCACCTCCTAGACCCGATCTTTTCCAACCTTACCAATATGAATGTAGATTCGCCTATTCCCATGACTTGGTCAGACCACTATCTAGTGATCATGGTACTGTCCATTGGGGGCGACTCGCACATTAACTCCGCTCAGCAGATTAGGAAAAGACCATGGAAAAAGCTACGTCTTGAGGAATTCCACGCTCTCCTCACTACGGATCCCCCTATTCTTAGTGAGGACCCTAATTCAGGGTATGACACTCTCTGTGACTGGATCATCAGAGCCTTAGATATGTTGATCCCAGCGAAGTTGATCAAGTCACGACCTCATGAATCCAGCCCATGGTTTAATGACGAGCTTATTTTACAAAGAAAGGAGCTAAAAATAGCAGAACGAAGATGGAGAAGGGACTACGATCCTACGTTTAAGACCTTGTACGTCCAGCTACAAAAAAAGCTACCACCGCAATATATGTAGGATAAGAGCAGCATACTACGCTACTGAGATTAACAACAGCCAGAACGCCTCCAAAACTATTTTTAGAATCTTGAAAGAGCTCACTGCTAAAAAAACAGTAAATAAACCTAACACCTCACCTGCATTATGCGATAACCTAGCCACCTTCTTTATGGACAAAATCAAGAAAATTTACAACTCTTTCCCGACTATTTCTCAATCTATCCCCATGGCAGACCCTGATAGGCCCAAACTTTCCAGCATTCCAGCACTCAGTCAAGAAAACCTTCTGACTCTATGTAACAAAATTAAATCTGGCTCACCTGCGGATCCCCTGAAACCTGAACAATTCAGAGAAGCTGGCGAGATAATACTAGGCCCTCTTAGAGACATTATGAACCTGTCTTTTCTTACGGCCAGTATTCCCGCCAGCTGGAAGCAAGCATGGGTCTCTCCTATCATAAAGAAACCCACGCTTGACCCTAACCTACCTGAAACCTTCAGGCCCATTTCTCTACTTCCTTGGCCAGCCAAAGTGGCGGAAGCCCATGTTAATTCCACCTTGACCAACTTTTTGGTGTCTAACACCATTCTAGACAGGTCTCAACATGGCTTCCGGGCCGGACACAGCACTGAAACCGCCCTCCTGAGTGTTATTGAACATCTTCGGACCATACTTGACTCAGGAGGAACAGCAGCACTGATTCTTTTGGATCTCAGTTCTGCCTTCGATACGGTTTCACACAAGGTGCTGATGTCCAGATTAGAGGAAGTCGGGGTATCTGATCAGGCTCTTAGCTGGCTTAAGGCTTTTTTGTCAGATAGATCTTTCAGGGTCTCCATCCCACAGTATCTTTCCAAGATATGTCCGGTTGAACAGGGAGTACCCCAGGGGTCTGCTCTCAGCCCCACCCTGTTCAATGTTTATGTCCATCCTTTGGCAGAGGTGGCCAGGAAGCGCAGGCTTTCACTCGTGTCCTATGCCAGCTGGTGGTAGCATTAAAAGACGAGAGCGGCCTGAGTGCGCAGGATTTTAAACAGACTCTCGCAGATATCACCAGCTGGATGACTTCAAATTACCTCCAACTCAACGCCGGCAAGACGGAGGTCTTGCTGTTAGGTAAAGACACTACGGCTTGGGGTAATAACTGGTGGCCTGAGACTCTGGGTCAACCACCTGTGCCCAAAAATGCGGTAAAAAACCTAGGAGTATGGGTGGACTCTACCTTGAACTTTGTCCATCATACAAAAAAAGTCGCGGCCACCTGCTTTGGTATTTTACGAAACCTACGGCCATTTTAAAATATTTTGATCACCACACCCGCCAACTGGTGGTACAATCAGCTATTCTCTCACGGCTGGACTACGCTAGCTCCTTGCTGCTAGGAACTAACGTAGCGGAGAAAGCCAGATTGCAGCGAGTCCAAAATGCCGCTGCAAGAACTTTGACGGGCCTTCCTCGCCATAAATCTGTTACTACTACCCTTAAGAGTCTACACTGGCTCCCTGTAGAAAAGAGGATTCATTTTAAAACCGTATGCCTTGCTTTTAAAATTCTGAAACTTGCCTCCCCCCCATGTTATGTCCACTCCTCTCACCTTATGTTCCTCGACGCACTCTATGGTCGGAAGGACAGAACCTGGCCACTGTACCTTGCATTAAATTAAGTCGGATGGGCGGTCGCTCTTTCAGATACCTGGCAGCAAAGCTCTGGAATGATCTTCCAGCCCAGATTCGTGGGATGAAGGATCTTTTATCCTTCAGAAAAGCTATAAAAACTCACCTTTTCCGTTAGTTATGTTGTGTCTCCTGCAGTCTACTTCTTCAGCAGCCTCCTTTGGACATAGACAGCTAGCATCGAGACGCCCCTTGGCTGGGGTAGCCGCGGCTATATAAACATATATAACATAACATAACATAACATAACATAATCAAAATGATGTTTCTACTTTTGGGTGTTATCGTTGTGTTGACAAAAATCACAACGCAGGTTTTGAAAAATGTCTAGCAAGGTCCACTAAATGTTCTCATTGTGGAGTTTTAGGTCATTTTGCTAAAGTCTGCAAGAAAAAACCTATGCAGCGACCAAAAATTACTTGTATTACAGATACAGATTCATGAGACTATGTCTCTGACTCACACAATTCTGTTTCTGATTCCAAAGAAACCAAACAATGCAATATAGTTTTAAATATTGATGATAATGAAACGAGCAAACCTTTGTGTATTGTAAAATTTGGTGGAATTCCTTTGCAGGTTGCAGCAGACTCAGGTTCTCCTTTTACTATTATCGCTAAGCCTGTCTGGGAAAAAGAATTAATTAATGATTTAGGTCCACATTTAGAACCTACCGATGTGATTCCCGAAAGTTTCACAGGTGATAAAATTGATATGTTGGGGTATTGCTCTTTGGTATTTGAGTTCAAAGACCGCACTGCTGTATGTAAATTGTACGTTGCTTCTGATGGTCCTTCTGTTTCAGGCTGGAAGGATCAAAGAGCTTTACATATTATTCTGGATCCCAACAGTCCAGAACAAGTCCTTGTTGCATGTGAAGGTGAGAACACAAAGAATTGGGTCATTAAAGAATTTCCAAACATTTTCTCAGGTAAGATTGGTAAATTGAAAGTTTTTTCTCATCGCATAAGGTTAAAAAAGTAATGCTATTCCTAAAATACATAAAGTACTCAACGTACCCGTCATTATTAAAGATGAAATTAAGTGTGAATTATTAAAATTACAAGATAATGGCATTATCGAGCCCATAGAAGCTGCTGAATGGATTTCTCCATTGGTTGTGGCTAGACGAGCCAATGGAAACATTTGTCTATGCGTTGATCTAAGAAGTCTTAATGACAATATTATTGTTGATCAATATCCTTTACTGAGAATTGATGAAATGTTGTCATTAACTCGTAGTGCCAAATATTTCTCAACGTTGGATGTATCTTCAGCGTATCACCAAATTTCTTTACATCATTCAAGCCGTGATCTAACAGCATTTTGCACTCCTTTTGGTTGTTTTCATTTTTGCCGCATGCCATTTGGATTGGCCTCTGCGGCTGCAGTATTTCAACATCTAATGTCACAACTTTTTGGAGATATGCAAGGGATCATCTTCTTCCAAGATGATATCCTTATTATGGGAAAAAATTCTCATCAGCATGATTCTAGATTAAGGAAGGTTTTAAGTATTCTTGATGACAAAAATCTTACTGCGGAAATTTCAAAATGCAAATTTTCAGAGAATAGTGTAGTGTAGTTAGGACATGAAATTAGTGAACAAGGCATAAGACCTAAGACTAAATTAGTAAGAGCTATCTTGGATGCCCCTGCTCCAAAATTCAAGGATGATTTAAGATCATGTTTGGGTTTAGCTGAATTTTATTCAAATTTTGTTTGTAATTTTTCAGAAAAGACCCATCCCATGAGGAATCTATTGAAGAACAAAGTTCTTTTCACTTGGTCAGAAGTATGTCAGCAAGCCTTTCTCATGATAAAAAAGCTATTTGTAATGCTCCAAATCTCCAGGGTTTTAATCCTTATACTGATACATTAGTAACCACCAATGCTAACTCCAAAGGTCTCGGAGCAGTATTAACTCAAATTTCAGATAACAATCAAGAAGTAGTTATTGCTTTTGCTTCTAGATCTTTGACTACCACAGAAGAAAAGTATTCTGGGATTGAAAGGGAAACCTTAGCTGCAGTTTGGGGATTGGAGCATTTTAGAAAAGTCATTTGGGGTAAAAGTTTTTGCGTAAGAACTGATCATAAACCTCTTACCAAATTACTCACTACTGTGGGTCTCAACAAAGCTACTGCCAGAATTGCAAGATTATCCATGCGTTTGCAAGATTTCCTATTTGAAATTCATTATGTTCCAGGAGCTAAAAATGTCATTGCAGATTTTCTGAGCAGGTTTTCTTTGCCTATTATAGAATCTGATAAAAATTCATGGAATGATTTTTCAGTTGCAAATGTTATTTCAAATGATAAATTCATGAATAGTATTTCTCAAGAACAATGGATAAAAGCTGATTCTGAAGACAGGATTTTATTTGATGTTAAATCAAAAGTTATAAATGGTTGGAGTAACATTTGTAAAAAAAATCTACATGATGATTTAAGAGGTTTTTGGGAAGTCAGAGATGAACTTTCAATTTCTGAACATTTGCTTTTTACAGGAGACAAAATTGTTACTCCTGTGTCTTTAAGAGATCAAATTGTACATGTATCTCTTGAAGGTCATCCAGGTATATCTCACACTAAATTTAGAGTTAGAGGTCAATATTGGTGCCTGGAATGGACAATAACATTGAGAAAAATACGAGAAAAAAAATGTATCCACCTTTAGGTGAAGACACTTCTCCAAATCTTCCATGGGAAGATTTAACTTTAGACGTCATGGGTCCCATTAACAGGTTTGATAGTACTTTGAAGTATATCATAGTGCTTGTTGATTTATTTTCTAGATGGTTCGAACTGAAAGTTGTTGACAAAGCGGACACAAAAAATGTAGTTGATTTTTAGAATGCATTTTTTTACAAGAGGGTTGTCCATCCTCCATTTTAACAGATAATGGAGTACAGTTCAAATCTAAAGAAATGCTAACTTTTCTTACTTCCAATGGTTTCAAACATAAGTTGACACCACTTTATCATCCTTTGTACTGCATTCGCCATTTTACATGTGCTAAATGGCATGTTGACCTTGATTCCATGCGATGCTCTGATCTTCCATTTTGTTGCATCGCACTTCCATTTTGTGATGCTTTGCCCTGTAGTTACACTTCAGCAAAAACATAAACATGTTTTTCACGTAAACCAGTACGAGCTGGTGCGCGACATCTCGTGAGATTATTTTGTACCTTCGGCTTGTTTTTGTGCATTCTATGCTTATCTTTAGGACAGAGGGAGGATGCACTGTGCAAAGCTCTCCAAGGCCGGAGATAGGGAAGGGAATGTCTTTTGCCTCGGCGCACCCAAACAGAATCTGGCCAGGTCTGTATGGGTAGAGCTTACGCAGAAATGCGGCCATCACCTATGATGGATAGATGGGTGAGAACGCCTACTAGAGGCTTCTCGAACGTGTTGATTTAACTATAAAAAGCAGTGTTTGTGGAATGGCGCTCGGGAACTCAGTCCTGGAGTGGACACACTCGCGGGCCAACTTTGGTGCCGGGAGAGATTACTTCCTGTGCCCCAGTCTCTACAGGGTTCCCGACTTGGTGTTTTCGGTACTTGGCCAGGGATGTTGAAGACTCCGGTGCAGACGCATCTGGTGAGGTGCTTTGTACATTAACTGTTTATATACCTGTATTCACAGTTTCATATTTATATATGTATAGTGTGGTGTATCCATTGTTTATTGCCTTTCACTCGGTGCCTAAGAATTTACTAGCTTCGGTGACTTATTGCCCTTGTCTACAATATTAATAAAGCTCATTTTACCTCCAGAGGAGTGTTGGAGTTTCTGTGTGAGTAAGTGGTGTGCGTAAATTCAGATTAGGCAAGTGGGCAAGGCAATACATTTTGGCGTAGTCGGCAGGATTAGTATATTACATGGGGAGGAACATGTTTAAAAAGACGAAAGGTAATTTTTGGTTCTTTGGCACCGAGTGAAATCCCTTTAGCCCCCATGCAAATTCCCAGATGGGAGGCGACGTCGTACTCCGCGCTGGCGCGTGAGTACTCTAAAAGCTCAGGATTAAGTGAGAGCTGGTTTGATTGTTTGAGGGAAGCAACACCAGAAGATGTTTTAAATTGTTTACTGAAGGTTCCTGTGGAGAAAGGTGAAGAATTATGTACAGTGGGCAGCAGAGGTTGGGCTCTGTTGCATGCCTACAGTCAAGTTTTTGACAAATGTTTATCTCTCAGCGGGAACAGTTGAGCTTAGAAAAACAACTTATTGAAGCTAAGAATATTTCTACGATGCTTTCCTGTCAGAATAAGCTATTACAAGACAAATTAGAAACATATCAAACTATAACTGAAAGGGCTGCTGTCCGTGTCGCCTAATACAGATACAGGAAAAGGAGGGGTAGAGTGAGTAAGAGAAAAGTCCATTTAGCGATTGCCAAAGCAGGCTTGGATTTTGATCTGTCCACCTGGAATTCTAACATCTGGGAATCATGAGACTTCTCTTCAGAAGGAGAGCTGCCCTTACACAGAGAAAGACAGGAGGAGGAGGAGGGAAAAAATAGTAAGAGAGTGGAAGCGCAGCCCATTCTAAGACAGAAACTTCAAGTCGCCCCAGGGAACCCGGATGGAGATACGTTAAATAGTCTGGAGGATTTCACTCAGCAGGAAATCAGTGATATTTTACTGAGGTTTAGACAGAAGCCTGGCGAGACGCTATTAACTTGGATTGTGCGCCTCTATGATCAGGGCACTTCTGGGGTCATGTTAGACGATGGGGATGCTGCCAAATTTTGTACTGCCAGTACTGATCCCACTGTGCAGGGACACTTCCGGACTTTCCACGGTGATGACCAAACTACCCTGTTGCAGCTAGCCACGCAGGGGTGTGGTCACAGG
Organism: Lissotriton helveticus; assembly: GCF_964261635.1. Lineage (NCBI taxonomy): Eukaryota > Metazoa > Chordata > Amphibia > Caudata > Salamandridae > Lissotriton > Lissotriton helveticus. Next base: position 337,355,514 of record NC_136069.1, on the reverse strand, counting down.
TACCCCACAGATTCAGGATGGCCTGGGAATGAAAAACCATGGTTCACCATAAGAGATGCCTCTCAGAGAATTAAGGGGGAGGGGATGAAGCTGGCTATTCTTATAAATGAGGCGCATAATTTGATGGGTCAGATAATGGCTGTGTTGATGCGGAACAAAATCATTCATTTGGCACCCCCTGCATACAAAGCGGTGATAATGACTCTGTTAATTAATCAAACTGGTAATACCATAGGAGAAGTAGTCAAGGCGGTCAGTGAGCTGGGAGAGCTTGGGGAATGGGCCAAGCCAGACAGGGCTTCACGCTCAGAGTCCCGCGCTGATAACAACCGAGTGACCCGACGTGATATGTTTTTGGCACTGTAAAAGGATGGGGTGTCAAGGAGTGAGATTGATGGTATTGAGACCAAAAGCATGTGGGAAATGTACCGTAAGCGAGGACTGGATAGGAAGGAGGGGAGTAGTTGAGAGGAAGCACAGATCATAGAGTGCCCAGGGTGAACCGTGAATATTAGTCCATGGTGCCCCGTAAATACGAAGTAATCGTACTTTACGAAGCATGACGCGTGAAAGGGTGTGTTAGGGTATTACAATCCAACAAATGGATTCCCAACTATAAACCCAGGAGGATATAGTGGGACGCAGCCTCTTGCAGTACCAGTGACTTTAACACGAGAGGAACGGCAGAAACAATTCTTTTGGACACAGTAGAGAAAGAGATCACAAGTAAATCTAGTCATTCATAGTATGCTGGACCCAGCACTAGATGGCAGTATAGTATATGTGATTATGTGATTCTGCAACAACACAAGCTGTCAACCAATGATTACAGTTTACTTTTCTATTCAGTACGTTTTAGTGCTCCAGAATTGCTGTAAAAGTTACTGTATGGTTACAGATGCCCTTTACAAAACACCTAAGCAAATAAATATGATAGATGAGATCTGTAATGTCACCATCAGAAATGGATTTTGAGCATGTGAAATGTGATGTCAAGGCAGCTAAGCAACTTAACTACTTTTGTGAAAGATATAAATGAGCTGGGAATTGGGGTATTTCCAAAGCATTTATTTTGTGGAACTTTGTGTTCCTAGTTCTGGAAGCTACACCTCTAGAAATGTCAAGATTGAATGTGGCGGGTTCAGAGATTAGTTATCCAGACCTAACCCACTAACCACACTGTGCCTTCACCACAGCAAGCCGGGATATTACCTAGATGGCACACCCATTTTAGCTAGTAGCACCAGAGGCATGCAACCCACCTCACTGTGTTCTCACTCCATTGATCAATCCTTTCATCTTGCCTACACCATTGAAGCACATTTGCCACTTGACAAACTTCCAAATACGCTGCATGCTTCATTTTGTCCACCTTAAGAAGTACTGTCTGCTTCATTGTTACAATACACATCCGCTGCAAGCAGTCTCCAACCGCTTAATAACTCATTCATGGTTTTCAACCCATTTTCCACATCCATACCTTCCCTGCCCGAATCACATCAAGGTCTGCTATGGTAATCCTGGAGGCATGTAGAAAGTCATCCAATTGTCAAAAGAACTAATAGACCGGACTAGTGGCAAAATATGTGCTATACACATCTATGTAGCATACCATAATTGCATAACCTCCTGCATATGCCACACATGAATCAGTAGCACCACTTCCTCCACTTGAACCTTTTCACATCCTTCAATCTTACACCTCACCCAGCTGAAGCACACTTGAATGGCACCCTCCTACATTCATTCACACCACACTGTCCAACACTCACTGCTACTTTTAAATCCCCACACCTTATTTTGAACTCTTCACTACTATGAAACTCACTACCTACCACTAGTTGAAAACCATCAACAGTGGCCCTTCACCTCACAGCTCGTCCACACCTGCACATCCAATTACACAACGTTCTGCCTATGTTAGTATTAATAGCGTGTCTTCTTGGTGCCGGGTGTAGGGTCTGCGTGTAGAAGAATGATCAGATTGAACTGGGAGCCTAGAATTGCTCCAGAAAAACATATTTTGCAGGAAAAACTTTCCAGCTGTCCAGGTCCAGCAGCAAGGTGAAGAGCAGGATGATACAAACAGGAACTGAAGCAGGTGGAGAATCGAGGAAGTCTAGTTATCGAGCAGTCAAGCAAATACAATTGCAATGGAGCTGAACTCAAAATGGCCCCTCCTTTACAGTAAAAAACAGGATGGGATGTATTCGGATGGTTTTGGCCATCTTGGATTGGGAAAAGAAGCACCCATCACTGCGCCTGGGATGTGATATGTTTAGGTCACGTAACTTATGTTACGCTGGCAGTCATTGCACCTCCTGCAGCTTTATCATTAAGGGGGTGGGACACATACGGGGGCCCTGGAGTTGTGCTTCTACCCTATGTCCTTTCCAAAGGTGTGCAGGGAAAAATGCTGAGCTGACCGTTAGCGGACCAGGCCTTCTTTTCTACCGCTAGATGAGTTACACGGTGAAATCCCACCTGGTGCAGGCCTCTTATCCTCTGGGAGGGAGGAGAGAGAGGATACAGCAAGGCGTGCAGGGCTGCCCCAGCCAGTTCGTTGCATGAAGGTGAGGCCTCTCCAGGCCACGGGAGGTTGGGTGCTTTCACCAATTGTTTAGTCTGTTTGCTGCGATTTCGTGACAGTGCGGCACTTCCGCAAAACGGGCGGGGCCGCGTCGGCCGTGCGCATCTCTACGAAGGTAGTGCTCGCGACGTCCAACGGCAGCACTTAAGAGGTTAAAAATTTCAAAAAGTTTCTTTGGGAGATTTGAAGCTCGGTTAAGTTGGGATCTGAAGTAGTCAGTCTTAGAGCTCTTGATGTTTTAGTTCTCGTCTACGCAGCGCCCAAGCGGTGCTTAGGAGGACCTCTTGGAATCGCTCTGTACTTCCTTGGAAACTCATGCATGTTTTGCACTGTTTCCCATGAGTACTTGTGCATGCAGAACGTTTGGCTTGTGGGAGCGAGCAGCGGGGCCATCTGTTTGTAATGCCGCTGCTGGCTCCCGCAAGGCAAACGCTCTGCATGCACAAGTACTCTTTAACTTTCGCAGCCACGGGGCAGCGCTGGTGTTTAAGCACTGGTGTTTCAGCGCTTGTCTTGTTTTTAATGATTTATAGACACCCTTGTAGGACTTAAAAGATAAGTAGGAGTGTGGAGCTGGGGAGGCGTCAACGGTTCCATGGTTGTGGTGACAGAAAAACATAAAAAGAGGAACTGCTCTAGTGTAAGGATACTTGAATGCCTGGGTTTTGGAACTAACATCATGAAATGTGGAAGTGTGGCACACCGCAGCTGGCCGCTGCAGGTAACAGCAGGCACCGTGTTTGACGACACACAAGGCTTGTTTATGATTGGTGTGGGCGCCCGCGGACATGGCGGTGGGAGCGGAGTGATCTGTTGTCCCGGTACAAGTACCCTCAAAAAGCATTGGCCACGGCCACGAATAAAGAAATGCACAAGTGATAAAATAATTACCTGAGCAATTTTTTCTATTACAAGGATGTTTAATATTCCACTTTATGTTGTAAATGCAAAACTCGTGCCATGTTTGCCGCTCGACGGATAGGAGAATAAAAGACCCTTGAGATCTAAAAAAAGCAAAGTGGTAGTTAAGGTAGCTCAGTTGGTTATCACAACCACCATATTGGCACCCTGGCCACCATATGCTACTAGGTAGGAAGTTAACGGAACCTGCTCTAGCAACACTGGCAAAGTGTTACTTGTGACCTAATACACAAAGATAACGCGCAGAGTCAAAAGCCAGCAATTAGTATAACGTACATTTGATCTAACATCTTTCAAAGCCTAAAATATCTCCCTTTAGCACTTCCGTTTCTTTTACAGTTCTATGTAATATTTCAAATTACGTGGCGCACACACTCTGTCTCCTTCCCCGAGCGCGGTCATCTCTTTTACGTTTTTATACAAAATTTCAAATTACTTGGCGCACGCACACTGCTGTCTAAAATATCTTCCTTTTGCACTTTTATCTCTTTTACATTTTGTTACAATATTTTAAATTATATAGAGGGGCGTTAAGGCCAGGGCTGTCGCCTTTAGAACTAGGTAACCAGGTTAAAGTCTCAGCATCGGCTTATTACTTTGTCAATCTGGGCAAATAGTCTAATTTACCCTTGCGTAAAAAATTAGTGTGACCTTGTATAATGTAACTGGTGATCGTGTAAAGTGCACCAATACCTTCAGCTACAGTGCGCGCGATAAGTAAAAAGAAATGAAGAAAAAAACCACACAAAAAATAAGGACTCCCCGAGGAGTGTTCTAGCACTAGCTAAAACTAAAACATGTTCAGGGTGGCAAACCCTTAATCCGTAATGCATAATTCTTCAAATCATTTAACATAATCCAAGTCACACTTTATTTCTAAGTATAAAACAAGCATTGGCATAGCCAATAGGTCTTGCCTTTGGGACCTCATAAGTATTTAGTTATGCAACACAATATCCTCGGTGCAACAAAATTAACTGTTGCATGGGTAACCAGTTATACGGTCCCAAAGGCGAGACCTATTGGCTATGCCAATGCTTGTTTATTATTGGAACCTTCCTGCACAAAAACAATCCCTACAGGAATTTTCCTCTTTCAATGCATGCTGTAGAATGCAGCATGCATTGATAGAGGAAAAAACGAGGGGAAATTAAAACATTTCTCTCCGTTGCACCTCCTACGCCTCCCCATGGGAGGCGTAGCATTCACATGCATTTCCAGATTTACGATTCCTCGTAAATCTGGAAATATGTCTAGTTTCATGGGTATTGCGAACACCCATGGAACACCTCTTTCACGCAAAGTGCTGAGTGTAAAAGGGCCATATTTACAAGAACAGGAAAAGCCACACAGGGCGGCTTTTCCGGTACTTGTAAATATGGAGCAGTAAATGCTCCCCCGGTATGACACAAAAAGTGATGTACTGGTGGCGCAGGGGGCTTGTAAATCTGCGCCTGTGTGTGCACGGTAGGCAGAGAAGGAAAGGAACACTGTAGTAACCACGCATACAGTGGTTAGTAGGTAAGAAATATTTATTCACAAGTACAACTTCCTAAGTGTACAGCAACCTCCAGCTTCTCCAACTGACTGCCTTCTCCCAGACCCACTCTGGGATGTCATTCCATTACATCACTGAGTTCTAAAAGTGTCCTGTCTTCTGGTAAAGCACAGGACTTCCTGCCCAGTCACCATGGTTTGCAGGTTCATTGTGTTACAGAGCCCGAGGTGTCAATGTAAGATCAATTACAAGACTAATGTACAGGCGCACAACGCCCATAAGGCTCAATGACCCCCCCCCTGACTTCCCTGTGTTTGTCAGCCTGGCCTAAGACAGCTTCCCGGGCACACGCACAGTTTTTGAGTACTACTACACAGGTCTTTAAAAGACCATTTACTGGGATGATTAAGCCTTCAAATACATCAAGTGCTGTTAATCTTTCAGCAGACGATATGCCTTCAAGACAGATGACACTTACTTTAACTCACCATTAAGAACCCCAGATAGTAGCAAAGTGCATTAAAACAAGCAGCAACGGGGGATCTGGGACAGGCAAGCAGGGACCCGGAAGGGGTGGTGGGGGCTGGCATGCAGTATTGTGGGATGGGGGTTGCAGACAGGTGAAGGTGCCGCGCTGGAGCAGGAACATACCGCACGCAACGAAGCTTGGAGCAACTGAAAGGGGGAGAAGTAAAAAAAAAAGTGCCTAAATAACAACCCATAAAGACAAAAGCATACATATACAGGAAAGTTAGGCGCTTCTCCGTGGGAGGATACAAATGATAAGAAGGGAAAAAGAAGGATAAACTAGCAAGGAAGCATTCATGAAGAACAATCCAAGTTACCAATAAAAAGCCAATGGGCAAGCCCATACAGTGAATATGTCTCGAAATACAACGCGCACGAGTTGCCTGGGCTCGACCTAAACAAGCATTTGCAATACTATCGGTCTCGCCTCTGGGAACTCAAGTATTTAGTGATGCAGGTTATTATCGCACATTAGTGCAATGTACATCTCCGTGGCTATAAATGTATCACTGTCAGATAATCAGATGCAGACCCCTCTAAAATTCTATACCATGCAGTAGTTTAGTGGCAAAAATAAAGTACATCTGTACACCCATGGGGAGAATCAATTCAGTGCAGAGGAGCTGTTGCCTTCCTTAGGAGCCAGCTTTAAAGGGGCACTTTTTGAATGTCAGAAAGTAACGAACACTGAAGCGGACATCATCAAACAAGCAGCATTCTGCATGCCGGTTGATGATCGCTAGAGAAGCAGGGCTGTACTAACTAAGAAGTTTACCTTGAATTCAATGGAAGGCTACCAGCCGACGACCCTGCCTCCCTGTGGCGAAATCCAACAACCCAAAATTGACTACTGCGACAGATTGTGTGCAGGCCGCCATGCCAGTGTTCCCCAGTAGTGCTTTGCATGCTTTTAGTGAAAGCTTGCAGAAAGCCTTTCCTCTCACAAAGAAAGCAGGAGCAAAGCCTGGACAACGTTCTGCAGCCACCAAGAACACATCAGAAACCTATCTTGTTAGCTCTGATTACAATAGTTTCTGTAATGTTTCGATGCACAGCTCTCCTGCCCCAACCCTCCCAAATTGAAGCACACTTTGGATTTAGAGAAGCTGACAACCAACAAGCAGCCAGCTCTGACAGCAGCTGCGCCATGATGGCAATTTAACAAAGCAGTTTGGCTAGTTAATACGTAGGGAAAGGCTGTAAATGTATCACTGTGAAAGCGCTTCGTCATCATCACAAATGTCACGCTGTCAAATTTTCTCTGACACTATCTCTGCCCCCTGAGCACATAGAAAGATAGGAGGTATTGTTTGAAAGGGGAGAATCTCCCCTTTCCAATGGTACCCATCCCTAGTGGATCCCTGCTTGGGGATCACCGCAGGGGGGGGCACAGGTGAGGCATCCCCTTGGGCAAGGGCCTTTGCTCCCCCAAAATTAATTGGGGAAAATCAGTCCTTCTGGGGGGACCACTACAAGCCAGGGATTTATTTTCAATTCAATTTAGGGGTTGGGGCTGCCAAAGATGGGCATGCCAAAGCCCCACCCCTCCCCAGGTGAATTCCAGTCTTTCAGCCCCCTGGGGGGCAGATAGACTAGTCACCCAAAATGAGCATGCCAATGCCAATGCCCCTACCCCCACACATTTTGGCTGTTTCAGTGATATTTTTTCTCTCATCTGCATCCAAGTGAGGGCAGAAAACCTCTTGAAACCATGGAGAGTTTTTGTGTATGTAAACTGGAGTTTGGCTGACGGTCAGTGTGTACTGACCTTTGGCTGGCATTTTGGTATCGGAGCGCTTCACAACAGTTTGAGCACTATTCATACAATAAGCAGTATTCAACATATAAGTTCGGCAGTCCAAGTGTGCTGAGCAGCATTGAGGTATTTATTCAAGTAGTTTTATATAGTAGTAGCCTGACCCGAGGGTATCGGGGCACTTCACAACAGTTTTTGAGCAAGATTCATACAATAAGCAGTATAGTACGGGAGTCCTGAGATAGCACAATATAAAACACAATAAATAAATACTGGAGGAGTACATGGACCTGCACTTGGGCTAGGGGTGTGGGTGGATTTGCGCTTGATGATGGTGTGCGTAGATTGGCGCTTGCCTTGTGGTGTGAGTGGAGTGGTGCTTGGCTGACGGTGTACGTGGACTGGGGCTTGGCTGGCTGTGTGCATGGATGGGCACCTGTGTTTTTGGTTCCAGGTTTGCAAACATCTAAGGGAACCTAAAGAAAAAAGACAGACATTTCTGAAAACTAGACACCTGTGGGAGTCCAGAAAGGTGTGGCTTGCGTTGATCGCCCAAAATGTTCCTTCCATCTATTTGCTGCAAACATCAAATTTAACTAAAAATTCATATTCCTTATTGTGGGATCACTGCACAGCACAAACTTCCTATCACCCAGCGTTCCCCTCCATCTCCCGAGTAACATGAAGCCTCACTTATTTATAGTTTTATATAGCACTAGCCTGACTGAGGGTATCGGAGCGCTTCACAACAGTTTTTGAGCAAGATTCATACAATAAGCAGTATTTAACATATATGTTCGGCAGTCCAAGTGTGCTGAGCAGCATTGAGGTATTTATTTTGTTTCAAATCTTTTTTTATTTCACCCCCGTACAAGGAGTACGCTGAAGAGTGACTGGTACACAGCGTTAAGCCTACAACCCCTTCTGGGCCGGCCGCGTCAGGATAAATATGCAATAAACAACATTGACAGGCCATAATTATGGCAATATTATACACAGCGTTCCACCTACAACCCCGCAAAGCCGGCCGCGTCATAAATTCCCCAGTGTATACCTGGCAGTCACTGCCTAGGATAGCCCGGTCTCTAGGACCAGTTGTAACCAGGAACCAGAACGATTAAAAATATGAGACCCAAGAGGTCTGAACTTCAAAAGAAGAGCGGAAAAAGTATAGCAGATCATAGAAGACAGTAGGAATAAGTACAGAAAGAAGACTAGGAGAAAGAAGGGCCCCAGGGCACGTCAGAGATGGCAGGGGGGGGGGGAGGAGCATGCATCAGGCAGCTGCACCGTCCACACCACCCACAGCACTCTAGGCCTCATGCACTGGGGTGTCTTATGATAGCAGCCTGTCCGGCTCAGGGGGGGCCACAGCGTCCTCCACTAATCGTAGGGCCCGGAGCTTAGGGAGCATGTGTCGCGCCTGCTCTATTGCACATAGATATTTCACCAGGGGTTGCCACACCGCCTTAAAGCGTGTGTCGCAAGCCTGCAGTCTAGCTGTGAGGAGTTCCATTGAGATGACGTGCCAGAGTCGCACAAACCACGCAGCAATGGGCGGCGCCTCCGTTTTCTTCCAGTATAGAGCAATGAGCTGCCGAGCTGCCCCCAGCATCTGAAGCGCCAATGCCCAATCGGTCCGGGTCAGTGCCCTCAGGCCTACAGGTTTGATACCCAGCAGTATCGTGCTAGTGGCTTCAGGCAAAGGAAACCCCAAGACCCCCCTGATGTGGCTCAAGACCTCCTTCCAGAAGAGGTTTAGCGAAGAGCAGGTCCACCATATATGCAAAAAATCACCAGTTGCCGATCGACACCTCCAGCACTCAGGGGAAGAGGCGGGTACATATTATGCAGGCGCTGTGGCGTATAGTACCACTGGGTCATCATGTTATATGCATTGTCCTGTTGAGGTATGCTATGATATACTTTGGGGATGTCGCTCCACAGACGGAGCCACTGTGCCGGGGCGATGTCTGTGCCAGCGTTGCTGGTTCGGATGGGATGGCGGCGTGTGAGGATGCTGCAAAATCTGATAGATTTTGGAGATCAGGCCCCTCGATTCAGTGAAGGAGCGAGCTAACCGCTCAAACGGGGTGAAAGCACGCGTAGCCGCCTGATAGGTTTCATCTGCCATTACCCAGTGCCTCAATTGTGCATATTGCGTCCTAGCCTCAGGTGGCAGTTGGAATTCCTCTCTGCAGTGGGCGAAGGTCTTAAGAGAGCCCCCATCAAACAAATCCGTGAGGAGTCTACATTTCCCTTTAGGCCACTTATGGAAAGCTCTGGTGCGATGCGCCGGGGGAAAGCTCGGGTTCCCCTCAAGTGGGGTATGTGGCGAGGGAAAGGTCGTGAGGCCCCTGCGTACCGCTATCCTGTCCCAGATCTCCAGTACCGTTTTCGTGGGCACCGCCAAGTATGCACTTGGGGACCGCCCCGCCTTGGGTTGCCATGCCATGTCCCAAATGGTGCGCCCAGTCACGGCACGATCCATATGTAGCCACCCCTTCTCGCTCTCAGTCGTGCCCCATTCTATTATGAAACGGAGGTGTGCTGCCCAATAGTACTCCACCAAGTTAGGGCAGGCCAGCCCCTCTCGGTCTCGCGGGGCCATGAGAAGCGCTTGGGAGAAGCGAGGCCTCCTTCCCCCCCAAATGAAATTGGTTAAGTCTCTCTGTAAACTTCTAATGTTATGTAGCGGTCTGGGAGTTGGGAGTCACTGGAATAAATATAAGATTTTAGGTAGAATGGACATCTTAATCGCATAAAGTCTGCCCAGCCATGACGGCACGAGCAGCTTCCACCGCCGTAAGTCTTTCAGGACCTAGCGTTGGCACTCCCACCAGTTGGCTTGCGTCCAACCGTCCAGCGAGGGGGTCAACTGTAAGCCGAGATAGCGGATATGCTGTGCCGTCCAGCGGTAGGGGGCTATCTGCTCCAGATGGGGGATTTCTGCCTGCGGGATGGTAAGGTTGAGTGCCCACGACTTGCTGTGGTTGATTTTCAGGCCCGAAACACTTTCATAAAGGCATAGCGCTTAGTGCACTGAAGGTAAGGACTCTCGGGTCTTAGTAAGTGTAATGATGAGGTCATCCGCGAAGAGCGCTACCTTGTTGTTTTGACCGCCTAGGGGGATGCCATGGATGTCGGGCGCCCGACGAATCATATCCGCCAGTGGCTCTATTGCCAAAGCAAATAACAGGGGCAAAAGTGGGCAACCCTGTCTGGTTCCCCTCCCGATGTGGAACGGTTCCGTGAGCTGTCCATTCACCCGGATCCTGGCCCGTGGTGCCAGGTATGGTGCCATGATCCTAGTGACCATCTTCCGACCCAGCCCTATTCTGTACAGTACCGCCCTAAGGAAGGACCAGTCCACCCGGTCGAACGCCTTTTCCGCGTCTAACGAAAGAAGACAGGCTGGGATCTGCCAGTGATAGGCCTTCCCCACGATTTGCGCCACCCTGCGTACGTTGTCGGCCCCCTGTCGGTTGCGGATGAAACCCACCTGATCAGGGTCTATCAGGCCCTGCATATGGGGGTCCAACCGCCTTGCCAACTTGGTGTATATTTTAAGGTCAGTGTTTAGCAGGGCAATTAGGCGGTACGACGCACACATTGTGGGGTCCTTTCCAGGGTTCGGGATCAAGGCAATTTCCGCCAGCCCCATATCTGGGGACGGCCCCTCCTCATCAGTTAAAGAGTTATATAACCGAAGAAGGTAGGGACCGAGCTATGCCTGGAACATGCGGTAGAAGGATAGAGGAAGCCCATTAGGTCCCGGAGTCTTCCCTAGGGGAAGCTCTCGAATGGCTGATGTTATCTCCTCCTGCGTGATTGAGTCTTCCATGAGCTTCGCATAGTGGGGGTATAGTGTCGCACCCTCATACCTCCCCAGAACTTCGTCCACCAACTCTGGCGGCGGTTTCTCCTCCATGTACAGCGCTGTGTAGAAGTCCCTGAACGCCTGGCATTTGTCCTTCGCCGCCGCAACCTTGGTCCCGTTCGGCAGCTGAACGTTCGCTATATGCGCTTTAGCGGCTCGGGCTCTGAGTCTCCTCGCCAATAGCCTCCCCACCTTGTCCCCTCCTTCGAAGTACCTCTGTTTTAATGCCAGGAGCAAGTTCTCCGCCCGATTTGTGCGCAAAACCCTCAGCTGGCCTCTAAGATTAGCTAACCACCGTCTCGACCGCAGAGTGGAACCGCCCTGGTCCTGGAGTTCTGCCTTTTTGATGTCTCCCGTCAGTTCGTCCTCCAACGCTCTGGCCTCTCGCGACCTCGCGATCGAGAGGGATGTGATGTGCCCCGTTATCGTAGCCTTAAAGGCGTCCCAGACCACTGGAAAGGGCGTCTCAGGCAGATCGTTACACTCGAAGTAGGAGACAATGGCCCTCCTAATGTCCTCCACATCCGCCGCGTCCCGAAGGATATGCGCGGTAGACACCACCTTCGCTCTCGAGTAGGGCAGGCGGCCGGGTCCTGCAGGAGTAACTCAACGTGGGCGTGGCCGGAAAGCGAGATATCGGACATTGTGACCCCTAGGATGTCGCGGGAGAGATCGTGTGATATAAACAAGTAATCGATGCGAGAGTAGGAGCGATGCGCATGGGAGTAAAACGAGTACTCCCTCTTGTCCGGGGAAAAGTAACGCCATACATCAAACAGCCCTAAATCCGCGATCTGCTTGCGCAGCGCCGGAGACATTGCCCCCGCACTACTGAAGGAGCCCTCACTCCGATCCATCTCAGGGCTCCAGACCAGGTTAAGATCCCCTCCCAGAATGAGCGAGGGCCCGCCCCGCGGCACCTGGTCCCGCAAGAGGTCTCGAAGGTAGCGATCCTGCGCCTGGTTAGGGGCATAGATATTGCACAGCGTGAAGCGGCGGCGTCCCACTTCCACCCCCACTCTGAGGAAGCGCCCATCACCACCTTGAAAGGGTCTATCGCCTCCCCGCCTGATACCAGCCCTGCACAACACTGCCACTCCTGCTGTTTTCGTGTCTGCTGCAGCCCAGAACTGAAGAGGGTACCTAGGGTGTGCCATGCGCGCGGTGTCAGCTTCTAAAAGGTGTGTCTCCTGCAGGAATATGATGTCCGGGTCGTGACGAGTGAGATAGTGCCATACCTGTTTGTGCTTGTTAGGCGAGTTAAGGCCTTTAACGTTGAGTGTCAGTACCTTTAAAGGGTTTGGGGTATTTACGGCCATGCTAGAGTGTGCCATAAGCCATCCACGCCCCCACAGCGGTCATCCCGCCCACTCCACACACACTATAGGCTTGCATCCTCACACCCCAACACGACCCAATGCCCAGCGTCCCCTCCCCGCACCTCCCTGGGAAAAGAGAGAAAGAGGAAAGAAGAAAAGCAAGAGGCAAGAGAAAGGGAAAGAGAGCAGAAAGAGAATGGGTGGCCAAACGGGCCACCGAGTTTTGCAGAACCATCGCGGCCAACAGGGCCGAAGTACACTGTCCCCGTTACAGGGCATCCTACACCCGCAGGTTTGGATGCACTCCGGGATGTCACTCCCTTAGGGGCAGACCAACGGGGGCTGTGGTGGTCTGAAAGAACAAACAACCGAGGAGCTCCCGCCCCTCCCCAACCCGCACATCGGGAGTCGGGACCGTGAATGAGGGGCCGCACTGCGTCGGCACCCACTAGGTCGTGCAGGATTAGTTGTGAAACCCCCCTGCTAGGAGGAGAGAAGTAAACGTCTCTCAATTCATGGCGTTGGGGAGCGCTCGCCCAGCTCTTCTTTATCCCCCTCGAGGGACCGGATGTGGGCTATGATGTCCTGTTTGGCTAGGGAAGGCGAGCGCTCAACATTGGGAGAGGCGCGGTGATGTCGCGGTACCGTGGTCCAAGATGGCTCAGCCGGCGTCCTTTTCTGTCTGCGGGGCTGCGATGGACTCGCCGGCGGTGTCATCGTTGGCAGGCGGATGAGTTGTGCCACCTCCGTGAAGGATCGCACGATTCTGCGCTTGGATTCCCACTGGAATATGAGTGCAAACGGGTGGCCCCACTGGTAGGCGATGCCCATACTGCGCAGTTTTTTGGTCACCGGGCGAAACGCACGTCTCCTCTTCAAAGTGTTGGCCGCCAAATCTTGAAAAATCTGGATCTTGTGCCCCCTGTATCGCAGGTCCGGCTTGTCTCGCGCAATTTTCCAGATAGCCTCCCTTTCGGTGAAAAAATGGACCCTGGTCAGAATGTCCGGTAGGAGCCGCGGCCTACCCGCGGGCCCAGCCACACGATGCGCCCGATTCAAGGCCGGAGGAGATGCATTCTCGTCCCCCCCAGATCTCGTGAAGGAGCTGCGCCACGTAGCCCATGATTTCCTCCCCTTATTCTCCAAGCGGAATCCCCCGGATAGGAAGGTTGTTGCGACGGCTCCTATTCTCCAAGTCCTCCTGCTTGACTTGAAGCTCGATGTTCTGTTCTTCAAGGGCCGCCAAGCGCTGCCATAGGTCTTCCTGGTCTTCCGAGCGCGCGTCCATCGTCCTTTCCAGCCCGTCCACTCGGTCCCCAAGGTCCGTCACCTCCTTCCGCAGTTCCTTCATGCACGTGTGCACCTCGGACCGCAGGGACCCATCTCCATTTTCAACTACGACATAAAGGAGGTCATAAACGCCTGGGTGACCAGTGGGGAATCCCCTACAGTCTGAGACGAGCCCGCACCAGCAGCAGGTGCCCCCACTTTCCCCCACATGGCTACCACAGTGCTGTCCTTGGGGGCCACAGATGGGTCAGTTTTATTTCCCTTGTTGGAGCGCGTCATCATCAGAGTTGCATCCCCCAGTCAAAGGGCACGGCCGGACCCCTCAATATATTGGGTAACAAGCAAGTCCAAGATCGAGCCAAGCAAGGACACAGACACACTCCCAGACAGGAATCCGCCCCAGCCATGGGGTATAGGCCAACGTATAGAGAGATCAACACAGTAGATGCGGGGACAAATGAGAGGCCCAGCCGGTCACTCCACAGCCCAGAACCTCAACAAAGAGACCTCCTTCGTGGGCACCCAGGCAGCAGGGATTACGCTCCGAAGCCCCGGCTCCAGGCCCTGTCGCTATTCCCCTAGATCACCACGCCAAACACCACAAATATTCGGTTCGCCTTATCTATCTGCCAGCCCCCACATCAAGTCCTTATTCCCCGCCAAGCACCACACTGTCCAGCGTGCAGGGAGGCCAAGTGGAGGGTAGATAGCTGACTATGTCCCTTCCCAAAGGACCGTTGCGCAGAGCACCAGGCCTCTCAAGGGCAACCCCACAGTCACGCAAACAATGGCAGGCTGAGTCGTTCAGCGCTGTCCTTCACACTGAGCCAGGTCCACTCACCTCAATGGCTGGAGCTGCCTCAATACTGCGTGCACCTGCAGTCTCTCTCCAATGGGCCTGGTCGCAGCAAGTGCCCGCCGCCTCAGGTCGCAGGACAGGGCAGGCCCAGGCCGCGTCGTCATTCACGTTGTCCGGTTATAGCCCCACCGGTCACTGATGGCCGCCAATAGGTCAGGGCCAGGCCAGGCCAGCCCCCCTCCGTCCAACAAGGGCACCGGCAGGCCGCCCCAGCAACTCCTCCAGGGTTCACCTCCTCCACTGCAGACCGCTGAGCCGGATGGAAAGGGAAATCGCCTGCCAGGCCCTCACCAGCCGCCGGTCACCCACAACTCGCCGTATTGCCTCCAGAGGGGAACACCAGCCAGTCCGTTCAGGCAGCCCAGCGGCAGGCCCCGCCAACACCGGGGTCTCCGCCGCGTCCAGCAGCCTCTGATGCACCACACTCGCGTGGAGCGATTCCGCTCCTCCGGGGCCGCTCAAGATTCAGGCAGGGGAAAATGGCGCCTCCCAACAGCCCCGGCCGGTCGTCCCCCGGGCAGCAGAAGAGGGGCAGGGCCTCGCACCCCCCACCACAGAGCCTCAGCAGTGGACAAGCATCCCCGTAAAACAGACCAATAAGTGATCAAACAAGTCAAGCTAAGCGAGTATGCACAAGGAACAATGAAGGCCTGCAACAAAGCACAGATTGTATAGCCGCCCATGAGATATCAACCAACTCAACACATAACAGTAATGTTATAGGGCTACTTTGCAGGTATAACATTACTGTTATGTGTTGAGTTGGTTGATCACTTATTGGTCTGTTTTACGGGGATGCTCAACCCTGATGGCCGTTCTATTGTTATTGCATGTGGACATAATGTCGTGATTCTGTAGCCAGTACTTCTAGTGCCTATGATAACTACGATTATTCTCACTTCCAAGTGTTCTATCCTTGGATTATAACAGTGCCCCCTGATACGTTCATCTCTGACATCACGAATTCCACACATGATTTATGGTAGGGATTATTTTTCCGTCTTGGTCCTTAATGACTCTTGTTCCATCCTTTGGGGTCCCCCCCCCCTTTTCTTGTTTTAATATTTTCTAGTAACGTTTCTCCCTAGCACATGCACTTTGACCAGTAGGTTATTATGCACTTTATTGTTGGTCAAATCTTGTCATAAATTCTTGTCTGTTCACAGGTAGTGTCTTTTGTGATTTGTTAAAGTTCTCATGTATATGTGTAATGTTCCAGTGTTTTTTATATATGTGTCATTTTAACATTGTCCATGTTTTTGTAACTTTGTGTAAACATGTTTATATATAAGTCTTCTAAATGTTTGTATTTAATACTTCCAGCCTTGATAAAGTCTCAGCAAGAGACGAAACACGTGTTGGCGAACAATATGCTGGAAAAATCCTTATGAAATTTTGAATAAAGAAACCTTGAAGAATACAGACTTGGATCTCAAATTATATTGGCGTCACAACTGTCGATCCCGTACTATATATAAAGAAACTGCTCCTTTGAACTGCATCTGTGTTTGCTTGTCTGAACACTCCTGTGTATAAAAGCTTGAGTGCTGAGGGCTATATACTAGAGCTCGTTGTTGATTTTTACCAATTTGGAGTGCTGTAATTAGAATTTCCCCATATACACTGACTCGGGCTTACATTTCGGTGTTTGCCTATAGCACCTTTGAATAGTAGGTGCATAGATTTTCTTTAGCACCCAAGATACCATTACTGTTTCTATTGCGTTGTTCTAACTCTTCGTGTACTATTTCATGATATATATTTGTGGCTTATAGAATAGTGCGGACATTTCCCTCGGGAACACCACTATCCTCTCATTTTTTATTCTCCCTTGTAAGTACCTGCTCGACGGCTGTCTCTACTCCCAGCACCATCCAGTGCCGGGAGCAGTTATTGGCCACAAAGCTAAACCCCTCCTTAAACATGGGAACATCCATAAAGATGGCCGGTTTGATCTTCATTTGCAGGCCCACAGGGATAATGTTTTCTTGGAGGTACCTTGTTAGCAAATGCCCATGGAGGCGAGTCCGGATTAGCTTTTTCTCTAGTCTTTTAAGACGAGAGATTTTATCATTTAGTGTAAAGTCTATATTCGGGGCTGTAGTAGAGACAAAATTGTTTGATGGATTCTGTATCAATTGATTTATATAATCCTCTGTATATGAGAGTAATTCGTTCTCCACCATGGTACTGCTTGCTCTAGTCAAGCTTCTGAAAAAACCTAGCAGGTGTGCACCTGCTCAGGAAACGTTAGACAAGGGGGGGTTTTACCCAATAAAGTCACTGGGACCTGGGTGCTATATGATATATAGAGACAGGGGTCCCAGTGAGAGGTATCAAAAGTACACAATAAATATTTCAAAAAATAAATATAACAAAAGAAAAACATACAATTCAATTAACACACTGTTATTTAATCACAATGTGTTATTCAAGCTGCATATATCATTCTGGCAACACAATTGTTAAAGTGCCCCGGGTAAAGGAGGGTAGGATGGGGTGTTTGTGTGAGAAAAGAGGGATGTGCAGAATTGGTCATAGTGCAAGCAATAACATCAGAACATAAAAGCACATGGAAAAACATCAAACTGGCTTAAGAACACTGAGCCAGTGTATATAGGTGGAGCAGCTAATGCTCTACAATTTCACATAATACCATGCTACTGCCGCTAATGTTAGTAATCGCAGTATTGGTTGCGCCGGGTGGTGTGTAGTTGTAGCCGTCGACGTTTCGACCCCAAAGCATAAAGGTAGGTATACGTTAAACCTTAAGACGGGGTCTTCATCAGGACAAGGGGGACCCAGAGGGGCTTGTAATTCTGTGAAGATGAGGTGAAAAAAGTCGTAATATTATGAAAAATAGAAAATATATTAAAAGCGCGCTAAGGGCGCCAAAGGACATGTAAAAACACTGGTTAATTATTCACCATGGGAAGTTAGGCCGTCCGGCTCTCAACGAAGACGGGAGAACGTGGAACAACCTGTAAGACAGGGTGGGAGAGTACTTCACAAACATTCAATTGCGATACTCGAGATCCGAACAAGCTGGATCATGGACGATAACTCACTTGTTAATTGAGTTATCAAACTTCTAGAGGTCAAGTTCAGTCAGATGCCGTCATGGTCATCTCACTGCTACAGAGGATAAAACAACAAACATAGTGGCGTATGACTCGCACCTTCAAATTGCAAAAGTCAATTATAAACATAAACAACTCCGAAGAGGGTGCGCATTCTCTCACTTGTGAACGGAGCTCAAAAGAGGTCAATCGATCCCTGTTAATCAAGTCAGTCATACTCCATCATTAGCGTCTCAGTGCTACAGGCAAGAATATAAACGAAGGCTGTAAAGTAACTCCAGCTATTACACTGGCGTACACATAACCGAGCATCTAGGTACATGAAACATAACCGTGAAAAAATGTCAACTCACATGCACGGGCCGGTTAGTTGCAGCCGTGCTTCAGAACGAACAGGCCGCAGCCGCGGTCTTCGTACACTAAAAAATCAGGTAAAAAAAAGGGGCGATTAGGGAACCTATCTACTGCCACATGGTATTCCCCGTACCTAACCGTGTGCAGAGCTCTGAGTTCTTACCTCCAAAAAGGTGAGGGAATCTCCACAACCTCACGCTACTCCGTCCGGTCTAGCAATGTACCTGGCAGCCGCGTTCAGCGGTGTAAGGCTGCCGCGTGCACGTGTGCCATGACGTCACGTCTTGAAAGTATCGAAAAAAGACTAATCAGTTTCAAAAATATTAAACAATATTTTTTAAATTAGTCCTTATCAATGTATCTACAGGGCGGTGTAATAGCACTAGGGTCATGAGTACCCATTCAGTGAAATCACGACTTGAAAAGTTCATGTACCATACCGCAGATTATGTTAACATCGCGCACCTCATGCACAGAAGGGTGTAGGCGAAACCACAGTTAAATATGACCATAGTAGCCCGCAAATGTATTAATTACATATTATTTTGAAATATTCTTAAATCGTGCCGCAAAACATTAAATAGACATTTCTCAGTAAACATTTGTGGGAAATAAATGGGCATGTAGTTAGATTTCACGATTTTATCGTTGAACACATAAAGCTCGCCGCGCACCTCTCACACAGGAGGGTGAAGGCGACATTTGTCAAAAATGCATCAATAGTAATACTGTCAGTGCAACACATTTAATTCAATCCCGGCGTGCCTATACAAGAAAGAGACCAGTAAGTACAGCCTAAGTGTGTGATTTAACGACCCAGTCTCGCCAATTGTGCGTGACTACTGTCAGCCTCATTGAGGCCATTGTTGATTGAGTCCAGAGTGGCCATCCATTTAGACTCACGAATGTTCAAGATCAATGAAATGTCCCCTCCCCTTGGTCCTAGCGTAACCTTTTCCAGGACTAACCATTTCAGAACATCGGGGGTATGTCCATGTCTTTTGCGGTGGTCTACCAATGGGGCCCCAGGTACATCACATCGGATTCTGCTCCCATGTTGTAAAATTCTTGCTTTTACTTTTTGCTGTGTCTGTCCCACATATAGCTGGTCACAAGGGCATTTAATCACATAAATTACATTCGTAGTATTGCAATTAGTATGCGATTTCAATGTGAAAGTTCTCTCTTATATCTCACCTATATTAAGGATAGAGCATGGGCTAGAATATCCACAAAGGATTGGGCCAGAATACTGAACTCATCTATCCCGACCCCCTCGGAAGACCCGACCACTGCGGACAGTAAATTCAGAGCATGGATTACCACTTCTCTAGACTCCATCCTCCCAATAAAAACCCGCGAGAATAAGAACGATAAACTAGGATCTGCCCCGTGGTACACTCCGGAACTCCGGACCCTCCGTAAACACTGTAAAAAAGCAGAACGGATATGGAGGAAAGACTGGCAGCACGCAAGCAAAGTTGCGTATCAGCAATCGGTGAGAACATACAAAGTTTCTCTGAAACTCGCCAAAGCCTCTCATTATGACACCAGGATTAAAAATGCTACTAACTCGGCTAGGGAATCCTATCTCATCGTTAAAGAGTTACTGAAAAAACCTGTTCCACCCTCGTCTAACACACCCCCGGTGGACAGAAGTAATGAGCTGGCCAACTACTTCAATGCTAAAATCGACCGCATCCTAACATCTTTGCCCCCTCTTAGCCTACCGAACAACATGAACACTGAGGATTCCACTAATTACTCAGAAAACAGTCTGTCTCCCCAGCTCACCTCCTTTAAAGCAGTAACAAGAGACGAGGTAGAATCCACTTTGATCAAAATGAAAAGCGGATCCCCTTTAGATCCCGCTCCGATCAGATTTCTCAAAACTGTAGCCCCAGTCGTAGTGCCCACAATTACGGAGCTCATAAACATATCACTTTCCCAAGGCTCGGTCCCCCCCAGCTGGAAAAGTGCAATCATTAAAGCACTTCTAAAGAAACCCCAACTTGACCCCACAGACATGGCGAACTACCGACCCATTTCACTCCTCCCCTGTATCAGCAAGGTGGCCGAGAAATTGGTCAATGGCCAACTGTCACGGTACTTAGAAGCCAATAACATCCTACGGCAGTCCCAGACGGCTTTCCGCCCAGGTCATGGCACGGACTCCGCTCTCCTCGCCGTCATCGAGGAGGCGAGATGCATCCTGGATTCAGGAGGATCAGTGGCAGTGATCCTCCTGGATTTAAGCGCAGCCTTCGACACAGTTAACCATCGTGTCCTTCTTCATCGGCTAGCTGCGGCAGGGATTGCAAGTTCGGCGCTCAATTGGATAGAGTCTTTCCTCTCAGGGCGCTCGTTCCAGGTGTGGGATGGCAACTTCCACTCTGCCACCCTCCCCCTCACGAGCGGGGTCCCCCAGGGGTCCTCATTAAGCCCAACTTTATTCAATGCTTACATGGCTCCCCTTGAAGATGTGGTCACCTCCTTCGGGATTAAAATAGTAAGCTACGCAGACGACACCCAACTAGTCGTCTCACTTTCCCAACTGGACAAACACCCTGACAATCTACAAAACTGCCTTAAAAATATTCACACCTGGATGTGTGAATCAGCACTAAAATTAAACGGGTCAAAGACCGAGGTCATGTTGCTGGGCAAGCAGTGGTCCACCATCCCTCCTTCGGTTTGGCCAGCCGTCTTCGGGGAAATCCCCACCCCGAAACAGGAAATTAAAACCCTAGGAGTATGGCTAGAGCCCGAGCTGTCGATGAAGTCTCAAGCTACCAAGACAGCGGGGACCTGCTTTGGTCTAATGCGCTCCATCCGGAAGATCCTCCCACTACTCCCGCCCCTATCCAGGAAACTCCTAGCCCAGGGACTGGTGCTCGCACGGCTGGACTATTGCAACATGATATACCTCGGAGCTCCAGAAGCTACCCTGTCCAAACTCCAGCGAACGCAGAATGCAGCCGCCCGGCTACTTTGGAATCTCCCCTCCAGAGTATCAGCCAGGCCAGCAATCCAGGCTCTTCACTGGCTTCCAATCCGCCAAAGGGTCGATTTCAAGACCCTCTGCACTGCGCACAAGCTGCTTAATGGTTCCGGCCCAAATATCCTAAGAGACCTGGTTACTCCTTACAAAGTCCCCAGGTCGCTCCGGTCGGAGAAGGAGAACCTGGCCATTGTCCCTAGATATAGGAAGACACGTACGGGAGGCCGCCGCTTCTCGATCAATGCATCCATGAGATGGAACGCTCTTCCCCGTACCCTTCGACTGGAATCTAATCACTTGATGTTCAGGAAGAAATTGAAAACGATGTTGTTCCCTAAATAAAAAAATAAAAAAAATAAAAAATCCCCCCCTCTGCCCTCAGGTTCGCCTTCAAGATTACAGCGCGGGGATGCCCTCGGGTCACCAGGCGCTTTACAAATCGCTAAAATAAAAAATAAATAAATAAAATTGATGGGTAAAATCCTTGGACTGGACAGTGGTTGCGCATGCTGCGCACGATCCGCATCTATTGTGCCCCACGATGGGTGGGAGGTTCCACAGGGATAGAATGGTTGGTGGTTTTGTAGAATCCAAGAACGAGTGGACTACTAAGACTCTAATATTTTTAGCTCTCTAAAAGAATGTAGAGGCAAAGCATTCTGCTTGATGTCATCCGATACCAGGGCCCAGTGCTTATTAATGATTTTTTTAATAGCATTACTCCTGGTGGAGAAGGTGGTCACACAGATCATGCGCTCAAGGCCTTTGTTGTTCTTCTCTCCTGGTTTAAGTAGTGTTTCACGTGGATTATACCAGGCTCTCTTCCGAGCTCGCTTCACGAGTCTTCCTGGGTATCCTCGTTCAATGAGGCAATTGGAAAGGTCCTGTGATTCTGTCATATAGTCATCTTTCTTCGAGCAGTTCCTCCGAATCCGTAGGAACTGCCCTACCGGTAAGTTGTCTTTCAGACCCCTCGGATGGTGACTTCCATATTGCAAAAGGGAGTTTCGTTCCGCCGGTTTCCTGTACAGTGTGGTTTGCAACATATTATTCTCTATAAAAATTGTGATGTCTAGAAAAGCAATCCGTTCTTTACTTGATTGGAGTGTAAATTGAATATCGGTGCTTCTTTTGTTGAGCCATACATGGAAGCATGTCAAATTACCCTTTTCCCTCCTGGCATTCACTCCTCACCTCCCTGCCACTCACCCTTGACCCTCCTGGCACTAGCCCGGTTTCCCCCAAGAACAAAAAATAACAAGCATTGGCATAGCCATTAGGTCTCGCCTTTGGGACCTTATAAGTGTTTAGCCACGCAACCGTTGATGTTGTTGCGCCAAGGATATTGTGCTGCATAACTAAATACTTAGAAGGTCCCAAGGGCAAGACCTATTGGCTATGCCAATGCTTCTTTTTATTTAACAGTGTGCACTAGTGCTTTACTGGTAGTGATTTACTGTCGCTGCCCAACTTTAATTATATTAGTACCAAAGATTAGAACATTTGAGGGGCTTCAAAATGTCTGTTGAAGGTGTAGTTGTGTAATAGGATTATCTCGATTTTTTTTCAATAACTTTTATCATTTTTTTGTTTGTGCTAAAAGATTATCTCCCATTCCTGAATGGAGTTGGCCTAAGGGGAGAGGAGTTGGCCTAACGGCCAGGGCGCTCGACCTCGGACCTGGGGATCTGGGTTCGAGTCTCGGTAACGACGCCAAAAAAACTCCTGTGATTCTGGGCAAATCACTTAATCTCCCCGTGCCTAAAAATGAATGCGTGTCCTCATGTAACGTAACTGGTGCTATGTAAAGCGCTCTGATGCCTGATTCAGTTCGGATCTGTGAGATTCCCATTCCAGATACACAGCACATCATGTAGGTCCAAATTAGCGCTGTAAGGATTGAAATCACTGAAGATGAATCTGTTCTCGAAGTCATCCATAAAGATTATTGCCAAGTCTGGGGCAAAAGTAGCCCCCATCACCACTCCCTTTATTTGGAGGAAGAACTCCTCTTGAAACATGAAGAAATTCTTCATCATGGCAATTTTGAGCAGATCTAAGATGAAGTCGGTCGGTAACGGGACCGGTGCGGTCCTTTGATTGAGCGCCCTCCCAATGACTTCAAGTGCCTCCAATTGCGGGATACTCGTGTACAGGGACACGATGTCACATGTCACCAAAAGTTGTCGAGTAGGATCAAATGGTCGTTGATCGACCAGATTTATTGTATGCGTGGTGTAATGTAGGTAAGCCCTGGTCTTATTGGCTATTGGCTTGAGAAAAAATCTATATATTGGCAAAGGGGTTCAAGCATCGACCCACACCCTGACACGATCGGTCGTCTGGGTAGGTTTTCCATGTTCTTATGTACCTTAGGTATGGTATAGATCGTGGCCAAGCGCGGATGACTCTGGTTGAGGAATTTGAATTCCTGATCTGAAATAAAGCCTTTCTCCAATCCCCTCTGGGTGACTTGTAGAATCTCGAGGGCCAAGTCTTTCGATGGATCCTTCCCAAGTTTCCGGTAGCTCATACCGTCCATCAGTTGTCTATATACTTCCTCTTTGTATTTACAAACATCCTGTACCACGATGGCCCCACCCTTGCCGCGGGCTTGATTACCACTTCCTTGTTGTTTTTCAGGGTGGTCAGTGCGTTTTTTTCTACTCTACTAAGATTGAATTTGGTATATTTAGGTTGACTCAGGAGTTTGTCCACATCTCGTGTCACCAAATCTTCAAACGCTGGGATTTTATTGCTCATAGCATACGTGGGAGGGGAAAAATGGAGGGCTCTCTCAGTCCTGTAATCGAGGTCTTTTGTTGTGTGGTGGAGTTCCTAAAATAATACCGTAGGCGGATCTTCCTGAAAAACCTGTACAATTCAGTCTTAAGTTGGAATTTATTCGGGGGCGCCGTGGGAACACACGAAAAGCCTCTACTCAGGACCTTGATTTCATTGTCTTTCAATTGATATTTGGAGATGTTGACCACCGGACTAGCTGCAACCGTTGTGACAAGGTTGGTGGTAGTCACCAGGTTATGTTTTTTGACCTGAATGTCAGTTGGGTTGATTACCAACGGTAGACTTTCATCCTCGTGGATATCTCGCCGTGGTTCTCTGGTCGGAAGGTAGCCTGTTTCTGGGCCCTGCCTCTTCCTCCGTCCCAGTTGGCGGCATTCGACTCAGGTCCCCGCTGTTGTCCACGGGCCCAGTTGTTGCCTTGTCCCCGAGGTGGTCTGCATTGTCCCTGGCTTTGGCCTAAAAAAGGATGCTGCTGGTACCCAAAATCTTGATACAAGTAGTTATATGCGGAACTGGGACCCGGTGGTTCTGAGTCACTCCCGGAGCTGTAGGATGAATCGGAAAAGGTGGTGAAATTCCGCCTCCCTCTGTAAACTCTGTGTCCGCGGTTAGTAAATCGGCCTTGATTATCATGTTTATAATAATCAGGTTGTAAATATGGGTACATGTTCTTCTTATCAAATTGGCGTAAGTCCCTAGCCAATTTCTCTAATTTCTTGGTTTGAGTTGACACGTCAAACTCCTTTAGGGTAGCATCCAGAGTATCTAATGCATCCTTGGCATTTGTAAGGGTGCTGTCACCACTAATCTCCGCTCTCAGTGCTGAAATCTCCCTTGTAAGTACCTGCTCAACGTCTGTCTCTACTCCCAGCCCCATCCAGTGCCGGGAGCAGTTATTGGCCACAAAGCTAAACCCCTCCTTAAACATGGTAACATCCACAAAGATGGCCGGTTCGATCTTCATTTGCAGGCCCACAGGGATAATGTTTTCTTTGAGGTACCTTGTTAGCAAATGCCCATGGAGGCGAGTCCGGATTAGCTTTTTCTCTAGTCTTTCAAGACGAGAGATTTTATCACTTAGTGTAAAGTCTATATTCGGGGCTGTAGTAGAGACAAAATTGTTTGATGGATTCTGTATCAATTGATTTATATAATCCTCTGTATATGAGAGTAATTCGTTCTCCACCATGGTACTGCTTGCTCTAGTCAAGCTTCTGAAAAAACCTAGCAGGTGTGCACCTGCTCAGGAAACGTTAGACAAGGGGGGGTTTTACCCAATAAAGTCACTGGGACCTGGGTGCTATATGATATATAGAGACAGGGGTCCCAGTGAGAGGTATCAAAAGTACACAATAAATATTTCAAAAAATAAATATAACAAAAGAAAAACATACAATTCAATTAACACAATGTTATTTAATCACAATGTGTTATTCAAGCTGCATATATCATTCTGGCAACACAATTGTTAAAGTGCACTGGGTAAAGGAGGGTAGGATGGGGTGTTTGTGTGAGAAAAGAGGGATGTGCAGAATTGGCCATAGTGCAAGCAATAACATCAGAAAATAAAAGCACATGGAAAAACATCAAACTGGCTTCAAAACACTGAGCCAGTGTATATAGGTGGAGCAGCTAATGCTCTACAATTTCACATAATACCATGCTACCGCCGCTAATGTTAGTAATCGCAGTATTGGATGCGCCGGGTGGTGTGTAGTTGTAGCCGTCGACGTTTCGACCCCAAAGCATAAAGGTAGGTATACGTTGAACCTTAAGATGGGGTCTTCATCAGGACAAGGGGGACCCAGAGGAGCTTGTAATTCTGTGAAGATGAGGTGAAAAAAAGTCTTAATATTATGAAAAATGGAAAATATATTAAAAGCGCGCTAAGGGCGCCAAAGGACATGTAAAAACACTGGTTAATTATTCACCATGGGAAGTTAGGCCGTCCGGCTCTCAACAAAGACGGGAGAACGTGGAACAACCTGTAAGACAGGGTGGGAGAGTACTTCACAAACATTCAATTGCGATACTCGAGATCCGAACAAGCTGGATCATGGACGATAACTCACTTGTTAATTGAGTTATCAAACTTCTAGAGGTCAAGTTCAGTCAGATGCCGTCATGGTCATCTCAGTGCTACAGAGGTTAAAACAACAAAAACATAGGGGCGTATGACTCGCACCTTCGAATTGCAAAAGTCAATTATAAACATAAACAACTCCGAAGAGGGTGCACATTCACTCACTTGTGAACGGAGCTCAAAAGCGGTCAATCGATCCCTGTTAATCAAGTCAGTCAGACTCCATCATTAGCGTCTCAGTGCTACAGGCAAGAATATAAACGAAGGCTGTAAAGTAACTCCAGCTATTACACTGGCGTACACATAACCGAGCATCTAGGTACATGAAACATTACCGTGGAAAAATGTCAACTCACATGCACGGGCCGGTTAGTTGCAGCCGTGCTTCAGAATGAACAGGCCGCAGCCGCGGTCTTCGTACACTAAAAAATCAGGTAAAAAAAAGGGGCGATTAGGGAACCTATCTCCTGCCACATGGTATTCCCCGTACCTAACCGTGTGCAGATCTCTGAGTTCTTACCTCCAAAAAGGTGAGGGAATCTCCACAACCTCACGCTACTCCGTCCGGTCTAGCAATGGAGCTGGCAGCCGCGTTCAGCGGTGTAAGGCTGCCGCGTGCACGTGTGCCATGACTTCACGTCTTGAAAGTATCGAAAAAAGACTAATCAGTTTCAAAAATATTAAACAACATTTTTTAAATTAGTCCTTATCAATGTATCTACAGCGCGGTGTAATAGCACTAGGGTCACGAGTACCCATTCAGTGAAATCACGACTGGAAAAGTTCATGTACCATACCGCAGATTATGTTAACATCGCGCACCTCATGCACAGAAGGGTGTAGGCGAAACCACAGTTAAATATGACGATAGTAGCCCGCAAATGTATTAATTACATATTATTTTGAAATATTCTTAAATCGTGCCGCAAAACATTAAATAGACATTTCTCAGTAAACATTTGTGGGAAATAAATGGGCATGTAGTTAGATTTCACGATTTTATCGTTGAACACATAAAGCTCGCCGCGCACCTCTCACACAGGAGGGTGAAGGCGACATTTGTCAAAAATGCATCAATAGTAATACTGTCAGTGCAACACATTTAATTCAATCCCGGCGTGCCTATACAAGAAAGAGACCAGTAAGTACAGCCTAAGTGTGTGATTTAACGACCCAGTGACTACTGTCAGCCTCATTGAGGCCATTGTTGATTGAGTCCAGAGTGGCCATCCATTTAGACTCACAAATGTTCAAGATCAATGAAATGTCCCCTCCCCTTGGTCCTAGCGTAACCTTTTCCAGGACTAACCATTTCAGAACATCGGGGGAATGTCCATGTCTTTTGCGGTGGTCTACCAATGGGGCCCCAGGTACATCACATCGGATTCTGTTCCCATGTTGTAAAATTCTTGCTTTTACTTTTTGCTGGGTCTGTCCCACATATAGCTGGTCACAAGGGCATTTAATCACATAAATTACATTCGTAGTATTGCAATTAGTATGCGATTTCAATGTGAAAGTTCTCTCTTGATGGGTAAAATCCTTGGACTGGATAGTGGTTGCGCATGCTGCGCACGATCCGCATCTATTGTGCCCCACGATGGGTGGGAGGTTCCACAGGGATAGAATGGTTGGTGGTTTTGTAGAATCCAAGAACGAGTGGACTACTAAGAATCTAATATTTTTAGCTCTCTTAAAAGAATGTAGAGGCAAAGCATTCTGCTTGATGTCATCCGATACCAGGGCCCAGTGCTTATTAATGATTTTTTTAATAGCATTACTCCTGGTGGAGAAGGTGGTCACACAGATCATGCGCTCAAGGCCTTTGTTGTTCTTCTCTCCTGGTTCAAGTAGTGTTCCACGTGGATTATACCAGGCTCTCATCCGAGCTCGCTTCACGAGTCTCCCTGGGTATCCTTGTTCAATGAGGCGATTGGAAAGGTCCTGTGATTCTGTCATATAGTCATCTTTCTTCGAGCAGTTCCTCCGAATCCGTAGGAACTGCCCTACCGGTAAGTTGTCTTTCAGAGCCCTCTGATGGTGGCTTCCATATTGCAAAAGGGAGTTTCGTTCCGCCGGTTTCCTGTACAGTGTGGTTTGCAACATATTATTGTAGGTAAAAATTGTGATGTCTAGAAAAGCAATCCGTTCTTGACTTGATTGGAGTGTAAATTGAATATCGGTGCTTCTTTTGTTCAGCCATACATGGAAGCATGTCAAATCTGTGAGATTCCCATTCCAGATACACAGCACATCATCGATGTAGCGGACCCATAGCTCCAAATTAGCGCTGTAAGGATTGAAATCACTGAAGATGAATCTGTTCTCAAAGTCATCCATAAAGATTATTGCCAAGTCTGGGGCAAAAGTAGCCCCCATCGCCACTCCCTTTATTTGGAGGAAGAACTCCTCTTGAAACATGAAGAAATTCTTCATCATGGCAATTTTGAGCAGATCTAAGATGAAGTCGGTCGGTACCGGGACCGGTGCGGTCCTTTGATTGAGCGCCCTCCCAATGACTTCAAGTGCCTCCAATTGCGGGATACTCGTGTACAGGGACACGATGTCACATGTCACCAAAAGTTGTCGAGTAGGATCAAATGGTCGTTGATCGACCAGATTTATTGTATGTGTGGTGTAACGTAGGTAAGCCCTGGTCTTATTGGCTATTGGCTTGAGAAAAAAATCTATATATTGGCAAAGGGGTTCAAGCATCGACCCACACCCTGACACGATCGGTCGTCCGGGTAGGTTTTCCATGTTCTTATGTACCTTAGGTATGGTATAGATCGTGGCCAAGCGCGGATGACTCTGGTTGAGGAATTTGAATTCCTGATCTGAAATAAAGCCTTCCTCCAATACCCTCTGAATGACTAGTAGAATCTCGAGGGCCAAGTCTTTCGATGGATCCTTCCCAAGTTTCCGGTAGCTCATACCGTCCATCAGTTGTCTATATACTTCCTCTTTGTATTTACAAACATCCTGTACCACGATGGCCCCACCCTTGTCCGCGGGCTTGATTACCACTTCCTTGTTGTTTTTCATGGTGGTCAGTGCGGTTTTTTCTACTCTACTAAGATTGAATTTGGTATATTTAGGTTGACTCAGGAGTTTGTCCACATCTCGTGTCACAAAATCTTCAAACACTGGGATTTTATTGCTCATAGCATACGTGGGAGGGGGGAAATGGAGGGCTCTCTCAGTCCTGTAATCGAGGTCTTTTGTTGTGTGGTGGAGTTCCTAAAATAATACCGTAGGGGGATCTTCCTGAAAAACCTGTACAATTCAGTCTTAAGTTGGAATTTATTCGGGGGCGCCGTGGGAACACACGAAAGGCCTCTACTCAGGACCTTGATTTCATTGTCTTTCAATTAATATTTGGAGATGTTGACCACCGGACTAGCTGCAACCGTTGTGACAAGGTTGGTGGTAGTCACCAGGTTATGTTTTTTGACCTGAATGTCAGTTGGGTTGATTACCAACAGTAGACTTTCCTCCTCGTGGATATCTCGCCGTGGTTCTCTGGTCGGAAGGTAGCCTGTTTCTGGGCCCTGCCTCTTCCTCCGTCCCAGTTGGCGGCATTCGACTCAGGTCCCCGCTGTTGTCCACGGGCCCAGTTGTTGCCTCGTCCCCGAGGTGGTCTGCATTGTCCCTGGCCTTGGCCTAAAAAAGGATGCTGCTGGTACCCAAAATCTTGATACAGGTAGTTATATGCGGAACTGGGACCCGGTGGTTCTGAGTCACTCCCGGAGCTGTAGGATGAATCGGAAAAGGTGGTGAAATTCCGCCTCCCTCTGTAAACTCCGTGTCCGCGGTTAGTAAATCGGCCTTGATTATCATGTTTATAATAATCAGGTTGTAAATATGGGTACACGTTCTTCTTATCAAATTGGCGTAAGTCCCTAGCCAATTTCTCTAATTTCTTGGTTTGAGTTGACACGTCAAACTCCTTTAGGGTAGCATCCAGAGTATCTAATGCATCCTTGGCATTTGTAAGGGTGCTGTCACCACTAATCTCCGCTCTCAGTGCTGAAATCTCCCTTGTAAGTACCTGCTCGACGTCTGTCTCTACTCCCAGCACCATCCAGTGCCGGGAGCAGTTATTGGCCACAAAGCTAAACGCCTCCTTAAACATGGTAACATCGACAAAGATGACCGGTTCGATCTTCATTTGCAGGCCCACAGGGATAATGTTTTCTTTGAGGTACCTTGTTAGCAAATGCCCATGGAGGCGAGTCCGGATTAGCTTTTTCTCTAGTCTTTCAAGACGAGAGATTTTATCACTTAGTGTAAAGTCTATATTCGGGGCTGTAGTAGAGACACAATTGTTTGATGGATTCTGTATCAATTGATTTATATAATCCTCTGTATATGAGAGTAATTCGTTCCCCACCATGGTACTGCTTGCTCTAGTCAAGCTTCTGAAAAAACCTAGCAGGTGTGCACCTGCTCAGGAAACGTTAGACAAGGGGGGGTTTTACCCAATAAAGTCACTGGGACCTGGGTGCTATATGATATATAGAGACAGGGGTCCCAGTGAGAGGTATCAAAAGTACACAATACATATTTCAAAAAATAAATATAACAAAAGAAAAACATACAATTCAATTAACACACTGTTATTTAATCACAATGTGTTATTCAAGCTGCATATATCATTCTGGCAACACAATTGTTAAAGTGCCCTGGGTAAAGGAGGGTAGGATGGGGTGTTTGTGTGAGAAAAGAGGGATGTGCAGTATTGGTCATAGTGCAAGCAATAACATCAGAAAATAAAAGCACATGGAAAAACATCAAACTGGCTTCAAAACACTGAGCCAGTGTATATAGGTGGAGCAGCTAATGCTCTACAATTTCACATAATACCATGCTACCGCCGCTAATGTTAGTAATCGCAGTATTGGATGCGCCGGGTGGTGTGTAGTTGTAGCCGTCGACGTTTCGACCCCAAAGCATAAAGGTAGGTATACGTTAAACCTTAAGATGGGGTCTTCATCAGGACAAGGGGGACCCAGAGGGGCTTGTAATTCTGTAAAGATGAGGTGAAAAAAGTCTTAATATTATGAAAAATAGAAAATATATTAAAAGCGTGCTAAGGGCGCCAAAGGACATGTAAAAACACTGGTTAATTATTCACCATGGGAAGTTAGGCCGTCCGGCTCTCAACAAACACGGGAGAACATGGAACAACCTGTAAGACACAAACATTCAATTGCGATACTCGAGATCCGAACAAGCTGGATCATGGACGATAACTCACTTGTTAATTGAGCTATCAAACTTCTAGAGGTCAAGTTCAGTCAGATGCCGTCATGGTCATCTCAGTGCTACAGAGGATAAAACAACAAAAACATAGGGGCGTATGACTCGCACCTTCGAATTGCAAAAGTCAATTATAAAGGGTGCGCATTCACTCACTTGTGAACGGAGCTCAAAAGCGGTCAATCGATCCCTGTTAATCAAGTCAGTCAGACTCCATCATTAGCGTCTCAGTGCTACAGGCAAGAATATAAACGAAGGCTGTAAAGTAACTCCAGCTATTACACTGGCGTACACATAACCGAGCATCTAGGTACATGAAACATTACCGTGTAAAAATGTCAACTCACATGCACGGGCCGGTTAGTTGCAGCCGTGCTTCAGAACGAACAGGCCGCAGCCGCGGTCTTCGTACACTAAAAAATCAGGTAAAAAAAAGGGGCGATTAGGGAACCTATCTCCTGCCACATGGTATTCCCCGTACAAAACCGTGTGCAGATCTCTGAGTTCTTACCTCCAAAACGGTGAGGGAATCTCCACAACCTCACGCTACTCTGTCCGGTCTAGCAATGGAGCTGGCCGCCGCGTTCAGTGGTGTAAGGCTGCCGCGTGCACGTGTGCCATGACGTCACGTCTTGAAAGTATCAAAAAAGACTAATCAGTTTCAAAAATATTAAAAAAATACTTTTTAAATTAGTCCTTATCAATGTATCTACAGGGCGGTGTAATAGCACTAGGGTCACGAGTACCCATTCAGTGAAATCACGACTTGAAAAGTTCATGTACCATACCGCAGATTATGTTAACATCGCGCACCTCATGCACAGAAGGGTGTAGGCGAAACCACAGTTAAATATGACCATAGTAGCCCGCAAATGTATTAATTACATATTATTTTGAAATATTCTTAAATCGTGCCGCAAAACATTAAATAGACATTTCTCAGTAAACATTTGTGGGAAATAAATGGGCATGTAGTTAGATTTCACGATTTTATCGTTGAACACATAAAGCTCGCCGCGCACCTCTCACACAGGAGGGTGAAGGCGACATTTGTCAAAAATGCATCAATAGTAATACTGTCAGTGCAACACATTTAATTCAATTCCGGCGTGCCTATACAAGAAAGAGACCAGTAAGTACAGCCTAAGTGTGTAACGACCCCGTCTCGCCAATTGTGCGTGACTACTGTCAGCCTCATTGAGGCCATTGTTGATTGAGTCCAGAGTGGCCATCCATTTAGACTCACAAATGTTCAAGATCAATGAAATGTCCCCTCCCCTTGGTCCTAGCGTAACCTTTTTCAGGACTAACCATTTCAGAACATCGGGAGTATGTCCATGTCTTTTGCGGTGGTCTACCAATGGGGCCCCAGGTACATCACATCGGATTCTGCTCCCATTGTGTAAAATTCTTGCTTTTACTTTTTGCTGTGTCTGTCCCACATATAGCTGGTCACAAGGGCATTTAATCACATAAATTACATTCGTAGTATTGCAATTAGTATGCGATTTCAATGTGAAAGTTCTCTCTTGATGGGTAAAATCCTTGGACTGGATAGTGGTTGCGCATGCTGCGCACGATCCGCATCTATTGTGCCCCACGATGGATGGGAGGTTCCACAGGGATAGAATGGTTGGTGGTTTTGTAGAATCCAAGAACGAGTGGACTACTAAGACTCTAATATTTTTAGCTCTCTTAAAAGAATGTAGAGGCAAAGCATTCTGCTTGATGTCATCCAATACCAGGGCCCAGTGCTTATTAATGATTTTTTTAATAGCATTACTCCTGGTGGAGAAGGTGGTCACACAGATCATGCGCTCAAGGCCTTTGTTGTTCTTCTCTCCTGGTTCAAGTAGTGTTTCACGTGGATTATACCAGGCTCTCTTCTGAGCTCGCTTCACGAGTCTTCCTGGGTATCCTCGTTCAATGAGGCGATTGGAAAGGTCCTGTGATTCTGTCATATAGTCATCTTTCTTCGAGCAGTTCCTCCGAATCCGTAGGAACTGCCCTACCGGTAAGTTGTCTTTCAGACCCCTCGGATGGTGGCTTCCATATTGCAAAAGGGAGTTTTGTTCCGCCGGTTTCCTGTACAGTGTGGTTTGCAACATATTATTGTAGGTAAAAATTGTGATGTCTAGAAAAGCAATCCGTTCTTGACTTGATTGGAGTGTAAATTGAATATCGGTGCTTCTTTTGTTCAGCCATACATGGAAGCATGTCAAATCTGTGAGATTCCCATTCCAGATACACAGCACATCATCGATGTAGCGGACCCATAGGTTTAAATTAGCGCTGTAAGGATTGAAATCACTGAAGATGAATCTGTTCTCAAAGGCATCCATAAAGATTATTGCCATGTCTGGGGCAAAAGTAGCCCCCATCGCCACGCCCTTTATTTGGAGGAAGAACTCCTCTTGAAACATGAAGAAATTCTTCATCATGGCAATTTTGAGCAGATCTAAGATGAAGTCGGTCGGTACCGGGACCGGTGCGGTCCTTTGATTCAGCGCCCTCCCAATGACTTCAAGTGCCTCCAATTGCGGGATACTCGTGTACAGGGACACAATGTCACATGTCACCAAAAGTTGTCGAGTAGGATCAAATGGTCGTTGACCGACCAGATTTATTGTATGCGTGGTGTAACGTAGGTAAGCCCTGGTCTTATTGGCTATTGGCTTGAGAAAAAAATCTATATATTGGCAAAGGGGTTCAAGCATCGACCCGCACCCTGACACGATCGGTCGTCCGGGTGGGTTTTCCATGTTCTTATGTACCTTAGGTATGGTATAGATTGTGGCCAAGCGCGGATGACTCTGGTTGAGGAATTTGAATTCCTGATCTGAAATAAAGCCTTCCTCCAATCCACTCTGGGTGACTTGTAGAATCTCGAGCGCCAAGTCTTTCGATGGATCCTTCCCAAGTTTCCGGTAGCTCATACCGTCCATCAGTTGTCTATATACTTCCTCTTTGTATTTACAAACATCCTGTACCACGATGGCCCCACCCTTGTCCGCGGGCTTGATTACCACTTCCTTGTTGTTTTTCATGGTGGTCAGTGCGGTTTTTTCTACTCTACTAAGA
Organism: Lissotriton helveticus; assembly: GCF_964261635.1. NCBI lineage: Eukaryota > Metazoa > Chordata > Amphibia > Caudata > Salamandridae > Lissotriton > Lissotriton helveticus. The sequence goes on along the minus strand of NC_136069.1, from coordinate 337,321,207 downwards.
TCGAATTTGGTATATTTAGGTTGACTCAGGAGTTTGTCCACATCTCGTGTCACCAAATCTTCAAATGCTAGGATTTTATTGCTCATAGCATACGTGGGGGGGGGGAAATGGAGGGCTCTCTTAGTCCTGTAATCGAGGTCTTTTGTTGTGTGGTGGAGTTCCTAAAATAATACCGTAGGCGGATCTTCCTGAAAAACCTGTACAATTTAGTCTTAAGTTGGAATTTATTCGGGGGCACCGTGGGAACATACGAAAGGCCTCTACTCAGGACCTTGATTTCATTGTCTTTCAATTGATATTTGGAGATGTTGACCACCGGACTAGCTGCAACCGTTGTGACAAGGTTGGTGGTAGTCACCAGGTTATGTTTTTTGACCTGAATGTCAGTTGGGTTGATTACCAGCGGTAGACTTTCCTCCTCGTGGATATCTCGCCGTGGTTCTCTGGTCGGAAGGTGACCTGTTTCTGGGCCCTGCCTCTTCCTCCGTCCCAGTTGGCGGCATTCGACTCATGTCCCCGCTGTTGTCCACGGGCCCAGTTGTTGCCTCGACCCCGAGGTGGTCTCCATTGTCCCTGGCCTTGGCCTAAAAAAGGATGCTGCTGGTACCCAAAATCTTGATACTGGTAGTTATATGCGGAACTGGGACCCGGTGGTTCTGAGTCACTCCCGGAGCTGTAGGATGAATCGGAAAAGGTGGTGAAATTCCGCCTCCCTCTGTAAACTCTGTGTCCGCGGTTAGTAAATCGGCCTTGATTATCATGTTTATAATAATCAGGTTGTAAATATGGGTACACGTTCTTCTTATCAAATTGGCGTAAGTCCCTAGCCAATTTCTCTGATTTCTTGGTTTGAGTTGACACGTCAAAATCCTTTAGGGTAGCATCCAGAGTATCTAATGCATCCTTGGCATTTGTAAGGGTGCTGTCACCACTAATCTCCGCTCTCAGTGCTGAAATCTCCCTTGAAAGTACCGTCTCGACGGCTGTCTCTACTCCCAGCACCATCCAGTGCCGGGAGCAGTTATTGGCCACAAAGCTAACCCCCTCCTTAAACATGGGAACATCCACAAAGATGGCCGGTTCGATCTTCATTTGCAGGCCCACAGGGATAATGTTTTCTTGGAGGTACCTTGTTAGCAAATGCCCATGGATTAGCTTTTTCTCTAGTCTTTCAAGACGAGAGATTTTATCATTTAGTGTAAAGTCTATATTCGGGGCTGTAGTAGAGACAAAATTGTTTGATGGATTCTGTATCAATTGATTTATATAATCCTCTGTATATGAGAGTAATTTGTTCTCCACCATGGTACTGCTTGCTCTAGTCAAGATTCTGAAAAAACCTAGCAGGTGTGCACCTGCTCAGGAAACGTTAGACAAGGGGGCGTTTTACCCAATAAGGTCACTGGGACCTGGGTGCTATATGATATATAGAGACAGGGGTCCCAGTGAGAGGTATCAAAAGTACACAATAAATATTTCAAAAAATAAATATAACAAAAGAAAACCATACAATTCAATTAACACACTGTTATTTAATCACAATGTGTTATTCAAGCTGCATATATCATTCTGGCAACACAATTGTTAAAGTGCCCCGGGTAAAGGAGGGTAGGATGGGGTATTTGTGTGAGAAAAGAGGGATGTGCAGAATTGGTCATAGTGCAAGCAATAACATCAGAACATAAAAGCACATGGAAAAACATCAAACTGGCTTTAGAACACTGAGCCAGTGTATATAGGTGGAGCAGCTAATGCTCTACAATTTCACATAATGCCATGCTCCCGCCGCTAATGTTAGTAATCGCAGTATTGGTTGTGCCGGGTGGTGTGTAGTTGTAGCCGTCGACGTTTCGACCCCAAAGCATAAAGGTAGGTATACGTTAAACCTTAAGACGGGTTCTTCATCAGGACCAGGGGGACCAAGAGGGGCTTGTAATTCTGTGAAGATGAGGTGAAAAAAGTCTTAATATTATGAAAAATAGAAAATATATTAAAAGCGCGCTAAGGGCGCCAAAGGACATTTAAAAACACTGGTTAATTATTCACCATGGGAAGTTAGGCCGTCCAGCTCTCAACGAAGACGGGAGAATGTGGAACAACCTGTAAGACAGGGTGGGAGAGTACTTCACAAACATTCAATTGCGATACTCGAGATCCGAACAAGCTGGATCATGGACGATAACTCACTTGTTAATTGAGTTATCAAACTTCTAGAGGTCACGTTCAGTCAGATGCCGTCATGGTCATCTCAGTGCTACAGAGGATAAAACAACAAACATAGGGGCGTATGACTCGCACCTTCAAATTGCAAAAGTCAATTATAAACATAAACAACTCCGAAGAGGGTGCGCATTCACTGACTTGTCAATGGGGCTCAAAAGCGGTCAATCGATCCCTGTTAATCAAGTCAGTCAGACTCCATCATTAGCGTCTCAGTGCTACAGGCAAGAATATAAACGAAGGCTGTAAAGTAACTCCAGCTATTACACTGGCGTACACATAACCGAGCATCTAGGTACATGAAACATTACCGTGGAAAAATGTCAACTCACATGCACGGGCCGGTTAGTTGCAGCCGTGCTTCAGAACGAACAGGCTGCAGCCGCGGTCTTCGTACACTAAAAAATCAGGTAAAAAAAAGGGGCGATTAGGGAACCTATCTCCTGCCACACGGTATTCCCCGTACCTAACCGTGTGCAGATCTCTGAGTTCTTACCTCCAAAAAGGTGAAGGAATCTCCACAACCTCACGCTACTCTGTCCGGTCTAGCAATGGAGCTGGCCGCCGCGTTCAGCGGTGTAAGGCTGCCGCGTGCACGTGTGCCATGACGTCACGTCTTGAAAGTAACAAAAAAGACTAATCAGTTTCAAAAATATTTAAAAAATATTTTTTAAATTAGTCCTTATCAATGTATCTACAGGGCGGTGTAATAGCACTAGGGTCACGAGTACCCATTCAGTGAAATCACGACTTGAAAAGTTCATGTACCATACCGCAGATTATGTTAACATCGCGCACCTCATGCACAGAAGGGTGTAGGCGAAACCACAGTTAAATATGACCATAGTAGCCCGCAAATGTATTAATTACATATTATTTTGAAATATTCTTAAATCGTGCCGCAAAACATTAAATAGACATTTCTCAGTAAACATTTGTGGGAAATAAATGGGCATGTAGTTAGATTTCACGATTTTATCGTTGAACACATAAAGCTCGCCGCGCACCTCTCACACAGGAGGGTGAAGGCAACATTTGTCAAAAATGCATCAATAGTAATACTGTCAGTGCAACACATTTAATTCAATCCCGGCGTGCCTATACAAGAAAGAGACCAGTAAGTACAGCCTAAGTGTGTGATTTAACGACCCAGTCTCGCCAATTGTGCGTGACTACTGTCAGCCTCATTGAGGCAATTGTTGATTGAGTCCAGAGTGGCCATCCATTTAGACTCACGAATGTTCAAGATCAATGAAATGTCCCCTCCCCTTGGTCCTAGCGTAACCTTTTCCAGGACTAACCATTTCAGAACATCGGGGGTATGTCCATGTCTTTTGCGGTGGTCTACCAATGGGGCCCCAGGTACATCACATCGGATTCTGCACCCATGTTGTAAAATTCTTGCTTTTACTTTTTGCTGTGTCTGTCCCACATATAGCTGGTCACAAGGGCATTTAATCACATAAATTACATTCGTAGTATTGCAATTAGTATGCGATTTCAATGTGAAAGTTCTCTCTTGATGGGTAAAATCCTTGGACTGGATAGTGGTTGCGCATGCTGCGCACGATCCGCATCTATTGTGCCCCACGATGGGTGGGAGGTTCCACAGGGATAGAATGGTTGGTGGTTTTGTAGAATCCAAGAACGAGTGGACTACTAACACTCTAATATTTTTAGCTCTCTTAAAAGAATGTAGAGGCAAAGCATTCTGCTTGATGTCATCCGATACCAGGGCCCAGTGCTTATTAATGATTTTTTTAATAGCATTACTCCTGGTGGAGAAGGTGGTCACACAGATCATGCGCTCAAGGCCTATGTTGTTCTTCTCTCCTGGTTTAAGTAGTGTTTCACGTGGATTATACCAGGCTCTCTTCCGAGCTCGCTTCACGAGTCTTCCTGGGTATCCTCGTTCAATGAGGCGATTGGAAAGGTCCTGTGATTCTGTCATATAGTCATCTTTCTTCGAGCAGTTCCTCCGAATCCGTAGGAACTGCCCTACCGGTAAGTTGTCTTTCAGACCCCTCAGATGGTGACTTCCATATTGCAAAAGGGAGTTTCGCTCCGCCGGTTTCCTGTACAGTGTGGTTTGCAACATATTATTGTCTGTAAAAATTGTGATGTCTAGAAAAGCAATCCGTTCATGACTTGATTGGAGTGTAAATTGAATATTGGTGCTTCTTTTGTTCAGCCGTACATGGAAGCATGTCAAATCTGTGAGATTCCCATTCCAGATACACAGCACATCATCGATGAAGCGGACCCATAGGTCCAAATTAGCGCTGTAAGGATTGAAATCACTGAAGATGAATCTGTTCTCAAAGTCATCCATAAAGATTATTGCCAAGTCTGGGGCAAAAGTAGCCCCCATCGCCACTCCCTTTATTTGAAGGAAGAACTCCTCTTGAAACATGAAGAAATTCTTCATCATGGCAATTTTGAGCAGATCTAAGATGAAGTCGGTCGGTACCGGGACCGGTGCGGTCCTTTGATTGAGCGCCCTCCCAATGACTTCAAGTGCCTCCAATTGCGGGATACTCGTGTACAGGGACACGATGTCACATGTCACCAAAAGTTGTGTCGAGTAGGATAAAATGGTCGTTGATCAACCAGATTTATTGTATGCGTGGTGCATTAAATATTTTTGAAACTGATTAGTCTTTTTTCGATACTTTCAAGACGTGACGTCATGGCACACGTGCACGCGGCAGCCTTACAACGCTGAACGCTGCTGCCAGCTCCGTTGCTAGACCGGACGGAGTAGCGTGAAGTTGTGGAGATTCCCCCACCTTTTTGGAGGTAAGAACTCAGAGATCTGCACACGGTTAGGTACGGGGAATACCGTGTGGCAGGAGATAGGTTCCCTAATCGCCCCCTTTTTACCTGATTTTGTAGTGTACGAAGACCGCGGCTGCGGCCTGTTCGTTCTGAAGCACGGCTGTAACTAATCGGCCCGTGCATGTGAGTTGACAATTTTTCACTGTAGTGTTTCATGTCCCTAGATGTTCGGTTATGTGTGCGCCAGTGTAATAGCTGGAGTTACTTTACAACCTTCGTTTATATTCTTGCCTGTTGCACTGAGACGCTAATGATGGAGTCTGACTGACTTGATTAACAGGGATCGATTGACCGCTTTTGAGGTCCGTTGACAAGTGAGTGAATGTGCATCCTGTTCGGAGTTGTTAGGTCTCGCGCTTAGCATTGCACTGCGCAGCAGTGCTTTGCGCAGCGTGAGGCATTTTGTAACTGAAAAACGGAGTTTGAGCAGTCACCTAGAACTCGCACACGCTCGTGCGTGTGCTTTTCCCGAGTTTTTTCGTTTGTGGGCAGCTATTGGCCTCTGCGTAAGTCTTTTAATGAAAGACTGCACGCAATAGGCCACAGGCGGGCGCATTGCTCCGTCCATGGCCTATGGCCATGTGGTCACGTGTGTTGCAGTGGCGCGCACGCGTACTACTCCTTTCTTTTGATTCTGACCTCCGCGGCTGCCTGTTTCCTTTTACTGTGTCCTACCTTTTAACTTATAGCGGGCAAATTGAAGGTTTAGGGGCAGATTTATGAAGGCCTTGCGCCGCCGGTGCGTCACTTTTTCCCATGTTAAAAATGACGCACCGGCGGCGCAAGGCCTTCATAAATCTGCCCCTTAGTGTTTGATTCCTGCCGCAATGACATATTCACTGCTGAAGCCACACAGGAGGCTGCTCACAGCATTTGCAGTGCAATACCACTTGTAGTAGTCAAAATACCCGCTATTTACATTGCAAATGCAAATTTTTATTTATTTTCAAAGTATGCCGGTATTAGCATAAACAAAGAAATTATTTTCATGGAGAAAAGGGTGCAGTAACACAGGCTGTCCCTAGGTGTCCCTGGTCCTGCACCCTTCTCTTCGTGAAAGAAAATTCTTTGCCCACTGCAGGCATACTTTGAAAAAAAATGGAGGGTGTATGTATGACACAATCTCCACAGGGGATGTCCCACCCGCTGCTCATTTTGATTTCTTCTAAATAGGCTCACAGTGTGTTAGAAATTGGGTCCGCCACATGCCTCTGTTTTTCGCTCAAATTAATTATTTTCACGAAGAAAGGGGTGCAGTAACACAGGCTGTCCCTAGGTGTCCCTGGTCCTGCACTCTTTCCTTCGTGAAAGAAATTTCTTTGCGTACTGCTGGCATACTTTGAAATGGAGGGTCAATCCTGCCTCACGCTATCCCGTGCACAAGCTGCTGCTGCCCTCCTCCTGTTGCCCAATAGCTGCGCTCGTGTTTGCACTGGTTCCTGTCTGCAGGCACACTAATGCACAAAGGCAGGCTCGCTGGTAACACTTGCCAAGTCCGCCTCACGCTTTCCAGCTTCCCACTGCCCTGCTAAACGCATTCACTGTTCTTTCTCAGCGCCTTCTGCACTTCTAAATAGGAGTGGGAAAAATATTCACATTTCAGGCCATTTACTGTTACCAATTAATTCGGCAGCATTTCCTTTCAATTTACCCAATTTACACATAGCTCGTCTGGAAGGGCTCTTTCTCCACCTGGGAGAAGAGGCAGAATTAATCACTTACAAGGAAGACGACAGACAGTGCTGCCCGAAGACGTGCTCTTGTTTACAGACTGCAGCCACAACAGAAACGAAAATTAACATGCAATCACTGGCTTCCTCTAAGCGACCATGCATTAGAATTAACATGTGAAAAATGTCACATAGTTATCCTAATAAATGGTCAGCGGAGAGGAAGCCAGTGGCTGCATGTTAATTTTTGTTTCTGTTTTTGCTGCATTCTGGAGCTAGTCAATATGTTACAATACCAATTAAGTTAATTGCTATTGTAACATATTTACTAGTTTGCAACGTGTCGGGTTTGGTGGTGAGCAGGGTGTGATGAGCCGAGGTCCACCTCGAGCACTTTAGTTCGTTCACTGAAAACGGCCGGGCATACTTGGTTACTTCAATTTTAGCTTATGCAACGCTGTTTTGGTGTAGCACATTGTTGACTGTGGCATTGCCTCTTGGTGCTCTTAAATGGCGCAGTGTGCCCGCCTCCTGTTGCCAATGGCTGCGCTCATGTTTGCACTGGTTCCTGTCTGCAGGCACACTAATGCACAAACCGGTCCTCGGAAGCTTGTTTCCGGTCCAGGGAAGACATGGCTTGGTAGTTCGGGCTGGACTGTTCCCACGAGGCACAGGTAGGGTGACCAGGCGTCCCCGTTTTGCCCGGACGGTCCCCGTTTTTAACCAGCTGTCCCAGCAAATTTTAAGAAATTTAGCTCATGTCCCCGTTTTTGGAGAGAGTCGACTGAAAACGGTGGGAGGTGTTTTTTATGTTTTACAAAGCAGGAATAGTTAGCAGTTGTTTCAAGAAAGCAATTTAATGAACAGGCAAGCTACTGGGCTTAAAAATGGCATTTTATGTATGTTCTTACTGCCTGTCATGTAATTCTCTGCTGAGGAGCGCCCTTATCGCTTGAAGTAAAATTGTAGTCCTTCTTCTATTTTTGTGAAATGTCCCGGTTTTTGGCTTTAAAATTCTGGTCACCCTAGGCACAGGGTCAGACTGATCTGCATATAGCCATGTCTAAACTGGGGTGGCAGAGTGGGCTAAAGAACGGTGATGGATCAAACCCAGATCTTTTGACTGGGTGTGAGTGTTTGATTGGTTCAGATGCTCCGCCAACACCACCTCCTTTTGTACCACTAATGCACAAAGGCAGGCAGGCTCGCTTGTAACGCTTGCCAATTCTGCCTCCCTGGGGTTAGGTGGACGGGAGAGGCATAATTATGAATGAACATAAGGGGCGATGAAGTATTAAATCCCGGGTTTGTATGCTGAGGGTGCGCCGCCTTCCAGTACTAGCTTCTCATTTATTTGTTGGGGTATCTGAGCAGGGTGCCCTCTGAACGCTGTTTTGCTGCTGCTGCTCACGCGAGAGGCGATTTATAGCACCGAGTGGTTCTACTTGACTGGCCCGGCGCAAGCATCTGGTCACACTGGTACTGCAGGTCTGGGGAGCAGCATTCCTGCCCTGTGCTACAGTGGGTACTTATCAGGGGACCAGCTGCAGATATCCGTGGTGTGGGGGTCACGTAACAAGGGAGGGGCACAGGCCAAGGGCCGGACTGGGAGCCCAAAGCAGCCGTGGCCCGGAGCACATTGTCAGGCCAGTCCCATACGGTGCACAGCGAGTGCAGCGTGCAAGTCTGACCACACACATCCAAACACAACACACACATCCAAACACAACCACACACAGAAAAAAAACCACACCCACAAATCCAAACACAACCACACACGAAACCACACACAACCACAATCACACACAACAACCACACACACAACACAGTCAGTGCACACTTTCACCGAGCACAGACACCATCAGTCAGTGCACACTTTCACCAGGCACAAACACCACCAGCTGTCAGTGCACGCTTTCACCGGGCACAAACACCACCAGCCGTCAGTGCACGCTTTCACCAGGGCACACACACCACCAGCCTTCAGTGCATGCTTTCTCCAGGCACACACAACACCAGCCGTCACTACACGCTTTCACCAGGCACACACACCACCAGCCGTCAGTGCCCACTTCCATCAGGCACACACACCACCAGCCGTCAGTGCACACTTCCACCAGGCACACACACCACCAGCCGGCAATGCCAATAGTTCCAACTTAATTAATGCAAGACCTATTGCATTGTAAATGCTTGTTTTTGTTTTGAATTGACTTTTGCAATTTGAAGGTGCGAGTCATACACCCCTATGTTTGTTGTTTTATCCTCTGTAGCACTGAGATGACCATGACAGCATCTGACTGAACTTGACCTCTAGGAGTTTGATAACTCAATTAACAAGTGAGTTATCGTCCATGATCCAGCTTGTTTGGATCTAGAGTATCGCAATTGAATGTTTGTGAAGTACTCTCCCACCCTGTCTTACAGGTTGTTCCACGTTCTCCCGTCTTCGCTGAGAGCCGGACGGCCAAACTTCCCATGTTGAATAATTAACCGGTGTTTTTACATGTCCTTTGTCGCCCTTAGCGCGCTTTTAATATATTTTCTATTTTTCATAATATTAAGACTTTTTTCACCTCATCTTCACAGAATTAAATGCCCCTCTGGGTCACCCTTGTCCTGATGAAGACCCCGTCTTAAGGTTTTACGTATACCTACCTTTATGCTTTGTGGTCGAAACATCGACGGCTACAACTACACACCAGCCGGCACAACAAATACTGCGATTACTAACATTAGCGGCGGTAGCATGGTGTTATGTGAAATTGTAGAGCATTAGCTGCTCCACCTATATACACTGGCTGTGTTCTGAAGCCAGTTTTATGTTTTTCCATGCGCTTTTATGTTCTGATGTTATTGTTTGCACTATGACCAATTCTGCACATCCCTCTTTTCTCACACAAACACCCCAACCTACCCTCCTTTACCGGGGCACTTTAACAATTGTGTTGTCAGAATGATATATGCAGCTTGAATAACACATTGTGATTAAATAACAGTGTTTTAGTTGAATTGTATGTTTTTCTTTTGTTATATTTCTTTTTTGAAATATTTATTGTGTACTTTAGATACCTCTCAGCCCTTGAGTTTGGCAGCGAAATACTCAGGTTTTCCTGTGTGCAGGGATTTGTGTGGGAGGCAGGCAGTTCTGTATTTGGCACTGTAGTGTAGTTCCTATTATCCCAATAGGCTCTGCGCATTGGAATAATACCTTAAATAGTATAGGCCTAGACCAGACGTTAACTAGGTCTACTATTGTCGATATTAGACTTAAAGTTTTGGGTTTGCCAGCTAGCTCAGAGTTCACTAGAAACTTTCTCGAATAGGCAAGGAGGAGTTGAACCTCCCTGGATAGACAAGAAGGGATTTAGTTTCTGACAACCATAGAACATGACAACTTTGCTCTCCCCTAATCAAGAGTGTATCTCGAGAGTCGTGTGAAAACAAAAGGCAATTTATTTTACTCAGTCAGTACGTGCATTCTTAGTCTCATCAGATTGTAGAGAAAAGGAAGAGACGGGCGTGTTCAATAAAAGATGTTATTTATTGATCACTCTCTTTTCTCGTACAAGAGAAATGGATCGATATTATTGCAATACTTATGGTTAAGTAAAGTGCATACATTAAAAGCAGAAGTATAAAATAATACTGTAAAAACATTGATATGGTTTCTAGGCCATATGAAGGTTTAAAATGAATAAGATATATTACATACACATATACATTTGACTAATCGTACTCAACTGGTGTTTCTAACTACGCCTACCCCGTGTACCTGACCTAAGTCTAATGCGTGGGCGGGAATAGAAAGTTACAGTTTAAGTTAAGTTTGTTTTGCCAAGTGACTGACTAAAGAATTCTCTGCAAGGGGTTATTCAGTTCTGTACCTGGAATCTAGGATGGATGAGGGATGGTATCTCTCGTCTCTGGTCTCGATATTCCAGGCTGCCTGCGAGGGCTACCCGGAAGCGCCGGAGCTGGATTTCTCGGCAGGAGAAAAACGGCTTCTCGTTCTCAGCACGTCAAGAAGGCGGGGCTGCGCCAGCGGGGTCTGCTCTGCTCTGGGCTTCGGCAAGTCTGGCTGCTCCGTCCTCGTCACCACCGCGTCTGTTGGCATAGGGCAATATCGGTAATATTTATACCTTTAAGGTGCCGAGATTGACGTAAGGATGGACATAGATACGTCAATAAGGATGTCATACGACCAGGTCGTTAGCACATTCTTTTGCTGAAGTTCTCGGTGAAATCAAAACAATGGCCGCAGGGTTTTTCCCAAGGTGTCATAGGTTTGATTTGTTTTGAGAACTCCGTATGCCTTATCAGGGGCTGGAGGAATATCGCTTGTCTAATTAGATGGCAAGCGTTATGACCTAATCAGATAACACGCTCCTGTGCCGTAGTGTGGCTTTATCAGATAACGGTTCCTGCATCATGGGGGTTTTCTGCCTCATGGGATGGCTGCTAGTTAACTTGTTAGTTTGTTAACCAGAATAGGGTCAGGAATAGGGGGATCGATACAGAACCTATAGGAATACATCACACCCACTCCACGCTAACTATGGACATATTTACTAATCTATGCATAGTAAAACATACTGTAGAGTATCGTGTATACCGTACCACCCCAAAATACATAAATGCATTTCGAAATTATCAAATATACGGAAAAAAAAGCATTTATATGTATTTGTATGCACTCAAGCTGTGAAATAATGCTAAAGTAATCACGCATTTGTATACATTATTGCTAAATGGTATATGAGAATTTACACATGAAATGGCTCTTAATACAGAAAAAAAGTTTCGAGACCATTCCATCACAGAATAAAATAATTATGAACATACCAGCGGGCAGCTAATGTCTATAAGCTATCTAAAAGTAGAAATCTTAGTTCTCTAAGAATAGTTCTTACTTTAAGCAGAAGATAGTGTCCCGAAAAATATGCAAAAATATTTTGGGGCTGTTGAAAAAAAATTGCTGTCCGTGAACTGGAGGGAAAATTGTTCATGGTATTTTGCTTTTCTAGTTGAAGGTCAAAATCAGGGAACGCCGTGTACGAGCTTGCTCAAAAGTCTCTATTTCTGCTCTGGTGAGAACATCATATCATTTAGACTCTCGAAAAAGTTGTCAACAGCTTCCTGGGAGAGTTCCACTAACTCGGAAATAGGTGTAACCATGCATTCGTGCGCATGATTGTCTCCATTGACATTCCGATTTGGATTGCTGACAGAAGGTCGTACCTGATCGATGCTGCTTTCATTTTGAACCTCACTACCCCTTAATCGTAGTGGTGAAGCTTCCACGAATGCCGTCATCAGGATTGGTAGCCGTTGAGGGCAGCACAAAGCATGAGCCTTTGTTGGACTCAACAATGTTTCTGCATCCATTGGCGCATCCGATTGTAGCGTCAGACAGGTGTCTAACACGCATTCTTCTCCGCGTAGCAGGCACCTTAATACAGGTAAAACACATCGTTGCCACATTGGTCGAAATGATAGAAACCAAGTCATGTTCAGGTCTCTAAGCCGGGATAGTCCCAGGATTTTTGATATCCGGTCCCGGTATCCAATGGCTAGGATTGTTTCTTCCCTTGTCGCAGGTGTTTTGTCTGTGACATGGTTTGCCATAACGAAATATAAGGACTAAGAATAGGATTCCTGCAATTAGTCCTAAAATGAGGGGAAGTCCGCCAAAAATCAAATGGACGAAATCTGGAAAAATACCCAGTATGGCTTTGAATGGTGTTAATGCCATCGAAAATACTGTCTTAAATACTTTTGAGACTCCACTGGTATCAGAAATATTTAAGATTTCATTCAGGATTTCTGCGAAATGTATGGGGGAATTAGTCGATAACAATGAATGTATCTCTGCAGTCGTCCTTGCGACTAGGAGATCATACGTTTCTTTTGATGACGTGAGCCTTGTCGGCGTCTGAAGAAGCACTGTTTTCATTCTGCTTAAAGTATCTATTCGAATAGAAGTAATTTTCAAGTTGGGCCATGCCCTTGCCTCCCTGTCTGGAAAGGAGCTGGGGAACAATAAGCGTCCACAGCACTTGACCTTCGCAGTCGTAGTTACGAGATAAGGAGTCCCGGGCATAAGACTACAGCATCTGCGGTCTACAATTAGAATGTAACTCCCATTATAGAGTCTTTGAAAGAATGGTTCTATCTCTGTAGCAGGTGTGCCTAGCTGGTGACATGAAAGGTTATTTGAGTTCCCTTCACAGGCTCCATGCAAACTAATTCCGTTACACAGAAGTGTACCGCTTAGTGACATCGCACAATTATCGCCACTAAGAAACACTTTCTGTCCTTTATTACTGACACATGCATGTGAATAGGGCAGGTTCCATGTTGTTTTAATGTACCCTTTTCCCAATTTTTCGTACATGCCAGCCTGTATATATTTCTGGCAGTATTGAAACCTGAAGGTTGAGATTGGAATATTAATTATCCCATGTATTATCCATTCACTGACAGGTCGTTCTGACATTGTCACTGGTAATCTTTCGAGTTTTTCAATGCTCAGGATTGTATAATCAGCACCCTTCTGGGCCATACTGATTTGTTTATCAGTAAGGTTAAAGATATTGAAAAGTGACGTTGTGTTGATTAAACGCCAAGGCACATAGCCTGAACGCAGATTTTGTAACGTCCAGCCAAGCTGTACAATAGAACGCAATTGAGACTGACCGTGTTGTAACAACAGTAAGTCTTGCGATATTATGTCGATTGCTGAAGACACAATGCTGTCCAGAGAAAAAATTCTGGAGGACAGAGTCATTAACCCATTGTCCACTACAGAAAGTGATTTTTCCAAATTAATACGGTCAATTTCCCGTATTCTTTCTGCTGTCTCAATTTGAGTAACCTTCCAGGCCTCGTTGTATGCTGCATATACAGAGGCTGCTATGAAACGTTTCTGACGCTGTTTGCGCGGTCCCATAATGAAATCACGCAAGTCAGCACCATCAGTAAGTAAAGTTAGGTGTTGCTTAATATCTGCCAGTGTGGAAGTCTGTAGCCATTGAAGGCATAATTTGCCCACACTGTAGGTGGTTATTATTCCTGGGTGTTGTCTTTGGGAATATCTAGGGTCTGGCCTGGTCATTTTGAACCCCTGTGTTTTGTTCAGGAATCTGTCTTGACAGTTATTAGTATCTGTGGGCCAGATCAACCACTGTTTCCAATCAGGATGTGTTCTGTTTTGGTTTAATACATAATTTACGTCTATCTCTTCGTCTGTGGAGCTATTGCTGTTAAATGTTGGTTTTGGAATAGACGGTTTGTTTAAATCTTTGATTTTGGCTAAGCCAAGACAGGTAGTTTGTTGAACAGTGTCATTTAAAAATATAATTTGTTCTGGGATCATGCAGGCTCTAAACAAAGATTCTATACCCTGTACTTGCCATTCTTTTGTGCCCCAAACACTTTTCAATTCAACATTTTTGTCCCAATAATCAAAACCAAAAGTATTCATTTGTTCAAAGAAAGAGTCTGAATATATCAATTTTGTGTTGGTTATCATGGTCTTTGTCCCTGTCTTATTTGACAATTTGAAATAAAATGTTTCAGCATTACTTATTTTAAACCCTGAAAAGTATGAATATTTGTCGTAAACGGTTCTTGAGCTTCCTTTTGGAGGGGTTGCACAATGTTCCCATTGATTAAAATTTAAAACATTTCTAGGTTGTGCAGATCTATGTAGAAAATGGTTACCATAGTGGTTATAACAGTACATACTATCATAATTTGTCGAACCCTGCAAATAATCATGTTTGGTAAATTTAGCAGACATCACTAAGTCAGACATCATATTGTTTATACTTTCAAAGTCCCAATCATCAGCAAATGTGCTTGGTTTTACGAAGTCACTCAATGAGATTTTAATTTGGTGTGGATATTTCAGGATTTCAACCGGACCATAGATTTCGTAGTCAGTGTTGTCCCATGCTACCCCACCCGGTATAGGATTGGCTGTGAAGTTGACTGAAGAAAGTTCTCTTTTCTCGACGTGTGAAGATGTGTGTGGTTTGAGGATCAAGTTGATTTTCTGACTTGCTGTGTCCATTTTAGCATATTTTCCCTCAATGAAGCGTCCCAATGTTAGTATCATGATGAGCCACAGTATGAGGATAAATGCACCAAAACCCACCCAAAATTCAATCCATGGAGAAATCAGATATGTTTCTTTCAGTTGTTTCAAAAGTTCTTTAGCTTTATCTATAAAGGTTTTTGATGATGGCTGTGTTTTTGATTCAGTGAAGCCTTCAGAGGAATCATCGAAGTTTATGAAGTAGCCGGATGCAGTTCTGTCTATTGTTCCAATTGTTTCAGGATTACTGTTTCTTGCATAGTCGTTTGTTACTTCATTATAGGTTGGTGTGTCTCTGCTAAATGTTTTTATTTGGGTGTTCAGAGGTCTAAGTTCCATTGCATTGTTGCATAGTCCTTGTTGTTCTTCTGTAGGCGTTTCGAATGTGATTAGCCTCTTTGTTAGGACCTCTGTACTGGTAGCAAACCTTGGTGTTCTGCTACTCATCGGGAGTCCACTTGGCCTACTGTTTGTTATCGGCCACATGATTGTGGTTTTACCAGGTCGATGGATACAACTCGGTTCTCCTTTTTACCAGCAAGCGGCGGTAGTACAACTGATCTTGTCCCATTGACAGACAAGACAGGAACTGCTTTTCTGTACGAAGGCCCAAATTCCTTCTTTACCGCGATCTTTTCTCTGACTAGATCCCCGACTTTTGGAATCCAGACAGGTCTTGCTGGGACAGGTGGTGGTTCTTCAGTGGTTGTTGGCTGTTGTTTCAACTTTATGTTGCTCAGGTCTTTTCTTGTTTCGTTTAAGTCCTGTAAAATAGCCAAACGATCTTTGATATCAAAGCTTTTTTCCTTTACCACTGAAGTGTGACTGTCAAGGTCAGAGATTAACATCCTAGTTCCAAATAATAATTTGTACGGACTGAATCCCTTCAGAGAATTTCTTGGCAGGTTATTTAGACTACGTTGGACACTTATTAGATGTTTGACCCACCCAGCTCCCGAACCTAATATCCTTTCCGTTATAGATTGCTTTATGCCTTGGTTTTTTCTTTACACCATCCCGTATCCCTCAGGAAGGAAGTGAGAAGATTCCCGCTGTGCTATGCTCATTTGGCCATGTTTCCCCTCAGGCTGGAGGGCTAGAGTGAAACAATGGTCAAACGTAGCATGCTCTTAGCGTATATGCCATTTAGACTCGCAAATCTTTGTATAACAGTCCAGACGTCAGCCGAGTGCTGGTGATCTACATTATAAGTGGAAACTAGCCTGTATATGTTAATCGCAAGCCTTGCTTTTTACTGTTGATTTTTTCTGGAGTGACACGACACGGTATTACACCGTTTCTCTCACCACTGCGATTCCTGTTGCAGTTGGGGCACTTTTTTACAAACATGGTGTGATGCAGGCTCATGCCTGGCCACCAGTACCTTGATTGTAATTCTTCCAGAGAATCTTTTAGTTTGAGGTGTCTGAGACCCTCGCCCATATGTGCGTCTGCGATTAACAAGTTTCTCCTGTCCATGTTTGGAATCACTCTATCCCCCACTCCAGGGATTCGAGCAAAAGGGACGGAGTTTGCATCGATTATGTATGTATAATTGAGTGGATAGTTGATCAGTAGCGCTGAGGAGTCGCCTTTTGATGACGTTTTCACTGCCAGCACTGTTTCACCGTCAATATACTTCACTGTACGCTTTTTTCGAGCTACGGAAGCCGATTTAGATGCTTCCGCTGTGGCTGTTTCAGCCAATGAATTCCCTGCAACGTGAACGCCATCACGCTGATGACTCAGTGAGTGTGTCACGTGAGTCTTTGATAGTTCTTTTTGTAAAAGAGCTATTTGTTCCCAGAGCAGTTTCTGCTTTATTGTTGCATCTGTGTCATCTTTGTAACCGTTTTGAATCCATGTCTGCAAATCCTTGTTATATGATTTGACGCAGTAATATGAATCGGACACTATAAGTGTCGGGAATTCGCGATCCGCATTATCTAGCGCCATTTTCAATGCTATTATTTCAGTTTGTTGTTCTGAATTAGTTTCTACTGAGTGTGTTTTTGTTAATAGAGGTCTTAGTTTACCTCCGCGCCACACTTCTTTTGTAATCTCACATGTGGGGTTGTATGCTTGTTCTCCCCAAACGGAGGGTTGAGCATGTCCGTCTGTATAGATTACACAAGCGTATTGTCGTAAGGGCAGAATGTCGATAGGCAGAGGGAATGTTCTTTCATATTCTAGATTTTTCAATTCCTTTAGTTCTGGATCAAAGTAGTAGTATACTTTGTCCGTTGTAATTGAATTCACCCATTGTATCCATTCCGGATTCAATGTTGTTGTTGGTAAATTACCCGGGGTTGTTAATGCCTCAAAGGCCGATTCTGCTGTTCTGACTGTGATATGTCTACCGTCCGCTTGATCTTTTTCTCTAGCTATTGCGGTTTGAACTGCATGAACAATGTTTTCCTTAATGCTGAATTTCTGTTCAGCTTCTGTGTACAAGTGTGATTTGAATGCAATTGGTACCTTTTCTCCCTCATTAGAGGTCAGGTATGTGAATCCGCATCTTCCTGGGATGACTCGAATCACAAGATTGCGTGTGTTATCACGTGTTTCTAATTTTGTTTTAATTAACATGTCTGTTTGTAAGGATCTCAGAATTTCTGTGTGTATTTGAGTCCAATTGGTTCTTTTAAAATCTGGTTTTATTAGATCATAAAGGGGTTTGACCCTTTCTGCGTAATTTGCAATGTATGTTCTTCCGAAATTTAGGAAGCCTAGAATTGACTGTAGGTTTTTTAGTGTTCTAGGTGCTTGGAGTACGGCACATTTCTCTAGGAAATTGTCAGCCAGGCTTTTGCCTTCACTTGATAATTCATATCCTAAGAACAGGACTGTCAGATGGGCAATTCTGGATTTTTTAAAGTTGAATTTGTAACCCTCTGCTGCGAACCCAAGTATTATGGTGTTCACTCTCTTCAAGTGAGTCTCCAAGTCATCATCTGTTAAGTATATGTCGTCGACATACGATCATGCTTCGTCGTCATATGTTTGTAGTAATTCTGTTACTCTCGCTGAGAATACTCCCGGGCTGTTCTTGTACCCCTGGGCTAACCGACAGAATTGTTTTTGAGTGCCATTTATTGAGAATGCAGACAAATATCTGCTCTCTGGTGCTATGTTTTGACAAAAGAATCCATTAGAGATGTCTAATGTTGTTTTGTATTTTTTGCGCACTATGTTATTCATTAGTGCAGCACTATGCGAGTTTTGCACTGCAAAAGTTTTGCAACATGAGTTAAGGTGTCGGTAATCCAAAACTAGACGATATGAATTGTCTGGTTTGGAGACCGGAAACAAAGGGTTGTTCATTTGTGAGGTGCAAGTTTCAATCACCCCCTGGTATTCTAGCTGATCTAGGATTTCTTTTACCTGTTTTTTAGCTTCTTGCTTAATTGGGTACTGCCTCTGTGCAGTAGGTTGTGATTTTAACTGGATTTTGTGAGGAGGAGAGTCCTCATCCCATCCTACGTGATTTTTATATAAAGCAGGAGCTAGGGCTACTGCCCACTTTCTAGCAAGTGTGTATTTTTTATGAATTGGGATGTGATTTGAGAAGGCAGGCATAATTATTTCTTCGCCATGAGGGCACTCCCTGACAAACTCTGGTGGCCAGTCTTTTTCAGCTGGAAGGATGTCATAGCCCTTGGAGAGATTATCCCGAAATAGTCCCCTTATTTTTCTAGTCTTATCCCCCTCTATACGTAAAGTTATTTCATATATTTTGTGAGGTTTGCTAACTCTGGTGTCTGCAGTTTCCACTTGAAGATATTCATTCGTGTCCACTGTCTCCAGATGATTCATAAGGACTTTGCGAGCTATGCTCACTTCTGCTGCGCTGTCTAGCATTGTCTGAGCCCATTCTCCGTTTTTCAGTTGTGTCCTCAGTATTCTCGGCATTGTTGACTACCTTGATACTAGCTACCTTCTTTTTTGGAAATTGTAATTTCTTTTTTAGCTGAGCAGGTTCCTTGTCTTTGGACTTGGTGTGCTCTTCTCTTTGTTCTGATCGTCCTCTTCTTTCCGATTTCTGCGAGGAAGTCTGAAAAGATTGAGAGGGACGTGTATCAATGTCTTGATATCTATCAGGCTTCTTTATATTATCCCTATTTCTAAGGTTATATCTTTTCCCAGAGGGGTCACTTTGGGGTGACCTGTGTCTTTGGTTCGGAGATTTTTCTCTCTGCCGAGGAGACCTTCCTCTGGACTGGAATTTCTTTTCTTTAGGATTGGATTGTTTGTTTCCATCCCAGCTCTTTTTTTGTGAAGTTGAATTATTATTAAAAAATATTTTTTCAGGACTTTCAATCAGTTGTGGTTTTACTGGTATTCCACCTAAACTATCTCTACCTAGTTCCTCATAGGATTTTTCTATGATTCTGGCTATTTCAGCTGGTTGGTCTGCTATATCTGTCTCCTTTAACCTCTGGCGGATCGCCACGTTTGCTGCTTCTCCCTTTATGTTGGCTAATAATATAGCCGAGACCTGCTTGAAGTCTTTTAGTAATTTCATACCAAGAGTTAAAGCGGGCTCTGGACCATATTCGTCTTGAATTTGTTTTACCACATCTGGTATTACCGAAATGGATGGAACACCGTGCGTTTTTGTGTAGATGGAAGCAAAGACTGTACCCCAAGTGTCACAGTCCTCAATGTGTGGTGCGATTCCCATTGGAAGACAGATAGTCAGAATCCTGTGTTTTTCTAACGGGGTGGTGTCTGGAAACACTGCCTCTATTTGGGTGATTTTTTGTGCTAACCAGAATGGTATTTGTTCCCGTTTAGCTGGTACTTTACCTAGGCAGGATTGTATGTTCTGTGGTGTAATTTTATTTGTGTTCCCCTGGTGAGGGGTCAGCTGTGGAATTTTAATTGCTGGTTGAATTGTTAAAGTCCGCATCACATATTGGACTAATTGTCTATGTAATTTTATTAATTGTTTCAACTGTGTTAACAGCTCTGCTGCAGACATCCCATTGATGTCTGGATGTGGTGTTTATCCGGCTAGGACCGGCCACGTTGCTCCTGGTCTACCTAAAGGACCGAGCCTGGTGATGTGATTATTGTGTTTTAGGGCGCCATTAAATAAGAGCAAATGCTCTTGAAATTTAAGTGGTACTTCCACCTCCTCGAAAGGAGTGTACTCTCCAGGAGGTTCCTCTACTTTGTAATAGTGGAAGTACTTTGTTACAGCATTTGCTGCTGGAAAATGTATCCATGAATAGTATACCTCTGTCTGCCGATATTCGTGTGCCTCAATTACGAATATGACTGTACCACCTCTAGGTCTCAGTCCATTTTCTATAAGTTTTAAAGTTATAGATTTCCTCTTAATGACCGGGATGAGTATTATATCCTGGTCTGCGTCTAGCAGTGCAGCATCAGCTGCTGCGAGTTCAGTTGCTAATCTAACTGCCTCTCTTTCTCCTTCACTGTCTGACATTGTACTGTCCAGAAGATTATTTTGTTTGTTTGCAGATCAGGTTTCTTATGGAAACAAAGATTAGATGCACAATATTTTGGAACGGTTTATCCTTCAACGTTGACTAGACCAAGTACCATACATAGGAGTTTCCTCCTGCGAGGTTTGGCGGATATTACCTTTCACCCACTCCAGACGTCTTTGGAGTATTATGGGAAAAGGGGTCTGAGTGAGAAAGCACGACTGAGTTACTCTAAATGTCTTACGTTAATTTTATCGCCCCTCCAAACGCGTTGGGCGCCATGTAGTGTAGTTCCTATTATCCCAATAGGCTCTGCGCATTGGAATAATACCTTCAATAGTATAGGCCTAAACCAGACGTTAACTAGGTCTACTACTGTCGATATTAGACTTAAGGTTTTGGGTTTGCCAGCTAGCTCAGAGTTCACTAGAAACTTTCTCGAATAGGCAAGGAGGAGTTGAACCTCCCTGGATAGACAAGAAGGGATTTAGTTTCTGACAACCATAGAACATGACAACTTTGCTCTCCCCTAATCAAGAGTGTATCTCGAGAGTCGTGTGAAAACAAAAGGCAATTTATTTTACTCAGTCAGTACGTGCATTCTTAGTCTCATCAGATTGTAGAGAAAAGGAAGAGACGGGCGTGTTCAATAAAAGATGTTATTTATTGATCAGTCTCTTTTCTCGTACAAGAGAAATGGATCGATATTATTGCAATACTTATGGTTAAGTAAAGTGCATACATTAAAAGCAGAAGTATAAAATAATACTGTAAAAACATTGATATGGTTTCTAGGCCATATGAAGGTTTAAAATGAATAAGATATATTACATACACATATACATTTGACTAATCGTACTCAACTGGTGTTTCTAACTACGCCTACCCCGTGTACCTGACCTAAGTCTAATGCGTGGGCGGGAATAGAAAGTTACAGTTTAAGTTAAGTTTGTTTTGCCAAGTGACTGACTAAAGAATTCTCTGCAAGGGGTTATTCAGTTCTGTACCTGGAATCTAGGATGGATGAGGGATGGTATCTCTCGTCTCTGGTCTCGATATTCCAGGCTGCCTGCGAGGGCTACCCGGAAGCGCCGGAGCTGGATTTCTCGGCAGGAGAAAAACGGCTTCTCGTTCTCAGCGCGTCAGGAAGGCGGGGCTGCGCCAGCGGGGTCTGCTCTGCTCTGGGCTTCGGCAAGTCTGGCTGCTCCGTCCTCGTCACCACCGCGTGTGTTTGCATAGGGCAATATCGGTAATATTTATACCTTTAAGGTGCCGAGATTGACGTAAGGATGGACATAGATACGTCAATAAGGATGTCATACGACCAGGTCGTTAGCACATTCTTTTGCTGAAGTTCTCGGTGAAATCAAAACAATGGCCGCAGGGTTTTTCCCAAGGTGTCATAGGTTTGATTTGTTTTGAGAACTCCGTATGCCTTATCAGGGGCTGGAGGAATATCGCTTGTCTAATTAGATGGCAAGCGTTATGACCTAATCAGATAACACGCTCCTGTGCCGTAGTGTGGCTTTATCAGATAACGGTTCCTGCATCATGGGGGTTTTCTGCCTCATGGGATGGCTGCTAGTTAACTTGTTAGTTTGTTAACCAGAATAGGGTCAGGAATAGGGGGATCGATACAGAACCTATAGGAATACATCACAGCACGCAGTTTGATTGGGAGCCATTTTAGTTCTCGGAGTGCTGGTGAGATATGATTGTATTTCCCGATTCCAGTGACCATTCTAGCTGCTGCGTTGAGAGTAGTTTTGAGGGGGGCTAGCGGAGATTCTGTTATACCAGTGAGGGTGGCATTCCCATAAGAATGGATAGCACCAGTGATTGGGTGGCTTTTTTTATTAGGTCATTTGTTGGGATGAATGGTTTTATCTTGTTAAGTAACTTCAGGTTGACGAAGGCACTCTGCGGAGTTCTTGATGCGATTGGCCATATCGAGTTTTGAGTCTAGGGTAATTCCTAATGATTTAACGGAGTGGGTAAGAGTGTGATTGCCGTTAAGAACTTTTAAAGCTTTTAGCCAGTCTGCATTAGGAGGGTGCCTGCATTAGGAGGGTGCTCCTCTTTGTTGCAGATGAGTATTTCAGTTTTGGTTTGGCTGACTTTTAAGTGGTTAAGCATCAGCTAATGTTGGATTTCTTTTAGAGTGACATTTAGTCTGTCATCAATGGAGGAGGTTTCAAGATGGATTTGGGAGTCATCTGCATAGAGGTAGAAAGGGATGTTAGCATTTTTGAGCAGGGTGCCGAGGGGTTCAATGTAAATGTTGAACAGTTAAGAGAGCACTGAACCTTGGGGGATGCCCCTGTTGACAGGGTGTAGGTCGGAGGTAAAGTTTTATATCCTTGGTGAGCAGCTGTGTAAGAAGGTAAACCAGCTCCTACCCTTTCTTGTAAAGCCTTGATGAGAAGTTGGTGATCAACCAGGTCAAAGGCTGCCGACAGGTCTAGGATGAGGCGGCAGCATTGGTCAGTATCAAAGGATTTGTGGAGGTCTGTGATGTTAAGGATCGCAGTCTTGGTGCTGTAGCCTTTTCTGAAACCCAATTGGTGGGGGTCAAAAAGGTTGATGTTATCCATGTGCAGGGTCAGTTGTTAGAAGACGCATTTTTCTGGGATTTTGGATAGGAGGGAGGAGATTGGAGACAGGTCTGGTTTATTCAGTTTTTTTGGAGTCATGGCCTGTTTTTTTATAGGTTTCGCCCTGGCCGTAGCACTGCGTAAGCAGTGCTCCACCCAGGGCGAAATCTTATGTCCTACATATGGGGCTTTGGTCCCGCCTCTGTCTTCCATTGGCTAGCTCCATAAATGGAGGCTAGCCATTGGAAGAGATTGGCTGTCAATCACGCTTTCCCGTGAAAACGCGATTCGGGGCGTTTCCGTGTTTTTTTAAATCCCGCCCTCTCCTCTTCCCATTGGCTGGAATTTTACCTTCCAGCCAATGGGAAGGGGAGAGCACGAAAAACACGCCCCCGAATCTGCCGGCCGGGACACCCCCGTGACGTCATTCCCCGGGCCGCGCTGTGATTGGCTGCCGGCCCAGGACCTGACTTGTCTTAAATTCCTAATATATTAATGTTTTAAAGAAGCGAAGGTTTCTCATTCCAAGATGGCCAGTACGTTTTCGTCAACAAAATTATAGCGGTCACATAGAGCTTTAAATACCAAATTGGAAACGCATCTGCCTATCTTCTATGAGCAAAAGAAAAATTTTACAGTTTCTCAGAGTTTCTCGGAGTACGTAAGCTGTGACTCTCGATCTTCTTCAAGGCATTCATTACTGGACAAAAGTTTCAACAAATAAGTAAATTCTATGCATTTTGTTTTAAATGCCTCAATTTTCTTTAAATTCACAAAGGTGTGTCATTTCGAATAATAATAAACAATTAGAACGTCTGACAATTAGAAGGTTCAATGTAGTAAAACCTGTAGAGCGCCCATAAGCCTTTGAAAGTGACCAATTCAAAATGGTCGCCGCGTCCGTCTAATCATAGGTTAATTCTTATTGGTTTGGCCATTGGGAGTGGCAGCAAATCTTTAGTCTACTCTCTCTGTCGATTATGCCACTGTGCTGTTTGATGTAGCAGTGCGCGCACGCACTCACGCACGCAGCGTCCTCTCACCTGTGAAACTCCCCGGGCCCCCTCCCGCGGGCCATCCCTCAGCCCCTTCTCTGCTTCCAAGTGGGCACCATGCTTTGGCACGAGGGGTTGTTGGCCTCATTCACCTCAATTTTCTTGCTGCTGTTGTTGCTCAGTCACGACCTCTTCAATTCCTCCGTGATTACCGGCGTTCTCTACTTCCTACTGGTAACCTTTAGGTTCCCTCCTGTGCCCGAGTCTCGGGCGCAGCTGGTGCTGAAGCCACAGGGAATGGTGTCTGTGATCGCTCACCGCGGAGGAGCTCACGATGCGCCTGAGAACACTTTGGCGGCCATCAGACAGGTGTGCATATCACCCTAGAACGCTGCCAGTGAGTGACATAAATATCTCAGTGTCAAAGTTGAGGCCCTGTAAACAGCAAGTGCTTGTGTATATACAGCGTGAACTTGGTTTCTTGTGTTCACGTCGTAATTAAACAATTCTGCACGAGGCTTTATCCATAGCTTTGCCTCCTATGAGGTCATGTGGAATACTTGTTCTTTCGGACCCTTGCAAAAGGGTGGCCAGATCCAAACCTAGTTCTAGTTCTTTGTTTCCTGCTCATGGCAGCTTAAAGGCATAGGTTTAATGTGAGCGTGTGCTTGGGACCGTTTTAAAACACTTTTTTTGTTCTCCAAGAGAAGGTAGCGTGTGTATGCGTTTTTAAAGTGAATTGTGCTTGTCTTTTATAAGCATAAAATGTGTTTGTTTAATTCATTTATTTTCGAGGCCGTGAGCCTTTTATTTAATCAGCACAGCGCTCGCTTCAGGGCCACCGTGCTTCATTTTTCAGCATGGTGGCTGCGCCTAACTTTTATCGCCACAGTACAAGCTTGTTTTGGTTGCTCCCCGCCATTATTGTTTTTTAGGTCGAGCGACCTATCTCAATGCGCATGCGCATTGAGCGGGAGCGAGATATATAGGGGCTTAAATAAGCTTTACCTAGACTGGCGATTTGAAAATGTGCCCGTGCGCTTTTAGGTCAATGCGCAAGCGCATTGACCTAAAATGCGCATGCACATCATCAAATCGCCAGTCAATCACCAGCAGCACTCCTCCCACGCCTTGGAAGTGAAGCTTAGCTTCACTTCAAAGGCCCCGGCTGCTTCACACCCTCATGCCGCTCTCCCCGCTCCGCCCCTCCGCTGCCCGCCGTGTCGCATTTCTCCTCCCCACAGCAATGCCCTCCGCCGGCCGTACTTTCACTTTGACGGCCGCAGGCCGTCCCTCGTGTTTCTCCTTGTTTTAATGGCTGGCCTTTTGTTGTTGTTTGTTTAACTATAATATACAAAGAATGTCTTCCAGCAAGCTCTCCTCATCCATTGGTGTGTTCCTATTTATGCCCAATAGCATATAGCACGGGACAGTGGGAACAGCCAACTTCAGTCAATAGCTCCCCCCGACTGAGTGACTTTATTTTGCCCCTGCACAATCTGTTTATTGGTCATAAATGTAGTTTCTTTCAGGTGAGTCTTCAGCACTGTTATGCAATTGGTCATGTCATGGCTCTACCAACCCGACAGCAGAGCCCTTGCAGAAAGACTAACAACACTGTGTACAGGAAAGACAGCGGGTCAGCGCAGAGGCACTTTCGACTGTTGTTTACCATTAAGCACTATAGTGTAGTTTTGCACTTCCTTTCTCCCTCGGTAGCTTTAGGTGTGATGACAGCATTTCCTTATAAGATTACTGCTCTCTTGGGAATATATGAGGGCAGGAAGCCTTCTGAATTCGGCTGATCATTATCAGAGAGTGTTTTGGTGAAAATACAGGACTTTTCTTATGCGTGCTGCTACAAAAAGAGCTCAGCTCTCCTTAGCTACGGGAAAGCTGTTTGGCTTACTTCTGCTCGCTCATCCAGCAATTGTGCCATGTGGTGTGTTTTTAGCTTTACTAGCTCATTGGTGTGTACTGGCTTGCCACTTTCCTGGAATAAAGTAGCGGCCATACCGCTGAATACGACTTTCTTTTAATTAGTTCACCAGTTTGCTGCCAAGTGAATTTGAGAGTAATAGTGGCAATCATGTTTGAAACTGCATAACGTGAGCGAAATGAGCTTGCAAGCCGCAATCACCCCACATCCACTTCCACCACCACCGCATCCACCACCACATCCACCATCACATCAACCATGACATCCACCGCCACACCCACCACCACCACAATCACATCCACCACCACTTTCACCACATCCACCACCACCACCACATCCACCACCATATCCCCCAGATCCACCATCACCACATCCACCATGACATCCACCGCCACATCCACCACCACCACCACACCCACCACCACCACCACATACACTGCATCCACCACCGCATCCACCATCACTTCTACCACATCTACCACCACATCGACCACTTTCACCACATCCACCCCCACATCCTCCCCCAGATCCACCACATCTCTGTGTGTGTGAGAGAGTGAGTGAGAGAGAGATTGTGTGTGTGTGTGTGTAAATGCAATGTTCTTGGATTTTCGTCACAATAAAATACACTGAACATAATCTTCACAAAAGTTATTTACAAACGTTTAAGCTATTGCCATTATAAATTAAGTATTATTTACAAAATTAAAAGCCATTGTTATTTGCAACATCATCACGTAAATACAACACACATTGCATTACAAAAGCTATAGGTGTCACATTTGCGAAAGTTAAAACTATTGACATTGTAACTGATAAAGCTATTACTTTTGCTATTTTCAAAACCAACACATAAATAAGAAAAGTGTCATTTACAATACCAATTGCTCAAACTTTCCTAATGCGAGACCTATTGCATTTCCAATGCTTGTTCCTTCATTGCTGGTTGCCCCACCATCGATCCTACATTGTTGCTTATTGCTGTCGTCTTTCCCTCTCACTCTGTTGCTCTTTGCCCCCATCACTTGTTTTCGAAAGTGGCCAAGCTCCCTCGGTGACTGGTGGAACAAGTCGTTCTCATATCCATGCCCCTCCAGCAGGTCTCCCTTCCCCCACAACTTCCTCTGCAAACATGAAACAAACAGAAGGGAGAGGAGGCGTTTCCAGGGCTAGCTCGCCATCGCTCTCTTCGTCTTGTTTTCTAAAGTGGCTTTTACAGGATGTGGATTGTTCGGGCATATATCAGAAAAAGTCTGTTTTATTTGATGCTGAAATCACAACTGATAAGGGCCTCCCTGGGTGATGGGGGTTGTTCTTTTCAGATGGAGATGCCCAACTGTATATCGCTTAGCAGTGACATTAAGCCAGTTTCAAAGGGTTCTCAAGTTGACCAGTTTTTCAGAGAAAGGAATCAAGATGGAGAAGGATGAATCGGTTTCCCCAGGATCACACAGTGCGGTAAATCCAGGGACTCTGCCAGAACTGTTAGTGACTGACCCAGATATCCACCTAGGCGTTTTAAGGTTTCTAGCTCTTAGCATCTTAATTATCTAATTTCATCACTCCCACCTTTAAAAAAAAAAACAAGATAGTGCACTTTACTAAGCTGCCGCTGGGTTGCAAGGAGATGCTGCATCTACGAAGACTTCTTGATAATAATACTTATCAGAAGAACTTGTCCTTTTTCTAAATTCTGCAGTATTCATGCCCCTTGCACTCACCCATCCATCCATCCTTTCACTCAGCCTTCTGCTCAGCCAGCCTGTCATCCATTTACTCTCATCCCTCCATCCATTCACTCTTTCACTCATCCATCCACGCTTTCAATCTGTCTATCCACTCTCTAATCACTACTACTCACCCTCTACTACAATACTACTCTCTCTACTACTCTCTACCCACTCAACTACTCTAGTTCTCTTTACTACTCTCAACTATGTTCTACTCACTCTGTACTCTAATACTCTACTACTCACCCTCTACTACTCTCTACTCACTTTGTACTACTCTAATACCCTCTACCTCACTACTTCTACGCGCACACATATATGTGTGTATGCATTTATATATATGTATGTGCCACCTTTTATTTATGTTTTTGAAACATAAATAAAACACATTGTTATTTGCAATGTCAATAGCTCATACTCAACGGAATCTGCACTTCTTGCGGCGGTGGAGGCACTCCGACAGGGTGTGGATGAGGGCCAGACTATGGCGCTGATCCTACTCGACTTAAGTGCAGCATTCGACACTGTAGGACATACCATCTTGCTACAGTGTCTGAGTGAAGGTGGGGTCACAGGCGCTGCGCTTGGCTGGATCAAGTCCTTCCTGTCTGACAGGTGCTTCCAAGTCAGGATGGGAGAATGCTACTCGAGGGAGATCCAGTTGGGCCAGGGCGTACCACAGGGTTCGTCCCTGAGCCCGACCTTATTCAATATCTACGTCTCCCCTTTAGCAGCCATCGCGGAGGGCCACGGTCTCCACCTGGTGTCTTACGCCGACGACACGCAGTTGGTCGTCTCCCTGTCTCGTTCCCCCGGTCTTGCGGCGGACATCTTCAGGAACTGCATGCAAGATCTCGCAGCCTGGATGTCCGCACACTGTTTAAAACTGAACGGTAGCAAGACCGAGGTGATCGTGGTGGGGGGCGGGACCTCTGCGTGGTCGCCTGCGTGGTGGCCACCCTGCTTAGGCGAGGCCCCCACTCCCAGTCTGGAGGCCAAGAATCTTGGCATGTGGCTTGACAAGGACCTTGCCTTTGGCCCGCAGGTTGGCCGGGTGACAGGGGTGTGTTTCGGTGTCCTGAGAACTTTGAGGAAGGTTTTAGATCTGCTTCCCATTTCGGCTCGTAGGACGCTGGTGCACGCCCTGGTCACCTCGCGCTTAGACTACGGGAACCTGCTCTATCTGGGGGCTTCAGGCAAGGTGCTCCAAAATGCCGCAGCACGGCTCGTGCTTAGACTCCCGAGAAGGTCACCTTCTAAACCCGCTCTCCAAGCCCTCCATTGGGTCCCGATGGAGAAGAGAGTTGAGTTTAAGGCCCTCTCAACGTGCCATCGCATTCTGAGCGGCAAAGCCCCTGTGCCGCTCCAGAGTTTGGTTTCCCACTATGAGCCTACCCGCAATTTACGGTCCTCACAGACGGGACTACTGGTGGTGCCCAGAGTTAGGAAGGCACGGATGGGGGGGGAGATCTTTCAGATACCTTGCTCCCAAATGCTGGAATGTCTTGCCCCCAGACCTGCGTCTTGAGCCATCAGAGGCCCTGTTCAGGAAAAAATTAAAAACTCACCTTTTTAGCAGGTAACTCCTGGGGGAGGGGGGATGGCAACTGCTCACTTACCATAGCGCGGGGACACGCCCTGGGGCGTCACCAGGCGCTTTATAA
The DNA here is from genome assembly GCF_964261635.1 of Lissotriton helveticus. Lineage (NCBI taxonomy): Eukaryota > Metazoa > Chordata > Amphibia > Caudata > Salamandridae > Lissotriton > Lissotriton helveticus. The sequence continues at coordinate 337,292,000 of NC_136069.1, read as the reverse complement.
ATGTCCCAAAAAAAAATAAAAATATGCGACCTATTGCATTGCAAATGCAATAGATCTTGCATTTGCACGAGATTAAGCCATTGGCATTGTAAATGACAATGCCTTTTTTTTAATCTGTTTTCAAAACCAAATTGTCATTTACAATGCCAATAGCTCAATATTTTCCAAAGGCGAAACCATTGCATTGTAAATGCTTGTTTTTTAGTTGTGGCTCACTTGTGTGGGTGGGTCAAGAGCCTGTGACTGGGAAGGGCCAAAAACAGGGATTAAGGGTATAGCCCTGCGAATTCTAAGCGCTACATAAAAAAAAAAAAGCTTAGCCAATTCTGCATTGGACATCAACTCAAGTGAGGTATTATTTTACTGGGGAGACCAAGGGGAACGCTGTGTGATAGGATGTGTGCGAGCACAGTGACCCCACACAAAAATGTGGGAAAATGGATCTTTTCAGCTAAATGAGGTTTGCAAGGGATTCTGGGTAGGAAAACATAGGGGGCCACATAAGCCATACATTTCTAGTTTTCCGAAATGTGCGAGTTTGATAGGCTTCCCTAGATGGCCACCGAGCCAGAGGCCAAAAGCCAAGGTGCTGCCCCCCGCAAATCCAGGTCATTATGGTATAATGAATTTTGATTTCGCCACAATAAGTTTTGGGTCATTGCTTGTAGCGGGTACTTGGCCCACCCACAAGAGTGAAGTACCATTTTTTATCAGACGTGGGTTATGCTGGTGATAGGAAATTTGTGTCAGTCTGGTGATCACACAACTTTCCCATAGAAATGAGAAAAATTAAGATTTTTTTCTGCAAAATTTGAGGTTTCAGAAAAAAGCTTACCGGGATCCATTATTGCATTCATACCAATTTCTACCACTGAGTGAAAGAGGTTGAAAGCACAAAAGGTAGTCAAAAATAGGCAATGTCCCCATCCCAGTAAAATGCCAACAGTTTTTTCTTTTTTGTTTCTGACAATAGTCTGCCTGTCCCGGAAATCTGGGAAGATGGTGATTTTTCAGCACCACAAACCCTTTGATGGTACCACTTGCAGGGAGAAAAACATGCTTTCTTATTGCAAAAAACAGCTCTAAAGGCACTGCCTACCTGTCTTTTGGAGTGATGACCAATGGTATTTGAAAGGGTGGTGCACCTGTCATGAAAGTGTTTATTTACAAATATTTCCACTATCCTACAGTAGGGTGTATGGACAACTCTTTCCCCCACCTTTACTCTCTAGATTTAGAGTGGTGCTCCCTTTATACCCAGTTTTGGACAGGTCTTCTCAGGATTGGTACCTCACCGTAAAACCCCAAATACAAGAAAATAAAAAAAAATAAAAAACGAACAAGGGTGGTACATCTTTCTCTGTTCAGGCAAACTATGGGAATCATTACACCCAACCCCCCCCCCCCCCCCCAAAATGCGAGCCAAGGATTACTATCTTATCTTCAGAAGACTATTCAAGAGTTGGCTCTTTCCTACATGACCACCACACAAATGTACTGTGCATGTAGACGTACATAACTTGATTATATGTATTTAGATGAGCATTTCTGTACATATATATACTAGTTTAAAAAATGATATTTTAGGTCTGCCTAACAAATGTATATTAAGGTAAAAAATGCACGTTTCATGCTTAACCTATATATAGGTCTCTGCATATGTTTCACGTTATATATGGTCTCTATCACAAAGTCAATATAATCACTTACATCTATGTGTCTCGCTATTGAAATATTGAACATAAACAAAGTATTTTTTTTAAACACAATATAGCTTTACCTACAGCAACACCTGTAAGTCATTTTCAGACTATGTATCCATACAGGCACATATGGAACTTTATACAATTTATAAGCTTTATTTTCTGTATGCATGTATACCCTTTCTATAGTTATGTAGCTATATATTAACTCTACTCCTATTGTATATGGTTTTCAAAAAGCCTTCCAACTCCCTCCAATTCACTGTTCGGTCTCATCCTATACCTTTCAACATGTCCTCCACTGATTCATTCCAAACCTCGTTCTACTACTCTGATTTACCTAAGACTTTCATGACTCTCCCCTCCTCGATTCACCACAAAACCTCATTCTACTGCTATGGAGTCCCATATAGCCCTTTCTAGACACTTCCCTTTATTCCCCCTGGACTCATCCCCAAATCTCATTTTACTAGGATATCCAAAATAGTACTTCTTAGACTGTTCCTACCTCTATCCCTATGACTGGTCTCAAACCTCAACCTACCAGTATGATCTCCCTAATAACCCTTTATTCCCTCCTTTGACACATCCCAAACCTCACCTTACTAATATGACACCCAAATACCACCATCTAGACTCTTTCCTCCTCTAACCCTCCTTTATCATACTCAAAGATTCACATGTCCACTGCTCAAAATAACATTTCCCTATACTATATCACCTCTAATCCCTTAGGTTCCAGAGCACCGTGCCCTCGTCCAGGGTAGTAAGCAATATATATATGTAAAAAACGTAAACGTGGTTACTTATATAGCGCACGTATCACCCCCGCAAAGGGGTCTCACGGCGCTTGCTTAGGGAACCCGTCCTGGTATTCCCCTGTGAGATAACCCCGGCTGGGTATCCACAAGGTGAAAGCCAGGCATCCCGCCGCCAGGGGCCTTAGTGGAGATTAAGCAAGCTATTGCCCAGAGTCGGAGTGTGAACCCGTGAGTCGAGTAGGCACCGGGGCGAGAATTATCGAGTCTGTGGAATTTTTTTTTAGCCCAAGACCCGCCGAGGCGGGGAATTGAACCCTGGTCCAGGACCGATCTCAGCTTCCGGGTCTACATTTATACACACAATAAAACCAGATAACAATAAAACCAGATAACATCCAAGAATGCAGGCGAAAGACCTGGATTGGAGGCAGCTATCTTCAGCTGATAACGATTGCCCTAACACAGCTAAAGCAGTGGCGCATCACCCTCTGGTGGGTAAAGCCTGCACCACTATTTGAAAACTGGAGTAGAAAATCTATTTTAAGATCACTGAAACATCTTTCCCATGGCCCTATAGCAGTCTGCTAAACAAATCTGAATGGGCAGAACCATGAGCATAAGACTAAGAAAACTGCATGTTATTGGCACCTGTACTTTATTCATGTTATGCTGTAACATTTTACTAGCCTTCGTTTTGACTTTCCTTAACCTTTGCTAATATGTGATGCCTTTACAGCTAGTGGTGGGCAGTGCTGATATTTACTTTCTATGTGGCTTGAGCTGTAAATACAGCAAGAATTTTATTGCTCTAATTCCATGCAAAGCCTTTACCATAGTATACTGCATGCTCTCAGTTCGCCGGTGAAATGGCAATTTGTCATCTTGCTCGAAGAAGCAATCAAAGGAGGACGATCATCACTGAGCAGCAGCAGACAGGCGCAAGACAGCTGGCATCCAAGGACTGAAAGCGTGCACTACTAACAGCTTTTTATTGGGCAAGAGGTTACCTTTCAATCAACTGCAAAGAAATGTAATTATAAAGCCCCCCCCCCCCCCCCCCTAAATCCCATGTTTAATCAACAAGGAACAAACACTGTAGTGCAAAATATTTGCTTTTATTCGTAAATACAAATTTACGCCATGAACTCGTAGGGAATTGGCTCCAACAGTTCGGGTTCCTTGCCAAGTGTACTAACGAAGTGCGCTCCTCTTGGTGCTTCAGGCTGGATTAAACAAAAGTAAAACAGAGTTTAGTTCACATGCAACAGTTTGCAATACCCAAATTAAGAACAATGCATTTAATATGCTCTCAGTACCGGTGAAATCATTTGCTCATGTGTACTTCATTGAAGTAATCATAGGAGAGGATCATCATTGAGCATTTTTTAAACAAATATTAAGGACATTAACTACTGGACGCTAAGTTTACAGTATTAAAATCATGCTTGAGCGTCACGAGGGTCATGAAGGTATAGAAGCACACTTGTTTACCTGGCGTTTCATTTCAACCCACAAGCCCTTCGCCTTGGCCTCTGTCTTCCTCCTTTCATTCTCTTTGACACGCTTCAGAAAGCTGTCTCTGCTTTTTGAATGCTTAATATGTTCAATGCGCACGTTAATTCTCTTGGCAAGAATTTTGCCCCTGCAAAAAGAAAGAAAATTGATTTACCTGGCCTATTTTATTTTAACAAAACCCCCAAATGTATAGATATTTTCATATTACAAATACTCTACTTGTGATGACGTGTCTAGGCAAAACTAAGGCAAGCCTCAGTCCTTGTACATTACCTGAACCTGCAAAATCACGAAAAGACAAATGCCCCAGTACAGAAAATTGCTTTATGAAAAGGTAATCATGTTACTTTTTCACAGAGCAATAGTGGGTACATTGCCACCATGTGCAAGGACAGAACATACCATACTATAATCCTCGCAGTATAGGATCCCCCCCTCCCCCACATCTTGCTTAATCCACCACCCCATCGTCTCCACACAGTGCACGCCTGCTCCATTACTTAATTAGTGAATGGCAAATTCACTGACCAATGCTTACCCATCAGAGCCATACTTGTGACCAGTATATACCAAATCACCACCATCTAGTAGATTACTATGACCCCCCCCCCAAACCATTGGTGCAAAATCTACCAGATTATTCCTCACGTTATACAAGATAGCATCCAAACTAAAATCATCGGAGTGAAATATCACACCCACTACTGCTCACACACTCACTGGTCCATTGTATTGCAAAGACATCATCAAGTGATAACTAATCTACCCTTAAACATGTCATGCTCTTGTTGATGCAGATCAAGAAGGTTAAAGAATAAATGAAAGGACAGTAAGAGCTGAGTCAGACCCAAACTCAATTCAGAGCAGATGGTTACAAGAGGCAGTTCAGCAATTACACACTGAACAGATTGGAAAATACTTTAGCTCCTTCATTTCAATGCATACCAGCATATGAATGAGCATCAGAAGTCCCAGAGTAACGTGAAAGCCAGGGAGCTGCAACTGCATAGAACAGGTCTCCTGCATTTAAGTGCTATGCAATCTAAATTAGTGCCCACACGTACTGCACAGGCGCAGTAATTGAGTTAAGCATTGGCACACTCAATAAGATTGCCTCACATAAACCATTGGCTTGCTGCAAACCTTGGATAATGAACTATACTTGGAACCTACAATAGACCGGCGAAAGTTGGAAGGATTAACGAAAACTCCACCCACAGGAGCAGTCAGAGCCAATGTTAAATGGGTTAAGAAACTAATCCATTCACCATATATCGGACTAAAGTATCAAACTACATAAGGAAAGTGAAAGCAAATGTTCGTAGATGTTGTCTTTTGCTTAGGAGTTATATAAAATTTATAAAAGCCAGAAACTGATTTTAACAACTATCTACAGCTTGACCTTGTTGAAGTAGAAAGTGGAGGGTATTAAAGATAAAATTGATTGACAATGAAAATTGTAGAGACTTGCTTAAAACATTGGTTACACAACAAATTATTAGTTACATACACTGCAAAGTTTTTATGAAATAAAGCTGTTTCCTCAGACAGGATACAAGTCAAATATGGATTTGCTTGTGTTTTAGAAGGATAATTGCTCTGCCCCACGTGAATGACCAGTACAGACACAAGGTCCGCCTAGTAAAGTGAGAATGGGACTTCCATGCTAAACACACAAGTCCATAGTGAAAATACTTACTTGACTTGTTTGTTTACAATAATGCCCACTGCATGTTGGGTGACGTTGAATATCCTTCCAGTCTTGCCATGGTAACACTTGTGCGGCATACCCTTTTGAATTGTTCCCATACCCTTTGAAAGAGAAAAAAACACTTGTAAAATCAAATTTAGGCTATAATATTTACTTTACAACATACAGGCTACGTTTAGGAGGCAGAACTTAACAGTTTTGCAAAAGTGTCAAATATATTTATAATAAGCAACCCTCGGTGCACGTTTTCAGCAGAGAAACCGGATACAGCATAGTGAAAGCAAATACATGGACGTGCTGAAAAGACGTTCTGCGAATATCTTTGTTTGATCTGGAAGAGTGTAATAGGGTACTAATAAAATGTATTTTGCCTGGAAAATTACTTCAATTACTACAAAGCTTTGAAGAGCAATAGGTTACCGCGGTTTGAACTTTCCATATTCCATACTGTTCTTTAAACAATTTAGGGTCAATAAATGTGTTTTTGGGGAAGTTTCGGGAAGAAGAGTGGGAGACTTAGGCTAATTTAGCTTAAGAATCAATTTATCTCCATCTGCCCGGGTTTAGCATGGTGGAAAAATAGGGTTCAGAAATGAAACGGAGAGAGCAGTGTTACACAAGGAGGGGACCGGAAAGTGGAGGAAAAAACACACAGCCACTTAATGGGATGAAATCTTACTTTCCTTATGAGCAGTTTTAGATTGAACACTGGGCAAATATAGCTTAACAGAGCTGCACGACAGCAATATAACAAGCGTTTGCAGTGCAATAGGTCTTGCATTACAGATAGTTTGAGCTATTGGCGTTGCATTATTAATTACAACGCCAATAGCTCAAACCTTTAGTAATGCGGGACCTATTGCATTGCAAATACACTCAATTTGGAAGGCTCTCATTTCTGTTTCAGAGATTCACAGCAGAAACTGAATACTGACAATTTACTAGGAATATTACTTTTAAAGCCAAACCGGTCTCAATTCCCCAACAATCACAGATGGTTTGCTTTTTCCAGTAGAGGAATGTAATTAAATGTTAACAGTTTGTGGAACAACTGCTTAGGGCGGCCTAGTGAATCTAAGTAATCATGCCACACTGTTTACAGTTCTGTTGTTGTACGGGGCCCGGAAGGGACCGGTTTCAACGTCTATTGCTGATATCCTTACAAAACACTGTGGATCAAAAAGAGAATAATAGAAAAATGTCAGTACAAGACATTTCCAGCAAAAGCTTTCTTTTTTGGATCCCTTTCACATAGGAACGAATGTAGGATAGAGTCTCAGCCAAGGAAGGCTTGCAATGCTCTGGAGCAACAGAGGATTATGAAGGCACTGAGACGGCCCTTGGGAGGTGATGCCGCTCGTTCTGCATATGCAGAACGAGTGGCTCTGGGCACATGGCATCACACAGACTAAGGGAAGCAAGTTTAGGAAAATATTTTTTTTTTTTTTAACAAGCGCCCTATTTTGTGCTTTCATTTTAATAGTGGCCATGCCACGCACCTTTCTTTAGATAACCTTAGTCTACAGAAAGTGGCGTGGCCTCAATTACGTAAAAGCGCAGAATGGAGTGCCTGTAAAAAGTAAGTAAAAAAACACAAACAAAATGATCAAGGCCCAGTGTAAGGAACCTGTAGTTGGCCGGTGCACCTGGCTTAAAAGGGAAGTGATGTATCAGGAGCACCGGCCAATAAGGAGCGAGGAAATAAGAGGGATGGGGTTGTGAACCAATGGCAAGCACCAGGTGTAATTACACTGCATAGAGTGATTACAGCAGGCGCTGATGCTTGACCTAAAAATCTGGCTTTGTCTGTACAATGTAGTCAATTTTTTTGAAGTCCAGGCAACTGGAATTAGGTGGCAATGAGTACATTCTGGTAGAGCTAACTTGTGTTGCAAAAAAAATGCAAGTTATGCAACACATCTGTAAAATAATCTTGTTATAATACATGGGATTCTGCATTCCCTGTATCAAAAACCAGTCTCAAAAGTCTATTATTGGCAAATCGTGCTGCATTTAAAAACAAATGATGCCAGTACTCAAATGTAGTAACTTAGTTGATTTTTGATGTCACAAGTCCTGCTGACAGAGCCAGCAGTTATGGAAAAAGGCAGGTACGGTCATGGGGCAAAGCTTTTATAGCTTTATCGATACAAGCAGCAAGGGGATATTTATGAGAACATTCTTTTTTTGCACTTCTACAATAGTTAAGTTAGAATCCCCTGCATGTTTCTATACATTTAGTGCTACTGTGCTTTTTTTTTTTAAAGAAAAAACTGACTTATTAAACCAATTACAATATTTTTTCCGAAAACTATCACATCTTTTTGATGTGTTTAATTATACACCAAAGATAAGATTTTCATTCTTCATATTTACAAACATAGCTGAGCCAGCAGCCATGGTGAAAGGCATGGCCGGGTGACAGCATAATTAAAGCAGCAGTTTAAAGGAAAACAAAATGCTCTGTTTTTATAGTTGTACAGTGATAAACACAAAGTAGGCCCTTATGGCAACATTTGTTCACTCTTTAGGTAATCATAGAAAAGCTAGAATCTTTCTGCAGGTTTCTACTGCGTGTTTTCTTAAACCCCTTCACTGCACGTGTCGGCCAACGGCCGTCGCGAACACTACCTCGGTAGTGCTGCGTGCATCCGTTGGCCGACGCGGCCCCGCCCACTCTTAGGAACTCCTATACGGCAGCAGAATCTGCACCGCGGTAAAGGAGCTAAACAAAAAAAAAGCCTGACTTGCATCACAACGGATTCAAATAGATTTTTGCAAGAAATATTTAACAGCTTTTTGATGCGTTTGATCTTGCATTAGAGATTCTATTCTTATTCTTCATGTTTGTACACATGCTTCTTTCATATGAAAGACCTACGCACCAAAGATTTAAGTGGTTTGTGGGAAAGGTGATGTGAACATGTATAAGGGATAAAGTACCCTCTGCTATACACAAGGAGATTGCAAGTCACCTTGGAGTTCCAGAGCTTTTGGCAATATCCTATAATGGATGGCAGAGGGTACTTTATTCCATATATTTGAACACCGATACATGAGAGCCCAGTTTTCAAGGGAAACTGAATTCACAATGCTCAAAGCACAAACACTTTTAGCTACACTGTACTTTCTAACTCCAGGAATAAACCAGTTTGTGTATAACAGCGTTGCACTGAGCAGGAAACAAAATACATGGTCACTTTTCTGGCTAATAAAAAGGTATGCCTCTTGTTCTGGGCACCCTAAATGTGTTGATCCTGGCCATCAGTTTCTGGTTTGACTTGCATTTAAACATTGAAGGATTTTTTTTTTCATGCGGCTGACAAAGGCCATTTGCCATTAATTCGGGGGATTGGAAAGATCTAAAATTATCCTCAGCAGCAAATATCACCTAATTCCAATAGCATACACATTTACTGCACAGGCATTAAATAACCAAAGGACTGTTGGAAACGCCACACAGGAACAACATCTGAATATTTGCTCTTTACCAGCCTTCTACCCTTTATTTATTCCATCAAGGATATACATATGCGGTCAATTAACTCACACCCCACCATACCTAAGCAAAAAATTAGATCGAACAACCTACTTGCATGTGATACACTAGCAAGAAAAAATTACTAGCATACATAAAACTTAAGATACCACAACCTACAGTGCATGGTGACATTAGGTTTGTCATATACATGGAATGCAAAACTTCCCAACTCACGAATAGGCGGTGCAACTTTGACCTGATCAGATTCCAACCCTGTATTATTTTCTACACAAACTCTCAATCCCTTTGCAACCACTCCTAAAGGAGGCCCATCTTCAATATGTACGCCACTTTAATACAGTTTGCATCCAGAAAACTGCTGCACCCTCAAGCATTATCCTCAGCCTAATCACCCCCGAATTGCAAACCCAACCAGCAAACTGCCTTCGTTATGCAGGAAAGCAAATAAAATGGATGACTCAAGGTTCGCTGTGGCATTAAACGGGTATGTATTCCTCAAATTAATAGTTATGACCCACAATAATACTAAAACCATAATATGCAATGGTTAGCAACAAATTGTAACATATACCTCTTGAATCAGTCAGCTACGAGGTTTGTCTATCAGCAATGGTCAGCCAAAAAAACAACTTTGCTAAAGGAGCAGACATGGAACTGAAGAGATCATTCATTACTGGACACTTCGAAGGACTTTAATGTAGTCTATTCAGAGCAGATTCCAACTATCTATAGAATTTGACTACTTATTTGCATCTCAGACGCACTCAGATATTACAGGATAATAACGTCCATCCCAACAGAGAACTCAAATTTATAATAAAACATGCCAATAGTGAGAAACTAAGGGTCGGATTTTCCCAACACTTTTAAAAAGGAATGGTAATGCAGGAAGCTAGGCATCAGCATTCAGGACCTGAAATTTTAAACCAAGGGGACGATCCCTAAAGCCATGAAGGCCAAGCGAAAATTTAAGACAAATCCTGTTCTACTCACTGAAGTTAACCTTCATTCCTCTGTAAACTGGCACTAAAACATCTAAAATGGGAATAAAATAATCGGGAATATTAACATCTAGGCACTCCCTTTGCGCTTTAATAGTTTAACAAATCTGCTCAAAAAGTCAAAGCCATGTACTCAAATGTTTGAGAATCAGCTTGCGACTAAAGTAGGCAACAACTCTGGCACCCCTATACCACCATATACAGCTACGAGTTTAACCCCTTCTTCGATTTTGCTCTACTGACTTACTTATTCAAAACTGGCTAGAATATTGGGTCAATATAGCTGGCAGATTAGAGCTCTCCTTGTAAGTATATTAATTCTGAAGAAATACCTTGATGTCCACTATGTCCCCCTTCTTGTAGATGCGCATGTAGGTCGCCAGAGGTACAACTCCTGTAACACAAATTGTTAGAGTAGTTAGTACAAAAAAATACATAATCAACTGATCACATGTATTCCCAACTATGAAGGGAAAAAAAACCCAGAGGAAAAACAAATCCAACAGGCTATACTAAAATTGCAAATGCACTGGCATGTGGCCGTAAATATGCCCCGTAAAAAACTGCTAATAGTTTGGGGAGTTTAAACATTACCTAACCAGAATTTAAAAACAAATAAATCTGTGGTTTATATATAGAATCGCATTAAGGTATAATTTAAAACCAATAGACACTGTCCATCTAATCTTTATATAGTTACAGTCTGCATTCAGTACAATGGAAGCAAGGCTACACAAGCAGCCATTCGAACAAGATCGAGTAACTGAAATAATTCAAAACGCAGGTTACCAAAAAAAATATTTATACCGTAGAGTAGCACGATAAACCCCTACAGCTTGAATGACACTAATTTGTATTATAACCTTTTACAGATCTTGAAAGACAGCTTATGTTCACATGACAGCTAAAGAAATAGTCAATGCATTTGGAAACAAATGCAAGAGTAAGGACTCACCATGCTTGCGAAATGGTCTAGAGAACATGTAACGCGTTCCTCGCCTTTTTCCTCTTGTGTTCGTCATTTTGGCGGTTTACTGAAGGCAAGGGGTACAACAGCACACATAATCAGTCATAAGCAAAACACAAACACCACCAAAAACAGTCTGCCGTTTAAAATAAACTTAAGTTAGATATAGGGTTGGGTTTATGTTATTTATTAACAATTGTGTCTATCATAAAATTTGCAAAAACGTCCTTTGGCACTTGCTAGCTACTTTATGATAAAATGTTAATACAGTAGGGGGGCTGACACTCACCACATCAATGTACCTTAGATCTAAAATAAAAGATGCTCCAGGACAATTGTTATACAAAAACTATTTGAGGCTTCAATCTATTCTGCACTCGGTGACCATTGTGCACCTTACTTAGCAACAACAGAACAAATGTTGAATATGGCAATTGTATTATAAGTTATGTAGAACACAGAACTGGGTGGCTAACGATGTACAGCAATAACGAGATAAAGGAGTTGCATTAGTGCTATGGTTATAATTGGCAAAGAGCAAGATCTAAAGCAATAGCTTTCTATAAAGGGAAGACTTCATGATATATTCATATGTACATCAACATGAGGAGTTTCCTACTATCATCTTACGCATTGCAATACGTGACCTAGCAATGCACTTTTACCTTTAAAAAAAGAAGGTTGCACTAGCATCTGCTGGTAGTGAGCTTCGGTGGAATAACTGAACTTAAAATCACTGTCAGGGTAGCTTGGGGAGGGCTGGTAGATATCACGGTCGGTATGACTTGGGGTCTTTCTGAAGTAGTTATCAAGAAAGGACCTCAACTGTAATTAGGGCCAAAATCAGAACAAAACTCTTGACCCCTGCATTCAAAAAGTCAAAGTATTGTTTGTGAATAGCTACCTGCGACAGTAGACCAGTTACCAGCCAAAGTAACTGTTTTCTGGTTTACAGCATTGGCCTTCCTTCCTACTATGGAATGTGCATCCCGTGTAACCTCTTAACTGTTAATTTTCTCTTTTACCAGCTTAAGCTGTTTGCTTCGATGTACAGCGCTCTGATACCTTGATCCGCTATATAAAACTCTTCAAATAAATAAATCATTCACTGTTTCAATAAACGTGCCAGTAGTTTCCATAAGACTATTCTCGTTAGAAAGCCAGATTGCTGGGTGGAGTGCAAAGGTGGGTGAAAGTTAAAACTATACAGCGTTAGGGAAGCAAACTTTAGAACCTTGACTCGAGACGCAAGGAGTGGACCAACTGGAAGATACAATAGTGCAGTCTACTGAACACCAAAGAGCAGATGAGGGCGTCACTGCCTTGCATGCATATTTGAGTGCAGGACACCTTTATTTTGAGTGCAGGACACCTTTAGCCAGTAATGACAAAATTGTATTTAGTGACAGATTCCATTTTCATTAAAGGGCTAACGAGAACTTCAAGGTTTCGGGCCGCAGGAGTAAATTCAACACTCGGGAGGTTAGAACAGAATAAGGAAGAGACATGTGTGCAGATGAGGAAAAAAACGTGCAAGACGTAATTCAGTATTCCTGTCAGCCATTCAATGCCGAATGGCAGCGTGAGGCAATTCTAGACGGGGAAGATGCTGAGACTGGCAGTTCTCTACAGGGACTGCAGGTCTGTGAGGGATTTTCACTGGCCAATCAGGAGAGCCATTATTGGAAGAACGACTGGGAGTATTTAAATGGAACTGTGGCTGATCGGGGGAGGAGCGGGCATTTGATTAAAGGCAATGTCCGAAACGCGTCATGCCCATGCTCTTGGAAATAAAACTCCTTCTTGAAGAAACCCCATGGTGTCCCTCCGGTTCTTTCGAGAAAAAGGTACTTTTTGTGGCATGTGGCATATAAAATATATATATATATATCGCTCTGGTTCGCACAAAAAGCAGAGTAACTTACGGGCGGCTGCATGGAAGTGGCCGTGCCTGCCACAATACGTTGTCGCTCCAATCCCCTCCCTTTTCAGTTCAGTTATTTCCAACTTGTTTATTGGGTTGTACACTAGGACTTGAGTGCCTCAATAACCTGCAACGCACCCACTACTTCTTTGCTTTCAACATTGTGTTTACTCACCCTCTGGGGTGCTATAATCTTATCCGTTTAGACATTGTACTGCTTCCATATTATTGTTTCTTGATTGTTATTACTCTGTATACTCTTGTATGATTGATACCCTATTTTTGCATCTCACTGTCTACGGAATCTCATATTGATTTAAGAGTCTTGTTTATCCTACCTACTGTTTCTGTAAAGCGCTCTGATATCTGCAAAGATCTTGTTCGCGCTATATAAAACTTTAAAAATAAATAAAATAAGAAGCTCACTACCAACAGATGCTAGTGCAACCTTTCTTAAATGTAAAATTGCATTGCTAGGTCACGTATTGCAATGCCTAAAATGATAGTAGGAAACCCCTCATTTTGATGTAAATATGAATAGGTTTGTACAAGAATAAAACCCTTTCAGAACGTCTCCCGTGAGTGCTGGTCTCTCATCTAAAAAGGAGGGATTAGAGCGACGAAAGATATATATATATATACACACACACACACATACAACACACTGAGTATTGTCTAAAGAGGTGATACAGAAATGAAACCGTGCAGAAAAGGTCACAGTGGGACAATGAAATCTGAGTTAAGGACAGAACGCCTTAAATTGGGACAGTGTTGATAGAAGAGTCAAGCAACTGGAAAAAATAGCAGCCTGAAACATAAGGTGAGCCATTTGTGTTCCAGGCCTTGGATGCAAAGTGAGTCTAAGGAGGAATGTAATCAACAACGTAGAAGGTGGCAGAGAAATCCAAAACTATTGGCAGTGTAGTCACTTATTGTGAAAAGGGGTAAAAGTTGAACAATGTACACGTGTTTCTGTGGAGGGTACAAAAACCTACTTGGAGGGACATTAGTAGGTTGTTTAAAGACGAGTAAAAAAACACACATACCACGTGAATATCAACCGTTTCAGTATACTGCACTATTTATAGGAAAATGAGGAAACATACACAGAATCAAATGACCAACTAGATTTACAGGGAAAAAAAGCGTTTAGCAGTTAACTGATCAGGATGGGTCATGGCTAAGTGAACGTGAAGCGAGTTGTTTGGAGGGGAGGGAAGGGCAAGGCTAAAGTGAAGTGGCACGGATTTCACTTGGTATCATTAAGTGTCCTCAAGGCTTGTTTGTATTCAAGGTTGAAGATATTCCTGCTATTGTGCCCCTTACGTAGGAAACGATCCCATTTTGAAGATGCGGAATGCTGAGTGCTATCTTAGACTGCGAACGAAAGGTGTGGGGCGGCAAGGAGCTAAAATGTATTTTAGACAATCGGATGATATCTTGTACTGGAGTAGAGCCAAGTCAATAATGTGAGAAAGAAAGAATTCATAGAGGGTTTTATCTTTTGGAAGGCAGGATGCTAGCTTGGGGAGACTGCAGAGATAACGTTTACATGGATTAAAGGCAAGGTAGTGTAGAAGCTTGCTTATTCATAGACACAATATAACAAACTAGGCAACGCTGGAATTTCCAAGCCATACCATTACAAATTTCTTCGGGGTATGTTGTCAACGTAATCATGTCCTACAACTATGAAGTAAAGTGATTTTTATAGGAAAGGGGCCAAATCAGACTGAACATTTGGGCCGATAGCGAGTCTGGAAAGTACGAGATATAGGGGTTTTCCTAGGCCAGCTGCTGGCGAAATGTGAATTCATTAGAGAAGTGATGACAAAGTTGTGGAAAGAATGTGATGCAGTTGAATTATTAAACTTAAAGTATAAAAATGTGCAAGTAGTTTGGTTGGAGTACAATGTACAAAATAATCAAGAATAATACCACATTCGTCAAAGAATCCAGCCGGGGATGGAGAGTCGTAGTGCGTGCATTAAAACAGACAACTGATGTACGGTGGTGTTCAATAGACAACAAAATGTAGCTAGAGAAGCATAATCGCACCTTAAATATGGAGATGTGCATGAAAAAAAATGGACACGTCCACTGTGGAAGTTTGTGGGAGCACGCGAGTCCATGGAATCAAATATCTCAGAGTAGGTAGTATGGGAGTGAAAGATGGAATTACGAAATGATCGGGGGGGTGGGTTGTTTAGGGAGGTGTTAGAATATTGCAGATGTAAAAAAAAAACACACTTAAGGAAACAACCCTACAGTAACCGGTTTATATCCCATCCGACGGCTAGTGGTAGTCTAGAAATTGTGACTTAACGAAATAGAAATACCATTACACACCCCGTTTTCACAACACGTGTTAAGTGTTTAAGGAGTGCGGACACATAAATATGACAAGCGGGAGATAATCATCAACAGGTCTTTGCTGAGCCATACAGCAAATTCGTCCAGTGGCTTCCCTATGCCTTGGCCGGTTCACAAGACACGACCTTAAGTCTAGTAGAAGACAGATCAAGTAACATGTTTAGCAGGAAAAAGGGCGTGATGGAATAGAAATTGACTTTATTATTCATCCGGATCCTAACTGCAACACGTTTAAACCAAGATGAATCCTTATAGGCAGCCAGCGACTAACTCTAAACCCCAGGAACCTACCGTTTGTGTCCCAATAAACGCGAGGCACCGAAATACTACCACTACTACCATCTAAAGGAAGTCGGATAATATCCCTCAAGTTTTACCTGCGAGCACAGTTTACAAATGTAGCAGTTTTCAGTTAAATTACTAAAATTAGCGGAGCACCATCTCGCACCGCGTTACCTGGAAGATGGCGAATCCGGCGGAAAGGGAAAACTCGAGGACCCCACGGGTCTTACAGGGAAGTTCCGGAGTTGTCCTGCAGGTTGCCTGATTGCATGCCGAAAGAAAAATCCGATATTGTATCTTATAGTCTCTCTGGTGCTTGAGCTTGGGTCTTCTATAGCTAAACAGTCCCTATTTCAAGGATAAACGCGCTCCAAAACTTTAAAGAAAGCGAAACAGGGTTGAGAAGTTCGACACCGTCCATGTCAGAACTAGGTCTTGACATGGGCAAACTTGGACGGACGTAATGTAAGCGGCCATCTTAGAAAGGTTTACAATACAGTCGTTTCGTAAAAATACCTGCTGTAATTCAGTCATAATTGCGAAATGCATGTAAATATAGAAGATAAGTGTAACCGATTCTAATATTAACTGAGTGCAAAGAATATGTTTTGTATAAAAATGTGTATGTTATTACTTATCATGAAGCTACGTCCGTTGAAATTAAATGTTACATTTTACGACACATTCTCTTTTTAATGCAGAAGTCACATTATTGCGTGCCCTACTTGTTATATGAAATAGTCCGTTAGCGCCCAAAATTGCTTCTCTGCTTATGGAGAATCTCGTAGGCTACGTACTAGTTCTACCGTTTCTCAGTCAAAGGCTGGCCGCAAAGCAGTAGCAAACGTCGAAGCCATATTTGAAATGTATTATTAGACGTTCAGATCAAGCGTAGGACATCGAGAACGGATATATGGATCCTGATTTACTTAAAGCTCACACATATACCAGTTTATGTAGGCCTGTGATATAAGGATTACCATTGATCTGTGGACATTTGTTATCTTTGTTGAAATATACCTAATGCCTTTTCTCTATTTTATTTAGAATACATGTATGCCAAATCTGTTTTTCAGACTTAACTATCAAACTATGTTTCATGTCATAGCTTGGCAGACGATCTGCAGGCGTCAAATAAAACAGATTCTGGTCTAAAATGTACGCCTTCTCCTTTGGGGACGAATCATTACCGCGCCTGCCCTCTTAATTTGAACGGCACCAGAACAGTAAAACATCAAAAGCCTGAGCGAAGATTTGACATGTGAAGAAGACTAGTCAGCACTGCGGGCGGGCTGCTGTGCACACCGTTTCAGGTATTAGGGCTGTTAAAATCTTTTGCAAACATTTGCATTATTGATATCAATTTGCTAGCCCTCATTTAAATCCACCAGGAGTCAGCTAGCCCGTACCATGGTGATGGCTTTCAGCCAGGGCTCTTATGACATCACGACATTCTGTATCACGATATATTATTTGATGTTTTTCCATTATGCATTCTTGAACTTGTAGTGTACGTTTTCGGTTGTCTTACACTAATGGCACTAGGCTGCAAGTTATCCTCCCACCATTCTGGTAGATTTAAATTTCGGGTGAAGCCAGATGTTTAAAAGGAGGATCCCATTAAAGTGAATGGAGAACATTTTTTGGGTGATGGTGTAGATTTTGATGGTGTAGGTTTGCAAGGAAAAGTCTGGAGGCTTATTGCCCTTTAGGAGAGTGAATACCACTAAAAGAGGGTGATGCCTGCCAAATGAGAATATGTTGTATTGCTTTGTATTGTATTTCGGCATTTATATAGTGCTTGCTATCTCTATGTGGGGCGCTGAAGCTATTGCCTACCTGAGTAGCCTGCTATACCGTAACAGTGTAGGCTCTGTAGTTGGAAGGATATTGTCTTTGTTTTGATCCTATGTGGAAAGTGTTTCCATGTCGTGCATGATGTCCACCGAGGTGCTGTTATCACATAATGGAACACAGCGCCTAGTAGTATGTTGGATGAAGTGGGAAAGACCTTTGTGCAGTTTTATGGTTTATAGAATGCTGACAGCTTTGAACAGCTCTCTAGATGATATTTTTAATAATATGGTATGTTTAGTTGGTTACTGCACTAGGTTGTCCAATCTGACAGTTTGTGTATAGTTGTGGTCCTGAGTTGGCGTGGTTGGAAGGAGAGAGAATTGGAGATCTATTGGGATGGACATTTTTATTATCCCATCTCTGTGTGCTTTTGTGAGATTTAAAGAGGAGGATATGTTGTATAAATATAGTGGACCTGCAGTGGAGGACTATATTAAGAGTGTCCAAAGGAGTTAAAGTTCTGGAATTATGTTGACTAGTATTGGCTTATTTAAAATGTTAATCGCTTACCCCAAGAGGGCAATACCCCTATGCACATACATATTTATTTATTTATATTTATATTTATTTATTTCGGAATTTATAAAGCGCGAACTGTCACCATTGCAGGCATCCTGGCGCTGACAGAGTCTGAGAATGAAACGAGAAGAGGGGCAGAAGAGAGTGAGTTAGTTAGGGAAAAGACAAGTTTTGACCTTTTTCCTGAATGGTAGGAGTTCATTAATGTGTCTGATCTCGGCGGGGAGGGAATTCCAGAGTCTGGCCGCCGCCACCTCAAAGGATCTACCTCTGGCTCTGACCTTCCTAAATCTGGGGATGATCACCAGTTTCGCATCAGAGGAGCGGAGTTGTCTTGGAGGAGCATACCACACAAACTTGGATTGAAGAGGGGTCGGACCGGAGCCATGAAGGGCCCTGAAGACAATACAGAGGGCCTTAAACTGGATCCTCTGTCTAAGAGGGAGCCAGTGCAATTGTGCTAAGGCAGCGGAACCGTGAGATCTTCTTGGCAGCCCCAAAGCTAATTTTGCGGCCGCCGATTGAACCCTTTGGAGCCTATCCAACAAAAACTCGGGGGACCCAAGCAGGAGGGCATTGCAGTAGTCCAACCTGCTCAGGATGGTACACCTAACTACTTCAATGCGGGCCTGTGTTGGTAGGAGGGGCAGGATTTTCCTAAGCGAGCGAAGGATGGCGTAACAACAGGCTGAGGTTTTTTAAACGTGGGTCTCCATGCTGAGCTTGTGGTCAAGCATGACCCCTAAATTGCGGACAGAGTCTACAGGTTGTGCAGCAGACACTGTTTCCGGGGGCCAAAAATTGTTGGGAAACGGTCGGGGAATCCTCGAGCCAGTGTTGAAAAGCACCTCAGTTTTACCAGAATTAAACTGAAGTGAGTTGTCCTTCAGCCATCTGGATGTAACCCGCAAGCAGTTGTGTAAGGCCTCAACTGAGATAGTCCTCCCCATCCAGGGAGAGGATCATCTGCGTGTCGTCGGCGTAGTTGATTGTTTTAATCCCGAAACTTTTAATAAGGAGAATCAGTGGCCTAAGGTAGACATTAAAAAGTATTGGGCTGATGGCGGAGCCCTGTGGGACTCCGTGCGTTACCGGGGAAAAGGCTGATTGAAAAGGTGGCAGAGAAACTGCCTGCTGCCTATCCTGCAAGAAAGAGTGAAACCATTGTAGAGCCGTGTCCCTCACGCCTGCCTCCAACAGCCGCCTCAGTAAGATCTTGTGGTTCACCGTATCAAAGGCGGCAGACATATCGAGCAGTATCAAAAAAGACGCCTGTCTTCTGTCTGCTCGCCTTTGAAGTTCGTCCATGGCGGTGATGAGGGCTGTTTCAGTTCCGTGGGCAGGACGAAAACCAAATTGGTCCCCGTCAAGTAGTAGATGTTGTTCCAGATGGGTGGAGAGGGTTTTACTGACCACCCGCTCTACTATCTTGGCAGGGAACGGCAGTAGTGAGATAGGCCTGAAATTTTTGGAACAATCAGGGTCAAGGGAGGGCTTTTTCAGCAAGGGGGAGACCAGAGCTCGTTTCCACTGGACAGGGACAGAACCAGTCAGCAGAGATTGCTGGCAGATTAAGTGGAGAGGGGGAAAGAGTTCCTCTTCAAATTCCTTCCAGATTTTAGGAGGCACCGGGTCCAGTGGAAACCCAGAAGCAATCCCTCTCGCTATATTAATGAAGATTTCATATATGAGCGGTGGAAACCTGGAGAGTGATTCTACTGAGGGTCTGGCGGAAACAGGTGATCGAATTTCCGGAATGACAGGGTTTGCGTAAAGGGGAGCTTCAGTACCAGGCGGAGTAGACAACTCCTTGAGAATAAGATCAATTTTCTCCTTGAAAAAGGTGGCCAGGTTGTCGCAGAGATCTTGCGACGGGACGATAGCATTTTTGCACGACTCCGGGTTAGTGACACTGTTTAGGATGTTGAAAATGCTCCTGGAATTATTGGTAGTACTACAGATCAGTGAAGAATAGTGATCAGCTTTCGATTTTTTAATGAGGGTTTTGTAGGCCTGAACCTTGGCTTTCCACGTATCTTTAGCAGTTTCTTTGTAGTCGCGTCTCCATTTTCTCTCTGCTTGTTTACATTCAAGCTTTAACAGTTTTAGATCATCCTTAAACCATGGGGCAGAGTCTTTACCCTTGCAGGCTAGATTTTTAAGAGGAGCTAGGGTGTCGACCACTGTTGAGATACTGGTGATAAAAGAATTGTAATTTTCGCCTCTGCTTTTGTGACTATCGAAGAGCTGATTCAATTGGAACACTTCACCCAAGGGGTGTAAGCGTGAAAGGGCCCTCCAGTCTCTGCCCTTAATTACTTTGGTCCGCAACGGTGCTTTATGGGGACCACTCATTTTATGAAGAAAAAATTTAACTAGTGAGTGATCAGTCCAGTCCATTGGCAGGGACTCTCCCATTACGACATATGAGATGTATTTTTTAAGTAAGATGGAGTAAGCACATCTTAACAATAATAGACATATGGTGACATTACCGGTTGGTATTTTTAAGTGAGACCGTGGTTAAATATTATGTAATAGTCAACAAATGTATTTATTTTGAAGCAACTAAAAACTTTGGCAGTATCTATTTAAATTTGAAGCAGCAGGGAACTTTAGGCTAGCCAATGTGTAGTAGTAGTAATCTAAGTTTATTAATTGATCCAAAGCATCAACGGCGGACTTTTAGCTCTGCACCTCATGCTAGTTCCACCAAATCCTGGTCCTGCGCATTGCTCCCCAGCGCCTCCAGATCCAGACAAATTGCTACAAATGGAGGTGCGCCAGGCAATGAAGTTCAAAAGAGTCGGTGTAATGTCAAAAAAATTCTTTATTTCAAACTCTTTATTTTCAAATGTTCCGTAGAAAAATAAGCTCAGCCAACGGGTTTCGTTCCCGCTAGGAGAACTTCATCAGGGCTTATAGGCTCAAGCAAACAAATCCGGAAGCGTGGTAGCTCTACGACAATTTTCTCCAGGATATTGCACTGGAAACTGTGGTGGTACTTACAGGCATTACCGGTTGAAAGGTCTTCAACATGCAGGTTTTATTATGCGTGTAAGTACCACCACGGTTTCCGGTGCAATATCCTGGAGAAAATTGTCGTAGAGCTACCAGGCTTCCCGATTTGTTTGCTTGAGCCTATAAGCCAGTGGTTCCCAAACCTTTTTGACCCGTGGCTCCCTTGACCTAATTGGCAGTTGGCCGTTGCTCACCACCATTTTTTTACCGGTAAGCGGGTGGAGGGGGGATGCAAGCCCGACCTCGGGAGTACTTCCTGTTGTCTTCCTTAAATTAATTGGGATGCAATGAAGGTATTATGATCACATTTATAACAAAATAAGAAGATAACAGTTGTTTATTAAAAACTTGTTAAGTATGAAACGATACAAGATTAATGGCCAAATATGTTTCCATGCAACTTTTTTTAACCACACAATAGTTCAAACATTTCTGTATAATAAAATATCTTTTCAATGAACAGGTAAAACAACAGTCTGAAATTAACCTTAAAAATCCTAGTGAGATGGATGTGCTTGTTTTTCCTTACATAGCTCCTGAAATCTTGTTGTTATTTTTGAGATCGTAACATGCATTTCTTTTTTAAGTTTAATTTTTGCCCTATATTTAGACTTTATCACTGCAACTGCTGAGAAACCGGCTTCACAAAGGTACGAAGTAGCAAAAGGGATCAAAACATGCAATTCTCTCTTGCTTATCATTGGATATTCATTTCCAGCTTGGTACCAGAACTCAAGCAGTGACTGAGACTGGAACCTTACTTTCAATGCTGAGTCACTTGAAACATCAATAAGCTGTTCTGCTTCCTCATTGTTGAAATGCTGAGATATCTCAGCA
The DNA here is from genome assembly GCF_964261635.1 of Lissotriton helveticus. NCBI lineage: Eukaryota > Metazoa > Chordata > Amphibia > Caudata > Salamandridae > Lissotriton > Lissotriton helveticus. Next base: position 337,270,027 of record NC_136069.1, on the reverse strand, counting down.
TTGAAGGGGTCTCTTACCCATTTTATTGGCTCCACTTCATCCTCTGGAAAATATTTAGCAAGGTAAAAACTCAGTTGAGACAAATACAGAACAAAAACTGGCCCCAGTTCCTCCTTTACCACCATCTCATTGTCCTGCAGATATTGGTCCAATGAAGGAAAACATTTATAGTCACCCTTGCTTACACTGCTTTTCCAAAGGATCACTTTCTTCTTAAAGCCTCAAACTTTGTCTGACAGTTGCAAGATGTTAGTATTATTGCCTTGCAAGGACTTGTTCAGTGCATTCAGTTTTTGAAATGGGTCAGAAAGGAAAGCCATTTGTATTAGAAAGTCTGCATCAATAAACTTGTCGGCAAAACAATGTTCATCATCATGTAGATATGAGTATATTTCATTCCTCAGCTCATACACTCTAAGCAGGGAGTTACCTAGAGACAGCCACAGAGAACTGCTGTAGAACAAGAGGCAGGAGTGTTCCGCACCCATGTCCTCACACAGTTTAGCAAAAAATCTTGCTTTGTTTTAATATAATTTACCACTTTGATGACTATTTTCAGAATACCATGCAGTTCTTCACTGAGGTTTCGTGCTGCCAGTGCTTCTCTGTGAATTATGCAGCGTGTCCAAACAGCATTAGGCGCTTTAGATCGTATGCAAGCTTAAAGTCGTTGGTAGCATTCTGCCATTGAACGGCCCGATCTGTACAAACTCCAACACATCTCTCCCAGTCAATTTGATTCTGTTGCATAAAATCATCCTCAACCGCATACAAGTCTTGTAGTTGTAGTTCAACCTTTGATTCCTTTACAGAACAACAAATCCTCAACAATTTATTTTTCGTATAGAAATCTGACATAGCGAAGAAGATGGGTGTCTTTGTGGTTGTCTGTTGCCTCATCCAACTGGAGTGCAAAGTCTTTGCCTCTTAGATTACAGATGAGCTAATTGTTAATATCTTCAGCCATATCATTTATCCTCCGGCTAATAGTATTATTAGAAAGAGGCACTTTCAGCAGCTGTTTACCCGCATCTTCCCCGAGCATGATTGTTACCATATGAACAGCAGCAGGCAAAATCAGCTCTTCTGCAATTGTGTGGGGGTTTTTACTCTGTGCAACTGGATATGCCACTTTATATGAAGACAGGAGGGTGTTACTATTAATTTTGGTTTGTTTTGAGAAAGTGGACTTTTGTAGTTTGGCTTCTGCAATTTTGTTACAAAAAATTCCCTTGGCTTTCCGACCACATTTGGGTGAAGACTTTCAAGATGCTGCTTAACTTTACTTGGAAGCATGGATTCCAGAGCCAAAACTTTCAAACAGATTGCACATTGAGGACTGTCTTCATTATTAACCTGAACACACGTGAAACCATAATCCAGATACCTGTCATCGTACTTTCTGTACTTGGCTTTTCGTTTCCCGTCCTCTTTTTTTGTCAGAAGAACCTGCAACTTCAGTTTGCTCAGACGAACTTGCCTTAGAAATCTCTTCATTGTCAATCAGAAAGATGGGAATCAGTTCCTCTCGTCTTAATTATTCAGATGGAGAAGAGAAGAATTTACAAAAATATATAGGAAAGGTCTTTCTATCTTTAAAGTTCCTGGTCGTCTTTTCTTTTCCTTTGCTGAAGTATTTCCAGGTTTCTTGCGGGTCTCATCCACAGTCTCCACGGAATAATAAGCCTGAAGTACAAAACATCCAGGTTAGACAAGTATGAGTAGAACTAAAGTTATTCTCTGCCTAATGATGGATCTGTTATTTCTGTTATTTTGCAATAGTAGCCCATTATGATGGTGACCATTTGGACTTATTATTCTTATTGGTACCCCGCACAGACAGAAAGAGCATTCAGTTTTTTAATGAAAGCTAAGATCAAATAAACTGGCAAATGGAAAGTTTGCTGCAATTTAGTGCAGTGGTTGCAACCAACAATAGAAAACATGAGCAACTCTAACTTAGTTCCTATCAGCAAGGTTTAAACCCCTGTGAAATTAAATAGAAACACATTTGGCCAAAACTAAATAAAATGCTTTACTTTTGCATGCGGGCACACCAACAGGCCCCTTGGTGTCATGCTTGATCATTGGGGTCTTCGCACCCCTCTACAGGATGCGGCGTGCTGCGACTCATGACTACGTAGGAGCACTGGAAGTGTACTATGTGTTGGTGTTTGTGAGGAAAAATAGTGAGTGGTGAGGAGGTGAAAGTGGTAGTTAAAAGATACCTGGCTCGTAGGTGAAAAAAATAAAAAGTTTTTATTAAGCCCTCGGCTGGTATCATTAAAAAGGTGCAGGGTGAGGTTGTTTACTGTATATTAGGGTACGTCAACCTCAGATAGTGTGTCGACATGTTTCGGAGTGTAAAAACTCCTTCAGGACAAGGATTGCACGACTATCCTCACCTTACTCACATGAAATGTAGATGTAAAAGTGGACTCTATAAAAATAATAGGTGAAATATACCTAATAGTGTTTATGGAGACAAGGTCTGTTGCGCCCAATTGGCGTTTGTAGGACAGAACCTGTGGAATAGACAAAAGGCATGATAAATATCACAATGTCGATTCTGTATCAGGAAAAATGACCTGTTCAAAAAACGGAGATGGGTAGATATAGTCTCAAAACCCTGTAAAGAAAAAGGACACACAACAAGACAAATACACACACATGGAGAGATGGAACACGCCATGGTAATCCATGAAATGGATACCTAGAGGGGAACAAAGTTTATGACAGTGCTTACTTATGAACCAAGGCTAGCTGGCCTCATGAGCCTGTGCGTGATATTGGGGGTTCCCTCCTTCTGCTCAATATGGCAACCTAAAAGATGTAAGAACTCAATTCAGCATCTTAAAGCTCATACTCACGAGTGATGTGAAAAACCAATGCCGTGACTGACAAAGCAACCAACTCACGGATTCTGCAGGACCTACTAGGCTGCCTTCCCCTCAACGCGGCTCCGACGTTGTGTCGAGGTGTCGAGGCTTGTCCCCTTATAAATGCAAGGAGTTGATTGATTATTGCTTAATTGGATGATTGAAAACGGATCAAGCCCAAAGAAGGACCGTGTCCTTAAGCAGAAGTTCCGATACTGTGCGCAAGCGTTCAGGGCGTTTCAATGTCAAATGCGAATCCACTTTCCCTCTCCCTCCCTCCTTTTGTTATACGCTTGTTCTAGACAGCGCACAGTTGTGGGAGACCCTCCCTTAAACTTTGTTCCCCTCTAGGTATCCATTTCATGGATTACCATGGCGTGTTCCATCTCTTCATGTGTGTGTATTTGTCTTGTTGTGTGTCCTTTTTCTTTACAGGGTTTTGAGACCATATTTACTCTACCCATCTCCGTTTTTTGAACAGGTAATTTTTCCTGATACTGAATCGACATTGTGATATTTATCATGCCTTTTGTCTATTCCACAGGTTTTGTCCTACAAACGCCAATTGGGCGCAACAGACCTTGTCTCCATAAACACTATTAGGTATATTTCACCTAGTATTTTTATAGAGTCCACTTTTACATCTACATTTCATGTGAGTAAGGTGAGAATAGTCGTGCAATCCTCGTCCTGAAGAAGGAGTTTTTACACTCCGAAACATGTCGACGCACTATCTGACGTTGACGTACCCTAATATACAGTAAACAACCTCACCCTGCACCTTTTTAATGATCCCAGCCGAGGGCTTAATAAAAACTTTTTATTTTTTTCACCTACGAGCCAGGTATCTTTCAACTACCACTTTCACCTCCTCACCACTCACTATTTTTCCTCACAAACACCAACACATAGTACACTTCCAGTGCTCCTACGTAGTCGTGAGTCGCAGCACGCTGCATCCTGTAGAGGGGTGCGAAGACCCCAATGATGAAGCATGACACCAAGGGGCCTGTTGGTGTGTGAGGGGTATTCAACACAACACTGTGTGCTCCCTACTACTATAGGGATCACTGCCACTATCAGAGTGGATTCCATTTTGTTTTTGTAAATTAGCAGGGGAGACCGAATCCACTTTCCCTCTCCCTCCCTCCTTTTGTTATACGCTTACTTTTGCATGCATCAATGGGAAAGCAAACAAGAACACATGGGTTGAATGAGGATCCACATACATTTGCATACATTTCCACACATCGTGGGCCAGGCGAAAATGTTCCTGCATATTTCTTGGGTTACGCCCGGTCAGAAACTCATCAAAGCTGCAGTGCTAGAAACACGTCAGGTGAGCAGATGGCGAGGGAGCAGTCCACAGTGCAGCTCTATCCCACAAAGGGCACCTAATATCAAACAGGTTTTGAGATCCTGATCACAACCACAGTATGACTGAGTGGCTAGTATTGTAGGTTTTAAGTCTAAGATCGGCATGGCATTTGATTGATAATTAATAAACAGTGCTTCAGGCATCAAAGGTTGCTAAGAGTATAATAACATCTAATGTGCAAAATGTTTCTACTATCATTTGTATTGCTTTCACATCGCCCTTCCTCAAGTATACCATCAGAGCTATATTTCCTGTGCTCTGTAATGAAGTGACATTAGATATTTTAGACCTAATTCTAGCCAGCTGGCACAATGAGAAGTAGCTCTATGGAGATGAAGAAGATTTTGTACACGTTGCATAAAAGTTTTGATCGAGACTAGCGAAGGTCTTGTGATTTAGCACAGGAAATGCATATAACAGGTATGAAATACGTTTAATATGTAATGCTTTCAATGACGGCTTTATTGCTTTACCCCAAAACAAATTAGCATATTTTATGACCAATTTAGTGACTGTGGTTGACTTGAGCTTTGTGATGGCTAGATGTTTAGACCATGATATCTTGCTGTCAAATATCACCCCAAGATAATCGTATTGTTTGACTATTTCAATCGTAGCATCTCCTAGGACCCAGCTCACAAGCTTAGAATTTCTTTCCAAAAGTAATGATCTTTGTTTTTGATGGATTAGCAATTAATCTGTTCTCCAAGCTGAATTTGTTCAAGTGGTTTTAATTGATGTTGTAGGCCTTTTGGTGTTTGTGACAGTATCACAAAATCGTCGGCATAGTCCAAATATGCTATTTCTGTACATCCCATCCTAGGTGGAATGCGCTAATTTGACACCAATGACTCAGTTAAATCGGCAATGTACAAGGAAAATAATAAAGGGGCCATAATACAATCTTGTTTGAGGCCATTCTCAGTGTGGAATTTAGGTGTCAGGGTATTGTTGATGGATAACTTTATCTGCACTAAATGAAACCCGAGATCACAGGTTCGAGGACCTAGTCAAAGGAAAAGGCTTCCAATCAATATGATCAGAGATTGCCTTCAGGAAATAAAAATGTATTTCTTGAGTCCACACTCACCAGGGTTTCCCCACAGTGACCTGCTTCATCATTGGGGCCATCCCAGTTCTCTTCGAACTGGGGCGTGCTGCGACTTGTGGAAAAATACGTAGGAGCACTTTAAATGGAAGACTATGTGTAGTGCACAGTGTGGTGGAGAGGGTTAAGGTAATTAAAAATACCTTGCTAGTGGGCTAAAATACTTTATTATTGCTCCTAGGTTGGTATATCTAAAAGGGGGTGATAACCAGAGAAAATTAACTATGATGGGTTAGAAGTTCAGTGTGAGATCATTATATTTTGAGCCTACCCCTAGCTCTTCATCAGGACCACACAGGGACCAGCCCTGTGTTTTTCACTCCTATTATGTGGGAATAAAGTACTAAATCAACAAAACGCTGCAACTAATAAAGCATGCATGGTTATACATACGATCACTATGTCACGTAGTATGTCTGCAACAATAAAGAAAGACATGGTTAGGGAACAGCCCCCTTTCTCTTGTAGAGTAGGTGGGTACACATTTCAATGTACTTCCATGCTGGTGTGTGCAGTCGTCCAGGCTCAGAGTGTGGTTGCAACCTAAAAAGGTATAAACATGCTGGCCAAAAGTGCTGCGTGGTGGTTGGTTATCAATTAAAAACACACAACATACATGAGGTGACTTTCACACAACACACATACAAACAGGAAAAAAGTTGTTATATCAGACTGTAAACGCATACTTATTTGTGAGCAGAACTGTGCCTCATGGACTTGCGGGGGTGGTGATTCCCTGAAAATATGATCTGCCAATTTGAGGAATAAACTGTAGGAAATCATTAGCGCTGGTGGGACCCCCCTCATTTTGTTAGAAATGGACTTCCGTCCTGTTGTCTGGTTCCTGTGGAGGCAATTGGCACTTACTTCAAAGTGGGTAAACCCACATCTGGACACCTACTCGTCTCCCCGTCGGACCGCATCTTAGCGTGTCTTCGGCGGGGGGTTGAATAAATACTTCCTGCTTTGCCCGCGACGAGGTCTAAAATGAAGAAAATGTCTTCAGTATGATCATTTACCAATGGATTCTACTATCCGCAGCTACTACTGCGCTCTACTTGTATAACCAAATTACTTCTTTTACGTGCTCATCTGGTCTATGTTTGCCAGGGAGAGCAATCAAGGCTTACTACAGGGAGAGCAATCAAGGCTTACTACAGGAGGTTGTATTTGGTTGGGAGCTCATATTTGTAACAGATTGCTTTGCCTACCATCTTTCTTGTTAGTGAGAGTATTTAGTCCAAGGAAGTGCATTTCCTAAAATCACACGGTTCTAGTGACCTACGCGGTCATTGGGCACCCTCCTCTCAACTCTTTTACCATAAGTTGTGCTTACAATTTTTAGTCAACATGGCAAATACAGTAGGCGAATGCTCCCAAATATCCAGCTTGCTATGGTACATCTGCTATTTGCTCAAGTTTTCAAAGTCATCCTTGAAGCAAGTCTGAACAATACATTGGGTCTACTGGTAGGTGGCTGAGAATATGAAGGAAAAAAACCCAGTCAAAAAAAGTGACCCATAATCTGAAAGGACTAAACATATTCGCATAGGTAATGTTTGTGCCAGAGAGTAGTTCTCAGAGTCACCGTGTCTCAGTGACAGCCAGTGGCATACTGGGCATCTGACACAGTGTTCAGGAAAAGGTTAATAGTTCAGGGCAAGGTGTGTGAGGGGTAAAACATGATATAAAAGAATAATGTAGTAGGACTACTGATTCTGATATTAGGCCAGCGCCCACAGCATGCCCCCAAGGAACTAAAGACTAAAAGGCCCTTATTTCACCTGACTACACATGGTAAAGATTTTCATTAGACAACTATTGGACCAACTACTTAGAACCGACAAAATAGGATTAGAGTTGAACCAAATCTTTGAAAACAAATACCTCTAGCACAGTAAAGTCCAGCAGGACAGAAGTAACAATTTCAAAATCAGATAGTATCCTACAGCCTATGGTGAAACAGAAAAAAACCTTGATGTTGCTCAACTTGAAAAGTATTGGATCACACAGAGAGGGTATGAGGATGATTGGAGATGATGCAGGTTCACTACACTCGTCATGAAATGCTCTTTGTAGGTTCTTGGCACTTTGGTTAAAGGGATGTGCTCCAGTTTGGTTGACGCAATTGGACTGCAAGGTCTTGGTGGCTAATTTCTTGAAGATGACCTTCTCAAGGCCTTTCCTCTTTGTCCATCCTGGTCAGGGGCATGCTTCTTGTCACACCCATACACAACATATTCCTTTTTCTCTAAGGTGGGTTGCAAAGCTAAGTCTTCCCACTTTCTTCAGGCGTTGGTCTGGAGCACCACGATGACACTGTTCCGGTCCTAGAAAAATTCTCTGAGATGCTGAACATCACAGATTCTTGAACTCCAGACAAAGTGCATATTACTGGCTCAAGATGGCAAAATGTGTCCTACTTTGGGCTCATGTTAGCAAATCGAGAGCCAAATAATGCACACGTTGTTTAAGATTCAGTCACTTCAATTCCCTCCTTCCAGAGCTTTTGCAGAGCAGTGTACTGGCTGCCAAGAGCAATTAGAATGTGGTTTGGCCAAGAATAAGCCTGCATGTAGCCAAGTTTCTCGGTTGCTAACCAATGCCTAGTTGTTGCAGGAGACATGTTTCAGGCACTTAGATACTCCATGTTAACAAGAATAATCTGTCAGAGAATCACCATTATTTGCAGCAATTCCCCTGTCCATCACTGAATATAAATTTACACTTCTTTCTGCAGCATAAAACACACCAGGGTATAATGTTAGGATTGAAACCTACAGTCTGCGGGATACACAGAGGAGCTATTTGCACTTTTGACTCACGGAAGTCAAACAGACCTCTGGCGCAGAGATGCAAAGTTCTCATTCATCCCAGTGAATACTTCAATCTAAAGTTCAAACTGGAACCTCATTTCAGATGTTGCTGTCAAGGACATTATAGGAGTCATTCTCTTTTGTTATGGCATGACAGCAGCTGTGCTCACTTGCTGTTGTGTGTTTCTCTGCAGCGCGAGTACCCTGCTTTACACTGTAATGTGACAGGCAGAGGCGCAACTAGAGGAAGGGGGAGGCGATTACAATTCCGGGGGGTGGAGGGGGCTAATTCTTCTAGTAATAATATGCAGAGTGGAGATGTAGGGCCTCTAAAAGAGGTGAGACAAAGCCTCTTTAACAAGTCAATGGTCTTTAAAGACATGGGAAGTACTCGGGTGCGGTTGGCAGATGAAAAACTGTCTGTGTGTGTGCCCTGGGAAGCTGTCTCAGCCGAGGCTGACACACACGATTGGGGAGGTGGTGGGGGAGGGGGTATTTGAGGGCATTGCGCGCCTGGGCTGCCAGTCTACCCTGTTTTCTTATGGCCTACCTGACACATGGACATCTGTATTTGAATTAAGAGCATATTATGCTGCTTAATTGGCTGTCACGTCGGTGCTAGTGAATTTGAATGTGACACGCCGGGATGTCGCAGAGTGAATGCTAAGTTTGTTGATAGCCCAGATTGACCTGAATGAGTCAGCCCCCTGCTGCAAACTGCTTGAGGGATCGGCTATGTGCGCGCTTCACATAGGACAATGCACGCTGGGGGTCAAAGAGGTGCGCGCGAGCGCACACGCGCATGTTCGAGGGAACACTGCCAGGGTGTCTTTGAGAATGCCCCAGCCTGGCGGAGGAGCATGGTCAGTTCCAACAAGAGGACTGGCAGTTTGGAATCCATGCCGGAGAGTAGATCGCGTCACCTGGGGCTGTTGGCACTGCACCTCCGCGTCCAGGGGCTCCTTAAAGAGGGAAATTTCTTGAGTCACTTATCTGTACTTTGTACAGAAGAAAGGGCCCTATAAGAGATGGAATCTCTCCAGTAGATGCCCAATGGTCGAGGACAAGCACCGCTAGAGATGGAACCATCCGCCTGACGGTGATGAAGCGCTTAGAGTCCTGCCTCTGGGCTCCCGAAGGGGTCAGTATGTTCTGGTGTTGATCCGCTCCAAGGAGCTGTCCTCCTCCTCTGGTGCTGAACACCTCAGCCGTCACCCGTGGCCAATGGAGCTGTCTACGCTTCCTGGTGCTGAGCGGCTCGGAGCCCCCTCTGAGAGACAGGGGATCTCAGTAGAGGTGAGAGGTGTAACTGGGCTCCCCTTTCCCTCCTCCAGGTCTTGCAGGTGAGTGAGAAGCGCAAACTGTGTCGGGGTCTTCCTTTTGTTCTCCGCTTGCTCTCACCGGAGGCTGTGTCAGACCATGCAGACAAATCCAGGGGCTGAAGAAGGGAGTGAAGGATCAGGGATCAGTGGCTGCGTCACCGGCTCAGAGTTCCTCCCTCCTCAGCTGCAGCAGAAGAAGGAATCTTCCTCACGTTGGGGGCTAACTACTTCTCCTATTACCTCCACTAAATCCCACACAGTGGGATTGCTAAGAGGTGTTTCGAAGGCCACGCTCACCTTTCTCCAACACTCTGGAAACGCGACTGGTATGATATAGTTATAAATTATCATTTAAAAAACCTTTGAAATTCACTGAAAAAACCAAAGGTTTCAGGGACGTTCTAGTTAGAAATGACCATTTAAAAAACCTTAGAAATCCACTTCATTCATAACACATTTTTAAACTTTTCAGAAATACACAGTCAGTGGATGATGTCATCAGTGATGTAATCAGTGATGTAATTTGAGATGTCATTAGTGATGTCACTGACCATGTCATGAATGATGTAATATGTGACTTCATCAGCAGTGCATTGCGGGGCGCAAGTTATAGTTGGCTCTACTAACTATAACGGCGAATTTCTCTGGTTTTGTATGTGTAAAATGTCCAACTAACTATAACGTGCTTGAAACCTATGGTTTTTTCAGTGCATATATAAATGTGTAATTATATCTTTGTTAGTGTGCTACAATCTGTGTTTACAAGCCACTCCATCCTTATCGTGAAAGACCTTCAAAAGGCTGAAAAGAATTATAATAAGTGTCTTTGTGCTCCGTTGTAGGTGACAGAATTACGTTTTTGAAAGGCAGGGGCATTCGATTGGGAGTGATGAATAGTAAGATTATTGGATACAAAGTAGGTACTTGGAGCTCCATGTGATAAAGGATCTCAATTATTACACTATGCGTATCTGCGCAAAATAGGCAGTATATGCTGTTTTACCCAAGGTGGTTTTCCTCATGGTTAGCGTTATGGTTTGTTTACAAATAGCTTGGTCTGATAATTATATAAATTAAGAGTAAGTTGTATAAAATATTGTGCTGCTAACGTTATCCTGAGTTTAGACCCTCTGTGTAAATACACACTTAACTGTCCTTGCAGCCCTAAGTGGTTCAGGGGTCCGTAGGTATTAGTATTTGCATAATAAGGAGTATATGTGAATGTCCTCAGCATTGACGTCCACAATGTTTTTTATGAGGTAAGTGCCTTTTCAAGAAACAGGACAAAGGTGATTGTAGGTAATTGGTATTACAACATGATATAGCCTACTTTGATAGATAAAAAAAGAAACCTGTATAAAATCTAGCGAATTTAGCCTACCTTTTGTTGATGTCGGTCGTATCAGTCTCTTTGGTCCAGATGATATTATGTGGAAGTGGTGTGGTGTGATACAGAGTCTTTTAAAGGGAAGAGTGCGTTGGGGATTGCAGGTCGAAGGTCTTATGAAGTTCATGCTAAACAGGCGACTTATTAGGTGGGAATGTTACTGTCTGTATTTTGAACACTGCATTAGATTTACCTTCGATTCCTGGCAGAAAGAAATCTTTATTATTTTACAAGGCAAAGAAGCAATTTTGGAGTGGTGTATGGTCAAAATGTAACGGGTACGAGGAGTACTAGTTATATTCACAGACTTATAAATGATCAGTTTCACAATACAGTTCTATGATTGCTTGGATATTCTTATTTAACAGAAAATTATAATCGTTTACAGTGGCACTTGGAAAGCAATACTGGTGCACTTCAAAACCACTCTTTTGAAGTTTTCCTCACATCAAAGGCCCATTTGGATATAAGTACTGGGTCTCTGGCCCCATCAAATCAGACACTTCTGGACCTTCCCCAAATCTCTGTCAGAAGAACAGCGGTGCTGCTCAAAGGATTCAACTGGACTGTTTTTCTGGAAGGACTGATTTCCTGCGTGTTGCCCTGCTGCTCTCTGACTCTGCTGTAAGGAGTGCTGGACTCTGCCTGCCCTCCAAAGTGATCTCCAAGACCTTGTTGGAGAAGTGTGGCTCACTGGTTAGAGGTGGCAGACCTGGAAGCAGACGTCAGCCCGGGACCAGGGTTCAATTCCCGGCTCGGCGGGGTCTTGAGTCCTAAAAAAAACGTCCATGGACTTGACAATTCTCGCTCCGGTGCCTACTCGATTCACGGGTTCACACTCTGCGACTCTGGGCAATAGCTTGCTTAATCTCCACAACGGCCCCTCACGGCGGGATGCCTGGCTTTCACCTTGCGGATACCCTGCTGGGGTTATCTCACAGGGGAATACCAGGACGGGTTCCCTAAGCAAGCGCTTAGAAACCGCTTGGTGATTTGCGCTATATAAATTCCTGTACATTTACATTTGTTGGCTTACCTCCTGTTTCTGAAGTTTCAGGGATACAAAAGACTTCCTGCTGTTCTGCTGGTGCTGCTGGAATCTGCCTTCTGTGAGTCCTACCCTTGCCTGAGGTGCCCCCTCCAAGGTCAGGGTCTCAGAAGTGGGTTCTGCAGTGGAGTTTCTGCCAGATTTGACATCAAGCAACGCGAAGCCTTGCGGAACCTCGGCTCACAGCTGACAGCTTTTGGAACTGCCGCTGGGCGATGCAAAGGTCTTGCTTCACATCCTCTCAGAACCAATGCTGAATGACACAAAGCCTTGCCACACAGACTGTGCCCCAGGATCCAAAGTACTGTGCTCAGCATGCCCAAGCTGGTCCTTGTAGCTGTCCCGTGCTCCAATGCTGTTGGCCTGAACTTTGGATTTGCACTGGTCCCTTGCGACCTGAAGTAATCTTTTTAGTGCTACTTGCTTCTAAGCTCTTCCCTGCATTTATTTCTTCAACATTCAATATCTGTACTTATTCTTGAAGGGTTTTGATTGAACAGAGTGCATACCTCTGCCAACTAAAGACCCAATTTCTAACATGCTGCATATGCAATCAGTAAGATCAACTGAAATGAAATAGTAAGGGCAGCAGCCATATTGGAAAGGTTAGAAAGACAGGCAACCTATCAGTTCCCTTGTAAAATTTTCTATAACATTTTCAGAGCAATGGACTGCTTCATTAACCTCCTTGGACGTATTCGATCCTAAATAGTTGTTTATATTGTTTCCAGAAGACGTCATTTGAGCCAGTTGCTCACAGTTGAACATGTTCAGTGGTGCTGAATCTTCAGTGGTGCTGAAGATTAGTTGTAAATGCCCATCTTAAGGTTTATTTATTTATTTATTTAGAAGTTTTCTATAGCGCTAACAAGACCCGAAGGTATCAGAGCGCTTCACAGTAGTGGGCATGAAAAAGAGAACAACATGAAACAAACCCAATAAAAGCAATCGGCGACAGACAATTTGGAAAGAAGAAAAGTTCGGACAGCAGGGCTTCTCAGTACTGGATTCAACAATACCGCATGGATTCTGAGACGTTTGCAGCTCCAAGTTATCCATAACCAAGGGAGCGGATCAGGCACAAGGATTTAAGTTGGCTCTTGAATTCTGCATAGGACGGTAGAGTTCTGATGAGCGGGGGGGATGGCGTTCCATATTTTGGGGGCATTTCCTGAGAAAGAGCAGTCCGCAGTTCTCTTCCTTCTGGTTTTTGGTAGGATGAGCAGCAGGGAATTGGAGCTTCTCAAATTTCTGGCTTGGCCTGCTTTTTTGAGCTTGTTAGCCAGGTATTCCGGTTTGCCGGTGTGGAGGGCCTTGTGGGTTAGGCAGGCCGTTCTGAAGGTACTTTGCATTTCCACAGGGAGCCATTCGAGTTCTTTGAGAGCCGGGGAGATGTGATCATATTTTTTGCAGCCTGTGATCATTCTTGCTGCCGCGTGAAGTGTTGTTTTTAGTGGAGCCAGGTGGGATTTGGGGATGCCTGTTAGGATTGAGTTCCCATAGTCCAGTCTTGATAGAACTAGAGATTGCGTGGCTAGTTTGAGGTCCTTGTTGGGAATGTAAGGTTTAATTTTGTTCAAAAGTCTGAGGTTGAAGAATGCGCTTTTCGCCGAGTTCTTAATGTGATTTGTCAGGGTTAGTTTAGGGTCTAAGGTGAAGCCCAGGGATTTAACGGAGTCGGCTAGCGTGACGTTACCCTTGAGAGCATCGATCGACTTTAGCCACTCGGTGATTTGAGGGTTGTCTTCTTTGTTTGAGATGAGGAGTGTTTCTGTCTTATCGGGGTTGAGTTTCAGGTGATTCTTTGTCAGCCAGTCTTGAACTTCATTTAGGACATCGTTGAGTCTCTGGAAGTCTTTAAGAGAGGAGATTTCCAGGTAAATCTGCGTGTCGTCCGCGTAGAGGTGGAAGTTGATGTTGGCGTTCCTGAGTAACTTAGCGAGTGGTTCCATGTAGATGTTAAAGAGCTGGGGGGAGAGCACCGATCCTTGAGGGACACCCTTGTTGACTTGCTGGGTATCGGAGGTGAAGTTCTTGATTTTTATTAGTTGCGAACGGTTGTGTAAAAAGGAGGAAAACCACTTGAGAACTACCTCGCCAAGGCCGGCTCTTTCTTGAAGAGTCATGATGAGGAGCTTGTGGTCCACCGTGTCGAACGCTGCTGAGAGATCAAGGAGTATGAGGAGGCAGCACTTGTCAGCGTCAAGAGATCCATGGATGTCGTCTATGATGTTCAACATCGCGGTTTCAGTGCTGCGGCCTTGTCTGAAGCCAGATTGGAGGGGGTCCAGGAGATTGATGTTGTCCAGGTGTTGCGTCAGTTGCAGGAGTACACAGCGTTCAAGTGTTTTCGAGAGTAAAGGGAGGTTAGATATTGGTCTGAAATTGTTCAAGTCAGTTGAGTCGAGACCGGGTTTTTTCAGGAGGGGAGTGACTTGTCCCATTTTTAGACAATCGGGGACCACACCGCTTTGTAAGGAGCTGTTTATGATTCTTCCCCAGATGGGCGCTAAGGTAAGCTTCATTTGTTTGATTAAAGATGGGGGGATGGGGTCTGAGATGTGTGCTGAAGGTTTGGAGGTCGAGATCAGCGCGATTATCTCAGTTTCCTGGACGGGGCGAAAGCTTAGCCAGGGGGAGGGAAAGGAGTCGGATGGGAGTGCCACTGGGGAGGTCGAGTAGCTCTTCTGGAGGTGTGGGTTGTTGATGTCTAGAGATAGTTCGATTTTTAGGACTTTGTCGTTGAAGAAGTTGGCAAAGTTGTCACAGAGTTCTTTGGAAGCCTGTAGGGTTGAGGGCAGGGGCTTTGTTGTTTGTTGTCTGATTATGTTGTAGAGTTCTTTGGGTCTGTTTTTGGATTTGACCAATGCCTCGCGGAAGAAGCTGGATTACTTGTTTTTGATATGGTTGTTGTACTTCCTACGGGCTGATTTTAGTTGAAGGCGGAGAATGGCGGTTGGGTTGTTTCTCCACTTTCTTTCTTTGGTTCTCAGGTTTCTTCTTTCTGCGTTGAGGTCCGCAGTGAACCAGGTTCTGGATGGAGTGGCTCGGCTTCTTTTGAGCTTTAGAGGAGCTAGATTGTCAAGTATGGCGACTACCCCCGAGTTATAGTGGTCGACGAGGTCGTTGGTCGAGAGGTGCATAGTGTTATTTGAAAGAAGAGCGCTTAGTTGACCTTCCAAGATGTCTTGGGGTACTTGGGAGAGGTTTCTCGACCATTTAGGCGGGTCTTGCGGAGGTTTAAGCGAGATGATGGGGTGATTGATGTGGAATAAGATCATGTGGTGATCTGACCAGTCAACTGGTAGTATGTGGTTGACCGTGATAGAATTCTTTTGGGCAATGATGGCGTCCAGTGTGGCTCCTTTGTAATGAGTCTCCTCAGTACAGTGTTGGGTGAGGTTGTTCTCATCAAGGAGGCTAGATAGCGATTTGATTAGAGGGTTGTGGGTCTCATTCCACCGGATGTTCAGGTCGCCAAGAATTACGTTTTTGGAGTCGCCCAGTGTGTCTTGTGCAATCAGGTTTGATAGTTGGTCTCCGAACTCGTTATTTCTGCCCGGGGGGTGATAGAGTAGGTGGCACAGTAGAGAGTCGTTGTCTTTTGTCTTGATGACGGTGGATAGGCATTCAAAGGAGTCATACTCGAAGGAGGCGGTTTCTGTGATGCTCCAGCTGTCCTTGTGGATGATAGCGACCCCACCTCCTCGTTGTTCAATCCTATCTTTGGAGATGAGGGAGAAGCCGGGTGGAACCAGCATGTCTAGGCAGGGAGGGGATGTCTTATTAAGCCAAGTCTCCGTGAGGAACGCAACGTCCATGTCATGAGTGAGGATGGCTTCGGCTAGGTCCGTTGCGTGTAGAGAAGCCGATCTGCAGTTGATTAGGAGGCAGTTGGTGAATTTCTCCTGATTACTGGTGGTTCCCTCTTTAGTCTCTCTAGGTATAGCGGTGAGGACTGGTAATCTCTGTGTATTGACGATGGGTCGGTCTTTCCGGTGACCTGTGATGACTTGAATTTTAGATTTGGGTGACTCCGTAGGGGAGGAGTCATAGGTGGCGGCAAGTAAGGCTGCTTCCCTGTCTGACATAGGAGCTTCTGGTCTAAGGGGCCTGGCGGTCGGGTGATTTGAGCCCACTGGAGTGGGAGAGGAAATAGAGGACGTTTTGACGTGGGGGGATGTCCGGGGGGAGAGCTTGTAGGGGTTACAGACTATACCAAGGTTAGAGAGGATTTCTGAAAGACCATGGGTGATAGTGTTGACCTGGTTTTCCAGGGCTGCGAGCCGTTTTGATATGGCCTCAAGGAAGGGGATGTGGGCATCCGCGGTGGGTCCGAGAGTGCTAGGGTTCGAGAGGGTGGGTTGGGAGATAGGGGTCAGGGTGAAGGACGGGGGGGGTGTTCTGAGTGGGTTGGGAGATAGGGGTCAGGGTGAAGGACGGGGGGTGTTCGGGGTGGGTTGGGAGATAGGGGTCCGGGTGAAGGACGGGGAGGTGTTCAGGGGAGGGTCAGGCGGGGGATTAGACAGGGGGGAGGAAGGGAGGAGGACAGGAGGGTGTTTGGACAGGGGTGGATTGAGGGATGTAGGGAGACTTGAGGGGAAGTGGCTCGTTATCTGAAGGCAGCCTGTTGGCGTGGGGGTGATTGCTGTAGGAGGCTGTCGTAGCTTGGTGTTAAGGGAGGTGAGGTGGTTGGAGGAGGGGGAGGAGGAGGGGGATTGAGTGTCCTGCGGATGTTGGGTGGCTGAGCATGGAGGGTGAGGTATTACTGGGGGAGGGGGGGCCTGACGGGCTGGGTAGGGGTTGCGGAAGGGAGTATCGCGGTCTTCACTGTAAGTTGTGGTCGTGGTCGGAGGCGGCGTAGAGGCGAGGATGGGGAGGGTGGGAGGGGCTGACCTGAGTGCGGGAAATATGGAGTCGAAAGCTTCCAGGTTCTCATTGTTAGCTTGGATGAGGACCGTGCCATTGGTAAAGATGGTCACGGTTATGTAGCCTCTGCCAGCTGATCTGAACGGAAGAGTCGTGGTTAGTTTGCAGCTGTGGAGAGTGGAAGTTGTTTTGGCGATAAACATCCGCGATCTAATCGTGGAGACCCAGTATTCCGGTCTTTCAGTGTGGAATATTAGGTCCATCTTGGTCGGTCCATTGGAGGCCGAGTGGTAGATGTCCGTGATTAGGGTTTCTTTGTGATTGCGAATGAGTTTCTGCTTGAGGGTGCGTCGCTGCTTAGTAGAGAGGAGTGGGGGGAAAATGATGGTGAAGGAGTTTCGGCTGTGAGGTTTAAGGTGGGCAAGTGGGGCTGGTGGAGGAGGGGGGGCTGGTCCCGGGCCATCGTGGGTGTGGTGGGAGGGGAGCCAGATTAGGTAGGGGTGTGGCGCTAGAGTTGCCCGGAGGGCAGGCGACAGATTGAAGGTGCAGTTCAGTAGGACCCGTGGTTAGAAGTCATGTGGGGCATTGCAAGCCCTCCTGGTTCGCTATTCTGCGCAACGGATTGCAGGTGATGGTCGGGGGCAGGGCAGTTAGACCCAGGGCCTCTGCCTAGGTGGAAGGCACTCTTTCCCTTCCTTTACTGCTCTCTTCATTGGTTTTTTTTTTTTTGTTTTTTTTTGTCTCCTTGTTGTAGTCCTACTTTTGTTTTTCTGGGGTGTCCTGGTTATGAATTCACTAGAACTGATCACACTGGAGATATGGCAAGGGCCCCTGTAGCTCCCTTTGCATGATGAGGCAGGACATCCCAGTTGCCCCTCTGTTTGGCGCCCCCAGTATCTACCAGTATCTCTCTGTGTGGGTCAGGCGACGTCCTCTTTGGCCGCCATTTTAAAGTCAGGCACGGGCCGGCTGTGGCTGGAAACGTGGGGCTCTGATGAAAAGGCTTAATTTGGTGGGGTAGTCAGAGCTGAGGCTTGGTGGTGCCCAAAAGAATGCCAGTACTCACAGTGTCGAAGAGAAGTGGCTACTGAGTAGGCTCCGGTCAGGCGACGTCCTCTTTGGCCGCCATTTTTAAGCCAGGCGGAGGGATGGCAGCGTTGGGAGTCCTTGTGCTCCGGTTGGGGAATTTAATCACTGCCAGTGGTGGTCGGGGCTGAAGTTTAGCGCCCTCAACCCTTTCACGACCTCGAATGATGGAAGCCGCGACTCTGGGGGAAGGCTCAGGTCAGGCGAGGTCTTCAGAAGCCGCCATTTTGAGGACAGGCGAGGCGGGCAGCGTCGGCGGAGAATCCCTGAGCTCCGGTTGCAGGAGCTATGGTCTTCCAAGGCTGGTCGGGACTATGCAGCTCAGGTTTCGCCGTGCTGGCATTGCTGAGGGATCCGGACGCGGTCGGCAGCTCTGCGGGTGAGTGTCCTGGGGTCGCTGGAGGGCAGAGGAGCGCCGATCACCGAGAGAGTGATCAGGCGACAGAACTCTGCTTTCCTGTAGCGGGACAGGCTGCACTATTCCGCCGCAGATTCCGGTCGCGTTCCTGGTGCTAGGCAGCGCTGGGGGGGGCTCTGATTAGGTGATATTTTGATGAGCCCGGAGCTCGGTTTCGGAGCTCTCTACCCCTGCGGCCATCTTGCTGTCTGATAGGTTAAGTTGGGAACTTATATAATCATATGTTGTTAAAACAAGTAAACTCATTTTGTCAATTTCATCACAGTGTAGGCAATAGACAATATTTAACATACAGCCTCACGTACGGTTTTGCCTGAGAGGGGATTGGAAGTGTAGATCACAATCCTATATTTTCAATGGATTCAAGCTAGCCTGGCTGATGAGGGGTGATGCCCCGAAACCGGCCCCACGATGCTTGTTTCGTGTCCAGGGAGGATCTGGCTTGGCAGTTCGGGCTGGACTGTTTTCATGAGGCACAGGGTCAAGACTGATTTGCATATGGCTGGGTCTAAACTGAGGTGGCATGATGACCAAAAGTACGATGGATTTAACCCAGATCGCTTGACTGGGTGTGAATGTTTGATTTGCTTCGCATTCCGTCCATCATCTGTTTGTCTTTTGCCTTGGCGCTCTATAGGGCATGAAGCTCGATTGGTCAGAATCCACCAAAGTATCACCCACCCACATCAGGCAATTGGTCAGGACCTTTGCCAATACTTTGGTTTCTGTATTAAGGAGCAAGATTGGCCTGTATAGGTCTCAAAAGAATGTTGCTAGACCTGCAGGTTGAGTAACTTGAATAATCTACTCAACCTAACTGTAAAATACTTGACCCGTAAACTGGTCTCAAATTGTGTGATCATTGGAAAAATGTTACAGTCGCCTTTTCCTTCATTCTCATATATGAGTGCGCCTTCAAATATGTGAGTTCAGCATCTCTGCTGTAGAAAGCAAAACTCTTTTGTTTGATTAAATAGACTAAACATTTGCTCCTTGTGTAATAATGATCTAGCCCACATATAGGGTACACATGATCCCTGACTTGGCTCTTTGTTTACTAATAGCATTGTGTGGCATTCTTATGAAGCATTTCATCTATATTCAGTCATCTTATTGTTAAGCTGTAGGGTCATTGGTTATCTTTGTGTTCTATTCTGGAATGTTTTTTCTGTGCTTTCGAGAGCTGTGTAAACGTTTGATGCCCTGGGCCCTTTTGTGCTGGCCGCTTATCTACATGCGACCTCTTCAATAATTCTTTATTTAGATATCTGAAGACAAGATGGCGTCTGAGTAGCAGCTGCTCGGCATAGCTCTGCCGGTCCGGCCCTAAAAGACTGACCTGAACCTTGAAACCCGACGTGAATTCATACCATGGTGTGATGCTCTGATTTCACAATCGTCGCAAGAAATCCGGAGTGAGACTGTACCTGGCTCTGTCGTATGATACTATTCGGATCCCATCTCTGTGCTGGGGAGCCGGCACGGCTGTAGAGTGGTAACGCGTATGACTATCGCATCACGTACAGGGAGCCGCGCTCCAGCATCTTCGCTCAACGCAGCCCTGCGACTGTCTACAACCGGCTACCTTAAAACAAAACTATCGGTCCTCTGCAATTTCCTAACAGCCGCGATTAACCCAGCTCCAAGGGGGAAACACCGCTGCAGGACTCTATACTGGGTACTTTGTTCCCCGGCTTCGTGTAACATCGACAGTATACAGGTAAGGATGTCGGGGCGAGGGGGCAAGAGTTTAAAGGCTAAAAACAATCAAGCACTGGCTCCTGTAACGATTAAGGTCACACAGCAGAGTAGCCCAGAAACAAGGGGACAGAAAATTTAGGAGCAGACGGAGCTCCCAATTTCTAACATGTTCAGTCCGTTAGAGACGGGAAGTCAGTATAATGAGTCTGTAGAAAAAGTTACACCCTCTGTATTATCCAGGTCAGCGACACCTGCAATAGCTGGGGAGGCTATTCAAAATCTTGCGGCCTCCTCACCGCTGATCCCTGTAGCGCTGGCTGCACAACCTGTCTTATCATTGGAGAATTCAGCAATGCAATAGCTGTAATGTCTGAAATGTCTGCAAAAACGCTAGGGATCACACAGCCGCTAGATGCTCCCTCAGAAAATACAGAGACCTCTGAAAACCCCGAATGTCCTGACATCCTGGAGAAACCCTATGCAGTCACAGATGAATCAGCGCTTTATGAGACTGGCATATCTACTTACAGTGAAGGGGGAGAGAGCAGAGGGAAACATGACTGGGGAAGCAGTACAGACTCAGCGACCCCATGGCAGTCGGTTGCGCGAAAAAAGTCTGAGAAGAAAAGGAGAAAAAGCAGCCATAAAAGTGGTGAGGCTACGGATCAAGGCCGCAACCCCGAGCTTAGATGGGACTATTCATCTTCCCAGTTTGCGACTCCATCAGATGGTACCATATAGTCTACAGGTAATCTCTCAGCAATGACTAATTCGGGGAGCGGGAAATCCTGAAATTTGGAAGAACCGACCCTTGCTGAAGTTCTACATTCAATCAAGGGCTTCCAAGAAGAGGTCAAGTTGGACAATAGAAACAACTGACAAGCTACACAAAAATTGCAAGGTGCAATTAGGAAAGTACCGAACTTGCACTGAAATTGCTGACAAAATGTCATCTGTTGAGGTACGCACTGAGAATTTAGAGAAAGATGTTTCCTCATTGAATGTACAAACAGAGGCAAAGATTTAATGGTCAAGATCGAAGACCAGGAGAACAGATTGAGACGCAACAGTCTTCGCATTCTTAGAGTCCCGGGGGGCTGGAAGGGAGTGACCCTAGGGCTTACACAATATCGCTCTTTAACCGCATGCGTGCGGCGGCTTTTCCCGCTGTATGCGGCATTTTTAAAATTACCGCGATACATGACGAGCTCAGCTCGTTATCAGCACACGGCAGGTAACGCTGATGACGAGCTGAGCTCGTCATCAGCATGGAAGGGGTTAAAGGCGCATTTCCTGAGATGCAATCCTGGGACTGGGATAAGGAAATGCAGCAGGCTCACCGATTTCCTCGGACACTTTATAAACGGCCTGTATCTCAAGATCAATACCCCCATGCAATTCTAGTTTATTTTGGAAACTTTCTTCCACGGCAAGCTCTCTTTGATTCAGCTAGACCCACTAGCAAGAAGGAATTTAATGCTGTTATCTTTTTCACAAGGCCAGACTTTGCACATGCCACGGTAGAACGACGATGGAGATTGCGGTAACTATTCGCACCATTTCAACAAATTGGGGCTACAGTATATTTGCAGAATCCTGCACGCTTAAAAATTATTTTTAATGGGGTCACTCGTAGCTTTATTTCTGATGTTCAGGCTCAAACCTATCTGCAAGAAATCACAGATACAAGAAGAGACAGAAGCAAGGTCTAATAGCTATGACTTCAAGTCTCAATGTTTAGACTAAATGTAATAATTTGTTGAGATCGCAAAAATGTGTAGACTCAGATAGAATGTGTAGTTAAGGGCACAGGCCGGACCGGCAGGTGATGTGGGATTCCGTCCCCTCAGATGCCCTCATCCTGGCTCTGCTGAACCAGGTAGTCTCAGTGGTTGGTGGTGGGTTGGTGGGTGGTGGTTCTTGGGGGTGGGGTTTGGCTCGGGGTTGGGGGGAGGGGCTGGCACAAGGAGGGACACAAGGAGTGATTTTTTTCGAGCAGGTTTTCTCAGTGGCTTTTGTTGCAGGAGCCTTTTTTTGTCTCAATGAGTAAATTAGGTATTGCAACAATCAATGTTTGCGGCCTCAATGAGCTGAACAAACAATGTAATACGCCATAACTCTTAGACTACTTAAGGCCGATATTTTATGTCTACAGGAAACTCATATTGAGAGAACTCAGACCCATCTGTTAGATTCACTGGCCTATACAGTAGTTGGGGCTACAACACAAGGTGCCAGGGTACATGGGGTGGCAATCTTGTTCGCGAAACGATCTATTCAATTTACACGCACATTAACGGATCCACATGGGAGGTGGGTTATCACGGAGTGTCATCGGGAGAAAGGGGACCTACTTACAATTTGTACTTTATATGGTAGCAAAGCAGATGACCTCGCGATTTTTGAAGCTCTGAATAATGAATTGGCCACATGGCCACTACCTTTAATTATCTGTGGTGACTTTAATATTAATCTGCCCTCTAATAAGAACATAGTTTGGGATGAGAGATGGGTATATTGTGGACGGGTGTTATGTAAAGAACAGGCTCTCACAGATATTTGGCATCTACAACATCCTACCGATCCTGGCTATACCTTTAACTCCTTCCCACATAATAAAATGGTGAGATTAGACTTTATTTGTGCATCCCATTCAATTCTTCATTCATGTTTAATTGAAAAAGAACCACGTATAGTGTCAGACCACAATCCATTAGTTGTGGAAATAAAAGGAGCATTGGGATCCCTAGAGAACTGCATAACTGGACTTTTGAACTATACCTGCTTTTAAATGATAAATATTGCAAACACATTAGACACTGTATTCCACAGTTCATCAAAGATAATTTAGACAGCACGGGATTGAATCGGTCTGGGATGTGGTAAAAGCATCAATAAGAGGCGAGACGTTGAGCTTTTCGCTTTTTTTAAATAGGAAAAAGCGCCAACTCATGGATTATTTACAGACTAGATTAGCTGTCGCTGAAGAAAACTTAATATCTGATCTTAGGGATGATAATGACCTGGCAGATGCAATAGCCAGAGTAATCTAAGCAAAATCATCCGTCATGGAGTAAATTGCAAAAAAAGCGGCTGACATTATTATCCTAGAGAGAAGAAGCATATGAATGTAGTGAACAGGTTGGGCATCATCTCGCAATAAGGGCCAGACAAAAAAGCACCAGGAACATCATAACAGCATTTAAAGATTCGACGCAAAAAACAATTTCAGACCCAGAGGGCATTTGACAAGTGTTTTGTTCATATTATCAAGCTTTATATCATGAAATGTGCACGGCACATGCAAATGATATTTCAATATATCTTAATTCAATTCCAGGGGTGCAATTAACTCTAGAGGAACCCCCCCCAATGGATGTATGCTCTCATTTGTATAAATAGTCTCTCTAATGGTAAAGCTACTGGGCTGGACAATATCCCAGCTGAATTCTATAAAACAATTTCTACTGTTCTACTGAACTTAAAGAGGTAATGCTCCATTTATTTGTACATGTATTTAAGGGGGGAGACCACCTGAAACATGGTCACAAGCTAAAATTATTATTTTTCTGAAAAAACACAAATCAGCTCTTGAACATGCCTCTTATCGGCCCATAACATTGATAAATGTAGATAGCAAAATGTATTAAAAAATACTAGCGGTTCGCTTAGCCGGGGTAATACTTAAAGTAATATCAACTTGGCAACACAGATTCATTCCGAAACGTGGTACAGTAGGTCATATCGGCGAACTCATTGTTTGACGCCGCTCATATTTCTAGGGATCCAATCGCACTTATCTTACTTGATGCTGAGAAGGCCTTTGACAGGGTCTTCTGGCCTTACTTGTGGGAGACCCTGTATAGGGTGGGCCTCGGCCAGGGCTTTATTCAGGCATTGAAGATGTTATACACTCAGCCAACTGCTAAACTATTCTTAAATGGCACATTAACTGATACATTTAAAATAACTAGAGGTACCCATCAGTGATGCTCGAGCTCATGGCTTTTATTTGCATTATACATAGATCCTTTTTTATGACTGCTGGAAGCTAATCAAAAAATTTGCCCCATTATTTTTCATAACTGGGAAATGAAAGTCCTGGCTTACGCCGATGATATTGCCCTGGTAACAGTAAATCCGGGAATATCTATCGTGGAGGTTGAAACAGAGGTGGATAGGTTTGGACTTGTATCAGGCTATTCCCTTAACAAATCCAAAACCCAAAAAATGTCAGTATGGGAGATGATATTCAACAAGTTGAAAAGGCTACATACCTTGGTGTCGATATTTCGGCTAACGTTGAAACAATTGTGGACTGTAATATAGACCCTTTAATGAAGAAAATCAAACCCGAATTATCTCGACTACATAATCTGCACATCTCATTAATTGGGCGATGTAATCTAATTAAAATGCTCTTTTTTCCCAAAATATCTTTATCTGCTGAGAGCCATTCCCTTAGAATTTAGTTCCAGCTGTTTGAAAAAGATTGAAGACTTGTTTTCCCGATTTATTTGGGCCTACGAAAAACCCAGAAGAGTTTATAAATATCTTTCCTTACCCAAGGAAAGGGGGGGCCTCCCTTTACCAAATATAAAATTGTATTATTGGGCAACAAACCTTTTGCATAACCTTACTCTTTTTTCTGATAAACCATTAGATAATCAGCTTGGGGATATACCAAACCTAATAGAACTTATAATGGGCAGAGATGTCTAGGGGTGGTTATGGAGATTCTTGAATGACTCTCATTACAAGAAGGTCCGCTTCAAGACACTAATTGCTGGATTTAAGACTATGAAAGCGGCTCGAAAAATATTGGGTTTGGGCCGCTTGAAATATTACACCCCAATCCATAATAGTCCTAACCTGCCCGCAATTTTCAAAGACCCAATAATTTAAAAATGGCAAAATAAAGGCTTGGTAAAAATCTGTGATTTTTTTCTCTCTCTCCGAGATAGATTCATTTGAAAAGCTTAAAGATAGGTATGGACTAGATTGGAGGGACTTTTTCAAATATTTGCAAATATAGGATTTTCTAAGGTATGGTGATATACCGGCTTTGCCTCTCCTTGGCCTGGTTAGATTCATCCCCGCCTGGCTATCATCAATGGCTAACTTGATTAGTGGCGAACTACAGTTTGGAAAAAGCAATTTACGAAAAAAGAGGGATGCGATCCCGCGCAAAAGGGCTAAAGATCTGGGAACCATTAACTAGATGGCTTCAGAGATAGTTAGTAATGTCCTTTTTGCCCAGATATGTTGGACCCTCATCTGACATCAATTTTCTATAATATTGTGCTAACCCCCCGGGGTGGTTGTGGAGGGTGGGTGGGCTTAAACCAACAAAACCGTGCATGATACAATTTAGTTGATTTAACATGGTTCCTATTTCCTTTGTTTCTGTTTGCTCTTGTTCGATAAATTGGCCCATTAGAGTAAACTGAATGGGCTATTGTACTTGTAGTTTTCTATGTATGTGTATGTGTATATATATATAGATGGGTCACTGTACCTACATCGGACTGTTCTGTTTTGTGTATTGGTTTCTGAGTGCGGGACACAGTGCGCAGTAACCGAGGGCTTATAGCTGGGAGTATAGCGACATTAACCATGGGAGGAATTTTCCCTGTCTGCTTTCTATAACAACGACTCCCAGCCAATGAGGTCACTCGTGTGTTATTTAAATATCAGCCCCGCGAAGGAAGCATCTTGACACTTTCAGCAAGGAACTTGCACTGATGAGGCACACGCCGAAACGCGTCTGCCAGACGCTGTAATTGTGGACATCGTGGCAATTGGCAAATGTGCACTGGAGGTATTAAATTTCTATTTGGCAAACCGAGCATGTGTCAGACCTGTTTGCATGGAAACAGGATTGGTAGCAATATATATATATATATATATATATATATATATATATATATATATATATACATACATACATACATTCTTTGTTTTTCTTCAATGATATGAATGAAATTTGAAGTACCGTATTGTAATTTTTCAATCATGCACCAATAAAAAAAAAATATAAAAAAAATAATAATTTACTTAGATATCTACACTGTGGTGCGTTCTCTACTACACACTTCAGATTTGGTGACGATTTTATTTTTTCCAGTTGTCACGATTTATGACTCTTTGCAAATACATTGGGGTTTTTTCTCTTCTGTTTTTTTTTACAAGCTAGTTATTTTTCTTCTGTGCACAACTTACAATGCAATCTGTTACACCAACCACTCTTTTTCTGCAAGATACTGGAGAACCTCCATTAAGATGGAGGTTATGGTATAGAGGGTTCAAAGCCTATTTAGGAGCTATTGATGGCTTGAAATTCGAGCCTGATCGCAAACATAATTTACTTTAATACTATTTATGTGTTGAGGGCCAAAATATTTTTGACCTTTTTCCTGCATTTGTAAGTGATGATGACTATGATGAGTTTGAAGTGGTGGTAAGCAATTAGAATCTCATTTTGAAAGGAAAGTGAACTTGGTGTTGCATTGTCATAAGTTCTTCACTCGTGTTCAAGCCCCTAATGAGTCCATGGATTCCTATGTCACAGCCTTAAAAGAACTTGCGGCATACTGTGGCTTTGAAGATTTTCCTTCTCAGTTAATTTGTGAAAATTCAACAAAGACTTTTAGCTTGCAAGAATCCTTCACTAGACACAACACTGGACATTACCAAAAGTATAGAAACTTCTCTAGAGGATTCGAAAGAATTAAGCAGTGTTGACACACAAATATTAGTTGTGTAGGTCAATACGCAGGAACAGAATATCTCTCATAATAAACAGGTTACAGTGAAAAGCTTTTCAACTAGTTCTAACAGGGGAAGAGGGTATCCTCGGTTTCCAAGCAAACACATATGTTTTAGATGTGGATATACCTCACATTTCAAATTTTAAGAATTGTCCTGAACGTGCACAGAGTGTTGGAAATGCAAGAAAATTGGCCACTTTGGTAAAGTGTGTAGAGGAGGTAGACGCATTGGTGTAATGAGTGTACAAGAGCAACATTTGGAAGATGTTCATAGTAGTGAGAAGAGATTGGATGAGTTAGTGTTATCTATAGAATGTTTGGAAGTTGATAGTGTCCATAGTATCAAGGATTATAATGATCCTCATATCCCTTTACTCATTGATGGTATTCACATTCCATTACTGTTGGACTCTGGTGCTAAAATCACAATTATTTCTTGTGAAAAATATAATGAAGTCTGGGTTGACAAAGAATTATTACCTCCGGATGTTATTACCACTGCTTTCAATGGCAGTAGGATAGACTTGGAAGGTTATTTCTCAGCTAATATCAGTTTTGAAACCAATACTATTAAAGGGAAAGTTTATGTTGCTCGCAAAGGCATTAATGTATTGGGCTGGTGGCATCAGGCTGATTTGAATCTCATGATTAGACATTGTCATAAACAGCAGGTCACCATTGTCAATGCTGTTGCTGATCAGAAGTCTTGGAAGGAATCCTATAGGAATGTTTTTGCAGACATAGTGGGGAAGATCAACAATTTTAAACTCACCATCAAAATTAAGGAAAATAGCATTTCTGTAGAGCATAAGTTACGCAATGTACTGTACAGTGTCAGGAATAAGTTGTCATCTATTCTTAAAAAAATGCAGGATGATGAAATCATTGAGGGGGTGGATGCCAGTTTATGGCTTTCTCCGGTAGTTCTTCAACAAAAGAAATCTGGTGAGTTTTGTTTGTGCATTGATCTTAGATTACTCAATGATTCCATTTGGGTGGAGAATTTTCCTTTGCTGCGAATTGAAGGTTTGATCAATACTGTAGGTCAAGCAAAATGGTTTTCCAAACTAGACCTTAGGGCAGCTTATCGTCAAGTTGTGTTAGATGAGCAGTACCGTCATAGTACTGTCTTCGTCACACCGGATGGTGTGTATCAATTTTGTCGCATGCTGTTTGGGGTGGCCTCAACTGCATCAGTTTTTCAGAAAGTCATGACAAGAATGTTTGACAATGTGTCGAACAGTGTTATTTTCCAAGATGAAATTCTGATTTTTGCAGCATCTATGTTGGAACATGATAGGTGTGTGGAGAATGTCTTGTTTGTACTGGAAATCCATGGTCTAACAATCAGAGAGGACAAGTGCATGTTTGGTGTCAATGAAATACACTATCTAGGGCATGTGTTGACATCTGAAGGAGTTAAACCCAAGCCCAGGGTTGTTGAGGGCATTGTGAATGCACCACACCCAGCAGACAGGGAACATCTTCTGAAATGTTTAGGATTGGGAGAGGTTTACTCCAAATTCATACCAAATTATACTGAAATGACAACATGCTTCAAAACGTACTTAAAAAATTGCTTATTTTGTTTGGTCCAGTGCGTGTCAACTCAGTTTTGATTGTATCAAGCAAAGTATTTTGTCAGCACCTGCTTTGCAACCTTACGTGGTAGGTCGTGACATTTTTTTAACTGTAGATGCCGGCGCATAGGGCATTGGTGCTGTGTTTTCTCAGGTATGCAATGTGCTGAAGGCACTGTAGGATTTGCGTCTAGGATATTGAGAGATTTGGAGCCAAGATATTCTGTTATAAAAAATGAAATGCAGGCCTGTGTTTGGGGTGTTGAAAAGTTTAATCCGTGTTTGATCTTGGGGCGGATCACAAACCATTGGTTAATATTTTATCACGTTTCAAGATTAAAAAATCTACAGCCAGATTAGCAAGACTATAAACACAATTGCAAGAATTCAATTTCAAGATAAGTTCTATTGAAGGTGGTAAGAATGTTAAGGCTGATTTTCTTTCTCGGTTGTCTGTGGAAACTGATTGTTTGGAAGTTGCACAAGATGAAGTTGAAGAGTGCATAATTGCTAAAGTGGAAGACCAAGAGATTTGTGCTTACCTGGTGGAGTGGTGTAATAAAATAAAAGAGGACGTAGAGCTGAACAAAGTGATTTCTTAGGTGAAATTGGGATGGCTGAGAGAAAAATCCCGTGATGTGTCTTTACAACCATACAGTAAAGTAGCTGATGAGCTATTTTTGGAAGGTGAAGGTTTGGTGAGAGGTGATAAGCTGGTTCCATCTTCATGATTTCACCAACAGAGTTTAGTGACTGTGCATGTGGGACACTTAAGCATGATTGCCACAAAACGCAGAAGAAGAAATGATTTTTGGTGGCCAGGTGTGGATGCTGAAGTGGATGGTTTAGTGAGAAACTTCACACAATGTTGACGAGCATTTATCTACCACTGGGCCCACTCCCATTCTGGTAAACAATCCCAGTAAAGTGTGGCAGAGAATTGTTGTAGATTTTTTGGGACCGTTCAATATTCTGTTTTCTAGGATGAGGTATTTCACAGTTTTGATTGATCATCTTTCAAGGTGGGTGGAGGTGCGATGAGTGCCAAATACCAAGTGTTTTCTAGAGAAGGAACACCAGAGGTACTCCTCACTGACAATGATGTTCAGTTCACATCTTTGGCGATGAAAAATGTTCTTGATAGGTGTGGAATGAAACATCTACGCACTCCTCTTTATCATCGACAGGCTAATGGAAAAGTGGAAAGGTTTAACCGAGTGTTGGTGGAATGTATACAAAGTGCAATCTGATCGAACATGGATTGTGAGACTGCATTAAAAGAATTCATTTGGGCCCACCTTTCTACACCTCATTCGATCACAGGGAAGGTACCCTTTCAGTTTATGAGAGGGAGAAAGGTGGTATCTTCGCTGTTTCACTTTTGGAAGGTGGATTTGAAGGGTCAGAGTTGTGATGTTTTGAGTGGATGTGAAAAAGATAAGATTTTGAGTGACAAAAGCAGTATGTTTGCTTGGTCAGAGAGAAATTATGTTTAAGGACAGTGTTCCCAAGAAGTCTAAGATCAGGGTTGGGGGACATGGTTCGTATCAAAGATCCTGTGTTGCAATGAAAAGGATTTTCTAAATTTCGGGATCCAGTTTGGGTTATTGAGTTGAGAGGTAATGCTGTGCGTGTGTCAAATGGGCAGTGGTGGAATTTGTCTAGAATTGCCAAGGTGTAAAGAGAGGTTGCAAATAAAAACAGTGACTTTGAGGGAAAGGAAAAAAGAACAATCAAACAATAAGTATGGAAAAGTGGTTAGAGATTCTGATAGTTTATTGTTGAGAAGAGTGGTAGAAATATTAGACCTCCCAAATGTTATACGGAAGAGTTCCATGTGCTAAATCTTAATTTTTTTATATTTACATATTATATTTTGTTTGTTGTTTATAGCTTTATTTCTATATGTTTATTAGATATGTTAAAAATGTTTTATTAAAACAGAAAAAGGGATGTGTGGCTTTCTCATTATGTATTTCATCTATATTAATTCATGTTATTGTTGAGCCGCAGTAGATGTCATTGGGTGTCTTTTGTGTTCTATTCTGGAATGTATTTTCTGTTATTTTGAGAGCTGTGTAAACGTTAGATTCCCTGGGCCCTTTTGTACTGGCAGCTCATCTGCGTTTGACCTCTTCAATAAATATTTATTTAGAAACCTACACTGTGGTGTGTTCTCTACTACACACTACAAATTGCCATTAGGGCAGAGACAGTAGTGTTTCTTAGTTCATGTTTAAACACTCCCTTTTGATAAATATATTACTAAAGTTTGGTGCGGCAGCGCAGTGTCATTTACAGACCATACCTTTCCAAGAAATGGCTAAAAACCTTCCCACTACCTTGCAGCGTTGGTGATAAAACTATTTAGTGTATTAACAATAACCTGCGAAAACTGGGTTTCAGAAAACATATCATTTGCACATCACCAAGTAAAGTGTTTTGATTTGTTTTTCCTCTTATTAAAATATTTTTTTTCCTCGTACAGAAGTACACAAAATGGGCTTTCACAGCTACTGAAACATATTTTAAAATGTTTATGCAGTTGATTTATTATCTATTGAAATGTGTGTTAGGAAAAACTTGATACCCCACAGCCTTTAATTTCACACTGCTACAGAAGACCAGGCAGTTCACTTTACAAAATCCTGGAACTCTGCAGTCAGAGAAGGAAAAGTAATTGTAAATTGACTTCTGAACTCTGTCTATGAGCACACCGAGCAAATGTGACTAGATAAAAACAAGATTTAAATGCATCTTTATTGCTCCTTCTCTTTCTGGCTGAACAGAACACCTGTTCTTTGTCAACTCACCAGAACGGGCGAGTAGGTCCTAAATATAGCTTGACCTGATTAAATCTGACTCGCCATAGTGAGTGGGCGAGTATATTTTTCGAGGCCTGCAATATGAGGCACAAGTTTCCCACGGCTTCCCGTTCCTATGGATCATGACTTTCGCGCAGGTCTCGGGGCAGGACACCCTCCTGTGTAGTTCTGCAGAAAATTAAGCTGCCTACAATGTGGCATTTGACACATTTACAGGGATTCCCTGTTTTTTATCTTTCATGGGGCATCTTCTCTAGTCGGCATCCAGAGAGCAGCTTGCTTCTTCTTGGAGTTGAGGCGTTGATATGTCCTTGATAAAATTCTCCAAGTCAGACTCCTCTATCTCTCACCGTGCCTGGTAGAGTCTGCTGAGGTGTTTAGCCAAAGCCTGAGCCACCACCATCAGGGTTTCTGCCAGCACCCCTAATCCCAGGTCTGTGGTGGATATCCACCTCTCCCCTTCCTCTCTCTGAGCTAGCCACTCTAATAGATTACCTACCTTGTCCCCATCTCATAGAGTTTTATAGGACCAAAACCTTTATTTATTATTTATAATGAATTCCAGTCAACATTTCCTCTTAAGTGGTTTTAGCCCAGTGCACTTCAATATAGCTTTCCTACTCCAGGGGACTTTCTTTAGAACTTTGCCTCCATGTCCCTGTGATGGCACATCTAGCCAAAGCAAATGTCACTTTATGCTTTTTTTGTTCATTATACTCAACCCCCACCACTCAATTTTGATTCCCATTTTTCTCAATGAAAAGCATTGGTGTAGATGATTAAGTGCCGGTGCTGAGCACCAGAAACCACTGGCTCAAATTCAGCACTGATTCACTAAAGGCTACCTAGTTTTTTTCCCTCCTACTCTTATTTGCAACATCCTCAACAATTTGGCACTCAAAATTCTGGCCTTTCTCTCACTACAGCTGACCATTACCATTACCACTCAAGTCACCTTATTCTTTTCACCTTCCCTAAACATCATGGAGCAATGACCCACACTTCCACACATGCAACACACCGTTACTATATATATTTTTTTAATCCGTGATATAAACATGAGCACTTCTATAGCATCTCTTTTAATTGAGTTTACTGCTGTCATTTCTCAAGGATTTTATTTTCTCTTCCACAAAATTCATTTCTCCACCCTGTTTAAAATGCATTTTCGCGTGTCCTTCTTTCATCTGATGCCATCACCATTTTCACAACAGTGATGGCCTCCCGAAAACCTGAATTCCCACAAACTCACAGGTTTTCCTGAATTCCTTCGTTACCAATCTGTATTTCTAATGTTTTAAACAGCCATGCCACCAAAGTCACATTGAGAAGCCTGTTCTTTTAAACTCAGCACAAAATGTGCCATTGTCTTATGGCTTCTGATTCTGTCTGAAATAAATAGACCTCTACTTAGATATGTTGACAGCTTAGTGAAAGTGTTTCTCCGTCCTTCTTCTTCTAGACCATGAACATCTGCTGAAGGAAAGAATTTAATTGCATTACCCCTCTGCCCCTATAGCCTTTCCTCACAATGGCTTCCTCCAGCCACGCATGACACTATTAACAGTTAAAACGTTTATTATAACTCTCAAAAAAATCAACCCAGCCTTCCTGTGAACAAACTACGATAAAGGACAAGGCACCAAGATATGATGCAATAATCTTAACGTTGATACAATGCCCCTAGGTATACGGAAACAATAAGCACACATTTGATGACTGGTGTAATGTTTTACATGGACTGGTACATATTGGTTAATCTGAAGTAAAAATGTTATCCAAAAAGTATCTTTGTAGAGACGTAGGTGTGTGGGTGTTCCTCATGTATGTTCCATTTCTTTGTTAAGCTGAGTGGTCGGTTGTCCATTTTGTTGAAAATGCTATTTTTTAGTTCCGCATCTCTAATCAAATACATAGTTAACAGAAGGTATTGTGTGCCTGAGTTTGTTGTGGTAAATGTATGCCAACTTTATATGAGTGGGTCTAAGATGTGTGTCGATCGATGGGGAAAGTGATATTGAGTTGCTGGCGCCATTCTGAGAAGTCTGAGGTGCTCTTCTTTGGGTGTACGTCGGACCCTGACTGGCATGGCTGGTGGCCTATCAACATGTTTCCACCCTCCTCCCCATCTTCAGTTGCCAAGAATTTGGGGGTCAAGATGGACAAGGGCTTGACGATGAGAGCCCAGATTCTGGGGGTGACGGGCACTTGTTTCGGTCTCCTCAAGGTACTAAGGAAGTTTCTACCCCTTTTGTCGGAAGAACACCGGAAACTGACTGTGCAGGCTCTGATCGGGTCCAGGCTGGACTATGCCAATGTCCTCTACCTGGGCCTGCCGGAGTATCTGCTACAGCGCCTCCAGGTGACGCAGAACGCTGCGGCAAGAGCCATTTATGGCTTAAATAGGCGAGCCAGTGTGGCGGGTCTCTTGCAGGCCTTACACTGGCTGCCTATCCGCAAGCGCATCATTTTCAAGACGCTGACCTTGGCCTATAAGGCCCTTCACTCCGGGGGCGCAAAGTACCTTCAAAGGAGACTGTCCTTTTACCATCCGGCCCGGGCTCTCAGATCGGAGTCACAGTTCCTGGCTGTGGTGCCACGCGTGGAAAGAGCTCGTATCGGAGGTCGCTCCTTTGGACTGCGGGCACCACAGCTGTGGAACTCTCTGCCTCTGACACTCCGGGGCGCTACCAGCCTGTTGGCTTTTAGGAAGGGTCTAAAGACCTGGCTGTTTACTCAATAGGCCTTTCTTCCCCTTTTTATCACTGCATTCCCTTCTCTGTTTTTATTGCCGTGTTATGTTATTTTGCCGTAGGTCTCGCTGTTAAAGCGCCGGGACACTCTTTTTGAGTCGCCGCGCGCTATATAAAAAGAAATATAACATAACATAACATAACATGCCAATTGTATAGCTGTTGTGCCGTGTTAGGCACAGGAGTGACGAGTTCTGTTTGAGGCTGGATGTATATAATGTATGACTGAATTCTTGGGAGTGTAGTAGTTTTGTTGTAGCTCAGTTAATGACCAGTTATGGGACAGAGGTCTGTGTTTGGGGCCTGTAGAAAGGACTGTCAGCAATGTGCCGATGGGCAATTGGTTGGTATGTTTTGGTTGGGAGATGCATGCTTTCCAGCAAAAGATGTCAAACAGGTTTTGCTAACGCTCTCTAACACAAACATTCCACAACACCCCCCCCCCTGTCCCCCCCCCCCCATGATGCATTTTTATTAGTGCCTGAAGAGGTTTGTGTAGAAGATATCCACAACTCTCTGTTGTGATATAAAAAATTGTAATGAGCAAATAGCTGGCACCAACTTAAAAGATGGCCCTGTGCAGTGCTTCGTGGCAGTCAGATAAGTGATGCTTAAGTGTTTAGTGAACATGGGAGATTTGGATGTAAAAACTCTTACTGTTACTAGGGGATCAATCCAAGCCGCGTAAGCTGCACTTGTGGCTGGAGCGGATGTAGCCGCTGGTTGCTTTGAAGATTTTGAAGTTCGGATGATGTCACACTGAACTGTCAGGCTCTAAAGAAAATTACTATTTTGAAGGCTGTATTTATATGATTCCTAAGTAATCGCCTTCAACAGGCATTAAAAAGCTCAGAGCAGGGAGGATTAAGTATTTCACCAACAAGGTTGTACCTTTATCACAATGATGTTACTGATTAGCGTGAGTCTTCTGGGAGCTACAGTCATGTCACTTATGTCCTGCAAAATGTCTAGCAAAGGCAAGCTTTCAATGCTGTTTATTTTTTGTTTAGTTCTAGTAACCTCAACCTTCTTAAAGTCAGTTATAGTTCCCTCCCCCAATTGGTGTAACTCTACACAAACCTCTTGGTAGCAGTTTTGTTATCTGAGGTTTCTGGACCTTGAGCCGAAGTCTCTTCTGTCCCAAGAACTTCTCAGCTACTCTACAGCTTCTAACCTGCACATATGTCAGTGTGTTGAGATGGTCAAAAATTCTGACTGTTATCCTAGATCGGGCAAGTTATCAATAATTTAATAATCTCCGGTATCAGCATAACACCCCAACACAAATTCAGGCCCATTTTATAACAGCAAAGATGTCACTTAGAGAAACAGCCACATACAGTGAAACAGAGCATGTGGTGCTGATGAGACCTCAGTCCACAGCAGAGGTTAAAAATCCAAAGGTCCATTTCAAAAGGTAGAAGAATAGGGTAGGTAGACAGTTCCTTATACAACCTTAATGTATCTGAAGCAAGACATAACTACATATACACACTGGTGATTAGGAGCAGAAAACAGTCAATATTAGGGACACTTGGGCAAAACATAAGAAATTACACTCACAAAGTGTACAGCCCGTCTGCTTCCTAGTTCCCGGAAGACCTAAAAATGGGTGCATTCAATCAGAGGTTCAAGAGTAAATGGAATAAACACCGCAAGGATAAGGGGTTGTTCCTAAACAAGTCGGGACTCACACTTGTGAAATGTAACAGAGGCAGTAAATTATATTTATAATATCAAATAGGAAGCACAGAAAACAAACATGTATACATTTCTTATATTGCATACATGCTGTTATAGCTAATTTCTGATAACCTAAAGATTAGTCAAATTAAATCAATGTTGTTTTATAAGACATGGGATTACTAGTGCGGTCTAATATAGTTCTTCCCCTTGTTTGATTGCTTCTATGCAGGGTCACGGGACAGGTCTGCTTTTTATCCAAGATCATCTTTCTTTAAGGGGTTAGTTACACTGCAGGATGATTGTTATTACAGTTAGTAAGTCAATGGATTTTAATTCTTGGAAATGTTCTAAATCGAAAATGTAGTTTGACATTGGTGGATGGTTGTAGCCCATTCACTTATTATACATATCAGTCAGAACTGAAATGAAACTGCAGAATATAAGTATGTCTTGTTACACTCGAGTAAATGTTAAGTCCCAAAAAAGGTAAAAAAGAAAATGACCATGAAAGAGTGCAAGAACCAACTTCCACAGAAATGTAAACAAGCGGGCAGTGAGAAGAGTTCATATCATCTGCTTTGTCAAGACATTCCAAATGTTGAATATCAACTTCGTAGAGAAAAGTATACGCACCAAACCACACCAAAATCAAACATTTTACGAACTGCTCCTCATTCTGTCAGGAAATCCACCGGAGAAGCTCTATAGTATCATATCAGTCGCCAGCATCAATGGTCACATTTTGGTGGTTTAAAACTTCTCATGTAATTTAAATTTTGTTGTCCTCGGACTGTTCTACCTGTGCACCTGTTGCCTCTTGCGTGGCAGAAAATAAACCACATAATTTAATTTTTTATTTGTATGGGGTTGTACAGTTGGCCACAATTTGTATTCCCTAATCTCAACTATGGCAGCAAATTCTATAGAAATGTTAACAATCACCAAGAAACATTTTCCTGACTTCAAAAGCTTACATTTGCATAAAGATCAATCACAAAACTAATCGAATAGCTACCTTTCAGAAAGAAGAGGTCATACAACTGCATACTCCTTCAATTGATGAACTAGATAGGCAGATTAGAATCTCATGCATGATCAGGTAAAGAAAAAACAATGGAAGGAGCATAAAATTAGTATGTCTTTGAATATGGTTTCCTGGAATGCCTAAGGAATTCATCTCCCTATTGAGAAAAAGAACAGATTGACATCCGTAAAAAATCAAGAAGAAATATTTCCTTTTTCCAATAAACCGATATCAACTACAAAGAAACACGTTAGTTAAAACCCAGCAGAATTGACAAAGTATTTGTGTCCCCCATCCCTGGACAGAAAAAAATGGGGCAACTTTCTTACTCCAAAAAGCCTATCAATTGAAAGAGATGTCTCCTGCAGCTGGGTAAAAATTGACTTCTACTATATTGGACAAATGCACATTAGCATCTTTGTAATCCTGCAAAGTGACTAATGTTTTGGAAACAAATAGAAAAACGTCTATCACACACACTCAACTTTAACTCTCTCACAGATCTTGTGCTCGACCATAAGTTGAAGTCTCACTTTTTCCTTCCTGACAAATAACTTTCTGATAAACATGAATACTATAAACAAACTTTGTGGGGATGAGAGATGACATAACACACTCCAACCATGCACCGTAGATTTGGAGTCACTCACCCCCTTCCCTCCCAAATGAAAAATGGAGAATGCAAACATTATTGCTCTAAAACCAAGAAATCAGAAACATTATTAGATTCTGCAGGCCATAAATATTGAAACTGAAGAATAATATTAAAACTGCAGTCATTGCTGATGATGCTGTATACCGTCTTCTCTTCAGACCTACTACACTCACAAGGAAGATAACAATTAAAAATATTTTCTTGATTTCAGTGATTTGTCTTCAAATGTAAGTATTTATTAGTTCAGTTCAATACAAATATTTCCTTTCAAAATAACCTATTCCATTGAACATTTTGAAAAAATAAATTGAACACTGTCCATTCACGCTTTGTAAATTAATAACATTGATTTCTCATATCCCAGTCTTGGAAATGCTTAATACTCCACTCCAATGCATTTAGTGCATTATAAACCCTTCTTCAAGGGGAAAGGAGCTGCTAAAGAATTGTATAGGATCTACATTAAAAAAAAGAAACGAAATATACAGGACCTCAACACTCGTTTATTGAGAAAAAAAGTGTAAAACATTTATGTTGCTTCATGAGTGCAATTTAGGAACCACATTCTTTGACAATACATTGCCCAAAGGATATCTTCTTCTCCTCTGGCCCCACCCAATTTCCCCTGCTGACCCCGTCTTCTGTCTGCAAATACCGTGCAATGCCGAAGTGCAGAGAGTGAAGCGTCAAGCTTGCCTTTTTCATAGAAGAGATCGGGTTGAAAAAGAGCGTGGTAATCTTTCTGAAATTGCTGCTTCTAATAAAAGTCATTCTGTGAAGTTATTTAATGTACTGAAGTGAGGTTTGCTGCTCAATTTACAAGCCAAATACGTTGATGGCTCAGTTTCTGCTCAGGCTCAGGCCCAAGCCAGACCCTTGATTCTTCTCTACTTATTAATTTGCTGGCTATGCTGCCTCTAAGCAGTTCAGATAGAGAGAATTTGCTTTGCATGAATGCAGGAGGAAGGTATTAACTATACTGCTCTGTAAATAAATCAGACGAAATGCTCCTTAACAGCACTGCTCTCTAAATAAAACAGCACGGCCTATTTATCTACAGAGTAGTACTATTACAGAAAATTTACTTTGCAGTACCATCAATGCAATAGGAATGACCGATTTTTCTCATATTACATCATTTCATTGATCCTAAGATCACAGTAGTTGCATCTAGAGTCATCTTTTTACTGTATTGATATACCAGTTAAGGTGGAGATGGGGTGAAAACTGGGGGATAGCGCAGCCACATTGCCGTAGAGGCAAACTGACAGCGGACAGGATGAATGAACTGTGCAGACATGCCCAGGGTAAGCAGGCAAATGTTAGGACTCATTTCAAACAAACAAAGAGAGAAAGGGTGTTCTACATGTGTGTAGGGAGGGTACTCCTGGTCCCCTAGTTAATACTTTAAACAACAGAATGGAGGAGTGCCCCCTTCGGTTCTTCTGCAAAACAAGTTCTTTGCAGTAGGAAATGGTGAGCCCAACCATTTAAAAGATGCGGGTAGCCCTTTAAGAAGACCCCTCACTCACCAACCTAGTTGGTGACATGCTTCATCATCGGGGTCCCACCCCGAAAGCCGAGTGCCAACGGGGTGTGCTTCAACACCTGACTACAGTGGAGCGGGATATTTGATTTTTTTTATATGTGCAGTGCTAAAAATACAGTGAGTGATATTAAAAAGGAGTCAACACTACTCACTCATGGACTTTATTCCTGAGTGGTTGAACTCCCTATAAAAGCAAGTGCAACACCTGTGCCTAATTAGGAAGGCTTTGGTGTTTCGAGAAGTGTAGTGTATTAAAATTGAGACGTGTGGTATGTGTTTAAAATATAGGTCTGCGTGTTTCAACCATCTTGCAAATATCGGTTTTCGTCAGGACCAAAAAAGACCTGGGTGGTGCACACACGCTAAGGCGTGCCCTGCCCTCGATCAGTGAGTAATCTGGAACCACAAACTTGTGGACCAATTTAAAACGGTGGAGTAATCTTCTCCCGTGTCTGGGAAGAAAAACTCAGAGCTCGGTGATTGCCAGCTCCATGAGCATCCGGGTTCCAAGAGCGGAATGCTCACGTAACTTGTGGCTTCTTCCTTGCGGTATAGTAACCTATTTGGATCTCATCGCGGAGCCTCCAAGGGTGGAGTCCAGCTGCTGCCTGTCTGCTTATTTTTGCGCCTGCGGCATCTTAAGCGCCTGAGAACCGTGGCACCTTGCATGTTCTCGGCTCTCAGGATACGCAGCATGAAGCCTGCAGAAGCTGGCTGTAGGGTTTCATTTACCTGGGATTGCCTTACCTTATGGTCCTGCGCTCCTAGCACCTCTAGCTCCAAAATTGCAAACGTTTCTTTGCCTTTTCCAACATCGCTGTTCTCTTCCTTTCTTGATTTCTTTCTGGTTTTCCCAAACCTTTGTGCTTCCTGTTGTGCGATGTTTGATGTAATTTCCTTTTCCTGTTCCTTTTTTCCTATATGAAGTCTTCACTCTAGTTGGAGGGTGCATTTTTTGTTCTCTTGTTCCCTCGCTCCCTCCACTTGCTGATGGTGACTCCTCGCTCATGAAAAAGTCGAATTCCGGATTCCTGCATTTCTTCAGTCCTTTAACGTCTTTGGTGAGCAAGGATGTGTTTTACACCTCTGGATTTTCTTCCTGAGAAAGTAGCAGCTTCTAGAGGGCACTTGCCTACCATATATTCCAGTCTGTGGTGATATTGTGGCTTCCGGGAACAGTTGATCATACATTGAATACCAGAATTATTGGGAAGCATCCAGATGTGAACACACATGCAAATTGCACGGAGCAGGAGTGCACAAAGAGCACATGCGCAGATGACACTCCTACTATGAAGCGACATCCCTATGAAGCATCCGTACACGTAGTAGAGAAATACCTGAGCCTTGGTGGGCAATGGACGTACAAAGACAGGCCAAGTCATCCCACAGCCCAAGATATTTTCCACTTGGCTTAGCGGGCCTCCAGTGGGACCGCTGCCCGCAGGCGGGACAGAAAGGTCCTCATCCCCTAAAAAGAGAGCTGGTGAAAGCCACTGTCACAAATTAACCCCTTGCATTGGATGAGTATTGCCTTGCATAGTGCAGTCGGAGACTGGCTTGTATTTCCGGTGGGCACCTGTTAGGCTAGTAAGTGGTTTGAGCTGACATTATAAAACATTTTAGCTTCTGTTATTATCCCACCCCTCTTTTCTCTCTATTTTATAGACCGTACAATAGCATCTCAATGATCATTTTATTGTGTATTAAACTGAATCAACCTTACACATTTTAAACTGTATTGGCCTTCTATTCAAGTAATGTTCACATGCCCTCATTCCTTCCTGGTGCCTAATACAGGATTACAGTAATTTCATGTCTTTTTTTTATTTTTATTTTTTTTATTGTCTTTATTGGAGCAAGCACAAAATACATATATCGGTAATAAACCATCAAGGAGACGGAACCAATTTAAGTATACATCACAGATTAATAAAATGAAAAATAGAAAAATCATAATCACGAACTGTGTACATACAGCAGCAAAGAATAAAAAGGCAGATACGTTTTTACAAAAAGAAAAAAAGGAAAAAGGTCAAATCATATATTTATATACATAGGAAGAAATAATTAAATAAGAATATAATTCAATCCATTAAAATTTCTAAGAGTTCATTTTGTTATCATACCATCTAGTAATAGGAGCCCAGATCTGTGCCCCAAGTGTTCTTGATTTCATTCCTTTGGTTTTGTAGATGGCTATCTCATACTTATAAATTCCCAGGAACCGGCATGACCACATTTGAAAAGTAGGGGCTTCTGAGTCTTTCCAGCGGGCAGCCAGTATAATTCGGAGGACTGCCATACCCAAAAATACTGACGATAGTTCTTCCCTGCTATAACCCATGGATTCGTCATGACCCAAAACATATATCGTCATTGAAGTTCTTAGTTCATGTCCAAAAATTTCAGTCCAGTATTCTGAAATCATCATTTTAATTAAATCTAACTTGGGGCATTCGGCAAACATATGGATAAGATGCGCGGGAGATTGACCACACCTTGGACAGTTGTCGTTTGTCCGGAGACCCCATGAGAATAATTTAGAAGGTGTAAAATAAAGATCATAAACAGTTCTATAATGCTGGGCTTTTAAATTAGAAGCTAGAAATAATTTATCAATGAAGTGTTGATATCTATATTTGGGTTAGCTAGTTTAACAGCCCAGCCTGTCTCAGCTCGCTCCATATAATCGCTAAGATTTTTCATCAATATTTCATAGATGGTCCCTATCCTAGTGGTTCGCCTGTCTATAATTTCGAAGAAGGGAATATTGTCTAATTCAATCTGTGGTATGTTCAGTCGAATACACGACTGGATTTGAATGAATTTTAAAAAATCGGTTGGGGATATCTGAAAATTTTGTTGTAGGTTCTCAAAAATTGGTGTAGGTCCCTGTCCAATAAAGTTACCTAAAGTAATAATACCTGATTGTTCCCATCTTCTAGAAGTATTATCATTGAGATGCGATGGTAAGATCGAGCTATGCCAAAGAGGGGTATATTTAGTGTACTTTGGTATGGCTAGATTTTTTTTTTTTTTTTTTTTTTTTCAAAACCTTTATTGCACTTTGCATATTACACAGCGGAATGCCTACAACCCTGCGGGCCGGCCGCCATTGTAAGATCGTTACTCACAGCATACAACAGCAGAACGAGAATTTAAGCAAAAATCATAATAGTGTTTACCGAAACATGCTGTGTAAGAAAAGTGCAGTACTAGCAAATGAAACATTCGGAAAATGCGGTTTTGATGGTATTTTTCGCTTTT
The DNA here is from genome assembly GCF_964261635.1 of Lissotriton helveticus. NCBI lineage: Eukaryota > Metazoa > Chordata > Amphibia > Caudata > Salamandridae > Lissotriton > Lissotriton helveticus. The sequence goes on along the minus strand of NC_136069.1, from coordinate 337,227,903 downwards.
TCTGTTTGTAAAACAACAAACTAGTAACATTAACCTGTTAGGAATGACAGTACGTTCTGCCACAAAACAATACAGTTCAGGCTAGAAGCGTTGTTTTGGAAGACAGTAAGTCGAACCACATTTCCCAGTGCCTAAATGTGTCCAGTATTCAATACATTCTCCCTCATTGCCTGACCCATCATGGTATACCCTGCAGGAAACCCTCACGTGTCTCTAGCCCTCCACCCCCACTACTCACAACCCTCATCACTTCCGTCGTCGGAATCCTCCTGGTCATCCTCGGGCAAGGGCTCACAAATATCCCCTCTAAATACATTCCACTTTAACCAAATCTTGTTCCATTTCCCCGGGCAGGCTCGGCTGGCATATATTGCTCTCTCGGTCAACATTACTCTGTCCATGGTCTGGCACCACTGGGACCTAGTCGGCAGGTCCGCTGCCCCCCACCGCTGTGCTATGTCGCGTTTCGCCACCATGACCCCGGCTGTGACCCAAAGTTGTTCATACCTGGACAGGTCAGTAGGTTCCCATATATTCAATAAGCACCTCCTCGGGTCAGGCAGTAGGGATTGGTCTAGTGTTTGTGAGAGTGTGCGGAGTATTTGTCTCCAGTACTCCTGGATTTTGGGACAGTCCCATATGGTGTGGAAGAATGTGCCCTCCTCTCCGCATCCGCGCAAACAGTAAGGATGGGGCGCACGCTGTATGCGGTGCAGCACCGTCCTCGTGTAGTAAACCCTGTGGAGGATCTTAAATTGTATTAGTCTCATGCGTGCAGAGATGCCCACTTCCCTAGGTGATCCAAGCGCCGCATTCCAGTCGTGTTCATCCATATCGTGAATGTCCCCCTCCCATTTCTCCTTCAGGTGGAGTGTCGGATCTGGGGTATTATTAAGCAATTTACGATATGTGAGGGATGTCGCTTTCTCTAGCATGTATTCAGTGAGGAGGCGATCTTCCAGAGGAGAAGACTCCGGTAATGGTGTGTCGGGTGGCAGGACTGCGAGCAGTGCATGGCGGATTTGAATGTATGGCTAGATTTTTTGATACCTGTTTCCACACCTTCCACGCATCAACAATTACCTTGAATTTGATTTTCTTGAAATATGAGGGTTCTACCCGTCTTAGTAATAACCCTCTAGCGGTGTCCCCAATATTAGTTCATAAATTAAAGGTATGTGATGGTCTGTTGTTGTAGTGGCTATAGGTTTAATATTAAATAAGGGAGCCATTTGTTGAATAAGAGTTGCCCAAAGATACAATATCAAATTTGGAATGGCTAACCCTCCCCTATGCTGAGGTAGCGATAAGAGTGGTAACGCTCTCCTAATTTTGCCAAAGTTCCAAATAAACTTTGACATACTAGCATCCAGAGCCTTGATGATGATGTCCTCAACGATCAGGGGAATTGCTCGAAATAAGTATAAGATTTTTGGGAAGATATTAATTTTAAGATAAATTCCCCTTACCTATTATTGACAACCGGAGATTATTAACTCTGGTAAAATCTGTTTTTATTCTCTTAATCAGGGGGTCGTAATTAATCTGAGTAATTTCTTTAATTTTAGGAGATAAGACCACACCTAGATACGAAGCCTGGCTAGTTCTATAGGGACTCTCAAAAACAGTATTTTCAGTGCACAGGACCATGGTTTTATCCCTATTCAGGGAATACCCTGAGTAGGAGCCGAAAGTCGGAGTAATTTGCTCTATTTCTTGAATGGCCTCGGTGGGGTTAGAAGTTAATACCGCCACGTCGTCGGTATAGGCAAAAATTTTGGTACTAGATGGTATCGTAATTATGGGTTCTATTGCTGGAGATGTGCGTAATTTTAATATTAAAGGGTTGATATACAGGGCAAATAGAATTGGGGAGCACGGACACCCCTGCCTCGTGCCCCTTTGGATATTAATAAACTCTGATTCGATACCACCTATGGAAAGTTTGGCTCTAGGTTCTACATAGAGAGCCTTAATAGCTTTAATATAGGCCTTTCCAAAGTTGTTTAATTCTAATACTTCCCTCAGGAACTGCCAAGAGACACGATCAAAGGCCTTCTCGGCGTCGAGCAGGATCATTGACATCCGGCCCCCCGTGGCTCCCATGATGTCAAAAAGGGAAATAGCTCTCTGGGTGTGATCTGTTGTGCCCTTACCGGGAATAAAGCCATGCTGCCACGGGGAGACCAAACGCTCAACAACCCTGCTCAGCCGGTTAGCGAGTATCTTGGCATATAGTTTCGAATCAGAGTTTATTAGTGAGATGGGACGATATGAAGATGGTAACTTGGCAGGCTTCCCTTTTTTAGGAAACATAACAATATTTGTATTTTTCCAGGATTCGGGTGGTGTGCCACTATATTGAACTCCAAGGAACAAATCCAATAAGTAGGGGATGAGCTGCTTCCCAAGAATTTTATAGAGGTCCAAAGGGATTTTATCGGGACCTGCTGCTTTACCGTTAGCAAGTTGTAATAATGCTAATTTGAGTTCTATTTTCGTAATTTCTTTATCAAGATCTTCTCTGACTAAGGCGTCAATAGATCTGATTTCCATATGTGAAAGCCAGTGATGTAGAAAACTTTTGGTATCTATTGTATGCGGTTGATCTTCATTTTGGTAATAGCGTTGGAAAGCGCCCGCGATATCAGCCGGGGATGTATATTCCTGCCCCTCAAACTCAATTAATTGGATAGCTCTGTGGGATTGTTTCTGGCGTGTTCGTAGGGCAAGTTGTTTACCAATTTTATCTCCGTTTTCATAGTTATTTCTTTGATTTGCCTGAAAGGTTTCAGCCGCTTTTTGTGTAAGGCCAGCATTAATTTCAGTCTTAAGAACTAGTATTTTCTGCAGGGTGTTCTGACTTTCTTCTCCAAGCTGTATCTGGGTAGCGTGGAGAGTCTCTAGATTTGCTAGTTCTAAATTAAGTTGTTGATTTAGGTTGTTCTGATTCTTTTTTTGCTTGGCCACAAACGCGAGAGTCTCACCTCGGAGAGCCGCCTTAAGGCAGTCTCCGACCACGAATCTAGGGGCACTATATTGATTGTAATCGAAGAATTCCTGAGCACAGGTCGTTATGTATGTTATATAATCCCTATTAAAAAGGAGCCTACGATCAAATGTCCATTGAGAAGGTGGTTTCCTATAGCTGGCAACATCAAAAGTATAGGTTAGGGCGTTGTGGTCTGATATAGTTTTGGGCAATTTAGCTATCTTAGAATCTAATATGATTTCATTGGATACCAATATGTAGTCTATCCTAACGTATTTATTATGGGGAAAGGAGAAATAGGTGTAACCAGGATCATTTATATTTTTCAGACCCCAGATATCAGTTAGGTTATAGCTGGTCATGAGCTGTCTTATAGCACTATAAACCTTAGGTTTACGCCCACTATAAATCTGTTGTATTTGAGTATTCGATGCAGTATCTAGTACTACATTGAAGTCCCCACATAGAATCAGTGGACCAACCCAGGATGCTAGTTCTAGCTCTAGATCTTGAAATATCTGGGGATCGTCTAGATTTGACCTGTAGACCGAACAGATGGTGAGGCCTAGATCAAGGTGTACTATGGCTCATCTACCATGTGGGTCTACTAACTTCCGTGTTGGTTGTCCCAAAAATGTCTTTGCCAAAATGGCAACACCTCGCATTTTTGAGGTTTGAGCTCTCATAGCCAGAATGTTATAGCCTGGTATCCTTAGCAGCTCTTTGTCTCCTACTGCAATGTGGGTCTCTTGTAGACACACAAAATCATATGAGTCTTGATGTATTGCCTGATAGAATTGAGCCCTTTTACCCCTGTCATTGAGGCCAGCAATATTCCAACAACAATGCTTTAACTTCCCCATTGTAACAATTCAATATATATACCAGTCATACTTATATAAATCAATATTTGTGTAAGTAAATATAACCATTGTTCCGAACCTTTGGTCATTGCATGTATATTATGAACTGTATTTTTTAAGTATTTGAGCTTGCTCTTTTTAATTTTGTTAAACACACCCACCCCCTCTCCCCCTCCCGCCTTGCCCCCCCAACATGCCCCCCAAAAAAAGGCAATTAGACTCTGTAGGAGTCTATAGCGATGGTGAGATGTTTTCCCGACCTGTACCGTGCAGTTCTGACCTCATAAATAATAAAGTGAGAAAAAATGAAAGCGAGAACGTTTCAGTGCGGAAAGGAGAGAAAAAAGAAGATTAAAGAAACAGTAGTAAGAACAAAATAAGCCACAGGAGAGAGAAAAAAGAGCAATAAATGAGCAATAGATGAAAATATTCTAGAAAAAAAAACAAAAGGAAAGAAAAAGACAAAAGAGAAGATGAAAAGGAAACTCTAATCAAATAGGTTTTAACATAGTGCACCACAGAATATACAACATCATAAATCGTCACTTTTTCCAAATTGTGTGGGCAATAATCTTCTAACATAATAAGAGTCATGGTACTTATATTTTTTTTCGTCTTAATAGCCCATATGGATTTGTATCGTAGTTGTAGGCTATACCTTAAGCATAGCAAAGTAGAAGAAAAAGAAGAGAAGAAAGCACAAATGTAATACTAAACAAAAAAAAAAGAAAAATATTCGCATCTTTTCCTTACAGAGACCCTTAGATCCATATCAAGCTAATTCAGGCTATCAAGAAATTCTTTAGCTTTAATTTCTGATGTAAAAAATCTTATTTGCCCCCCAATTATGATTTTTAATTTGGCAGGGTTGTTAAGATAAACCTGTGCTTTCTTATCCAGAAACGGTTTAATCAATTGGCGTAAACGTCCTCTTCTCTCCACAGTTATGTGACAAAAGTCTGACCGCACAAAATATGAAATGTTGTCTCTATTACGCTGTGCTTCAGGCCTTACTTCATCTGAAATAGCCTGCCTTAAAAGAAAATTTCCAAAATAGACTAAAACTGCTCGAGGATAGCCACCCTGTTTACTTGACGGTTTCAGAGTCAATGATACTCTATGAACCTGTTGTACCTCAAGGTCCCAGTTCCAGGTGGAAAATTCTGGCAATGTATCACGAAAAAGTTGTATGATAAAGGTCCGGATGTCTGCACCTTCAATTTTTTCCGGGATGCCTAGAACGCGCAGATTATTTCGGCGTAGCCGATTTTCGCAGTCTTCTAGTTTCCACCTGATATCTTCTAACTCAGCTTCGTGGGACTCAACACGTTCTCGAGTTGTGGTGGCTTTTGTCTCGTTAGACATGATACGAGTTTCCATTTCCGTCATTCGGTCATTAAAGGTGCTCACTGTTTTGGTTAGCTTGCGCACGACCCCCTGAACTTTTTGAATGGCTACCTGCGCCTTGCGTCCATCTCTGGAAGTCTCCTCCCGATGAGAAGCAATGGCCTGGAGCACTGTGTCCATAACTGTAGTTAAGGTAGCCCCTGAATATTCAGGCTGACTCTCAGGATGATCTAATAATACGGGCCGTGTGGTGCGATGAGAATGATTCGGATTTTGGTTTTGATTTAGAGTCTGGGCTGATGTTCCATGATAGCTTCTTTTCTTTTTGAGAACGGTTCTGCGGCTAGCCTTGGGGTCATTAGTTTTCAAAGCCTGGCCCCTGTCTGTAGTAGTATTAGACTCAGTGTCACCATCTTCGTCTTCCTCAATTTCATTTGACCAGCCAGCATCCTCAGAAAAAGAATAAAAGTCTGTGGGATCTCTATCAGTTTCTGCTGCCTCTGCAGATGTCTCTAGAGCTGATGCTCCAGGGGGGTTTGTAGCTTTAAATGACTCTGATTCGTTCCCTTCGAGGCTCACCTCAGACTTGTCTATGAAATTAGTAGGAGTCAAAATCAAAGTAGCTGGGGCAGCCTCAACAGGAGTTATTAAATTCATTACTTCTGATAGTATCCCACCAGTATTGCATATAGATAAATCTGCATTATCAGCCACCGTCTGGCCAGTAGAGATAGTCACACTTTCTTCACACACCAACGGCGTCAACTGAGCAAAGTCCCGGGACCCCCGGGTATCAACCACAGAAGGCGCAACGGGTGCCCCCCCCAGGGTCACAAGCCGCTGCCGCTCCATCCATTACCACTGTCGCTAAATCCCGCCCTGAGAGAGCAGACGCCAAAGCCGTTGATCCATCCTCTACTAGCAGAGTCTCCGAGCCATTAATAGCGGTAATAGATTGTGGGGTCATACCTTTTGCCTTAGTGTTCATCGTAGGGCGATCCGCAGCGTCTGCACTGGTCACCATTTCACTCGGAGAGACCCCAGCTGGTGGAACCGCGGTGAGAGCAGGGTCAGAAACAGCATCAAACTCAAATCGGCCGCTGTGCTCCAGAATAACGCCTCCGACTTCCACATCCTGCGTCAGGCTCGAGTGAGCACCTGGCTGTGCATCCTCCTTACGGGCCAAATGGAGCTCCGGCGTTGTTTTTGCTGATGAAACACTCTGGGCTCTCCGAAGCAGCTCCACAACAGAGGGTCCGGGTGATACACCATGTCTAATGAGATCATGAGGTAGTCTGTTTGTCATGGAATATCATTAGTTTTCAACATAAAATGTGTGCTATCGCTCATGTGTAATGCTATGAAGGTTGTAGGATATAGTCTAGAAAGCAGCTTCCAGATAACTCCCAATCAACAAGTCAATGGGTCAGTCTCTTAGTCTTGTCTTGTTCTTGTAAATCTTTGGCATGAAGAAGATAGCGGGCACTGAGGTACAGTCCATCTTGGGAAATTTAAATTCAGCGAACCGTGATCGTTGCATCCAATCATGAAGTTTATCATGTTATGCTCTGATGTCTGTCTTATATTTAAAACAGTCATATTTCATAAGAGTACCAAATATGCATTTGGATTTATGTGGAAGCTACTTCAGAATATGTAGACTACCATCCATAACTTCAGGTATTCTCCGTACCATCAGAGGGCGAACAGACTTTATGCTGAAAATCCGTGATTTTCATTGAGATGTTATTGTACTGTAAATTTATTTCAGGACACACTACACATTCAAATATGTTTGGTTGCCATGAGCCCCAAACTATCCCCAATCTGTGCCAGCCTTCTGATGGGGTGGTGGGAGGACCGCTTATTACAAATATACCCAACATGTGATAACATGCCAGCGTTATAAAGACGTTCTGTTCATCATTGGTCTGGAGGCAAGAATGTTGCCAAGGACTTTATCAATTAGTATAATAAAAAAAATGGTTCACTCAGGGGGAATATGCTCATCCCAAACCTTTCTGGCTGATATGAACTCCCAAACATCCTTCTGAAATTTCGTTCACCTCCCCTTTTTAGCCATGTAACACAACTAACAAGCACACATGACCACTAGTTATAAAAACACATACTTCCCCTTTTAAAATCTATTCCCATCATTCTATCACTACTCCAAACTTCCATTTTCAAATCCACACATATCATTCTTTCCCTACTCCAAACTCTACCAAACACAAATGAAATCAAGAGCACAAACCTAACACAACTAATGCCCAAGAAAAGAAAATTGTTCTAGCCTACTAATCTTGGGTTCCGGAGTAGCGTGCTACTTGCGAAAAAAATCACTTCAATGACTCGTCAGGGTCATAAGAGCTATATAAATACATTTACAATTACAATTTACAATAAAGCAAGCAATGTAAACCAAAGTAATTGGATCAAATGTTTAAAGCAAACCGTTAACATAAAAGAAAACAAGCACTGGCAAAGCCAATAGACCTTGCATTTGGGACTTACTGGTGTGTCAATATCTTTTAACTACGGTTTAGTAGCTGAGACCTAAAACACCTTACACACTGTGCCTGGTGGCTACTACTGCAAAGAATGATTGACAAATTGAATAGGAGTAAAAAATAGACTGTTTAGCTTTTAATTGGATATGGGTATATTTGGGTGTTAAACTAGTGCTAATAAAGAGAAACCTTTGTACAGACAGTGTTATCATGTTCAAACATGACGATATTGTACTGATTTGATCACAATTATGCAGCATAATGTGCATTTTATTGCTGCATATGTTAGTAAACCCCACCGCATAATGTGACCTACTCTCCATATAATTGAGTGGCACTGCCTATAAGCTACACGTTAGACTGGCTTAGCAAGTTAACGTTCGCCACTGAAATATGCAGTGATCTGCAGGTCACAAGTTCAAACTGCAGGAAGTTTAATTCAGCCTTCTGTAGGGTCGGGCCTAAGGCCCTCATACTGGAAATGACTGAGACGCAGGACACACTGCTTACTCGGTGCAACTGGCCCAGAGCACGTGCGCTCGGCCTCTTTTATTGGTACTGTGTCACATGACCTGTGACATCAGTGGTGGGTGGGTGTTCAGTGTAGTTACAGGCTCAGCACTAGAATGCTGACTTGTGCTGGGCATTACATCCCTCCCCAAATTGGTTAAAAAGTAAACCAAACATGAAAAGTCCAAACACCTGCGGGGGAAAGAAAACACAGAAAATAACATTGGACTTGCGCTTTCAAAAGAGTCTCTTTGGCTGCTTGCAAACTGCAGGCAGTATAGTTCTCGCGTTTTGAATTAGCAGTTCTTGCGTTTTGAATTAGCAGTTCTTGGTGGCACGGTTCTTAGTTGTTCGGCGGGTTCATTCTTTCTCTGTCGGCTGTTCTCAGCCCTGCCTTCTGCTTTGCTCTCTTGGTGACGAATGGTTCAAGAGAGATGGATGACGTGGTTGTTGTTTGCCTTCCGGCTACTTTTCTCCAAGCTGGTTGCGTGTTGTTTCCAGGCAGGCTTCAGTGTGTTTCTTAGCAGGTGAAGATAGTAGGTGCGAACATCCCTCTCACTAGGATGCCCCTCTCGCCGGTTTTCTTCTGCCACAAGATGTCCGGGAGGACCTCTTTGCCAGGTTTCCACTGGACTGGTGTTTTTGGTCGCGTTGCTCTACCATAGCCTTCGGGCCGTGAGCAGGGCGCTCCACGAGCCTCACCGTTGTGTCCTAGTTCCACCTGAAGGTTGAGTTGTCGACTCACTTCATTGCTCTCGAGGCTTTCATCCTCTTGAGTCCTGCAGACGTGCTTCTGTAGATCTGTCTCCCGTTTGGGACTTGCTGCCACCAGAGTTCCTTGAGGCCTCTTCTTGGGTTGCCACGGGTCGGTGTGGAGTGGTCAGTTCATCAGCTGGATGTGTGAGCACTCTCGCCATTCGATCTTCCGCCAACCCCAGAGGTAGATGTCTTCAACAGTCTATCTTGCTCCCTTCTGCGTTCGCCATGTGGATGGATGACTCGTAGGTGGTTGTCTTTGGTCTGCTCTGCCGGTGCTCTTACCAGGCTTGTTCTCCATTGCACTCCGGTGATCCAGTGCCTGTCACCTTTCTTCTTTTCTTAGTGGCGGTGGCCACTCTGTTCTTTCTTCATTCTTCTTAGCTTGACAGTCGTGCCACTCTGATTGCGTCTTCCTTCTTTTCTTCATAGTGGCAGTGGCCACTCTGTTCTTTCTTCATTCTCCTTGCAGTGACTGGGTGTCACTCTGACTTCTCTTTCCTTCCTTTCTTCGGTGGCAGTGTGCCGCTCCGATCTTTCTTCTTCTCTTCTCCTCTTTTCGCAACGTACCCTGTTCCCCTTTTCTTCACCTTCTCTGGCCAGGCTTCCCCATGCAGCGCGCGCACTCTGCACGTGTCTTCCTGGTCTTGTCCTAGTCCTAGGACACTGTCTTCTTGTCACTCACTTCCAGGGTTAGTGTCACGACCTTCACATCTTCTTCCTGTTGCTTTCGTTAGTTTGTGTGGTTGAAGTTCGTGGGTCCAGGTCCTCGGACCGCGCATTGTCTGAACTTCTTGGACGTCGTGCTGGTCCCTTCTGCCGAGGTCTGGCAGGTAGGATTTGTGGTGCTGAGTTTCTTGGACCTCGTGCTGGTCCCTTCTGCCGAGATCCGGCAGGTAGGCTTCTTGTTGCGACCATCTGGCTGGTCGACTTCGTGCTTTGTGACCAAACTGAGTGGTCAGGTAGCTTCTGTGGTGTATCTTCAATGCTGCAGGTTGTCAGCGCAACCATTTTCTTTTCATCGCAGTTGAGTTGCTTTGGTGCGCATCTGGGTGCGCTCTTCATGTCTTCTCTTGTGACTTGCTGCTTTGGGTTAGTGCTGTCCGCACTGCTGCGCATTAGCGTCATGCGCTTTCGCACTTCCTCGTGCTGGGTTCTAGAACCATCGTTGGTTCGTGTGGGGTGTTCTTACTTTCGCCATTCTGCTGCAGCGACGGCCTGTGGCCACCAGGCATCGCTGTCTTCTCTTCTGTCGTGGCGTAGATGCTTCTGGAGGGTTGCGTCACCACTCCGTTGATGTTCTTCTGGTCTTGCTTCTTCTGTTTGGTGTTGGTTGCGATTCTTGTGGACTTTCTCTGGGCGCACTTGCGGCGTGCTTTCGAGTGTCTTCTGAGGAGTTTTTTCGCACTCCTGTTGGCAGAGGTGCTCTTTGCGTTTCTGGCGCGCTCCCGCGCTGTCGCCGTTTGCCTCTGGGTAGTGTCTCGGTACGACTGTAGTCAGTGTTGCTGTGCATTTGCCTTCATGCTTGGCTGTGTTCTCAGTTGTGATGTAGTCTTATTCAGTTAGTCTGGTGAGCTTGGTCGCTTTCTCCTTTCCTTGCCTGGAGGGAGCTGGTTACTTTTCCTCTAGAATGTCCTGCGTGGAGTTGCTGCACTCCTGACGCGCTTCTGGGGTCTCTGGCGCGTTCTCGGGGTCGTCACCCTTTTATCTCCTCGGGCTGTGTGATGATTTGGTGGCGTTCCGATGTACCAGTGTTCTTGCGCTTGGTCAGTTTTCTTTTTTGTTTCTGGCGTCGTTTCGCAGCCACCTGGTGCGGAGTTCCTTCACTCTTTGCGCCGTCTTGCGCAGTGTTATGCTGTCCTGGTGGCGCTGGCGTGTCGCTGTGCAGCGTCTTTGGTCGGGCTTCCTTGTTGCTGCGGGGCGTTCCTGCGCCAGTCTGGCTTTGCTGTGTGTATCCTGTGGCGGTGCAGTGCCACTGGCGTGTCTGGTAGCACTGGCTTTGCACTTTGCTTTGTCCTTTTGAGCGCTCCCCAGCTTGTTCTCCTCTGTTGGGCGTCTGCTTTCGTTTGGTGCGCTTGGGGCTATACTGCAGGGCTGCAGTGGTCAGTTTACTTTGCCAGTAGGTTTGGGCTGCAGCAGCTTGCTCTGTGCTGCCTTGTTTTCCTCCTGGCACCCGGTTGCTTGTTAGCTCGTGTCGCTCTTATGGCATGTAAGTTGCTGCCATAGGGTAGCTCCTTCGTGCTGCTGGGTGCAGTGTTGCTCACTGGCCACTGGGTGGCGGCATTGCGTGTGGGGGCTGTGCACTCTTGGCTGGGCTGTGTGTTTGGCAGTCTCCTCTGTACTCTAGTGCTGTTAGAGTTCCTTCAATGGGTGAGTGCAATTTTCCAGTTTGGCCACTAGATGGCAGGGATCTCTGTTGCAGGTACCGGCAGACTTTCCCTTTTCTCTGGTTCTCTCTGATTTCTGCCGGTGCTGGACTGTGTTGCTGCTGCGTGTTGTGGGGTTACAGGTCGGAGGGTTCCTTCGGGTTTTGGTGAGTCACTTCCCTCTCTGCAGGGGAGCTCTTTCCTCCGTGTTCAGTCAGTCTCTGTTATCTTACTCCTGGAGGTGCAGGAGCTCAAGGCACATACAGTGCTCAGTGTTTGCGTGTTGGTGGAGGGGGGGCCTCGTGGTGAACGCGGGTGGGCTCCGCTTGGGACACTTGTACTTGGGGCGCTTAGTTGCAAGTACATTTTTGGACTGCAGCGCTTCCCTCCATCGAGCAGCTTCGCTCACGCTGCCCCTTGCACTTTGGCGATCACCGGCAGCCCGCCTCCTTAGTTCTGTGAGGGCTGCTGGGGCTGGTTCCTCATTCAATTTCAGTCGCGCTGGTCAGGTGCAGCTTCCAGGCTATATTCGTGGGGCACTTTGATCGCGGGTGGGTCCCGCTGCCGCCTCTTCGTCGTTAGGCACTTCACGCCTCATCTCCAGGCAGGACGCAGCAGGGTGAGCTCCTGCTGTCTCTCGGCAGTCCTCTTCAGCGCGGGTGGGCACCGCTTGCATAGTCTCGGCGCCCGGCAGCTCCCTTCACGCTGCGGGCGCTCTATGATCAGAATTTCTCACCCCGCCGCCGCACTTCACACGCGCGGCGGGGGACTCTGCAGGTAGGCCGCGGGTGGGGTCCGCGAGCCTTGCTTCGCTACGGGGCAGTTGCGGCAGACGCCGCGTCGCTACAGGCAGGCCGCAGGTGGGCTCTGCGAGCCTTGCTTAATTAAATGCGCATAGCTGGCGCCGCTCGTACCGTTGGGGCAAAGTCAGTGTTTACAGCGGGTGGGCTCCGCTTTCGGTGAATGTATGCCCGGCAGCTTCCCGGCAGCTTGGCACACGCTGCGGGGCTTATGCTTGGGTGCTGTTTGTACTCGGGCTCACCTTCGGCCGACGGGCCTGTTCTCATGCGGGTGGGCACCGCGATGGCTTCTTCGTCTTTCTCGGGGCACCGCCTCGGCAGGGCGGGCTACGGCAGGTTGCAGAGGTGCGGGGTGAGCTCCCGGTCACCTCCTCCTTCTTCTCTCGGCCCGGGGCTCGACACACGCCTCGTGGGCCTCTCGGCGGCCGGCTTCCTTCTCAGGGGGTGTGCCTTTGCAGCAGGCAGCTCTCTCTTCCCCTTTTCCTTCGAAATGTATTATTGAGCTGTGGCACGCTGGGCACAGCTCCGCCCTCGTCGCCATTGTAGGGTCGGGCCTAAGGCCCTCATACTGGAAATGACTGAGACGCAGGACACACTGCTTACTCGGTGCAACTGGCCCAGAGCACGTGCGCTCGGCCTCTTTTATTGGTACTGTGTCACATGACCTGTGACATCAGTGGTGGGTGGGTGTTCAGTGTAGTTACAGGCTCAGCACTAGAATGCTGACTTGTGCTGGGCATTACATCTTCCATTCTTCTGGTAGGTAGGTAAAGTGTGCGTCATTGCAATGGGCAGCAACATCTTTTATTTACAGTACGTAAAAACAGCAGAAGTGAAGTATTAAGCACTGGGGGGGGCAAGACTGCAAGCTAAATACATGTGTGAAGTTGTGAGGGGTAGAATCATCACCAAGTGTGCACACTGCAGTATTATAACATACGTCAACAGTTATGTGTAAAGTATCGGAATAAGCAACACTTTACTCAGAAATTTGCACCCTATATTGTTCCAAGTAGTTTAATGCAGATTTGAAGTTACAGTGGAGCCCAGTTTGCATCCAGCCTCTGACAAGGAAATAAAATGACATCGGTGCAAAGGTGCCAGATAACTGACTGATAAGTATGTGATGCCTTCTTCAAATGTTCACACCCCTGCTATAATAACCTAAGTGATATCTGAATACTGACTCAACAGTGCAGAGTGCGTGTCACATTTCTCAAACAATGTCACATGATTTCATACAGCTGCTGAAACAATTTCTATTTGTCCCATGCTGTATGTCAAGGTCTAGGTTTTTCTTCCCTTCTAAAGTTGGCTAGTCTGGAGTAAGAAGGAGGGTTGTTTTTTTTAATGCAGATTTATCTAGCACAAACTCGACCCGAAGGTATTGGAGCACTTTACATGAGCACTGGTTACGTTACACAAGGACACATTCAGGCACAAGGAGATTAAGTGATTTGCCCAGAATCACAGGATGCGGACCCGACCCCGAGGATCGAACCCTGGTTTCCAGCACCAAAGTCGGCAGTCTAGCCGCCAGACCACATCCTCTCCCAGTGTTCATTTTGCCTCACATACTAAGATTTCAGGACATGGCAATAGTCCCTAGCGCTGCCTGCATGCAAGACTTACTCTACATCACACACTCATGTGTCTGTGTTTTAAACAAAGACATGCTCTCATGCCATGGAATGTCTGTTCCCCTCCGAGGAACTGACAAGTTGCAACAGCAAAATTTAAACATACTACTGCTGTGCGGTTCGCTCCTGAGTCGCCTTTTGTCAATGAGTAAAACATGGCGTCCGGTTGACTATGAGAAGCGAAATGTGGGCAACAGCGGAGACTCCTTCAAGTTAGGAAGACCCAGGATGTTCTGACTGCACGCATTCAAAAATAGCAATTAATCATGGAATGACTAGTGGAGGCAGGCCCCGTAACTGCATTTTTTAGGTCTCGCCTAAGCCAGCGCATGCACTGATCTGGCGAGACTTTTGGTAAGTGGGCTCAGAAAATGCTACCATGGCCGGCCAAGAGCTTGCGCTTACGTGCAGAGGCGCCATATGGCTTTCCTTGTCATGCTCATTAAGCGCAGCGCGTGATTGCGATCACTTTCGCGGCCAAGTCACTTTCTCGGCCGCGCGGCCAATGTTTGTTTTCATGTGCTGTTTCCCTCATTTACTATTACATAATACCATTGAGTTTTAATTTATTTGGTCTCCCTTGCTTGGAAGTGCGCCAGGCTCCATTGGGGCATTGCTCATGACTTTTAACATCTGCCAGTGAGCTACAAATGAAATGTCACGTCCTCTGCACTAATCAGGCTTGTAACAACAATCGGGGGAGATGGCCTCTTTTCATCACGAAGCTATTTACCCTCTCGCCATGTTCTCCCCCTCTTCGTCTTTCAGCGGAGCTAGATTTTAAAAAAGAAGAAAGAGCATGTCTGGGCAAATCCACTTCAATAATAAAATGCAATTGAACACCTGAATGGCACTTAGTGCATTTCCACGAGCAAAGAAGTCGCATACTGATTTCCAGCAGAATGGAACGTCAGCTGAAGTGATTGCCTAGGTGGAATCTGCTTCTGCCACCACAAACATTCCTCCTTCCCACATGTTCAGCTTTCAACGATGATTGGGCAGCATTTACGATTTCTAACTCGTTTATTTAAGTTCTTTGGGACTCACGAGCCACTCACAAACTATAGCTATGGATTCATGCAAGCTTCAAAAAGAACAAACAAGTCTCTGGCGAATGCAGATTGTGACAGAAACTCATTGTAGCTGGAGGGACTGTAAGAACGACAGGACACATTAGTCCCTTGAAATAGAAAAACAGAGTATTTGGCGCTATCTAGCGGCTGGGCTGTGTTATCTCCATGTCATATTTTTGTACTTCTCATATTTCACGTCTGCTCTTCTAACAGCGGGGCGAAGGAGTACGCTGGATCAACACGAGCTAAGGGCGCATTCTATTCCATCAAGCAGAACCACAGCCTCGGGGACTGACCAGCCCCTCCCCCACCCACCCCCGGTAACTAGGCAGCGAGCCTCCAGCCTCGCTCTCCGCCTCCCCTATTATTTATTGCCTGGCACTGGAACGGTTTGCCGTCCAGAATATTTATTTTGCTTGTTTCTTGTTTTGAGGCCTCGATGGTTAATCAATTAAAATATCCGAATCTGGGGCTGAGCTGCATCCTCCGGACCCTCAGAAGTCTCTCAGACCCTCCTTGTTTGCACATGTGGGATGCCTTCAATCGCCGCCTCGGGTGCCTCTTCCCGCTTTCTTGAAATGCAACCCGCTTCTTCTTTTCTCCTTCTTCTTTTCGTCTTTGCTTTTTTCTAATAAATAATCCTTCTTTCTTCTTGTATCTGCCTCTTCTTCTAGCAGACCCCTCATCCCATGCCCGACTTCTCACTCTAATAGCCTGATTTTCTTACCCATCTCTTCTGCCTACTCTCTGTGTCTTTTGTAATCCCTAATTTAAAATTTTCCACTCAATTTACATCATTATATCTATCTCCTGTTACTCCTCTCTGCATTTTCGATTGTCCTCCATTGAACCCCTGCCAACCTGCCTCTCCTTTCTCTAAGTTGTGTGGGCCTCCATGGGTGACATAGGACTCATTGGCCAGAATAGACAAAACACAGAACACTTGCACACAGACATTACCTCAAGAGAATCATCTAAAATAATGGTTCCCAGTACATACTTTGTAAAAGAAAAACACTGAAAACAAGCATTGGCATAGCCAATCGGTCTCGCCTTTGGGACCTTATAAGTATTTAGCCATGCAACATTTGATGTTGTTGCACCAAGGATATTGTGCTGCATAACTAAATACTGATAAGGTCCCAAAAGCAAGATCTATTGGCTATGCCAATGCTTGTTTGTTGTTGCAGTTCTAACTCGATCCAAAAGTATTGGAGCACTTTATGTGAGCACCAGTTACATTACACATTATGTCCTTCCCTCCATCCCATTGTAAAGCGCTCTGATATCCTCCGGGCTCTTGTTTGCGCTATATAAAAATGTATAAATAAATAAATAAATAAAATAAATGTGTTTTTAATTCACGGGGAGATTAAGTGACTTGCCCAGAATCACAGGATGTTGAGTCGAGCCTCAAACCGGGGTCTGTTACAGATCTGCTACACCCCCCTCCTCAAAGCATACAGGCCGTGCTTCCTGAACAATCTCTGTGACACCACGGGTTGTTAAATATTTTCTTTCCAAGAAGCATTTGTCTAAAATACTGTTGATCATTTATCAGGCATTTAGCGTCATTTTAAAAGTTTTGGTGGTAATGTGGGTGTTGTAAGGGAGACTGCGTGCAAAACAGAGGAACACCCCCAAACTAGACGCTGCACAGTCTCCCAAGGATATGTGTGGTACTCCCAGTAAGCAGAAATGAGTTATTAAAATGATAAAGATGTGACGTTGTTGCAGCACTTTCTGAGGCATTAGGTTTCCATGGTTTAAAAGTTCGAGCCTAGTGTAAGCAGTGTATGGTCAAGTAAATGTATGCGCATGTGCTGCATTTGAATGCCCTTGCCCATTGTGCACATGTAAATAGGGAGACATGCACACATTAGGCACACACAGCAGGTCCTTGCACACTTTATCAAAGCAATTGTAAATGTGACTGCTTTGGTCATACAAATGTCATTGCACCTACACATTAGTAAACTGGTTCTCGTGCTGTATCAGAATGCAGTCCCACTTTCTATTTATATATATATGCTACTTAGAATTAATCTTTACAGTCTTTGCGAACACGTGCCTAGCAGGAACTACCTTTGCGATTTGTAGCATGTAAGGAGGTGCACATACAAAGGCCAAGACACATTGTGTACTCATTTTTATAAACAAAGCAATGCTCTGTATCTCAAAGCCTTTGCACATACTACTTGTGTACATGCACATAGATGGAAATACTACATCGGAATGCTCCTGCATTGCAAGCACATAAATATGTAAATAGTTGCACATCCTGTTAAACCCTAGAGGCCCTTACCTGAAACAGGAAAGCAGTCCAGTTAACCTCTATGGCGTGTAGCTTTAGTTATAAAAACAAATCTTCCCCCGTCAGAGTGTACCAGACCCTACAACAAAGTGCCCAACATGACAGCGGGACAACTTCCGGTAACCGCTGCGGGCCGAGCCGCTGCAGCAATGGGGATGCGCGGCCTGCGAGGGCACGATGGTTCCTTCCTCAAGAGTCAAGAAAAACATAGTCACAACTCAGGATTACACAGTGGCCATATAGACATCGGGAAAAAACGCTCAGTTGCAGCGAAGCAAATCACAACTGGTCATTTCGGAGTGGCAAATGGTAGCGACAGGGCTTTAAGCGGGAAAAAAAACTGGGGGTGCTCTAAAATGGGTGGGGCAAACCACTTAAAGTTGTGTGGCCAATCCAAGTAGGGGCGTGGTCTAAATCAAGATAACTAGCATTGCGTTAGGGCTGGGGCATGATCACGCAGACTAGTTCCTCTCTCTGCGTTTCAATTGTTGCTGGATTACACTGCAGCCTTGACGCTCAGTGTGAAAAGTCAGAGCAGGGTGGTGCTGGAGCAGGCTGCCGGTGGTCGTCTCTCTCCTAATCATCCCATGATGTGAAGGCTGGCACCACGACGACGTTGCACCTGCGCTGCAGGAAGGGAAATCCTGAAAGAAAATGGCTCTCTTTAAAGCCGCCTTCCTCCTACAACGCGGCTCACCTGGCATGCTCACTACCTCCGCTGCTCAGTAGTTAGCAAAATGAGCATGCGCTCATCGATGTGCATGCTCTCACTGCAGTCGAGGAAAAAGAAAACGGACTACCTTTGGAGGACTGAAAATAGAGCCTGATAGAGACCCATTTCGAGGCCCCCTGAAAATAACTGCCAGTGCTCAGTCCCAGACAGACCCGGCCCACTTAAAGCCCTGTACTAAACATACAACACAAACTGTGCTCTGCCAGCCATCGTTGAGAGTGAGCAGTTACATTAAGCACCTAATATCAGCAATAACGTGTTGCACAATGTACATGAAACAAATGCACTTTTAAAACTGACTGACTCTAGGGCCCAAACTAAGCCTAAAATACCAATGACATATGTCAAAGTAATGTAGCACACATTAGCTTTGTTTGAGTGCTAGGATGCGGGGGCCTTTTTTGTGTGTCATTGGCAGGGAAAGTTTCATTTACTATCTAGTGCTTCAAACCGGCATGTGCTCTCCTGTACAGAGTGCCCACACTTTTGTAACTTGAAGGGGAGAGAAAGAATACCTGCATTTCTCAGCAGTGCTGCAATATTTTTTATGCTAGAGAACCAGCACTTCGCAGCAAACATCAGTTCTGTAGGTAGTAGGTACGTGGACTTTTCTATTTCCATGAAATCAAATGGAGTCCCCTAGCACAACAAAAACTCCTGTCACCACCCCACTCCTGTCCCAACGGGCAGGTGCACATCTTTGCATTTCCTCATTCGCTGTCAATCCTTTTCAAAATGGGGGTGAGGCTGTTCAGCATTGGCTTACCCCATGTTAATGAAAGGATCGCAGGTACAGTTGGAAGGGTGCAAAGTGACTAGATCCGAAATAATTGTGAAACTGTCCAAACCTAGGCAGAAATACACTTGGTGAAAGGAACCACCAAATGTACTTTTCATTTTCGTTGCAGCCGGTACCGAAGTGCGAAGCAGTTGCAGCAGCTGGGGGCAGAGGGAGGGGTAACTGGTTTTTCGTCTGGCGGTATGAATGTTTATTTACTAAGGAAGCACACGTGTATGTTTGAATAATATTTGAGGGTATGTTGTTGTGCTTTCTGATCCGAGACAAAAAAACACAGTCATTAAATGAAAACGCTGTTTTATTTAGACACACTGCCTTTGGGGTAGTTTTGTGATCAGTTATGGAGGTTGGAATGCAAGGTTAAGAAACGCTTCTTCACATGCACAAAATTAATTCCAAGGGCTTTTAGATGATCCCGTGCCAGTTACCACGCAGTTGCCTACTGCTCGTCTTCCTGCAAGATGGAGTTGTGACCCGGTGGCACTGCTACTCCTGGTTTCTGCTGCCGAGTAGTGGGGGTGAGGAGACTGGAGAGGGAGTGTCGTGAGTTCGGGGACAGCGCGACAGCTACTGTAAAAGTGAAAGCGCGGTAAGGGGCGCTGTTAAAAAGTAATACGTCAGTGCTTCTGAAGTTGTTTGTGAGCATGGGCACATCATGTGCATGCTCTCACTACAGTCGAGGAAAAAGAAAAAGAAAACGGACTACCTTTGGAGGCCTGAAAACAGAGCCCGATAGAAACCCGGTTCCAGGCCCCCTGAAAATAACTGCCGGTGCTCAGCCCCGAACAGACCCGGCCCACTTAAAGCCCTGGGTAGCGAACACCCAGTGGTGGTGATGGTCCAGCCCACGAAGGAGGGGAAGGGAGAGATTAAGAGAAGATGGCCATTGTTCGCCCAGTTATAATGAGCGGAATTACCTATAATCTTGCAACCGTTGAGACAAAGGCAACTGCTTTCTTTTTATTATAACAAATTTGCCTAATTGTTTTTAATCAGAAGGTTGTGGGTATAACAGAGCGACAAACAGAATCGATACAGTACTGTGTTTAATCACGTCGCAAAACCCATGGGAGAAGCTCTTTCATTTAAAGAGACACAAGTTTATACTCGCTCTGTATGGAGTCAAAAGTAATGTTTCCAAACTTCGTCCTTTCCTTTGGCTGCGACGCATTAACAAACAAGGACCGACGTGTGGCGAGGCAGGGCGGGTACAGACACGGACAACCACGAGAAGGAAATGAAGAAAAAAATGATTCCCCCAATTGAACATATAAACACAAAAGTGTAAACATACCAGTAATTGGGAGGTGCTCCTTGGGAGTCAACAAAACAGAAAAATGAGGGGCAAATAGGAAGGAATAATCAATAGCAAGCAATCATTTTTGAAGGACAATTGAATGGATGAAGAAAAAGGCTTTGGATGGGCTGTAAGCCCACACAGTGGATACAGCATATCTCAAAGTGACAGAGCATGCACTGCCTAGGCTCCACCTAAAAATATCCAAATAAATTAAAAGGTAAGCACCCTAATGGAGACAACAAAAAAGTAAGAGTAGGATGTAGAATACTTCTTTAATAGAGATATATTTTTCAAACATAATGTGAAATGATGTAATGGTGCAGTGTTTTAGTGACAAGTGAGGAGTAACATGTTTATTAATATAGACAAATGCTTTCGAACAAAGCAATAGGCTATAGAGGATATTACTTGTCATAACACAACTTGAGGCTCAAAGTAATCTTGGTCCTATTTTAGTGCTTAATAAGCTTTAATAATAAAATATGGTTACAAAGAACAGACAATAAACATAACATGTTAAAAAAAAAGAATGGAAGAGAATAAGCAATAAAACAGGAGAAAGCTATTTACATTTTAAACAATATCAGATGTGGGAAGGGAAAGGGAGAGAAGCAAAATGATCTTACAACTGGAGATCGAGTATTATTACATAGTAGTGGAAGTCTGTGAAAAATTTGAAATTCCTTTAAAAACAATATAATTAGAAAAATGTAATAAGAAAAGAGCAGAGAAATGTAATAAATCAGAGGTTTACCATTTTCGGAGCATGTACGAGAGCATTGTTTTTAGCAGTCTTATTTAGATTAGTGCCGCTCGTAGTTGCGAGGGAGGACTGAGGAGCAGTTTGCCTGTCTTTGGAGTTATACCAGCGGGAGCACCGATACTTGGAGTGCGTGTGAGCGGCAGGCGGCAGGAACGGAGGGACTGCGAGTCCCAGGAACTCTAGCGGCTTTTCCAGCTGCCGCACCTGGAGGCTCTTCCCCCCTGACCCCGCCCCATCCCGGGGGTTCCGCCCCATTAATAACTATAAGACTAGTACGAGGAACGCGCATCGCGGGACGCGCGCGGGCGGACGCCGGGCTAAGCCCGGGCAAAGGGCGGGCCGTTTGAGGCCGTTAGAGAACGGCAGAGACCGGACCGGGCCATCCCTCTTACGCCCTCATCTCGAGGCCACTTAAAGCAGACTTATCACTATGGCGAGCAGAGAAACCAGAAGTAAGTCTGTCACTGTGGTTTCTGGAACTATGGACACATTTTTACGCAAGGCCAACCTAGTGACTACAAAGGGTATTACTTTGGTAGGCAAAACCAATGAGGAGGGTGTGGAAAACTCGTGTTTAACATCGCCTGGCCCTTCAATGTCTACCAGCACACCGCTCTTGCTTGATGCTACCCACCTTTCCCTAATGGACAGTATAGACCAAACAATAGAGTCTGTACTCCAACAGTTGAGGACACCGTCATCTCTGCCAAGCGAAAGAGACACATCACGCATTATTAGCGATGTGGATCCCTCCCCTGCTGCAGAGTCAATATCATCAGGGGAACAGGGCGTGGTTGACATCTCGCCGGAGCACACGGCCCTAATAGAGGATCGTGTAATGAAAAGGAAAAGATCTAGAAACCCCAAAGGTGCTAAAAGGGCCAAGACTGATTCTGTTCCACTGACTATTGGCGAACAATTGGGCCCACAAGACACTCTAGGTTTGGGGAAGGAGAGGGCATTGCTATGTGTTCCCTCCTCTGTATCCACTGCCGCATTTTCTCAGCCATTTATTTTTGGTGGGGCTAGCCCTAATGCCACAGATCCCATTATTGCTTCACTCACTGCTGCTTTTAGTGCTCTGTTGAATCCTATTTTTATCAAGTTGGACTCAATAGAGTCGAGATTAGCTGCAATTGAGAGTTTCAGTGTGGGTAGTCTAGGCCGGTCTGGGACAGGAGCAAGTACAGAAGGGCTATCCGCAGGGGGAGCCGGGAATCTACATCCCCTCCCGGTCACCACGATTCAGGTTCCCCAATCTTCTACAACTTCTCATGGGGAAATCAGCACTCATAGTACAACTTTGGTGCCTCAAACTGCACCAGTACCATTGCCCAGGCTATTGCCTCCGGTTCCCCCACCTAGGAGGTCGAAACAACCACTTCTTGCTAATCCATCCACACAGGGGATTCCATCAAACACGCCAACTAGTAGCTCTACCCACCGGCCTAGTCCCAAAATACGGCGTAGGGCAGTGAAGTTGCCCCCTGAGGCAGCGGGTTACACCGTTATACTGATGGGGGTACCTGAACTGGCTAGTGGGGTAGCAGAGTCTTTTGAATCCCTACGAAATAAGGTAATCAGCTGGCTTAACATACAAAGGCCCCTTCCATCTAGCCTAAAAGGAGAAGTCCTTTTGGTCAGAAGGGTTACATGGGTTGGCTATACCACCAAGAAAAGTGTGGGGGACTGTGTAATTGTTAGTTTTAAGAATCCCCAGGTTGTTTCTTACATCTGTAACTGGTTTGGTAACACCGCCAATACATCAATCGAACTCGTCCCTCTCTCATATTTTTATCCTAACACCAGTAAGTCATCTACGAGAAGGGACGAAGGATGGACAAAGGTGGGCTTTGCAGTGGATGGGTCTAGATACAGGCCTAGGTATAACACCCATATTGCCAACACAAACTATGTACATCCCAACAGGTTTAATTGCCTTGATGAAGTAGATTGACTTCGAGGGGGTCCTCCCTCACAATCTTACCAAGTCAATGACAATGAACCTGTGGGGCAGGAGACGGGAACTGATGGGCCTGACTTTTCGAATAGACAATTGGAACTACACCAGGGCGGTGGTTTGAAATCCCCCAGCCTTAGGGTGACTGCAGATAGTGTATCCCTGAATCCCTCCGAAGCGCTTTGCGCCCCTAATGTAACACCTCTTGCTAAATCCACCCCGGGAATGCAAGACCGGCCACCCGCATTTCCACCAACGGGCACTACTCCTGAAATAACTGAAGGGTGTACTCCCAAATTGACCACCGAAATTCTAAAAGTTCTCTCCTGGAATGTGGCAGGTATTGCAAACAAAATACTTACAGCAGACTTGGATCTTTTAATTAGTACCAGTGATATCTGTCTCTTCCAGGAGACATGGGCCAGGGAACCAGTGAGTAGTGTGGGCTTTGCTGTTTTTGAGACCCAGGCTAAATGGAGTGGAAAGGGGAGACCCTCGGGGGGCTTGGCGATTTGGGTAGCGAGTCACACTGGTTGTACTGCGGAGAGCGTTCCCACGTTCTCTGAAGACATCCAGTGTGTACTTCTTGGGTGGCCTAATGCAGCAAAACTGGCAATTATAAATGTATATTCCCGTCCAGTTAGCGCAACCAAGGAATCACCTACCTTAGAAGATCTTGCGTCCTTTCTGGACTCACTGCCCAACGACTATAAAATCGTGCTGGGCGGAGATTTCAATTGCCACTTCGAACCCCTGGAAGGCTTAAGGGAGGGTGCCCTTACCACCGAAGATGATTTCTGGGGTGTTCCACCATGTTCATCCCCTCATCCCAAATCTTGGTCCCCACTTGTTGTGCAAATCATGTCCTTAACCCTAAACTATGCATTGAGGGCTTGCAACGGCCGCACTGCGTCAGACTGCCCCTCATCGTGTACCTTCAATAGGCAGGGTCACGAATCCAGGTTGGATTATATTCTTGTCGACATTGGCTCATGGTCCAGGGTCCAGGATTTTAGGGTATCCCCTAGAACTGATAGCGATCATAACGCTCTTTTATTAGACCTGAAACACCCAGCACCTTCTGCTGACTCGCTATCTACCAACCATAAGGATGACCCGGGAAATCTGGCCCTTAGTTCCAATAGGCGCAGGGTAAAATGGGGGAAAATAGTCAGTACTGAAGAAAACATAAGGAAAATCTTAGATATTGCACTCCCGAAGTTTGTGCAATTAGATGAATTAATTAATCAGCCTGGGTCCGCAGACTTTAACTCCAAACTAGGACAGATACATGCAAATCTAGTGGGTTCCCTAGCAGAGGTTTTCCATCCTGTGGCAGCCCCAAGGCGTAAAAAGATACGCACCTCAGTTTGGTACAACTCATCTTGTCAAAAAGCCAAGGAAGAATTAATTGTCAACATCAAGGCAGGGTCAAGTAAGGGTACGATCGCCAAACTCAGACGGGATCATAGGGATGCCATTGCGTTGGCTAAAAGGGAGTGGGATTGGAATCACTGGCAGGATCTCTCCTCTGCATTAGCAACCAGAGACTCAAAAAGATTCTGGTCTTTGGTGAATAATGGCACCGGAGAGGTTAAAGCTGCCGTGGAGCCAAATATTGCACCATCTGTTTGGGAGGCCCACTTCGGCAAACTCTGCCAGGACACCGTATTGCCTGCCTGTGAAGTGGCTCCCGATGATACAATCACTCCTGTACCTGGGTTGGAATTCACCCTTGGTGAGGTAGTGGGTGCAGTTGAGAGATTGGCAATGGGGAAGTCCCCGGGTTTGGATAGGTTGCCCGGTGATCTTTTCAGACAATATCCTTAAATTTGGGGCCCCTACCTCCTTATTCTATTTAATGCCATTTTGGGGGGTATGGAAATCCCCTGTACTTGGCTGGGAGCAGAGATAGTGCCAATTTATAAAAAGGGCTCTCCTCTGCTCCCAGCCAACTACAGGCCGATCAGCCTCATAGACGTTCCCCAAAAACTCTTCTCTCGTCTCCTCCTGGACCAGCTCCTTGATTGGATGGAGGCCAATGAAATTCTTAGTCCTCTCCAGGCTGGCTTCAGAAAAAACGCGTCCACCATGGACCAGATCTTCCGCCTCATCCTCCTATACTGGAAAACGGTGAGGATCGAGGGTGGGAGACTATACATGGTGTTCGTGGATCTGCGGTCAGCCTTTGACTTGGTCCCACGGAAAAAACTATGGGAAGTCCTAAAGGAGCTGGGCGTACCAACTGAGCTGCTGCATGCCATAATCAGGCTGCACGATGGCAACTATGCGCAGGTTAGGTGTGGGAGGGATGGAGCGCTCTCCTCAAGGTTTCCTGTTCTCAGGGGGGTAAGGCAGGGTTGCGTCCTGGCGCCAACCCTGTTCTGCCTCTTCGTGAACAGTGTTATATCTCACCTTGATGAAGTAAAAGATAATGACGCCCCTTCTCTGGCAGGCAGGAGGGTGCCAGCGATCATGTTTGCTGATGACACCCTCCTGCTTTCCAAAAGCCCAATGGGGATCCAGAGGATTCTGGATGGATTTGGTCTTTTCTGTAGACAACATGGTCTAGAGATCAATACAGAGAAGACCAAATGCATGATTTTTAACCTCTCACCAAAGAGAAGACCAAATCCCATTCTGGGTACAGCTAGCTTAGAAAGGGTCACAACCTTTCAATATCTGGGGGTGACTCTGCACGAGAATTTATCTTGGGATCCCCAGATAGTGAAATCTCGGCTAAAGCTGACCCAACTATCTGGTGCAATCCTGAAGGTTGCAAATACTTCGACCTACAAACCTATAAGTCCGGCACTGGAGCTGTACAAAACGCAAGCCAAGGCGGCTGCAATGTACGGCAGCGAGCTTTGGGGGATACAGAGCAGGTCTGGATCTCGCCAGAGTAGAAAACATCTTTCTCAGACGCCTATTGGCTCTCCCCCGTGGCATACCCCTGATTCCCTTGAGATTGGACGTGGGTTTACCCTCTATCGCTGCTGAGCTGGAGTCTAAGCCAGTACGATTCTGGCACAGGCTTTGGTCCACCAGCGAGCTTGAACATTACAGGAGTGATCTCACCCACGTATTGGCCCTGAATCAACGAGATAGAATTCCCTGGCTGGCCTTTGTTAAGAAGGAACTGTACCGTTTAAATCTGTCCGAACTCTGGGAAGCCCCAGCAGTAGGCTGTCCAAGGCTATCCCGGAAACGACTTGTTCAAATCTATAAGGAAAAAAGCCTCGATCTACTTTTGACCTCGACCAACAACGGCACCCTAACTGAACGTTTCCTGCAATCCAAAAATTCTTATGAGTTTGAGGATTTTATGGATATTATTTACCCAATCCTTGCCAGGAAGCTGTTTATACAGTGGAGGTTTGGCACTTTACCGATCAAAACTTTTACCTCCAAATGGCTTCAGAGGGATGAAAATCCTGTCCAGGTTGTAACTCCCACGATGAGGAAGAAACCCATCTTTTTTTCTTTTGTCCTGCATATTGCAGACCAAGGAAATACTGTTAGACATCCAACAGGCTTTTGACTCAGTGGAGTGGGATTACATGTGGGCAGTGCTGGAAAGAATGGGAGTGGGAGGCCATTTATACAATGGATGGAAATAATATATAACAGACCGACAGCAAGGATGCGCCTTCGTGGTCAGGTCTCGGAAAGTTTTGTACTACTAAGGGGTACCCGGCAGGGGTGTCCCTTGTCCCCGCTCATGTTCGCCATTGCGACGAAACATCTGGCAATCACCCTAGGGGATACACACCATGTGGTCTCCATGTGTGCCGATGACTCTTTGGTATACTTGCGTCGCCCTGAGCAGGCAGTCCCGGTGCTCACCACAGAGTTGGAAAGGTTTGGTGTGCGATCCAGCCTACATCTCAGCCCCGGAAAATCCAAACTATTCCCCATGGGGAATTTAATAGGGAAACACGAAAAAGAACTGTCCGATGTGGGGATACGATCTGTACTAGACGGAATAAGGTATTTGGGGATTACACTAATGCACACAAGAACATCATATCAGGACGATAACATAGGGAAGAGAGTGGAAGGTGTTAAAAAAGTCTGTTGCCTTCTGGAAAGAGCTCTCATTGTCTCTAATGGGTAGAGTAGCATTGACTAAAATGGTCATCCTACCGCAATGCCTCTACACCCTACAAAATTCCATAAATAGAGTCCCGCACAAGTATTTTTGTTTTTAACTTGAAAGCCTGAGAGTGGAATTGATGTGGGGACAATAAAGGAAGACGATAAAGTTGAGCACCTTGCAGAGGGGGTGGTGTCAGGGGGGTCTGGAGGTCCCCTAGCAATACCCTGAAAGAAGCATGGTACAATTACGAAAGTTGGATGTCCAACGCCTTAGATAAGGTAGCGCCGTGGACTTTCAAACCTCCCGTACGAAATACCAAAACCGCCCCCTGGTTCACGCAGGAACTTAAAGAAGCCAAAGCAAAATGCAAAAACGCTGAAAGACAGTGGAGGAAAAGCTACAAGCTAGAAAGGAAGTTACACTATAGAATAGAACAAAAAAAATACTTCAAATTAGTAAGAGCAGCTAAAGGTGCCCACTTCAAAGGCAGAATAGAAGCCGCCGACAACCCCACCAGAGAACTCTTCTCTATTTTTAAAGAGCTAACGGTCCTGATCAGACTTGAAGCACAAGATACCTACTCAAATGAGCTATGCGAATCCATAGCAGATCACTTTGTCGGCAAGGTAGACAAAATACATGCCACTTTTACTGACGGAGCCAAGGGCTCTAACACACAGATGGCCGTTAAAGACAACAGCACTGTCAAGTCCCGCCTGACATGCTTCAAAGTTCCTGAAAGACAGGAAATGCTGAACATTGCCCAAAGCATACAGTCTGGCTCCCCACGTGACGTATGCCCCCCCAACCGCTGCAAAGGGGTCTTGG
Source organism: Lissotriton helveticus (assembly GCF_964261635.1). Lineage (NCBI taxonomy): Eukaryota > Metazoa > Chordata > Amphibia > Caudata > Salamandridae > Lissotriton > Lissotriton helveticus. The sequence goes on along the minus strand of NC_136069.1, from coordinate 337,200,247 downwards.
AGAGTATGATAGATCAAATCACTCACATCATCACTCTTTCCCTCCAAGAATGCCACGTTCCTGACACATGGAAAACAGCCCAGGTCATTCCCCTGAAAAAAACCTAATATCCACATATCCCGACTCCAAAATCTTCGACCTATCTCCCTTCTTCCCTTCTGTGCCAAAATAGCGGAAAAAGTAGTCAACAGGCAGCTTATGCAATATCTGGAAAAGAATTCTCTCCTACACCATACTCAATCGGGGTTTAGAGCTGGCTACTCGACAGAATCCGCCGTTCTATACTCCACTGAATGCCTTAGACAAATGGCGGATGAAGGACAGACCGCAGCGTTGGTTTTATTAGACCTCAGTGCAGCATTCGACACCGTACTGCACGCAACGCTGCTGTCACGCCTCTCGGACATGGGAGTTGAGGGACCTGCCCTTGCCTGGTTAAAATCTTTTTTGTCCAACAGGAGTTTCCAGATGCACTGCCCCCCTTTCACATCTTCCCCCCGGAAGTTGAAACATGGAGTTCCGCAGGGATCCAGTTTAAGCCGGACCCTATTCAACCTTTATATGGAGCCCCTGGCTCACATAGTTGAAAGTTTCGGGGTGGATATGGTTACCTACGCTGATGGCACCCAACTGGTGATCAAGCTGTCGCTAGACTATCCGGAAGATGCCACCAACTTTTCCAAATGTCTCTCTACTGTAGCATTATGGATGAACAATAACTGTTTGGCCTTAACGGCGAAAAAACTGAACTCTTAATTGTGGGCAAATCCCCCTCCGCTTGGTCGCACATGTGGTGGCCAACGGAACTGGGCAACTTCCCTCACCCCGTGGACTCCGTTACAAATCTGGGAGTAATACTTGACTCCAACCTTTCCTTTAGATCTCAAGTTAATAAAGTCACGGGAAGATGCTTTGGCATATTAAAAACCCTCCGTAAAGTCCTTGACCTTCTCCCCATCAATGCCAGAAAGACACTAGTACATGCCCTAGTCACAACCCCATCTCGACTACGGCAATGTCCTACTCTTAGGTCTAAGCAAAAAATGCTTACACCAACTGCAATGCGTACAAAATGCTGCAGCCCGCTTGGTACTCAACCTACCTCGCAGAGCTTCTGGGAAAAATGCTCTAACTAAACTTCACTGGCTCCCGGTCAAAGACCGTATTAAATTTAAAGCCCTATGCTTTACGCATCGCATTGCCCAGGGCAAAGGCCCAGAATATCTGCAAAAACTCCTTACTATCCATCGTCCCATCAAAAACCTGAGATCGGCAGGAGCCATGTTGTTCAAACTTCCTCGCACCCGCAGAGCCAAGATTGGTGGCCTCTCTTTTAGGCACCTGGCCCCTAAGCACTGTAATGAACTCCCACTGGATCTTCGCATGGAACCATCAGAAACCAGATTCCGTGCCAAACTCAAAACTTATCTTTATCCAAGTATCAACCACCTCTCCCACCTCTGACCACCGCTCTAACGCTCCTTCACTCCTCTTCTTGAGACGTAGTGGCATTCTAGCGCGGGGACACACTATTCTTAGTATAACCAGGCGCTTTAAAAATGGCTTTATTATTATTATTATTATTATTATTTCTACTACATGACGGCACAACTCCAACATGCAGCGTACTGGTTTGTTGAACAGGACAACTGGGAGGGGCGACTGCTGGCGGGCATGCATCAGGGGATTCCCCTCCCGGAGCTTTTTATGATGGGTTCCAGAGTACCTGAGTCTTTTCCATATATAATAAGGCATGTTGCTTTGCACTGGGAACTAGTGGTACAGAATGTAGTTAAGAGAGCACCCTTCGCCCCAGAGACACCACCATGGGTGATAAAACCTTTCAAAATGATAGGGCAAAAAATGAACCAAAATAAGTGAAAGGAGGGTGGCTGCCACACAATGGGAGATCTATATATCAATGAGCAGTTCATGACGAGAGAGGAAGCAGAGAACATGTTTCAATTAGGCAGCGGGCAGTTCCTACAATATGCAAAGATCTCTGCAGTGGCCAGGGAACTATGGCCAGGCATTCACGCAGGAGCCTCCGGTCACAACAGTATTGCAGATGATAACCACCCTGGCAAGAGGACGAGGACTGGTTTCGCACATATACAGAGCACTTTGGGAGGATCTCCCTATTAAACCACTTTTAATACACGCAAAATGGGACGATGTACTGGACGCGCCCCTTACAGTAACAGAATGAAAGAAAGTACTTGAAGGGGTCAAACAGATCAGCTTTAACACAAGGTTTAAATTGACACAATACAATATAATACATCAGGCATACCTAACTCCCCAAGTACTCCATAAAATCTACCCAGAACGTGCATACTCTTGCCCTAAATGTAGGCATTCAGATGCACACTTCGTTCATATGGTGTGGGACTGTCCCGAACTGGCATAGTACTGGGCAAAAGTGATAGTCAACCTTCAGACTGTCATGGGATGGACAACACCAGTCACTATCAAAGGGGTGGTGTTGGGGCTTCTTCACACACCAACAACCCAAAAACTCACTAGGAAATTCATTCAATTGGGCTTAGTACTAGCAAAAAGAAGAATAGCAATCCATTGGCTGAGTCCAGACCCTCCCACAGTTAAGAGGTAGGCCAGGGATATGCAGGAATGGGCCACCGCAGAATTAGTCCGAATGAAAAAAGTCAGAAAGGACGACAAAATGGAAGAGGATGCGAGGGTTTGGTATTTAACGATAACAGATATAACCAAAGTAAAAGACCCCCCAGAGTGGGAGGTAGACCCATTAAAGCCCACCCAGGGTAGAAATGACACACTGGCAACGCCTGAGGTTCCTCCTATACGATATAACTGCTAAGACAGGTGAGGTATAAGATAAGGAAGTGGCTTCCCAGTTTCCGGAAAAACCTAGCACCCCAGTACCGGGCTAGGGGGGATGGAGGGGGAATAAGTTCTAAGTTATTATTGCCTACAGTTGAAAACATGACTGATATATGCAATTTGTGTGATAAAAATTGGAAGATAAGAAGAGAAGTAAATAATAACCTAAGATAAGTGAAATGGTATTCTCGTTGGATGGAAACGAGAATATTGTAATTATTGCGATACACCTGTATGAAAATGGACGGTTATTACGCAAATGCCAATAAAAACATTTTTTTTTAAACGAGCGCTGCTACGCAGTAATATAGATGCAGCATTATCCGTAGTTATTTTATTGAAAACCAACCTCGCACATACAAGCTTCTGTTGAATAGAATCAGAGAAATAAATGTAAAAATTGTGTTCCAAGTGTTTAGTATTAGCTAATAGAGATTTATGTTGTCAAAGAGACTGCTTCTTCTTTTTTGAGACCTAATCTTTAATAAAGCCACGTGCTGTGGCTTTAAAACTGTCCCACAATAATTGAGGAAAAATGACAATTCTGTTGTATCTGGATTACATAGCCTCCATGCATCTGCAAGGTGTGTCTTAAATACTGTATTGAGAAACGGTTTATGGGATTTATCGGGAATAAAACAGACTTGGGATTGACGATCAATAAAAAGATCAATAATCTGGTTACAGTCACCACTTAAAATAAAAAAATCATCTCTAAATTGAATAAATATTTTTGTAACACTAGGCCAAATGAATAATCCATCTGGGTCGGGCCATAAACATTAAATGCATTCAAATAAATATTATTATTTTTGTTTTTGTTTTTGAAAATCTTTTTCTTAACAAAGCTCAAGAGACCATACAGTACAAAACAAAACCCAAAGTTCAAAGAAATATTATTAATGAGCAATTTGACTATCAACCACCTGCCCTCAAAATCTGTTTTTTGAGACACAACGTAACATTTTAGTTTTTTTTATGGCATAAAGTAATTACTCAATTTTTCTGGAAGCAGGAAAGACTAAAACAGAGCGAACCCAACTTCGTTTCAACTTTGAAGCCTCTTACTTCGTGAGGTGTGTTTCTTGCAAAAGATCCAAATCTGGGTTAGAAGAGGCTAAATGGGAAAACATTCTCTGTCTCTTAGTAGGATTAACAAAACCTTCCACATTCCAAGAAATAACTCTGAATGTAAAATAACAGAAATATATATAAATCTACACGAGAAAATGCATGAGGGAAAAACTGCAATAAGATCACCAAGAGGAAAACGAGTAAAGGATCAGAATAGGAAAGAGAAAAGGAGTAAAAACCCAGCAAGAAGGAACAGTACATTTCAGAACCTGACGACTGTAATACTTACCTTCAAGGGAAGACAAGAAAAATAAGGGGTGGCAATGGACAGATTAAGATGGCATAGCTAACATGGGACAACGCACCACAGCGGGATGCCGTATAACGTGAATAGGAAATGGGTACATGGGAGATCCGAGTCATCTGCAATAATATTAGGGAATAAAAAGAAGGTCAATGTGATAGAGGTCAAATATCAAGATAAACAGCCTATAAAGAAAGCAAATAGGATACAATGAGGCATTTCAAATGTTAACATTTAATAGTCAATGTATAGAGGAAGGACCAGTCTTGTTCTGCAAAGTAACCTTGAACAAACATGAGTCAAGGGTGGCATAAGCCATTCCGCACCCAGAGTACGAAGTGCAGGCCAAAGCTCTAGGAACTCCTACCATCGTTTAGCAGTTACCATAGATACACCTTGCGACAGAAACAGTCTAGCAACAGACCAGATTAGTTGTATCTTAAGCTTGGCTGCATTTAAAACTTTTAGAAAATCGGTGAATTTCAAAAAATAAAAGAATTATACCAGATGGCTTCGAAGGAGCAGATGAAGACTGGCCAGGGCCCAATCTGTTGCACACTGAATATTTAAATTAACGGACGCATGAAGGTCTAGAAGCTTTGGAAGAAAGGTGCCAAAATAGGCTACAGGGTCATCTCCTGCAATGCCTTATGAAAAACAATACAAGTGAAGTTTATTGCGCCGGTTTCTATTTTCAAGATTCTCGGTGGACTTTTTAAGCAACCAAACCTTCTTCTCCAAAGATATAATTCTGGTAGATACAGCCTGTATGTTGTTTACATGTTGTTCCACCAAAGATAACCGTGATTCCATGGACAACCATTTATTATCCAGAACTTGCATACGAGTATTCGTTTTCTCAACAAAAGGTCGTTAAGCACATATTTCCTCTAAACCTGTGTCCAAAGATACAGGAGAAAGAGATTTGGGAAGAGAAGGAGGGTCATGCTTAAGCCTTTTATTAGCATAGCTTGGTAACTGCACTTTTAGTGTTATAATGGGTGAAACCGCAGACCGAGAAGAGACAGATTGAGCCATATTCTCAGAATTATGCAAACAGTCTGTGGGAAAACCAGTAGAAGAACTAGGAACGGGCTTGTTAGTAGTATATCTCTTATTAGAGTGTACCAAATTCTTACTTCTGCCCATGAACCAAGTTGGCAAGACAAGGAAAAAAGGATTGAAACAAAACCAATATTGGTCAAAAAACACTCAGCAAACAGCAAAGTTCCTCTAAAAAACTGCTCCTCCCTGTGAAGAAATACAATGAATATTACAAAAAATAATAGAGAAACTCAAAAATACTGCAGAAACATACTCACTGATCCAAGCATGCCAAGCTCTGAGGTGAATTTCTCAATATGCAAACATACAAAATGGCGCCTGTATTACAGCCTCTTGTATCACCTGATGAGTTTAGGGTCCAGCGGAGAACATAGATAAAAAAAATGGCAGTGTTACATGAGGCAAGTATTTAGCCTCAAGAATAAACCAGTTTCAGGAGCTGCTGGATTACGCTAATTCTCTTTATATTGGCCTTCTGTGTTACCAGCTTAAAAAGCTTCAGATCATTTAGAACGTGGCTGCCAGAATGCTATTGGGTATTCCAGGCAGATCCAGTATTAAGCATTCTCTGCGGGATTTGCACTGGCTCCCGGTTGACCAACGAATTCTGTTCAAGGCATTGACTATTGCCCATTCTGCTCTCTACGAAACTGGACCTTTATACCTTAGGAAGAGCTTTAAGTTTTATGTCCCTCTGAGACATTTGAGGTCCTGGGGACAATGCTTGGCGGCTGTTCCTCGCTACCGCCTCGCTACCGCCTCGCCAGAATGGGAGGTTGCTCCCTCTCTGTAAAGGCAGTTTTGACCTGGAACAGCCTGCCTTTTGAGCTCAGGAACATCCACGACCTTAGGGTGTTCAAAAAGCAGTTAAAACATGGCTTTTTTAGGTCTCCAGTCGCGTCTTTACTTCCGCGCTCCCATACCCAGGTTTTTCGTGCCAGGACACTTCCGAGTAGCCGCGCGCGTTATAAATGCTGGTTAATATAACATAACATAACATAAAGCGGTGTAGGAACAGCTGTATTCCAAGTGGCAGTGCCCAAGGCAGCACGGAGCTCCGTCGTCAGGCGGCCATCTTAGGTTGCGCCATGCATGCTCCCCCCATCTTGGTCCTATTTTATTTATAGTGCATGACACAATTTCTGTTGTGGGAAGGGGAGGGGGGAAGTGATACATGGGATGTGCAGTGATTGTAGATAATTACCTATTAAGATCCTATGTGTATATGAATGTTTGGACTGTGATATGATGTGCCAATAACGCACAAATAAAAAGAGTTTAAAAAAATGAGTTCCATAATAGTTAACAGCAAGGGTCTCACACCGACTACATGGTACAAGTCGAACTAGGTCGGGAAGGAAACCCCTGTGTGTCCAGTAACGGAAAGTGTGCATGCTGAGTAGTGCTTTATCACGCAGGAGTGGCAGCCATACCTGCCTAGCGTGTACTTAAAAAACAAAGCGTAGCGAGATGGAGACGGACTTGGTACTAAGCGGGGAAAGAACGGAAGTAGGGAAATTTTGTGAAGAAAATACTAATAGAAGAAGTGAAAATATATAAGTATAGGCCAAAATCTGAAAAAAGTGTGATTTAGATAGAAAAGGAAATCACCCATGCAGATTCAAGAGGCATGAAATGAGTATTCATGAGTTTAAGTGTAGTAAAAGCACCAGAAGCATAAATAGATGCACAAAAAAGGTAAAAGCTCTACCTAGTAGTACAGAAATGGCATTGTTGTGCTACTGAGTCCAGACGATCAATCCAATGACGTGCCAGCATAAATAGTGTCCTTTGAATATCAGCCACGTTTTGATTTTCGTGTACCCTATTCAGTGACTTGCCACTTGATGTCCTGGTCCGGTCCGTATGTTCGACTTGCTGAAAATGCTCAACTTATATTGTGCTCTTATATTTTGAGTTGTTATTCCAATTTAGATTTTATTGCATGGCACCAAATGGCATAAATCACATTACAGGAATTTCAGTTGGTATGACGTCATTGAGAAATGCATACTATCATGTACAAAAGACTTCATGTTGAAACTATTCATGCACACACTGCACAAACCACATTTATAGTGTCCAGTCAGATATCCCCTAGTTGGGTTTTCTGCTAGCTTGGGTCAGTAAGCTCACTCTGGGCCCAAATCAAATAATCTCTTACATTTTTTACTCTTTTAAATTCAAACTTTGAACCTTTTAAATGCCCATGGCAGAGTTGTTGTGCTGTGTGTGTTGTACATCTAATTTGAAAATGTAATAACAGTCTTTTAAAACCCCAAAAGTTGTATTTGAATCCCAAAATTCGTCCATAAATTAACTGGGACTGGCCGCCGCGTGCATTGTCATGCTCAAGGTGACAGGCACCGCGAGGTCCATGTCCATGTCCATGACAATGCAGGAGTGTACCATAGGACGAAATTCAGCATGCATGTAATGTAATCCATGTGGAGTATGTTTATCGCATAAATAGTTGGATTTTCTGATTCTTTACAATTTCTCCCTTTGGTAGGATGTCTGCACTTTCCCTTCGGAGATTTATTGGCGAAGCAACAAAGAAAGAACCCATCTGCTTTTTCAGATATTTTAGCCACCTGCTGCCTCGGACCACAATGGGCAGAGCTTTACCACAGCCAAAGTGGGTGAGATTATGTGCCAGAAGAGGAACTGTGGCTGTGCAGACCAATTTTCTCTGTACAGTGGGAGAGAAGGAGGAGCTAGAGCCAGAGAGGAACAAAAAGAAACTAGACCCACATGCCAGAAAAACATTTGGAAGCGTAGGGAGGCAAATCCCTCATCGCATTATTCACTTGATTGACGATAATAAGCAAGATTTAGGAAACATGCACCGGGCAGATGTCATTCGAATTATGGATGAGAGGGACCTGAAGTTGGTACTTTTGGGAGAGAATGCAGACCCTCCTGTGTACAGGCTGATGTCTGGAAAGCAGATTCATGAAGAGCAATTAAGACTCAAAGAGAAGGAAAAAGCCAGTTCTAAAGCAGGTATGCATCAACATCAATGCAGGGGCATTCCCATTTAATATGTAGAATCAAAAGTATTGCATTGGATAATTTGGCCACATTCGTAATGTGTGAAACACGATGTAAACATGTCGTCAGTACAGGTAAACATGCTTTTGTTAAAGTGTATTGAATGATGAAAACACATTGACTTATGCTCTCTTTTCTGGAACTTATTCTGGTGTCCATGACACATTCTGACATGAATGAAAGCTACAACTACAGGGCAACCTGGGACAAAATGAGCTTTAAATATAAAAAAGTGCTATGTCATCATTATTTTAATTTAATTGGTCTGTTGCTAAGTAATTACTTTGACTCTAAAAGGCAGTTATGAAGTCAAATATTGTAGTCATACCAGTCAAGAGGGTGGAGAACACATTCATCTGAACGTTCTTTCTGACACTGGTCCTCTCTTACTGCCCTCATCAGATTTCTGTCCTGATTCATCTCATTGTCACCACTTCTTTTGTCATCCAACCTTGCAGTCTGCTCTCAGGTCTCCTAAGTGCAACACCTAGAGGTGATTCAGTATGATGTTTCTGTATTGCTAGGAAGTAACACAGCACAAGTTTAGGCTGTCATTCTTATTGTAGTGTTTTGCAATATTTTATGACTGAGCCCTTTTGGCTCCTAATGGACTCCGTAGAGCTGTGACGTAGGTGTCGGAGCGCAATGCCATGGAAGCTTGTATTAGAATGTTCAGTTTGCAGTTACACAAAGCAGAATAAAGACCTGTAATGCTAAGCTCCATGTGTGGCATGGTCATTGGCGGGTTCCCAGGCTGGGGATGACGCTATAAATGGATACCGTGCTCTCCCAGACAGTTTGCCGTTTTCCAAGCAAGCTGCTTGTGCCAGACAGTTTGCCGTTTTCCAGGCAAACTGCTTGTGCATGCCACGTGTTGCTGTCGAAAAACTGAATCAACACTTCATACACGTGGAGTCAAAGTGCAACTCCAGCCGCTGTAAAGCAGGGGAAGACAACGGAAGCGTTACAAAGAATGTAAACGTCGATGGTCGAGAACCTGCCGGTCACACCATACATAAAGGTACAGCGCTGCCACACAAGATAACGTTGTACATTATACTGAGCGATACTACAAATGGTGATTACGTACTGATATAGAAAAAAGTGCGGGCTGGCAGAATAAGTAAGAAATAAATATATTATCATTGCACTGACCAGAGCCTCGATAAGCGGAGCTTTACGGCTTCAGAATCGTAAGAGGAGACCCAAGAAGAAGCACGAGGGTTGTGCTTGCTGAGCTGTCCGATACCTGAAGTGGACCACCTCTAAAGCTGCTCGGTGATGGCTCAGAACAACTCCAGAGGTCTCCCCCAAGTAAAGAGCTCTGATAGAGACCAACAAGGAGGTCACCGCTTCCCCAATTATCCATGATGACGCTGAGGCCTGTTCATCACAGGACCTCAGAAACAGAACAAATGACGCAGACTTGAATGGACAGCCGACAGAAGCAGAAAGAACTCCACCCTTCAGGTCAGCCACTGCCATAACTAGTTGCCATGCTGACACCTTTCAGAAACTGTGACAAAAAAAGGGGATTCCTTTCTGTGTTATTACTTTTCTGTATGTGACCGACAGGCCTACACATTAATATGACCTTCTAACATGCTATAGTGACACTAATAATTGTATCTGTACACCAGTAAGCTTATTTATAAAACCGGGTGACAAGGGAGGGAGCATAGTCGTATTAAAAACAGAGGACTATGACCAGAGAATGCTAAAATTATTAGAAAATAGATTACACTACAAACCATCCAATGCCAAGGAATGGGAGAACCTTAAGAAGAAAGTTAGGGAAGTGGTAAACTATGCAAAAGAAGATGAGATTATAAGTGAGGAAGAATATCGATTCCTTATAAACTAATACCCCAAAATACCAGCCATGTACGGGCTCCCAAAGGTTCATAAAAGTATGGATGATCCACCAATGCGCCCAATTGTCTCTGAGATAGAGTCACTGACCGAACCATTGAGCCAATACGTGGATCATTTTATTCAACCTTTGGTAGCCCGTTTACTGTCGTATATAAAAGATACAACACATATGATCTCAAAAATAGAAGGTATTGAGTTTAACAAAAACGCTCAATGGCTAGTCTGCCTAGATATAGAATCGTTATATACGAATATCCCGCAGCAAGATAAAGTTAGGATGATGGAGGATATCCTGAGGAATGAAACGGGAGACCTTACCCCCCAGGACACTTTCATCATAGATTGCATTGAAATCATTTTGAAAAACAACATATTTTTATTCAAAAAAGATTTCTATTTACAAACAAAAGGCACCAGCATGGGAGCCACATGCGCGCCAAGTCTGGCATGCCTCTATGTGGGGAAATTCGAAGAACACCACATCCACAACGAAATGAGTCCCTTTTATGAAAATGTTTTATATTGGTCTAGATTTATAGACGACATTTTCTTTATTTGGGACGGTACTGAAGTGGATCTTAACAACTTTCTAGAGTGGATAAACTGTGGGGATCCTAATCTAAAATTCACCTCCACAAAAAGCCAGAGAGCAGTAGACTTCCTCGATATTAAAATTATAGAGAAGGAAGGCACCCTGAATGTTGAACTATATGTAAAGCCATCTGATAGGAACACACTTCTCCACCATACTAGCTACCATCCTAGGTGTCAGAAAGATGGGATACCTTTCAGCCAATTCTTGCGTATTAGACGTAATTGTAGCGATAGGCAGACCTTTGAAATCCATGCAGAAACACTTAAAGTTAAGCTGGCACAAAGGGGCTACCCTAAAAGACTAATCAAAGAGTCGTATAAACGCGCAAAATACTATAACCGCGACAGCCTTTTTGAAACCAGAGAAAAAACAAAAGAACAGGGAACAGGAATAATAATGGTGTCTGATTTTAATGGTTTTGGTAATAAAGTTAAGAACCTGATCAACAAGAATTGGGCTATACTCAATAAAACTGGGGTTACTCCCATGGAAAAACCCATTTATGCCTACAGAAGAAACAAAACAATCAGAAATCACCTAGTCCAGACATTCAGAGAACCCAAAACTGCCAGCCAGAGGAGCTTAACCACCAATACTCCAATTAGGGGCAACCTACCATGTGGGACCTGCTCGCATTGTAAAAACATTGTAAAATCTGATAAGCTCGAGGTAAATGGTATTTCCCATTGGATGAATGACCATGTAAACTGTCGAACATCCAATGTGATTTATATACTGATTTGTCCGTGCAAGAAATGCTATGTTGGTGAGACTGGGCGAGAAATGCGCCAGTGCCTCACGGAACATCGGTCAGCACTAAACAACAAGAAAAAGAATGCACCATTAGTTGAACATTGGGTCACTGAAAAGCACAGTATAGATGATATTAAATGGTTCATTCTCGAGAAAATCAAAGTATCAGTGAGAGGGGGGGGGGACCTTAACAAGAAAAGGAAACAAAGAGAACAATTTTTCATGTCCAAATTTAAAACATACTATCAGGGATTGAATGCCCGTGAAGAATGGGATAGATTGATCAGTTAGGACGTGACCAACCCCCATGTGCAATGAACTGAAACATAATATGTATAGAATGTATTAATGTGAAAATGCACCATGATAATCTGACTTGTTTTGAGTGAACACTTGTGAAGCTATCTTTATGAAAATATGGAGAAAGCATCGAGAAAGGTTATTGGCTTCGACAACACTAATTGGTATATTAGAACTTGAGTATATCCAAAACTGTATTTATATTATATGTCGATGGATATAATTTAAAACACAGGGACCATTATGATTGATTTACAAAATTAACTCTTGTTGATAGAAGTTATATTAAGTAATTATGTGATGATGGGACTATGGACAATTCGATATGCAAAGACAATTCATCAATAGATCTTGTTAAATGCCTGATTGAATGAAGGACATACTATGCCTTACTGTATTAAGTATAATCAATAGGGAATAGAGATATTTGAAAGATTATACACCCTATGCGAAGAAATATTGCCATACCATCGTGCTGATGTTTGAACCCATGTTTTATGTACTGTATTCTATGTCCGAAACAAAATGTGATGTATACTAAGAAGGTGAAAAATGTACATAACGGTTTTTGCTATATCGAATATTCTCCATTGTATTAAATGAAGTAAACAGCAGCCCCCTTAAAATAACGCAATGCGAGATACGTACTGGAACGATTAGAGCAATAACGTAAAATAATAGAAATTAGAAAAACCGGGCTATATTCGAATATACTTTTCATAAATAATGAGTTGTGAAGTTGGTCCTCTAAAACTATTATTAAAACGAATATTACCAAACATAAGATGAAACTAAACATAAGGATTATTCACATACTCTGTAATGGTCGATCCGCTACCCGAAAATGTATTAATGAACTTAATGCGGAAACAGGGGCATTCTGCTACGTGATGACGTTGTTTTAACGTTCCCTCTGAGTCAAAAAACTACTGAGAACTACCAAAATGGAGGACTGTAGCGTCGAACTAATGAGATAATTTACAACAATTAAGTAATTAACTAGGACCGAATCAGTATAAATATCTGAAGCCGCCGTCCTCTCTCATTCCACCGGTGAGAGAGAGAACGTGTCCGATGTAACGCCAAATGAGACCGAAGGTAAGAATTTGACGAGTGAGGGATGGCGTTCGCTCGGTGCGGCAGAGGGGAGGTACTGGCTACGTTTTTAAGCTATTGACTCAAACGAGTCTTTGAATCGTTTTGTCAAAACTGCCAAGTGCGACCTTGATCGTAAACCGCACCAGCCGTCTAGCGGCCCTGTCAGTCCAATGTGGCAAGAGCAGACAGTTTCGCTCGCAGCGTCAGACGGGCGGTACGGTACACAGCTTGTAAGCTATCGATTTGAACGAGCCCTTGAGCCGTCTGTTGTTAAAACCGCACAGTGCTATTCTAGTTAAATGGGCAGTGGTAAAAGCAAACTGCACCAGCCAAGTAGCAGCTTTGTCGACTTAGTGTATTAAATGCGGTTTCCGGCTACAAACTTAAAGATTTAACACGAGTATAACTACGTGTATTTTAGTACGTACAATTCAGTGGAGTACTTGGAATACCAAATTCTAAGAGACGCTTCTATTCTTACCCCTCATTTGTAGGTAACCAGTGCAGGAGTAAGAAGTCGAACAACATAACTGAGGGCAATGGTGTAAACACCCCAGGATAAAACAGAAATTGCAACAACTCTGCTAAAAATTCTCATCGAAAAGGAACAGCACTCGTAACTCACACTGGTATGTATCCACTGCACACTAATGAATATGAGGACAGATGTTCTAACAATCTAAGACAGAGATAGGTACAAATAAATATCCCTACTCTTTCAGGCAACATCCAAGTCAACATAAGTGATTCTGCGCAGATTGAAAGTCGCAGTCGGTAATTAAGACACGAGGAACATCAACTTTCCCGGTTTTAAAGTGAGTGTGAAGGATAATATCCACCTTTCCTCCCCCATAAGTTTGAGTCACTGTGACCAAAGTAATTATTTTCTCTATTATAGAATTCGGGTCACTAACGAAGCAAGAGTGACTATGAAGTGGACCTAGTAACGAATCTTTTCAGCTTAGTCCAGAACCCCATATAATACGGTTCAAGGCAAAATAATCTAAGTAAGAGTGCCTCTTGTATAATAATCATTTAACATAATAGTGACCATCTTTGCAACCAGTAGTTAAATTAGTTAAAATGAGCTTTACTCTCAAATAAAAGAAGAAGACTAATTGTACATATTTATTTTTAGATTGAAGATACACTGTTTTTAACTTAAAGATCTGACCTGAAGAAGGTGTCGTAACATAACAAAGCACCGAAACGCGTCGACCAAGGATTTTTATCATTGTTTTATTTATGATATGATGTACTTTGTGTTTCATGTGAAAAATTAACTATTATGTACGAGATGTCTACTTTATAATTTGTAATGTATAGGATTTGATTATACCCAGTGTAGCATCATGTATGCGAGTATACAATTGTCTTGAAATGGTACATGAACATGTGTTATGTATATGTAAAAAAAAAATTTAACCAAAATCTGATGAATTAATAAATAAGTGAGAGTTATAAATAAGCTTACTGGTGTACAGATACAATTATTAGTGTCACTATTGCATGTTAGAAGGTCATATTAATGTGTAGGCCTGTCGGTCACATACAGAAAAGTAATAACACAGAAAGGAATCCCCTTTTTTTGTCACTGTTTATACCCAGTCCTTTCTGGTTCTTCGGGAAACTGTCGTTTTTTTAAAAACCTTTCTGAAACCACCACCAGCTTTGAATACCGCTGTGAGGAAGTCCGGGGAACAGAAGAAGGACTTACCGAGGTGTCGCCATGGGGGGAGATGGAAAACCGAGACCCTGTACAAGTCATACCAGTCAATACCAGTCAAGAGCTCTGTACAAGGACTACGACAACCATGCCCCTCTCATGTTTATCCACAGAGAGACGCCGACGTTGAGGGTAACCCAGAAGCAACCCCGAGGGATTCCGGAAACACTCTTGACGGCCCAATGAAAGAAGGCCGATTTCAAGGGGAGGAGTCAGTGACCGGTGGCGCGAGAAGAACAGGAAGGAAGACGAGCGAGCGGAAGAGTGAGGACGGCAGAGTGGAGAAAGAAGACGCGGGACCCGAGATACAGAACACGAGACCATCAGGAAACACCGAGGAGTCGGAGGAGAGCCGGTGTGAAGATTGGTGGTGTCCGGAGGATGCTGGGGAGCGGCCGCAACTCTGGAGAGTTACGGCGGAGCCGGTGAGTGACAGCGGCTCGAGGGAACCGGGAGTGGGGTTGTGGAAAGCGGGAGGGGATACCGGGGCGGGCTACGGGTAGAGGGAGAGTCCTTCTGCATTTCGCCCTAGCTTGCAGGAATATCTCGGCAGCAAGTTCACGGATACTCGTAGGGACTAGAGTGTATGAGTTTCTTTGTCTCAATACCATCACTACCTGAATTGCACTTCCCCAAGCACCGCCCTAAAACACCCTAGGCACTAAATACGATTCCCTCCCTCACTAAACCTAACCTCAACACAAAAGAAAGGTCTCTCAACACCAAAGGTGTGGTGAAAGTATACCTCTCTAATCCATACATCAAACCCTTATCTCACGGCTTCCTCCTTTTTTCCCTCCTGTGAGCCTCCGGAGAGACCACCTTGAGGAAGAGGAGCAAGAACCATCATCCCTGAGAACCTTATCAAGCTCAAGTTCATCACACGACAGTTCGGAAGAGGAATCCGAGGAAAAGCCATCTACACACCCCATACCTTCCACTATTGAAAATAAAAATCCTCCTTTTTCGAAAATTCATACAGCCTCCTCGCCTGTTTATCAAACCCGTCCTTCCACAACCGCCAAAAGGCAAAATATTGGTGATAGATGGACTGCTTGGCTAAAGACATTTGATTATTTCATTGATGCCCTGGAAGATTACCAAGTATCTCAAAAGTCTTGCTGGTGATGGTGTGAAAGAAGTCATAAAGAAAATGCTGCGAACACACAAAAAATTACATGATGTCAGATTTAAAAAACGCTGAATCTCATGTTCAATCCAGTACCAAATGTTAAATACAAATGATACATTTTCAGTCTAGAACTTCAGAAAGTTGATGAAGCCATTAATAGATTTCTGGATAGACTCAATAACACTCATCAAACACTATAAGTTCAATTAATTTAATGATGAGGAAGTTATGTGACTTAAAATTTTTGATGAATGCTTCTTGTCAGATTCATTCAGATGACAAATGCTTAGAGAAACTCTTAAGTCTGGAGCGAGTGTTGATTGCTGCCAGAGCTAAGGAGCGTGCTGAAAGACAACGCTGCTGACATGGACAGCCTGCCAAGTACCACGCATCAAGCGTTAGACTAACACATTTTCGTGCGGTGATCCGCAACATCGCACAAAAATCAGTCACACATTTATAGAGCCTCGTAAAGTTGCTTACAACTTTAGAAGGAAATGGGAGACCTGCTATTAGCACTCATCTGGCAGCCCCTGTGTATGTGACCGTTTAGTGCACTGCTCCTCAGCGGCATTCACGTGGCATTGCATCACGTGACTGCAACATTGTGTCCTTTAATTGTCATGGTGCAATTAGCGGGCGACAGTTATGCTTACAAGTTTAGTTTGTCACAGGCAGTCTGCCTTTCCTCAATCCGCTGCCTGTGCCTTGCCTCTTGCAGATGCTTCCAGGTGACCGTTCCTGGAGACTCGTTGTCGCCTGGCTCTCTGTCACTGACACTCAGGTCTGTAATATCTGACTTTAACAAGCATTTACAATGCAACTGTCTCGCCTTTGCAAAACTTAGAGCTATTGGCATTGTAACTGACACATTTTTTATTTATGTATTGGTTTTGAAAACAGATAAATAAATGGCATTGTCATTTACAATGCCAATAGCTTAATCTCTCCCAAATGCCACACACAAACATACAGACCCACACACACACACACACAGAGCCCCACACACACGCATAGAGCCCCACACACACACACACACACAGAGCCACACACACAGACCCACCCACCCACACACACACACACGCACACAGAGCACCCCACTCACACAGAGCACTCCACTCACACAGAGCACCCCACTCACACAGAGCCCCACATTATACGCTTGCCTGTTGATGACGAGAGACTAGGAAATTAATTTGTAAATCATAACATGATGACATGGATTACATCAAACAGTTACTGGGGAAGACAGTCATGAGGACTAGGTGGGCAAGGTAGTATGGAAGGATATGATTAATGTTTAATTATGGAGGTTAATTTACAGACACAATGGAAAAGGCAACAAAACATCAACTTTCATAACACAGGGCATGCGCTACAAACGCAAGGATATGCCAATAAACTGCTGATTCTCCAACGAAGGTAAGAGTGTTAGTCTAAAATGTTGGCATTGTTGAAATCAGTGGAGATTAACAACTGTATGAAGTGAGAGGATGGTTTGCATGGTGGGCTATAGGAGAAATCTTGTGGTGGGGAAGTTGCCAGTGACCATAAAACAGTAATTGGGACTCAAGAGATAGGCTAGCGCACAATCTTTCTCTCTCTCACACACACACACACACACACACACACACACAGGGCTACTGTCAGTAGCTGGCCCGAAAGAGCGATACCTGGAGATCGGGGAAGGTGTTAGACACAGCTAGCAGTTTACACAGGTCAACATGTTGAGTCTCATCTACAGCCACAGGCGCCTGTCCATCCTCTTCTCCCGCGGGCATCAGGAGAGCGGACTGATAAAAGTAATGCTGCTGACGGCACTAGGCGCTATACCTTCATACAGACATATTAACATTACAGTTGTAATCCGTAGTAGCAGATAGTGACGCTCACAAGAGGGACTGTACGAGCGGTTGTCTGCACAACTACGAAGCTGCAAAGTGCGTCACATTAATAATACTTGATTGTAGGGCTGCAGCTCTAACGCTGCTTGACAGCAGGGTTACTATCTCAATATTACTGCCATACCGAGTCGTCACTTAGCTATTACTATAGAACACATAATCATAATAAATATAGGTACCACTGCATTTACTATGTTAATTAGATGTATTTTTGCCACAATGATCCTCTTGCAGTACCGCAGTTTTAGAACTTTAACATTACAGCTGTAATAATACTTTATGACTGTGATGGTGCTGTAGTTACCCGCTGGCAGCACTGCTGCTTTAGCTGTACTCTGGCAATGCTGCTATGGTAGTTTCACCAGCTGGAAGTTTTAGTGATGTTTCAGTGAGTGTCTCTGCCAGCACTCCTGCTTGTTACTTTATTGCTGCTGCTGTTGTAATACAACGGTGTGACGAAAGTGCTTCTTTAAGCTTTGTGTGAGTGTCTATCTTTCGATCCCAACTGAGACCTGTCACTTTAATACTTCCTGGTGGAAGTGCAGCAATAGTACTATTCTCCAGCGCTGCTGCTGTTTCACGGTTTTCCTGGCTCTGCTGGCTCTTTCATGTTACTACTCTTCGGCAGCAGTGCTCTTTTTACTCAACCGACGAAACTTTGTGTTTCTTACTGTGTTCTGTGAATGGGTTTTCACGGTGTACTTACTGGGGACTTAGGGCATGTACATTTCCACCATTGGGGTATTTGTGAAGGAGTGGCCCAAGTTCACAACAGCTGTAAACAAGGATGGACCTGTTGAGCTAATGACAGAGCCCTTCTTAGTACGAGGTGGGTCACGGAGCTACTAATTCCTGGCTACTTGGGACTGTCACTTCCGGGAAACCGTGGACATCGGATAGTCATGTCTAGGATCCCCAGCCTCCCCCTGTCAGGTGTCCGAAGCCTGAGTCAGGCTGGAAGACCAATGTCCGCCGCACCCACTCACCGTCATCCTGATCGAAGGGGTTGGATCCGAAGAGCGGCATGGTGCCGGCCTCCGATCCCACTGGTCCAGGCACCGCTGTCCACCCTCAGGCCTCTCTTAGCACCTCTTTCGATTTAGGTTAGAGGAGCAACTAGGAAGCACCACGGACATCGGAACTGGAGACTCACGTGACCGTATATCAACTCACCTGCGCAGTTCCAGCCTCAAGCGCTCCCCTCCTGTGACTGATGCTAAGAGACTACTATGTAACAACGAGAAGGGCAGAAGGCACGTAGGAGGAGCAGAGGCCGCCGATGCAAGAGAGGGAAGCCCCGCGTGACGGAGCCTGTAGCCCGGTGAGTGGAGCGGGCAGGCAGGGCTTAGTTGTAGGGGGGGTGTGTGTGTGTGTGTGTGTGTGTGTGCATGCGTGTGTGTGCATGCATGTGCATGCATGATTGTGGCTGTGTGTGTGCGCGATTGAGCCTGCGTGTGTGTGTGCATGCATGCGTGTGTGCCCGTGTGTGTGTGTGTGTGTGTGTGTGTCTGTGTGTATGCATGCGTGAGTGTGGCTGCGTGAGTGCACGCGCGATTGCGTGTGAATGTGGGACAGGAGATGTGCACGGCTCTGGGCTGGACGCGCGCGTCCACAGAACCCAATCGCTGCGCGTGCCCCGGTCTGTCTCCCTTGAGAGGCATCTCGACGACAATAGGTCTCGAGAGCGAGACCAAAAAAACAGTTTATGGATCAAGAAAATTACAGTAGGGCCAAGTAGTTTATTTAAGTCACTAGACCCGCAGGTCTGGTAACTGTTATGATTTGATGCCTGAGACATTCTGAGTCGCACAGATCTTGAGTGGATAGAATCGGCAAAGTAACTCGGTCAGGGTTAGAAAGATCAGAAACAATCCTGAAGATCTCTATAGATCGATTAGTGGCATTCATGATTCTGCCTGAAAATATGTTTACTTTAGTTTGCCGCAGAAGATTTTTATACTTTCTAAGTTGTTTAGTATACTATTCAGTTCTGGCGCACATCTCGCCAGCCGTTTTCTTTCTGCTTGCCGAAGGCTCGGCTTGGCAATTTTCAGATTGTCTGTGAACCATTTATTGGCCTCATGGCACCTAGGTGCTCTACTTTTACGGAGGGGTGCATGATCATTGCTAGCCACTGTCTGCCAGCTCGTGATACCCTGCGCAAAGGCGTCTATGTCCTCCTTCGGGGTGGGAGGAGAGTTACTTGAGACCTCGCAAAAAGCTGCAATGTTAGCCCTAGCCCAATTCCTAGAATAGATATTGGAGCCAGTGTGGGACTTATTCCATTTAGGCAGATACTACAAAGGACATCATGTAATAATCGGACCATCCACATGGAGCTATCCTCAAATTCTGCACATGGAATGTCATGGTCCTTAGCTGGTCCAGGGTGTGCCTATGATGCGAGTTGGACAACCCGCTAATTGTTCCAGGTTTAAGTCAGTCAGGACAGCCAGTCAAATCCTTGGCCTGCTGCTCCCCTTCTTCCTCATTTGCCCAATAGTTGAAATCTCCAACCGTAAGAAGGTTAGCATGATCAACAATTAAAGGAGCCAAGGATTCAACCATGGCCTGAGTGGAGCTTTTTGAAGTAGAGGGAGCCCGGACATGTTCATTCATATAGGAGAAAATGATATAGTACAACTGGTAGACTAATGCTCATTAAACAAATTAAGGAGTATTTACTGGTGTTCAAAAGTCAGTGAACTAGCACTTGCATTTTATGGAAGGTGTTTGTACAGAGAAAGCATTGAAATGGGGCACAAAAGGATGCTATGGATAAGAATAGAAGGAAGCTCAATACAGCAATGAAGGTTTTCTGACCGTTTATTGGAATTGAAGTTTTGTCTCATAAGCACAATCAAGAAGAAGGCTATTTATTTTATTTGGACAGGGGGCTTTTGTCGAAATTCGGTCAAACCTATTATATGTTAGAGTTGAGGGAGGTTTTAGCAAAAGTATGTAATTAAAAAAGTGGTGGTGTGCAGGGGAGTATCAATTATTTGACTCAAGTATGGAGGGGTACGTGGGGAAGGAAAACAGCACAGGGTTTTCCCGGGTGGAAGCAGGTTGACGGGTGGGGGGGGTGGGGGGGGGGGTCATGGAGAGTCTGGTGCATGCGTATGTGCCGATGGGGGTGGAGAACAAAGGAAAGTTTCGGGCTTAAGATCAACACTAGGGTAGATCGCTTGGGGATGCTTGCTGGGTCGTGAGAGAGATATTGGGGAATGCAAGGAAAAGGCAGAATGGAAAGAGAAATGAAAGAGGTGGAAGCGTATAGGGGGGTTATTATTGCAATGTTCACAAGTTGGGAGTTTTTGAGAGGGGGAATTACAGGAATTTAATGTATTAGTGAGGTTTGGTTGATGACGTTTACTGTAATGTTATGAAGTCAGGTAGTCATAGGCTCCAATAACCAAGTAGGCAGGCAGTTTCAGTATCTAACAGAGGATCTTTCCAGTTAAGAGAATAGAAACTTATTGCCACGATAAAACCGGAAGACAGGTTGAAGCCCTAAAGTGAAAGTAGTTTGGATTTGGGGGTGGGGGAGGGAGAGCCCGGTACAGGCATATTCACTTGGGGAAGGAAGGCTCAAAGAAGGGAAAGAGTAGGTTTGGGACTTTGGAGCAAAATTGGGGAGTTTGCATGGAGGCGGGGTTGCAGGAGTGTGAGGGAGTCTGGGGAATGAAAGGAAAAGGCTGGAATGGAAGAGAAAAAGAAATAGGTAGAAGCATATAGCAGGGTTTTGCAATTGCAATGTTCACATATTGGAATTAAGGAAGCGGGGAATGACAGGAATGGAATGTATAAGTGAGATTTGGTTGATAATGTTTTCTGTAATGTTATGAAGTCATACTACAAAACAGATCTTAATCAAGTGCCTTCTGTTAACAAAGGTTCGTGACATATGGGGTATGGCACGTTGTATAACCATGTCACTGGTTATTGTCATCAAGTCCAGTAATATCTGATAATTCTTCTGTAACATAAGTGATGTCCACATTCCATTACCAACGGGCAGACTTTTGATGATGCAAACGTCTGCCAATGACTTTGTAACTTAAGCAGACCAGACGAGGTCGATGAAATACAAAACTTCACCCTAATCACATCCAGCATACACACTACGTACGGTTTCAAGGCAACATCATCGGCGCATTGACACAGTAAATATGTGCGTCTACAGCAGAGCTGTATCACGAGAAATACTTGACATGCAAACGCTTCGTGTCTTACATCAACAAGTGCATGTGCAGCACCTATATGTTATCCCCATCAAAGCATCCGAATGAATCGAACTCAATGCTGATTGTCAAAAACTTAAAAATATAATATTACAAAAACACAGTAGTCTTAGCAAACAATGCGATTAAATTATGTTTTGGAGCGTACGCATCAACCATGCAGGCTGCAGTGGTATGGGGAAATACCAAGGGACGTCCTGCACATTGACTGTTCAAACGCAAACAGCACCTCTAGAAACGACGCGATGCTTAAATATCCCGACTTTGCTTAGCCGCTATGAACGCCACAAGAGGAGGCTTCAGTTTGATCACTTCAGCCGAACCCCTTTAAGAAAGAGTGTAGCGGAAAGGCAACGAACGGAAAGCGACCCTAGAAAATCGGCTCTCAACCCCTTCCTCACCTTGTCGAGCCACCTCTACAACTTTCACAGCAACGGATCCCCTTTCGTCGCGTGCAGCAACGACGAAAACTCAAGAAAGCGGAAGGAAAGACTATGCAGCAGTGCGCTTTAATTTTCTTGCACCCGCTTGTCATTGGCTACTGGCATTCACTGGACCCCGCCTTCATAACTACCGTAAATGCAACTGGTTGGAATGAGACGCCTTCAACGTGCCCAGGCTTCGCCTCCTGCTCCGATTGGATGGCTTGGATTTTAGAAGCTAGTAGGCTACACTGTACGGCCCAATGGGTTGGAAAGAGCAAGCCTCTTTAAATGGTTGAGAATTTGCCAGGCAGGTAGGAGGAGTATCTGAACACTGTTCATAAACAAGCTGAGGATCGCCGGGCACAAAACAGCGCGGTGGGAGCGCACGAGACGCAGTCGCCGTGAGCGTGCACATCAGCTGTAGCGGCGCAAGCTGAAAATCGCCGGAGAAGACACGCCGACCTCCGAGTCTGCCTGCTGCAGAGACTGACCCGCTGCGGAGGGAGAGGGACACGCGGAAAGAGCCCGGTGAGTGTGGGGGGGGGGAGAAGAGAGGGCAGGGATGTGTGTGTGTGTGCGCGTGTGTGCCTGTGTGTGTGTGTGTGTGTGTGTGTGTGTGTGTGTGTGTGTGTGTGTGTGTGCCCCGGTCTGTCTCCCTTGAGAGGCATTTTGACAACAATAGGTCTCGAGAGCGAGACCTAAAAAGTGGAGAAATTAATTAAAGACCTTCAGCTCAATAAGGCTCCGGTGGCTGGCGGACTCACCAAGTCCATCCATATTAGCTCGCAAACGGTTATACTGTTTACTTCATTAACAAAAATGATAAACCCAATGGGTGTTGTGCCTCTTACTGGCCTATCTCACTTCTAAGAACTAGCAAATATTTATTATGGTCCTCACCAATCGTTTAGAGCTCCTAATGCCATATTGGATGCAAATGAAATAGATGTACATGTGACAACATTAAAGTGTGTTGCACTTGACTGTAAAATTGTGCCAAAGGCGTGGCCCTTGGTTATCCTTACATTTGACGCTGAAAACGCATTTGATCCTGTAACTTGGCCCCTTCTCAAACTGGTACTAGGAAAGGTTGGTTTGGGACCCAATATGCAGAAACTCATGTGGGTCAACAATTCCTCATCACGGCACAGATGTTGATAAATGGAGGGAGACTGTCTACTATCCAAATGTTCAGAGTATGAGACAGTTTTGTGCCATGCCCCTAGGTGTTCGTTCTCTCCTTGGCACCCCTATTTATTAAAGTTAGAAAACCATAGTGCACTGTGGGAATGCAGTTTGGTGGAATGACATAAAATACACTGATTTGTAGATAATGTTCTGCTAGCACTGGGCGCCACTGTGCAATCTATTATGTAGGTACTAGAGTTGTGGAACAACATTCACTCATATCTAAATTCACACTACATTTAGTAACTTTGAATTGGTGAGTGTCAAGCTTGAATCCGTGATTAGAGAGTGGATGGAGGAGCTAGCTCCTTTAAGCTGGGCAAAATAAACAGTTAAATATCTTGGTGTAACCGTAATTCAACCAGAAAAGGAGTTACAAAGAGCTATTTACCTGTATCTGATATCAAAGATTAAGGAAGCTATACACACAGCAACTGCTCTTTATCTCCAGGTTGGGAAGACTGGCAAGCAGAAAAATTGATACTGTCCCCAGGTCTCTGTATTAATCCAGGCTCGCACACCAGTCATACTGAAACAGGTGTCTGAGACCCTACAATTGAGCTGCGGTTTATTAGGGAGGCAAAACGCCAGAACTACTTAGGAAACTAATGCATTAATTGGGAAGGCTGGTTTGCCCAAACAGATATTTATTCAATTGCTTCACAAGCGTTTAGACGGTCGCCGGAGCTTACTGGGAACATTTGGAGTTGGCATCAGTGTAAGCCCATTTATTATGAAGCCTACTGCAGCATCTAAAACAACACATGCCAGCAATAACATGTGTTTTGGAGACTCACTTGACTAGTGATGGCTATTTCAGGACAGTCTAAGATCACTACTTTCCATTTACGTAAATTTACAGTAACCAGGATTTTGGTCTGGGTCATAAGGACAAGCTATTTTTTAAATGGGAAGAAGGAAGTTGTAGAATGCCCAGAGATCTTTTTAGCAGGGTAAGATTAAGTCTTTTGAGACCTAAAAAAAAAAAAAATTTGTTTCACTATCAAACAGGAAGATTGCAATACTGTCAGCGGAATCATTGGGCGTTTTTCCAAAAGAATAGCGCGGCAGCCTGAGAGATTTAATACAGTTTAAAAGATGGTTTACTTGATTGCACTAATTACGGCCACATGTCTAATATAAATTCTAAATTGTCTGAGAAAAACAATGCTCTGATCAGCCTTACATGACCAAATACCATATTGGGTAAACTTGTTCCATTACATCAATAGCAGAGGCTTTGTCAGGATATTCCAAAGATCAGCCACATTTTTCAGAATAGTGAAACACAATATAAGAAAATGTATAATTTGTACATGACTCAAAGAAAACTGAAAAAGTATGAATTAACAGATGTGATGAGATCTCTATCACATTTGTGGCACAGTACTACTTTGCTAAACTCTAAATCACGCTCTTAGTTTGAAGGACAAGTTTCATGGCCTTTGAGATTGTGCGTGCAGGAGAAATGAACTTAACACATGTTTCTATGGGAATCTGATATATACCCAAGAATTAAGCTGCTTTCTTATCATTGGCTGAGGGGTTGTGCATATTAAAAATCGGAGGGGTTTACTGAATTCATTAGTTTGCATTAAAGGAACTTTAACTACCTTACTAGTTCCTTTCCTATCGAGTTGGGGGATTATTCATCCTAGAGGAACGAGAGTGGTATAGAGTGCAGAGCAGAACCCACTTTCCATTATTGTGATAGTCATGGCCACAGTCCTGTGTGAGGACGGATATGAAAGTTGAATTAGAGATCGCAGATCTACAGATTAGATGGGAGCTTTGATGTAATTTTAGATTGGTCAATAAATTGAGGGGAGGTGATTCAGCTGAGATTGTTTGGGATGGATTGATCTAGGATTGTGTTTAGGAGGTCTTGCTGTAAGGGCTGTTTTAACAGGTGTTGTGCTATCTGATCACAGATTATTCAGGTGTGTGGAGTGCATTAGTGGCAATGCGTGTGGAGCAATGCTAGCAAATGTAACAGGTTTGAAGGATTAGGGATGCAATGACTAGGAAGGGGAAACTGGTAGCATAGAGTGGTTGCAGGCTTTAAAATATGTCCTGCATTCCAGGTTAAATTAGATGTCAAGCAATTAATTTCGAACTTTATACTCTGGTCAGTTGTAAGTGGCTGTAATGAAGACTGCCGCAAGTAATCACAGCTCCTGCGAATCATGCCTATGTCTGCGTCTGTATAGGAGTAGTTGTGTTTCAAATTCTGATCCAGACTACCTTTCTCTATGCTGGCATTAGGTGGTCTTATTTCATTCCCAGAAATTCTGCTTGAGGATGTGGTGGGAGTGAAAGAGGTTAAGAAAGTGGAGTCCTAGTGAATGGAGGTGGTAGGTACGGTATAAGTGGTCCATCACCCATCCATGACAAAAGCATTTAGGCCCTTCATAGTATCTGAGACCTACGAGGTGTTGCTGCATGCAATCTAGACTGATTTGATGAGAAACGTTCTGTTTTAGAAGTGGTGGTTATAAGTTCACCCAAGAAAGATTGAGGCTATTTATCTCGAGAAGCAGATTTGGTGTGCAACAATCGCAGCTATGGGTTATCACTCAATGCAGAGACAGAAAGCAGAAGTAAGGCGTCGCATTGGGGGGAAATGAGTAGATCAGATGAGATCACATTTGGAGGACAGCCCACCGAGGTATAAAATCACCAATGATGCAGCATAGTGTGGAAAAGTTCAGAAGCACACATACCATTAATAGGCAAAACACACATTTTTGTAAAAATTTAATTTAGGTGCACAAACAGTTGGGTGCAAAAACCCCCTTGCTATAAAGACAAACGTGTAGATCATATTTAAGTTCACAACTAATGAGTGCAGAGAAAAACTCAGTAGGAAGATGCCACATATGGTTTCAAAAGCACTCATAAGGATGACATCGCATTTGGATGACAGCAAACTAAATTGTAAAAGAAAAAAAAAATCACCCCTGGTGCAACATAAGTACAAGTACGGTAAACTGGTAGGTGCAGAAATCACATTCGGCTATACAGTCAATTTTAAATGAAAAATAATTTCTGGGTGCTCTGGTACAAACAGCAGAGTTGTGGTTTCCCATTTGGGTGCAAAATCGTATTAGTGTGCAAAATCGCTCTAATTGCCACATCAGCTGGTGTGCGGGGAAACAGTGTAAAGCACAAATGTGACTCTAATGCAGAATATGTGTACGGGCATTTCACTAAGTAAGCGCTGCAATGGGAATCACTCTTTATGGAGGTACACTAACAAACTAATGACTGAAATACTCCACTCACCTGATCCAAAATAAAAACGGCACTTTCTTCAGGCAGTGGCTGGAGAGGCCTGGATGAAAGGAGCCACTCTGCGTATATAACATGAGCTCTGACACACAGCCAAATGCTACATGTCTGTGAAGAGAACTAAAAGGGAATGATAGACCTTTTGAAACACCTTTATGATAATGGCAGCAAGCAAGGACAGCTTGGGCTACCTGCTTAAAGCAGTCCCCAGCCTACTGCAACACTAATTTGTTAATTATCTCGGTATTTGAAGAAGAAAGAAAAAACAGGTCTCAACTTTTTAAAGTAAGTAAAGTTTTGCTGACTCTCAAACAGCTAGATGGTAGTTATGCGCAAGCAGCACCTTTTCTATGAAGAAAGTACCAAAAGGCCAAATAAACATACCCAGTAGGCCAAGTAACTGGCAAACGCTGAGCTATAAAAATATTCCACAACATAACTATATTTGGCCTTGCAGAAAAGCAAGTCAACCGCAGAGCCAAAGTACTCATTTGCATACTTCAGACACATTCCTGCTAAAATGGTGACTCTAGCTCTGCTTTAACGGCATCATTTGCATATTCCCCCTTCCGCTCAACACATAGATGCGGTCTGGTGTAATCTCCGCGAGCTGCATGTTCGTTCCCAGTGTCATAAGGAAAGTAAATTGGCATAAACACTACAAAACATGGTGATCGGTCAAGGTAAAGCCAGCAAGTCATGCCGCTATACCGACCGAGATGCACAAAGAATAAAGTGTGAAATCTTCATGGTTCAAGGTCACTGTTATTCTGTATGCTATCTCTGGGGTGTCCGCGCCATCACTTGGCATGGCTGTCAACGGCTATACAAACCCCTCTTCCTCCTCCCGATTACGTAATCGCTCAAGCCCCTTGGAGGGACTTCCCTTATGCACTGGTCATTTCAGTGATGTCGGATTTGCAGCGTCTAGGCCCATACTAAACCCACCACGGTACACTTCATTAATTAGCCTTCAGGAGCAGGGAGAATGCAAACATTCCAAGCTCATGGAACGTCGTCGGTCTTTCCCAGCCTCCTCTGCCCAATTCAGTGAGAAAACGGCCAACTGGCTCCTATCCCCGCACCTTGCTCTTGTACGTGTCCAGTCCACATAGCACGTCTCCCCGAAGACCCTCCTCGCCTAGACACCGGGCACATAGGCCCCGCCACACCTCCCCGTTCTCGTCGCCGTGCACCAGGCGGTAGCACAGTCGGCACACCAGGGAGCATGAGCGTAAATCCGATAGACCAAGATAGGAGAAGCCCAGCTCCAATGCTCGTGGAGGCATCGGTGCGGCTGGTGCTGGAGTCAAGTCAAGTCAAGTCATAAAATTTGTATAGCGCACTACATACCCAGAGGGTTTCAAGGCGCTTAGGAAGGGGAGGAGGATTATTTGTCAAATATCCACGTTTTAAGCTGCTTTCTGAACGCTAGGTGATTCTGGGTGAGGCGAAGGTAAGCGGGGAGTGAGTTCCATGTTTTGGCAGCCAGGTAAGAAAAGGATCTGCCTCCCATGGTGGTCTTGTTGATGCGAAGTACAGTGGCGAAGGCTTGGCTGGAAGAGCGAAGTTGGCGGGAGGGGGTGTAGAAGGACATTCGAGAGTTGAGGCAATCTGGTCCGATGTCGTAGAGTGATTTGTGTGCGTGGGTAAGCAGTCGGAAAGTGATCCTCTTATTGACGGGTAGCCAGTGGAGGTCTTTAAGGTGACCAGAGATGTGTTCATTGCGTGGGATGTCTAATATGAGCCTGGCTGAGGCGTTTTGGATTCGTTGTAGTTTCTTCTGGAGTTTAGCGGTGGTACCTGCGTAGAGGGTGTTTCCGTAGTCCAGTCGGCTCGTGACTAGAGCGTGGGTGACTGTTTTCCTTGTTTCGGAGGGGATCCAGCGAAATGTTTTTCTGAGCATGCGAAGAATGTTGAAGCAGGAAGAGGATACGGCGCTGACTTGTCTGTTCATTGAGAGTGAAGAATCCAGGATGACGCCAAGGTTCCGTGCGTGGTCTGTCGGGATGGGTGCTTTTCCGAGGGCTTCCGGCCACCAGGAGTCGTCCCATGCAGAGGGGGATGTACCTAAGATGAGGACTTCTGTTTTGTCTGAGTTCAGTTTCAGACGGCTTTGTTTCATCCATTCGGCGACTTCTTTCATTCCTTCGTGTAGGTTAGTTTTGACGGTGCTGGGGTCCTTGGTGAGAGAAAGGATCAGTTGAGTGTCATCCGCGTAAGAGATGATGTTGAGGTTGTGTTGGCGGGCGATGGCCGCGAGGGGGCTCATGTATACGTTGAAGAGGGTGGGACTGAGTGAGGATCCTTGAGGTACGCCGCAGATGATTTCAGAGGCCTCGGACTTGAATGGTGGGAGGCGGACTCTCTGGGTTCTTCCGGTGAGGAACGAGGTGATCCATTCCAGTGCTTTTCCTTGGATTCCGATGTTTCTGAGGCGTTGTAAAAGGGTGCTGTGGCAGACTGTGTCGAAGGCTGCAGAGAGGTCGAGGAGGATGAGGGCGACTGTGTCTCCATTGTCCAGTAGAGTTCGAATGTCGTCTGTTGCTGCGATGAGGGCGGTCTCAGTGCTGTGTTTGGCTCGGAAGCCAGATTGTGAGGGGTCTAGTGATTTGTTGGCTTCGAGGAAGGCGGCGAGCTGGTTGTTGACGGCTTTCTCGATGACTTTGGCCGGGAATGGAAGAAGCGAGATGGGGCGGTAGTTTTTGAGTTCGGTGGGGTCCGCTGTGGGTTTTTTCAGAAGGGCGGTGAGTTCAGCGTGTTTCCAGTCTTCTGGGAAGGTAGCGGAGTTGAAGGAGCAGTTGATGACGTCTCGGAGGTGCGGAGCTATGACGGAGTCTGCTTTGTTGAAGATGTGGTGAGGGCATGGGTCTGTGGGGGATCCAGAGTGGATGGAATTCATCAGGCGGATGGTGTCCTCAGTGGAGATTGGGTTCCAGGCGTTAAGGGTATTTACGGGGGGTAGATGGTCAGCAGATGGTAGGGTGGGTTGGCTTCCGGGTTGGTTGTCAAAGCTGTTGTGGATGTCAGCAATCTTGTTGTGGAAAAAAGAGGCTAGGGAGTCGCAGAGGGTTTGAGAGGGGGTGATGTCGTTGGAGTTGGCCGAGGGGTTGGAAAATTCCTTGACGATGTTGAAAAGTTCCTTGCTGTTGTGGGCGTTGTTGTCAAGTCGATCCTTGAATGCTGTTTTCTTGGCTTTTCGGATCAGTTGGTGGTGAGTACGGGTGGCGCTTTTGAAGGCGTCCTTGTTGCTGGTGGATGGGTCTTTTTTCCAGGCCTTTTCAAGGGAGCGGCACAGTTTCTTGGACTTCTTGAGATCATCGTTGAACCATGAGGCCTTCTTGTTGCCAAGTTTGTGTTGACGTTTTTTCAGTGGTGCTAAGGTGTCGGCGGTGTTGGATAACCAAAGGGTGAGGTTGGAGGCGGCTTCGTTGGCGTTAGAAGAGAGGGCTGGGGAGGTTCGAAGGAGCGATGTGGAGATCTGATCCGTGGTGATTTTGTTCCAGTTTCTTTGTAGAGTTGGTTGGAGGTGGATGATGGGTTTCGGCTTGTTGTAGGTGAAGTGAACGCAGCTGTGGTCAGTCCAGAGGAGATCCGTAGTGTGGCTGAAGGAGACATGGTTGCTGGAGGTGAAGATGGGGTCGAGTGTGTGACCTGCGATGTGGGTGGGGGAAGTGACTAGTTGTTTAAGTCCGAGGTTGGCGAGGTTGTCTAAGAGGGTGGCGGTGTTGCGGTCGTTGATCTTTTCAAGGTGGAAGTTGAGGTCTCCCAGAAGGATGTAGTCTTTGGAGGGGAGCGCGTGTGGGGTGATGAAGTCCGTGATGTCTTCACTGAATTTTGCGCGGGGTCCTGGAGGTCTGTAGAGGAGGGTGCCTCTAAGAGTTGTCTTGGGGTCGATGTGGATCTGGAAGTGAAGGTGTTCGGAGTTAGCGAGGTTGGCGTCGGAGCTGGTAGAGATGCGGATGGATTTCTTATGGACGATAGCGATTCCTCCTCCTGTATGGTCGGTGCGGTCCTTGCGTGTGATCTTATAGTCGTCAGGGATAGCGATGGCGATGTCAGGGGCGGAGGAAGCGTTCATCCATGTTTCCGTTAGGAAGGCGACGTCAGGAGAGATGGTGTCTAGTAGGTTCCAAAGGTCAATGGCGTGCCTGTGGACCGAGCGGGTGTTGAGAAGGATGCATTGTAGGTGGTTGGGGTCGGGAGTCAGTGGTGTGGTCGTAGCGGAGATGTTGTCGGTGCCGCGAAATTTGCAGGAGAAGCAGGAGAACGGTCCATGGGTGTGTCCAGGAGCGGCTTGGACGCAGTTGGGGGCGCGGCCGGGATTAAGGGCTAGGAGGGTGGCAGCATCGTAGGTAGTGCGGGGGGGCTGGGCAGCGCGAGGGGCAGGGGGTCTGGCGCTGGGCGCGGTAGTCCAGCACCACCGGTAACCTGTCCCAGGGCTCCCTGAATTGACATACAGTCAATGCCTATGATTGGGCGGTGCCTCTATCCGCCCACTCCAATTAATGACCAATGAGAAAACCTTTTCTCTCTTCCCAAACAGAAGACGGACTACTGATATCCTCCTCTGCTGGGTTTATCGATACACAATTCTAGTCCTTCGTCGTTAACGTGCGCGTCTACGTCTACTTGCTGAGAGTGCATGAAGTACTTCTCTCTGAAGCGAACACGCATGCGCGTTGGTACAGTCTGCTCTTCCTGCAACGCCTGGGGGAGACGAAAAGAGCTCGTCCTACTACGCAATTTGTGCAGATTTACAGGTTGGTGGCGTGGCACATGTAATTGTAGTCAAAACAACCGAAATCCTTTTGTATAGAGAAGTTTTCCCGCTTCATGTCCTAGGTCCTAGGATAACAGGAGGATCAAAGGGAAGCTATCCTCGGGGACACGATCAATACCTTCGGCTTCACGCACAGAGTTTTGTTTTCTGGGATTAGTGAAACATTTGACGTTTCCGACGTTGTCTTTGTAGTGACGGAGCCTGTAGCCTGGTGAGGGGAGCGGGCGGGCGGGTTAGTTGTAGGGGGGGATGGTGTGCGCGCGCGATTGTGCCTGCGTGTGTGTGTGCATGCGTGTGTGTGTGTATGCGTTTATGCATGCGTGAGTGTGGCTGTGTGAGTGCATGCGCGATTGTAGTGAATGTGGCACAGGAGATGTGCGCGGCGCCGGGCTGGACGTGCGCGGCCACACACCAATATCGCCGCTCGTTCCCGGTCTGTCTCCCTTGAGAGGCAACTCGGCGGCAATAGGTCTCGAGGACGAGACCTAAAAATGTAATTTTAAAGTGTCAGCCTGAACAGTGCTCCACTCAGCAGACACATCATGATACGAGGGTAAACAATACAGCGGGCTGGCGGTGAGCATCGGCCAAACGGAACAGGCTGAGAATATAGCCTTCATCTGTTCGTTTATCTCACCAAGGACCCAGGACGCTGATGCTTGTGGCATTGCAGGCTTCAGATATCAGCAGTGGGAGGGGCACTGGGGACACGGGGCTGATGGTATTTCTCAAGGAGTGCGAGACACGGGACGGCAGGCAGTTGCTGTTGCTGCTTCATGTTCTATCCTGAAAGAAGCTCCTCTAACTACTCTCTGAGCTGCGGTTGGGTTTAGCTGGACTTAAAGTACAAGCACATAATAAAAGTCCAGTTGCACCTCAAACTAGCATCATGATTAATAACTGCTATCCTCTGTGCAGCTCTCTGCTCAGCTGACAGTGGGGCCGGCTGCCGGAGACTCGTCACGGCTGTGGCACACATTTACTTAGGTCTCATTCTCAATATATTTAATTTAAAGCTGAACGTGCATCAGCATGAGCCTGTAGCTCACTGCTTGTCTCCTCGTGCTGTGCTGGAATTGTGCCTCTGCGGGCTGGCCAGCGAGCTCAGCTACAGTGGCTCTAGATAATTGATTTATATTATAGCAGCTGAGATCCGCACTGGCACCTCTCAACCACAGCCACCATTCTTCAAGAACTCTCCGCTCCAAGGAAGCCCTTTTGGTGTGTAGTCTGAAACATTGCCTCCCCCAATCCCCAGAAGACTTAATCAGATGTGGAGATCTCACACACCCTAACACAGATGGACGAGCTACACACAGCCCTAGGAGTGGCACTGAAAGTAGGGGTGAGAGTAGTACAGCAGCACCCCATAAATCTTTAAGTGACAAAGTGCTGCTAATTCTGTTAACATGAAAGACCTATTCCTTGAGTGCATGTTAAAAATATTATATAATTTTAACTAGTGAAACTGTGGCTCAGGCTGACGTACACGTGAAAGGAGAAAGCCGCACAATCTCAGAGGTTTTCTAACGCACATAAATATAAGCATGCTTACTTTACAAACCAAACCTCATATCTCAAAATCTGGAGTACCGATTACTTTTACCGCGTAATACGATGACGTTGGTGAGCAAAGCTAAAGTCCTGCTCAAGATGTTGGCTACACTAAGTTATCACCCTTCCATTTTTGCTGCTTTAAGAAACTTTAAAGACCTTCTTAGCGTTTCTTGTTGCTCAAATGGAGGTTAATTATTGATATTTATATGTTTCTCTCGTCTTCATTGATTGCTTTTGCTTGCAAGAAAGTGTCAACCACAGTCCTTGAAATGTCACTCATAATTACACTGAATTACATCTCTCTTAAACGCCCTACCAAACGTAATGTGTTCTATTATCGGTGAGTCACTTTTACATTTGTTGGATCTACCTGAGCTCATGTCTTCGACACAGTTCTGGAATTATCATATCTGAGTGAAAAGTTACCTCAGTAATATTGTAGACCCGTTCTGTTCCTTGAATATATAATGGACCGTCAAAGTCGAGATTTACGGATGGATTTAATGATCTGTGTCCGCAAATTTATAAACCCAGATTAGAACATTGGAATGTTGAGGGCTCCATTGAAGACAATAAAGGGCTCCAGGCTTCTAATGGCCGGTAGAAGCCCCAAAGCATCAACATTACAATGTGGGTTAACAGCTGTTGCTGTGAACAAAGGACTCACGGAACACGAGGAGATTTCAACCCCCTTTGGGCTCCGTGAGGACCTATTTTTTAAAAAAAATTATTTTTTTACAAATTAGAACATTCTGCCCTCTAGAGGCAAAATGTTATAATAGCCTTAGAGCCCTCCGTAGTGGGCTGTACCGGCCATTAAGGGCCCACTCCATTGTTAACGCTGGAACAGGCCTACGTCCGGCCCTCAGGCTATAATAAATGAAGGACACTTTCTCATGACTGGTCTTCCACCAACATGTCTGCCCATAGAATTCTGAGACCAGAGCTGTTACCTTCTGACTGGGCATTTCGACATACTCTGCACGTGTGTAGTGTCAGATTAAGCTGTTTTTTATCAACCATAAACTGACTACACAACTTCACGACAGTTAATGCACAATTACCGGTCCAGGCATGCTTATAATCATTTTAGTATTTCTGCTAAAGACTGGTCATAGCCTATCCAAACTAGTTGCTTCCAGAATGCCTTTTAGTGTTTGAAAGTACACGCCCACACCCCAGCATGCTGCCAAACTTGTGTATTCTGGTTTCATGCAGACCTTAATGTGTCACTTTCCTTGAGAATGCAACAACGGGCACTGGTACCCGATTGTACAAGAAAGGAAGCAAACCCTTTTGTTAAAACCCCCTGTCTCAGACAGTGGTGTCAGTAAGTGTCATTGTAATAACGTGTAGCCCTTCAATTTTTCACATTTGGCACAAACTCCATTAACGGCATATATTCTTTGAGTCTTCACGGTATACATTTGAATAATTAACTAGTACTTAATTGATTACTATCAACTCTCATTCTATCAAGTATGATATTTTGGGCATTAGGCTTCCAGACCGTGTACATTTATTAGTGAGATAATTAATCATGTACATTTCACATTTAATATCTAAGACGATAGGTTAATTTAAGTTGGTCGTTTTTAGCAGTTTATTGTACACTTGACTTATATTTTATAATTAATTGACTTTAATAGATTTCTGTTCAAATATTACATATGATATTACAATAGGCAGTTAGTTTGTCAGCGAGATTAACAATGCCTTTCTTTCATCGGGGATGGTTTCAGAACGTTACTTTGGTGACTACGGTGAGATCTGCTATGCCCAGATCACTTCTACAAGCCTCTATTAGGTAGGCAGCAGCTGCTTCTTTTTTGCCATTGCTCAGACTGCACAGGCAAACAGTCATCATTTCATCGTGCTTTCTAATGCTAGAGTACATCTTAGGTTTCTGTAGCTCTCGCCTCCAAATTTTATCAAAATGGATTCCAAGAAACATTATGTTCTCCACAGACTCTGTTATATCCATGGTAAAGGTGTGTGCTTGTCATCCACCCATTATTTTCCTGGATCGCGGCTGTGTGAAAACAACATTTTGCCTGTCCACATGAACAAAGCAGTCCTTCTTGTCAAATTGTGTTGCACATGTTGAGAGATACCTGACCTTCCTAATGGATGACTTCTTTAAAGTGCATTTCTTGCAGATTTCCCATGTTATTATTTTAACTGTAAATCAGCTCTTGCGCACATTTGTGTGAGGGGTGTTTAGTAACTCAGTGTAAAAAAGTTTTGTAGTCACGATTTGCTGCTGAGAAATATTACTTCTTGCTCATGTGGCAGACCTTGAAGCATTGTAGTGTTGTCCACAGGGGTGGTTGCCCTGAGAGCAAAATTCTTAGGGGTGCAAAATTTTAAAAGGTCTTGCGCCACCTAACCTGTGGACCGTTCTTACTTCCTGATCTGACGGTCCACGTGTTAGGGGGTGCAATACTTTTTTATAAAATGTTGCCCCCGGCGATGGTAATCCACGCTACACCACTAATGTAATGTAATACTAATTGAGCTCCCCAAGTCCCTGTGAAGATTTTGGATTAGGAGCCATTTTATATGGGATGATTTCGAGCCATTTGGGGAGAGTTGCAGTCACTCTGCTCGCTTGATCGCTGGGTGCAGCATGGAAAAGGGCGATATTCATATTTAGTCCAGGGCTGCTTGTAGTTGCCAGTATGGCCCTGGTGACAGTAGATCTTCATGCTTTGTGATGGATGCAAGTTACCACTTCGCTGCCCCTCTTCCTTCCCAGAAAGCTTCTTGTTTAACTACTTCTGAGATGGCTGTAGGAGGATGAAGGTAAGGAGTTACAGGTAGGGTGTTTGAACCAGTTGAAATGGGCTACTGGCATCAACTGGTACACAGATATGTCACATATAAGGGACAATGAGGTATTTACTGTGAACAAGGAAACTGAAAACTTCAATAGCCTGTAATGAGAGTCTGACTGGGGGAATAGATTGGTAACCCACGCACCCAATAATGCTTGCTGTATGTGGTTACAGGTGTAAAGGCCTTTTGTTCTTTCTTTTTGTCCAGGTATGACCGC
The DNA here is from genome assembly GCF_964261635.1 of Lissotriton helveticus. NCBI lineage: Eukaryota > Metazoa > Chordata > Amphibia > Caudata > Salamandridae > Lissotriton > Lissotriton helveticus. The sequence goes on along the minus strand of NC_136069.1, from coordinate 337,163,962 downwards.
TGAAGGGTTAGTGCGTTTTGGATGTTCTCTTGCTAAACAATAATTTCTCACTCAGTGGAAGCACGTAATATGATCTACCCGCATTAGTGGTAGAGTATAATAATTGGATGTGCAGTTCAGGGAGTCCTTTTTTTATTTTTTTTTATTATTATAACTGGAAAATACGTCATCATAATCTGCACTTGTGGGTGTAACTAAGTGGTTTGAAAAAAGAATTCTTTGTGCAACTGTAAAAAACAAGAAAGAAAAGTTTTTTTAAATTTTTATTTAAACTCGGATATAATTCATATTATGGATTCTCGGGGGAAGATGTTGTCTTGACCATGCCACTAAATTTTTTCCTCTACTGCCCTGAGTGCTTGAATCACGGCTTGGTAACTGAAGGCATCAGCACCAGACGCTCATTAATTAGACACTCATTAGCATTCTCTTAAATGAAAATATTTGATTTACGACTCACAGCTACAACAATTGCCTATTGCCTTCCTGACTAATGTATGACAGAAAGAGTTGGGATTTTGTTGTTACCTTGGAGGAATTTTATTAATCTGAATACTGGCCAGTCTTGTGAGGCTAGCTCTTAGTTTTATACCTTTTACACAACATTGTGCAATTGCTGTTGACTGCCAGCCCGATCACATTTATAAAAAAATATTTTTAGGTATATTGATACGAAATTCTTTCATAACTGCTAGGTATAGCGTTTGTATTGCTTCCCGCTCTGTGGTTTGTGATATTATTACTATTACATTTTTAGTATGCTGACAAGAGGTAAGTGAAGGCCATCATATCAAATCAGTCCTATCTTAAATCATAGCATTAATGAGCCAGAGCAGCAAACTGGTATCCCGGCATAAGCAACCCTACCCACAAGGTGTGTCAAATGTGTTTGCAGATGCATCAAGACATAGGAGAGCACAGTTCACTAGAATTCAATAAATTGCAACACATACTCAAGAAGCTCAAGGTGGTACTTACAAAGGAGGAAGTGGATTTTCAATATCTGTGCCCACAAATCCCACCACAGACACCACAATATTTTCACTACAGTATGTACATAAGTGTATTTGATAGTTTGTTGCACATTATTTACGAAATTACCTCAAGTCTGCGTTAAATCAGGCTCCGCCGATGATTCCAGGCTGTGTCTGTGGAGGAAGTATCAACCTCCTTCATGAACTGTCCACTGGGGTGATAGGTGTTTCACTATTTCTTCATCTAAACTTTGGAACACACTGCCCCTCCACATCAAGACTGCTCCAACCCTTCTCAGTTTCAGGAAGAAGCTAAAAACATGGCTGTTCCCCCAGCATAACTTATCATCTCAGCGATGGTTCTGAACTCAAGCGCCGAGACACCCCCGGGTATTTGCGCGCTCTAAAAATGATACAAACATAAACATAAACATAGGTCTCCAATGGATCTAATATCCTCTTATATTCTAAGGTCCATCCCAGATATTGTCACACCAACGTATTTGGAGCTTTTTGCCATCTCACTCTGCTCAGTAGTCATTCCAGAGGATTGGAAAAGAGCTAATGTGATTCCCCTGTTGAAAATGGCCAACGTCGACCCTAAATCTCTGGTGAATTTTAGACGAGTCTCTGCTCCCAGCAGCCTCAAAGGTCCTAGATAGGTGGGTAAATGAACAACTTACCACCTTTCTGACTGAGAACAACCTGCTCCATCCCTCCCAATCAGGGTTCAGAGCCCGCCACAGCACCAAGACCACATTATTAGAGGTCTCTGAGTCCATCAAAACCAGCATGTACTCAGGTGTTTATGTGGCTCTGGTGCTGTTGGACCCGTGTTGGAGCCACATTTGATACAGTAGACCATAACATCTTGCTGTATAGAATACAACATCTGGGTGTGACAGGTTCTGTCTTTTGTTGGCTGGGCTCCTTCCTTGAGATACGTGCGCAGATGGTTTGGATGAAATCGTATGCCTCAGGAGCAAAACAGTTAAAGTGCGGAGTGCCACAAGGCTCCTCCCTAAATCCCACTCTCTTCAACATTTATATGTTCCCTTTAGTTGAATCCTTTAAAAGCAAGGTCATCTCATATGCAGATGATACCAAACTCCTGCTCACATATGATGGAGATTCTGTAATTGCAAAGGATGCATTTGCTCACTGTATGGTAGTCTTGCTTGACTGGCTGAAGGCCAACAAATCGCAATGTAACCTAGATTCAAGAAAAATCATGATGTTTGGGCCATATCCCCTTCCAGGATGGGTTGGAGCCTGGCCTGACATGGTTCTCTCCCCCGCACCCTCTCACAACTTCAGCCATAAGCCTGGACGTCATGTTTGATGCCCAACTTTCATTTGATGCACTGGTATCAGCAGTAGTTAAAACTTGTGTCTGGATTTTTCACATGCAAAGAAGTTTCTTTACCTGCTTCCGCATGATGCTCAAGTCACAGTGGTCAGGCTCGACTATGCTAATGCATTATACCAGGGCCTCCCTGAATATCTGATTCAGCAGTTACAAGTTGTGCAGAATATGGTGGTCCGCCTACTGTATAAAATACCAAAATATACATCCGTATCAGTATTTTGGGAGAGACTCCACTGACTACCAGTTTGAAAAAATATAGTGTACTAAGCGCTGACCCTGACGCACCAACCCCTCTACAATAAAGGACCTGTATACCTGAACAAAATAATTAAATACAACCCTGGGAAACCCCTGTGCTCTAGCAATGCCGGTCTAATTGTGGTTTCCCGCTACAGAAGGCAACAAAGGGGAGGTTCTTTCTTCACTGTTAACCCCTTCGATGCTGATGACGAGCTCAGCTCGTCATGAGGTACACCTCTTGTACGCTCATGACGAGCTGAGCTCGTCATGAACGCATAGGTTTCCGTTTGCGCTTAGCGCACAGCGGAAATATGCGCCGCACCGATGCGGTTAAGGCAGCCAGTAAATGAAATCCGCAGCCTGAACTGATGAGGGCTATTCCAGATGAAGTCAAATTTGAAAAGGAATTGAAAACTCTCCTGTTCAGCCATTAGAAATAAAATGAAGAAATAAAGGAAATCTTATAATGCGCAACTAAGCCCGAAGGCATCAAGGTGCCTAACAACAAAACCATGAAAACAAATATAAAGCAACTACGGGTACGCCCTAGCAAAAAGCCAAGTTTTCAAGGCCTTTCGGAACAGCAGAGCGGAGGGCCTAGATTTAATTTCGCAAGGGAGAGTGTTCCATAGCTCAGGAGCGACTGAGGAAAAAGCCCTACCACCCCACTTATTCCTGCGAAAACGAGGTACCACAAGCAAATTCTTTGAGGAGGAGCGAAGGTCTCTACCCGGTACATTTGGTAGAAACAAAAGATCAGTGGCCCACACATCCTTTCCACTTTGAGTCACCTATACAGTGCTGGGACACTCTGTCTGAGTAGCTGTGCGCTGTAGAATACTCATCCTTCTTTCATTTATCTCAAAGATTGTCTTTAAAATAAACATAACTTTAGTCATTGGTATGTGAATGGTTTTGCTTTTGAAATATCCACAATCCCCTTAAATGTCGTGACACTGTCTGATTGTCCTTAGGCATATTGTTTTTGTCCTTCTTGCAGGAGCAGTCCAAATAAAGGAACTGAGATTTTCTGCGGGTATTGCAACGCATGATATAGAGACAAAAACCAAACAGATTCAGCAGTGGATAGAGAAGAAACATCACGTGAGAATCACTGTTGTAAAAGGAAGCTCCGCTGATGCAACAGACAAGATGGTAAGCTGGGAAACAAATGAGGCGACTTGTTTGTTTTATGTTCTTTGATAGTCAACCATCAGCACAAACCATATAAACAAACACGCATTTACAATGCAATAGGTCTCGGGTTAATTAAGTTTGAGCTATTGGCATTGCTAAATATTGCAACACCAACTGCAACAAAAGTCTATAAATTGTAGCCCAAAACAATTTGTATCTATTTTTGTAGCAATGGTGGCATGCTGCGCTTTTGATAAATAGGTTTAAAAGTAAAGTGCACCATACTGCGGTTGCTACAATAGTTAATTGTGGATACGTTAACAATTGATATGTGCACTGATGGCTGGTAGTGTGTGTGTCTGTAGAAATTGTGCACTGATGGCTGGTGGTGTGTATGCCTGGTGGAAGTGTGCACTGCCGGCTGGTGGTGTGTGTGCCTGGTGGAAGCGTGCACTGACGGCTGGTGGTGTGTGTGCCTGGTAAAAGCGTGTACTGACGGCTGGTAGTGTGTGTCTGATGAATGCGTGCATTGATGGCTGGTGGTATGTGTGGGCTTGATGAAATTGTGCGCTGGTGGTGTTTGTGCCCAGTGAAAGCGTGCACTGATGACTGATGGTGTCTGTGCTTGGTGAAAGTGTGCACTGACGATGTGGTTCTGTGTGTGGCTGTATGTGTGGTTGTGTGTGTGTGGTTATGTGTGTGGTTGTGGTTGTGTGTCTAGTTGTGTGTGTGGTTGTGTTTGTGGTGGTGTGTGTGGTTTTGTGTGTGTGTGGTTGTGTGTGGGTGCACCGACATGTCCGATCGGTTCCTTTTCAGCTTGGGGGTTGGTGACCTCTGCCTACCTTTGTCTAGAGTGGTAGGGGCGCAGAGGGTTATTCGGTAGGCCGGTACAGCCAGGCCAGCTGCGAATGGATACAAGGATGCTGCCTCTGCGGGCCGGGGCCGGTGGAGTCGCTGTTTAGAAGAGACAGCTCCAGCAGGAGGGCATTAAGCAAAGGCAGCTGTCCAAGCTTGCTTGCAATGTCGGAGACACCCGCCGCTGCTGCTGTTCTTTGGCTAGGTTTGTCTTTGGGGGTTCTTGGACTGGTCTGTGTACACTTATCTTGTCCTCAGATGACAGCTCGCCGTGCAGCTCTAAGCGTGGGAGCTCTTCTCGCGAGGATTCGACGGGAGGCCTTAGCTCGGTCAGGGTAGGCGGCTCCCAGGCCTTCTCCTGCGGGGTGGCGGGGCTGATGTGCCGCAGCAGACCGCCCCCCAAGATCATTAGGCGGTATCCTAAGGAGATCTCCCCCACCGGGCGCCCCAGCAGGTCGTGCAGCGGGTGCACCCCGCGGTGGGCGTAGAGGCCCCGAGCGACCGCAGCCAGGGAGAGGGGACAGCTGCCGAGCAGGCGGGGCAGAGCCGCAGCGGAGGCCGTGCCGCGCAGGTCTAAGAGCATGGCGTAGAGCGGGCATCGGCTGAGGTGTCCCAGTAGAACCCGGGCGTCTCTACGGAACAGGCACCACTTGCCCGTGCCAGAGGGGAAGAGGAGGCCCGAGGGGGGCGGCCTCCTCCGGCGGGGGGGTGTATTAACAGGGTCGGGAAGTCCAAGAGCCAGAAATCGACGGCTGGCTGCGGCTGTTAGCCCTCCGGCAGCGACGGCTCCAGGCACACCCAGTCTACCAGCAAGGGAAGCGGCACAGCGCTCCCGGGGCAACGACGTGCTAGCCGCACACTGCACTCACCTCAAGAGTCCTCCTCCCGACCTCCGCTCCTCTCCAGTCACCGGCGCAGGCACCACCAGTAACATCACCACACACCGTCCGCCGCCCCGGGGCCCGCGCCGAAAGCAAAGAGAGCATGCAATACTCACGTGACGTCAGCCCCCAGCATATATGGGAAGCGCGCATCATGGGGCTGTGGCGCGTGGCGGAGACGCCATTGCCGTAAGCGTGCACATCGGCTGCTACGAGGCGCGCGACCAAATCGGCACGTGGCCAGTTCTTGTCTCTCCCTCTCCCTCTCCCATTCACGATGCTGGGCGCGTGCCCAGCTCTTGTCTCCCTTTGTCGGCTGAAAAGATTGCAGAGCGTTGGCATGATGACACTATGTAGGTACCCTGAATCTCAATTAGTGAAGTTAGTTCCAAATGATAAGTCCTTCTTTTGGATTTAGTTTATAGACATGTATGCTGAGCAGCACATATCTTCACTCTTCACATACTCATTAACAGGAAGGGGTGAGAGGATGAAGCTAGTAGCTTAGCCTGGAGGTTACATTGCCTGCTCCTAATGAATATGAATAACCCAGCTTCTTGCATGGTTTTGAGAATTCATGGTAGGATAGTTGTTGGAAATGGCCCTTTCTGCAGGGTCACCCCCAAACATTTTGCCTTCTTCCTCCCCATTTTGCTGAATTCAATTTTGTTGGCTTTAGGACCCTGGGCACTTTACCATCACTAACTAGTGCTAAAGTGCATGTGAGCTCTCCTCTCCCTAAAACATGGTAACATTTATGTATGCTCAATTGGCATGTTTAATGTACTTATAAGTCCCAAATAAAGTGCACTGTGTGTGCCCAGGGCCCGTAAATTAAGTGCTACTAGTGGGCCTGCAGCACTGATAGTGCCACCCACTTAAGTAGCCCTTCAAACATGTCTCTGATCGGCCACTGTGGAGCCTATATATGCAGACTCACTGCCATGTCGACGTGGCATTTAAAACCCCTTGCTAAGCCTTAAACTCCCCTTTATATTACATATGTCACCCCTGAGGTAGGCCCTAGGTATCCCATAGCAGGGTGCTCTGTAAGTAAAAGGCAGGCCATGTAACTTGTAGTTTTACATGTTCTGGTAGTGAAAAACTCCCACATTCGTTTTTCAGTACTATGAGGCCTACCCTTCTCATAGGTTAACATTGGACATTCCATAATACTATGAAGTATAATTCCCGACTGAGAAGGAATAGAATAGTTGGGTTTTGTACCTTTGGACTTGTGATAATTAATACTCTTTAATGGGAAAGTTAGATTTATGATTACAACTTTAAACATGTCACTTTTAGAAAGTTGCCATTTTCCTGCCCGTAGCCCTTTGTGCCAGCAGACTGTCTTAGGATCACAAGAATTGGTGCAGCTGATACACTTTATGAATTCCATCTAGACAGTCACACAATAGTGAGATTAGCAGAGCTTGACTGGCCCATCAACTGGCAGGATGGGGTCAGAGCTGAGCTCAACCCCACTTGCACCTGAATAGGCTATTACCCGGTCTCCCCACAATAAGCTTAACAATCCTGTATTTTCAGTGCAGCTAGCTTGGAGCCAGGGTAGGGAAGGCAGGAAACTCACAGAACTTCAAGGACCTTTCCAGAAACTTCTCCTAACTTCTGGGAGCAGGGCACCTGGGTATAAAAGTAGGGCTCTCAGACCCAGGGGTGGCTCCTCCGCCAAGACGGAGGTGCATCGGCCCACTAAGTGGAAAAAGAAAATTATAATAACGCAACGTTAATAACATTACGTTATTATAATTTTCTTCTTCTGTAGGAAGTAAGCTAGGTTGGGCGGGCTTGGCACAGGGAGAGGGAGGAGTGGTTGCTGCTGCACCAAGTGAGCCTGACGGTTTGGCCGGCTGTCTTGTGCCGGCAAAACTGTCATGTGCAGTTAACATGTTCTCCACCGGCTATATTGTACAGCCTGGGTGGAGAACATGCACAACCCCCAGTCCCAGTCTCAACGCTGAGCCATGGCGCTCAGACCAATCACGATGCTGCTGTCATGGTGACAGAAGCGTCGTGATTGACTTTGGGGGGCCTGGGTGCTGCCGGGAGCCAGGAGAACAGCGAGGATGGAGAAGAGGCTGTGGCTGGTGACCGGCGACGACAAGGTAAGTCTTCTTTTTTTTCAAAAAAAAACCCTCCCTGCCACTGTTCCCTACCAGCCGCCACTGCTCATACCCACTCCTCAGTTGACTACTGAACCTGAGAAAGGTTTCTCAGAGGACTGCCTGCTGCTGTGACGTGCTGTGCACTCTACCAGTCCGCTGCTGTACCTGAAAGGACTGCCTTGCTGCCTGCCTTGAATCTTCAGAGGCCAGCCCTGCTGTTGAGCCCTGCATCTTGTCCTGTCCTTGTCCCCAGGACTAACAGAGGTTCCTCCAAGGGCTAATTTGCAGGTCTCTTATTCAGAGTCACAGGGACATAACAGGCTCCCAGCATCCAGCACCTGTACCCAGCCTGAGTGAGTCCTGAAACACAAAGAGGTCCCCATCCACTCCTGGACCCTTGGTTGTGGTGTTAAAGGTGCCCAGATGGCCAATTTACAAAAATGGGGACACAATTTGGGCAAAAAGTGCTTTGAGAACCAGAAGGAGACTGGGACCAACTTGTTTGCCTATCTTCCTGAGGTGAATCACTGGTCAGATTGACTTTGAAACTTCTCCTGTTACATTCTTCTCCACAGCAGAAAATCTGTTTAATCTCCCCCTTGCCAGAGGAGTATCTGACCTCGTGGAACTGTCTTCATATACAGTCGTATGCTTTGTCCCGCTGGAGACTTTCTACTTCCATCTCAACGACTAAGTCCGAAGGTAAAGATTTTCACTGTGGCTTTGCTCCACTGCTATCCGGCAACAGCGCTCCCACTTCGGACATTCCTGCAGCCTTGCCCTGCTGATTTTCCACCTTCTCAAAGACTTTCAAAAATGTCCTAGGTCCCAAGGTAAGCACAGACCAGGCCCAATCCACTACTTGTATGCTACCCGCGCTCCATCGCGGTCGGATGTAACTTTTGACTTTGCCCCGGACTAGCGTAACCAGATGTCTGCAGTTGGTGCTTTTCACTTTTAGGAGCTATTTTACAATTTATTCTTTAAACATTCATAACTCTGGGTCTATTTATTGGATGTTTGTCTTTCTGATCTCGTTTTGTTTTATAATCCAAGGTCCAGGTTTGGATTATTATTGTGTGGTGTTTTTCACAGTTTTACTGCAATAAGTGTTGCACAAATACTTTACACATTGTCTCATAAGTTAAACCTACCTTCTCTGTGCCAAGTTACCAAAGGGTGAGCACAAGTTAATTTAGGGGGTGTATTTGACTTACCCCGACTAGAGCGGTGAACAGGGTGCCTTCCTTTCCTAACTACAGACCCAATTTCTAACAATACTCATGTTCAGGTCAGGGGAGTAGCAGTTCTTTCTGAAATGGCTTTGCAAATGTCCACAAGAAAATTGTAGAGGACATCAAAAAATCATGTATCTTCCTCTACCCTACTTATTTACTTGTACCTATAACCCCCCTTCAACCAAGACTCTCCAGCCATCTTTGTCCTGGGCTTTTCTTTCAATCTGACTCCAGGTTTAAACCATCTCCCTGCAGCCAGCCCTGAGGCCTTGAGGGTTCCAATTAAGGGCTTGCCTGGTGGTGTTTGATGCAGGCGTGTCAAGGGTATGACCTAACCAGCCCCAGCGTCTTTTCATGATCAGGGAGTATTAAAGTCTGCTGTTGTTGCTGATGTTGTTTGACCAGTGGATTAGGAGGATTTTCCTCAGACAGCTGCTGTTGATGAATGTCTGGACTTTGTTGGTGGTGGTCACTGTTTTCCTCCAAGTTTCTGCTCCATACAGAAGGACCGATTTTACGTTGGTGTTAAAAAGCCTGGTCTTGGTTTGCTGCATTATGTCCTTGGAGCTCCAGGTCTTCTTTAGCTGAATGAAGTCAGGCCTTGCTTTGTCGAGTCTTCCCTTGACGTCGGCATCTGAGCCACCCTGGTTGCCAACCCCACTAAAGGAAAATTATTTCCATGTTCAAGCAACCTTTACTCTTTTTTTATTATTATTTTTATTAGGATCCAGATGTTGCAATATCATAGATATAAATTACAGTAAACAATCATCATAAATTGCACATAGAAGTCTTCAATACATATATAATTTTATATTATATTAATATAATAAATACACAGGGTGTAACATCTTACGATGAGAAAATATCATCAAAGCAAAGAATATTATAAATACTATAAATGCAGTTGACTTAAAACCAGATAAGAAGAGGGAGAATTGCTCATATAGTACCTACAATAGGATCGGGGGAAGAGCTTAACTTATTTGATCATTCCCCTTTTAAACTACTCCAACGTCTTCAGATTGGAAATATTGTCCCCAGAGTTTCTCAAATTTCCTGACTCCCCCCAGTTCGTATTATATATAGCTGTTCACTAGTTCTAACTCGTCTAATTTTTTGAAGTCAATCCTTCATTGAGGGGATTATCTGTGTTCGCCCATTTGGAGTAAGAGGGATCGAGCTATGGCTGTTGCAACATATACTAATTTTACCGACTTGTTGGACAAGCCCAGTACCGGGTCATACCCCAAGACTCTGGCTCAAGTAGTTGGAACCAGATTGACCCTCCAAACACCTACAAGATACTGAAATATTTCAGTCCGTAATCCCTGTATTGATGAGCAGTGGCTGATAACGTGCATCGAGTTTGCCAGGGAATGCCATATACACCGGGGTCAATTACCTGTGAGGGCAGGATTTATATATGTTAAAAGGCTGGGGTTCTCTATAAAAAAAGCATCAGTCGCCAATTGGCCCCTCTTAACACATTAAAATGTAATATATTGACTAACTTTCACATTTTGTTTGTCATTTCAAGCCCTTCATATTTGTCCCATTTTTATTCACTTTTTGGGTGGATTCAGGGCCCTTACATACTAAAAGCATTCTTTTCCATTCCTCTGGCCTTCTCAAAACCCCATTGTCACTTAAAGCAGACCCCACCTCTCTGCTGCTAAGGATCTGGCCAGGACCTAAATCAAATAGAACTTTATTGAGTATTCTAAATGAGCCAAAGAGGACAAGATCATCCTGTATACTCTGTCTTACTTCCCCTAAGTTTTGCCATCTATCTCCCTTGAGGAAGTCTGATATTTTCCAATATCCTTCTTTACCCCACTTTTGAACAATTTCGGGGGAAAGCTTCCCCCTGAGCTCATCTCAACAGCAGCCAAGGATGTCGCTGCATTGATCTGGGAAATGGAATATCTTCTATAGAGATCCCCACGCTTCCAGAACAACCACTTCAAGCTCTTATAGCGTACTCTTTTAGGTAGCTTTGTTTTCTTTAGTACACCCCGAATATTGAACTCTTTAAAAAGACCCCTGAGTATCTTTGTGTTAAATCTAGACATATATTGTGCTAAATAGGCAGGATAGTAATCTCTGAGATTGGGGAGCGCCAACCCTCCGTTCTCCTGTGGTTCATATAAAGTGCTTAGTGCAATTCTGGGTGATTTTCTTGCCAGATATAAGATGAGAACATGGACTCAACAGCTCTAAAAAATGAGGTGGTTAAAACGCACGGGATAGCCAAGAATATGAAAATTAAATTAAGGGAGGACCGACATTTTAATTAGGGAAACTCTCCATAGAATAGACAGAAGGAAAGAGATCCACTGTGAGATTAAATGTTGTACCTTTATGAGAAGGGGAGAGAAATTAAGGTCATACAAATCCTCAATCTTACAAGCGAACCGTATGCCTAAGTATAGCTTTGGTTGTGAGTTGACACATACAGCCAAATCAGAAGTGCTCCCATAAAGAATTATTTCTGTCTTCCTCTTATTGATTTTATACCCTTCCATTGTCTCATATTGAGCGAAAATCTCAAAGAGCTTTTCTTGAGTCTCCTTCCGACTACCTAAAATTGGCATGATGTCGTCAGCATATAATTTTATTTTATCAATTTGTGGGCGTGGATGCTGGATACTCGTATTTGCTCAAATTGCTCTAGCTAGTGGCTCAATAAAAAAGGCACAAAGGATAGGGGACAATGGGCACCCCTGCCTTGTGCCACGCAATGCCTTTATTTGCTCCACTTCTACTGAGTTGATGATAGGACCAGCTTCGGCTTTACAATACATATTATATATAAGCTCCGTGATCCGGGATGGAATACCACATCTAGTTAATGTATAAAATAAAGTTTCCCCGACCACGAGGTCGAAAGCCTTTTCCGCATCTAGCAGAAACACCAGGGCTTTTATATTATGCACAGCAAAGTAATCCAAAGCTTCCGCCAGATAGTGAGTGTTTGTCCCGAGCTGTCTACCTGCTAAAAAGCCATTCTGATCTAAGTGGATCAAGCCTGCGACTATCGAGTTAAATCTATTTGCGAGCAGGTTCGTAACTATTTAATATTCTGTATTTATTAATGTGATAGGGCGATAACAATTAGGATCTTCAGCCTCCTTATCTTTCTTCAGGAAGCTTACAACATTTCCTTCAAAGAAAGAAGGTGGTATATCGTCTCCCTGTAGCATTCTATTAGCTAGAGATAAAAGATGGTTAACTAAAGCGTCTAAAAAAAGTAAAAACATGTTTTCCAGGAAATCCATCCGGTCCACAAGCTTTCCCATTTGGAAGATTCGTAATTTCATCTATCAGTTCCTCTTTAGAGAAGGGTTGAGTCATATCAGCTCCTTCTTCTGTAGTTAAGGCTGGAATATCACAATCTGTTAAAAATCTTTCTAAATAGATTCTATCAATTGACTGATTTTTGAATAAATCTGTCTGTAATCGTTTAACATGATTTCTCTCACTTTCTCTGAATCCCTACTTGTTCTTCCAGTGATTGGACATTTCAGGACATCTATCTTATACTTGGCTGCTTGTTCCTGTGCCTGCCATGCTAACAATTTGCCAGTAAAGTTAATTTCTTCATACACGTTTTGAGCGTGCATCCGGCTCACTGCAGTGCATTTAGCATAGTATGCTTCACTCATTGCCTGTCTGGCAGTGTTGAACGCTTTTTTGTTAGTCCTAGAAACCCTTACTCTGTATGGGTAGGTTGTCCTTGTTATTGAGATGGGTAACTGAGAATTTAATGCTCAGCATAAACAAAAACCTTTACAAGATCAGAGTGTGTGCCTTGCCAATTTAGATCAGGAGTGTCTGCAATTTTCTTTAAATCCTGGTGCCAGTAGCACGAAAGCTGGGTCTCAGTAATGCTATTTACAAAGTTGTGCATGAGAAACAAAACGAGCACAGGTGCACCAATCCAACCTTGCACAAAAGGAACACACTTGTTTTGCAGAAGCCCTCTGGGCTCTGCCTGTGTCACGAAAACTTTCTTTCTCACAATACCTTTCCTTTAACAGTTTTTCCTATGCTCCAGCTTCCCTACACATGCTTTGGGCTCCTCGTCATCTGATTTAAAAAAAATACTGGTTCTTCTCCTCACATGTTTTAGAAGGTGACCCTCACCAGTTTTAGCCTCATTAACCGTATGTACACTTTTAACAACTGTAATTCTTTTTAGCCAGGGCTTTTGTTGTACCAGACATTGGACTTCTTTAGAGCTTGCCAGGAATTGGTTCTGTGCCAGGGACCTCAGTGACACCTTGTTTTATATTTATGACAGAAAAAGAAAATAACTCAATTTGGTGCGTGGGAAGTATTTTACCAGTACGCTACAAGGTTATCCTTTTCTACTTGAGTTCCACAACATGCATTTAAACCAAGATCATAGCAGTACGTGTGACATGGTTAAGTGTCTGGACATTCATATCTATCTCAACCTCCACCACTGTTTGTTGACTGTGTCGTCCCCTTAGGCATCTCTAGTCTCCCAATATTAAATTATATCCTTATTATGTGATGTATTTCTCTCCATTAGCAAGGACAAGAGCCCTCCGGTACCTTCGCAGTGGATACCACTTGTATGCATACTTCTCTGCAAGGTTCAGAGAAGTGATTTAATCACTGTGGACAGTATTGCTCGCCTACAGCATGTTGCCTGCTACTAAATGGTTCTGTTATTTACTTCAGCATCACCTGGTGGTTTTAGACATCCTTGGGATTAAGGGAGTTTTGTGAGCAAGTTGTCCTGCATGCTTCTGTTTGGATGTAACATGCTGCAATGCAGCTTTTTTGGCTTTGGAACCAGGAAAAGGAGCCACCAGTTACATTTGATCCTGATCTGGAAGGACAGGTATTGAGCTTGAAACACCAGTGTCTGGTTCACAAACTATGTCAGAATCATTAGAGGACCCTCCACGTTAACAATTTAAAGCTGAAGATGATCAGTATCATCTTCAGTATCAATCAAGGCCTTTCAACCTTTGTTAAAAGCTAGCAGGTGCAGCTTAGCATGGATAACCCAAATTAGAGTTAGAATACCGACAGGAGGTACTCTCTCCCCAATGTATGCAATCTGACAGTGGAGTGGTAGTAAATTTAAGTGTCAAAATACACTTCACTGTACCATTGCACATTCATTGTTATACTTTTGATAATGTTCTTATTCAAACAATTAAGTGGATCATGATCCATGCTGATCCTTTATAAATCACCCAGTTTATACGCAGTATGTGATGTTAAACAAAATTGTACTATCCATTAGATACTTCACATCACTAACACTTCAGTAAAGAATGCTTATATTTTCCCATTTCAGCCTTCTATAGTAATGACAATTTGTTTTCCATTCCACATGACCATTGTATTCTCTTCTGTATTTTCCAATGACAGTAAATACGTGTTTCAGTTCAACGGTTGACTTAGTAGTTGTATACACAATATTGCAAAACATAATGAGCGTTTGAACTTGTGAACCAACATATGTTATATCAAATCATAAAATCCATACTGAGTTTGCTCCTTCAGCATTCTAGATGCATATTTCCACATACCCACCCACAACAGATTTCACTTTCTTTTCTGTGGCCAGCCAACATTGACAAATGTTGGCTCAAAACCGCACCTAGATTCTTCATGAAATGTCTTTCCACTTTAGCTGCCCACATCAGGGGGCAAGGCCATCAGGATTTTCCAATTCTAGATGACTAGCTAATCAAAGGGAAGTCGGCACAACACGTCCATACATCCACTGCCAATTGACTCTTGCTTTTCTACAGATCAGGACTAATATTCAACCAAGACAAATCCACCCTGATGAACTTGTTTGACAATTGCTTTCAAGCCACTTCACAGAGCCTATTTCAAGTTGGTTACGTTGAACACTTCTCTACTGCTACTGTTAGTTGCACAACACATGGAGGCAAACACAACACATGAAATGAGTGGCTGAATAATGCTTATTTTGACAGTTTTAATAGTTTTGCATGTGATCATTCTTCACTTTTTTGTGAGACTCACCCCTTAATTTACACCATTACATATTTGAGCTATGAAATGTGAACTACAAAGGTCTGGATTGGAAGCGACATTCAAATCAAAGTTTGGGTACTTTACAATTAGATGACTGTGCTAATGTTGTTTTCCTGGAGACATGTTAGCGCTGTTTGGTGATGTACATAATACTACCTGGGACTCCTAGCCTGAAAATGGTGACTGATTCAGGCATGCAAGTCTATAAAAGGTGCCCCAGCTGGAGAACTGTTGTTGCAGATAAATACGTCTTCTCTTCTGGAACTAGCCAATGTCTTGAATCACACCATTTTCCCAATGCTGTGATTTGGCCTGTGAAGTCGATGAACTTTGTATACGAACATGAGAACCTTGAGCGATGCTGAGCCCAGGTGGAACCCATAGTTGATGTTTGAGATCAAAGAAAAATAATGAACAAGGAGAATGTATTTCAGGGGGGCGTGGTATGTGTAGCCAAGATGGTGGGCGCTCATTAATGGATCTCCGCACTGAGCCCCCTTTATCCTACAATAAACCTCTATATCTGACTGCCATCGATCACCCCCCAGCCCACACGCCACTCACATCTTGGCGGGACGACCCTGGTGCGCTGTCACTTAAGTTTCAGTACTGTGGAGGGCGCCTACTCTGGCTTGCTGCCTTTGAAAGCACTGTTGTGGAACTCACAGCTGCCTGGGGCTGGGCATGGTGATGGCGGACTGCCGCGACCCGGATGCTGGAAGAGTTACCTGGGCCTGCCGCCCTCCTTTTCCTCTGCCCCCAGCCATGATTGTTCCAGCAGATAGCCATCCTCCTTGGGCACCAGAGATGAAACCAGCTGCAGACCCTGGGAAGCCCCGCTTTGCATTAAATTGTGCCACAAGCGGGGTGAGGGGCAAACAACCAGCACCGCTCTTTAGCGGCCCAGGACTCTCCAGCCACCTGGGCTCCCCTTTCTGGCCTGGCGATGAGGGACTGCGACCATGTAGGTAAATGACACAATCGACCGCTGGGGAATGGCGAGGCCTGTCGGGGTGAACAGGGGCTGCACTGTGTAAGACTCAATACGCGTCTGGGCCTTCAATTGGGTGCTGTCGCTCTTGGTGCGATTGGAGACTATGGGATGAGTCAGGGCCTACCTACCCTACATAAGTCACCTTGGGATGAGGACATGTTGTGGAGGAAGCAGAAGGACTCCTTCATCCGCCACGCACCTAAGCCTACCCTTTCCTGAATGGAACTCTCTACTGGAGATCCTTGAGATGGTGATGAGCTACTTGGGGTCTGCTCCCTTCGTACCATACTAGAACCTGGGGATGGGCTGAGGGCTGGACAGTCTTTGATTGGGAGACCAACAGTGTATTGCCATCCTGGATCCTGGGCAGAGAGAACTGTGCCTACCCTGCCCCTATACTACAAGCGACTACCCTTGTGCCGTGTCCATGGCGGTGTCCCAGGACTCTACTGGCTACTTCTGCCTGTGCTGCTAATGAGATCATGGGGGTGCTTGGCCCTATCCCACTACATGGTCCTACAACTGATCCTTGCAGCAAACACACGATCATCCAGAGGCCTAGCTCTGAAAATTGCTCTGACAACTCGTTATCTCATATTGAGACTGGGACACCCACGGCTGCCTTGCACCCGCTGAGGGAGACCTATTGGTGGGGAATGACCTATCCTATCTGTGAGGTTGCTCGTGCTGCACAAAACAGAGCTGATTTACAGTGCGTGCCAGCGGGTCTCTTTCTATCACTGCCTCTCCTCTTGGCTCATGGTCATTCGGAACTCTTTTGGGCACCCCCGCAACTACCTGAGTTACATTCTGCTCCCAGGAATCCACTGGCTGCCCTGGGACCCCCGCACCAGATGCCGGGTGTCCTGTGGACTGGTCCATTGACTGGGCTGCTCGTGCTGCTGTGCCGTATCTCACCTCTTGGCACTTGCAACCGGGCCCTTTCTGCACTGACTATCTTTTTCCTCCCCTTGGCTCCTGGATTCACTGGTTGAAATGGGGCGCCTGTGCCTTGGGACCCCGAATGCCTCCCAGCATCCACAGGCCCGCCTGCATCAACTTCTGCGGTGGTCAACCCCTTGGGCCGCCCTGATGGGCCCCCACTCATTGAAGACAAACTGGACATCGTCCTCTCAGCCATAGAGAAATCTCGGGTCTCACTAGAAAACAAGATTGACGCTGTTGCACGATAACCATTGTAACTGGCAGATAATGTCTGTACTGCAGAGCAGACACGAGCTGCCCTCCAGTCACAGGCCCGGGAGGCAGAGACTCAACTGCACACACTGCGAGACCGGGTTTATATCCTGGAAGAACTAGCAGAGGATGCTGAAGGCAGCTCTCGCAGAAATAATATGCACATGGTAAGCCTTTGGGAAAACAGTGAAGTGCAGGATGCAGTTACCTATCTTGAACAATGGCTTTGTAGTATTGTTCCCTCCACTGCACTCTCTCCTGTCTTCTCCATTTAATGCGCACATCATGTCCCGGGGAGGAGGCCCCGTCATGGGGGTGCTCCCAGGTCGCTGGTGGTCTGCCTTCTACATTACTGAGATCACAATCCAATCCTTAAGGAGAACTACAGACTTAATGATTTGGTAGTCGACAGTGCACGAGTAATGATCTTCCTGGACTATAGCCTGGCAGTGCAACGCCAGCGTCGCACAATCCTTGCTGTCAAACGGAAACTCCGGGACTCAAACGTGAAATGTTTCCCTCACATCTCTGATTTTATTGTGGAACACAAAAAACACATTTCTTTGGTATTCAACCAGGAGTGTGTCCCAGCTGCAATCTACCCTGCCAAGCGCAGACAACCCTTCGGGGTAGCCTCGACCCCCACCCTAGGAGAAGTCTCTCCGGCTGCACACCTAATACAGAGTGTATCTAGTACAGTGGCCTTTCTTCTCCCCTCTGTTATGCCAACCAATCAACTCCGTGTTGCATT
The DNA here is from genome assembly GCF_964261635.1 of Lissotriton helveticus. Taxonomy (NCBI): domain Eukaryota; kingdom Metazoa; phylum Chordata; class Amphibia; order Caudata; family Salamandridae; genus Lissotriton; species Lissotriton helveticus. The sequence continues at coordinate 337,146,146 of NC_136069.1, read as the reverse complement.
GTGGATAGACACTTACTTGCAAAACGGAAAAGGCTGAGTGTGTTTAAATGCTTGTTTTCTTCCCTCTTTGTTGGTCTACAATGTCTTTTTTTAACACGTAAGGCCATTATGTCATGAACTCTGTCACAACTGCCTCCATACAGTCTTGCTTGCAAATATGCAGACAGCGTCCTGATTGTAGCTTCCTGCCAGCCCGAGTACTTGCCAATAACTTCACCACATACGGAGAGTGATTTTACATGTCTTTATTCTGCTGCGTGTAAGTCAGAATTCAACATTGTAAGCCTGCCTTCAACTCATCCCTCCAATGCTTACGTCACAGGCCTATGGTCTACAGTGGGAACCAAGACTTCCATTGTTCTTTATTTTCAAGATACTTCATCTCCTGCTTTGTTAAATAAAGTTTACAACTTTTGAAAATATATATAAATAAATACATGAATAAACACACAGATGACCATAGCTAATATGCAATTGTAATTCTTCAATTAATCGTTGTGGCGTCTGAATCACATGTCCTAATCGGGTCAACTGGAAACCGGGACCTAGCAGTCAAAGTGACCGTGATCTGCATAGGTGAGGTGGAATCATCAGCTGTCACAGATTTAACTACCGTAACCAAAACTGGGTCTGGGCTCACGGGCAATAAGGACAAGCCTCACTTACAACAAAAACCAAAACGAGCACCAATATTGCCACCTAATTTCTAACGGGGGCCTAGAATGACCACACAACCTACTGATCTAAACAGTTAGTCTCGAGACCAATTTTTCAGTCCAGAATAAATCCATTATTTTAATCTCATATTTTATCAAAACATATTTAGAAAAGATTCACATAATTGAAAACATTGCTTACTTCACTCCACACTTACTCACAACAACAATTCTCGCATTCAATTCAAACATTCACCCATACATACAATCTATACAGAACAGGGAATAACTTTACATCAGTTGTTACAAAAAATTATTTACAACCATAATTACACAAAACAGCATAGGAAATAATTTCAGTTTTTCAAACAGTTTTTGTTTTAGAACAACACTCCTAATGCTGTGTGAGAAAGGTCTACGCGTTTCGAAAACCCTTTCTTCAAGGGAAATCTCGTCAGGACCACATAGCTGTGAATGGAAAGACAGGCATGAGTCAGTCTGATAGAAGACCACCCCTGTATCACTTCTAGGTAAAAGGAAAGGGTAACCTAGTCCTACCTCAAAGGTGCTCGATTTCTTTAAGTGTGGGCTCTGAAACAAACACAAGAACAACCCAGCTTAGTGTCAGATATCAGTTAACTCTTCTATATACAAATCTATTTACAAACGAACTCTCAAAAGACCTAAGTCAGATATACTCACATTCGCCAATTTAACTACAGTCCGCCTGGACCCAGTCTCTACATTAACATCAATGTTTGGTGAGTGATGAGCCAGGTCGAAAGTGAGAGTAATCTCGATTTCCTCTTGTAATGGTGACATCTTTGACATGACATCGTTTGTCAGCATATATTTTCATCTTTTGTTTGTGACTATTAAAGGGTGGGCTGCTGGTAGATTTTAAGATTGCAGGTACACCCATGTTGCAAAGATGCCATCTAACCTTTGGATTACCTTTACATTTGTACTGGATGAAAGGTCTTCTATAAATGGAAAACGGGAGCAGTCATCAACAATGACTAGAAGATGATGTCCATTCTAAAGAGGACCAAAGAAATCAACAGCAATTCTCTCCCAGGCATGATGTGGCAATTCTGACATATTCAAAGGGTGCTGAATAACTTGAGATGAAAGACAGTTGCATACATTGCAGGTATTTAACTCTTATTTGACCCTTTCATTGAGATAAGAAAACCAGACTCGGTCGCAGAGAGCTCTGTTTGTGGGAACTATTCCTCGATGTGCCTCATTGGTGACGTTGATCACTTGTTGTCGTAGCGTAGACTCTCTGGGGTAACAACTCATGTACCTCACAGGATGAGGCCTTCTTGAGTTACTGATAGTTCATATCTTACATTTTTTAACTTTAAATACTCACTGTCTTTAGCAAGGGGCCTAGTGTGCTGTTTCAATGATTGGTGAGCAATAACGTCTTTCAATTGCAACATGTCACTATCTTGGTGTGTGGCAGTGACACTCTGTTCTAAAGAGGCAGCTGGTGTGCTTGATTTTACAATAAAATTTATGTAGGCCTCCACAGTCCCAGATGAGGTACCAGGGCACTGCAATGGTACTCTCGAAAAATAATTAGCAGGATTGTGATCTTTCCCTGGACGATGAAGAATTGTAAAATTGTATTCTTGTAACCTCAAACCCCGGCGTTCAATTTGAGGAGGCATTTTGGCTTTGGGATTGCCAAATATCCTCAACAGTGCTTGATGATCAGTCACTATTGTGAAAGGCTTTCCATATAAGAATACGTGGAAATATTCACAAGCCCGGTCCACTGCCAAACTTTCTTTCTCAGGTTGCGAATAAGCTTGTTCCGTTTGTGATAGGCTTTTAGTGGCGTATGCCATGATATCTCTCCGGGCATTTGGCTGTCCGCTGTGCATGGATGGCGCCTAACCCGACAGGGCTAGTGTCAACTGCAACCTCTGTATGAAGTTTGGGATCAAATTAGGCCATTTCAGTGGCATTCTTGATGGCTTGTTTGATTTTTTAGAAAGCTCTTCTCAAATTCATGTAACCAATGAAATTACACATTCTTTTTCTTCAGTTCTTATAACGGTTCAATGACCATAGCAATGTCTTGTATGTATCTACATCAGTACCTGGCCATTCCAAGGAATGATTGTAGCATACAAATGTCCTGTGGGGGATTTGCAGTAGATAACACCTGCATTTTAGATGGATCATTTTTCATGCCCCCATCAGAAAAGACATGGCCAAAGAAATTCAAGCTTTTCTTGTGGAATTCACATTTGTCAGCATTCAGAGTTAAGCCTGCATCATTCAGCAAACGACCTACTTGCTTGCGAGCTTTGTCATGCTCTTTCTGAGTGGCTCCGAAAGCCAATATGTTATCACTATAGTTAAATGCATCTACTGCAGGCCGTATGATACGTCGAATGACGTCATGGAAAAGTTCTCCAGCAAAGGATACATCAAAACTCAATCACTTATAGTGAAAAAGACCAATATGCATAGAAAAGATTGTAATGTACTTGAGTTTTTCTTCAATTTACAATTAGTGGTATGCTTTATATAAGTTGAGTCGAGAGAAAAACACTGCAGCCTTCAATAGAGTTATCATATCAGCAATGTGTGTACCTGGATGTCTCTCTCGCTCAATCACCTTATTGGCCTGACGCATGTAAACACATATGCGTACAGCTTCTCCATTGTCTCTTTTTCGCATTACTACAATGAGAGAAACCAATGGTGTTGGACCAGTGGAGCGTCAATGAAGTTGTGTTTAAGCAACAAATTAGTATCCTCTTCAACAGCTTTTTGCAAGTGAAATGCAATGTGTCTGTGTCTTTGAGCAACAGGGAACAACCTAATTTTTATGTAACTTTACTTTCATTGTTTTGAGTTTTCCTAACCAATGAAATAATGAAGAAAATTGTCTTCCAATTTCATGATGAGCATTCATATTGTAGTTCACTTTTATCAGTCACATATCAGCAGCAGTGTTGAAACTGACCAAACCGACACTTGAAGTCATTCCTTGAAGTACATGAATGGGCGCATGTACCACTGTTTTCTTATGTTTCATCATGGCTACAAACAAACTTTGACTTTTTAAGGGCGTTGTGGCAGCCTATGTGTACACTTTAGTTTTTTACTTCATAAGTATTGGTAACCAAAACAATTCCTGATGCTTCTCCTCAGGCATGATATATATCAATGCATCCCTGTCAATTATTAATGGTACCGAACACCCATTTATCTGTAGGGTAATCTCTGGACAATGTTTGAATGTCTTTGATGCTTTTTCATGTCGATTTTTATTCACTTTGAATTTTTTCTCACATTCTTTTTCTGAAGTGAACATCAACATCGCACAATTGTCATTGTCACTTTCACTGGAAATTGATGCTGAAGAGCTCTTTGTCGATTATTTAGATGATGATTGACTGTGTTTGGTGTCAATTTGCCTCAGTTAGTGTCACCGCTTGACCTTCTTGGAGCGCATCTAACAACACTGAGGTTGCGCTCGTTTGGCCATTTTGTTTTCACACTGATGCACTTACTTTTCTCTTCGCCTTGCAAGTTATCACAAAATGGTTGACTTTACCACAGCCTTTACATATTTGTCCAATGGCTCGGCATTTCCGTTTGTGTGGAAATGACAGTCCACATCTGTAACACTTTTTTTCTTTTTCTGTGGATATATCACTTTGTGTCTCTCTGCCTTTTACTGTGGCTTATTTTTCATGCTCATGACTGACGCACTCCGGCCTCCATGTCAGTCGCTTACGATCAGCACTCTCTTCAGCACAAGCAGCCTTGAAGACTTGTTCTAAGGTAAGCGTTTCCTTCGGCATTCATCCTAGAAAAGAATCTAACAGACATCCATTGATAACTCTAAGTCCAGTAGCTTCCTGATCATTAAATTCCTTGAATTTACAGTGCTTCACCAGAACCTCCAGTCTCTCAACAAATTCGATGGTTTTACCAGGTCTGTGGGGTTCTTAATTGAATATGCATCTTTCGTAATCTACATTTGGCACTGGATTAAACTTGACATTCAAAGCTGTTTTGATGTGATCGTACGTCAGCTGACTTTTTTGTGGTATCTTTTTTATGGCTTCTCTTACTCCTTGACCAGCCAAAATCATCAAATACTGTATAATCTTTTTATTGTCCTTTTAATCTATTACATTTATAAAACCTCAATGAATCATGAATTTTAAAGTTGTTTTTATAGAATTTTATATTATCGATAACTGATCTGGTATTGGTACTGATAATAATTTTTTTTATGTCAAAATGTTTTAACCTATGTGTGTACAGTTATTATGGTCTTCTCGAAGCAGGAATACTTCTATAAAGTCTGTTATTCAAGCTATCTTGAAAACTGTATTAATGCATGTTGTATGTTTAGCACTTTAGTCCTAGTACTGTACCTCTTGCTTGTTTTTTATTCTATTGATTGCAGTAACCAGGAAAAATAGAAACAACCTTCATGCACTTTAATTTTTTTGCACTTTATTATTTGCACAATATGGATTTTGTGGAATTGGATTTATGAGTTTTTGTTTGTATAATTGTAACTCCCAATTACTACTTAGATATATCTAGGCCAAAAATATGTATAAATTCCAACATAGATCGCGGCGGACAATTCTAGAATTTTGTCTATGGTTGTGTCTTTATGTTCTTTAATTCTGAGCCGTTATGATATCAGAGAGCTACTGCATGGAAAACTTCAATGTAAGCAAGAGTGATGTATTGTACAGCAAGATGACAATGAATGTATTTTAACCTATATTTTTATGTGCAAATGGTTATCGCGTATGGCCGACATAATGTATTCTGCCTGTCTATGAAATCTTCAGAACTCTCTATTCATGCAGTCCATCTATTGCCAATATTGTGTTTTTTGACAGTATCAAGTACTGATGGTGGTTTTAAGAATGTTTTAAATAATAATCAAACTTTCGTAATTCACTTGTTCAAGAAAGTTGAACAAATATTCATGTGACCATGAAGGGGTTAATTTTCTTATTTAATTGCTTCTTATTGTTCTGAAGAAAAATTATATTGCAATTCCAGTGGATTAGTCCCACAAATATTCAACAAAATAATAATTGCTGAAAACAAATGACAATCCTCAATGCATTTTAGAGAATGGGTCCTTCATCAGAAGATTGTTAAATACTGTGAAACAAAGAAGAAAACATGTTCAACTATTCATATATTTAAAAACATCTAGGTAATCACATTTCTTTTGACATTGTAAGATAGATGATGTGCTATCTATACATATAATCAAAGAACTGATCATATGAAAATGTCACAGAAAATGTTTGAAATTCCTATGTCCTAAATTGCTGCGTGTTCCTTGCCACAATCTTCTATTAACTGAGTCAAAAAGTTGTTAATCACTAATAGGCGCATTGCATTGGTAGGGAATAGGCCTGTAGCACTTTCTCAGTGGGCTGATTGACTTTGCTTAAAAGCAATTGGAAACTACAAACTGTTCATATGTTGCTTGTTTGACAATGCTGGTAACATGCGCATTGTAAAAGGAAATGATTCCACATCCTAAAATTGACTCAGACATAACCTATTTCCTAAGCGTGTCTTCAAAAGTTTATCACAGGTACTCAAACTTTCTGAAATGCATGCATTACATTATTACCTAAATGACTAGTGTCCAGCTGTCCCAAAGGTAATCACTGAAAACAACTCTTAACAGCTTCCTACGAAAACAACGTACTTGGCTAGAAAAAAGACAAACCGGCACTGCATCACAAACACCTTATGGCCACACTTCAAATTCTGATGAGGATGGTAGTTGAAGGGGGATCCCCAAGAGAAAGTTTCAGAACACAGAAATACATGCAGCAAGCAGTGAAGAAGAAGCATCAAAAGCATCAACTTCAACAGGTTCTAAAACGAGGGATGTACCTTTTATTACATGCAAGCCCTGCTGAAAACGAAAGATAAGGAGGTGACATGGGACAAAAAGAAACAAGCAGAGTGACCAGGAGTCAAACAAAAAGTTAACAATGGACATCCTAGTCATCGACACATCTCCGAAACCAATCACATCTTTCCAATTGGATTTATTATAAAATAAAGAGGTACATCCTTTGTCCCAGCACATCCCTCTAATGAGCTAGAGGCTGAAACGAATGTGTTTAAATTTCTACAAACCCTTAAACTCTTCCACTTTAAAAAAAATGTCATAGCAGAACAACCATCTAAGAAAAAAGCAGCCGTATATGCATTGATGGAAAGTAATGGTCTCTCAGGCGCTTCTTGTGGATCTTGTTCACGCAAAGCTTCTCTAGTGCCTTGTGAGATGCTGACTACAGGGTCAGCCTTAATAACTTTTGGGGAGCTTGGACCTCACCCTGGCTCTCCATTGGAGCTCTTTATTTAATGGCAATCTAGGGTGTTGTTCTGAGTTCGTATGCGGCAGCTTTGGTAGTGGGCCGCTTCGTCTGTGGACAGCTTCTGCTTGCACAACCCACTAAACCTCCTTCTCGGCCACTTCGCAGCACATTGTGGCGCGATGACTCGTTAATGGTTTTGGTAAGTAAATCAACCTTAAATACTCCTTAGTCCATGAAAGCAGATGACTTTATGATATTTGGTTGGCTTTTTGCTTAAATGTTTCTTCACAAACACCAGGTTAATCTCTGTTTCATCGCACAAGCATTTTAGTTTAATCAGTACTGAACTATATCTGTGTGCTGCTTTCTTAACCTGGCTGCATATGCCTTCAGCATTATTTTCTGTACAGCATACCGCATTAATTTGTAGATTGTGCAGTACATTTATTTACGACCGTTTCATTCAGTCCCTGGCCACCGAGTTGTAGACTTTCAGTGTCGCTTTCTTCATCTTCAAGTATTTTTCACAGGCTGGCATTGTGCTGAGACTCCACCAGTCAGGGGATAGATCTGACCTCTCTTTTCTTGTTTATGTGCAATTGATTGGGGACTGAGAGAGTGTCCTCTTCTCCCTACCTCTCCCTTTGTTGTCCAGTATTATAGCAGCGCACAGCTGTGAGAGTTTTTTGATTTTACTACGGGCAAGAAAATCCCCTTCATTGCCGGGTTTTAAATTGATACTCCTTTCCCCTCACTTGGACTACTCCACCATGGCGAACATGGGCCTGACATATTCCGAATCAGAGATAGAGGAACTGATGTCGGATACCTCAATATTTGCAGATCCCCAAATATCACAGGCAATAGCTAACACTACTGAATGGGAAAATCTCACAGAGAAGAAAAGAGAGCATATCCGCACCATTCTCCATGGGACCATTCTTAAACAATATCTCATGTCAAACTCGGCCCCAAAAGGGCTGCTAGTTACAAATGCCCCTCGTATCTTCCTTAATGATGCAACTTTCCGTAAAGACTGGGCCATGATCGCCTGGCATTGTACACGCGACTGGCTAGTCCTGATAATCAAAACAGCGCTAAGACTTTCTGAAGCGCTAATGGTGGAGATCAGGGAAACTGAAACAAACTTTAGAACTACCATCACTGGTTTAAAAAAACGTTTGGATGAACTCAACAAAGAACTGAACGAGTACAGAGACAATTTAATGCAGTCGAAAGCAACCAAACTACAAAAAGACCAAAAAAAGTTTGATTTTGAAAAGGTGTATCCCTATTCTGCTCCCACTTTTACCCCCCCTACTCGCAACACTAACAAATCTGACCACTCTGATGATGATTCATCTAACAGCAGTGGATCGAGCAATAGCTCATCCAAACAAGCAAAGGGAAGAGGTAACCGTGGTAATAGAAATTCAAGAGGCAGACAAGGGAATCAAGGTCAACATCAGCAATGGCAACCACCTCAAATGATGATGGGCCACAATCCCTTTGCCTTTCACCAGCCTCAGTTTCCTTTCATGGGTTGGAATCCAGGTTTTATGCCCCCACCTAATTTCCAAAACCAACACAGGCAGCCTTTTTTAGAGAGCGGCCGGAGAGGCAGAGGAAAGAGGAGAGGCAACAACCGAGTAACCTGGGAGGAGGACGACTCTGTAGCGAATCACACCCGCAGCAACCAACAACCAGGAACGAGCGGGTTGTGAGCCTAGTGACCAACCTCTCTACCAAAGTACTCACATCTACTGAAATCCAGGTGCTTGAGAAAGGCCTGGGTTTTGTTCCTAAAGCGAGACCTGACAAGTTCAAGCTTCACTGTGAACTTGCCGTTTTTTTCCGAAAACTTAAACTGAAAGCTTTTTTCGAAGGCAAGGATGACCCCAACGAGGCCAGAAGAAAGGGTGATACAGGTTTGAGACCAAGTTCAACCTTCACCCCCCCTCCTCATACTACACCTGCAGCGATCACAACCTTCGAGCAGGCTGTATTCAAAGACCTAGAGTCCTGTGAAAACCCCACAGTTTTCGGTAACTTCAGTACTGCTGAATATCAAGCACTGCAACAACTGCAGAATGACAGCACGATTACCATCAAGCCGGCCGACAAAGGCGGGGGTATTGTCATTCAAGACACTGTTGACTATGAGAGAACATGCTATCAACTACTTGGACACCCGTAACTATACCCCACTAACAGTAGACCCCACTGCAGTCCTCACCAGTAGGATCACGACCATTGTCCAACAGGCAGAGGAAGAAGGACATGTGTCCAAAAACGAAGCTGCATTTCTGAGGAACTCTAAAAGTGTTATACCATATTTCTACACGTTACCGAAAATGCACAAAAACAGACTGCCTCCACCGGGCCGCCCTATTGTCTCAGGGATCGGATCTCTCCTCGAGCCCCTATCCGAATTTTGTGACTACTTTCTGAAACCTTTGGTGCAGTCCACTCCAACTTACCTCAAGGATACCAAAAGTCTCCTACGCCTATTATCGGATGTAACCTTCCCTGAAAACTCAGTCACTCTTGTTACTCTGGACGTAGAAAGTCTGTACACGAGTATCCCCCAGGACGACACGATTAGAGTCCTGGCAGAATCACTAGACTCCATCGAATGGGATCATCAAACACCAAAAGCCTTCGTCATCGAGTGTGCCACAATTGCCCTAAAAGAAAACTTCTTTTCTTTTAAAGACAGGCTTTATCTTCAGTGCTCAGGTACCTCCATGGGCAGCATTTTTGCTCCAAGCGTGGCGGGGTTGTATGTAGCAGACTTTGAGGCTAAACACATCCTGCCGACCTCCCAATCTTTTTCATCTTCAATGCTCCTGTGGAAGCGCTACATAGATGACATTCTACTACTATGGACTGGGAATGACACCGATCTTGAACTCTTCCTAAATTGGATTAACACTCTAGACCGCAATTTGCGGTTCACTAACACCAAGAGCAGATCTGAGATTGTCTTCCTCGATGTAGTAATTACGGTGCAAGGGTCGGGCCTTAGGACCAAGACCCATCACAAGCCCACTGCTAAAAACAACCTCCTGGAGTTCAGCAGCTTCCATCCCCGCCCGCTGAAGGAGAACCTTCCCTATGGGCAATATTTGAGACTCAGGCGCAATTGCACCTCCCTTTCGGACTTCAAAGAACAGTCCCTAAGCCTCACTGGAAAATTGAAAGACAGAGGATATCCAGCACCTATTCTGAGCAAAGGTTTCAAAAGAGCGAGGAATCAACCAAGAGAGGCCCTCCTAGAGGAAAAAGTCGCCAACCCTGAATCAATACCCCTCACTTGTGTTACCACATACAGCAGCCTGTCTAACATGATGAAAAAATCCATTAACAAACATTGGAACATACTGACCTCATATAAAGAGAATTGGGAAAAACCTCTATTCTCTTTTAAAAAAAGTCGTAGCCTGAAAGATGCTTTGGTGCATACTCGTCCCAAGGAAAAATCCCCTGAATCTACTCCTACAGTCACCGGCGCTTGGGGTATGCCCAAAGTTGTAGGGCATTACCCGTGCTCTAACTGTAGTGTCTGCCACCTGACCGAAGCGACCAAAACTCTATCGCTTGAAGCTGGCAAAATATGGACCCAAAGAGAGCATACAAATTGTAACACCATGAACGTGGTGTATCTGATTACGTGTCCCTGCCAGCTACGCTATGTTGGCATGACAACGCGTAAGATAAAACAACGTATCTGCGAGCATCGGAGCAATGTCAGATGTAAAAAACTGACCACGAAATTGAGCCGCCACTTTTTGGACAGAAATCACACTCCGAATGACATGAGGTGGACGGTAATTGAAGTGGTGAATGGCTCAACCAACATAACCAGTAATCTTTTTGAAAAGGAGCAACGTTGGGTGTATCGTTTGGGCACCAATGTGAATGGGCTTAACGATGACATCCCTTGGAGCTCAATACTACCTTGAGAACAGTATCGCTACTTCTGATACATTACCCTAAACAGTATTGGGAATTGTGTGCCTGTAATGAACCAGCAATTCCATATCCTGAGACTCTCATTTAATAGCTAGCTATACCTTATTAGTGTAGTTCTGACATTCAGAGCCTGGTCCTATACCATTCCAGTGCCACTCTCGCTTGCTCTCCAGCCTTCCTGTTAGGTTTATTTGTGCTAATGCCCATAGATTAATGGAGTGTATTACAAAAAAAGTTTGTTTTAAAAACATTTTTTTAAATCTAAATAACTACAATTAATCTAGCGCTTTTGTATTTATTACTTCAGGCACAAGCGCGGCAACATAACTAGTCCCAAAAGCTTTGTCCTCATAACATCGATGGACTTTTGCCCGACAGTCATTGCCGACATCCAAGCCTCGTTTCTAAATGAGACCGAGCCTTCCGGGGTGGGAGGGTGCGTCTCTAGCCTCGTTCTCGGCTGGACACACCCACCCGGAAACAGGTCGCACACGCGACCGATCCCTTTAAGAACTAGGTTACCGGCCCCGGCTTTCCATCCACGGGGTCCGGCATTGAGGCCACAACCAGGTTTGCAGCGGGTCGAGAGCGCTGAGGGCGTGAGTAACCACTGAAAACGAGATCGCTGCTTCTTCTGCTAAGAGAGCTAAGTAACCGCTCGTGCACAGGCTGTTGCAACTGTACCATTGCTTTCTTTTAGGATGTGCCAGGTCGCTCCGACCCTCTCCCGAGACCCATGGTGCTAGTAGCGCCCCTTTTGAAAGTGAGAGCTATACCTTCTGATACCAACTTGAGGGGCACAGACCTTTGAGGTCCATTGATCCCTTCATAAGGAGTACACGCATTTGTGTTTTTAATTCCCCCCATTCTAAATCGTTTTCTTGTAAATAGCACACCTCTAGCACATCACTTCCCAGAGTTATTTGCTATCATCCTCTAGGGGCTATCTGGATGGTGCATAAAATCTATGATTACTTTGGGAACACCATTTGAACCACATATCATGGAGCACTATGACAATTCAGAAAGGCTTATATCATTAATGTTCATGTTTGTCTTCTGTTTGTCTCTGTTTTCCTCTTTACAGGTGCTGTGACACTCCAAATTTACGGAGTATTTTTGGAATGAGTATTTTACTCTTCCCACATTTTTACGCACTTTTTTCACCTTTATAATTTTCACTTTCACGTCCCCAGGTTAGGGTGGGTGATTAGAGAGCCCATACCGCCGGGGTTTAGTCCTGACGAATGCCTTGGTAATAACCACCCTTATGGCAGAAACATGTTGCCTAGATTAATTTGAGTATATCCTGTATTTAACCAACCCTGAACCTTGGCAACTAAATACAGACACTTAATACTCTTTGTTATGTGCCTTAGGGATCAGTCATTAAAGTTTGTTTTTGATACCCTTTTTTTAGGCACTTTTAATACTTCACTGTAAACTAGAGCACGCCCTCCACACACAACCAGCTCCGCAGTCTTTCTGGCGTCGTAGCACACCGAAGAGGCACTCGGCCTCTTTGGTGGGGCCCGATGATGAAGCATGACACTGACTAGGTCAGTGTGTGAGGGCTTTCTTTACCACCCAAATTGGGTGTGTTAACCTTGTTCTGACTCCTTGAATTGTGGTCTGTAGAGATTTCTCCTAGATTGATCAGGGGATAGATCTGACCTCTCTTTTCTTGTTTATGTGCAATTGATTGGGGACTGAGAGAGTGTCCTCTTCTCCCTACCTCTCCCTTTGTTGTCCAGAGACTCCACCAGTGCCAGCATTGATTCTGCACTTTGACTGTGGCACACATGGACTGCACCAGCAGTTTGCTGGACCACGGTAAACACGTTGGAAGAGCGCTTTCAATGTATGGGCTTCGTATTCCCTATCTTGACACCAGTTGTAGCGTTCTACCATCCCAGGTACTCTCAATAACTACGCCACACACCGATAGAACATTTTCACGTCTTTTTATTCCACTGCGTGTAAGTCAGAACTCAACATTCTAAGCCTCCCTTTGACTCATCCATCCAACGCTTACATCACATGCCTATGGTGTACAGTGGGAACTAAAAGAGTTACAGCGTTTTATATTTAAAGGGCACTACACTGATCACCATATCATTTGGATGTGTCCTACATGTCATGTTGCTGGTGTTAACTTTCTGTCTTTCTTAACTGCTTGTATTGCTGTATATGGCCTTGATTTCATGTGCACATTTAAAAGGCACAAAAAATGGTCAATAAAAATATATATATGTTTTTTTAAAGAGAAAGTATTCCACTTTTTTTATAGCCTGTTTCAAAAACACGGCGCCAAAAGAAAATCACTGGTGTAATTTTTACTAAGACCTGTCTGCGAACATAAATTGGTGTGGGTGGTATATGTAACTGCTGGGTTCAAAGTGATAGTGGATTGGGCTGAACAGGGCATGCAAGACAATTGTATTAGTTAAATATTACTTACATTTGCAGATTTCCGAAGTAACCTCAACAATTTTGGTTGTCTTTTTTTGCAGGCCGTTCTTGAGCAAATTGTTGACTCTATGCTTGGAAACGCTGCTTGTGTGTACAAGCCGAAATTGATAAAAGATGGAAGAGCTGCTATGTGTGTTTTGAGGCCCATGTCCGAAAAAGAATTACGTGAATACAAACAGAACCAGAGAGAAACACAGGAAGGCACTACAATTTCGAACGAGCAAAGTAACCAGGCTGGGCCATTGCAACCGAACAAGTCCCCTCAATGATGTTCGTTTAACGGAAAACAAAGTGTCTTGTAAAGGCTGACACGTTTCCTGGAAATGTGGTCCTGTGTCTGTAAATCTATGTTATATGTCGCATAGTAAATTGCAATGACTTCAAACCTGGCAAATGGATGGTATTTGAGAATTTTGTTTTACCAGCTGAACAAGATTCAACAAAACAGGTTTGCTTATTGTTTGCTTTGAAAGAAAAATAATGGCTTCCTGAAAGTAACAAGCACTGGCAAAGCCACTTGTCTTGCCTTGGGAAGCCACCATGATGGCTATGCTTACATTTTCAATTTATTTTTCTTGCTCACAAAACAGAAAAGGAAAAACTGAAAACATGTTGCTGTCTAAACGCAAAGGACACATGCTTAAATTAAGAATGCTACATTTAAAAATAAATTGACCATCACGTATAATTTTTAGAGAACATTACTGCTGCTTCCTAGTAGGTAGAAGAACTTGGAACAGCTTTAGAAACTTCTTAAAGTTTTTATTGGGCATTAGAGCAATTATATGATTCTCACTGCCACAATGGAAAGGTGCAATTTGCTTTGAATTACAATAAACTAAATTACAATAATCTAAATAAGTAATATGAATGTATGTGATGTTAAGAACAAATTTGCTGTCCGTTATTTATATCACAAATGTTTAGGTAAATAATGTTTATATTTTCCAAGAGCCTCCTCTAGTAACATACTTTTTAAATAACATAAATTTAAAAACGCAATGTGACTATATATTTTTTAAATGATAAAGAATGAAAAGACAAAAGTGCTGACAAAGTAAAGTCTAGAGGTGTCCTTCCTTACACTGAAGTGCACTTTTTTTTTGACAGATGTGCACTTAATATCATGATGAGTAAGTGGCACCACTCACCGTGCAAGCGAAACAGATATTGATGTGGGCTTTACCTGTTACCCCATGCTCCTTTTGTGAAGGGCAGAAATAAAATGTGTACGTCAGTCGAACAGACCAATGGATGACCCAAACCCCCTTCTTATATGCATGTTTATATATTTGTATTTATTATTTGATTCTGATCATAGAGGCAGGTAAGTATTCCTTCCACATCTAAACCTGTCTAAGCCAGACCTAAAAATGGCTTGAGACACTGACACAGTACATTAGAGACTGCGCTCACACTCAATGGCGTAGCAAGGGGGGGGGGGGCTGAGCGCCCCAGGCAGCACGAGTTTTGAGGGCGGCCGCCTCCTACCGCTCTTACCTGCAGTCTCGAAGTGGACAATCCCCCTGCCCACCCCCCTACCCTTCACTCCGACTGCTGCGGGGCAGCAAACTCGGACGTGGTGCCAAAGGGCTAGCTACGTCATGCTGACCCTTAGCCCCCTGGGGCTGCAACATTGACAGGACTTTTATTTCAGAGATTTTCATCTATTTCATTGTTAGGACATATTTTTTTAAATTGTGCTATCTAATTCTTTACAAACACAAGAAAACTGCAATTTGTACAAAAATGTTATTGCTCCCAAAAAACTACACAATGCCTCATTAATCAGCAGTGGTTTTATGCTCCATCTGGGCACCTCTTGAAGGAGATCACACGTCTGTGGACTTCTAAAGGGCAAACTGACCCAGCTAAATGAAAACCTGGCAAACGTATGCCTATAACTCTGGTTATTCGTAGTAAAAATGAATGGTCGATTCTCCAAGTGTTACAGATCAGGAGCCACGATAGAATAGTTAATAAATGTCTCGAAAAACAATGATCCTTTCAACAAAATTCACATCAACATTAGTTACCTGCACACGCTAAATGGTTGAAATATGGCCATCAGCCGCAGCTTGTGCAGAACAAATGAAACCTGAAAAGGCATTGACATCATTCAGCGCACACAGTCATTTACACTCCATGTATTATTCAGAGGTGTGCGATGTAAAGCCTCATTCATATGGGCTGTACAAACAGCAAACGAAGGCAGAATCACCCAGGCCACCTGCTTGATTCTGGACAATGTTAGGTGATGGGTAGACTGTATGTACCCAGCCTGCACACTGTGTGCCTGATGCTATTGTAAGTCGACCCACAAGAGCATTTTGTTGCAGTTCATGTAATTTATTAGATGGTAAAATGTTTACAAGCTACAAATCTGGCCGTCACAGGCTGTTCTTTCCCAACAACCTGGTGGCATTAAGAGGAAACACGAGCTCAAGAAAATGGGGAGGCCTTGACCTTCCACCAACCTTACATTGTATTTAAAGACATATTACCATGGAGGAACAATAACTCCATCATCTAATCTTGATGGCTTAACTACTCCCTACTGATTATCTACTTTCTTTGCTAGTAGAGAGTTCATTTTACAAAAATACAGAACAGACAAAACAGATCAGCACCTTCACAATGGATAATACGTAAATGTATAAATTGTGCAAATTACTCAATGGAACGCTCCGCCTTCTATCCTGAGACACGCAAAGGCATGTTCCACTTTTGCAAAAATGGGGGAGGGGACAAGGGAAACCCACGCAGCAAATGTGATCTCATCCTTGTTTAAGAAAAGATGTGCTGAGACTGTAACTCTAGAAATGTGCCTTACACGTCACCTTAAACTTGCTTACGACGATGCTCAGTTTCTCATCAGATGAGTATAGCTTTGCACAGACACAGTTCGGCTTCCAGTACAAGTGAAACCAAAGTGACGCTTAAATTATTCAAAACTGTTTTTAGACACATTCTTGGTGAAACAAATCCAACCACCGTCTCCTTCTCTTTAAGTCTGCTACAGTGCCTCCATTGTGACACTGTGATCACTGGCCAGAAGTGATCACAAGTTCTCGACTATTTAAAGGAGGTATGGCGATTCATGAATAATACTACAATAAGGGAAACAAGCCACCTTAAAGAGTCGCATTGAAAATACTATGATTTTATACTGAATTACTTTTTTCCTCAGGAATATATTTTAATAGAGCATGTGTATTTCAAGTTTTTAAAACTTCTGTCACAGAGTATTGAAAGTGCTTACTAAGGAGAGGACAAAGGGAGTCATTCACAGTTTAGCGGATCAGTATCACTGCCACAAATTGGCAGGGTGCGTGCTTTGCTGGACACACATTTACAATGTGTGTGTGGGGGGGTGGAGGGAGGGTACCAGTGTGTTTCCAGTGGTGGAGTTTGAGCTGACTCATGTCCGAAAACCCTCATTTGGTGCCTCGTCCACTACAGGGCTGCCAGTTCACAGTGACAGTCTAAATAAATAAAGTAAGAAACTTTATTGTGTGCTTTAAAAAACCTTTGCCAGTTACAAAATATTAAAATGTACGTGTTAAAAGAAAGTGGAAGTTCAAGTCCTTATAGTAAAAAGTACCCCCCTTTTTTTGTCCTCGAGTAGACCAGCCTGGGTGCCCAGCCCCTTTAGTCAGTTGGTATGATGACTCTAACTGGTTGGCCTTTTCTGGGTAGCTGCAGGGGGGACTTGCCAAATTATTATTCTGATGAAGGATCATATTCTTGGGTCCCCTTTCCTAGTTTTTTTACAGCTCGAGCCATAAACCTTACTAAAGCACAGTTTAATTTGGTGTTCCGTGGGTCAAAGCAGGCCAAAACTGCGGCTCTGCATGATCTGACCTCGTTGGTGTTCCAGAGTTTCCTTAAGAGGGACCGTATTTCCTTCAACAGGTTTGGACAAAGGCATAGGATGTGTATTATGTCTTCCTTATGGTTTCCACAAAGTCGACAGTATTCCTGGCCGTGATCTCTTTTCCATTTAGGCAGGTGACACGACAAGTTGATGACATCCTTTCTCAATTTTAAAAAACTTAATTTGGTGCGTGCGGAATATGGTAGGGTTAGGTACCTCTGAGGTGTCAGCTGGACGTATGATAGCAGGGTCATCCAGCCGTGGCTTCTTTTTGCTAGACGTGCCTTGTCTTCCAGTGAGGAGAGTTTTTTTACACTTATTTTTGCTAGCCTTTTAAATTCATTGTGGCTTACTTGAAGGTTCCAAACTTCATTCAAGCCTAAAGTTTTTAGACCTCTTTCCCAATATTCATGCCCTGCACGCCATAGTTTCGTGTTAAGGCAAAACCATAGGTGTTGCGCTAGGCTGCCTTCCTTCAACGACCTCCATTTGCGACAGCACATTAAGAAACTCATAGATTTGGCCAGTGATTGGTTACGGATGCCCAGTTCCAGCCTAATTTGGGCTGGTGACGTTTGTGGAGGTAACTTGAACACTGTTCTGTAGATTTTTGCAATAATTTTGTCTAATTGGCCACTGTCCAATCCTTTTAAGACCTCACTTCCGTTAGTTAATGTAGGAATGACTTTTGCCTGTGCTGCCTGCAGTGTTGGAGCGAATGTTGGGCCGAGTAACTTCTTGTGAATAAAACTAATTGCAAAAGCTAGTACTGCACCCTTCTTTGTTTGTTCTTCTAAGTGAGTTTTGTATCTTCCGTTGTTGTTGATAAGAACACCTAGATACTTGTGGCAGTTGGATTCTGCAATGCTTTCACGATCTAAGACCCAAGCCAGCTTCTTTGCCCTTCCTGGACGTACCGCCAACATTTATGTTTTCTTGTTATTTATCAGGAGCTCGTTCTTATTTGAGTATTCGGAGGTAGCGTCCAAGAGTCTTTGCAGACCAATCTTTGTTTTACTCTGAAGAACCACGTCGTCGGCGTAAAAAAGATTTGACAGCAGGAAACCAGCTACTTTGGGAGCATGAGAGTTTACCTTGTTTAAGGCTTCAGGAAAGTCTGATATGAATAAATTAAAAAGTATGGGTGCCAGGACGCATCCTTGTTTAAGACCTCTTGTCGTCAGGATTGGGCGTGACAGTCTAGAGCCGTCCCCGATCTTGATCCTGACCATGTGTCCTGATGCAGGAGCTGTATGGCTCTTAAAAGGCCATTTGGGATGTTCAATCTAGAAAGCTTCTGCCAGAGCTTGGCCCTGTTGACGTTGTCAAAGGCGGCTTTGTAGTCTATGAATCCCATATAGAGCGAGCAAGTACTGATCTCCGCCTGATCTATCGAGCAGGAGAGAGTCATAAGATTGACCGAGGTACCAGTGTTGCTTGTAAAACCAGTTTGATTCGGAGGAATTACGGAATGGTCGTCAGCCCATGCCCGGAGTGAGTTGAGCAATATCCCTGCAAAATAATTTGCTTCATTGTCGATAAGGGCAATTAGGCGGTATTTCCCAGGAGATTTTTTTGTCCCCACCTTTGAAGATTGGTGCAAGAATCTATCCCTGCCAAGATGGCGGAATGATGTTATTTTGTAGGATAGAGTTCAAAAGTGGAGTTAGCTTTGAGGCCCAAAAGGTTAAATCCACCTTGAACTAGGCCTGAAGGATGCCTCCTGGACCTGGGGCTCCATCCTTCCGACCCTTTTTGATCTGATTTTCAATTTGGTCCTCCTGGACTGTCTATGTTCGATTCCGCTTTGATGGATTAACCTCTCTGTTAGTTTTTCAATTGTTTGACCTGCGTTGGATGATTCGTCCATTGTGAGTGTTTTAAAATTTCGATCTAAGGGCCAAAATGCCGCTTTTTGAGCATTGCTGCCTTCTTCGCTGGTGTTCTGATGAGAAATATTGTCTTGA
Source organism: Lissotriton helveticus (assembly GCF_964261635.1). Classification (NCBI taxonomy): domain Eukaryota; kingdom Metazoa; phylum Chordata; class Amphibia; order Caudata; family Salamandridae; genus Lissotriton; species Lissotriton helveticus. The sequence continues at coordinate 337,126,846 of NC_136069.1, read as the reverse complement.
TGGTCATTGAACTGAATGTGCAGAAAAGCAACCCACTCAGGCTCCAGTATATTTGACGACGCAACTTTCGGGGCACACCCACCTAGGCTTTTGATGGTACGCCAGAACCTCGCGGAATTATTTGTTTTTATGTCTTGGTGTAATCTGGCCCGGAAGGAGTTCCAGTGAGCTCTGCGTTGTTCTCTTTTTACCTTCTTCAGGTGGCTGGGGGCCTCTCTCAGTTTTGGTATTGTTGGAGGGTCCATTGGGTTTGTTTTTAATTCCCGCCATATCCGGCTCATAGTTCTTTTTGCGGATTGTTTCACGGGATTCCAAGAGGTCGGCTGTTGTGCCCCGTTCGGATTTGCATAGGTTGTTGGTTTTGCGTGTCTGTCGGTCAGTTTAGTTGCAAATGTTGTCCAGTTGACAATTTGGTCATCAGTAGACCTACTGGTACTCTCAAAGATTTGTTTTGCCTCTATTGCTACTTGTTGTAATTTACTAACAGAGCACTTGATTCGTTTTAGATTGATCGTGTAGCTGTCAGATATCAGTGCCCTTTCTTCTTCGTGATGCGTTGTAAGTAAGTAAGTCTGGTGCTAAGCAATATTTCTTGGGCACTATGATCGCTTTCTGTTCTATTTCCGGGTCTAAAACCTGATATTTGGTGCAGGAGGGAGAGGCTGACAAAGGTGTAGTCAATTAGGGAAGCACCATTTTTCGATAGATATGAGAGGCAGGGTGGCTTGTCTGGAAGAAAGCGCCCATTGAGGGCTCTAAGGCCCAGGTTTTCAAGGTTGCCTTGTAAGGAGCGTCCCTTCGAGTCTTTCTTGTGCCATCCTGGAAGCTCCTGCGGTGGTATGACCCAAATGCTTTCATGTGATTTAGTTACCTCGTTTTTCTGTAGGTCAGACATTAGCCACATGTTAAAGTCTTGAGATAGTATTATTTCTATGTTCGGGGATCCAGATTTCGTTCTTAATACTGTCGCTATCACCTCTTCTGAGAAGGATTGCCTCGACACTGAATTTGGGTGAACATAGGCGTTCATTAAAGTGATAGACCTGCGCTGGCCTTTGTTTGTGGTGAAGGAGATTCCCACGGACTGGAGGAAGTGTGATGAGCTCACTAACTCCCATGAAGCAATTGCGTTATTTATTGATATGTATATTGCTAGGCTGCCACTGCCTCTTCCCAAAGATTTCAGTTTCTGGGCTGGAATATGATGAGTTTTGAACCCTTCTATTTGCTGCGGCTCCACAAGCCATGTCTCTTGTAGTAGTAATATCTCAAATGATCGAAAATAAGAGAATATTGCTTTGTTCTCCAGTTTATTTGTTAGCCCATTGATGTTCCAGGAGCAAATCCTTAAAGGACACGTGTTATTGCCCTTTTCACTGTTGTGCTGTCAGCGTAGAAGCCGAGTTGAGTTTAAGGAGCCCGCCAGCCATGACCATGTTCCGACCTCTTCCCGATCCCTATTAAGTGTGTTCCGGTCATCTCTTACTTTTCTTGCTTTAGGGTCGAAAGTGGGAGTTTAGTTGCATGCACTCCTCAGGACTAAATATACTGCTCCTTTTTCTGCACATGTACGTTCGACTTGCTTGCAGAACATGTGGGTAGCCTGATTCCCTTCCGGGTAGAATGAGTATGCCCCACTGCTTGTAGGTTTCTGTGTGCCCTAAGATGTTATTCATTGCCTCCTTTTAACAATTTTATGATGTTCCCGTGATTTAGTATATCGCAGCTACCTTTAGACTTATACTCAGGGTAGAAAAGCGTGAAGGTTGGATCACCACAAGAAGGGGCCATAGCCGGCCTTAGATTGTTGCCCCCATCAGTCTCTCAAGTTGTATTGAGAAGGACTAGCATCAACACCTGTATGCACTCTTCTCTCTGTTCATTTTTGATTTTTAAGTCTAACATCTGTTGTTGAGTTCCCACATTTTGTTTTATTTTCTATAATCTCAGTTGCTCCATGTTTAAGTGTTGCTGAAGTACAACTGAAGAACAACTGAAGCGTTGGTGTTTGTTAGGTTTGACGGTTTTCCTTGTTACAGGCTGGCTTTCTGGGACGGAGGGACTGACTTACAGTGGCTTCAAATTTGCTTTGCTACTGCATGGGTCCGCCATCTTGGGGGAAGACTCATTTCTCAAGTCTAGTGTTTGCTTCTCGTGTAATGTGCAGGCCAACAGGCAATCCATTTAAGGGCATAGGCTGCAAAGCTAAATTTTCTTCATGTATTCTTTTAATTATGAACAAATAAGAACGTACTGTGGGAGCGGTGACTTAAGTTTCATACTCGACTAAAAGACTGGAATTCGTTTCTCCTCTGTGACTGTCCATACACATTTCAAATTTGTACAAATTCTGTTATTTTCTTCACTTATCTTGATTTCGAAGTTCTCATTTAGGTTAGTACTTACTCCTGTTGGACAGTTCGCTCTCTACATTTAAAATGATCATCGTCTCAGGATTTACAATGATCAGACTCAGATTGAGCCCAAAACTGAAACACATTTCGTCTCAACAGATTGTTTTCACTTTTTGCACCATGACTAAACCTGGCTAGAGCGGGGGGAGGAGCCAAGATGGCGATCGGAACAGTCGCATAACTGCCTCGCTCCGTGATTTCTTCCTCCCCGCCACCTATCCTGTATTTCATCCTGTTCGGGGTGTTCCGAATTTGGTCACCAAGGAAGAGCCTTCACTTACCATCCTTTTCCGGGGCTCTGGCGTGCAGTCATTTCGGCGTTCTGCCCCTGTTGCCTTGCTGGCCTTCCCGGCCCTGAAGCCGGGGCCTCGAGTGCTGTGCTTGCCCGGAGATGCTCGGAGTACCGGCGGTCCGGAACCGGTGGAGAGACCCGATGCTGGGAGCCTGAGAGCCGCGGGCCGGAAGCCCTGGAGCGGACCCACCCCCGCGGGTGGGCCACCCCGTATGTCCGATTGCCTGCCGGCCCGAAGAAGAGAAGCCGCGCTGTCCGGCACCCCTCAAGTGGGTAGCCCACTCCTGTTGCTTGTCCCGCCCGGGGTCCGGTGCTGGACTCCCCCCGAGTGTTGTGGGGAGCACGCCCGTTCTTCTGGTGACTCTCCTTTCTCCGCTGAGCGCCATCCGCCGCGGATCGGTTGTGTGCCCTGGGGCCGCCGGTGCTCCTGGTGGACTTGGAGGCGCCCACGATGATGGCGGCGGGCGCTGTACTTAAGATGGCGGATGGCCCCTCGGAGAGTCTTTCTCCTGGAGACGGGGAAATTGCTGCATTTGTTCTCTCCAGCCCTCGTTTGATTCGGGCGGCCCCTGCTCGGAGTGCTGTCTTGTCTGCCCTGGCTGCTCTGGGGATCGACCTGTCCTTGAAATGCCGAGACTTGGAGTCGCGGATCTCCGCCATGGCTGCTCTGCCATTTTGTGACGCGGTGTCGTCTTCCCGAATTGTAATGGTTAAAACTTCTCCGTCTGCTGTGCTGGGATCTCCAGCTGGGTGTTTGATTCCATGGGATCATGTGGACCCGGTGCCGATGCTGCAGTGTTTCCTACATCCTGATTTCTCTGCTTCGTGCTGGACAGCCCAGATATTGTGCTTGGCCACGTGGATCGTTGAGGTACTTTTGCATTCTGACTGCTGCCGAGTTCTCCTGGTTGCTTCTTGTTGGCCGGGACGGTGTTTTGCGGAGATCCCACTGGCCTTCCTGGACTGGTATGGACCCACGGTATCATTCTGCTTTTCGGCCGTGGCGGGGTCTGGAAGCTCGACTCTTCATAAAACTGGACAGGGGTGATTGTGCCGGAATACCTGTGGGACCCTTTTAAATGGCATCTCCAGGCCTCATTATTTTGGTTAGTTCTTGTTTTTCATCCTTGTGTGGGCTTTTTTCAATGTCCTTTTCGACCTCGATAGGTGATCCGTTGTTGCGGGTGGGGTAGTATTCCATGTTTCGATCGCTGGCTCCTCTCCTCTCCTATCCTTCTTTTTCCTCTCCTTCTCTCTCTTTCTTTGTTATTATTCCCTTTCTCTTTCTTCTATATTTCGGGTGACTCTGGGCGACAGGCACGCTGTTTAGTGGGGTAGGCCGTAGCCATTACAGTGATGTAGGGTGGGGGGGGTGTTTGTTATTTTAGTTTGTTTTATTCTATGGTCCCTTTTTGCTTTTTCAGGGGGTGGGCTATGTCCCTTTATCTTCGCTCCTTTGTTTCGTACGTGTCCGCACTTTCTCCTTTTCCGGGGCGGGAGGGCTGTACATGTGGCGTCCACGTTATTTGTTCGCTGACATTTGTCCTTTATTTTTGGACCTTTGCTGGGCGTGGGAGGTCTTTGGGCTTTGCCCTACTAGGGTTATTTGATTGCGTGGGGGGCTGTCTCCCTCCCGCCCCCCCCCTCTTTTTCTGTATATGTTGCGTGACGCCCGGTAGATATGGTTGCTGCCTCCTCTATAAAATGTAAAATGAAACCTTTCTTATCCTGGCGCTGACTGTTTAACGTCTTTATTTCACGTCTATCCTGTATTCATTCTATTGTACGCATTGATGTTGCCCTTTTTTTTTTTACTCTCCTGCTTTTGCGGCCGGCCCCTGTGGTTGTAGGCCTGCGCTTGTACTTCTACGTGTCTTTCAATAAAGGTTTTTAAAAAAAAAAAAAAAAAACCTGGCTAGAGCTGTACCCAAAGGACAAAGTTGTGACCTACTGTGTTCCAGTGTAGTCAAGAGGAGCGGGCAGTTTTACTTTAAAAAAATTTGCGGAAGGATTTATTTTACCTCCGTTGTTAGCTAAACAGATTTCTGAACCCACTGGGGAAGTTGAAGGTATCGTGCTTGCTGAAAGTGCATGTTTATTTACATCATCGAGTTATCTGACTTTCTGGATCAGATTCCATAATCGACTAATTAGTTGGGCAGCTGCTTCCAGCTTATCAAAATTCATTCATCCAAAGAATGTCTTTGATTTGACTTGATTTGATGTATTATTTGTATAGCGCTTGAATCACCCCCGAGGGGGTATCTCAGCGCTCAGGACGTGCAAATGAAAGCGGTGGCACTGGCTAGGCTGAGAACAGCGCGGTTTCAGAGCTTTCCTCAACTTCAAGTGGTCAGGGCATTGTCTTAAGGCAAGAGGGAGTTGGTTCCATATGAGAGGGGCTTGGTGAGAGAAGGACTTGCCTCCAGTCCTTGACCTTTTCATTCTGGGTGTATTGAGAAGGGCTTTGGAACTTGAGCGTAGAGTCCGAAGTGGGGTGTATGGGTGTAGTTTCTCCGCCAGATAGGCGGGGCCGTTCCCCCATATAGCTTTATGGGTGAGGCAGCATATCCTAAATTTCACTCGTTGTCGTATGGGTAACCAGTGCAATTGGTGAAGGAGGGGGAGGGAAGCAGATCTATGAGGGCCATTTAGTATCAGGCAGGCAGCAGTTTTTTGTATCATTTGGAGTCGGTTTAAGGAGGACTCGGTGGCTGCCATCAGTAGGGCATTGCAATAATCCAACTTACTCAATACTAGAGTTTCAGTCAAGGTCTTTCTAGTGGAATCAGGTAGATAGGGGAAAGCTCTCCTTAGGAGGACTAATATGTGGAAGCATGAGCCCACGGTGTGAGTGACATGCTTCTTCATAGTGAGGGTCTGTTCAAGGTACACTCCTAGGTTTTTAATGGTGGTTGCTGGGGAAGGAGCCTTCCCAAGATCCAGGGGCCACCAGTGGGGGGACCATAGGAGTGGGGCGTCGCCAAAGAGCAAAACCTCTGTCTTCCCGGCATTTAGCTGTAGGAAGTTATTTTCCATCCATTGGGATATTGCTAGCATGCCGGCGGAGAAGGTGGATTGTGCGGTCTGAGAGGTTTTGTTGAATGAGAAAGTAAGTTGGGTGTCGTCTGTATAGGATATTGGGACACACCCATGCTTCCTTAAGAGAGCTGCCAAGGGGGCTATGTAGATATTGAACATAATGGGGCTTAGTCAAGATCCTTGTGGCACCCTCTTGGTAAGCTCTTGTGCTTTGGAGCGGAAAGGGCCAAGATTGATGGTCTGGAACCGGTTAGAGAGGAAGCTGACCATCCATTTCAGGGCTATGCCCCCGATCCCTGCCTCCCTCATTCTCAAGAGCAAAGTCTGGTGGTCGACCTATCGAAAGCGGCAGAGAGGTCTAATAGCACTAGAAGGGTGGGCTGGTTCTGATCTAGGGCGAGCCTGATGTTATCGGTAACGGCCACTAGAGCAGTCTCAGTGCTATATTTGGGTCGGAAGCCCGATTGGGCTGGGTCCAATTAGCCTGATGCTTCGATATGGTCGGAAAGGTGTTTGTTGACATGTTTTCCAAGACTTTGCTCATGTATGGTAAGAGGGAGATGGGGTGGAGATTCGTTATATTCTCTGTGGGTAGTTGGGTATTTTTCCGTATGGGAATGATTTGGGCCGCCTTCCATGAGGGGGGTAGATATCCGTCCTCCAGGGATTGGTTTAGAAGGGAGCAGATGGGCTCAGATAGTTGTTTTGCAAGAGATGACGTGATCTTGGTGGGTATGAGATCAAGAGGGGCTCCGGATTTTATGTTGTACATTATTATTTCAGTTTCCTCTTGAGTTAGAGGGGGAAGTGCATCATGGTGTGTTTATTTTGTGTGAGGATGCAGAGGGGAGCTGTGGGGGTGTCTGTGAGGGGGGAGGGGTGGCAGCGATTTTTATTGTACATGGCGTCAATTTTCTGTATGACGTGATTGCTAATGTTGTCACATAGCGCTTGGGAGAGGACTTCTTCTGATTCACAAGCTTTGGGGTTAGTGAAGGTTTTTAAGATTTGGTACAGGGCTTTGATTTAAGATTTAACATGTACGGTTTTGCAGAGTACAGATGCAATTATATGGTAGTTCATAGACAATACCAGGAATATGTCTTCAATGAGAAGAAGGCAGATTAGTTGCCAAAATATCACTTTGTTTTTCTATACGTTCAGTTTTTGTTAGAACTGGGGGTCTCTAGTTGGCAGAGGTAGGTACCACTGTCCAAATAGGGACCCTTGCTTCTAGTCAGGGTAAGGAGGAAACACTCTTTAGATAACCTCTGCTCACCCCCTTGGTAGCTTGGCACAAGCAGTCAGGCTTATCCAAAAGCAATGTGTAAAGTATTTGTACCAACACTCGCAGTAACACAGTGAAAACACCACAAACTGACTCCACAACAGTTTAGAAAAATAAAGGTATTTTATCTAAACTACACGAGACCAAAACGACAAAAATCCAACATACACAGTTCAAGAATATGGTTGCAAAAGAGTTCTTAAGGTTGTGATAAAATAATCCACAGTTGCGTGAAAAGTTCACAGTTGTGTCACGTTTTGCCAACAGTACCTTTTAAAAGCGACAAAGTTCCAAAGCAGAAGCTGGTGCGGTGGAAAACAAGCGAAGCGTTGCTCCTGAGACCTTGGGGAGGCTATGCGACAACCCCGCAGCGGGCGTGTTGCGACGAATCCGGTCTGTATGGGGAGGAAGGCGGACTTGTATGGATTCCGGTGCGTAGGTTCCGTAGGACGTTTTCTCTCGCAAAGGCACGATGCGATGATCTTTGGAGTTGCGACGATCTCCAGGGCGACGATGCGCGGACCAGCGATGATCTCTCTCTCGCAGCTCCTCGATGCGATGGCTTCTGCGATGACACTCGCAGCGACGTGATGCGGTCCGCAAGCAGGCGGTGCGGCGATCTCACCCAGGGACGACAGGCTCTGCGGCGACACTCGCAGCGATGGTAGTCTTCCCGCACCGGTCTGGTGCGTCCCGCAAACGAAGGATGCGACGGCTCTGGCAGCGGCAACAGGCGCTGCGACGATCTCGGCCTTCGTAGCGGCGGGAATTTCCTTGCACTGTCGGGGATGCGCTCCGCAAGCGAGCGATGCGACATAACTTGCAGAACGTCTTTAAAAGCTTGGTTTCCAGCTTCCCAACACAGGTACAACTCCTAGAGGCACCACACATGGGCCACACACTCCAGGAAGGACAGAACTCTCTCTGTAGAGTTCAGGGAAGCTGGGGGTGAAGTCCTTTTGTTCCTGGGACTTCAGAACAGGGAGCCAGCTCTTCTCAGGCCCTTGGAGATTCCTTCAAGCAAGGGGACACAGCACAAAGCAAAGTCCTTCCCTTCTCTTTGGCAGCCAAGCAACAGCAGGTCAGTCCAGCAGAGCAACAGCAGGACAGTCTTCCTTCTTCAGTTTCAGCTTTCTCCTTGGCAGAGGTTCCTTCTTGATTCCAGGATGATCTAATTTTCTGTTGTCAGGGGTCCTGTACTTATACCCCTAAAAGTCTTTGTTCTCTTTGTGCAAGTGGGCCCTGAGCCCGTCTGAACCAGTTCTGGGTGTCTCTTGAGCCCTTCGTTTTCCTGGCTTCTCCTTTCCTTTCAGAGTGAGGGGCAGGGTCGTCAGCCGCCCAGCAGGAGGTGGAGCCAGCATTGTGGAAGGCAGGCACAGCCCTATTCAGGCCCAGGTGCTATCTCCTCCCGCCACTCAAGTTGCAAATGCAGTCATTCAGTCCAGGGCTGACCCAGCCAGCCTCCTTAGGGCTCCCCAGCCTCTGTCACTCTCAAACCAGACAGTCCATTCACAAACAGGCCAAGGCACCCAGAAAGGTCAGACAAGAGGACAGCAACTTTCTAAAAGTGCTGTTCTCAAACACAGCAGTTAAAAACCACCTTTCCTAAAAGATGTGTTATTAAATTCTGAGTTCAGGGATACCAGACTTTTATGTCCTACCTTGCTCCTATGGGAAGATATGCTGCTAGCCACTGTAGCCAATGAGCAAAAAGATGCCACTGCTGTCTCACTGTTTGTTCTAAATCTTAGAAACCATGTGGATTATACACTATGGTCCATTGACACAGTCAAATCTGAATAAATCTTTTGTTTTATTTTTAATTTTTCTTTTTCAAAAAAGACATTTGGTTATTATTTCACCAATTCATTATACAATACAAGACCCCCTCTACATAATATATACATTTTACAAAATTGTTAACACACAAACCTTTGCACACTTCCAAAATTATAAAGATTTCATACGTTCAAAAACAATCATACCCTCATACATACACAGCCATTCATATTTTCATATATATACACATATATATATATATATATACACACACACTGGAATTACAATATTCACAGTAAGCCATAAAAATCAATGAATTTCCATCAATAAAGTTTTTGTTGAAAAAAGTTTAGATTACTCCTTTTGTTTAGATGGCATCAAAGCCACTGTAGCCAGCATTCCCCATGATAGCCTACGGGCAAGGTAGCCTTACAATAGTGAAAAACGAAAATGGCTGCCATTCACTATCAGAGCATGTCACCTGCACTAGTACATGCTCTACCTTTCACATACACTGCACCCTGCCCAGGGGGGTACCCTGGGCCTTCCATAGGGGTGACCAATGTGCACAGAAAGGGAAGGGTTAGGCCTGGTCAGTGGGGACACTGACCAGGAGGACATGGCAGTTCACAGACTGCACACAGGCACTGCGGTGGCAGGCCTGAGACACCATTTTAGGGCTACTCATATGGGTGGCACAATCAGTGCTGCAGGCCCACAAGTAGCATTTGTCATCACCAGCCCTGGCACGCCTAGTGCACTTTACTAGAGACTGCTTGGTGATACAAATATGTCAATCATGTGTATCCAATCACAATAACAATTTACACAGGGAGCACTTACACTCTGACACTGATCAGCAGTGGCAGAGTGTCCAAAGCATCTAAACCAGCAAAAACGAAATCCAGCATAGCATCAAAAATACAGGAGGTAGAGGCAAAAAGATAGGGTGAAACCACGCCAAGGATGCCAGGTCTAACAGTTTTCATCTGCATATGCTGCCTATTTCTTTCTCTAAACGCTAGACCATTGACTCCATCATACATCAATTTGAAGTCCTCTTACTGATGCCTTCCGCAACGGCTAAAACTCTTACTGTCATTTATTGGCTCAGTGATGATAATTGTCTGTCCAGGCAATCTCCCAGATTCTATCCCAAGATCACCCCGTTTCTCTGGATTTTTTTCCATTGTTCGAGTGGTGAATATAGTGACCGCATGCCTCACTCTGCCTACTCATTAGTATACCTACCCAGGGTTTACGAACCTGTCCATGCAGTCCATAAGACTACCCTCGCAGGAAACAGATATCAGGTATACTAATCTAACAAGGCTGTATACAGCACTGTCACCTAGGAGCTTCAATGGTAGTATGCACTCAGCTCACGTTAACTTTCCTAACAATGGCGTCTACATGAATGACCTACTCCGGGCATGCACCTTTTCCCTCACTTAGTAGGGAGGTATCCTTACATAGATTTGGAAAACAATGTCTAGTGCAGTGTTCACGAGCCGATTTTTGGTGGGTTATGAAAATCCAAGCAATAAGTAAACGTGCCTTTAAATTCTGTATTTATCTTTCCACATTTAGTTCTACTTCAAAGACAAGGAGGTCAAATGTCAGGCTATGTCTTCTGACACATTGTTGCTTATATTTTGTAGCATGGGGATTGGTGTGTACAAACTCCTCTCACTTTGCAGTTAGAGAAAGAAAAGTAAAGTTAATTATGTGACAACCTTGATGTGGTACAGCAACTTTGAAAGAAAAGGCTGCAGGATGTCATTTTTGTAACGCACAACAAAATGCAAATACCTGTAAATGAACTGTACACATTCAGCAGTAAGGAAAGCAAAAATGAAGCACCATTTTTTGTACTTCTAAGGTGTGATGGAATCAAAGATTTAAATAGGATCAAAACTAATCAGCACACTTTCCTTGGTGATGCACAAATGATGAATAGCTGTTGAAACCCAATTTCTGCACTTTAGAATTTGTGTTCAGTATAGTGTTATCAGTAAAACTGTATGTCTGTGTAAATTTAGTGGGCATTTCAATGAAAATGCGCTAAATGTAGATTACAGTTTGCTACCATTCGATAGTTTAGTTACATTTAAAAAAAATCACCCTCCTCGTGTCCATTAAAGCTAGGTGAGTTGCGAAAGTTAGATCTTCTGAAAAGTGGGAGGCACTGGTCTTGTGTTATTAGAATGCATGTACACATCCATCATACACACATGCAAATAGCAGTTGTTGATTGGCTACATCACTTCATCATATGTGAGAGTTCTGCTTAGAATGTACATGCGATCCTCTGAATTCACACTCTGAAATTGGAGTGTGAGTTGTTCTATATGGGGTGTGACTAATGCCACCCATTATAGACTCATGTTACTTACAATCATTTGTGGTCCCCTGAAGAATTCACCTCAATGAAGCTCACGTGTGATCACATGTCTACAGTAGCATGATAAATTAAAGGAAGGTCTGGGGCTCAGGCAGGCATTAAAGAGAGGCAATCATTAGAGTGATCACCTGTATTTACATAGACATTCAGTTATTTAGGATGCATGCCCATTTTCCATGATTGTGACTGTAAGGGGTGGCATTTGTCTGTAATTTAATTGACATTCTTCATTTTGTTCTTGATTGAAAAATCAGAAATCAAATGTCGACCCAGTGTGTCTGGCAGAGTGTATAAAAGGGTAAGCTAGAGATCTCAATTTCAGCACGAGCAGTAAAAGAGAACTAATCAAAAAGAAGCAATCTGTACTTGACCCATGCTCTACAGAAGGGAGAAACCAAGGAAGGTAAAGTGAAACCGGAAGCACTGACCAATCAGGAGGCAGCAAATGAGAGTGGCAATGAAGCAAACAGATAGTAAACAATGGGCGGACTTCAAGCCTTTTTAAGTTTACAAAATGTCTTGCAAGCGACAGCGCATGCGCTGGCTCAGGCGAGACCTAAAGACAGCACCACATTTTACCAATTTGTTCTCCTACAACAGTTGGGCAGTGAAGATGGAGGAAAGTTGCATTTAGTAAGAAAGTTACAAAATAAATGGCGAAAGAGAATAATGCACAGATTATATTCAGAGACACAAACTGTGAAAAAAATATCAAGGCTGCATTTGAATGAGTCTTTGAGACTAATTGAGTTACATTTGTAACTCAATACTTTGACTATCAAGTAATTCAGACATGGCAAGATGCATTTAGGCCTACTTTCTACGTTTTTACTCTCTTTATGAAAGACTAGCAGCCCGTCCAGACGTAGTCCGGGTATGAAATAGAATGTGTGTAATGTGTGTATTTGGCAAGGGCAATTTATGTTAAAATCTCGCGGTAGACAACATTTTTTGTTTCATTAGAATAGGGACGGAGAAGGCCACGCTGCAGCCCTGGTTGATGTTAGCAGGCGTGTGTAATTGGTGTAGTGATCCACAGCCCTGGTTGATGTTAGCAAGCGGGTGTAATGTCGTTGAATGAGAGAGTGATCAGCCGCGGGTAAATCCGTTTAATGAGAGAGTTGAATGACAGCGAGTAGGAGAGGCTGCAGTAATTGTCCCTGCAGACACACTCATTTGCGTGTTCCCCCGCTTGAGGCGCAGATGCAGGCCTGTTTGGTGTTAGCAGGCGCGTGTCCCCCCGCTTGAGGCCTAGCTGCAGCCCTGGTTGATGTTATCAGGCGCGTGTAATTAGTGTACTGATCCGCCGCCTGAGCCCGGCTAGAGTCCTGGTTGATGGTAGCAGGCTTGTGTAATTTCTTTGAATGAGAGAGTTCAGTAACCGCGCGCAGGAGAGGCTGCAGTAACGTTACTTACCAGGCCTCCAGGTGAACGCGTTTCTCACGCCCCCAGCACACGGCCACAGCAGACGATCTTCTGATTAATGCACGACCCACATGGCATGAAGGGCGGAACGTAGCTCACGCCCCCAGTGTTTCTCACGCCCCCAGCGTGCCCCTTGATGCGGCGCAATTGCGTTCACATTTCATGAAGGCCGGACACACGCCCCCAGCGTTTCTCATGCCCCCAGCGTGCCCCTTGATGCTGCACAGCAACGTAATTGGCGCTTGTATGTACGACTCACATGGCATGGAGGGCGGACACACCCCCTAGCGTTTGTCATGCCCCCAGCGTTTGTCACGCCCCAGCACATGCCCACAGCCCACGATGTGATGGCTGTAACACACGCCCCCAGCGTTAGTCACGCCCCCAGCCGACGCCCACAGCACAACGCAGACACAACCACAAGGGACTACTTTGCTGATTCAGTTCGGGTCAAGTTTGCGCTATATAAAACTCTGCAAAAAAAATAAAAAATTATAATAAATATGGTGGCCGTCTGCATAGCCTATGTCCTTCTGCTGCAACTGCCCTTTCCAACGCTGTATTGGGTGTTGTGATTGGTGCTGTGGTTACTGAGATTACCCGGCTCAAAGGTTTGGGCTCTCTCTTTATAATATTAGTATGGATAGTGACCCAAACTGTCAGACACTAACAGGTATGAGACATTGACCAAGTTCTTAAATCAGTGTCAGAGGTGCTTCTTGGTTCCAGTTAACTTGCGCAGGAGCAGAAAAGTGGACGGCTGCGGGAAAGGGGAATTGGACAGAGAAGAGACTGCGCCCGTCTTCTTCGGCTACCTGGATACCCCTCTGTGTCTTCTGAGTTCTTGCCTTAGGGTCTTCTACTGGCTTGTCACCGTGTAGCTGGAAATGAAAAGTTATTACAATTCCACTCTAAAATCCTACGTTGCCTTACTACTGGTATGTGCTTTCTCACTAGACCTAGCCGTAGTGGCGAGCGCCTGTGCTCCTCTTCTATTGCTTCAGTTACCTTCTCTCTTTTTCTTTTAAGGCTATCTCTTGTGCTGGAATGATATGGGTTAATATACTGGTTAGTTCTATTTGACCTCCTAACCGCTCTTATCTTCTATTCTCTTCCCTAGTGACCTCTCACCTGCCTTACTACTGAAGCCTCTTCTGGTGTGGGGTTCCGATAATACTCTGGTAAGTATTTGTTGTATTGCCTCTTTTTCCTTTTTTGAGTTCCGTATTCTGATGTACTGCTCTCTGTTAATTTTTTTTTTTTTTTTGTTCCTAGGTATGAGTAGTTCGCTCGCCAGACTTTGTGTTTCCAACCCTCTGCTGGGTTCTCACTACTCCAAAGGTCATTTCTATTTACACAAGTATTTTCCCTAATAGCTACTCGGCAGTCTTTGTATTTCCTCTATACCCTTTTCTTGTTTGTAGGTCACTGCCCTGAAAACCTTAACTAAAATATGCAAAAAATAAACACCTTCACGATAATTAGCCTCCCTCCAACTCCTCACTGTAAACTCTGATTTTTTCCTCTAGTTCTCTTCAACTCCTTCAGCTCTCCTTATTCTCCGAAATATTTCCGACAAGCAAACCAACGATTTGCCCTCGGACGAAGTTCTGCAACTCCTCTCAAAACTAGACTCTGAAAACTCAGCTGCTGATCCGCTGACGGTTGTCTTTGAAGTGCGCACTTCACAGCGTGCCTCACCGGGACAATCAAGAATCTAAGGAATGTCTGGAACGCTCACCACGCGTTCATCACGGGTCAACATCGGGGCCATGTTGGAACTGACCTCTGCTCGCATCTCCGCACCGGGCTGCGCTCGAGGGCAAAAACGCACATGCAAACGCCTACGTTGGTTAATTCTTGCCTGGCTCCTGACAGTACCCCTCCGCAAGGGTGGGCCTTCCAATCTTGGTTTCTTAGGGAATTTCCTATGGAAATTCCGGATCAATCTTGGTGCATGTATATCTGAACTCAGTTCCCAAGATCTCTCCTCAGGACCATACCCCTTCCAATTTAAGAGGTAGTACTGCTGACCATTCCTTATCCTTGTGTCCAAGACCTCTTTTACTTCGAATTCCTCACTCCCTTCAATGAATACTGGATCTGGTTCCTTCCCTGATCTAAGATCTTTGGAGGCCTTTTTTAACAGGGAAACATGGAACACGGGGTGTATGTGTAATGTCTTGGGTATTTTTAACTGATAAGTCACTGGACCCTTCTGCTCTTGAATCTCGTAAGGCCCTATGTACCTTGGTTGGAACTTACGACTCCCCCTTAACCTCAAGTTTTTTGTGTTTAACCAAACTCTATCTCCAGCTTTTAATTCTGGGCCTCCTCTTCCTGTCTGCATACTTCTTATACTCCCTCTTGGCCTGCATAAGATTGTGTTTGGCTGACTGATGTACCTGAGTGATGTGATCTACTAGGTCTTTTACTGCTGGAACCTCCACCTGTTGGAAACTAATAGTGGAATTTGGATGGCTCCCTGAGTTGAGATAAAAAGGGGAATACCCAGTGGATACATTCTGAGCATTGTTATGCGCAAACTCCGCTGCCCACAGATATTCTGGCCAATCTCCCTCATGATCTAATAGGCGTAATCTAAGGTACTGTTCTAGTTCTTGATTCGTCCTCTCTGTCTGACCATCAGATTCTGGGTGATAGCTTGTAGAAAATCTAGTCTCAATTCCCAACTTCTTAGTAAAGGCCCTCCAAAAATGGGACAGGAACTGGGATCCCCGGTCTGAAATTAATACCTTTGGTATCCCAAGAGCTCGAACTACAGCCTGACTGAAATGTTGAACTAGTTCCTTAGCTGTGGGCACCCCTTTCAGAGGAATAAAATGGGCCATCTTGGTGAAACCATCAACGCAAACAAAAATGGCGTTATATCCCTGACTGGAGGGTAATTCCACAATCAAATCCACAGTCACAGTGTGCCAAGGGCCAGGTGGTGGGGGTAAAGGCTGCAAGAGCCCCTTTGGGGCCATTCTTTATGACTTTCCCCGTGCACATATCTCACAAGTGGCGACATACTGCTGAATCTCTCGTGTCATATTTGGCCACCAGAAACTCCGTTTCACCAACTCTACAGTCTTCCACATTCCTTTGTGTCCTGCCAAGAGGTGATCATGACACTCATATAATGCCTTCTGTTGTAATTCAGCAGTTGGTAAATACAATGCTCCATTATGATAGGGCAGCCTTCCCCTAAGTTCTCGACAAGGATCCTGTTGTACCCAAGTCTGTAGCTCATCTTCCTCCATAACCTGTTGCTGCGGCTCTATTATGCTCCCATGAAGCACTGATCCAATGATTCGCTCCTCTGCTATGATGTTTTGATCTTGAGTCTGTTCTTGGAAATCTTCATTGCCTAGTCGAGACAAGGCATCTGCTTTGCCGTTTTGTGCTCCTGGTCTGTACGTAATCACAAAATCGTAGTCTGCAAAGTATAATGACCAGCGTAGCTGCCTGGGCGTAAGGGTTCGAGCTGACTTCAGAAACTTCAGATTTCGATGATCTGTGCAGACGATCACAGTATGCTGTGCACCCAACAAATAATGACGCCATTCCTTAAATGCATCTTTGATGGCTAACAGCTCCTTCTCGGTAATGGTGTAGTTTACCCCCGTGGATGGTAATTTGCGAGAACGAAAGGCCACAGGATGCAATTGGCCAGTAGTTTTATGGCGTTGGGATAGCACTCCCCCCAAAGCTAAGTTGGAAGCATCGGTTTCCAAATAAAATGGCTCAGTAGGATCAGGATGCAGTAATATGGGCGCTGTAGTGAAAGCGTCTTTCAAGTCTGCAAATGCCTTTTCGGCTTCTTCCGTCCAAGAAAACTTAACTCCTTTTTTTAAGAGTTTGGTTAATGGAACCACCTTTTTAGAAAAATCTTGGATGAATCTCCGGTAAAAATTGGCAAACCCTATGAAGCTTTGCACTTCTTTCACTGTCTTCGGGGATTCCCACTCCTTTACTGCCTGTACTTTCTTTTCATCCATGGTTATCCCTTTTGGGGACAGCACAAACCCCAGAAACTCCACGGTGTCCACATGAAACGCACATTTCTCAAGTTTTACAAATAAGTTATTCTCTCTTAGTTGCTGCAACACTCCTTTCTGCACGTGCTCTTCCTCAGAATTGGAATATATCAAGATGTCGTCAATGTACACAATGACGCTTCGATCAAGATACTCTTTCAACACATCGTTTATGAAGTACTGAAAAGAGGCCGGGGCGTTGCACAAACCATAGGGCATGACCTGGTATTCATATAGGCCGTGTTTGGTTCGGAAGGCAGTCTTCCACTCATCACCCTTACGAACCCGAACCAAATGGTAAGCTCCCCGCAAATCCAGCTTGGTATAAATTTGCGCCTGCCTTACCTGATCCAACAGTACTGAGATCAATGGTAAGGGGTACCGATTCTTGATCGTAATGCGATTGATTGCTCTGTAATCGATGCACGTATGGAGACTGCCATCCTTCTTAGGAATGAAAAATAGGGGCGAGGACACTGGTGCCTGGGAAGGACGGATAAAGCCATTTTCTAGATACTTTTGTAAATACTTCTTCAAGTGGTGATCCTCTTTCTCCGTGAGCGCGTATATATGGCTACACGGTAAATTAGATCCGGGCTCCACATCTATTCTGCAATCAAACTCCCTATGAGGAGGTAGCTTCTCAGCCTCAACTTCACTAAAAACCTCCAGGAATTCCTTGTAGATTTCTGGCAATTTTTTCGTTTGAATCACACAAATTGTTCTCTCAACTTGACTCAACAAACTTGCGGGTGATTCCTCCATATCTCTCTCTATGGTTGCCAAACAATGTTCTCTGCAGTATGGAGAGTCCAATTTGATCGTCCTGGCACTCCAATCTATGGTAGGGTTGTGTTCCGTGAGCCACGGCAATCCCAGTATTAACTGAAATTGTGGCGCATCTATGAGATTGAAGTGTAATCTCTCACTATGACTCTCTGCGGTTGTTATCTTAACCAACTCTGTATGACTGGTTATGGGTCCGGAAGAAAGATTGGTTCCATCCACCGCTCTGACAGGCTCGCTCTTGTCTTTCAGGATCGCTCTTAAGCCCACTTGCTTGGCAAATTTTAGATCGCAGAAATTACCGTAGCTCCTGAATCCACCATAACTGTGACTTGCCCTAAAGTAATTTCTCTGAACGGTAGAGTTACCAAAAGCACCAAATGAGGAGATGCCGACTGTAACGTATTTGCCAACAAATGAAGCTTTGGAGTTGTTTCTTCCTCTGCAACCACCAGGCCAACTCCAGTTACTGATGGTGCTGCACGTTTTCCGCCGACTTCTGTTTGGGTTTCCTCGGACAATCCCGTATGAAATGTCTTCCTGCTCCACAGTAAAGACACTGCTTATTCAACCGTCTTCGATCCTTCTCTTCTTTGGATAAAGGTCCACGAATCGTTCCTATTTGCATTGGTTCACTTCCCAGTGTCTCATTTCCTTTCGGATTTTCTGATCTGACTCGATCAAATCTTGGAGTTGTAATTCTGTACTATAGTCTCGTCGCTTCTCACCTCGACGCTCACTCTGCCGAAAATCTATCTCCAACACCAAATCGATTAGAGCTGAGATTTCGGTGGGCCGATTTGGCACTTGAGCCAAAGCATCTTTCAATTCGTCCCGGAATCCGCGATAAAACACTGCTGCTCTCTTATTCTCTGGCCAATTAGTTTCCACCACCAATTTATTGAACTGCGCCAGATATGCAATCAAATCTCGATTTCCTTGCCTGATTTCCAATAACTCGTTGTCTGTGGCTTGTGCGGCTTTGCGTCGGTCGAAAATGCGCAGGAACTCCTTGAATTCCTCTATATCATACAGCACCGGATCATTTCTGGACACCAACGGCATTGACCATGCTGCTGCGTCACCACTAAGATACGACAGTATGAACGCCACTCGGGACTGCGCATCAGGAAATAACGCAGGTCGACACATAAAATGCAAGGTACACTGCGTCAGAAATACTTGAGCTTTCTGCGGATCCCCATTGAATCTCTCGGGTGCTGCCAGTGGACTGACCAGGGATAGGGAGTGTATAACCTGGGTTGTGGACTTAGGTGACGTGGTAGCAGTTGAATCCTCCCCAAATGCAACCTGTGAAGCTGACCCCTTAAAACTAACTCCTGATGCTAGGGTATTCACTTTTACATTTAAGTCTGAGGTTTCTCTTTTAGAAGTGAGTAGTTCTTGCCCAAGATCTCGATTCTTCTCCCGAACTGCCACTAATTCCTTTTGTAACCCTTCCAGGATTTCTCCTAACCTCTTCAAATCTAGACCCTCAGCCATTCTGCTCAGGCGCAAAATTCACTTGTGCACTTCACTCTGTCAGAGGTGCTTCTTGGTTCCAGTTAACTTGCGCAGGAGCAGAACGTCCCCTTTTTACCCTATTCCGCACCACTATCCCCCAGCCCCCGCAAAATACTCAAATGCAAGGGGCCAAGTGGACGGCAGCGGGGAAAGGGGAATTGGACAGAGAAGAGACTGCGCCCGTCTTCTTCGGCTACCTGGATACCCCTCTGTGTCTTCTGACTTCTTGCCTTAGGGTCTTCTACTGGCTTGTCACCGTGTAGCTGGAAATGAAAAGTTATTACAATTCCACTCTAAAATACTACGTTGCCTTACTACTGGTATTTGCTTTCTCACTAGACCTACCCGTAGTAGCGAGCGCCTGTGCTCCTCTTCTATTGCTTCAGTTACTCTCTCTCTTTTTCTTTTAAGGCTATTTCTTATGCTGGAATGATATGGGTTAATATACTGGTTAGTTCTATTTGACCTCCTAACACCTCTTATCTTCTATTCTCTTTCCTAGTGACCTCTCACCTGCCTTACTACTGAAGCCTCTTCTGGTGTGGGGTTCCGATAATACTCTGGTAAGTATTTGTTGTATTGCGTCTTTTTCCTTTTTTGAGTTCTGTATGCTGATGTACTGCTCTCTGTTAATTCATTTTTTATTTTATTTGTTCCTAGGTATGAGTAGTTTGCTCGCCAGACTTTGTGTTTCCAAACCTCTGCTGGATTCTCACTACTCCAAAGATCAATTTTATTTACACAAGTATTTTCCCTAATAGCTACTCGGCAGTCTTTGTATTTCCTCTATACCCTTTTCTTGCTTATAAGTCACTGCCCTGAAAACCTTAACTAAAATATACAAAAACTAAACGCCTTCACGATAATTAGCCTCCCTCCAACTCCTCACTGTAAACTCTGATTTTTTCCTCGAGTTCTCTTCAACTCCTTCAGCTCTCCTTATTCTCCGAAATATTTCCGACAAGCAAACCAACGATTTGCCCTCGGACGAAGTTCTGCAACTCCTCTCAAAACTAGACTCTGAAAACTCATCTGCTGCTCCGCTGACGGTTGTCGGTGAAGTGCGCACTTCACAGCGCGCCTCACCGGGACAATCAAGAATCTAAGGAATGTCTGGAACGCTCACCACGCGTTCATCACGGGTCAACATCGGGCCATGTTGGAACTGACCTCTGCTCGCATCTCTGCACCAGGCTGCGCTCGAGGGCGAAAACGCACATGCAATCGCCTACGTTGGTTAATTCTTGCCTGGCTCCTGACAATCAGTGATCATGGAGTGGTCTAGGCTCTGCTGCTGTTAGTCAGTATTTAGAGACCCCAGTTATGGAATTTTGAAATGCGCTGAATCGTCAGTCTTTTCCGTGTTTGTGGTTCAGTAGCCAGTAGGTTAGTAGAAGATAAACTTTGGTATGCTGGGAGATTTTAGAGCTGGGAGAGCTTTATCAGGTAACCTGGCACATTTTGAAGTGTGACCTTTCTTTAACAACACACCAACATAGTGATATGAGGGACGGGTGATGTGATCTTTGTGACCCAAGCTGAAAATGAGTCTTGTAGATTGATTTAAAAAATAAAAAAAAATCTGTTTTTATAGTGGGGAGAAGAGTCAAGATCCTGTTACAATAATTAAGGTAAAATATTGCCACTGACAGTTTTATTATAATCTTTATAAAGGAGTTGAACTAAAAAGGGAAGATGCTCTTAAGCAGGCAAAGATGATGAAGGTAACTTTGATTGCTGATTTCACATGCAGAGCACAAGAGAGAGTGCCTTTTACTGCACCCAGACTGAAAACCTTCTGGACTGATTTTGGAGATACACCCATTGTTTCTGGCCAAGGGAAGGTAAAAAAGGTCAACTCGATTCATGAGTAAAACCTCTGACTGTTCAGGCACAGTAAGTTATAATTTACCAAGAACTGGACAGTTATCCATATGTTGGTTAACTATGATTTACTGTTTCATATTTGTTATAGATCTGACTTCTAAGAAGACCACTGATACCTAGCACCGTGTGCCTCCAGAAATCATGAAAGTCGTGCAAGATAAACACTGTAGATGGATGAAATCTCAGAGGGGAAGATAGCTATTTAATTTGCCGGTTCTTTTAGTGAGAAACAAAGTGAAATTATCTAGGGCCTTGCTCCACACTCCTAGTGTTTTGTTGCTGCACCACCTTCGGTCATAAAGCCCCAGCTACACTGGGCTTACTACACATATGTAATCCCTACAGGCAACTGCAGAAGTAGGGATATTGTGTCAGTCAGCTAGACCACACCTTCTTGATCGCTACACAGTTTGAAAGCTGTAACCTGGCTGATTTGCAGTGCTGCATACACCTGTCCCCTTGAGGGCAAGAAGTGGTGTGCTGGAGGAACACTAAACGAGCTGGCAGCACTTGCTCTTGACACGCTAGGACATGGTTGGAGAGTGCAGCTCTCATCAGAGAGTGTAAATACAGACCCTAAGTGTAGTCTGCTATGGCCTATACTACAATATGAGCAGGAGAGGCAGCAATTACCATCAACACTCTGACCAAAGCAAAATATAGCAAAAACAAATTATGCATTTGGTCATAATGGAAAGGAAAATAAAACTACGAAAGCCTTACGAGCTGCAACACACGTGGCCATGTCGAGGACAAACAACAATTACTATTTGCAATTTCCAATTCACCAAAATAGGCAGTACTGAGCTGCATATAATATCTATCTACTACCTCCATTTAACTTCACTGGCACAAACCTAATGAATAGAAGTAAACATGCTTGGGACATTAACAGCATCCTCACCAGGTGACAACAGAACCATAGATGTAGAAAGCTTGATACAGTCCCCAGTAGGAACACTATAGGAAGCATTACATCAGTGCTCAAATAAAAAAAAGTGCAGGTGCCCATAATTTTCCTTTGGGAACCTCTGCCCACTTCTCCACTGGCAGCGCCCACGTTCCTCACTGGTGCCACCCACTACCCCTTGCTGACTGCCCCCGTTGAACACTGGCCCCACTCGATGCCCACATGTACAGTGCTCAACGTTGAAGCACATTGAGTAAGCAAGCTCTCCTCTCTTAAAGTAAAGCAGCGGGGTTTCACTCTGAGAATATTTGAAAAAAAATAGTTAAATAGTGAATTTTACTGCCCAATTTTCACTTTTGTTTTCTAAAAAGTCACAAGTTCTGAAATGCCACTCATGAAATTTGCCAGTACTGTCATGGTTCAGTTTAGGAGGAGGGAAAGTGATGGGGTATGCGAAGAGGTACTTAGTCCTCCGTTTTACTGGTTCAAATAAGAAATTAAACCCATGTGTGCATTATTTAGCGAATAAACAGAAACTAAGAAAAGGAATAAACCTCGACCCATTATATTATGCAAAGTTAGTTGTACAGTTGAAAGAAAAACTTGTTAGTGGTAGAGGAGGTGTCGAATTCAGATTGATCTCTTCACAGGAATAAACATTAGAACAATAAATATAAAGGACAATGGTTATTACAGATTGGGCTTTTCTCCTAGCATTTACTACCGAAGGAGCAACATGTAGAATTTAATTGGAAATTCAGGTATAGAAATATCTATTGGGCCAAACCTTTTCGAATTGTATTTCTTAACACAGTAATTATGCATTGCCTAAACTAGTACTTGTTAGTTAAAGCTTTTTTTAAACAAACATCATAAAAATAAAATTAAAACTGACGAATGCAAATTAAGACAACACAAACACCAAATAAACAGAAACATCAGATGTGCAAATGACAAAGTAAATACATATTAAAAAATACAATAATAATATAAATAGCTAATAAAGTCTTATGAACGTGAAATAAACAAAATATATAAAATAGTGTAGTAAATAGAACATACAAAGTATCTGGATGCCTGCAAATGTACTTTGTCAACCTTCAACTAATTCAAAATGTATTTTATAGCAACATACATTTTTGGGAAGGAAGACTGATGTCTATGGAACCTATTTACAAACTGCATTTTTTCGTATGTTAGTAGTGCTACAATAACTACTACCAACATACGACAAAATGCTATTTACAGTCCTGCGTGCAGAGGTCTATGCCTCTGCCTCTCCAATCTTTTCTGTACTAAGATCTCGGCCCGACTACGGAAATCTCTGAACACATAAATATACATTTTAGTCGTAAATGTGGTAGGGACAGAGATGAGTGACTGGCAAATTTGCAAAAGTTACTTCAAAAGGGGAGGGGGTTAAGGGAAGAGTAAGGAGACATTTAGGGATCGTAAGAGAGGGGTTTAAAGAGGGACCTGCACAGATCCACAAAAGAGTGAGCCCATTGCTATTCACAAACTGCCCTTCTTAAGCTACTACAGTAAAAAAAGGACCTGAAACAGTTATAAATGTACTCCAGCTCATAGCTGGAGTAAGTTCAGTACCACTCATGGCCAACCACTAGTACTGCAACACCCTCCTATTGAAAATAATTAAAGTAGGGACTAAAAATATAACTCCATAGAAAGTAATGTTAAAATAAATGTAACTATTTAAACTGTGTAAAAATATAAATACATTCGATTACATGTTAAAAAAAGAAAAACATTTAATATTGCATTTTTAAATATTTTAAAAAACCTTTTTATTTTTAAAAATTAAGGGAACATTAATTTATATTACAAAATTATTAAATTATATTTAATTATTATATTCATCAATTATTACCATTTATATACATTATAAGAAAATGCATTTTTAACTTTAAGTGGGATTTGTTTTAAACAATTTAAACTTTAAAAAAATATTTGAATTTCATATATTCTACATATTGTATTTAAAATTAAGGGATCAATGCTGTGACATTCTATAAGTTTCTACATTTAAATAAATACATAACATTAATATTTAACATAAATTATTTTTAAAACATTTTGTAAAGCTTTAACAAACTTAAAACTGTTCCTTACAATTTACCATACAGAGATCTCCCTTCTGATTGCAGAGTTCTCTGCCAAGTGTGTGGAACGTCAAATACAAGTAGTAACTCTACAGTCGCATTTGACATTTTTAGTGACTACACCGTCTGTTTCAGGCGCTAGGGACTTCTTATAGGTCTTAGTTTTTGAGTAACTTTACACTCATAAATAGCTAATAGCCAAAAGTCATAATCAAAAGTGTAAAAAGTAAATTTACTTGTAGTACATCTACACATGGAGGTTTACCTATGTGAAGAGGCCCCAATGTGTCCATAAAAGCTTAAAAAGACACGTTTCTTGCCTTGCTTCTAGTGTCATCAGCAGCTCTTCATCCTTTTGCTAACCATGACTTAACATAAGTGATGGGGTTAAATCGCTTTAATGATGAGCCAACAAGAAAAAAGAACATCAAAGAAGATGTGGTGTTGGTCAGCAAGGTTGCTCTTGTTGACCTACATATCAGATTTGTGAAAATCCTTGCTCACATCTCGCTGTGGAAATGACAGTTGTGTTCACAGCTTTAAAAACCTCCTTGTTCTCCCTTCTCATTATCTGTATCCTGGGTAAGCATGTAATGTTTCACGAGTGCCAATGTGAAATATTTTCTAGAAATACGTAATTCTACTTACTCTAAAAAGGTAAGCAGATCACCATGTCAGTACTGTTTGTGCAAAACTTTCAATTCATGGGTCAATTTGTCTTACCCACTCTTGGTCAGCAGTATTGAGCTGTAACAGGAACCAGCATCAGTTGCCACAATAAAGAGTCTGAAGAGAGCAGGATATGCATTTCATATAACCTCCACTGTTCTGAAGCTTGATGCAGCCCATTGAATAGCGTAAATGTCTACCTATTCCGTTAACCTGTAATTGTTTTTTACAGATGTGCTAGGAATTACACCTTAGCAAGCACATTTTTTTAATGATTTGCAGCAGAGTCTTTTATAACACCAGTGACTGCCGATTCTAAATGATGACCTGAGCAGTGCCAGGCTACAATGTTGGAAGCAATTCTTCCTTGCAACTTCTTTACATCACCACATAGATCACTGATCCTCCATCACCAGTAATTAAGCTAGGTATTTTTTTAAAACGTCCTCAGTCATGTTAATAAGTCTTTTTTCAGTGCAGACTATAAGCTTTTTGCTATGCCATCAGCAGACACACCGCTCAGCTCAATGAGGTCAGCAACAATATTGTATGGAGACTTTATGCCAGGTATCTGCATTCACATGTACACAATTAAAGCACTTTCCTTATGTAGCAGTGGCTTCATCGAGCCGAAGACTCACTTTAGGAGAAAGGTCAATCATTTTGGCCAACAGCTTTCTTTTCATTTTTGTGGTTATGCATTGTTGTATATTTGAAGAAGCAACAATGGAGTACACAGGTCTGCCCATATCCAGTCTGTTCAACTTTTGGTAATCTCCTTCTGTTTTAAAACCATACACAGGCCTGATTAGCGTAACCGCCTTGTAAGCAAGAATAGTCTAACTGTTGTTAGTATTTGTTAATATTTGGCTTATGAAGTTGTTTGTAGTAAAGAGTCTTTTTTCGCTGGTTCTAAGATTCTTAAAGCAGTGACGTGTGATTTTATTTTTTGTGCATATTCATATATTTTTTTTTCCTCAATGATCGCTGCTTATATTGGCATCATATGAACGAACAGCTGACTTTGTACATTCTTTGGACCATTTGAATCCATTAGATTTCAGTGCTCCATAGCAAGTGACTTTACGACAAATAGCACAGCCAAGGTAAAGGCATTTAACAATCCACCATGGATACTTTTGTTGGAAGTGCTTTTTCTTTATTAGTTGTTCAACATTTAGGCAGAACACCTCTCAGAAAAACTGGATCTGCATATGGTTCAAGAGGTAGTGTTCCAAACTGCTGCTAGTGCTTGGTGTTTCCTCCATCTCAGTATCACTCCATACTATAATGCTGCTTATTTATGAGCAAACTGTCATCTGTCTCTCCTCCTATAGAGATGCAAGCACTGCTGCTGGTGGCAGTTTCAAACTCTTCTAGTACCTTTTCTTACACTCCACAATTTCCACTGTTCCCTTCATTCTTTTTAAGAACATAATTGTTTTTAACGCGTTTGGTAGTAGGCATCTCATCAGCTTTGGTGTTAGTTTTTGAAAAAAATACTTTTTCTTTTGCCCACCTTGTAACATTTTAAAAGAAGCAAAGTCAAAAATAACTATTTAGGTGATGGCAATCCAACCGGCATTTAAAGTACTGAACAAGAATAACATTTATTTTTGGCAAGGACTTCTCTACCTCAGTACCTTCTGCTACCACACCACCACCCCAAACCCAGACCTGTCCTACCCTATCTACACAAGCCACCCCTCCTTTAAATTGTGTCCAGGGTTACATTAACAGACAACTGCTGTTCTGAATTCTTAGTTAGTTCTAGGAGCTTTAATGGTGCCCCTAGGATGTTTTTTCAAGCAAAGCCATACAACTATAACCAAACTATGGGGCAATGGCATACTTCCTGGCAGATGTATCCTACAAGATGATACAATTGAGGCGAAAATCCAGACAAATTCGGTATCCTGCACTTTAAGTTACCAGGTGTTGTCAGGTGCCTGCACTTATTTAATTTGAAAGAGAGAATACCAACACTTCTCAACAAAGATCCAATACTTTTAATGGCAGAAGGCCTGCACTTCTCTGTAGCAAAGAGGCACACAGAGATAGTGAGTACCTGCACTTTTATATTTCTGTTTCATGCAGTACATGAATAGGAGGACGCCTGTGGTAAGTAGTCAGCGTAGGATACCCGGTACATACAAGTAAACACAAAGCACACCTATTAAATAGCTGATCCGATAACCCGCCAGTCCATCCAAACCATATTGCAGAAAGCATACTTTTTGAATACCCTGGTAAAATATATTCCATAACGTCATGCGTGGTGAATACTCATTCATCATTTTTATAATATAGCTTTCTGCACTGCAGTACAGCTACTTCTAAGCACTGTATATAACTTGTTTCTGCAGTCAGATTTAATGGTATTCAGTGTATTAACCTTAAGATGATGAAATGCTGAATTGGAACAGTTAGGATCTTAAACCGTGACCTGAAGCGCACAGCAGATGTCGCTGGTGAGTATTCCTGGCTGGATTATAATGCTTTGCTACGTTTTTAGGTCTCGCCTATGCGGCACGCATGCGCGCTGCATAGGAGAGACCTAATGCCATCGGTACCGCTTTTTCAGCAAAGAAGTGCACGCGTTGCATTGCTTGCAATGCAAACGCGGGCACATCTGGAGATTTCCTCGCGGGAGCGCATGGCGCCATCTGGTGGCACCATATGGTTGCACGCTCCCGCAAGGACATTGCGCATGTCCCCTCCCCTGCTGCTGAGGCGCGCGCTTGTTTAAAGTTGCTGATTTAGAAGCCTCCCACCTGACAGGCGCCTTCATTGCTGCTGGCCGAAGATGAAGCCCGAGGAGTGCAGCCAGGTCGGAGCCAAGGGCAGTGCTTGCAGCCAGCTGCCTGCTTTCAGAGCGGACGTGTGATCTCTAGCAGCCTGCCAAGATGACTGGGGAATGACATCAGACCCTCTGCTTAGTGTGGGGCTCCATCATAAACGAGGAATGCAGCAGGGGGTGATAAGCTGCTAGACAAGGTGCCGGACGATGCTTGCCGCCCCTCCCATGCCCGTGGTGCTTGTAAACCATTAGCGAGAGCCCTGAGACGGTGCTGCATAGCAGACGAGCCCACCTACGCTACACTCAAGATCCAAAATAGCCCGGCAGGATGCTACAACGTGTACGATGACGTATTTTTCTCGGACAGGTTGGCATCTGTATGGAAACCTGCGATAAGCTGTGCCTCCTCCGGTGTCAGATGTCCCTCCACGCAGCCCCTTCCTTCTCACTTCCTGTCATGGAGGGGAAACAATGAGCCGTAGGTAAAATCGCCGCAGAGCTCTGCCCAAGGAAGGCTTTGGGTTGGGCTTTATTACAGTACAAGCAGCATCGCTATGGCAACCAGGGAACAGCATCTGCCCTATGCCTGAGTGGGCAGGAGCTGAACGGATCTATTGGAATGATTCATAGTTTGAACAGGTCACGTGGGGCTTCCCTTTAACCCTTGCCGGGGTGAGGCAGGTCAACGCAGCTCTCTGCACCTGCGAGAAGCAGCACTTCACCCTCAGAGTATGCTATTTTAGAACACACACACCTTTTCAAAGGGATCATGTTCAGGTATATGCAAGCACAGGCACATTTTCATAAAGTGCTCGAAGAAAAGTAAAGCCAACCAAGGCAGGATGCTGCGCACTGAAAATATTTCAGGAGGACAGCGTGAGGAAAAACTAAAATGGACTAGAATCCCACAGAAACGTAGCATGCCTGTGTTGGGGCCAAATGTTGCGGATGCATGTGTAAACTGCAATTTATTCTGCTTATCTTCGTTACAAAATCTAATTTTCTGCAATTAAAACAGCTGCAACACTTCTAAGGTGTGCTAATGAGTAATCTAGTTTACAGAGACGGTGCAGCAAATATATTTACCATTATATTTCCATTTCTGTGCAACTTTTGTATTAATGTTGCTATTGAAAATAAATATGATTATGTTATTGCTGCATCTATAGGCTCTTTTGTATGTCTAGTTGTCCAAATAAAGGTTAATTGAGAAGTAATAAGTAGATTTTGTGAAAAATGATATAGAAGCATACATAATCATTGCTAGCTCTTGATAGAAATGATCAGATCATGAGAATGATTTTGATTGATAGTATAATCAACTAGGCTCATAGTCTCGATTTGTAAACAACAACATTACTCACTAACGCACAGGGATTGATTAGGCCTAACTACCAGGCGAAAAGCAGACAATCGCAACACTGTCTAATTTGAGACAGCCGCTGATATGGCCACAGATCTCACCACCACATCCACTGATGGTGTCCATTTGTAACCACTTGGCTTAATGCTTCCAATTTATCCCCAGACAGGTACTTCACAGCCTTTTCTACTAAACTCATGCAAACGAGGCTGTTGTCAGTCCAGGCAGAAAGCTTAGGAAAAAAGATGAAGAAAAAACTCTGTCCCACCCTTTACCAAATTCTTTCTACATTAGTCTGCAAATAGGTCATTTAGTAAGTGCTATCGGTCGCATTACCTTAAGTCCTTATTCACAAAGCAGATCTGAAACATTTGGTGTAAGAGATGACTTAAATACAGTGCTACAATGCGATTCTCATCCATCCAACCCCCTTTCACTTATCCATCCATCCACTCGTCCATCCACTCATCCATTCACCCTTTCACTCAATACATCCACCCCTTTTAGTCATTTATGAATTTTCACTCATCCATCCTTAGTCCCACTCTTTCACTTATTCATCTATCAACCTTTCATACATTCATCCACCCTTTCACTGATCTACCCATCCTTTCACTCACTCACCCAACCCTTTCACTGTAATAATGAGCATTTGTATGCCTAGCTGAAGACAGAAGAGCCCCATCAAGAACTCCACACCCACTGTAGCTGCTAAAGTGGGAGATTCGCAATTCCTTGTCCAAACCTATCCCTCCACCCTTTCACACATCCATCCCTCCAGCCATCTTTTCAACCATTCATCCATCTTTTGGCTCATCCATTCACCTAACCTTTCCCTCCATCCATATCACTCATCCATCCATCCTTTCACTCAACCAACCGCCCATCCATCTACCCTTTAACTCAGCCACCCACCTACCCTTTCACTCAGCCAGCCATCCTTTCACTTAACCATCCATTCTTTCACTCATCCATCCACTCTTTCAACTATCACCCATTCATTTTTGCACTCATCCATCTATCCACCCTTTCACTTATCCAGTCATCAATCAGCCATTTTGCTCAGCAATCCTACCTCGAGTCATCCATCCACCCTTTCACCCATCCATCCATTCTTTCACTCATCCACCCTTTCACCTTTTCATTCAGCAAAAGTCTCCATTCACCCTTTCACTCATTCATCCATCCATCCACCCACCTTTTGACTCACTCACACATCCATCCATTTTTCCTTTCAGTTACTTACCCACCCTTTCACGTTAAAATATGAGCCTTTGTCTAACGAGCTGCAGACAGAGGATGACCATCAAGAACTCCCCGCCCCCTGAAGCTGCTAAAGCAAAAGGTTCATGAATGTCAAACAGATGGAACAAAGTAAACTATTGCTTACACTGCACTCAATGCAACATACACTCCAAATACCACTCAGTGCCACATAGTTGCATGCCACATAATTACACTCCACTCAATGCAACATACATACCAAATACCACTCACTGCCACATAATTACACGACACTTAATTACACTGCACTCAATGCAACATACACTCCATATACCACTCAGTGCCACATAATTACACTCTACTGAATGCCACATAATTATATACTACATATTTACACTACACTTAATGCAACATACACTCCAAACAATACCACTCAGTGCCACATAATTACATGCCACACAATTACACTCTACTGAATACAACATACACTCCACACATTAACACACAGTGCCACATAATTCTATGCTACATAATTACACTGAGCTCAACGCAACATACACTCCAAATACCACTCAGTGCCACATAATTACAGGCCACATAATTACACTGCACTCAATGCAACATACACTCCAAAGACCACTCAATGCCACATAATTACACTGCACTCAATGCAACATACACTCCAGATACCACTCAGTGCCACATAATTAAACGCCACATAATTACACTGCACTCAATGCAACATACACTCCAAATACCACTGAGTGCCACATAATTACACGCCACATAATTACACTCTACTGAGTGCAACACACACTCCACACAATACCACTCAGTGCCACATAGTTATACGCCACACAATTACACTCTACTGAATACAACATACACTCCCCATAATACCACTCAGTGCCACATAATTACACGCCACATAATTATACTCTACTCAATGCAACATAAATACACTCCACATAATACCACTCAGTGCCATATAATTACACCCCTCATACTTACACTCTACTCAATGCAACATAAATACATTCCACATAATACCACACAGTGCCACATACTTATATGCTACATAATTACACTGCACTCAATGTAAGATACACTCCAAGTACCACTCAGAGCCACATAATTACACACCACATTATTACACTCTACTGAATGCAATATACACTCCAACTCCACACAATACCACTCAGTGCCAAATAATTATATGCTACACAATTACACTGCACTTAATGCAAAAGGCACTCCACACCATGACACAATTTTACTAAGCATAATTTCACAGAACACCACAGTTCCAGGCCACACAATTCAACTCCACACATTTCCAATACACACCGCATAATTACACACCAATCAACATATTTCAACTCCAAAACTCTACAATCCACAACGTACCTCCAATCCACACCATATAGTGTCACCATCTGAGCACCAAACATCATTCACCACCACCATTTTGCATCAGCGCACCACCTAAGCATCACATCAGTCTGCCCTTGGAATCTGGCATCTGTTGATTCTCCCCTAGTGTCTGTCCGCTGCTCGTGTTCTAATTTAATTACTGTTTTCAACATCCACTCCCCCTTTATTTATGTCCCGCTCCCCCATAACAACAAAATTATAACAAACAAGCATGATAACAGGCAGGAAGTAGTTACCAGCAGTGCAAGCACAAAAAAAGTAGACAATTTTTATGTTAAAATCTTTTTTTAATCAGGTTTTTCAGTTGCATATAATGTTGCCTTTGTTTGTATAAAGGTAACAAAAATGCTTAACACTTTTTATTATAAGTTTTCAACATAATGCACAGCAGTCACAATGCTCTACAACATAGCCAAAAGTTCTGGCTAAGCACCAAAGGCGAGACCTATTGGCTATGCCAATGCTTGTTTGGATGTGCGATGTGTATAAATATGTCCCGAATGTACAGTAAATCACAGTGTCATTTTCCCAACTAAAGAAACTGTACAAATATGTTTCAAAATGTCTCTTCTCGGTGTGTAGTTGCTGTTTCACTCCAAACACTATAGAGCAGGGTAGCTCCCCTTCAAGATACATGTGGCACATGAGTTATCTGAGACCCACATACAGCTATGGGAAGAGGATTTGATATGGGGCCTGTGTTACACACCTGACTCTCACATCGAGTTACTTTTGAACTCTGATTTTGGGAATATAAAAAAATGTTTCATTTGGATAATACCAGCGCTGTTCATCAAAACTACAAAAAAAGACCCCATGAACTTCTGAGTATCCCTGTGGCCTTTCACCATTTACTGAACCTTTCTATATAGTGAAATGAACTATATCTGGTTGTTATCCATTTGTGTTCTAAATACCAAATTTTGAAATCTGAATCCTACCTCTCTTTGGTAGTATCAGATCGTTACTTAGAGGTGGCACATTAAATATGAATTATGGGTGTTGTGAGTCCAGTACTAGTTCCACAATCTTGTTTTCCTTCAATCAAAAAGTGTCAACCTGCAGGACCAGTGGGAGGCACCGTAGTTTCAAAAATGTCACCATAAATAAATTACCAAAAACTCTCACTAGTTATTTTTAATAATATAATTACATTTATTCACGAAGTATGTCTGTCAGTACAGCAGTGATAAAGTCAGCATAAATAGTGAAAAACAGGACATCATTTCTATGCTCATGGCACATAAATGATCAAAGGAAACAAGAAATAAGCCAGATCAGGAAGACATAATGAAATAGCCACGTCAATAAGAATAACTAAGAAAATGCTTTGCACGAGAAAACGTGCCACAGAGCCTATAAACACATGTGCGCATCGAGTTTGTCTGATAAGAAGATAAAACAAGCCAATAGTGTAAATGTGCCAAGTAAGTTAAAGTGAGCCTGCCAAATGAAAATAATCGAGGTTAGAAGTTAAGAGCAAAATGTTTTTTAAATAAACTCTGGCAGAAAACAGCTAATGTGCAAAGTGATCTAGAAAGAACCCCAAGACAGAAATATAAAGTTAAGTTCAATAGCAAAAAGACCTCCCAGTGAACTCAAGAAGAAAGAACGTTACTGACAAAAAGCTCGAAGAATCCATTCATACTGTTTTGAACGATGCATTTTATATAGAACAAAATGTGACTTTTTAAATACATAACATTCTGCAGTCAGCTGCAGACTTAGGAAACAAGATGTTACAAAAAAAACATTTCTTGCTTTAGATCTAGACAGTGGTATAGTTAAAATACTAATAATATTCTGTAAGTATTCATTATTTATGTCATCTTTTTAACCAGCGGTAGAATAACAACTTCAAAATACATTGCATTAATTAATTTCTTTGCGCATAGTTCTTTCTGCACATATGTGAAAAGGAAGCTTCACATAATAAACAATGAAAACATTTACTTCTGCGAAAATGCTGCAGGCTTAGCCCTTGAAAAGTTTCATCTTGTTATCTAAGGAAAAGATACCACAGAACAGCAATGACCAGTAGATGAAAATTAATTCACAATATTTGTCTATTTTACAGTGAGACATATTTCGCTGCCATGTACTATTGAAAGGCCTACAGTGTTACAAAATAATGGCAAATACATTTTTGATTTGTTAATTAACTTTCTCATGCTGGCTTATCTGCAGTATCTATCTAGACTCCAGTCTCTGCTCTACAGTACCTACAACCCCTGTTGGCTGCCTTAAATCATACAATGTGGTATATTTACCAAAAACTCACCCAACGCAGCTAAACAACCAAAGTTGCTGCACTGTGTTGCACAAGAGGGAGGAAGCAGGAAAGTAAAATGCCTAGTAAGATATGGCGCAGTTCATACTCTCTCCCTAGTGCAGGCACACATATAGGCAGCCTAGGACTACCCACACACCAGTCAGTGCACCATGGTGCAAGGGTGTTGGTTATTAAAGATGACGCAAGTCGGAAAGTGAATATGCAAGAGGGGATTAATGCGGTATGTCTGAACAATTATGAGGTGCTTTACTCAGATAACAGTAACCTGATTAAAGAAGACTCAGACACATTCTGTGTATATGTATAAACAAAGAGATTCTATCAAAGTGTAGTGATTTTTATTATTTTTATTAATTTCTGTGGGTGATAAAAACTAATAAATGAGCTCTCTCTTAGGATGGTAAAGATGAGAGCACAGTGTGCTTTTTAAAATACCCCTCACACACTAAAAAAATCCAGTAGTGTCATGCTTCATCATTGGGGTCTTCCCGTCCCTCTACGGGGCGGGGCGTGCTACGACCTGACCGACTACGCGGGAGCACTAGTATGGTGACAGGACTATGTGACTGCAAGTGTGGGTGATGTCAGTGAAGTGTAGGGACCTAATTATGTGTGGAAATAAAAAAAGGTTAAAAATCCTCTGGCTAGTGGAAAAAAACAATTTATTCACTTCCCTAGCTGGGGACGTTAAGAAGGGGGTTTTGAGGTAGAGCGAATCGCTACAACCTGGTCTACATGTTTCGTAGGCAGTCCCCTACTGCCTACTCATCAGGACCTTCTAATGGCCCCTACTGGATCAAAGCTCAGTTGCTAAATGTAATAAGCCTGTCGTCCTAGAAACCAGTAGTAAAAATCCACTGCTAGTTTCTGCTTCAGGGCATGAGCTGGCCCTCTGTAAGCAAAAGGTATCAACAATAATGAGCTGTATGTGGTCTCTGTAAAATAAGGAGGAAAAAAGGGGGAGAGAAACATACAGAATTATACAATGATACTGTAATCTGTCTGTGGATGCTCATTATTATTAGCGCCACAGGTCCCACATTTTTAGTTGCAATTGCCCATACCACAAATGATGCACGTAAGACTTTATGGACAGAATGATGGTACAATCCGCCATCCCCTAGATGTTTGTTTTATAATGAACATTGTCACGCCCCTTGTAATATAGGCTGGTTTTTATGGCGCGAATGATAGTGCAATCTGCCATCCCCTATATGCTCGTTGTTGTGGCCGAGCATAGGGAAGCCCCTTGTAATTAGGGCTGTATTCATCTTCAACATACACACACTCTCACGACTCAATACATACAACGGAACTCTGCAGGGTAAAAATAGAGGAACCCGACTTGATCAATATCAGTGGTGATCTGAGAAACGATCTTTCTAAAAACCAAGGGGCACACCCCAATCATTAAGTAATGTGCAATACATACTGCTGTTGCGCAAAAGATATGCCCCATGAGCTGGTACTCGGTAGGTATTCACCGCGGCGTCCTGAAAAAAAGAGACCGCGCCCTTAGCACACTAGTCAATATACACCCATGTCATGTAGCCCTCGTCTTGATTAGCCAGGTGTTTAGCGACCTTTGGCAAAGTCAAATACTCACAGTGACCGCTATATCATTAAGGCTTACTTCTACCACGAGGTACCGCTCCGAGGATTAATCGCGTCTGCGGCTCAGTGGTCTTATGAGCTCTGCTTACGCGCCGGTGTTAAAATACTAATAATATTCTGTAAGTATTCATTATTTATGTCATCTTTTTAACCAGCGGTAGAATAACAACTTCAAAATACATTGCATTAATTAATTTCTTTGCGCATAGTTCTTTCTGCACATATGTGAAAAGGAAGCTTCACATAATAAACAATGAAAACATTTACTTCTGCGAAAATGCTGCAGGCTTAGCCCTTGAAAAGTTTCATCTTGTTATCTAAGGAAAAGATACCACAGAACAGCAATGACCAGTAGATGAAAATTAATTCACAATATTTGTCTATTTTACAGTGAGACATATTTCGCTGCCATGTACTATTGAAAGGCCTACAGTGTTACAAAATAATGGCAAATACATTTTTGATTTGTTAATTAACTTTCTCATGCTGGCTTATCTGCAGTATCTATCTAGACTCCAGTCTCTGCTCTACAGTACCTACAACCCCTGTTGGCTGCCTTAAATCATACAATGTGGTATATTTACCAAAAACTCACCCAACGCAGCTAAACAACCAAAGTTGCTGCACTGTGTTGCACAAGAGGGAGGAAGCAGGAAAGTAAAATGCCTAGTAAGATATGGCGCAGTTCATACTCTCTCCCTAGTGCAGGCACACATATAGGCAGCCTAGGACTACCCACACACCAGTCAGTGCACCATGGTGCAAGGGTGTTGGTTATTAAAGATGACGCAAGTCGGAAAGTGAATATGCAAGAGGGGATTAATGCGGTATGTCTGAACAATTATGAGGTGCTTTACTCAGATAACAGTAACCTGATTAAAGAAGACTCAGACACATTCTGTGTATATGCAGGGAGGTTTTGCAGACTTCCAGCACATTGTTATATTAAGCTTGGCTAGTGAAAGTAAGTGATTTGTGTATTTCATTGTGACCTTGGTCTTAGAGGATCAATCTATCAAGTAGACTTTCATAGTAGCTATTACTTAGCTACTTAGGTTTCCCAGTGACTTGAAATTGTGGTCAGCACCATGCTGGAAAACACACCAAGCCTTGGACAAGCACACATTACATGGTGGAAGTCTGTGAGGGAATGATGGCACCTAGAGCAGTCGGCCGTGCCCCCGGATACAGTGGTACAGCTGGACCTTTCCCCCGGATACAGATGCCCAATCTTTTGTGGTGTGAGATAGGCTCTGTGCAGAATTGAACAGATTTGCAATCAGCGTTTCTGACGACCCTACAGGGGTATTCTAAGGGCTTCTGCCATTCTATATCTTTATGGGTTTGCATTGAAATGGCCTCCCAACATTTCCTGAGGGGGTATAGGTAGATATCAGTATGTTCCCGTGTTGCTTTATAGATCCAGGACAGAACTCTAGGGCCACACCCTATGGTGGCATGTGTAGGGGGGTTGCCCGGGTTGTGTTCCAGAGCCACCAGAGAGAACCTATAATCTTACAGTATTGTAAAAACTGGCCTACTTGTTGATTGTATGTATCTTTCAGTATATCAATTGCATCTTTTTAGGATGAGGTGGCAATGGACCTGAAGCACAGTGGTGCGGATCATAAGCCCCCATGTCTCCCCGCCCCTAACCCCCATTAATTCACCAGCTGGGTTGATGACTCTCCACAGACAAATATTCTCATGCACCCTAACTGGCCTTGGTACCGCCTTCTCCTTATCTATTTTCCAGTGGACCTGATGCCCTCCCGCCTCCATAACCCATGATCTCTCAATCAGATGCCCGGTATACCTTGACATATCCTATCTCGGGCATGGCAAAACTCCCCATCAATAATGTGGCCCGTGGAAACAATGTTTGAACAGAAAAAACACCCTGGGAACTATAAGGAATCCCAGCTCAGGACACTCCAGGAAGGATGAGTAGAATTGGGATAGTTCTGTTTACTGTATACTGCTACACATGATCTTGTAGACCTGTTTGATGAAATTTACAAATTTGTTACAACATAGGTTTGTTATACTTGTATGTAACCTTGGAAATGATGATACAGATGCCTTTAACGCCTTAACCGCAGCGGTTTTTCTGCCGCGATGCGGGCGTTCTATTAGGTGGGCGGGGCTCCGTCGGGTTAAAATAACTCTGTTACACATCTGTTCAGATTCCTAACAACGAAAATCACAAAAAAAATTGGGAAAAAAATGGTTCATGGGTGGCCGTGCGATGTCTATCATATGTTTTGTACTGGAAAGGTACTCTTGCAGTACAAAATACTATGCCTAGACAAACATGAAAACTTTTTCCGCTTTGAATGTGTGCTTTACAATGCAACACATGTAAAGTCGCAGGAGTTTGGAGAAATAAAAGCATTTCTCCAAGTTAATACTGCTCTCAAAAAGGCGTTTTTGTTGTTGTTGGAAAAACCCTGTCTACTGTTATGACTAGATACAGCTTTACGTCAAAACGCTCATGGACCACCAATGCAACTCCTTATGACTCAAGTAATGCAAAGAAGCACAAAACATTGCATTGTGTTACTTTCAGGCAACTTTCCAGTGCCAAAGTTGCGCTCGTAAGTAAGGAAATTCCCCAAAAACTTTTTGTGTTGGTTTATGTTGTTTTTGATTGATTGGTAAATTGGAAAGATTGTTGTCAAAAGAAGAAAATAACTGTGTAGAAGGAAAGATTGCTCTAGTATTGTGGAAAGGTGGAGCGTTTTGTAAAAGAATGACCTATGAAGCTAGAAAACTACACAGCTTAGTCTTTAAAGGTAAATCCAGACTGAGCATGATCCTTCTTATGATGTTTGCCCTCCTAAAAACACATAATTATCTCTACATGACGATATCACTCTTAACCGGTTCAGTTGCAATAGAAGCTCTCTTGGATTGTTAAGCCTCCAGGCGTTTTATGTACCAGACTTTTCAGGCCCAGAATAATATGGCAAAGCTGAAGAAGCCCATAGCTTAAGAAATAAGAATTGAGGGTATTTTCTTGATTTCTGGTGTGGTGCTGTGGAAAACATGATGTTAGTTTTGGCTACTAAAGAGGAACTTGTTGAGACTTCAATTTTATCTTATTAAGGCTCCTGATTTAACCATAATTAGTAACATCATGGATACGACCAAATTATTTGAGTATCAATTGGGCCTCTAAAGTAGTATCATTTAAGGGCCCTTCGTGTCAACAGCATTGGTTTTGCTATGAAAAATATAATGGACCTATACACATTGATTTGCTCCGGAACTCCTTCAGGTACCCTTCCAGAAGGGTTACCGAAAGCATACAGAACTTTCAGATGTTCAGTAAGAAGGTTGTAGTGTAGTTATTTATTTATTTATTTATTTTTGCGATTTATTGAGCGCACAACTACCCTAAGGTGTCTCGGCGCTATTGAGGAGAGATCCGTGCTGAGAGAAAGGTAGCCTAAGCTTGATCAAAAAGCCAAGTCTTTAGATGCTTACGAAATATCAACAGTGAAGGGCTCTTTTTTATGTGGAAAGGAAGTGTGTTCCACAATCTAGAGACAGCGACAGTGAAACGTCTGTCTCCCCAGTTTGCCTTTTTCGTACGGGGGACTGGCAGTAGATGGGCTGAGGAGGAACGTAGAGTTCTAGTTGGCAAGTATGTGCATAAGGCTTTTTTCAGATATTGCGGCCCTATATTATTCATAGCCTTATAAGTAATGCACAGAGCCTTAAATTTTGTACGGCTTCGGAATGGAAGCCAGTGTAGTTGTCGAACAATGGGGGAATTTGATGCAAAGTTAGGTGTCCGGGTCAGAATTCTAGCAGCGGCATTTTGGATTAACTGCATCTTACTCATGACTCGCTCCTGAGCGTTTAGCAATAGTCCGTTGCAGTAATCCATTTTAGATAGTACTAACGTGCACATAAGAGTCTTGCCTGCATAAAGCGGGAGGAACAGCAGAAGTTTCCTGATCATTCGGAGGGTATAGAAAGATGACGAGACCACTGCGTTTGCGTGACTCATAAATGACAGCTTCTCATCAAATAAAACCCCTAAGTTTCTGACCTTCTTTACTGGGATTGGAGGAGGACCCAGATCTAACGGCCACCAAATGGGAGACCAAGAAGGAGTCAACCGGCCAAAGATCAGGACCTCAGTCTTTTCTGAATTCGACCTTAGACAGTTGTGGTCCATCCAATTACTGATTGCCATCATTCCATCTTGAAAATTTGCTGCTACTGCTTCTCCATTGTTATGGATGGCTAATATCAACTGTGTGTCGTCAGCGTACGATGTTAACCCTATTCCATAAGACTTGATTACCCTCGCCAAGTCCGACACATAGATGTTGAATAGTTCCTATATTCCCAATAGGCTCTGCGCATTAGAATAATATATCCTATAGATTAGATGTAGGACTGAGGTCAACTAGGTCTCTATCAAATATACTAAACTTAATTGTATGTGTGCCAGTTAACTCAGAGGTCACTAGAAACTTTCTCGAATACACAGGAAGCGATTAGTTTCTGACAACCGCAAAAAC
The DNA here is from genome assembly GCF_964261635.1 of Lissotriton helveticus. Lineage (NCBI taxonomy): Eukaryota > Metazoa > Chordata > Amphibia > Caudata > Salamandridae > Lissotriton > Lissotriton helveticus. The sequence continues at coordinate 337,086,997 of NC_136069.1, read as the reverse complement.
ATGACAACTTTGTTTCCCAAGAATAAGAATATATCTCTCAGAGTCGCGGTAACAATAGATAAGTATTTCACTCAGTCAATCGCGCATGCTTCGTGCTTGCAGAGAAATAGTAAGACAGGCGTTTGAACAGTCTTCTTTCTCATGCAAGAGAAGTGAACTGCTACAATTGTTATGCAGACTGCAAAGTATAATGGGTACAGCGTAAACAGTAATATGAAATAATACTGTAAGAGCATTGTATGGTTTCTAAGCCATATAAAAATACATACATAAATAACATTGATTAAAATACTCAACAGGTGCTTCTAAAATACGCCTACCCCAATGTACCTAACCTGACTCTAGTACGCGGGAAGAAGTAAGTATTGTGTAGCATAGGTTTAGTTTTTGCCAAGAATCTACCAAAGGTTTCTCTAGGTTCTAATCAGCTCCATACCTTGATTAGAATGAAGGAGGTCTGGTATCTCTGTCTCGGGACTCGATTTCACAACACCCCGCAAGGGGAGCCGGAAACACTGGAGCTGTATTCTCGTCAGGAGAAAGGCAGCTTCCTGATCAGTGCGTCAGCTGGAGAGTCGACTTCCTTCTGCACTTCCTGTAGCGAGCTGCTTCGGCCAAGTAGGTCTTCGAACTGCTCCGAACCACCGTATCTTGATAGAGCAAGTGTAGGTATATTTATACCTTGAAGGTGTTTGGGAATGCCATAGTTTGACGTAAAGTCTGTCATATAAACGTCAGGAAAGAACCCCTAGAGAATAGTTGTTCTTTGTAAAGTAACTGAGTTCTTGGCCAAATCAATATTCAAGCAAGGGGAAGTTCCTAACTGCTTAAGCTGGTTTTCCAAAAAATCGTTGTGACGTTTGGTACGGGTGGAAGTAGATATGCCTGTATTTGGGTAGCATGGGCTATGCCTCAATAAGGGCTTGATTTCTATGCCTATATAAGGGCAATGTGAATTGTACCTATATAAGGGCATGAATCTGTCAAATTCACCCAGAGCTTAAAACTACACACAACACCCACTCCACTTTCTTATGTACGACATTACTAAGTTCTAAACAAATAAAAACATATCTAAACATGATGTGTTAAAAACCCACCCAAAATACATAAAAATGCATTGGTACTGGTTGTACACGAAAAGCATTTGTGCTGTACGCATTTTAAAGCAATGTTTCATTCAAAGCATATAGATGAAATTTGAAAATGCTTTCCGAATGAATCACGAAAAATAAATTTATGAAATGGCTCTTAATTACAGTAGAAAAAGTTGAGACCATTTCATGGCAGATTATATAAACTGGTTGATTTGGGGCAAGGTCAAATATTGTCTCTTGGAAGATTTCAAAGAATTCTAGTTCTCTATGAATAGTTCTACTTTAAGCAGATTACTTCGTGCCCCCCCAAAAAAAGTGAATAAATACAAATTTGGAAAAACAAAAGTTTGATCATAGAAAAAATAGAGTTCCAAAGTTAGAAACTTTGTTTTGAAAAAATGAAGGTCGAATTCAGAGTCTCACAGAACACTGCGTGCCAAATCAAAAGTCAGTGTTATTCTTTGGTGAAAACATCAAATCTTTCTGTAAAGAATTTGTCTACCATTGTAGGTGAAAGTTGGATTACCTTGTTAAGAAGATTAATCGCACATAGATGTGAAGCATCGCTGTCAGCGTTGGTCGCATTTGCAATGTTTGAATTGGAAGGTACCTGTGTGCCGCTTTCCTCTCGTACCTCACCGTCAGCATTTTGCGTATGTGAGCCCTCAATGAATGCCGTCATCAAAATTGGTAGCCAATGGGGACAACACAGTGCATGAGCTGTCACTGCTCCAAGCAAAGTATCAACATTCTCTTAAACGAGTTAATCCCAAAATGTGGACTATGCGCTCACGAAACTTCATCGCCAGTAGAGTATTCTCCACGGTGAACTGGGTTACGCTGGTGACTTCGCTTGCCATATCGAAGCAGTAGGAGCAAAAATAGTATCCCTGCAGTGAGTCCCAAAATGAGAGTCAGTCCGCCAAACACAGAGTGCACTAAGTTTGGAAATATGCCTAGGACTGCTTTAAAAGGTGCTAACAGTCTCGAAAAAACTGTCTTAAATACATGTGCAATACCGCTCGCATCAGACATGTTTAAGATACGACTTAACATTTCTGAGAAATGTACAGGGCAGTTTGTAGTTAATAGAGTGTGTATATCGGCAGAAGTCCTTGCGACTTGCAGATCATCGGTCTCCTTGGCCGAGGTCAGTGGCACAGTTTTCTGTAAAAGAATGGCTTTCATTTTGCTTAAAGTATCAATTCGTATAGAAGAGATGTTCAGTGAAGGCCATAAAGGTAACTCCCGGTCTGTCTTGGTTTTTGGAAACGATACTTGCATACAACAAGTGACTCTGGCTGACACAGTTACGAGATAGGCTAAACCTGGCAACATGCCACAGCAGCTGTGATCATTCAACATAATGTAACTCCCATTATAAAGTTGACTAAAAACTGGATCAATCACTGCAGCTGGTGAATCTTGCAGGTGGCAGGATAAATTGTTAGAGGAACCATCGCAGGCCCCGTGTAAGTTAATACCCTGACAAAGGAGAGAGCCGCTTAGTGCCTTTTCACAATTTTTACCACTAAGAAACACTTCTTTCCCCAACTCCAACATTTGTGTGTGTATGGTAATTCCCAGGATGTCTTGATGTATTGTTTACCCAACCTTTCATATATGCCTGCTGGTATATGTTTTAAGCTATACTGAGAATGGAAAATTGTAACAGCAGAGTGATTGTTCTGTGCATTATCCATTCAATTGCTGGTTTTTCGGCGACAGTAAATGGCAATCTTTCCAGTTTTTCAATGCTCAGCACCATATAGTCTGCTCCCCTCTGTGCCAGTTTGATCTGTTTATCAGTGAGATTGAATTCTGAAAACAGTGACATAGTGTTGATTAAACACCAAGGCACATAGCCTGAATGAAGGTTTTGTAATGTCCAGCCTAATAGCATTATAGAACGTAATTGCGACTGACCATGTTGCAACATGACCAAGTCCTGTTCCATTACGTCTATGGCAGAGGATATTATGCTGTCCAAAGAATATATCCTGGACGACAGAGTCGTTAACCCATTGTCAACTACAGAGAGAGATTTCTCTAAATTAATACGATCAATTTCTCGTATTTGTTCTGCAGTCTCTGCTTGCATAATCTTCCATGCTTCATTATACAATGCATAGATACTGGCGTATATAAAACGTTTATGACGCAGTTTAGTAGGTCCTTGTATGAAGTCCCTCAGATCAGCGCCATCTTTAGTGTAGACTTGTGTAGCCATTCAAGGGACAGTTTCCCTACACTGTATGTTGTCACTATTCCTGGATGCTGTCTCTGAACATATCTTGGATCTGGCCTAGTGAATTTGAACCCCCGTGTTTTATTCAGGAATCTATCTTGACAGGTGTTTGTGTCTGTGGGCCAGATTAACAATTTTTTCCAATCTGGATCTGTTCTGTTGTGATGCAAAATAGTATGTACGTCGACCACCCCCTCTGAAGTGTTACTGCTATCAGGTGTAGGTATTGACGGTTTGTTTAAATCTTATATATTGGCTAACCCAAGACAAGAAGTCTGTTGGACAGTGTCATTCAAAAACATTATTTGCTCTGGGATGATGCAGGTTCATAAATAAGGCTTCTAATCCCTGCACCTGCCAGTCTTTTGTGCGCCAGACAGTTTTTGTCTCAATGTAGTCTTTCCAAAAGTCAAAACCTAACGAAGACAGCTGAGCATAAAAGGCAGCAGAATAAATATGCTTGGTATTTGTCAACATACTTTTCATTCCTGACCTATTAACATTTTTAAAGTAAAATGATTCTGGATTTGAAACATGAAAACCTGAAAAGTATGGAAATTTTCCATAAAATGTTTTTGAGCTACCCTTTGGTGGCGTTGGACGATGTTCCCATTGGTTATATTTCTATACATTTCTAGGATTTGCAGATTTGTGCAAGAAATGATGACCATAGTGATTATAACAATACATTTGTTCATAATCTGAAGAACCTTGTAAGTATTCATGATTTGTAAATACAGCAGACATTTCTAAGTCTGACATCATATTATTAACAGTCTCGAAGTCCCAATCATCAGAAAAGGTGCTAGATGAAACAAAGTCATTCACAGAAATCTTAAACTGGTGTAGAATCTTCAACAGCTCTGCCGGACCGAAAATGTCATAATCAGTTCTGTCCCAAGGTATACCACCAGGTATAGGAACGGCTGTCATGTTCACTGATGGCAAGTCTCTTTGTTCACAATGAGATGCTTTGTGTGACTTGAGGAGTAAGTTGATGTTCTAATTTGCTGTGTCCTTTTTAACATATCTTCCATTTATCAGCATTCCCAAAGTTATTACAAGAGTCAAACAAAGTAGAAGAAAAAGTACACTCAACACAATCCAAAGTTCAATCCATGGTGAAACCAGATAAGTCTTTTCCAGGTGATGAAAAAGTTCTGTTGCTTGTTCTTTAAAAGTTCTTTTTACTGGCGTTGTTTCAGGTTCGCTGGGATGCTCAGCAAACCTATCAAAGTTAATGAAATAGCCAGAGGCAGTTCTGTCAATTGTAGGGATTGCTTCAGGATTCGTTGAAATCGCTTTAACCACTTGATCACTTGTTACATTTGTATAGTCAGATGCTATTTCATTGTAGACAGGCGTTTCTTGACAAACTTTTATTTGGGTCTCAAGAGGTACAAGTTCCATGGCTTTGTTGCACAGTCCTTCTTTTTGCACTGCAGATTCTTCAAAGGTGATGAGTCTCTCAGTTAGAACCTCTTGGATAGTAGCCAGATTAGGACGTCTGCTACATCTTTGGAGTCCACTTGGCCTATTGCTTATAATCGGCCACATGATTTGGTTTTACCAGGTTGATAGACATGAACCTGTTCTCCTTTTTACCAGCAAGGGGCGGCAGTAATACAGTTCTTGATCCGTGAATTGCTAGGACAGGTACTGGTTGTCTGTAAGAAGGCCCAAATTTCTTCTTGTCCGCGATCTTTTCTCTGACTAGATCCCCAATTTTTGGAATCCAGACCGGTCTTGCTGGGACGGTTGGTTTCTCTTCAGTGGTCATTGGCTTCAGGAACACGTTCCTTTGGCTTTTTCTTATTTCATTTAAGTCCTGCAAAACAGCCAAATGGTCTTTGATATCAAAGGGTTTTTGTTCTACCACTGAAGTCTGACAACCGAGATCCGAAATAATCATTCTTGTTCCAAAAAGGATTTCATATGGAGTGATACCCCCTAGAGAAATTCTTGGCAGATTGTTAAGACTACGTTGGACACTTATTAGATGTTTGACCCACCCATCACCCAAGCCTAATATCCTAGCTGTTATAGATTGCTTTATGTCCCATTTTTTTTTCTCTCCACTACCGAATTTCCTTCAGGATGGAAAGGACTACAGTACCGCAATGCAGCGCCCAATTTAGCCATGGACTCCTTGTAAGCTCGAGAGCTAAACGCAAGACCCTGGTCAGAATGTAGCGTGCCGACTGTGTATGTGCCGATTAAGACTCACAAATCTTTTATAACAGTTCGAACGTCAGCCGAGCGATGAGGCCACATCCAGATGAACCTTGTCTTAATATTTGTGGGACCGCATTTGTCCACAGGGACGTCCGTGTGTAGAAAGTCTATTGTTGTCTAACAATGGTGTGTGTACTGGGCTGGCTACACTGTAGTCAGGTATCTGGTGACATTCTTTGCTGTGATCTCTGACGCAGTTATGGCAGTTAATTGCGAATGTGTGAATGTGACCATTCATCCCAGGCCACCAGAAGGTGCCTTTTAATTCTAGTATTGATTTAGAGATCCCCTGATGAATCAGACCCTCTACCAAATGTGCTTCGTGTATCAAAGCTACTCTACCTTTCCTGTTTGTAATTACTCTATCCCCCACTCCAGGAATTCGAGCAAAAGGAACGTAGTTTGCGTCAATTATGTAAGAGTATTTGAGTGGATAGTTTTGAGGTGACGTTGCACCGCTGTCTTTGCTTGTGGCATTGACAACTAGCATTATTTCGCCGTCTATTTTCGTTTTCGAACAAGTGATTGCAGCTACGGAAGTCGTTTGCACAGCTGCCTTCGCGGCTTCATCAGCCAATGAATTCCCTGCAACGTGAACGCGGTGAGTAGGCGGCTGCCTGACCTCACGTGCTGTCATATTTAAGTTACCTGGGCTAAACGCTTGATTCTGGAAAGCGCGACTGCTGCTTTGATTTTAAAGTTTAATTTAGCGATTAAGGCTTTTTAAACTGTGCCATTACCTTGCAATCACATATGCACTCTGACTGCTAACCGCCTCGGTCCCCGCAGCCTTAGCTGTTTGAGAGGAGGGCGTGTTAGCAGCAGACTGACCCCGGGCTGCACTTCCGGCCAAAGGAGGCGGAGCCGCATCTCCGCTAGGACCCCTATTTAGATCGATGGGTCAGTGGGCGCTGGAGGGACTGCGGTGAGTAGGCAGCTGCCTGACCTCACGTGCGATCATATTTGAGTTACCAGGGCTAAACGCTTGATTCTGGAAAGTGCGACTGCTGCTTTGATTTTAAAGTTTAATTTAGCGATTAAGGCTTTTTAAACTGTGCTATTACCTTGCAATCACATATGCACTCTGACTGCTAACCGCCTCGGTCCCCGCAGCCTTAGCTGTTTGAGAGGAGGGCATGTTAGCAGCAGACTGACCCCGGGCTGCATTTCCGGCCAAAGGAGGCGGAGCCGCGTCTCCGCTTGGACCCCTATTTAGATCGATGGACCAGTGGACGAGCAGCTGGCGCACCGACGACGCGCCGAAGGCGCGCCAAAGTTAAGCCCGTCTGCGCCCGTCCGCGTCCGACCGGGCCCAAGGAAGTAAATATTCAAGATCGGCTGCATCCATCCTTCCAAACACCCCCCTCAACATATAATTAGCTCAGCTACCAAAACTCAGACCGAACTGAAAGTAACAAGCCTGAACACACGATCCTTACAAAAACACCACTTAGAAATCTTCTCCCTCCTCCAGGATGAGGATATAGATATATTGGCGCTTACAGAAACCTGGCTAGGAGACAGCTCAATACCAGATATTATTGCTTCCCTTCCAAATGAATATGACGCCATGTGGCCTAATCGTGGAGATAATATTAGAGGGGGGGCGTGGCAATCCTCTTTAAAAAAAACAATTGAAGGTCACGAAACTAATGGCAGAGAATGTTGATTCAGCAGATATACTCGGGGTAAAAATCACTTCTAATAATTCATGTTTCGCCCTCCTGACAGTATATCGCCCCCCTAAATCAACCGCACACTTCAATGATCTGTTCACAACCATTATCTCTGATATTTGCACATGCTATCAGAGAGTACTAGTCGTGGGTGACTTTAACGTACACTGGGATAAAAAAAACAAAGACACAGCAGCTCTACAGCTGGAGACGCTTATGACCACATTAGGCCTCCAACAATTTGTAGAGGTCCCCACACACAATAAAGGTCACACTTTGGACCTTGTCTGAACATCCCACCCGGAGGTTACTCTTACAGATATTGTACCATGCCTATGCTCAGATCATTACTTAATAAGTTGCTGCATCCCGATAGAGGGCCACTTGACCCCCTCACCTCAAATATGGAAAATGGTACACCAATGGAAAAAAATTGATTCAGTAACCTTGACAGACCTTCTCCTTACCTATACCCCCCCACCAGCAAAGAAGGGAATTTAGATCAAGAATGCGAATCTCCTACGAAAAAACTGTGCGCGGTCATAGACCAGTTAGCACCTGTGCGGAAACACAAGATCAAAGAGGAAGCAAAAGGGGCCCCATGGTTTAACTCCTCACTGAGAGAATTTAAAAGAAAGCTTAGGTATACAGAAAGACGGTGGCGTAAAACCAATGACCCCGCAGATCGAGATAAATATAAGTCATCACACAATTCATATTTAAAGTGCATTTTGACAACCAAAGCTGAATATTGTGAAGCTAGAATTAATAATGCTGGAAATAAACAGAAAGAAACTTTTAGAATTCTGACAGAGCTCAGAGAAAAAAAACAGACTGTATACCAGCAGAAGCTCCAATTGACTGTAACACCTTTCAATCTTTCTTTCTTGAAAAAGTTAGGCTTATTCTTTCAGACATCAATAACACCCCTATTAGTTATCCCTTACCACCTTGTCCTCAAACCTCCCCTTCTGATCACACTCTCTCCAATTTTCCACAACTGGATATAGCTTCCCTTAGACAGCTCATGTACCGAATTAAGACAGGCTCACCATCAGATCCATGCCCCCCCCCCCCCCAGAATCTTTCGAATGGCTTTCCCAGGTCTAGAGGGACACATCATCTCCTTGTTAAATAACTCTCTAGATACCGGTTATTTGCCATCCAGCCTTAAAGAGGCGCGAGTTAAGCCTCTATTAAAAAAGCCAGGGGCAGATATAACCAACCTAATAAACTATAGGCCGATATCCCAGTTACCCTTCTTGGCCAAAATCCTAGAACAGCACGTCCTGAAAACACTCTTGTTGTTCCTGGAGGTTCACCATCTTCTCCAGGGACGCCAAGCTGGGTTTCGAGCGCATCAAAGCACTGAGCTGGTGATGCTCTCAGTGCTTGATGAGCTTAGAGCTATGGCTGACAGTAAGAGACCCTGTGCCCTGATATTATTAGATCTATCAGCGGCATTTGATACTGTCAGCCATACTCTTCTACTGGACAGACTTACCACCTTAGGTATTCAAGACCTAGCTCACCAATGGCTTGAATCCTTTCTCTCAGGCAGGTCACAAAGGATTCAACAAGGTGATGTAACATCCGACCTAGGTTCACTTGATTGCGGAGTCCCCCAGGGATCTGCGCTGTCCCCACTTCTTTTTAATGTTTAATGTTTACTTGCAACCATTAATAACAACTCTTGCAAACATGGGCTGTAAAATCTTTAATTATGCGGACGATACCCAGTTGTTACTCAGCATTGACAACACGGTAACATAACATAACATAACATAACATAATATAACGCCATCATGTTGATGACTCAGGGTATGTATCACGAGAGCCTTTTGTAATTCTTGTCGTAACTGAACTACTTGTTCCCAAATCAATTTATGCTTGATTGTGCCACCTTTTGCATCTTTGTAACCGTTTTGAATCCAGTTTTGCAAGTATTCATTGTAAGATTGAACACAATAATACGAATCGCACATTATGAGAGTGGGGAAATCGCGAATAGTATTTTCAAGCACCATCTTGAATGCTTGTAGTTCAGCTCGCTGAGCTGTACAATCTCCTAGAGATTGTGTTTTAGTGACCATAGGTCGGAATTTGCCATCTCGCCAGCGACCTTTAATGATCGCGCACGCAGCACTATAAGCTTGTTTACCCCTCGTAGCGGGTTCGGCTGATCCGTCAGTATGAATTATACATTCATACTGCTCTAGAGGCAGAATCTCAGTAGGCAGAGGACATTCTTGTTTGTATTGTAGAAATGCTTGTGTTTTCAAATAAGGGTAAAAAAACATATTCAACATTGCAGCAAGAGAATTAACCCATTGTATCCATCTCGGATGTAAAGCTTTAGCATTCGGAATGCTCGCTTTTGTCACTGCCTCTAAGGCAGGTACAGGAGTAACGATCATTATGAGCTTACCCTGTGCGAGTGCTCTCTCTTTTGCTGCTGCAGTTTGAACCGCTGTCAGAATTTTTGCTGTTGAAGTGAATTTAATTTCTGCTTGTGTGTACAAATGTGATTTGTAAGCTATTGGTACTTTTTCTCCTTCATTAAAGGTTAAGTATGCAGTGGCGTAGCTAGGGGGGGGCGGTCCGCCCCAGGCAACACTATTTGTGAGGCGGCCGCGCGGCACTGGAGGCCCGTTGCGGCTGCCTTTATAATTTATTTGGGGACGAACACAGTGTCCCCAAATAAATTATAAAGGCGGCGCGCCTACGCCAGGTGCTTGCGCGCTCCGGCGCCACCTGTGTGCGCCCCGGGCCGCAGAAGACTTCACTATCGAGCAGCGGCAGCTCAATAGTTAAAGATCTGCTCTGACTCTAGTCCTACAATGTTACATTATCTGCCCTGCTTCCTGCGAAATTCACGCCGGCAGCGCTGTTTGTGTCAGTCACATTTAGCCACTCTGACTGCAGCCTAAATAATACTGAGACCCCGCAGTAATCATATTTTTTCAAAATGTGATCGACGACATCCACACGATCAGCAGCGAACCTGACCTAACCTCAAGCACAGGAACGGCGCCGTGACATCTAGATCGCACAACACACGCGACTGTTGAATTTTCATGCCGCTGGAGTGCTTCTGTTCACGAGGAGGCCGGGCCCGTACCAGTTTGCAGCCGCTGAAGCTCAACTCTCAAAGTAAGTAGAGTGAGATATCCTCACTCTTCTAAAATGTGGTTTCAATTATATTATCATGTGGGTTATCTTCGCCTGCCTGCCCTGCGTTTACAGCTGAAGACTTAGTGCGAGTACTTCATTTTCAGCTGCGACATCATCTGTACCATGCTGGTGGCTGTGGGGCTGGGCTGGTAGCTGCGCGCTGACCGGGACGATCGCAGCTCTTGGGTTGATGATTTAGGGTTGAGTCATTATTTAAATAAAGATTGACATAGCGTGCACCTTGGTTTTGACCTATGTATGTTTTGTGCCTCAGCCTGAGGCTTCGATGCTTGGCTGTCGAGTCCGATAGTCAGCAGACTGTTGACTATTTAATTTTAATTACTTCAGCAGGTGACGAAGAAGATCCATGTTGTTGGGGCCTCACATCCTATTTTGGCCGGGTCCCACATGGGACAGAGTTACCTGCAGTGCACATTTGCTCTGCATCTGATTGATTGCCAGGGAGTACCCAGAGGGGCCCAGTTGGCAAAAGCTGGCTAAAGCAGGGTCTGCTACTTAATTGTCTGCCGGCCCGCTCTGCTTAGGCTCACCTGTCGGTTACTTAATTGTCTGCCTGCCCGCTCTGCTTGGGCACACCTGTCCGTTACTTAATTGTCTGCCGGCCCCGCTCTGCTGGGGCACACTTGTCCGGTCACGCTGTGACCAGGTGCCCGAGTTGTCTTTAAAAGACAGCATCGCGCTACTGCACTCTGCTCTGCACCACAGACCATGTCGATTTAAGGCTCAAGCATGAGCGAGTTATAAAAAAAATGTCTTTGTAAAGTGTATATAGGGACTTTACTTTCTGTCTTTACTTTATTTATGAGCCAGTTATTAACTTCGCAGCTCCAGAATGTGATGTATTTCTATAGGTACTGTATCGATTCCCCTATTCCTGACCCTGGTTTGGTTAATAATTAACTAGCAGCCATCCAACGGTGCAAAAACCGTTATCTGATTAAGCCACACCACGGCACAGAAGCGCGTTATCTGATTAGGTCATAACGCATGCCATCTAATTAGACAAGCGATATTCCTCCAGCCCCTGATAAGGAATACGGAGTTCTCAAAACAAATCAAACCTACAGCGACCTGGGAAATTCCCGTAGCCATTGTTTTGATTTCACCGAGAACTTCAGTAAAAGAATGTGCGAACGAACCCGTTCGTATGACATCCTTATTGACGTATATATGTCCATCCTTACGTCAATCTCGGCACCTTTAAGGTATAAATATTACCGACATTGCCTTAAGCAAACACACGCGGTGGTGACGAGATTGGAGCAGCGAGACTTGCCGAGGAGCCCAGCAGAGAGCGAAGCCCACAGGCGCTGCCCCGCCTTCCTGACGCGCTGAGAACGAGACGCTGCCTTTCTCCTGCCGAGAAATCCAGCTCCGGCGCTTCCAAGCAGCCCTCGCAGGCAGCTGGAATATCAAGACCTGGGATAAGAGATACCAGCCCTCCACCATTCTAGATCTCAGGTACAGAACTAAATAACCCCTTGCAGAGAATTCTTGAGTCAGTCCTGTCAGGGTCCAGAAAGTTTGGCACCCCGCGATGTTCGGAGTACCACTAACCTGTCTCTTTATCTTGCCCGCGGGGACCACGGTCTGAAGAGATGCCTCCCAATTCCCGTAAATGCCAACCCTCCCAATGCGATAGTTACACTGGAGACAGATAACACTCTGGGGGAAGAGGGAAGGGTATATCCTGGGGGGGCACCCTCTAGGTCTGGTCTTGCGTGGTTCTTTTGGTGCTAGAAAAATAAAGGACACCGTTACTACGTTCAACGGAAACAGGCTAGACAACAATTTAGTAGGGTACAGGGGGAGCCACTCACTCTCTGCCCCACAGCGTTGGAAGTGTAGACTGGACGTGGAAAAGGGATCGGGAACTCTGCTGAGGCTCCTCAGGCTGTTACTACACAGGACTCTGAGAAGATTATTGTAGTTAGGGAGGAACCCACTAGGCGTTACTGAGCAGGCTAACAGTACGTCGCACTCAGTTTCTAGCAAGTAGGGGAAGTCTGACCGGAAGAGGCACTCCGGTAATGCGTGAAGCACCAAGGTTCAGACCTGAAACAAAAAACAGGTAGTCAAGGTTGCACGGCCGTGCAAGTCTTACCTCCACTCTGGTAGCGGGAAAGAAAGCGTCCGCGGGTTCAGCTGTTTGAATCCGAAAAGCGGGAAGGAAAGCGTCCGCGGGTTCAGCTGCTGGAATCCTGAGAGCGGGAAGGAAAGCGTCCGCGGGTTCAGCTGTTTGAATCCGAAAAGCGGGAAGGAAAGCGTCCGCGGGTTCAGCTGCTGGAATCCTGAGAGCGGGAAGGAAAGCGTCCGCGGGTTCAGCTGTTTGAATCCGAAAAGCGGGAAGGAAAGCGTCCGCGGGTTCAGCTGTTTGAATCCGAAAAGCAGGAAGGAAAGCGTCCGCGGGTTCAGCTGTTTGAATCCGAAAAGCGGGAAGGAAAGCGTCCGCGGGTTCAGCTGTTTGAGGTCGGGTACGGGCTCGGAATCCGGGAAGATTGACAAGCACCTCCTACTTCCTGGGAGGTGCTTTTATACCCTTCTCCCTTTCGCCATTTCCGTACTGCTAGGGCCCAAGGCTTTCTGGGACCTGTAGTTTTATGGCGTCTTCGACGCCCCTTTTGCATTGCGCTCAGAATCGCTACAGTCCCTTGGCAAAACAAACTTAACTTAAACTGCTACTTATCTACTCCCGTCCACGTATTAGGCTTCTGTCAGGTACACTGGGGTAGGCGTGGTTAGAAGCACCAGTTGAGTACGATTAGTCAAATGTATATATGTATGTATCTATTTTATCCATTTTAAAGTATCATATGGCTCAGAAACCATATCAATGCTTTTTCAGTATTATTTTATAATTCTGTCTTTGCTGTATGCACTTTACTTAACTATAAGTATTGCAATAATAGCGATCCATTTCTCTTGTACGAGAAAAGAGACTGATCAATAAATACCATCTTTTGTTGAACACGCCCGTCTCTTCCTTTTCTCTACAATCTGGTGAAACTAAGAATGCACTGAACTGACTGAGTAAAATAAGTTGTCTTTTGTTTTCACACGACTCCAGAGATACACTCTTGATTAGGGGAGAGCAAAGTTGTCATGTTCTATGGTTGTCAGAAACTAAATCCCTTCTTGTCTATCCAGGGAGGTTAAAATCCTCCTTGCCTATTCGAGAAAGTTTCTAGTGAACTCTGAGCTAGCTGGCAAACACAAAACTTTAAGTCTAATATCGTCGGTAGAAGACCTAGTTAACCTCTGCCCTAGGTCTATACTATTGAAGATACTATTCCAATGCGCAGAGCCTATTGGGATGATAGGAACTACACTACATGGCGCCCAACGGTTTGGATAGGCGATAAAACTAACGCAAGACATTAGAGTAACTCAGTCGTGCTTTTTCACACAGAGCCCCTTTTTTCCCATAATACTCCAAAGACGTCTGGAGTGGGTGAAAGGTCATATCCGCCAAACTTCGCAGGAGGTGACTCCTATGTATGGTTCTTGGTTTATTCAACGTTGAAGGATACACTGTTCCAAAATATTGTGCATCTAATCTTTGTTTCCATAGAAACCTGATCTGCAAACAAACAAAAGAACCTTCCTGTCGGTAAAATGACAGACAGTGAAGAAGAAAGAGAGACAGTTAGAATAGCAGCTGAACTACTAGCAGCTGATACTACTATGCAGGGAAATGACCCGGATATAATACTCATCCCGGTCAACATAAGAAAATCTATAACTTTAAAACTTATAGAAAATGGACTGACATCGAGAGGTGGTACAGTCATATTCGTAATTGAGGCACACGAATATCGGCAGACAGAGGTATTCTATTCATGGATAAATTTTCCAGCAGCAAACGCTGTAACAAAGGTCTTCCACTATTACAAAACAGAGGAACCTCCTGATGAGTACATTCCTTTTGAGGAGGTGGAAATACCACTCAAATTCCAAGAGCACCTGCTCTTGTTTAATGGCGCCCTAAAACATAATAATCACATCACCAGGCTCGGTCCACTAGGTAGACCAGGAGCAACGTGGCCGGTCCTAGCCGGATACACACCACATCCAGACATTGAAGAAATGCCTGCACCAGAGCTTTTAGCACAACTAAAACAACTAATTAAAATACATAGACAATTAGTCCAATATGTAATGCGGACTTCAACAGTCCAACCAGCAATTAAAATTCCACAGCCGACCCCTACTCAGGGGAACACAAATAAAATTACACCACAGAACATACAGTCCTGTCTAGGTAAAGTACCCGCAAAACGGGAACAAATACCTTTCTGGCTAGCACAAAAAATCACTCAAATAGAGGCTGTGTTCCCAGATACCACCTCTGTTGAGAAACACAGGATTCTGACTATCTGTCTTCCAATGGGAATCGCACCACACGTGGAGGACTGTGACACTTGGGGAACAGTCTTTGCTTCCATTTACACAAAAACATATGGTGTACCATCCATGTCAGTAATTCCAGATGTGCTAAAACAAATTCAAGATGAATATGGTCCAGAACCCGCTTTAACTCTCGGTATGAAATTACTGAAAGACTTCAAGCAGGTCTCGGCAATATTACTAGCCAACATAAAGGGAGAAGCAGCAAATGTGGCGATCCGCCAGAGGTTAAAAGAGACAAATATAGCAGACCAACCATCTGAAATTGCCAGAATCATAGAAAAATCCTATGAAGAACTAGGAAGAGATAGTTTGGGTGGAATACCAGTGAAACCCCAACTAGTTGAAAGTCCTGAAAAGGTATTTATCAAAAATAATCTGAACACTCAAAAAAAGAGCTGGGATGGAAATAAACAATCCAATCCTAAAGAAAAAAGATTCCAGTCCAGAGGAAGGTCTCCTCGGCGGAGAGAAAGAACTCCGGACCAAGGACGCAAGTCTCCCCAGAGGGAGCCCTCTGTGAAAAAATACAACCTTAGAAATAGGGATAATATAAAAAAACCTGCTAGATATCAAGATATTGATACACGTCCCTCTCAATCTTTTCAGACTTCCTCGCAGAAATCGGAAAGAAAAGGACGATCAGAACACAGGGAAGAGCACGTCAAGTCCAAGGACAAGGAACCTGCTCATCTGAATAAAAAATTACAATTTCCAAAAAAGAAGGTAGCCAGTATTAAAGTAATCAACAATGCCGAGAATACTGAGGACACAGCTGAAAAACGGAGAATGGGCTCAGACAATGCTAGACAGCGCAGCAGAAGTGAGCATAGCTCGCAAAGTCCTTATGAATCATCTGGAGACAGTGGACACGAATGAATACATTCAAGTGGAAACTGCAGATACCAGAGTTAGCAAACCTCATAAAATATATGAAATAACATTGCGTATAGAGGGGGATAAGACTAGAAAAATAAGGGGTCTATTTTGGGATAATCTCTCCAAGGGCTATGACATCCTTCTAGCTGAACGAGACTGGCCACCCGAGTTTGTCAGGGAGTGCCCACATGGCGAAGAAATAATTATGCCTGCCTTCTCAAATCATATCCCAATTCATAAAAAATATACACTTGCAAGAAAGTGGGCAGTAGCTCAAGCTCCTGCTTTATATAAAAATCATGTGGGATGGGATGAGGACTCTCCTCCTCACAAAATCCAGTTAAAATCACAACCTACTGCACAGAGGCAGTACCCGATTAAGCAAGAAGCTAAAAAACAGGTAAAAGAGATCCTAGATCAACTTGAATACCAGGGGGTGACTGAAACTTGCACCTCACAAATGAACAACCCTTTGTTTCCTGTCTCCAAACCAGACAATTCATTTTGTCTTGTTTTGGACTACAGACACCTGAACTCATGTTGCAAAACCTTTGCAGTACAAAACTCGCATAGTGCTGCACTAATGAATAACATAGTGCGCAAAAAATACAAAACAACATTAGACATCTCTAATGGATTCTTTTGTCAGAATATAGCACCAGAAAGCAGATATTTGACCGCGTTCTCAATAAATGGCGCGCAAAAAAAATTCTGTCGTTTGCCCCAGGGGTTCAAGAACAGCCCAGGATTATTCTCAGCGAGAGTAACAGAATTACTACAAACATATGATGACGAGGCATTATCTTATGTTGACGACATCTATCTAACAGACGATAACTTGGATACTCACTTGAAGAGAGTGAACACCATAATACTTGGGTTCGCAGCAGAGGGTTACAAATTCAACTTTAAAAAATCAAGAATTGCCCATCTAACAGTCCTGTTTTTAGGATATGAACTATCAAGTGAAGGCAAAAGCCTGGCTGACAATTTCCTAGAGAAATGTGCTGTAATCCAAGCACCTAGAACACTAAAAAACCTACAATCAATTCTAGGCTTCCTAAATTTCGGAAGAACTTACATTATAAATTACGCAGAAAGGGTCAAACCCCTTTATGATCTAATAAAACCAGATTTCAAAAGAATCAATTGGACTCAAAAACACACAGAAATTTTGAGATCTTTACAAACAGACATGTTAATTAAAACAAAATTACAAACACGTGATAACACACGCAACCTTGTGATTCGAGTCATCCCAGGAAGATGCGGATTCACATACCTGACCTCTAATGAGGGAGAAAAGGTACCAATTGCATACAAATCACACTTGTACACAGAAGCTGAAAAAACGTTCAGCATAAAAGAAAACATTGTTCATGCGGTTCAAACGGCTGTAGCAAGAGAAAAAGACAAAGCTGACGGTAGACGTATTACAGTCAGAATAGCAGAATCAGCCTTTGAGGCATTAACAACCCCATGTAATTTACCGACAACAGCATTGAATCCAGAATGGATACAATGGGTAAATTCAATTGCTACGGACAAGATAAAATACTATTTTGATCCAGAACTGAAAGAATTAAAATATCTAGAATATGAGAGACAATACCCTCTGCCAATCAACATTCTGCCCTTACAACAGTACGCCTGTGTAATTTATACAGACGGCCATGCTCAACCACCTGGGTGGGGAGAACAAGCGTACAACCCCACATGTGAAATTACAAAAGAAGTATGGCGTGGAGGAAAACTGAGACCTCTATTAATAAAAACACACTCAGTAGAAACTAATTCAGAACAACAGACTGAAATAATAGAATTGAAAATGGCGCTAGATGATGCCGATCGCGAATTCCCGACACTTATAGTGTCCGATTCGCATTACTGCGTCAAATCATACAATAACGATTTGCAGAAATGGATTCTGAATGGTTACAAAGATGACACAGGTGCCACAATAAAGCAGAAAGCGCTTTGGGAACAAGTAGTTCTTTTAAAGAAAGAACTACCAAAAACTCACGTGATACATTCAGTGAGTCATCAGCGTGATGGCGTTCACGTTGCAGGGAATTCATTGGCTGAGACAGCCACAGCGGGAGCAACTAAACCGGCTTCCGTAGCTACAAAAAAGCGTACAGTAAAAAACATTGACGGTGAAACAGTGCTGGCGGTGAAAACATCATCAAAGGGCGACTGCTCAGCGCTGCCGATCAATTACCCACTCAACTATACATACATAATCGATGTAAACTCCGTTCCTTTTGCTCGAATCCCTGGAGTGGGGGATAGAGTAATTCCAAACACGGAAAGGAGAAGCTTGTTAATAGCGGACGCACACATGGGTGAGGGTCTTAGTCACCTCAAGCTTAATGATTCTCTGGAAGAATTACAATCAGTGTACTGGTGGCCAGGCATGAGCCTGCATCACCACATTTTTGTAAAAAACTGCCCAGACTGCAACAGAGATCGCAGCGGCGAGAGAAACGGTGTATTACCATGGCGTTTCACTCCAGACGGGCTAGACAATAGTCAATAAAACCAAAAAAAAAAAAAAAGCGTCAGATTAACATAAAAAGACTAACTTTCACTTATAATGTAGACCCCAGCGCTCGGCTGACGCCTGGACTGTTATAAAAAGATTTGCGAGTCTATAATGGCATATACGCTAGGAGCATGCTACGTTTTGACTAATACATTTCCCTTTAGCCCTGAAGCTTATGGGGAAGCATGGCCAAATGAGCATTGCATAGCGGGACTCTTCTCACTTCCTTCCTGAGGGATACGGGATGGTGTAAAGAAAAAACCAAGGCATAAAGCTATCTATAATGGAAAAGGTATTAGGTTCGGGAGCTGGGTGGGTCACACATCTAATAAGTGTCCAACGTAGTCTAAATAACCTGCCAAGAGATTCTCTGAGGGGATTCAGTCCGTACGAACTACTGTTCGGGACTAGAATGATGATCCAAGATCTTGACAGTCAGACTTCAGTGGTTAAAGATAAATGCTTTGACATCAAAGATCGTTTGGCTATTTTGCAGGACTTAAATTAAACAAGAAAAGACCTGAGCAACATAAAGTTGAAACAACAGCCAACAACCACTGAAGAGAAACCACCTGTCCCAGCAAGACCTGTCTGGATTCCAAAAGTCGGGGATCTAGTCAGAGAGAAGATCGCGGTAAAGAAGGAATTTGGGCCTTCTTACAGGAAAGCAGTTCCTGTCTTGTCTATCAACGGGACAAGATCAGTAGTACTACCGCCCCTTGCTGGTAAAAAGGAGAACAGAGTTGTATCCATCGACTTTGTAAAACCACAATCATGTGGCCGATAACAAACAGTAGGCCAAGTGGACTCCCAAGAAGTAGTAGAACACCGATGTTTGCTACAAATCCAGAGGTTCAAACTAAGAGGCTAATCACATTCGAAATGCCCACAGAACATCAACAAGGAATATGCAACAAAGCAATGGAACTTGAACCTCTAAAAACCCAAATAAAAACATTTAGTCGAGACACACCAACCTACAATGAAGTAACATATGAGTATGCTGATAAAACAAAGGAAACTTCTAGAACAAAAAGTAATCCAGAAGCAATTGGAACAATTGACAGGACAGCATCCGGCTACTTCATCAACTTCGATGATTCATCTGAAGATCTGAGTGAATCTAAGAAACAGCCATCAACAAAAACTTTTAAAGATAAAGCTAAGGAACTTTTTCAACAGCTGAAAGAAACGTATCTGATTTCCCCATGGATTGAATTTTGGGTGGCCTAAGGTGCATTTATCCTCATACTTTGGCTCATCATGGTACTATGCTTGGGACATTTCATTGGAGGAAAATATGCTAAAATGGACACAGCAAGCCAGAAAATCAACTTGGTCCTTAAACCACACACATCTTCACACGTCGAGAAAAGAGAACTTTCTTCAGTGAACTTCACAGCCAATCCTATACCAGGCGGTGTAGCATGGGACAAAACTGATTATGAAATCTATGGTCCGGTTGAAATCCTGAAGTATCCACACCAATTCAAGATCTCATTGAGTGACTTTGTAAAACCAAGCACATTTGCTGATGATTGGGACTTTGAAAGTATTAATGATATGATGTCTGATCTTGTGATGTCTGCTAAATTTACAGAACATGATTATTTGCAGGGTTCGTCTAATTATGATCAAATGTTCTGCTACAACCACTATGGTAACCATTACCTACACAAATCTGCACAACCTAGAAATGTTTTAAATTATAACCAATGGGAACATTGTGCTACTCCTCCAAAAGGTAGCTCGAAAACATTTTATGATAAATATTCATACTTTTCAGGGTTTAACACAAGTAATGCAGAAACATTTTATTTCAAATTGTCAAGTAAGACAGGTATGAAGACCATGCTTACAAACACAAAATTGATATATTCAGATTCATTTTTTGAGCGAATGAATACATTTGGTTTTGATTTCTGGAACAATAATATTGAAGCAAAAACTGTTTGGGGTACAAGAGATTGGCAAGTACAAGGTATAGAATCATTGTTTAGAGCCTGTATGATCCCAGAACAAATTATATTTTTGAATGACACTATTCAACAAACTACCTGTCTTGGCTTAGCCAAAATCAAAGATTTGAACAAACCGTCTATTCCAAAGCCAACAGTGAACGACAATAGCTCTATAGATGTTGAGATAGACGTAAACCAGGGGTTCACATTGACCAGGCCAGACCCTAGATATTCCCAAAGACAACATCCAGGGATAGTAACCACCTACAGCGTGGGCAAGCTCTGCCTTCAATGGCTGCAAACGTCCACACTGGCAGAAATTAAGCAACACCTAACTTTACTTACAGAAGGTGCTGACTTGCGTGATTTCATTATGGGACCACGCAAACAGCGTCAAAAACGTTTCATAGCGGCCTCTATATATGCAGCTTATAACGAAGCCTGGAAAGAAACTCAAATTGAAACAGCAGAGAAAATACGGGAAATTGACCGTATTAATTTGGAAAAATCACTTTCTGTGGTGGACAATGGGTTAATGACTCTGTCCTCCAGAGTATATTCTCTGGACAGCATTGTGTCTTCAGCAATCGATATAATATCGCAAGACTTACTGTTGTTACAACACGGTCAGTCCCAGTTGCGTTCTATTGTACAGCTTGGCTGGACGTTACAAAATCTGCGTTCAGGCTATGTGCCTTGGCGTTTAATCAACACAACGTCATTATTTTACATCTTTAACCTTACTGATAAACAAATCAGTTTGGCACAGAAGGGTGCTGACTATACAATTCTGAGCATTGGAAAAACTTGAGAGATTACCATTGACAATGTCAGAACGACCTGTCATTGAATGGATAATACATGGAATAATAAATATTCCGATAACTACTTTCCAGTTTCAATACTGCCAAAAATATATACAGGCAGGCCAGTATGAAAGGTTGGGTAAAGGGTACATTAAGTCAACATGGAACTTGCCCTATACACACGAATGTGTCAGTAATAAAGGCCAGAAAGTGTTTCTTAGTGGCGATAATTGTGCAAGATCACTAAGCGGTACACTTCTGTGTCAGGGTATTAGCTTACATGGAGCCTGTGAAGGGACTTCAAATAACCTTTCATGTTACCAGCTAGGCACACCTGCAACACAAATAGAACCATTCTTTAGGAGACTCTCGAACGGGAGTTACATTCTAATAGTAGATCGCAGATGTAGTTTGCTGCCCGGAAAACCTTATCTCATAACCGTGACTAGGAAGGTCATGTGCTGTGAACGAGTATTGTTCCCGAACGATTCCCCAGACAGGGAGGCAAGATTATGGCCCGATTTGAAAATTGCTTCTATTTGAATTGATACTTTAGCAGAATGAAGACAGTGCTCCTACAGACGCCGACCAGGCTAACGTCATCAAAAGAAACGTATGATCTCCAAGTTGCAAGGACAACGGCAGAGATTCATTTATTGTTATCAACAAATTCCCCCATACATTTCGCAGAAATACTGAACGAAATCTTAAATATTTCTGATACCAGTGGTGTCTCAAGTGTATTTAAGACAGTGTTTTCAGGAATTTTGACACCATTCAAAGCCATCCTGGGTATTTTTCCAGACTTTGTCCATTCCATCTTTGGCGGACTTCCTCTCCTTTTGGGACTAGTGGCAGGCATCCTATTTTTGATCCTGTTATTTCGCTATGGCAAACCATGTCACAGACAAAACACCTGCAACAAGGGAAGAAACGATCCTAGCCATTGGCTACCGGGACCGCATAACTAGAGTCCTTGGACTAGCACGGCTACGGGACTTGAACATGACTTGGTTTCTTTCATTCAGACCAATGTGGCAACGTTGTGTTATGCCTGTATTAAGGTGCTTGCTATGCGGCGAAGAATGCGTGTTGGACACCTGTTTGACACTACAATCGGATGTGCCATTGGACGCAGAAACCTTGTTGGGTCCGGTAACGGCTCATGCATTGTGCTGCCCCCAGCGGCTACCTATCCTGATGACGGCATTCGTGGAGACTTCACCACTACGATTGAGGGGTAGTGAAGTACGAGATGAAAGCAGCATCGATCAGGTACGACCTTCAGTCAGCTATGCTGATCAAAACATCAATGAAGGCAATCATGCTCATGAATGCATGGTAACAACTTTTTCAGACTTAGTGGAACTTTCGCAAGAAGCTGTTGACAGTTTTTTCAACAGTCTAAATGATATGATGTTTTCACCAGAGCAGAAGGAATGACTTTGAGCGAGCTAGCACACGGAGTTCCCTGCAGACTTGAATTTGGCCTTCAACTTTAAAAGTAGAGCAATGAAATGGAACAATTTTTTTCCTCTCACCTCCCTCAATTCCAAAATATTTACAATTTTTTGGGACACTTATCTTCTGCTTAAAGTAGACATTATTCTTAGAGAACTGAATTTCTATTTCAGGTAGTCAAGAGACATTAGCTACCCTCTAGCATTTTTCATACAAAATTTTATGATTGTGATGAAATGGTCTCGCACTTTTCTTCTGTATTAAGAGCCATTTCATGTGTAGTTTTCGCATTTATTCATGCTGAGTTTGAAATATGCGTTATATGTTTAGCATTATTATACTGCTTATGCATACAGTACATGTGATTGTGTTTCGTATATTTCATAATTCCAAATTTTCAGAATGCATATGAATGTATTTTGGGGTGGTACGGTATACACAAACGCTACTAGTTTCACTATGCCTAGATTTGTAAATATGGACATAGTCTACGTGGAGTGGTTGTGATGTATTTCTATAGGTACTGTATCGATTCCCCTATTCCTGACCCTGGTTTGGTTAATAATTAACTAGCAGCCATCCAACGGTGAAAAAACCGTTATCTGATTAAGCCACACCACGGCACAGAAGCGCGTTATCTGATTAGGTCATAACGCATGCCATCTAATTAGACAAGCGATATTCCTCCAGCCCCTGATAAGGAATACGGAGTTCTCAAAACAAATCAAACCTACAGCGACCTGGGAAATTCCCGTAGCCATTGTTTTGATTTCACCGAGAACTTCAGTAAAAGAATGTGCGAACGAACCCGTTCGTATGACATCCTTATTGACGTATATATGTCCATCCTTACGTCAATCTCGGCACCTTTAAGGTATAAATATTACCGACATTGCCTTAAGCAAACACACGCGGTGGTGACGAGATTGGAGCAGCGAGACTTGCCGAGGAGCCCAGCAGAGAGCGAAGCCCACAGGCGCTGCCCCGCCTTCCTGACGCGCTGAGAACGAGACGCTGCCTTTCTCCTGCCGAGAAATACAGCTCCGGCGCTTCCAAGCAGCCCTCGCAGGCAGCTGGAATATCAAGACCTGGGATAAGAGATACCAGCCCTCCACCATTCTAGATCTCAGGTACAGAACTGAATAACTCCTTGCAGAGAATTCTTGAGTCAGTCCCTTGGCAAAACAAACTTAACTTAAACTGCTACTTATCTACTCCCGCCCACGTATTAGGCTTAGGTCAGGTACACTGGGGTAGGCATGGTTAGAAGCACCAGTTGAGTACGATTAGTCAAATGTATATATGTATGTATCTATTTTATCCATTTTAAAGTATCATATGGCTCAGAAACCATATCAATGCTTTTTCAGTATTATTTTATAATTCTGTCTTTACTGTATGCAGTTTACTTAACTATAAGTATTGCAATAATAGCGATCCATTTCTCTTGTACGAGAAAAGAGACTGATCAATAAATACCATCTTTTGTTGAACACGCCCGTCTCTTCCTTTTCTCTACAATCTGGTGAAACTAAGAATGCACTGAACTGACTGAGTAAAATAAGTTGTCTTTTGTTTTCACACGACTCTAGAGATACACTCTTGATTAGGGGAGAGCAAAGTTGTCATGTTCTATGGTTGTCAGAAACTAAATCCCTTCTTGTCTATCCAGGGAGGTTAAAATCCTCCTTGCCTATTCGAGAAAGTTTCTAGTGAACTCTGAGCTAGCTGGCAAACACAAAACTTTAAGTCTAATATCGTCGGTAGAAGACCTAGTTAACCTCTGCCCTAGGTCTATACTATTGAAGATATTATTCCAATGCGCAGAGCCTATTGGGATGATAGGAACTACACTACAAGAACACTGCAAATTGTTTTTATTTGTACTGTTTAAAATATGCGCTTATGAGGGGAAAAATATCGACTTTCAGGGCTTCTCAGAATTTCTGTAACAGTCAGGACAATAAAATACTGGTCATGTCAGTAAAACAGAGCCTGATGGTAACCCTGAAAGTAAGTGAGTGGTACAGTAGGAACTACATGTGATCTGCTGCAGAATAGAGAGCAATAGTGAAGGCAGTAATCCTTGTTATTGGCAGGAGGGTAAATCTGCACACTGAGCAACATTTGCTGCTGCTTTTGGGCCCGTCCAGGCCTGGTTGTATCTTTTTGTTATTATGGTGGGGAGAAGGGTTTACATTACTTATCAGGTGACATTTGTGTCAAAGGGTGGCTGGCTCTCTGTGTCATTACACCAAGTACTATACGGTGACCTATCCGTAGCTGCTTCCTGCTGTGTGCTTCATGGGAATTGTAACACTGTGAATCCTGACTTGTTAATCTTAAATACTTTGGAATCTGAGATTAATAGTTTTCTCCTTTCCTATAATAAGGCATGGGCATACAAACCCCAGAATACAAAGAACACCTAGGTATAAAAAGCAGACATTTGGTGATTAGCGGCCAAATCCAAATATTTTACGGAGCGCGTAGCCCTTTCGGCCAATAAATCTCGCGAGATCTTTTCTCTGGTGCGTAGTCTCGCCACCTCCGACCGTGCTAGCCTTTCCCCTGCTCCTTCTCAATCCTTCTGCCATTCTCTTAATGATTATTTTATCAACAAAATAATCACCATCAAGTCTAACATTCCGATCGTGCTCCAACCTAACTTGCCGGATCTTTCCTTCTCCTCTTCTTCCGTCCTGGATCATTTCAAGCCTATTTCACTTGAGCTTTTCCGCGACCTTCTTGTTAAGGTCAAGTCCGGCTCTCCGGCGGATTGTGCACCTGCTCGGATCCTTAGAACCCTATACACCAGCTGTCCTACCCCTCCTCTAACTCTTCTCAACTCTTGTTTAGCTCTCGGCTCTGTCCCCTCTTTCTTTAAAACTGCCATTGTGCTTCCCATCCTGAAGAAAGCTGGCCTGGACCCCTCCCTTCCATCTAATTTCAGGCCGATCTCCCTTCTTCCCTATCTTGGGAAGATCCTTGAGAGCTATGTTACATCCTGTCTCTCTAATTACATCGAGGAAAATAACATCTTGGCCTCTCACCAGGCCGGATTTCGACCTGGCCACTCTACTGAGAGTGTGGTCCTTGCGGTCCTGGATGAACTGAAAGGGAGGGCTGACAGTAATCTCCCCCAGGCCTTAGTCCTTTTGGATCTGTCCGCTGCGTTTGACACGGTTGACCATGCCATTCTTCTCGACCGTGTCAGCGCAGCGGGCATCCAGGGCATCGCCCTCTCCTGGATCGCGTCCTTTCTTCAGGGCAGATCACAGGCTGTTCACCTCTCTGATTTCTCAGCACCCCCCCTCCCGGTCACTTGTGGGGTACCCCAAGGTTCTTCTCTTTCCCCTCTTCTCTTCAATCTCTATATCCGCCCCCTTATTTCCTCTCTTCTTGAGCTGGGGGTCTCGGTGTATAACTACGCAGATGACCTCCAGCTCGTCTTTGACCTATCTTCTCCTACTCACTCTCTCCCCAAGCTCAGCTCTACTCTTGTCCTCATCTCCCAATGGATGAGCTTCAATCATTTGAAGCTCAATCCTGACAAGACAGAGCTTGTTCTCACTGGTGGTCCCTCTAACCCCTGGTCCTCTGTTCACTGGCCCCTTTCCTTTGGTCCTCCCCCCTCCCCAGTTTCTTCTGTCCGGACCTTGGGCATCAAGATCAGCAATGATCTTTCCATGCATGCACACATCAGCTCCGTTGTTTCCTCCTGTTTTTTTTCCCTCCGCCTCATTCGAAAAATTTCCCGTTTTTTTTCTGTTGATGCCCTCAAAGCCATCATTTCTGCCCTCATTACATCCCGCCTGGATTATGGAAATGGCCTGTACGTAGGCATTCCGGCCTACGAAACTCGCCGGCTCCAGGCCATCCAGAACCAGGCAGCCCGTCTTGTTTTTCGTCTCCCTAAGTTCTCCCACATCACTCCTGCCCTTAAATCCCTTCACTGGCTCCCCGTTCATTTCAGATCCCAATTTAAACTTGCCTGTTTGGCTTTTCGGGCTCATGCC
The DNA here is from genome assembly GCF_964261635.1 of Lissotriton helveticus. NCBI lineage: Eukaryota > Metazoa > Chordata > Amphibia > Caudata > Salamandridae > Lissotriton > Lissotriton helveticus. Next base: position 337,060,468 of record NC_136069.1, on the reverse strand, counting down.
CGCTCCGCTCCTCTTTTTATCAATTCTTTAATCTCTTCTCACGCCCCTTCCCGTTCTCTTCGTTCGTCTTCTCTCTCTCTTCTTCACGTTCCCCGCTTCCGCAAATCCCGCACCGGAGGTACCCGCTTCTCGGTGCGGGCTCCCCAGATCTGGAATACTCTCCCCCTCTCGATTCGTTCCATTCCTATCTTCTCACACTTTCGTAAAGCTCTCAAAACTTTCCTTTTTCTTCAGGCTTTCCCTGGCTAATCCTCTGGACCCCTGGCAGATACGGTTGTGTTCCTCAGCGCCAGGAAGCCGCTTGGCCGCAGTGCGCTTTAGAAGTTTCTTTTTCATTTCATTTCATTTCATCAATAGGAAACTTTAATTTCAGCTGCTCTGCAGCACTTTCAAGATCTTTTTAGAGTTTCTCACAGCTCAAAAGAGTATAATTTGTAATATTTATCCGTTCCCATGGACTTCATTGCTTGGTTTTGCTTGCGAGAAATTGTCACTCATAATCATTGAAATGTCACTCATAATTGCACTGAAATTAAAAAACATATAACACATAGCAATCTGAAACCTTGACAGCTGTAGTGACATTTTGGCCAGCCCTCGCGATTAGTACGTAGCAGTGACGCGTTATGCGCTTCACCGCTATGCTCTCGTGAGGAGTCAATTCTGGCCTGGTGCTTGCAGCTTTGGGCGTCGTTTTGCTGGCTCTCTGGACTGAGAGTCTGGCTGCTGCACTGCAGACTCAGTACAGCAGAAGTCATTAGGGGATCAAAGTTCGAACGGAACCACCCCTGCCTGCCATAGAGACCCTGCCAGGAGCGAGTGAGGTTAGAGGAGAGCAGCAGCAGGTTGAGAGGGATAGGTGGCTGAGTCTGTGGCTCATCCATAGCTGCCAAGGTTTCAGATTGCTATGTGTGGCACTTTCAGAATTTCATTGTAATTATGAGTGACATTTCAACTTCTAGGAGTCACACTTTCTCACGGGCAAAAATGAAAATCACTCAGTAAAGCTGAAGGAAAGTCATATGAATACCAGAATCTACACCCATGGACGGAGCATCTGTACCAATCAAACACTCGCACCCAGTCAATAGATCTGGGTTTAATCCATCACCGTTCTTTAGCCCACTCTGCCACCCCAGTTCAGACATGGCCATATGCAAATCAATCTGACCCTGTGCCTCATCGGAACAGTCCAGCCCGAACTGCCAAGCCATGCCTTCCCTGGACCGGAAACAAGCTTCCTAGGACCGGTTTCTGGACTGTTCCCATGAGGCACAGGGTCAGACTGATTTGCACATCTGTTGACTGGGTGCGAGTGTTTGATTGGATCAGATGCTCCGTCCATCACCACCCCCTTTTGTACCGCTTTGTTCGCCATAAGTTGGCAGGGTATGCTCAGACATTGAGTCCCTTGCTCACTTTGCCACTGGATTCAAGCAAGCCTGGCTGAAGACGGCTGAAATGCCAGAAACCGGTCCTAGGAAGCTTGATTCCGGTCCAGGGAAGGCATGGCTTGGCAGTTCGGGCTGGACTGTTCCAATGAGGCACAGGGTCAGACTGATTTGCACATGGCCATGTCTGAACTGGGGTGGCAGAGTGGGCTAAAGAACGGTGATGGATTAAACCCAGATCTGTTGACTGGGTGTGAATGTTTGATTGGTTCAGATGCTCCGTCCATCACCACCCCCTTTGTATCACCTTTAATGTTAGCTAATATTATTGTTGAGACCTGCTTGAAATTTTTCAGTGGTTTCATGCCTAGATTTAGAGCAGGCTTTGCCCCGTATTAATTTTGAATCTGTTTCAGGACAACCGGTATTACCGCGATAGACGGAACACCGTGTGTTTTGGTGTAGATTGCAGCAATGACTGTACCCCAAGTGTCGCAGTCCTCCAGATGTGGTGCGATCCCCATAGGTAAACAGATTGTTAGAATTCTGTGATTCTCATAAGGGGTAGTATCAGGAAATACTGCCTCGATTTGAGTAATTTTTTTAGCTATCCAGAATGGAATTTGTTCCCGTTTTGCGGGTAATTTACCAATGACTGAGTGTAAAGTCTGTGGTGTAATTTTATTTATGTTCCTCTAGTAAGGGGTGTGTTGTGGAATCCTTATTGCCATTTGGACAGTAAAGGTCCGCATGACATATTGAACCAATTGTCTATACATTTTTATCAGCTCTTTTAGTTGAACTAATAGTTCCTCATCCGACATTTCTTCAATGGCAGGATGTGGTGTATAGCTGGCTAATACCGGCCATGTTGCTCCTGGTCTACCTAGTGGACCGAGCCTGGTAATGTGATGTGTACGTTTTAGGGCGCCTTCAAACCAGAGCGCCTGCTCTTGGTATGTTAGTGGAATTTCAATATCCTCGAAAGGAATGTATTCCTCTTGTGGTTCATCTTCTTTGTAGATGTGAAACAATGTTGTTCTTGGATCTGCTTCAGGGAAGACTATCCATGAATAGAATACCTATGTCTGGTGATATTCATGTGCCTCTATCACAAAAACTAGCCTACCACCTCTTGATGATAGACCATTTCGTATGAGTTTTATAGTGATGGCTTTCCTTAAATTTTCTGGAATGCTTATAGCATCCTCGCCGGTCTCTGTAAAGTTTAAAACTTGTACTGCGTTGCCACCTGTAGCTCCACCGATCTCGGTGTCGCTATCCGTCATTTTGTTGACTGAAAGTTTGCAAAGCAAGTTTCAAGGAAACAAAGATAAGGTGCACAATATTTTGGAACACTGTATCCTTCAACGTTGAAAAACCATAAATTGGTACATAGGATTTTCTGTCCAACTCAACTATGGCGGATATTATCCCTTTACCCATTCCAGACGTCTATTGGAGTATTTTATGGAAAATGGGGTCTCTGAGAAAAGCACGACTGAGTAACTTCAGTATCTGGCATTAAATTAGTGCCTTACCAAACTTTGGGCGCCATGCAGTGTAGTTCTTATATTCCCAATAGGCTCTGCGCATTGGAATAATATATCCTATAGATTAGACGTAGGACTGAGGTCAACTAGGTCTCTATCGAATATACTAAACTTAATTGTGTGCGCCAGCTAACTCAGAGGTCACTAGAAACTTTCTCGAATACACAAGAAGGGATTAGTTTCTGACAACCGCATAAACATCACAACTTTGTTTCCTAAGAATAAGAATATATCAGAGTTGCGGAAACAATAGATACGTTTTTAACTCCGTCAATTGTGCATGCTTCGTTTCTACAGAGTTCAGGAGAAATAGTGAGACGGGCGTTTTCAATAAAAGGGTTTATTGAACAGTGTTCTTTCTCATGCAAGAGAAGTGAACTGCTACAATCGTTATGCAGACTGCAAAGTATAATGCGTACAGCGTAAACAGTAATATGAAATAATACTGTAAGAGCATTGTATGGTTTCTTAGCCATATAAAAATACATACATAAATAACATTGACTACAATACTCAACTGGTGCTTCTAAAATACGCCTGCCCCAATGTACCTAACCTGACTCTAGTACGCGGGAAGAGGTAAGTATTGTGTAGCATAGGTTTAGTTTTTGCCAAGAATCTACCAAAGGTTTTTCTAGGTTCTAAGCAGCTCCATACCTTGGTTAGAATGAAGGAGGTCTGGTATCTCAGTCTCGGGACTCGATTTCCCAACACCTCGCAAAGGGAGCTGGAAACCCTGGAGCTGGATTCTCGGCAGGAGAAAGGCAGCTTCCTGATCAGTGCGTCAGCTGGAGAGTCGACTTCCTTCCGCACTTGCTGTAGCGAGCTGCGTCAGGCAAGTAGGTCTTCGAACTGCTCCGAACCACCATATCTTGCTAGAGTAAGTGTAGGTATATTTATACCTTGAAGGTGTTTAGAAATGCCATAGTTTGACGTAAAGTCGGGCATATGAACGTCAGGAAAGAACCCCTAGGGATAGTTGTTCTTTGAAAAGTAACTGAGTTCTTGGACAAATCAATATTCAAGCAAGGGGAAGTTCCCTAACTGCTTAAGCTGGGTTTCCAAGAAATCGTTGTGACGTCTGGTACGGGTGGAAGTAGCCATGCCTGTATTTGGGTAGCATGGGCTATGCCTAAATAAGGGCTTGATTTCTATGCCTATATAAGGGCAATGTGAATTGTACTCCACCTCTCTAAAGCCCTGGAGAAACTGGTCAACGTACAGCTGACTAGGTATCTAGAAAATAATTCCCTTCTGGATCCCTCCCAGACTGGTTTTAGAGCTAATAACAGCACCGAGGCAACGTTGCTGGCTGTGTCGGACAGTATCAGATCCTCCACCGATCAAGGTGGAGCAGTGGCACTGATACAGCTTGACCTGTCAGCGGCGTTTGACACGGTATCCCACGACTGTCTGCTGAACATACTCCGGAGCAAGGGAGTCCAATCTACAGCAGTGAACTGGCTACACTCCTTCCTGAGTAATCGTACTCAGGCAGTACATATGGGTCAGTTCCATTCAAGGCCCAATCCCATCGGCTGCGGGGTACCCCAGGGCGCCTCACTGAGCCCCACCCTTTTCAATGTCTATATTTCATCTCTTGCTGACATTGGAAGGAAGTGGGGCATTGGCATCTGCTCTTATGCGGATGATACGCAGTTGATGGTGGCTATGGACGAAGGGCCTGAGACAACCAAAACTAAGCTACATGATTGCCTTTCCGAAATGGCCCAATGGATGCACAATCACTATCTAAAACTGAACGCAGGCAAATCGGAGATTCTTCTGTTCGGTGGAGCCAAACACGTGTGGGACGCCACATGGTGGCCATCTTCATTGGGACCGGCCCCCACTCCTAAACAACATGCCAGGAACTTGGGAATCATCATGGATGATGCCCTGTCCATGAAGGATCACGTTTGATCCCTCTGTGGTAGGGGTTTTGCCATACTAAAACTTCTCGCCAGGGTATTTCCCTGGATACCCCTGGACTGCAGACGATCAGTCACACAAGCTCTACTGTTCAGTCGCTTAGACTATGGCAACGCGCTATTTGAAGGGATGAACGAACAGCTATTCTTCCGCCTACAGGTTCTGCAAAACCTGGCGGCCAAACTCATTTGCAATAAAGGCAAACTAGACTCCGCATCGGAATGCTTAAAGAAACTCCACTGGCTCCCGATGCGTCAGAGGTCTGCCTTCAAACTGCTTAGCCATGCCCACAGGGCTTTACATAAAACAGGCCCCTCGATTCTTCAAGGGAAGATCGATTTCTATGTACCCAACAGGAACCTACGTTCGGGTCAATCAGCTCTGGCTAAAACCAAACGCATCTACAAAGTCAGAACAGGCGGCCGCTCCTTTTCTTACCTTGCAGCAAAAAGGTGGAACGACCTGCCTACCGACCTAAGACATACCACAAATTACCTCCAGTTTCGAAAGAAACTGAAAACATACCTCTTCCCTAAACTGTAACCTTCCAGCATACGCTATCAGTAGTCCTCTCTGGTACATAGCGCCTTGATATCCCATGGGATGAGTGTCGCGCTCTATAAATACTGCAAATACAAATACAAATAAGGGCATGAATCAGGAAACTTTGCTCGGAGCTTAAAACGCCACACAACAAGGCGGCATAGAGATTACCATCACATGCACCCTTTGATTGTGGTATTAATTTAATTCCAAATGCCAAGATCACTAACAATAGAATACATCCACTCAGCTCTAAGGAAGATTACGTTCTTAAAGACTGTTTAGCAGAGAACGTAAACAGGGCTTGATAAGACTTTCTGCGTCTCCAGTGGCAGACCCTATTTTTTTCATTTTGAAACCTAAAGGTGAATGTCGACAATGCATTGACTACCAAGAGTAAATCAGATCATCATTGAAAATGGCTCCCCTCTTCCCTTTATTTCTATGTTATTGGAACAATTAAAAGCAGTTAACTTACTTACCAAATAAGACTTATAAGGGGCGTACAATCTAATCACAATAAAAGGCGAGTGGAAGACAACCTTAAAACATGGTACAGACATTATGAATATCTGGCAATGGAGATACCTTTAGGGGGAAAATGGGGCATGGGAAGAGAGAGAAACAACACTGGGTTCAGGAGACAACCCCTCAAAGCTTCAGACTTGTGGAAAGGATGGAGCTGATATCATGAGCATCGAGTACAGGAAGCTTGAAAAAGGAAGGTGAAGATGCAAGTCATAGATAGGAATGGTAAAACACTGGCACTTCTATCTGTACTTAGAATGCCTACGATACCCACCAAAATGGTGTATGTCGCTGTAATTGGTCCTCGAGCTACCTGGAATCAGCCGGAGAACTGAACAGAAAGTGATGGTAATTGGAAATGTCTAACTGAAGTTCTTGTAATTAACTGCTACATTAAATAGAAGAGAATCCAGTATCTTCAATAATACAGTCACCAGAAATCTGTTGGTTTGAAGAGAAGAAGAAGGCACTGAACTATATATATCGGAACCGCCCCAGGTAGAACAAAACAAATGTGCAGGGACACAGAACAGGTGCAAACTTATTGAAGTGCAAAGAAAACCCGACAACTGCTGCTGCCAGGCATTACGCCCATGCAGTTGACACTTTTGCATCTTGTATCTACTCCTCTTGCCACAGAGCGTCTTCTCTGTCTAAGTGACTAGCCCCAGCTCCCTGCAGACCAGCCCAGTACCGGACACTAGTGTACCAACGTCCCTTCTTCCACAACGTCATGACACAAAACTTGTTCTCTCCTCTGTGCAACTTGTGATAGAATGTGTTCAATCACTTGGATTTCAAGTTTCTGACAATTTATATAGCTTTAAACAAAGTGATCAATAGAATTGATTTTCTCTAACATTGATTCAAGATTTAATGGATAAGTTTGAAACAGCTACTGTGTGTATCAAAGTGAATCTATAGGGAGTATAATATCACTTGATACGCGTAAAGGAAGGTAACAAATGGGAAACCATTTCTGGGACAAAATTCGACCCTGAAGAGTGTCAAATAAAGCCTTTTGGGTTCACATGAGTGACGCGCAATACATGTGAACAAAATGTTACAGCATAGTCAGCAGCACTTTCTGCATGCGACTCGCATAGCGTAATGCTTCTTCGAGTTCAAAATAGTTTATTGAATTATTGTATACTAGCAGCCCGTCCTGACGTTGTCTGGGGGCAATGAGGCTCACTGCGCAGTCCTCCGGAGCGCAACCGCCACCTTCAGGGCCCCCAAGCAGCTGCACATGGTCCGCGTGCACAGACCTCCGGCAGCATGCCGCGTCCCGAATCCCCGGCCCCCAACCACCTGTGCAGCCGTGGGCCAAAGACCGGGTGACACTCACCTACCTTAGCCCACCGCGGGCACCGCTGCTGCTCAGCCTCGCTCTCCTGGCCACTCCTCCCCGCGCTCCTGGCCGCTCCTACCCCATGGCATGTCGGACCTCTACCTTAGCCCACCGCGGGGGCCGCCGCTCCTCAGCCTCGTGCTCCTGGCCACTCCTCCCCGCGCTCCTGGCCACTCCTACCCCGGGGCATGTCGGACCTCTACCTTAGCCCACCGCGGGCACCGGTTCTCCTCATCCTCGCTGTCCTGGCCGCTCCTCCTTGCACTCCTGGCCGTTCCTCCTCGCGCTCCTGGTTTACTTACTTTACTTTACCAAAATGTCTGACCATGATGTCAGCACGTTCCGCACGCACGTCGTTAGCGCACACGCCCACCTCAGACATGGCGCTACTTCCAAGGGACTACTTTGGCAAAGAACGTACTTTGCCCTTCTAACATATATATTTTTTTGTTATATAGCCTATGTCCATCTGCTTACCCTGACAATTCCAATGATGTATTGGGTGTTTGGATTAGCGCTGTGGTTCCCGAGTTTACCCGCCTCAAACGTTCCCAGTTCTCTCTTTATAATAGTAGTATAGATAGACAAATAATAATGACAATACAAAAAATATTACTCTTAAGCAATTAATGCCAAAGAAAAAAGCAATAATTTACAATCATCTACTAAAAAATTACAATTGGCATTACAACAGGCTTCATCTAGAGAAATATGGGAAGGGGAGGAGAATGAGGAGAGGGGAAACAAATAGAACAATCAGATCGTAAAATAACTATACATAGCTACTATAATATATTATAACATAGACTATATTATGCAAACAGATTTAAAGTTATAACTATACTATTAAGAGGATAAGTACACATCAATAGGAATCCAAAAAGAATGATAAGCAAGGGAATTATGGTTAATTCCATTCATAGATAATTGTGCACCTCTTCTAGTAAAAATAACCCAAGACCACAATGCATGAACAGATAATATAGAAACGTCTTTCCAACAGTAAGTGATAGATTTAAGTGCTGCAGAAATAAAAAAATTGAAAACTTTACATTCTAAAACACACAGATTTGATGAAAGAAGCGCAGATTTACATATTATTAATGGATAAGAAATATCTGTATGAATATTAAAAATCTTTTTACTAATCACCCATAGTTCGATCCAAAATTGAAAAATTAAGGGACAGTCAAACAGCATATGTTTGTTGTAAGGTACCAGGTTGAGATTTACAATGCCAACAATCTGCAGATGGAAGAAGTTTAGCTTTATGCAAACGTAATGGAGTCCATAAACGATTATATAATATATAAGAATTGGTTTGATAAATTGAAACAGGAAACCAACCAGATATACTACTAAGCCAAATATCTTTCCATGCGTCTGTGGATAAAGAAAGTGAAAGCTCAGTATTCCAAAAATTTGAAATCATTTCTAAATAATTACCTACAGTATCAGACAGCTTTTTATACAGTATGGAAACCCCATGAGATGCAGTAGAGAGTGTTTGAATATAAATTGACAAATCAGCAGTGACATTAGAAGGAATGATATTTGGAAAATAATCTAAGATAGAATTACATAAAAGTTGATATTTAAGAGAGTCGGAATGGTGTAAACCAAATTTAGCTTGAAGGTCATCAAAAGGAATAAATGTATTATTGGAGTATACATCTTTGAGATAAAAAAATACCAGCTTTAATCCATGAAGACCAGAAACTAATATTTCTCCTTAATTTAATAACTCTACTGTACCATAATGAGAATTCCGCTGTATTATTCATGGGAGATTGAAAAATTTGATCAAGATCATGAAATAATATTTTAGAAGATTTGATAATAACTGAAATTTGGAAAATGTTATTAGTATTACGCATAGTCAACAAAGTAGTTAGCGGAAATGGAGAAACTAAGGATTTCTCAATACAGAACCATGCAGGTGGATTATGTAAAGATGATTTGTTAAACCACAACAAACTTTGTTGTAAAATAAAGGCTTTATGATAAAGAAAAAAGTCAGGTATACCAAGCCCAGCATTACGTTTAGGTATTTTCAATTTTTTATAACTAATACCAGGAGATTTGTTGTTCCACAAAAATTTTGACAAAAGTTTATCAACATCTCTATAAAATTTTACTGGGAGTGGTGTAGGAATCATGGAAAGTGTGTAGAAAATTTTGGGAGCAATCGTCATTTTAATGGTGTCCATTCTGCCCCACCAAGAAAGATGCAAGGAAGCCCATTAAGCCGTTTTAGTTTTGATATAGTTGAGAACAAAATCACAATTTAAATTGAGTGTAGATTTTATGATATCAGAAAATAAAATTCCAAGGTATTTTAGTTTATTTTTTTGCCAGATAATTTCCCGCATAGGAAGCATATCAGGAGTGCAATACATATTTAAGGGGAAAAACTCTGTTTTATTGGTATTTAAAGTATATCCTGAAATTTTAGAATATTTGGTAATGATATCCATAAGTGATGGGAAAGAAGATATGCAAGGGTTTTTACAATAACATCCTTAATAGTGATTCCTTTAAAATGTTCACACTTTCTAATAGAGGCCAGCAAAGGTTCAATGCCAATTAAAAATAAAAGAGGAGAAAGAAGGCAGCCTTGTCTCGTACCTCTAAAAAGTGAGAATTGATGTAAGATTTGTCCATTAATAAACAAACGAGCAGTAGGGGCATAATAAAGAGCTGAAATCATGCGTATAAAAATATCTCCAAAATTAAATGAGGATAGTGTATGAAATAAAAATTGCCAATGAATTTTATCAAATGCCTTCTCAGCATCTAAGGCTAGAATTCCAGAAGGTAACGTTAGAGTATGGCTTTGTTCAATAATGTGAAGCAAAGTTCTGGTATTATTAGCAGAATGTCTATTCTTCATAAAACCAGATTGGTCTGGATGTATAATTGTATCTAGTATGGGCCCTAACCTATTCACAAGGATCTTAGCATATAACTTACAATCTTGATTATTAGGGAAATAGGGCGATAATTAGAAACTCGAGTAGAGTCTTTATCTGGTTTCGGAAGTACTATAATTAAAGCTTCCATAAAAGATCCAGATGTAGTTCCCGTAGAACTAAAAAAATTAAAAAGTTGGTGTAAAAAAGGTAATAATTGTAATTGAAACTCCTTATAAAATTCCACTGGGATCCCATCAGTGCCTGGAGATGTATTCTTTTTAAGAGATTTTATAGCTGCTAAAATTTCATTTGTAGTGATAGGTGCGGCAAGATCATTCCTATCAGATTGTGAAATCCCAAGTAACTCACAAGAAGTTAAAAAGGAATCTATCAGGGACACATCTAGAAAATCAGGTTTGTTGTAAAGTTTGGAATAGAAACTTAAAAATTCATCAACAATATCATTGTGAGAAATAGCAATTTTACCCTGGGAACCATGAATTGAATTAATTTGTGATTTATCTTTTTTTATTCGAAGGTAGTTAGCTAATAAACTTCCAGATCTATTGCCATTAAAACTAAATCTAGCTTTAGCATTAGCAAGTTGAACACCCACTCTCTTACTAAGAAGCGAGTTAAATTCATAACGCAATTTTTGTAATTTAAATTTATATTGTGGATCGTTGGATGTAATAAAAAGACGTTCAAATTTTGCAATCTGCTTTTGAAGGTTTTTAGTATTAGTATGGAAGGTTTTATTTTCATGAGCCATAATAGATATGGAAACACCTCTAATATAAGATTTGAAAGCATCCCATCTATTAGTCATTGTTGGACCTGGCCCTTTTGGCAGGTTCACCCCTAGACTTTTTTTGCTTTTTCCTAGCCTGTTTCTGGAACCTGGGTTGGTGATTTTAGGCCTCTGCGCACTTTTTCACTGTGGTACAGTGTAAAGTGCGTGTGCTCTCTGTGTATGTGTGGTGAGTGACCTGCCCTCCCATAGGAATGAATGGGGAATATGTATGCCCATGGTAGTTGTGTGGGGAGTGCAGGGTCGAGTTTGATATGTGCGAACTCGGGAGAATGAATGCTGCATAATGGTGTATGCGGCATGGTTGTGTCTAGTCTAGAAGTGCCACTTTTAGAAGTGGGCATATTTGTGTAGTGAGTCTGCTGGCACGTGATTGGCTGGTGAGCCTGGCCCAGGAGTGCCTGGGCCTGCTTGTGGATTGACTGTCTGGTTTAAGTGTGACAGGGGCTGCAGAGCCCAGGAGGTTGTCTGAGTCAGCCCGTGGATGAAAGGCAGCATCTGCTGCCAGGGAAGTGGGAGGAGATTAGCACCTGATAGTGAAGGGCTGTGCCTGCCTGCCACAATGCTGGCTCCACCCCCCCGCTGGGCGACTGTCACCTCTGTCCCTGATACTGAAGGGACTTCCCTCTAAACCAGCCTAGCTGGTTCTCACACTGCCTACACAAAGACTTCAAAGACTTTTCTGTGTATAAGAAGGGGCTGTGTCCCCTTCCAAAATGTTCTTGTTTCTGACTTGAATCTGCCAGGGGTGTGCTGCTGCTTGGGCTCAGGGGAATCCCTGGGCCCTGCCCAGCCCCTGGACATCTGATGGACTTTCCTGGATGCCTGGAGGACTTCTGGGGGACCCCTCTGCCTTGCCTGGGCTGATGGGGGGACTTTGCTTTGCCCTGGGATCCTTTGGACCTTCTTCCTATCCCCCCAGGACTTTGCTGGACTTTTCCTGATTCCCCCTAGCGCCTGGGAGCGCTTTGTCCTGCTTCCAGCGCTTAAGAGCGCTCTGTTTTGCCTGTAGCGCTTGGGAAGCGCTTTGTTTGTCTGCTAGCGCTTATGGGCGCTTTATTTCATTTATAGCGCTGGGAGCACTGTAATTTTCCCTTCAGCGCGTGGTAGCGCTGTTATGGCCATGTGGGAGATCGGTGTGCTCATAGGCACAACATCGGGAGTGAAAGGAGGCCCGTGGTGCCTTCCTGCGTGCAGAATCACCCCCGACGAAACTGCTGGGTTGAGCCGCCCCCACTGCGACCTGTGGCCGTGGGAATCATCAGCCCGTAATTCACCACCGCGGCCCGGGGGCCTGAGAGAGCCCTGCAGCTGTTTACCCCGCTCCGCAAAGCCGCGGAGAAAGAAACAAAGGGGCCGCGACCTGATTGGTCAATCGCTATCCAGAGCCGTGCTCTGATTGGCTGTCGGGTTGCCGAAGCTGCCTGGTGAAGGAGGGCCTGCCCCGGGAGCCGCGCTGCTACTGGCTGACTCCCGGGCGAGGAAGGGGGCTCGCCGCAAAGGCCGCAACGTGATTGGGCCAGGTGAGGAAGAGCAGCGTCACCCGACCGGAGGCTCGTCTACCGAGCCGCACCTTGATTGGTCCCTGTAACCGGGACCTCTGGGGACGCCGCCGAAGCCGTGTGTTGCCCCCGAAGCCAGGGGAAGAGTAAGCCGACCCTGCCGAGAACAGCCCGGTGAGTGGAAGGGCTGGGGGGGCTCCGTGAGGCTGCAGCTGTTGCCGTGTGAGGGACTAAAGTCCGTCCTTGTCAGCCAGAGAAAGGGGAGCCCTGCCTGGAGAGACCAGCCCAGTGAGTTGAGAGGGCTGGGGGGGCTCCGTGATGTTGCTGGCGGTGCCGGTGGAGGCACAAGGTCAAGAGCGGTCCCGTGTGGCAGTGGGCCGCTCCAATGTGGAGATAAGGGTGCGGGAAGGGCGGCCCAGGTTGGCAGCGGGTCGCCCCAACGTTGTTTAGAGCCCCGAGAGGCTCCATAGGGGCACAGGTCGGTGTCTGTGTAGGCACAGCGTCCGGGGGCATTTTGATTTACTTTAAGAGCCCAGTGAGGCTCTTGGGGAACACCAGTGATTTTAGAGCCTGTGTGGCTCGAATGTGGCTACAGCCTGCGCATATGTGACTTCTGAGCCTGTGTGGCTCCAACAGTGGCGCAGTTCTGTTTTAGGGTCAGCGAGGACCCTGTCGCAGTTTGTCTCCAGCTGTCCAGCAATTAGTGGGCAGCTGCACCGTTTAGGCGCAAGATGGAGAGTGAGTCCCTGAGAGGGACAGAGATGGCACAGAGGTGCCCGGCCAGTCACAGCTGCGCAGCACTTAGTGCCAGCTGCAGCGTTTAGGCCCTTGTGAGTGTTCCCAGGTGCCCAGCAAGTAGTGGGCACCTGCATCGTTTAGGCCCCTGACATTGAGACTTAGGGCGTCCTAGCCCCAACAAGGCCAGTTGGCCTAGGGACTGCCACAGGTGGTGGCTTATGTGAGTTTTGCGCAATTGTATGGTTATTGCACCTCTGAATGTGTTTTCTTACATCATGTGTTATTCCTGCACCTCTGAATGTTTTAGACATCATGTGATTTTTGCGCTATTGTATTGTTCTGGTACCTCTGAATGTATTTTGATTGCATCATGTGCTTTATTCTTAACACCGCTGAATGTGTAGGTTTATGCATCATGTGTTTTCCTTTACTACTCCTCTTAATGTATATATATGCATCATGGGTAATGTGTTCTTTCCTAGACCCCTAAACGCTGTGTGATACTTAGGTGGTTTTCCTTTACTACTCCTCTGAATGTGTTTCATACATGATGGGTAATGTGTTCTTTCCTGGACCCCTAAATGCTGTGTGATACTTAGGTGGTTGTTCTTTCTAATACAGGTGGTCCTAGTGAGGTCCTGGTCCCCTGCGTGACATTTTCCTAAGGTGGTTAGGGTTGCGTAGGTGGTACTTACCTGTTCGCAGTAGTTACTGGATGTGATTTATAACTGTTACTTTGTGCTATACTTATTCTAAGTTCTAGTATTTCTATTTCTAAAAGTGTTGATTCTGACAGTGGCCCATGTGGCCCTGTCTTGTAAATAATCCCTTGTGAATATTGCCCGTGCCAGTTGGCACAATGTACATGTGTGATTTTTATCTGATGTGTTTTTACAATACAAAAGTTATTTTTAATATAACCTTGTGAGGAGTTCCTTTTGTGGTGTGCCTAGTATGTTGTTGCTGTTGTGTGCTGGCGCAAATGCTTTACACATCGCCTCCGAGTTTAGCCTCACTGCTCGTGCCAAGCTACCAAGGGGGTGAGCAGGGGTAATCTTGGCCTGTGACATCCTTGCCCTGACTAGAATGGTGGTTTCTGCCTGGCTTTGGCGTCAGCCTTAGCCTACCAGAAATAGCCAGTTCTAACATTGTTGGTCAGCGGTGCTGATTTGGACTTGTGTTTGCGCAGTGCCACAGCGACAACTGGCTACATTACAAAACTCTGCATTTTATAGATAGTCACATGTTTGGGATTATTGTTTATGATTTTGTTTTTCCTCAATAGTGTTATTTTCAAATGGTGTTCCTGCGCTTTATGTTTAGTGGTAGATGAGAGAAAATGACAGGGCGGGACGCCAGTAGAGGGGGAGGTTCCCATAGATTAGGAATCCCTTGCTGGGTCCAGTGGCCAATCCTTTTCCTGTCCCTGTGTGGGTAGATGGAAGAGAGGGAGTGTGGAGGAGAAATGGCTTGCTCAGGAGGGTGGTTATTCCCTGAGTGTAGTGTGTGTGTCTGGATTCCCCAGTATGGTAGGATCCAGTGGTGGCAGCTTAAATGTGTCCAGTGTGTGAAGTCCCATTCCCAGTTCCCAGAGTATGGTGCCTGGTGCTCAGTAAGAGGGGTACAGGTTGAGAGTCAGAGGCAGTGAGGAACTGTCTCACCAGTCTGGAGGCGGAGTGTGTGGATGAGTGGTGTCTTGAACTGGAGGAGTTGGTGTGAGTTTTTTTAAAGGAGCTTGCACGTGAGGTGTACCTCTGGTGGTGTGCAGGAGGTCCTGCAGATGCATTGGACAAGAAGGTGGATGTCTGGCGGTGTGCTAGATGTCTTGCAGAGGCATTGGGGAGTGATTCTAAAAGTAGTGGCTTGTGTATCTGATGATCCTGTGTAGGTGAAGAGGTTCATGTGTAGCCCAGCTAGGTCCCATTAGGATGGTAGGGGTGTAGGGGCTCATGTCCTGTCTCAGTGGAGGCGGAGTGAGTGTGGGACGGTGTGTCCCACGTTGGCCCGAAACCCTGTCTCAGGGCCTGGAGGGTTCCCTAGGAGAGCGCCAGGTCAGGGGCCTAGGCTGTACTTACAGGTCATTTTGAGGAGGATCTTCCTGTGTCTAGAGGACGGGGAGTGTCTGTAACCAGAACTCCGGTGGTCCTGGTGTTGGGCTATACCGCTCCTAAGTGGAGGGTGCAGAAGTCCTGGTTCGCTGGGCATTTGACCGTCCAGAGTGCTTGACCATTTTTGGGGCCTCTGGAGGTCATTCCCCGAGGAGGGGGGAGGCCAGGTTCAGGTTCAGCCTGACCTGGAGGGAAGGGCATCTGTAATCAGTGTCCTGACCTGGTGTTTGGCTTCTAGGGGTACCGCTCCAAGGTGGGAGGGTACAGAACTCTGGAAGGGGGTGCAGAGGGACGGTGTCCTTACTTCTGACCCCGGTGCAACCTGAGGGTTTAGATCCTAGGTTGGGAGATTAGGAAACTTCTAGGTCAAGATGAACTCTACCAAAGTGGATCAGCTGAAGAGACTGAGGGCGCTGCCCTTGCTGTGTGTTCTGGGGCCCACTTGCAGTTTGTTGTTTCCACTAAGGTATAGGAAAGGGGGCTTTGCTGTGTGCTGTGTCCCCCCACCTGCTTGAAGAGGGACTGTGCTGTGTGCTTTGTACCTCAGAAGTGGAATAGTTTCCAGGTGGTAGACCAGTGATGGAGTGAGGTCCTGATCTGGTAGGAGGATTGTGTTCTGGTGGGTGCTTCCCTGTGAGGGTGCGGAAACCCAGAAGTAGAGGTAGGGTGGGGCATTCTTGCCCGTGACCCCTGGTCAGCCTGAGGGTATGGTCCCTAGGTTGAAGGATCAGTGGTAGTTGTAGCTACACTGAGAGAGTGGAGAATGGCTATTTTGTGCCAGGGGTTACTGCCCCCCGCTCTGTGGATTGGTTAGGACCTGTGATATTTGGATGGCCTATGGCCTGGTCCTGGCTGTGGATGACTAGTGTGTACCAGTGGGGTACCCTAGTTGTGCCAGAGAGCTTTTGTTGAGGGAAATCTATGTGGGTTCAGAGTGGCGAAAAACTGGAAGGTGTCCCTGCCGTGCGGGCCCGTGTCCGTGTTTTGTCGCCCAAAGCAAGGAAGCCCATCAGTGGAGTGATTGGTCTACCCTGCGTTTTGGCTGGAAGGGGGTTGTGTTGGACCTGGCCCTTTTGGCAGGTTCACCCCTAGACTTTTTTGCTTTTTCCTAGCCTGTTTCTGGAACCTGGGTTGGTGATTTTAGGCCTCTGCGGACTTTTTCACTGTGGTACAGTGTAAAGTGCGTGTGCTCTCTGTGTATGTGTGGTGAGTGACCTGCCCTCCCATAGGAATGAATGGGGAATATGTATGCCCATGGTAGTTCCTGATGTGTGGGGAGTGCAGGGTTGAGTTTGATATGTGCGAACTCGGGAGAATGAATGCTGCATAATGGTGTATGCGGCATGGTTGTGTCTAGTCTAGAAGTGCCACTTTTAGAAGTGGGCATATTTGTGTAGTGAGTCTGCTAGCACGTGATTGGCTGGTGAGCCTGGCCCAGGAGTGCCTGGCCCTGCTTGTGGGTTGACTGTCTGGTTTGAGTGTGACAGGGGCAGCAGAGCCCCAGGAGGTTGTCTGAGTCAGCCCGTGGATGAAAGGCAGCATCTGCTGCCAGGGAAGTGGGAGAAGATTAGCACCTGATAGTGAAGGGCTGTGCCTGCCTGCCACAATGCTGGCTCCACCCCCCGCTAGGCGACTGTCACCTCTGTCCCTGATACTGAAGGGACTTCCCTCTAAACCAGCCTAGCTGGTTCTCACACTGCCTACACAAAGACTTCAAAGACTTTTCTGTGTATAAGAAGGGGCTGTGTCCCCTTCCAAAATGTTCTTGTTTCTGACTTGAATCTGCCAGGGGCGTGCTGCTGCTTGGGCTCAGGGGAATCCCTGGGCCCTGCCCAGCCCCTGGACATCTGATGGACTTTCCTGGATGCCTGGAGGACTTCTGGGGGACCCCTCTGCCTTGCCTGGGCTGATGGGGGGACTTTGCTTTGCCCTGGGATCCTTTGGACCTTCTTCCTATCCCCCCAGGACTTTGCTGGACTTTTCCTGATTCCCCCTAGCGCCTGGGAGCGCTTTGTCCTGCTTCCAGCGCTTAAGAGCGCTCTGTTTCGCCTGTAGCGCTCGGGAAGCACTTTGTTTGGCTGCTAGCGCTTATGGGCGCTTTATTTCATTTATAGCGCTGGGAGCGCTGTAATTTTCCCTTCAGCGCGTGGTAGCGCTGTTATGGCCATGTGGGAGATCGGTGTGCTCATCGGCACAACATCGGGAGTGAAAGGAGGCCCGTGGTGCCTTCCTGCGTGCAGAATCACCCCCGACGAAACTGCTGGGTTGAGCCGCCCCCACTGCGACCTGTGGCCGTGGGAATCATCAGCCCGTAATTCACCGCCGCGGCCCGGGGGCCTGAGAGAGCCCTGCAGCTGTTTACCCCGCTCCGCAAAGCCGCGGAGAAAGAAACAAAGGGGCGGCGACCTGATTGGTCAATCGCTATCCAGAGCCGTGCTCTGATTGGCTGTCGGGTTGCCGAAGCTGCCTGGTGAAGGAGGGCCTGCCCCGGGAGCCGCGCTGCTACTGGCTGACTCCCGGGCGAGGAAGGGGGCTCGCCGCAAAGGCCGCAACGTGATTGGGCCAGGTGAGGAAGAGCAGCGTCACCCGACCGGAGGCTCGTCTACCGAGCCATGCCTTGATTGGTCCTTGTAACCGGAACCTCTGGGGACGCCGCTGAAGCCGTGTGTTGCCCCCGAAGCCAGGGGAAGAGTGAGCCGACCCTGCCGAGAACAGCCCGATGAGTGGCAGGGCTGGGGGGGCTCCGTGAGGCTGCAGCTGTTGCCGTGTGAGGGACTAAAGTCCGTCCTTGTCAGCCAGAGAGAGGGGAGCCCCGCCTGGAGAGACCAGCCCAGTGAGTTGAGAGGGCTGGGGGGGCTCCGTGATGTTGCTGGCGGTGCCGGTGGAGGCACAAGGTCAAGAGCGGTCCCGTGTGGCAGTGGGCCGCTCCAACGCGGAGATAGTGGTGCGGGAAGGGCGGCCCCGGTTGGCAGCGGGTCGCCCCAACGTTGTTTAGAGCCCCGAGAGGCTCCGTAGGGGCGCAGGTCGGTGCCTGTGTAGGCACAGCGTCCGGGGGCATTTTCATTTACTTTAAGAGCCCAGTAAGGCTCTTGGGGAACACCAGTGATTTTAGAGCCTGTGTGGCTCGAATGTGGCTACAGCCTGCGCATATGTGACTTCTGAGCCTGTGTGGCTCCAACAGTGGCGCAGTTCTGTTTTAGGGTCAGCGAGGACCCTGTCGCAGTTTGTCTCCAGCTGTCCAGCAATTAGTGGGCAGCTGCACCGTTTAGGCGCAAGATGGAGAGTGAGTCCCTGAGAGGGACAGAGATGGCACAGAGGTGCCCGGCAGTCACAGCTGCGCAGCACTTAGTGCCAGCTGCAGCGTTTAGGCCCTTGTGAGTGTTCCCAGGTGCCCAGCAAGTAGTGGGCACCTGCATCGTTTAGGCCCCTGTCATTGAGACTCAGGGCGTCCTAGCCCCAACAAGGCCAGTTGGCCTAGGGACTGCCACAGGTGGTGGCTTATGTGAGTTTTGCGCAATTGTATGGTTATTGCACCTCTGAATGTGTTTTCTTACATCATGTGTTATTCCTGCACCTCTGAATGTTTTAGACATCATGTGATTTTTGCGCTATTGTATTGTTCTGGTACCTCTGAATGTATTTTGATTGCATCATGTGCTTTATTCTTAACACCGCTGAATGTGTAGGTTTATGCATCATGTGTTTTCCTTTACTACTCCTCTGAATGTATATTTATGCATCATGGGTAATGTGTTCTTTCCTAGACCCCTAAACGCTGTGTGATACTTAGGTGGTTTTCCTTTACTACTCCTCTGAATGTGTTTCATACATCATGGGTAATGTGTTCTTTCCTGGACCCCTAAATGCTGTGTGATACTTAGCTGGTTGTTCTTTCTAATACAGGTGGTCCTAGTGAGGTCCTGGTCCCCTGCGTGACATTTTCCTAAGGTGGTTAGGGTTGCGTAGGTGGTACTTACCTGTTCGCAGTAGTTACTGGATGTGATTTATAACTGTTACTTTGTGCTATACTTATTCTAAGTTCTAGTATTTCTATTTCTAAAAGTGTTGATTCTGACAGTGGCCCATGTGGCCCTGTCTTGTAAATAATCCCTTGTGAATATTGCCCGTGCCAGTTGGCACAATGTACATGTGTGATTTTTATCTGATGTGTTTTTACAATACAAAAGTTATTTTTAATATAACCTTGTGAGGAGTTCCTTTTGTGGTGTGCCTAGTATGTTGTTGCTGTTGTGTGCTGGCGCAAATGCTTTACATATCGCCTCCGAGTTTAGCCTCACTGCTCGTGCCAAGCTACCAAGGGGGTGAGCAGGGGTTATCTTGGCGTGTGACATCCTTGCCCTGACTAGAATGGTGGTTTCTGCCTGGCTTTGGCGTCAGCCTTAGCCTACCAGAAATAGCCAGTTCTAACATTGTTGGTCAGCGGTGCGGATTTGGACTTGTGTTTGCGCAGTGCCACAGCGACAACTGGCTACATTACAAAACTCTGCATTTTATAGATAGTCACATGTTTGGGATTATTGTTTATGATTTTGTTTTTCCTCAATAGTGTCATTTTCAAATGGTGTTCCTGCGCTTTATGTTTAGTGGTAGATGAGAGAAAATGACAGGGCGGGACGCCAGTAGAGGGGGAGGTTCCCATAGATTAGGAATCCCTTGCTGGGTCCAGTGGCCAATCCTTTTCCTGTCCCTGTGTGGGTAGATGGAAGAGAGGGAGTGTGGAGGAGAAATGGCTTGCTCAGGAGGGTGGTTATTCCCTGAGTGTAGTGTGTGTGTCTGGATTCCCCAGTATGGTAGGATCCAGTGGTGGCAGCTTAAATGTGTCCAGTGTGTGAAGTCCCATTCCCAGTTCCCAGAGTATGGTGCCTGGTGCTCAGTAAGAGGGGTACAGGTTGAGAGTCAGAGGCAGTGAGGAACTGTCTCACCAGTCTGGAGGGGGAGTGTGTGGATGAGTGGTGTCTTGAACTGGAGGAGTTGGTGTGAGTTTTTTTAAAGGAGCTTGCACGTGAGGTGTACCTCTGGTGGTGTGCAGGAGGTCCTGCAGAGGCATTGGACAAGAAGGTGGATGTCTGGCGGTGTGCTAGATGTCTTGCAGAGGCATTGGGGAGTGATTCTAAAAGTAGTGGCTTGTGTATCTGATGATCCTGTGTAGGTGAAGAGGTTCATGTGTAGCCCAGCTAGGTCCCATTAGGATGGTAGGGGTGTAGGGGCTCATGTCCTGTCTCAGTGGAGGCGGAGTGAGTGTGGGACGGTGTGTCCCACGTTGGCCCGAAACCCTGTCTCAGGGCCTGGAGGGTTCCCTAGGGGAGCGCCAGGTCAGGGGCCTAGGCTGTACTTACAGGTCATTTTGAGGAGGATCTTCCTGTGTCTAGAGGACGGGGAGTGTCTGTAACCAGAACTCCGGTGGTCCTGGTGTTGGGCTGTACCGCTCCTAAGTGGAGGGTGCAGAAGTCCTGGTTCGCTGGGCATTTGACCGTCCAGAGTGCTTGACCATTTTTGGGGCCTCTGGAGGTCATTCCCCGAGGAGGGGGGAGGCCAGGTTCAGGTTCAGCCTGACCTGGAGGGAAGGGCATCTGTAATCAGTGTCCTGACCTGGTGTTTGGCTTCTAGGGGTACCGCTCCAAGGTGGGAGGGTGCAGAACTCTGGAAGGGGGTGCAGAGGGACGGTGTCCTTACTTCTGACCCCGGTGCAACCTGAGGGTTTAGATCCTAGGTTGGGAGATTAGGAAACTTCTAGGTCAAGAGGAACTCTACCAAAGTGGATCAGCTGAAGAGACTGAGGGGGCTGCCCTTGCTGTGTGTTCTGGGGCTCACTTGCAGTTTGTTGTTTCCACTAAGGTATAGGAAAGGGGGCTTTGCTGTGTGCTGTGTCCCCTCACCTGCTTGAAGAGGGACTGTGCTGTGTGCTTTGTACCTCAGAAGTGGAATAGTTTCCAGGTGGTAGACCAGTGATGGAGTGAGGTCCTGATCTGGTAGGAGGATTGTGTTCTGGTGGGTGCTTCCCTGTGAGGGTGCGGAAACCCAGAAGTAGAGGTAGGGTGGGGCATTCTTGCCCGTGACCCCTGGTCAGCCTGAGGGTATGGTCCCTAGGTTGAAGGATCAGTGGTAGTTGTAGCTACACTGAGAGAGTGGAGAATGGCTATTTTGTGCCAGGGGTTACTGCCCCCGCTCTGTGGATTGGTTAGGACCTGTGATATTTGGATGGCCTATGGCCTGGTCCTGGCTGTGGATGACTAGTGTGTACCAGTGGGGTACCCTAGTTGTGCCAGAGAGCTTTTGTTGAGGGAAATCTATGTGGGTTCAGAGTGGCGAAAAACTGGAAGGTGTCCCTGCCGTGCGGGCCCGTGTCCATGTTTTGTCGCCCAATCAAGGAAGCCCATCAGTGGAGTGATTGGTCTACCCTGCGTTTTGGCTGGAAGGGGGTTGTGTTGGACCTGGCCCTTTTGGCAGGTTCACCCCTAGACTTTTTTGCTTTTTCCTAGCCTGTTTCTGGAACCTGGGTTGGTGATTTTAGGCCTCTGCGCACTTTTTCACTGTGGTACAGTGTAAAGTGCGTGTGCTCTATGTGTATGTGTGGTGAGTGACCTGCCCTCCCATAGGAATGAATGGGGAATATGTATGCCCATGGTAGTTCCTGATGTGTGGGGAGTGCAGGGTCGAGTTTGATATGTGCGAACTCGGGAGAATGAATGCTGCATAATGAATGCTGCATAATGGTGTATGGTTGTGTCTAGTCTAGAAGTGCCACTTTTAGAAGTGGGCATATTTGTGTAGTGAGTCTGCTGGCACGTGATTGGCTGGTGAGCCTGGCCCAGGAGTGCCTGGGCCTGCTTGTGGATTGACTGTCTGGTTTGAGTGTGACAGGGGCTGCAGAGCCCCAGGAGGTTGTCTGAGTCAGTCCGTGGATGAAAGGCAGCATCTGCTGCCAGGGAAGTGGGAGGAGATTAGCACCTGATAGTGAATGGCTGTGCCTGCCTGCCACAATGCTGGCTCCACCCCCCCGCTGGGCGACTGTCACCTCTGTCCCTGATACTGAAGGGACTTCCCTCTAAACCAGCCTAGCTGGTTCTCACACTGCCTACACAAAGACTTCAAAGACTTTTCTGTGTATAAGAAGGGGCTGTGTCCCCTTCCAAAATGTTCTTGTTTCTGACTTGAATCTGCCAGGGGCGTGCTGCTGCTTGGGCTCAGGGGAATCCCTGGGCCCTGCCCAGCCCCTGGACATCTGATGGACTTTCCTGGATGCCTGGAGGACTTCTGGGGGACCCCTCTGCCTTGCCTGGGCTGATGGGGGGACTTTGCTTTGCCCTGGGATCCTTTGGACCTTCTTCCTATCCCCCCAGGACTTTGCTGGACTTTTCCTGATTCCCCCTAGCGCCTGGGAGCGCTTTGTCCTGCTTCCAGTGCTTAAGAGCGCTCTATTTCGCCTGTAGCGCTTGGGAAGCGCTTTGTTTGGCTGCTAGCGCTTATGGGCGCTTTATTTCATTTATAGTGCTGGGAGCGCTGTAATTTTCCCCTCAGCGCGTGGTAGCGCTGTTATTGCCGTGTGGGAGATCGGTGTGCTCATCGGCACAACATCGGGAGTGAAAGGAGGCCCGTGGTGCCTTCCTGCGTGCAGAATCACCCCCGACGAAACTGCTGGGTTGAGCCGTCCCCACTGCGACCTGTGGCCGTGGGAATCATCAGCCCGTAATTCACGCCCGGGGGCCTGAGAGAGCCCTGCAGCTGTTTACCCCGCTCCGCAAAGCCGCGGAGAATGAAACGAAGGGGCCGCGACCTGATTGGTCAATCGCTATCCAGAGCCGCGCTCTGATTGGCTGTCGGGTTACCGAAGCTGCCTGGTGAAGGAGGGCCTGCCCCGGGAGCCGCGCTGCTACTGGCTGACTCCCGGGCGAGGAAGGGGGCTCGCCGCCAAGGCCGCAACGTGATTGGGCCAGGTGAGGAAGAGCAGCGTCACCCGACCGGAGGCTCGTCTACCGAGCCGTGCCTTGATTGGTCCCTGTAACCGGGACCTCTGGGGACGCCGCCGAAGCCGTGTGTTGCCCCCGAAGCCAGGGGAAGAGTGAGCCGACCCTGCCGAGAACAGCCCGGTGAGTGGAAGGGCTGGGGGTGGCTCCGTGAGGCTGCAGCTGTTGCCGTGTGAGGGACTAAAGTCCGTCCTTGTCAGCCAGAGAGGGGAGCCCCGCCTGGAGAGACCAGCCCAGTGAGTTGAGAGGGCTGGAGGGGCTCGTTGATGTTGCTGGCGGTGCCGGTGGAGGCACAAGGTCAAGAGCGGTCCCGTGTGGCAGTGGCCCGCTCCAACGTGGAGATAGTGGTGCAGGAAGGGCGGCCGCGGTTGGCAGCGGGTCGCTCCAACGTTGTTTAGAGCCCCGAGAGGCTCCGTAGGGGCGCAGGTCGGTGCCTGTGTAGGCACAGCGTCCGGGGGCATTTTCATTTACTTTAAGAGCCCAGTGAGACTCTTGGGGAACACCAGTCATTTTAGAGCCTGTGTGGCTCGAATGTGGCTACAGCCTGCGCATATGTGACTTCTGAGCCTGTGTGGCTCCAACAGTCGCGCAGTTCTGTTTTAGGGTCAGCGAGGACCCTGTCGCAGTTTGTCTCCAGCTGCCCAGCAATTAGTGGGCAGCTGCACCGTTTAGGCGCAAGATGGAGAGTGAGTCCCTGAGAGGGACAGAGATGGCACAGAGGTGCCCAGCCAGTCACAGCTGCGCAGCACTTAGTGCCAGCTGCAGCGTTTAGGCCCTTGTGAGTGTTCCCAGGTGCCCAGCAAGTAGTGGGCACCTGCATCGTTTAGGACCCTGACATTGAGACTCAGGGCGTCCTAGCCCCAACAAGGCCAGTTGGCCTAGGGACTGCCACAGGTGGTGGCTTATGTGAGTTTTGCGCAATTGTATGGTTATTGCACCTCTGAATGTGTTTTCTTACATCATGTGTTATTCCTGCACCTCTGAATGTTTTAGACATCATGTGATTTTTGCGCTATTGTATTGTTCTGGTACCTCTGAATGTATTTTGATTGCATCATGTGCTTTATTCTTAACACCGCTGAATGTGTAGGTTTATGCATCATGTGTTTTCCTTTACTACTCCTCTGAATGTATATTTATGCATCATGGGTAATGTGTTCTTTCCTAGACCCCTAAACGCTGTGTGATGCTTAGGTGGTTTTCCTTTACTACTCCTCTGAATGTGTTTCATACATCATGGGTAATGTGTTCTTTCCTGGACCCCTAAATGCTGTGTGATACTTAGGTGGTTGTTCTTTCTAATACAGGTGGTCCTAGTGAGGTCCTGGTCCCCTGCGTGACATTTTCCTAAGGTGGTTAGGGTTGCGTAGGTGGTACTTACCTGTTCCCAGTAGTTACTGGATGTGATTTATAACTGTTACTTTGTGCTATACTTATTCTAAGTTCTAGTATTTCTATTTCTAAAAGTGTTGATTCTGACAGTGGCCCATGTGGCCCTGTCTTGTAAATAATCCCTTGTGAATATTGCCCGTGCCAGTTGGCACAATGTACATGTGTGATTTTTATCTGATGTGTTTTTACAATACAAAAGTTATTTTTAATATAACCTTGTGTGGAGTTCCTTTTGTGGTGTGCCTAGTATGTCGTTGCTGTTGTGTGCTGGCGCAAATGCTTTACACATCGCCTCCGAGTTTAGCCTCACTGCTCGTGCCAAGCTACCAAGGGGGTGAGCAGGGGTTATCTTGGCGTGTGACTTCCTTGCCCTGACTAGAATGGTGGTTTCTGCCTGGCTTTGGCGTCAGCCTTAGCCTACCAGAAATAGCCAGTTCTAACAGTCATTGATGTAGAACCTTCAGGATTATATATAAAATATTCTTGAATGGCAGTTAAAAGTTTATGCTTGTTGTACTCATTTAAAATTATACCAGTATTCATTCGCCATCTAGATTTTGGAGCAAAAGCTGTTTCTAAATTCAAAACTAAAGAAATCATAGCATGATCTGAGATGTCAATGTTACCAATCATAGGATTGGATATTGAACTAAGTAAATGTCTAGACACCAATAAACAATCAATTCTAGAATGTAAATTATGAGGGTTAGAAAAGAAAGTGAAACATTTATCTTTAGGAAAATGTAATCTGCAAACATCTACCAATTTAGTGGCTTGAAGAAATGATTTGAATGCAAAATAAACTTTAGATGGATGAAACTTAGTAAGAGACAATCTATCAAGTAATGGGTCGGAAATAACATTAAAATCACCTCCAACAATTAAAGGGACATTACCAATCTTAAGAATCTCCGTTGTAAGATTAGACCAGAACACTGGATCGTCCGCTGTAGGCCCATAAATGTTCAATAAAAATAGAAATGAGTCATGAACTTTAATCTTAACAAGTATAAATCTACCATCCTTATCAGACGTTTTACTCAAAATTTGACAACGAAGTTTCTTTGCAAATAAGATAGCCACGCCGTTTTTTCTACCATTACCAGGTGATGAAACAGTAACATCAACCCACTTTTTCTTCATATAGTCTAAAACTTTATCATCTATGTGAGTTTCTTGTATAAAACAAACATCTGCTTTGTAACTTTTAAAATAATCAAGTAGTTTTGTACGCTTAACTGGATGACGCAAGCCTTTAACATTTAGTGAAACAACATTAATATGTTGAGTGTTAGTCATAATAAAAAAAAGGAGAAGGAAAATAGAGAAGAGGATAGAGAAAAATCAAGAGAATGAGAAAAAAGTAGTTCCAGATAAAGAGGAAGGAAACGGAAAGGGGAAAAACATAAATAAAAAGACGAAAGACAAGAGACATAAATATGAAGTGTGAAACGCACACATGCTCAACAAGCATGACCATAGCCGCTGGAGCCCCTAGATGAAGGAATTTCAGTATTGAGTCAGAGTATACATATCATATGAAAGTCACGTATTAGAGTCATTTGTATCCATAGAGAGTTGTGACTGATGGTCCAAGAAATGTTTCAAATCCTGAGGACGTTGAAAAGATCTTGAAAAATTATCCTTCCAAATGCGCATCATCGACGGATCAAAGAGGCCATATTTGTAACCTAGACTTCACAGTTGAGGACGAAGAGAAGTAAACTCTTTTCTAATTGAAACTGTTTCTTTGGCAAAGTCTTGATGGATAAATATTTTGTTTTCATTAACCATCAGTGAAGGTATTTCCCTGGCTGCTTTTCGGATTAATACCAAGTGGTGATGACGAAGGACTTTAAAATTCATTTGTCCGGGCTTTGTATGTAGAGGGTTCCTGTGGGAGGGAATCCTATGAGCCTTATCAATTTCAAACTTCTCTTGAAATTTAAGTTGTAAAAGGTTAGGCAATAGACCCTCTAAATATAGTCTACAATTATTTCCTTCAACATCTTCCGGTAAATTAAAGATGCGTAAATTATACTGTCTATTACGATTTTCCAAATCCAGTCATGCAATGCAGACAGGTGAAATGTTACCCATAAGTGGGGTAAAAGCATCAAGTTTAGCTTTATTATCCTCTATTTTGATAGAATTATCGGATATTTTCATTGATAGACTAGCCATTTCTCTGCGTACAGTTTTAATTTCAGAAGCAATAGTATCGGTGTTAACACGAAGTGCGTGTATTTCCTCCAGAATTAAAGATAATGAGGGCTCAGAAGATTCCGCCACTTTTAGATTTAGCAGGAGGTAGAGAGACTTGCTGCCTTCTTTGATTATTAACTGCACTTTTATTTTCCCATTTTGAAAGAAAAAGAGGTAGAAATATAATGTATTAAAGTCAAGAATGGAATGTAAGGCAAAAGCAGTGAAAGCAGACAAAAAATGGCTGGTGCAGCAGCTAAACCAGTCTGGGGGAGTGCCAGGCCCTTTCCTAAAGATTACTCCGCCCCCCTGACTAACATTCCAGGCAGTACCTTGAGGCAGAGGAGGAAGCAGGAACCATGGAGGGGAAAACAGCACTTGTACCGCAGAAAAACTCCACAAAAATGGCCACCAGGTAGGCAAACTGCTCCCCAACACAGCGACCTCTTAATGCGGCGAAAACTGACCCAAAATCGTCGATAATTTGCCAAAACGGGCGAAAATACAGCGGAGCTCAATTATGCGGCGGCCATTTTGTTTCGCGCGATCGCGCGTCTCATAGCGTAATGCTTTTTAAATGCCACTGTGATTGAATTTGATGTTGCTAAACTGTTCTTATTTTGCTAACATTGCCGCATTTCCGGGTGGCACTCAGACGCTGCTAAATTGACGCTGATTGGATCTGAGGATCGAATCTGCTCAAAGAGGGGCGGAGTTAGCAGGAGCTCCGTAGCCCCAAAGACTGGCAGCAGCACGGACGCGTGCGTCAAATGCAAGTCTGTCTGTGCCCGTGTGCGTCTGGACGGGGCCAGGCACTATGCCCAAAAGTTATCCAATTCATCACATGAACTAAAACTGCTTTACCCATTAGGCAAGCAGCCGGAAACCTGGGCTAAACATAAACTGAAGACGATAGGACTACTCAAGCAGAACCCCCAGATGAACACATCCACACAGAATTTAGCCCAACCTCCTGTTGCTTCTCAAAAGGCTACCTCTACCTTTACGAGTCAAAAACTAACAACCTAAATATTATTTATCTTAATACACACTCTCTGGTTAAACATCGGCTAGAAATATTTCATTTATTGAATACAGACAGCCCAGACGTATTGATTGTGACAAAGACATGGCTATGGATGATTCCATGCCTGACATACTAGAGGCACTACCAGGAACCTACTATCTCCTGGATGCCAATAGATCCACCAGGAAAAAAGGTGGGAGAGTGGCAGCAATCATAAAAAAGCCTGTGACTTTCACTTCTCTTACCTCGCTACATCTTACCTCTGTCAACAGCATTACGTTCAAATTGGCCTCCCCAATGCTTTGCTGGTGTATGTACTCCTTTATTGACCACCAAAGCCTATGCAGGAATTTCCAAAAGGCCTAGCAGATTTCATGTCTTCACTATCTATTGATCATGCTAAAGTTCATGTCTACTCATGGGAGACATGAACCACTGGGCAAATGAGGAAATTGAGTGCAAGGATTCCTCGGCCAGGGTGACTGACTCCGGAATCTGGGGATCACAGTTCGATCCCCGGGGCCGGCGGCAGATTAGCCCAGCACCAAGTGACTCTGGGCAATAGCTTGCTTAATCTTCCCGACGACCCCAGCGCCTAGAGACCCTAACGGGTGATGGTTTGCGCTTTACAAATGTGGATTATTATGTGGATTATTTTTTTATAGTCTTAATTTCAAACCATTTATAAAGGGGCCCACACATATCAAAGGACACATGCTGGACCAAGTTTGGTCCATTAACCTCTCCATATGTTCAATATTTGCATCTATCCACGTGTATGATCTGACCACCATTTAATAAAGTTCACCCTTGGTGAAATCCCTCTACCTAAACCCATTGTTCTCCCAAGGACTATGACTAGAAGTTGGAACTGAATAATCACAACTCCTCTCTGTGACACATTGGCATCTAAATTACGCTTCATGTCAGAGAAACTGGATAAATTTGAGGAAGAAATCTCACAATGGAAAAGAATGGCCAGTGATACTCACACCCCTTTCAAAAAATGTGACCCTCCCGCCAGCATGAGGCATCAAAATGGTTCTCCGAAGAGCTAAAGACAGCTAAACCTAAAAAGCTACAGGAAGAACAGGCAAAGCTCTTACTCGCCAGAAAACAAAAGTATGAATGATTATAAAAAAGCTATCCTTCAAGCCAAAATAACTTTCTTCTCAAACAAAGTGTTAAACACCAACAATTAAAGAAAATACATATTTAAATTAGTGGGAGCATTATCTGCCCCAGACCAAGTAACATTACTGGTCATTCCAACAAAGAAATTATGTGATGACCTAAACCACTTCTTTGTACACAAAATAAAGAAAATACAAGCTATTATTTCCCCCGAGCAAATCAGACACAAAACCTCCCTCAGGAAATAGGAACCACACCTCCATTTCTACCTTTCCCTACATCAGAAAAGAACATGTAGCAGAACTAATGATAAAAATAAAATCTGGTTTCCCCAAAGATGTTTGCCCCCCTAAAATACAAAAAAGCATCCATTCATCCTTCCCAGATGTGATTCTTTCACTTTTAAATTCAACTCTCATGCAAGGATATGTTCCTCAATCATTCAAAGACGTCGTAATAATCCCGCTACAAAAAACATATGTAGAGGAACTACAGCTGCTTAAAAAGTATAGACCTATCTCCCTCCTCCCATTCCCAGCTAAAATCTTAGAAGCACATGTAGCAAAACACCTCTGCTCTTTTCTAGAAGAGACCAACTACCTCGACCCCACACTAGGCGGGTTTTCACCCTTCCTACTCCTATGATATGAGGTACGGGGCGGATGAAGGCAGTACTCAATCTCTGGTCCTGCTGGATCTATCTGCGGAATTTGACACCGTGAATCATGGCATTCTGTTGGACCGAATTGCAGAAGCAGAAGCAGGCTTAAAAGGCCCAGCCATACAATGGATGAAATCCTTCCTGAATGACCGCACCAAGTTTGTCTGTCTCTCCCCATATTGCTCATTTAAAGTCAACGTGAACTGTGGAGTACCTCAGGGTTCCTCTCTATCCCCTCACCTCTTTAACCTTTATATCCGTTCTTTGATAAGCACTCTCCAGCAGAAGAAAGTGAAAATATATAATTATGCTGACGACATGCAATTGATTTTCATCATCGATGAGACACAGGACTCGATACTTTTTTCAAAACACTATGATGTACATCAGAGACTGGAAGAACGACAATCAGTTAAAGCTCAACCCTGATAAAACAGAGATAGTCATAACTGACAACAAAGTAAACCATTGGAACCCCACCTATTGGCCAACAGATATGGTTCTCCTGGGCCCCTAAGACTTCTGTAAAAAGCTTAGACCTCCAGATTGATAACAACTTATCCATGAAACCCCAGATAGGCACAGTGAGGTCCTCATGTTTCCTCCAATTTAGGAAGATCAGGAAAATTAGGAGATTTTTCTCAATGGAGCCTAGTGTCCAAATCGTCATTGCATTAATCTTGTCTAGAACTGACTACATGAATGTTCTATACCTGGGACTTCCAAAAAACCCGAAATTATAGACTCTAACTGGCGCAAAACCAAATAGCAAGAATCATTTATCAACAACTGTGACACTGCCACATCAATTAATGAAGAAGTTACACTGGCTCCCAGTGACCCAACGTACCATATTCAAAACAGGTTGTATCATATTCACAGCTCCTCATAACAAATGCCCCAAGTTCCTAACTACCAAATTCCAAAAATATTTCCCGAAACGTAATCTTAGGTCTTCCCAAATGAAGCTTCTAACGATCCCAAGGTTCAAACAAAAGAGACTGGGAGGGCTTTGTTTATCAGTTCAAGGTCCTCAGCTCTGGAATGCATTTCCCACTGCAATTCGACTAGTAAACAACTACACAAGCTTTAGAAGAATGTTGAAAACTTTGCTCTTCTCTCCGGCATATAGTAGCTAAATACTATACAAAATGCTATATCCTGATCATACAAATTTTGCAATTTTAAAAAGTGTTGAATTATCATGAATGTCTCAATTGTTATGCTCCGTGTTACCTTTTCAGTTTGAGTTTGTTATCACCTATGTACCTGGAAATACAATACCAAGGCTAATGCTCTTTCCCTCTATCCTAAATCAGTTGAGACAGAAACGCTTATTCAATAAATCATACCCAAAGTCAAAAGGTATGACAGCTTCTAACATTTTAAAAATTATATGAAACTGTATAACAAGACAGGAACCTGAACAATGGACCAGATAGACTCCTGAACAATGTATACACTTCTTTTTCACTTGTTCTCATTTTAGTTGGGTTTACATGTTATGGACAGCAGAATTATCATATAAAAAGTTCTTACACATGTGTATGGGCCTCTCCCACCTGTGTTCACTATCAGCAAATAGTTTGTATCAGAGGCTAGCGAACTGCGCTCTTGAGTGCAATGCTGAAGGTCATCAATAACAGTTCTAGAACAGTTGTCTTAAAAAAAACAAATATGGGAATTGGTACTGTAAAATTAAGAAAAATTGAGAATGCCGTTTCCAATAGCCCTCACCGACTTTACCCACTGGTCCCAATGCTATTATTTGAAAAACCACACAAAAAAGAAGTTGAGATTTTAAAAATGAATACGGTTTTACATACTGTGCATCATGATTCAGTAAGGACTAAAATATTTTACAAGTACTATGTTGATGAAAAAACTGTGACGCTCATAAATATGAAATAGGAGATAAAGTATGGCTCTCCACGTTTCATTTTTAAGTCGAAGCCGGCTGAGTATCCATGTAAGAGGAAAGATTGTAGGATTGTTTTTTTCTAGCACACACAAAACCATTAACTGTGCTGATGTTTCAGAATATATCAGAATTAGCAGAAATGAGGCACTTTTTTTGTAATTCTGAAGTGTGGAGAAACAAATATTTGAATATGAATAAAACACATCAATATACTAGGTGATGACATTTGTACACATTATGGTTTGTATGCAGTAAAACCACATTTCGGCGCAAATGTAATGATCACTTAAATTGAAAATTTGTGGTTTGTAATGGCATTGCGCTACCACACCATGCGAACTCCACTGCACGTCACTCCACTCTATGCCTGTCTACTGTTTTCCATGGCACTCCATTTTATGGCATGCCACTCCACTCTACGCCTTGCCACTCTAAGACACTCTACGACATGCCACGCAACACAACACAACGCCACTCCAATCTATGCCACTCACTCCACAACATGCTACCCAACTCTACAACCCTACATTCTATGCCCCTCCACTCCACACAAGGCGTGGAAGGAGCTCCCCAAGCGGAACTCCGCGAAGTGCCTGAAAAACTCTCCACGCTATGTGGAGTTCCGATAGGCGGAGTGTGTTAGGTCACACAGTTTGCACTGATTTTTAGTGCCGTATGTTTGTCCCGTGGTGGAAGATCAGCGCGAATGGCACCATGCGCAGTGCAAGAGGGAGCTGCTTCTTTCACCAGCTCAAGTAGATGTTCTCCTCAAGCGGCAGCTTCGTCAAAGCGAACAGAACGTTTCTCAACGGGAGCGATTGCGACCATAGGCAATCACCCACGTTGAGAAATTTTGCTTGCAGGTGGTCTAGCATTGGATTTTTCTTGCTCGCCCTCGCAAGGAAAAAACTCTGCTCCTTCAGAACTCCGAGTGCTCCGTGGAGTGCGGAAACTCCATAACCTCAGCAAACGGAGCGGAGTTCACCACCCAGGCCTACTCCACACCACTTACTCCTCTCCACTGTACCCCACTCCAATCTATCCCACTCCACTCAATGTACCCCAACCCACTCCAATTTACACCATCCCCAATTTACCCACCGCACTCCAATCTACCTCACTCCAGTCTACTCCACTTCTATCTACCCCCCTCTAACCCAATCTACCCTACTCTACTCCTATCTACCACATTCCACTCCACTACAATCCAATCTACCCCACTCCACTACAATACACCCCACTCCAGTCTATCCCACTCCACTGTACAGCGATCTACCCCAATCCACTCCGATCGATCCCATTCCACTCCAATCTACCCCACTCCAGTCTACCCCGCTCCACTCAATCTAACCCAATTAACCCCACCCCACTCCAATGTCCTGCACTTCACACAAATCTATTGCACACCACCTAAATCTACCCCACTCTTCTCCCATCTATACCAGTGTACCTGAATCCAGTCCTATCAACTCCAATCTAACCCAGTCCAACCCACTCCACTCCAATCTACCAGACTCCACTCCATTCTACCCCACTTCACTCCCACATACCCCAGTCCAATTTACCCCACTCCATTCCAATTTACCTCACTCCACTACAAACTCCACTGCAATCTATTCAATTACTATCCACTCTAATCTGCCCCACTTCACTCCAATCTACCCCACTCCAAATCATGCTCAATCTACCCCACTCCAGTCTACCACATTCTACTCCACTCCACCCCACTCTACCACACTCCACACTATCCATATCTACCCCGTTCCACTTCACTAAAATGTACCCCACTCCAATCTACCACACTCCACTCAAATCTACCCCACTCCACTCCAAGCTAACCCACTCCACTGCAATCCACCCCACTCCAATCTACCACACTCCACTCCACCCCAAGCTACCCTACTCCAATGTACTCCTCCCCAATCTACCCCACCTCAAACTACTCCCCTAGCTACTCCACTCCAATCTGCACCACTCCAAACTACCCAACTGCAATCCAATCTACCCCACTGCACTCCACTCCAATCTACCCCCACTCCACTCTTTCTCAATCTATCTCCCTATACTCCAATTTTGACCCCACTCCAATCTGTCCAACTCCACTCCATCCCGATTTACCCCACTCCACTCTACCCCATTCTACCCCACTCTGATCTTCCCACACCAATCCACACAATCTACCCCACTCCATTCTACCCGAATCTACCACACTCCATTCCACTCTACGCAATCTACCCCACTCAACTTCACTCCAATCTACCACATGCAACCCAAATCTACCCCACTCCAGTCCAGTGTAACCCACTCCACCTAATCAACCCAACTCCATCCCACTCTAATTTACTCTACCCCACTCCACCACCAACTTCTCTACTCAAATCTACCCCATCCAATCCACCCACTGCAATCTACCCAACTCCCACCTGCCCCATTCTACTCCACTTCAATCTACCCCACCGTAACCTAATACACCCCACACCACTCTATCCAACTCCACTCCAATAGATTCCACCCCATCCACACCAATCTACCCCATTCCAAACTACCCCACTCCTATCTCACTCCCATCTACCCCACTCCAGTCTACCCCAATTTACCCTACCACAGTCCACCCAATCTATGCACTCCAATCTACTCCACTCCACCCCAATTTTACCCCACACCACTCCAATCTACCTCACTCCCCCAATCTATCCTACCCCGCTCTACCCCAATCTACATCATTCCAAACTACCCCAATCTACCCCCACTGCATTCCATTTGACCCTACTATAATACACCCAATCTACTTCACTCAAATCTACCCCACTCCACTCTAATCTACCCCAATACACCCTACTCCACTCTTCCCCAATATATCCCACTTCACTCCAGTCTACCACAATATATTCCACTCCACTCTAACCCAGTCTACCCTAATCTACCCTAATCCTATCTACCCCACTCCAATCTACCCCAATCTAATCTACCCGACTCTGCTCCAATCTGCCACACTCCAATCTACCCCACCCCACTCCATGTAATTAACTTTTAGCCATGCTGAGCAGCTGCCACACTGATGTACATAATGGCCAAAACACTTTTGATGCCTTGTCAGGGTTAGTAAGCGCTAATAAATGCAATTTCTAAAGTCAATAGCTCTCCTTAGCCGAGGCCTATGCTCATTATTTTAAGGGTTATAGCACCGTTTCATGGTGCATACGTCATTCAAAAGATATTAAATCCTGTGGCAGTTTGCCTGGTTCATACCTGTGTCAAAGCAAACTAGATTTCTTACACCTGTCTCTACACCTCTAGACAAAGAAGAACATGAAGGCTGCTATGTAATTAATTCCAAAATAGGTAAAGGAGAACTGCATTACCTTATTGAATGGAGTGGTTATGGACCTGAGCACTGATCTTGGGTACCAGGGTCAAAAGTGAGAGCCCCTAAATTGGTACGTAGGTTTCATACTCGTTTCCCTGCAAACTCTGGGTCACTCTCTCTTAGGGAGGTGGATGTTCTAAGGGCATGGTGTCACTGACAATAGCATTCATCCTAGAACTGGAGCGCCCTTGTGGACTTACATATCATGTCAATTGTCCGTTTACTTGTCCTGTTGTCAGGAAACTGGTCCTTGGATGCTTGTTTCCAGTCCAGGGAGGTCCTGGCTAGGCAGTTCGGGCTGGACTGTTCCCATGGGGCACAGGGTCAAGACTGATTTGCATATGGCTGGGTTCAAACTGGAAAGGCATGACAAGCAATAAAACTATGGATTTAGGCCCAGATCTCTGTACTGGGGTGAATGTATGACATTGCTCTGCATTCTGTCCATCACCTGTTGTTTTTGCATTTGTCACCCCAAGTTGACGGGTATGCTCAGACGTGAGTCCCGTGCTCTCCATGCCACTGGAATCAAGCTATCCAGGCTGATGAGGGCTGAAAGCCCGAAACCGGTCCTTGGATGCTTGTTTCCCGTCCAGGAGGACCTGGCTTGGCAGTTCGGGCTGGACTGTTCCCATAAGGCACAGATTCAAGACTGATTTGCATATGGCTGGGTTCAAACTGGAAAGGCATGATGAGAAAAAAACGATGGATTTAGGCCCATATCTCTGTACTGGGGTGAATGTATGACATTGTTCTGCATTCTGTCCATCACCTGTTGTTTTTGCATTTGTCACCCCGAGTGGGACGGTATTGCTCAGACGTGAGTCCCGTGCTCTCCATGCCACTCGAATCAAGCTATCCAGGCTGATGAGGGCTGAAAGCCCGAGACCGGTCCTTGGATGCTTGTTTCCAGTCCAGGGAGGACCTCGCTTGGCAGTTCGGGCTGGACTGTTCCCATGGGGCACAGGGTCAAGACTGATTTGCATATGACTGGGTTCAAACTGGAAAGGCATGGTGTGCAAAAAAAAGATGGATTTAGGCCCATATCCCTGTACTGGGGTAAATGTATGACATTGTTCTGCATTCTGTCCATCCATCACCTGTTGTTTTTGCTGTTCTCAGTGGAGGGTATTGGTGGTTGCCAGGGGCAGCAGATGGGAAGTGTGCACCTGAAGGAACAGAGGGCATTCTTACTGGAACTCTAATTCTCCAAAAACCTATCTGGCAGGATTTAGAGACAGATAAAGTCTTTGCTAATCTCTTCTTTCTAACTTGTGCACGTGCTACCGCATTTGACCGTCTGCAGCTAATTTCCTTCCATGCTGTCCCTATGACATCCCTTGCTGGAATTACATTTGTTCCGCTCACTTCCTGCCTTTCCCATTTCAACAGAGGAAGTGCTGCACAGTGTCTGGCTGCCATGCATATGGCCTATGGTCAGGGGCCCTGGAATTATGCAATCGTGCAGCTGCGGCTATTTTTACATAATTATAGATTTGCCACATAACCCATCATCTTCCCCATAATCTGCAGATTTTTGCAAAACTATGCGTGGGCACTAGTTGCAGCGCAATGGAAGGCCCTTTGCAAAGCTGGACTAGTCACCTTTCTGTTTCTTAATGCTACATTTGGGTAATAAACTGGTATTAATGAAGTGCACCCGACATGACACGCATCACTTCTGTACTGAACACAAAAATAAAAGTGACATATTATTTTGCTCTGCTTAAAGAACCGCTGACTCAGCTATTGCTAGTCAATGTAGTTCCTGAACTGCCATTCTGGTCGACTGCTTTTTTTCTTTAAAGAGTTTTGGTCTAGAAATATTTTTGTTTTGCTTATGAACTCTCCTTGCCTGGATTTTGGCTTGCATATATCCGATACCTCCATCTGATGTTTGCTGCAACTACAAATCTTTTGAGTAGTTAGTTTTTGTGGCTTTGTTTTTATGAACTTAGAACCTTGTACTTTGTGAAGTAATTGCGCGAATGAATGAGGCAGACAGAATTAATAAATCTAATTTTCGGAAATATTGTCCACAAAACAGCAAAGTACTTATAACTAACAACTTTTGTTAATTTATATTTACTCATTCAGTGTCGGTACATCATTGTTGCTTCTCTATTGCAGCTGCCAAACATGAGTATGTAGAGCTACTACTAAGGACTAGAAGCAGACGACTCACATTCGATGTCCCCCTTTGCCCTTGTTGTGCATATCAAATTTCTGTTATCAGTGTTATTGTTCACATTATCACGGATTATGGAGTGCCACGGATTTTCTATTCTTCCAAGAGTATTACTCACCTCTATTAAACCATCTAACAAAACAGATTTTACTTAAAAATTAGCTTGATCAACTCTCAATCAGTTCAAAAGCTTGCCCTGGACTTTTGTGACTTACCAAGTGAAATCCACTGCTACATGGATGGTCTAAAGAAAACCTGGTTAAGTGATAACACTGTCACTGTCATTGATGAATTCCCCCCTGTTTGTTTTAAGTTCACCCACAGGAATAGAATCAAAGTGAAGTAAAGAGTGTCCCCAATTCACACCACTGAAGTTACTTGGCATTATCTCCACTGCATCCCTTCTCTCCTTTTTTGAGGGCACAGTCACCTTCTAGACAATTCCGCTGAGTCTTAGAAGATGCAACATACATATTTAAAGTGCTTTGTTCCTTTCTATTTCTGGTTTTCCCTATGGTGACACTCAATTGAAAATTTCTGCTTACGCAGATGATTTCCTCTTGTTTATTTCTAATCCAGAAGTGTCAATTCCCCCCTTACTTTCTGAATTTGATTGCTTCTCTAAAGTCTCAGGTTATAAGATCAATTCAGACAAAACTGAGATTCTCCCTTTAACAAAAACTGGTCTTCCTCATCTTTTCTCTTCCACTGGTTTCGCCTGGAATAGTTTGAAGATTAAATATGTAGGTATTTTGTTCTCCAACTCCATCTCCTCTTCAATTCAATTAAATATGTCCGCAGTCTTATCCCGTATTGATAAATTGCTCTCCTCCTGGAAACCTCTTTTTCTCTCCTAGTGGGGTCGATTGGACTCAATTAAAATGATGATTGCCCCTATTCTCATTTATACTTTTTCTATGTTCATATCCCTGCCCTTTATTTTAAACATATTGATTCCTCACTTTCAAAGTTTCTTTGGTAGAATAAAAAGCCTAGGATTTCCCTTACTGCCCTTTGTAAATCTAAACTTAATGGTGGAGTTAAATTTCCAGATTTTCGCCTTTATCATAAATCCTTTTCTTTACGCCAAGCCTCGCGATGGCTTTCTTCGGAACTGACCCCTTTTACCCCTCTCTGGTTATCCATTGAACAATCTTTAATACTACCATTTTCCTTCGATGAGATGGTGCGTTTCTCTTCCAAATCTTCCTGCACTTCTTTTCCTTTATACAAATATACTTCTTCTCTTCTAAAGCCCTTACTCCTTTCACAGGATATCACACGTGAATCATTCTTGAATTGCCCTATTTGGTATAATTCTCTTATTCTTGTTAATAATAGACCCATTTTTTGTCCCTCTTGGAGATTTAGGGGTATCATATGGGTTAACCATCTCTTTGATGGTCTGTTACCTTGTTCCTTTCGTCAATTTCAACTTTCATTTAATTGCCCGAGATCCTTTTTGCAGAAATTCACTATCCTTATGACGATAATTCTTGATCGTTATTATTCCCTCCCTTCTTCCTCATCATTGTTACCTCAACCCTCTCTCCTTCCAATCCTTGCTATTCTCCCTAAAGCATCTCTTATTTATAAAATGTTTTCCTCTCCTAATCCAGATCGTACTAAAACCAAAGTGGAGCTTGCTTGGTAAGCGGATTTCAATTCTACGTGGTCTGTTCCTCTTTGGGATAAACTCTGGTCCAGATCTTTAAATTTTTTTCGTTCTGCTTCCCTTACTCAATCCTTATTTTTTCTTTATCATAGACTCTATTTTTCTCCTCTGGCTCTATCACGCTTTATACCCTCCTCTGATTCTAAATGCTGGACCTGTGGTGCTTTACATGCTGATCTTTTTCATTTGCTATTTCTCTGTCCTGTTGTCTCTTCTTTTTGGGGAAAAGTTTGGTCATACCTTTCCCGCATCTTTACACTCTCTATTCCATACTCAACCACTATTCTTTTTTTGGTTAGTCTCTCTAATTCTTTTTGAACTCTCTGCCAACTCACAGGGTCTTTTTGACATCATGCTTGCTCTTGCATTTCAACATATTTCCTCGAATTGGAAAGCCCTTACAAATATTTACATACAAGGTTGGTGGAAAACTTTATGTCACTTTCACAGACTGGATGTTGCTTTTGCATCTTCCTGTAAACCAATACGTAATAATGAACTTTTCTGGTTACCTCTCACCATATACTTGGATCAATTGGCTCTAAAAAAATCTACTCATGTCAATTCAGAAAATGTTAAACCTCCTTGACGGACCTTTACACTCTCCCTTATTATTTTATCATTTACAGATATCAAATACTTTGTCATTCTTTTATGCAGTTTACTTTGTATTGCAAAACGTGATATTTGCTTATTTGCCGAAATTATCTTTATTTTTTATATTATATTTATGCAATCTTTTATTCCTTCCCCCATCCCCCTCTCTCCCTCTCCCCTTTCTCTTCAAAATCCCCATAAAATGCTTTTTGTTACCCAATATTGACATTATCACCCATTGTTCTTTGCCCTGTTTTGAACAGTTGTTATTGTTTTTTGCTGATGTCTTTGTTTGCTTATAATCTTCTTTAATAAAGCTTTTCAAACATAATAAAGTGCTTTGTTCCATAGACAAGACTAACTGTGGCAGAGGGCTAGGATTCCTTCAGGGTCTGCCCCCCAACTACACACCCAACAGACACATGGGAGTACAACTCAAGCTTCACTCTCAATCTCTATTTTATGTCAATCAGAACCCTTCAGTGCAAAACATCCACATTATTCACTTTGACCAATCTGTAATTGTACAAATCTCACAGCAAGCCTTGAATTGAATAAAAATGGAGACAAGTCTCTGGTAGCCTGATAGCTGAACCAGACTATGACAATATAAGAAGCATGAAAACTGTACTGTTTCAGTTTGCATTTAACTGAATCCCACCTCAACCGGAGCTTTCATCTCATCGAGCACAATTTCCTCCATCTTGCAATGACAAAATAAACTTCTAATACAAATAGCTTCCAAAAAGCCAAAAGCTTGAATATTAGAACACCATTATATAGCTCGTATTATTATATTTTTTAACCCCTTATCGACCTGGCATCCCCACCCTCCCCCGTGCTGAACACTTTTTTGGCGATTTGGAGTGGTTTGTGCTTAGGGCTCCATAATATTTTTTGCACATAAAGTATCCATGCCAAATTTGTGTCCTTTTTTCCAATATCCTTGTGATGCTAAAGTTAGCCAGGGTTCATGGATTACCCTGAAGGGAGCTGCGAAAATAGTCAAACTTTAGCAACATTTTGAGTTTTTCGAGAAAAATAGGAAAAAAGTGCTCCAGATAAAAGTGTATTTTTTCCCCCTAAAATGGCATCAATCGACTGTTTGCTGTTCTAAAGCCATCACCTTCCCAGCTTTCAGGAACATGGTGGGCTGAATCAAAAAAACTAATTTTGCAACACAGTTTTGGCAAATAGATAGCCTATTTTTCATTTTTTTGTTCTCTCAACCTACTTCCAGTTTGTGGTGTAGCCAGTGTGAAACCCGCGGGTGATCCAGGAAAGCTGTACATTTTTGAAAAGTAGACAAACATCTGAATTCAGCAAGGGGTCATATATGTACATCCCTCAAGGATGTCTCCCAAAAAAATAACTGTTGAAATAAAAGAATATTGAAAATGAGTAGGAAAAACAGCCATTTGTGACAACATTTTCATCAGTAACTTTTTGTCACGATGGCCGATTTGTAAAAGTAATATACCGTTACATCAGCTTGACCCTTCTGGTTAGGGCCGGACTGGGAACCCAAAGCAGCCATGGCAAATGTTGTCAGACCAGACCCTGTACGGTGCATAGTGAGTGCAACGAGTTCGCCTGACAACTACAAGGAGAGTTGTTGGAAGGCTCTCCCGAAAGAAAATGTGGGCAGAAATGACACATACTACAACACATTTTTTATTATATATTCGATTGGATTATCTTTTGAAGCATAGTAAATGATGACCTTAGACTGCACCAGGATTCAACAATCTTAAAAGATTCCCTCACTATGACCCTCCAACAGTGCCTCTCCTCTCCCCATAGCCCCTCTCTCACATGCATTTCATTTGTTTATAGCACCTCTCATACCAGTGTAGGGTGTTGGAGTACTTTACATCACACACAAATACAGAGACAATGAAGAA
The DNA here is from genome assembly GCF_964261635.1 of Lissotriton helveticus. Lineage (NCBI taxonomy): Eukaryota > Metazoa > Chordata > Amphibia > Caudata > Salamandridae > Lissotriton > Lissotriton helveticus. Next base: position 337,019,040 of record NC_136069.1, on the reverse strand, counting down.
AACATGTGTAAATCAGTGTATAGTAAATATTACAAAGACAAAAGGAAATACAAGGTATAGGATTTACATGTCATCCATACTGGTAGGCATTTTCTAAGACTGCTTGGTGTGGAGAAGCACAAACCCAGGATTTAGAATGTAACACAGTGGTTCGGGTTGGCTGACTAATAAGAATGTACTTTTACCCAAACAAACCCTTATTAGCAATAACGAAAGACTCAAATAAAATATAACTTTCTAACCTGTACCATGTAGTTTGCATGAAGCTCTTTGATGACACTTCATAGCTCACTGTGTTATATTATGATTGTAACTCATAAACTGCACAGTAACAAAAGGGTCCCTGAGACAAAAGCAGTAACCCACTAAGCTATGCACATAAAATACTGTTCTGTGATCTGCATGGTAAATTTCCTTTGCAGCAGGCATATTACTCCTCTGTGCTACCTTAGATAAGTCAAAACTGCCACTAGACAAAACTCCGATCTCTCTCCAGCAGGTACATTAATCATTAGAGTTATCTTGACACTTTCATTGTTGCCTGAAAACTACTGAATATACAAGGAACTCTGCAGCGGTTGCTTTCAAAACTGATACACTCCTGCAAAACCAGCCCCCAGAAACAAAACCGGTCCCCCACCCTCTGGTTGCAGGAATATATAGGGATTTTAGGTTCTCCAAGAACCCAAGGTACCCAAAGGTAACAACTGAGCTGCACTGTACAATGATTTTTCATTGAGAACCGGGTATAGACCAATTCAAATAATGAAATGTGTAGGGTGAAAAATGTGTATCAAGGAAACCTATGTGTTTCTGAAATGGAGTTTAGGAGAAGTGGCCATTTGTACATCTCTGAATTTGTGGGTTCCCGTACTAGTGTATGATTTAGAGGGCATTTTTTAAAATGTCTTCTTTCTTATACAATGGCTTACATTTGAAGGGCACAAACGTAGTGAAATGCAGTTGCTAATAACAAATCAATCAATCAATCAATCATGGACATTTGTATAGCGCGCTACTCACCCGGAAGGGTCTCAAGGCGCTGGGGGGGAGGGGTCCGCTACTGCTTGAAGAGCCAGGCCCTGAGGAGCTTCCTGAAGGAGAGATGATCCTGGGTCAGCCGGAGGTGGATCGAGAGGGAGTTCCATGTCTTGGCTGCCAGGTAGGAGAAGGATCTTCCCCCGGTGGTGGCTCTGCGGATGCGTGGTACGGCGGCGAGGGCGAGGCAGGTTGAACGTAGCTGGCGGGTGGGCGCGTAGAAGGTCAGGCGGTTGTTGAGGTACTTGGGGCCCCGGTCGTGGAGGGCCTTGTGTGCGTGGCTGACGAGCCTGAACGTGATCCTCTTGCTGACGGGGAGCCAGTGCAGGTCTCTCAGGTGGCCGAAGATGTGGCTGTGTCGGGGGATGTCCAGGACGAGTCGTGCGGAGGCGTTCTGGATGCACTGGAGTCTTTTCTGAAGTTTGGCTGTGGTTCCGGCGTAGAGGGTGTTTCCGTAGTCCAGTCGGCTGGTGACGAATGCCTGGGTGATCGTCTTCCTGGTTTCGGTGGGGATCCATCTGAAGATCTTACGGAGCATGCGCAGGGTGTTGAAGCATGATGAAGAGATGGCGTTGACTTGTCTGGTCATCGAGAGGGAGGAGTCCAGGATGAAACCCAGGTTGCGTGCGTGGTCCGTTGGTTTGGGAGTGGTGCCCAGGGCAGGGGGCCACCAGGAGTCGTCCCAGGCAGAGGGTGATGATCCCAGGATGAGGATTTCCGCCTTGTCTGAGTTCAGTTTCAGGCGGCTGTTCTTTATCCATTCGGCGACGTCTTTCATCCCTTCGTCTAGGCTGATTCTGGCGGTGGCGGGGTCGTTGGTGAGGGAGAGGATTAGCTGGGTGTCGTCGGCGTAGGAGATGATGTTAAGATTGTGTTTGCGTGCGATGGCTGCGAGAGGGCTCATGTAGACGTTGAAAAGGGTTGGGCTGAGTGATGATCCTTGTGGTACACCGCAGAAGACTTCGGTGGCCTCGGATCTGAAAGGGGGGAGGCGGACTCTCTGGGTTCTTCCGGCGAGGAACGAGATGATCCACTCCAGTGCCTTCTCTTGGATTCCGATGTTGCTGAGGCGCTGTACAAGGGTGCGGTGGCAGACAGTGTTGAATGCTGCGGAGAGGTCCAGTAGGATGAGGGCCGCTGTTTCCCCATTGTCGAGCAGGGATCTGATGTCGTCAGTGGCTGCGATGAGGGCGGTCTCGGTGCTGTGGTTGGCTCGGAAACCGGACTGCGAGGGGTCGAGGGATCCGTTCGTCTCGAGGAAGGCGGCGAGCTGTCTGTTGACGGTCTTCTCGATGACTTTGGCAGGAAAAGGGAGGAGTGAGATGGGGCGGTAGTTCTTGAGGTCGGTAGGGTCCACTGTTGGTTTCTTCAGGAGGGCGCTGAGTTTGGCGTGCTTCCAGATCTCCGGGAAGGTGGCAGTGTTAAAGGAGGTGTTGATGATGTCCCGGAGATGGGGTGCGATGATGGAGTCGGCCTTGTTGAAGACGTGGTGGGGGCAGGGGTCGGTTGGCGTTCCGGAGTGGATGGTGTTCCTCGTGCGGGTGGTGTCTTCGGTGCTGACCGGGGTCCAGGCGCAGAGGGTGGTGGTGGGGGGCGTTGGTTCGGTGGTTGGGTGCGTGGTTGGTGTGCCGAAGCTGTTGTGTATATCGGCGATCTTGCGGTGGAAGAACGAGGCGAGTGAGTCGCAGAGGTCTTGCGAGGGAGTGATGTCGTTGTTTCCGGCGCTGGGGTTGGAGAACTCTTTGACGGTGCTGAAGAGTTCCTTGCTGTTGTGGGCGTTGTTGTCCAGTCGTTCTTTGAATGCTGTCTTCTTGGTGGTGCGGATCAGCTGGTGGTGTTTGCGGGTGGCGTGCTTGAGGGCCGTCATGTTGTCCGTGGTCTGGTCGTGGCGCCAGGCTTTCTCGAGGGTGCGGCAGTTCTTCTTGGAGATCTTGAGTTCGTCGGTGAACCAGGGGACTTTCTTGCTGCCGGGTCTGCTGGGAGGGTTCTTCAGTGGTGCGAGGTCATCTGCACAGTTGGTGAGCCACTGTGTGAGGTTGCTGGCTGCTTCGTTGGGGTCCGTTGTGCTGGCGGGAGGGTACTGGCGGAGGGAACTGGCGGAGGGAGGTGGTGAGCTGTTTAGCGGTGATCTTGCACCAGCTCCTGCGAGGAATCTGTTGCGGTTGGTGGTGGGTCGTGGTTCTTTTGAAGCTGAAGTGGATGCAGCTGTGGTCAGTCCAATGGAGTCCGGTGGAGTGGCTGATGGAGATGTGCTTGCTGGAGGAGAAGACGGGGTCAAGCGTGTGGCCGGCGTAGTGGGTGGGAGTGTTCACCAGTTGCTTGAGTCCGAGGTTAGCGAGGTTGTCCAGCAGGGTGGTGGTGTTGCTGTCCTTGTTGTTCTCCAGGTGGAAGTTGAGGTCCCCTAGGAGGATGTAGTCGGCGGAGGGGAGGGCGTGCGGGCTGATGAAGTCGGTGATGTCTTTGCTGAATTGGGTGCATGGTCCCGGGGGTCTGTAGATGAGGGTGCCTCTGAGGGTGGTCTTGGGGTCGGTGTGTATCTGGAAGTGGAGATGTTCAGGGGCGGTGAGGGTGTCGTCGGAGTTGGTTGTGATGCGGATGGTGTTCCTGTGGACGATGGCGATGCCTCCTCCAGTCTGGTTGACGCGGTCCTTCCGGGTGATCTTGTATCCGTCCGGGATGGCTATGGCGATGTCAGGCGCTGAGGAGGCGTTCATCCAGGTTTCTGTGAGGAAGGCGACGTCTGGTGATGTTGTGTCGAGGAGTTTCCAGAGTTCGACGGCGTGTCTGTGGACTGAGCGGGTGTTGAGCAGGATGCACTTGAGGTGGTTGCTGCTGGTGCTCGGCTTGTCGGGTGCGGTGCAGGTCTGGAGGCAGGAGCGACCGGTCCAGAGGGTCAAGGGTCACTGCTCACCACCGCGTGCACTCCACCATAAATGGCCAAGTGGGAGGGAGGAGCAGGCGAAGAGCGGGGAGAAGGGCGGGAAACGCGGCAGGGGCAGGACACAGAACGGCACAAACAAGGAGAGAAACAGCACAGAAACAAACTAAAGTGGCAGGAAACAAAATACAGAGGCAGAATACAGGAATACTGAGGCAGAATACAAAAATGCAAAGGACCAGGAACTCAGCTGCAGGGCAGCGGCGAAACTCGGCAGAAGCGGGGGCAGCCTGGGCTCACTTACGGGGAGTGTACGCGGTGCGTGGAGCAACCGGCCCAGAGGGTCGAGGGTCACTGCTCACCACCGCATGCACTCCGCCATAAATGGCCAAGTGGGAGGGAGGAGCAGCTGGGAGGCGGGAGCGGGACGGCGAATGGGAAGGGAAACAGAAGCAAAAGGGGCGGGGCTGCAGGGGAGCAGCGGCGGGAAGCGGGGAGAAGGACAGGAAATGCGGCAGGGGCAGGACACAGAACGGCGCAAACAAGGAGAGAAACAGCACAGAAACAAACTAAAGACTCGAGGCAGGAAACAAAATACAGAGGCAGAATACAGAAATACTGAGGCAGAATACAAAAATGCAAAGGACCAGGAACGCAGCTGCAGGGCAGCGGCGAAACTCGGCAGAAGCGGGGGCAGCCTGGGCTCACTCACGGGGAGTGTGCGCGGTCCGTGGAGCGACCGGCCCAGAGGGTCACGGGTCACTGCTCACCACCGCGTGCACTCCGCCATAAATGGCCAAGTGGGAGGGAGGAGCAGCTGGGAGGCGGGAGCGGGGCGGCGAATGGGAAGGGAAACAGAAGCAAAATGGGCGGGGCCGCAGGGGAGCAGCGGCGGGGAGCGGGGAGAAGGGCGGGAAACGCGGCAGGGTCAGGACACAGAACGGCGCAAACAAGGAGAGAAACAGCACAGAAACAAACTAAAGAGGCAGGAAACAAAATACAGAGGCAGAATACAGAAATACTGAGGCAGAATACAAAAATGCAAAGGACCAGCAACTCAGCTGCAGGGCAGCGGCGAAACTCGGCAGAAGCGGGGGCAGCCTGGGCTCACTCACGGGGAGTGTGCGCGGTGTGTGGAGCTACCAGCCCAGAGAACAAATGTTCTACTATTCTATGCTTCCACAAGTCTTCTGATAAAAATGGTACCTTACTTGTGTGGGTAGACCTAATGCCTGCAACAGAAAATGGGCCCCATCCGTATTAGGTATCCAGGTGGGGTGACTTGCATGGCTCTCATCAGGTTCTGTTACCCAGAGTCCCTTGAAAACCTCAAACTTTGACAAAAAACAAACATTTTCCTCAAATTTCTGTGATGAAAGTTCTGGAATCTGTAGGAGCCAACAAACCTCCATCTACCTGGCATTTCCCTGAGTCTAACGATAAAAATGGTACCTTACTTGCTCACTTGTGTGGGTAGACCTAGTGCCCGTGACAGGAAATGGCCCGAAATGCAAAATGGATGCATATATTTTCCTACTGAAAATGTACTCTTTTTTCCAATGTTGGTAGCTGTAGGTTTGGCTCAGTTTTCACCTAGGGAAGCCTTGTAAATCTATACATTTTTTAAAACTAAACACCTAACAGTATACAGGGTGAGGTGACTTGTGTGGCTCTCAACAGATTTTGTTGCCCATAATCCCTTGTAAACCTCAAAACTTGCCTAAAAAGGGGGCAGAGCCAAGCGGCTCATCCTGGCAGACGTGCTCTAAGCGAGATCCGCAGGCCCGCAAACCATCCTGCCAGAATCCTGCCCGCAACAAAGGTGCATCGTCACTCCGATGATCCACCTGTGCCTGCCTTACATGGGGGAGACTTCGGGCCGTCATCGGGGCTCGAGATATAACCATTCTGGCCGGTGTAGCCATGGTCTGGTGTACTCGGCCAGCCGTGGCCTGGGGATGCGGCTGACACAGCATGCGGCTGCTGGTGGACACCCCTGGGGCCTTGGGTTGCCAGAGCTGTAGACCAGACATCGAGTCCGGGAGGAGGTCCCATCAATGGAGGAGACCGGCGTACGAAGAAGAGGCCCGTGCGGGGCCGGAACCTACATAGAAAGTGACGTCGCGGCCTGAAGCTCGGAGAGAGGGAGCCGGCGACTGCCATTTGGCAGAGAGGTGAGGCGCCCACTAGGTGAAGTGGGGGCGTGCTCCCGATCGTGGAAGGGCTGGAGCAGGTCCCAGTGCTGCTTGCAATTGGGGGTCCTCCATTGTCCTCCCTCTCGCTGTTTGGTCTGGGGCTGTGGTGATGTCCCCCGCCCTGCTATTCGGGCCAGCTGCATTGGGCAAGAGTTATAACGAATACCAGGCCCTGCCGGGGCTGGAAGTAAGGGCGAGGCCCATCTGTACGCCTGGTGTTCCTGCAGGGGGTGTGTAGTAGCAGACTATATGGAAGTCACAACTTCTGACCCGCAGGTCCCTGGACAGCCTCGTTCATCGCTGTGAGGTTGGCAACACCACAAGGCTGGGGGGAATCACACTCTTGTGGTCTAGGGCTCAGTGATACTCTTTATGGCTCACCTGGTGGTCTTGCGGAACAGGAATCAAAGTTCTTGTCCCAACGTCATGTCGTACGAGCATATGGGGAGGGGGGTAGACCCGGCCGCAGTCTTGAAAGTAAATTGAAAGTGCAGAGATGTGCTGATTCTATTGTGAAAATCATCAACGCGGAATCGCATAAGCACCATTCCACCCCATCCGTGCTCTCTGCCTTTAAACACTTCTATGCAGGACTGTACCTCACTCGCAGCTCCACCACTCTAGCTGAAGTAGATCAATATTTGGGAGATGTAGCACTAGCTTGGTTATCACCTGGCCAACAAGAGTAACTCCTTCAACCTATAACAGTTGAAGACATTAAAGATGCCATACGCACTCTCCCTAATGGATGGGTTGACGGGTGAATTTTGTTTTTAAGAATTTGCTGAGCTTCTTGCACCACATCTCTATGCCATGTACGAGAAAGCCGATGAGGAAAAGTGTTTTTCTGATCGGCATCATTTGTACCGGGATGCCATTGTTTTATTCATTGCCATCTCGTGTCAAACACTTCCACACGACCCACCTGGTCGTTTCTGCTGATGCCTGAGAAAAATCTAAACTGACATGACAAAGACCATCTTGCAGCCTGCATTTCTGCCCAGGAACTGTTGCACACCCAACCCCCTGTTCTTTGCAGTTCAACAGAAAGCCATGAGACACCCACGCCCTGTGTAAACAAACTTGTTTTCCATCTCCTGCTCCCAGCTTGGTAAACATCCTTCACACCGTGATCAGGTTATCTGGAAAATGCTCTGACTGTTGGGCCCTGATCAGGCTGATTAAAAAATGACTTGGAAGAACGGCTTTGATCAAGCCGAGTGAACAATGATCTGTGTACCAAGCCTTGACCAGGTCACTAACTACAAACATCGTTTGGATCTGGTTATCAACTGCAAACACTGCCCTGATTGAACATGGACTAACAACCGAAAGACTGGGATGAAAAATGTATAAAAGGCTTGTAAGCTACAGAGTGAAGTAGCAGCCTCCTCTGTCTTGTCTCTGACTAGCTTGGGACTCTGCTCTATAACCCGGGCTATTGAAATAAATCTGGGTTCATCCTGCAGACGAAGGCTCCTGTGTCTCCTTTTACTAAGTATGGAAGGTATGGAAGACTAGGGCGGTTCCCCCGCCGCCGAGACCCAGTAAGTGGGTTTAACCGGTTCTTCACCGACCAGAGACAAACCTTGCTACCATCACTGCGCAGGGCCCTGATTGTGACCCTCTTAAAACCTGATAACGTTCTGGAGCATTGTGAGTCTTATAGACCACTATCACTAATAAACATGGGCACAAAAATACTGACTAAGGTGGTAGCAAAGTGCCTCCAACCACTAATCCAGTGCCAAATTTTGCTAGATCGCTCTGGCTTCCTTCTCACCCACTCAACTGCACAGAACCTGGGCACCATTTTTGCATTATTGCACCAATTAGAACCCACATTGCAGGCGGCCTGGGTACAAGAGCATGTAAGGGATCTTGAGCTCACACTGACGTGCCTTGGCTGAAGTGAATGACTGATGCTGCTGTTGGACCATTCTCGTATAGTTCCGGGAATATCATAATCCGATGAGACTCATTGACAAGGTCTGCCTGAAGCCTCGCCTGTTGCAGGATAACATCATGGTCCCGGATATTCAATATAAGTGCAATCATAGAGCGCGATCTGGCCCCCTGCGGAGGCTTCTGCTGCAGAGCTCTCTGCTCATGTTCAACTACAAAACATGATGAAAGGGTAGCAGTCGGGATCCAAGAGTTAAGCCATTGCATAATAAACTTCCCTGCATCACTGAAGGTTGTTTCTTCATGCATGTCCCTCTGCATCCTCTACCCATAGGGCAAGTCCCTTAGTCAACTGTTCAAGGGAGGTAACTTTGTGTTGCTGCGTGGTCATTCCATCTTCAACCCCCGCAACTCATAATTCAGTTTCCGTGATGCGCTCAACAGTGTTGCGGAGACCCTGGCGCAAGAGCGTGACTTCCGTGCCCACCGTGCCGATCTTGAGTTCCATCGCTTCTCTGGACTGAGTTATGGTCGCCAGGAGTGCTGCATTTTCTGGCAAGCCTGGTACGGTGTCTAGAGTAGCTGTGGACTGCCCCGCTGTGCCTGTGAAACGGGCCATGGTACTTTGTTTCGGGCCAGACCCGAGGGCCTTCTTTTTGGACATAGCACGACCAGTGCTGTATACGCATCACTCAATCTGGCAGCGCTAGTCACACAGACTCTCTAGCAGCCCGCTCCCACTGCTGGGTGTTGTCTAGGAGGGACCCAGGCCCAGACACCACCACTAAGTATGTCCCTCTATGCTGATGATATGGTCTTATAAATTAGAGATCCCTCAACACATCTCTCCCCTGTAATTCGAGACTATGTTACATTCGAATACTACTCTGGCTTATGTATTAACTGGGTGAAATCCATAATATTTCCACTTAGACCTGCCACTCAACAGTGCATGCTGGAATTTGCATTGGCCTGCAACCCTAACTAGATGTACCTAAGTGTACCTAGCATGTATGTAGGTGTAAAGTCAAGAACCCCCCGGTTTGAAGCAACCCCATTACCTGAAGTGAGAGTCTGTGGGACACCATCTTGGTCTCGAGCTGGACACCCCGCGAGGGATGTCAAACCACTGCGAGCTAGAGTTTCTGTGTGCAGGAACCTCACTGTCTCACTGCAGTGTGTCAGCATGGAAGTCTTTCTCCTCTGCCTGCCCCAGCAAAGATATGGTGTATATACACCCAAATAGTACCCTCAGGTGTTCTACCTTGCTGTGTCATGTCGATCGAGGATGACGAAATGGATGACCCTTATACATAGTTTTTATACAGAAGATGGTAGTCCTGCTGTGATTCCAAGAATCCTCATGCATAATAAATGAGGATAGTTTTCTGGGAAAACCACACAACATTTATGCAGCACCTTAACTAGGTAAATGGTCAATACCAAACCTGTTATGTAGTATAATGGCAGGAGAAATATAGGTGAAAGGTGGGGTGGCTACCTAAGCCTATATTGGGGTACATTTATGAATCATAACACCCACTCCTCATCTGACTGGACGACAGACTAAAAAGAAGGAAATATCCTTCTAACTCAAGCATAAAAAAACTGTTAAAAAATGTTCTAAAAAAGTTCATAAAAATGCTCAAAAATCCTTTATATATGTTAAAAGTTCTCTAAGTCCATTAAAATATGTTCATATATATAGGGTTTGAGCAACTGAGAATGTATGAAAGCCATGATGCTCAACAAGGAGTAAAAAAAAGTTTTTGTTAAAAATTCCAATGTTGGTTGTTTTGGAAAAAAAACAAATTCTTCCCAGCACATGGAGAGGCAAATGTTTGTATCCTGTGTGGGAAATGCAACATCACTGTTGCTTGCCATCGCAGACGAGGGTCCCTGTAACACCTCACAGTTCAGGTAAATCGAGCAAAGAAGATGTTCTTCAGTTCCCATGGCCAATGCTGGGAAGCCTTTGAAACATCCAGAGCCTGTGTGCCTGTAGAGGGGGCGGTATCCGATCCAACAGGAGCTGTAGCAACCCTAGATGGCTCTAAGAATACCAACTTCAACATGGGAATACGCTGAGGACACTGCAGTATGTAGGCCGTTAACAGGTCCAGCAATGCATACACGTCCGGTGGCGTAACCGATGGAAGTATTAGACAAAGGTCCAATACTCATTCTTGTCTTCAGAACAAGCAGCAGATCACAGTCAATCCAAACTGGTCGAAATGATAAGAACCAAGACTCGCTTGGCTCCCGAGGTCGAGGTGTGCCAAGATGGAGTACCATGCGATCACAGTAACGTCGCACCAAGAGCGTTTTTTCCATTTCGTGGTGACTGACACGTCCATTGTGTAGCAGAAAAATTAAAATCAGGATTCCTGCTACCAGTACCAGGTTTAGCAGAATTCTTCTGAAAATGCTTCCAAATACGGAGTGTATAAAAGCTGGAATCACTCCGAAGACTGTCTGAAAGGTGCTTAACAGTCCATAACCTATGGTCTTAAATAGGTGTAATATACCCTTCATATCAGACTTTTTAAAGATACACTGTACCATTTCTCCGAAATGGAAAGAGCAGTCACTCTGTACCAGTACCTGTATCTCAGCAGAGGACCTTGCAGCCTGGAGAACAAAAGTCTCTTGGGTCGAGGTTAAGGGCACATATTTCTGTAAAAGCATGGCTTTCATTAGGCTCAGAGTCTCAAACCATACAAAGGAAACATTCAACGAAGGCCATAACAATGCCTTCCTGACTGTGTGGGTCGGTGGAAACAATACTTGCATACAACAAGTAACCCTGGAACTTATAGTGACAAGATATGCGAAGCCTGGAAGCGTCCCACAACAACCTTGATCATTCAGAATTAAGTAACTCCTATTCGAGTGCAGCCTGAACACTGGCTTAATCTCGGCAGCTGGGGACCCTTACAAATGACAGGACAAGTGTACAACTGAACCATTACAGGCCCCATGAAGCATAATATCCTGGCAAATGAGAGATCCACTCAAAGAATTCTCGCAGTCTGTACCGCCGAGAAACACTTCAGTTCCTGCATCTAAATCTATATGGTAATTCCCAAGATTCATGGATGAATTCCCTACCCATTACTTCGTATCTGCCTACCTGGTGGTATTCTATGCAATATTTAAACTGAAAAGTTGTTACTGGCAATGGTATATAGCCATGAATTAACCATTCTGTGGACTGTGACTCTGCCATGGTAAAAGGTAATTTGTCTAATTTTTCTATGTGCAGCATTGTAGTCAAGTAAAAACCACTTTATTCGATTATTAAAAATCATAAAAGTATACTATACAAAATATTGTTTCTTTTAAAATGGTATCAAAAAACATAAAATTCCATTAAAAACAGTTAAAAGACAATTTCATGGTAAAAGTCAGTTAATCACTTTCGGTAGACTTATAATGACAGATTTTCTGTCTCCCATTGGGCTGCCTGTCTAATCCCCCTACTCCGAATAGACGCAACAAGAAAGCTTGCAACACCAAACATGATTACAGGGGATTCCATTAATTGTAAGAACAGTAATTCAGGTTTAGCCTGTAGGAATGCCTTCTCTTTTAGTAATGGAAAAATAAACCTTTTTCTAGCTTCATAATACAGAGGACAAAAAACCATAAAAATGCATGGTATCTTGGGGAGAGAAATCATCACATTTACAAGGAGCCGTATCCTCAGGCCTACTCCATCCCTTTGAATCACTTACTACCAAGTGGATCTGGTTGAAGCGAAATTTTGTCAGTAGCCATCTGTGAAAAGGGATTGTAACAATGGAAAGGTACGATTGCATGGCTAGAGACGAAATGAGCATATAGTGGGCCCTGACTTTGGGTTTACTTAACTCCTCTGATTCCCGCTCTAGCTCACTGAGCTTAATGAAATTAGTTTTAACCCAATTTAGATCTGCTTTACATAGACCTTCAGGATTGGAGAAATTCTCTGGGCGCCCCAGTTTCCTTGTTGTCATTTTAATATAGGTCAGCCACTGGATTTCCTTCATTTTATCTAATTTCATGCAATCCTGCAGGATCTTGTGATTCAGGGTAAGATTAGGATTCAACCAGGTTCTAATCCATAAGAGGATTGGGGCCATATTTATTGTATCTAAAATATAGCCTATCCCCAGCTCAAGGTGGACCGAAAAAGTCGCCGTCGATTGTGGCAGGCCAAGGAGGGCACGAAGAAATTTATTTTCTTCTCTCTGGATGGAATCAGATTTAGTGTACCCCCATATTGCAGCCCCATACCTAGCAATTGATATGGTTTTTGCTTTGTATATAGCTAGGATTGCTTCACACGGCTTTCCCCCCAGTCTTTTGGCAAAACCTAATATTGCAGCTGAAGAACTTCTTACAGCATTTACCTTAGTTGAGAGTTGCGGTGCCCAGAGTCCTTTGTCATCAAAACCAACCCCCAAATAGGTAAACACTTTCACTCTTGAGATTGCTACCTTGTTGCAATAAAAAGATTTAATATTGTTTTTCCTTGTGCCTAGTGACATAATGTGCGATTTACCATTATTGACCACAAGGTCCAGTGATTTCATAAAATCCCCGAAGGAATCTAGTAGTTCTTTGTGAACCAGGGGGGTCCGAGCCAGTAAAACGGCATTGTCCGTGTATAGGAGTACAGGAATGGACGTTCCTCCCATACGCGGGATGTCTAGTGTTGCCGTTAACAAGTTGTCTTCCAGGGTGTTTATGTATAAAGTAAATACCATAGGGGCCAAGATGCAACCTTGGCGCACCCCTCTACCTGATTTAAAGCTTGCAGTACATTTCCCCTCCTGCGTCATCCTTATTGACGCTTTCAGATCTCTGTGTAACATGGCTAAAAAATACACCAAGGACCGGTCGAGGCCTAGGTCCAACAACATGGTCCACAGCCTCGATCTATTAACTAGATCGAAGGCCGTGGACAAGTCCATGAAACCCAGAAAAATTGAGCCCTTAGCGGCCTTCGTGTATTTAGTTATAATTAAATGTAAATTAAGACATTGATCCTCTATCCCCCTCCCAGATCTAAAGTCATACTGGACGTTAGATAAAATGTCTTTCTCCGTAGCCCAGTCTGTTATTTTAGCTAGAATAACCTTCCCTAAGATTTTGATCGAGGAATCTAGTAAAGATATTGGCCTATAACATCTAGGGTCTCCCCTTTGGCCCTTCTTAATCACGGGGATTATAATTGAACGGGACCATGATTTCGGGAACCCTATGGCAGCCGATATATTAAAAACGTTCGTCAGTATTTTCGCCCAGTGTTTGGGATTAGCCTTATACATATCAGATGGCACACCGTCAGGGCCTGGCGCCTTACGTCCTGCCGTTCCTTCTATCGCTTTCTCAACCTCCTCTGTGGTAAAACTAATTGGTATCAATGGAGGATCGGAAATTGGTACCTCAAAGGTTTCCAGCTCAATGTTACTCCCATAGATATTTTCGAAATGACTTAACCAGTCCTCCTCTGAGATGTTAACTTCTAGTGCAGAGTTCTGGGTACCAGTGAACAAAGGATTATTGACAATTGCCCAAAACTTGGAACTGTCTTTCATTGTTGCCTTTTCCATTAGTGCTGCCCAGGCATCTTGTTTAATTACATTTTTCCGTGCCTGGACTATTAATGCGTACTCTTTCCTGAGCTGTGCTACTAGACTTATATTCCTTGGTGTCTTATTAGAGCCTTTTTGAGTAGGTTGTGAGCTTTAGTGCATTTTTGATCGAACCAGCCTAAGGCAGGATTAGTTTTAACTCGGGGTTTTAATTGTGAGTTCTTTAGCCACTTGCAAGCAGATGGCTTCGTATGAAGCAATTACACCCCCCCCCATATTTGAGGGGGTCTGCACATGTATCTAGATCCGTGCCAACCTTTGTTATAATGGTGTGAAGAAAGTCTTCGGGGGGGATGTATGACGTTACAACGCGTGCTTTTACCATGAATGCTGTTACAACGCAGTTTTTACAACGCAAACCTTTACAACGCATAGCGCTTTGGGGTGCTGGATAGTGAATAGTTTAATTTACTATTCCAACTCCAGTCCCCGTGGACACTAGGGAAGGTGTTGGATAGTAAATTAAATCTATTCCCTATCCTAGAGCGCCCCCCCAGCGCAATGCGTTGTAATGGTTTTCGTTGTAAAAGCACTGCGTTGTAAAAGTTTCGTTGTAAAGGATGTTTCCCCTTCGGGGGTGACCTTACTCCATTTTAATCTCCTCCCTTGATCTTTTACTTTTACTAAAACTGCGGCTTGTAACTGAGCTGTTTTGTTCAGGAGGGAAAGACCATTATCCAGTTCAATCACTACCGGGTTGTGATCGCTAAAGGAAGAGGGTATGGCATTGTAGAAGATTACATGACTTAGAAGTCCTGGGGATAGGAATATGTAGTCTATTATAGATTCACAGTCCCTTGCTCTATACATAGGAACATGGTTACTCCCATCAGAAAACCCAACCTCAAACAGGTCGTTATTTGACAGAAGTGCCTCCAGTGCTTCACCCTTGGAACTGTGTTCAAAATGTTGAGGGGATGTGAAATCAGGGCCATCGCTATCTCTGTAGTGGCAGTTTAGGTTGCATAAGTGTACATTAAAATCACCCATCAAAATATAATGAACAAAAGTGGTTTGATTTTCCTTATAAGTTTTTAAAAAATCCGACAGTGAATGGAGATGCTCGTTTGGGGACTCCCCTTGCAGAGAGTTATAACAATTTATAAGAATAAGCTTGATATTATTTGGCATACTTGCTTCCAATATTAGATAATTAGGGGAAATGCAGTCAACCTTTTTAACTCTGCCTGTTATGTTTACTGAAACCAGAAACATAAGCCCCCCTCTATCTCTCCCTGCTGGCGAACTCAGGGCAGGTACATAATATGATGTAAAGCCATTAATCCAAAAATCACAGTCCCTGTCCCAAGTCTCTTGAAATGCAACGATATCGTACTGTTTCACGAAATTTAACCAGACATTATCATCCCTTTTGGACCGTAGACCTGCAACATTCCAGCTTAACATTTTTACCTTTTCTCCCACCCCTCAGTGATACTTGCACTCTTAGGTTGGGTATTCAGATTCATGTTACCAGAGCCCATTAGCCAGTCAATCTCCCCTAGTTGGGATAAGGGGGAAAATCGATTTAATAAAACCAGTCCCTCCCTGGTCTCCTGTCTAGGTGTAATATTGGGCTTGGGCAACAACCTTGATTTTTGTGTTACCCAGGTGGGAAGATGAGTAGGAAGATTTGGGGTAAGCCTACTATGTTGCTGGGGCTCCGAGCCTGGATTTCCCTCTCTCCCCTGTTATACATATTCGGCTGCGGGTAGAAAAAGCCCAAAGGCATAGCCCGTATGCCTGCATCCTCCAGATCTAATTTAGAGGCATCCCAAAGCAGACGAGTAGCCCCATCAGAGTTGTTAAAGTTTACAATGAGGCAATCCCCCTTTTTTAGTGTAGCCCAACCAGCCTACCCGTCTGCCCATATTTATGCTAGAGGAGATGTTTTTCCCCCCGGTGCAATTTTCATTGCACCACTTCTTTATGTTACTCATCAGGACATCAGGGGGTTCGACCTCACCTGCCTTCAATGGAGGAACATTTACAAGAATAGCAACGAGAGGCGTGGCTTCAGGTGGGAGATTTATAATCGGTTGGGGTACCGTAGTTTTGTCCCTTACACAATCCCTACTGGCTGGCAGAGCCCTTTTTGGAATAGGGTGGCTTTTAGGGCCTATACCCAACAACGGTCCCTTGGGTCCGGTTCCGATCTGGGGTGACGCTGGGTTAACAGAGAGCATTTTTATCTCTTGATTCCTAGTGGGGGATAATGGTGCACTCAATTCCCTACTCACCGGTTTATGGGGATTAGGGACCTGGGTAATGGGTGGAAGGGTAACTGCCGGCGCCTAGCGGAATGAACCTTTGTTACAGGAGTAATGTTTAGACGCTCACATTTTTTCATAATTCCTGCCACACAGTCATTTAAGGTGTCAATAATGTCTTTGGATATCCGTATCAGGGTAGATTCCAGTTTCTCTGTGAAAATGTTCTCCACCATATCCCTTATGGAACTTTCTAAATGGCTAGATAGTAATGAACCTTCCTTTGTCTGATTATTAGTAGGTGTTTTTGATTTTTTTATACTGTTTCTTTCCTCGTTTCGTAGCATCATTTGAGCCTCCCTCTGCGGGCTCACTCTCAATCCGAATGTCAACAGATGGGCCCTGCTCGGGGCAAAGTGAGGTGTTAATGTCTGAAGTTACAATATTATTTGCAGAGTTAATTATAATCCTTGTCTCCAGAGAGATATGTCTAGTGGTGGGGCTCACAACCGTCAACAACCCCTGTGACTGAATACCAATGCCTTCCAAACCCAGTTCAAGTTCGGTGTTAGCGATTTGAGTTGTTAGCTCCCCCACAGCAGAGGTTAAATAGGATAATATACTAGGAGAGTGCCGTGGGACTTTTGCTTTAACTCCCCCACCAGCGGTCGAAGTTTGTAGCTTTCGCTTACCCATTGTCTTCTTGCTCCTCGTCAGGGGGGTGGCCCGACCCGACCCTTGCCGACCCCGAACGGCCACAGACGGCCTGCCCTTTGCCCGGGCTTAGCCTGGCGCCCGCCCGCGAGGCGGGAAGCCATTGGTGTCAATATGTATGTGACGATGTTGGGGCGGAGCTACGATGCTGGTGTTGGCCCCGCGGTGTCCTGGGCCTCAGAGTCCTGCTTACAGCCCCCAAACGTTGCGCATATACTCCTAGTCAGCATTGTATATTTCGCGGTATGTAACCTTTACAACGAAACTTTTACAACGACCTACCATTACAACGCAACTTTTACAACGCATACTATTACAACGCATTGCTCTGGGGGGCGCTCTAGGATAGGGAATAGGTTAATTTACTATCCAATAACCTTCCCTACTATCCACGGGGACTGGAGTTGGAATAGTAAATTAAACTATTCACTATCCAGCACCCCAAAGCGCTATGTGTTGTAATGGTATGCGTGGTAAAAACCGCGTTGTAAAGGTAGGCGTTGTAAAAGTATGCGTTGTAACGTCATACATCCATATTGCGCATCTTTTTCTGCCATCATTGTCTGCTTTCCCGTGAAATTATATGCAGAGAACAGAAACGTACTGTTGATATATCGCCTGGGCACATAACTATAGCGCAATGATTGTAGCGTTCAGCTTAATAACACAATAGGGCGTAACTGTGATTGTCCATGCTGTAAGATGGACAGATCCTGTTCCATTATACCTATAGCAGAAGATACAATGTTGCCCAGTGAATACATTCTTTGTTAGGGTGGTCATGCCATTGTCAGCCACAGCCAAAGCCTTTTCTAAGTTAATTCTGTCAATTTCACGCAATCTCTTTGCAGCTTCCTGTTGAGAGATTTTCCAAATTTTATTGTAAGTGGCATATAAGAAGCATTTCTGACATGGCTTTCAGGGACCTAGTACAAATTCCCCGAGATCCATGCCATCTGACAGTAGGGACAAGTAATGTTTCACCTGAGACTGTGTTGAGGTTCATAGCCAATCTAGGCATAGCTTCCCAACACTGTATGATGTCACCACCCAGGTGTTCTCGTTGTGCATAGCGTAAGTCAGGCCTATGGATACTAAACCCTTCGTAGTTACCCCTTGAATCTTGACTGACACATAAGCCAGACTAGTCATCCTGTAGTGTGACCTAAGGCCTGCTTTGCACGCATGTTATGTTAGCATGGCTTATTAGAAGTTTAAACACCATTTTACCTTTTGCCGCTTTTGCACACGACACTGCATATAACTGTTTTTGTAAGCTAGGCTTCGTGAAGGCCTACACATGAGAAAAGGTTTGTTTTCGACATCTCTAGACTTACATCGTGCCCCTAGTCTGCACAGTGAGTGCTGAAGCCGTCGAGGTTATCATAACATGGTAGCTGTTGTTCGACATGATTGAGTAAGGCTTTTTAGACACAACAATTTGGCAGCTGTGAGCCAACTGAGATACTGGCGCCCTTTTTATTGCACAGTTGCCATGATTTCACACACTTGGAAGAGTTTCCAGGGATGCAGAGAGCGTTAGCTGATCTGGATGTGATTTACTCTTACTGAGCGGAAAGGTAATGGGTCCCCCAAACAAGCCTAAGAGACCTTCTATAGTTTATAATACATAGTTCCTATATAGGGAGGGTGTTAAAACTAGGTATAAGACCTGTTTTCACCATCATTGTAATATGATTTCTCCTTTTGTATTTTATGGAATTGTAACAATGCTGACCATATTATTTCTGCCTGCTTATGTTGGCTAAGATACTGCATTTAAGATCACGTTGTTAAAATAAATATTTTAACCTTACCTGTGTCTCTACTTTACTCCTGTTGTGGACTGGTATGAGAGTATAACGAAAGAGTGTTCTCACTTCCCACCATTCCTGAGTTTGAACTACGTTGCATGTTCTAGGTTGTCTAATCATTGGTTGCTTTGCTATAGGACGAAGAGCTAATGTGACACTGATGCTAGCTGGTTGGGGTTTTTCTAGGTACTGAGGTGAGTTCCTGGTACACCACAATTCACTGATGTCCTAGGTCTCTGTGTACAGTTCTGTGTATGAGCATGATCCTTGCAACAATCTCTTCCAATTGGGGTCTGTTGAATTGTATGAAATGCCCTGCATAATGTCATCTAGTGTACCCTCACCATTGTCTGTGTAATTTTGGCAACCCTCAAAGTGTGAACACAACGAAATATGTGGTGTGTTCAAACCCTAATCTTGGCTAACCCAAGACAGGAAGTCTGTTGCATAGTGTCATTCAGGAAGATGATTTGTTGTGGTATTTTCAAGGAAACAAAGGTCCTAAGCCTAGAACAGTATATAAAAACAATATAATATAGACCACAATCGGAAAATATATCTTCTTTTTCCTAAACCCAGCCGGGTAAGGAATTTGTTTGTTGAATGCAGCAGATTTTGTACTTTTGAAATACAGTTTCACAACAAACATTTCTGTGTGAAGTAGAGCACAAGCCTGTGCTGTACTAGAGGTTGAAGAAAGGAATATAGAAGGAAGAAAGAACAATTAGCTTCAGGCAAAGAAGTTTGAGCAGAACTGGATACTGTTTTACATTAAAATTGACAGTGATATCCAGAGTAGTTCATACATAAAAGATTCATAAGTTTCGCTGTATGTGTACTACAGAAAGTCAACGGCGTTTCGATCCCGTGCTTTAATTATAATGGGATCATCATCAGGACTTAAAGTTTTAATTGCCTGGTTTTTACAATTTAATTCAGCCCACTATTTGAGGGGTTATCCTGGTCTATGCGTGCTGTCTTGGATCGGCGATAAGGAAAAGCCAGAGTGGTCACTGGAATTCCGAATTTTTCAAATGGCGAGTTTGTGCAGGGCTCAGTTTGGTGTACCGTCCTGTTGCTTTAGGTATACGGTCGATAATTTATTCGATCCGCGGTATTGGTCGAAGCAGTCCGTACAGCGGTCGGTAGGATACTCGATCCGCGCTGGTTAGGTCCATAGGCGAAGTGCCGATCCACTGGTGCCCGTGGCTTGGGTTGCTTCACCAATTGTGGTATGAGGCATGTCTAAATAGTGCCTCGGTTCCTTGAAACTGCCATTCTTTAGTCCCCTAGACTGATTTAATGTCAATAGTGTTTTTCCATAAGCCAAAACCCTGTTCAGACAGTGGGGCAATAAAAGAGTATATATGTTTTGTGTTCTTTGAAGATGAAGGTGCAAGCATATAATAATATGAGCGTTGATCTGAAGTACTGAATCCAGAAAAATGAGCAAACCTTTGTGCAAACATTTGTGAACTATCTTTAAGTGGTGTTGCGCATTGTTCCCATTGGTGGTATTCAAAGTCATTACGTGGTGCACTCGTTTTACGCAAAAAGTGATAACTATAATGTGATAACATTACATTTAGTTAAAATCAAAAGAGTCATCAAACATTTCATTTGTTGAAAATGCTGCAGACAGTTCTAAATCAGACAACATATTATTAATAATTTAAAATTCCCAATCATCATAATATGTACTCGAGGTTATGATATCTTTTAAAGAAATGTTGAACACATGTGGTATCTTTAAAAAATCAGTGAGACCAAATACATCATATGAAACTGTATCCCAAACTATTCCGTCAGGTACTGGAACTGCTGTAATGTCCACATAGGACAGGTCTCTTTGTTCACGATGAGATGACGTGAGGTTTCCAAACCAAGTTCACATGTGAAGCTGCATAGCTTTCTGGGAGATAGTGTCCATTCACGAGCAAGACAAAGACAGTCACTAAACCTATCCAGAATAGTAGGAACATTATTCCAGTTATTATCCGTAGTTGTAGCCATAATGAGACTAGGTATGTCGTTTTCAGAAAAATGCAGAACTCATGAAGTTGTTTTTTGTGGGAAACTGGAGTTGGCGGTGACTCAGGTTCACTTGGATCCAGAGAAAACGTGTCCAAATCGATGAAGTAGCCAGATGCAGTTCGGTCAATCTTTGATAGCTCAACAGGTTTTGATGAACTGGTATGTGTCTCCTGTAGAGGCATATTGATGTAGATGTTGGTGTTAGGTTGAATTGATATTTGTGTTTCATTTGAGTTTTGATGTTCTGTTTCAATAGGCATGAATTCCATTTCATTGTTCTTAACTCCATTACTTTGAATTGTAGACTCTTTGAATGTTATAAGTCTTTCTCTCTGAACTTCCTGTATGGTAGCGAGAGGAGAGAAGTAGCTACCTAGGAGCACACGTGGCCTGCTATTCAGGATCGGCCACATAGTGTGGTTTGATCAGATCAATTGAGATGAATCTCTTCTCTTTTTTACCGGCAAGAGGCGGAAGTACTATTCTTGTTCTTTCTACAGCCAGGACAGGTACAGGCTGTCTGTATGATGGCCTGAATTCTTTCTTGTCCACAATCTTTTCTCTGACCAGATCCCCGACTTTCGGGATCCAGGTAGGCCTTGCGGTTACTGATTTCACTTCCCCAGTGGCGGTGCATCTTACTTGCACGTTGCTTTGTAGTGCCCGCAATTCATTAAGATCTTGTAAAACAGCCAAACGATTACGATATCAAAAGGTTTTTCATCTGTCACTGTGCTTTCATAATTGAGATCAGGTACCCACATTCTTGTTCCATATAGGGCTTCATAGGGGACTTCTTGGCATATTATTGAGTGCCCTTTGGACCCCATATAGGTGATTGACCCAACTACCACCCAAACCTAATATCCTTGCTTTTAAAGATTGCTTTAAGTCCCGGTTTTTCCTCTCCACAACTGAATTTCCCTTGTGATGGTACGGAGAGGAGTACCACATGCAACACCCAAACTTCCCATTGCTTCCTTGTAAGCCCTACAGCAGATGCAGGCCACAATCAGAATGTAATGTGCCAACTGTGTATGTCCCTATGCAGACTCACAAATCTTTTATAACAGTTCAAGTGTCAGCCGATCGCTGAGGCCAAAACCACAGGAGTCTAGAACATGAATCCACTGCCACCTAGATGTACTTGTAAGCCCCATCAGATTGTAAGGGGCCACAGTGGTCCAAATAGACACAAGCGAGAGGTCTGTCTGATTTTAGTAATTGTGTTTGTGCCGGACGAGCTTTCGGTAGAACCCTTCACCTGCTGACAGATGTCACACTTGAGAACAAATGCTTTTGTTTGTTTTGTTAAACCTGGCCACCAATAGCGTTGTTTCAGTAGAGAAACTGTCACAGTAACCCCTGCATTTGCAGAACACAGACCCTTGTGTGCAGCTGGAATTAAACCTAATCTGCGATCCATGTTCGGTATTACTCTATTCCCCACTCCTGGAGTTTGAGCATACGGAATGTTATTTGCATCTAACTTGTAGGAGTACTTGAGTGGAAAGCTCCTTGGTACAGCTGGTCTGTTTTTGTGTGAAGCAACCATTATATCTCCGTCTTTTCTTGTGCTAGAACAAGTGATTGCAGCTTCGGCAGCAGTTCGTATTGCCTCTTTTGCAGCTTCATCAGCCAATTAATTCCGTTCAACGTGAATGTCATCACATTAATGACTCAGCGTGTGTATCATGTGAGCTCTCTGCAAGTCTTTTTTCAACCCTGCCACTTGTTCCCAAAGCATTTTATGCTTTATTATGCAACCTTTTGAGTCTTTAAACCCATTTTGAACCCAGTAGTGAAGATATTCATTGTAAGACTGGACACAGTAAAACAAATCGCACACTGAAAGTGGGGGGAATTCCTGATCTGTTTTGGATTAGTGCCAGTGATAGTGCCTTTAATTCTGCCAACTGTGCCGTGCAATCTCCTAGCCTAGAGACTGCGTTTTTGTACTGCTAAGATTGAACTTGCCATCCCGCATACATCCTTTTACAATCGCACAAGCTGTGCTGCATTGCTGTTTACTACCTTTGGCAGGCTGAGCAGGACCGTCAGTGTAAATAATGTATTCATACTGATCTAGAGGCATTATTTCATTCAGGAGAGGATATTCTTGTTCGTATTGCAGGAATGCTTACGTTTTTAGTGTAGATTCAAATTTGTAGCCTACATCTGTTGCAGTAAGAGAATTAGCCCATTGTATCCATCTTGGATGTAAAGCTTTAGCGTTTGAAACGCTTGCCTTTGTCACAGCCTCTAACCCGTTCCCTGCTCCCGTCGGCCAATGGCCGATGGGAGCACTCCCTCCCTGGTGCTGCGAATGGCCAACGGCCATCGCAGCCCCGCCCACCTTTTAGATCGGCCGCACCACGGCGGAATTGCCTCCGCGGTTAAGGCGTTGAGGCTGGAACTGGAGTTACGACAATTATTTGTTTCCCTTGAGCCAGTGCTCTTTCTCTCACTATAGTAGTCTGTACTGCTGTCAGGATTTTCTCTGTAGAAGCAAGACGCATTTCATTGTTTGTGTACAAGTATGATTTGTATGCTATTGGTACTGTTTCTTCTTCATTGAAGGTTAGGTAAGTGGATCCTGATTGACCCGCTATTACACCGATCACCAGATTTGTGGTATTTAAACGTGTGTGGAGGTGTTTTGAAGCTATCATGTTAGATTGTAAGGAGCAAAGTAAATATGTGTGTTCCTGTGTCCAATGTCTAATTGAAAAATCAGGCCTGATTAAATCGTAGAAAGGTTTTACTTTTTCTGCCTCATCTAAAATGTATTTTCTGCCAAAATTTAGAAATCCTAAAATGGATTGTAAGTTTTTCAGAGTCACCATTCCGAACTTGAGTCCTCAGAATTCTGGGCATGTCTAATTTTAAGACCTGCTACTTTCTTCTTTTTAAATTGAGGTTTTGATTTAGATTTATCTTCTTTTTTGATATTTTAGTCGTAAGTACGATGTGTGTCTCTGGACTTTGTCTGTTCTTCTTGTCTGTGTTCTGACCATCCTTCTCTCTCTGAGAGTTTTTTGATGAACCCAGAAAGGAACAAGAGGAACGTGTATCAGTATCCTCATACCTGTCAGTTTTTTTTTAATGTTATCATGATTCCTACAGTTGGACCACCTTTTGGAGGGCTCCTGTTAAGGAGACCCATCCCTGGATTGTGATCTATTCTATTTTTTTGTTTTTTATTATCTCATTTCTTCTTGGAAGAATCAGGTGCTTGCTTGGTGTTATCCTGCTCAGGTCCACCAATGAGTTGAGGTTTTGTTGCTCTAGCTCCTAAACTATCTCTGCCTAATTCGGCATAGGTATCCTCGATAATTTTAGGTCATTCATGCTCCTGTTGTATAGGAGTTAAATCCCTCAGGCGTTGGCGTATCGCCACTACTGCTGCCTCACCTTTTATATTTGCTAATAAAATGGTTGATACCTGGGCAAAACTTCCTAACTATTTCATCCCTAAGTTCAGAGCAGGTTCTGCTCCATACTCATTCTGTATTTGTCTTAATACACCTGGTATTACTGCTATTGATGGGATACCACGAGTTCTGGTATATATGGCAGCGAAAACTGTAACCCAAGAGGCGCAATCCTCAATTTGGGGAGCTATCCCCATTGGCAAGCAGATTGTTAGCACTGTGTGTTTTTCTTGCGGGCTTGTGTGTTGAAACACTGCCTTTAACTATGTGATTTTGTGAGCTATCCAGAATGGTATTTGCTCATGTTTGATGGGCATTTTACCCATAACTGCATGTAGTGTTTGTGGAGTTACTTTAGTTGTAGATTCCTGAATTTGTCCTGCTTGTGTAGCCCTTGTTGGCTGAAGTGTGAGTGTTCTCATCACAAACTGTGTCAGGTTTCTGTAAAGTTGTATTATTTCTTTGTGTAGTAGACGTACGTTTGCTACCAATATGGTGTCGATGTCTGGATGTCGTGTGTAAGCCACTAGGCCCGAACAAGTCGCTCCGTCTCTGCCGGGCTGACCGAGTCTTACTTTATCTTTTGTGTGTGGGAGGGTGCCTTTGAACCAGTTTATGTGCTTCTGGTAGGTGAGCGGAACTTCAATGTCCTCGTATGAACAGTATTCCCCAAGTGTTTCATCTTCAGTGTAAGAGTGAAATGTATTTGTGCGTGCGTCTGCTGGTGGGAATTTAACGCATGAATAGAATACCTCAGTTCTATATGATTTGTGTTCCTCAATCACGAATGTTACTGTCCCACCCCTTGCTGTGACTCCATAGTCTGCTAACTTTAAGGTAAGGGCAGTTCTGACATTTTTTTAAATGTTTAGTTCACCTTCTTATTCTCCTTCCTCCACTGGCGCAATAAGATCTTCTTCAGCCATAGTGTTGAAAAAGTTTCAAGGAAACTGAGATAAGGTTTTATGCACAATAGGAACTGTTGTCCTTCAAGCCTGAAAATACCTACAGGCAATACATAGGATATGCTTACTCAGCTGTGGGGGATTTCCCCTCCCAATCCAAACGTCTCAGGAATAATGTCAATAGGGGTTTCTGAGAAAAGCACGACTGAGAAAAGCACGACTGAACTACTCAGATTTGACCGTTAAATAGGTATCAAACCAACATTGGCGGCGCCATGTCATGTAGTTCCTATAAACCAATATTGACCTTGCACATTTAAGCAACATAGACTGTGGGATTGGTGTCCAGACTGATTCCAGACACCCCCACCAGGTATGTTCACCTGTTTACCAGCTAGCTCACAGTGCCCCTGTAAGCTCCTGTTACCAAGGAGAGAATAGTTCTTGGCAACTATCGAACATGACAACTCTGTCCCATCAGGGATAGTGGAAGCAGTACAGTATTTTTCGCTCAGTCACTCGTGCTCACTTTGTCTCAGATAGATACACAGAATAAATGGTGGAGACGTTTTTCAATAAAGCATTTATTGAACATAGCATCATTATAGTGTGAAATAGGTGTGCTGAAACAGCCATAAGACAGAAGCAGATATAAACGATTATAAGCACCAACAGAGTAGAAGAATGGTAGGTTCCTACCATTGTGCTAAAACAATGAATACAGGCAAGTATATAAATACATTACAATAATAATGCGTACTCCTATGATACAACCCTAACTAGATGTACCTAAGTGTACCTTGCATGTATGTAGGTGTAAAGCCAAGAATCCCTCTAGGTTGAAGCCAACCCAATTACATGAAGTGAGAGACTGTGGGACCCGATCTTGGTCTCGAGATGGACATCCCACGTGGGATGTCAGACCACTGCAAGCTGGAGTGTCTGCATGCAGGATCCTCAGCGTCTTGCATCAGTGTGTCAGTATGGAAGTCTTTCTCCTCTGCCTGCCCCAGCAAATATATTGTATTTAAAAGGTACCCTCAGGGGTTCTTCCCTGCTGTGTCATGTCGATTGAGGATGACGAAAGGGATGACCCATATACATCGTTATTATGCAGAAGATGGTAATCCTGCTATGATTCCGAGTCTCCTCATGCATCATAAATTAGGCTAGTTTTCTGGAAAAACAACACAACATTTATGAAGCACCTTAACTAGGTAAAAGATCAATACCAAGCCCGTCACGTAGTGTAATGGCAGGAGAAATATAGGTAAAACATTGGATAACTACCTAAGCCTATATTGGGGTACATTTACGAATCATAACAGAACAGTGCGCATTCCATTGTCAAGCAATGAGAGTGTTTTCCCAACATGATTGTGGGGCAGCTGTGTAAAGCGCTAAGGTGTGATTCATGGTGTGCGCTCATCAGTTTGAGCTTCTACTTTTAGTAAAAAAGTCTCCCAGCATTCTCCACCTGTGCGAGAACGCCCTCTCATGAGCAGCAATTTGAGAAAAGAAAGCACAAAAAAACCACGGAGATCCACTAATAGCCTTGCAGCACCCAATGTAGCCAGCGGCTACACCACATGTCCCAGCACGTTACAGAGCCTGCACTACCAAGCCACAAAACTCTGAAGGGAACACAAGGCATGGTGTGTGCCCACTCCCGTGAAGTAGAAAACTGTAAAAACAGCATGATCACGTTCAAGCACCAATAAGGCTCGGACAACTCAACACCCAGTATGAGTAGGACCACTCAGCATGTCTAAAATCACGCAATAGACTACATATGATATGCATAGCTCTAAGCCCATTCCAATAAACCAAACAACATTGTTTTCCTCCCCATGTCACCCCAGGCATGCGAATACAAGAACATAAGGCGTTATGCCTACCACACCTTTCATGGCAGGGCACCTTCCATGCTGGGAAATGAACAAAACCTATGAGGTTTCCAAGAGACAAACTACGGTATGTAAACAATTATGGAACAGTAACAGTACCATTCCAACACAACGCACCAAGGACAACCACTAATTGAACCTTGTCCCCTAATATACCCCCAGTGTCCCTCAAGAACACTAACTGCCCTGAAGAAGAACTTCAATCCAACTCACATCCAGGTCCAACAGAAAAAGGTCGAAACGCGTCTGCACATTCCAAACCAAGGCCAAGAGTTACAATGAACAATTGATTTGAGCAGAAAAGGCACCATATGCTAAAGCGCAATCAAGGTCGCTTAGACAGAATTTCATCTAATCATGCTCTGACATCCATAGGACCTTATATTATACTATCATAAAAGTGGACAAGGACATTAGGGCAACAGGTCCCAATATTAAATTTGAGCTGGACACTTGAGCACAAATAATACATGCAACACTTATAGGACTTCTAATTCTATGTTGGATGTGTGCAATGTAGGAAACCACGTCTCATTGTACATGAAATGTCTAAATGTAAAATGTACTGTTACTTTGTGTTTTTAACCATTTTTCTCATTTTTGTTTGAGTTTGCAACTTTATAGCATTGAGTTTTATTTCAAAATGTATGTCACTGCGTACTTGAAATGTAAAAATACAAGATTAAATACAAAGAAAACGGAGAAAGATAAATATCAAACCAAGCTAATAACCTGGCACATGAGTATTCATTTGCCATAACCAGTTGGATTTCATTTTATTAAAAAAAAGATACGGGAAACACTAGTTTTCGTATAATAAGTAAATTGGGGTAAGGCCCGTTCATTGGTTGAACAAAGGTAGAAAGACTCGTACAGCACTCTATCCATGAAATAAACACAATCTGTTCTCTGGGAGGCACTGTTTTAGTCATCCCGCTTCGCGAGCAGGCAGGGGACTGTTAAAAGAGGTGTAAATTGGTGTGATGGCCGCGTGCCCACTGTGGATAATATTGTGTGCAGTATCATTGAGATAGTTGGTTCTGCATCTTCAGCATTCCAGGTTTCTCGCAGTTCATGCTGCATAGCGTGATAGGTCAAGAATTGACCAGCTTCTAGACCATAAGTATCCACCATGGCCTGGAAGGGCATGATTGCCCTCTTCATTATAAAAGTCCCCTGCATTTTTGAGCTCTGTGGCCTTCCAAGGAGCAATGTCAACATGCTGGATCACGGCCTGCTTGCGCAGCAATTCCCAGATAGCAATTAAAGGAGAGTAAGGGAAGTGGGGACCTCTGGGATGCACATATTTGCACCAGCAGGCACGGGCTACTGTAATCTGTCAAGTCTCTCCTTGGGGGCAGATGGCTGTAGGAAGCTGCCTCTGTACATACTATACCAAAGTAAGGTATAGTGTGCACGGAGGCAAGTTCTGTAGATCCCCAGAGGCTTACGTAAATAATACTAAAAGCTCTATTTGTGGTAGTGTGGTCGAGCAGTTAGGCTTATCAGAGGAATGTGTTCAGCATTTGTTGTACACATTCAGGTAAGAAATTATTACACACACTAAAAAACTCAATCCAAGACCAATTGTTTTGTATAAAAATGTTTTTATTTTATTTTAGATCCAAGAGGAACTCAGTTACAGGTAAGTAACAGTTTCAAGAAAAGCAATAATACTTTTCAAGATGCAGTAGGAATTGTTTGCAATGCAGTAAAAACACTTTACAGTAAATAGAAATACTTTGGTATTATCAATCAGCAATTGTAGAACTTAGCAATTGTAGACGATAGACATTTAAATGCAATAGGAGAAATGTAATGTAATCCTATGGGAGGAAAACAGTTATATGCATTAGCAGGTAAGTACACAACTTACTCTTACAGTCTTCGGGGGCTTAGACTATCACTGGGTAAGGGCCGGATTGAAGTAGGTACTACACCACCAGCGGCACTGGGCAGCCAGGTGCAGAGATCACTAGGCCCAATGTTAATCAATGGAGATTGGGGGCACCCACAAGAGGTGCGTTTGGAAGGTAAGTACCTGTGGTTTCAGGGCAGAGGCCCGGGGGTTAAAGCAAGACTGGGGGCCACAAGGCAGCACCAACCTCACACCACGAGTGGCACACGGGCGGCCAGGTGCAGGGTGCAAATCAGCATCGGGTACCCAGTGCGTTTCAATGGGGAATCTCGTTTGCACAAAGAGACTGCAGGCTCAGACCAGGAGGCTGTATGAAGGTGACCACCAGCTGGGCAGGTAAGTTGAGATGTCGAAGGAGGGCTGGGCACTGTCGGCTGGGTTCCCCAAGGTCGGCAGGCTGAGGATGCAGGGTGCCCTTCGGTGTCGGATTTTCTCTACTGGAGCCGGTAGCGGTCAGGGAGACCCTTCAAGATGAGGCTGCAGGTGTCTTTTTGGAGTCCAGGGGAGGTCAGCCAATGCTGGATTCAAGGTCAGGATCACCGGGGAGACTTCTCTGGACAGGTGAGCCGCATAGACTTGGGCCGTGGGCTTCGGATGCAAAGTGAGCATGGGTCTGCCTGGATCCGGAGTCCCTTGAAGTTGGAGTTTTCTGGACTAGGGCCGCTGTCCTCAGGAGATCTGGTCTTTGTTGTAGCTTGGGCTGTCTTCCTTGGGTCCTGGAAGTCGCCTGACCACAGGACAGGCGTCGTCTCCTTCATAGGGTCTTTGAGCAGGAGACAGGCTGCCAGGGCTGGGGCCAAATCAGCAGTTGTCTTACAGGCTCAGCGTCTTCTTTGTTCTTTTCTTCTAAGGTCACCGGAATCCTTGGATAAGGTTCAGGGAAGCTCCTAAATACTGAATTTAGGGGTGTAACAGGTACTGGCAGGTAGTAGCCAATGGGCTACTTTGCCTTTAGGTTGACTACACATTTTGTATGTCCCCTCCCTCTGGGGAGGGGGCATCCCCTAACCTGATTGGCTAAAATCATTCCATTCAAGATGAACGATTTCCTAAGGGGGTTCACTTCCGCTCTAGACACCTTAGGGATGGTCCTGGCTGAGAGGGGTCTCACCTCTCCTGACTACTAATTTTCCCGCCAACCTTGCTACCAAAAGTGGGGCTTGGTCAGAGAGGCAGGAAACTCCACAGGCTGGAGAGGCCCTGACTTGCATTGTACAAGGCAGGAAGCCTTTGAGGCTCACCCCCCTGAATGCTGTTCCTGCTAGGGGGTAGGTGTGAAGCACCTCCACCCAAGCAGGTTTTGTGTCTGGCCCACGAGAGCACAAGGGCTCTCACCTCAGGGGGTCAGAAACATGTCTGTGTGTGGCAGGCTGGTTCAGACTAGTCAGCTGTACACTAGTTTGTTAATCGTTTCTCAAGGGACATCTCTAAGAGGCCCCCTGAGTGCATTTTACAATAAATCTAGTACTATCATCAGTGTGGGTTATTGTGCTGAGATGTTTGGTACCAAGCTTATCTTTCAGTAAAGCCATCATGGAGCTATGGAGTTTGCAATGACAAACTCCCAGCACATGTACTCAATATGGCTTCACTGCACATACAATGTCTAAGAATGGATTTAGCCACTGCGTCGGGTCCGATGTCAAAGTGGGCGTGTGCGTCGGATGGCCAGGGGCCGTCCGATCTGCGTACGCGTCTAATTCGCCCGCACCACGGCGGAATGTGTGCCGTGGCGAAGCGGTTAGACACTAGAGGGGCATATTGCTCATGCAGCTATGGCCTCTCCTGTGGTATAGTGTCCTCTGCCTTAGGGCTGTGAGGCCTGCTAGAGGAGTGACTTACCTATGCCAGAGGCAGTGTGAGGTAGGCATGGCACAAAGGGATGTGTCACTTAAACAACAGAAGAGTGAAGCCAACAAAAGAAGAGCCAGCAAGAGGGGCCACTCTTGTTTTTTTAAAAGAACTCTCACTCACCAACCTGGTTGGTGACATGCATCATCATTGGGTTCCCACCAAAAAGGCCGAGTCTCTCCAGGGTGTGCTACGACACCTGACTACAGCGGAGCTGGTTTTTTGTGTGTTTTGTGAGTGTGAAAAGTGATAGTGAAAACATTTGTTAAAAATGGCTTGATTTCATCCAGAAAAGAAGTTTATTAGTGGAAAATCAGGCACAGTTAAAAACAGTGTGGTGGATGTTTTGGGCTGGATAAATTGACCAGCTACATCCTGTGTGACAAAAGGGGTGTGGTAAACATGTTTCTGCCTCCAATCACCCTTAGCGAGGCATTCGTCAGGACCATATACACGGCGGTAAGCGCACGCTAAAGCGCACCCTGACCTGTGGTAGTAAAAAATACTGATGCAACTTACGGTTTTAAGTGGGGCCCTCAGAATTCCCCCCACGGGGTCCATCTGATGGGCGAATCCAGGTATCGAACAGGTGCCTGGCTTTGGAGTATGTGTGACTACAAGCCACCGCCCCACACAGGGACCCATGGTGTAAGGCTACCCTACACTATATAGTCACTTTGGCTTTCAGGAATTCTGAGGGCCTCACTTAAAACCATAAGTTGCATCTGTATTTGTTACTACCACAGGTCAGTGTGCACCTTAGCGCGCGCATTCCACTTTGGTATATGGTCCTGACGAATGTTTCGCAATTTACTAGTGATTTGTTTATTTGAAAAGCCTACAACTTGGACTACTTTTCCTAAGAGGGGGAGGTCTGGAACTTCCACTAGTCTAGCTGTGGAACAGGTAGCACCTACATCAATGAAAATAATATACAATATTCATTAATCTTTTGGTTAACCTCTAGGACTGAACCAAGCATCCAATTCTCCTCCCGTCTCAGACGCCGTCATTGTGCTTGACTTGGTTCAGAAGGGAGTGTAGCTGCAAATTGTGGAAAATTGTTATTTACTGAATGTTTTTACTGAGGTTTTAAATTTGGTTGAAATCTTTGTGTATTATTCTACATAGGTTGTTGTAGGACTGGGGCTGAAGGCATATTCCCATTGATCTGCCTTGTAGTGTGCACGTTCTGCACAGATGCTGGAAGAACTGGGACCATTCACTGCATAATCCCATCCCATCCCATTCTGTGCTATGGGAATAGCGTTCAAATTCCTACTCTGCTCTATGGGATTAATTTGAAGAACGGTTTAGATCTTATTTTTAAATGTATTCACATTAAATTTACAATGACTTTTTCAGTGTCCCCTTCTACCAAAAATGGGAGATGCTTCTGATTTCATTTGAATATTGTTAGCGTCAATGCAAAGCTCCAGTGAACCTGAACTGCAGCGACGACCTGCAACGCAAGATCTGCATTTCCTGTGGAGAAGCTGGGATTCTCATCTAGATTTTCTTACCAAGTTCTAGAATCCCAGGTCAGGTCGACTGAACCTTTTTCCCTGTCTTAAAAGCGTGGAGGGAAGATCTTTGTTATCATATCATTAAACAACATTGCAATCCAAATTTAACTTAAACTCAAAGGACCTCTGACTACGAAGTGGAATTTTTAAGAATTTATTACATAGCCAAAAATAATTTCATGTACAAACATCTCAGCAAAAGATTCAGGAAATAAACCAGAACTAATACATACATGATCCTACGCAGGAGTCTCAGACGACTCAAGATGAAAAGCAAAATCAATTCAAGGATCATTAGACAAAGAATTACAATACCAACTTGAGTCCGAGACTGCATTTACAAAAGGAAAAATACAGACCCCTAGCTTTCTGTCTTTTAGAAAGGCTTTAAAAACTTGGCTCTTTACCAGATAGGCTTGCCGCTTTCCCTTGCTGTTGTGTCGTGTTGTCGTCCTTGAAGGTTTCCTTCGCCAAAGCGCCGGGACACTCCTTTTGGAGTAGCTGTTGCGCTATAGAAGAACCATAATAACATAACATAACATAACATTTTGGTTAGGCTGTCCCTACACTGACTCTAAGGTGACATCCCTACTTAGCATTGTACCCAGGCAAGAATAAAGGTGTCAGCAGTGAAGACTTCCTAAGAAGTACACTCACTTTTCCATAAGTAGTTTCTAACTACCGAGCTCGTTCTAAGATGCTCCTTCCTACTCCCTACTCTGCCTTGAGTTCACAATCTACCTTCATCCTGCTTTTCCCAAAGCCCGTGCTCTGTCTCTAGTCTGCTCTCCGCTAGAACCCACTCGAATCTGAATCTCCACCCTCGGGGCTGTCCCTAATACAAAACCCCCAAAACAGTCGATATGCCTTCAGGCACGCCCCTCTGGCAGGTGTGGGTCTTCAGATTTTTCCAGGATGGCTCCTCTCCATCAAGAGTCCGTTGAAGTGTCCTTGGGTCCCAGGCACCTTCTCCGCTAAATGTTGCACTCCCAAATTCCTTGGCATCCTTTCTGCACTCGCGCCTACCAACCTAACTCCTAAACAATGGTTCCTTCTACCTAACGAGGCCCGTGGCCTTGCACCTGCAGGCTGATGTACGTGAGAAGAAACCTTGCAACATTCGAAGTTACAATTCAATATTTGCTGAGGACAGCCTTTCCCAAGAATAAGAAAGTATTTTCTTCGACTAAAGCTAACCAAGGAAAAATACAATTAGGCCTCTACTGGCTTCAACACATCTCAGGCCCTTATACATTGAATGCATTTCTAACACAGCATAACATTACATTTCATTGTTCTAAACGTTAATTCTATTTTCAATACAAGCAATGCATCTTTTCATATTAAAACCCTAGGTTAATTCACTCATTAATACGCATATGTATTTTTCTACTAAGGCAAACTACAATTAATGCGACATTTCACCTGTGACTACATTTTCTACGTTATGCAACTTCTATTATTGTTAAGGCACTATTTTATCTATGATTAATAAACACTCCATTACTTATTGCCCTGATCCCCGGCCCAAACGTTACAATTCTAAACTAGATTAGTGAAAAGTCCTCTAGATATGTGGGTGCTGACTACAAGTGATTATAATGCACCCCTACAAATTTCAAAATAACATGGCGCTCTCTCAGTTCCCCCCTTTGATGACCTGACCTGACCTGGTCAGTGCCGGTCGCTCCACCCGCCGCGTGGCCCACCTGCGTGTGCCCAGCCCCCGTATGCCGCCGCCACTGCCGCCACTGACGCCACTGCTAGTAACTTTTCTTTTCACTGCTGTGCTTGTATTATGTGATTGTATTCTGTTCTCTCCGTGCTGTTGTGCCCCTGACTGTTGCCCTTGATTGTATTCTGTTCTCTCCATGCTGTTGTGCCCCTGACTGTTGCCCTTGATTGTAATTCGGTTCTCTCCGTGCTGTTGTGCCCCCTGTCTTCACTGTTGTGCCCTTGAGTGTATTTCGGTCCACTCCGTGCTCCCGTTTACCCACCCCGCTCCCCGCTCCCTGCCGCTGCTCCCCGCGGCCCCACCCCCGTTCCTTCAGCCTCTCCTCGCATCGCTCCCCTCCCCACTCGCCCCCCCCGCTCCTGCCTCCCAGCTGCTCCTCCCTCCCACTGAGTACTTAGGTGGGGTCCGCGAGGCGGGGAGCTGTGACCTGACCTGACCTGGTCAGAGCCGGTCGCTCCACCCGCCGCGTGGCCCACCTGCGTGTGCCCAGCCCCCGTTTGCCGCCGCCACTGCTAGTAACTTTTCTGTTCACTGCTGTGCTTGTATTCTGTGATTGTATTCTGTTCTCTCCGTGCTGTTGTGCCCCTGACTGTTGCCCTTGATTGTATTCTGTTCTCTCTGTGCTGTTGTGCCCCTGACTGTTGCCCTTGATTGTAATTCGGTTCTCTCCGTGCTGTTGTGCCCCCTGTCTTCACTGTTGTGCCCTTGAGTGTATTTCGGTCCTCTCCGTGCTCCCGCTGACCCACCCCGCTCCCTGCCGCTGCTCCCCCGCGGCCCCACCCCCGTTCCTTCAGCCTCTCCTCGCATCGCTCCCGTCCCCACTCGCCACCCCGCTCCCGCCTCCCAGCTGCTCCTCCCTTCCACTGAGTACTTAGGTGGGGTCCGCGAGGCGGGGAGCTGTGACCTGACCTGACCTGGTCAGTGCCGGTCGCTCCATCCGCCACGTGGCCCACCTGCGTGTGCCCAGCCCCCGTTTGCCGCCGCCACTGCCGCCACTGCTAGTAACTTTTCTTTTTACTGCTGTGCTTTTATTCTGTGATTGTATTCTGTTCTCTCCGTGCTGTTGTGCCCCTGACTGTTGCCCTTGATTGTATTCTGTTCTCTCCGTGCTGTTGTGCCCCTGACTGTTGCCCTTGATTGTAATTCGGTTCTCTCCGTGCTGTTGTGCCCCCTGTCTTCACTGTTGTGCCCTTGAGTGTATTTCGGTCCTCTCCGTGCTCCCGCTGACCCACCCCGCTCCCTGCCGCTGCTCCCCCGCGGCCCCACCCCCGTTCCTTCAGCCTCTCCTCGCATCGCTCCCCTCCCCACTCGGCACCCCGCTCCCGCCTCCCAGCTGCTCCTCCCTCGCTCCGCCCCCCTCCACTCTCCATTTATGGCAGAGTCCACGCGTGCGCACAGCGGGTGTGCCAAAGGCAAGCCCGTCTGCGCCCGTCCGCGCCTGGACCGCGCCCAGCGCCAGTCCCCCTGGCCCCCGCAGATGCCATCCCACCCGCCGGACATACGACGCTGCCACCCTCAGTGCACTCAACACCTTACGCCTCCCCGGATGCCACCAAGCCAACCCAGGATGCAGCCACGGACCCTTCACCTGCCAATTCTGCAAGTTCACCTGCATCCGGACCCGCAACCCACTCGCACCCGCCAAGCCAAGCAACAACAGCAACCACCTGAAGTACATCCTGCTCAACACCCAGCATTCAAGGAACGATTAGACAACAATGCGCACAACAGCAAGGAGCTCTTCAGCATCGTCAAAGAGCTCTCCAACCCCAGCACCGGAAACAACGGCATCACTCCCTCACAAGACCTCTGCGACTCACTCGCCACGTTCTTCCACAACAAGATCGCAGACATACACAACAGCTTCGGCGAACAGACCACGCACCCAACCACAGAACCAACGCCCCCCACCACCATCCTCAGCGACTGGACCCCAGTCAACACCGAAGACACCATCCGGACAATGAACACCATCCACTCCGGATCACCAACCGACCCATGCCCGCACCACGTCTTCAACAAGGCCGACTCCGTCATCGCACCCCAACTCCGGGACATCATCAACTGCTCCTTCGACACCGCCACCTTCCCGGAGAGCTGGAAGCACGCCGAACTCAGCGCCCTACTGAAGAAACCATCGGCAGACCCCACCGACCTCAAGAACTACCGCCCCATCTTGCTGCTCCCGTTCCCTGCAAAAGTCATCGAGAAGACCGTCAACAGACAGCTGGCCGCCTTCCTCAAGACGAACGGATCCCTCGACCACTCACAGTCCGGCTTCCGAGCCAATCACAGCACCGAGATAGCCCTCATCGCAGCCACTGACGACATCCGAACCCTGCTCGACAACGGGGAAACAGCGGCCCTCATCCTCCTGGACCTCTCCGCAGCGTTCGATACTGTCTGCCACCGCACCCTAGTACAACGCCCCAGCAACGTCGGAATCCAAGAGAAGGCACTGGAGTGGATCATCTCGTTCCTCGCCGGAAGAACCCAGAGAGTCTACCTCCCCCGTTCAGATCTGAGGCCACCGAAGTCATCTGCGGCGTACCACAAGGCTCATCACTCAGCCCCACCCTCTTCAACGTGTACATGAGCCCCCTCGCAGTCATCGCACGCCAACACAGCCTCAACATCATCTCCTACGCCGACGACACCCAGCTGATCCTCTCCCTCACCAACGACCCCGCCACCGCCAGAACAAACCTACACGAAGGGGTGAAAGAAGTAGCCGAGTGGATGAAGAACAGCCGCTTGAAACTGAACTCAGACAAGACGGAAGTCCTCATCCTTGGATCATCACCATCTGCCTGGGACGACTCCTGGTGGCCCCCGGCCTTAGGCAGCGCACCCAAACCAACCGACCACGCACGCAACCTGGGCTTCATCCTGGACTCCTCCCTGTCGATGACCAGACAGGTCAACGCCGTCTCGTCTTCATGCTTCAACATCCTACGCATGCTCCGAAAGATCTTTTTTTTTTTTTTGCAGAGTTTTATATAGCGCGAACTAGAACCAAACCGAATCAGTTATCAGAGCGCTTTACATAGCACCAGTTACGTTACATGAGGACACACTTTCATTTTAGGCACGGGGAGATTAAGTGATTTGCCCAGAATCACAGGGGGTTTTTGGCGTCGTTACCGAGACTCGAACCGAGTTCCCCAGGTCCGAGGTCGAGCGCCTTAGCCGTTAGGCCAACCCCTCTCCCCCGATGGGGATCCATCTTCCGATGGATCCCCACCGAAACCAGGAAGACGGTCACCCAGGCACTTGTCACCAGCAGACTAGAAACACCCTCTACACCGGAACCACAGCCAAACTGCAGAAAAGACTCCAACGCATCCAGA
The DNA here is from genome assembly GCF_964261635.1 of Lissotriton helveticus. NCBI lineage: Eukaryota > Metazoa > Chordata > Amphibia > Caudata > Salamandridae > Lissotriton > Lissotriton helveticus. The sequence goes on along the minus strand of NC_136069.1, from coordinate 336,981,984 downwards.
ACGCCTCCGCACGACTCATCCTGGACATCCCCCGCCACAGCCACATCCTGGACACCTGAAAGACCTGCACTGGCTCCCCATCAGCAAAAGAATCACGTTCCGCCTCCTCACCCACGCACACAAAGCCCTCCACGACCTAGGCCCCAGGTACCTCAACAGCCGCCTGACCTTCTACACTCCCACCCGCCAACTACGTTCGACCAACCACGCCCTCGCCGCCATTCCACGCATCCGGAGAGCCACCATGGGAGGAAGATCCTCTCCTACCTGGCAGCCAAGACCTGGAATTCCCTCCCCATCCACCTCCGTCTTACCCAAGACCACCTCTCCTTCAGGAAGCAACTCAAGACCTGGCTGTTCAAGCAGTAGCGGACCCCCCCCTAGCGCCTTGAGACCCTCCGGGTGAGTAGCGCGCTATACAAATTGCTTGATTGATTGATTTGATGACCTGTGTCATCACACACTACACCATCCCTAAGGGTAAGAACCTAATCAGAGAGAACTTGTTGCCATTCTCGATCTCTTGAGCATCTCCATGTTTTTCAAACTTTGATACTGACTGTCCTGCAGCCTCTCCATTTGTCTCTCCTGCATTCTCATTGACCTCTCAAGTCTACTTGACTTGTACCACTTGTAGGCTCATACCAGACCCCACAATCCAATCACACAACATACCACTATGATAATCGGCTTCAGGATGTAACCAAGAATTCTCTTGCCAAGGTTCGCAAACCAACTTCCAACCTTGCCAAATCCTTTGCCAATTTTCTCCCACACAGTTTCCTCAGTCAAGTCTTAAATCTCATAATGAATTGCAGTAATGTTGCTTATATATTTCTCCAGATCCTTGCTATGATCTGGTATATAAGTACAACATTCTTGGACCTTCAAAAGTTTACAGACTCCTTCCTCTTTTGCTAGAAGGACGTTTAATGCAAGACGATTTTGTAAAACCATAGTCCTTATCGACAACATCTCACCCTCAACCAACACTAAGGACTTAGTTGTATTCATGGATAATTCGTCTACAACAGTCGCCAGCCTTCGAATCTTCACGTCATTCAGAATCACTCCCACCATGGGTATCATTGCTCCAAACACATCTTCAACTATGGCTCCTGCACTTTCACGCCGCTTCACTCTCACTTGTTGTCCTCCTTCTATTAGCTCAAAGTCTTCCGTATGGTAAATCTTAGGGAATATGATCGCTAAATAGCATGTTCCATACCACTTCTCAGGCAATCGCACATAAGCATTCCTCCCACAGACGAAATACACCGTCGGAATCACTTGCACCACCCCTTGCAAAAAGTCCTTTGCATAGTACTCTAGACTGAATGTATGCTCACACGTGGTGTGACCTACATTGACATTCTCATAATATGTCTGTGGTCTGTGAATGGACAACTTCCCTTTCTGCACCTCATCTAAAGCTATCGGAACATAACTTCCCTTCGACTTGTGCAACTTCTCTTCACCAGTCCAGTCCACTCTACCTTGTCCTGAATCTCGCAACTGTTTTTGTTTTCGGTATCTATCTTCCACTTGATCAATGAACTTCTTCTCTGTATCTGACAACAGGCACGTCAGATTATGACGGTGCGCATAAGCTGTATCCAACTCCTGGGTCGGAATGAAATACGTTCCAAGCCTGTCCTCTGACTTATAATAATCATACTTATTCAAATGCTTATATGCTGGTACTTCAGGAAGCACAACATCATAATTTCAAAAGAAATATTCAAAATGATTACGACCATAAAATATGCTAAGCAGCAAACTTCATGAAATTCCATAAGTCAATGGGAGATGATGGTATCTAATACCCTCATCTACAGAAGCAGGCAATTGCATACACACATAGCAATCTTGCGCATCCATTGCATCAATATACTCATACAACAATTTCGCATATGCATTAAGCTTGATATTACCCTTGGACAGATCTACATGTAATCTACGACTTTCTTCTAGCAGCAACGCTCTATCGTGTCCTACCTTTACCTCTTCTTTGCTAGGAGTAGTAGGTGTAGGTGTACCTTCGACCTCTACTGCCTGCTCATGTGGTGCCAAGTATGAGACTACAACTACTAAAACAATGAAAAGTGTTACTCCTTCTATAAATGTGCCTACAATGCACCTAGCTCTACGATTCGGGTTTCCAGCCTCCATGGTCTCAGGACTATTTTCAGTTCGTCGTTCAGCAACAGCACACAAGAGTCTCCTTTCCTCTTCAGCTGCTCGAAGCACTCGAACCACACCTCAGAAGCTGAAAGTCCCCTTTTCATTTCAGTTCCTTATTTACAGCAACAACAGACAACTCTACCTTTCTCCGTCCTCTATGGGAAGTCCCTGAATTTCTTCTTCTTCCACTCGGACCTAGGTTATTTACAGCAAATATTTACAACAGTCTCATTCATCAAAGATAAGGCTTTTTCCAACCGCTTCTAGCACATATTCCTAAAGTTCAAGACGAATAACAACGGATTCTTGAGCTAAAATTTCAGGGCCAAATGTAGGAAAAAGCAATCTACGCAAAATCAAATGACGAATTCCGCTTAAAATTGGAGGATCCGGAACAGTGATGGTCAGTACCCCTTCGATCTCGAGTCCTGGTACCAACAACAACACGTCCAACTTGATGTTAGGACTGTTACTGATCACCGACTTCCCTCACTCTCCCCGATCTCAGTACGCCTGGCATCAGTCACAAGATAGGTCCACTCAGGAGTCGCATACCTCCGGAAAGGCACCCTCGTTCGCCTCGATCTCCTCGTACCTCCTCGTACCTCCTTGAACTTGCTCTGCTTCTCCTTTCTCTAACTCTAACTCCTCAGACACGGGAGCAAGGTCCCTTTCGGGAACCAACCTCAGATTCAGTCGCCCCTGTCTCTCCGGCCACTGTTCCTCTGCTCCGCTGGTTCTCCTACTCTTCTCTTGCTCACTCTGATTGCAACTCTCCTCAGCTGAGTTTACCTCTGGGTACCCCTCACAGTCACTTCCTTTTTCTGAGGCAGTTTCAGTGTCGCTCCTGTCGTGACCCGCCTCAGCCTGATCTGGTGAGCAACCAACTTCGTCAGACACCCTCACAGCTTGGCTTGTCCTCCACTTCAGCTGGATTTTCATTCGGGAGAGGAGCTGTTTCTTCCAAGGGTGCTGGAACTCGACGAGTGTGTGAAGCATGCACCCAATTCGGCAGCCCTCCACACTTCACAGCAGTATTCGTGACAAGAATGATCTGGTAGGGTCCCTTCCAACGAACATCCAGACAGCTTTTCCTTGCGTGCTTCCGAACCAACACCCAGTCCTCAGGACTCAGGTTGTGGCAGAGATCACTGGAAGCCGGGACCACAGCAGCCTGCACCTGATGAGACACAGAACGGATAACATCAGCAAGTCCTTTGCAATAGTCAAGGATCAGATCATCTGTGATACTCAGCAAGGCTGTCGACGGTACGGAAGGTAACCTCATTGCCCTCCCCATCAGCACTTCATGAGGTGAGAGACCTGTTCTCCTGTCTGGGGTACTGCGCATGCTCATTAGCACCAAAAGCAAAGTGTCCGGCCATTTTAAGGATGTGGACGAACACACCTTTGCCATTCGAGCTTTCAAAGTTCCGTTGATCTGCTCCACTATCCCAGAAGCCTCTGGATGATAACTACAATGGAGTCTGTGATCAATGTTCAGTGCCGTGCAAAGCATCTTCATGATCTCACTATGGAAGTGAGTTCCTCTGTCCGATTCCAAGGAGGTCAGAACCCCGAACCTAGGCACTAGTTCCCTCAGCAATAGCTTAGCTACTGTAAGTGTGTCGCGCCTGCGTGTCGGGTATGCCTCCACCCACTGTGAGAACACACACACCACCACCAAAATGTATCTCAAGTGATTGCATCTGGGCATCTCGATAAAATCCAGTTGCATTCGGTTGACAGGCCCTTTGGACCTCCCAATGTGACTCATGGTGACCGCAGTTCTTTTCCCAACATTTATCTGCTGACACGTGACACATCTCCGACACACAGCTTCCGCCACTGCACGGAACTTTGGATTGTACCATGTCTGTCTGAATGAAATGAAATGAAATTAAATGAAAAATTACATTTATAAAGCGCGCAGACTACCCGTAGGCCTCGCAGAGCTCTGAACACTCGCATCATCGCATCTCTTCCGAAATGCACTGCACCATGAATCTGTCTTGCCATCGGGTTCAACAGCTCATCCGGCAAAACCGCTCACCCATCACTCGAGACCCAAATGTCCACATCTCCTTTCACACAGCCTGAATTGATCCACATATTCTTCTCATGGTCTGACACCTGTTCCTGCACATTCTTGAGTTCATCCCAAGTATCCGCCAATTCAAGCATCATGTTCAACTCTGTTCTTTCCTTTAGCCCACCTATTTCTTGCTAAGTAAAGTTATAACCTTGCTCAGCACAGAATCGTGCAACTTCATCCACATAGCGGTTTCCAAGTGACGCGGAATCTGTCCCTTTACCATGAGCTGTGCACTTCACAACTGCAATTTCACTGGGACATTGCAAAGCTTCCAAAAGCAATCTGACAAATTTCCCGTTCCTGATAGGGGATCCAGAAGATGTCATATACAGGTGCGGTGCGTCCATTGGGGCGTGGGGGCGTAGCCCCCCCGCCCGGCCGCAGCGCTGGCGTCTTTGAACCCGAGAGAGAACGAACTGACAATCATGTCAGTCAGCATGACGTCGGACCGCCCACCGGTCCGACGTCATGTTGACTGAAATGATGGTCAAACAGGAGCAACAGGCAGCAAGCACAAGTGCGCATGAGTGGGGACGGAGGGCACCCTGCCCACTCATGCGCACTACTGTCTGCTCTGCTGGCGCATGCCCATTAGGAGAGCGAGGGTTGAGCAAAGGCTCAAACCTCGGTCTCCTAATGGGCAGGTGGGCGAGTTGTAACCGTGCCCTTAGCCAACCCTGGCGCTGCTGGCAGCGCCAGGATTGGCTGAGAGGGGTTGCCACCCACCAGTGCCGCGGTTGGAATTGTGATGGCGCCATTGTTGGTTCGGGGTTCCTGCAGCAGGACAGCATGACCGTCCAGGAGCAGAGGCGGTGCGGCACTCAGGTAGGTTTCTATTTTTGTTACTTGTTTAATTTCCCCTCCCTCCTCCCTTGAGCATGCAGGTCGCCGCTGGAGACAAATAGAGCGCAACTTTGCTCCCACATCCTTTATGGTCCTGGTCCGTGCGCCAATGGCATTAGCAAGGCCGAGGGGGTAGGAGGGGGTGTATGTCGTGGGAGAGGCTCTTGCGGCGCGATAGCACAATGAGGGAGGGGAGGGTGGGGAGAGCGCTAACAGGGGAGGGACGCTACGAATCAGGGCCGGAAACGCAATTGCCAGAAAGTCTATTTATTTGCGAAATCTCCAGAGATGGAAATATATTATGAAACAAACAAACGTTGCAAAAAGGTGCCTTTTCTCTTGCCTTGGGTAATCCAGATTGGCTGCAGTGCTTGCTCGGTGGGATCACGGTGAGACGTTGCCATAAGGGCACCAGGGGTGCTGTTTAGTATTAATTTCCCCAACAGTAGACTTTACTCACTGCAAGAAATCCATCCTTTGTCATGAATCCTGCCACCGCTGCCCACTCTTCCGTTTTATTTATTTCATTTTTTTCTTGGATAAAATATCAGGGACATTAATGACACCACGCCTCATTATAACTAAGAGGCCCGTTAAATTGCGATCAGATGTCTGTGCAATAATCACTATTATGTGTGGTACGTTGTTTATCGCAGCACGTAGTTGCCAGGTGTGATAATCTTTGCAACGGACGTGTTAAACTTCAGCTGGTGAATTTAAAAGGCAGAAAGGGCTTGATATTTACTGGGACATGCAGATTTGGTTGCGGTAAGCACGGAAATCCTAATGTTAGTCCCCAGAAAGTCAGCATATGCGATAATTATCTAATTTGACATTTAAGACCCTCTGTGCTTACTAAATACTCATTTGGGATTACATTTAAAGCAAGGAAGGGGGGTGTTATTTATTTTATTTATTGACACATCAAATGACATGGAATTCTTGAAATACTGAGTTTACGCCTCACCACTTTCAAATGTCACCAGCCACCACTGGTCATATACCCCCTCTCGGACCATAACTGTCCGAAATCATGAACCACACCAAATCCGTATTGGCTGTGAGTATAGATGGTGATCTGAATTTTGTCTGCTGCCAAGCAGGCACGAGTCAAAGCAATGATTTCAGCCACCTGAGCGGAGTGTACTCCTTCCAGGCATGCAGCTTCAACCACTCCAGTAATAGTGCATACAGCAAAGGCTGCTCTCAACTGACCAACACTGTCTCTTATGCAAGAACCATCGACAAAGAAAATGTAATCGAGGTCAGTCAATGGCTCATCAACAATGACAGGTCTCGGTTTGGTGCAAAGTTCAGTCACATCGAGACAGTCGTGATCCTCACAATCTTCATCAAGTGTGTTTGGCAACGGCATCAAGGTAGCAGGATTCAAAACAGAGCACCCTCTAAGGGTCACATTCTCCGCAGAAAGTATGACCTGCTCGTAGCGTGTGAGCCTATTGTTCGTCAAGTGCTGTGTCTTGGTCCTGGTCATTAACAATTCAACTGAGTGTGGTACATAAACAGTCAATGAATGACCCATCACAATGCTCTCACATCTTTCAATGCTGACACCCGTGGCAGCAACATATTTGAGACATCCGGGCAACGCTGAAGCTACTGGATCTAAAGTAGCTGAGAAATAGGCAACTGGTCTATGGACACCTCCATGATCCTGAACTAGGACTGCTAATGCACAACCCTCTCGTTCACAGCAAAACAGCGAAAAAGACTTATCGTAATCAGGCATTCCCAGTGCCGGAGCATGACAAAGGTCCTCTCGCAACTCAAGAAAAGCCATCATGCAGTCATTGTCCCATGGTACCGGATCACTCACATCCTTGTGCGTCAGTCTCTGCAAAGGCTTTGCCTTCAATGAGAAGTTGGCAATCCACTGGCGACAGTAGCCGACCATCCCTCTGAACATCCTGACCTCTCTCTGGGTCGAAGGCACCATCATGTTCATGATTGCCTCTATCCTGTCAGTTGACACCTTCCTTCTGCCCTTCTCAATTCGGTGACCGAGATACTGCACCTCATTCAGACAATACTGCAACTTATTTGGCGACACTTGTGTCCATTCTCAGCCAAATGGTTCAGTAAAGTAATGGTAGCAATTCTGCACGCATCTTCTGTCTCCGACACAACAAGGAGGTCATCTATGTACTGAACGAGAACGGAGTTCTGCAGCAGCACTAGACTCTCAAGGTTCTTCTTCAAGATCTGATTAAAGATCGATGGACTCTCGGTGTACCCCCGAGGGATACGACACCATGTTAAAACACGATTTTCCAGCTTAAAAGCAAAAAGAAACTGGCTCTCTTTGTGCAGAGGAATCGAAAAGAACACCTGACAAAGGTCAATGACGGTGAACCACTCAGCTTGGCACGGGATCTGGAATAAGATTACAGATGGATTCGGTACCACTGGACAACAGGGAACAACTATGTTGTTCACCCGGCGCAAATCCTGTACAATCCTAAACTTTCCGCACGGTTTCTGCAATCCCATAATTCGTGAATTAAAGGGACTGCCCATGACCTCCTTCAAAATTCCCTGTTTAATCATAGACTCAATCACAGGCTTTATGCCTGCAATCGTTTCTGGCGTCAAATTGTACTGAGGGGTCATTGGGAATTCAACATTCTGCTTGATCTGAATCTTGACTGGCTCAACTCCCTTGATCAAACCTATGTCTTCTCCTGTAAAGTCCCACACCTCTTGTGAGACGGATTCTCGCAGATCTAGTGGAAGTTCCTCCACAGTCAAAGCAGGGTACATTTCTATGCACACATGCTCATTCGCGAGCTTAAAGGTAGCATTATCGTCATTCGTCTGCAACTCCACTCCTTTGGGGGTGCAATAGATGGTACAATTAAGCTTGCACAGGAGATCTCTCCCTAGCAAACACACCGGCCTCGAATCACACATCACAAATTGATATTTACCTCTGAACGTTCCTATCTTCACAGGAATCGGTTCTGTCAGGGGGTTCGTCATTTTCCTATTTGCAACACCTACAACTTGGATGGTCTGTCCCGAGAGGGGTAGGTTGGGGACTACTGCAGATCTCACAGTAGAACAGGTAGCACCAGTATCAACCAAAAAGGTGGTAGGGTGACCATCAACATCAGCCTCTACAAATCGTCCCCTCTGGTCTACCTCCAAGACTGCCCCAAGAGTGCAGTCTTCCCAACGGATCTGAATAACAATCATTGCTCCCATCAAAGAGAGGCATCTGCTGGTAAATCCGAGTTCCTGTTGAAATCCTTGGTGGCTGGGGAACCTGGACTCGAGGAGCCGGAGTCCCCCCTTTTATCACCTTAGTCTTTGCCACCGCCGGCGTTGTCACCTGAGGTACCTGAGCCTGAACCACCTGCTCTTCCAACTGCGCCTGATTTTCAGGATTAAAGGGACACTCGCGTCTCCAGTGTCCAATCTGATGACACTGGTGGCACTCAGTAGTCTTCTTCAGAGTCGCTAGATCTACCCTTGGAGTCATCCCCATTTCCCTTTTTCTGACCATTTTGTTTTCTCCCTAGTGTACCTCCACCTGTCTGTACCTGACCTCCCTTGTCAGCAGTCTGCATCTGAACTAGCATTAGCTTATCTTTAAGCTTCTTAGTCCTTGAATCTATTTCGTCACTATAGTACCTAGCATACCTCAAAATCTCTTCCAGCGGCTTGTTCTGCCAAAAAATCAGATGCTGCTGGATCATAAGACAGATATCAGGTCTCAATCCTAGAACAAACTTTGAAACAAACTGTCCTATGTCCTTAGGATCCATCACATCCAACCCACTGTACTGCTTAAAGACTTGCAGCAGTCTCTCGTAGTACTCATGCACTGTCTCTTTCGGTTCCTGGGCCGAACAATCTATTTTCACCCAATCAATGTCCTGCGGTGATATTTTGGATTTTAACCACATAATCACCTGTACGTACTTTTTCATCACCAGAGGTGACGGTCCATTTGTGATCGCATCTCTATCTGGCTCCACAGCGGGCCATTCGATAGCAACCTTGCATGCAACCCACAAATCTCCCGGAACCACAATGTCAAATAGGGTGTTCTAATCAATCCACAGTACTTTGGAGATCTTGACAAACCTCTCTACCTGCATGTACCATTGAACTGGGCTCTCTCTCAGCTTTGGGAAATCATTTGTGAAGGCAGCCAAATCTCCCCGACTCCAGGGCACATGCACATAGCCCCCATTGGCCACCTCCCGTAAGGGGCATACTCCAACCCCGGCCATTCGTCCTCCTGGAGGAGGGGTCTCCGTCACACTCCTTCTAACGCTCTTTTTCTTTCACCACCTTTCTTCCCATTTATCAAGTCGGCTCCAAACCCGTATCCCTATAATCAACTCCCTAATGTGAGCCTTTAATCCGATTACCCTTTTCTCTTCCAAGTCCTGATCAGTATATTGCAATCTGTGATTACTCTGCAACATTTGCGTCCTTGACAAGACCACATCATATTTGTTTGCCAATTCAGTCAGTTTCTCATGAGCTGACCTAGCCTTTTGAGTCACATCCTTTGTTACAAACAGCAACTCACTGGGTTCATAGAGTTCAACCCTCTCTATAGGCAAATTTCCTTCCACTATCTCATCCACTTCTGCTTTTAGCCGCATCACATCAATTCTCTTTGCCTTTATTGCTGTACTCAGAGTACCTCGGCTAGATGCACCACTTGACTCCCTGCACTCATTGTCCTGTCCCCCACGCCTACTCACTTCAGGGGTGTTATGGGGAACCTTCCTGTTCTCGATGCTCCCATGGGCCCATGGTCCCGGTCCATGACTTTGACTGACTGGCACATCTCCATTTCTTCAGATTTAATTTTTGTTGTTTTAGTGTCAAATAATGTATTAAAGTTTACTCTATTTTTCTAAATTGGCGTGGTATTTTTCTTGTGTTGTGCTTTCACTTTATTACTGTTTGAGTGCTGCATAAATACTTTACACATAACTTCAAATTTAACCCGTGATGACGTATGCATACACCAGTGGAATGATGCGAGTGCTGTTTACTTCCATTTTTTATTTACCGATCCAAGATGACGAACATCACTTGGACCGGTAAATTAAAACATAAAACTTTTTTTGCATGAAATTTCAAATAAAAAAAGGACTGCCGAGGTGGAAGGCAATGGGCAAACAAAAGAAGGAGCGATTGGGCCAAGACAGGGAAAGCATCGCACGAGAGAGAGTGCAACATCACAATGCTTTCTGACACAGGATGTAGCTCTAGCCGTACATGCCACTGTTTTCCTGTGCCCCAAGCAACAATCAAATTTGTGATCCTCTAGTTACACACATAGGCATATGCAGTTAGCTTTGTCAACTAGCCATTTTTTTACCAGTGTGGACGCATTTATAGGTCCAGGCTGGTGAAAATATTAAAAAAGCAGTGAGATCTCGTATTTTTCTCTTCTGAAACATATACCTGAAACAGCAAACATACAAAAATCAAATTATTAGAGCAAACAGAGGAATGATTTGCATGTTACAAACGAATCTGACAATTTTACACAAAATACTTTTTCTACAAGCTCTTTGTTGTTCAAGAATAGCGAAATGTAAACAGATGGCCGGTATTTTTTCTAAGAAAGGTGTCTACGCTCTCTGTAGTGTATGCGTTAACGAACTGAGCTTTTATTGGAACAGAGTGTGTTTCCCAGAGGATAGTTCAACTTGTATTTATTTTTCATTTAAGGCGCGTAATATATTTTACATTCATATTTACATAAATTGGGCAACCCAATATATTTGTGGGCTTGGGTATCGAAATATATAACAGGTGAGGTGCCAACAAGGGATTTAATTAATAAATTAATCAATATAAAGCATTTCACTGTTTTGATCATGAAATAAATTCAAACAAACAGGTGTAAATCTTCTTGTTAAGTTTATATCTAAGCAGAAAAAAGTGTTGGGTTCACATGCATATTTTCACTAGCATTAATGACAGGTATGATATATTTTACCGATAAAAACTAACTAGTCATCAATACATGGATTGAAAACCCATTTCCTATATTATGAACAGAGTCAGTCCTAAGCTTAGGAACAATAATTCGTAAATTAAATTTAAAAGTCACTAAAAGGAAAATTGGATTAGATGTCAACGTTTCAGTCTCTGTAGTGATAAATCTGTGAGACCATCTTCAGGGTGGTCTCTGACCACCACGAGAGGCTGCCGCTTAATCCAATTTAAAGAGAGATCATGAAATGTTCTCCCTTAAATGAGCTAAACTTTAATTCCATCTATATCTTCTGTTCCACATATATTAGAAGTGTAATTATTTATAAGAACATAGAGCGACTCACTGTCTAGGGGTATTGAATGTTCACTTGACCAACTGCCCTGAAGATGGTCTCACAGATTCATCACTACAGAGAGCGAAACATCACCATCTAATCCAAATTTCCTTTTAGTGATTGTTACATTTAATTTACGCGTTTTTGTTCCAATGCTTAGGACAGACTCTGTTGTTAATATTATTGCAAATGGGTTTCCATACATTGATGACTAGTTAATTTGTAGTGGTAATAATTACAATACCTGTCATTAATGTTTGTGAGAATATTCATGTGAACCCTGTACTTTTTTATGCTTGAATAGAAAACTAAAAAGAAGAATTACACCAGTTTGTTTGAATTTATTTCATGATCAAAATAGTCAAATACTTTGATTTATGATGTCATGACTAGACATCCTTAACATTTGATGATCTCATAATATCTCAGACTGAATTATATTTTATATTCAGTCACCTGTACGTGAAAGTCCAATGAAATAATGATCCCCAATTCACTTAGAATCACAGCTCTTCGACTGCTGACTTCAACCATGCACCTCTGCCCAGAGTAATCTCTCTGGGACACATTGCCCATCAATTACTTTCTCATATAGGTAGGTGAGTCATTGGAAGTTCAAGCCAGGCTCGAGCAAGATGCCTGGATCTGGCTTAGCTCGAAGTCCTCTTGGAGCCCCAAACAGGCTGAATAGGCTTCTGCCAGCCACCCACCCATCCATGCTCTAACCTCACACGCCAATTATTAAAGACAATGTAGTAACTTTTGACGTAAAAAGGACAGAGAAAATGCTGAATAGCACAATATGAAACCAGAAAATGTAAGATCAGTCACGGCTTCCCCACTTAACCAATCAATGTCATCCAAGGCAAAATGTTTAGTTCATCTTTCTTCCTATTGTTTCATCACAACATACACTCATGCCAACACAAACGATTCAGACAGAAGACTCCTGATTCTTTAAGCCCAAAATGTGTAGGCGTCTCCTGTCTAAAATCTCCTCCACTTCACTAAATGTCAATAACAATTAATTCCCCGATTTATTTATTAGGTCGAGCCTAGCGCAGCATGCACGCGCTGCTCTAGGAGCGGGCCTCTTGTAATCGCTACAGCTTTTCTTGAAGCTCGTGCGTGTGGTGCTCACACGCTATTGTGCTTTGCATGCGTTTTTCTAAAAAGACAGCATGCAATTGGGCAAAGGCGGGTGCATGTCCCACCTTTGTATCCACCCACGGCCTACGGCTTGCGAGAGCGACCATCAGCGCAATCTGTTTCCAATTGTCACACTTGCGTCTCCCGGCCACATTAATTGTAAACAGATGGCGGTCCAGCAGCGGCTTTCCTCCTTCGTCATCCTCCCTTGTCATGGCTCATTAAGCACAGCGTGCACTTTTGCTCCAAACACCACCATTATGAATAAGCTGAATGCACTCCTTCATGCAGGGTGCTTATGTTAATCTGAGTCACGAACGTCCGCATTTGTTGAGCAACACTGCCATCCAGTGGCAATTGAGAGTTGTTTGTCACCCACCTGCTCTATTGAGTTTATTTCTTAAGCAATATATTTCGCCCAAGAGTCAAGGCACGCTGAAGTAGTGTGGGTAATCACAACCTTTCTGGGTGACCCAAATTATTAAAAATCCTGTTTACCCTCCGGACTTTGCCTTGTACATGGGTGCATTAGAATTTCCTTTTCCATGGTGCTTAAAACCGTGCTTCACCCTTACTAGGCACTGTACAAACTGCTGCGCCGATCATCATCTAATGATGCGCTGTGTGATATCTCTGAAGGATGGAGGCAGAGTTTACCTTGGCATGTGACCTGCATGTGACCTGCGGCAGCCGATCATGGAAGTGAAGCGCATTGCTGGTTCTGGTATCGGACTCTACTCCCGGAATATCCCCTATGAACATGGGTAAGACAATTTTCACTGACGCTAACTGGGCTAAGACGAGATAAGTGCCCAGTTTGGCCACTCAGACATCACACCAAATCGCTTCTCTCACAGACCTCAATATAATCGCAAGAGACCTACAAGCAGACACTTCTCACTGTGCAGCGCGCTGACCGACCACTAATGCACTTCGGCATATCGTCAGGGCTTCAAAGCACTATACACATGCTATAAGTATTACTCTGCCAGGAGCAGCACAGCCCGCTGCGATAGTTATTAATGAAGGACGTGCGCGTATTCATGAGGTCATTGTTATAGTGACGGGCCTTCATGTCCTGGGCTCATGCATATGCAGTGACCAGTGACCACTTCCTCAGCAGGAATGCAGGCTATATCATTCCTGTTGGATTTGGGGGTCTCTAGTTGGCAGAGGTAGGTACCTTTGTCCAAATAGGGACATTTGCGTCTAGTCAGGGTAAGGGGGTACACTCCTAAAATAACCCCTGCTCACCCCCTTGGTAGCTTGGCATGAGCAGACAGGCTTATCTCAGAGGGAGTGTGTAAAGCATTTGTGAACACATACAGTAATCAAGTGACAACACTACAAATAGACACCACACAAGTTGTATATTTAAAAATAAGTATTTTTATATAGACTATAAAGAACAAAAATCCACAATACTGTATCAAAAATAATGTTCTATGTAGGAATACTTCAAAATCAAAGTTTGTACAAGTTGTTAGCTCCATCCGGCTACTACGATGTTAAAAATCAACAGACTCTAGCAAATCCAGCTGACTGTGTCGATACGGGTCAGCACAAGCGTGAACAGACTCGGTCATAGTACCTTTTACTCACTGCGGCAGGCACGGGGGTGCGAGCCAGATGTGGCAACCGTCGCCGTTGCGTTGCACGATGGAAGCGGTGCAGGGCGCGGTGTCCTCTCGATGCGGTGCAGGCAGCGGCTCAGTGACGTTGTCGGAACAGCGTCGGTGAAACCAAGGCATGCGGTGCAGGGCGAGATGGTGCTCGATGCGGTGCTGACAGGTTGCGTTGCAGCGAAGGGCCGGTTCGGCGGGGACCTGCCGTCGGTCCGTCGGCCCAGATGCAGTGTGGAACGAGGCGGTGCATTGTTTACTTATGAGCAGGACGCCAACCACGATGCGGTCTCTGGAATTGAAGTCAGCAGCAGCGACAGCGTCAGTTAGACCTGTTCGGTTCGGTGAAGCGAGGCGATGTGAAGTGCAGTGCCCTCAGGTTACAGTGCAAGCAGCTGCTTGGTGGCGGCGGCATTGGACGTCGTCATCAGTGAAACCAGCGTTGCGGTGCAAGATGCGGACAGTGCTTTTGGCGATGCCGTTGGGACACAGAGCTGGTCGTCGGAGTCGGTCGCAGCTCCCTTCCTCTGTAGCTACTGAAACAGTGTTTCCAGAAGTGGTGCACAGATGTTGGAGAAGTCTATTAGCCCTGAGACTTCGGTCAGGGGGCAAGCTCTATCTCAAGCCTCTGGAGATCCTTCACAAGTTAAATGAAAGTAGCACAAAAGTACTTTCCCCTCTCTTTGGCAGTCAGGCAACCACTGCAGGCCAATCCCTCACGCTTAGGGATAGTCTCTCCTCAGTCTCTCTGGTTCCTCTCCTCAGCAAAGGTTTCTTCTTGTTTCCCAAAAGTGATCTAAAGTTCTGGGGTCTGGGTCCCCCTTTTTATGCAAGTTTCTCTTTGATCTCTGAAGGCAGAGAGGCCTTTGCCTAGTCCAAACTAGTTCTGGTCAGTCCTGGAGCACTCTGTTTACATGACTCCTTCTTTCCTTTCACAGTGCCGGGCAGTGACATCAGACGCACCACAGGGGGTGGAGCCAGCATTGTGGAGGGAAGGAGCATTCCCTATTCAGGACCCAGGTGCAACTCCTCCCTCCCATCTACATGCAGATCTCTCTATTCAGTCCTGTACTGACTCACCCTGTCTCCTGGAATCCCCCAGCCCTGTCACTCAAACTCCAGACAGGAATACAAAACCTAGCAGAGGCAGGCTTGGATAGTTAGGCAAGAAAATACCTACTTTCTAAAGATGGTATTTTCAAACACAGAATGTTAAAAGCAACTTCATTAAAAGATTAAAAGATGAGGGGGCGTGGCCAAGATGGCGACGGAGTAGGACGTGCTTTTGTCCCCTCCGGCGCCGGGCCCTGGAAAAGCTTTGTTTAGCACTGACCCCGGGTGTTTACCGGGGGTTTCGGGCTGCTCCGGAGCCTAATTACCGAGGCGGCCGACAGAGGAGCGCTTCCCGGCGGTCTCTGGACCCGCGGAGGCCAGGCGGTCGGCGGCGGTATCCGAGGCCTGGGTGCCGCCGAAGCCGGAGCATGGAGAGGCGGAGAGAGGACCCGGCGGGACCCGGCGGCCCATCACAACTGGGGGCACCGAGGCCAGGTGCCTAGGAGTGGCGGGGAGCCAGCGGAGGTGTGAGGAGGCCTACTCGGAGCATCAGTCTCGGCGCCGGGGAGGGGGCGGAGCCTCCTGGCCGAGCACTCGGCATCGCGCTACGGATAGCGGCGCACTCGAGGCCGGGGTCTGAGGCCTAGCTGCTGGACGTCCTGCCCTGTTGCCGGGGCCCTCGTCTGGACCCCCCGCCCTGCGGAGAGTGGTGGTGGCGCCCTGTGGGGACTGTGGTGGGCCCCCCCCATGTTCATTGGCGGAGTTGGGTTCCTCGTCTGGCACCACGAGGTGTGGCTGGCTGGGCCTGACGCCTGATGACCGCGGCGACGACGTGGGACACCGTGACTTTGGGGCCCCATGAGGTGAGAGCCATGGCGGAGAGGAGGCGGATGGGCGGTGTGTCCTTCGTCTGAGTGAACAGTCGCTGAGTGCCTGGGGAGACTGAGGATTGAACACACAGCCCCGGTGTGGCCCCCCTTACGTGTTGGGGACTGAATCTACGTGACTGCACCTGAGGCGCCGGCTGGGTAGGGCGAGAGTGGACCCCCCTGAGCGATCAGCGCCGAAGAGGTTGGGGATTGCGACGGACAGTGCGGGGAGAGCTGGTGCTGCGGAGGTTTCTCTAAATGTTGTGGTCCTGCTTGCAGTGAGGGCACACCTGGAGCTATTTTGCTGCGGCTGGGGCTTTGGGTGCACGGAGTGAGGTCGTGGTAGAGGCACCGGCTTGCCCGGCGTCTGCGGCATTCCGGTGGTGGATGCTTTGAGGCCTGCCTTGGGATCTTGGCGCAGTGAGAGACGACTGGCGCCCTTGGCTTCGAGACCTGCCTTGGGATGTTGGCGCAGTGAGAGACGACTGGCACACTTGTGATTGCCCTACCTGCCCTCCATCCTTCTGCGGGACGCTCTTCCGGCTCTTGGGTGCAGGGCATCGGAGCAGTGATGGCCACCAATCCCCGCAAAGTGAAGGCTGGGAAAGAGGGGGCTGCCAAGAACTCTCAGGCTCCGGCCTCCCCTGGCCAGAGTTCCTCATCGGGGGGAGGTCTGACGATGAAGCCCCCGCAACTAAGGCCTTTATGAAGGAACTTTTCACCTCCATCAAAGATGATATATCGGAGCTTCGAGCCCAGCTGACGTCGGATCTTCGCGAGGTACGGCGGGACGTCGACGGCATTGGGGAAAGAGTGGCCACCCTGGAAGATCACGACCTTACCGTGGCCAATGATGTGCACTTGCTGCAGCAAGACGTGCTCCGCCTGATGGAACAGAATATAGACTTGCAGGCCCATGCGGAAGACCTGGAGAACCGTTCCCGCCGGAACAACATTCGCATTCGGGCGGTTCCCTGGGACGGTGAGGCGGGGGATCTCCGGGAATATGTGCAGGCCCTTTTTCTTCAGATTCTGGATGAGGAAGACGTGCAGGAGATCAGAATGGATCGGGTTCATAGAGTGGGCCTGCCCCGGCGGAACGGAGGTCCCCCCCCTGATATACTGGTATGTGTCCACGACTTTCAGGTCAAAGAAAGGATTCTGAGGAAGGCACGAGACGTACCCTCCCTGCAATTTAGAGATCACAGACCTCAGCTCTACCAGGACTTGGCCGCGACGACGCTCCAGAAGAGGCGCGAGTTCCGTCCCGTCACTACCTACCTCCGAGAGCACAATATCTCCTACTCCTGGGGACACCCTTTCCGAATCATCTTTCTTTGGCAGAACAGGTTGGCTCAGATTCGCTCTCTCCGGGAAGCAAAGGAGCTGTTGGGACTTGGAGATGAGACCCCGACACCTGATCGTCGGAGCCCCTCACCGCGGAGAAGGCGCCGATCTTCGTCCTGGCACAGGGTGGGCCCGGAGAATCGCAGGAGGCCCGACCGCACGACTAGCCTTCAGGAACGAGGGAACGCTGTAGCCTCTGTGGCCTCCGCCACGCTTCCACCATCGCAGCAGAGCTCTGGAGCGGCCTGATCTTCGTCCCGCATGCCTTGGTGCCGGAGGGACACACACCGGCAGGTAACGGGGATATGAATGTACTTTCCGAGAAGACACCCCGATCTGTGGCCTTGGGAGACTCGTTCTTGGGTCTCCAACTACGCCCCCTGGGAGACTTTCTTCGGGGTTTGCCCACCTTGGGACTCACTATGTTTGTTTTTTGGGTTGCTGGGGAGTTGGGGGGTAGATGGGGGGCAGGATGGGGAGGGATGGGGAGTTGTTGGGTGGGGGAGGGGTGGGGTGGTGACGACGAATGTTCGATTGTATGTGTGCGGATTGGTCTGAGGGGCCGCTACCTTTGGTTGTGGATGACGCTTGTCCTTCTATATCGGGCCTGGTGGGTTGGTTGCTGGTCTGGGTACATGAGCTGGGAATGGAGCGGGTGGAGCCAGTACTGGGAGGGGGGGAGTGACCTCCCGGGCCTGGGAGTTGTCTGGAGAGGGGGGCTCCGGGGAGGGGGGGGCCTGCTGGATTTCGCTGCTGGTGAGCTGGGGGATCTGATCTGCTCACATGCCTATTAGCCTGGGTACTTGGAATGTAAAGGGCCTTAACTCTCCACAGAAGCGTCTGAAGTTGTGGAAATACCTGTTGGATCACCACTTAGACGTGGTGGGGCTCCAGGAGACCCACCTGGCCCGTAGAGATGAGCTCCGGCTCCGACATAAGCAGTTTCCTCTCATATACAGGTCCTCCGCTCCTACCAAGCACAGAGAGGTGGCGCTTTTATTTAGGTCTTCCGTTCACTTCCAGACTCTGGGGGTGAATAGCGATAAGGAGGGCAGATGGTTGATGGTTAAAGGAATGCTTCATGGGCGCATGTGTACGTTTGTGGTAGTGTATGTGCCGAATGCACAGCAGAATAACTTTCTTCAGGGACTGTTGGATGCGGTGGGGACCTTCGTCGAGGGTCACCTGGTGGTCATGGGGGACTTTAATATGGTATGGGATCAGGCTGTGGACAGCTCCCGGGCACAAAGGACAGACTCTGGTGTCTTCTCCGCTGTAACTAAACAAAGGATGGAGGAACTGGGCCTCCTAGATGGTTGGCGTGCAGTGCACACGCAGTCCAGGGACTATACGTTTTTTTCTCATGTGCATCACACCTACTCACGCATTGACTATGTCTTTTTGAGTCAGGCCCTTAGGGGAGATGTCCAGGCTTCTACGATTTTTCCTCTCTCTGTCTCAGATCATGGCCTCATGACACTCCAGCTTCAGTGGTCGGTGCGAGGGGATGGGTATCGGAAGTGGTATTTTCCGGCGGCTTTGGTGCGTGATGAGGCATCCTGTAAGGAACTCAGGAAAGCTATTGGGGAGTTCTTCGCGCTTAACCCGAGCTCGGACACCTCGGTGTTTAACACCTGGGATGCTTGTAAGGCCTCGCTGAGGGGTACCTGCATAGGGCTCAACGCGGCTCTTAACCGCCTACGCAGGGTGGAACGGGAGTCATTGGAAGCTGAGCTTGAGAAACTTGAACGAGCCCACAAACTGAACCCTTCCCGCATGACGCTCCGACCTCTGTCGGCTGTCAGGGGAAAGTTGAAGGCACATTACTCCAATCGCTCTGAACTAACCCTCCTGCGTTTGCGTCGGGGGTCGTATGCCCAGGGGAATAAAGTGGGCCGCCATTTGGCTCGCCAGCTCCGAGAAAAGAGGGAGAGGGACTATATTGGGGGGATCCGAGATTCTGGAGGGGCGATTCAACACCGGGATGGGGACAAGGCGGATGTCTTTGGACGGTTCTACGAGACGCTTTATAAAAGTGACTCTCTAGACGCGGAGGAGCAAGACGCCTTTCTGTCTGGCCTCCCCCTCCCACAGGTCTCTGCCGTTAGCAATGACCAACTTACTGCCCCCTTTACAAGGGAGGAGGTCCTGGAGGCGATCAAGGCCCTGAAACCCAATAAAGCCCCTGGGCCAGATGGGTATACGGCTTATTTTTATCAGTCGTTTGCCTCGGAACTTGTCGATTGCCTGGTCTCCCTTTTCAATAATATGGCAACAGCTGGGGAGACCTCGGGCACTATGGCGGAGGCCCTGATCTCTGTGATCCCCAAACAGGGGAAGGATCCCACCAGCTGCACCTCGTACCGCCCTATAGCCTTACTGAATGTAGATGCCAAGCTGTACTCCTCTCTCATCGCCCGTCGGTTGCAAGATTTGATGCCGGCCATTATACACCCGGACCAGTCAGGCTTCATTAAGGGGCGGCAGACTCACGACAACTTACGGAGAGTGATTCACCTGATCGAGAAGGCTTCTAGGTTCCGGTTACCTGCTGTGCTGGTGGGTCTGGATGCGGAGAAGGCCTTTGACCGAGTCGATTGGGGCTTTTTGTTCCGCACTCTGACTGCTTTTGGATTCTCCCACCAATTCCTTACGATGCTTCGGGCGAATTTCCATCAACCGACCTCGAGGGTGTTGGTTAACGGACATCGGTCAGCTGCGTTCCTCCATTCGCGAGGTACGAGACAGGGGTGCCCCCTCTCCCCTCTCCTCTTTGCCTTGAGTATTGAACCTCTGGCACTAGCGATTCGGGAGAATGGCCGCATCAAGGGCATACCCTTCACGGGGGAGCAACATAAAATATCTCTTTTTGCGGACGATGTCCTGCTATCTTTAGGTGACCCCGCTCAATCCCTACCACCTGTCCATGAGGAGCTGTCCCGGTTTGAGGCAGTGGCGGGATTCCGAGTCAACTTGGACAAGTCGCAGGTTTTGAATCTGACCCTCCTGTCAGCTGAGGTGGATCAGCTACGAGTGCTGATGGCCTTGTCTTGGGCCCCCTCCTCCTTAATGTATCTGGGGGTACGTCTCACGCCAACTGTGGGCTCCCTCTTTGCAGCGAATTTCCCTCCCTTGCTGGCCTCGGTGCGCACTGACCTTGACAGGTGGAAGCCAAAATACCTTTTGTGGCTCGGCCGGATACATGCGCTTAAAATGGTCCTCCTCCCCAAGTTCCTGTACCTTTTCCAGGCCCTACCTATACCCTTAGACACGGACTTCTTCCGCCGCCTGAAGACGATGATGCTGAAGTTTGTTTGGCAGGGAGGCCGGGCTCGGATACCCTTCACGACACTTCGTCGGCCGAGAGAGGAGGGGGGAGTCGGACTCCCGGACATGCTATTATATTATAAGGCCGCACAGTTGCGGGTGATAGTGGAGTGGACCCAACAGCTTTCGGAGAAGCACTGGCTCCATATGGACCGGGCAGTGGCGGGTAGGTCGATCTGGGACCTGGTCTGGAAGCCTAAGATAGACTGACCACAGAATGCCTACATCAGCACTCCCACTAGCACGGTTCTGAAGGTGTGGGATACGATCTCTGGTGACGATCGATGGACCACCTTCCCATCCCCCTTCACTCCCATTCATTTTAATCCGGCCTTCCCGCCGGCCGCCCAGGAGGGTCCCTATCGCCAGTGGCGTGAGGGGGGTTGTCGGGCACTTACGCACTTGTTTCATGGGAGCGTGCCCCTCACCTTTCACAATTGTATGCGTGACTATGATCTTTTGCCTATAGAATGCTACCGCCATGCCCAGCTCCTTCATTGGGCGACCTCAGAGGGGGTTCGTGAAGCTGCTACTCGTCCACTCTCTCTCTTCGAATCCTTCTTGCTTCGCACTTCAACGATGCGGGGAGCGATTTCGTTTATATATAGCCTCCTCTTACGCACGGCGATTGCTCCTCGCCCTCGATACATGGAGCGGTGGGAGAGCATTTTAGGGCGGGACATTTCTGATACGGAATGGAAACACCTCTGGAGGGATGTGGCGGCGCTCAACCATTCCGTTAGCCTTCGGGAAGCTCACCTGAAAACAATGTATGACTGGTACCTGTACCCCTCCAGGCTTCATCGCATCTTTCCTACGTCATCGGACCGATGTTGGAGAGGATGTGGCCTGCTGGGCGACTTCCACCATATTTGGTGGGATTGCCCGATCATCCGCCCCTTCTGGTCGGAGATACTCTCCCACATCAAAGAGATCTTGGGGTACCCGATCTCGGATTCGGTGGCTCATGTTCTGCTGGGTCTTTGGGATCCATTGTTGGAACACCAGACTAAGGCTGATAAGCGTATTCAGTGGCTGTGCCTCGGGGCGGCTAAGCTCACCCTGGCAGCGGCGTGGAAAAAGCCGCAAGCACCGGCTATATCGCTGTGGAACTCGAGGTTGTGGGGCCTTCTGAGCATGGAGAGAATGTCGGACATCTTCCTGGGAGACTTTAAGAATTTCCACTTTCGCTGGGGCCCACTGGTCCGCTTTTTGTCATCTGGCCTACCATCGGCGGTATGTCCGCCCACGCTCCGTGCCTTGCATTTGTTTCAAGTATGATTGGTTTGTGTGTCCTCCCTCCGGATATGGTGGGAGGGTGGCTGTGTCGTCACCACAGGGGTAGGGTTGGGGGTGGGGGGAGAACCAGTTGGGGTATTGTTACTATTCACTGTTGCGGCTCTGCTTAGCTTGGGACCTGGGACTTACAATAGCTTCAGACGCCTCTCCTTTATTGCTCCTGAATAGTTTTTTTTTCCTTTTTTTTTTTTTTCTGTGGACAATCGAGAAGGCACGAGCATGGTGTCTGCCCTAACCTGATGAAGCGTGTACTACTGTGGATTGCCATTAGCGATTTCATTTACAGCATATTACACTCCCCTGTGTGGGATTTGTGGCGGGGTTGTCGCCTTTCTTTTCTTTCCCCCCTTTCCTCCCTTCCCTCTTCCTTTGAACAAATACAATAAAAATATATTTTACAAAAAAAAAGATTAAAAGATGCATTTTATCATTCTGAGTTCAGGCATACTAAACTCGAATTCCTACCTAGTTCCCTGAGTCAGTTGGTATTATAAGATGTAATAATCAAACTGTCCATTCTGGCCTATGGGGAACATGTAGCCTTGCAATAGTGAAAAAGGAAAATGGCTGTAATTCACTATTAGGACATGCCACACACATCAGGGCATGTCCTACCTTTTAAATACAATGCACCCTGCCCTTGGGCCTACCATAAGGGTGACTAATATGCAGAAAAGGGATGGTTTAGGGACTGGCACGTGGGTGTACTTGCCTAGTCAACATGGCAGTACCAGACTGCACACAGGCTCTGCAATGGCAGACCTGAGAAACATTTTTACAGGCGGCTTCTGTGGGTGGCACAACCAGTGCTGCTGAATCCGAAACCGGTCCCAGGATGCTTGTTTCCGGTCCAGGGAAGACATGGATTGGCAGTTCGGGCTGGACTGTTCCCATGAGGCACAGGGTCAGACTGATTTGCATATGGCCATGTCTGAACTGGGGTGGCGGAGTGAGCTAAAGAATGGTGATGGATTAAACCCAGATCAGTTGACTGGGGGTGAGTGTTTGATTTGCTCAAACGCTCCGTCCATCATCCGCTTTTGTATCGCTTTGTTCGCCCTAAGTTGGCAGGGTATGCTCAGACGTGAGTCCCTTGCTCACTTTGCCACTGGACTCAAGATAGCCTGGCTGATGAGGATTATGAATCCGAAACCGGTCCCAGGATGCTTGTTTCCGGTCCAGGGAAGACATGGCTTGGCAGTTCAGGATGGACTGTTCCCATGAGGCACAGGGTCAGACTGATTTGCATATGGCCATGTCTGAACTGGGGTGGCAAAGTGAGCTAAAGAATAGTGATGGATTAAACCCAGATCAGTTGACTGGGGGTGAGTGTTTGATTTGCTCAAATGCTTCGTCCATCATCTCCTTTTGTATCGCAAGTCCACCTGCAGCATTTGGTTTACAAGCCCTGGGCAAACTCAGTGCAATGTACTAGGGTCTGAAAAGTAAACCAAATCAGCCAATCATGGAGTCACTAATCCATACATCAATTTACCATAGGGACCAACTTGCACTGTGGCTCTGGACAGCAGTGGCATAGTGCCCAAAGCATCTATAAACAGCCAAAACACATGAGGCAACAGCAAAAAATGGAAGGGAGACCCACACCAAGGTGCCAGGTCTTACAATTCCTTTTAAAATGAGCTAGTTTACCCTGAAGCCAGTACCAAGGGTAGAAAATACTGCTTGGGGTCGACACAGGTCACCTCTTTGTGGAGTGCGCCATAACGCTAATGTGAGTTGGCATAACTATTGCGTGATTGTAGGGTTTGCAATAATAGTGCACGTGCCCCTTTAAAAATCAGAAATAGTCTAACGCTGCACAACAAAAGGCCCTCATTTTTATTCACATGTTTCACGTTGACACGTGTTCCGCTGCACACGAACATACATAGCCACTTTTTTCAGTTGCACGTAGGAAATAATCTTCTAGAAATGACCACCAGTTGGTAATTTTACCATTTGTTCCATTAGTGAGCTTATAATATCTATCTGAATTATTTTAAGAAACCCAGATCTCTGGATCTAAATGATCATTCCTTGCGTTTTCCAGCGGCAGCACTTAAACATGATATATTTTGCCACCGCATCACAAAAAACATTTCTAAATTAGAGCACACCAACAACGGAAATAAGACGGCAGAAGCCAAAGCTGCATAGCAGTGGATAGATGGTGTGGAGATCAAACAAATGCTCCTAAACACCAATGCCACCAAGACGCAGGGATTCTTCCATTTTAATAAACGGAATGTAAGTGGACTTTTTTTTACCATTCCATGGATGCTTGCGAGGGGCCTGGCGGTGGGTAATATTGCTGGACCTTGCCAGTGCCGCCTTTCTTCATTCAATTCAGTCTCTTGTAGGTGTCATGAGGTGTTTGGTGGAAGGGCTGAAAATAGATGAGGCATTGTAATATTGTCCAAAGCATTTTTTTTATTTTTTGGCACAGTGCTAAATCAGACCATTTGCATATGCATACTGCTTATAAAGGGTATACAGTATGCAGCAATTATATAGCTTTCATGGCCTGGTGGCACAGCTCATGGGATAATATGCTGCATGGCTAAACACTTAAAAGGTCCCAAAGGCAAGACCTATTGGCTATGCCAGTGGCTCCTAAACTGTGCGCCGTGGCAACCCGGTGCACCGTTAAGAGTAGCCAGGGGCGCCGCGCACGATGTGGGAAAGATAACGTGTGCTGAGGAAGCTTCTCTAATCTAATCATTGTAGTTGTGTGAATGTGCACAATTAACAAATGATGCGTCTTTCTTGTCAGCGGTCAGCTTGAAGGCAGCAATCTTATTTAAATTACCCAGACGCAGCGCAACACACGGGGGAGTTACAAATGCCACCTGTGTAATCCCGGATCATGGTTTGGCCCAAGAGCGCAAGGCCGCCATATCCGCTTACAACATGCTTTCACGTAGCCTCCGCTTACACGCGCACAGCAGTCTGTTGAGCCTTGAGCGTTATTGCTGCCCATGTTGTGCTGCGCCTCTTAGGACCCTCTTCTTCACAAATTACACAGGTTGGTTGCAATACTCCTTGCTTCGTTACTGCAAAGAAGGGGGACATGACAATTATGTGACCCCCAAGCAGCCCCTGTATTTATGCTGGCTTCTGTTTGTGACATACTTGTACTCTACTCCTGTGAAGAAGAAACACTGCGTCTGAATTTACAAGCCCTGGCCTAGTGTATGGAAACAGGTTTTGAATAATGTATTTTTCCACACTACTAGGCCAGGGCTTGTAAATTCCGGTGTTTCTTCACAGGAGTAGAGTACGAGTATGTCACGAACAAAGTGCGGGAACGGCAGCCAGCATAAATACAGGGGCTGCTGGGGGTGGGGGGGTCACGAGTTTGTCATGTCCAGGCACGAACGGGTGCAGTTTGGCTTGCCTTTGTCATGCCCTCATGCTTCATGGCATGCAAGTTGTACATCCGCTCATTTGCCCGCTTTTTTTGATCGATAGGGTGCTTAGGAGGCAGCATATGGTGGCCACTACTAACTATCCCTGTACAGCTGACCAGCTAGTACTAGCAAACTAGTTTTGTGCAATTCTTTCTAGCTTAAGTCAGAGATAGCGAGTGAAGCTGTTGTCATACCCAGGAGTCATGGCCACATCTCAGTGCACTTCCAATCTGCAGTTTGTTGCCATATTCCTGCAGTATGCCACAACAATGAAAATACAGCACTGTACAAACCTCTGTCATATAAAATAACAAAAAAAAACTTCCACTCGTCCTCCATGGTAAATCGTCGTAAACCATTTCTGGAGGCCTTGAAGCCGGATTGTTTCTAATCCAGTTTTGCTATTGGGCTGTTCTTCACTCTAGCTGGGCGAGGTTTTTGGGGGTGCTTTACCTATGGCTCGGAGCATCCCATGGGTCTTAAAGAGAAAGAACTAAGGGCCTTTTACCCCGAGTAATGCTCTCTAAGCATCACATTGCATAAGCACCTTTACCGGGTATTTGACAAAGCAGTACAGGACACTGGGACGGCTGCTTGATCCATGATCCGCTGCACCGATGAGGCAAGCCCTCCACAGGTACACACTAGACAAGCTCACAGCACACACTAGTCGTGGTCTCAACATGCACAGATAAAGCATACACTGCACACAATCCCAACGTAATGTGTCACACCCATTTAAAAACCTCACGCTGATTTGAAAGATTTACAGATTCACACGTCTCCATGCATTTTGTTTTAAACTTTTTTGCAATTTTAATTTGCATCATTATTTTTCTTTCATGATTTCCATGCCCCCACTTTCTTATGGGCATCTCTGAGTGGAACAGAGAACCACAGCTAGAAGAAGGGAAAGGGTTTTTGTAGGAGAGAAAAAGACACATTTTTAAATCTACTTCATCAGCTTCATCCCAATTAATTTCAGGGAGAAAACTGGAAGTACTCCAGAGGTTGTGCTTACATTCTCCCAGCAGTAAAAAACAAGCATTTTCAATGCAATATGTCTCGCATTAGGAACGTTTGAGATATTGGTATTGTACATGACAAATTTTGTATTTATATGTTGGTTTTGAAAATAGCTAAATTAATAGCTTTGTCATTTACAATTCCAATAGTTTTAACTTTCGCAAATGTGACACCTATAGCATTTGTAATGCAATATGTGTTGTATTTACGTGACTTAGATGTATTGATATTACAAATAGTAATGGCTTTTAATTTTTTTAAATAATTAATACTTAAATAAAAGTTATTGTAATTTATAATGGCAATAGCTTAAACTTTTGTAAATCACTTTTGTGAAGATTATGCTTAGTGTATTTTATTGTGACGAAAATCCAAGAACAGAAGTGAAATATTAACATCTTTTTGTGACATTTGTCATAAAGCTTGAAACATTGAGAGAACAAATTTGAACCAGTTATTGTTGAATGGTTGCACAGATTGATGCTGTGGGGGCGCTGAGTGATGTTGTGGTGGCGACGAGTGATGCTGCGGTAGCGCAAAGTGATGTTGTTGTGCCCCTGAGTGATGCTGTGGTGGTGCTGAGTGATGCTGTGGTGATGCGATAGAGTGAGTGCGATAGACAGATAGAGGGAGGGCAATAGATAGATAGATGGAGGGCGATAGAGGGAGGGCGATAGATAGAGGGAGAGAGGGCGATAGATAGAGTGAGGGAGTGCGATAGAGTGAGGGCGATAGATAGAGTGAGGGAGGGCGATAGATAGAGTGAGGGAGGGCGATAGAAAGAGTGAGGGAGGGCGATAGTTAGATAGATAGATAGATAAATAGATAGATAGATAGAGTGAGGGCGATAGAGTGAGGGAGGGTGATAGAGTGAGTGAGGGCGATAGAGTGAGTGAGGGCGATAGAGTGAGTGAGGGCAATAGAGTGAGGGCGGTAGAGTGAGGGCAGTAGAGTGAGGGCGGTAGAGTGGTAGAGTGAGGGTGGTAGAGCAGTAGAGTGAGGGCGGTAGAGCGGTAGATTGAGGGCGGTAGAGTGGTAGAGTGAGGGCGGTAGAGTGAGGGCAGTAGAGTGAGGGCGGTAGAGTGAGGGCGGTAGAATGAGGGCCTTTAGAGTGGTAGAGTGAGGGAGGTAGAGTGAGGGCGGTAGAGTGGTAGAGTGAGGGCGGTAGAGTGGTAGAGTGAGGGCGGAAGAGTGAGGGCAGTAGAGTGGTAGAGTGAGGGCGGTAGAGTGAAGGCGGTAGAGTGGTAGAGTGAGGG
The DNA here is from genome assembly GCF_964261635.1 of Lissotriton helveticus. Lineage (NCBI taxonomy): Eukaryota > Metazoa > Chordata > Amphibia > Caudata > Salamandridae > Lissotriton > Lissotriton helveticus. Next base: position 336,954,172 of record NC_136069.1, on the reverse strand, counting down.
CAGTAGAGTGGTAGAGTGAGGGCGGTAGAGTGAGGGTGGTAGAGTGAGAACGGTAGAGTGGTAGAGTGAGGGCGGTAGAGTGAGAGCGGTAGAGTGAGGGCGGTAGAGTGGTAGAGTGAGGGCAGTAGAGTGGTAGAGTGAGGGTGGTAGAGTGAGGGCAGTAGAGTGGTAGAGTGAGGGCGGTAGAGTGGTAGAGTAGGGCGGTAGAGTGGGGGGTCGAGTGGTAGAGTGAGGGCAGTAGAGTGAGGGTGGTAGAGTAGTAGAGTGAGGGCAGTAGAGTGAGGGCAGTAGAGAGGTAGAGTGAGGCGGTAGAGTGGTAGAGTGAGGGCGGTAGAGTGAGGGCGGTAGAGTGAGGGCGGTAGAGTGGTGGAATGAGGGCGGTAGAGTGAGGGCAGTAGAGTGGTAGAGTGAGGGCAGTAGACTGAGGGCGGTAGACTGGTAGAGTGAGGGCAGTAGAGTGGTAGAGTGGTAGAGTGAGGGTGGTAGAGTGGTAGAGTGAGGGCGGTAGAGTGGTAATGTGAGGGCGGTAGAGTGAGGGCGTGAGGGCGGTAGAGTGAGGCGGTAGAGTGGTAGAGTGAGGGCGGTGGAGTGGTAGAGTGAGGGCGGTAGAGTGGTAGAATGAGGGCAGTAGAGTGAGGGCAGTAGAGTGGTAGAGTGAGGGCGGTAGAGTGGTAGAGTGAGGGCGATAGAGTGAGGGTGGTAGAGTGGTAGAGTGAGGGCGGTAGAGTGGTAAAGTGAGGGCCGTAGAGTGAGGGCGGTAGAGTGAGGGCGGTAGAGTGGTAGAGTGAGGGCGGTAGAGTGGTAGAGTGAGGGTGGTAGAGCGGTAGACTGAGGGCGGTAGAGCGGTAGAGTGAGGGCGGTAGAGTGTGGGTGGTAGAGTGAGGGCAGTAGAGTGAGGGCGGTAGAGTGAGGGCGGTAGAGTGGTAGCGTGAGGGTGGTAGAGTGAGGGCGGTAGTGTGGTAGAGTGATGGCGGTAGAGTGGTAGAGTGAGGGTGGTAGAGTGGTAGAGTGAGGGTGGTAGAGTGGAGAGTGAGGGCTGTAGAGTGAGGGCAGTAGAGTGGTAGAGTAAGGGCGGTAGAGTGGTAGAGTGAGGGCGGTAGAGTGAGGGAGGTAGAGTGGTAGAGTGAGGGTGGTAGAGTGAGGGCGGTAGAGTGGTAGAGTGAGGGAGGTAGAGTGGTAGAATGAGGGTGGTAGAGTGGTAGAGTGAGGGCGGTAGAGTGGTAGAGTGAGGGCGGTAGAGTGAGGGCGGTAGAGTGGTAGAGTGAGGGCGGTAGAGTGTGGGCGGTAGAGTGAGGGCAGTAGAGTGGTAGAGTAAGGGCGGTAGAGCGGTAGAGTGAGGGCGGTAGAGCGGTAGAGGGAGGGCGGTAGATTCAACGATGCTGCCTATCCAGCTACATAGAGAAGACCTGTTCTTCTCAAGTCTCAATGAGGCCAACTCACTCAACTGACGCAGTGCCTGCTTGCTACGGTACCTGCATTTCAATGCACACCACCTGCTTAGATTGAAACGAACTCCTGCACCTCTATCGTTCAATCATAAGTGATGTATGGAAATCACACCCGTGCATTTTCAATATACACATATTCAACCATGGGGCAAAAATGTAATTTCATAGAAATCGTTAATAGAGAAGCATGTTGTGAAATTGCAAATCAAGAAAAATAATCGACCCTCCTAATCTTCTGAATAACCACGCCTGCTGGAACCTGAGACATGGGTCCTTGGAAGGGTTTGGTTGAAACGCAAAGCAAATCCTCCATATAAATTCCACATACAGGGCACTCTGATCAGTAAGAAGGTAAACAACTAAACGAACTAAGTGCCGGTCCTCAGAAAACTACATCTGGAACAGATATTGCTACCGCCAGGCTCTTAACAGATATATAGAATATGTTTTCGATAACATAGTATTTTATTTATTTTGAAAGGGTGATCCACCGTTGGTGCTTGTAAAAAAAGAGCAGTGCAGAGAGGGTGGGTGAGAAGGACGCTGGCGACAGAGCAACATGGAAAGTAGATTCGGAGAGAGGTGCACATGATCGACGGCTGAAAAGCAAACAACACTATTATGAATATAAAAATAAATGAATTAATATACGAGACACAGAAAAGCGGTATTGAAATGTGCACAGAAACGTGGGGACAATGGACTATGTAAAGACTTTCATTAGGGGAGTAGCATTGCTGTGGCGGGGGCGGGGCAGCGCATTCCTTTGAAGTCTGATGGGGGGCGGGGGAGCGGCTTCCTTTGAAGTCTGATGCCAAGGCTCAGACAAATGGTGTATGGAGTTCGATGTGGCTGGTGATGTGCATGCGCCTGGCTAACATGAACTGTGCCTAATCATTGCGCATTGGTTCAGCGAGACCTAAAAAGTGATGAGGAGCCACGGCCAACTGCCAATTAGGTCAAGGGAGCCACAGGTCAAAAAAGTTTGGGAACCACTGGGCTATGCCAATGCTTGTTTTTAAATCTCCCTCTTACCAAGTGAAAAATGTTGGCATGTATGCACGTTATGCGAGTACCTTCAAATACATACGTTCGTGTTGTACAGTATAAGAACCTCTTATTTTGAATAAATAAAGTATGTTGCTCCATAATAATCTAGCCAACATACATGGTGCATGATAATTGTGTAAGATCAATATGCAGCAATCATAATTTGCAATATCATTTGATGTACTATGGTAAACGCTTCCGCATGTTAAGAAATGCACTTTCTTGAATTTTGACGAGACTTTATCATATTTTTCATATCAGGTTTGTTGCAGGAGTAAGATGACAAATATTTTCAAGGCTCTGCTCTTGCACGGGCTCTTAGAGACAAGCCAGACCCCTGTCTCGTATCTCCAAGAAGCCCGCCCTTCTATCTCTGTACACGGAGGGCAACTTTCGTCAATTGAGCTGCTGTGAATCGAGTTTCTCATGAGCAGTGTGGGTGGAATTTAGGACCCTACGGGTGCTTATACTACCCGCAGCGCCACTCCCATCGCGTGCTCCCTCCCGTTGGACACGCCTCCAACCTTGGTTGAAGTCAGAAGGCAAGCGCGTGCCCTCTGCCCGTACGAAACGCGCGCGCGCTCCCGCCCCTGCCCGTGCAAGACCCGCGCGCGCTCCCGCCCCGTCCTGCCTTCCGTCTGTGATTGGGTGGGTTGGAAGATGGCGTTGGGCGGATGGAAATCCTAATGACAGTCTCCAAAATCGCTTCTCTCTGTACCATGGTGAGTGGGGTGCCAGGGAGGTGGCTTGCAGGGAGAGAGAGCGTGCTGCCGCGTTGTAATACCGGGCTGAACTGGGTCCGGGGTCACTGTCAGGGCAGGAACGGTTTCTGAGTGGAGAGTTCCCGGATGCAGCGAGGCCTATTGAAAGCAGTAAAGCTGCCACCCGTAGACGGGAGTGCAGCGGTGTCCCCGAGGAGAGGGCGAAACAGCAGTTACAAACACCAGCCAGGTTTTCTGATCTGTGCAAGGGGACTCTGTACCCTGCAGCACCCGCTGCCATGCTCGGACGAGGGTCAAATGGGGCACAGCAGCCGCATTCTGGAGCAAGGGGCTACCAGGGCTAGCTCTGCAGCTACTGGGAGTAATATCGGAATTTAAATTGCAGAAAGGAGCTTTGTCGAAAATGTCAATTTCCTGACCTAAATAGTACAGCCTCAGTCGCAGTCAGGTGCTAGGATAGGTCACTGCCATTTCTAGACGGGTGGTCGTGAAGCACCTGGTTACTGCCGCATGGAAATGGTTTTGCGCGTCCCTTGTATTAACCAAAGCGTGTGGCGATGAAGGTCCCGAGTTTTGCCATTGACAGGTGCGAGAGCAGCTCCATGTTGTCACATGCCAATGATAGTGCAGGTCTACGACCAGATGGGTCTGTAGTTCAGACAGGTGGTAGTGCTGGTCCACAATGATGCCAAAGACTGATCGTGTAGTGCAGGCCTATAGTTTTTCACAGACCAGTGGTCGTTCAAGCCCATGATGTCACATACGTTAGTGCAGGCTTATGGTGTTGTTGCAAACCGGTGGTAGCGCAGGTGCATTTTGTTGTCAGCTAAGAATTACTGCAGTCCCTTTTGTAGTGCTACGAGCGTGTGATACTGGAGAACCTTTCTCTTGCCCTGGGGCTAATACTTAGGTGGCTGAGCATAGGTATTCCTGCTCTTGGTTACACTTCCGCATAAGACCAGTTATATCTTAGTGTATATATATATATATATATATATATTTTTTTTTGCGGGTGCATAACTTTCTTTTGTTTTGCTGGTAAAAGCTGCAGCAGCGAGATAATTGTTTTCCCGGAAAGCCCGGCCAGGCAGATTCATTCGGCCTTTCACTTGTAACAAGAGTAGTTCTGCATTCCCCGCCCCCCACCCATAGCTGCCAAGCTTTCAGATTGCAAAGTGTGACATTTTCATAATTTTAGTGTAATTATGATCGACATTTCAACGACTATGAGTGACACTTTCTCGCAAGCAAAATCAATCAATGAAGACACGGGAAACATTTAAATATCAGAAATTACACCCATTGAGCAACGAGATGGTCTTTAGATTTATGTGTTCAAACACATGTATGTAGTTAAGCCAAAAGGGCGTGCATCATAACAAATATAAGCCCATGTCCATCTTGTGTGGGGAAAAGTGATGAGGCGGACGGGATATCACAAGGACCATGGCACAGTGAAAATCTCAATGTAGAAATTAATGTGAATGGGCAGGATTTCTTTACATAGGAAGAGGGGCTCCTACGACACAACATGTAAGTAAACATAATGGTGAATGGGTAGTAAGCAACATCATAAATATGCTTTTATGTTATAGATACATGACTGTAAGAACAGTTTTTTGAGTCATTGTGCATAGTACTCTCCAGTAACGTTATGCATATTTCATGCCATCTAATTAAACAGCCAACAAAAAGTAAAGTTATCTCCATACGCCAGTGTGATAATGTATCCCTCTTATTTGTACACTCTTTAACTGCAAGCATAAGAAGGCTTTAAAAATGTGTTCGAGCTGCATTAATGCTCATTAACTGATAAAGTAAAGAAAGACAGAAAAGCCATGATAAAAATAAATTAAGATGATTCATTCATACCCAATTCAGGTGGGAGACTCCCGATTACTAAAGCCAAAAATGGCTTCATTTTGGCTTTCTCCCGCTTGAAATGTGTAAAGCCTCTGCCTCAAATTACAACACACCAGATATTGATACAGCCCACTGCTAATATGATAAGCATACGGACATGTAACCCAATTCATCCGTACATGAAAATAGCTCTCATTACGTGTATATTTTGCCACAGAAACGAACACCAATTGAGGAAGTACTGATATACACACTGTCACTTACAAGTGTCAACTCCAGGCTGTGACCCCGTGGAGGTGGTTTAACGGCGTTTGGCATGCTGTAGACAGCCCAGAAGACTCTTTGAGCGCCGCTGTTCTGATGTGAATCAATCAGTTGACCTGGAACCAGGCCTTTATTTTCAAAGGGGTTGAGACCCGAGAAGGGGGGCGGCAAATGTGCGTGACTCCCAGGTCAGGGAGAGCTGCTAGGCAGGCGCTTCAGAAGCACCCCGGTCGGGGACTCACACCACTGCAACAAGGCTGGTAGGTGCTAATCATGTCACGAATGAGCCACACCTGCGGAAATCTGCTTTACACTCGGGTTCAGGCTGCTGCTGTCCTCACACAGTGGCGGTCAGTCATGGCTCTCCGTGACCCGTCCTCTGCACTCGGTTTCAAGCTGCTGTTGTCCTCACACAGTGGCGGTCAGTCATGGCTCTCCGTGACCCGTCCTCTGCACTATCTCCCTCGGCAGGCTCGGAAATTTTAGCTGAATCATGCAGCAGCGGCCTTGATTATAATGGCCTACCGGACGGCGGAGACTGTGGCCGAGCGTCATGTGCGAGCAACAGAGCTGCCCCTTGATTGCGGCGGCCTTCCTGTAGAATAAACTCCCAGCTCTAACAGCCAGCAGGACGTGACATAACCCAGCGGTGCCCTCGAAAGTATCTGTTAGGCACCAGCGCAGTGACGCCAGGAAGGCGGACTCAGTGCCGCACGGCGCTGCCGGTGATACATTGTAGCAGAGAGCCAGGGGGATCACTGCCTCAAGACCACAGAAGCAGCGCGCCGACACAGGCAGACCCTAGGCAGTGCCTGCAGGCAGCTGACACACTCAAGTTTGCAGCAATCAGTGAGTGTGCACCTGAGACTGCCACTATGCATTATGCGTGACAATGCATTTCAGTGCGATGATGCGGAGCACCACACTGAAATGCGTGAATGTCACACATGATGCGTGATATTTGACAGGACTGCCCAAATATCAAAACGATTTCAGGCCACATCTAGTACATTCATTGGCAGCATCTTTCTTTTTTTTGTTTTTTTGCTTTTGTATATCATATTACCTATTCGTTTGAAAAGTTCAGACACTTTCGTTCATTTCTCAAAATTGTGCTTTCTTGTACTATCCTGGAATATAGTTTTGCTCTCCAGTTTTTCCAAACTCTGTACCATTTAACATTCTTTGTTTTATGATTTGATTTGACAATTCTAAAGGAAAGTGTTTACATTTCTAAACATTTTGATATAGAGGAGACATGGTAACTGGAGCTGCTAATTATTTACAGTTATGAGCAGTTAAAACGCATGGACCAAGCCACGAAAAAGGTTCAGAATAAATTGGGAGGAAATTATGGTATTTAACGTTGGGGAAGGGGGGTGAATTTTAACCAAGACACAGGGACGGATGCTTTTGATCACATATTCGTGGGCGCTCTATGCGTTAGATGGGCTGTAACCCGGTGTTTTTTTCCTGGCTATTAAGTGTATTAAGATGGAATTACATTTTACGCATAAAAATAAATCTTAGCTTTAAATTAGTATTTTAAAAATGATTGTAAGTCCTTGCAGTGAATGCTTTTAACCTCTCTCGTTCTACTAGCTAAACAGCTGGACTTTTGCATCAATTGTGTTCTCTGCCACCTCTATAAAAAATTGTTGTGTATTTAATCTGTCTCAGCTCAATTGTCTGAGAAAGTTAAATATGTAGATAGATATGTTCCATTGATTTCCTTGGTGTTAGGGTTTGCTTTACCTGGCATACGTCAACTTTATAGCTTGTGGAGTTTATAGATTAAGTAGCTGCCAGATTAGTTTTTGGGTTGAGTAAATTTGGATATATTACCCTAAACTGCTTTTCGTTCAGGTATCAGGGTCTCCAATAAGGCCTGTTGCATAACTTTTATGGCTCTGAAGTTGAGACAACCTAACTACTTGGCTACACAAATTAACATTTCAGGAGGTGCTCATGATACCTGTTTCATAGATGTATTATGATCAGGCATTGCCAAATTGAGAAAACGTACTCTTATTTCGAAGGACCAACTTCTTTCCATTTTTGCTTCATGTATTCTACATCTTTTACCATTTAATTGCAAGTGCTGCATTTGACAAGTTGTTCTATTGTACATGTTCCCACAGGTCTACATTTTAGTTGGGCTAAATTAAGACCTTTATTGTTGTTTCTTGCACTGTAAAAAGGAAGACTGTATCAGAGAAAGCAAATTGTATAATACGCGCCTCAGTATCTGAGGTTATAAAGGTTCCCGGTCAATTTACAACTTTTAGCTTTATCCTAAAACAGCCAACATGAAGAAAGACAAATTGATTATTTCCAAAAGGCCAAAACTTTTTCTGTGTTTGTTATCTGTTTACAGATTTTTTTTAAGGAAACTACAGAGAAGAGATTGCTCTTCAATTTAGCTTCTAAAGCATGCTTGTCTCATCCGCTTACTGAAATTTAAGGCACTGATGAATGCCTCGTAAATTTGCTCATTGCTTTAGCCAGTGTTCTCTTAAGATGTATTTTGTTGGGGCACTGTATAAATGTAATCCTTCACTCACTCCGTATTTGTACTTTTAAAAGTTTGTGTGAGAAGTATATTGAGAAAATGTCAGAACCACGTGCATGTAATGTTTTATATTGTCTAAATGTACTGCATTGTAATTTGCTATATATGTGAATATCTTTTATTATTCTATACTGTTGTATTTACTTAGCACAAACCCATCCGATGAGTAACATAACACCGAAGAGACGACATAAGCACTAAGATATTATTTATGATATTTTACAATGAGGCAGAACATTCAGTGAGTAGTTGGTACCTATTGTGTTGGGGGATCATTTTCTGTCGGGACATGTCTTCAGGTTCTTTCTGAATTTGAGGAATGTTGCTGTTAAAAGGTTATGGTGGGGCAATAGGATGTTTAGGAGGCCGTTGAATCCAACGAGGCGAGATAGTACCAAGTCTTAAATGACAGTATTGTTTTTCTTTTTTAATGATGTCATTAAAGGATGGGGCTCTGTGGAAGGTGAATCCATGTGATTTTGCATGGGTTGCCAGTTTGAAAGTGTAGTTTGGCTCTGTTAGGTGGATTTTCATCTAATTTGTCCTGTGTCAATGAAAGGATTCTTTCTGTTACTGAATTTGGCATTCAGGTGCTATAATATATATATATATATATGGCTTCCTTACAATTTCTTTGACATTTTACACATCAATGGAGAGTAAAATGGGCAACCCAAGACTACCCTTGAGGGCTCGGGCAAAGTGAAATGGTAGAGTAGGTGTGCCTTCAAGGGATTTATTTAGATATTTTGCTAATTTATATGAAGCTTTCAAGGCCAAACAAATGGTTGCCTCGATAGTTAATTTCTTTCAGCAACTTAATTTAGTTTTCAAAGTGTATTGGCTCTTGTATCAAAGTCACAAAAGTCTTACAAAATATAAATCATACGTGCAAAAAATGTGCTAAGAACTGGAACAAAGGTGGGTGTATGTAGAAAAATATTTACTTTTTACCTTTAAATTAGGGTACTTAAAAATACAGACAATGTAACAAGAAGGAACAATTTAAGATTCAAAGCCTTCACTGTGACATTTGCCAACACTTTTCTTCCTAACACAAATTAAACAGTTTACAGAAGAGAAAGCGTAGGTCGACGTTTCGGTCTATCTTTTCTTTAACAAGACCATCTTGAGAACTGACATGTAATTGATGACCCCTATGGTAATATAGAACAGAAGCAATTACCATTTGTTCTTACATGAAATCATACATATTATAACACCCACATTCCTTTGCACAAGAACAAGTCTAATTAATTTTAAATAAACTTACTGCTAATAATTCACGGATTGTTATACTTCATATTTTCTGATGTACTGTCTATTTACACAGTCAATACATGATCTGTATCTCATCACCCATTAGACAATCTAGGGAGACAATTTCAACAGTTCAATTTACTCATTTTCTATTTCACCTCCTTATCCTCATTATTGTTTGATGTGCAACTCTTTTTTGAGATAGAGAGCTCCAAATGTCCTTAGCTATATAGTTTAGGAGATGGAGGTCAGTCTTCCTTTTTACAGTGCAAGAACAAAATAATGTAAGGTTATACATCATATAAGAATGCAAAGCTATACAGCATCTAGATCACATTCACAGTCAGATAACCATTTGGGTTTATTCCTTACTCTTTTCCCAACATCAGAAGATCTTACTGCACACTTAAGGGCAACGTATTGCTGCCAGAGATTTCAATATTTTTATCCAAAAAGCCATTTTCGCCATCCTGTCTCATCACACAAGAATCATTACCACCAACCACATCGTTCATAGTATTATTAATTGTAGTACTCTCACAGATGTCAGGATCATCAAACAAGTCCAAGTTCTTAGTGAACTTATCATCCTTTATTAAGTCCTGATTAACAGCAATCCTTTTTAGATTCCAAACTTTGCCATCACTTAGCAAAACAGCATTTCACAACCCCTCAACCACAGTTAATGGTTCAGAAAACGGACTCTCGCCCTTCTTGACCTTACTAGGATTCCTCACTTTAACCAACATGCCTACTTCCATTTTAACTTCTTTGGAATTGGTTTTCAAATCATACTGCTGCGTGTACTTTAAATGGGTGTCCACAATTTGTTTTCTAATATCTTCCATGGAAATAACATTATTGACAGGATGCAAAAGCCAAACTGGATTAACTTTCGTTCTGGCTTCTCTGCCCATCATGACCACAAATGGAGAAACACCTAAAGCACCATGCACAGAAATTCTGTAAGCCAATACCGCCTTCACAACTTGAATTTCACAGTTCTCATTGTTTTTCATGGCCAGTTGAACATCATTCTTAATCACCCTGTTGAAGCGTTCCATCATGCCATTACCACTGGGGTTGTAAAGAGGCGTAGTCTTGTGTTTGATGGCCACTTTAGCAAAATAATCTTGTGCCTTACAAGAAACAAATTGTACTCCATTATCACTAATTATAAGTCTAGGAATACCTTATTTGAGAGACTTCATCTAAAAATTCCAAAACGGCACCTGATTCAACTCTGTCAACAATTTTGATGACAGGCCATCTGGAGAAAATATCAATTAAACCAATAACACATTTATGATTCTCTCCAATGGGGCCTGTAATGTCTATAGCTAAAGTTTCCCAAGGACCATTAGGAACAATAGGTTCACACATGCATGGTTTCAATGTTCTCAAAGACTTATCTGGTACTGTCGTGTATATTTGGATCCTTGATAACAGTATCAGTGCTGCATCGTATTATTGTATCTGGCTATTGACTGTTTAGGAGTTGCGGACCCACCATGAATATGCGCAAAGTAGTAGCTGGGACCTTAGACGCATTCATTGTTAGGACGGAATCGTTGCTGACTCACAAGATTGAAATGACATGCAACGACTCTCCCTAAAACCCTCTACATTACATAGTCGCCCGTCACTTGGTATTCCCGATCTGGGTTGCACCCCACAAATGTGCGTGCCTATCACCCCCCAAAATCAGTCCCTGAACTCCCCCTTGTCAACCCTGGATGTGGCCCCCATGGCGGTCTCTAATGGGTCTAGCATAATCACCAGAGCACGGGTCGCTAAACCCCGAGACGAAAACAAGGTGAGAGTTCCTCCGGTCAAACGAAAGCGGGGTGTTGGCTTCCAAAAAACTAAAAGCACAAGGGATCCCCGAGTCGCTAATCATGTAACACTATCTAATTCTGTTAGTACACAGACTGACTCTGCTTTTTCTTCACCAAGGCAGAACACTATTGGGGATTCTTGCCACCGCTATGGAGACTGCTCTGGAAACTGCATTAGCCCACATAAAAAAACTGATTGACAGGAATTTTACTGTTCTTTGGGAAAAGTTAGAAAGTGTGGACATTGCTTTGGACAATTTAAGTGGTAGTAAAGTGATCTCTCATCCTGATGCTATCGCGGGGGAGGGCTCGCTAATGCCACTAGATGCTAATTCAAGATTTAACTTGCAAATTCCACCCTGCTCAAGGAACACTTATTTGTTAATTCTTGTATAACTTGCCGCAAAATAAAAGAACCCCTTGTGCCAAAACCTACCTCGGAGCAGGGGAATTTACCGGATGCATCCCGGGAGCTTACAATGAAGACCTTAGGTCCACATAGCAGTCACTCTGAACGCTTACATTCTGGCACAATACCAAGTGACCCAAATAGGAGTACAATAGATAGCCCAAGGAGTAACCACCCGAGACCTAATACTGATATTTTGAGCCTTCCCCCAGCCACTTGTCCTTATGTATTAGTTCTGGCCGGCGTTCCCACTCTTATATGGGACCAGAGGGAGTCTTCTGTTGACCTACGCAATAAGACTGTGGATTGGTTAAAAAAGCACAAAAAGTTTCACCCATCCAACTTGAATGAGATCCTTATGGTACGTAGAGTTGGGTGGGTTGGCCCATGCCCCAAGAACATTGATGGCGACTGTATCGTGATCAACTTTCGCAGGCCCCATATGGTTTGATGTCTATTCAGATTCTGTGAGCAAACCTTTACCCAAAACTCCAGCATTTGCGCGTTCCCCCCTGGGCTATTTTTTCAAACCGCAATTTAGGCTCACTACAAATATGTCTGCCCCTCTCCCAGTATCCAATAGGTTTCAGGTCTTATCTGATCTGGATACCCAGGCTTGACAACCATTTCCACTGGAAAACCAACCATACCCGTTGGAAAATTCTCAGGTTTTTGCATCTTCATCTCTTAGCGACATTGTTGGATGACCAGCAAGCCATAATTAAGGCCAAGACAGACACAGATCTGAGTATTCTGAGCTGGAATGTAGCAGGCCTCCAGTCAAGGCTCGGTGACCCAGACTGATTACGTTTAATAAAGGAACAGGACATAGTTATGTTCCAAGAGACTTTGGCTACCCAAGAATGACATATTAATGGGTTTCATTGCGATAATATTGCAGCCACTACCCCTAAACTTGGTCGCCCCACGGGGGTTTATTAATTGGGATAAACATTGCTGCTGGTGGTGGCATTAACGTTCTACCAACCAACAGCCACAATTTCCAAGTCTTACTGTATAAAAGGAGAGTTTCTTTTTCTTTGATCAATTTTTATAATAATGATTTTTACTCCACCCCTAATGGGAACTTCATTAAGATTTTTGATTTTATCTCTAATTTAGATTGCCAGCATGAATCAGCCAAAACGATTGACATCTTTTTGGGTGGTGATTTTAATGCGAAACTAACAGACACACCACTTAGCACAGGAATATGCTGATCCCGGGTTATTAGGAGCCAGGGGATCGAAACGGCGACGACTAAACAGTTCTACAGTTCATTTATCTGTGTATTGTCCTGTAGATACTGTATGTCGTAACTTGCAGAGATTATTTAAAATTTTGCAAGCGACAATTGGCTCCAACGTTCTTTGCCTGCTAAAGACTTTTTCTTTACTTGTCTATTTCTTGTACTGTTTGTTTGTTTTATTTTGGGTTAGGTACAGGATTGTGCCCTATCTTAATGTGTATGTATGACCTCCCCTAGGTCAACTGGTATTTTACTGATTATATATTAAAATTTCCTAACCCGGCTGGGTGAAGAAAATTGATTATAGTACTGATTCCGGTCTATAATTTCATTGTTTATTTTGCTGAACTATCCTTAGGACCCTTGTTCTTTATAATAATTGATCACCCATGGTCCAAAGGTATCCATCGGGCTCCCTTGTTTACTTAAAAAGACAGTGTCTTACTTCTAGCAATTTGGGAGATAGCTACCTTTATTTCTTCTAGTTGCAGGAGTTTGCCCAGTTCGCCCGCTGTAGAGGGTTGAGCCTAGTCTGCAACATATCACATAAGAACTCTTGTGTGTGTGTCCCGGTGTTGGGGGAGGGTGGGGGGGGTCCATCGCTCTATACAGTGCTTGGTAATACTCCCAAAATGCAATGTTAACGGCTGTCTGGGGTGTTCCTACTGTGCCACCATCTAATCTGATGGGTTTGGGTGCTGATCTTCAAAAATATTCAACCAGTGTGCAAGAGAATTATGTACCTTTTCAAATACTACAGTATTTAATCAAAGCTGAGACGGTTGAAAACAAATGTCTGTGACAGACGCTCATGAGGTATGCCTTTCATGTTTATGCTTGGCAAATAACTCCAACTCATGGAAGGAATGTACCCTCATGAACCGAAGGCAGACGGGAATGTGAAGTGAAGCTGTCTGTTGCCGAACACTTGAATAAACTGCTCTGGTCCAGCTCGAAGTCGAGGATGCAAATTCCTTCCTGCTCCTGAGGTAGTACCAGTGGCTGGTCCTGGTTGTAGTCGAAGTATTCAGGTAAGTTTGAATTAAAGTAGAAGAGGAAACGCAACAAAGCCAAGTGGAACTCTTCCCCATCTTGCCACTGTATCTGTCAGGCTCCTCAACCTCGAATCCTCAGAATCGTGCCGATGCTCAATAGGGGCCCACCTCTGAACCACCCCAAGTCTGGACGATGAATACCCACAGACTGTTGAGGTGATTGAGCGGGGGAAGGAAGGGGTAGGAACAGCAGGGAGGGAGATCTGAGAAGGAAAACAAAACAAACAATCATAAGCGTCAATGTTTCTTTTTCCCTTTACCCTAGATTGTATTAAACCCCTCTATACACTACACTAACCCCCTACCTGAAACAAAAAGAAGTATAGCTGTCTTCAGAAGAGAGAAGAGGGTGGAGGCAGGTTCATGATGCAGCTACCAAATGAAAACAAAACATAATGTGAAAGAACTGGTAAGAAAGAATCTTTCTATGACCATGAACACTTCTTCTATTTTTTCTCAATCCTCATAACACACCTGTCAAAAGGCTGGAGTCCTAGGACTGCCAGCCAGCAGGTCCCAGCCAACAGAGGAGTCACCACGATACGGTGAAGGTCACCGTAAACAAACAGACTGAGGCTTAAATGATCCCACGATACGTGCCGAAGCACTCTTACCGCCCTGTTACAAGCGTAGGATCCTGGCGTGAGGAGACCGATTCAGCAATCCAGAAAACGAATAATCGGCAAACCTGTCTGATTTCCGTCGCTCTTTGGAGCAGTTCCCGGCGTCACACCCGGGTTACGTGATGCGGCTCGCTATGGACGCCGGGAATTGCAGTTCGATGTCAGCATTTCGGATCTCGGTAAGCGCTGAGGGCAGTTAGTGCGCTACCGGCATCCGAATCCTGACAGTATCTCCAGAGAATGTCAAGATGGTGTCAGCGTGCCACTCGGTCTTGCCCCCCATCCATAGAGGAGCCGATTCCACAATTGATCTCGATGCAACCCAAGATTCCCAGATATCAGTGACAGCGCAACAAATCAAGGTCTTTTGGGAGGCCATGTTGGATATCTTTTACAGTCTTCTGGTTACACTAGTGTACCTTTAGGCCCCATGGATCAGAAGGGGTATTTAGTTGGGAGATTCCATCTTCAGCATTGTCTGTGGCACTTGAACTTGTTTTAGGCTCTGCTCTCGATTCAGTGTTGACTTCTACTCTGACACCAAAACCTTTGGCAGTCCATTCGACTTTGGTTCCGAACACTGTCGCTCGTTTTGATGATGACATTCTCAGCATCGACTTGCAGGCAGCCACTGGACCCGATACTTTTTCCTTGTACTGGGTTGATATCTCTCCCCAGACCACCAGCGGAGGAACATGCTTTCTTAGCTTTGGTGATTAGACATGGAACTGAGGTTTTAGACTTACAACACCCTTCTGTGGAGTGTATAACTAACATACTCACAGTGGTGTTAAAGCTTCGGCAGGTTCTGCTGAGCCTTTGCTACCAATCAGTAAAGTAATCACTGACACATTGATGGACATTTGGGTGAAGCCTTTTTCTTGCTGTCCATTGAACAGACATAGACAGGCACTAGGTGACCCCGATTTTATTTATTTTTTAAAAACATTTTTTAACTCTGAACCACAAGACACCCTGGCATCGTATGCAATCTTCCACAAGTCAGGTGAACAACATAACGTGCATCCTGATTGTCCGTCCACTCAAGCTCTACATATTGCATTGTTGTACATAGTTGGAACACACCGGTGGGAGGGAGGGGGGCTGGAGAGATGGGGGTTATTAAGGATTAGGTTAATAGGAGGTAACGGACCACCATTGTCGGTTGTTTACCATGTAGGTTGGTTAATAATATGCCGTGACTCATCATTGAACATGGGGAACATAAGACATGAACATTATCTGTCAGTAGTGTAGACGTATGTATAAGTCTGTGGATACTAATTTGATGGGGAGAGGGATTTCTGATTATTGTGATGGTGATATCTGATAGCTGCAATGAAAATCAATAAACTATATTTACAAAAAAAAAGTCAGGTGAACAACATTTTATTTCCTATGACTCATCACATCCTGACAGAGAATCAAAGAGAATTGAGGCATTTGGGAAATTAATGTTCTCATTTGACAGTCGAACCTTGAGGTCCGTCTATGCCAGTTGCCTTCTTGGCCCATATATTTATATCTCAGGGACGTGGTCTGTGAGATGTTGGCGTTTGACCTTGAGGGCTTCTGGGCCTCCGTGGCTCAAATAATTCAGGGTGGTCAAGATTAAGCCATATATGTCATTAGGTTTGGCCTGGATGCGACGGATTGCTTGTGTCGGGCAGTAAGCACCAGTGTTTTGGTATTCGATGTAATTTATGGGCTTCTGTTCATTCCCTATAGATATGCCTCTGGACGTCTCGTCTGTTTGGTGAGATGGAAGATTTGTCCCTGGAAACTATAAAGGCAGCTGAGCCGCAGTGCGTTCTTTGGGTCTTTCTGTGCCTGCCAGGCAGTTTCTCCACCAATTTTGTCCCGTTTGAGGGTACTTCATACAGACAGCACCAGGTGCATTTACAGCAGCCACCCCAGTCCATTTGGGTTTGAAGACTGGGTGCGGACAGACACTGAGCAGTCCACCAGAGAGAGCGATTTCCTATGGATATGCCTTTTGACGTAGACAAACAAAACAGGTTTCAAGTGATGCGGTATGCGTTGGCGCCTGCTCGTGTGTACGTATGTATGTGAGAAAAGTCAGTCGATGGCGGTGCCACAGGCAGGGGGATAACCCCAAACCCCCGAGGTAGGCACAAGGTCTCTGAACAAATGAAACAAGTGGCCTGTGCACACGTGATAAATAAAAACAGAGCAAATGCTGCGAGTCAAGAATACAAGTCTACAAAAACACAACAATCACAGTAGTCCAATGTTGCGTTTGTTCTGTTTAATTCTGATCAGATGCCCAGCCAACACGTTTTTCGTCAGGGTATTGGACCCTCGACTTCTTCAGGGCTATTAGGCCGTTGGGCTATGAGGGGATCTACCTCTCTGCCGGTTGTACTTCCGTCCCGGCTGCTGTGGGTGAGTTTCTCTGCAAGTGTGGACATCAAATAGTGAGGTGGTCCGTACCACCACGAAATACACTGGTCGTGCGAGTTGAATTAGGGCAACGAGTACGCCGACAACAATCCTGAGACCCGCGAATGTTTGGTGAGATGGAAGATTTGTCCGTGGAAAACTATAAAGACAGCTGAGGACCTTCATGAGACTATTGAGCCCTGACGAAGTTCAAATGAACGAAAAGCGTTGGCTGAGGTTTTAAGAGATTGAAAAGAATAAGAATTTTGGACAAATTTGAAGCTCTTTTGTACTTTGCTTTTTGGTGCACCGTCCTTTTCTACATAAACCTCCAGACAACTGTAGACCTCCGTGGGGCACACAATCTACCTGTCCAAGTCACACCCAACTCTTAACCCCTTCGGTGCTCATGACGAGCTCAGCTCGTCATGGCATATAGCTCTCAGGTGCTCATGACGAGCTGAGCTCGTCATGACCACACCCGTTTTGGTTGCTGTCCAGCACAGCAGGGGAATAGCTCTAGCAGCCATGTGGTTAAGAAGGGGGTCCTTTTCATTGGAGTCCCAATGGATATCGTGCAGTTAAGGACATTCTCTGTATCACGACCAGTCCATTACATTCGGTCTGTGATTAGTGTTTCAGCCTGATCCTGGGTCTCAGTGAGAATGGCACTGAGGCTTCTTAACCTCCTGCATCCTGCGGTTTGATTAGGCCATGTGGCATTTTGGGAGGCTCAGTAGTGGAACTGGAAGTCTCAGTGGGCTCAGCACCAATGAAACACGTTGGACTCTATCCAAGTTTTGAAGGAAACTTAAAAAAATATGCAATGGTGGCTGTTTGACTGCAATTTGACCAGCGACAGATCTCTCTTCCCTTCTCCACTCGGGGCTGACGTTGGTGACTGATAAATATCTCCTTGGTTGGGTAGGTTATCTTGGAGAGGTGGAGATAAGAGTGCTCTGGATTCCGGCGCAAACCCGGCTCAATCTATTGTAGATGCAGGACATTTTCCTGGCACCAAAGGCCTTTACTGTTCATCAAAGGAAGACTGGTCTAAATCCTCAAGGGCAACACCACTGCCATGTGGTACTGTAATAAGCAGGGTGGTGTAGGGTCCTGCGTTCTGTGCTGGAAAACTGCATCTTTGGAGTTGGCTGGGATGTCCAGGGCAGACCAGCTCAGTTGAAGGTACTTGGAGGTTTGGGTGGGGTATTTTGTCATTACCGAAGAAGCTTTTGAGAACTGGACTTCCCAAGAAGGATCTCTCTGGAAGACGCATTCCAGCTAAAGTAGACCAGAGAACTTCTAGGTGCTTTTTCACCTCTACCTCTCCTGTCCCGAGTTCTGAAGAAGCTCGAGAACATCTTGGCCCAAGTCATTCTTCTGGTTCCAGATTAGGCCAGGAGAGTGTGGTACCTGGAAACTGGTCATGAGCATCTTTCCCCTGATCAATCTTTCGCTTAGGGAGGATCTTCAATGGCAGCAGTAGGGTAGGGTTCTGCACCCAGGCCTGCGCAATCTACACCTCCATATGTGATGATTGAGCGATGGCAGTTGGCTGCATTCAGGCACCTTCCCTAGGTTGTGGAGGTTTTCCTTGCAGCACGGTTCCCCTGTGCAAAGTCCATTTGTGCTGGGCCCTGGGACAAATTTGTGGTCTGGTGTGGGGTGCATAGAACAGACTTGTTCCTGCCACGCTGTTGGATTTCTTATTGTGTTTTGTCTTTGGCCCAGCAAGGACTTGCAGTGGGCATCATTAAAGGTAGTTTGTTGTCCCTTTTGTGTTTGCCAGACCAACCAGCCTTGTCTGATTCACCTATTGTGATGTTGTCTATAAAAGGTTTAACTCGTGTTTCTCCCTAAACTCTTTGTGAAGCCACAGTTGGCTCTCAATTTGGTCCCGACTTTCCTCGTGTACTCCCTTTGAACCAAGGCACAGTTGCTCATTGCATTTTTCGACTCTGAAAACTGTGTTCCTTGTTGCTATTACTTCAGCTTGTCACATGGCTGAACTTCAGGCTCTCTCAGTGCAGTCACTCTAACCACCTTTTTCCCAGAGAAACTGACGTTTAGGACCAAGGCAGCCCTTTTGTCAAAAGTAGTGATTCTTTTTTGCGTTAGGCAATCCATCATCCTTTCAATATCCTTTGCTCCACCTCACCCCTTGAAAGAGGATAAAAGGCTCCATCGACTGGGCCACAGAAGAGCCTTGAGCTTTTACATTAATGGTATCAGGGACCATCAGTTTGATGATTAGCCCTTTGTTGGGTTGGTAATTACCTCTTTGTTTTCTTTTTGGGGGGACACAGGAAGGCAAGGCAGGACAGAAGAAGACGTTGTTGAGGTGGTCTACTATGCATTGACCAAGAAGTGGCCTCTGGAAGGTCCAAGGGCTCGTTCTACCAGGGCATAGGCATCCACCACAGCATAGGCACGTGCAGTGTCTGGTCTTGACATTTGCCAGGTCGGGACGTGGGCGTCCATTCTCAAGTTAATTAATCACTACTGCCTTTATGTTTAGCCTGGTTCAACAGGAAGGGCATTTTGGCTGTTTTGGTCTATGCTATTCCACTGATCATCCACCTTGTGACTTAACTGCTTTTGTATATATTCTAAAGCTGAGATATTTGCGGTTAGAAGTATTCATCAGAGGAACAAGGTACTTATATTTTAAAATGTGCTTTCTCGCGTATACTCTATTTGGCTGCAGATTCCTCACTGCCCTCGCCAAACTCCTCACCGCCCTTTCCAAACTCCGCGTTCTGTGGAATGGCCGCTTTTCCCATCTGCAAAAAGATCCCAAGTTAGGAATCTGCACACGGTTCCAAACCCAGTCTGACGCCTGGCATAGGCTAAAAGTGAGGAATCTGCGATTATAGTATCCACTAAAAACAAAGTAGCAGAAGGAAATCAACTCTTTCATTGTCTTCAAATGTTAGCAGATCTCTTTAAGTACATGCTTCCATTTTGTTTGTATTGGTCCGCTTTTTGAAATACTACAAGTACATTTGATTATTCTTTTATGACCTCACACTCTGCTCTACCTCATAATACATTAATAACTGAAATATCTATCCAGGTTCCAGTCTTTCTTTTTTTAATTGCTGTTTATCCTCAGTCAAGAGGCTTCATGACCTGTTGACAATTATATTGAAGGGAAGCATCTGCTATGGCAAACTGCTTCTATGGCAACATTCTAATGTGGTTTATCTCTCTTAAGTCTAATTATGTGGGGATTACATTTATGTCCATTCTATTTAGTATGATAAATTGTAGCAACTTAAATCTGCAGTGTCTAGAGAAAATCTTTAAATTAACTCTTAAGGAAGATTTTTCATGTGAAAATATGTTTTTCGCCTTAGAAAAGAAAATTCACAAACGTTTTCTTGGAGAACATCTGGAAACTTGAGACTACTCCATGTTTCTGGGTAGAATTTGAATTCTCTGAGGTAGTTACCCTGCACCCATTCACGGGTATAATTTAGCAGGTATATATTTATGGCTGACCTTAAGAGCTGTATATTTTAAGTGGACGTGAAACCTGCCTGTACATCTGTCCTTCTTTCCTCTATCTTTGCTTTCTTGTCTGGTGACGAATCATATCTTTATTTGGTACTGTGCGTATGTAGGGGGGGGGGATTTTAATGAGAAACAAAAAAGATTTGTAATTAGTAGAGTGATAAAGTAAATCAAAAGTTTATTTATATCATTACCATGTTTACAGCTTTTCATTTGAGCTTTCATTGAAATGCGAGAGCTTTGTGCAAGTTGGCTTGGTTTTGTAGTACTCGGTTGAAGGAACATAGTTTACAGGGGGAAGAAAATTGTATATTTGGTATTGAAAATGGAGTAAATACAGAAAGCCGGGTAGTAGTTTATTTGTAATGTAGACAATGTGGAATTGTAAGTAGCCTTTGCAGCATCAGACTTTGATGGATATAATCGCCTTTTACAGGACCTAAATTTCCCCTAAAATCTCAAATAACTGCAGAAAAATAAAGTTGCTGAAAACTTCGATAGTTCAGTTTCATGTTGGGAATGGTTACCAGACACACACCTGAAATCAACTGTTGATAAGAAAGGCAGAGCCAGTAGAGGTTTGACAAATGTAGCTGCAGACATGAGATTTAACAGTTAAATCCGGACTAGGATAAGTTATTTTGTTTGGAATCGGAGGAGATAAAGTTCTGTGGTACAGATTATTGATGGTAATTGGATACTAGAACAAAAGAGATGTTGTATAGTGAAAGGGAGTAGATACAATTGAGTATAACTTGAAATGTCTAAGAGATGGTTGCCAGGTATTAAAATGCAAATGCAGTCTTTAACCTTGACGATTGATTCATTGAGAAATTATTGTAAACATTTGAGTTCAGGTTAGTAAAATATACAGTAGCTTTCGACTTTAGTGCCTGAGGTTCAAGTTCCCTTACAACACACTCCACTGCTAAAACCTTCGCTGTAGGTTATATTGATTCCCACAATTAGAACAAATTGGTATCAACTGACTATTTCTTCCTATCCTCTGGTTTTAAGGGAGACCATGATTATTTCCAGATGACTGAAAGCGCATGCAATTTTGAAAAATAGATGGAATGATTCCATGAACATTTTTGATATAAAGATGCTGATTAGAGATGCAAAAGGGCAGTTCCAGTACAATTATTTGGCGGGGCGGGTGGGGGGTGAGAGAGTGGGAATTGGCTCCTAATTTAACAGCAGAAGGTACTAAAAATATTTTATGGCCAATCTACATGTCATGAATCTCTGTGAACTATACCCTAGAAAGAGAAATTACCCCAACAGTACTTCTTAAAGTTATGCAATGGGCATAATTGAAATCCATAACATCGGAATATGCAGACTTTTCACAAGCTGTGCTCACACTGCCTAAAACTACCTAAATTTGTCCTTAGACAAGATCATCGTTGATCAGCACATGCTTGTCGCAGTTGTTTGAAAATTTAAATCATGGTAACATGAATTTTTATTTGAAATAACGCATTTACGTCATTAGATATGGAAATAATTTGAGTGACTCTGATTGTTGGTGTTTGGAATGTGTTATTGTTGAGTGAGCAGTCCCATCAAACAAATATTATCATCAAACATTATACTCAATTCTTTTTTATATTGGAATTTAGTTTCATTCAATATAAATGTAAAAAAAGAATTAAACACCGAATCCTTTTACAGTGCCTTGGTTAAGGTGCACAGCTGTTGAACGTGCTCAACAGCATTAAATAGTAAATCATTGCACTTAGATTATGCACTTGGATTAGGGTTGCTATATTATTGACATGTTGTAATGTGGTTTAAAAAAAAGCAAAGTAATTAATGATCTGTGCTCTTCTGACTACTTTAGCTGCTCCAATATACAGAAAATACAACAAGAGTTGTGGCAATTAGTGGAAATGCATCCCTACTGCCACATATGAGGCTACTCTATGGGGCGTGGCAGAGAACACGATATTGCAGCTGGAGAAAAATTCCTTCTTACGTAGATTTCTAGCTGTTCCCCTCTCAGTATCAATGTATATTACACATAGAGAATTAAATATATATCTTACCTCAAAGACATAATCAATCTAAGTGTAATTGCCAGCTGATATAACATCTGGAGTAAGACAGGATCCACATTTACTAGGGGGTTATTGAAAACTGTCTCACGCTTGAGCACCATGATAAGATTCCCTGCTTGGTATATACGAACAGGCTATTCAAAGAAATCGATGAAAACATCTCCATTGAGAGTCCTGCTAGCATTCTGCAATTTAGTAAGAGCAGAACATGATCTTTATAAAGAAACGAGGGTCTGAAAGATAGAGTAGCGAAAGCCAAAAACTGACTGTATCCAGGTACATGACAGGGCCTTGCAACAGGGCGTGCAAAGCTATCAGATTCTGGTGATGTTAAAGAGGAGCAGTAGAGGGGGGAAAAAGTGTCAAGGGCACACTCCACTTAAAAAGCCCTTATTATGCATCTCAGATCCAGTAGATATTTTCCAGCCCCCTCCACCCCATTTTAAATTTCATTCTGATGGTCCTTGTGCATATCTATGAACAGCCCCATTGTGTGTGTTTAATTAAATCCAAACCTAATCGGGTCCCATGCCTCACGGTGAAAACTAAATGTATGTAAGAAAATGTGTTTATAGGAAGTGTAAGCAACCACCAAAGCAATTGGCAGGTTCTCGCCAACTTTGTCACTCGTTCATCATCAGCATCTTTCCTATGTAGAAAATGAAACCAACACAAAAACAAGTGCAAAAGAATGTTCTGTGTGTGTAACCTAAAAACCTCTATGATGTGTGGCACACATCTCATCAACCCCCTATAGATTCCCGTGATGGGAGGATATATTTCTTCTTGAATTCTAAAAAACTGAATAAAGATTTATTTGACTTGAGTGTGCATCATCAGGCGCATTTCCAGTGTTGTCCCCCAATATCTTTTATTGATTATACAGTCTCATCACATCTTATATTGGAGCGTCACTGAGTAATTATTAACATTTAATACATACTTGCTCCCCTGTTCTCCCACCCCCCTTGTGCAGCTCAGGCATGGTTATGTACAATACTTGTGCCTTAGCTACAGGTGCATATGTGACAATTCAAAATATCATTATTCAATTAACCGTCTTCACAGCCTAATAGGTGTGAAAGATCTATACCAGTATGGACCTGAGCATCCTTGTAAACTTCGTGTACCTTCCCCCGTTATTCATGCATTCCCAATTTCCACATCGGTGCATTTCTAGTTTGTGCATACCCAGTTTAAATGGTTGTTCTTTTTAACAAGGCGAGAACCGGAAGTGTTTTTATTGTTGGTTGAGTAAAAACAGCCATGTTTACAACAGGATAATTTATCTAAAACGCATTGTTCCATTACTGTCCCTCTCCACCCCTGCGCAACCACCACTATAGCTAAAGGCTTTACTTTTATGCCTTGGCAAAATGTGCAATATATTAAATGCAAACATTTAAAATTACTTAAACCACTTATTTTAACTGTTATTTTAGTGTTGTCAACGGCCATAGACGTCTTCTTAAACAAGAGGCTAACAGTAAATGGAAGTATCTTCCATTAAGCAATGTGGCATTCTGAGATTGCAAATGTAAGATGTATGCATCTTACATTTTCCAGATTTCCAAATCTGGGGAAGTTGATAAAACATTAGTACTTGAGTCTTGTTAACACCGTGTCTCCATTAGAAGTGGTTTTGTACCAAGTGGTACTGCAGCTCTTTATCTATCCATCCCAGCGGACCCCGAGATTGCTGTGACTAATTATTTCTATGGGTTCCATGTGACACAATTGTCTCCAGCTCCAGTGATTATATACTGCTCTTAACACAAATTTTTTCGACCACTGACACTGTTGTATGGCGTTTTAGGACCAGAGTGAAATTTTCCTGATTCATGCCCTTATACAGGTACAATTCACATTGCCCTAATATAGGCATAGAAATCATGCCCATATTTAGACATAGCTCATGCAGTCCAAATACAGGCATAGCTACTTCCACCCGTACTAAAAAGTCACAACGATTTCTTGGAAAATCGGCTTAAGCAGTCAGGGACATCCCTTGCTTGAATATTGATTTGTCCAGGAACTCATGGAGTTTTCAAAGAACTGCCATTCCCTTGGGGTTCTTTACTGACGTTATTATGCCCGACTTTACGTCACACTAGGCACCTTCAAGGTATAAATATACCTTCACCTGCTCTAGCAAACACACGGTGGTTTGGAGCAGTTCGACTATCTACTTGCCCGACACAGCTCGCTACAGCAAGTGCCGAAGGAAGCCGACCCTCCAGCTGACGCACTGATCGAGAAGCTGTCCTTTCTCACGCTGAGAATCAAGCGCCAGTGTTTCCGAGCTCCCCTTGCGAGGTGTTGGGAAATCTAGTCTGAGACAGAGATGCCAGACCTCCTTCATTCTAAACTAAGGTATGGACCTGATTAGACCCTAAGAGAAATCTTGGATAGATTCTTGGCAATGAAACTAAACCTATGCTACACCACACTTACTTCTTCCCTCGTACTAGACTTAGGTTGGGTACATTGGGGTAGGCATATTTTAGAAGCATCAGTTGAGTACTTTTAGCCATTGTTATTTATGTATGTATTTTTATGGCTTAGAAACCATACAATGCATTTACAGTATTATTTTATAATACTATTCTCGCTGTACGCATTATACTTTGCAGCCTGCATTACGATTGTAGCAGTTCATTTCTTTTGCATGAGAAAGAAGACTGCTCAATAAATCCTTTTATTGAAAACGCCAGACTCTCTATTTTCTCTGCACCTCTGTAGAAACGAAGCGTGCACGATTGACTGAGTAAAATATCTTATCTATTGTTTCCACGACTCTGAAGATACGTTTATTCTTGGGGAAACAAAGTTGTCATGTTTATGCGGTTGTCAGAAACGAATCCCTTCTTGTGTATTCGAGAAAGTTTCTAGTGACCGCTGAGCTAGCTGGCACTCACAATTAAGTTTAATGTATTTGATAGAGACCTAGTCGACCTCAGTCCTACGTCAATTCTATAGGATATATTATTCCAATGCGCAGAGCCTATTGGGAATATAGGAACTACACTACAACACTAGCAGACTTGAGGCGAGCCTGTATCCTACTGACTTCACATTTGTAGACCTCAGCAGCCTTGTTACTGGGTCTTCACAGCCTGCTGCTTGAGGCATAAAAAAGATGAGGCCTTTTGGTGAAGAGTGAGTGCCGCCACTAGTTTTGCTCTAGGACGGATTTCCCAGACCTCACCTCAATCTACTGTGAAATTTAGTACTCTCACTCATTACAGTATGCAACAGTTCTCATACTATGGTGACTTCTGAGTGAAAAGACACTGCTGTTGAACAGGTAGTTAGTGTGCAGCCATGCCTCACTAAACTCTCATTATTTGATTCATTTAATGCTCACAGTCTAAATGTGACTAACCCTGAATCAAACTATCTCCAATCTTGGTCCTCTTTAAAAAAATATGTGAGTCACTCTTGCAAATCCATCATTGCTGTATCTCTGGCTGCCCTATATTTTGTGCTCACAACCTGAAGGTCACTTATAACTCTGTAAAATTCTTGAGGAAGCTACTTAAATGTTGTCCTATTTTATCTTCACACTTAAATCTTCAAAGCTTGGTTTACCGTTGTCTGACGGAGATCATACATGCCCTAATACTAAGGGCAAAATTGCCAGTGCTACTGGTTGTGCAAGAACAAGTTCATACAGTTAACCTGCCCTATCTAGTTGTTCATTCCTTATTTACAAACATTATTTCAGCTGAACCACATGCCAAATCTTTTGATAGTTGTTTTTGCTGCTAACACACAGGCAACACAATTTCTATCATTTTAACTTTTTTATTTGACAGTGATGTTGGGAAAGGTTTCAATCTTTCGTGTGAGGCTATTGGTTAATATTCATTTGAAAATGAATACGTTTACTAAATGTGTGCCTGCTAAGAGAATACCTAAATTATTGTTCAAAATAGACTTTTCACTCACTAAGTGCTCTATTGCAAATATATGTAATGGCCAATCACAAATTCTCAGTAATGCTGCAGTTAATTGCTTCATCTATTGATTCAAGAGACACTAGTGATGAAACAGGCGCAACCAGTAATCAAAATTTTTCTTACTTGCACGGACACTATTGCAACTTTGGTCCCTCGGGGGCATCACAAGTACTATCACTGCCCACCAACACATTGTACAATTTGAGTTTTTTGTTCTGTAAGTTTTTTACTTTTATATTTGCTCATCACCTGGATATATATATTGTTTGAATCACACTTCAGTTCTTAATCTACAACAATTTATTCCTGAATTTCCCATCTAATAAACTTTGTTTTGTAGCTCTTTTAAAAAAAATTGCTTATTTGTAGCCAATATGCTAATTTAAATACCCTTTTGCTGCCAAATATATTTGCGACCTGTCTTAGAATTTCTGTGAATCAATACTTTCTTGTAAACATTTTCACATCAATTTTGATTTTCTTGGCTACCCAGCAGTGACATTTATTTATTAATTTACTGTCTGGATTTTCCAGGGCTTTAGTATTTCAGGCTTAGGGAATGGAAGGTGTTTTGTAGCTGGCGAAAAGGATTGGGGAGTAAAATCCTGGAATAATCTGGCTAAATGTAGCTACAGAGTTCCTATTTATAGATAGAACGGTCACATTTATTTAAGTTGACTGTTAGCAGGCATCGGACCTTAACAACTGAAGTATGTGTACATTCTTTTTCATCCTGATTTTCATAAGAAAAACAAGATACATATGTGTAGTTTTTTTTATCCATGAAAAGACGGAACTCCATTCTGTGTTGTTCATATGTGTTTTTACACCAACATACTGACCTGTTTTGACTCAGCCTCTGCTATTTACAGTTTGATTTAATAAAAAAAATGGTGGGTGTATATATTTTTATATATAGTAATGCTAAACATAGAATAGCTAATACATGCACAAAATACATTTGAAAAATATATATATACAGTCGCTGCTGCCAGAATTTTGAACTCGCTTCCTCAGTCTTTGACCTTAATTACTGTCCTGTTAATTGCTTCATGTTGTCTCTTTTCCAATCAATCACTTAATCGTAGAAACATACTTACTAGTAATTCACGCCCAAGTTGGCTTATATGGAAAACAATAGATCAACATAATACCTTAGATGGAAAATAAAATAAATAAGCAAAGTCTTTGCTCAGGTGGCCCTATTTTAATCATTTAGTGTATTTAAGCCTTCCATTTTAGGCAGACAATTTCTATAGTGTAGCATATTTTACATGCTTGCAACTTGGTCTCAACATTTCATGTACTTTGTCACTTTTCAGATCTTTTGGTTTGCCTCTAACTTTTGACCTCATGATCAGATTTGCATGACATTTGACAATCTACTTAATTTGGCAGCTACGGTTCAGCATGGCAAGTTTTATGACGACCCATCAGGGGGGGAGAGATTAATTAGGGAGGGGGTAAAAAGGGTTTTCTTATTTTATCTCCCATAGTAATTTTTCCCCCAGAAATACAGCCTGGCAAGTGCATAGCTTCAATTTCATTACGTGTTTCCGCATCGCCGCACCGAAATGCATTAGTCACGCAATTAAACCTTCTCCATGCTTCCAGTAGAGCAGAAACCGTCCGTCGCTGAGATACCACAGCAAAATAAAGACATGCTCTAACTAAATGTGTGACTGTTTTTGTGATGCTAGGTGCCAAGAGTTAAAGGAGACAAGAACGAGGGATGTGCAAAGGAAGGAGAAAGAATATTGAGAGGCATGTGGACAAAAAAGGAGAGAAAGAGGAGACAATGGGGCAGACGATATGGGGAGGAGGACAGGGAGGAAACAAATGGACAAGAGGTGAAAGGTGGAAGGGGGGGGGGTGAGGGGAGCAGAAAAGGATAAGAGTGAAATTCGAGGACGGATGGAGAAGCAAAAGTACCATGACTGGTGAGAGAAAAAGAAAGGAAGGCAAAGTAACTTGGAAAAATGAAGAGAGAAAGAGAAAAACAACAAGCATTTACAATGCAATGGTCTTCGCCTTTGCAAAAGTTAGAGCTATTGGCATTGTAAATGACAAACTTATGTATGTATGTGTTGGTTTTGAAAAACGATAAATAAATGGCATTGTCATTTACAATGCCAATAGCTTAATCTCTCACAAATGCGAGTCCTAGTGCATTTGCGCACACACAGAGCCACACACACACAGAACCACACACACAGACACGCGCACACACACACAGAGCCACACACACAGAGACACACACACGCCCGAGCCACACACTCACACCCACACAGAGCCATACACACAGAGAGCCACACACAAACCGAGCCACACACAAACAGCCACACACACACAGTCACACACACACACACAGAGCCACATACACACACAGAGCCACACACACACACAGCCACACACAGAGCCCCCCACACACACAGAGCCCCCCCCACACACACACAGAGCCCCCCCCACACACACACAGATCTCCACACACACAGATCCACACACACACACACAGATCCACACACACACAGATCCACACACACACACAGATCCACACACACACACAGATCCACACACACACACAGAGCCACACACACACACAGAGCCACACACACACACAGACCCACACACACAGACCCACACACACAGACCCACACACATACACTCAGCGCCACACACACAGAGCCACAGAGCCACAGAGCAACCGGGAGCTCCTGTGAAAACATGGGAGTCACTTGAAGCTTCGTGATGATGATTTATTCTTTTGAGAGGAATTGTAAGGTGACGTGTTGAGCTTTGGAGTGTGTGTTAATGGTAATAAATATGTTTGCACTATATCTTGATAGAAGCAAGCGTCTAGTTAAGTTGGGCGCCTAGACCAAAGCTGGTGCTGGATTTCTAGTCATTACTGCGGGATAACCCGAAAACAAAAAAGCCTGCCATATCAGATGGTGAACCCCTCCCATAAGTAAGGAGTCGGGTGACAGCACCTAACGCATTACAGAAATTGTTTAGAAGTCTACTACGGTTAGGTTTGAGGTCATGGTTGCAGACACGCTCATGTAACCCTAACAGATGTCTTGGAGTCATTGGTGGTCAGAAACTGGATGGGGGTGGGTTCCTGTTATCTTTTTTAAGATCGCATTAATATTCAAAATCCATATTGCATTGGGGCATTTACACCAGTTTCAACTTTGGATTTGGTCTAATTCGTTGATTCCTTTCTAAATTGTATGCAGTACTTTTAAAGGAGATTTACCTGTTATGGAATATGTATACTTTGTTCACATATTTTAATGGGTTTGACTGATTCATTTGTATTCTCTACTTACAACATTTTTACAATACATTCTTCGCCCCTCAAATCCACAAACAAAAGAAACCTATGATCATCGACAAATCTTATCAGTCGGCGAGCCACACCTATGGGAGACCGGGAAACTTGGTGATAGAAAACCTCGGCCATTTCAAAAAGCGGATAAAAGGTGCAGTATTCTCCTAATTCGAGTGTACCATCCTACATCGAGAGATAAGTGTACAGAAATAATTAAAAACTGGCAAGTTAATGGACTACATCTGCCATTAGCGTTTATTATTAAATTAACCTCTGTACAAGTCAGCAACGGAAGCAGCAAACGTGATACACACCTGAGGGGGCGGAACAGGGTCCTGGGATAACTCACTAAGCTTACCAACGTCGCATTTTCAATACACTTTATATGAAGAAATTAACGCTAAATGATAGGCTTCGTCTACCAAATGTGTTTTTGTAAAATAGTAATGCAGCCCAGAGAGAATCCGGGAGCTGGTGGTAAAATATGTCGGACACAGTTCATAAATGAGGTTCAGTAGTGAACATTTCCAAAGTTAAGTGGAAATAAATAACATTGGATAACCAGGCTAACAATTAGAGAGGACCAGCAATGGAAACCTTTCTACCATATAAAAAGAATCCTACAAGAGTCAAAAGCATACACACAATAGCAAGTGAAAGGGGAGAAAACAGTCTGCACAAAAAGCGCCGGGATACTCTTTTTGAGTCGCCGTGCGCTATACAAAAGATTAAATAACATAACATAACATAACACTGAGGCATCTCACTTCACTAGGAGCACAGGGGGAGAAAAAGGAGTAGACTGCCCCCCACTCAAAGCCTATTTATACACAGAGACTCCTCCTACTGGGCACATCACGTATGAAAGTGACTCTGTGGGAACATCAACTTTTCTTGTTACCCTTTTCTAGGAACTTCATTTGTTCACAAATGTCACTGTGTCCATTTTCTAAAAAACATGCGCTGCCCACCAGTAACCACCATCAAACCCCACATTCCATCCAGTGAAAAAAATGTGAGGAGCGAGAGAGAGCACCTCACGGAAGAACCGCCAAAAGGGGTTGCTGGCTGATGATTTACCAGTTTACCCACTTATCATCATCGGTAACTCTCTCACTCTTGAAATGAAGAAGAAAGGAAAGAAACAGAACGTGCAGTCCACACATCAATTCACTCCACAGGGCCAAAAATTATAATTCCCATTTGTGCACAAGTCTACATACACACCCCTCGTGAGAACACAACACAAAAAGTGATTCTCATCAATAAAATTGAGAAGCTCACTTAGCCACTATGACCTTTATTCTGGGCTGTGAGCCTATCAAACTAAAATTGGTTTGTGTTTTAACCAACCTACTATTCAATTGCCAACATGTTTCGTTGCTGTTAATTAGCGCAACTTCATCAGGGCTTGTAGGGGTGTATCCTTTCATTCATTCCATGGTGTCTTTCAATTCGACACCTGTAGTGGTAAACAATGGTAGACAGACAAATTTAAAAACAGAAAGACAAATGCTGTACAGGGCAACAATGATCATAATATGTTGCATGTAGTGGCACACCAGTCACTTAAAACACAATTACCTCGAGGTGGCAATGTGCCATCATACCAGCACACCTCATGTCCGGGTCACCGTGTCAATCGATCACGTTTCCCTGCGAACACCCACCGCACTGCTAGGGTTCTATACACGTATGCCAGGGAGGGGAGACACAAACGATTGCACATGTCAAATGCCTTCAAATTCCAGTTCCTAAGTGTCCGAACAATAGCAGGTGTTCACTTAGTGTGAGTGATAGTAGATACAATTATCTTATCACTGCGAAGCAAACTGGCCCAGCTATAAATCTCTAGGGGAAGGTCTTTTTCTCGTAGTATACGGCTGTGCAATTAAAAGGATGTATACGTGACACCCATCTCAATCTCCCACCATCTGATATCATTCAGGTGATATATGCGTGCACTCGAAATAATCACGATGTGACAGAGAAGGGACAACCCTCAGATCCAACCCCCGAGTGAGTCAGTCGGTTTTCCAAGCTGCCACGGTACACGGCGCATTTCGTTAATATTGAGAGGCCGCCCTTAATGACACTAGACCGCCTTACCGCTGCCGCGTCCCACCGGCGTTCAAGGAGCACCGACTGCGGGTGCAGCGTTCCTGGATCATTTAACCAGCCAAACACGTCACGTCCGCCCATCGCGCACATCCCTGTGCAGCTGCAAGCGGAAGGCGGCGCAGAGCGGCATTGTGGCGGCCATCTTAGAGTGTATAGCTCTCTACAGAAAAGATATAGTTTTCATTCAATTCCTATTTTTAGGGGAATGTGAATATCGTTACTAATTGTCTCCACTCGGTGCATTCGCCTAAAGAGAGAGGTGCATTGAGAGAGGACAATTTCACGACCCGTAAAATAGGACACAAAAATTATGAAAAAACTTTATGAGAAATTATTTTTAGAAGAAGGGGGATTGTTGTGTTAAAATAACCCTTATACACATATGGTACGTCAGTTATGAACCATGAGGTTGTAACAAAAGGTTATTAGGTTAAAGCAACCCTTCTGCAGGTCTAACGCATTGATTCTGGGCAACATGACAATTACAAGATTTGTACCCCACTCGGATCCACATTGGATGGCCCCGAGGGTGGGGGGAAAAAACGAGACCATATTTTTTAGGCAATCTTTTTGAGCACCCCATTACAGGAATTGCAAGTTAACACAGGGCAACAAGGTTGTTACAGCATCTGTCCCCCAATGTTGATGTTCCCACAGAGTCACTTTCATACGTGATGTGCCCAGTAGGAGGAGTCTTTGTGTATAAATATGCACGCTGAGGCACCCAATATGTTGAGGCCCAAATCGATGCTCCTTGAACGGAAGCACGTAATCCACCATACCCGATGAAATAGGTTGCAGAAAGAGATTCAAACAACCCACATACACCAAATGTCGCTAAAATCGCGCGCGCCCTGAACAAACCTTTTTTTTATATAATTTCTAACAACGCCACATACCCCTACCTGCAACTCCCGCTACTCAAGGCCACAAAAAAAAACCCACAATGCACTGCGCCCGAGAAACAATGCAATTAGCCTGCTTGTTGACGGGACACCAGAAATAAGCTGGTTTTGTGAATCAAGTAGCAGGCGCAAACAGCATTGTCATTTTGTATACAGTTAAATATATATGACTTTCTCAAGGTATTCTTTTATCTGTTGTCCTATTTTTAAGATACAAGGAAACGCAACAAAAGGGGAAATAGATCCATGGCCATGGAATGATTGATTTAAATCTGAGTCTTCTATTCTAGCCCATTGTACTTCATATTAGCTCACCACATTAGCTTTAAGCCCTCTGTAAGCCCCGTCCTTTTCGGATTGGGGGGCGTATTTTTGACATTCTTTCTAGGCTGTAAACAACAGTCAAAAACAGGCCCCCCCAGTCTGAAAAGGACGGGGCTTAGAGACAAATGGTTCTTCTTTCGATCTAAGCCCCGTCCTTTTCAGACTGGGGGGCGTGTTTTTGACTGAGAGCGTCACTAGGTAGAACAAAACTAAAAAACACGCCCCCCAATCCGAAAAAGACAGGGCTTACAGCGAAAAGAGAACGTCAGTGAGACCTCTTCTCCAATGGCTGGCCGCCATTTAGGAAGCCAGCCAATGGAGAAGAGGGGCGGAGCTTAACCTCGCTACTCAGTCATTAAATCTCCCAAGCGATGCTGCGCATGTGCGCAGCCTAGGCTAGCCGAGACCTAAAAAGGGAGGAAGGTAATAGGTGAGGAACGAAAAATACAAAAATAATGAGAGGGGTGAAAAAGATACGAGAGAGTAAAGGGGACAGACAAAAAGCTGACCTCAAAGAAGAATAGAAGGAAGGCAGTTGGAAAGATAAAGGAGGGAGAAGAGATCTAGAGAAGCAAAGAGATGGAGACTGGAAGGAAAGAAAAGAGGGAAAATGAGGAAAGGACTGGGGGTGAAAAGATTGTGGCGAGTGGAAACATGGCATGAGTGGGTAGGAGTGGGAGGTGGAAAGGGAGACAGAGTAAATGGAGGAAGGTGGGTAGCATAAGTGGGAAGGAATGTTAAAAAGACAGAAGAAAAAGATGAGAAAATGTTACCAAGCGTTTCCGTAGTGTAGTTCCTATATTCCCAATAGGCTCTGCGCATTGGAATAACATATCCTATAGATCTGACGTAGGACTTATGTCTACTAGGTCTCTATCGAATATATTAGACTTAATTGTGAGTGCCAGCTAGCTCAGAGATCACTAGAAACCTTCTCGAATACACAGGAAGGGATTAGTTTCTGATAACCGCATACACATGACAACTTTGTTATCCAAGAATAAGCAATGTATCTGTAGAGTTGCGGAAACAATAGATAGTTATTTCACTCAGTCAATCGTGCATGCTTCGTTTCACCAGAGGTGCAGAGAAATAAAGAGACGGGCGTTTTCAATAAAAAGGTATTTATTGAACAGTCTTCCTTCTCATGCAGAGGAAATGAACTGCTACAATCGTAATACTGGTTGCAAAGTATAATGTGTACAGTACAAAGAGTATTATAAAATAACACTGTAAAAGCATGATATGGTTTCTAAGCCATAAAATATATATAATACACACATTAATAAATAAAGACTAAAAAGTACTCAACTGGTGCCTCTAAAATACTCCTACCCCAGTGTACGATGATTTGAACGTGCACTTGAAAAGAGTGAACACCATAATACTTGGGTTCGCTTCTGAAGCGTACAAATTCAATTTTAAGAAATCACGAATTGCCCACCTCAATATCCTATTCTTAGGCTACAAGTTATCAAATGAAGGCAAAAGCATGGCAGCCAACTTTCTAGAGAAATGTGCGCTGCTCCAAACTCCAAAAACGCTGAAAAACTTACAGTCAATTCTAGGTTTCCTTAATTTTGGAAGAACTTATGTTCTAAATTACGCAGAAAGGGTTAAACCTCTATAAGAACTAATAAAACCTGATTTTAAATCAACTAATTGGACTCAATAACACAGAAATTTTGCGCTCAGTGCAAACAGACATGTTAGCAAAAACACAGTTACAGACACGCGACAACGTGCGCAACCTTGTGATTCGAATCATCCCAGGGAGATCCGGATTCACATACCTAACCTTTAATGAAGATGACAAGGTACCAATACAAATCACACTTGTACACACAAGCTGAAATGAAATTCACTTCTACAGAAAATATTCTGACAGCGGTTCAAACTGTAGTAGCAAAAGAAAGAGCTCTCGCACAGGGTAAACGCATAATGATCGTTACACCTGTCTTAGAGGCAGTAACAAAAGCGAGCATTCCAAATGCTAAGGCTTTACATCCGAGATGGATACAATGGGTTAATCCTCTTGCTGCAACAGGACGTTGAATACGTTTTTGACCCCTACTTAAAAGACCCAAGAATTTCTACAGTACGAACACGAATGTCTTCTGCCAACTGAGATTCTGCCTCTAGAACATTACGGATGTATATTCTATACAGACGGATCAGCCCAGCCCGCAATTGGGAGTAAACAAGCCTATTTTACTACGTGCGCAATTGTTAAAGGTCGCTGGCGCGAAGGTAAATTTAGACCAATGGTCACTAAAACTCAATCACTCGTAGACGGTACAGCTCAGCGAGCTGAACTACAGGCTTTCAAGATGGCGCTTGAAAATACCGATCGCGAATTCCCCACACTCATAGTGTGCGATTCGTATTACTGCGTCCAGTCTTACAATGAATATCTGCAGAACTGGGTTCCAAACTGTTTCAAAGACGCAAAAGGTGGCACAATTAAGCATAACATGCTTTGGGGACATGTAGTTCAATTACACAAAGAACTACAAAAGACTCACGTGATCCATACACTGAGTCATCAGCGTGATGGCGTTCACGTTGCAGGGAATTTATTGGCTGATGAAGCCGCAAAGGCAGCTGTGCAAACGGCTTCCGTAGCTGCAATCACTTGTTCAAAAACAAAAATAGACAGCGACATAATGCAAGCTGTCACTGCCTCAGTAAAAGACAGTGGTAAAACACTCCCAAAATGCTTTCCAGTAAAGTACTCATATATAACTGATACAAATAATGTTCCTTTTGCTCGAATCCCTGAAGTGGGGGATAGGGCAATCCCAAACATGGAACATAGGTTAGGACTAATCTCAGCAGCACATGAAGGACTCGCCTCTGCACACGTAGGAGTTTCCGCCAAAGTATCATTATTAAAACAGAGATATTAGTGGCCGCGCATGAGGAAACAAACTAGAAACTATGTTCTAGAATGTGAAATCTGCCAAAAAATGAAAGTTTTTACAGTGAAACGACCTGCGCAGACGCCCCTTATAATTTCAGATAAACCATTAGCGTGTGTTTACCTGGACCACTGCGGTCCCTTACAAAGGTATGGCAACTATAAATATATCATGGTTGCAGTGGATTCCTGCACAAGATTCATTTGGATGTGGCCTCAGCGCTCGGCTGACGCCCGAACGGTTATAAAAGATTTGCGAGTTTTTATCAACACATACGCAATCGGCACGCTGCAAATACTTGGAAACACTGGAGCTGGATTTCTCGGCAAGAGAAAAGACAGCATCTCTCTCAGTGCGTCTGCTGGAGGATCGGCTTCCTTCGGCACTTGCTGCGACGAGCTGTGTCGTGTAGGTAGATAGTCGAACTGCTCCAAACCACCGTGGCAAGTGTGGGCATATTTATACCTTGAAGGTGCCTAGTTTGACGTAAGGTTGGACATAATAACGTCATCAAAGACTCAGTTCTTTGAAAACTCCATGAGTTCTTGGATAATCAATATTCAAGCAAGGGGAAGTCTCTGACTGCTGAAGGCAGGTTTTTCCAAGAAATCCTTGTGGATTTTCGGAACTAGTGGAAGTAGCCATGCCGTATTTGGACTGCATAGGCGAAGTCTAAATATGGTTATGATTTCTATGCCTATATAAGGATAGGGTGATTTATACCTATATATGGGCATGAATCGGGAAAATTACACTAGGGTCCTAAATTCATATACAACAGAGAAGAGGGGCGGAGCTTCACCTCGCTACTCGGAGTCATTAAATCTCGCCAGCGAGACTGTGCATGTGCGCAGCCTACGCTAGCCGATACCTAAAAAGGGAGGAAGGTAATAGGTGAGAGGAGGAACGAAAAATACAAAAATATTGAGAGGGGGAATGAGATACGAGAGAGAAAAGGGGACAGACACATAGCTACCCTCAAAGAAGAATAGAAGGAAGGCAGTTGGAAAGATAAAGGAGGGAGAAGAGATCCAGAGAAGCAAAGAGATGGAGACTGGAAGGAAAGAAAAGAGGGAAAATGAGCAAAGGACTGGGGTGAAAAGATTGTGGCGAGTGGAAACATGGCTTGAGTGGGTAGGAGTGGGAGGTGGAAAGGGAGAAAGAGTAAATGGAGGAAGGTGGGTTGCAGAAGTGGAAAGGAATGTTAAAAAGACAGAAGACAGAAGAAAAAGATGAGAAAATGTTACCAAGCGTTTCCTAGTCTGTAATAAGGCTGTAACAACAAGAGAGGGAATGATAGGGCCTCACACACACAAAATTGTGTCAACATCGTTTTACAGAGAGTTATCTAGCCCTGAGTTACCAAGTGCTCTTGTAGTCAATCTGGTGCCTGGTTTGAAGATGTCAGTTTGTGGGAAATCCTTTAGTTTCTAGTGGAGGTGCTTAATCGGAGGAATGGAAGGGGTATCGGATTTCCTTTCACCTTAGGCATTGTTTGTTGGCATGGGTGTATTGCCCTCTGTTTTTGGTA
Organism: Lissotriton helveticus; assembly: GCF_964261635.1. Classification (NCBI taxonomy): domain Eukaryota; kingdom Metazoa; phylum Chordata; class Amphibia; order Caudata; family Salamandridae; genus Lissotriton; species Lissotriton helveticus. The sequence goes on along the minus strand of NC_136069.1, from coordinate 336,916,736 downwards.
CTTCAACCAGGGAGGGGATTCGCTTTTCCACTGAGCTTCAATTGCAAATTGGGCTTTATTTTGCCTGCCTTCATCCAGAGACAAAAAAAAGCCACCTTCCTTCCACGGCTCACATTTCAAAGGCTGTGGTTTTTTAATTACTCATAGCACGGAGATGCAAAGCTACTAAGAGTATATGGTAAATGGTGCACATCTTCAGATGCCAGGGCCCATTACAGCAGTCGGTCATCACCGCAGATGTGCAGGTTTACTTTGAAACGGATGCGACGGTCATTTCACAATTTTTATTTAAAATCTTTCATTAGCACATTGGTTCAAAACAGGAGGAGCATTTTTCTGGGGAGATATTGTAGTCCAAAATTAAAATCGGGAAATCAGTTTTTTCACAGTTAGTCAATACATCACTGATTGTATTTAATCCTAGTTCAGACTATGGACGATCTGATCCATGAGCAGCCAACCCATCGGTAGGTAGACAGAGAAGTGGGTTTCCCCGTGCATTAGGGAGCATACATTTAGTAATCGTATAAGTACTTTTCAGGCAAGCCAAGGCCATAAACTGTAATGTAGAAGGCTGAATCAGTAGATGCTTCATAGGAAGCATCGATGTTGTAAGGAGCCATCATTCGGGGAAGGCCGTCTCAGTTGACTTTGAGCAGTCTTCACACTGATACCTATTCTTTTGAATATTCCTATGGTGCAGTGCTTTTTAGGCCTATTGTAGAAAAACGAAAGTCTTATCTTCGCCACCATACAAAACAAGCATTTACAATGCAATGCTCTCGGCAATATTATTGGTAGAGCTATTGGTATTGCTCGTTATTTTTTTTAATTTTTTGTATCCCTAAATAAATGGCATTTTTATTTCTATTGGCATTAGTTTTTTTTTGCATATGTGATTCCTATTGCATTGGCAGAGAGAGAGTGAGGTATTGAAATAGAGAGAGAGTGAGGTTGTGAGAGAGAGAGTGAGGTAGATAGAGAGTGAAGTAGTCAGATAGAGAGAGTGAGGTAGTGAAAGAGTGAGGTAGTGAGGGAGAGGGATGTGTGAGGTAGTCCGATATAATCATATAGTGATGTTGTGATGTAGTGAGATAGAGAGAGAGGTTGTGAAAGAGAGAGTGAAAGTGAGTTAGTGAGATAGAAAGAGTGAGGTAGTGAGATAGAGAGTGAGTGATGTAGTGAGTTAGAGAGAGAGAGTGAAGTTTTGAGGGTGTGAGGTAGTGTTGTATAGCTCCTATATATCCTTATATCGTGTTAAGTTAGCATAGGTACATTTGAGATTTAAACGCCATTTTTCCCTTCTTGCAACTTCTGCACACGACCCTTAATTGTTGACTTAGCTTTCAACCTAGTGGTTTGCCGTGGTGTATGTGAGAATAATATGTTATTGCTCTGATATCAGTTTTGTTTAATAAACCATGTCTGCACGGAGAGTGCTGAAGTTTCAGGAGCAACACGATATGGAATTGTTATGAGGTCTGATCTCCACGCCTTCATAGTCATAACACAAGTGCAGCCTTTGCCAACTTGGGCTTAAGGCGGGATTGATATTGCTTTGCACGAGGCACATAGAACACACTTGATGCGGTGCACATGCAGAGAGAGCTGGTGTATGCTGATGTGATTCCTTCATGCTAGGACACTAAGGTATGGGCCCGCCCTAAAACAACCCAAAGAGACCTTCTTAGCTAATAATATAATATATGTGTTAGGGAGGGTGAGATATAAGTGTTGTTGACTCTTATTCATTACAGCATGTTAACATGCTGTCACCATTCGCTTTTTATGTCTTAGTAACTATGCTGATAATTTTGCTACTGATAATAAGTATACTTGTATTATCTAAGATACTGCGCCTGAGAAGACGGCATTAGTAAATAAACATTTCAAATGCACGTGTCTTCTTTACTCCATGTTCTGGTTTGTAATGATAATATAACGAAAGAGTGTTCATGAGTCCCACGTACCCTGAGGTACTGTAAGTTCATGTTCTGGTTTGTCTAAACATTGGAAGTTTGATATGTCCAATGAGACACTGTAGCTAGCTCGGTAAGGGGTGAGTTGGTTGCTAAGGTAAGTTTTGGGACACCCTAATTTGCCGAGGTTCCACTCCTCTGTGCACAGTTCTGTGTGAGTACAGAAACCCTGCAACATGGCGCCCAACGTTTTCGGTGGTCTTATATCATGACACTCGAGTAGTTTATCGTTCATGCCTTAACCCCTTCACATCCGTTTCCGGAAAACGGGGTGTCGGTGAAACCTACCTATTTTTTGAAATAGGTCTTTATTCAAGCTTGATTCTTTCTTAAACGGTTTCTTTGAATTACTACCCAGTTGTGCTACAAAGTATTCTTTGTGTTTTCTAGTTTCCAGTGTTGTCATGGCGGCAGTGGCCATTGCGCAGCATAGTCGCGTGGCGGTGCGCGACCATCTTCAGACGTACCAAGTACCGGTGGATGGGATGGCTGTGATTTTCGTGGTGTGTGCAGATCCGGCGTTCCCTTATGAGTTGTTTTACTCTTGGGTTACGTTTCCGGCTGTGGACGCCAATTCTGGTTTGTTCCACTCCTACACCGCCTCGGCTGTCCCAGCTGAGTATACACCGTACAGGGCATTGGAAATACCTATTGATCATTGGCAGCATCGAGTTTGGTTTGATGGCGCCCTCCCCCACTCTTTGTCAGCTGCGAGGTTAGGTCCACTCTCAATTCCAGGTACAAATTGGCCTGCGTTGGGTGGCTTTACCCCGCACCCGAATCACGGGGCTTGTACCCTAGCAGAAATTCGCAGGCTACATGTTGTTTCCATTTCCGTGATTCGTGCTTTAGTGCAATACATCGGTCGACATCTTCCTGGTGGTCCCCAGGGGGGGTGCGGCCGCTCCCGTGGATCGAGGCGGAATGCGTCTCAATCCAGTGATGGTTAATTCGGTTTTTGGTGCGCGTCCAGTTGACAACGATGACTTCCCATTCTGGCTAGCAGAGAAGTTTGATCAACTGGAGGCGGTTTTTCCGAATTCTACTCCTGCTGATAAACATAGAATGTTAACGATTACTCTACCGAAGGATATAACTCCTGAACTTGTTGACTGTGAAAGCTGGGGAAAAACATTTGCGGCAGTTTATACAAGGTGCTTCGGCACCCCGTCTATGACTGCCCTGCCTGAAATCATTAGACGTGTTCAGAATGATCACGGTCCAGAGGCAGCGGTTGAATTGGGTATGCGCCTGTGTGGTTCTTTTGAGATTGTAAGTGATCTCATTCTCTCCAATGTTAAAGGAGATGCAGTTAACTTTCAGGTGTCGAATGCTTTGGCTGCTCTGCCCGATGCCGACAAACCCCGCCAGTTAGCAAAGATTGTGGTGGCCGCTTATAAGACAATTGGCCGCACAAGTAGAGGTCTGAAATATTTTCCAGTAAAGGAGAGAAAACAACCTCAGGGACAATCTGCAGTGACAGATGTCCAGCCCAAGTCCAAAAAACAAAATTGGCCTAAGAAACAGACACAGGGGAAGAAGAATACACAGACTCAGGATTCATTTCCTGCAGTACAAGCACCTGCGCCGACAGAAAAAGTTTATGATTTGCGCGATCGCGCGATGATTAAATCACCTGATCGATTTCGGGGATCTGATCAACGCTCTCCTCGTTCCTTTCAGGAAACATCGGCCCCGAAGACCGGTGGAGGAGGAGGGGGTGGACGTGGACGTGGTGGCCAACAAGGACGTGGTCAGTCCCGCCAGACGGACGGCGCAGTGAAGCAGGAGGATTCTACGCCTAAGCGTCCGCAGTTTGCGAAAAAGAAAGTCGCAGCCTTAACAGCGCATAGATATGCCACAGATAGTGAGAACGCGGCTTCGGAATCTGACGTGGGCTCTGACCTTGCTGGACAGCGCGGCGGAGATTACCATAGTCAGAGAGGCGCTCCGTCCACTACTGAGGGTGACAGCGACTGAAATGTTTGTTGTAATAGAAACAGCCGATACGAGATTAGCTCCCCCTGAAAGACTTTTTGAAATTGTCCTGTTAATTGAAGGTGACATACAGCGTACTGTCAGAGGGGTGTTTTGGGAGAACCTTTCGTCTACGTACGACATTTTGCTTTCCGAGGCTGACTGGCCCCCACCTTTTGTGCTCGCAGCGCCGCGAGGGGAGGAGGTAATCCTTCCCAGTTTCGCGCACACTGTCTCGACTGAGCATGCGCAGCATTTTGCAGAAGAGTGGGCTCGGGCTCTTGCACCGGCTCTCTACCGCAACCAATGTGGTTGGGACAAATTGTCCCCTTGCCACGAAATTCCTTTGCGGTCTGAGCCGCAGCCTCAGCCTCAATATCCCATACGGCGTGAAGCTAAAGCAGCCGTCGCAGAAATCCTTGAACAATTGGAATATCAGGGAGTTATTGAAACGTGTGTGTCACCAATGAATAATCCCCTTTTTACTGTGACCAAACCTGACGGATCATATCGTTTGGTATTGGATTACCGGCATTTGAACTCGCATTGCCGTAACTGTGCAGTACAGAATACTCACGGCTCTGCCCTAGTGGATAGTCTAGTGCGTAAGCGTTTCAAGACAACGCTTGACATTTCCAATGGTTTTTATGCCCACAGACTGGATGACTTTAGCTCCCAGTGGACAAGTTTTACGTCCGCTGGGGTGCAAAAACGCTTCCGGCGACTCCCAATGGGCTACAAAAATAGTCCTGGAGTCTTCACCTCCAGAATAGTCACTCTGTTGGAGGGAATCGATCCAGATGCATGTTCTTATGTAGATGATATTTATCTCACAGACGACGAGATTTGGATGCATCTGTGTCGAGTGAATTCCATAATTTGTACCTTTGCTGATATGGGTTACAAATTTAATTTTGCAAAATCGCACATTGCAGAACACACGGTGTTGTTCCTCGGCTATGAGCTGAACAATGAAGGTAGAGGTTTGGCTCCTCACTTCTTGGAGAAATGCGCACAATTGCGCGCTCCTACAACACTGAAAAAATTACAGTCTTTGCTGGGTTTTTTGAATTTCGGCAGAACTTGCATTCCAGAATATGCCCAGCGTATCAAGCCTTTGTATGCTTTGATACAACCAACTTTCTCAAAATCATGCTGGCTGCCTGAGCATTCAGCCATTTTGCAATCCTTGCAGGCTGATCTGCTCGCTTCTAAATATTTACTGACTCGTGATAACCACACCAACCTGGTAATAAGAATAATTCCTGGGACGGTGGGTTTCACATACCTCACTTTTAATGAAGGTGACACAGTACCTATTGCTTACAAGTCACACTTGTACACTTCGGCTGAGTTGCGGTTTCCCACAGTGGAAAAGGTTTTAACTGCTGTACAGATGGCAATTCTTAAGGAACGAGCACTGTCTCAGGGGAAACGCATGCTAGTGGTAACACCCTGTCCTCACTTGGAGGCAGTCACGAAAGCCAGTGTACCAAATTCAAAAGCTTTGCACCCTCGGTGGATTCAGTGGGCTGCGTCATTGTCATCCACGGATGTCATGTTTATTTTTGACGCCTCCTTACGGTCGCAAGAGTACTTGCAGTATGAATTCGTTCATCCTGCTCCTCTGGCTATGCGACCTTTGGAGGACTTCCATTGCATCATTTACACTGATGGGTCGGCGCAGGTTGCGCATGGCTCTAAACATGCCTACGTTTCCGCATGCGCCATTGTGGTCGGTGCTATGTTGAATGATGAGTTCATTTCCAGGGAAGTGCACACGATGCCCCTGGGCGATTGCACCGCACAATTGGCAGAGCTTCGTGCTCTATTACTAGCGTTAGAGTACGCGGATCCAAGTGTTACAACTCTGATTGTAAGTGATTCTTACTACTGTGTCCAGTCTTACAATGAAAACTTGTTCTTTTGGATTCAAAATGATTTTCATGATTCCAAGGGTAGCACAATAAAACATAAAATGATCTGGGTTCGAGTGGCAGAGCTTAAGGCTAAGTTGCCACTCGTTTTTGTTATTCATACTCTCGGTCATCAGCGCGTAGGAGTTCACGCTGTTGGCAACTCGCTTGCTGATGAAGCAGCGAAATCAGCAGTATCTACATACTTAGTTGCAGCAGTTACTAGGTCTAAAACCAAGATTGATAGCGACATCTTGGCAGCGATTGCTGCCTCTGAGAAGGGAAGTAAACATCCTGCGGGATTCCCTTCGAAGTATAAATACCACTTAAGTCCCGAAAAGGTTCCTTTTGTGACAATTCCTGATGTTGGGGAACGGCTGATTCCCAACTCGGATCGCAGAGCAGACTTGATTACAGCGGCTCATGAAGGTGTGGCGTCTGCGCATGCGGGCGTCTCGGCCACTGTAACGCAATTACAACTACGTTTCTGGTGGCGGGGACTGTACAAACAGACGCGTGATTATGTCCTTCTTTGTGACATATGCCAGCAGATTAAACCTTCAACTGCTACGCGTCCGCCACAGACTCAGTTGTACATTTCTAATAAACCGCTAGGCTGTGTTTATTTAGATCACTGCGGTCCTTTTTCATCTGATACTGCATATAAGTACATCTTAGTAGCAGTTGACTCATGCACACGCTTTGTGTGGGTATGGCCACATCGCAGCGCTGATTCACGGACTGTCATTAGAGATTTGCGTATCTTTATAGGGATTTTTGCCTGTGGTACCTTCCATTCGGATCAGGGTCCGGCTTTCGCCTCTAAGGCGTATAAGGATGCCATGACTTCGATGGGGGTCCAAGTCAAGTTTTCGTCACCCTACAGACCTGAGGGTAATAGTGTAGTTGAACGAATGAACCGTGATTTAAAGCAATCTTTGACAGCCCGAGTTATAGGCACTGGCAGAAACTGGCTGGCTCACCTCTATGGCGTGCAGCGTGCTCTTAATAATCTCCCTAGAAGGTCTCTGGGTGGGCGGACCCCATACGAAATGCTCTTTGGCATCAAGATGTACGTCCCTGACCTTGACGGTCTAGACTCTGTGGTTCGCGCCACTTCCTTTGACGCAGATGAACATTGCAATGTTTTACAGAATCTACAAATGACCAGAGACAGTCTTGCAAAGGAACATTTGCCCTCCACATCGGATGATGCGTTGCAGATCCCGGTAGTTGGCTGGCTACCCCAAGTTGGAGAACTGGTTCGAGAGAAGATCGACAACAAGAAAGAGTTTGGTCCCTCCTATCGAGCTCCAGTCCCAGTGCTTGGAGTGAAGGGCACAAGAACAGTCATTTTACCACCACTTCCAGGTCGTAAGGAAAACAGGTTTATTTCTATTGACAATGTCAAGATACACAGAGTGGCCGATTCTTCTTAGCATGACACCAGCTGTTTCCTGTCCTTCCATTGTGAGAAATTCAATTATGCCCACTGCTTCTAATATTGAACCTGAAGTGGCCATCGATTTACCTGCTGTTTCCAGTCCATTATTACATAATTTACCCGGAACTAACGTTGATGAGTTGGACTATACATACCCCACTGATTTGTCCATGCCTGACCTGCAAGCTCGTTTAGCCACGGAATCCAGATTTTCATTTGACTCTGCTTCCCTTGCCTCGAAAAAACCCTCTCAAATTGCAGTATATGCTAGCCTGTTTAAAAAACATTTTTTGGTACCTCCTTGGACATACATTTGGCTGGTCCTTTTTTCGGTTTACCTTTTTATGTCAATTGGTTTTGTGTTTTATTTTTTTCGAATTATGAATGGACACTATGTCGAGGAGAGAACTTGCATTACTCATTTAAATGGAACTTTGGCCCCACTTTCCTCTTCACATTCTACACACAGATTAAAAAGAGACTTGACTTTGGTTAACATCACAGCATGGCCTGTTCTGGATGGAATCGCGTGGGATGCAGTTCGGTTTCAAATTCATGGCCCAACGGAAGTCGTTAATGTTCCTAATGTACTTAGAGTGAATATGGGGGATGTGGTGAAACAAAACATTCGTTCTGATGATTGGGATGTTAATGCTGTGGAAAGTTTGTTTTCTGATTTGAAGTACTATGCTGCTTTTGATGCTGAGGATTTATATTTAGAATCTGCTAATTATGGTGAATTGTTCTGTTACCAACATTATGGCAATCACTTCTTACACAAGACATCTTCCCGAAGGGATGCTGTTAATTTTACTCAGTGGGAACATTGCCCGGCACCTACACAAGGGAGTTCAGAAACGTTTCTTAAAAAGTATACTTATTTCACTGACTTTAATCAGTCCAATCCCGAGTCCTTTTATTTAAAATTTCACAAACAGCCACTGTCCAAGGTTAGACTTACCGATACAAAATTGTTGTATTCGAAGGCCTTCCTAGATCAATTAGTTACTGGGGGCTATGAGTTATGGAAGGAAACAATAGACCTTAAATCGGTTTGGGGTTCAAGGGCCTGGCAGGTACGAGGCACTGAGGCTTTGCACCGTGCATGTCTCATCCCGAATCATATGTTGTTTTTAAATGAAACCATTTCCCAGACCACATGCTTTGGATTGGCTACATCTAAAAGGTTAAACACCCCGTCTTTCCCAGAGTTGGAGGAATATGAGGATTGGAGTAATTTTACTCAATTGTCCATTAAAGATATACAGGCTCTGCTTCTTAATTCCTCCTTTAATATTTCCAGTATGAATCCTAAGGGTTGGCTGCTTTGGCACCGTAGTGCTGATTCTTGCCAAAAAAGATTTTTGAATATAACTGACGGTTTTAAGACTGTTAGATCTGATCCCCGGTTTGATTTGAGTCATACTGTCACCTCTTACTCTGTGGGCAAGTTGTGTCAAGCTTGGCTGAAACATTCAACTTTACCTGCGGTTAAGTATCACCTTTCCAAACTGAATGCAGACGTGGATTTGAATGATTTCATTAAAGGCCCAGCTAGTGGCAGGTCGAAAAGGTGGTTATATGGGGTTTACAATGAAATTTGGAAACTGTCACAGATTGAGGCTGCTACACGCCTTAGGGCTATTGATCAGGCAAATCTTGAGAAAGTGCTTGCAGTTGTTGACAATAGCATTAACGTGCTTTCCTCTAGAATTTACACATTGGATAATATTGTGTCGTCTGTTGTTGATATTGTGCATGATGAAGTGTCAGTATTATACCATGGTCAAAATCAATTACGGTCAATCATGCAGTTTGCATGGACACTTCAGACTCTGAAAATGGGTAAAGTTCCCTGGGGATGCATGAACGTTTCCTCTTTATTTGCACCATTTAATTTGACTGACAAACAACGCTTGCTTTCAATGCGTGATGCTTCCTTTTCTATGCTACATATTGAAAGGTTGGAATCTTTACCTTTTTCTGTGGCAGAAGCCACTGCTGCTACGTGGCTTATCCACGGTTTAATAACACTGCCTTTTGCTTTATATAAGTTTTCAAATTGTATGAAATATGTGCCAATAGGTCGTTTTGAACCCTTAGGTAGCGGTTTTCTTCATGAGGTCTGGTCGCTCCCATACACATACAGATGTTTCAAGGATGAACAGGAGGTTTATCTAACAGGGGAGGAGTGTACTGAGACGCCAGATCATTCTTTAATGTGCAGACACATACAGTTACACGGTTCATGTAACAAGGACCGACCGAATATGGCTTGCGTTTTACAGGGCACGCCAGTTCCTGCTATCATCCCCACGTTTAAATTGTTAGAGAATGGTAGTTATTTAATGCTCAATAATGAAAACTGTTGTGGGTTAATTAAAGGTATAGCTTTCATAGTAACAGTAAGTGAGCGAGTTATTTGCTGCAGAAATGTTCTTTATCCTCCCACACGTGAACATAGGGAGTCTTCCATTTGGCCACAGATACCGACCTTGGGAGCAGAATTCAGCGGCATGGCTAGAATAAGAGCTCTATTGTCCCAGAAAGAGGTGGCCTTGAGCTCGGCCCGTGAAACTTTCGTGCTTCACATTGCTAACACCCGTACGGAGGTTCAGGCTCTTTTAAATACTGATTTGCCTTTGCATTTCGGAGCCATGGTTCGTTCTATCTTTAACGCATCCTCCACAACGGGCCTAGCACATTTTTTTAAAGTTGTTAGCGGTGGTCTCGTGACTTCCTTTGAGAAGATTTTTGGAGTCATCCCTGCCTTCTTCCATTCTATTTTTTCATCCTTATTTGGAGGGTTCCCGTTTTTACTTGCATTAGCGGCTGGCGCTTTGGTGGTTTTCTGCCTTTTTAAATATGGATGCCCTTCCTGTGCAAGACCACGCTCAACTGCTACTGACGCGGTTTCGCAACCGCATGCTTGATTATTATGGCACACTGCCGTTGGCGACTCTAAGCACGGCGTTTGGATTATCTTTTCGGTTCTCCTATTTCACCTGTGTCCAGCCTGTATTTCGCTGCCTGACCTGTGATTTCCTTTGGGCCATTGATTTGTGTCTCTGCGGACCGATTTCTTCTGACGTCGATTTTGATCAACTGATGAGTCCTATCATTGCTCACGAGTTGGTTTGTTCTGACGAAAGGATTATGGCCTTGGCGGTGGCACATGGACTAATGGGTCCCTGGGATGTGTTGTCGGCAGTGCAAAATTTCTTGGAACGAAGTTTTCTTGAAAACCCACCGAGCTGTCCTCTGATGGTTATAGAGGATCCGGTGCTGGGAGATCACGTATGTTCCTTTCATCTTTTAAATTGGATGGCTGAACTGTTTTCGGATGAGGACAGTGACTTCCTCCTGGAGGCTGTTGCAGCTTACTTTTCATATACAGTCTTATCATAAACACTGCCTCAAATTGACATGCTGATTGATAGCATTTCCTTGATTTTATTGACTTTTGGTCAAGACATTTTATTTTTGCTTGCCTATTGGCTTGAGCCACATTATACTTGTGGGCTATTTGTTAGCATTAGTTTTTATAATTGTATTTTTATTCATGCTCGTTTATTGTTGGATTCTGCTCTCATGTGATGGCACTTCTGTTATCTTATTTAGTCCGTTCTCGGATCATGGGGGGGTGTTGTATAGCTCCTATATATCCTTATATCGTGTTAAGTTAGCATAGGTACATTTGAGATTTAAACGCCATTTTTCCCTTCTTGCAACTTCTGCACACGACCCTTAATTGTTGACTTAGCTTTCAACCTAGTGGTTTGCCGTGGTGTATGTGAGAATAATATGTTATTGCTCTGATATCAGTTTTGTTTAATAAACCATGTCTGCACGGAGAGTGCTGAAGTTTCAGGAGCAACACGATATGGAATTGTTATGAGGTCTGATCTCCACGCCTTCATAGTCATAACACAAGTGCAGCCTTTGCCAACTTGGGCTTGAGGCGGGATTGATATTGCTTTGCACGAGGCACATAGAACACACTTGATGCGGTGCACATGCAGAGAGAGCTGGTGTATGCTGATGTGATTCCTTCATGCTAGGACACTAAGGTATGGGCCCGCCCTAAAACAACCCAAAGAGACCTTCTTAGCTAATAATATAATATATGTGTTAGGGAGGGTGAGATATAAGTGTTGTTGACTCTTATTCATTACAGCATGTTAACATGCTGTCACCATTCGCTTTTTATGTCTTAGTAACTATGCTGATAATTTTGCTACTGATAATAAGTATACTTGTATTATCTAAGATACTGCGCCTGAGAAGACGGCATTAGTAAATAAACATTTCAAATGCACATGTGTCTTCTTTACTCCATGTTCTGGTTTGTAATGATAATATAACGAAAGAGTGTTCATGAGTCCCACGTACCCTGAGGTACTGTAAGTTCATGTTCTGGTTTGTCTAAACATTGGAAGTTTGATATGTCCAATGAGACACTGTAGCTAGCTCGGTAAGGGGTGAGTTGGTTGCTAAGGTAAGTTTTGGGACACCCTAATTTGCCGAGGTTCCACTCCTCTGTGCACAGTTCTGTGTGAGTACAGAAACCCTGCAACAGTAGAGAGGCTAGGCTTCGCAAAAAATGCGAGCAAGTATGGAGACAGCAGATCTCGAAGTCTTTACCTTCAAACGGAGCCGGCGGCAGCAGTGATCTCTGACTCTGGTGTGTGGCAAACACACCGTGCCACACACACCTGATGTTTACAGAGGTTAAAATGAGGCCCCTCTGTCAGACCCTCTGCACACTGCCAGCAGGAAAGCCATTTTTTTCGACAGTGCCCGACAGGCAGGGAATCCACTGAGATTTCCCCTCCACCGCCGCTCACACCTTGGGCTCTGAATCATTTGTTTGTGGGGAAGGGAGTCCGTCTCCTTTGAAGAGGAATCTGCCAGGAGCAGGGCTTCCTCGCTGCTCTGCGGCAGCAGCCTGGATGGCTCTGTGTGGGTGTCACTGGCATCGACAGGCAAGGATAGCTGGGCTTCCACCAGCCTGCAGCGGCCCAAGCAGCGCACGGGAGGGGCGCGAGGGGGCGGGGAGGCGGGCCAATGGCTGGACGAAGTGACGGCTACAGAGAAATGGAAGGAAGGCTACGGCTTCCGCTGGCCTGTCGGTGCCTCTGCAATGCGGGGGAGGGGAAAGGATAGAACTAGAAAATGGGGAGGCGAGGGAAAGCGAGAGGAGGGAAGGAGTAAGGGGGGGAACAAGAGGGAGGGGGGAACAAGATGGGGAGGGGGGAACAAGAGGGGGGGTCAAAATAGACAGACGGAAAGAATGGGAGATGGAGAAAGTGGGCGGAAGCGAAAAGGAAATGGAGTGGTCAGGAGCATGCATGAGTGAGTAAGGGAGCGTGATGAAATCAGAGTGAGTGAGAGATGCATATAAAAATGAAGCGTGAGAGGCTGAATTAAAGAGGGTAAATAAGAGAATCAAATGTCAAGAGAAACAGCGAAAGAAGACTGAAGATAACCGAGGGAGAGATAGGACAGTGTCCATTTTTTAGAGCACATGCGATGAGTGTACACAGAGCTTGGTGTACGTTCAAAACCTTTTCAAAGAGGTGCGGCGTGACTGCATAGGGCGTAGCTACTTACAGTGAGGCTAGGCTTCACCAAAAATGCGAGCAAGTATGGAGACAGCAGATCTCAAAAATGCAAGCAAGTATGGAGACAGCAGATCTCGAAGTCTTTACCTTCAAACGGAGCCGGCGGCAGCAGTGATCTCCGGGCGCCCAGGGGACAGGAGGGTGGGGGACTGGGTAGAAGAGGCGGTGGCAGGGTCCTGCGGCATAAGACGATCGATCCTCACCCACAGCAGACGAGAAAAAATGGCGCCCGCCTGCTTCCGAATTTTTCGGATTCGGGGGCGTGGTTTTGCTGTTTTGAGTGACCGACAACGTCACTGTCTTAAGAACAGCAAAATTTACGCCCCCAAATCCGAAAAAGACGGGGCTAAATCGGAGTGACGCATCTCTCCTCCAATGGCTGGCCTCCGTTTAGGAAGCCAGCCAATGGAGGAGAGACAGAGCAGGGAGGCGGGTTCCAAAGCGCTACTAAAGAACATTAATTCTCCGACCCTAGACCGCGCAAGCGCAGCCTTTAGGTCCGAGACCTAAAAAGGCCAGTAGTCGACGGTCTGCCAAAGTAACTCTTAGTTAATAATATTTGTACGGGTGCACATATTCACAGCACTAGGAATGCTATCAAAAGAGTGGACATTGTACAAAGATCTGCAAGGTTAGTTATACATGTTACATGTCCTGTGGATTTGCGAAACATTCACAACAAGCATTTGCAATGCAATAGGTCTCGCATTTGCGAGATTTGAGCTATTGGCATTGTAAATGACAATGCCTTTAATTTATGTCTTTAAAAAACTTGCAGTGATGAAAGGCATTGTCATTTAAAATACCAATAGGTCAAATGCAATTGCAATTTTGTAACAGATCCGTGCATTTCTTCCACTTGCAGTACTTTATTAAATGCATAACGTACTAAAATAAAACAAGAATTCTCATTGGTTGACCAACTTCTAACTTTTGATTAGCTGGACAAATCCTAACTTTCCAATGATTTTGCTAATTTGTCTTATTGTTCTTAAACCCCAAGGGGCTTATTTACAAACCACTTGCGTCTTCGGTGCCTCACTTTTAATATGGGAAACAGTGACGCACCGGCGGCGCAAGAGGCTTGTAAATAATCCCCCAAGTGTATTTGGGCAGTGGAACTCTAGTTCGAGAGCGCGCACATCAACTGTATAAAGATGCATTAATAAGCAGTCTGAGGCGGCACAAACACGTGCACTGGAAATCTGCCAATCACATACACGTAACTGGCTGTTTGTACAGTCGCGTGGCGTCCTACAGCATCTCTTCCAGGCACGCGCCGCGTCCTACTCTGGTGCGCTCCGGCCCACTCCCTGGCCAGAGGCCAGCTCACCACGCACACGTAATTAGAATTCTGCTCCACTCCCTCGCACTCTGTGAGTGAGCTTTCGAGCCCACGCCCTTGTCGAAGAATGCCCTGTAGTGGTGTTTGCACGACGTGAAAACAGATTACAGACCCATACATTTGTGCTGAGCAGATTAACAAAAGAAGAAAGAACTAATAGTTGGATGCTGAGCTACACATAGCAATTGTGTTGAAGTGTTTGTTTTTCTAAACTGGAATGCTTTAACGTGGATGTACAATTTGTATTGGGGATAAAGAAAGACGGACTTCATGTGTATGAGAGAGATGCACACAAAGAGAAAATGAATGAGGGAGAGAGAGAAGGGGCTACGATGGAATGACACAGTAAGGTCTGCAGTTAGCAGCCAGCCTGTTTATCAGCGCCGCGCGCCTCGTGAACAGCGCCGCGCGCCCCTCTGCAGACTCCCCCTGCATTCCAATGTCAGTCACGTGAACTGTTCACGAGGCACGCGTCGCGATCCGGCAAAAGCGCACGCTCCCAACATTATCCTATGGGACAACGCTGCGCGCGCGGCCAGGTCTTGTAGCCACATTCCAACTCGTTGTCGGCTGAGCCGACAGCTATAGTGCTCTCTGCAAGAGCGCGCTTTCATGTGCTTTTCGCAGCGAGCCCTAAAAAGGAACAATCCTGTTTAGGTAACAATGACCTTGCTGATTTCTTCTCATACATTGAGAGACAATCGAACAAAAACGAGTTTAAACATTACAAGTGGTCATTGCTTGTTCCTTCTCATACATTGTCAGTCAATCAAACAATTGTGTATAAACTTTACAAGTGAAACATAGATGAGCCCTAGACGGGCAAAGAGCAGATAGGTCAACATAAGGCGTGTAAATGACCCGATCAAAACAAGTCTGTTTGTGCTTACTTGAATCACAAATAGAAAGACACCAAAGTTTGCGATTCAATGTCTTGAGGAAATACAAAATGGGAGAACTGATGTTCAGTTTAATACAGAAAAACATGTCTTTCACATTAACTAAACACTTATTTACAAAATTATTTTCACTAGGTAAGTTTTTGCTTACCAGCATGTTGTCTGTACAATATTTCTAAATATTAGGCACCCACCTCTTATGAAGCAATCTGAAATCCTTTTAAGAGTTTGGTGAGCTTGTTCTATCAATGAGGCAGGACCATCAGACCTGTTGCTGTTGAATCGTCGGTTCTGTCCCTTTGAAATTAATTTCACATGGCACTCTTCACCTATTGCAACATAATCTTGTTTTGCGACCAGGTGTATTTTGGATTTCTGGAGATCATTACAAAGTAAAGGAGAGATTTTCACAGCAGTTTTGTGATGCACACAAAAAAGGTACAGTGAAACACTTTCTTACAGTAGCTCTACATTGTCGTAATACAGAAAAGCTGTAATCTGGTATCATTGTGAAGAGCACAGACTTCAGTCAAAAGCAGATGACTCTTCAAAATAATTAACTGAGCTTTTAGTAAGTACCACTTAACAGTTTCTTTATTCGTGAAGTTAAAGTGAGCACAATTATTTTCATCAATCACAAGCCCCTTTTTGAGCAAATAATTGCTATGAGGGCAAGTTGTTCCAATGGATGAATAAAGTGAATGTTGGCTTGGGGACTAAATTCTTTTAAAGTGTATGTCCTAGATGGATGATGAGGCAATTAGCAAAACAAGGGCTAAAATATTTGCATTCTCTGCTCCCTAATTTTAAATTCTACGGATGTTCTGAGGCTTGTGGTTTCCCACTAGCACTCAATGTATTTCGGTTGAAGTAGCTGACTCTTTGCTCATGTGCACATGACACTGGCATCATGTGTAAGACCTACTACAGATCAGACCTATTAGTATGTCAGCGAGATATTGTTTTTTTTTTAAAAACTATTCTTATTTAATGTGACTGGGGCACGTGAACTGACAACTCCAATCCAGCTTCCATTCTTTAGCCAATATTCCGAACTTGTTGGAAAAAGGGATACACAAAATTCCTATAAGCATTTGTATAAAATCTTTTTTTCAGGTAAAGTACAAATTCTTGTCTTCTTTACGGTACTGTGTAACTTTGAAACTTGAACGTTTTTATAACCCTTGATGAAGGTAGGACTTCTGTTAATTATTTTTCAGGAAAACATTTTCAAAAACTTTATTTTACAAATGTTGCCTAAAACCCAGCCTGTTCCTTCAATCAATGTACAACAGCAACCCTGGACTCCATTGGCATGCTCAATGTGGTGTGTAGAATTAATTCATGAAGAACCATTGGCTTTAACCCCTTTAGAGCGGCCTGAACTATCTCCTCAGTCATTGGCCGATACTGGGGAGGTAAATAAAGGCCCCTCTGGTTCTTTTAGTAGTTCTTTAAGAGCTTCCCAAGCAGCATGAATCTAATTTTTTTTTTTATAGTGTAAGGGTGATCAGCTTGCAAGGCATGCATACATTATACTAAAGTGAAAGCAAAATGAGGTGATGGGCTTACTTTACTTTTAGTGCATTAGTCCTCGGGGCATATATTATCTCCTCCACCCCAATCAGTGCTTGGGGGGGCTATTGTTGGGAAGGGTAGAATCTCCCCTTTCCAGTGATCTCTTCCCAGTGGATCGCTGCTTGGGGATTTCCATAGGAGAGCAACCCCCAAGTAGGCGTCCACCAACAAGAAAACAGGGATTTTGAAAGAGCAACCCCTTGGGCAAGGGCTTGTGCTCCACCCCCATATTGGAGCAGTCTTGCTGCCACCTCTGGGGTGGGGGGCATATCGGGGTAATTACCCCCGATCTGCCCCCCCCTCCCAGGGCTAGGAGGAAGAAATATCACTAGACACAGGGTCTATTTATAATATAAATATAGGGATGGAGGCTGCCCACTATGGGCATGGCCATGCCCCACCCCACAAAAACTATTTCTACCCACTACCCCTCAAGGGTCCAGAAAACCAACTAAACACCAGATTTATAAACATTTTTTATGTAGGAGTGGGGGCTGCCCACTATGCCCTTGAGGTTAATGGGAGTGCCAAGGGGACTCCATTGACCTTGGTTTGATACGCTCTTGTCACGAGCACTAATGACAGCCACACAAGTGGTGCCGCGTTTTTTATTGGCACAAGTGGGGTAATGCTGGGTGGTAGGATGTTTGCAGATTACTGTGGATTCCGGAAGTTTCCATCACAGAAATGTAAGAAAAATGTGTGATTTCAGGCATAGTTTGAGGTTTGCTGGGCTTTGAGGGAAAGAAAACCTCATGGGATCCACGCAAGGCACACTACCCTGGAATCCCCTGGTTGTCTAGTTTTCAAAAATGTCTGTGGTACATGGGTTTGCATTGGTGACACCAAAGTACAGCCACAAATACCGCAGCTACCACAATTGCTCATCACTAAAGTAGCGCTTTGGGGCCTTTTTGTGTCATGAGCTTGTGTCCCACCCACTCGTGGGGTACTGTTCTTACTGTGGGAACTCAGAGTGGTAGGAAATATGTGACTCCCTGCAGATTCCAGAACTTTCTATTATAGATATGCAAGGATTTTTTTTTACCAAAGTTGGATGTTTCCATGGGCTTTTAGGTAACAGTAGCTAGTGAGAGCCATGCAAGTCACCTCATCCTGGATTTCCCCAAGTGTCTTTTTTAAAAAAAAATTGCAACTTTGCTAGGTTTCCCTAGGTGCCGGCTGAGCCATGTCCCAAAATCCACAGCTATCCGCTTTGTAAAGAAAAGGCCAGTATTGAGAGGAAAATGTGATGTATCCCTGGTGCATTTTGGGCCATATCCTGTTGCAGGCACTAGGCTGCCCACACAAGCGAGGTACCATTTCTATTGGGAGACTTGGAAGAATGCTGGGTGGATGGAAGTTTGCTGCTCCCCGCAGATTCCAGAACTTTTCTTCACAGAACTTTGACCAAAATGTGTTTTTTAGTCATAGTTCGAGGTTTGCAAGGGATTATGGATAACAAAAATGAATGAGCGCTACGCAAGTTACTCCACCCTGGATTTCCCCAGGGGTCTAGTGTGTAAGTTTACTTTGTTTTCCTACTGCGTCTGAGCTAGGACCTTCAATCCACTGCCCCCCAGTTTGCAAAAAAGTCATTTTTCAGTGGAAACATGTGACATGTCCATGTTGTATTTTGGGCCTTTTCCTGTTGCGGGCACTAGGCCTTCCCACACAAGTGGGATACCATTTGTATTGGCAAATATGTGGGAACATAGAATAGTAGAGCATTTGTTATTACCAATTGGATGCTAATGCATTTGAGCCTTCCAAATGTAAGCCAGTGTGTAAGAAAGAATTTTTTTTTTAAAAATACCCTCTATATCATATGCACGTACGGTTACCCACAAGTCAGATGTACAAATAACCACTGCTCCTAAACTCCTTATCTTGTGCCCATTTCAAAAATACATATTTTCTTGATACCCATTTTTCCCTCTACCTATTTCACTATAAGAATTGGTTTTTACCCTGTATTCACACTTGACCAGGTGTTTAGCCGAACTCAGCTCTCTCCTTTCAGCTCATTCAGACCCTGCCCCAGATCCAGCACAAGGGAAAAGTAAAGGAAAAACCTGAGGAAAGTGGCACGGACAGCAGCAACAAGGCACCTGGTTAGGCACAGAAAAGCAGCACCTGCTGCAACGTAGAAATGCGGTCTGGAAAAGCGAGGGACACTCCCCCGGTGACCCGAGCCAAAAGGGAATTCACCCTTACCAACATCGCAGCACATAGTTAATTGGCCCCCATTTGACAGCACACCTCCTCGGGCATAGCCTGGACCTGGACAATCCCTGCACCCTAATAGCAACATCCCGCACCAACATGGCACCACCGGTCCGCCCTCCTTACGAAAGGTCTTAGCAGCAATAATGCACCAGGCTAACATCTACAGCAAATTTTGCTATCTGAAGGACCAAGCAGCAGCTATCTTTACACCAAACTTCAATATCCCGGGATCTGCCCCCACACCCCCGTAGCCAACTGTCATTAATCAAGTTGCTTCCTATGACCTCTCACAAGTCATTCCTGACAGGCTGATTTCGAGACCTGCATTTGACTTCCCAATCAATGACGTAATGGAGCACTGCGACCTTGACACGATCGCCAACATAAAAGTCAACTATCTATAGAGCGCTGTAATTTTGAACCCAGCCCTTCTGAACCAGGAAAGAACATCTTCAAACCCTGTAAAATTCTGGAAGGGCTGGCAACCAAGACGACCACAAGAAATACAACCTGCTGGTACATGTTAGCATTGTTCTCTTACACAGTCCAGTTAAACTGGATGCTTTGGAAGCAAACCCTCACAAAGCCCGTCTTTGCTCACCTGAGGTGAATGAGAAGCCATGATAGCCATGTACAGCGGGGACCAGGAGAAATACTCAATCCCCACCGAAATAGAGGCTCATGAGCCTGCACATGCAAGCTTTACCAGCAAGTTAATTGACTCTGTAGATGTGTTGGCAACCTTGTTAATGACATAGCAACTAACAGTGAAAACCTTAAATACCAGTCCACGAAAATGGACACTTAGATTAAGCTACTGAACAGTCTTGCGGTTTTTACCTCCAGAATCGATACAAAGATAGCCAATCTTCACAGTCTCATAACTAAAGCTCATAAAGCGTTGGAAGTCATGGCACCGGTTGCTATCCGTACCTGTTCCCCAAATCCTAGATAAACTGGCGTCATTCCCTGTATTTCTGGCGACATCCGCAGCGACCACAAGAAGGCCTCGTATCCCACAAACCCGGCAAACAAACCTACAACACACAACCCTAAGGGGCTCACCAATCCTACCCGCAGTCAGCACATGAAGACAAGATGTGTGTGCCCAGCGACTGTTAGACCCAAGCATCCCAGAACTTACCACTGGTTATAGGCATTATACGCTCCGCAGAGGCAACTGAGGGAGCCCAAGTCAAACTCCTGCCCATGGATAGGCCAATTCAGGATCCATTCTTAACGCTCCTGGTAAGAACCAAGAAACACAACCTGCCCTTGACCAAATGACAGAAGGCCGCGGAGACAGAATTGGCCTAAAGTCTGAAAACACAGGGAAAAAATGGAACTGAGGAAAAACATCTATTTCTATTTCGGCAACTCAACCTAGGGACCATGACTTTTGAGGACCACTACCCATTTCGGAGGAGGAAATGGGCGAACACTGTAAGGCGGCAACCCAAGCAGTCTTATCAAGACCCTGTAACACCCTCAATGTAAGTACCCGAAAACGTAAGGGCTGATGGACCCCTCGGAACAGGCCACCAAGTAGACTCCGGCACCAAGGCTTCCTTCACAATAGGCCGCATTGTGAAAAAGGAAGCATTTGTCCAGCACCATCCATGGCCAGGGACCCAGTAATAATGGAGCGAACTCCACCCGAGGCACACAACTCTGATCAAGAAAAATCTGGACTCCAGGACAACATCAAACTAGATCCTATTACCATGTTAACAAGGTTAAAAAAGCAGTCCGACATCTGGGAGCTGCCTCCTAGAACAGAGAGGTTCAGTAGCCTTAAGTCTCTGGGATTAGTGTCGTCAGTACCGGGTCTCTATCTCCCGGTACAATCTGCAGCCAGTCAGTCTTAATGTATCCTGTATATCAATGAAGATGCCATTTCCACCTTCACGATCGCTGAAACATTCTTTCACTATTAAGCCAAATTTCAGAAACTGAGAACCTGATCACGGCAGGCATTGTTTCAGTTGGATTCTTGGCCCCGCATCTGGATGAACAAAACAAACTCTCAAGGTCACCTGGTCATCGCCAGCAGCTGCTAACCTGGTACTAGTGGTCTCTGCGACCCTCAAAAGCTGGGGGGTATTGAGGTCATCCGACGTAGAAATAGCATGCCCCCATGCTCCTATAACCCACAAGACGAACCAGGCGTCAATCCTCTCACACACTTAAGTTTGATTTTGAGGAGCGCACGGAGCAGATCACCAACACCCCTCTGCCCTTATGCTCCTCAGCTGTATGCGAACAGTCATAACCACTTTCAAACAGGACTCGCGGGCGTTCAATTTATCATTCATGAACATCAACGTTCCCCTAGTAACGAAATCAAAACCACTAGCCAAGGAACATCTGATAAATTCAATAACAGGCCTGCAAGATGGACGATGTCCTCCCAAAATAATCCTCTCTTGACTTCAACATGAACCTACTAGGGTCAACGCAAGATTAGCTGCATTAACATTGCCTACGTCACGTTTTCCCCAAAGTACACTTTTCACGGGAACACATTTTCTTCTTGCTTGTTGCACTGTTGATGTGAAGTCTGTATAGAGTGAGATTCTGCTTCTTGATATGTCAGTTTTTCACACTCCTGGGCCGACCTCAATGCTGCATCCTTGTGTGTGTGTAGCTTATTAGATTGACTGCCATAGCTCTGGGGGAGCCATGGGATATAATGGGAGGGGGCCTAAGGTGTATTGAGCAATGTGCCTTTCCAATGATGAGGAAATCAGAGAAGTCGTATTTGCCAAATAGATCAATAAGACGTGATTCTACAAATGTTTGGTCTGACCATGGATGTGGATATATTCAGGTGCATTATTATTTTATTATTATGCTTTGACCATGCATAAGGATGTTCTTTTTTTTTTGGCTTCAAGTATTTACTATGTCTGTGCTAACGTCCTGACATGATCTGTAGTGCTATTCTCTAAATCTGACACCTGCATCTTTACATGTCTAACCTAGATGCCAGTTTGTCCATACATTTTTAAGGTGGTTGTGAAGGGGGGGTTGTCGCGGGCTGAAATAGCAGGCAAGGAGGCCGTATGTAATGCGCTATAACGGTTTTATTAAAGCACACAAAAGTTCGTAATCAACGGGAGTATGGCTCCGGGGGAGGGGTTATCGCCTCCGGTCCTTCCGTTGGTGAGGGTCTCGGTCCTTCTTTCTTGTCCGGGGCCCGTCGGGTGGATCTTCGGGTCGGGTAAGCCGTCGGGGAGGTACCTCGGAGGGCAACAAGAGAGAGAGAGGACCGTTAGACCAGCACTATGAGACAGCAAGTCTCCTGACACCAACACCGGAGTCGTGAGGGATCGGTAATCGGAGAGAAGTGCGGATAAGGGAGAAGAAAAGGTAGGGGGAGGGGGTTTGGAATAGTAAGGGTGTCCGACAGGTGCGTGAGGGGGAGAGGGACGGTGCCGTGAGGGTGCTTTACAAATGGCACAGTGCTCTGTGCCTAAAGAAGGGAGATTCACACTATGTACACTGAGCGCCTAGAGTGCTCAGAATGGGGTACTAGGTACTCACGCGGTCCGCCGTAGCCCTCCAGTGGACTACGGCCACTCTTCAGCCACCTCCTCAGGGACTCCACCAATCTTCCGACCATACGTCTTCGTCTGGGTTCGCTTCTCCGCCGTTCTTTCCGCCTGCCTGAGAATCCTGCCACGATGCTCCGACGGCGTCCTGGGCGATGGGAGTGCTTTTCACTGGTGCTGTCGCTGTTGTAGGGGCGGGACTTCCGGGGTCGCGATCAAGTGCTTCCTGTTGCCGGCGTCCGGTGATTGGTTCCTGTAGGGGAACGAGGGGCGGGATACTTCGGGTCACAGGTACCGCTCTGGCATTGTGGTGAGATACGGGGATTCGACAGCGAGGGCTGCTGTGGGGTCTCCTGGTTACCGGTGAGTCATGAGGGGCTTGTAGTCCTGGCGGGGGCGGAAGCGGGACAGGATCACATTCCCTTCCCCTAGCTGTCCTACTTGTACGGGTTGGAGTGGAAGGGTAGCGAGATAGGAAGTCAGCGTTGCCCTGTTCTATTCCTTTCCGGTGGCGTGTGCTAAAGTGGTAGGGTTGGAGTGACAGGAACCATCGGAGGACTCTGTCATTATGTCCTTTGTTCCGGGCCATCCACTCCAGGGGGGCGTGGTCGGTATAAATCGTGAATTCCCGTCCCTCCAGATAGTACCTAAGACTCTCGATGGCCCATTTGATCGCGAGTGCTTCTTTCTCAACAACGGCATAGTTCTTTTCCCTGGGGAACAATTTGCGGCTGAGTAAGAGGATGGGCCTTTCGTTCCCTGCTTCGTCTTTTTGGGATAGGACGGCGCCTAATCCCCGTTCAGATGCGTCCGTCTGCAATACAAACGGCAAGGAATAGTCAGGGCTGATCAGGACCGGGCTGGAGGTTAGCGCTCTCTTCAGGTCGGTGAATGCCTGCCATAAGTCGGGTGTGGGTTCCTTAAGAGCGAGGTCTGTGTGCGTGGCTTTCTTTAGGAGATCAGTGAGGGGGGCTGCCCTCTGGGAAAAGTTGGGAACAAACCTCCTGTAATATCCCAGGAGACCTAGGAACGCCCGGAGGTCTTTCTTTGTTCGCGGGAAGGGTAGGGTCTGGATCGCCTCGGTTTTGGTTTTCTGGGGTCGGATCAGCCCCTCGCCTAGAAGGAAGCCGAGGTATTGGACAGTTTGTGCAGCCAGGGTGGTTTTGGCGGGGTTGATGGAAAATCCAAACGAACCCAGGGAGGATACAACCTCATAGACATGCCTTAGGTGTTGTTCCCAGCTGTCGCTGTAAATGACGATATCGTCCAAATAGGCCCCGGCGTATTGGGAATGTGGGCGCAGGACCTGGTTCATGGCTCGCTGGAAGGTAGCAGGGGCACCGTGAAGCCCAAAAGGCATAACAAGGAACTGAAACAGCCCCTCGGGGGTAGAGAAGGCGGTTTTCTTTTTGTCCTGGTCTCTGAGGGGTATCTGCCAGTAACCTTTGCAGAGGTCGAGGGTGGATATGTATTTGGCCTTCCCTATTTTCTCAACCATTTCATCCACTCTCGGCAGGGGATAGGTGTCAAATGTAGACACCTTGTTGACCTCCCGAAAGTCGATGCAAAACCTGACAGACCCGTCAGGTTTGGGTACAAGGACGATAGGGGAATTCCAGTCACTGACCGATGGTTCGATGATCCCCATCGTGAGCATGTCCTCGATCTCCTTTCGGATAACAGCTCTGCGGGCTTCTGGGACTCGATAGGGTCTCAGTCGTACCACTTTCCCGGGTTCCGTATCGATGCAATGTGTGGTAACCGAGGTCCTTCCGGGACAGGAGGAGAAGACCCTGCTGACGGGTGACAGAGCGTCACGGAGTTCCCGGGTCTGGACAGGGGACAGGGCGGGATCCAGGCAGGGGTCAAAGGGATAAGCAGAGAGAAGCCTTGACCCGGTGAGGACAGGACGGGGACCCTCCCATTTTTTAAGAAGGTTTATGTGGTATATTTGGGTTGTGCCCCTTGTGGGATCCAGTTCTACCTCATACGTGACAGGGGTCACCTGGCGCCGAATGACGTAGGGACTCTGCCATTGTCCCAAGAGTTTTTGGTCTGAGGAGGGCATCATTAGAAGGACTAAGTCCCCTATGGCGAAAACACGGGATCTGCTTCCTTTATCATACTGTCTTTTTTGTGCATCTTGCGCTCTCTCCAGGTTCTGTTTCACTATTTCGCGTATCTCGGCCAAATGGGTCTTCAGGTTCTCTACGTACTCGGGCAAGGGACGAGTGCGATCAGGTTCTGCTTCCCAGGCTTCTTGTGCCATGTCCAGGAGAGTACGAGTGGGCCGACCATATAACAGCTCGTAGGGTGAGTAGCCTGTACTGCTTTGTGTTTTGCAGCGTATCGCAAAAAGGGCCAGCGGCAACATCTCTTCCCAGCATCTGGCTTCCAACCCTATCAGTTTTTTCAGCGTCTGCTTTAAGGTAGCGTTGTAACGCTCCACCAGGCCGTCCGTTTGCGGGTGGTATGCCGATGTCCTGATCTGTTTGATGCCCAATTGTGCACAGACCTGTTTCAGAAGAGACGACACAAAAGGCTTGCCCTGATCGGTTAAAATCTCTCGGGGAAACCCCACCCGGGTAAACATCGTGATTAGGGCTTTGGCTATGTGCTGCGCTGTGGGTTGACGTAACGGGAAGGCTTCAGGGAAACGAGTGGCGTAATCTACTATGACCAGTGCATAGCGACACCCGCTTCGGGAGGGCAGAAGGGGTCCTATGATGTCCATCCCTGTCCTGCTGAATGGGACGTCGATGAGCGGGAGAGGCTGGAGGGGAACCCTGGGTGGTCGATATCGACTGGTTTTCTGACATATGGCGCATTCGCGGCAGTAGGCTTTTACCCGCTGGTGAACCCCTGGCCAATAGAACTTGTCCAGGACCGCTTGACTGGTTTTTTCATCCCCGAAATGTCCTCCTAACAGGTGGCTATGTGCTAGAAAAAGGACCTTGTCTTGGAAGGGGCCTGGGATCAATAGCTGTGACTTCTGAAGAGGCCCTCCCTTCCGATACAACAACCCCTTTTGTTTGAAGAAGTAGGGACCTACTTGCGTGGGGTCCTCTTGGTCCAGGGCCCTTCCCCACGCCTCTTGAAGGAGGGGATCCTCCTGTTGGGCCGCCCTGAACTCTTGGTCGGTTTGCCATGGGTGTTCGTCAATGGTCACAGGGAAGGCATAGGCAGGGTTGTTCTTCTCCTTCCTCTTCTGGTTCTTTGTTTTCCGTGGTTTACTCTCAATGGGGGCCGAAGACAAGCCTTGGGGATAAGGGGCCTCTTTCCACCACTGGACAAGGGAGTCGGTGGTATCCTGAAGGAGCTTAGGTAGTCCGGAATAATCGCTTCCCAAAATGGCTTGTTCGGGCAAGGCCGGCACAAGACCGACTGTGAGGTTAGTACCAGGGTCTCCGGGGTGCTGAACCCATACCTGAGCGGTGGGGTACCGCTTAGTGTCCCCGTGGACGCACTGAATAGCCACCACTCCTGTAGGGTTCCCGAGAGGTAGAGTCAGATCTTGAGGACGGAGGACGCTCTGACGGCAACCAGTGTCAGCAAGGGCGAGGACCTCCTGTCCTTCAATAGACACGGGGCAATGGAAGGGAGGGGGTGTATCCCCTGGCACATGACAGACGTAGTTCCTAGCAAATCCTATGTCCATCGGCACCTCCTTCTGGGGGCATACGCGGGCGATATGTCCAAAGTTACCGCAGTTGTAGCACTGAGGTCCAGGATTGGGAGGCCGGTACGGGATCGGAGAGGGCAGAAGAGGAGCCGGTTCCGGTCTTCGGGGCAGCAAAGGGCGGGGAGGACGGATAGAGTTCATGGGATGTGGCCGGTGGACGGGTTCATCCTTGTGGCGTTGCATGTCTTGGGCACGGCCATAAGCACAGGCTATTTCCACGGCCTTCTCGAGGGTGAGTTTGGTGTGTTGATGCACCCATCTCTGGGTTGGTGGATGTAGGGAGTTCAGGAACTGCTCCAGATAAACTTTTTCAAGGATGTCCTCTTTGGTGGAGGTCTCTGGTCTCAGCCACCTGTTGGTGAGATCCTTGATCCGGAAGGAAAGAGCCCGGGGGTTTTCTTGGGGCCCTTCTTTTGCCTGCCGTAGCCTTATTCGGTAAGTGTCGTCGTCTACCCCAAGTCGTTCCAGGATACACTGTTTAATGGCGGCGTAGGGATTGTTGCCCTGGATATTGGCCTGTTGGTAGGCAGCTTGCAAATCGCCCGTCAGAAGGGGTCCGAGGTATTGGCCCCATCGATCAACAGGCCAGTTCGCGGCCTGTGCTAGCCTCTCGAAGTTGGTAAAGAAGTAGTCTGGGTCTTCCCCTGGGACGTACTTCTGGAGCACAACCGAAGGCAGGGAGGCCATAGGTCTCGGTTGTCCTATGGCGTCGGCTAGTTTGTCCATGGCCTGTTCGTGTGCTGTCCCTTGGCCTTTGAGCACGTCATGCAGCTGCCCTCTATCATCCTCTGCTGTCTTCAGAAATTGTTCCATCAATTTCCCGAACTGTTCCTGGGTCTCGGCCATACGTTTCATTACGGCCTCCATGCTTTCAGCAGATCCCACTTCTGACACCAACTGTGAAGGGGGGGTTGTCGCGGGCTGAAATAGCAGGCAAGGAGGCCGTATGTAATGCGCTATAACGGTTTTATTAAAGCACACAAAAGTTCGTAATCAACGGGAGTATGGCTCCGGGGGAGGGGTTATCGGCTCCGGTCCTTCCGTCGGTGAGGGTCTCGGTCCTTCTTTCTTGTCCGGGGCCCGTCGGGTGGATCTTCGGGTCGGGTAAGCCGTCGGGGAGGTACCTCGGAGGGCAACAAGAGAGAGAGAGGACCGTTAGACCAGCACTATGAGACAGCAAGTCTCCTGACACCAACACCGGAGTCGTGAGGGATCGGTAATCGGAGAGAAGTGCGGATAAGGGAGGAGAAAAGGTAGGGGGAGGGGGTTTGGAATAGTAAGGGTGTCCGACAGGTGCGTGAGGGGGAGAGGGACGGTGCCGTGAGGGTGCTTTACAAATGGCCCAGTGAAAGTTACAGTGCTCTGTGCCTAAAGAAGGGAGATTCACACTATGTACACTGAGCGCCTAGAGTGCTCAGAATGGGGTACTAGGTACTCACGCGGTCCGCCGTAGCCCTTCAGTGGACTACGGCCGCTCTTCAGCCACCTCCTCAGGGACTCCACCAATCTTCCGACCATACGTCTTCGTCTGGGTTCGCTTCTCCGCCGTTCTCTCCGCCTGCCTGAGAATCCTGCCACGATGCTCCGACGGCGTCCTGGGCGATGGGAGTGCTTTTCACTGGTGCTGTCGCTGTTGTAGGGGCGGGACTTCCCGGGTCGCGATCAAGTGCTTCCTGTTGCCGGCGTCCGGTGATTGGTTCCTGTAGGGGAACGAGGGGCGGGATACTTCGGGTCACAGGTACCGCTCTGGCATTGTGGTGAGATACGGGGATTCGACAGCGAGGGCTGCTGTGGGGCACCCCTGGTTACCGGTGAGTCATGAGGGGCTTGTAGTCCTGGCGGGGGCGGAAGCGGGACCGGATCACAGTGGTCCATTATGATGGACAGAATGGCGATTTCGCTGTCAGTGAGGAGCCGCTTTTACTTTCCACCTCTAGTCAGACGTCCGTAGAAGAGAAGTTGGCTGAACTCAAGCAGGATCTCCGAATAGTTAAAGATAGCCTGCAGAACCTATTACTCTTTTCAGTGAAGTTTGAAAAAATGTTGATGATTAAATCAATCCCAGAGACTAATTTTCCCAGCACTCCTGCTACAGGCAAGCATTACATGAGAATACCTGCGTCCAGGAAAAACCAGCTCATTTCTCTTGGGAAAACTCAACCCTATCCTAATCACCACTTTAGACCCCATAGGGCCACCAACCATCTGTCTGAGGATTTCACCTATTCCCTCCTTCTGTTGTACAATGGCCCTAGCAGTGGCTCTCAACCCTGGGCACACAATATTCAACCTATACCTTCCAACCCGTTCAGAGAAACATCTCTGTCCAGAGAAACAACTCTGTCCAGCACAGATCCATGAACAAGAACAATCTAGTCCATGTACCCACATCACACCTAGAAACGGTGGAAACTAAATCACACATCAAATCGATGCTACTTAATTGCAGGTCAGCAGTCAAACACGCTGCTGATTAGACCGACCTTATTCTTACACATGGCCTAGACATCATGATATTAACGGAAATATGGCTCAATGACTCCTCCTCGCCAATTTTGGACATCATAGTGCCTTCCAAATATGACATCATCAGACTGGATAGACCTGTTGCATACATTTATCACTCCATTCTCACTGTGAAACTCTTACAAACTGTGCGGATGTCCTCTCACGAACACCTGAGTGTTGAAATCTGGAACAACAACACAATTCTCTGTTTGCTCCACACGATCTACCGTCCTCATGGAGACAATCTTATCTTCATCGAACAAATGATGGAAATCATACCTTCTAACTCGAACCTACCCGTTAACCATATCTTCCTTGGGAATTTTAATCTGCACTGGAACAAAACAACTGATCCCTCACTGTGTACCTTCAAGGCTTTTCTCGCAGACCTTAACCTGACCCAGGTTTGCAATGAACCCACCATCAACAAGGGTTACACCCTTGACTTAATCATAGCCAAGGATAACCGGATAAAACTGGAAAGCTGCTCACCGTGTAACTATTCGGATCACTACATAATCTCCTTTCACATTCTTGAAAAGGTAATGTCTAGACAAGGTCAACCGCATAAGAGCAAACAGTGGTCTTGGAATCTAAGTGACATTCAAGCAATGGACCTAACTCTCTTAGCAACAACCTACTCCCTCCAACCCCTAACATGACCAATTTAGACACCTCACTGAACTGTACATACAGACCATGACTAATATACTCAACACGGTTGCTCCGAAGCAACTCAAGGATTTCAGTCAAGCAGTCCAAACCTTGGATATCTCTCCTAGTGAAGAGGTCTTCTCCGCACATTTTATCGAAAAGTCTAGAAAGATCGAACTAGAACTCCAACATGCATCACATAATTGGCTTCATCGGGCTCAGTCCATTACATCGACCTGCCTAACCTTGGAGAGTGCTCTGTCCTACAGTGGAATAGGCCTTACTCCAAAAAGTAACGCATAATGGAACAATTTCAGACTTCTGACGATGCCGTGCTTCGAAGAATCATAATGTCACGTAAACCCTCTAATCATTTCCATGATCCCTTGCCGGATAAACTCTTCAAAGACTTTAGATCCACCAACCTCCCTCTCTGGTCCGTGATTAACCATGAATCGCTCATACAGAGTAGGATTCCTGATTGCCTAAAGATAGGTCAAGTCACTCCCATTCCAAAAAAAATCCAATGTAGACTTTTCTGATCCTAACAATTTCTGCCCAATTTCCAACATCATGACTCTAGCTAAACTTCTTGAGAAATGCGTACACGTACAACTCTGCAATCACATCAAAGCGTTTTAGCTGTTTGACCAATACCAATCTGGTTTTAGAGGGAGACATAGTACTGAAACGGCCCTAACCCACATTGTGGAATCTACTTGACCAAAATGTGCCATGCCTACTTATCCTTCTTGATCTATTTCTATCCTCCGCGTTTGACATAGTCAAACACCAAAACCTGATTGATGTTCAGAAAAAAATTATGGGGTTATCGGGCCAGGTCTTAAATAGGTTTAACTCATTCCTACAGAACAGAATGCAAAGAATAAAAGTGAATCGTTCCCTCGCTAAGACTACACCAATTTCAGTTGGAGTGCCTCAAGGTTCCACACACACTCCAAAACTCTTCAACTTGTTAATGCAACCCCTCACAGAAATCCTGAACTGCAATCCTCATGTGGTGGATTCCACTAGATCCTTAGGCATCATGCTAGACAAACACCTCAATTTGCAAGAACATATCAGTGCAACAACTAGGGGAGCCAACTACCATCTCAACACGCTTAGGAAAATCAAGCCGTTCCTACCTCAGTGGACCTGCTACTTGCAGTCCAGTCCCTAGTGATCTCCCATGTGGAATATGGAATTGTGATCTTGGCTGGGCTGCCCAAAGCTAGTCTGACCACCCCATCCCCAAGGGCCACTCTGAACTCTGCTGCCAGACTTGTCACAGCTCGCGTAAACATAATCACATCACACCTGATATAATTCAGCGTAACTGGCTATCTCTGAATGATCGGATTAGGTTCAAGATTCCTTGCCTGACGCACTAAGGGCCCCACCATATTACTCTCTTACTTGGCAAATAAGCTTGAACTCTCTGCTATGTCTCGGTTCCTAAGAAGCTCCAGCACTCTCCTGCTGAAACCGTACAAATTCAAAATGAAAAGAACATACAACTGCGTCTTCTCGGGTCTGGCCCCAAGAATTTGGAACGCTCTTCCTCCTGATATCCGTTCGAACCCTTCAACCTCCTCATTCAAGATACAAGTCAAAGAACTTCTCTTGAAGAACCAGCTGCAACAATCCTCCTGAAGTCAATATAACTAATCTTTTTATACCCAAGAGAAACCATGGCTATCTCCTTTGGTTGAGACATTGCCTGGATGCAACTTATGTGCTCGCTACATGTTTCCTCTTGTTTTCGTTCTTATTGTATTGGGGTTGGTTCACTACAAATGTTTGGGATGTTTACTTGCTTAGTGACTAACCGTATCCTTTCTTTTCTGATGTACAGCGCTCTGATACCCATTCATGTTTGCACTTTATAAAACTTTTCAAATAAATAAATTCCCCACACCTTTGCCAGTCAACCCACTAAAGCTGTTGAAAGCCCTGAACAGAGTATTGAAGATATGCAGTTTTTTTGTTTTTGAACTTATCTGCAATGTAGATCCATGAATGATGATTGCCTCACATGACATTTGCACTGTAACACTCTGGTCTTCTTCCCCAGTACTACTAATACGTATTGTTTTTGAAAAATATTATTTCTAAGTATGTGTAGGATTGCTCTTTTATAGAATTTCTCTGCAGAGTCAATATTCATAATATTGGTCAGAAAGTTCGTTTTTTCCTTGATAAAAGGCAACCAACAACAATTTCATGATATTTAAAAAACACATTTTGTTTCTGGTAAACTTAACATGTACAATTGTAGCTGTTTAAATATTTTTCAATATGGTAAAAAAACATTAGCTGGAAAGAGTATCCAGCATAAAGAATTACTTCAATTAAAAATGTGTGCACAATACATTCCCTGCTCTTTTGCCTTTTCCACTTTTTTTATGAGCATGATCATGAATTCACTTAGCCACCTATTGTAAATCGGACATTCGATTCTTGAAAGATTATTTCTCCTGTGGAAGATGGCTTTCCAGGATTATCATTCCGTTTGACAGTGGCAGCTGCGCTTAATCCGCTAGCTCAGCTGTCTTCACTCAGAGCCTTCAACTCTGCGGTGCTTCTAACTGCTTGGCCTGATGTAATTGTATATATATTTTTTTTAATACCTCTCGGAAGGATGATTAAACCCAGTATGCCATTTTAAGGTTATTAAGCTCAAAACTATGTACTGATCCACCTATTAAAATATTTTTCATTTTTGACCCCCAAAAGATAATTAATAGATTTAATGATGTAAACCCTACTACTCTCATTGCTCCACTTTAGACAAAAACCTTGTTGAATATCTTTATTTCCCTGGAACCACGACCCAAAATGTATTGCCCCTCTATTTGCAATAAATAGCTGATAAAACAGTCCCATGTCCACAGGCTCACCCCAATACCATGCCATTGCATATTGTCAGACTTCGGTACCTACTTTCTGATGCATAAGTAGTTCTTGGCCTCTTCTTTAATACAGTGTCCTTAATTGATGCATTCGGTTTTTAGGAATTATTTTAGTGTTTTTTTCCTTTCCTTTAGCCTGGGCTCATTTAATTTCTCCCTGACTTTTTTGCTGAATTTGCATTAGTCCTCTACACCTTTAAAGCTTGGTGACGATTGAACCAAACTGCTAATTCTAATCTGAGAAAACTGCGTAAACTATAAGAGAACCTTTATAAAATATGATTTGTGCATAGGCTGGGACAAAAAGTAAATCAACATAAAGATGGGTGAGTAGCTATAGTGAAAGGGGAACGGGGAACATGTGCCAGAGCCATCTTCACATGGAAACAAAATCTCAGAGGGAGCTTGTGTATTGGGATGTTACACATAAACAGAATAATCTTTGTAAAGTGAAATTAGCAAAACTGAACAGGGCCGCCAATTGTGCAGTGTTAGGCTCTTTGTGAACCTTATTTAACCGCTTCCGTGCGGCGCCGATTCCGCCCCTGTGCTGGACATTCCAGAACAGGGTGCGGTTGTGATGGAACCGTTCCGTCATCAGCACAGCTCAGCCGTGACTGATGACGGAACGGTTCCGTCACAAGCATCGAAGGGGTTAACTGAGGCAGGGTTTTCTTGGTAATCATTAATTTGCATTCATGGCTTGTACTTCTGCCTTACTGTGTGGACCTTTCGAGTCTTACTCCACAATGATGTGCCAACGGTTTCCTTCTTAAGTCATTGTGTACTTTTATTGGGTTTCGCCTGCACAGCGCTTGCAAAATCTCTTCCATTGAAAAAAAAAAAAAGAATCTAAAAAAGGGCTTCCCTTTACTTACGTGAACATATCATTCGTTGATTCCAACGCCACTCCAATTAAGTGCTTTTGATTGGCAAGCACGTCGTCTGCACGTTGTGTGCTTTCACTACTGCTTTGCCGTCCTTGCGTGGCATGGAGCTTGGACCAAGCACAGCTTCCGGTCACTAGCTTGAGACTTTCCACTGGCTACTAACTCTACTAGTACTTTTTTAAGTCTCGCCTAGGCAGCGCGCATGCGCGGCTTTAGGAGATATCCTTTTGGAATTGGTCTGCCCTTTTCAAGCACTCGTGCTTGTGCTGGCATCCACCTTGCAAGAGCGAGCAGCAGCGCGCAGGGGCCATCTGTTTGCAATTAGCGTGCCCATGCGTGCTTGTTTCTCTTAGTGGAGGACTCACCTCTCAACTTCCTTGGGCCTTGTGATATCAAACTGAAGTGTCTGTGACATCATCAGTGTTCCACTCACAAAATTCTGCTTCTTGGAATGTGCTGTCGTTTCAAGTTAAGTTTAGAATGTGGGTTTTCTTAGTTTAAAATAAATGATAATTTCAGTATTAGGCTCTTTGTCCCAACCTGCCTGCCCTGCGCTCCTTCCACGTACATATTAAAAGATTTTTACTGAGCCACTTCTACAGCCTGTGTCCGACCAGCTGTGATGTTCAGTAATCCCGCCCCTTTCTTTCAAGAAGTGAACGATAAATGCAAATGTTCTCAGATGGTGATTATTTAATCCAAAGAGGAAGCAGCGAGCCTTTAATTCTCACCTCCGGAGACCTGCAGTCCGAACATTGTGGATTGTTGGTTGATGCCTCATCGTCCCTTGCACTTCTGTAGATGTGGCATCGTGGTTTGGCATGGAGCTCCTGATTAGGTCTAGCCTGGGATTAATTTCTTTTGCTGCTGCACTCCTGTGACTTGTCAGGTGCTCCGCTCCCCACCTGTGAGATGTTTTTTTTTCCCCCACAATAATTGTGCTCCCTCCCATCAAGGCTGGCTACAGATGAGGAGTTATTTTGCCTAGTGCCCGCCGAAATATTTAAATAAACAAACATTTGCAATGCAGTAGGTCTCGCATTTATGCGAGTTTAAGCTATTGGCATTGTAAATAACAATGCCTTTTATTTATGTTTTAAAAACGAAAATAAAAATAAAAGGCATTGTTATTTGCAATGTAAATATCTCAAACTCGCATAAATGCGAGACCTATTGCATTGCAAATGCTTGTTTTCACATTTACAAACAACCACTCCATATGAATTCATCTGCAGGCTATCTCTCTCCTCCTTGGTCTTGCTGCCTCTTCCCAAGTCTCACCTCGTCTCAGAGAAAGGAATTTGTTCCACCTTCGCGTCAGTCAACAAACACTATGCAAAATTACTTCCCTGTACTTGAGCCGTGAGCACTTTCCTTTACTATTATACCATGTTTTTTTCTGGTGGCGGGCACTTGCAGCGAGAAATGGGAAAAAAAAAATTCCTGCTATTTCCTTGTGCCTCGTTCTTTGAGTTTTTCCCAAGGCATCCCTGCCACCCGCCAAACGGTAGAGCTGATCTTTGTATATGCACACACGTTTACTTGGGGAGCGGTGTGTCAGCTCTGGGAACTTTGTCTCGCACTGCGACATACTATTCGATACAACATACGACATACCTTCTCCACTTTCTTTTTATCTTGCTTTCATCGTTTAATAGCCTTATATGATACTTTTATACGTTTCTTAGTATGCAATTTAGGCTTTGTTTTAGATAAAAAAAATCAGGATGCTCTAATCATCTCGATTCAGTTGTTATTACAAAGAAGTTAGTATATCCTCACTGGCCTTTTATAACCTGACTAGACACATTGGGGCACATTAAGATGGCGCGCGGACATCCTAATGGGGCCCATTGTATCAATTTGATTTAGATTAGGCATGAAAATGTACCGACGTGCTTTGAATTCTGAGACAAGATTATCCTGTGTCCAATCAGTGAAAACTGTTACTCTTTATGGAATATTCTCACCTTATTTGCACAAGCACAGATCCACTGTTGAGCTGCTGTGCAACATGGCTTAAAGCACTGTGACGCGGCTAGCATTGTCCATGTCCCAGTGCTTATTGCCCAGCAGCTCAACTGCTATGCAAAATGTAAAAAAACATTAGTCAATAAAATGTGCATAGGCGAAACCTATTGGCTTTGCCAATGCTTATTTTTCATGTTGTGTTTAATGTGGGTGAGTTTCCTAGCAGGTGGAGGTTGGCATTTACTGAAGATGCCTTTAAAGATTCCTAGTGGCTGGAAGTATCAATACTATCTTTCTAACAAGGGTCTGCTGTAAGCCTGACATCATTGTTCAGATTTTCCCGTTAATATGTGGCAAAATGGGTCAGTCAATATGCTCATGAGCTGAACAATTCAACCCATCCACCTAAATTTCAAACACAGGCTCTTTGAAGTGTGTACTGCAAGCAGGCCTACTCTGTGTAAATACTGTAGCAAGATCTCACCTGACAGATTCTGAGGAACCTTCAATTCGTTTTTTTTAACTTACTCAGCTGACACTGACCTAGGTTTAGTACTCTGTTCTCTCCACCCTAGTATCACCAGGACCCTTGATATAGTTGCCTCTCATTGGCCTAAATATCCCCAGCAAGCTTATAAGGGAATGTGTTTGCAGCAACATCAGATAGGTACAAGGGGTTGATTATAGGCACGATTGTTCTGGTCTGTCCCCTCTCCCATATTGAGAGAGTGCATCGGACTAGCTGGGCCACATTCAGTGGCCGACTTGTGGAGACATTGAATTGTAGTGCTTAAAGGGATGTGAGTATGGATCTTAGGACTAGTTCTCTCTTCATCGTTCAGTATGGTTGACCATGTCCTCTTGCTAGACCATTTGAAATTGTGTGTCTCGCAGGACAACCACTATCCTGGATCTCTTGCTTTTTAAATAAGAAATTTCAGTTGGTAGTGCTGTCATCTTTCTTCTCCCCTGAGACTTCACTGTCTTGTAGTGTCCCCTAGGGCTCTGCTCTTTCCCCTATCTTATTTAGTCCTTACATTCAGCCCGTCACTTTGAACTGATCCTTTGGCACCCTCTCTTATTCAGACAAAATTCCCTCCCTTTTTTTTTGATGAGTACTCAGCGAATTCCACAACACTGTTAAAATATTATTTTGAACATCCAAAACTGACTGCCCTCTAACTTTATACATTTTTAACAGAGACCAGACTGCGCTGTTAATCATAGGAGGAAATAAAGATCTTTGGTCTCAGTAATTCTAGAAAAACAGTTGGGGAGTGGGTGACTGAAAAAAATCTAGTATCCCCAGAAAACAAATTGGGGCTGATCTTTGACTAATAGCTGTTGTTTCTTCCTCAAATTTAGAAGGTTTGGTCCACTGAACACAGCCTCCTAAGAATTCAAAGTAAAATTCGGCCTTTCCTCCGTATGTAGGAGTTTGGTCAGGTGATTGGTGCTTACATCCATACTCATCTTGACAATTGCAACCCCATTTACCTGTGCCTTCCCAAATGCTCTAATGCCAAACTTTACTACGTACACAACATGGCTGAGAGAGTGGTAATTTGACTAAGAAAATGTGATTATGTCTCACAAGCAAGACATTACCTAGGCTGGATGCCCATAAAAAAAGAATCCTGCTCACAGAAGTATGTCCTGTCCACAAAGCCTACTACAACTTGAATCCTTCTTTCTTTCAGTATGGTCACCCCCATTCTTCCCAGTGAAGCCTTTAAGATGTGCAGCACTGCTCCTTAAATTGACCCTGAGAAAAAAGGTACAAGCTAGAGAGATCTTTCTGGACACAAGAACCTAAGCTCAGAAACTGACTGTTGCCTGGGGATTACTTCATCATTGCAGGAAAGTGCCCTCTTTGTATGCCCCCCACACACACACTTTTTGCTCCAATGCTGATGGTTATGATTATGGTAGCATCAGAACTGACATCCTTGGTATTTAGCAATCCTTGGGTTCAGTAGCACTGGCAGCGGGCTGCAAAAGAAATACTTTCGGCCTCTGCACTGGTTTATTTTACAAATTAGGCACTGGTATTGGGCCTCTATTGTTTCTTCATTGGTCTTTATACTTAAATTCCAGAGGCCTTATGCTTGTATTAGACGGCCTGTTCAGACGGATACTGCAGGCAGGCAATGCTGCAGAACAAGACTGCATCCATCTTCTGTTCTGGTGATGGATCCAATAGTTCATCCAGACTTTGTTTTGTGGTCTTAATTATCATCAAGGGGTTTGAAGTCTTTCAAGAAAATGACGCTTCAAGATTCGTTGGTCTGACTAAATGTATTGCTCACAGTCTAAACTGATGTTGAACTCTTCCCTGTTAATTCCAGCTGCTGTTTCCGGGCCATTTGTTCCCAATGACAACTGGTTGTTTCCACTGACAATCAGGCTGTGTTGTAGTCCATGACAAAGTTCCTGGAGTTTGCGAGGTGGCTTTTGAGATTGATTAACCTTTGGTTACATCACCTGAAACTATTTACCTCTTTTCTCACTCTCATACTTCAAAAGTGCTGTTATGGTAAAATTTAGTTTTAAAGACCTGCTGTCTCTAACAGAGCAACTATGGATCCCTTTCCTAGAAAGTCAAATAATATAAATATATGTCTTGTGACTAGCTTTTGTCTGGGACGTGCAAGGAATGATTTATCCATAAATACTTGATGATTCTCATGTAGTTCCACCAAAGGTCCTTGTTCATAATCCGAACTATTCTTAACCCTTCTGTAGATATTTTATCACCCTTACCACTATCTCAGCTAACTCCCCATCCCCCGGCGCCCTCTGATTTTCACTCCACCAAAGCACTGTTTCTCTTGGAGGTCTTAGGTCTTGCTACCTACATGCAGCAAGACCTGTCACTAATGCGGTTTAATATGACCCCAAATTGGGATATTGAGGAAACCTGTACGAAAACAAGTGTTTTTTCCATATAAGTGTCTACTCTTTCTGCACAATAGATCTGGGTGAACAAGAGTAGCAACTGCAGCTGGTGACACAGCACCTAGGTGTCAGTATGCCTCCCCTTCCCCTAATTGATAGTGGCATTTTCCCATAACCCATGCCCTGTATGTGCCTGTTCAGGTGAAAGCTGTAGGGATTTAAGCCATCTACCATACTTCACCAATTTTAGCTTGGAAGACAAACACTATATGAGCTGCCTCCCACCAAACATTTCAGAGACAAAAGATCTGGTCCTCAAGCTTTGAACCAGTGTGAACATTTCAAAAGACTTGGAGGGTAGGAAAGGTCTATTTCTCTTAATAAATATACAGAAATCATATGCACATCTTTTAGATATTTTGGAAAGGCTACGACAAATAGTAAAGCAATTGTCCCTACCAATTTTTATTAGGGGTTGGCTATAAATTCCTCGGAGTTCGTGGAGTTTTGCCCACACCGGGGAAATCATGAAAAACTCTGCCGCACGGCGGAGTTTTTTCTTGCGCACGGCTCGTAAGTTGGAGAGCGAGAACTGGGGTCCCCTAGCGCGATTTTCGGGTGCTAGGGTGGCACCCTGTGACTGTTTGCAGTGAGAAAGCTGCTGCCTGAGTAGAAAATCTACTCAAGCGTCTGCAAAGAAGCAGCGCCTTTGGCATGTGCGTACTGCCATTGCACTGATTTTGCAGCATGCACAAGCTTCCTGCGCTAAAAATTCTTGCAAATGTGCTGATTCCACCCGCTCACTGAACTCTGCGGAATCTCGCAGAGTTTTCAGGTAACTCCATTGGGTGAAACTCTGCAAGCTCTAACCCATCCCTAATTTTTATGTCTCCGGAAGGTCTGGATTCAAGGAAGTCCTGCAGACTAGTTGGTCAAGTCCCCTTTGAATATTTTGTCTCTTAACTGCTGGCTCCATGACCATTAATAATTAAAAACGTATTTATGGAGGACTTGGTGACATGTCCTAAACTGAAGTATTTCTTTAAGCTCCTGCAACAGCCTGCTCCTTTGCATACCGGCCAAATAATGTGTCAACAACGTGTTTCTAGTGCAGCAAAATGGATAATTATTTTTATGTTTAGCCCCGTCATTACTTAACATGCAGAAAATGTTGCTTTCAAGGTGGTACGTAAATTTGTGCAATAGTTGCCAAAATAAACTTCCACTATATCTGTACAGGTCTCCCATTCAGCCTCCTCGCCACTGTTATTTCACACCATTTAGTTCTATTTTTCATTCAACAGAATGAGCTTACACTCTTGAAACATTATTCAATAAAAGCTAAAAAAATGTGGTGTTCTCTATGGCATTTAAGAGTGTTGTGTTTTTGTTTCAAAGCATCTTTCTGTCTTTTTACCTCTGCCTCTAGTGCTTATGTGTCATACTGTGCAAGACTTTAATCTCTGCGCATGCCGTGCAAGTTTCAGGCGACATATACAAGATGTAACTTGCAATATTTTGTAACGGAAAGGCCCTTTTTTTGTGAAAATGATTTTTATTGATTTTCCGCAACATAATATTGTTAGCATCTGCATTTCAGCATATTTTAATATTGACATTACAATAACAGTAGTTTTAATGGCTTGGGCGGGATGCCTGGAAAGTTCCATCTACCAATAAAGAAGGTCCATCTTGTACTCTGTGATGACACACATGTCCATAGTAGAGTACCTTTTCATACATCATATATACAAATTGTAAGTACAGCAGGAAGGCCTTCCTCAAAACACATATCATTTCCGTCTCGGATTTACATGCGGGCATCTATATAACCTAACATATGAAGAAAAAGAACCACAAATCGATCTCTGCATGTGAATGCAGGACAGAGTGTACCTGTCAGTCTAGCGTTTCAGTGGGTATCACATATGTGAATAGTCGTGCGCGGTGGACTGCCCAGCGCGGGTGTGCCAATGGAGAGGGCGACGGGGGGCGGGGGGAGGGTTGGGGTAGCAGCGGCAGCAGGAGGAGAAGGGGGAAAAAGGGGGAGAGGGGAGGAGGGGATGCCGCCTAGGGAGGGGAGCCCATCTCGGCCAGCTTGGATTCAACCAGTGACAGGTAATCCCTGCATTGAGTAAGAGGCTGTTACGGGGGCGCCAGTACGCGTGAAGTCTGAGCCAACTGGTTCATGTGTTCCGATACCAGTGCCTCTGGAGATCTAGCAGCCAAGAGTGCACGCTGGGGCCCGTCTGGGCTTTCCATGTCATGGCTATTTTGTGTTTGGCTAGGCCTAGAGCCGGGTCAAGAAATTTGTTCAGGGCTTTGCGGCACCCAGCAGAAATTGAGTGGGTTGCACTGTTACCTGGGTTTCAGCTGCCTCTGTGAGTACAGTGGCTATAGTGCTCCAATATCTTTGAATGCTTGTGCATGTCCATACCATGTGGCATCTAGGGCATCTGTCAGCAGATGTTGGGTACAAGTGCGCTAGCCTGTGGGGCCTGAGGTACGTGTGGTGTAGATAATTGAATTGGGTGGATTTCAACCTAGCGTTGGTTGAAACCTTTTTTGGGTGGTCTAGACATTGTGCCCAGTGTTTGTCTAATGTAGTGATTGTCAACTCAGTTTCCCAGTATACACGTAGGTCTGCCAGCGCGGGTGCATCATCCAGCCTGAAGGAAGTGTATACGGCCGTTACTCCGTGTCTGCCCCTTCCATGTGTCAGCAATGTCTGCAAGAGATGCGATGTGGGGGGTTCTGCTCGATCATTGCCCTACGTTCGTACAAAGTGGCTCGTAAGTAGAGCATGTAGGAGAAAGGAACCCTGTGGCACCTCATACGCGTCCACTAATTCTTCAAACGTTTGTAATTGTGAGTCTGCATACATGTCTCCCCATGTATCTAACCCCCTCTCTTAATAAAGTCTCAATAAAGTTTGATTGAAAGGCTTAGACAAACCAACTGCCATAACGCAACAAATAGGTCTCGCCCAGCTATTGGCTGTCCCGCTCATGTGGCAGCCGCCTGAACGTTAAAACGAGACCAAAAAGTTTAGTTTGGTTAGTCTTCATCCAAATCCGCAGCAAGCAGGAACCTCCTATCCGGAGGCTTCCGCCCGCAGTAAGCGCTGTCGACACATTGTTCTCTGTATTCACGCGCTTACACATAAACTGCCTGTCATCAGGCAAAGCAGTATAACTTTTTCACTCTGCCGTATTGCCTCCCTGTAGGTACACACGACAGCATTATTTTTAATTGTAATTTCACTATCCTTGAACTATAATGCTAATGCGTCTTTTAACAAACGGCATTTATGGACATCACATTCGCGGCAACAGGAACTTTAACTTTGCACCCACATGACAATCATCTTAGAAATATCGGTAATCCCTTGTTTCTTCTACTTGTTCTCTTATCCTGCGTAATTGGCTTTAGACAACGGTATTGCAGGCACTTACAAAAAAGATTAGGCGATCACATTCACGATTTACCACACATATGCACATTTAACCCTTAGCAGTGCAGACCTCACCATAATTATATTTGCCACTATTGCAGAATTTCGTGTATCAGCACCAAGTTCGATTGACCTTCCGTTTTCGCATAGAACCGTCACAAATGTAAGTACCGCGTCTGTTTTTTAATTCAGTTACTAAACTATGATTAATCGAACTACAATGATTTAAACTTAGTAGTTATTCTTCATTGATAAAACTACTTTCAACACAGTTTTCATGCAGAAGAATCTTTAAATCAATGCATAAACATATGCTCTGTCTTCTCTCAAGCGTGAATAAGACGACACAAACTTTCTGTATACTGTGGCTGTTTTAATACAAAGCTACTAAAATTATTATTAATAAAATCTTAAAGATCTATATTTAGTAGTTAACCTGTCTGATAAAACTACACCCAATACAGCTATGAAACAGAAGTATTTTAACATCCATCCATGAGTATATGTTCTGCCTTCTCTCTAGCGTTCAAAGAAAATTCAAAACAGACATTCTGCGTACTTTTTTTTCACATCAAGTAGGTTCTTTTTATCCACAACAGAGAAAATGTATCTCGGACACACT
This sequence comes from Lissotriton helveticus, assembly GCF_964261635.1. Classification (NCBI taxonomy): domain Eukaryota; kingdom Metazoa; phylum Chordata; class Amphibia; order Caudata; family Salamandridae; genus Lissotriton; species Lissotriton helveticus. The sequence continues at coordinate 336,874,597 of NC_136069.1, read as the reverse complement.
CGTCAATATACAGGTATATAACAGTATAGACTTCCTATAATTACATCATGAACCTTGTTTAATTATAGACTATTGTTATTTATTATTTTCAGTACAACACTCACAGAAAGGGATACATTGAAATAGTTGGTGAATGATATCCGGTCATTTGAGTAATAGTCTTCAATGCCTGAGGTAAATATCGGTAGGATTAGTTAGGAAAAATCCTAAAAAAAACTGAACAGACAGTTTTGCAACTATTTACATCTTTTAATCTCTTCACTTTAGGTTCAGACAAATTTAACAAGAATAATACTTTTCCTTCCTGCGTCTCCCTAACATAGGACAAATAATCGTCTTAAGTAGGTAATATATAGGGCCAAATGATTACTATCACTTACCTTGACACATGGGTTTTACGGCATGAGCAGGTTCTGATCATTTCCCACCGCTGGTTTCACCGGTTTCTCGGACTATTCACATTGGGTGACTCTGCACAATAATTCCTCCTAATAATTTTTTATAATTCTCTTCTATTTCATTCAATTTCTTTCCATACAAAACAGATCTAAAAAACCTTTGCAAATAAGCGCTTCAGTAATTAATCAATCTGTGTGTATTTCTGTCTCTCTATCATCCCCATGCAAATGAATCTCATTATCAAAATGTATCATCCTTTTAATGTACTGTGGAAAGAACCCTTCATATCATACAAGGCAATAATGAATAATAATCTTTATTTTCAGCATTCTCTCTCCTGACGAAGGCACCTGTGTGTGCCGAAAAGCGCGTAGAACACCACCAGTCATGTGTTTTTGTGCCACTGTGTTATAATTGAATTTTGTTATATTGCATCTATTTATTCATTCTGTGGAAAATGTTACTATCTCAAAAGATAGTTTTTAATTGTTTTGATAATGCAAGAAAGTATGATTGATGGACATGAATGTGAGTATATGTATATTATTAGGTCGTCCAATAGTTAAGAATTTAATAAATAATCCTTTGTACTTTTGATAAATAATTGTAGTTGTCTAGGTTTTTTCAATTCTTGTTAACATATTATTGTTCAAGCAAGCCGGGCTGAAGAAGGCTGAAATGCCAGAAACCGGTCCTCGGTAGCTTGTTTCCCGTCCAGCGAAGGCATGGCTTGGCAGTTCGGGAAGGACTGTTCCCATGAGGCACAGGGTCAGACTGATTTGCATATGGCCATGTCTGAACTGGGGTGGTAGAGTGGGCTAAGGATTGGTGATGGATTAAACCCAGATCAGTTGACTGGGGGTGAGTGCTTGTATTGTCAACGCTCCGTCCATCATTTCCTTTGTTTTATTTTTTTTCGCCATAAGTTGGCAGGGTATGCTCAGATGTGACTCCCTTGCTCACTTTGCCACTGGATTCAAGCAAGCCGGGCTGAAGAAGGCTGAAATGCCAGAAACCGGTCCTCGGTAGCTTGTTTTCGGTCCAGGGAAGGCATGGCTTGGCAGTTCGGGCTGGACTGTTCCCATGAGGCACAGGGTCAGACTGATTTGCATATAGCCATGTCTGAACTGGGGTGGAAGAGTGGGCTAAAGAATGGTGATGGATTAAACCCAGATCAGTTGACTGGGGGTGAGTGCTTGTATTGTCAACGCTCCGTCCATCATTTCCTTTGGTTTTTCAATATATTATTATCATCATAGCATGAAGGGTTGCCTTAATTCTTTACATTGGTTGTCTAATCCCCTCTCTCTCCAGGAGCCAAGCTCCAAGCGTCCATGACAAGTAAATTTGCAAGGGGAGTACTTCCAGTGGTAAGCCTGGGGCGTTCAGGTTAATCCGGCCCTTGGGAAGCACATATCTAGACCAACTACGTCTAGCCGCTAAAATTAGTGTGTTTCCACGTTGTTTCTGAGTCTGTGTAGTGGTTCCTGACAACCACTTCAGTATTGTCGAATGATCCCAGGATATAGCCTCCGTTACCAATTACTCTTACCTAGCCAACTCATTGGCCATAGCAGTTGTGCTGCAGCATAGTAACGCTTGTAATTCGGGGCGCCCAGACCGCCCTCCAATAATGGTAGATATAGTTTATGTAAAGCCACCCTGACCCTGGAGTGTCCCCAAATGAGGGAGACCAAAAGAGATTCCAGATCTTTAAAGAAGTTCAGCGGCAAGCGATAGAGGAGTGTATAAAAGTAGTATAGGAGACACGGAAGGACCGGCATCTTGGAGATCGCCACCCGTCCCATGGGAGATAAGTGAAGGCTTAACCAGAACGGAAGGGTTGATCGGGCTTTAGTGATAGCACATACCAGGTTACCGTCTATGGTATCCGCCCCCGAGTGGTAGACCTGTATCCCCAAATATTTAAAGGTATAAAATGCCCATTTCAACGACGTTTGTGGTATAATTGAAAAGTATGGACTTTCAGGAGTAGAGGTTCTTGGAGACGTTGGAGAGTAATTTTCTTGGCAAAGAGAGGTAAGAATTCATACCACATGGAGCCCATGAATCCTGTAACAAGGTATGCTTTGACTAATGTTTGACATATTATCATGAATGGAATAGCGTACCCTAACCTCTCTGACCAGTTGACACACAGACACTGCTGACATCAGAGACGTGTATTAGGGGCCCTGTACTTATCACCTCATGTTTATTAGAATATACTTTACTAGTAGACTGGCTACTATCACTCAGCATATCATAACCCATTTTACCAGCCAGTCCCTGCTCGTTGACAATCCTCCTATGTGAAGCAGTATTGAAAACGTTATAGGCGCCTAGACAAATCACATCTATGTGCTGCCTTTTAGCTGACCACCCATCCTATTGTAAAATGTGTGATTATTAGCTCTTACACACTGTCATTTAAACAGTACCTTGTAGTAAAGCTGTCACTTCCAGCTGGTTATCGGCCCTTCCTGTTGCCCGTTTATCACCATGTCACCTTCTAGTAAAGCAGGGAATATATTATTATTACTTGTACAATTGATGGTAAACTCTGTTTCAATTGTTGTCGTGCAAAATACAGAAATTGTGATGCATTTAGAAAGTAGTGTTGCGCTTTAGAAATACCATATACATAGATCCAGGGCTTCATTGAAAGCCTGTTTTTTCCTCATTAGTGCCAACACCCTATCTTGCAGCTAGAATCTACACCTAATCTTGCAGCAGTGTCATCTAGCACTCCTCGAGTGTTTCCCATGGGACACTTTAAACATTAGTTCTCTCTGGTAAATAATCACTTGACCCTGTCCCTAACTGTCTGAGAAATTGTGAAACAAGCGCCGATTTACCAGTGTGCATTACGTTTACTTGTCTTGGATACAGGCAAGCCTGACACTGTCAAAAAGAACTTGGTTTTCCCCTCTACTTGTGTTTATTGCATAGTAAAATAGGGAAACCGATGTTATACCCATACCATATACTTCCCACTCCTCTGCGGTGTATAAAGTCGAGAGTGACCTTTGAGGCCTCATCAGAAAAACTCCTTAACCCCTTCCATGCTCATGACGAGCTGAGCTCGTCATGAGTTGCGCCGCTCGCATGCTCATGACGAGCTCAGCTCGTCATGTAACTAAGAGAAAATACTAATGCATACCTCTAATGATAAAAAGTCTACACTCTATTAAATAGAAAATAGTATTGCATACCACATACTTGTTTTCTCCTGCATTTTGTACCAGGGTACCCTTCATCATATTAAACATGACTTGAGCATTTGGATTGGACATGTAGAATTATGTGCAAAGACGCATGATAGCCATGTGTTTTCTAGTACTTTTTTTATTTACTCTTTCGCAGTATATTATGTGACTACGCGTTCAGGAAGTGTGTTATACAAGAAAAATAATTATAGGTACTTTCATATATACTTAAATAAAAATCAGATGAGCGCTACACAGAAATCGACATTTACTAGAAACACTTTCTTACATACTATTAAATGAAGTGAATGAGGACCAGGAAACTCTTTGCTTATTTTAGAGTAAGCTTTAGATTAATTTATTGATAATGCTACTATTTTTGCATGTACCATTCCATAAATCGACTGTTTTCCTACAAGCCCTCTGATCTAATTCTGCATTAAAGTAACGCTACAGGATCAGTTAGTTTATTTTGTATCTTCTATAACTTAAACTGTACATATTAACCATAAGTAAATGGTAGATACATGTGGGTGTAGTGATCACTAAAGAGATTACATTTTCTGGAGTGTAGGTTACCTTGATATAAACAGATGCTGCTTTTATTTACTCGTCTATACTGGTCCCAGGGCAGATTTCCTTGCTTGCAGCTAACCATTCCCAAAAGCATAACTGCTGCACAACCAGGGAATCCGTCTTCTGGGCTCTATAGATGTAATTCGAGGAAGCGTATACAACTGGCAAGCACTCTGCAGGGAATACTTTCTCTCGATGTTTTTCTCCCCGTAGTTTTGCTTTGGCGTTTGTAGTCTTGGATCTGCTAATTCGTTGTTCAACTCATATCGCAGTTTGTTTCGTGGGAATGGCACTGCGCAGAGCCTGGTTTTTCCTGTATCTTGCTAAGATTTTCTATTCAGGATCTGCATTTAACCTTTGTCACTTTCGACCTTGGTGTTTAGATTCAGAAATGTATCTCACTGTCTACTGGTAGTTCTCTCCCTGACAATTTGGGTATTGAAGGTGCGCGTGGCTGTATGGTTGCAGGTAAGCAACCACGTAGCTAAGTCGGCCTGTAACTCCAAGTTGCAGTTATGGTGAAATACATTACTTTTCTCTGACAGGAACCCATAAATAAACCTGTGTGTCTAGTCCTGCTGGCGGCACACGTGTTTAAAAAAAGGCTACATTCTGCAGGGGCCAAAATAACAGCACACCATTCTTAAATATTGCAACAAATATTTGTGGTGTCACACTCTTGCTTTTTTGGCAAAAAGTTTTAGAAAAGCAGACCCTGATTTCCTTTTTATTACGATTTGTTTTACTTTTATTCTAACTGATGCTTCTGATTTATGTTGTTTATCTTGAAATGAAAATGCCTATGTACTTCTCCCGCTAAAGTTTTTTTGGGAGAAAGGAATTTATCCATCTGCTCCAAAGAAAATGTCTAAAAAGTACACTCACTGTTTTAGTAAATCTGTTCAAGAAACTCTTTGAGAGTTCTATCCATTCATTGTTTTTAGGTCTTGCCTACGCAGCGCGCATGCGCTGCATAGGAGACCTTCAGCCGTCGTTTAGCTCTTTTTCAAGCACTGCACTTGTGGTGGCATACACCTTGTGGGAGTGCGTAGCGGCGCGCTACAAGCACGAGTGCAGTGCTTGAAAAACTGACTACTCTCGCAAGTGCACGCCGCCTACTGCTGCAGTCTGCACACCTTTTTATTTTTTTCAACTTTGAGACCGAGGCGTGCGCACTTGTGTTTTTTTTGCTTTCCCCAGAGTCTGCTTGCTTTCCAGCCTCCGTTGTTTGACTGCTTTCCCCGGAGTCTCCAGTTTCTGATCCTTAGCCTGCCCTTTTACCGCAGTGTGTCTATTCTGCCCTCGAATCTTTCCATATTTCTCTTGAATCACCCCACGTATAATCTCTTTATCCCCTCAGTGTTGCCTCGCTCCCCGGCAGTCTCTCTGCTCTCATCTGTCACTGCCGGCCTGTTCTCTTTCTCCCCAGTGTTGCTGCTCTCCATGCATGTCTCTACCCTTGCCACCCTCATTCTATTGTCTCTCCCCTCAGTCTCCCCACTCCCCTGCGGATTGCGGATCTCCGCTCTCCTGTCTATCACCCTGCTTATGTTCTCTTTTTCTCAGTTTCAACGCTGTCCCTGATGGTCCTTCTGCCCTCCTCCCTGTCACCTTCATTTTTTTTCTCTCTTCCTTCTGCCTCTCCTTTTAATCTCCTCACTCTCTGTCAGTCTAAGCACTCACCCCTTCCACTCTTATGTTCTTTCCCCCTTCAGCTCCCTCTCTCAGTGCCTCTCCTTCGTGTCTCCGCTCTCTCTGCCCGTCTTGCCATCCTTGGGCAGTTCTCTCTACTGTCAGCTTCTCTTCAGTCTCGCATCTCTCCTCTCTCATTCTGCCAGCATTGGTCTATTCTCTCTCCCTTCTGCCTCCTCCTCCTCTCACTTTTATGTTTACTTTACACACTCCCACCCTGTTGCCAGCCAATCCACTCTGTCTTTATTAACCACTTGGCTGCTAAGGTACACCCACCTCTTCCCATTGACTTTCCATTGAAATCAATGGAAACTCCATGACGAGTTACCCTTGTCATTAGCACTGAAGGGGTTAATAAGAGGGTCTAGCAGCAAATAAAAGTCACCGACATGATTTTTAAGCGTATGTCACTGTATGTTCTGTCTTCTTCTTCGATGTTTTCTTCTGGGCTGCCTTGAAGTATGTTTTGTGCTCTCATGATGCTGCGCTCAGATCTGTATTACCAGAGCATTAACGGAAACGTAATGACGATTACACCACATCATTCTCATGCACTGATGCAGAGCAGTGCTTGGTTTGTAGTGCTGTAAGGTTCTGTGTTGAGGCATTCAGTACTATCCAAATGTTTCAGCCTCTGCACACCCTGCCAATGAACATTCCATGCAAAATGCCTCTCTCCAAGTACAGCCAAAGCATAGGTGCTTGATAATCCTGGTGTTGAGTTAGAGTCCCACCAGTGTTTTACTTGGAGACAGCAACAGTATGCCCATCAGAATCCCCCTTCAACTGCAGCCCACCCTCTCCTGTGTGGCCACTAAGCTCTTTTTATTCAGCTATTTTTGCTTTTCTCTGTTCTCTTATTTGCATCACTAAAGTCGCTGCACTGTTTATTTGCCATCCCCTTACTGCGCATTTCTTTATGTATTTGTTTTAGATAATAATACTTTGTGGTATTATAGTCTGGAACTGGAACCTAGGCAGTCATCGGAACACTGCAAATTAGTGAAACTAAATCACAAAAGAGAAAAGTATCTGAAATCAGGAAATACTTTATTCTTTACCTTCAAAAATCCAATTCGAAAAACAAGAGCCCCCACTAATTCTAAGCATTACAACAACAACTACAGAAAAGCTTTTGAGCCGACAAATCCCCAGACCAGGGAATTATTCCCCACTGATATTCAGACTGTCAGGCCCACTTTGCCTACAGTTTATTGTCCACTGCCGCTCCTTGGGGGCTTGATACTGGAGATTATTTCTGGTGTCTAACCCACTGAATTGTGAGCTAACCTCCATCTCTGAATGTTTGACATGGTCAAACAGAAAGGTGATTTTTATTCAGTTCAAAAACTTTATTTCGATTAAAAATCACAAAAGTTGATACATGACACATAAGCGGTGAGGTTAAAAAAAAAAGCTCTAAAAATTCAATACATAACAATTACTCACCAAATTCTGCACATTGGACATTTAATCAAAAAGGATATAAATATAAAGATAACACATTAAAACAGTATAAAGACGAAGAAGAACCCCGATATATAAACTGTTTAAAATATTTAGTTTCATCAAGCAGCAATCCAGAAATACTACCAATACTTCGTTTGAAGGGCACAGTGCAAATAGTAAGAGGTGCATAATGCAAGGAACAGGTACAAGAACAATCTTATCATCTAGCATGGGCTAATGGATTTAGAACGAATAACCCACACCCATCCCAAGAACTTAGCGACTACCGGCTCTTCCAATGAGGTAGATAAGATCGTAACAGCCTCATTGCTCGACCTAGTTCCCATGTTCTGACATACAGGTTTCAGCCATCTGTGCCTAGGTTTGCACAAGCAATTGCTTGTACAAGCAATTGTACAAGCAATTAGAATGTGGATCACTGTCTCTACCACATCTAGACAATGGGGACAGGCACGAGTATTCACGCTGTTCCATTTCATTGTAAATACCTTTGTGAGGAGAGAACCCACCCTAAACTGGTGGTATAATTTTCTATCTTTGGGGGTGATAATTAGGTCCCAATAGCCTTCATACTTGGCTTCATGTTTTAAGTCAAGAAATGCTCCAGAGGGGGAGGAGCTTCGCGGGCATCCAAGATGGTCGCGTGAGCACAGAGCTCCCGAGACCCGCGCCACCCTTCGCAAATATCCTGACTATATCCTGATTCTGAAGATGGACTTTTGAAGGCGACCTTTGGCTGACCTTCATATTCTTTTCGAAATTGAAATTGGACGTCGGGAACCGCTTTTATATCGACTCAAACATTTACGGCCTGCCCCGGGACGGGGCTGGGGGCTCTGCTGATCTTCAGGCCGAGGAGTAGTTGAACAACAACGGCCAGAGGGGTCTTCCCCCCAGGCGGCCTCACTTCAATTTTCAGTTTCGCTTTCCTACTCCGGGTCCTGATTGACTGGCGTTCTCTCAGATCTACCCCTGATCCGGCTTGCTTTTGCTCTACTGCTGAGTGCCTTCTTCTGTGAGCGTTTGGCCTCCAGCCCTGTTGGCATTTTCATCAATTTGACCCACTTTCGTATACTTTTGGCTTCGTTGAGATCAGCCATTTTCACCAGGTCTCCTCCGGGGCACCATTTCCAATATGGCCACCAGACCAGACACCGAGAAGCGCAAGACCAAAACGCCTCTCCGAGGGCGACAAACTCAAACCAATGTGATGGATCGCTACACCCATCCTAAGGGATCCCCCTGTGGCACTGGCCGTACTCCTGAAGACCCCATGGTGGATCCTGCTGCGCCTGCGGAGGTATCACTTCAGGACGTCATTAGCGCTATCACCAGTATGCAGGCCTCCATGGGACAACAATATGAGGCCCTCGCCACCAAGATTGATATGGTGGCGGTCGATGTCACGCTGATTAGAGCGGACCTGGCGAAGACCAATGAGAGGATCAAGGCGTTGGATTTGACGACCTCCAGCCTACCTACTGATGTCACAGACATACAGACTGAGATCGGCAACTTGCGTTCTTCACAGGACTTGATGGCCCATCGTCTTGAGGATTCTGAAAATAGGGACCGGCGCAATAATGTACGCATCATAGGTGTTCCTCTGGATTTTCCGGATGCTGCCACCGACCTCTTGGTGGAAGACCTGGTCCTGAATCACCTTGCCCCCGCCGGACTCAGTAAATTCTTCGCGGTTGAACGGGCCCATCGATCTACTGGCGGGAAGCTGAAGCCTGGTGCCCCCCCGAGACCCATTATCGCCAAACTCTTCCACTTTCGGGATAGGGACGCTATCCTTCGAGCTTCTCGAGAGCGGCCCTGTGAAATTTGAAAACAGCACTGTGAACTTCTACCCCGACTTTACTCCGCAGGTTCAGCGGCAGAGAATGGGTTTTCAGGGAGTGAAGCGACGGCTGTGCGATTTAGACCTTAAGTATGCTATGTTGTTTCCAGCCAGACTTCGGATCGAATATGGGGAACAAACGTTTTTCTTTGACCGTCCGGACAATGTCAGTGACTGACTTGATTCCTTGCCAAAAAGAGACGATCGAACTGAGCACCCCGGTGGCATCGACGGTGGCTCGCCGGAGCAAGAGTGACATTGTGGTTCCCGACGTCTGAACTTTCCGCCTGTTTGTCAGCTGAGTCTGGATAATTGTTCTTTCTTTCTATTTTAGGTTGGCCCGAGGGTGGCGGGGTTGTAAGGGGACTCTTCCTTCTCCTGGGTTCTTTGTGTAGATTAGTTATCTGATTGGGCTACAGGCACACTGCAAGTTGGGGTGGCTTTTGAGTCGTACGCAGGGGTGCAGGGTGGGGGGCGTTGTAACGGGCTTAAGTTGGGGGGTGGTGTTTTTTTTTCAGTGTGTTTGTTTTTTGTTCACAAGGCATCGTATTGTATTCTTGTCCATGTCGATCATTGGGTCCTGTGAGGGGTGTGCTCTGTTTCCTTTTCGGGGATGGGGGGTGGTGAGTGGTGAGTTGAGACTGCTGTCCTGGAATGTCAATGGTTTGGGAGACAGGATAAAACGAGGGGTTGTGCTGCAGTTCCTTAGACGTCATTCCCCCGATATTGTTCTTTTGCAAGAAACGCATTTAATCGGTAATGCGTGCCAGGCTATGAATAGACGTGGCTACCGACTGGTCGCTCACTCTGGATTCACTTCGGGCTCCAGAGGGGTGGGTATTCTAATCCGGTCCTCTTTTCCCCTTGCAATTGATGAGGTAATACTCAACGACAGGGGGCGCTATCATGCGCTCACTGGTAGATGGGAGGGTAAGACACTCTCCATACTCACAATGTACGTCCCTCCTGGCCTGCAGGCGACGACCTTTGCTGACCTGGGGCGGCTCTTACTGGGTCTTCCTGAGGGTCTTCTGATCCTGGGTGGGGACTTTAACTCCGTGGTCTCTGGCACTTTGGATCGCTACCCTCCTAGGGATTTACCTAGGTCTCAATTGTGGCTAGCTGACCTGCTGGACACCTTTGGCCTTCTAGATAGCTGGAGGTTGATGCACCCTACGCAGCTACAATACACCTTTCATTCGGGGGCCCATGATAGTCTCTCCAGGTTAGATTATTTCCTAATGGCAGCAGCGCAATCCTCCTCCATCAGAGAGATTCGTCATCTTCCCAGGGGTATTTCTGATCACTCCCCCCTGTGGCTCTTTGTTGAGGCTGGAGTGGGTGGCGAGGGTAGAGTGGCTCCTATAAATCCCTGGTATCTCCGCACTCCTAAAACCTGCTCTGAACTGCTGAACTCTATTGACCATTACTTCGATGAAAATGAGGGGTCTGTTTCTTCTTCTATTTCACTGTGGGAGGCCTTCAAGACGGTCATACGTGGACATTCTTTGTCTTTGATTGCTGCTTCTAAGAAGGCTAAATGTGAGGAACTTGTACGCCTCGAAACCGACATAACTTTGCTTGAGAGTGATCTTGAAGGTGATGTTACTCGTTCTAAATTGCATTCCCTCAGTCTGAAGCAAGCTGATTATAGAGCCCTTGTAACCGATGCGGCAAAAGCGATGAATAGAGAGCAACAGGGCAGGATGTATGATTTGGGCGACAAGGCTGGTAAACTGATTGCTTGGCTGGACAAGAAAGAGAGAGTGAATCGTGTCGTCCCTGTGATTGTAAGGCCGGATGGTGAATGTGTTACTGACCCTGCTGGTATTGTTGAGTGCTTTGTTGACCATTTCCGAACTGTGTACATCTCGGTCAGTGATAGGGACGAGGAGGATTCCCAATTGTTGTTGCGAGATATTGCACTGCCTCGCCTTTCTGATGATGATCGAGACCTACTGGATGCGCCTTTTACGATAGATGAAGTCGCTGTTGCCATACGTTCCCTTCGTTCTGGCAAGGCAATGGGTCCCAATGGTTTGCCCATTGAACTATATAAGTTGGGACCCGACAAAATGGCGCCCTACTTGGGGAGTATGTTTCTTGAGGCTTTCGATTTTGGTTCCCTCCCTGTTGAACAGCGACTGGCTACCATCGTTGTAATCCACAAGGAGGGTAAGCCGCGCAATCGCTGCTCCTCGTATAGGCCCATTTCATTACTCAATGCCAAACCCAAAATACTAGCCAAATTGCTAGCTAACCGGTTGATTACGGTGATTAGCGACTTGGTCCATCCGGATCAATCCGGCTTTATTCCACATCGGAATACCGCCCTTAATCTTCGAAGACTTCACGGAGTTCTCGCGAGAGCTGAGACTCTTACTGAGCCGGCCATTTTGGCCTCTTTGGACGCCACTATGGCTTTTGACACTATAGAATGGCTTTATCTGTGGGCGGCCCTTTCCAAATTCGGGTTTGGTCAGACATTCATCGCCTGGGTGAAGCTTCTTTATGAAAAGCCCCTTGCCCAGGTGGTGGTTAACCGGAAGGTTTCCGGTACTTTTACACTCGAGCGAGGCACGCGGCAAGGTTGCACGCTGTCCCCGTTGCTTTTTGCCCTTGCTTTGGAGCCATTGGCGGAGTGGCTCCGTTGGGAGCCTTCAATGAAAGGCATTCGGTGGACTCCCGACTTTGAGGATCGCATCTCGCTATACGCGGATGTCATCCTCCTATACCTTACATCCCCTCAGAAATCCCTTAATGTGCTTTTTGATGTCCTGACCTCCTTCGGGAAGAACTCGGGTCTCATTATTAATTGGACTAAATCATGCGTCTACGTTTTGTCCGGTGCTCTTCCTCCACTGCCTCGTAGATTCCCCATTCAAGTTGCTGACACTGGCTTTAAATACTTGGGGATTTATATTTCTCTGGACCCCGCAGTTCGCTATGAACGCAATTTGCTACCCCCTCTTTACCGACTCAAGCTTGACGTTGCACGATGGCGTCAGTTACCTTTGTCGCCACTGGGTTGCGCGGCTCTTTTCAAAATGATGTCGCTGCCCCGATTTTTATATGCACTCCAAATTCTTTTTGGCCCCATTCCATCCGGTTATTTTCGGGAAGTGGAGCACCTGCAGAGGCTGCTGATCTGGGACGGGCGTGCGCGCATTGCTCTGTCTAAGCTCACGCTCCCGTGGTATGATGGGGGCATTGCCCTCCCAGATATCAAGCGCTACTATTGGGCTTCTCAATTAAGTGCAGTCAACCACGCGACTTACGATCCCGGTCCTACTCCGGCCTTTGAAATGGACAAACACCTCTTGCCCGGTGGGAATTTTAATAGAGCGCTATACTCTAAGGGACTCCATAGGACATTAACCGGGCCCACAAAAATCGCTGTAAGAGTGTGGCATGATGCGAGTGCGGCCTTGGGATGGTGTGATAGGTTGACGCGCGCAACTCCATTGTATGCTTCCGAAGGTTTGGGCAATTTGTGGCGGACGAAAGGCTTTAATAAATGGGATATGATTGGTCTCAGCAAGGTGGGTGACCTCTGGTCTAAAAGAAATGTGAAGACCTATGAGGTGCTCAAGACGGAATATGAGCTTGGAGACAGGGAATTCTTTAGATACGCTCAGGTACGTCATGCCCTACTGTCAGTCTTTGCTGTGGGGTACTCCTATTCCCGAATCCTCGCCTCTCGAGGACCGTATCCTGGACGGCTATGTACCTGATAGTACAATTTCATTGATCTATAAAAACTGATCAACACTAGAATTGACCTGCTTGTGCACCTCAGGGCTCTGTGGATTGCCGACGGATTGGAATTGGACGATGAGGACTGGCAATCTGCACTGTCCTCGCCTAAAGAGGTTGCCATACCTGCCTGCCTTCGGTTCGTCCAACTTAAGATCCTTCATCGTGTGTATGTCACTGGTCCGAGTCTGGTTCGAATGGGCTATTCTTTGGATGGGCTGTGTAAGCATGGCTATGGCGTGATTGGCACCTTCCTTCACATTTTGTGGGAATGTCCCGAGGTGGCTGCTTTCTGGTCCCGAGTGCATGCGATTATGGAGAGGGTCACGGGGGTTCCACTTCTACCGGAGGCCCGGCGCTGTCTCTTGAATGTGTGGGAACCGAATGATTATAATGCTGCTCAGATTTGCTGGGCGACCCTCGGCAACATGATTGCTAAGCGGGATATTGCCCAGCTATGTGGCTCCCACAGACCGCCCACTGTATTGGCGTGGAAGGAGAACATGGACTGGTGCATGTTTAGGGAAAAGACTGTGTATTTGTCTCGGGGCAGGCCCCGAAGATGGAACAGAATTTGGTCACAGTGGAATGCTTATCGTGGAAATATATGTACTCCCCCACATGATCTTACTCCTGATGTTCCCTTGTCCCCCTAATTGGCATTCCCAGTGTTTTGTATCGACTGTGTATATGGCACTGTTTCCTCGCTGCCCGTGTATCTACTGTGTATATTGCACTGTTTCCTCGCTGCCCCCCCCCCGCGATACTGCATTTAACCATACTATGCACTGTACTGTTCGGAGCTGCTCCCACATGGACCCAGGCTCACCAATGCTATCATTTTGCCTTGTGAACTGTGTTTTGTTATTTGTTGTTATTTCAATAAAAAAAAAAAAATAATAAAAAGAAATGCTCCAGACAGACAAGGAGCAGTAAGGGCCGCATAGCGCCTGATTACAAGCATGTTCCACTATGCTGCCTTAAACTCTGCCTTGGACGGAAAAGCAATATCCTCTGGGTTAGTCCATAACCTGCTCATACCCTTCTCACTAAGTATATTCCTCACACACCTTAACCGTGAGGTTTTGTTGGAGCCAGTGCATAGTGTTTTAACTCTGGAGTCCTCCTCCAATAAGCAACTGGCCTAAACTGTGCCACATCTCTAAGGAGTGGCAGCCCAAATCCAAAAACAGTGGTAACAGCAGGGTTGACTGTGGGAGCTCAATTAATGACCGCATAAACTTGTTTTGCGCTAAAACCAGAGAATCCAGGTTAGCGTAGCCCCACAGCTCAGCCCCGTAGAGGGTTGAGGAACCAATTTTAGTATGGTATATTTGGAGGACAGGGGCTATCGGTTTTGTGTAAGAGGATCTGTGCTCTTTAATCAATACACCTGACAATTGGGCGTGCTTAACTGTGAGGAGTTCTACTTGAGGTTTCCAACTCTCACTGCGAACAATATCAACCCCCAGGTAGGAAAAGATATCGGTTTGTTCCAAAGCACTGTCCTTCATTTCAGCTCTGTCGACAGTCAGCTTACGTTTGTGCAGGACCATGTACTTAGTTTTGTCCACATTGACAATTAGTTCATGGTCCTCACAAAACTCCTTGAATCTAGAGAGGGCTATTTGAAGGCCCTTTCTAGTTTTTGAAAGGATGAGGGTGTCGTCGGCAAACATGAGTAGGGGGATCCTACTGCCCGCTAGGGAAGGTGCATCGGTAGGGAAGTCCTTGAAATAACTCACCACCCCATTTATATATAGCGAGAAAAGCGTTGGGGTTAATACACACCCCTGCCTAACCCCCTTATCTATTGGAAACTTATGGGTGAGGCTTCCCTGTACACCCCATCTCACCTGCGCTTAGCTTGCAGTATGTAGCTTGACCAAAAGAACCAGGATCTCAGGTGGCATGCCTAACTGCAAAAAACAGCGCCACATCTTTGTTCGGGGAACGAGATAGAAAGCCGACTTCAAGTGGACAAAGGCAGCATATAGGGTGCCTCCCCCTATTACCACAGTGCGCCAGTAGACAAGTATAAATCTAAACACCTGGTCTATGGTACTTGTACAAGAACCGACAGCCCGCCTGTAGGTGGGACAGGATGTTGCATTCCTTCAACCATGTATGAAGTCTGTTTAGAATCATTCTTGCCAGGACCGTTTGTATACAATCAAGTAGGCTGATTGGCATATAGTTCCCTGGAATTGTACAATCCCCTTTTTCATAAATAGGTAAAATTTCCGCTCCTGCCCACGTACTTGGCATTGGTGCACCACTAGCCAGTGCGTTTGCTAAGAGATGAATATATTCAGCCCAATTTCATAAGTTGTGGAGGAAGAGATCAGCGGGGATACAATCAGGCCCCGGAGCCCTTCCTCTTGGGAGTGACTGAAGTGCAATTTGCACCTCATGCTTAGTAAAGTGTAAATTAATAACCGGAGGTGAAATGACTTGGAATTCTGGATTAGCCTCTGCACTTGAAAACTGTGCTGTAAAATGGGAGACCCACCTATCGGGCTCCACATAGTTATGGGGTACATTATTAGGAACACCGCTACCCCATCTCACCAATTGCCAGAACGCACACATATTCCTCCCTAGGGATGCTTCCAGCAAATCCCACCAATGCTGTTCATCCCAGGCCCTTTTGGCATAGTACTGAACACTCTTGTAATCGGACCTGGCCTTGCAGATTGCAACCCTGTCCTTGGATCTAATTGTGACGCAAGATTTCTATATGCCTGGCGGCATGAAGCGCCATACCAGGCTGCTGCTTTAGGATCAATATGACGGCTGGGATTCTTATTTTTCTTGATAAAATAACTTTTAAGCTTTAAAAACAATTCCTCATGGACCTATTCAATTTTGACATTCAACTCCCCATGCGTGACACAGTTCTGTAGCTTGCCAATGGCATTAACTAACGGGCTTTTCATTTCAACCAAATGCTCTTCGTTTTGGAAAACATTTGCCCACTTGACACGTCTAGTGTCATTGGTCAATCTAACTTCAATAAAATCAGTACGTGGAGTGAAGCTAGCTCCACATATTGACGATGAACTTAATACAGAGAGCAAAAGGGGGTTATGATCACTCTCAGGTCTTTCACAGACCTCCATGTCCACAAGGTTAGACCAGACCTCCTTGTTTAACAGAAAAAGTCAATTCTGCTAGTACGTAAACCGTTGTTAAAAGTATGGGAACCTAATTTATCTGACTTGGTTCTTCCATTGGCAGCCCTTATCCCAAGCTCCAGGCAGAATACTTTTAATTGGAGAGCTGCACTTGACCATTTTTTAATAGCAGGAATGACTAGCTGGGGGATGGACCACTCCGCATCCTCCTCAGTGGCAAGATTAACATCATGAATGTCCAGAGGTTCAAACGTACAATTAAAATCACCAGCTATTATGACATTATTACCAGCTCTGTGATCTAATAAAAACAGGTCTAAAGAGGTAACAATAGGGGAAGCTTTCCCCCCTTGCAAACCTCGAGAATAGACATTAATGAGTAAAATATCAGAGACAGTTACTCTTGAAAGCCTTACTATTAGAATGTCCCTTGAATCAATATGGAGCTCCTGGGCTGAGTACTGCTCAGTCTGTCTGACCCAAGTGGTCAATCCACCCTTGGGTCTGCCACGCTGTCCTTTTTCCGCAGATTTCGAAAAGTTTAAATAGCCTTGGCGAAATACTGCGTCGGTAGCCCATGTTTCTTGAAAACACAATATGTCAACCTGCTCAACAAATTTAGACCAATCTGCAGAGATTGTTTTTTGAAAAAACCCTGCAATGTTCCAGGAAACTAACTTGAGACCTATCGCATCACAGAGATTATTACCATGGCCTAATTGGTCATAAAAAACACTCGCCATCCCAGCAACACAAGCAACTTCCTGCATAGAATTGTCAGGTGAACCCCTGTCATTAACCCTACCCACGTCCCTTCTTAACCTGCCCCCCAATTTCCCAATCCCCTCTCCTGCTAACGGTACTTGGGGTAAGTTGACTTGCTTCTGGCAAACTGGAGCCCCGTCCCCCCCTCCCGGGGTAGATGGTGACTGAAGAGACATGTTACACTCTTCAGCAGATTGCAGTCAATCAAAATCCTCCAATGTGGAGAGGAGTTCAAATCTATTTAATGTTGGGACTACATAATCATAGGGACCTCGAACCTGAGCAATATTTCTAGCACCATCCCTAGCTGTAATGCGCGGCAAAGAAGCCCGATAGAAAAAACCCAAGGGCAAGATGTGAATAATGTCTTCACTCAAAACCCTTGTGCCTCCCCTTTCCAAGATTGTTTGTACAAGAGATGGGGACCCAAAACTAAGCACCACGCAATCCCCTCTAAGGTGTTTCTGATTTTGCCCTACCCATGGAACTCTGCGAACCATTTTAAATTCACGAAATAGGGAATCGCCCAACCCGGTTCTGGTGTTTAGCATATGTAAAGCTTTATTCTTTAGCGACTCCCAGTATTCAACATTACTTGCAGAGAGTACTGGTACATTAGAGAGGACAATGGTATAAGGGGTGGCTTCCGGAGGAAGATTAAGAGAACTGCTAGGAGCGGTATTCCTACCCCATGTGGTACCCAAATCTCGACTCGATTGTTGTTCCCTAGTGCATACAGGATCATTGGGTATGGTGTGTACTGTAACTAGACTGGATGCAGTTGACTGGCCATTTGTGACCTTACCCATAGTTGACTTTGCTAATAATAGATGTTGCTCTAACTTAGACAACCTTGTATCTATTTCTGAGAGTTTGGTTGATAAGGGATCTAACAAAGCCACCATTTTCTCACCCATTTTGGAAAGGAGAACCTTCTCAAAATCCCTAAACACATGTTTAATGTGGGATCTATCCTCTTCCTTGTCTCCAGTTAAGCTATTATTAGCTGTTGAGGAAGCAACTAACTTACCCCCTCATTATCTGCGCATTTACTCCTTGTTTTAGCCACCTTACTAGCACAGGTTGAAATTTGCGGCTGCCCACGCGCCTTCCTTTTTAGGTCGAGCAGACGTACTCTCAATGCGTGAGCATTGAGAGTGTCTGCTTCAGACCTAATGCTGCCCGTATTTATGAATGTGGACACCAATCTGACACGCGCTTTTCCTTTGCAGTTTTCACCGCGGGAGCGCGCGTCTGACCCGCGCATGCGCAGAGGAACTCACAGCCCTTGCACACACACAGACACAGGCAGCCCCCACCCCTCTGCATGCACGCACGCACACACAGACACTCGCTCACACACACACCCCCTCCCCAACAGTCACACACACGCACTCCAAGACACATACACACACACACACGGACACACACACACACATACCCAGCCCGCCCCCCCCCGCACGCGCGCGCGCACACACACATGCTCCCCCCGCAGCTCAGCAACCCACTCACCGGCTTCCTTCGTGCGGCGGCTCTCCTCAGCTGCAGGGCCCGGCAGCAGGACTCTTCTTCCCTCCTTCGGCACCGGGGCGCAGGGTAGGCTCCTGCCTGCTCCGGTGCTCCAAACACGGCTACAATCGCGGCTCTTCCGTGGGAGGTGGGGTAGGCTCCCGCCCTCCTACTTCCTGTTTCCGGTTGTCGCGCCGGCCTGCCTGACTTCCTGGTCGCAGGCCGGCAGAGTGACGAGGATGTTTGATTTGCGGTATTTATGTATTTATGCATTTTTATATAGCGCGGACTTTACCCGAAGGCGGTATTTATTTATTTATGTATTTATGCATTTTTATATAGCGCGGACTTTACCCGAAGGCGTCAGAGCGCTTCACATTAGGAACAGAAATGAAACATAATGTGAAACATTACAAAAGAACAGGTTGCAAAAACATACGTTACTTACATAAGGTAATAGTGACAATTGTGAGCAACCAAAATACATGAGGTAGTAAAGCTAATAGTGACAATCGTGAGCAAACAAAATACTTGAGTAAAAATTGTGAGCAACCAAAATACATTAGGTAGTCAAAAGTGCACAAGAGGAAATGAAAGTGACAAGTGTGCAGTTATAAGAGAAAACAGAGTATAATTAGAGGTATAGTCCTGCAATAAGTGCTAGACACTCAGGCTCAGGAACAAGCGTTACATGGGCAAGGTGGCACTTGTGCAAGTATCAAAGGTAAAGACATGTGAGAGGTAGCAGCCGTGTGTTGCAAGGGCAGAGTGGTGTGTGCATGTTACAAAAGGGCACCGAACACCAGTACATGGAAAATACTGCAAAAAGGCAGACCCTCCAATCACAGGCATACACTGGGAAGGCACTTCCATGGTCATGGAAAGTAGAAATTATCAGTAGTGGGAGGTCTTCCTCACAAATAGCAAGAGGACGTGAATTACTTTTGGAGGTGTCTCTGGAGGAGGAGAACTTTGAGGTCCCTTTTGAAGGCCTGGGAGGAGGCGGTGGTCCGGAGCTTTTTTTTGTCCTCTCGCGGTTTGTAAATACAAAACATATTGCATTACAAATGCTATAGGTATCACATTTGCGAAAGTTATAACTATTGGCATTGTAAATGACGAAGCTATTAATTTAGCTATTTAAAACAAAAAAACATAAATAAAAACTTTGCCATTTACAATACCAATAGCTCAAACTTTCCTAATGCGAGACCTATTGCATTGCAAATGCTTGTTTTATTATGAATCTCCCCCACCTGTCTGCTCCGATCTCTGTTGTTGTGTGAGTACCTTAGGAGAGGGGGAAGGATCAAGAGATACAATGCTACCATTAGATGGATGGTTACTTGCTTCAGAAGAATGTATCTGGGCAGTCACCAAATGAGTAGGGTCTACAGTTGGAGCCTCAATAGAGAGGAGACTAGATGTATGTGCTCCTATTGAGACTCGATGGGGTTGGGGATCTAGGGAGAGTCTTTTTTCAGTAAGTTTAATCTCATGCATGAGAACCGACTCAGCCCGTGAAAGAAAGGCATCTAGTGTGCCCACAATCCCAGGGCCACCCACTCCCCTACGATTGGCCTTAGACATGCTAAGTCTTGAATTAAAAAATAAATAAAAAAAACACCAAATTAAACCAACTCTATAAATCACATAAATCAATGACACCAAATAAATGTTTAACGCTAACCAGAGAAGCCTTGATCACAAGAAGTTCATACAAAGAGGGGTGGCCCAGCCCAGCCTCCTCCTGGCTCCGATGGGCGCAGATGGGCCCGCCCTAGGCCGGGGCACGGCCCGGGCACGCCCGCGCGCATCCCGCGCTGCGTGAGCCCTGGCCCCCTTTTGAGCACCTCCTGGTGCTCGCTCTTGCGATGCGCGGCGAGGCTGCCGCGTGGACTGCTGGGGGATGCAGTCCCCTCACGTCTCCAGTGATGGTGGCGAAGTTGTGGCGTCCGGGCGTCAAAGTCCGCACTGCACCCGGTGATGTTGTCCCTCGATACAAGCCAGGCGTTAATCACAGGCAACAGGTGAGGTTGGGCATAAAGTTACTGTGGCGGCAAGAGTGGCGGCAAGAAAGACTGGTGATTTTTATTCAGTTAGTGGCTTGAAATGTCAGCGTTTGATGACTTTCCATTCAGTAGGTAGTAGAGATGAGTGTCAAGATATATTTCATGTTACCTTCTTGAGATCTATTTGGGTGTCATTTAAGCAAATGTTCACGAGAATCAAGTTTCCATTAGTTCCTATTGGGGTTTTATATATATATATTGATTAATAAAGGCAGAGTCTTGATTTTTTTTTACTGGACGAGATAATCCTCTTCTCCATGCATCATTTCACAGTATTGACAAGTCTATTGCAGTCAGCCGTCTTGAATTGTCAGTGAGATTTTTATGTCCTGTCTCACTGCAGTATTTGTGGTTATTCACTAGTTTCCTTTCTGTGATTCTTGTTAGCAGCTGATTACTGTGCTTGATATTGAAAGCTCTATGCCTTGGATCAACTTCTCTTCGAGCTATATGTATACTTATGGCCTTGCAATATGACCTGCTTAATCTTCTATGAGTTAGTGTTCTCCGTTCTGCACTGCAGAAAGGCACTGTAGCAGCACCTGAGACACTTTATTCACTCTGTTTTGTGGTTTCATGGCTGGATCATTACAATCTCTCACATAGCTATTGCTCTTTGTGCATGTATTAGTGACCCTTAGACTTAATCAATGTGATTATTTAGTTTTTGAATGCTTTAGGGATTTGGGAATTTCATGTTTAAGGTGCCTCTGTTATATCTTATTTTACTAAAACTCTTTTTTGATTCATTAGCCTATATAAAAGCACCTCCAGATATAGAAGTTCAGACTACCAGTTTTACAAAAAAACACTTCAGGTATACTTCTCAATGCAGTGCACCTATTAGTGTCAAAGCTTCTTTGTTAAAGAAATACACCTTTTTAAAAAACAATTTGAAGAGACTTCATTATATTTTCATTAAATAGCACAGAAGCCCAACCTTGGGTGTGTGTTGCCGTTCACCACTGGCACTTGAAGTAACAATACAAGTTGTAGCACAAATTATAATGTGCCGCATGGCTAAATACTTATAAGGTCCCAAAAGCGAGACCTATTGGCTATGCCAATTTCTTTTTGACATAATTTAAATTACTTTTTTTTATTTTTTTTTTTTACCTTGAAGCATGTTTGCCTGCAGCCTTATTTGTTCAGTCTATATCTAAAGTTTAGCATTTCTGCTCCTGTGTGAGTTCAAAGGGTAAATCTGGAGAACCTTGAGCCTAATGAAGAAAATTAAAGATGAGAAAACACTTAGTCTGCAGTATTAATAATTTAAAGCTTTTCTAGTCAATGAGGGCCTTGTATCAATACTGAAACATCAGTTGTTAATTTGCACACCCAATTCAGCTGGTCAGGTCAAAGTGTACAAAAGTGTCTAGGTGTTATGGTAAAATGTAACAGCTTGCTCGTTTCAGCTACTTTGGTTTGTCTGTTTCAATACGTTTTTAATTAAAAAATTAAAATATCAAATTGTAACTTGGTCAGGAAAGCCCCGGTTAGAAACACCCCCATCTATATTATCAAGTTTCTTAAGTTGCCTTCTCTTTTAAACACAGTAATTTTTTACATACATTTGCATGTGTGACCATGCAGAATAACAGTAGCCGAATCTGCATTGCTTACATTTCCACTTTGGAGGCACCCACTCACCTGCACCATAATCGTTAATCACCGCGTTTGGAGCGGGTCCTTTCCCCGAAGCAGCACTGCAGCGGCCATCTTGGGTTGGGGGGGGCTGCTCAGAGGAGCTGCACACGGTCTAGTCGTCGCAAGGACGCTAGACCGGTATTTAAACGGGGCAAACTAGGTGGCCTGTGATTGGAAACTTTAGGACACAGTGCAGAAGCACTACAGAGCGCAGCACGCTCACAGGAGCTCGGAAAACGAAATTTTAAAAATTGTGATTTTTATGTTTGTGTAAATTGTGAATAGCTGCTGTTTTTACTGGCTTTGAACTACTACCCACTCACCTGCACCATAATCGTTAATCACCGCGTTTGGAGCGGGTCCTTTCCCCGAAGCAGCACTGCAGCGGCCATCTTGGGTTGGGGGGGGCTGCTCAGAGGAGCTGCACACGGTCTAGTCGTCGCAAGGACGCTAGACCGGTATTTAAACGGGGCAAACTAGGTGGCCTGTGATTGGAAACTTTAGGACACAGTGCAGAAGCACTACAGAGCGCAGCACGCTCACAGGAGCTCGGAAAACGAAATTTTAAAAATTGTGATTTTTATGTTTGTGTAAATTGTGAATAGCTGCTGTTTTTACTGGCTTTGAACTACTACCCACTCACCTGCACCATAATCGTTAATCACCGCGTTTGGAGCGGGTCCTTTCCCCGAAGCAGCACTGCAGCGGCCATCTTGGGTTGGGGGGGGGCTGCTCAGAGGAGCTGCACACGGTCTAGTCGTCGCAAGGACGCTAGACCGGTATTTAAAACGGGCCATGTTGACACGCAGCGGGCACGCGCGGCGGGCTCTCCGGAGCACCGCCGGAGTCACGCCAGAGTCCAGCCCGTCTGCGCCCGTCCGCGCACGAACGGGCGCGGGGGCTGGGACGGCTGGTCAGCGTCGCATTTACCCCCCCGGGGAGCTGAAATCCTTGAATAGAGGTGAGCCCATGGTAGACCAGGCGGTCTTAATGCTGCTTAAACACTATGGTATATCCCGGAACGGTAGGTGTACACCTGCCGTGGGTAAACATCCCATCTTAAAAATAGCTAGTTTGAACACCCGCTCGCTTCACTGCCACCATCTGGAGGTATATAACATGCTTCAGGACAGTGAGATCGATGTCCTGACCCTCTCGGAGACCTGGACGGATGAGAACTCACTGCCGGACATCATTGCCGCTGTTCCAAGCGGGTACGATATAATGTGGCACAACCGCCCAGGGGGCACACGGGGGGGCGGGGTAGCTATCCTCTACAGGAAGACCATGACAGTGGAAAAACTAGTAACAGAGACGATCGACCTGGCCGATTTGATCGGGGTAAAGGTCACTGTAAACAATGTGTGTTGGGTGATTTTGTCTGTCTATCGCCCGCCCAAGGCAACCCCAACATTCTTTGACCTCTTTTGTCCTATCATATCTGACTTTAGGTCAAGATATACAAAACTCCTGGTAACGGGGGATTTTAATTTACACTGGGACAAACTCAACTGGGACTCACCCATGCGTCAGCTAGACACTTTAATGTCTGCCCTGGGTTTTAAACAGGTGGTGGATGTTCCAACACATGTAAAAGGCCACACTCTCGACCTCATGTGGACTACAGACGCTGCCCTAATATTTAGGGAGGCAGCGCCCTGTGCTTGGTCGGATCACCATTTGGTCTCGTGTGAGGTCCCCCTTAACAGTGGGGCTGTTTGCAGCCCACATGGGTCTAGAAAAACGCGGAAATGGGCTGAAGTCAATCTGCTGTCTTTGACCAAGGCTCATTTGGCACCTCCCCAGGCCTCTGAGTCGGACTGTAACCTGGACCGAGAATACTCCGATCTAACGAGATGTATGACTCGAGCGATCGATCAGATAGCGCCAGTGAGAACACAGCAAATAAAGGGATCAGGGAAAGCTCCCTGGTTTACACCACTCTTAAGGGAAACCAAAACAAAGCTAAGGAGACTAGAAAGGTTGTGGAGGAAATCTAAGCAGGACGTAGATAGGAATATCTATAAGGCCTCCCTCCACCAATACAAAAAACTTATGATCCAAGCTAAAGCGGACTACCTTGAGTTGCGCCTAAGCAAGGCCACTAACATCCAGAAAGAAACCTTTAAAGTATTGGCCGAGCTGAGTAAAAAGCCGGACAATGCTAAGGCCCCTTTTGACTGCAACACCTTCCAGACCTACTTCCTGGAGAAGGTGAAGATCATTGTCCAAGAGATGGAGAGTGTGGCGGCAACAGGGACTGCGACCAGCCTAACATCTAAAAATGCGAATGACTGCTCCTTTGATGTGTTTCCAGAGATGGATGCACTAATTTTGGAACAACTGATGGGCAAAATTAAATCTGGCTCCCCAGCTGATCCGTGTCCACCTGAGATCTTTCGCATCGCGCGTCCCTTATTAGAGGAGTATATCATCTCTCTCCTCAATAGATCGCTAGGCATGGGATATCTGCCGAATGAACTTAAGGAGGCGCGGGTGAGACCTCTATTGAAAAAACTAGGGTCGGATCCTGCTGTGTTAAAAAACTACAGACCCATCTCCCAGCTTCCCTTTCTCTCAAAAATCCTTGAGCAGCACGTTCTTCAGTCCCTGTCCTGCTATCTGGAATCTCACCACCTACTCCATGATAGACAGGCAGGGTTTCGAGCCCACCACAGCACCGAGCTAGTGATGCTCTCGGTGCTGGATGATCTAAGAGGTCGAGCTGACTGTAAGAATGCGAGCGCCCTGATATTATTAGACCTATCAGCGGCGTTCGACACTGTCAGCCATGCTTTGCTCTTGGATAGATTGAAGAACTCTGGGATTAAGGGTCTGGCTTTTCAGTGGTTGGAATCCTTCCTTATAGGAAGGACCCAAAAGATACAACTGGGGGATGAAACATCAGAGGTGGGGTTCTTGGAGTGTGGGGTACCGCAGGGGTCTGCCCTGTCCCCGCTTCTATTTAACCTATACCTGCAACCACTGATTGCTTCGCTAGCTGCGATGAACTGTAACGTTTTTAACTACGCTGATGACACGCAGCTACTGCTAAGTATAAATGACACCACGGAGGCACAACTCCAATCCCAGAACATCCTGAGGTTCACGGTGCAATGGATGACGGATAACCTTTTAAAAGTCAATCCTGACAAAACTGAGATCTTGGTTATCCCATCCACTTCTTCACCTTGGAGTGACCTTTACTGGCCTATGGAGTTGGGCCCTGCCCCAAAACCAAGCCTGGCTGTGAAAAGCTTAGGGATTAAACTGGATGCCGACCTGTCGATGGCTGCTCAGATCGCATCGGTGGTAGGCAGCTGTATTAATATCATTCGGCAACTGCGGAAGCTATCCCCTATCCTCTCAGAGTCCATGATGCGATCAATAGTGGCTGCCACCATCATTTCCAGAATCGACTACGGAAATGCTCTCTATCTTGGCTTACCGAAAACCCTTACCAACAGGCTCCAGGTTTTGATGAATGATGCTGCCCGTTTGATCTTTAGACTTCCCAGGAGGTCTAGAGCCACTCCCCTACTACAAAGCCTACATTGGCTTCCAATTAAAGAGAGAGTGGAATTTAAGAGCTTGTGTACAGCTCATAAGGCAATTTACGGTAAGGCTCCAGCCTATATCAAGGAGCGCCTACAGCTGTACTGTCCGACGAGATCACTTCGGTCCTCGGACTCGCAGCTGCTGACCTGCTCTCGCTATAGGCTAGCAACGAAGGGAGGGAGAGCCTTCTCAGTACTGGTTCCCCAGTTGTGGAACAGTCTGCCTGGAGGGCTGCGCGAGGAAGGAAACCTCCTAAGATTCCGAAAGAGCTTAAAAACGCTATTGTTTAGGAGAAGCCTGAGCATAGCATAACCGGAATGCTGCTCTTTGCTCTGACTTTGTTATGTTGTTGTCCTGTACCATCTTTTCCTGGCGCTTAGAGACCTGCAGGTGATTAGGCGCGGTATAAAATTAAAATAACAATAACAATAACAATAACACTATCACGACTTGAACATTCAGTACAAGGAATAAAGTTCCTAGCTCAAGTGATATTTATGTTGTTGTCCGGTAGGCGACAACGCTATCCAACTCGAATAAATAATTGCGGCCTGACCGGGGTTGTGACAAGGCCTCATGGGTGCTGTTATTACATATACACAGATCACTGCCTTGTTTAGGGAGAGGAGCACTCAGTTGACACTGCAAGGTCACTACATGCCGGAATTCCAGCTGAGCTGATTCCTGCGTACCAAAACGAGGGATGCCGGGTGATACACCAAGACGGACAGCCTGATGACACTTACCTGCAGGCTATGACGGGTTAGTCCACCTGGCAGGGATTTAGCAGATCATCCACCCTAGGCAAGACTAGGTTAGGGAGCACTAGGTGGTAGTACACTGTACATGGTACTTATGTGCTCGCATATATTTCACTATCTTAGAACAATGATGGAAATGTTGATCTTTTTCACTATTGTTGTAATGCTAATTACTCTAATCTGTTGATTATCACAGCGCAGTATTGCATACAAGAATCACAATGCTTCAATAAATATTGAAACGCCTTGTTGAGTATTTCTTGTGTATTTCTTTGGGTATGCATGAGAGGCCAAGCGAAAGGGTTCTAGATCTGTTACCACGATTTCCTTTTGACGATCAGAGTTGTCCTGTTCTGAGGTTGTGATTACATTTGTTACCCTGTAAGGTTAGTGGTACAGATGATGCACTTTGTGTCAGCAGGGATACAGACCAACATATCCTGAGGGTGTGCATGGAATCAGTCTGGCACAATCCTGACCTTTATGTTGTCAGACAAATGCACAGTTTTACCAGTGAGGTACAAACCGTAGGACAAAATAGTAAACTCCGAAAGATCAAATGGCAGTCTCCTTTTACATGGGGTATCAACATATAATGTTGGGATAACCATTATGAAAAACCTCTCCTGGGTTGCTTTTCAGAGCATTTGTGAAAAATACATATTCAGTGTCGCAACCATAACACGCTTAAAGGTGGACTTATTTCTTATATGAAACGTCCGTCGTGAATACTTATTTGTTTGGCACTTTAAAGCTACCTTTGAATTTCATATGCGACCTGTCAAATCCCTAATCGCAAACGAAACAAATGCAATATTATTCAGTTCCAAGCAGTTTACACTTTTTTTTTCTTTTCTTAAATGGCAACTTAGAACTGAAATATAAATATTATATGAAGAAACACCACACATAGAACTCTACAGGTTCCACTACCTCAATGCTACCAACTTCATATCAGGATAAGCTTTTCCCTGAAAAGTTTAGAAAGCCATCAAATTCAATTGGTTCAGGGATACGTGGTTACAGTTGGACTTTCTCAAATTTGGGCATGGTAAAAAAATTCAGATGTTCAAATGTGATTTTGAACAACGAAAATTGAAACCTAGTTTTTTTATTTCAATATTCCTTTCATGGTTAAGCCTTTGTAATTGACAAAATCCACAAAAAAGTTCAAATTCTTTTACAAAAACAAAAAATCGGCACCTGTGAATGTACTGAATAGGGCCTATCACATGTTGGATGATGATACAATAGAGCATGCTTTCGCGTGCAGTTAGGTTTCTTTACAAATGTTGACATAATTGGCCATCACATACTTAAGCTATCTTTCAGAAACCGATTTCCATCGGGAGAACAATATCGGTGATTTTCGTTTCACAAAACCCAATTTGCCGTTTCCAAATCAGATTACATCTCCCACATTTGAGGTGCCATAATAATCAATACTGTTCTCTTTAGTATGCACTTAAATGTTTTAGACGATCCGGTTACCCAGCAAAACGTCATCACATACCCACATGCTGACAATACATAGTTATAATTTATGGTGGGTTTAAAATATATAGAAATTCAAAAACGATATCCTGGTTATTCAAAAGTGAATGTATAACCATGATCGTATCTTGACAGCTAACATCTTTACTACTTCCAAAGCTTCTAAAATACCAATTGATCTATGCTATAATGAACATACAGTAAATTACACCTCACCTTCATTAGCAAATTGTGCAAAGTCTTTCGCTCACCTTGCTGATTCATCTTTAGGATTCAGTCTACATTTGAACGCCTTTCTTAAATAAGTAGACTATCACTCCATCTTCTAAAGCAAATGAAGACGTATTCAATCCATTCAGTTGATTTTTAGAACTACTTTAGCCATTCATCCTAATGTGACTATGATATTACAGTACTAGCTGGACTTCTGAAAAGCTTACCAATAACTACCCGAAATCGTAGAGGTATATTGCGTGACAGGTATGATCATTAAAAACTATGCAGTTGCTGTCATTGGGTGTCCCACAATACTCATCACTGTTTATCTGGTGAAAAGCCCTGTAGCAAAAAAAATCTACCCATTTATTTAGCTGAAATCTTATAAATTGTGCAGATCTGAAACAGAGATTAAATGATTATGCCTATAAACTGCCAAATTCAAGAACAATCTACTTTGTCATTTACCAGTAGTTATTTGGTGGCTGTTTAGCTACAACTCATGTTGACACTCTTTCATAAGTGCAAATTTTTTTCTATTGCAGCGTTCTTTTGTGCTTTTCTGATGGCCTGTATGAAGTGTGGGTTTACACATTAGACTGCTTCTAAATAAATAAACAATTGAAAAAAATAAATATACCTACTTCCCTACATGATTTGTTAGTTAATGGACAGCTGTCCCGTTTGCAAACCCACCCACTGAAGAATGTCAACTACATTTGACAAAAATGAGTCCTCTGCGAGCCTAACATTTGTTCTTCATACTCCAAATCATGTTCCTTCGAGAACTAGCTCGCATGGAATGTGGAGCGGTATGTTCTCCTGTGTATGGTGTACCTCTGTTGTTGAGGCGATCTTGTTACAGTACTGTTATTGTCAGATGAGCTGAAAAGCTAGTCAGCGACAGCCTTTGAGCCTCCTTCTTCTTGAATCTCCAGTGTTTGGATGGGAAAAGAGGATGAAATGATAGTGTGCCTGGGCACAGTGAAAATGTTCTTGTGTTGATGATCTTGGTTCACTGATTAGGAAGTGTTCTGCTTCTAACTTGACCCCTGCACCACGTGGGAGCACCACGTGGGAGCAGGACTCGGTTGAAGAGTCAGGATTTAGTTCTGTTTAGTCAGGCTGGGAGTAGGACAGAGACTGCTCATAGGAGAAGCTGGGCTTGAGTCCTAGTGCGAATCTCTCCAGTCACTGGCTCAAACTGAGACTTGGTGCCTTAATCCATTCCCAGTCATGTAGATTGACTCAGCTTCTCAATTCACTGGGCCTACAGTTACATGACTGGAAGAAGAGACAGTGCAATGGTAGCTTGGGACCTCTGTTCCCTGGAGAACTAGGCTTGACCCAAAGTTGCAACCGACTGTACAGAGCAAGAGTGGCTATAGCTCCTGAGTACTTAATACTCCTTTCCTCAGCCATGACATCTGTACATACTTGAAACAAGTCTTAGTATGGTACTTATGGTACTGGGGTGGAGGAGAACAGCCATGCAACCATCAACTTAAACCTTCCAAGGGTTACACTCACCACTTCAATTGGGTGGGTGAGAAGGATTTTCATTGAAAAAGGAGATGCTTCGCTACTACCTAATAAGCAGACACTGTTCTCAGCTGTAAGTGACCTAGAACCACTGCTTGCCTCCCTATTCTTAAATCGTACCTCTCCTTTGCATTTAATGAACCTTCACTCTTTGTGGAATCCAGGCA
This sequence comes from Lissotriton helveticus, assembly GCF_964261635.1. NCBI lineage: Eukaryota > Metazoa > Chordata > Amphibia > Caudata > Salamandridae > Lissotriton > Lissotriton helveticus. Next base: position 336,844,781 of record NC_136069.1, on the reverse strand, counting down.
GTTATGCAGGGAATTGGTTTTTATGGTAGTACGGACGGAGCAGACATGCACCAGACAACTGGTCGTTAAGCGATGTTGAAGGTTATCTAGGTCAATTGATACAATTGGTGACAAGATGAGTCTCTTTTGAAGCCTGCGCATTTCCGCATAAACTACATGAAATGGAGGAAGATGATGAGGAAGGAAAAACAGCAAAAATGGATTGGGGAAAAACGATGATTCAAAAAGGGTATTGAGGGAAGGGTTTTGTGGTATGATTTCACTGACAACTAAAGCTAGTTCTGGTACAAACAGGCTAAACCAGAACTTGCAAGGCCTTTAGTACCCAGTGGAAATGTTGAATCGTGCATTTGAGTATGTGATACTAGAATACAATGGTTTCAGTGTACAGCCACTAGGCAGCAAGATACTAACAAATTGAATAACAGGAAACAAGCCTACAGTTTAAGAATAACTTCGTTACCATAAAGGTAACTTTACCATTTCGACACGCCTATATTTGTTTGGCTCTAGATTTTTAATCTCTCAAAATCACTACAAAACAATGGTGCAAACCAGAAACGGCAAAGTCTATCTGAATGATGAGTGTCTAAAATATGTATTTATTCGTTTTTAGTTTTATATATTTCCTGTATATCATAAACAGATACTGCCATGTTACGTTTGTCAATCATCATCAACTAGGTTATGATAGCATATGTGAAGAGAAAAGTAACTATACAACAAATTATATAATGAAGCCTTCACAATGTTTGGGTACGTATCCATTATATGTCCGGTGTTCTACTGAGAGACATCAAATTAGAAGCCATTCTGCCCTTATACCTAAATGTTTCTACTATGACTACATCATAAAACAAGTTCCATAACTCTAACTTCCCATAGTACCAAAAGCTGGCAAATTACAGTTTTCAGAACTCTTAAGTAGCCAATAATAATTGCAATGTTGGTTTATAAGTCCATCCCTGCGGGTACCTTCAGGAAAGCTAAAGAGTATTTTTCTCTTTCTATGCGTCAAGTTCATTGTCCAGTACATGAGATTCATTATCTTCAACTGAGTAGTCTCCAATTACCAGTCTTTCCCGATTAGTTCCTTTTGTGATATCAATGAGCCAAAGTTTAAAAATGGGATAGTCTTTGCATATATGATATGGCAGTCTGACGCTTACCGAGGACCAAGCCAGAAAATGAAGTTGAGAGCAAACTTTCTTTTTCACTAGTAATAGTCCCAATAACAGAATTTAGGGATCCTTAGGAGTTGCCTTTGCAGAAAAGTTACCGACATCATATTCAAGGGGCTTTCACATTACATCACAGCATCACCACACATGCCAATAATACTCTTCCTAAGTTTGACATCAAGGGGAAATATTGACATTAATGTTGGCTTAATGTTATGGACGGTGCCATGAGTGATCTATGCTCTCAGTATAGTTCTGTGTTTAAAGCTGGATTGTGAGCTACGTGTTCTGTGCAGGGGTCTACTCTTTACCATTGGTAGTTAGTTATTTGTTCCCCTTTGTTTCCTACTTTGTTAGAATTTTCCTTATTGATGTTGAGGTCTGCTGGCCGAGTATAGGGAGGAAATTAATCTTTCTCCCAAAACCAAGGAAGATATGGATGTGCTTTGTATATGTGTATAAAGTTATTTTCAGAGAGCCTTATAAGTCTTACACTCTGCTGCCTGTTATGTGGTAAATTGAAGGATGTGATTCCTTGTTTGCCAAAACTGAGAACCAACGCTTCAAAGATATTAAGTGACCTCCTGCTGTAATTAAGTCACTGTTAACAGTCCATCAGTCCTAAACAGTCCTACCGCTGCCTATTATGTGGCACACACACACTCGCTCTCTTTCTCTCTCTGGTTCTGGTCCTGGGGCCACGGCCTCCTACTGGACCTGTTCCCTGACGCCGGTCACACCTCCACAATGACGTTGCCCGGTGCCGCATCTGCCGCTGATGTACTGGGCGTCGCTGGCGCCCACCAGCGGTGCCTCCCCAATCCTCATTCCCAACGACACAAAGCCAATCGGGCAGGTTGAAAGGGTCCATGCCGTTCAACCTGCCCTGTTCTGAAGGGTTAGGAATGGATGAAGAGGATTGGGAGGGGGAGCAGGATTTCCTAGAAATCCCACAACCTCAAGACATGGACTGATATGAGGACCTGAGTGATGCCAGTGGCCTGTACACCTCCCCAGATTCTGGGATGCTGTCTCCCCTAACCAGGCTTTGGAGGAGTTGGCCATCATTTGCTATGGTGGTGCGTAGGGCTGCTGAGGTCCTGTATTTGCAGCTCCCTACGGTGGCAGTCAAGACGCAGAGGTCCTGCAGCCTGGTGTGTCCACTTTAGAACCTTTGCTGCCTTTCAGTAAGGCCTTGACAGACGTTCTTCTGGGCACCTGGTCCAAGACAAGAACAGGGGCTCCTTGAACAGAAAGTTTGCCTGCTGCCATCGCCCTGCACTGGGCAAACCAACTTTCCTCACCACTCACCCCACCCCTCAAAGCGTGGTGGTTCAAGCTTCCACTTCCCGTGTTGCTTTCCTTCTGCACCCCCGGACAGGTAATCCAAGAGACTGGATAGCTTTGGAAAGAAAGTTTTCCCTTCCGCCACTCTAGCATTACAGGCAGTGAACACTGCATGCGTTTTGGGCCGTTATTCCCAGTCAGTATGGGACACTGTTGTGCAGGTGCTGCCCAGAGTCTCATAGGAGGACCAGATTCTTCTCTCCCAGGCTATTTCAGACAGGAGAGATGCAGTGAAGTTCACCATCCAATGTGGCTTGAACACAACTGACTCTCTGGGCAGAGCGATTTCCAAGATGGTGGCGGTATGTCGCCACGCCTGGCTGAGGACGTCTGGTTTTTAAGGGGATGTCCTGGCTAATCTCATGGACATGCCCATTGATGTCTCCCGTCTCTTCAGAGACAAAGCAGATGCAGTACTTGAGCGTTTTAAGGACTCGCGGGCTACGGCCAAGTCCTTGGGCCTCACTACAACATTCCGGCCTGTGTCTGCTTTTTGCTCCTTTCATGGCTACAGAAGGGATTACCAACTGCGTCTACCCTATTCCAGCCAGAGGGCCCCGCAAGGTCGTCATCCTCTGCGGGGCCGTGGGTTCAGTTCACCCCGACCCTGGGGTTCGCGAGGCCAGAAGTCACGCTAAGCCACGATCCCCTCCTCCACTGCAAAACCCTCCTAGTCAGATCCCCCAGGTTCATGCACGTCTAGGTAGTGGCAGAATATGCCATCATCTCCTCCACTGGCGTACATCATCTCAGACAGGTAGGTGTTGTAAATAGTCCGAAGGGGCTACTCCCTCCCCTTCGAGACAACCCTTCTATCCATGCCCCTAGTTTAAGATCTGCTGATGGAGGACCCTCTTGCCCTACTCCACAAGGAAGTCCGAACTCTCTTGGCCAAGGGAGCTAAAGACCGAGTTTCCGGGCCAGAAATAGGTTGTAGTTGTTACTCCCACTATTTCTGGTTCCAAAGGGGGACAGAGGTCTTCGACCTATCCTCCACATCAGAGCGCTCAACTAATTCCTCAAAAAGGAGAAGTTAAAGATGCTCACCCTTGCTCAGGTCTTGTCTCCTCTGGACCCAGGAGACTGGATGGTGCCCATTTTCCTATCTCCTTCTGCCTGCCCATCGTCGCTACCTGTTGTTTACGGGGGCACAAGCACTTTAAATTTGGCATGCTCCACTTCGGCCTCACCAGAGCCCCTCGGGTGTTCACAGAGGTAATGGCGGTGGTCACAGCACATCTGCAGAGATCAGCGATTCCAGTCTTCCCCTATCTCGACGACTGGTTGTTGAAGGCAGCTTTGTCCCCAGCTTAGTCTCCCACCTCCACACTAGGGCAAACCTCCTGCATTAGCTGGGGTTCACTATCTACATGCCAAAGTCACACCCTATTCCCTCTCATCGGAAGTGTTCTGGACACAGGCAATTTTGGGCCTAGCCTCCCGAACGGCGAGTCCAGGATATTCAGGCTGTGATACCGATATTTCAGCCTCTATTCTGGATTTCGGTGAGACTGACTGAGGCTTTTGGCCACATGGCCTCCTGCATCCTGCTGGTGGACCATGCCAGAAGGCACTTGCAGGCTTAGCAGTGGGACCTGAAGTTGCAATGGGCACAGCATCAGAGAAATCTCACCGACCTGGTTCATATATCGGATGGCACTGCAAAAGACCTGCAGTTGTGACTGACAAACCGTAATTTTGTCCGAGGCAGACCACTCTTCCTTCCCCACTGAGAACTCTTAGTAGGGACAGATGCGTCTCTTCTGGGATGGGACGGCCATCTGGGGGAGGTAAAGACTCTGGTCTCCGTCGGAACCAGGCTCCATATCAACCTATTAGAGCTCCGGGCAATCTGATTGGCACTGAAAGCCTTTTTACCATACATCGAGGGAACGCTGGTTCAGGTGTTCAAGGACAACACTACCGCCATGTGGTACTGCAAGAAACAGGGCGGTGTGGGGTCATGGACTCTGTCAAGAGGCCCTGCGTCTCTGGACTTGGCTGGACCAACAGGGCATTTCCCTGGTGGTTAAACATCTGGCCAGTTCTCTGAACCCCAGGACGGACAAACTCAGCCGACGGTGCCTTGCGGTTAGTGAGTGGCGTCTCCATCCGGAGGTGGTACAAGGTCTCTTTCAGCAATGCAGTGAGCCTTGGTTAGATGTGTTTGCCTCCGAAGAGAGCGTGCAATGTCAGCAGTTTTGCGTGTTGGAGTTTCCAAGGCGAGACTCGCTCTGCGGCGCTTTTCGGCACGATTGGAGCTAAGGCCTCCTGTACGCTATTCTGCCCATACCACTCCTGCCAAGAGTGCTCAAGAAAATCAGTAGTGAGCAGGCAAAAGTTGTTCTTGTGGCTCCTGACTTGGCATGGAGAGTCTGGTATCCCGAGCTTCTGGCAATGAGCAATGATGAGGCTGCTCCTTCAGGTTGATCTTCTGTCGCAGCAGCAGGGGAGGGTCCTCCACCCGAACCTGTCCACTCTCCTCCTCCTTGCGTGGAGATTGAGCGGTGACACTTGACAGCTTTTGACCTTCCTCCCGAAGTCTGAAAAGTTAGTCTGGCAGCCAGGTGTCACTCCACAAGACCGCTGTACGCCTGCCGATGGAACAGATTTTGTAAATATTGTACAGAAAGGCCTATTGAGACCTTATCTGCCCCTCTATCAGATGCGTTTGTTTATCCTTTCCTTGGCCCAGCAGGGCTCTGCTCTTGGCACTCTGAAGGGCTACATTTCAGCCCTATCAGCTTTTCTCGGGTTGCCAGATCAACCTTCAATTTTTTAATTCCTTCTCTTTTTTGAAGAAGTTAACCCATTTGTTTTCCCCCTCTTCTTTTCTTATGCCACATTAGGACTTTAATTTGATCCTTACTTTCCTGATGTGTGCATCGTTTAAACCGCTGTACAACTGCCCTCTAAGAATCCTCACTATCAAAACTGCTTTTTTGGTGGCAATCACATCTGCCAGGAGGGTGAGCGAACTGCAGGCACTGTCATCACAGCCTCCTTACCTGACTGTTTTGCCGGACAAAGTGTTACTCCGAACTAGGGCATCTTTTCTGTCCAAGGTTGTAACACCCTTCCATCTGTGGCAGGCCATTACTCTGCCAACATTCTACGCACCTCTGCTCCCTTCTAAAGAGAGCGTCTCCACCGTCTAGGCCCAAAAGGAGCGTTATTGTTCTACGTTGATCGCACCAAAGAGTTCCCTATGTTTGATCAACTCTTTATATGGAATGTGATGTTCAAAAAAGGACCATACATGTCCTCTGTATTAAAATATGTTATTCCTTGGCAAAGAAGCAGACTTCTGAAGGCTTTAGGGCCTATTCCACCAGGGCGAAGGCAGCCACCACAGCCCTCCAGCATGGTGTTCCAATTTCGGATATCTGCTAAGTGGCCGTGAGGGTGTCTCTGCACATCTTTGCCAGACAGGTTCTCAGAGAGGGCCTGTTTGGCTGCTCTGTCTTGTAGGATTACCTGGTTTAAAGCTTTTCTCGAGTACCACCTCCGTGGAAGGTATTGCTTGGGTATCTGTTCTAAGGTAAGGAATCTGCGGCTAGATGGCTCTATCAGATGGACAAGTTACTTACCTTCGGTATCACCTTATCTGGTGGACACATGATCTAGCTGCAGATTCCTTACCTACCCACCCATCCTCGATGCACTGCAGAAATGTTTTTAGTGTCAGGGCTGCTCCCCTTCGGGGCCCTAGCTGTCTTTATTAGCACAACATGATCAGTCACTTCATGTCTCCGTGCTTCTGGTGTGGAAAGTCATGAAAAGTACTGAAGTCCGCGCACCAGTGTGGCTTTTATATTGACGAGGCTGACGTCACGCCGAACATTATGCTGACGACATCACGCGGAGTCGACCGACGCCATGTAACGGTGCGCAGGGGTACTCCTGCAAAACCTTTTCCGGATTCAGCCTGACGCATGGAAGTTCAAAGGTAAAGAATCTGCGGCTAGTACATGTCTCTACCAGATAAGGCGTTACTGAAGGTAAGTAACTTGTCCAACAGTTACTCTGATCTGTGTACCACTGTTTTTGTTGTTGGTAGTGGGAGATGACATTGAATTGTGTCTAGTGATTTACACTTGTATTTATTTGCCAGCCAACACATTTTATTCGATGCTAAATGTTTTACTTGCTGTTGAAATGGAAATTGTAGGGTCAATGTTGTTACCTTTCTAAAGTGTATCTTTATGAAAGCAACATGCCTTTGAGTGTGTCAGAATGTCCTTTGTTATCTTTGTGTGATAACAAAGATAATAAGGCACCTTCCTATCTGCAAACAGTTGAGGCACAGATACGTTATTAAACATGTACGGCTCCTTAAATGGAAATATTTTCTATTATCACATCTGCGTGTATTATGGTTCATATCTGTTACATGCTTTTGTTCCAAGGATTTTGAAAAAAACAATATTAAATGTTTTTGTAGGGAAAAAAAGCCTTTTTAATATTAGCAAAGTTTGAGATATTTAAGAAAAAGACAGGATACTTAACTAGGCCTCGCGGAATTTGGGTAATTTCGCATTCCGTGGAGAACATGGAATTGCCAAAAATTCTGCGATCCGCTGAATTTTTTGCAGGTTCGAGCTTTCAAAATACGTGCTTGCAAGATATTTCCCCCTGAACACGCAAACAGTGTGCGCCAACAGGAAAAAAGCATCGCAAAAGGGCGAAACAAGCAATTCCGCGTGTTCGCGGAACTCTACGTGCTCACGGAGATTTTTTACCATTTCGCAGAGCTTTGCGTTACTCGACTACGCAATTTCCGCCCACCCCTACTTAAGACTTACTATGTCATTGTGAAATTAGATTTAAAGCATTCAGTTTGTTCGTGGATCCGCTGCGTTTTAGCTTTTTATAAACTTTAGAAACGTTTTTAAGATGGTATTCTATGGATTCAAGATAGGGTTAAAAATGTCTAGTAATTTTATGAAACCGAATTCTACTGTTTGTTTTTGGATATAGAAAGTTCTCATTCCTGTTTTGCTTCATACCTAAAAACATCATATACTTCAGAGAGCATTAGAGTATTTTGGGCATTTCACTGACTGCTACGTTCAAGAATTAAAATAGGAATAATACACTTGTTTTCCTTTGCCCAGCTGGAAAGTCAGACACCTATTTATTTTTATTGGGGGTGCAAGGAAGATGCATTTGGTGACTGTAAACAATTTACAAATGGTAAGGATTTCCAGACACTCCTTTAATCCCACATGCACTGCAAATATTCATAAAATTGCTATTGCTATCATTCACGAAAACTTTCTTTTGAAGTAAGGCATTGGGGAATTGATGTTTTCCCCTTCAAATATCTAGCATTTTTAGCATTGTCTTTGTTAGTGACTTGTAATGGTTTGGAGTCTGTCAGTACATACTGATTTTACAGAAAAATTGGGATAGAATTCCAAGACCATGTCCTTTCACACTTGATTAGTTTGCAAATAACCCACTCATTATATAATAGTGGCGCTAAATAAATTGATAGGATTTAAAGATGCTTCATCATGAAATAGAAAAATATTTGTGTCTTTGCAGCACTATTTCAAGTGGAGTCAAGTAAGGGGAGGGAAGCTCAGAGAGAGCAGGGCTTCCCAGCTGCGCAGCATGATGAAACTGTGTGAGGAGGAGGGGGCGTGGATGTATTAGCACTTCGTTGTTGCCAGGAAAGATCCTGAAGGTACTGTTGCCAGAGCTATTTAGGAGCCCTGGAGGGATTACTTCTCTAACCACCTTCTCTGTATTGTGCATCATTTTGCTCAGACTTGAAATCTCCCGCCTGGGTTCTCACACCATTTCTTTTGCTTATTTCCTGGCGTCTGTAATGTAAAAATAGGAAGAAAGGATAGCTCCACTCACAACTTTATTTCCTCTACAAAGAACTACGATCCTGAGACCATGCCAATAGTGCTTATGAATTTAGATACCATGATAAGGCCCTGCACATTTAAGGTGTGTGTAAGAAAGTGCATTTCGCTTCCTATCGTCTGAGATATAGTACAAAATGCTACCTGTTAAAATAAGAAACAGCAGACATACTTTTATGGATCATAGCTGTAATGTGCTTTATTTGGATAGACCACACTGCAAATTGAGTCGCTCCATAGTTCTCCAAATTGACAGTGGAGGGAAAATGTTTTTCACAGGATCGCCTAATTTGATCAGGTTGAAAAGCTGTAACATAGGACCAAATTGTATCCTCCTTCATTTATTCTAAGGGGTTTTAGCAAGGACAGTGGTTTTATGTAGATGGTAAAATAATTTAGAATTTTTGCATATTTTCTCTGATCATTTTGCCACTTTGGGAGGATCTTCTGCCGCAGAAGCAGGGCACGGTCCTGTGCAGTCTTTATCTACATGCTTAGAAATTGAGCAGCAGTAGTTGACTGCATTGAACCTCCCTCCTGAAGTTGATGTAATTTTGTTAAAAAATTATGTTTAGGTTTGGTCATATTCACAATGAAATAAAGGGAATCCTTTTTATAGGATGTTCAATTCCTTTGGTTCATGATAAATTCAAGAAACAGGACGCATTAATGAAATCTCAGAGAATTTCCTTTACCCTCTGTACAATGTGTTATGTGGTCTATCAGGTCAAAAGAGAGAGAGTCGTTTATTGGTCTGAGATAGGGGATTGGTAAGAGAAAGTAAATAAGAGCAACTCATGGGGATAAGTTGTCAGCTGGTCTGGGAGTAAGGCATTCTCATATACATACCTGATGGTAACAGATTTATGAAACGAATAATGTACTGTATCTGTAATAAAAATAAAAAACCTGGATCCAGTCAGTCAGCAGCACAAAAGTTATAATATGTTAGAAAAGCTCATCACTTGCGGATCAGTTGTATGAACAAAGTAAAGCGTCATACCTTTCCGCAATGCAGTAAGGGAGCGTAATCTCTATGTAGTCCTAGTGGTCAGGTGAACTTCAGTCTCATGCGGTCTTGCAGTAATTGAAATTTAGGGTGTGGGGAGCAGTGTGAAAGGGTCCCTTTCACACTCGCTCTATTGACTCCGGCAACCACTGACATCATTTCCCAGAGTTCTACCTTCCGGGTTGCAGCCATCAACAGTGGTAATAAAAAGTGACCCTTTCACACTGCTCGCCACACACTCCATTTCAGTTACCGCCAGACCGCTTGAGACCGGAGTTCACCCAACCTCTAGAACAACATGGAGATAATGGCCCGTTACTCCATTATGGACAGGTAGTAAGCTTTACTTTGCTTATACAACGGGTCTGCTAGTGGTAGGCATTTCTCAAGGTTATAACTCTTTTGCTGCTGACTGACTGAATCTCCGTTGTTTTCTATTTTATTACAGCTACAGTATGTTATTCTTTCCATACACAAAATCAGTTACCCAATACTTTTTTCCGCTCTCTACATATTTTTAGGTCTCGCCTATGCCTTGCTCTGTACTTTATTGAAAACTCGTGCATGTTTTGCACTGTTTCCAGTGAGTACTTGTGCATGCAGAGCGTTTGCATTGCGGGAGCGAGCAGCGAGTAGTGGCGCCATCTGTTTGCAATTATCACGCCTGCTGCTGCTCGCTACTGCAAGACAAATGCTCCGCATGCACGAGTACTCCTTAACTTTCACGGCCGCGGGGCCACGCTTGTCTTTCAGCGCTTCTTTGGCTTGCTCGCATATCTCCGGTCTCTCTTTCCTGTAACCTCGTCAACCTCTTTTTTCTCACTACCCTATCGTGTCCCGCGTTTGACTTGTATTAGGGAGGCTCGTCCTACCCGCTTCCCTTCTAGTCTTCCACATCCCTGTGGAGCCGCTGCCAGCAGAAGGCGGGGAGTCAGGAGACAGGGCAAGCGGCTCTCAGGCAGCCCCGTGCACTCGTGTGCAGCCTCTTAAACTAGCTCTGGTGCAGTTTCTCAAGAACGCTCATCACTGCACTCTATCGTGCACTCTGATTCAACCCCCTTGCACTCTCTTTCATCCGCATTCCCTTTCTAGCAGCCTCCCATGCCCCCCTGCTCTCTGCCTCTCCATCAGCCAATCTCTCTATTACAGGCAGCCTGCACTAGTGCAGGCTAGTGCAGCCGAAGGACAGGCACTGTATTCCCGCAGTGCTGGAACACAGTCCGGGTTATGTGCATTACATTCATCCCGTGCCTAATCATGCGCTCCTAGTACATGTCTTTAAAACATAATTGCGTGCTGCACACCATGGATCTGATGAGCCCCAACGGCTCCTAATAAACCCCACTGCACAGTCCTAGTAGTCTGTGTTCCATCGGTTGTCTAGCGAAGCATGCCCCCATCAGGTGCACCTCCTCACCTGCAGGTCTATCGGTGTGATGTATTAAGTTTGTGTGCTCCCCATTGACATTCCCATCTCACTCCCCCAGCAGTTTGTGTTCAAAAGTATTTCTGTCACACAACCCCCTCCCCCCCCCTTCCCGGTGAGATTCCTCGTCACACATTCCCTGCACTGTGTGTTGCACCGGCTCTCCCCCTTGCCCTCTCCCCCTCATACAACCCCAGCAGTGTGTGTTCCAGGAGGTCTTAGGTGGGGCTTCCAATGCCCCCTAATGCAAACTATCCTAGTAGTGTGTGATCTCTTAGGCTTACGGTGCAGCCCACCCATGCTTATATCCTGCACACAGTCCAGAAGTGTGTGCTCGGGCGGGCCTCTGGTAGACCCGCCCCATAACCTCTCCCTATCTGCACACAGTTCCATCAGCGTGTGCTCCAGCGGTTCTATGTTGTAGATCCACGACAGCGCTCCCTCCCCACCCCCACCTCCGAATAGCACAAATCCCGGCAGCGTATGCACGATGCACCACGTCTTTGTTGCTGCTTTCGCCCCCTCCCCGACTGTCCCAGCACCGTGTGCTGCATGGGGTCTCTGGTGTACACTCCCAGCAGCCTGTGCACTACAGGGGGACTCTGACGCAGCCCCAAATCAGGACATGCATCCCAGCAGTGTGTGCTGCACCGGGTCTCTTGCGCAGACCCCTCTCCCCTGTGCTGTGTCTAGCGGGATTCTCTCCCTCCTGCCGCATGCTCCATGCAACAGTAACAAGCATTGAAAATGCAATAGGTGTCGCCTTTGATTAAGTTAAAGCCATTTGCCTTGCTTTGCTAATGGTATTGTACAGTAATGCAAATGGCTTTAACTTAATGAAAGACAAGACCTATTGCATTTTTGATGCTTGTTATATTTACTTTCATTTCAGTTGTATGTTTCAGCCTTAAAAAGTACCCCGGCTTGTGCACCGTGATGGAGTGAAACATGTGTTCCTTCTGATGGCTGTTTGTTCTCTGTTTTGAAGGAAGAGTGAATAAAAACGTATCATCACCAGATTTCCGTTATCTACCTTCTATTTGTTTGATGAATTTATCCTATTGGCTTGAGTTTACCATCAACTAAATACATTGTATGTAATATAAAAATGATTCCCTTAATTTCATTGTAACTCTCCTAGAACCTTAAAATAATTTGTACCACAATTACATCAATGACTTAGGGACATAGGTCGATCGCAGCCAACTGTCGCTGCTCCATTTCCAAGCATGAAGATGAAGATTGGGCAGGCCAGGGTGCAGGACCATGCCCCGCTTCTATGACAGAAAATTTTCCTGAAGCGGCTGGCTGATCTGAGGAAATATGCAAAATTGTAAAGTATTTTACTAGCTAAATAAAACCACTTTCATTACTAGAATCCCTTAAAGCGAAAGAATGAGGAGGAGATGTGGTCCTACTGCAGAACCACAAGACATTAGTTCTAGTTACAGCTTTTCCACTTGACTAAATTAGACGATCCTGTGCAAAACAATGCTTTCTACTGTCAAATTCGAGAACTATGGAACAGCTCTGATATCTACAGTATATTTATTTGATGAATGCATCCTATTCACTTAAGTTTATTATGTACCAAAGGAATTTCATGTAATATAAAAATACTTCCCTTAGTTTCATTGTAAATATCCTCGAACCTTAATATAATGTTATCAAACCGTTATGCAGGGTGGAGGTGTGGGGGGGGGGCGGCGTACCCTTAAGGTGATACTTACAAAACTCTCTAATGACCCACTTGATATGGCTATATTATAATACTTGGACCTGAAAACCCCTTTTTCACTCTAATCACGTTGATGTAGTTTTGGCAGCCCGGTGTTCCTCCATGTAATCAGAATGCCATTGGAAGCAGATTGTCCAGAATCTGGGACAAGTTTGTGGTTTGATGCAGTAGTCAGCAGATTGACCCACTTCAAGCCAAGCTATTCGTGCTCCTTTTGTGTTGTCGGTAGCCAAGCAAGTATTTGATTTGGGCACAGATAGGCTATTTGTCGGCTTTTTCTGCTTTTTTGCGGCTGCCGAACCGTCCCTTTTTACTAAATCATCTTGTGTGATATGTTTTTTGAAAGGTGTGCAGCAAATGTTTCTGCCCACACCTTTCATCATGCCTCAGTGCGACCTGAATTTAATAATTTTATTCCTAAAGTGTACTCCCTCTGAACTGCTGCACATCCGTTCTTGGCAGCTGCTCACTCGAAAGACAGTTTTCCTTATCACCATAACATTAGCACGGCTGTTAAGTGAGCTACAAGTCCTCTCCATCAACCCACCATATACAACATTCTTTCCAGGCACACTGGTGTTGAGAACACAAGCCTCCTTTCTCCCGAAAGTGGTGACTCCTTTTAACGTTGGGCAAAACATAACCCTCCTGGGATTCTTTGCTCCTCCTCACCCATCTAAGGAGAGAGAGACTCCATCCGCTGGATCCCTAAAGAGATCTCCGCTTCTACATTGATCATACCAGGCAACATTGTGTGGGCTGTCAGCTCTTTGTTGGATTCAAATTGATCAAAGAAAAGCAGAGCAGTGCAGAAAAGAACCATTTCTCGCTGGATTGTTCTCTGAATCAAAATCTACTAAGCTCTCGTTAAGAAGCAGTACCCATAATGCTTGCAGGCTTATTTCACCAGAGACAAGGCTGCTACCTCTGGGTTAGCATGCAGAGTGCCTGTTCTGGATTTTTGCCAGGCTGCTAGGTGGGCAGTGCTTCATATGCATATGAAGCACTACTTTCTAGACTGCCAGGCCCGATGAAAATGGCACTTTGTCCGCTCAGTCCTGCACAACATTTTGGTCTGAGCCAGTTCATTGACCCACCACCTGCGAGGTACTGCTTTGGTATCAATTCAAAAGATGAGCAATCTGCAATTTTATGTATCCATCAGAAGAACAAGTTACTTACCTAAAACTCTTTCATCTAACCCCAGGTTCCTCACAAACCTTCCCATCCTCCCATGTTCTGTCCCTCTTTTTCCACCTAATAAGGTTCTGAGTTTAGAAATCGTAACACTAGTCAAAGCCAGTCTGCTGTTGGGTTGTATGTGTGAGGGCGCGGACTGCCTGGAATGCAGCTGATGTTCTGGATGAGTAGTGCATGTATTCAGCCCTGTACATCACTTCCAAGAACAACATCATGTTGAGCTGCAATTTAATCTCTAACATAGTAAAATTGTCAATAATTGTCATTGTCCTTGTCCTTCATCTACACAACACGCTGTCTATCTTGAAGAGTTTCATTCTCTCTATCCTAGTGGTGATTCATTCACACGGGGTGCCACAGCACCTTTGCGTTCTCTCTAAAAATTCCCAACAGTCTGTTGTTTTGAGTTTTTTGGAGAAAGACCAATCCTCTCCGGCAAGCGATTCTAAAGAAACTATTAAAACTTGTTCTTGGTTAAATCCGAAGTATGACTCTGCTTTCCATACTTTATATTCTGATGCTGATCCGCTAATTCACTAATGGTCCAAACGCCATAAACGCCTTTTGCAATTGGACTATACTTTAAATTACTTGATGCAATCTACTTTCATTGAACAAACAACTAACATGTATTATTGTACCATTGCCTTCTCTTGTATAACTGCACACCTATATGTTCTTCCTGTTGGCCATGTGCTGTTCAAGCTCTTGAGCAAAGGTTACATGTATAAAAGATTATGAACACAAAAGATTGGTTTTGTGGACATCATTTTTGCTTTTTAGGTCTCGCTGAACCAACTTGCTTGCTTTGTTCACCAAGAGTATAGTAAGGGCTCCCAGAAATGCTCCCAAAGTGCAGATCGGACACAGTGCATGTGCGCCGGGCGCGTGCACACCATCTGTCCGCCTGGAGCAATTTCGCGGCCGCTTTGATGTCCTCAGTGAGCTGCGCGGCCACTGAGAACATCAAGCCACCGCGAAATGCTCAGCATTTGCCATCCGAAGCCCTTTACTGCTTTGCTTGTTCTCTGTGTTATGAGGGAGTAGCTGTTTCACTATCTCGTGATTAATTTTGTCTTTTTATCCAGCCTATAAACAGCACTGTTTAAACGGGTTATTTTATACATATACCACGTCCATGTGTGTAAAGAGCTCGGACGTAAACAATGGTGTATTCTGCACTACTCAAAACTTTAAAAATAGATATGATGTATCACCACACTTTTCACTTTCACTCGATATGAGTAAATAGTGCTGCCTCGAAATTCCTGGGCGCTTTCTCTGTAGGAAGCTGTGTCTCCGATGAATGACTCGGTAGCTAAAGACGGTAAGCGGTCAGATTTGTCCTGGTATTGTCAACGCACCCTGAGATTTCCCAGAACGATGCACTGTGGGCTGCAGTCATATCCTGCAGCGACCTTCACGCTAGAGTGGTTTTAGGACCTCTCCGGATGATGTTTATTTTCCCCACTCACCAGTGAGTGACATTTCGCTTGTCCTAGCTACGTTCTTATTTAATTTCCGTGTAACAGTCTCTCCTGCCTTTTCACGACACATCTGAAAATCTTGCCCTTTTCAGCTTCCGGTTCCCGTTCCTCGCACAGCGACAGCCTTCCAGCGTTTTTTAGACTCGGAGGCACAATTTAGTTTCCTATTTGGTGATATCCTGGTGGCGGTGTTGCTCTGCTACAATGAAAGTGTAGGAATGTATCACTATACATCCTGCCAAATTAGAAACATCCGCTGTACCCATGAGGAAAGGGTACTGGCAACATCACTTAGAATGTACACGTGTTTGTTACAGTATCATCATATATGTTGCAAAAGTATAAAATTGATCCATGAATATATGCGACCTTCTGTATCTTTGCGTAGCTCTGTGTCTACACGAGTAACGCAGCGTCTCAATTTTAAAGAGCGCATGCTGTGCACACTCATTCATTCCAATATCTGTTTTCTTTTATCAGTAAGCGGACAGATTGCGTCGATGCCGCATGACAGTCGGTATCTATGGCGTGCGAGTTTGGCCGCAAGCCCAGAACATTTCCTTCCATACGGAGTCAGGGCGCGACCAGGTTTTGACAGCGGGGCGGGGACTCTTTTTTTCCCGTCGGCAGATCTGTGAGCAAATCTGGATACTGTCTGAAGTGTCCCTGCATCCAGTTCTGCCTTCGATGCTGGGATGTGACCTCATTCGGAAACCTTTTCGCTGAATGGAGGAATTAATCGATAGGTGGAAAAATAGCACGGTACAAAAAAAATGCCAAAAAGCTACATTGAAGTTTTCTATTTCTGTGTGGAATTGAACTGCGTTGTTATATATTTTAATAGTAAGTTTCCCCCTTAGAATAGAAATCTATTCGTGTGACTCCTTTACTGACTACACGTCACAGATTAGATTGCATCAGTTTTCTTCATGACTTGGTTTCTGGCAGAACATCGATCCAGTTGGGACTTTCGTTTCTCCCTCCATGGCTGTTTTACAGTTCTAAGTGGTGGTAGTTATTAGTGTATGGATTGTTGTAGTCTGCAGAAGTTTGATGAGGGGCGTAGTCATTTAGCAACTAATTTTGGAATGTGAAAGTTGAGCTTTATTGTGGGCAAAGCTTTCCTTTTCACACGCTTTCTCTTCAAGCCTTCTGGAAGCCTTGAAGGATCACCTCCTTTTGCTCTACCAACGGTAGAAGACAACCCCACCGAAAAGGCTTTCAAACAACCTTTCAGTTTTTCTGTAAATCTACATGGGTCTTTGTCACACGCCAAAATCCATAACTTTTTGAGGTTGTATTGTTTTTTCCATGGAATCACGTTTGTTTACCAAAGACATTTGTGTTTTTAGCATGGTTTTTAGAAACCACCACCACGGCCACCACCACGTCCACCACCACCACGTCTAACTCCACCACCACATCCACTGCCAACACCAAGTCCAACACCAAGTCCAACACCAAGTCCAACACCAAGTCCAACACCAAGTCCAACACCAAGTCCAACACCAAGTCCAACACCAAGTCCAACACCAAGTCCCACACCAAGTCCCACACCAAGTCCCACACCAAGTCCCACACCAAGTCCCACACCAAGTCCCACACCAAGTCCCACACCAAGTCCCACACCAAGTCCCACACCAAGTCCCACACCAAGTCCCACACCAAGTCCCACACCAAGTCCCACACCAAGTCCCACACCAAGTCCCACACCAAGTCCCACACCAAGTCCCACACCAAGTCCCACACCAAGTCCCACACCAAGTCCCACACCAAGTCCCACACCAAGTCCCACACCAAGTCCCACACCAAGTCCCACACCAAGTCCCACACCAAGTCCCACACCCAGTCCCACACCCAGTCCCACACCCAGTCCCACACCCAGTCCCACACCCAGTCCCACACCCAGTCCCACACCCAGTCCCACACCCAGTCCCACACCCAGTCCCACACCCAGTCCCACACCCAGTCCCACACCCAGTCCCACACCCAGTCCCACACCCAGTCCCACACCCAGTCCCACACCCAGTCCCACACCCAGTCCCACACCCAGTCCCACACCCAGTCCCACACCCAGTCCCACACCCAGTCCCACACCCAGTCCCACACGCTCTATCTATCTATTTCTCTCACTATATCTATCTATCGCACTCACTCTATTTATCGCCATCACTCGTTCTATCACCCTCACTCGTTCTATCGCACTCACTCGTTCTATCGCACTCACTCGTTCTATCGCACTCACTCGTTCTATCGCACTCACTCGTTCTATCGCACTCACTCGTTCTATCGCACTCACTCGTTCTATCGCACTCACTCGTTCTATCGCACTCACTCGTTCTATCGCACTCACTCTGTCTGTCTATCGTCCACCACCACGTCCACCACTACCACCACGTCCACCACTACCACCACAACTGCATCCACCACAACGTCCACCACAACTGCATCCACCACCACGTCCACCACGTCCACCACAACTGCATCCACCACCACGTCCACCACTACCACCACGTCCAACACAACTGCATCCACCACCACCACCACCACACGTCCACCACCACCACGTCCTCCACCACTATGTCCACCACCACCTCCACCACCATGTCCACCACCACCACCACCACGTCCTCCACCACCACCACGTCCACCACCACCACCACGTCCACCACCACCACGTCCAACTACACCACCACCACCACGTCCACCTACACCACCACCACCACGTCCACGTCCACGTCCACCTACACCACCACCACCATGTCCACCTACACCACGTCCACCTACACCACCACGAGGCCACCTCACTCTAGCTATCTATCGGCCTCACTCTATCTATCTATCTATCTATCTATCTATCTATCTATCTATCTATCGCCCTCACTCTATCGCCCTCTATCTATCTATTTCTCTCAATATATCTGTCTATCTATCGCCTTCACTCTATCGCCCTCCCTCTATCTATCTATCGCCCTCCCTCTATCTATCTATCGCCCTCCCTCTATCTATCTATCGCCCTCCCTCTATCTATCGCCCTCCCTCTATCGCCCTCCCTCTATCTATCTATCGCCCTCCCTCTATCTATCGCCCTCCCTCTATTTATCTATCGCCCTCCCTCTATCTATCTATCGCCCTCCCTCTATCTATCTATCGCCCTCCCTCTATCTATCGCCCTCCCTCTATCTATCTATCGCCCTCCCTCTATCTATCTATCGCCCTCCCTCTATCTATCTATCGCCCTCCCTCTATCTATCTATCGCCCTCCCTCTATCTATCTATCGCCCTCCCTCTATCTATCTATCGCCCTCCCTCTATCTATCTAGCGCCCTCCCTCTATCTAGCGCCCTCCCTCTATCTAGCGCCCTCCCTCTATCTAGCGCCCTCCCTCTATCTAGCGCCCTCCCTCTATCTAGCGCCCTCCCTCTATCTAGCGCCCTCCCTCTATCTAGCGCCCTCCCTCTATCTAGCGCCCTCCCTCTATCTAGCGCCCTCCCTCTATCTAGCGCCCTCCCTCTATCTAGCGCCCTCCCTCTATCTAGCGCCCTCCCTCTATCTATCGCCCTCCCTCTACTTATCTATCGCCCTCCCTCTATTTATCTATCGCCCTCCCTCTATCTATCTATCGCCCTCCCTCTATCTATCTATCGCCCTCCCTCTATCTATCTAGCGCCCTCCCTCTATCTAGCGCCCTCCCTCTATCTAGCGCCCTCCCTTTATCTATCACACTCACTCTATCTATCTATTGCATCACCACAGCATCACTCAGGGGCACCACAGCATCACTCAGGGGCACCACAGCATCACTCAGGGGCACCACAGCATCACTCGGGGGCACCAGAGCATCACTCGGGGGCACCAGAGCATCACTCGGGGGCACCAGAGCATCACTCGGGGGCACCAGAGCATCACTCGGGGGCACCAGAGCATCACTCGGGGGCACCAGGGCATCACTCGGGGGCACCAGGGCATCACTCGGGGGCACCAGGGCATCACTCGGGGGCACCAGAGCATCACTCTGGGGCACCAGAGCATCACTCTGGGGCACCAGAGCATCACTCTGGGGCACCACAGCATCACTCTGCGCTACCACAGCATCACTGAACGCCCAGTCCTGCCAAGCGTCACGCAACAGGCGTGACGCTCAGGCATTTCAGTGCGGTGATCCGCATCACCGCACTGAAATGCAATGTCACGCATACCAGCGGCGCCTGTCACGGTGCCCGGCCGGGCTCTCTGCTGCTCCCTGCTCTGAGAAGAGAGGTGAACCGCCACCGCCGGCCTGCCCGTCATGTTTCTAAAGACTCACACACTGTCCTGCAGCTCTCAGCTCTGAGAGCGCTGCAATGTATAGACTCTGCACTGTGCCACCAGGAGCTGCCTGTTGCCCTGGAAACAGAATGCGTCTACGACACATACATTTTTAATGGTGCGGCTGCCTGCGGCGCCAGCGTGGCTCAGGGGCCGGGCTGCCAGTGCCCTGCTCTCTGCCCGACCGGTGATACTGCAACCAATCACTGACGACTGTGTCACCAGGGGGGCCGGGAATAATTAATCTGGATGTGCAGCGGTACAGTCTGCCGTCACGTCCGGCGGCCCGGAAGTAAAGCCGGCGGCGGGGGATTTAAATCTGAGAGTGCAGCCTGCCACAGCTCTCTCATGCCATGATGGCAGGCCGCCCGCCGCGGCCGCAGGGAGCCGCAAACCGATTGCGGCGCGGCCGGGGCGGGGCGGGCGGCAGAGGTGAGGAGTGCAGTGACCGGCGACGAGTGGGCTGTCACGTCTCTGAGGAAGTAGGCAGAAAGCGGCGGGGGAATCGTATTGCAGGCTGGAGACTCGGACTTTCTCTTTACACTGCAATTATGAAAATGTCGCACATAGCAATTATCTAAAACCACGGCAGCTATGCCCTTAGCCAAGGCCAGAGAGAATTTCGAAAGGCATCCACCTCAGAAAGTCGGCAAAAACGGGGAGAGCGGTAGTATCCCGTCTTTTTCCCACCTGAAGCTGCATTCATTATTTGATGCCCCCTTAATAGTGTGCACTGGAGTTCACTCGACGGATCAGCCATGACAAGAGGCAGCAAATTATTAATATAAAAGATCCGAGGCAGCTGAGGTGATGAGCATGCCACCACTCCCACCACCACCACAGGCCTGCCTCGGCCTCTCTCAAGCTGACCCGACCCCTCCAGTGTAGGCTGCTTCTGACCCGCCGTTGTGAGCCTGCTGCCGCCCTGAAAGCATTGCAGAGAATACCTCTCGCCAGTGCACTTTCGGCCCGCTGCTCTGTGCAGAATGCGTACTGTGGTATTTTCATGATCCCGCCGTATTAAGGGTCAGTGACTCGGTTTGGGCTGCTGCCTGCAGCTGTGAGATCCTGTACCAGCCTGCCTCAAATCCAAGTAAGTAAGTGCAACTTTAAACATTTATAACATGTGAACTCGTAAAACTATCAGTGCTCTTATGAAAATGTAACGCTTGTGAGAGCAGAATAAATTACAGAGGAGCACTTGCTCAAAATGTCGGTAGTGGAGTCTGCACCTCAGATACATTCAGTACCCCAGCTACCGATGATGTGTGCTTTCAAGTAATGAGACCCAATCTGGAAAACAGTCCTTATCGCCTTCATTTCTGTTTATCTTTATCTCCCTCTGTAGCAGTGATTTTGTTATTCTGTACTTGAGGTGAGCAAGTGGCAGGCACATTACGCTGGTTTCGCAATAGATAATCTGATCCTACTAAAATAACTCCCTTTGTGAAATTTACAGAAACCTTCTTTTGTTTGCAGCGGCGCAGCACGCACTGTCAATGAGTGGTGCAGATCTGGGTCCAACAGTACGGTCACCTTAGAAGGCCACTAGGTGCTTCAGTTTCTGGTTATTTCCAACAGTTTTAACATCTTCTGAGAGAGTCTCGTTGATCAAATGGGTGTAATTGCTGATATTTATATGTTTACCCCGTCTTCAGGGCTTGATTTTGCTTGCGAGAAAGTGTCACTCACAGTCATTGAAATGTCACTCATAATTTCACTGGAATTATGAAAATGTCACACATAGCAATCTGAAACCTTGGCAGCTATGAACGCCACAGCATCACTCGTCGCCACCACAACATCACTCAGTGCCACCACAGCATCAATCTGTGCAACCATTCAACAACAACTGGTTCAAATATGTTCTCTCAATGTTTCAAGCTTTATTACAAATGTCACAAAAAGATGTTAATAATTCACTTCTGTTCTTGGATTTTCGTTACAATAAAATACACTTAACATAATCTTCACAAAAGTTATTTACAAAAGTTTAAGCTATTGCCATTATTAATTACAATAGCTTTTATTTAAGTATTAAAAAAAATTAAAAGCCATTGTTATTTGTAATATCAATACATCTAAGTCACGTAAATACAACACATATTGCATTACAAATGCTATAGGTGTCACATTTCCGAAAGTTAAAACTATTGGCATTGTAAATGACAAAGCTATTAATTTCGCTATTTTCAAAACCAACACATAAATAAAAAATGTGTCATTTACAATACAAATAGCTCAAACTTTCCTAATGCGAGACCTATTGCATTGCAAATGCTTGTTATTAATTCAATGATAAACGACTCATTCCAATGTTGTCATATAATTAATTATCCTACAAGGAACTACGGGTTTCTTCTGTGTTCATTGACCCTGGTTCAAGTTGATTTACGGGTTCCTCTGATCTGTATTCCCGCATTAAAATAGCATTATCTGGTTTGTGCGTTTTAATATACTCTAATTTCACCATTGCATAAAGGGGACAACATAAATTTGTAAACTAAATACAAAGCATAAAAGTGAGCTACATTGAAAGAAATGAATCTTATAACAACCAATTAAACTGCTGTAACTAGATTTAGTAGATCAGCATTTCAAATGGGTCTCCATCCCATACCGGCTATCCTATTCAGTACTGGTGGACAATCTGTGACTGGACTAAAAGAGAAAGGTCCAAAAATCTCAAGAAATATTGTCTTGTTGTATTTTTTTACCTTTCAAGATGTGAACGCATAGATAATAGTACTCGCACTGCATGGAAAGTTGTGCCCTGTTTCAAGTTTTGCTTTTCTGACTAATCTGTGTTTTACTCCAGTGGACTTGCCATCTGTGAGTTGATAGATGCGCTCTATCTTTTGCTTTTGGTTCTCTGAAGAGTTTAATTATTTCAGCCGTAATGAAAAATAAATACTGCTCATTTACCGGGTTATGGGGATAATAACAGTTGGTGGAAGTTGAATCAATTGGGCATGCACCTCATCTTTCACTGCTTTTATTACCATTTTGTGACTTCAAAACAGAAAGTTATGGGCTAACTCGGTAACATCCCTCTCCTTGACCTTGCATCTCTCCCCTCCCATCCAGACATTGGAGACTTTAGTAAGTTACTTAACAAGACTTAGGGGGTCTCAAACTCACATCCCCTTCTCCTCTTTTACTGTACAAACTCTATCAGTGTGATCTGTAAAGTTCTTGGCCGATTGAGTAGTCTACTTCCATCTCTGCCTCTAGAACTAGTATAATTACAAGAGTTTTGACAACTGACACCCATCTCAATATTATGTAAGCTGGTTCTTTGGGGTACTGGACACCTGCAAATAGGTGATTTCCTTAAGAACTGTATTCCAGAACTTCTCGATCTTGAGATACTGTCACAAGCTGTGGGGTTAAGGTATCCCTATTTCTGACTTGTCTCCGGCATTTATCTAAGGGATGTGAATCAGATGTCTGTGTGTGCACTTTAACTGCCGTTTGATGCAGTTTACAGACTTACTCATTTCTATGCTCACTACACTCTTTGCCCCACGGCCTGCCCCTTTTAGGTCTAGCCTAGGCAGTGCTTGCGCTGTCTCTTCGAGAGATGCTGTATTCAGGATGGTGGCATTAAGCAACACCCATCTTTCTGATTGGCTCCTCTTACTGTCCTTTGTAAATGACAGCTTTTCACTGGTTAATGTGGTCACTAGTCCCTACTTTTTAGGTCGAGCCTGGGCAGCGCAATTGCTGCTCTGCGAGGCATGCTGTATGAGAGTATGCGCTTGATGCTCCGCCCTATCTCCGCCCATATTTTTCATTTTCTTGTTACTTTATCCTTTGTAAATACTGGCTTTGGATTCGGTAATAAGCTTGTTAGTCCCTCCTTAGTACCGCCTTGTCTTTATTTGTAACCTCCTATGAGGACTGACCCTTTTCCTTTGGTTGTTACACGGTGCATCTTCTTTAGTCTGGAAGCGCTATTTTTTTGTGAGTTTTGTATTACTTCTAGCAGGACGTGCTTTCCTTACATTCAGGTCGCTATGCGCGCTTTAGCTTTTCAAGCAGCCGGGACAATGTCAGACGCTTCTTTGCAATGCCATATGTCTTGCATTTACGTGACGTTAAGCTATTGGCATTGTAAATGACAATAGCTTCAACTGTGGTGACTGTCCTGATCTCATCAGAAGCAGTCGCTCCTCACGCTGCTCCCTGCTGCTCTACTTGCTGCTTGGTATCGTAACGCCAGACTGCCAGATTGATATTTGCTAGCTGCTTGGTATCGTAGCGCCAGACTGCCAGATTGATATTTGCTAGCTCGCATTGCTCCCATAATTAGTAGTGCCTGATTGCTCATAATATTTGTATCATAGCGCTACACTGCGAAAGAGCGCTTTCACGATCATTGTATTGTACTGTGCTGCCTTTGCCTCATTAAATCACTTGTTCCTGATTGTGCCGGTGCCATTGCCAATTTGATCGCGTTCATTAAGGTTGTGCCCCAATCCTCTTTCGCTTTTGGCTTGCTGCCATTTTGTTGTTTGTTGTCGTGCCTCCCTGCCCGGCTCTCCACCCCGCTCCCGCCTCCCAGCTGCTCCTCCCTCCCACTGATACTGCTCCGCTCTCCCGTTGTAGCGCTGTGACCGTCCTGATCTCATCAGAAGCGGTCGCTCCTCACGCTGCTCCCTGCTGCTCTACTTGCTGCTTGGTATCGTAACGCCAGACTGCCAGATTGATATTTGCTAGCTGCTTGGTATCGTAGCGCCAGACTGCCAGATTGATACTTGCTAGCTCGCATTGCTCCCATAATTAGTAGTGCCTGATTGCTCATAATATTTGTATCATAGCGCTACACTGCGAAAGAGCGCTTTCACGATCATTGTATTGTACTGTGCTGCCTTTGCCTCATTAAATCAATTGTTCCCGATTGTGCCGGTGCCATTGCCAATTTGATCGCGTTCATTAAGGTTGTGGCCCAATCCTCTTTCGCTTTTGGCTTGCTGCCATTTTGTTGTTTGTTGTCGCGACTCCCTGCCCGGCTCTCCACCCCACTCCCGCCTCCCAGCTGCTCCTCCCTCGCCCCTCCCCCCTCCACTACCCACTTATGACAGATGCTTTTGCGCGCAGCGTTCACGCGCAGCGGTCGCGCCCTATGCGCGCCCTATGCGCGCCCTATGCGCGCCGAAGGTGCGCCAAAGGTAAGCCCGTCTACGCCCGTCCGCGCCTGGGCCGCGCCCAGCGCAAGACCCCCTGGCACCCGCAAAAACCATTCCGCCCGCATAACATACGACTCCGCAACCCTCTCAGCCCTTAACCCCGGCCGCCCACCAAAATGCTTCCAAGCAGCCCCAGGACACACCCATGGACCCTTCGCATGCCACTCCTGCAATTTCGACTGCACCAGGACCCACGCCAAAACCACAATCTCCAAACAGAGCTCCGACACTAACCACCTAAAGTGCATCCTGCTCAACACCCGCTCGGTACACAGACACGCCATTGAACTTTGGAACCTACTCGACACCACATCGCCGGACGTCGCCTTCCTCACAGAAACCTGGATGAATGCCTCGTCAGCTCCAGACATCGCCATAGCCATCCCGGACGGCTACAAAATCATCCGAAAGGACCGCACCAACCAAACAGGAGGAGGAATCGCCATTGTCCATAAGAACACCATCCGCATCACGACCAGTTCCGACGATAACCTCGCTACCGCCGAACACCTTCACTTCCAGATCCACACCGACCCCAAGGCCACACTCAGAGGCACCCTCATCTACAGACCACCAGGACCCGCACACAATTCAGCGAAGACATCGCGGACTTCATCAGCCCACATGCCCTCCCCTCCGAGAACTACATTCCACTGGGAGACCTTAACTTCCACCTGGAAAAGAACAACAACAGCAACACCACCACCCTTCTGGACAACCTGGACAACCTCCGACTCGAACAACTCGTCAATACCCCCACCCACTATGCCGGACACACACTCGACCCAATCTTCACCTCCAGCAAGCACATCTCCTTCGATCACACCACAGCTCTCCGTTGGACGGACCACAGCTGCGTTCACTTCAACTACAAAAAAACCCACGACCCACAACCCCCCACAACCTATTCCCCGAAGAAACTGGAACAAAATTACCACCGACCAGCTCTTCACATCGCTTCACCAAAACCCTCCTGCCAAATCATTGGACCCAAACCAAGCTGCCACCAACTTAACACAATGGATCACCCACAGCGTCGACGAACTAGCACCCTTGAAAAACCATCAAATCAAGCAAGGTAGCAAAAAAGCCCCCTGGTTCAACGATGACATTAAGAAATCCAAGAAGTTCTGTCGTACCCTCGAGAAAGCCTGGAGAAAAAACCCAACAACGGACAACCTTGCGACCTTCAAGAACGCCACCCGCAAACACCACCAACTGATCCGATCCACCAAGAAATCAGCATTCAAAGATCGACTTGATAACAACGCCAAAAACAGCAAGGAACTATTCAACATCGTCAAAGAATTCACCAACCCCACCGCCGGCACCAACGACATCACTCCCTCCCAACACCTCTGCGACTCTCTATCCTCATTCTTCCACAACAAAATCGTCGACATACATAACAGCTTTGAAAACCAGTCCGAAGACCAGCCCACTCCACCCACCTGCGAACCAAAACCGCACTCTAACAACCTTAGCGCCTGGAACCCAATCACCACTGAAGACACCATCCGCCTGATGAACTCCATCCATTCAGGATCGCCAACCGACCCATGCCCCCACCACATTTTCAACAAAGCAAACTCCATTATCGCACCCCATCTCCGCGACGTCATCAACTGCTAATTCAACTCCGCCACCTTCCCGGAAAGCTGGAAACATGCCGAACTCAGCGCCCTTCTGTAGAAACCCACAGCAGACCCCACTGAACTTAAGAACTACCGTCCCATCTGGCTCCTCCCATTTCCTGCCAAAGTCATCGAGAAAGCAGTCAATAATCAGCTCGCCGCCTTCCTTGAATCCAACAAATCCCTCGACCCCTCACAGTCCGGCTTCCGAGCCAAACACAGCACTGAAACCGCCCTCATCGCAGCAACAGACGACATTCGAACTCTACTGGACAACGGAGAAACAGCTGCCCTCATCCTACTTGACCTCTCCGCAGGCTTCGACACAGTCTGTCATAGCACCCTCATACAACGCCTCAACAACGTCGGAATACAAGGAAAAGCATTAGACTGGATCATCTCGTTCCTCGCCGGCAGAACACAAAGAGTCCGCCTCCCCCCTTTCAAATCAGAGGCCACCGAAGTTATCTGCTGCGTACCACAAGGATCATCACTCAGTCCCACCCTCTTCAACGTATACATGAGTCCCCTCGCATCCATCGCGCGCCAACACAACCTCAACATCATCTCCTACGCAGACGACACCCAGCTGATCCTCTCACTCACCAAAGACCCAAACACCGCCAAAACCAACTTACACGAAGGAATGAAAGAAGTAGCCGAGTGGATGAAGAACAGCCGTTTAAAACTAAACTCGGACAAAACGGAAGTCCTCATTCTAGGCTCATCCCCCTCTGCCTGGGACGACTCATGGTGGCCTCCGGCCCTGGGAACCGTACCCATACCTACGGATCACGCACGTAACCTGGGCTTCATCCTGGACTCCTCCCTCTCGATGACCAGACAAGTCAACGCCGTCCCATCATCATGTTTCAACATCCTACGCATGCTCAAAAAAATCTTCCGCTGGATCCCCACCGAAACAAGAAAGACGGTCACCCACGCACTGGTCACAAGCCGCTTGGATTACGAAAATACCCTTTACGCCGGAACCACAGCCAAACTACAGAAAAAACTCCAACGCATCCAAAACGCCTCAGCCAGACTCATACTGGACATCCCCCGTGTAGCTCACATTTCCGATCACCTGAAAGACCTCCACTGGCTCCCCGTCAACAAAAGAATAACGTTCCGTCTCCTCACCCACGCACACAAAGCCCTCTACGACTTAGGACTCGAATGCCTCAACACGCGACTGTCCTTCTATACCCCCACCCGCCACCTACGATCGTCCAACCAAGCCCTCGCCGATATTCCGCCCATCCATAAATCCACCATGGGGGGTAGATCCTTCTCCTACTTAGCGGCCAAAACCTGGAATTCTCTCCCCACCCACCTCCGCCTTACACAAAACCACCTCTCCTTCAGAAAGCAACTAAAAACTTGGATATTCAATAAGTAAAGCACCCCCCCTCCCTCAAGCGCCTTGAGACCCTCTGGGTGAGTAGTGCGCTATACAAATTTCTGAACTTGAACTTGGCAAATGCGACACCTATTGCTTTACAAATATTTTTTTGGGTGGGTTGTTTCCAGGTGCCCAATGGCGCGCGTGCACTTAACAGAGGCCACGCCCCTTTATTTAGACGCGTCTCTTCTAAAGAAAGGGCCGTGGCCTCTATTTAGTGGAAGCTCGGCTTGGGGTGCTTGGAAACAAACAACATTTACAATTCAATAGGTCTGGCATTTGTGAGAATGTAAGCTATTAACATTTACAGTGCCAATAGCTTAAAGTCTCGTAAATGCGAGACCTATTGCATTGTTTACTTTTGTAACCTCCCATGAGGGCTGCCCTGAGCACTCTTTTTTTTTTTTGTTTTTGCTTTTTTAGGCTCGGGTGCTTACTCCCACCCATGCTTGCGCCTTCTCCTCATTATCCTGAACAGCTGCTGTTCATATTTGCTAATGCTCACTCCCCGTCCTTGGTTACAGCTGCTTAGGACGTCATGCTTTATCTTTAAATATAGTGCCAGCGCCGTTTTTTCACAATTTACTACAGGCGAGCACTTATGTGGGTGCTTGTGCGGCCACTTTATATTTACAAAACGTGCACACCGCAATGTCACACTTTAACCTTAAATATTATGGTTATTTAAGAATGCGCCACACTGAACCTTTCTTTCGTGCGGTGCAGCTCACCTAACTCAACTTTTAAAACATTCTTATTTATTTTTCGACAAAGCGACATGCTGCGCTTTAACTTTAACAGTGGCGGCTGTGTGCCTATTGCCGACAGCTCACTGTCCCTTTAACATGCGTGCTGTCCTCCTGGCCCACTCCCACTGACTGTCCCTAACTTACGTCCTGCTGCAAAGACCACCACAGCACACACTGCACCGGCTTTGAGCAGCCTGCAACAGTTATAGTTTAAAGAAAGTTGTGTGAGTGGGAGAACAGCAGTGTCGAAGACACTTGTTTAAGCACTTTAAATAAAAATGTTTTTTTAAAAAACATTTATTAATTTCATACAGCTATTATGCTTCCGTTGTATGGTGTGGCTGCATGCTTTCACAAAACCCAATTACTGGTCATATGGCACCGTGTTCAAAGCATGTGTGCTTGGTGTACATATTTTAAGCCATACCCTTTAATCGCCTAGACCACATCTCTTTCTAAGGATTCATTTTAGAGCCCACGCCAGCTTCTCTTTTCACAATTAAAGCACTGCTCTCCGAAGCCCCTTCCCCACCCACAGCCCCTTTCACTCATTTCCCAGGTGCACTTTTTAGTTTGTAAAAAAACAAAAGTAAAAAACATTCATTTTCAACGCCAACAGCTCTAATTTTCACAAATGTGAGACCTATTGCATATGCCTGTTTGTTTATGCACCCACTCCTTGTCTGAGACCCAGCTCCTTTCCCCTGCTGCTTGAAAGCATTTCATGTGCCGTTCCTCCTTCAGTGTGAGAAGTTGATCTATTTTCAATGTTATATATGCTGCTAACTAATGCGTTAAGTACTTTTTCTAATTCAGTGGGATTTATTGTTGCTTCATGTTTAACAGACTTATGTAAGGCCTCGAGTCTGAGCTGAATCTTTCTCTCTAGCTCATATTCTGTTTTGATTTATTCGATCGGGTTCATCTTCCCTTTTTTTAGGTTTCGCCTCACCGAAAGCTGCGCAGCAGACTTTCGCGCAGAGCGAAATCTTATGTCTTACACTGTGTGGCTTTTTTCCGCCTCTCTGTTCCATTGGCTAGCTCCATAAATGGAGGCTAGCCATTGGAAGAGAGAGGCGTCCGTCATTCTGAGAGGCGATTCGTGGGCGTTCCCGGCGATTTTTTTCCCTCTCCGCCCCTTTGTTGCCGTCATTGCGGCGGTGGGCGGTTGCTTTTTTTTTTTTTCCTGCAAGGCGTGTTTTTGTCATTCCGCCCAAGATGGCGCCGGGGCCCGTCGACTTCTCGTTGCTCTGCGCGTTTTATTTGCTAAAACACAGAAACAATCTACATTTGAAAGAATAGGCATGGATGATGGGGGGGATTATTCATCTCTAGACTGGGCAGATGGGTGCAATGGTGCGTCCGGGTCAGGGGGCACTGGGCCGCAGCGGACGGCGTGGACGGGGCGCCGGTGAATGTTTGTTTGTACACACCGCTGCCAGTGCCTGGAGGCCAGGTGCGCTGTGGCAACGGTGACTGGTGCGGTGTGATCTCTCCAGGCAGGTGCGCTCTCCCGGCTATTCATTCTCCTCCCTCCCTGGCGAGAGCAGCTAAAGCGCCCCGTCTTCCTCAGCAGACCCTGGAGCGCCCACTAGACACCCCCTTAACTTGTAGCGCTCTCAATAGCCTCTACGCTGTTTCTGGGCACCCACTCTCCCTGGCAGATCTTGGTGCTTTCCTTTCTTACCCGATCTCACAGCCAGCCAGCTTGCCCAATGGTTCTGGCCAGAGGGGGTGAATGGGAGGGTTCCTCGCGGAGGTCAAATGCTTTCCAAACCGTCCTTGTGCAATGAGCCTCTCCGCCCGGTCAGCACCCTGCGGTTTACCATCCAAGTTTTCCTGTCCCGCTGCATTGCCTGCTTGGATGAGGGTCCTGCTTTTATTTTGCACTAGCCCCTCTTTCCCAATGGCGCAACCCCCTCAATGCCGCTCCCCAGTGTCTCCATTGTCCGCTGCTATCCTTCTCTTCAAATAACATAAAACCGAGCCCCTGGTACCCGCTGCTCGATAGGAGCTCCCACTCTTTCATTGCTGAGACCGCCCCCCCCCATTAGAAGTCTATGCAGCCCAACAGCCCTCCGTCACTGCCGGACCCTTGGCAGTCCTGCAGCTCCCGTCAGCTTATTTCCAGATCCTTTTCGAAGGCCCCCCTGCCCTACAGCACATCCACTATGGGCCGTTCGAGATCTCTGGGCTGTGTCCGTACTGTTACCGTGTTTGGAGTTCAGAGCTTAATACCGAACTGTTGTCGTTTAATAATACTATCAATACTCCTCTATCCTGCAGCACCCCCTGCCGTTCGTTTTCTGGCCTCGTCCACTCGAGTCTGATAAAACACTTTATCGACCCGAGCCTACAGTTCTATCCGAGCGCCTTAACCCAGGTCACCTCGCACTGCCCCGCCACCATTTTTGAGACATCCTTCTTATGTTTAAACCCCAACAGTGTAATCTATATAGAGTCTGTAGGAGTGCAAAGAATGTGTTTGGGGGAGAATTCTTCTGAAGTTGGGCGCCGGGTGCTAATGGAAGTCACTGTTAGCGCATTCCTCTGTGGCTGGCCAGCGCCTCTTGTATCTGAACATAGCGCCTGGATGCCGTCACAAATGATTACGTGTTGTTAACAGCTGCTTCGAGTAGTGACAGGACCACATTTAGATCGATGGGAATATTCGAATCTGCCCATACCGCCAGTAGTAATTACTAAGCGCCCCTACAGGGGAGGGCCAATTATATGGAAATCAGTCCTCGCCCTGCCGCAAAAAGAGAAGAGCCCGGGCTGCCCAGCCATGCCCAATCAGTACAGGAACTCGCCACCCTGACGGGCCTCAATCTTCAACGGGCCTCCTCGGCGAGGAGCTAAAACCTCGAGCTGTTTAGTCAGAAGCCCTACGTGGGAGCGTATCCTTGACGCAGGCGGAGAAAGCGCGCTTTGACCAAGCCTGTAGCAAAATATTCAGTCCCAGCTGCACGGGGGAAACATCAATCCACCTACCCACCCACGGCAGCCATGCAAGAGCCCCTCCCTCTGAATGTAAATGTAAATGTACAGGAATTTATATAGCGCAAATCACCGAGCGGTTTCTAAGCGCTTGCTTAGGGAACCCGTCCTGGTATTCCCCTGTGAGATAACCCCGGCAGGGTATCCGCAAGGTGAAAGCCAGGCATCCCGCCGCGAGGGGCCGTTGTGGAGATTAAGCAAGCTATTGCCCAGAGTCGCAGAGTGTGAACCTGTGAATCGAGTAGGCACCGGAGCGAGAATTGTCGAGTCCATGGACATTTTAGGACTCAAGACCCCGCCGAGCCGGGAATTGAACCCTGGTCCCGGGCTGACCTCTGCTTCCAGGTCTGCCTCCTCTAACCAGTGAGCCACACTTCTCCACGTCTCCGTTTTGTAATCTTGCCTCGCTCACAGAATAGGGCCCAGCTCTGTGTGTATGTGTGGGTGCAAATGCAATAGGTCTCACATTTGCGAGAGATTAAGCTAATGGCAATGTAAATGACAATGCCATTTATTTATCTGTTTTCAAAACCAACACATAAATACAAATTTTGTCATTTACAATGCCAATAGCTCTAACTTTTCCAAAGGCGAAGCCATTGCATTGTAAATGCTTGTTTAAAAGTTGCTCGGCTTATTTCATCTGTTGTCGTCGTCCCATTTTTTTTAAAAGCCTTTCCATTTAGACGAATTACCAAATAGGGGGCATTTGGTGGGAAAGAGTGGTTAGTTCCTTTGAGATATTCACTGAGTATTTTTTTTTTCTTATTTGGTTCTAGTCCAGTCCACCATGTACCTCAGTTGTGAGGCTCTGTAATATGTTTAATCTGGGTTACACAGCCATCCCTTGCTAAGGGGATTGAAGTCCTGATGATGCCTATTCTAGTTCCCCCCCGCCCCCCTTCACCTATGTGGCAGAGTGATCCTATTTATAACTGTGGGATAATCGGTAGGGCCTCAGAGGAATGGAGCTCACTGTAAGATTTGTCATCGTCATCGACTCTATTTGTCTCATCCATGACAGTGGAATATTGTTAATCCGCTGAAGTTCAGTCCTGATGTGCTGCAATTGTTCAGGATAGTTGATTGAGAAAAGATTCTTCATTTTAGTAGTGATTTTGACCAAAAGGTATGTAATTGCATTTTTTTCCCTTTTGAATGGTGTTTTTTTTTTCCCCGAGTCTGAATCATGTCTCATTTTACATTCAAGTTTAATGCCTTGGATTTCTGTGTGTTAATTTTAAAACCAGAGACAATGCAAACGTTTTATATCTTAGCTATTCTCGTGTGGAGCTGCTAGGGCCTATGACTGTCACAAGTACGTCATCTGCAAATATTATGGTTTTTTTTTGGGTCAGGTCCAGACCGCACTACCCTTATGTGTTTGTGCCCCCCAGTTCCAGGGACAGGGTAAATAGTAGCGGGTAGCCTTGTCATGTATGCCTGCCTATTAATATTTAGTCTGATTCTATCCCTGATTCCCTAATTTTCTCCCTTGTATGTGGACTGTTGCCATTGAGGCTTCATAACTGGACAATGCCTTCCCAAAGCCCCCAGTGTGCATGGTCTCTTTTAGGTTTCCCCATCCACCTAATTGAAAGCTTTTTCCATGTCACGTGAGAGGAGTATGGCCTTTTTGTTTAGTCTTGGGCCTCTATCAATAATTTGGATGACTTTTTTAGTATTATCACTGACTCGCCTACCCTCCACAAAGTCAGATGTGGTTTATTTTTGCTGTATTGGTGGATCATGACATCCTATTTTGCCAACACATGCCATTGTAATTCCGTATAGAGATTGGTTAATACCAGGGATGGAGCTGTATGAAAACCTTAAAGTAAATGTGACAGATGTGCAGTGGATGTAGAATTCTCCAGTTGAGTAAGCTGCTGACCAGCCAGCAGGACTGAGGTGAAAGTATTAGTTGACTAATGTGTGAGTGATTTAGTTGCTAGTGTAGAAGGTACCCACAATGGGCCGGTGGTCAGGGTTGTCGGCTCTAGCAAAGTGAGAAAGCAGGGTATCATATCTGTCTACGATACGTGAGTTATCGTCCACTACTTTGCTATGGGCTGTTTCAGTGCTGCAGCCAGGGCAGAAACCTTACTGTTTAGACTAATGTGCAATTGAAGATGCTGACATTGTATGTGGCGTCAGTTTAAACACAGGTTTCAAAATCCACCCATTCTGATGGGTACTTCTACCTGCAGATTCCTCACCCATTAAATAACCCAGGCTCTATACTGAATCAGAGTCTACATAGCTCTCTAGTAAAGGCAATTTGACTCCATCTCCGCTCCAGAAACTATGTCCACATGATGTCCCTTGAGCTAAACAGCACCCACCCCCATCGCATCAATATCAGTTCCACTATTTCCATGCCCATTAATATGGATTTGGAGCTTGCTGTCATCATTATGGGTTTCTTTACGAGATTTCTCATCAAAATATTGGTGTGTGTGTGTGTGTCTGTCTGTGTCTGTCTGTCTGTGTCTGTCTGTCTGTGTCTGTCTGTCTGTGTCTGTCTGTCTGTGTCTGTCTGTCTGTGTCTGTGTCTGTGTCTGTGTGTGTCTGTGTGTGTGTCTGTGTGTGTGTCTGTGTGTGTGTCTGGTCTCCGGTCTCAGGTCTCCGGTCTCCCTCGAAGAAACCTGATTTCATCCCTGTGGGAATTGTAAGGGGCAGTTGTCTATTGTAGACCTTCACAAAATATATGCTTGTAATGCCCGGGTTGAGGCACCAATCTAGTTGCTGTGATCTTTGCTTCACTATGCAACCCAAGGTAATTAAACAAAGGTCAATGGAAAGTGTTCAGGGACCTTTGTGGCCCTGCATGAATTAATGTCGACACACGCTCTCCTGGCCACCCATCTCACCCCAGTTCCGCAGACACCGCCTCTGGTGCTGTTCGGAATGGTGCAAGATCTTTGGCAGATCACGTCACCTTCTGGGCCACTGACAGAGTGTGGTTCACTCGCAAACATAAGTTCTGCTATCCCCCAAAGGAATAACACCCACCAAAGGCCAGGGAGATCTTGCCAGGACGGAGACTCAGTGATAAGTGTAGGAGGAATAGTTCAGGAAGAAACAGCCCAAGGACTAGTACCATCCTTATTGGTGTACCATCCTTGAATTCCTTGATTCAGACTCTGATCCTATTCAGATGCTTGATACTTTGCAACATGACACAAATTATGTGGATGATGCCACTGATAAATGTGATTGGGTTAGGTACATCACCTGAAACAACATTTCCTTTAAGGTCTCCAGCTCTTGAGATGACTTCGTTTCACACTCTAAGTAAAATAGCTGACTTTCTGGGACTTCCGATTTTTATAGCGGAAAACACAGCTCATTTTCTAACTGAGGTTTTATAGCCTTCCACACTATCATTCTAATTATTGTAGCCCGTTAATGAGGCTCTCTTTGAGCCAGTGACGGCTGCATGGGAGAGACAGACTACGGCCCTGGTGGTTAACCAGTTGGTAGCTAGAAGAAAAAGAGCTGCTCCATGCGACTAAAACTTCTCACAGTTCCCCTTCCCCAGAGGGTTTAGTGTTGGAAACTTATTGCTGGCTGTAGCAGGTTTCTGGAGTCTTTCATACCGCCCGAGCAGCCAGAGAATCTAAACGATTGTAGGCAGTAAGGAAGAACATCTTTTCAACAGGCAGTCTAGCTCTCAAATCCTAAAATGCAACATGCCGGTTGGGAAGACGTGTAAGCCTTTAGGGATATGGTCCAGCTTATCACAACAAACCTATTTTGAACGCCTAAGAGGGAGCATTTTGCAGAGTCGGTATGACTCCTCTGGGCAAAGCATTAAAGTTGGCCTAGCGATCTCCTGCTATATGGCAAGAGCAATGGGATCATCAGTGGCTCTCTCACACCATGTCTGGTTGAGGACTTCTGGTTTTTCCGTTGATGTACAGGTGACATTAATGGATTTGCCATTTGATGAAGTAAAAGCAATTTCGTTGCTGAAAAGATTTAAGTTGGGCAGAGCAGCTGCCAGTATAAGACGTTTTGAGGATTCTTGAAATGTTTAAATTTTCATCATAGTTCCCTAACGCAAGCAATGAATCCCTCTTTTCAAGCAGTACCGAGGCAAGAGCAGAGATAGAGACCACAATACTCAGCAGGTAGTCTCCTTCTCTCCTTCCCTCATGCCACCTGGAAAGCCGCTTTAGTCCCTCCTTGAAGACTTGAAAAAGAGAATATGCGGCCGTGGGAGAACAGGTATCCTCATTTCTGCCATAACATGAGACCAAGAGTCCTTCGAATTGTAGAATGGGGTGGGCCTTACACTTCCAGGAGATGCCACCCTGAATCCAGTCGCTATGGTTGACAGACCGTCTTTGGATCATGCAGCAGGAGGTGCCAGTCCTGCTGCTGAAAGGAGTTGTCAACAGTGAGACAGAAGTGCTACACTCAGAATTTCCTGATTCCCAAGGTCAGCAGTCTGTGCTCAATCCCATACCTCCGCCTCTCGAATCTTTTCCTCCGCAAATAGTTCAGAATGTTTCCCAAGACACTGATACTACTGTTTCTATTGACACAATATGTAAATTCACTTTTATGATTTTTTTAATTACGGTATGTTATGTTATGGTCCTGATTGTTTGTACTTATTGTCTCTCATCCAATTACCAATATTATAGTCACTACTTTAAACCCATGTACCACAACCGTATGCTTCTTGCTTTATTTGGAAACTACCAATAAAAACTTTTGAAATTAAAGAATGTTTCCCACTTGCTCAGATTCTTTTGACTCTGCAAGTGGGACACTGAAAGGTGTGACCAAAATTGCAGGATGTATATTTCCACATACCTATCCTGTAGTTGCACAGGAGGTACCTGCATTTCATGGTAGGGTCCACTCCCTATCAGTGTGCAGTTCTCCTGTTAAGATTATAATTAGCACCTTTAGTCTTCACATTTCATGAACGGTTTTGATAGTAATGGTAGACCTTTCCTTTCTGTGAAACCTACCACCATTCATAAAATTGACAGATTGCGTGAAACAAATGTCTCATTTAGGGGTTACAGCTGTGACCTCTGGCACTGCTTTTGCAACCTCTTGCCTCTGCTTTGGACCCCCTAGCTTCAGAGGAAGTAAAGTCCGTGCCAAGAAGACAGATGCAGCTTGCCCTTATGGGCTTTGTGCTCCAGCTTCATTTTCTGCCCATTTTTATTACTGTAAAACATGAAGCATCAGGAGGTAGAACTAGGCCTTCAGTGACGGATGATGTGAGAAAAAATACGTTTTTAAATATATAAAGTGTGTGCGCATACTTATGAGTGTTAGAGTGCAAGAGTGTATTGTGAGCATGTCTGTCTGTGAGAGCAAAAGTGAATGAGTCAGTGACAGATAGTGAGTTAGAATGAGTGAGATTGAGTGTTGGTGAGTATGAGTGAGTCAGAATGATTGGCAATAAGAATGAGTGAGATGTATAAATAGAATGTAAATGAAGGAGAGAAAATGAGTGCGTGATTATAAGTGAGCGTGAGTGAGAATGACTGATGGAGGGTGTATGAGAATTAGTGTGAATGAGTATGTGGTGTTGTGCTTGCTAGTCTGTTTGACCCTGGTGTACAGAATGTAATTCTTGGCTTACAGAAACCAATGGAAAAATACTGCTACTGGCTTACTAGAGGCAATTGTTAGTATGTCGGGTATCGTTGCAAAATACTAGTCCTGGCATACTGGAGGTAATTTTGGACTTAATGTGGAAAAATATTGGCACACTTAAGGAAAATCCTGGCATAGCGGGCACTCATAGCACAATGCTGGTGCTAGATCATAGTACATACTGCTTGGCAAATGGAAGGAAAACCATTACATATGGGGTGGGGGCGCAACCATGATAAATTACTGGCTCTAGAGGCAATTTGACACAGAGGTAATTCAAGGTATATGATGGCATTAATTGCTAAAGTCTGACACTGGGCTATTATAGGTAATTTTTGGCAAATGAGGGGCACCCTTGATAAAATGCTAACCCTGGCACAATGGAGGGGATTTTTGACATAAGGAGCTATAGTAGAACATTCTGAAAACAATGGGGTTAACTCCCTGATAGTGTCATATTTCATTGGCTTGACACAACTTGAAA
Source organism: Lissotriton helveticus (assembly GCF_964261635.1). Classification (NCBI taxonomy): domain Eukaryota; kingdom Metazoa; phylum Chordata; class Amphibia; order Caudata; family Salamandridae; genus Lissotriton; species Lissotriton helveticus. Next base: position 336,807,114 of record NC_136069.1, on the reverse strand, counting down.
GGAAGGACTTGAATATGGATGAGTGCCTTTACAGGGCTTTTGACTTTTTAGCAAATATATGTTAAGCTGTGCTTTTTAATGCTCAGTTAGCCCCATTTTGAAAAGTGAAATTCTCGGTGTGAGATAACCGCTTGCCCCCCTTTCAAAGCCCACGAGAATAAAAAATGTCTTGGCTATCGTAACGGAAAGTTTCAATTCTATTGAAGCGATGATTAGGCTATTGTTTCTTCACTTTATTGAATAGCACCCTTTCAAAGTAAACACAACAAAACTATCATTCCCATGAGACCCTGGGAATGTTAAGAGAAACAACATTAGAGCTCAATAGATAGATTGTCCTTTCCGCTAACCACCAATCAGGGGGCTACAACTGGATCATGCTCCCTTGTAACTGGCCCTTCCTCCTCTTTCGTCGCGCAAGCTCAGCCTCCATCAGCAATTCATGAATCGTGTTTGCCTGCGCCCGATCCTGTAACCAAATGGCATGTTTAGGATACCATCATGGCTGAGGATTAGCCTGTAAGGAAAATTTACGCAATCTTGTATCTTTCAGCAATGACACAGTTACAAGAAAATACAAATTTGATGTATGATCAAAGTATTATTTACTCCACAACGAGGGTGAGGAGGTTCCACATATTAATGAACCGTGGGTGGGATAATCCTCACCTCCGAGTCCTTATAAGAATTGAAACACTCCGTTACGATAGCTAGGAACTTTTTCATTCTATGTGAGGAGTGGAGGCGAGGATTATGCTAGATTAAAGCTTACTTGCCACCTAGTGGGCCATCTACAGAACCGGTTTAAAGTAAAACCGCTTGATGGTGGAGACCGAAGACCAGTCTGCTGCGTTAAGGATATCCTCCAGACGAGCTACCAAGGAGAGCGCTTTAGAAGCCATTGCCCCTCTGGTAGAATGAGCTCCAAACATCTGCAGGTCAATGCCCACTAGCTGCATCGCCCAGCGTACCCACGGGCAATTGTGCAAGAGGAAATAGCTGTGTGGGGGTTTCCTTAGAGCAATGAGAAGTTGTCGAAATTCCTCCGACATCTCTTTCTATGCCATGAGGCAAGACGCCACACACAACTTGGTGGAATCTGGGAAGGCCGGATACAAGAAGGATTTCGTTCCACACTTCATCAGACGACTGATATTGAAAGTGAGCCCGGAGGCAGAAGAAATTCTGCCGGAGACATCCAGAGCCCTGACATCTGACCCCCGCCTGCAAGAAACTAGGCAAAGGAGCACAGCCAGTTTAGCTGAAAGTTCCTTTCGGGAGAGTAATCTATTCAGTTGCCAAGAGAGGAAAAGGTTGAGCTCCTGGTTCACATCCCAGAGGGCTGAATATCTTGGTTCCGGGGGAAGGGAAAGTCTAATCCCCCGCAGGGGTCGACAGACAAAAGGATGCTCACCCACAGGAGAACCGTCCAACGTTACATGACCCGCCGATATGGCAGATCTGAACGTATTGATGGACCTGTATGCCAAACCTTCCCCGGCCAACTAAGCCAAAAAATGCAAAATGTGAGTTACATCTGCTGCCAAGGGATTGAGATCACGTCGCAAACACCAATGAGACCACCTTCTCCATATGCATTTGTATCGTTTAACAGTACTGTTCGCCCATTCAGCAGATACACATACAAGAGAATGAAAAAATATGCACCTGTCTGAGGCTGCGAGCAGAGAAGAAAGAGGAGGAATGGCCAGTGACAAGGGACTATGATCCAGTTGGCGCCCCCTGATTGGTGGATATCGGAAAGGACTATCTATTGATCTCTATTGTTGTTTCTCTTAACATTCCCAGGGTCTCATGGGAATGATAGTTCTGTTGTGTGTACTTTGAAAGGCTGCTATTCAATAAAGCGAAGAATGAATAGCATAATCCTAGCCTCCGGGCCTGACTGGCTCACTACAATTCACTGTAAGTATTACACCGCACCACTTTCAAAGATCATGTCCGTACCCTAATATAGGTGACTTCTAAAATTGTCATTTTTTTCTGTTTTGTTATACTGATCATGCAGTTATTACACAACTTCAGCAATATCAATTATTGCAAGATCCTCAGGTTTAAGGTCATGTGAGACTCGACTTTCTGTGATATCATTAATGTCAAAGCACGTGTGATGTCACTTCTACTAACCCTGGCATTTACGTGAATCAACGTCCATGAAATGTCTATGGAAAAAAAGGCGCATGGGTAGGAAGTCTACAGGTAGGCAATATGTCATGGTGCAAACAACTTTAAATATGGATCTGTACTTGCTGGCAGGGCATTGGGAAAGGGCTCCTCTAACTTTTTTTAGAATTGGAACAATTCGCTCACAGCAATGTTTCCCTTTGGGTCAGTAGAACAATTTCAGTATTTGCACATGTCTGTGACTTCCATTCTGATCAAAGACTTAAGCGTTTTGGCTTTTTTTTCTTCAAATTTAATTACAAACCAATTAGAATTCCTTTGCTGAAACAAAACAATTTTACTCCGTGTAGACCAGCTTTTTATTTTTTTTTACAGATGCTTAAGGGTATGATGTTTGCTTTGGAGTGGGCTCTTTCTTGAAGTTAATTGTAAATGTCGCAGAACTGTTCTTGTTTTTTTATCAGTCATTTGTGAAATGTCACAAATCTACTATTTTAATTAAAGTATCCTTTTTTAAATATATCTGTTGAGCTTTTATGTTTAATGTATATATTCAATAAAGTATTTGATGGTTTGGTGATGATGAAAAGTTCAGTAGGACTGAGAAACGTTTTACTGGTAATCAGGAGTATGTGGACACTTTCCTGACCTGATGGAGTTTGTGATGGGTGTGGGGTGGAGGAAGGCAGAAATTAGCTAACGCAATTTCGGCGGACTTAGAACGAATTAAAAGTCAACAATAGACTGTGCTACAAGCTCCTACCTATGCAGTGAAACGTTAAGGGATGACATTGTTTTTCCTCTTGAAACCCTGTAATTTCTAGATACATAATAAATATAACAATCTAATGATTTTATGGTTGTTTTCGTGTGCCTGTTTGATCCATATAATTTTACACAAACCCTTGCGTATGATTTTTGTCTATTCATTTTTGTGTAATAACTCCATCAACTTGCATCTTTAGAATGTTGTTTTTAAATCTGCTTCTACTTGCGGGTACATGGCACGTGCTGGATTTGTAATCGTTGTTGGCATATGGGACTGAGGAAGCATTTGACTGCAACAATAACTGGCACTTGAGTAAACTGAACCGCATCTCCAATGATGCTTGGTGGGACTGGCAAAACACGGGAGAGTACACCCCACAGCCAGTCAAGTTGATTGACTACTGATGATCAATCGGGAGAATTTAAAAGGGTACTAATTGATAGAAAAGCTTGGTTAGAAAGAGGGGCATGCTTCCGAGTGTAGTCTAATGAATTTAAATTTAAGAATACATTCTGTAGACCTAAATATGTATCTGTATTGATGCAAAGCAAGCAGCACAGCATATGTAGCATGGCACGCCAATAATCTAAATGGAAATAAGGTGAGGCTAAATTGGAGCTGAGTGTTAACGTGGAAAGTCCAGGTTGGTGCGTTTTTCTCAATCATAGGCAGGCAAAGTACAGACTGAATGGGCTAATATCGAAGTGCTCAATCTAAGAAAAGGAGTTAGAGTGTGCACAGACAAGCAACCTCCTGAACATGAGTGTGCAGTGTTGTTGCCGGGTGTTTCAAAATATGTTGCAGTTAATCCTGCATGAAGAGGGATTGTGAAGTGAGGTTTGAAATGCCATTTACTAATGTACAACGCGCTTATTATGGTGCCATGCTTGGAAACATGAACATTGTAATTTTGAAAAGTTCTAGGGTGGATTTGTGCAAGTTGAAAAATTCTGTAAACTGACAGTCAGGAGTTTATGGAGATGCTTATTTGATACACTTTTAGCTGCAGATTCTTTACCGTAGAAGGTTGACCAGATGCCAGACTAGATCTGGAAACTTTTGATGAGCAGCAGACTAACGAGAGGGTCAAGCCGGCGGTTATACCTGAATAAAGAGCCAGGTTTTAAACGCTTTCCTGAATTCTAGTTTTGTTTCAATCAGGCGAAGGTGGACCAGCAAAGAGTTCCACAGTTTTGCTGTTTTTACCGAAAAGGACCTGCCACCTTGCAGGGCTTTGGAGAAGCGTGGAACCCGAAGGAGTCGCAGGTGGTTGGATCTCAGGGCCCGTTCCTGATTATATAAATGCAACCTCCACCTGATGTAACCATGGCCTAAGTCTCTGGTGGCTCTAAAAGCCAAGGTCAATGACTTGAACTCTATCCTCCTGGTTACCAGGAGCCAGTTGAACTGTCTCAAATTAGGGAGATATGATGCCGAAGGGGTACCCGCTGAATCAATCTTGCTGCAGAATTCTAAATTATCTGTAGCTTGCGAGTCAGGTATGCAGGTAGCCCCAGCTAGAGGCTGTTGGTGTAGTTCAGCTGTGAGGTCACCAGAGCATGGACCGTAATCTTACGGCATTCCTTCGGGAGAAAGCGTAGAAATTTCCTAATGGATCTCAGCTTCCAGAAGCACGTAGAAGAGACGTTCCGCACCTGCATCGTAAATGATACATTCTTATCCAGCCTGATTTCCAGGTTTCCAGCTGGATCTACCGGAATTGGCAGCGGATTCAGCTCCGTAGGCCACCACAGGTTTGATGGTGGGTCATGCCTGACTGAAGAACAAGACTTCCGTCTTATCTGCATTCATCTTCAGACAATTCCCATTCATCCAGACCAAGATGTTTTCAGGCATGCCGTGAAATTATGAAAGGCCACCACTGAATGTTCTTTAAAAGAGAACATGAGCTGCGTGTCATCCACATAGAAGACTACCTTCACACCCCAAGATTCAATAAGAGTGGCCAATGGGGTGAGGTAAATATTGAAAAGCAGCTGGCTCAGCGCTGATCCCTGAGGCACCCTGCGCACCAAAGGTTTCTGTGAAGAAAGAAAAGGACGAAGAAACACCTGTTGGGAACGATTCTCCAGGAACAACCGCAGCCAGGACAATGCCGTTCCATGCATGCCCACTTGGTTCAGTCTCTAGAGCAGGATCGCGTGTGCAACCGTATGGAATGCTGCAGACAGATCTGGTAGTACCTGCATAGCAGAAGTGTCTCGGTCCACAGACTCTCGTACTAGTTCAGAAATGTCTAAAAGAGCGATCTCCGTACATATAGTGTCTGAATTGCACAATGGGAAATTAAAAATTTGGGATTAATCCCAGTTCTCCACTTAACCAAATTGTGTGATCCTAGGCAATTATTTTTATTTTCCTTCCTTTCCTTTTTCTTCATTATCACATATGAGGATTTCAAAATACCTGCCTTCAGGATGTGCAGTGTACAAAGCCATCCCCAGTGTTTGATTGATTAAATATATGTTGTTCATGTATAATAGGAACCTCGGCCACCAAAAAGTGCACATGACAACTGACTTGCCTCTTCGTATACTATTGGCATTGTTAAGAATTAATGTTTATTAATTCATGTGTGAAAACTCACTTTAAGAAAAATACTTCTCAATGCACTGATAGTCTGATATACTAAGGTGAAACGGTTCTGCATGTTAATGAATTATTAATAGACTTTATCATATTTTTACTGCAAGATGTCTTTATAAATGAAGGTGTTTCTAAAGTTAAGTGGATGATTAACCTTTATATAAATGCTTGCCGTTTTTTTTTAACATTGTTTGTTAGTGCTGAGTCACATAAACATTAGCCTTCTGCTTCTCTTGACCAGGGGGCCGCATGTGAAGGTCAGGAGGGTCGCATGCGGCCTCTGGGCCTTATTTTGAGTATCGCTGGCCTAGACAGTCCCGTCCAGTGTGATGGTCATTTTGTCCGTTCAGTCCTCGCAGCCTCACCTCTGGGGAGGTATTGCTTGGGTATCTATTCAATGGGTTTTGTTACTGGCTGCAGGTTTTGCAGCAGTTATGCAATATCGGCTCGCCAGTAACAAAAGCAGCAGTGCAGCACACTTGGCCAACAAAATTGCCAGGGCCGCTTTGGGCTCCTAGGACGGCGCTGCCCTGGGCACACCTGGTGCATTATCCTAGGGACTTGTTAGTAAATCTGATATGCCAATCATGGATAAACCAATCACCAATACAATTTCGACAGGCAGCACTTGCACTTTTAGCACTCGTCAGCAGTGGTAAAGTGGCCAGAGTGCTAAAACAAGTAAAAACTAAATGCAGTATACAGTCAAAAACAGGAGGTCAGAAGCATAAAGATGGGGGAAATCACGCCAAAAAGATGCCAGGTCTAACACTTTTAAGGAAAAAATTAATTCATAATTGAGTATTTACTTGCAATTGGAAAGTTGAACACTAGATACTTGTCTTCTTTCAAATATACCAACTTTGAATAAACCCTAGAAGATGAACTTGATCTTGTGCCAAATCTTTGCCTATCATTAGATTTTGAAAAAACGTGCCCCTTATGTAACAGTGATTGTGCCCACCGTCCCATAATATAATATCTTATACGTCATGTATATAAAGTAGGTTGCACTTAACATCTTGTTTTGGCACTAGCCTCATTTGATGTGCTGCATCAATGTTCTTATTGGGCACATGTTCGGGAAGAGATGATGGAGTTTTCGTGCTGCTCACAGCAATTTCTGTTGTTTAGAGTCTTCTATGCTTCAAGTGTTCTATCCTTATTTGTATGTTAACTCGTGTCTGAAAAATCTCAAATTGATCGCAAAGTTGTGGATCTGTGGGCTTCTAGGGTTTGATGGAACTTACATCTACATTTCAGTTATGTGGTTTGAGCTGAGCTTGATCTCTGTCACTTATGATATTGTTGGAAAGTTTACAATAGTACTTTTAACATGTGTCCTATCGATTCTAAGATTGTGTTATTTTGTTTTCTTAGGGCGCCAATGCCTCCGCTTTAGAGAAAGAGATTGGTCCGGAACAGTTTCCTGTCAACGAGCACTATTTTGGTTTGGTCAATGTAAGTTTTGTATACATTTGTCTACCTGTTCTCATTGTCTGTATGGATATTTTTATACAGCGCGAGAACCTTGAGTTCTCTTGGGGCAAAGAAGGGACAGTAAACCCACTCTAACGGTTTTGTTCAAACTGCCACAGTTGTATATGTTTTCCTGATCACCAATCAATTTCCTTTGACCTTCAAATATTGATACTTTTGACAGAAAAGGGGTACCTTGCCGGCTTGCCAGTTTGAATTTGGACACAGCCAAAATAAGTTTATCTGCTTATTGTAAGGCCTACGCAGGCTTCTAGTGCTGCAAATTTTGGTCTGCAAGCATCGTCTGGAAATTTAAAAAAAATTAACTTATCAATAAGGCTTTGAACCACACCTCTGCTACTTATAAATGGTCAATTATCGAGCGAGCATTAGCAACTGCCTCAAATGTTTTTCAAAAACTTCGAGCAGTGTTCTGCATGTGTTAAACCAGTCAAGCGATTTGCTTAGTTATTGTACTTGGAGCTGATAAAATCAAGGCGAGAGTTCATGGACACATTAAGCACCATGATTTTATGACTGATGTTGAGAAATGGAAAATCCTTCTAAGACTTAGCAATTAAAAGAAACCGGATACTCCGACACCCCGCCCCCCATCATGTATTCTTTCACACAGTCAAATGGCACTCATTCATAAAGGTATCCCCCAAATATTATATGGGAGCACATCCACAATCATACAGCCATCAACCCAACATGATATCAACAGAGAACACAGAAAAACCATTGTTTGTCACACACAAATCAGTATATCACCCAACCCCATCACACAACATATATATTCACACTCAGACGCCTATAGCCAGCAACAGACGTCGGTATAACTAACATATACCCACACAATGACCAGGTATACCTGCACACCATTATGTGCCAACACACTTCCCTTCATACATCCAAACACCCACAATAGTACTCTCACAGCAACTATAAATAAATCAACACACCCACCATTATATGCCAACACTGCGTCATTCACACATACAGCCACCATTTACTAGTGTTACGTAGTGTAACTGTAAGAACTGTCACACAATCATATATGCTTTTTAACACTTACAAAAATGTGATTGTCGCTACTACCTCAAATGGCAAACGTATTTTAGTAAAACAAGTGAAACAGCCACAATTATACATCAGTATTATCAGCATCATACTTTCAAACACACACAATCGTATAGGTACACATTTACCATCATTCACCTGCACCTCCACCATTCTATCTCAAAACGTAAACCATCATGAATTCATACAGTCAATATTGACCAATATTCAACAGTGTCACTTAAAACACTTCCTCATGCCTTCAGAAAATATTTCACACACTTGTAAACGTAATAACGTAGTCTCTAAAAACGCACTGCATTACAACCTTTTACAAATAATAGGGGTGAGAGTTAAGGTAGTACGATGGACCAAAAGTACACATTTGATTTCCTGTGAAGTTTAGTGTCATATTTACTGTAACATAGTTTTACTGGGAAAAAACACGCTGTATGGTTTCTGTCCTGGTCAGTATGAGTGACTGTTATACAACATTATACAATCAGACCCCAGTCTTATGTTTTTTGCAAATAACGGCACATTGTTTACCCACATTCCAACCATTTAAGTAGTAGGGGCTGGTGCCTTTCCTGGGCAACTTCATTTCTAAAGCACTCACGATCCCAAAGGGCATCTTGAAGCTATTCATAATGCTTTTTAAAGAAACACCTCAGCTTTTTCCTGAAGTCCGGAAGCGAGCAAATCTGTCAAGACTGATTTGCATATGGCTGGGTCCAAACTGGGGTGGTGTGGTGAGCAAAAGAATATTGGATTTAACCCACATCCTTTTGACTGGGGGTGAATGTTTGCATTGTCCAGCATTCTGTTCATCAATTGTTTCTTTTGCATAAGTCTGTCTTGCAAACTGCCTGAACTGAGACCTCCAACCCTGACCCCAGTCACCCTTATCCCCCTCAACCCCTACATAGGTGAAATTTGGGGACTTCTCCGTATTCCCGTTAACTAAGTTTGCACCTAGTTCTCATGCTTCTTTAGGCTGAGTAACTGTTCCGTTCACAAAGATAATTAACAGGCGGTTTAGGTTGTGCACCACGTGTAACTGATTCAACTCTTTAGCTGATCATTACAGAATTAGGTACAGAATGGGTTATTGCTTAATGCTTTAAAATCTGTTGCTTGCTGCAGACAGTGTAGTTGGACTGTGTGCCTGAGAGTGGCAATATGGAGCCCTTGCGTCTCAAATGTGTCTCTAAATAGCAATGCAAGTGAACTTCAGCCCTATAATTGGGATTCTTGCAATCATGCAGATCCACCTATGTTTGAGTAGCTTCTCTGGGAGCATTACTGACAACTAAATTGATTGCAGAAAGGTTGCCTAAAAGCACTCAACAAAAATGTCACCAAACTCTAAGAAGACACTCAAAGAGAAGGGTGGACCAGATTAATTTGATTTATTCCCAGAAGAGAAATGCAAAGAGAACATTTCATGAGATCCAAGTGGCTTAGGCCCACCTGTACCTGATGACACATCCTTCTGGAAATGATGAAGTGACAAGGCTGCTTTAAGTACAGGATACCAAATTAAACAATCTTGACTAAAGTAGTACAAAGCATGTATACCATGATAACCACAATCAAGTCCAACTTGATGCAGCAAACAAAGTCAGGAGATAGTCCTAGAAATCTATGAAGTGATCCCCTTGGTTAATAAATATTGATAATTAATAGAATGAGGAAACTAGTAAACTAAATGATAAACAAAAAAATGTATCCCTTTATGACCTGCTAGCACTTGTGGTGGGAGGAAACCTAAATAATGTTCCTCAATACTTGCTTCACAGATCAACTGGAGGCAGTATAAGCGCTGCAGGATCCCAGCCTTGTAAGCTGCATCACCACCCCAAAAGAACACATGGCGTGTAAAAGAAGAGGGCAACAAGCTTTGTGCTTTTAATGATGCTTCATCAGGAAAAAGCTCTGGGAAAGGGGATAAATGAGAATTTTCCTATGGTGTGAAATAAAAAAGAGTTTAGGATGAAGGGTTTTGACCCTGTTAAAAAGCCTGTTTGGATCTAGTGAGAACAGCAAGACTTATTGAACCAGGCAAGTTGAGGATTTCGATAATAATAATATTGTTTTGCATCTAGACCAGCATGAGGTCCTATAAAAAAACTTCCATTAAGTGAGGAGAGAAAGGAAGGCTGATTACAGCTTTGAAGTATACACATTTCTTGACAGGGAAAACGATTGTAAAAGAAAAGACTCCGGATCTACGCTGCAGTGCTGGAGTTAGATTTAACATGAAGCATAAATTGTTCAGTGAGAGGGGCGTGGCCAAGCCGGTGACACAGATGGCTGCACGATGTGAAGCCTTGGCGCCCACAGCCTGCATCCTTTTCTTTTTTTTTTTTTTGTCCTCATTTATAAATAAGTAAGTTGCCTTAAAGCAGTCAATGGCACTTTCCTGGGTCCAAACAGAGGGGAAACATAACCTTGTGAAACTCCTATCACCTCCAGGACTCCTGGATTAGCCGACCACAAGACTCCTGGGGATAAGATGGGGAAGAGTGTGACCTCCTTTCCTGAATGCAACCTCCGTCCCTTAAACTCACTTATTTCATAATCATTGGACTTTTTTTTTTTTTAGGAAGTCGAAGTAGCAAATTCGCTAATCCACTCCTCCCAGGCCCCCCAAAATGTTGTTATTTTCCTTGACATACAGCCCATGTCCATTATATGAATTCTTTTAACAGATGCAACACAGTCTAAAAATAGTGGAGGATTGGGGGATACCCATTTTAAACAAATTTCGCTTCTGGCAAAGCGAATTAAGACAAAAGTGAAGCTTGGGGTTTCGAGAGCTTACAACTAATAGGCTCCTCAGGCCATATTCCAAAGATGACCAAAACCAAGCTTACCTTAATTTCTTGGCCAGGTACCTCTAAGATAGTCTTACCCACTTTGTGCCAGAAGCCCTGGATCTGGGGATACTGCTGAAACATGTGCATGTCATCTGCACACCCTGAGGTACAGTTCAAGCAGACCTTTACTCCTCCGCCTCCTATCTTGACAAGCTTCTTCGGGGGTCCAATAAGCTCCATGAAGTGTAAACAGATAGTTTCTCCTCAATGGGGCAGCTTTAACAACACTCCATAAAGTGCACATCGATACTTGCCAATAAGATTTAACGTCGCTGGAAGGCAGGTCTCTTCTCCAGGGCTCCTCCATGAGTATTAACGGGGGTTCTCCTTTAACTAAGAGCCAGTACCATTTAGATACTTCTTTGTGTTGGTGAGGTGGGGCTAGCAACTTGTTCTCAAGTTCTTTGTTCGCATCTCCACTCTTGCCCAAGTTTACAGCCGTGCTAGACAATTGATAACATTTAAATCTGGACAACCTTTGGTTCGTCAAATTACTAAGGACGTCCCATGAGAGCAATTTATTGTCTTGCAGTAATTGACCCCATTTCACAATGCCTTCTTCCAAAAGTGGGGCTGACAACCTATCCTTGAGGCATGCGGGCGTACCCGAAGAGTTCCAAATAGGAGCGCTTGAACAATAGTACGGAATTCTGAGTATCTTTCTCAGCTGATACCATAATTCACAGGCAGACCTCAAAACCCTATTTATTTATTTATTTATTTTTAAGTATTTGGGATGCCCAAATTTGAAGAGAAGCCCATCCCCACCCTGGGGAATATTATTGGACATGACTATTAGAAAGGGGGTAAAAAAGAGAAGTCGAACAAGAGGTCTCACATTCTCAAAATGGAAAGCCCAACAGTAAAAACGGAGATCAGGGCTAGCTATACTCCCATCCAGCTTTGGGCATCTTAGTTTCCTCCATGCAATCCTAACCCCTTTATTGGACAAGAGAAAGCTATTTATATCACTTTGTGTACCCTTTAATGTTTTTGGACTAAATAATAAAGGAATTGCGTCGAAAATTAAGGTGAATTCACAGCCTGCATCCTGAACTAATCCTGACGTTCACACTTATTTCCCCCCAACTGTGAAGCAAGCCTGTGGCCTGCCCTGCAGCTGATCACCTTGCCGGTGATCCGACCTGACCATTGCGCTGCTTGGCGGTTGTGACATCTTGCGGGAGCTGGAGGCGGCCCAGCCTGCCTCGGAGGCCCCGCGACCACAGGGGTCGCGGACGAGCCTGAGTTAGGGGCTGCGGTGCCCCGCTGTGCCTGCCCTCTGCTCCTCGCTCCGCCGAATGACGCCGCGACCGTCCGGAGACTGCCACGCTGCACAGAAGCGATCCGAGGAGAACTGCACAGCGGCCTGCGGTGAGTGATCGGGCCGTGGTTGCGGCTCTCAGACTGACACGAGGCACGCGGGAAGGGGGGGCTAGGCCTGATTTGCGGCCTCCTCCCAGCCCGGCGTCTTCGCTCCACTCCAGCGCCCGGCTTCCCCCCTCACTAGGACAGCTGCACCCATCCTTGGTGCGCCGTGCGGTGGGATCGGGGGTACGTCACCAGGGCCTGACCGTCCTGTGGATGTTGCCGCGGACACAGATGACCTGGGGAGTGATGTGGCTACACTAGAGACCGGCCGTCGTCCCATTCTGGTCAACTCTGGTACACCACTGGGCTGGGTGAGTGGCATTGAAGGTGTGCTGGCCTACCTCACCTGTGCTAGGGGCCTGAATCCATCCTCAGCTGATATCCCCCAGCAACCCCACCATATTGATCCAAGTGTGGGGTGCCCCAAACGGGAAATCAAGGCCATTGGAACTCTGCTGCTGCTGATCCCATCCTACTGGTGACCCGTGTGCATACGAGGGCCCGTTGTGCTGTGCTGCTGCCCCGAACAAATACACACATTAGCGGCACCATAGAATACTGCTATTGTTCTCCCACGAGAAACTAAGTCCTGCGGCCAATATCGTATTTCCTTTGCTTTGCACAGCACACCTGGTGGGAACAATATCAAGCCCTCAACAGCTTAAGACCCCGTCAGACACAATGGGCAGCAGCAACCCTAAACAGTGGAAACTCACATTCGACAGGCTTGGGATTGCGGACGGCCAGGGGCAGAGCCTGGATGCGGATGGGGAGGCAGACTCTGATGCGCAGGCCCCTCCACTCGAGGGCGAGGCTGCCATTATGGCCGAATTGAGATCCGGTTTCCGTGCCATAGATGCTAGGTTCGACACCATGGCCACTCAGCTTTATAAAATGGGTGCATGTCTAGACAACCATGACACTCGACTAGAGGTGGCTGAGGAGCGCATATCCGCGCATGACAATCAAGCCCGAGACATGACTCGCCATCTAGAAAAAACTGAACAATTGCTAAAGGCGGTGGCGATAATAAACGAAGACCTCAAGGCCAGGTCGAGGAGGAACAACATAGGAATCGTAGGAATAGCAGAAACTACCAACCTCAGACGCCCTGAACTATTCGTGGAGACATTGCTTACCGATTTGTTCAGGCCCCAACACTTTTCAACAGTTCTCCTTGTGGAGAGAGCACATAGATCCTTGGCCCCCACCCTCCCCCAGTGGCCTTTTCTAGGCCCATCATCGCACGCCTCTTAAACAACAGGGACCGCAACACTACCCTCCGCCTGGCCCGTGAAAAAGCCCCACTGCGGTATCCAGGATCTCCGCTCTCTATATATCCCGATCATACAGCCGTGGTCCAGGGGGCACGACAGTTTGTCGATGCTAAGGCGCAATTCCGCAAGCTCGCCTGAAATACGCCATGTTTTACCCGGCGAGACTCCGGGTGATGGACAACAGGCCCCGCTTTTTCGACTCCCCGGCAGATATGTTGGCCTTTTGCAAAGAGCAGAAGGATAACAATCGCAAGAGCCCCCCTCACGCCTCTGGCCGGTCATCCCCAGACCAGCAGATGTCGGCCAGTGCAGAACTCTTCCCCGCAGAATAGAGACTACTACAACGACGCTTCCACATCACCAGAAAACTTCGCAATTGTTAAGCAGCCTACAGCTGTTTCCTTCGTTAACATTGTGCATTTACACGCATCTGTCTATACCCTGGCCTAACTACGTTTTTGGGATTATCTACTCTACACACTAAACTATCTTCAATAAAGTGACAATCGAAGCAGATCGGGCATTGGGACCCCATGGCGTTGCCTGCCCCCCACGGGTAAGTCCGACCGGTTCAATGTTGGGATGTTGTTTTTCTAAAATCCGGGTTTGGGAATTCGCCTGGTTGTTTGTTTTTTCCTGGTGTGGGGTGAGTTAACTGGGATCTAGCTTGTTATTGCTTTCTTTCATGTGGTACATGTTCCCCCTCCTTCCCCTTTTGTGTGCCCCCCCCCTCGTTCCACGCAGAATGCTCTCCACACACATGCATTATACCCCTACTCCAGCTCACACAATACGATAGCCCCTAACACTGGTGTTGAGTGTTGCGGTGCGGTTAATGTCCTGGAATGTACGTGGCTTAAATAACCCCTGGAAATGTAAGCTTGTATTATCCTACCTACATCGACATTGCATAAAGGTAGCTTTTTTTGCAAGAAACCCACCTGCCCCCGCAATCCTCCCCTCCTTTTGCCTCCTCCTGGGGACCACATAGATTCTGCGCAGGAAACAGTACCTACTCCCACAGAGTGTGTATACTGATACACTACAGCATTCCCTTCACACACCGTGCCACCGTTGTTGACAGATTTGGCCGCTATGTGTTACTGACTAGGACACTGCTGGGCAAGAAGATCCCGTTTCTAAACATTTACGCACCCAACACTGATGATCTTTTTTTTTTTTTTTTTACAGAGCTGCTTCCACAGCTTGATGGTCACAAACCCGAGTCAATATTCCTAGGAGGCGGGACCCCAGCTGCGATATATCCACCACTGGGCAGGGCACCAAACCTTATGCGCTTCAAGCCTTCAAAGATCTTCAGGCCGCCTCGGCCTTACGAGACGGTTGGCGTGTGCGACACCCCGATGAGCCTGGCTACACATTCCACTCAACACTAATCTCGACATGGACACATATTGAATATTGGTTTGCAGATGCCCATACTTGTCAATGGATATGCAGTGCAGAAACACTGTCTCGCGCCCGTGTTACTCCACCTTGAAATTCCCTAGGCTACTGGATGGGAGCGTAGATAGACTTTATCCGCTACAGCATTATAAGATGAACTTTTCACATCTGAAGTACGTGATGCTATCCTCGAATATTTTACTTTCAATATGGGTTCAGTGACACACTATGCCGTAGTATGGGATGCCTTTAAGGTATATATTCATGGCATCTGTATCGCAAAACAAGCCAGGGGTGTTGGTGGCAATACAGGGTAGCCTCGCCTGTCTCGAGACTGAACTGGCTCAGCTAGCCGGTCCCTCCGATACCCCCGACACTTTCAAACGGGAATCGCTACTGATTGATTTTAAGGACCAGGCGGATAGAGAGGCCACACTGTTGGGCAAATACCAGGCTGCGCATAGATACGGTGAGTGAGAGTGCCCCGGTAGGACGCTCGCCTGCCTGGTGCATCCTCCCCTCGGCACTGCGAACATCACATTTCTCCAGCGAGCAGATGACTCTGTAGTCACTGACAACAAGGACATATTAAAAGAATTGGTAACGTACTGCAAGACCCTTTACACCACTAAGCTCCCGCCTGGGTTCTCTCACCACCTAGCCTACCTAGAGTAGGTGGCAATGGTTTGGCCTACTTCTGGTCAGGTGGAATTCCTCAGCTATCCCTTCACCGTCGAGGAGATCAGCCAGGCCATAGATGCAGTTGACGGATTGAAGGCGTCGAGCCTAGACGGCCTGTCAGGAATATTCTACAAAACATATAAGCAGATCCTGGCGCTGCACCTCCTTGAGGTGTACGCCCGAATCTCTCACGGAGGGCACCCTCCCACCGTCGATGCGTGGGCGGCAGTGTCTCTTCTGCTCAAGCCCGGAAAGGATCCGACTGCCTGCTCCTCCTATCCCTGATAAAATTTGTCAATAAGATCCTGGCCAAGATGCTCACAAACAGGCTGTCATTTGCTTGACCAAATTCTCTCCCTGGTACAATCCAGCTTCATACCTCATAGATTGACCGCGCTTAACCTCAGGTCGGTCTTCTCGGTGTTAAACAGGATCTCCCCGACCACGCCTGCGGCGGTGGCGCTTCTTGACACGGAGAAGGCCTTTGATTCTCTAGAGTGGCCATTTCTCTTTGCCACAAACTGGGCATGCCCGATAACTTCATTGCGCTGGTATCGGTCTTGTATGCATTCCCACCAGCCAGGCTCCAGGTGAACGGTTCATTATCGGATCCTTTTTATTCTTGCGTGGCACCCGCCAGGGCTGCCCCTATCAACACTACTTTTTATAGTGGCCATGGACCCCTTAGTCAGACACTTGCAGGAGAAGCACATGCACCTTGGGCTCTGGTTCCACCCTTGATCACTACTTGTATCCATCTATGCAGATGACATAATGCTCTTCATCAGACCCAGGCGTCAATCTGCAACCCCTTATGGACGATATCGTGCGATTTGGAGACATGTCCGGCTAACTCATAAATTGGGACGAGTCTGAGCTCTTTCCCCTCACGGAAGAGACTGTCCCAATAAAAGCAGTTTTCCGCTGCGTTGGGCGACGGACGCCACTAAATACCTCAACATCTGGCTACACAGTAGCAAAGAACAGGTAACTTGTTCAAACTATGGGCCTGCAATGGACAAACTGACCACGCAAAAAGAACGCTGGATCCGCCTGCCGTTGTCCATGGCCAGCAGCATAGCTCTCATTAAAATGAATATTCTTCCTTGCTTTCTTTTCTTATTCATAAACATACCCATACCCCTGACAAAGGTTTTCATTTCACAGCTGCGCGGTCAGCTCCTCCGCCTGGTCTTGGCTAGTTGAAGGCCGTGAGTCCCCTGGACACACTTAAACTGCCCTACAAACGAGGTGTTTTGCGGTCCCTAATCTGTATTTATATTATTTGGTGGTACAGGCCCAGTTCGCATATTATTTGTTCCACCCTGATGCACCATACCTTACAGTAAACCCGAACAAGACCTGGCTGCCCCCACCCCTCTAAATGCGACATTTCCACAAGGTATCCATCTTGCTTCTCTGCTCTGGTTTTCTATACTCACTGAAGCTGCCTATACCCCAGAATCCAAGGCTGCCGGCTTCGGCGGGGAAGCTGGTTCAGCGCACTCTACAAAAGCTGCATCTAAATACATTTGGGGACCTCTTCCCTGATGGACACATTGTTACACTTACTGAACTTGCAACACACGCCGATATGTCCCATATGGACGGATTCATTATGTTACGGGTATTGAGCTCCCTGTGCGCTACACTTCTGTCCTTTTCCATTTCCGCAGACGAATTCACACCTCTCACGCTTCTGCTAGCGGATCACAATGGCTCACACCAGGTCACTAAACTGTACAGTGAGTGTTTGTCGCTCAGACAGTCCGTGACAGAGGGGCACAGCATCACTGGGAGTAGGACCTGGGACAACTCCTCACTTCCAAAGAATGGGCATGCAGTCAGAAGCAGATTAAGGTCACACCCAGTCTTCGCCATAAACTATTGCATTTTAAATTTATGCACAGATGCTACATTACGCCTGTCGAAATAGCTAGGTATGACCCCACCAAGACTTCTCAATGTCCTAAGTGCCAGTTGCCTGGTGCCGACTTCGCCCATATGACCTTGACATGCCCAATCATATCCGCATTCTGGACCCTGGTGTTGCAGGAGCTGTCGTCCAGGACTTCCACATCTCTCAAGCCCTCCCTAAAGCTGGCCTTGCTGGCATCGTCTCAGATATCCCCCGCTGCTTCCGTAGATTTGTGAAGATCGCATTGCTGCAAGCCAAAAGGGAAATTACAATTAATTGGGGGCCCACTTCTCACTCCAAGAACATTTGGCATACTCACTTGCTTACCTTACAACAGGAATCCACAGTATCCTCCCCATCGGCTGTAACACGGCACGTCGAGCCCCCCGCCTCCCCCCCCCCCCCCCTTCCAGGCTACACCTTAGCGACAACCCACTATGTTAACATCCAGAACTCGCTCTGCTTAGCCACGGCTTATCTGTCTTGTCCCCCCTTCCTCACCCCCACTGCTCTCCTTCCCCTCTGATTCCCTCATAGTTGTGCTGTATACGTTGATTTCACATTGTATTCATTGTTGATCCTCCGCTTATGGTTAACTAGGCTGAGGCTCACTGCAACCCCTTTTATGCCATCGTTTTTAAACATGCTTGAGTATTCAATTGTTGCAAATGTACTAGGGCTCATAGCCCGACTTGTATCCTTTGTTCTGTAAGCACTATGATATATTTCACGTTATGTATGTCTGGTGGTCTCCTTATTTCTTATTGTAAATCATAAAATCAATAAAAAAGTAATTTACTAATCGTTCAGTGATCTAAACTGGCTAAAAATCAATATAAAAGATTATTAGAAAGTGAAGTAAGGGAGGGTGGTGCCTTGGTAGTAAACATAGTCCTGATAATAGTTTTGGATCATGATCATTGTGTTGAATTGTTATAGATTCACGTTCCTGAACCATCCCAGTAGTCGAGCTTTGAGTCCTGCGATAATCATAGAGGAGGGGCTGACCGCGCAGCTGTGAAATGCAATGTTAAACTTTTAGACTAGAAGGCTTTACGTAGCCTGTACACATCGTTAAAAAGACCCAAACTTCATACAATCAAATGGAGGCACAGTGAACACCACTCTCTCCAGGAGGCCACAGTACCTCAGATTTTTACCTCTCGTTGTGTGTGAAGGGAGACCCCAAAGCTCTGTTTAGTCTTTCACAGATAAGTCAATCAATTCTGCATCTGTCTTTCCAAAATATATATTTTTTCTCATTGTAGAGCAGCCATCCTGCTTAAGAGAGTGGCTAGACCATGACTGATTATTCTAAAGAAGGTTAATTCAAGCCGTGTGGGACCTGTAGGGAAACTAAGGCTTCGTTCTGAAGATCTACAAAAGGAATGTACATATTGTGTGCGTCATACCCATAAGTCAAAGCACTGCAAAATATGCTGGACTTGCTATGCAAACACATTCAGGGAACTGGGAATGCTAGCTTGTTTATGGCTATGAACCTCAAAAGCTAAAGATGTCTCCTCATCTAGGAATGACTCTGAAGGATCATCCCAATTACCAAGGAAAACCCACAAAAAGACAAATTCAGATACACAATGTTATGTTATGTTATGTACTATCTCTTCTATAGCGCACGGCTACCCCGAAGGGTGTCCCGGCGCTTTGGCAAAGAGACCTGAAACCGAAAAACATAACACGGCAGCTCACAGTGGTCACAGGAATTATGAAGAAAAGAGCCAAGTCTTCAGCTCCCTTCTAAAAGAAAGGAGACTGTTGGCTTTACGAAGAGTAATAGGGAGCTCATTCCAGCGGCATGCCGCCAAGTACCGGAAGGACCGTCCTCCCATCCGGGCACGTCTAATAAACGGTACATCGGCTTTAGCCAACCCAGCCGACCGCAACATCCTCCGCGGCGCATAGAAAGCCATGCGCTTCCTGATGTAGTTCGGGCCAACTGAATGAAGGGCCTTAAACGCCAAAGTAAGAATCTTAAATATGATTCTTTTGGAGATGGGCAGCCAATGCAACCTTTTAAGCAGATCCGAGGCTCTTGCTCTCCGTGGAAGGCCAAAGATAGCTCTTGCCGCTGAATTCTGCACTATTTGCAGCCTGGCCAACAAATATTTAGGCAATCCTGAATATAGGGCATTGGCGTAGTCGAGTCTCGACCCAATTAACGCCTGAACAGTAATTTTTTTGTACTGCAAGGAAAGCAGCGGAAGGAATTTTCTGAGCATCTTCAGGATGCCGAAGCATTTCCCGGACAACCCAATGATATGGGGTCTGAAAGAAAGGTCGTCAAGAATTTGGAGCATAAAGCTGCCAGGGATTAGGTTCACCATTTGAGATTCTGGGTGCTCCCAAGAAACCTTCACCAAAATCCACCTCCGATAGACCAAAATCTTAGCCGGTAAAGAAGATGCTCTTGGAATTGGTGCCAAAGTGTCCATGACCGCACCATCATTGGAACCAGCTCCAACCAAAAAATCACTGCCGATTTTCAAAACCACATCGGCAAAAAAGTCAAGTGTCTCCTTGTATGTGGTTCCAATACCATCGACTACATGATATTTGACTTTGTTGACAAGTCTGTGAACCACAGTTCTGTTGACGACAACACTGTCAATGACTCCATCGATGAAGATTCCACCATCAAAACATCAGTTTTTTTATTTTGAAAAAGAGACTCCAATTCCTTAGCTGCCTGAACACACCTTTCCTAGCAAAGTGCCACCTTTGGCACCTCAATGACTTATGGGCTTGGAGGAGTTTGACCATGGTCCTTTTGCTCCCACCTACAATCTCACTGCACTGAAGGTTCAATGCCAGGATCCAGATGGTGACTATGAGGAAAGTGACACTAGCTTTCCATTTGAAGCAGAATGTCAAGGTGGTGGACGTGCGTCCAGATTCCCTTACCAGATGTATGATTGAACAGCAAGAAGTATAGGACTGGAAACATGATTAGGATTATGACCGCCTATGGAAGTTCTTTCATCAATGGGTAAGGAGCTCTAACAAATGACTGCTGTTTATTATACGAGATTTTGTGAACCCCAAAGTGGTGAACCCTGCCAACAGTCTTTCAGGACTCCTTAATCTCCTCATCTGCAGCCACAAACTCATCCCTCAACACCCCACATTCCTCTTTCAGATTCTCCATGCCAAAGTCCTTGAGCAACTCCTGCATGCCAATCTCCTTCTTCCACTATGCCAGAACACTAGTACATGAAGATGGATATTCCGATGAAGTCTAGGAAGAAAGTGAGGTACAAGAGGACACTCCACAGAACCACCAATGTCTGGACCATCCACTCCAAGAATTAGAAAGAGTTCAAGTTCAAGTTCGGCATTTGTATAGCGCACTACTCACCCAGAGGGTCTCAAGGCGCTTGAGGGAGGGAGAGAGCATTACCTATCGAATAGCCAGGTTTTCAGCTTGAGGTAACGGGTTTTTAGGAACCCGCTGGTGTCAGGGGATAACACCCGAAGACCTCTGAGTTCCCTTGTTCCGGACCGCAGAAACACGTAGTCTTCTAGTCGCAGTCAAAGATCAAGTTTTATTGGTAGCTACCAAGTAACACGTGTCCCAGAAGTACACCACACAGAGAGTAGGTTCTTGGGAGACTGTTCGTTTTTACAGAACCAGCCGTCTCCTTATATATCAAATATATGGCTTCAAGCAAGAATTCTTGAGTTTATGGTATGGCAACACACATATTTCTACAACAATACAAAGAGCGAAGTCATGTAAGCAAGCCCATATTTTAGATGTCCAGTTTGCTGATCGATTACCCAGTTGGATTGGGAACTCCCATCAGATATAGATGAACCGCCAATAAAAGGAAGGTACAACCCAGCCATAAAAGGGCCATAAACAAGATACGGGGACAGGTGCGTGTTTGAAGGAAACATGGGCTGTATGTAGTGAATGGTTCGTGGAATGTTATGCGTAGATGCTATCGTATTCGGCCACTGGGCGAGGAGCTGCCTAAACAGGTTTGGCCGAAGACAGTGGAGTCAGTTGGGACAGGTCAGGGGAAAGTCACGAAAGGTGGACGTGTCTATTTGGATCACGCTCGACCTTTAATTGACTTATCATGAGGGCAAGATGCAAGATGGATGCTGTTCACAAAATGGAGTTTAAGGGATGGGACGGAAACTGTGATTTAGGGGTGTTGGCAACCCTCGATTGTAACGCAAATACATAGGAATGATGTCCTAATCATTATCGGTTCGTAGACACCAAAATCGTCTCGGTACGTTGAGGTTTCGTGACACGGGTATTGGACCTCGATATCGGGAAAACCACAGGGTCCGGATTTTGGGAACCACAGACCCTCCTTTTGCCCTCATATAAGGCAATAACTCATGCTAATCTGAGTCCAAATCGGTATGAAGAAATTCGTGGAGATGTTGCTGGAGCATCATTCTGCTACTCAGCTCGTCCTGTGACACAGACTTCCGTACACACGAGGTAGCACAGAGGCCACATAGTGCAGGAGCACACTGTATACACAAGCAAAACATGAACAGAAGTGTTGGTGTAGAAGCTGGATAAAAGAGTTGTTTACAAATTCGAGTCTTCGGGCAGACTCGTGTTCAGGTAAAGGGTGAAAGTAGTGTGGAGAAATAGTGGGAGGAGGTGGTGTCTGGGTGTCATTCGAAAAGGTAACTTTAAATACGAACAAGGTATAACCAATAAAAAACACAAGTATGCTACATAACATTAAAACACATAATATCAGGAATCTTCTTCTGGACAGTATCGTGCATAACTGTTTTTCGAAGTTCGTGAGTCTGACAGGTCTCTCTACCCTTGGAAACTCCATCCTCTAGTTGCTGCCCGCGGTGGTTGATTGATTCTCCCAGGGAGCGCGCTCTGCTCAGTCCGGGGTAACTCCCGTGGACCAATCAGAACCGTGGACCTAGAACTTCCCAGTTGCACTCCCCAGACTTCAACCGCGACCCTAGCAGCAGAACCGGATGGCGGTTCGAAAAATCAAAAATGAGCTAGTTCCCTTGGGACGAGAGAGCTGAAAATTCAAAAATAGTTCTTAGGGGAGAAGAGGAAATTACATGAGATCAAGCTTTTATTAGTTCTTTTGTCTAGACCGCAGGTTGTATCGTCGTTTCCCAGGTACGGTGTGATCTTCAAACAGCGTTTCAGGGTCAGTAGTGTCCAATTGCATAGATGGTGACACAAGTCCTTGCAAAATATGATCACTCTTCTTTTCGGTGCTAGTTTCTTTCAAACGGGCATCGCTGAAAGGGATGAAGCGAGGTACGGATTCTGTCTCAGAGTCAGCAAGTCCTTTGTCGACCCACCGGTCGTATGGAAGGGGTAGAGGGACCCGTTTGCAGTGGGTCCCATGTACCCAGTTCTTCTTGCCTTCAACCCGAACAGCAGATCTTGTTGAAAGTAGTACCAGGTGCGGTCCGGTCCACCTCGGTTGTCCGTTGTTGGTGCGCTGAAAATTCCGCAACAAAACCCACGAACCGGATTCGATGAGGTGACCTGGATCGTCAGAGGCTGGTGGAGAAGAACTGTGAACCTGTTGGTGTAAAACACGCAATTTAGTTGTCAATTCGCACAAATAGTCAAGCAGTACGGGGTGCTCTATCTCGCTCAGTTTCTTGGGTCTTGGCACGCTCCAGACGTTGGCTGGGCGGCCAAACACGATTTCATGGGGGCTAAGTCCTAACCTGGAGTGGACAGTTGTCCTGGTTGACAAAAGTGCTAGAGGCAAGGCATCAGGCCATTTAAGACCTGTACTGGCTTGGATTTTGGCTAGTTTGAGTTTCAGAGTGCCATTGTAGCATTCTACTAATCCAGCCGATTGGGGGTGATTCGCAGAGTGGAATTTTTGGTGTATGCCTAGACACTCACACACTCTCTTCATCACGCATCCTATGAATTCACTTCCGTTATCACTCCAGACAATTCTAGGCATACCGAATCTAGGGAAGAACTCTTTGACAAGGGCTTTGGCAGTCGATAAGGCGGTGTTGTCCTTAAGGGGGTACGCTTCCACCCACCTTGAAAAGGCGCAAACAACAACGAGAACGTATTTCAGGTTGTTGCACCTCTCCATGTGGATGAAATCTAGCTGGAAAACCTCGAACGGGTAAGTTGGAGGCGCAAAATGACCAGCTGGAGTTGGCGTTCCCCTACCGGGATTGTACTTCAAACATACCATACACTTTCTGACCACGTTTTCTGCGTACTTTGGGATATTGCTATTCTGCCATACTGGGGCCAATAGTTTACATATTCCTCTCGAATTGATGTGTGCCATTCCGTGAGCCATCGTTACCACTGCAAGTACGTATGCATTAGGTAGTAACCATCGCTGGTGTTCCGATAGTTCGACCCAACAACCATTCGCATCCAATCTACCTGTGCTTTCTCTCCATTCATTCATCTCGTTCTCAGTGGCCTCGGCTTGTATTGATTTTACGCTTTCAATGGTGTCCTCACACATTCCTACATCAGTAGTCCATCTAGCGGGACCCATGACATACATCCGATTCATTGTGTTCCTTGCAGTTCCCTTCGCAACCTCATCTGCAAATGCATTTCCGCGGCCAACATCATCCTGAATCTTTCTGTGTGCACTACATTTTATAATGGCGACTTGTAGGGGCAAGGTGAGTGACTCAAGGAGCTCATTAACTAGCTGGCCATGTTGTATCTTTGCACCATGGGACGTAAGGAACCCACGTTCACGCCATAATCTCCCAAAACTGTGAGCCACACCAAAGGCATATTGGCTGTCAGTGTACACATTCACTCGCTTTCCTTTCGCCAGCACACATGCTCTAGTAAGCGCTATCAACTCTGCAGCTTGTGCAGAACTGTGGGGAATGCGTGCAGTCTCTACAATGGTGTGTAACGTCGTTACGGCATATGCTGTAGTCGTATCACCATTCGGCAACTTGAAACATGAACCATCAACCCATAGAGTATCATTGCATTCGGGAAGGGGAGTGTCCTGTAAGTCTACTCTCCCTTTTGTCTCTTCCTCTGTCCTGAAACAGCAGTCATGCTTGTTAATCTTGTCTGTCTCTGTCGGGATGGGTAATAACGTAGCGGGATTGAGTGTATCACACCTCTTTATATGGATGTGACTTGCTAGCAGGGTAAGTTCGTAACTGGATAGTCGAGCGCTAGTAAGGTGTTGTGTCTTTGTCCTATTTAGTAAAATGTCTACTGCATGCGGAACCATAACGATCAGAGTGTTATTCATGACTAATCCAGCAGACTGTCGAATGCAGACAGCTGCTGCGGCTGTTGCTCTTAGACAACTTGGCAGTGCCTTAGCCACTGGATCCAGAGTTGCCGAAAAATACGCGCATGGGCGCTGTTTGTCCCCAAAGAGTTGCATTAAGACTGATAATGCACAACCTTCTTTTTTGTGGACATACAATGTAAAAGGCTTACTGTAGTTGGGGTTTCCCAACACAGGAGCCGAACACAATGCATCGCGCAACTCGCGGAAACTCGTCTGACAATCTTCAGACCAAGGCATAGGTTTAGGCGTGTCTTTGCAGAGTAGTGACAGTAAGGGTTTGGCTAGTAGTGAGAAATTCGGTATCCATTGTCTACAGTACGATGGAATGCCCAAAAAAGCTCGGACACCTCTCAGTGTCCTTGGGGCACTTAGTTCTGTGATTGCCTGTATTCTTTCTGGTGTCAGTCTCCTTCCCTCCTTCGATAAGATGTGACCTAGGTAGGTTACTTCTTGTCGACAAAATTGCAGTTTTGAAAGGGAGACTTTGTGCTTCATGTCACATAGGTGACGTAATAGCGACAACGTAGCTTCCTTGCAAATCTCTTCAGTGTCTGCAGCGATCAGTAGATCGTCTACGTACTGAATCAATGTTGACCCATCTGGCAGTACAATTGTGTCTAATTGTGTTTTCAGAGCCTGACTGAATATTGATGGACTTTCGCAGTAGCCTTGAGGAGCGCATTTGAAGCGGAAGCTTCGTCCTCCTAAATTGAAGCCGAAAAGGTCTCTACTCTCTTCGGCGATCGGGATGCTGAAGAAAGCGTTCTTCAGGTCAATCACCGAGAACCAAGCTGCTGAAGCTGGAACCATTGTCAATAAAGCAGTAATGTCGGGGACGACTGGAAACTGCGGTATAACTACCTTGTTTACTTCTCGGAGGTCAATCACAAACCTATACACAGGGGGCTGTGAAGGATCAGTACGTTTCAAGACCGGTAAAACTGGACTGTTACAAATGTTTCCTGTTGTTTCCTCGATAACATCTTTATCGGCCAAATCATAAACGATCGTTAACAATGCCTGTTCGCAGTCGTTAGAAATTTTGTATTGGGGAATACGTGGCAATCTGACTTTGCTTTCAAAGTTATGACATACGGTGCTATCTCTAAACGACCTACATCGTTGGAACCATTAGCCCATAGTATATCTGGAAGTGATGACAATTCGGTTGGGATACCTTCTTTTGACAAGTACATTGAAGAAATGACTTTTCTCCCTAAAGTAAGCTGTACTCCCGAGGGAGAACAGTACAAAGTCGCGTACAACCTCTTTAGCAAATCCAATCCTAACAAATTTTCGCCGCAACCTGTTGTAAGAATGAGGGGTGCTTCTAATTCACAGGGGCCAACAGAAACGGAAACAGGACTAGAGATCGGGTTTCTAACAGGGGCGCCAGAGAAGCCTACTGAGACATTCATTTCGCCAGACAAAGGTGCGCCAGGAAGTTTTGAGTGCATAATAGAACTTTTTGTAGCACCAGTATCCAGCAGAAATGGCTCTGACACTCCTGAGGTAATTACCTCGACATAAGGTCCATCCTGATCTACTGGAACTGAAACAACTCCCTCTCTTTGTCCATGGCTGTCCTAGCGATCGTTACCCTCATTGTCGTGTTCGGTGTAATAGTCGTCAGCATAGTACTGAGCTGACTTGGACGATGAATTACCCTGTTGATCAAAGCTATTCATTGATTTCTGAGGTGGAAAAGAAGTTATATTCTGAGTGAAATTTCCACGGCCTCTACCTCTACCTCTAGAGGCATGCTGAACACCTCTTTCCCTTACACCTTGTGCACCGTTTAAACGTCGTGCAAGAGCCGGACAATTATTCCTAAAATGGCCCTCTTCTTTGCAATACGCACATTGATTCGGGCCATACGTAGGACGCTGATGGGAAAGCTCGTTTCCTTGCGCGTCTCTAGAGTACTGCAGATTCTGTTGATAATTAGGCTGGCTAGCCATACGAGGCTGATAGGCCTGTTGGAGAAGAACTTTAGTCTTCAAATCTTTAGTCTTTTTGTCTGCCTTGTCTAACTCGTCTTTACGCCTATTTTCATAGTACTGGGCTGTTGCTAGAATCTGCGCTGACGTAGAGATAGCCCAAGCACTTTCTGAGTCTTTTTAGTTTAGCACACAATTCAGGAAGCAAATTGTGTACAAACTTGTCTACAAACAGTCTTTGGCCACCCTCGGTAGCCATATCCTGACCACTATGGTCAGTGAAGGTTTCCTCAAATCTCGTGAAGAAGTCAGACACATTCTCTTCTTTCTTCTGCTTGCACGCGGATAGCTTGTCCCAGTTTACACGTACTTCAGGCATAATTGTCTTCATGTATGCGATAATTCTACCAGGAAGTTCAGCTATTAACGGCTCAGGCTTGAAACCACCGATTTGTCTAGCATCTGTAGTCGCAATGTTTGCCCATGAGTCACCTAATTCTTGGTCATGATCCGTATGACGTATCATACTCCATAAAGGATGTGGAACAATGTTCCCAAACAACATGTCTATATCCGCTAAATTCATTATACATGAGCTTGCAGTTTGGGACAACTCCTTATAATACCCAGTCGGGTTTTTACGGGGATCGGGTAGTGTCTGCTTGAGTGCTAGAACTTCGGGTCTTTTCCAGGGGACATGTACCCATACACGCTGGAAATGAGGCAGAACCGGTGGAACTGCGTTTGCATCACCTTCCCTCCAAACCGGAGGAACCTCTCTCATAGGGTACTGTCTCGCTCTTTTCCTACTATACGTACCACTGTCAGAGGATGACCCAGAATTACCACCTGTACTTCGATGTGATAATAATATCTCTACTGCTCTTTCAACGTCGGGACCAACTATCATACCCTCCCCAAATTTAAATCGTAACCTACACAACTCCTGCAGGTTGCTTTTCTGACCATTATCTTCCAAATCCTCACACAGGAAAACACACATCTGCTCAAAGACGTATCTTTGCGTTGGTTCATCCCATTGACGGAAAACGCTCATGACAGACTCTACATCTCGCTGTATCCATAGCCCAATTTCGTGCTAACTTATTCAATGTTTCCCTTTCCTGATAATCAGGCATTTGGCTTCGTAATTGTCTTCGTTCCGTGTTAGGGGTCGTTTTAGGCGACCGAAAAAGTGGTGAAGGAAAGTTAGTAACAATGCTGGCCATTTTATGCCAGACGAAAGGTGAAAGTGGAGGAATAGCTGGTAGTAGAACAGTCACGCAAAGCAGAAACAGAAATGTTCGTAGAACGAGTATCAGAGAGACTAGAAGGTGCGCTAGGCGAAATTTTAGAAGGAACGGTAGGAGAAATAGATGTGATCGGTGAGCCTTGAGGAGGCTGTGCCAAAGAAACAGGAGCCAGCTGAAGAGTAGCTGGTGAGTGCGGTAAAGGAGCCTGTATTACAGCTACCAAAGGTGCAACGAAAGGTTGCGGAGGTGCTGTGGCATTTTGTGCATAGGGTGGCGGAGAATTTAATAGGTGGGATATCAATGGATCTTTCTCGGATCCTTCCTGTTGACCTTTTCCTCTATTTGGCAGCATTGGGTAACATTTATCTATCGCTAGTTTCTTGCTCCTAAGCATCTGTTCGCTCTCCTGCTCTTCCTCGTTATCTCTGTATGCAACGGCAGCTTGCACCATTGACATACCTCTTTTATTCTTTTTTGCTAGTCTTATTTCTTTCTGTTTGGCTTCCTTGCGCCATAAGCGGAAAGAGTCAAACATTGCCGGCCGGGCTTTCTTCTTGAACAATTTGACCTCTAAGTTATCTAATATTTCTTGGTCGAAACTACCATATTGGGGCCATTTTAAAACACCATCCTTGCGGGTGTATTTTATCCATACCTCGTTATATGTGATAGGACCTACGCCGTGCTTCACATAGAGTTCATACATTGGAGTTCCAATTGGAGGAACCGGACAAGAATCTTCCAACTGGGAGTCCTTACTACAACCAAGACAAAACAAGTTTCCAAGTTTGCTAAAACCAGGCATCTTCGCTCACTGGTCTAGCTTCAAACTTCAAAGGATTATCTGTTACGATATTTCTCGTGAATACACGAGTCCTTCGGCTTTGGGGCTTGCAAGTTCCAAATCAAGTCGTATCTCAAGGATACCAAAAACTAAGAACAAACTAAGGACTAGGAGACGCTCCACTTATACTTAACTGAAGTATTTGAAGATCGATGACGTCGCTAGAAGACTCGTCTATCGTTTCGCTCTACCAAGGATCACTGGGTCCAAAACAAGGCGATAGTCAGGGCAGCAGTCCTTCGTAGCCGTCGGGACGCGGGGAACCTCGCAGCAAAGACCTTCGGAACCACGTCGACATACAGGGGTCGCTGAAGTGGCTGGCCGTCCTCCGGAATTTTCACACGAAGCTCCTCACGAACATCTGGCTTGGACCGTCACCGCTTGATATCGCCCCGAGTTGGGCGCCAACTGAGGTAACGGGTTTTTAGGAACCCGCTGGTGTCAGGGGATAACACCCGAAGACCTCTGAGTTCCCTTGTTCCGGACCACAGAAACACGTAGTCTTCTAGTCGCAGTCAAAGATCAAGTTTTATTGGTAGCTACCAAGTAACACGTGTCCCAGAAGTACACCACACAGAGAGTAGGTTCTTGGGAGACTGTTCGTTTTTACAGAACCAGCCGTCTCCTTATATATCAAATATATGGCTTCAAGCAAGAATTCTTGAGTTTATGGTATGGCAACACACATATTTCTACAACAATACAAAGAGCGAAGTCATGTAAGCAAGCCCATATTTTAGATGTCCAGTTTGCTGATAGATTACCCAGTTGGATCGGGAACTCCCATCAGATATAGATGAACCACCAATAAAAGGAAGGTACAACCCAGCCATAAAAGGGCCATAAACAAGATACGGGGACAGGTGCGTGTTTGAAGGAAACATGGGCTGTATGTAGTGAATGGTTCGTGGAATGTTATGCGTAGATGCTATCGTATTCGGCCACTGGGCGAGGAGCTGCCTAAACAGGTTTGGCCGAAGACAGTGGAGTCAGTTGGGACAGGTCAGGGGAAAGTCACGAAAGGTGGACGTGTCTATTTGGATCACGCTCGACCTTTAATTGACTTATCATGAGGGCAAGATGGATGCCGTTCACAAAATGGAGTTTAAGGGATGGGACGGAAACTGTGATTTAGGGGTGTTGGCAACCCTCGATTGTAACGCAAATACATAGGAATGATGTCCTAATCATTATCGGTTCGTAGACACCAAAATCGTCTCGGTACGTTGAGGTTTCGTGACACGGGTATTGGACCTCGATATCGGGAAAACCACAGGGTCCGGATTTTGGGAACCACAAGCTGCTTTCTGAAGGAGAGGTGGTTCTGTGTAAGGCGGAGGTGAGTGGGGAGAGAATTCCAGGTCTTGGCTGCTAAGTAGGAAAAGGACCTTCCTCCCATGGTGGATCTATGGATGCGAGGAATTGCGGCGAGGGCTTGATTGGATGATCGAAGTTGGCGAGTGGGTGTGTAGAAGGACATTTGTGTGTTGAGGCATTCGGGTCCTATGTGGTAGAGGGCTTTGTGGGTGAGGAGACGGAACGTTATTCTCTTGTTGACGGGGAGCCAGTGGAGGTCTTTCAGGTGACCGGAAATGTGGGCTTGACGGGGGATGTCCAGTATGAGTCTGGCTGAGGCGTTTTGGATGCGTTGGAGTTTTTTCTGTAATTTGGCTGTGGTTCCGGCGTAGAGGGTATTTCCATAATCCAGTCGGCTAGTGACCAGTGCGTGGGTGACTGTCTTTTTTGTTTCGGTGGGGATCCAACGGAAGATTTTTTTGAGCATGCGAAGGATGTTGAAGCATGAGGATGAGACGGCGTTGACTTGTCTGGTCATCGAGAGGGAGGAGTCCAGGATGAAGCCCAGGTTACGTGCGTGATCTGTGGGTATGGGTGCTGTACCCAGTGCCGGTGGCCACCATGAGTCGTCCCAGGCAGAGGTGGATGATCCTAGGATGAGGACTTCCGTTTTGTCCGAGTTTAGTTTTAGGCGGCTGTTCTTCATCCATTCGGCTACTTCTTTCATTCCTCCGCGTAGATTGGTTTTGGCGGTGTTTGGGTCTTTGGTGAGGGAGAGGATCAGCTGGGTGTCGTCTGCATAGGAGATGATATTGAGGTTGTGTTGTCGTGCGATTGATGCGAGGGGGCTCATGTAAACGTTGAAGAGGGTGGGACTGAGTGAAGATCCTTGTGGTACGCCGCAGATGACTTCGGTGGCGTCTGATTTGAATGGTGGGAGGCGGACTCTCTGGGTTCTTCCGGTGAGGAACGAGATGATCCAGTCCAAAGCTTTTCCTTGTATTCCGACGTTGCTGAGGCGTTGTATGAGGGTGCTATGACCAACTGTGTCGAAGGCGGCGGACAGGTCAAGTAGGATCAGGGCAGCTGTTTCTCCGTTGTCCAGTAGCGTTCGGATGTCGTCAGTAGCTGCGATGAGGGCGGTTTCAGTGCTGTGTTTGGCTCGGAAGCCGGACTGTGAGGGGTCGAGGGAATTGTTGGATTCAAGGAAGGCGGCGAGCTGACTGTTGACGGCTTTCTCAATGACTTTGGCAGGGAATGGGAGGAGCGAGATGGGGCGGTAGTTCTTAAGTTCGGTGGGGTCTGCTGTGGGTTTCTTCAGAAGGGCGCTGAGTTCGCATGTTTCCAGCTTTCTGTGAAGGTAGCGGAGTTGAAGGAACAGTTGATGATATCGCGGAGATGGGGTGCGATGATGGAGTCTGCTTTGTTGAAAATGTGGTGGGGACATGGGTCGGTAGGCGATCCTGAGTGGATGGAGTTCATCAGGCGGATGGTGTCTTCAGTGGTGATTGGGTTCCAGGCGCAGAGGTTGTGAGGGTGTTGTTTAGGTCCGGGAGTGGGTGGAGTGGATTGTTCTTCGGGCTGGTTTTCAAAGCTGTTATGTATGTCGGCGATTTTGTTGTGGAAGAAAGAGGATAAAGAGTCGCAGAGGTCTTGGGAGAGAGTGATGTCGTTGGTGCCGGCGGTGGGGTTGGTAAATTCTTTGACGATGTTGAATAGTTCTTTGCTGTTGTGGGCGTTGTTGTCGAGTCGATCCTTGAATGCCGATTTCTTAGTGGATCGGATCAATTGGTGGCGTCCTTGAGGGTGGTCAGGTTGTCAGTGGTTGGGTTTTTTTTCCAGGTTTTCTCGAGGGTGCGACACAACTTCTTGGATTTCTTGAGGTCATCGTTGAACCAAGGGGCTTTTTTGCTATTTTGTTTGTTCTGGTGGATTTTCAAGGGTGCTAGTTCGTCAGCGCTGAGGGTGATCCATTGTGTGAGGTTGGAGGCAGCTTTGTTTGGGTCCGAAGGTATGGCAGGAGGGTTTTTGTTAAGCGATGTGGAAAGTTGGTCGGTGGTGATTGTATTCCAGTTTCTTCGAGGAATGGGTTGTGGGGGGTTGTGGGTCGAGGTCTTTTTGTAGCTGAAGTGAAGCAGCTGTGGTCCGTCCAATGGAGAGCTGTGGTGTGATTGAAGGAGATGTATTTGCTGGAGGTGAAGATAGGGTCGAGTGTGTGTCCGGCAAGGTGGGTGGGGGTGTCGACAAGTTGTTTGAGCCCGAGATTGGCCAGGTTGTCCAGAAGGGTGGTGGTGTTGCTGTCGTTGTTTTTTTCCAGGTGGAAGTTGAGGTCTCCCAGTAGGATGTAGTTCTCGGAGGTGAGGGCATGTGGGCTGACGAAGTCAGTGATATCTTCGTTGAATTGTGTGCGGGTACCTGGTGGTCTGTAGATGAGGGTACCTCTGAGTGTGGTCCTGGGGTCGGTGTGGATCTGGAAGTGAAGGTGTTCGGCGGTAGCGAGGTTATCATCGGAGCTGGTCGTGATTTGGATGGTGTTCTTATGGACGATGGCGATGCCTCCTCCTGTTTGTTTGGTGCGGTCTTTACGGATGATTTTGTAAGTGTCCGGGATGGCTATGGCGATGTCGGGCGCTGATGAGGTGTTCATCCAGGTTTCTGTTAGGAAGGCGACGTCCGGTGATGCAGTGTTGAGTAGGTCCCAGAGTTCAGTGGCGTGTCTGTGGACTGAGCGGGTGTTCAGTAGGATGCACTTCAGGTGGTTAGAGTCGGGGCTGTTTTTGGAGTTAGTGGGTTTGGTGTGGGTCCTGGTGCAGGCGAATTTGCAGGAGTGGCAGGCGAGGGGTCCATGGGTGTGACCTGGTGCGGCTTGGTAGCAGTTAGGGAGTCGGCCGGGGTTAAGGGCTGAGAGGGTTGCGGCGTCATAGGTAATGCGGGCGGAGTGGGAAATGCGTGGGCCAGGGGGTCTGGCGCTGGGCGCGGTCCAGGCGCGGACGGGCGTAGACGGGCTTACCTTTGGCGCACCTTCGGCGCGCATGGGGCGCGACCGCTGCGCGCGGGAACATCTGTCATATGAGGATAGAGGAAGGGGAGGGGCGAGGGAGGATCAGCTGGGAGGCGGGAGCGAGGTGGAGGGGGCGGGCTCGGAGTCACAACAACAACAAAATGGCTGCAAAAGCGAAACTACTACAGGTTGGGGCACACACAGGGTAACGCTGTGGGCAGGGGCACTGGCACAATCAGGCTACGCACTTGGAAGGTAAAGCGGGCTATTATCACAATGATGCAGTTTCTTACACAGGCAGTGCTATTTAAATGACTCGGAGCAAGGCGAGCAGCGCACGATTTAAATTCAGCTGATCAGAGCGAGTATGCGAGCAGCGCAGGCACCAGATCGAAATTAATGCAGCCGAGCAAGCAGCAGTGTAACGATACCCAGCAGAAGCAATGCAGCAGAGCAAGTAGCAGTATCACGAGACCCAGGAGAGACCAGGGGTCGTGGGGAGCGACCGCTTCCGATGTAATCAGTAACCCCTATAAACCAAGGGACAGCAATAGTAACCAACAAAAAACTATTATTTCCCCAAGGCTATGACGACATAAGGTTTGTAAATATAAAACTTAAAATATACATTTATTAAAAAATCAATACTAATTATTAAAAATAATTTATTTAAAAATATATATATTTGTTATAATATTTTAATCTCAACTGGCTTCCCACTAGGTGACTTCAAAGGTTTTTTACTCCATAATAGAGAGCTACGCAAAGGTTTGACAGTATGACTTGCCTGTTCCAACCAGAGAAAAGGATTGATTTCTATCACTTCAAAGAGCCTACACACAAAGCGAAGAAAGCAATATCCATGATCAATCACATCTGGACTAAGAACAAAGCTGGCTTTGTTCCTTTTCATTTAAACTGGAAATGCAGAATAGGAGTCTTGATATACCCTTCGACAGAGAATCATTGTTCGTCAGGCATGTAGACGAGGCCCTTCAATCAATTAAAATGAATACGGACGCTGCAAAGTTGCTTGGAGTTTTGCTGCAGCCATTTTGTGGCATCCGAGGAAAAGGCCAATCTTTCTACAGTGGGGAAGATCAGTCCTACAGATCTCTACAGTTCCAGCTGGGTAATGACTATTACTGCCAAAAGTATTCCCAGCAATTGTGCCCTGCACCCCCAATCCGCCAGCCAAAAGGGAAACACTGTGCCAGAAGGCTGGCAATCAATCAAGAACACAAGATTACTCTAGATGGCAATTACAGTTTTGAGGCTCCTACCACAACATTCATCCCACTGTTGACACAGACGCTAGGGAGGGAAGATCTTTCCTTGCTACGGAGAATGGACCACTATCACAACAGACCATTGTGTCTTGGATTTAGTCAAATATAGCCATATGTTTGTGTTTGTCCAGAAAATCCACCTATTACACCACAAAAAAGACCTCATTGACACCTTCCTCTGCTACAAACTGAAGTCATCTCCATGAATAAAGGGCTATGGAATTGTTTCCCAGATCCCAGTGAATTATATTTTCCTGGTCATGAAGACATTTTGTGAGTAGAGGCTGGCTTTAGACTTACAACAGCTAAATACGTTTTTCACGTAAAATAAATTTCTCCTGGTATCTATCTGCCTGCAATCTGCCATCTTTTAAAAAAAGGAGATTTCATAACCTCTTTATAGGATGCTTTATTTCATGTCCCCCATGTTCACCAGCCATTAAAAATATTTGTGTTTCGAGGTAGTCAGTCACAATTGTCACTTCAATGTGCTCCCATCTGGACTGAAATCTCCCCTAAGATTATTTTCAATGTGCATGGCTTCAGTGGCTGCTCTTGTCAGGAGATAGGGGCCAGCACGTTGTTTCCTACCAAGACAACTGGCTGATAAAGGCAAATTATCTGCATGCCAAATGTTATACTAGAGCTTATCTACTGCTCTTCTAAAGGTTAAGCCTATCCCTCTGCTATGAAAAATCATCTCTAAAACATCTGAAGAAGATGCAGTTCTTGAGAGCTTTTCTGGATACAGTTGCAAATAAAGCCTTTTTTCAAAAGGAAGTTTTGCAGCTATGAGATTCAGCTGTCCAACTACACACAGCAGTCTTATTTAACTCGCCTCTTCAAATTTATGCTTGGGATGATGTCATCCTGCATCCCATCTGCCATCATATGAGACCATTCCAAGAGGAACTCGAAAGTCAGTGTGGCTGTAAGCAAAGTCTCATTTGACGACCTCGCGAGAGTGACTCCAAGGATGAAAGCAGACTTTCCATGGTGGACACAGAAAAGAAAACAGCTATAGGTTTGAATTTTTTACAAACCAATCTCAATTTGTAATCACAACAGACCCCTCCATTGAATGTTGGGTACGAGGTCACTTCTACAGGATTTAGTACTAATGGCAGATAGACAACACAGGATAGACATTTCCATAGAAACATGTTGGAACTGAGAGCCATAATACAGGGTTCTTACTACCTTTCTACCCATAATCAAAGGATTTACATTCATACATACTGACAATACAGAATCAAAAGGATTTACATTCATACATACTGACAATACAACATCCATGTTCTATAATAATAAGCAAGGAGAAACAAGATCTTGCCTTCTAACAGAGGAATCGCAGAAGTTGTGGTTCCGGACCATTCATTATCAAATCATACTGATGGGAGAACAAATACTGGGGTTAAACAACAAATGGGCTAATGCTCTGAACAGAGCATCAGGAGAGTGTTATGAGGGACACCTGAATGAAGAGCGTTTGAACACAATCTCCCACTTACCAAAACTAACTGGATTCTAATTCTGCTACTGACATACTGGGCCACCATTTTCACTAGGATACCCTCAGCTGAAGGCCTGTAATAGTTCTCGTTGAGGTTCTCTGCCCCCCTGAGTCATCTCTTTAGGGGTTCCTCTCTAACCTCGGTCGCTTGGGACCAACTTCTTATGTTCATGCTCTATGAATGTGTGGCTCTTCACCCAAATCATCATTCAGGTCATGATTTTCAGAATCTGCTGCTTTATCAAGGTCTGCTACTGGAGCTGGATCCTCCTCTCTGGGGGTATGCCCAGGTTCAAACTCTTCCCTGGTGTCATTTAAGGAGGACCTATCCCTCTTTAAGAAAGCCTGCCTCAATCTTTTAAAGGCTTCAGAGGCAGGCGATCTTGATGGCCATTTGGCCTTGGCTTTTCCCTGCTTTCCAAAGCCTATGAGGTTCAGGCGGTTGTGCGAGTGCCCAGCCTTACCTCTGCAGGCGTTCATTTAGCATTTTGCTCTAATAATTACAATTTGTCTGCTCAAGAGCTCCAGAGCATTAGGATCTGCACTTTCAAGAGATGTGTTTGTTGCATTGAAAAACTCCTCATCAAGAGGTAGGATCATCTAGTCACCAAGCATGTCCTCAGTCTTAGCCTCCCCTCTAGCACCTGCCATATTGTCCATGTGTAATGTATATGCATGTATGCTAGTACCAAATACTGGTCAGTATGAAGGTATGTTAGCCCTCAAGCTGATTGACTGAACCCTGCCCACTTGAGGATGTCTCTACACCCTAATCATTCCATTAGATGCACCAAGCCAAACATGTTTAGGTGAGTATCTAATAGACTTCCTAAAAAATAATGTTGCACCACTTGTGAGAAACCGTTCACAGCACTCAGTGAACAGTTTGAATCTTCTTCCTGCTGGTGGTCTATGACTCTGTGGAGAGGGGGCGTGGTCTACCAGTGAGGCACGCTGCTCTATATTTGCCAGCTCACGTCCTCCAGTGGCTTGTATGTGTCACCATGTGGCCCAAGCTAGCGAGAGGACCCCAAACCCAGTAAGGATTCCCCCATGAAGAATGCAGTACTTTCAGTGCCACCGTCAGAACTATTCCTTAAACACTTTGACATTGCGCTAGTCGAAAACCAGCAAACTACGCGGATGGGAAAATGGCTAAATGTATTAAATGATGGCACGCTGTAGGGCAAACCATTAGCCATAAAACTTTGACGAATAAA
The DNA here is from genome assembly GCF_964261635.1 of Lissotriton helveticus. Taxonomy (NCBI): domain Eukaryota; kingdom Metazoa; phylum Chordata; class Amphibia; order Caudata; family Salamandridae; genus Lissotriton; species Lissotriton helveticus. Next base: position 336,769,862 of record NC_136069.1, on the reverse strand, counting down.
GCACCAATAATCAATCATACAACTCACTATAAAACACCCATGAAGAAAAAATGCTTATTTGGCTGTTGAGCAGCAAAAAAGAGCTGCTTTTGGGGTGATATGACCATTGTCAGCAGCCAGTGGAGAGGGTGAGCTGTTATTGGTAGACTGTTCTTCATGTTAGGGTCTCATGGGATATGTAGTTCCAGAACGTTTTTTAGGATTAATTAATAGTTGATGGGCTGCTGAGCCAATTAACTTAAAACATGTTATGCATAATCAGAAACATATAATTCTTAGTGAACCAAGGTGATTTAGCTTCAAAGAGAAAGATGGTATTCTGAGAAACCATGTAACCAGCTGTGGATGGATGGATCTGCAAGAACATATGTACTTTGGTATTATCAGGCTGTTCTTTATACATCCTTACTAATATTATAAAGAGAGAGCCCAAACCTTTGAGGCGAGTAATCTCAGTAACCACAGCACCAATCACAACACCCAATACAGCGTTGGAAAGGGCAGTTGCAGCAGAAGGACATAGGCTATGCAGACGGCCACCATATACATTTTTTTAAAAATTGTTTTATTACCTTTTCAAGAAACAGTGGTGTTCATCACAATCATACAGTGCAAGACATACAATTGTACCGTAGGACACCATATACATTTAAAAGGTAAAAGAACCATGCCAGCAAAGTAATCCCTTGTGGGCGTGCCTGCGTTGTGCTGTGGGCGTGGGCTGGGGGTGTGACTAACGCTGGGGGCGTGTGGTAAGGCCATCACATCGTGGGCTGTGGGCATGTGCTGGGGGCGTGACAAACGCTGGGGGCGTGACAAACGCTGGGGGCGTGTGTCCGCCCTTCATGCCATATGAGTCGTACATACAAGCGCCAATTACGTTGCTGCGCAGCATCAAGGGGCACGCTGGGGGTGTGACACGCTGGTGGCATGAGAAACGCTGGGGGCGTGTGTCCGGCCTTCATGCCATGTGAACGCAATTACGCCGCATCAAGGGGCACGCTGGGGGCCTGAGAAACGCTGGGGGCGTGTGCTACGTTCCGCCTTTCATGCCATGTGGGTCGTACATTAATCAGAAGATCATCTGCTGTGGCCGTGTGCTGGGGGCATGACAAACGCGTTCAGCTGGAGGCCTGGTAAGTAACATTACTGCAGCCTCTCCTGCGCGCTGTTACTGAACTCTCTCATTCAACGAAATTAGACACGCCTGCTACCATCAACCAGGGCTCTAGCCGGGCTCAGGCGGCGGATCAGTACACTGATTACACGAGCCTGATAACATCAACCAGGGCTGCAGCTGGGCCTCAAGCGGGGGAGCACACGCCTGCTAACATCAAACCGGCCTGCATCTGGGCCTCAAGCGGGGGAACACGCAAATGAGCGTGTCTGCGGGGACAATTACTGCAGCCTCTCCTACTCGCCGTCACTGAACTCTCTCATTAAACGGATTTACCCGCGGCTGATATCATTCAACGACATTACACGCGCCTGCTAACATCAACTAGGGCTGTAGCCGGGCTCAGGCGGCGGATCACTACACCAATTACACGCGCCTGCTAACATCAACCAGGGCTGCGGCTGGCCCTTCTCCGTCCCTATTCTAATGTAACAAAAAATGTTGTCTACCGCGAGATTTTAAAATAAATTGCCCTTGCCAAATACACACATTACACACATTCTATTTCATACCCGGACAACGTCGGGACAGGCTGCTAGTTGACTATAAAGCCACAGGGTAGTTTCAGAAAGGCAGATTGTTTCACTAATTGCATCTTTTGGTCCTGGCAGTCTAAAAGCTGAGCATAACGTTCATACCTGTCCATGGTATTGTAGTAATCCAGTCCAAGCAATTAATATATAAAAGAAATAGAAGTTTATTTTAAGACAGCACAGTACGTGTCTGCCCAAGTTGAAATCATCAAGGCTTCTGTTGCTTGGAACATGGAACCCCATGTGCCATAGCAACAGATTACAAAAGCAGGTTTAAACCTAAACATTAATACAATCAGAGCATTTAAAGAATCATGGGAATATAGAATACAACACATATCTCAGAATAGGCCAGCACTCACCGCTTTGTGGTATGTTGGAGGCTGGGTGATTTTTAATCCATTGTAACTAAGGTTGACTTTTATTATTAAAATGACTTGGCTATTCAGAAAACATTTCACTCCAATCTAATTCGCCAGGATGATGATGATAAATAAGTAACAAAGGTAGTGAATTTTGCTACAATGGTACCATGGATAATGTGGAATGTTTGCTAGATTGGGCAGCACTGCATTTTTAATGTCAAATTAATATAGTTAAAGTTTTTGCTTAAATATTGGCTTGCCTTTTGTGCTTCACAGAATTTGTAATGAACATACCACAAAATATCCTAAATATGGGCTGAAAGAGGTTCATTTTGAAATGTTTACTGTTGGTAAATGAAACAAGCAGTTGAATGCAGTCAGCTCTTTTGGGGTAGCGCATATGGTGATCAGGTTGATGCTCACTTCACCCAAGCGAAGGTGAAAAGGCTAGACGGAGGAAGGTATTTGCCAATGAATTAGTAATAAAAAGGGTTTTTCATAATACCTACATTTAGAACTATAGATTCATAATTTGTTGAACTCTTGCTGAATTTGATTGCTTTTCCGTTTTGGCAGAAAACTACTAAAGACAGCTACATTGTAGACAAGATGTAGCTGCTTAAACGTCCAGCAGGATTATTACTCTGTACATTAATCATTCTGCTATATTTGAGACACTTAATCCAGCCGTTTGCCTAGGAACTATTTTTTAGCAGGTTTATATTCACATATTCCTTTGTTAGGCATTTTTCTGCAATGGGGATTTCCTTGTTTGTCGTTTTGCAAGGAAAGGGTGCGTGCTGTAAGATTCTAACAGTCTACATCTGAAAGAAACCGGTTAGTATTAGATTCCTTACCTTAGAATATCCCCAGGCGTCCGTCTGGATCCGAAAATGTTTGCGTAGCAGTACCCCTGCGCGATGGTAGGCGTTGTCTGGGGCTCCGCGTCCGTCGTCGTTGGCACCGGGATGATGTTGCCGGAGTACTTAGATGCCGCCCTCGCCCGCTGACGTCATTTCTTCTTTTTTCCGCGCCAGCAAGCGCAGGTCCGGAGAAAGTCGTACCCTTTAGTCACTTTTTGACTAAGCTTTTTCGATCCTTTTTGGATCCGTTTCGAGTCGAACGACTCCATCGATGCCGATAGGGATGCCCAGGTTCAAGCCCTGTGCCAACTGCAGCCGACTGATGTCGGTTACGGACCCCCATCACCGGTGCCTGCATTGCCTCGGGCCCAACCATGATGACAAGTCGTGCCCCGACTGCCGGGCCTTGACATCGAAGGCTAGGCGGGAGCGGTCTTGTAAGCGCCTCGAGCTCCGGCAGTCGGCCCCGTGCCGTTAGAGGTCCCGGTCCGGAAGGAGGTCGAGGGACTAGTCGCGGGGCCGGAGTCATCGCAGCTCGGCGAGTCAACACCACTCGGAGGCCTCCCCCCCCCCCCACCCCCACCCACTCGTGCGATGTGGCCGGGGGTTCGGGTAACACTGCCCATTTGGCTCAGGTGCCGTGGCCTAATCTATACCCGCCGGTCCCTGGGCAGAACGCGACGCTGGAGGAGATCGATGCCTTCCTCATGGCCATGAGGTCGCTTACTCCTCCGTCGGGTTCCGGGGCGCATTCGGGCCCCGCGGTCCCGACTGGGAACCCAAGCAGGCCGGGTGCTTCGGCCCCGGCGCCGTCGGATGCTACGGCCCCACTGGATCCGATTCCGGATCCGGGTCGCCACTGGTCGACCTTACGACCCCTAGGGTGTCACCCCCAGCGCCGTCCCCGCACGACGCCGTCCCTGGTCTACCCCTCGGTCCGGATCCGGCGTCGGCCGAAGAGGAATTCTTCGAGGATCTGGGTCCATCCTTTCCCCTTGAGTTCCAGGTGATGGACGACGAGGGAGACTGGGAGGGGTCTGAGGACCCTCTGGCACGTGAGTGCCAATTGTTTCAGGACTGGACACAGGAACTAGGGGAAGCCAGTGGCCTGGATACCTCCCCAGATACTGGTTTTGTCTCCCCTCCTACCGTGGCTACGGAGGAGTGGGCTACTTATAGTGTGGTGCTGACGAGGGCGGGCAAGGCCTTGGCTCTTGAGCTCCCCGTCGCAGCGGTGAGGTCTAACATCCTCACAGAGGTCCTTAAACCGCCGGTAAGCTCCCCAGAGCCTCTACTGCCGTTTAATGAGGCTCTCACGGACGTCCTGTTGGGCACTTGGTCCAGGCCCACTACAGGTCCCCCTGTAGATAGGAACGTTGCTAGGCGCCACCGCCCTGCTCTGGGTGACCCTAGTTTCCGGTCTTCCCACCCCACCCCCGAGAGCCTGGTTATCCAGGCCTCTACTTCCCAATCCGCATTCCCGACTGCACCTCCGATCGGGAATCCAAGAGGTATGAGCAATTCGGCAAGAAGATGTTCTCCCTTAGTTTGGGGTTGTGGTCAGTCAACACCGCGTGCCTCTTGGGCTGTTACACCCACTCCCTGTGGGATACGGTTGCAGCCGTGCTGCCTGAGTGCTCGGAGGGAGCGCGGGTGAAGCTCGCTCAAGCCCTCGCGGAGGGACGAGACGCAGCGCGGTATTTCATACGATGTGGGCTGGATACCTTGGACTCGCTGGGGAGAGCGATTTCCACATCTGTGGCGGTTCATCGCCACACCTGGCTGAGGTCCGCCAACTTCTCGGCCGATGTCCAGAACACCCTTATGGACATGCCGTTCAATGGCAGCCACCTCTTCGGTGGCAAGGTAGATAGTACGCTAGAACGCTTTAACGACTCCAGAGCTACGGCCAAGTCCTTGGGCCTGTGGGCCCCGCGCCATCAATCTTCTGCCCAGCTTTCCTTTCGTGGCCACGGAAGGGGCGCCCCCACACGTCCTGCCAGCCACGGGCCGCAGACTACCATTCAGCGCGGCGGCGGGCGTGATTACCGTCGCGGCGGTAACAGGGGACAACGGTGCGGCCAGTCCACATCTACCCCGCAGCATCCGCCTCAAAGCCTTCCTAGTCCGAGCTTTCAGGCCCTTTTGACGCCAGTGGGGAGCAGGGTTTCCCATCACCTCCTCCACTGGCGCTTCACACATCGGACAGGTGGGTGCTGTAAATCGTCCGAAGGAGCTACTTCCTCCCCTTCGAGGCGTCCCCTCCAGCCATGCCACCGCAGTACCACTGCGTGTCAGGGGATCACTTGCAACTTATGCAAGAGGAAGTTACGGCCCTCTTGGCCAAGGGGGCCATCAAGCGCGTTCCTGGGCCAGAAGTAGGGTGTGGTTGTTACTCCCACTACTTTCTGGTTCCCAAGAATGGCAAAGGGGGCCTACGCCCTATCTCGGAACGTCAACGGCTTCTTCCGGAAGGAGAAGTTCAAGATGCTGACTTTGGCTCAGGTCTTAGCTGCCCTCGACCCGGGAGACTGGATGGTAGCATTGGACTTGCAGGACCCCTATTTCCATATTCCTGTCCTGCCGGCCTACCGGCGCTACCTGCGGTTCACGGTAGGCCACGAGCACTTTCAGTTTACCGTGCTCCCCTTTGGCCTTACTAGCGCCCCACGGGTGTTCACAAAAGTGATGGCGGTGGTCGCAGCTCATCTGCGCAGGTTAGGGGTTTCAGTCTTCCCCTACCTCGACGACTAGTTGTTGAAGGCGGGCTCGCCCCAGACAGTCGTCCGCCACCTCCAGACTACGGCCGACCTCCTACACCTGCTGGGGTTCTCCATCAATGTGCCGAAGTCGCACCGGTGTCCCTCTCAGAAGCTCCTCTTCATCGTAGCGGTTCTGGACTCGGCGCAGTTTCGAGTTTATCCTCCCGAACAGCAGGTTCGGGATATTCAGGCTCTGATTCCGATCTTTCAGCCGTTATCCCGAGTCTCGGTCAGGTTGACGCTGCGGCTTCTGGGGCTGATGGCCTCCTGCATCCTTCTGGTGCATCACGCCAGGTGGCGGATGCGGGCTCTGCAGTGGGACCTGAAGTTTCAGTGGGCCCAGCATCAGGGCAACTTGTCAGACCATGTCTTGATCTCGGAGTGCACTGCAAGACAGTTGCAGTAGTGGCTCACGGACCGTGATTGGGTCAGTGGCAGATCCCTCTCCCTACCCCAACCGGAGCACGTAGTTGTGATGGACGCGTCCCTCTAGGGCTGGGGGGGGCCACATGGGCGAGGCGGAGATCAGAGGCCTCTTGTCTCCGGCGGAGTCCCGGCTCCACATCAACCATCTGGAGCTGCGGGCAATCCGGCGTGCACTGAAGGCATTCCACCCTCTGTCCGGGGGAGTGTAGTGCAGGTGTTCACGGACAACACCCCCGCCATGTGATACTCCAACAAACAGGGAGGGGTGGGGTCGTGGACCCTATGCCAGGAGGCTCTGTACCTCTGGCAGTGGCTGGAACATCAGGGCGTGACCCTGGTGGTTCACCAACTGGCAGGTTTCCTGAACGCCAGGGTGGACAAACTCAGCCGTCGGTGCATGATGGATCACAAATGGCGTCTTAACTCGGACGTGGAGCAAGGCCTCTTTCAGCAGTGGGGAGAGCCTTAGTTAGATCTATTCGCCACAGAAGAGAACGTGCAATGTCATCGGTTCTGCGCGTTGGAATTTCCAAGGCGGCACTCGCTCGGAGACGCTTTTCGTCGCGAGTGGAGTTGCTGTCTGTTGTACGCCTTTCCGCCTATATCACTTCTGCCCAGAGTGCTGAAGAAGATCAGGCACGCCCGGGCCCAAGTCATCCTTGTGGCTCCGGACTGGGCACGAAGATACTGGTATCCCGAGCTACTCAGCATGTCAGTCGATCCCCCAATTCGTCTGCCTCTTCAGGAGGACCTACTGTCGCAGCAGCAGGGGACGGTCCTCCACCCGAACCTGTCCAGCCTCCACCTCCATGCGTGGAGATTGAGCGGCGACAGTTGAGGCCATTTGACTTGCCTCCTGAAGTCTGTGATGTTATTCTGGCAGCCAGGCGTCCCTCCACAAAATCGGTATACGTCTGCAGGTGGAACAAATTTGTGGCATGGTGCACAGCCAAGGCTGTGGATCCACTTTCTGCCCCTGTTTCTGAGGTTCTCCTCTTTCTTTTTTCTCTTGCCCAGCAGGGCTCTGCTCTGGGCACTATCAAGGGCTACCTCTCTGCCATTTCCGCCTTCTTAAGGCTCCCTGATCAGCCCTCTTTGTTCAAGTCCCCAGTTGTAAATAGGTTCTTGAAGGGCATCACTCATGTGTTCCACCCTGTTCCTTTCGTGATGCCTCAGTGGGACTTGAGCCTTGTTCTGACTTATCTGATGTGCGCTCCCTTCGAGCCACTTCATAACTGTGCTCTTCGTCTTCTTACCCTTAAGACTGCATTCCTGGTTGCCATCACCTCTGCCAGGAGAGTGAGTGAACTCCAGGCCCTTTCTTCACAACCTCCTTTCCTTTCTGTCCATCCGGACAAAGTTGTGTTGCGGACGCGACCCTCTTTCCTGCCCAAGGTAGTCACAGCCTTCCACATCGGGCAGTCCATCACCTTGCCCACCTTCTTTCCGCCTCCGCATCCCTCGAAAGAGGAAGAGAGGCTCCATCGTCTGGACCCAAAACGTGCGCTCTCATACTATCTGGATCGCACACGCCAGTTCCGGGTGGATGACCAACTCTTTGTTGGTTACGTGGGCGCTAAGAAGGGACGGGTGGTGCACAAACGGACGGGATCCCGATGGGTCGTCTTGTGCATCAAGGCTTGTTATTCAATGGCTAAAAAGGAGCCTCCTGTGGGGCTACGTGCCCATTCCACTCGGGCCACGGCGGCTACTACTGCCCTGGGTCGGGGAGTCCCCTTGCAGGACATCTGTCAGGCAGCTGGGTGGGCCTCACTGCACTCTTTCGCAAGACACTACTGCCTGGACAGCCAAGTCCGGAGAGATGGCTTTTTCGGCTGTTCCGTTCTCCAGGACTTTCTGGTGTGATTATTGGTTCGCAGACCCTTCACCGGGGTTGGTATTGCTGGGGTATCTATTCTAAGGTAAGGAATCTAATACTAACCTGTTTCTTTCAGAAGCACAAGTTACTTACCTTCGGTAACGATATATCTGTAAGAAACAGTAGTTTGTATTAATTTCCTTACCGCCCCACCCATCCTCCCCGTTCTGCGAACCGATATCTAGGGTTAAGGTCATCCCCTGTCAGGGCCCTAGTTTCATGGCACCAGTGTTGGTTTTGATCATGGCACTGTGTTTCTGGCGCGGAAAAGCTGTGTATAAGAACTGACGTCAGCGCGCGAGGGCGGCGTCTAAGTACTCCGGCAACGTCATCCCGTCGCCAACGACGCAGGCGACGGACGCGGAGCCGCATACGACGCCTACCGACGCGCAGGGGTACTGCTACGCAAAAATTTCCAGATCCAGACGGACGCCTGGGGATATTCTAAGGTAAGGAATCTAATACTAACTACTGTTTCTTACAGATATATCATTACCGAAGGTAAGTAACTTGTGCTCCTGGTCACAAAGTCTACATTGGTTTGCTGCTGCGATCTCATGTATGTCTACTCGCCACTTTGGCCTCAATTGACTCCATTGTTTCTATAGTTGTGTCTGCACCTACAGACCTTAGGTTGGCTCGTCCTCCATTAGAATTTCATGCGGAGGCTACTACTACCACATTCCTGTATCTCGTGATATGTACTCAAATCGAGAGAAAAATGTCCTACAAATAAAAACATAAAAAAATAACTGTATCCCTTTGAAATACATGAGTAGTGGGGGTAGGGGGTGTTTCAATTGTCACAGAGTGCATGCTATTAGGAAAAAAAGGACACATCACAGAATGGAAAAATATGACAAAAGTTCAATAGTTTAAATAAATGCAAATAAGATTGATATAACGAATTTGATCAAGGGAGTGCAGAGTATGGGGTTTTATGGACAGACCTGGGGATCAACATTGCCCTGATAACATTGATTTAGAAAATCTGATGAACAGCAATGATGTTAAGCACATTGTTTTGCACCTCAAAATGTTCAAATTTAAATTGCATTGGAAGAACTCTAAACTATGATTTCAATATTAATGCTGTGCTGATAAAACTGGTGCATTTATGTAATGCTGAGGTACCACACCGATTCAGTGTCCGCATGTCAAATATTCGCTCTTAAGGAAACAAAGTAATTGTTCAGTTGGAATAACATCAAGCCACGGACTCTGCACTGTAACTGTTCAATAAACGCAGTAACACAACTGCTGTAAGAAAAATGATGAACATATAGACGAAGCCAAACCCCCTCTCTCAGTACTGCTTCTTATAGCTCTTTTTCAAGGGATCACATAAGGTCTAGCGACAGCTCTGCTCTAGAGCCAGACCTATAAATTTAGAATGTTAAATTAAGGGTGACTAATGAAGATAGAGTAAAGTGAAATGCACTATATTTCAGCCTGTTTTTAAGGATTGACACTTTGCTAAACGTGGAATACAAGAGGAGTCTAGGAATAACCATATGTAACAACCGGTTAACATGGAATGTACAAGAGCGGCTATGCATAAAAAAGTGAGGTAGATCATCATGAGGCTTTGAAAGCCTCACAAAAGAAAATGTTTAAGAATGGTGAATCCTGAATTTGGCCATAATCCAGAGTAGCCTTCAAAAGTTAGGATTGTGAGGATAACTGACTGGTTCCTGTACTGCTTAACCTACATTTACATTTTGTTCGAGTAAGTAATTATGAAGAGAGAGTGAATGTGTCTAATTTGTGATTCAAACAAGTGGCCGTTCTCATTTACGTTAGTAATGAAATAGGCGTGTTCTTAATGCCAGTCTCTGTTAAAACTGTAGATTAAATATATCGCTTGACCATTGAGACAGGTATACTACCCAAATATAAATCAGCTAGATTCTTTCCTTGGACAGCTTAGTTATCCACTTGATGCTTGTCTGTTTTTTTTAAATATGAGCTTTATCTCTGAATCGGGGTGTGACTGGGCACAGACCTTCACCCTGTTCAGCTGTAGTGCCCCTCTCCTCTTGCAGCCAGTTTCTCCAGCTTCTCTTCCTAAGGTTGCACTTCTTCTCCTCTCTTCAACTCTCTTCCTTCTCCTGTATTTCTCCCTGCTTGACCTATGTCAGGAATGTTCACCTTTCTAAATTTGTGTTATTGAGATAGTTTGAGAACACAAACTGTATTTTATGGTGCTGTCGGTATATTTAATTAAACTCCGTGTTTCTAAAGTTTGTATAAACCTTTTCTTAAATATCTAAGTGAAGCTCAGACTCTTGTAGAGAGGAGGTAAGACTCACCTCCGATTTATTGGAATGCATGGTCTTCTTTGGACAAATACATGGATTTGTCTGCTCGAGGTTTGGTGGCTCAACATCCTTTTGGGTCCCCTTCTTGATTTAGTTCTATTTGATGTGGCAGATTCCTATTGCATCCTCTTCCCTTCTAATTCTCTTTTATTCTCTCCTCTTCCTTATTTCTTTAGCCTTGCTGAGGTATTTTATTCACCATGCGATACATATTCTGTTATACTACTTGAGATTATAATTAATACTCGGAGAATTTGTGTTTTTGTTAATGATTGTTTTTACTTTGTAACCTCTTCTCTTTTTCTCCAAACTCCAGATAGTGCCCGTCTACACCAATGTCTGACTTTTATGTATCGCTCTTGATTTGCAACTGTATTTCTTCTTTCTAAGTACAATAAAATATTTTAACACATAAAACCTTTTATTAAATAAAAAGTGATAATTTTAAATGCAGTGTTTGCTTTAAAAAAGAAATAATGTTCAGCCTTTAACTACTTGATAGGTCCCTTTTAACACATTTAATGTATAGCTTGACAGGCAATTTGAGAGATTAGTACTTGATTTTGAAGTCTTTCTTTCAGAGTATAATATTGTGTGTACTTACAAATCAAGCTCAAGGTCTCGCCTCATTTTTGTTTTTAATCAACTTTCCCTTTGCCTTTCAGTTTGGAAACACATGCTACTGCAATTCAGTTCTTCAAGCACTTTATTTTTGTCGTCCATTTCGAGAAAAGGTTCTAGCGTACAAAAGTCAACCGAGAAAGAAAGAAAATCTTCTCACGTGTTTAGCAGATCTATTCCACAGCATAGCAACGCAGAAGAAAAAAGTTGGAGTCATACCTCCAAAGAAGTTCATAACAAGATTACGAAAAGAAAATGGTATTTATATTTTACTTACGCCCTATTGTTCTTTTCCCTTCATTTGGCTGATTTGATCAATTATTGATTACTAAATACTTTCATATTTCGGGTGAGTCTTGTACCATATCATGTACTATCTTTCGGTTTGTTTTACAAGTGCCCGACCTCCACTTGGCACGTTGATAGTGAGAAGTGCAGGAAAATCATGTCTTACCACCAAGAACCCATTCATCCAGGACAGTCGGCTTTTTTAAAATCTTAACAATTGTTTTTGCCTCGTTACAAACAATACATTAGGAATGTAATCTTTAAATTAATGCTTTGTTAATTCAGTGAGGGTTTTTCCTGATTGCGAACATGCCTGCCCCTAGTAGAAGTAAGCCTAGCTTAGTCTTGGCCCTTTGGGACTCAGTGATAAGACTGCTGTGGTCAGTGCTGCAGCTGCACACACCTTTCATAGTATAAGTTTATTTCAGCGAAAGAAACTGTTCAATAATCTCATAGTTTATACCAGTTGATACAACTTCCTTATCTACATCCTGTAAAAACACCGACCCACTTGACTGCCTTCATCCCATGAGAAAAGAACAATTGATGGACAGAATGCAGAATAATGTTGTACATTCACCCCAGCACAGAGATCTGGGACTTAATCGATAATTTTTTTGCTCACCATGCCATTCCAGTTTAGACCCAACCATTTGCAAATCAGTCTTGACCCTGCGGCCAATGGGAACAGTCCAGCTCGAACTGCCAGGCCAGGCCCTCCCTGGACTGGAAACAAGCATCCTCGGACTAGTTTCAGGCTGTCAGCCCTAATCAGCCAGGATGGCTTGACTCCAGTGGAATGGAGAGCACGGGACCCACGTCTGGGCATACCCGTCCCACTCGGGGTGACAAATGCAAAAAGAAGAATTGATGGACAGAATGCAGAACAATGTTATATATTCACCCCAGTACAGAGATCTGGGCCTAAATCCATATAGCCTGGTCAAATTGGAATGGCATGGTGAGCAAAAAAACAATGGATTTAGGCCCAGATCTTTGTACTGGGGTGAATGCACGACATTGTTCTGCATTCTGTCCATCAATTGTTCTTTTTGCATTCATCCCATGAGAAACAGCAGCTTCTTATGAATTTAAGTCGCTAATGACTGGTATTTAAAATTTTTAAAAAGGCATCTCAAGTATGGCTTCATTATAAAATACATCTGGTGTCCGCTTCAGTAGGAAATTGGGTTACTGGTTGAGGGAGGTGAAACCTTACTCAAGCAGCAACCACAGTTTCTGTCAGGGTGAAAGACAAACCCCAAATTAACCTGTGCTTAATCCTTTGTTAGCTTGGCACAAAGCAGTCAGGCTTAATTTGGGGGCAATGCTTAAAGTGTTTATGCAGCACTTCCAACAGTGATAAAGTGAAAACAATAATCCCACAGCAATTTAGAAAATTTGAGTAAAATATTATACATTATTTGAGTCCAGAACAACATAAATCCAGTCATCAATAAAAAGGTTTTTTTAAAAAAGAAAAATATCCGGCAGCAGAACTGGAGATGCGCACATCAGGACCAAGGTAGTCTCGCTGAAAAAAGTATCTTAAACATCGTTGCGGAGCATTGCAAGATGCCGTGTCGAGGATACATTGTGCAGCGGCAGTTTCGGGAAGCTGTGAGGCAAAGTCCTGTGTTGTTGTTTAAGATGCCCTTGAGTATGCCGTCGACGAGGGGCATGCAATACAAAGTTCTGTGTCGAGGCCCTTGCGAAGGTAGATCTGAGGAGTTGCGGGCTGCGATGTGAGTTCCTACGTCGGGAATGCGTTGCTCAGCAGCAGTTCTGCAGCAGACTGCTCGTAGGTTCATCCTGCGGCTGTGGTTCTATCCACAGCTAAGCTAGCAGTGCACCTTCAGGCCCACTTCCACGGTTCCAGGACTGGGGTGGAACCACTTAGGGGCCAAGACTCTCAGCAGCTGGGCTTAAGGTGGTTGGATCGTTTTCTGTCCCTGAGGTTATGATCAGGAGGCCAGCCAAGTAGCCAGTGGAGTCACTCTGGTGGTCCTGGGTTTAGGATGCAGGTCCAGTCCTTTTCACTCAGGCAGCAGAGTAGTAGTCCTTCTTGCAGAGCTGCACAGCTTCCTTCTGAGTTTGCCACAGGTTCAGAGGTGTACTGAAGAGTTGGGTCTGAGGGTCCAATATTTATACCGGATTCCAGCTTTTAAGTACAAGAAGGTTCTGGAGGTTTTCACTCCCAAAAGGCGCTTGGAATTTCTTGCCTCCCTGCCCTTTCCCCAGCTTGTCTGGGGACTTAAAAGACTAGTGGCAAACCCGTTTATGAATGTTCTCTGGTAGAGGCTTTGTGATGTGCAAGTCTGGTAGGTGACAGCTTCTCCCCCCTATAAAGTCAGAGGAGGCCCATCCTGCCAACACCTATTCTCTCTGTCTCACTGCCTAGAAGCAATAAACAAAGACCAATTGCAAGCTACACCTAGTCGTGTGACCCAAGATAAGGCTGCTGGTACCAAATGGTTAGGAAATAAAATGTCAATTGACTATAAGTGCCATTTTGAGAATTGTGGCTTAAAGTCCGACTTGCACATTAAAGAGGGTTTTAAATTATAATTCTTAAGACACCAAATTCAACATTCCTATTTGCTTCCAATTGAAAGTTAGTGCTTATTAAATAAAATAAGGCACCCAATGCTATCCTATGGGTGAGGCAGCCCTTCAGTAGTGAAAAAAGCATTTAGGAGTTTTTCAGTACTATGACATGTAAAAGTTAAAAGTACATGTCCACTTGACATTTATGTACTAAAAAGGAAGGTTGAGGCATGGGTTTTGCCAGGTTGAAATGGCATTTTAAAACTGCCCACACAGGCTGGGCTGCAAAGATAAGCCTGGGACAGGTTTAACAGGTTACTTAAGTAGGTGTCGGAATGTGTGCTGCAGTCTCACTAGGAGCATTAAATTTACAGGCCATGGATACATGTGGTATCACTTTACTAGGGACTTACAAGTAAATTAAGTGTGTCAATTGGGTGTAAGCCAATTTCACCATTTTTAAATGAGGGTCCAAGCACTTTAGCACTGGTTAGCAGTGTTAAACTGCGCAGAGCCCTAAAGGCCAAAAAAAAGGGTTCAGAAAACAGGAGAGTGAAGACAACAGTTTTGGAGGTGACCATGCGGAAATTGCAAAGTCTAACAGTTTCCAATCGCACAGAAAGCTTGAACGCTATAGCGATTCTTGGTCTGGCAATTTACAAATATTTAAACACACTTCTCATCTTTGAGCAATTTGATGAACTTGTGATACTATCAAAAACATTTTATTTCACACCTTTACTTCCTGTGACTTTTTTTAAAGGCTTTTCGGATGACACCATATAACATTTGTGTATGGAAATGCCTCTTTTTGCATGATCACCCCCACAGTCTTGGACTGATGATGCTGATTTTTTCTTCTCTGAGTGTACACTGAGGCCTGCTAACCAGGCCTCAGTGCCAGTGTTCTGACTCTATCAAGTGTTTGATTGATTGGATTACATCCATTTGGTATAACTTTACTTTCTTAGAAATCCCTTAAATACGGGCCATGTGGTACCCAGGGCCTGTAAGTTAAAGTGCCCCACCTAGGCTGCAGCAACTGTTGTCACTCTGGATGTGACAAGGCGAAAAACATGTCTTCCAGCCTGCCATTTATTTCTGACCGGGCAGTTTTAAACTGTTACCTCAACTTTGCCATTCAAACTAATGGCAAAGCCCAACCCTCCCTCTATAATATATATGCGTCACTCCTACAGCGGGCTTATCAAGTCCTAAGGAAGTTTGCAGTATATCGGAGAGTAGGACTTGTATTTTTATTTCTTAACAGTAAAAATCCCAATTCTGTAGTAGGGGATCTCTGTGTATAGTCATAATCTAGTGAATAGTCCCGCCCATGTGCGTGGACCCCGGAGCAATCAAAAATAATATCTTAAGCTGTCTTCATTGCAGTCCTGCATAGACACTTAAGAGAAAATTAAAGACAATAATGCAGCCTGTACCTACAAGGCTACACTGTCCAGTACTTCAGCTAGACATGCCAAGGATGTAACATTAATAACACGTTTAACACAATCTGTCAAGTTCCACCCAATCCTTGGAATGGTAGAGAGGAAGGTAGGGGCAGACAAGCCTCCATAGGCTGCCATTATGTGTCTGGAAAAGGGATATCGTGCCTTTAAGGAACTCTCTGGAGACCCTCGGTATCCCAGCATGCTCAGCCCCTTCCTTTTACTTTCAGTTCTTTTTTCCGGCTCCTGCTAGCAGGACCCTGGAGCATTGAGCTCTCCCTTTTTTGTTTTTTTTCTACAAATTTTGCACTTTTAAAGTGTTAGTGTGTTCACTCGACGTGTTTTTGCCTTTTCTCATCTTTGCTGGAGTTTCTCTGGTGTTTTGACTGCTCTTTTATCAAATATGCCTGCCTTATTTGATAAATGCCTTGAGTGCTCTAGGAAAAAGGCAAAATCAGATCCTCACAGGGTGTGCATCCTGTGTCTGCCTTCTTCTCATGTTCCTGAGGAGTGTGATATTTGTCTACAGTTCCCTAAAAGGACCCCGAAGGACAGGGAGAAGACCAGGCTCCAAGGTTTGGAGCAGAGAAGGCAGCAAGGACAAGGTGGGTCTGGGCATGAAAGGGCTCCTTCCTCTGCCCGTGCGCAGGCCTCTGGGGGGCTCCTCAGTAAGGAAAAGGCCAGAAAACGCCACTGGTCTACGTCAATGTCGATGGCCTCGACGTCGGCGTCGAAAGGAATGACCACAGTCTGTTTCCCGTCTCCCCAGGGCTCTGGGTCAAAGCGCCATCGAGGGGACTGACGTCGATGCCTCCAATGAGGTCGACGTTGAGGACTGACTCGTCGTCGAACCATTGTCGACGTCGAGAGGGGTCAAGACACCGGCGCTCGCCGTCGAGGCGACACCGCCGGTCACCGTCGAGGCGACACCGCCGGTCACCGTCGACGTCGACACGTAAGTCAGTGCCGTCCAGACGAAGATCAGCGTCGAGACGGAGGTCTAGGACGCCGAGGAGATCGCCGTCGTCGAGAAGACGATCGCCGTCGAGGCATCGACCGTCGACGTCGAAGTGACGGCCATCGAGGCCGAGCAGACGCTCGTCGACGTCGAGGCAGACGCTCAGCGTCTAGGAGGAAGCCTAGACGTTCTAGGACCAGGATGGAGTCTTCGGCTTCAGCAAGCACACGGTCGCGGCGGCGCCGTCGCTCATCTACGAGGGGTAGGGCCTCAAGATCGCCCCCCTCTGGACAGAAGAAGAAGAAAAGGAGAGTGGGACAGTCTCCGGACTCTGAGTACTCTCAAGTTTACTCACCCTCCAAACCGAGGTCTCCTACACCTCCTCCTTTGCCCGTGGATCCTCCGCGTACCCCGACTCCTCCTCCACAACCTCCTACTCCTCCACCGCTTCCGGTTTCTCCTCACCGTCATCCTCCACCGGCTCCGCCAAGATCGGCCTCGCTACCTCGATTGCCGACGCCGCCTACGGGGCCTCTACAACCTAGGCTCCCGGTTTGGCGCCCACAGAACGTCCGAGGCTGCGGAGGTCGAGGTCTCTCTCAAGACGGGGAGATAGGTCCAGGAGTCGCCGTCGCTAGTCTACGAGGTCCAGACGGCGCCATAGGAGGGACAGGTCTAGATCCCGCCACATGGATTCGTCCAGTGCCAGGGACTACTCGCCGACCCTGTCGGACTCCCCTCGGACATTGTCTCCTTCCAGGAGGTGTTGCTGCGAGGTGCGGCGAAGCTAGGCATCTCACTCATGGTGCCCACGCCCTCGACGTCCGTCATCTTCGAGACCCTGCACAAGAAACAGTTGTCTCGCCCCTTGTTGCCGTTGGTGCCTGGGCTGGTGGAACCCGCCATGGAGCTCTTCCTCACCCCAGCGGTTACGAAATCAGCGCCTTCCAGGCTGCATAAGAAGTATCGGGCCCCTGACTTGGATCCTGCGTTTCTTAGCTTGGACCCTGTGCCGGACACGGTTTGTGGAACTCCTTTCCGGGGAGAACAGGGAGGATTTCCAAGAAATCCTTTATGAAGGACTGATGGTCTCCAACCAGGTGATCAGTTCGGCTGCGGATTCCTCCCTCCTGGCAACGCATGGATACTGCCATGGGGTCAACCTGAGGCGCCACGCCTGGCTGTGTCTGACGTCCTTGAAGCCCGAGGCGCAGCAGAGGGTTGCCAATCTACCCTTCTCGGGTGAGACCCTCTTTGGAAAACATGCGGACGAGGAGATGGCCCGCATGAAGGCGGAGGCAGAGACATTGACGGCTGTCGGATTGGAGAAGCCAAAGGAACAGAAGAAGACCTTCCGCTCGTTCCAAAAACGGTACGGGCGCAAGGTAGAGGGCAAGGTCAACAGGCTGGGCAGCAACAACAACCGCAGCAGCAGCAGTTCCAGCGGCGCCCGTTCCAAAAGCGCCAGAGGGGCCGTGGTGGTCAGCAGGACTCATCCGCGACCAAAGGCCCGGCTGGGTCTAGGCCCTGAGGTGCTTCTTCCCCCTCATCCGTTACCCACTCCGGTGGGGGGAAGTGTCCAACATTACCTGGCAGAGTGGCGAAACATTACTCAAGACAAGTGGGTGCTGAATATTGTTTGCAATGGATACAGTCTTCGGTTCACCAGTCCGCCTCCAGCGTTTCGACCGGTCAGCTCGCAGTTCCAGCTGCGCAAGCTCCAGGCGGAGGCCGATACCCTGTTAAGAAAAAGGGCGATAGATGACGTCCCTCTTTCTCAAAGGGGAAAGGGCCTTTACTCATGCTTCTTCCTAGTCCAGAAGAAGGACACGAACGAGTTCAGACCCATTCTGGATTTGCGACAAGCAAACAAGTGGATTTGCAGGGAAAAGTTTTGAATGCTGTCTTTGCACCAGATTTATCCTTAGCTGCAGAGAGGAGACTGGCTGTGTGCGATAGATCTGCAAGATGCGTACTTCCACGTGCCCATTGCCCGGAAACATCGGAAGTTCCTGCGCTTCCTCGTCGGCGCCAATCACTATCAGTACACCGTACTACCGTTTGGACTGAAGTCTTCCCCCAGGACTTTTTCGAAATGCATGGCTGTTGTAGCAGCGCACCTGAGAAAGAACCAGGTGTTTGTCTACTTGTACCTGGACGACTGGTTGATCAAAGCCTCCACCTTCCAGGAAGCACAGTTGCACTTTTACAGGACGGCCGTCCTGTTGAACAGTCTGGGGTTGCACATAAATCTGTCCAAGTCTGTCCCAATTCCTGTGCACTGCCTGCAGTACTTGGGAGCCTCCATCAATACGTTGTCGGCAAGCGTGTCTCCTTCGGAGGAGAGACGCTTATCCATCCTTCGGAAGGCTCAGGCTCTCATAGCTGCTCCATCTACAACAGTGAGGACGGTGTCTTCTCTACTGGGATCGATGGCCTCTTGTATCATCCTCACTCCGCACGCGCGCCCACACATGAGGCCGCTACAGGAATGTTTGGAGGACCAGTGGGACCAGAGGAAAGGGTGTTGGGATGACCGGATTCAGTTGTCTCTTCACGCCCAATAATCCCTGAGATGGTGGTGCTCGGCAGAGAATCTCCTCAGAGGGGTTATTTTCCACAAGGACATCCCGACTCAGACTATCGTGACGGATGCGTCTCTCCTGGGCTGGGGAGCGCATTCAGACCATCTATAGATCCAGGAAACGTGGTCTCCGGCGGAGTCCACGTATCACATCAATTTCCTGGAACTCAGAGCGGTTCACTTGGCACTGAAGGCCTTTCATCCGTCCTTCCAGACCAACTCCTTGCTTGTGCAGACGGACAATACGACCACGATGTATTACCTCAACAAGCAGGGGGCTCAAGATCGCGCACACTGTCACAGGAGGCGCAGGACTGACGATAACGGCAACTCATCTGCCCGGTGTGCAGAATGTTCAGGCGGATGCCCTCAGCAGGTTGCTTCAAGAAAACCACGAGTGGGTCATAAACGACGAGGTGCTCGACGACATCTTCGCCATGTGGGGCACTCCAGACGTGGATCTGTTCGCCTCCGCCGAAAACAGCAAATGCCGCGACTTTGCCTCGAGGTATTACCAACCGGGGACCCTGGTGAACGTGTTATGGATCAGCTGGTCGAACAGCTTTCTGTACGCTTTTCCACCCATTCCCCTGATTCCGGCGGTGCTCATCAAGCTGGCCCAGTCCCGGGCGCGGATGATCCTCATAGCTCCGGAATGGCCCAGGCAGTGGTGGTTCACTGACCTGCTTCACTGGTCAATCCTGCCTCATCGGCAGCTGCTGTGTCGGCCGGACCTCCTCACGAAGTTCGGGGGGCAGATGGTGCACCCCAACCTCTCATCGTTGAGTTTGGCGGCATGGCTCCTGAGATAGTGCAATATGCCCACTTGAATCTTTCTGAGGATTGCATGGACATATTGAAGGAGGCTAAGAGGCCATCTACTAGGACCTCTTATGCTTACAAATGGAAGAGATACTGCATCTGGTGCATGTCTAAGAACTATGATCCAACGACCTGCAAGGAGGATGTTATCCTTCCGAACCATCTGCATCTAGCTCAGTCTGGCCTTAATTTCCATTCCATTAAGGTTCATCTGGCTGCATTGACTGCTTACAGAAAATGCCCTTCACAGACATCCTTCTTCCAGATTCCTGTGATTAAGGATTTTTTGGAAGGGTTGAAGAAGGTGTTCCCTCCTGTTTGGCTTCCTTCGCCTTCATGGGAGCTGAATGTGGTGCTGTCCAGGCTGATGAAGGAACCCTTCGAGCCTATTCATAAGGCTTCACTGCAGCACCTGTCTTGGAAGGCAGCGTTCCTCGTGGCCATTACATCGGCCTGCAGGGTGAGTGAAATTCAGGCGTTGTGTTGCCAGGAACCTTATACTGTATTTCATACTGCTAAGGTTGTTATGCGTACTCACCCTAAGTTCCTTCCCAAGGTGATTTCTGATTTTCATGTTAACCAGACTATAACTTTACCAACATTTTTCCAGAATCCTTCCACTCCAGCGGAACGATCTCTACATTCCCTGGATGTCAGAAGGGTGTTGAAATTCTATCCGGATAAGACCAAGGATATTTGTAGGTCCGACCAGCTGTTTGTCAACTATGAGTCGGTTAGGACGGGTCTGGCTACTTCGAAACAGTCCCATCTCTAGGTGGATTGTGTCATGTATCCAGCTCTGTTATCAGAAAGCGAATAAGACCTTAGGGGGTAAGCCTAAGGCTCATTCTACCAGGGGCAAAGCAGCTACAACAGCTTTGCTTCGAAATGTTCCCATTGCAGAGATCTGCAGGGCGGCCACTTGGAAGTCGATCCACACCTTTGCTAAGCACTACTGTCTGGACTCGGATGCCAGAGCAGATGCTCAGGTTGGGCAGGCTTCGCTGCGGAATCTGTTCGCACAATAGTAGTGTTGTCTTTATTTCTCCACCGCCGGATTGTTTTTGGATGGGCTTGCCATTCTATTCACTAGATTATGACTATACACAGAGATCCACTACTACGGACGGAGTAGTTTCTTACTTGTAACTCCAGTTCTGTAGTAGGGGTATCTCTGTTATAGTCATAAGCGCCCACCCTCCTCCCCGGTGGAGAAAATGGTACTGTGATGTATGCTACAGGCCTTGCTTTATGCACCTTAAAAAAAACTGAAAGTAAAAGGAAGGGGCTGAGCATGTTGGGATACCGAGGGTCTCCAGAGAGTTCCTTAAAGGCACAATATCCCTTTTCTAGACACATAATGGCAGCCTATGAAGGCTTGTCTGTCCCTACCTTCCTCTCTATCATTCCAAGGATTTGGTGAGGTGAGGAAAGTTTCTCTATGGGTGAAACTTGACAGATTGTGTTAAATGTGTTATTAATGTTATATCCTTGGCATGTCTAGCTGAAGTACTGGACAGTGTAGCCTTGTAGGTACAGGCTGCATTATTGTCTTTTAATTTTCTCTTAAGTGTCTATGCAGGACTGCAATGAAGACAGCTTAAGAGATTAGTTTTGATTGCTCCGGGGTCCACGCACATGGGCGGGACTATTCACTAGATTATGACTATAACAGAGATACCCCTACTACAGAACTGGAGTTACAGGTAAGAAACTACTCCTTTGTCCTTTTCACTGCAGAAACTTTTGTAGCCCCATTGGTGAATACAGAGTTACACGCTGACAATTCAGCTCTGCTAACCTCTGAATGGGACTACTGAAGTTGATACTTAAAGGTATCAAAATGATTGTTTCATTAAACCAAACGTAATGCCCCAGTCAAAATTAATATAACTTTTTAAGAAGTGCAACTTTTAGAAAGTTGCCACTCTGTTGTTCAAGTCTTCTGGTGGCCACTTGCAAATCTTGGCCACAAGATAGCCTTCTGCCTTTCTAAGGAGAAATGTTAACTACTCTCAGGAGCAAGAGCAATAGATGCCTGCTATTGGAAGAGGTGTCACTTCTCCCTGGCAGGATGACACACAGGGTGTGCACCCAAAAGCCAAGCTTCAAAGGGGAAGCCACTTCTGAAGGGAAAAAGGTGAAAACACACGAGAGGGGCTGCTCTTTTGTTGAGGTAGACGGGTTGTCATTGGGAACAATGAGGGGGAGACCTGTTGCCAAGCCGTTATTTTCCATTGGCGTGTAGCCCTCTGGTAACCACACCTCTATGGAGAGCTGCCAAGCTCCACACCCAGAGAGGGGTTTTGCCATCTTGGGAGTGGGCAGAATAGTGCACTCTGGGATAGCTAGATGTCACATATTGCAGGAAGTCGACACCAGGCGTGGAGGCCTTTGGCTAGTAACCGCTGCCTCCCCTGAGGGCAGTTTCTGGGAATAAATATGGCACCCCTGACACCCAGAACTCAGATCACACCTCAACTGGAGAATGTACCAAAGGAGGACTGGCCTTCTGGTCCCTGAACCTGGCAAAGAGAGGCTGCACCGAAGACACTTGTGGGACACCCCCGCGCCGCACGGCCACCAGCTGCTGCGTGTGCCCCATTGCCTGCCTTCTGCCTCGCCGACGGCCTCGCTGCCGCCTTGGTCGCTCCCCTTTGGTTTTCGCCAGTTGTTTTGCCCTAAATTTGTGCTTGTTTCTGTTGTGCCGTGTGATCGTTTCTTTTGCTGTTTTCACCATTGTTTTGCCCGCCATTTGTGCCTGTATTTCTGTGCCGTGACATCGTTTTCCTTCCTGTTTTTGCCTTTTATTTTGTCCTCCACTTGTGCCTGTTTCACTTAAAGTAACCTCTGTGCCGTGTTTCAGGTTCCTTCCTGTTTGGCCGCCTACCTCGCCGCCCTCCGCTCTCCCTTCCCGCTTCCCGCCACCGCCATTTGACCCGCCCCTTTCTCTTCTGTTCCCTCCCCGCTCCCGCCTCCCAGCTGCTCCGCCCACCCGCGCACTTCGCCTTAAATGGCGACCGTGCGAACGTGCAGCGGTCACGCGCAGCGGACGCGCCGATTGTGCGCCGAAGGCGCGCCAAAGGTAAGCCCGTCTGCGCCCGTCCGCGCCTGGACCGCGCCCAGGGCCAAGACCCCTGGCCCCCACCGACGAAAGACGACCCGCCGAACCTACACCACCGCCGATCTCATCGCACTCAACACAGGCCGCATCCCAGGATGTCATCGAGCCGCCCCGAAGCACACCCACGGACCCTTCAGCTGCCAAACCTGCAAGTTCACCTGCATCCGGACCTCCCCTGCACCCGCCAAGCCGAACACCAGCAGCAACCACCTCAAGTGCATCCTGCTCAACACCCGCTCCGTCCACAGACACGCCGTAGAACTCTGGAACCTCCTCGACACCACCGCCCCTGACGTTGCCTTCCTCACGAGACCTGGATGAACGCCTCCTCAGCCCCAGACATCGCCATCGCCATCCCAGAGGGCTACAAGATCATCCGGAAGGACCGCACCGCCAACCAGACGGGAGGAGGCATCGCCATCATCCACAGAGACACCATCCGCATCACGACCAACACCGACGACACCCTAACCACCGCTGAACACCTGCACTTCCAGATCCACACCAACCCGAACACCACCCTCAGAGGCACCCTGATATACCGACCCCCGGGGCCACGCACACGATTCAGCGAGGACATCGCCGACTTCATCAGTCCGCATGCCCTCCCCTCCGCGGACTACATCCTCCTCGGAGACCTCAACTTCCACCTGGAGAACAACAGCGACCGCAACACCATCAGCCTGCTCGACAACCTCGCCAACCTCGGACTCAAGCAGCTGGTGTCCACCCCCACCCACCTCGCCGGACACACACTCGACGCCGTCTTCTCCTCCAGCAAAGACGTCACCTTCAGCCACGCAACAGGACTCCACTGGACGGACCACAGCTGCGTCCACTTCACCTTCAGAAGAACGACGATCCACCACCACCAGCAACAGGTTGCCCGAAGAAGCTGGAACAAGATCACAGCCGACCAGCTCACCGCCTCCCTGAGCCAGCACCCTCCTGCCGGCTCAGCGAACCCCAGCCAGGCCGCCGACAACCTCACGAAGTGGATCAACAACTGCGCAGACGAACTCGCCCCTCTGAGAACACCACCCAGCAGACCCTGCAGCAGAAGAACACCATGGTTCACCGACGAACTCAGGAGCTCCAAGAAGAACTGTCGAGCCCTCGAGAAAGTCTGGAGAAGGGAACCTACTACGGACAACATGTCCACCCTCAAGCTCGCCACCCGGAAACACCACCAACTGATCCGCGTCACCAAGAAAAATACATACAAGGACCGGCTGGACAACAACGCACACAACTGCAAGGAACTCTTCAACATCGTGAAAGAGCTCTCCAACCCCAACGCCGGAAACAATGACATCACCCCGTCGCAAGACCTCTGCAACTCCCTCGCATCCTACTTCCACAACAAGATCGCGGACATACACAACAGCTTCAGCAACCAACCAACGCAAGCCACAACCGCAACAACGCCACCCACCACCACCCTCCGCACCTGGACTCCGATCAGCACCGAAGACACCATCCGCGCAATGAACTCCATCCATTCCGGATCTCCGACTGACCCCTGCCCTCACCACGTCTTCAACAAGGCCGACGCTGTCATCGCACCCCACCTGCGGGACATCATCAACACCTCCTTCGACACCGCCACCTTCCCTGAGAGCTGGAAGCACGCCGAACTCAGCGCTCTTCTCAAGAAACCCACAGCAGACCCCACCGACCTCAAGAACTACCGTCCCATCTCGCTCCTCCCGTTCCCGGCCAAAGTCATCGAGAAGACCGTCAACAAACAGCTGGCCGCCTTCCTCGAGACGAACGGATCCCTCGACCCCTCACAGTCTGGCTTCCGAGCGAACCACAGCACCGAGACCGCCCTCATCGCTGCCACCGATGACATACGAACTCTGATGGACAACGGAGAAACAGCGGCCCTCATCCTCCTGGACCTCGCCGCGGCTTTTGACACGGTCTGCCACCGCACCCTAGTACAGCGCCTCGGCAACATCGGAATACAGGACAAGGCACTGGAATGGATCACCTCCTTCCTCGACGGAAGAACACAGAGAGTCCGCCTACCACCGTACAAGTCAGAGGCCACCAAAGTCATCTGCGGCGTCCCTCAAGGATCCTCACTGAGCCCCACCCTCTTCAACGTATACATGAGCCCCCTCGCGGCCATCGCACGCCAACACAACCTCAACATAATCTCCTACGCCGACGACACCCAGCTGATCCTCTCCCTGACCAACGACCCCGCCACCGCCAGAGCCAACCTGCACGAAGGGATGAGAGAGGTAGCCGAATGGATGACGACCAGCCGCCTGAAACTGAACTCGGACAAGACGGAGGTCCTCATCCTGGGCTCCTCGTCCTCCGCCTGGGACGACTCCTGGTGGCCCCCCGCCCTGGGCACCGCACCCAAACCGACGGACCACGCACGCAACCTGGGCTTCATCCTGGACTCCTCCCTCTCCATGACCAGACAAGTAAACGCCGTCTCCTCATCTTGCTTCAACATCCTGCGCATGCTACGCAAGATCTTCCGGTGGATCCCCACCGAGACGAGGAAGACGGTCACCCAGGCACTCGTCACCAGCCGACTGGACTACGGCAACGCCCTCTACGCCGGAACCACCGCCAAGCTCCAGAAGAGACTCCAGCGGATCCAGAACGCCTCGGCCAGACTCATCCTCGACATCCCCCGACGCAGCCACATCTCCGGACACCTGAGAGATCTGCACTGGCTCCCGGTCAACAAGAGAATCACCTTCCGTCTCCTCACCCACGCACACAAAGCCCTACACGACCAAGGCCCGAGCTACCTCAACAACCGGATCAACTTCTACACCCCCAAACGCCTCCTCAGATCAACCAGCCACGCCCTCGCCGCCGTCCCCCGCATCCGAAGAGCGACAACAGGAGGAAGGTCCTTCTCCTACCTGGCCGCCAAGACCTGGAACTCACTCCCAACCGACCTGCGCCTGACCCAAGACCACCTCTCCTTCAGGAAGAAGCTCAAGACCTGGCTGTTCGAGCAGTAACGGCACCCCCCCCCCCCAAACCAGCGCCTTGAGACCCTACGGGTGAGTAGTGCGCTCTATAAATGACCTGATTGATTGATTGATTGATTGACTGGACTGCATCTGCTGATCCTTGGGCTAGCAAAGAGAGGACTGTGCCTGTGATGTCTGGCTCATGGAAAAGTTGCTTCCCAGACCGAAGAAGTGAACTCCAAGAGTCAGGTGGCTGACTTCCTATTACAGCATCTGGGCCACTAAAGCTGAAGAAGCCTGTTCTGTCCATTCAGTAGCCACAATCACCTGATTCCCATTGACCTCTGACGTGCAGCCCGAACGATCAAGTTCCGATGCTCAAACGATGCACCCGATTTTGCTGGACCTGGGAGAGTCTTCGGAGAGCAGTTTGGTTGCCCAACGCAATCATTAACCTTCACCAAAGTGAAACATTGGCTCTGCTCTGACTGGAGACTAGTAGTCCAGTGGCACTTGGACTTTTGCTGGACTAAAGAAGACTTCGACATTGGTACATTGACCGCTGGGGTTAGTTGCCCCAGCTGGACAGTGAGCAGCCCCAGCAAGACCCCCCTTGCCTGCACAGGTTTCTCAGCATCTGCTTTGGTGCCAAGGTAACTGTCCTCCTACTCCTCATTAGCCCCCACACCAACCTTCCCCGAGTCAGATTTGGTCACCCCAAAGTGGACTGGAGTTGCCAAACACAACTCTTTAAAGGTTTTACAAAATTTCCAAACGGTGCGGTTACCAATGCTTGTTCACATTTTCAAATGAGTTGGGAGTTAGGCTTTACTTAAAAATCTATATCTTCGGGACCCTCCAGTGGGTTTTGTTTGTTTTGGTCTCTACAAATTTTTTAAAATTAGATTTACTTTTTATAAATTGGTGTCTGATTTCTTTCTTCTTCTGTGACCTTATTTCGTTGTTTTGGTACTTCTAAATGCTTTACACTTGTTTCTTTGTTTAAGCCTGACTGCTCGAAGCCACAGCTAACCAGGGTTGAGCGAAGGGCCTGAGTGGACCCAAGTTGGTTGGTTTGAGTGTATTCCATTGTGAGGTTGCACAACCACACTGTATGATACACCATATTTTTATTACATTTCAATGTGTAATTGAATTGAAATACCTCCAATAAATTTCAAGGATTCTTATAAGAACAGGAAATTATAGGTACTCACAATGTCCTCTTCAATAATTGGTTTTAAATTCTATGTATACTTTTCTCTGACCCATCCCTAGATGTATAGCAATATCAAAGTTAGACTTCAGGATTGATAGGGGTGGATTAGAATCTTACCACAAGGTTCAGTAAATGACCTATATTATGCATAGTACTGTGATGTATTCCTATAGGTTCTGAATCGATCCCCCTATTCCTGACCCTATTCTGGTTAAACAAACCAACAAGTTAACTAGCAGTCAGCCCATGAGGCAGAAAACCCCCATGATGCAGATACCGTTATCTGACGCAGTCACACTACGGCACAGGAACGTGTTATCTGATTAGGTCATAACGCTTGCGATCTAATTAGACAAGCGATATTCCTCCAGCCCCTGATAAGGCATACGGAGTTCTCATAACAAATCAAACCTATGACAACCTGGGCAAAACCCTGCGTCCATTGTTTTGATTTCACCGAGAACTTCAGCAAAAGAATGTGCTAACGAGCAAGTCGTATGACATCCTTATTGACGTATCTATGTCCATCCTTACGTCAATCTCGGCACCTTAAAGGTATAAATATTACCGATATTGCCCTATGCAAACACACGCGGTGGTGACGAGACGGAGCAGCCATACTTGCCGAAGCCCAGAGCAGAGCAGACCCCGCTGGCGCAGCCCCGCCTTCCTGACACGCTGAGAACGAGACGCGCTGCTTTCTCCTGCCGAGAAATCCAGCACCGGCGCTTCCGGGTAGCCCTCGCAGGCAGCCTGGAATATCGAGACCAGAGAGAGAGATACCATCCCTCATTCATCCTTAATTCCAGGTACAGAACTGAATAACCCCTCGCAGAGAATTCTTTAGTCAGTCACTTGGCAAAAACAAACTTAACTTAAACTGTAACTTTCTATTCCCGCCCACGTATTAGGCTTAGGTCAGGTACACGGGGTAGGCGTATTTAGAAACACCAGTTGAGGACGTTTAGTCAAATGTATATGTGTATGTAATATATTTTATCCATTTTAAACCTTCATATGGCTTAGAAACCATATCAATGTTTTTACAGTATTATTTTATACTTCTGCTTTTAATGTATGCACTTTACTTAGCTATAAGTATTGCAATAATATCGATCCATTTCTCTTGTATGAGAAAGGAGACTGATCAATAAATAACACCTTTTTATTGAACACGCCCGTCTCTTCCTTTTTCTCTACAATCTGATGAGACTAAGAATGCACGTACTGACTGAGTAAAATAAATTGCCTTTTGTTCACACGACTCTCGAGATACACTCTTGATTAGGGGAGAGCAAAGTTGTCATGTTCTATGGTTGTCAGAAACTAAATCCCTTCTTGTCTAATCAGGGAAGTTAATTCCTTCCTGAACACTCGAGAAAGTTTCTAGTGAACTCTGAGCTAGCTGGCAAACCCAAAACTTTAAGTCTAATATCGACAGTAGTAGACCTAGTTAACGTCTGGTCTAGGCCTTTACTATTGTAGGTATTATTCCAATGCGCAGAGCCTATTGGGATAATAGGAACTACACTACATGGCGCCCAACGCGTTTGGAAAGGGCGATAAAACTAACGTAAGACATTTAGAGTAACTCAGTCGTGCTTTCTCACTCAGACCCCTTTCTCCCATAATACTCCAAAGACGTCTGGAGTGGGTAAAAGGTTATATCCGCCAGACCTCGCAGGAGGGAACTCCTATGTATGGTTCTTGGTATAGTCAACGTTGAAGGATACACTGTTCCAAAATATTGTGCATCTAATCTTTGTTTCCATAAGAAACCTGATCTGCAAACAAAAGAAATAACCATCCTGTCGGTAAAATGGTAGACAGTGATGATGAAAGAGAGACAGTTAGATTAGCAACTGAACTCGCAGCCGCTGATACTGCACTACAAGACGCTGACCCGGATATAATACTCATCCCGGTCATTAAAAGAAAATCTATAACCTTAAAACTTATAGAAAATGGACTGACACCTAGAGGTGGTACAGTCATATTCGTAATTGAGGCACACGAATATCGGCAGACAGAGGTATACTATTCATGGATAAATTTTCCAGCAGCAAATGCTGTAACAAAGTACTTCCACTATTACAAAATAGAGGAACCTCCTGAAACGTACACTCCTTTCGAGGAGGTGGAAGTACCACTCAAATTTCAAGAGCATTTGCTCTTATTTGATGGCGCCCTAAAACACAATAATCACATCACCAGGCTCGGTCCCTTAGGTAGACCAGGAGCAACGTGGCCGGTCCTAGCCGGATACACACCACATCCAGACATCGACGGGATGTCTGCAGCTAACCTGTTAACACAGCTAAAACAATTAACAAAAATACATAGACAATTAGTCCAGTATGTGATGCGGACTTCAACAATTCAGCCAGCGATTAAACTCCCACAGCTGACCCCTCACCAGGGGAACACAAATAAAATTACACCACAGAACATCCAGTCCTGCCTAGGTAAAGTACCAGCTAAACGGGAACAAATACCATTCTGGTTGGCACAGAAAATCACCCAAATAGAGGCGGTGTTTCCAGACACCACCCCGCTAGAAAAGCACAGGATTCTGACTATCTGTCTTCCAATGGGAATCGCACCACACATTGAGGACTGTGACACTTGGGGTACAGTCTTTGCTTCCATCTACACAAAAACGCACGGTGTTCCATCCATTTCGGTAATACCAGATGTGCTAAAACAAATTCAAGACGAATATGGTCCAGAACCCGCTTTAACTCCTGGTATGAAATTACTAAAAGACTTCAAGAAGGTCTCAGCTATATTATTAGCCAACATAAAGGGAGAAGCAGCAAATGTGGCGATCCGCCAGAGGTTAAAAGAGACAGATATAGCAGACCAACCAGCTGAAATTGCCAGAATCATAGAAAAATCCTATGAGGAACTAGGTATAGATAGTTTAGGTGGAATACCAGTAAAACCACAACTGATTGAAAGTCCTGAAAAAATATTTTTTAATAATAATTCAACATCACAGAAAAAGAGCTGGGATGGAAACAAACAATCCAATCCCAAAGAAAAGAAATTCCAGTCCAGAGGAAGGTCTCCTAGGCGAAGAGAGAAATCTCCGAACCAAAGACACAGGTCACCCCAGAGTGACCCCTCTGGGAAAAGATATAACCTTAGAAATAGGGATAATATAAAAAAGCCTGATAGATATCAAGACATTGATACACGTCCCTCTCAATCTTTTCAGACTTCTCGCAGAAATCGGAAAGAAGAGGACGATCAGAACAAAGAGAAGAGCACGCCAAGTCCAAAGACAAGGAACCTGCTCAGCTAAAAAAGAAATTACAATTTCCAAAAAAGAAGGTAGCCAGTATCAAGGTAGTTAACAATGCCGAGAATACTGAGGACACAACTGAAAAACGGAGAATGGGCTCAGACAATGCTAGACAGCGCAGCAGAAGTGAGCATAGCTCGCAAAGTCCTTATGAATCATCTGGAGACAGTGGACACGAATGAATATCTTCAAGTGGAAACTGCAGACACCAGAGTTAGCAAACCTCACAAAATATACGAAATAACATTACGTATAGAGGGAGATAAGACTAGAAAAATAAGGGGACTATTTTGGGATAATCTCTCCAAGGGCTATGATATCCTTCTAGCTGAAAAAGACTGGCCACCAGAGTTTGTCAGGGATTGCCCTCATGGCGAAGAAGTAATTATGCCTGCCTTCTCAAATCATATCCCAATTCATAAAAAATACACACTTGCTAGAAAGTGGGCAGTGGCTCTAGCTCCTGCTTTATATAAAAATCACGTGGGATGGGATGAGGACTCTCCTCCTCACAAAATCCAGTTAAAATCACAACCTACTGCACAAAGGCAGTACCCAACTAAGCAAGAAGCAAAAAAACAGGTAAAAGAAATACTAGATCAGCTAGAATACCAGGGGGTGATTGAAACTTGCACCTCACAAATGAACAACCCTTTGTTTCCGGTCTCCAAACCAGACAATTCATATCGTCTAGTTTTGGATTACCGACACCTTAACACATGTTGCAAAACTTTTGCAGTGCAAAATTCGCATAGTGCTGCACTAATGAATAACATAGTGCGCAAAAAATACAAAACAACATTAGACATCTCTAATGGATTCTTTTGTCAAAACATAGCACCAGAGAGCAGATATTTGTCTGCGTTCTCAATAAATGGCACTCAAAAACAATTCTGTCGGTTAGCCCAGGGGTACAAGAACAGCCCGGGAGTATTCTCAGCGAGAGTAACAGAATTACTACAAATATATGATGATGAAGCATTATCTTATGTCGACGACATTTACTTAACAGATGATGACTTGGAGACTCACTTGAAGAGAGTGAACACCATAATACTTGGGTTCGCAGCAGAGGGTTACAAATTCAACTTTAAAAAATCCAGAATTGCCCATCTGACAGTCCTGTTCTTAGGATATGAATTATCAAGTGAAGGCAAAAGCCTGGCTGACAATTTCCTAGAGAAATGTGCCGTAATCCAAGCACCTAGAACACTAAAAAACCTACAGTCGATTCTAGGCTTCCTAAATTTCGGAAGAACATACATTGCAAATTACGCAGAAAGGGTGAAACCCCTTTATGATCTGATAAAACCCGATTTTAAAAGATCCAATTGGACTCAAATACACACAGAAATTTTGAGATCCTTACAAACAGACATGCCAATTAAAACAAAATTAGAAACACGTGATAACACACGCAATCTTGTGATTCGAGTCATCCCAGGGAGATGCGGATTCACATACCTGACCTCTAATGAGGGAGAAAAGGTACCAATTGCATACAAATCACACTTGTACACTAAGGCTGAAATGAAATTTAGCCCTACGGAAAAAATTCTAACTGCAACACAGACAGCTATAACAAAAGAACGAGCCCTGGCACAAGGTAAACGAATAATAATCGTGACACCGATACCAGCCCTAGAGGCGGTAACAAAGGCAAGCATTCCAAATGCTAAAGCGCTCCATCCGAGATGGATACAATGGGCTAATTCTCTTGCTGCAACGGACGTGGCATACGAATTTGATCCTAACTTAAAAACACAAGAATTTCTCCAATATGAATTTGAATGTCCTCCGCCGACCGAAATTCTGCCTCTAGATCATTACGGCTGTATAATATATACAGACGGATCAGCACAACCCGCAGTCGGGGGTAAACAAGCTTATAGTGCTGCGTGCGCGATTGTTAAAGGTCGCTGGCACGAAGGGAAATTTAAACCGACCCTCACTAAAACGCAATCTCTAGGAGATTGCACAGCTCAGCGAGCTGAACTACTGGCATTCAAGATGGCGCTTGAAAATACCGATCGAGAATTCCCCACGCTCATAGTGTGCGATTCGTATTATTGCGTTCAGTCTTATAATGAATACTTGCAGATCTGGCTTCAAAATGGTTTTAAGGATGCAAAAGGAGGCACAATCAAGCATAAAATGCTCTGGGAACAAGTAGTTCTTTTACAAAAAGAACTACCAAAGACTCACGTGATACACACACTGAGTCATCAACGTGATGGCGTTCACGTTGCAGGGAATTCATTGGCTGATGAGGCCGCGAAGGCAGCTGTGCAAACGGCTTCCGTAGCTGCCATCACCCGGTCAAAAACAAAAATAGACAGCGAAATATTACAAGCTGTAAGCGCTTCAGAAAAGGATTCGATAGAAACTCTCCCGAAAGGCTTTCCAGTAAAATACTCATACATAACTGATGCAAACAATGTTCCTTTTGCTCGAATCCCTGGAGTGGGGGATAGGGCAATTCCAAACATGGAACATAGGTTAGGACTAATAATAGCGGCACACGAAGGGCTTGCTTCCATCCATGCTGGCGTCTCAGCCACAGTATCATTATTAAAACAGAGATACTGGTGGCCACAAATGAGAAGACAAACGAGGAACTATGTTCTAGAATGTGAAATATGTCAAAAAATGAAAGTATCAACGGTGAGACGTCCAGCTCAGACGCCCCTTCTAATCTCGGATAAACCATTAGCCTGTGTTTACCTAGACCACTGTGGTCCCTTACAAAGGGACGGTAACTATAAATATATCTTGGTCGCAGTGGATTCATGCACGAGATTCATATGGATGTGGCCCCAGCGAACGGCTGACGCCAGAACTGTTATAAAAGATTTGCGAGTCTTTATCGGCACATACGCAATTGGCATGCTGCATTCCGGCCACGGTCCTGCTTTTAGCTCTAGAGCTTATAAGGAGGCCATGGTCAGCATGGGCGTGGCATTGCGGTACTCTTGTCCATTTCACCCTGAGGGGAACGGAATTGTTGAAAGAAAAAACCGTGACATAAAGCAATCTATAACGGCAAAGGTATTAGGTTCGGGAGCTGGGTGGGTCAAACATCTAATAAGTGTCCAACGTAGTCTAAATAACTTGCCAAGAAATTCTCCGAAGGGATTCAGTGCGTACGAATTATTATTTGGAATTAGGATGTTGATCTCTGACATTGATAGTCAGACTTCAGTGGTAAAAGAAAAAAGCTTTGATATCAAAGACCGTTTGGCTATTTTGCAGGACTTAAACAAAACAAGAAAAGACCTGAGCAACATAAAGTTGAAACAACAGCCAACAACCACTGAAGAACCACCACCTGTCCCAGCAAGACCTGTCTGGATTCCAAAAGTCGGGGATCTAGTCAGGGAAGAGATCGCGGTAAAGAAGGAATTTGGGCCTTCTTACAGAAAAGCAGTTCCTGTCTTGTCTGTCAACGGGACAAGATCAGTTGTACTACCGCCACTTGCTGGTAAAAAGGAGAACCGAGTGGTATCCATCGACCTGGTAAAACCACAATCATGTGGCCGATAACAAACAGTAGGCCAAGTGGACTCCCAATAAGTAGCCGAACACCAAGGTTTGCTACCAGTACAGAGGTCCTAACGAAGAGGCTCATCACATTCGAAACGCCTACAGAAGAACAACAAGGACTATGCAACAATGCAATAGAACTTAGACCTCTGAAAACCCAAATAAAAACTTTTAGCAGAGACACACCAATCTACAATGAAGTACCAAGCGAAAATGCAGGAAACAGTAATCCTGAAGCAATTGGAACAATTGACAGAACTGCATCCGGCTACTTCACAAACTTCGATGATTCCTCTGAAGGTTTCAGTGAATCAAAGACACAGCCATCATCAAAAACTTTTAAAGATAAAGCTAAAGAACTTTTGAAACAACTAAAAGAAACATATCTGATTTCTCCATGGATCGAATTTTGGGTGGGTTTTGGTGCATTTATCCTCATACTTTGGCTCATCAGGGTACTTACTTTGGGACGCTTCATTGAGGGAAAATATGCTAAAATGGACACAGCAAGTCAGAAAATCAACTTGATCCTCAAACCACACACATCTTCACACGTCGAGAAAAGAGAACTTTCTACAGTCAACTTCACAGCCAATCCGATACCGGGTGGGGTAGCCTGGGACAACACTGACTATGAAATTTATGGTCCGGTCGAAATCCTGAAATATCCACACCAAATTAAGATCTCATTGAGTGACTTTGCAAAACCAAGCTCATTTGCTGATGATTGGGACTTCGAAAGCATTAATAATATGATGTCTGACTTAGTAATGTCTGCTAAATTTACCAAACATGATTATTTGCAGGGTTCTACAAATTATGATAGTATGTACTGTTATAACCACTATGGTAACCATTTTCTACATAGATCTGCACAACCTAGAAATGTTTTAAATTATAATCAATGGGAACATTGTGCAACCCCTCCAAAAGGAAGCTCAAGAACCTTCTATGACAAATATTCATACCTTTCAGGTTTTAACACAAGTAATGCTGAAGCATTTTATTTCAAATTGTCAAACAAGACAGGAACTAAGACCATGATAACAAACAGAAAATTGATATATTCAGACTCATTCTTTGGAAAAAATGAATACTTTTGGTTTTGATTATTGGGACAAAAATGTTGAATTGAAAAGTGTTTGGGGTACAAAAGAATGGCAAGTGCAGGGTATAGAATCTTTGTTTAGAGCCTGCATGATCCCAGAACAAATGATATTTTTAAATGACACTGTTCAACAAACTACCTGTCTTGGCCTAGCCAAAATTAAAGACTTAAATAAACCGTCTATTCCAAAGCCAACAATGTACAGCAATACCTCTACAGATGAGGAGATAGACGTAAATTATGTATTAAACCAAAACAGAACACATCCAGATTGGAAACAGTGGTTGATCTGGCCCACAGATACTAATAACTGTCAAGACAGATTCCTGAACAAAACACAGGGGTTCAAAATGATCAGGCCAGACCCTAGATATCCTCAAAGACATCACCCAGGGATAATAACCACCTACAGTGTGGGCAAATTATGCCTTCAGTGGCTACAAACTTCCACACTGACAGAAATTAAGCAACACCTAACTTTACTGATGGTGCTGACTTGCGTGATTTCATTATGGGACCGCGCAAACAGCGTCAAAAACGTTTCATAGCAGCCTCTGTATATGCAGCATACAATGAGGCCTGGAAGGTTACTCAAATTGAAACAGCAGAGAGAATACGGGAAATTGACCGTATTAATTTGGAAAAATCACTTTCTGTAGTGGACAATGGGTTAATGACTCTGTCCTCCAGAATTTTTTCTTTGGACAGCATTGTGTCTTCAGCAATCGACATATTATCGCAAGACTTACTGTTATTACAACACGGTCAGTCTCAATTGCGTTCTATTGTACAGCTTGGCTGGACGTTACAAAATCTACGTTCAGGCTATGTGCCTTGGCGTTTAATCAACACAACGTCACTATTCCAAATCTTTAACCTTACTGATAGACAAATCAGTATGGCACAAAAGGGTGCTGATTATACAATCTTGAGCATTGAAAACCTCGAAAGATTACCAGTGACAATGTCAGAACGACCTGTCAGTGAATGGATAATACATGGAATAATAAATATTCCAATCTCAACCTTCAGGTTTCAATACTGCCAAAAATATATACAGGCTGGCATGTACGAGAAATTGGGAAAGGGGTACATTAAAACAACATGGAACCTGCCCTATTCACATGCATGTGTCAGTAATAAAGGACAGAAAGTGTTCCTTAGTGGCAATAATTGTGCGATGTCACTAAGCGGCACGCTTCTGTGTAACGGAATTAGTTTGCACGGAGCCTGTGAAGGGCACTCAAATAACCTTTCATGTCACCAGCAAGGCGCACCTGCAACAGAGATAGAACCATTCTTTCAAAGACTCTATAATGGGAGTTACATTCTAATTGTAGATCGCAGATGTTGTAGTCTTATGCCCGGGACTCCTTATCTCGTAACTACGACTGCGAAGGTCAAGTGCTGTGGACACTCATTGTTCCCCAGCTCCTTTCCAGACGGGGAGGCAAGGGCATGGCCCAACTTGAAAATTACTTCTATTCGAATAGATACTTTAAGCAGAATGAAAACAGTGCCTCTTCAGACGCCTACAAGGCTCACGTCATCAAAAGAAACGTATGATCTACAAGTCGCAAGGACGACTGCAGAGATGCATTCATTGTTATCAACTAATTCCCCCATACATTTCGCAGAAATCCTGAATGAAATCTTAAATATTTCTGATACCAATGGGGTCTCAAAGGTATTTAAGACAGTATTTTCGATGGCATTAACACCATTCAAAGCCATACTGGGTATTTTTCCAGATTTCGTCCATTCGATTTTTGGCGGATTTCCCCTGATCTTGGGACTAATTGCAGGAATCCTATTCTTAGTCCTTATTTTTCGTTATGGCAACCCATGTCACAGACGAAACTCTTGCGACAAGGGAAGAAACAATCCTAGCCATTGGATACCGGGACCGGATATCAAAAATCCTGGGACTCTCCCGGCTTAGAGACCTGAACATGACTTGGTTTCTATCATTTCGACCAATGTGGCAAAGATGTGTTTTACCTGTATTAAGGTGTCTGCTATGCGGAGAAGAATGCGTGTTAGACACCTGTCTGACGCTACAATCGGATGCGCCAATGGATGCAGAAACATTGTTGAGCCCGATCAAGGTTCATGCTTTGTGCTGCCCTCAAAGGCTACCAATCCTGATGACGGCATTCGTGGAAGCTTCACCACTACGATTAAGGGGTAGTGAAGTTCAAGATGAAAGCAGCATCGATCAGGTACGACCTTCTGTCAGCAATCCAAATCAGAATGTCAATGGAGACAATCATGCGCACGAATGCATGGTTACACCTTTTTCCGAGTTAGTGGAACTTTCCCAGGAAGCTGTTGACAGTTTTTTCGAAAGCCTAAATGATATGATGTTCTCACCAGAGCAGAAATAGAGACTTTTGAGCAAGCTCGCACACGGCGTTCCCTGAATTCGGCCTTCAACTTTAAAAATAAAGTCACATGAACAATTTTACCTCCAGTTCACGGACAGCAATTTTTCAGCAGCCCCAAAATATTTGTGCATATTTTTCGGGACACTATCTTCTGCTTAAAGTAAGAACTATTCTTAGAGAACTAAGGTTTCTAAATTTTAGATAGCTTATAGACATTAGCTGCCCGCTGGTACGTTCATAAATATTTTATTGTGTGATGGAATGGTCTTGAACTTATTTTCTGTATTAAGAGCCATTTCATGTGTAAATTCTCATATACCAAATAGCAATAATGTATACAAATGCGTGATTACTTTGGCATTATTCTACAGCTTGAGTGCATACAATACATATGATTGCAATTTTTCCGTATACTTAACAAAATTTCAAGATGCATTTATGTATTTTGGGGTGGTAAGGTATACACTATACTCTATAGTATGTTTTACTATGCATAGATTAGTAAATATGTCCATAGTTAGCGTGGAGTGGGTGTGATGTATTCCTATAGGTTCTGAATCGATCCCCCTATTCCTGACCCTATTCTGGTTAAACAAACCAACAAGTTAACTAGCAGTCAGCCCATGAGGCAGAAAACCCCCATGATGCAGATACCGTTATCTGACGCAGTCACACTACGGCACAGGAACGTGTTATCTGATTAGGTCATAACGCTTGCGATCTAATTAGACAAGCGATATTCCTCCAGCCCCTGATAAGGCATACGGAGTTCTCATAACAAATCAAACCTATGACAACCTGGGCAAAACCCTGCGGCCATTGTTTTGATTTCACCGAGAACTTCAGCAAAAGAATGTGCTAACGAGCAAGTCGTATGACATCCTTATTGACGTATCTATGTCCATCCTTACGTCAATCTCGGCACCTTAAAGGTATAAATATTACCAATATTGCCCTATGCAAACACACGCGGTGGTGACGAGACGGAACAGCCATACTTGCCGAAGCCCAGAGCAGAGCAGACCCCGCTGGCGCAGCCCCGCCTTCCTGACGCGCTGAGAACGAGACGCGCTGCTTTCTCCTGCCGAGAAATCCAGCACCGGCGCTTCCGGGTAGCCCTCGCAGGCAGCCTGGAATATCGAGACCAGAGAGAGAGATACCATCCCTCATTCATCCTTCATTCCAGGTAGAGAACTGAATAACCCCTCGCAGAGAATTCTTTAGTCAGTCACTTGGCAAAAACAAACTTAACTTAAACTGTAACTTTCTATTCCCGCCCACGTATTAGGCTTAGGTCAGGTACACGGGGTAGGCGTATTTAGAAACACCAGTTGAGGACGTTTAGTCAAATGTATATGTGTATGTAATATATTTTATCCATTTTAAACCTTCATATGGCTTAGAAACCATATCAATGTTTTTACAGTATTATTTTATACTTCTGCTTTTAATGTATGCACTTTACTTAGCTATAAGTATTGCAATAATATCGATCCATTTCTCTTGTATGAGAAAGGAGACTGATCAATAAATAACACCTTTTTATTGAACACGCCCGTCTCTTCCTTTTTCTCTACAATCTGATGAGACTAAGAATGCACGTACTGACTGAGTAAAATAAATTGCCTTTTGTTCACACGACTCTCGAGATACACTCTTGATTAGGGGAGAGCAAAGTTGTCATGTTCTATGGTTGTCAGAAACTAAATCCCTTCTTGTCTAATCAGGGAAGTTAATTCCTTCCTGAACATTCGAGAAAGTTTCTAGTGAACTCTGAGCTAGCTGGCAAACCCAAAACTTTAAGTCTAATATCGACAGTAGTAGACCTAGTTAACGTCTGGTCTAGGCCTTTACTATTGTAGGTATTATTCCAATGCGCAGAGCCTATTGGGATAATAGGAACTACACTACAGTACCACGTATATTCTGTTTAAAACCTAAAACATCTAATAAAACTTGAGCAGGAGAATGGTAAGAATTTATCCGATCGGAGTGCCCTCTGCCGGATCTGGAATCACATGCCAATACGAGCCGATTTGAGTCAGGTTGTGCTGAGCTTTCGGCTTCTGACTCCGGCCCCTTGCGGCTTCTCCTGAGGCACCAAGAGCGTGTGTGGCGGCCGTAGTCGACTGCCACGGAGAGCGTGCCCCATTTGGCCCACAGAGGCGGCCTGGTTAGATCCGGATTTGGCTTACGGGAGTGCCTTGTGAACCCCACTCGCTGTCACCGAATTTCCAGTTTCCGTCCCACAGGAGAACTTAAAAAAGCTGGAGCACCGACTCCACAGCAGGGAAGCAGGCATGGCAATTATCCAATCGGTACTGTGTGCCTATTGTGCCGAGGGCAGCGAGTCTACTGAGTCCCCGGAAGTAAAAGTCCCAGGGTGGAGGTGGGGGGGGGAGGGGGGTGTTACTAAGTGCTGGGGGAGCATTGTGTGAGAAGGAGCAAGGTGCCATTGCTCTGCCCAGTCTCAGCTATTGTTTATATCCATCTCCCTCGTGCACCCTGTGCTCTAGCGTTCTTCTGCTACCCTGCCACCCTCCTGCCTTTTGGTCTGTTTTGCTCCCCCCTGACTAATCTACTGCCTCTTATGACCACTAGAGGTTTCTCTTGCCCGACAGCAGCGGAGGTACGCCATCTAGCCAAAACTGGGCTGCAACCAGCGCAGCAGGAGAGTAGCAGCTACGTAACAGCAACACAACAGACTTGCGGAAAACCCTAACCAACAACCAGCAGTAACCAGAAGCTGATCATCAGGTCCAGCAGCCGCACAAGCGGATTTAAATTCATCAGCACCAGGGGGCGCTAGGGGGCGCACAGCGGAATGGCTGCTTGATCGAGCAGCTCCGCCGGGAGGATCACACAATCGCGCTGTAAGGTTGCTCAGAGATCACGTCTGCTGCTACAAAACACACGGAGATGTATGGGAGCTTTGTGTGACAAAGCGACGCGCCGTTGATGACCACGGCGAGCCCCCATTTCGGCAATACCGACTCCGGTAAGCCAACGGAAGCCCAGCGCTGTCATGGCGCCTGACGGCCGCTTCAGGCAATAACGTGTGCAAGTACGCTACATGCCGGAACCCAGCACGGCCACCAACATCGATTGTGCCTAACACCGGGAGGATTCACGGTGAGAGATACCAAAGAGTAGACCTACGTTCATCAAATATGACGGGTGACCGAGCTGACGGAGACCCGACACGCAAGATGGCGGCGCCGATGGAACACTGACGGCAATGATCACGGGGCAGTGCTGCTGCTACGGAGT
The DNA here is from genome assembly GCF_964261635.1 of Lissotriton helveticus. Taxonomy (NCBI): domain Eukaryota; kingdom Metazoa; phylum Chordata; class Amphibia; order Caudata; family Salamandridae; genus Lissotriton; species Lissotriton helveticus. The sequence continues at coordinate 336,729,356 of NC_136069.1, read as the reverse complement.
CCCACGTAACAAGGTAATGCGCCAGACTTTTGAAACGCTGACAACGTCTGATAGCAAGCCCTATCTCAGTGCATATGCCAGACCTCGGACTTTAGATTGCTTAGTTGTAATGTGCCAGTGTATGCCCACAAGATGGCGGCGCCCATTACACATGTAACATTCTGGCAATAGGTAAAGATCGTGCACAAGGTCTCCGCCGCATTACTCTCGTGGACACAGACTGCCATGCTCGACTGCCATCAGAGACTTGTGACAATCTCCCATTGACCACGTACTTGCAAACTGCCCACGCTAATACTATCGCACCTCCACACCTCCCCCCACAACCGACTTGGGAGCTGTATAAATTAAGCCCTGATCGATACCCTGCGACATTATCCATGCGGACCTGCCTTCCTTGCTGACCATCTGGAATCTCTGTGCACAAGAACTTGCGGACACTGGACGAACAAAGCCTGCCTGCCTCCGGGGACCTGTGGGAAAGACCCAGGTAAGCCCGTATTCACAAGATATCAACACCACCACTATCGCTAATCTGCACCTCCCCCCACGACAACCTTGGGTGTTCAATATCAAGAGCCCGGTTCAATCAGTCGTGAGACAGCAGGCGCTGACCAGCCATCCCTGCTCTGCCCGCGCCTCCTTACGCGAAAAAGCGCGCACTGTCATCGAACGCGTAGTGGGTCCTGCACTTCCATACCCACACTGGAAGTAAACCTCAACGGTCTTCTCTGAGCCACCCACACGCACCAACACAACACCGGACTGGAACATTTACTGTGGCTTCCTCAGAAAGATCTACGGGAGTAACGGTTATCGACCACACTAACCCCACGGAGGAACGCAGGTGATACCTGAGGTCAGCCATCACCATCACTGTGGTGGTGCCATAACTACAATCAACAATCATGGGCAAACCAGAGAGACAGCAATCCAAAATACCCTTTGAGGCACGCAAGACCCCGAAAGGACAACCGGAGGCGGTGGAAGAGGACGCGGGGTCGGGCAGTTCAGAAGAAAGCAATATGGTGGACATCCTCAAGGCCATTAAAACTAACCTCCAAGATATTAACGGCAAACTAGACAATCTGACCGGCCGCATGGACAGAATGCATGCCAAAATGGAGCAACATGGTGAGAGACTAGACGACGCGGAGAAGCGAATATCCACAGTACAAGATGACAATCCTACAACTGCTACCAAATGCACGGGCATGGAGAAAGTCCTAGAGGTAATCAAGGCTAAGGCGGAGGAGTTGGAAGCGCGTTCGCGTCGCAACAACATACGCATCGCAGGCCTTCCCGAGACAACCAACACGGGGCGCATGGAGCCATACATCGAACAATTGTGCAAAGATGTCTTCGGAGAAAGTTCTATGTCCTCTGTATTCATCGTCGAAAGGGCGCACAGATCTTTGGCGCCAAAACCACCGACTGGCGCAACTCCCCGACCCATAATCGCCCGTGTCTTAAACTACAGAGATAGGGACACCATCCTACGCTTAGCGAGGGAAAAAGGCACCATCACCTATCAAGGTAATACATTGGACTTTTATCTAGACCACACATATGCAGTGCAACAGGCGAGAAAGGAATTCAACACCGCCAAGGCCAAGCTTCGAGACCTGCAAGTACCATATGCCATGCTGTATCCAGCTCGTCTTAGAGTCACATGGGAGGAGAAATCAATTTTCCTAACAACTCCCAAGGCAGCCATGGACTTCATTAAAAAAGTGGCGCCCAAGAGTAAAAAGACGACCCACAAAGACCACTCACCAGAAACAGAGTAAGGTAAGGTGACGAACTGCTAATCTGGTTGGTGTGTGATATACTATAATCTTCACTAGATGCCTTACGACGTGACCTCCCCCCAGACCAAGCCAGACTGGCCTACAGGCCTCTGCGTATTCAGTGACCACGAACATTTGGACAATGTCTGGTTGGCTGGAACATATGGGACACGCCGACACACCACTTTGTACTGCAGACCCAGTTGCTGTCACTGGAGTCATAGGTTACCATGGTCTGGGAGCATAGCTGAGATAACCCGCTTCAGAGGTTATGGAAAGGGGACCTGGAACCTGAATGGGGAGTTCCTAATACACTCAATGTTGAAGACTCTGCTATAGATGGCATACAGAGCACACCCTCTATAATTGTTGATGGATTATCTGTTCAACTTTCAACCTACATTCTGCATTTAAATGTTATGATCTGACCCCATCCTTTTAGTAGGATGGTGTAGTGCATCCCCGGCGGACCTCCACATGGGAGATCCCCAAAAAAGTTATGGTTTACGAGGACGTTACTAAAGGGACATGGCTTCGGAAAAATTGGGTTGCTGATGTGGGTGGGTATGGGACAAGTTGGGGTTCAGTTAAACCGAAAATGCCAGTATATTTGAGATGCATTGCTAATTCCCGAAGTATGTTCAAGCTTTGTGACATTCATGATCGTAATTGTCTGGTAATATGTTTTACACCGACTGACTATCAGCTAGAATGTGCATGGTTATGTATCACTTCACTGTTCAATAATGGCTAGAAATAATGACCTACACCTGTTGACTTGGAACGTACGGGGCATCGTGAACCCAAAAAAAACTAGACAAATCTTTGCAAGTTTAGACAGACACGGTATAGACATTGCATTACTGCAAGAAACACATATAGCTCCAACTATGTGCAGGAAAATTGGAACACGGTGGGCTGAATCCTGCCACTCATCCTCCTATTCATCATACTCAAGGGGGGTAATGACACTGGTCAGAAAGGGTGTTAACTACAGAATTAACAAATCCATATCAGACCCCAACGGTAGATATGTAATTGTATCTGGACTACTGCGTGGGCAATCCCTCACACTAGTAAATGTTTACGGCCCAAATGTGGACTCCCCCGCATTTTTTCAGGAGCTATGGAATAAAATGGTAGAATTCACTAACACGACCATCATCTGGGGAGGGGATTTCAATGTTGCACTAAAAGACACATTAGATCGTTCAGGTACCACCACAGAACCACATAAGCAAGCTAGGGGTAAGATACGAGACATGATGGATACGTTCCCGTTACGAGACATCTGGAGAGCCAGGAATCCAGAAATGGCTACTGCCACACACATTAATGCAATGTACGGTAGCTGGTCCAGAATAGATTACTGGTTGGGGTCTGATGGCGCACTGTTGTGGACAAAAAATATCTCTGTGCTCCCCAGGACTGTATCAGACCACAACCCGAACATGTTGCAGGTCCAGATCCCACACTACACACCCCCGCCGTTTAGCTGGCGCTTTAATGCCAAAGCTCTACTGGACCCCCTATATGCGGACAAGATAGCGACCGCTGTCACAGAATACTTCCAATTCAATGTGGCATCGGTAGAAGACCCAGGCATACTTTGGGAGGCTTTTAAGGTGACACTGAGAGGGGTTTGCATCAGCACCAAAGTAGGGATACTGCGAGACATCAGAGACCAAATAAAGAAATGTGAAACTAAGATAAGAATGCTTGAAATGGAATATGACAGGACACAGGATGTTACTATTCTGGGGGACTTAAAGAAGGCATTTACTGAACATCAAACATATGCCACTGATGAGCTGAAATATGTTACCAAGCGACCTCTGGCCAAACAGTATGGTGAGGGTGGAAGGCCAGGCAGAGTGCTCACATCGAAAATTTGTGAAGGGAAACCACCTCAATCCGTAACGCAAATCCGGGACACAGAGGGCACCCTACTGACACAACCCGAAGACATACTCCGAAGCTTTGTAGAGAGTTACAACACACTGTACACCTCCAAACACACACCACCCCAGGAAGAAACGTTGGAATATTTAAATGATATTGCCATTGCCTGGTTATCAGACAGACAACGTGAATACTTGGCAATGCCAATCACAGTAGAAGAGGTAAAAGACGTCATTCGCTCCCTACCTAACGGTAAGGCACCAGGCCCGGACGGGTTTACCTGCAAATTTTACAAAACATATGCAGACACTTTAGCACCACACCTAGTTGCCATGTACGGAAATGCGTTTGATCAAGCCACACTCCCACCGACACTACGAGAAGCAGTCCTGATAACTCTACTGAAACCCAACAAAGATCCGGATTGCTGTGACTCCTACCGCCCTCTATCACTGCTGAGCGTAGACTCGAAGATACTGGCCAAACTATTGGCGGTCAGATTACAACCCTTGATGACTAAATTGATATTGCCAGACCAAGCTGGGTTTATTCCCACGAGAGCAACCTCCCACAATACTAGAACGCTGTTCGCACTATCCCACTACTTAACCTCTGACACCAAAGCGGTAGCGGTTATGCTCGATGCTGCCAAGGCATTCGATTCCATTGAATGGCCATACCTGCTCACCATACTCTGATGCATGGGCTTTCCACCACGGTTTATAACATGGGTAACACTCCTCTACACCAACCCTGTAGCCAGAGTCCGGGTGAATGGTTACATTTCAAACCCCTTCCACATCAGACGGGGCACGAGGCAGGGTTGCCCCCTCTCACCTTTATTATTCGCGCTTGCGTTAGAACCGCTAGCGTGCATCATAAGACAATCATATAACCACTCAGCCCTACACTTCCCAGGACACCCATTGCATATTTCTATGTATGCAGATGACATGCTGTTATACATCAGAGACCCCGAGCAGAATATGAACCCGATTCTACGCGAATATATCAAATTTGGCAGACACTCTGGTTTGCAGATAAATTGGGACAAGTCGTTAATAATTCCTCTTACAGACACCACGACGCGACACTCCACAGATTTCCCACTTGATTGGCAAACAGATCCTGTCCGATATTTAGGGATATGGTATAGCAGAAACCCTGAAGAAGTTATCCGCACAAACTATGGCAGAGTACTGGATAAACTGAAGGGGCAAATCGACCGGTGGATACAACTGCCACTATCGCTAGCTGACCGTATTGCTATAGTCAAATGAATATCCTTCCCAAGCTCCTATACCTATTTAACAATATACCAATCACACCCCCGAAAGAAGTGTTCAAAAATATAACCTCGATAGTTCTCAAGCTCATCTGGGCAGGTAAACAAGCCCGCATAGATTTACGGACACTGACTTTACCCTATGAGAGAGGTGACTTCTGTGTACCAGACTTTTATTTGTATTACCTCTGTGCCCAGGCACAATATGCAACATACTGGTATCACGCAGTTCCCTATCTCACACACACAGCGGTGGAGGAAGGGGACGCCTTTCCAATACCACTTACCGCAGTGATCACGCGTAAATGTCCGCCGTTACATACAACAGACATTAACACAGTAGACACAACTGTGGCCGCTTGGAGCTCGCTTGGCCGTCTGACACACAAGACACCTCTCTATGCTCCAGCGCTGCCATTACATCATCACCCCCAAATTTCTGTCACTAACGAACAAGTAGGTATGGGCCTCCTGACACAGGCAGGTATTGATACATTAGGAGACCTGTATCATGATGGCGCATTCAGGACTCTAGATGATTTGTCCTATATCAGCAATCAAACCGCACTGTTCCGTTTCACATATTATAGGTTACAAAGGGCAATCCGTGATTTATACCCAGACTACCCGACAGAACCCCCCTGCTTGGACACACTGCAATGCGTCATCACATCTTCAAATTTAGCACACCTAGTTTCCCGGCTGTACAAACTGGCCCAAAGCGAGATACCATTCGCATCCACGAAAGCCTGGGCGCGTTGGAACGAGTCCCTACCAGACCCACTTACTGAAAAAGAATGGTACTCTGCTTGCACAATGACTAAATTACTCACTCCTAATGGCAATTTACGCATTCTACACCTGAAGTACCTCCACCAATCGTACCACACTCCGAAACGTCTCCATAAGTTTGGGTTGCGGGAGGATGCTAAATGCAAACGGTGTGGGGAACAAGAAGCTGACTTCATCCACCTGGCCTGGTCATGCCCAAAAATACGAGACTACTGGGGGCAAGTGACCATACTCCTCCGAAAAATGGTGGGAATAGAGTTTGACTGTTCTATAAAATTGTGTCTGCTGGGCTTGCAACCCGGGGTCAAAGCCGGGAAACGTAAATACTGTGCAATCTCCCTGCTGTTGGCCAAAAGGCAAATACCTCAATGTTGGGGCGGCACACGAGTACCGAACACGAAACAATGGCTAAAAGACATGACGCACTGCAAGACTCAACTACTGACTTATGAAGAAGAGCTACCAGCGAGATCCAGACCGAAGGACTATTGGACTTACTTAACGAGCTATCTGCAAAGTGTGGAAACTTCTGATGCTCCGTGAACTCTAAGATAACCAGAATCACCTGGCCTCAGGTTTAGCACATAACATTTGTGCACTAACTCAATATTACCATGTAAACTGTACAGACTAAAGTAATGTCTACTTGTACTCATGCATGTTGGGATGAAGGATGCGGGAATGTACTGGTGTTTGTTGTATTGCCATTTCTGATGGTTGTACTTAATTGTTTTTGAAAAACAATAAAAAAGATTTAAAAAAAAAAAATTCATCAGCACCAGACTGCGGGCAAAATGGTGAAGAAGACAACCTTAAGACCCAGAAGGACAAGGGCTCACACCACAGATACCACTGACACCAAGGGGTCGATTCCGATCCTGGAAAAAAAACGTCTGTACAATTCGTATCCGGAGCCCAAACATGCCGTACGACCCGACGAGTACGATCGGGACCGGGGTATGAGGATGCGATTCGTACGGTCCACGTCAGGTAAGGGCGATTCGTACGGAAAAGCACACAATCACATACACATCGTATGGTCCGTACACCCCATGATCGCAGGGGTACGGTGCGTACCCCTGCGATCATGGGGTGTACGCACCGTATCCTGCGATTGCAGGGTGTATGCACCGTACACCCTCCGAACATGGGGTACGGTGTGTACACCCCATGATCGCGGGGTATGGTGTGTACACCCCATGATCGCAGGGGTACGCACTGTACCCCTGCAATCATGGGGTGTACGCACCGGACCCGGGGGGGCCGTTTCGTACCTGTTTCGAGTCGAACTCTGCTTCTCTGGATGTTTTCAGCACCCGTAGAAAAAGCGTCGTATGGTGCCGGACATGAATCGTACTTGCTGGGTCGGAGAAACCAGACGCGAACTGTACGGATGTCGCGTACAGCGGGTTCCGAGGGAGATTCGTATGGGGATTTGATTCGTACGGTCTCTGTACGATTCGTACGGAGTCCAGCTCCTGGTACGAATCGTACTTCGTCGTACATACGGGGGACGTTGCAGGGTACGATTCGTACAGGAAAAACGCTCCGTACGGCTATTCGGAGCGTTTTTCCCCGAATCTGAATCGACGCCCAAGCGTTGGAGAATTCAGAATGACACAGATCAAGAGTCACTTCTAGATCAACCGGCAGCCCCTAGTCTTCCAGCGTCCCTGATTCCTCAGACAGCTTCCTGAAGCAACATGATGGAAGAGTCCTTGCCTTCTCCTAGAATCCTGATCAATAAATCCAACACTGGCTGCTGGTATAGAGGTTAACACCCTAGATCCCTCTGAAGCTGCCTTCTCTACATTAATTCAGTCAACATCAAACATCATAGTAAACAGTACATTGAGCTCATCGAGCGCCACACCAACCCAACCCAAGGCACATGAGCATAGCCTAGAGCAGACGGCTGTGCCCACCATGCCGCCATTCTTGCTGACTCTTCATGAGAAGACTCTGTCAACTACAGCTCTTTCTGCAACTATAGCTGCCTCAGGCAGAAGTCAATCTCTCCCTCCCTCTCTCTCTCGCTCTCTCCCCCTCTCTCTCTCTCTCTCTCTCTCTCTCTCTCTCCCTCCCTCCCTCTCTCTCTCTCTCTGTGGCGCCGCGGCCAGGGCGACTGACGCTGGAATCTGGGGACCACGGTTCGATCCCCGGATCCGGCGGCAGGTTAGCCCAGCACCATGTGACTCTGGGCAATAGCTCGCTTAATCTTCCCGACGGCCCCCAGCGCCTAGAGACCCTTACGGGTGATTGTGCGCTTTACAAATGTGGACTTTACTTTACTTTACTTTACTCTCTCGTCTCTTAGGTCCCATAGCCCTCCTGAGGTTTTCAGATCAATTTCACTCATGCTCGGACCTGGGAGACCCAAAACACAGCGCAAACTCCGCTAAAACAGCTCCACTACTCCAGCCATCTCTGAAACCAGAAGACCTGGCTCAGACTCTGAATGGAAGCATTTCGCCTGGCTCTGACGATGGTCACTCAAAGTCAGAGGGGTACGATCATCCAGATTTGCCTCCTGTAGGTTCAGTTGAGGGTCACAGAGGTTTTGTGCCTTAACTTACTCCGTGGTCCTCAACTCGTCAACTTAAACTTCATCTTCACCTGGACTTCCCTTAGCTACATCAAGTCTCCTCGAGGAAACAACGCCTGAAATAAGTCCCGAAGCCTCAGACCACGGTATCCCGATTTTGAATGCCCCCTCCTGGCAAGCCAGCTTTCTCAATCCATGGACATCATTTGTCCACTTACAACTCTCCCACATCAATCACACAGTCTACCGACATGCGTCCCTCCTTGCTAAGCACAATCCACGTCATGGCTGCTGCGCTATCCTACTATTGGGACAAATTAGACTCTCAAGTAGACATTGTTGGCTCTCTAGCGACCCTTTATTATGGGCATCGACAGTAAGTTGGACACCCTGCTCACTTTGACCAAGCGTGCGCAATCCGTGGCTGAACTGGCTGATATTCTTGAAATCCAAGGGGTACCTGTCCATGCTACCCTTTTCTAAACAAGCTAGCCACCCTGCCTCAAGCCCTGGAACCCTTGCTGCAGGATCTTAAGTCACAGTTCTCCTTTCCCAATCTTCCAGCAAGAGGGCACGCCTTACAGTCCCCTCCCAGAAAAACAAATACGTCACAAGGCACCCCAAAATAAGTTTCTACAAACTCAGGCTTAGACCCTAGAACAAGCAATGTTCTACAACCCGGCAATGATGCCTGCTCTTCTTCTTCGGCAACACCTACACAGCCCCTCCATCGGCCTACTGGCTCCCTTCCACATTTCAGCACTGCACTGCTGGCAAGACTAATCAAGTGTTCCCACAAAAGACTAAGGAAACAAAGGAATAAAACTCACAAGGCATCCACCAGAATAAAGCAGAAGCTAGTTTACCCTATTTTTACAAAGCTTATATCTAAATGCTGCACTTATTTCTCCTTGCGTTTACCACCACTTCATGCATGCAAGGGGCTGGAAGAACTCACCACAACAACGTCATGACCAGAACGCTGAGCTAGAGACTAATCATACAGCAGTTTTTCATCACTGCCCTCATGGGGTTGGTTCAGCTACATCTTTAGTCTTTCTTGCACACTGCACTTTTTTTGCATTCATACTGCTGCCCACAATAGTTCTATAATGACCAAACAGGCTGCTCGACTTTCTGTGGCTGGTCGTCGCCCCACGTTTTTTAGAACATTTATTACTACTCTTTGCACTGATCTGCCCCCAAAAGTACTGTCTGGACCGCATTAGGCTATCCTTCGAACAAGAGATTGACACTATCTATTCTCGGTTAGCCAACTCTTGACCTGCTGCTCCACACTTAGGCCTGTGTTCAGTTCACTGTGCACACTGTATGTAAAATCCTTGCGTAAAGGCTGGATTAATTGTTTGCACTGTCTGCTGTTTTAACCACTTTTAACTTAATTTAGCTGAACCCTTCTGTCCACCTTTTCAGACCTGCTATGCAGCAGGTGTGCGTTTTGTCTCATGCTTACTGCCCTAACCCCATGCACAAAGGCACACTTTGCTAGGTGCTCCGTTTGTTTTCTGTGTATTAGAAAACTAAGGCCTATCTGAATTTTCTCCACCTGTACTTAGCGATACTTTTACCATATGGTTTTATTTTGTGTGTCGAACATTCTTATGCTTTTTCCTGTTTTGTAAAGGTTTAATTAACTATACAATAAAATTGACTAGGACGATGACTAATACTATTAAACTTCACAAACAAGGGCATCACCTTTAGCCATCCTGATACTACTATCACCAAGAATAAACTCTTATTGCTTGGGGCATGTAAATCTTGATAGTAGTCTTGATGCACATCCACAAATGTATTCTAATATGTGACGGATGATCGATAACTGCCGTTATACTGGAGAAATCAGCATCCATCGTGCATTTCACAATGAAATATGCAGATGAAGAATATCGGTTTAAAAGAATTGAAGTGCAGGTAAAATAGCTGAAGCAACTTATAGCAACACTGCTTCCTTTTTACCTTGGCCAGTTAAAAAATGTCTCTGAATTGAGGTTGATTGGGGCATCGTTGAACAAATGCAGCCATGTGTGGGCAGTGCTGGAAAATGTTTGTAGCATTTGCCCAATCTGCAGGTTTCATTTTAACCATAATGCTGATGTGATTTCTACTCCCCCTGCCCCTATATCTGTGCAACCTATTCAAGCTGCGCTGATCAATGCGCGGTCCATGGCTAAACATGCCTTGGACATTTTTGACCTACTGATCGATAATAAGCTTGATCTGCTATTTATATCTGAGACCTGGCTTAATGAGTGCTCAGCCTCAGTCATTGCCTTGGCCATCCCAACAGGGTATAAAATTACTAGGGTAGACCGCAAATCAGGCAAAGGAGGCGGGGTGGCGGTAGTTTTCAGGGAGAATTGGACTCTCACTTTGGGACAGTCGCAGGATTTTAGCGAGGGGGAAGCATTGGATTTCTCCCTAACTATCTCTCCTCACTTTTTGTTGAGAGCCACGCTTGTTTATCACCCGCCTGGGCCTTCTAATGCCTTTTTAAAAGCTTTAGATGAAGTCATTGTGCCCAGAGCTCTGCACTTTTCTGTACAGAGGCTTCTGAGACACGTGCTTTCAATGAGTCCATGGATCTTGCTCAGTTGACCTAATGGATTAAATCCCCTTCTCATAGCTGGGGTCATACCATTGATGGGGTTTGCTCCAAATTCCTGTTAGTTATACAGGATTCCCCCCCTGTTGCCTGGTCCGATAATTTTTTTATTCAATTTTCTTGGACCATTAAACCATCCTATTTTACCATAAAGACTTAAGCGGCGAGACCGCCTCCTCGCATCGAATCTGATGCATTTGGTAGTCTTGGAGGATACCTGCCCTAGTAGGTTAGGGGGTTTGGCGGAGGCAGTTAGGGGATTGAGGTAACTGGCTGGCTAGTGCAGTTGGAGCAGTTCTCTACACCCCTGGGTCACAAAAGAGCGAGACAATCCCCGTCCCAACCTTGGTTTTCAAAGGATTTAAAAGACCAAAAAAAATCCTGCAAAAAATTAGAACGCTGCTGGAGATTGGCTTACTGTCCGCTCGCTAAAATTGCACTTAGGAAAGCCCAAAACACTTATCATTCTATGATTAAGTTAGCCAAAGGACACTTCTTTACAGAGCGGATTGTTCAATCAAAAAACAATTCAAAAGAATCTTAGCAATTGTACAAAGTTTCCTGAAGCCTTGTGCGGAACAGCTGACCGCGCCGGCCTCGAATGATTGGTGTGAGCAGCTTTCGGGTTTTTCATTGATGAAATCCAAGCTATACAGGACAGTTTTGGGACTGTTGCTCATCAGCTGGCGATTTACTCGCTTCAGTTGGCTGCTGCCCTGGATGCTGTGCGTCCATGCCTGATGGCATTTACCCCCCATTCTGCTGTCAGGTACTTTGGCTATATTACAATTCCCTTAAATCAGGTTCCCCTTCGGATCCTTGCCGAGCCAGGCTGCTGGCGTCGGTGGCGGAAGTGGTTAACCCCAAGTTAATGAAATCGTTAATCTGTCCCTTAGGGATGCCACAGTTCCACCAGAGTGGAAACAGGCAAAACTGCTGCCTTTGCTGAAAAAGCCCTCACTCAACCCTGCTACCTCGGCTAGTTACCGTCCAATCTCACTCCTTCCGGCAGTGGCTAAGGTGTGTGAGAAGGCCGCGCACAGACAGCTTTTGGAGTTTGTGGAAAACTCGGGCGCTCTTCATCCCGCCCAGTCAGGTTTTAGGGCATCTCATAGCACTGAGACTGCCCTAGTGGAGGTGTCATAGGTCATAAGGGAATGCTTGGATGCTGGTGGCAGAGCGGCTCTTGTGTTACTGGACCTCTCTGCCGCATTTGACACCGTGCCACATTACCAACTGTTGGCTCAGTTGTCTGAAATCGGCATCTCTGGCCAGGCATGGGAGTGGGTTCAATCCTTTTTAACCAATGGAACGCAGCAAGTTTTGTTGCCGCCCTTCGCCTCTTTCCCGCGAAGCCTGATGACAGGGGTTCCCCAGGACTCAACATTGAGTCCTCTTTTGTTCAATGTCTATATGACGCCCCTTGTTTACCTGGCAGAGGAGCTGGGTGCTAAGATCATAGCTTATGCTGATGACACCCAGCTCCTCTTCACGTGGAAGAAAACTGATTTCTCCCCGGCTAGTGCCAAAGATTGTCTGGCTGAAGTGTTTAAGTGGCTTGCGCAGGCTCAATTAAAATGTAATGAAGAAAAATCAGAGGTGCTCCTTTACGGATCCTTCACTCCACTTTTTAGAGAAGATATCTGGCCGGTGGGCTACCCCATGCCTAAATTGACGGGGAGCGTGGCTAAAAAAATGTGGGGGTATGGTTCAGTGAGGAACTGCGATTTATGCCTCAGATTAACAGGCTGGCCGGTGCTTTGTTTGGCACATTGAAACAACTCAAGAAGTTTCTGCCACTTTTGCCCAGAGGGGCCAAAGAAATGGTGACCCATGCTCTCATCCTGTCGCGGCTGGACTATGCTAATGCCCTGTACATCGGTCTTCCAGCATATCGGCTAAAAAAGCTACAGGTTGTCCAGAACGTAACAGCTAGAGTCTTGTTGGGTATCCCAGGAAGGTCCAGTGCGAGGCAGCTTCTGGTGGATCTGCACTGGCTCCCGGTTGACTAGCGCATTCTGTTCAAAGCTCTTATGCTTGTTCACGGTGTGCTCTATAAGTCTGGGCCTCAGTATCTCAGATGTCGGTTCTCGTTTTAAGTGCCACCCTGGCAGTTGCGTTCCACTGGTCAATGCCTTGCTCTTGTTCCCAGGTATAACCTGGCCTGAATGGGAGGCAGCTCCCTCTCGGTCAGAGCGACCATGGCTTGGAATTCTCTGCCCTTTGAACTACGAACACCGGCGACCTCAGGTTGTTTAAAAAACACCTGAAAACTTGGTTATTTAAGTAATTTTTCCGCCTGGCTGGTCTATCTCCGCTCACACCATTTGGCTATCGCGCCGGAACACTTCCGAGTAGCTGTGCGTGCTACAAATAGTGAATAACATAACATTTATTGGGGAAACAGAGGAAGTCCATTTCTCTCAATGTACCATAATAGCTCTATTTGTCTACTATTTACAAATGCAACAGGTTTTTCTGCCCTACCAGCACTGCATTACTGTCAGAATCAAGAGTCTCACCTCTTGCCCTACCTCAAACAGCCTCTAACAAGTACCCTTAAATGTCACACTTTTTTGGATGCGTGGGCAATTGGCAACCCAAGCAAGTGCGAAGAAAGTCTCTTATCGGATCACTCTCCCCTCCTAGTTCCCTCAGCTAGTTTTTAGGTGGAGCCTGGGCAGCGCATGCGCTGCAAGGCATGCTGTATTGGCGTATGCAATTGAAGCCCCGCCCACTTTCTGCCCATATTTTTCATTGGCTTGTGCCATTGTCCTTCGTAAATGCTGGCTTCTGTTTCGTAAATAGGCTTGTTAGTCCCTCTTTAGTACCATCTTGTCTTCATTTGTAACCTCCCATCAGGACTAGCACCATTTTCTTTAATGAGTTTCTCTTACTGCAGGCACGACATGCGCTGCTTCAGCCACCCCCTCCCTTTCCGTGTGCTTCGAGGTCCGGGTAGGCACTCACTGGAGCTGTGCAACACAGAAAGTGGCAGAGGCTGGAGCGCAGAGTGCCTCCCAGGCGAGTGCGCCCCCGTCCTGTTATCTTCAGCATGTCAGTGTTCACTCCCCTCCTCCGCATGCTCTGTAGCACATACATGTCCCACACTCAAAGTGCACCCACACCCCATGGTGGCCGGGTATGGCTTGTTTCTATATGCATTAAGAATCACTTTCTTAATAGGGCCACGCGCACCACTTGTAGGACGGGCCAGGCAGATCCCCAAATCATTATTTTTAAAATATTTAATTATGGCGGCAGAGCGTCTTGTTTTACTGTGCATGCACATTATGGCTTCTTTGAGTGCCTTTCCTTGCTTCAACGCCCCCCCAGTGCCCCCACTACCATCACAGAGCGTGCATCTACGACGGGCAGGGGCCGCTAAAACATGTGACTGACGGCCGCCCAGCGCTATGCTGTGCTTTAACTTTTGCTGCAATTTAGCTGCTTTTGCACCTTGCCGATCTCAACTTAACAGTAGTTTCCATGCGCTAGGGTTCATGTGACTGATGTGCCTATAAATCATGTCTCAAGTATCATGATTATACCCCTCATGTCCTGAGAGCCACACCTCCTCCAGAGTGTACCTGATTGCTCCCCTGTGTGCCCTGCAGCTTTCTGGGCTGCACTCAAACCAGCAACTTTTACTTGCTGCTCCCACGTTTATGATTTCCGTTTTCATATTTCAACAAGCATTTGTAATGCAATAGGTCTAGCATTTGTGAGAGTTTAAGCTGTAAACATTATGAATGACAATGCCTTTTATTTATGTTTTAAAAACAAAACATAAATAAAAGGCACTGTCATTTACAATGCCAATAGCTCAAACTCGCGTAAATGCGATACCTATTGCATTACAAGTGCTTGTTTGCGTGAGCCAGGAGGCCACAGCCAGCACTACTTACCGTAGAGCCTAGTGTGTCTGCGCAAGAATTTTCTCCTGCGACTCCATGCAATTCTATAGACGTTTAGTACATGGAACTGTATAATATTTACTGGAACTACTCCATGAGGTTGCAGTTATTGATGTTCAAGCACTAAGGTAAATGGTATTCAGATTCAGGCAATTGTCTAACATCCAGCATTTTAGTTCTGTGAGGCACAATTGGAATGTTACATGTTTCCTTTCAAATGAAAGAGCATCTAGATGGTGGTATACATAAAAATAATATTGATATGTAATCTACATATAGTGAGCGATTGTACACATTCAGTAGAGGTAAGAAAGTACTACTGTTGAAAAAGATCCTCTCTTAGAGGTATTAAACACCTATTATTGACCTGTATTACAACTCCCTTACATATCCAAGTACTCAAACTACCGCCATCCTAGCATAAATACCTAGATGGGGTGGCTGCATCATTTAATGGATGATAAAGATGGTATCATATCCCTTGTTTTTAGAGTCACCCATAACATTCTCTGAAATGTTCTCTCCCATCCAAGGACAAGACTGGCATGGATTAAGGGCTTCTTCAGAAATTGTGCTAAACATTCTGTCCCTCCATAACGAGTTTCTGTCCCTCCATGAATAGCTTCCATTTAGTCTCTTGTAATTTGCCACTAGTCTCAAAACGTTCTCTTCTTATGTTTAAACTGAACGTGAGTTCATTAGCATGCATCTTCACAACTGTTACAACTATTAGCGACGGTAAAAGCCAACATGACCATTGCCATCTACTGTTTTCAGTGCTTACAGCAATGAAACTGGAATTCTGTTTCCTTAAAATACTGCATTGCTTTGGCCTTACAACTTCTTTTGAATGAAATAGTCACTGGCATGAAAATCTCATTCAAATTGCGCTGGTGAGAGGAGATTGAAGATTGCTGCATTGCAAGACATGTTTTAGCTTATGATGTGGGATTTAGGACTGTTTGTAAGAGAATGTCTAACCAGAAAAGAAATAAACTAAATGCTTTTATAGAAGACATGAGGAAACTTCAGTTTGGTGATTTCAAATTGAATTAAGCGGACACATAACCATAAGAAAATACCTAGAAGCTAACATTCACTTGGAAAAGTAAAGTATTTTAACTTTGGTGGTAGCTGATTTATATGATTTGAGAACGAAGAATGTGTTCAGAAATCGAGTAGAACGATTTTCCCGACCTCTGTTCCAGTTTACAAGCTAGTGATTTTTTTGCAGTTCCTTGAAGTATATTTAAGTATGTATACCTATTGTCCTCCGTGTTTATTGAGTATGCTTGAAATCCACCCCCTTCCGACAATTGACTTGTTTGGGCTAGCCCCTTTAGAGCGTTGCTTTAAGACTTTGACAACCACATATGGCTCAGCTGGGGTAATATACATCTCCAAACAATGGAGAGAAATATCACCCCAAAACCGTACGCACAGCTTGATCCTTGGTACATAACACAGATACCACAAATTTACCAATGTTTCGCGAATATTTATTCCATATTTTTCAAAGCTTCCAATTACTAATTTCTTTTTTCTCGTCACATGAGATGTGCTTATGTATTCACAATTTCTAAATGCATCAGATATGCCAATCCAGGCCTTTTTCTGTAGCAAGTTTACATAAGTCATCCACATTAGTTGATCTTTATTAACCCAATGCATTTCGGGCCTTTACTGGCCCTTAATAAGGGGTTCTCTACAAATTCAAAACATCTGTGTTAGATTATATGTTTAAACATCTTATGCCGGGGGGCGTGGCCAAGATGGCGACTTAGTAAGACGCAGGATCGTGAGGCTCCCCAGCCCTGAATCCCGATTTAGCCCCTAATCACCGCATTGTCTCCCCCTACAAATCAGCATCTTCCTGTTCCCATCAGAGGGATCGGCGGTCCCAGCTTGGACGGGCTCCAGACACCGGCGGTGGCCAAATACCCGCCTTGCTGCCAAACCGAGCCCCGCCTGAGGCCGCGCCGCCTTCCCGTCCCGATTCAGCAACGGGCCCCCCCGGGGGGGGGGACTCCAGTCACAGAGGACGCCAGTGAGCGGAAGCAGCTAAGAGCGGACCTGTGCCGAGGTCAGTGGGCCAATAACAACAACCCCCGGAGGTGACACCGGGGACCGGCTCCGGCTGCGCGGCTGTCCACGGAAATCGAGGTCTCGGGCCTGGGCGGAGTGGAACAGGCGCCTCCACTGTGGCTGCGGAGGACGGAGGACCCGGTCTGGGGGGGTCTGGAGCTGCACCCGCGCAGGCTGCGCTGACACTGCCGTAAGAGGGTCGCTCTGGTGTGCGGGCCACGCGGTGCGGGCCCGCAGTGAAGACGGGCCCGGCACGAAACTCGAGGCCCCTGCTTTGCGGCCTGTGGTGAGCGGCATCCGACTGGAGCACTGAGGAACTGCCGGCGTGCCTAGGGGCCTGGACGTGGCCTGCACCACCCCACACTCGACCTGCTGCTGGCTGCGGGTAAGGAGAGGGAGGGGACCCCACGACCGACGCTGGCGGTAGCGAGCCCCCGACAGTGCCCACCGCAGCTGACTTTTGTGGCCCGCGCTGCACCCCCGCGTTCCAGGACATTGAAGCGAACGGTGAGTGGAAGCCCCTCTCTCCCCGCCCTGCCGCCAGACCCCATCTGGTCCTTATCGAGACTAGCCTTGGAGGGGGGGTTGTGTCAAGGGGGAGCCCCCTGCACCCGTCAGCTCCCTACGGTCCGAGCCCCGAGAGGCTGGTCACTGTTCCTGGTTGCCTGACGAGGAGACCCCCGCCTCGCCTTGCACCCGTTGGGGGCTAGAGACTATGGCTAACACCAACCGCAGAACTGGTCGCACAATACCAGATATGCTGGCTAAAAGCGTTGTGAAAGGGGACAAGTCCCGCACGCCTCCCTCACCCACGGCCCCGACCGACATTACGGCACAGGATGATGGGAGTGCCCCTATCACCAAGGCCTTCCTGGAATCATTATTCAATACCTTGCGCGATGACTTCACGGCTTTGAAGCAAGAACTGGCTGGGGAGCAACGGGCACTGCGCGCAGATGTGGATGACCTTGGTGAAAGAGTGGCGTCAGTGGAGTCGGCGGACCAAGCCCGCAGCGAGGAGGTTGAATTTTTGTAGCAAGAGGTGCTCCAACTCCAGGAGCAGCAGGTGGACCTTCAGGCACACACGGAGGACCTTGAGAACCGCTCCCGGAGAAACAACATCCGTGTACGGGGCGTTCCTTCGAAAGCCGAGGGGAACAGCGTGACGCACTATTTACAAGACCTCTTCAGGGAGATTCTCGGAGTACCAACTGACTTAGAGATACGTATCGACCGTGCGCACAGGGTGGGACTACCACGACGGGCCTCTGCCCCCGCACCGGACATCCTGGCGTTTCTCCCAGATTTCCCCTTGAAGGAGCGCATCCTGCGGGAGGCACGCCAGAAGCAGCCTCTCGGCTTCCGGGGCCACTCGGTGGCATTATTTCAGGATCTTTCGGCCATTACGCTCCAGAAACGGAAGTCCTTTTGTGCAGTTACAGCCTTTCTCCAGGATAAGGGGATACCATACTCCTGGGGCCATCCGTTTCGGCTTGTCTTCAAATGGCAGGGAACCCTACATCAGATGCGCTCCCTCCGCGACACCTGTACCTTGTTGGGCATCGACTTTGTGGAGGAAGACTCGCCTGGAGAACAGACGCCACGGAAACTACGCAAGGGACCCTCTTCATCACAAGCAGAAGGGTGGCAGCAGGTACGAAGACGTCGCCATCCCAAGGAAGGCCTCAAACCTGACCCAGAAACAGTGGCCCATGAACAAGCAGCAGCTATCCAGGAGGTGGTGAAGGACCCGGCGAGTCCTGATTGACACATTGAGGTTTGGGGGTAAAAATTACACATTATACTCATGTAGGGGGGGAGGAAGGGGCCGGAGGGCCACTTGGGCTGCTATCGTCACATTCCTCTACATTGACCTACCACGGATCTGGACTACACGTTGGCTGATCTGGGATCCGGGGCTGCGAGTCTGCCAGCGCTACGTTTCCCGTTACTGACTTGACCTATGGGCCTCCACGAACTTGTGATTGGTCCGGGACTCTTTTGTTCTTTGGGAGGTTGTCGGTTGGGGTTAGGGAGGGATCCCACGGGGAGTTGGGGGGAGGGAGGGTCGGGGGGTAGTCCAGAGATCAAGTCTTGTACACAAGCATTTGCTGCGCTTCAACAGTACCAGGCATTTACCATCTGGGGGGAATCCTCTTCCGTACCTGCTGAGAGCCGCCTACAAGGTGCCATAGCTTTGGTTCGCAACCTCCCGCACTACGATGCCTAACACTTTTACAGTATTGACACTCAATGTACGGGGACTCAACAATCCAGTTAAGAGACGAGCGATCCTCTCTTCTCTGGAAAGCACACGTGCAGACATCTGCCTCCTCCAGGAGACGCACCTTTTGGCCCGGGATTGTCATAGGCTACGCGTGCGGGCGTTCCCGAGCCAATACTTCTCCTGTGGGGCCACTAAAACGGCCGGGGTAGCACTTCTTGTAGCGCGACATTTCAAAGGGGAAATCCTCCACAAACTAGCAGAGATAAGGGGCAGATTCCTGGTTTACAGAGTGACCGTGGGGGGGGTGACATTCACGGTGGGCTCTCTGTATAGTCCCAATGAAGGTCAGGAGAAATTCCTACACACTGCTCTCACAGAAATAGCGGCTACTGCAGATAGGCACATTATAATCGGCGGAGACATGATGGTTGTCTTTGACACGACCTTAGATCGATCTTCCCCACGCACCTTTCACGCCCGAGGCATCTCGGCCGCCTGCACCGATAAACTAAGGGACCTTGATTTACACGACCTATGGCGCCTCCGGCACCCCGGAGAGAGGGGATATTCTCACTACTCGGCGGCACACCAGTCGTATGCTCACATAGATCACTTTCTGGTGATGAGCCCGGTATGTTCTATTACATCGTCGGTTGATATGGGGGTCATATCCCTGTCGGATCATGCCCCGATTTCCATGACTGTTACCACCCTGCCGTCTCTACCACCTCCTAGAGTGTGGCGCCTCCGGGATACGCTCTTGCATAGGCAGGCTGTAGTGAAACAAATACAGGAATCAATACAGGACTTCCTACAACATAACGCAAACTCGGATACCACACTTGCAACCCAATGGGCTGCGCTTAAAGCTGTCCTTAGGGGAGTATTTATAGCAATTTCCTCAGCTGACAACCGCTTAAGAGCAGAAAAAAGAGAGGAACTCACCCAGAGAGTGCAGGAACTCGAGCACATGCACCAGCGGACGGGAGCTCCGAGGGTCTGGAGGCAGCTCAAAGTAGCGCGTGGACACCTCACAGCTCTAGATAACGACCGAGCGGAATATGCGGCACTTAGGCTGAAACACACCTACTACACGGGCGGAGATAGATGCGGGCGGTTACTAGCCAACCGACTTAGGGTAGCCCAACAGCGCCAGAAGGTGGAAGAAATCACCCGCACGGATGGATCCGTCGTAACGGATGATGCGCAGATAGCGGAGACATTCCGAGACTTTTACGCTGACCTTTACAGGAGTACGCCTCCGAATGTCACAGCCGCGTCCACCTTTCTGGACTCGGTCACACTCCCATCTTTAGCGCCCGAACAGTCGGCATGGTTAGAGAGAGACATCCGCATCGAGGAGGTGATTGCTGCAATCGCTAGACTTAAGGTGGGGAAGGCGCCTGGGCCGGACGGCTATTCCCCCTCCTTTTACAAGACTTTCTGCACCGCTCTAGCACCGTTACTCACTCGCCTATTCAATTCATTTGCAGACCCAGGAGCCATCCCACCGGATCTTCTGCGTGCCTCTATCTCGGTTATTCCAAAGCCGGGGAAGGATGGCACTAAATGCGGGGCATTTCGACCAATTTCCCTCCTCAATGTTGACCTCAAACTGTACACCGGTATCCTCGCCACACGTCTGGCTGCGCACCTACCGGGCCTGGTGGACCCCGATCAGGCGGGTTTCTTCCCTAACCGCCAGACGGTCGACAATACTAAGAGGGTCACCCATCTGATCGAGAAGGCTTCCCGAATACCTGGAGAATTCATGATATTGGCGGTTGACGCCGAAAAGGCGTTCGACCGCGTTCACTGGCCCTATCTAGAAATGGTGCTAGCCAAGTTTGGAGTGGGGAAGAAATTCCGAACCCTCATCTTCAATTGTTACAGAGTGCCCTCTGCAGTGGCGAGAGTCAATGGTTACACATCGACTGCGTTCCCCATCGAGAGAGGGACGAGACAGGGGTGTCCACTGTCGCCCCTTCTCTTCGCTCTTTACATGGAACCCCTCGCTTATCGGATTAGGCGGCGTCAGGGCGCTTTTGGCATCAAATTCGGCGGTGATCTCCATACAATTAGCCTTTATGCGGATGATATCCTGCTCACCTTGGACCATCCGCGGACGGCGCTGCCGGCAAGTGTTGCTGAGCTTGAGGCATTTGCTAGGGTATCCGGCTTCAAGATGAATACGGACAAATCTATAGCGTTAGACCTGTCTCTTACAGCTTCCACACGGGATTATCTGCAGTCCCTCGTACCTGTTCGGTGAGCCACGGATACTGTTCCCTACCTGGGAATTCTGCTCGCCCCGACCCTAGACAGGATGGTCGCGGTCAACTACGCTACTCTGCGTACCCGCATCCGTGGGGAGTTAGACCGGTGGAGACATCTTCCCCTATCCTGGCTAGGCCGCATCGCGGCGGTTAAGATGACCATCCTGCCGCAAGTCTTATATCTTTTCCGTGCCCTACCCCTCCGGCCCCCAGTAGGCTGGATACGACAAACTCAATCGGATTTAGTCAATTTCATCTGGCAAGGTCGGAAACCCCGACTAAAGAGGACACTCGCCCCTTTGGCTCCCGAAGAGGGCGGCTTAGGCATTCCTGACCTGAATAAATACTACCAAGCGGCACAATTGCGCTATTTGGTAGAATGGAGTAAATGGGAGTCCGATAAACACTGGCTCTTTCAGGACCAGGCAGTTGCGGGGCGCCCGTTGCAAGAAATTCCATTTTTGCCCAAAGCACACAGACCTGCCAATCTCTACGCGTCCTTTATAACTCTGGCCCCCCTGGAAGTCTGGGACGCGACTAACGCACTTCACGGTTCGACAACATTCCCGTCTCCGCTTACACCTCTGGTGGATAACCCGGACTTTACCCCCGGAATGGCTAAGGGAGCCTTCACACATTGGAGACCCGTGGGTTGCCGCTTTCTGTACCATATGTACAGCTCAGAGGGGGTGATTCCCTTCCAACACTTTAAGCAAGAATACGACCTCCCTGAAACGGAACGTATGAGATACCTACAGGTACGGCACTGGGCGTTGCAGCCGCAGATAAAAGACTCTGCTGATAGGAAATTCACTCCGTACGAGAAATGGCTCTTCTCACGCACTTCCAACACCAAGCTCATCTCAGACCTCTACAAATTGATTCAGACCCCAACCACACACATCTACAATCCGGGCAGGGTGCGATGGGAAAGAGAGTTGGGTAGGTCCCTGAGTCATAAGGAATGGGGGAACATTGCATATAGAGCTAGGCACACAGCGTACCACTTGGGGCTCACCGAGACCCTCACCAAGATCTTATCTTATCTTATCTTATCTTATGTTATCTTATGCTGTATTTATAAAGCGCGCTGACACCGGAGGTTTCCTGGCGCTGTGATTAAAATTGAGGGTGGAGGTCAGAGTTTAAATGAGGTTTGAGAAGAGCCAAGTTTTTAGGCTCTTTCGGAAACTTAGCAGGGAGCCAGAGGTTTTAATGTGGGGGGGGAGGGAATTCCACAGTTTGGGTGCCAGGAAGCCGAATCTACGGCCGCCCAGTTTTTTTAGTTTGACCGTCGGAGTAGTGAGAAGGTGGAGATGGGCAGAGCGAAGATTGCGAGCCGGGCAGTGGGGGTTGAGGAGGGATTCTAAGAACGCCGGGCCCTTAGACTGCCGAGCCTTATATACCAGGCAGACGATTTTAAAAGCAGCTCGCTGTTCAATAGGTAGCCAGTGCAGCTTAGCCAGGAGGGGCCTGGCAGATTGCCATTTGGGGGTTCTGCAAATGAGTCTGGCTGCCTGGTTCTGCACCAGCTGGAGGCGATGGAGGAGGAACTTGGGTAGCCCCCAGTAGATGGAGTTGGAGAAATCCAGGCGGGAGAGAACGAGAGAGATGACGATTTGCACCAGGGATTCGTGGGAGAATAAATGGGAGATCTTACGAATTTTTCGTAGCTGAAACATGCTGGCAGAGATGATGGAGCCGACATGAGTTTTTAGGGAGAGGTCAGTATCAATGGTAACGCCCAGGCTTTTTACCGAATTCGAGGGGCTAGGTGGAGTACCAAGCTCGTTTGGCCAAAAGTGGGGGCCCCAATGTGGTGGGCTAGTACCAGGCAGGATGAGTTCGGTCTTCTCAGGATTCAATTTAAGCTGGTTGGAAATCATCCATTGTTGGATGTGCAGCATTACTGCCTGGAAGTTGGGTACAGCATCCGGGGAATCTAAAGGAAAGATGATCTGCATGTCATCAGCATAGTTGAGGACAGTGCAGTTCCAGGTGCTTAGTGAATCGATCAGAGGGCGCAGGTATAAATTAAACAATAATGGGGAGAGGGAGGAGCCCTGGGGGACTCCGCAGGTAGTGGGGACCTGGGTGGCGGTGAAGGGGCCAAGGTGGACTGTTTGAGCTCGGCCCGAGATGAAGGACTTGATCCATTCCCAGGCAGGTCCCTGGATGCCTGCCTGTCCGACACGGTGGAGAAGGATGTCATGATCCACCGTGTCGAACGCGGCCGACAAATCCAGAAGGATCAGAGCCTGAGGGGACCCTCTATCGGCATTCTCCCGAAGGGTGTCCAGGACTTTTAAGATGACTGCCTCGGTGGAGTGTGCTGGTCTGAAGCCAGCTTGGTTGGGTACCAGGAACCCGGAGCTTTCAATAAATGCCGAGAGGCAGGTGGTAACGTAGGCCTCCAGGAGTTTAGAGATGTAGGGCAAGAGGGAGATGGGCCTGTAGTTGGCGGGGTCGGCACCTGATTTTTTAAAAGGGGAACCAGTATGGCTTCCTTAAACGCCCTAGGTACCGTGCCAGAACTGAGGGAGGAATTCAAAAGGGGAAGAATACAATCAGGCAGGGCAGAAAAGATTGCCCTAAGGACTTGGGGGAGGGGGGGGGGGGGCAACAGTCCCTTGGAGATCCAGATTTGACACGAGTGGTGAGCTCGGAGAGAGTGCTGAGGGTGATTGGTGGGAACTGGGTAAAAGAGCAGGGGTTGAGAGGGGGGGGATCAGGAAGACTGACAGGAGTGGAGAGAGGAATAGCATTCTTGATATTTGCAATTTTTTTAACAAAATAAGAATTGAGCGAGTCACAGATTTCTTGGGTGGGGGCCTGTGTTGGAAGTACTCTGTGGTCGGATGAGAAATAGTTCAGAATTTAAAAAATGTCTTTCGATTTATCACTGGCTATGTCAATTCTTTCCGAAATATGTGAGACCTTTGCTTTAGTGATGGCGTTTTTATATTCATTACGGGCCCTCGCAAACTCAGTGCGAGCCTCCTTGGTGTAGCCCCGTCCTCCGAGAACCAACGATGAGAGTTGCCATGTCTGGTATGAGCAAATTTAGTAATAGGGGCGAATATATCACTGGCTGATGACAGCCAGGTGGTTATCCCGTCCAACATAGGATCGGTATCTGATTCAAAATAAGTAATGGGGCGGGTGTTGGTCAGGTGGTCGATGAATCCCTGATGGTCATAGGAATTCCATTTACGACACAGTCCCCCAGGATGGGAGGGAGCCTTAAGTTTCCCTTTAATTGAGATAGTGACCTCGATCAGATGATGATCTGACCATAGACAGGGGGAGATGACTGGGCAAGACAAAACGAGATTGTGAGACCAGATGTGGTCCAGAATATGACCCTTGGTGTGGGTGGGGGAGGAAATTTGTTGAGACAGGTTGAGGTTTGTCAAGATTTCAAAGAGTTCAGTAGCGTGGGGCCCGGCTTGGTCGTCATTGAACCAATAATTGAAATCGCCGAATACAGCGAGTCGGGAGTGATGGGTAAGCCGGTCAGCTACCTGCTCACTGAAGGACAGAGGGAACGATGGCATCGACTGGGGGGGGGTGATAGAGGAGAACAATCGCCAAGGCACCGCCAGAGGTTTCCAGGCTGATGACTATGTTGTCTACCCCCGATATGGTAAGTGAGGCAGAGGTGAGGAACCTAAAGTTCTTATGTATGATGGCCGCTACTCCCCCTCCAGGGCGATTCAATGAGCGATTTACATTGAGGATGTTATAGTCCGGGGGGAGGGACGCCAGGATATCCGGGTGGGAGTCTGGTGTGAGCCAGGTCTCTGTTAGGAGCAAGATATCGGGCTTATGCATATTAAGCAACAAGAATAAGTCAAGCTGTTGCTTCACCATGGAGCGGGTGTTAAGGTAAAGCACCCAAAGGTGAGTGTCATTGTTAAGTGCCAATGGGGGGGTCATAGAACGAGGTTGGGAGAGACCATGGTCAAACTGGGTGCCAAGGTTAGATGACTTACTGGCAATCTCCAGACGGGCCGTGCGCTCCCGCACGCCAGGCGGTAAGGGAAAGTTGGAGTACTGCAAATCCCTGAGTACTTTCGCTGGATATGTAATGAGAGGACCAGGGGTCTTGGCCCCTGGGCCCGGGCGGGCGCGGACGGGCGAAGACGGGCTTGCCTTTGGCGCGCCTTCGGTGCGCCCGCTGCGCCCGTCCGCTGCGCCTATGGAATGGGGGCTCCATTTTGTAGTGGCCGAGGGCGGGTGGGCGGGAGGGGCGAAGCACAGGAGTGCTGACCCTGATCCTGGTCCTCACCTAAGATTTCGGCCCCCCGAGCAGCGTCCAATCAGCTGCAAGAGGCGAGATCTGACGTGGTTAGCAGCCAGGAGATCCCCTATTCCAGATAGCGAGTCTGTGTTGAGGGGTTTAACAGAAGCGCTAGAATACAGCTGAATATCAGGTGAGTACAGTGCAAATCACAAGTTTTTAAAAGATACTTTTGTATTAAAAATGCGTTGATTTTAAAAAGGATGAAAGTTCAGAAAATGCGCAATCAGTCCCGGCTTTCCGCCTCAGGACGTAGTAATCTGACACACACGCAATCGTAATCTCTGTACTGGTACTACACCCCTGAGCGACTATCCGAAATGGATCCTTCCAAGGACAAACTCTGCTGGAGGGGCTGCGGCCACACCGGAACTCTGATACACATCTTATGGGACTGCCCACTCCTCCGCTCCTATTGGGTACATATCTTAGATGAAGTTGACACACACTTCCAGACAGAAATACCTCGCTTCCCTGCTTACATACTGCTAGGCCTCCCCAATGCGCTCACTTACCCGCTGCACTCCCGCAGAGGCCGTCAAATGGCCATAGCTCTTGGGTCAGCTCTGCAGAACATTCTGGCACACTGGCGCACCGCCACCATCCCTACCACCACCGGCTGGCTTCATCGGATGTGGCATGTGTTGGGTATGGAGAAGCTGTCACTCACCGCGGCAGGGAAGGGGGATCAGTATGAGGAACTCTGGCAGCCTTTCAGGGCCCTACTCCTGACTGAGTTCACGGAGATAACTTGTCCTAAATATCTCAGATTGTTGCGCCTGACAGCACCCATAACTGCGGCCCCTATGGTCCTTGAGGCGTCAGACACTTAGAAGTTTGAAGCTTAAATTGTAAGGAGACTGCTGTGAGCTCTGGACTGGGTGGGGGGAGGGGGGACGGATGTGAGTTTTTGAGGGGGGGGTGGGTTGGGAGGGGGGGCAATGTTACGGCTTTTTTGAGTTCTGTTGCTCTTTTTGTGCAATGCCTTTCATACCTCTAGCGAGTTGACTGTCGCTGCTCTTGCCAACATTGCCTTTACCGCTGTGCTTCTACCGCACTCATCTTCTTTATTTGGCATGATCGCATTGTTTATTGTATTGCCCTGCACTGTCTTTCAAATAATAAACAGATTTAAACCTAAACATCTTATGCCTCTACAGATTTGACACATCAATGTTAGACTGTATATTTAAGTGCCTTATGCATGTTAGATCGTTGCACAGTATATCAACAACTCGCCCCATAATCAACGTTCTCCCTCTAAGTCCGTAGCTAAACACTACAACAAAATAAATACCCAGGCCAACCTCTCCCAACCCTCCCTTAATGTTACCTCCTTCCACATTTGAAACCCTTGTTTCTGGTCATTACTCATATACCACTCCTGAACCCCTCGCCAAGTAGATTAATACCAATCAGCAAAACAACGTCAGCGCTGTCCCATACCTCCAAAATTTGCGAGTGTAATCACCTTTCCTACATTATCTCAATCATCCTAGTGATCCCCTCTCCACACGCACTTCTTTTTAAACTCATATGACATCACCCCACCCTTCCAAATCCCCCGTCAACAATTAACTTCTATTAGCCATTCGCCTACCAACCCCACAACACACTGTGTCTACCATCACATACACCCCGATATAATGTTTTACCAAACCGTGTACGTTGCGTTAACCCACTTCCTGTTAATGTTCCTTTGTTAAGCCTCCCCTTCCAAATGTGCAATCCTCACTAGTTGTTACCCCTGTATGTGTGCTAAACCCTTTACCAAATTAGTTATTACCCCTACGTAAAAAACTACATCCACATCAATCCATACCTTTATTAATGAAAAAGTTGCATGGCGAAAATCCGGAAGCAACTGGTGTGCACTTTGTCGCCTCCCTTCTTTTTAATGTAATATACATCTCACCACATCCTAGTGGCTTTGTGATGTATAATTTTGCCTCCTAAAGATTTTCTTACATTTCATTGTATGAGTGACTATTTCTCACTGTTAGGTCTGTCAGTCTTATGGTGATCTTCCCCAAACTTTTGCTTTACATCTCCATTTTTGTTGATCTGCTTTTTGTTGGCCTTAGGACTCTATGCACTTTACCACAGCTAACCAGTGTTAAAGTGCATGTTCTCACTCCCTAAAAATGTGATAACATTGGCTTATGCCCAATTTACACGTTTTATTTACCTATAAGGCCCTGGTATAGTGGTGCTACATAAACCCAGGGCCTATAAATTAAATACTGTTAATGGGCCTACAGCCTACAGCACTAATTGCGCCACCCGCTTAAGTAGCCTGGCAAACATGCTACTGCATTCTGTGTGTTCAGGTTTAAACTGCCATTTCGACCTGGCAAAACAAACCTTTTGTCAGACCTAAAGCTTCCATAATAATAAATTAACTTCATCCCTAGGGTAGGCCCCACACAGCTCAGAGGCCAGGGTGCAGTGTATTCAAAAAGTTGGACATGTACTTTTAAGTTTTACATGTCCTGGTAGTGAAAAACTCTTAAATTCGTTTTTCACCACTGCAAGGCCTACCTCTCCCATAGGAAAACATTGGATTA
Source organism: Lissotriton helveticus (assembly GCF_964261635.1). Lineage (NCBI taxonomy): Eukaryota > Metazoa > Chordata > Amphibia > Caudata > Salamandridae > Lissotriton > Lissotriton helveticus. The sequence continues at coordinate 336,701,041 of NC_136069.1, read as the reverse complement.
CCTTATACATGTAATAATGGATAACTTTCAATAGGGGGCAAATAGAAATCCTGAGTTTGCTGTCTAAAGAATTGTAATTTAAAACACTGTTTGATGATAAAGTTGAATTTTAAGTCACAGTTCTGAAAATGACACTTTTAGAAAGTTGGCATTCTCTTATCAACCATTTGGTGCCTTCATCCTGTGTCACATGACTATGTGTAGCTAGCCGTTGGTATTTGTGTATTGCTCCCAGACAGTGAGACTAAGGGAGAATAGGTGTTGGCAGTCTGGGCCGTCTGTGACTTGGTAGAGGGGAGGACCTGTCACCTGCCACACTTAAACATCACAAGGACTCTGCCTCAGCATACTTCCAAAGAGTTTCACACTAGTCTTTTGTGGCCCCAGACAAGCTGGTGCCAGGGCAGGGAGGCACCTCTGGTGGTGAAAACCCCTAGATCCATCTCCTACAAAGCTGGCACCAAGTATAATAATTGGACCCTCAGACCCAACTCTTCAGTAGACCTCTGGACCTACGGAAAACTCAGAATGACTGCTTTTCTGCTCTGCTGCAAGGAGGACTGCCACTCTTCTACCCTGCTACTCTGCTGCCTGAGTGAAAACGACTGGACCTGCATCTTGAAACCACCATAGTGACTCGAACAGCTAGTTGGCTTTCCTCCTGTTCAGATCCTCAGGAACATAAAAGGCTCCAACCATCTTGAACCCAGCACCTAGACTCTGTCTGCTATGATTCCTGCCCACCAAGTGGTGTCACCCCAGTCCTGGACCTGTGGAAGTGGGCTGATAGGTGCTCTGCCAACCCAGCTGTGGTCTTTTGGACAGAAGCGATGCAGCGAAACACATCTTCGCTTCAGAACTGCTGCTGCACAACACATACCCAATGCAGGAATCACAAGCCTCGGTTAAACCTCGGAACCGCCATTGCTCAATTCATCTTTGATGCCAGACCTCACAACACCACCTCAGCTTATCGGAACTGTTGCTGCATGGCGCATCCGCAACTTGGGATCTCGCAACACTCTGCAGCCAAAATTGAAGGTACTTTGTTCTTCGTACCTAACTTGGTCCCTGTATCCGGCCTGCGTTCCATTGGGTCGGCCTGAACCTGTGACTTTGTCCTGGTCTTCCAGATAACCACAGTTGGCTCTTTGTGCTTTTAGGCACTATTTTCACTTAACTCTTTACGGATCTCTGGTTCTACTGATTAGATTTTTGCTGTTTGGTCTCCAATAATGTATTAATATATACTTTATTTTTCGAAGTTGGTGTGGGATTTTTCTTGTGCTTTGCTTTCCCTTTATGATTGTTTAAGTGCTGCATAAATACTTTACACATTGTCTTTGAATTAATCTTTTGTGTGAAGCTACCAGAGGATTAAGCACAGGTTAATTTGGGGTTGCTTGTGACTTTACCCTGACAGGAATGTGGTTACTGCTTGAGTAGGGTCACCTCCCCCTCCCCCAACCAGTAACCCAATTTCCTACATTTTTCCTACACATACCTTAAAAATACAACACCATTTTTTGAGCCAGTCCTTTATCTCAGGTATGCATTCAAAAACAGATTTTTTTTACAGCAGCATACCTGTGAATTTTGCAATTAGTTGTACCGTGTCAGGGTAGATGCCAAGATCTGGAATGAGGGGTGGGAATTTAAGCCAATCACCACTTGGCCGACCAGAGAGTGGGGTAGGGAAGCCATGGAGAGAAGGTGGGCCTTGGAGCCAGCACTGCCCGAGCAGACTTTTGCCCCCCCCAAATAATTAACTTGGGTAGCCTCTTTGTTTAATTAACAAAGTGTTTATTTTTTCTGCTTTTAACAAAGACGTCTTTACTCTTTCTCTGGACACGTAGCAACAAACTACAGAACGCAGGAGTTTTTTTGCTACTTGTAACAGTGTCTGGATTTAACAAGCATTTACAATGCAATGGTCTCGGCATCATTAAAGGTAGAGCTATTGGCATTGCTCATGACAGTTTTTTTTAAATCATCAATGGATTTGGTGTTGTGTGAGTGGTGGAAGTCTGCACTGACGCATCACTATGCAGTCACACTCACTGCAGTCACTCTACAGTCACACTCACTCTGCAGTCATTCTGCACCTGCACTCACTCTGCACCTGCACTCACTCTACACGCACTCTGCCCTCACTCTACAGGCACTCTGCCCTCATACTTATTCTGCACTTACTCTGCATTCACATTCAGTCTGCATTCACTCTGCACCTGCACTCAATGTGCACTGACTCTGCATCTGCACTCACTCTGCATTCACTCTGCACTCACTCTTTCTGCACTCACACTCACTCTGCACTCACTCTGCACTCACTCTGCACCTGCACTCACTGTGCACTGACTCTGCACCTGCACTCTTTCTGCACTCACCTTGTACTCTGCACTCACTTTCTGAACTCACTCTCTCTCACTTTGCACTCACTCACTGTGCACCTGCACTCACTCTGCACTCACTCTGCATCTGCATTCAATTTGCCCCTGCACTCACTCTGCACTCACTCTGTACTCTGTACTCACTCTTTCTGCAATCACTCTGCACCTGCTCCCACTTTGCACTCACTCTGAATCTGCACTCACTCTGAATCTGCATTCACTTTGACCCTGCACTCACTGTGCACTCAGCACTCACTCTGCACTCACTCTGCACTCACTGTCATTCTGCATGCACTCTGCACTAACTCACACTCTGCACTCACTCACTCTGCAGTCATTCTACTTTCCCTCTGCACTTATTCAGCACTCACTTCTGTCACTCTGCACTAACTCTCACTCTGCACTCACTCTCACTCTGCATTCACTCTCATTCAGCACTCACTTGGCACTCACACTGCATTCACTCTCACTGCACTGATTGTGGTATAATAAACCAGGTGCAGACTTATTTTAAGCTTTGTACAAACGTATAGCGAGAGCTCAGATTTTAAATTACGTGCCACTGCTAATAGTTTTTAAGCACAGGACTCCTGTTATTGTGACTGAGAAAAAATGTACTCACCGAAGTAATATTAAACTTTATGCGCTAATATTGACACCGTCATTTAACCCCTTCCATGCTCATGACGAGCTCAGCTCGTCATGCAGTACACTGCTTGTGTGCTCATGACGAGCTGAGCTCGTCATGAACAATGGGATTGATCAAGCCTCAGCATGGAGGATTAATCCCTGTAGCATTGATGGTGTTAAAATGGTGTTCCCTAAATGACAAATGTATTTGTTTGGCGGCGTTTTGAACTTTTTAAATACATATAGTGTGTCTGCTTGCGTGTATGTTTCGAACAGCACTCGCCGACACCCAAGTCACTGCCGAAAGAATTTATTTAACAGGGGTTAAGGGAAGGGTGACTGTATCCTCTCTCTCGAGTCTACGAAAACTGAGACCCCCGGGACACCGTTGATAATACCCTGCTCGTCTTCCAGACCATCCGAAGGGGGGCCGCGGCTGTGAGACAAAACACATCTGAATTCTAGCACTAGATTTCCCACTTGACCCTATAGACTTAGTTCTGGTCACTGCAATCTCCCTGTGTCTCCATTAGCTAAGAAGACACATTTAATAGCGCTTAGAAACAGGCGAACACCCACAGCAGCTCTGTTAAAAAAACAGGCACACAGATTAATTTACACATCACACAAGCAGCGCGTTGTTTGTTTAGCAGTTCTCAAAAAACACAATGGTTGTTACTAGCATGAGACCTCTGGCCCACTCTGAGCGCTTGGAAGAGCCCTGGGTTTACCTAAGCGCTATGCGAGTATTGTACGCAATTAAAAGAACATCAGAGGATAGAGACAAATCGCAAAGAACACAAACCACCTTGCATTGTATTTGAGACAGGGAAGCAGTTAAAGAGTCTATAGAAACAGCTAATTGTGGCATGGACCAGCCAACCCCGTGCTTGGGGAAGTGACAGGTGCCCACACAATGCCACCCACTCCGCTGGGGGCGCAGGGGGTGGGGAGAGTACCAGCCTGCGTCGCACTTCCTGTAGTGCAGCCCTGCAGACACACAACCCTGAACCTTGGCACCTCAGTCCGCCCGGCCAGCTGAGAAAACTGATTGAGCCACGTTTAAAAATATTTACTTTATAAATACAATGCCATCAGAAATGCTGTGATTTTGAAAAGTGCTGAACGCGCGACCAGGGGGGGGCCTGGGGCGAGTGCAACGGGGGTGGCAGCGCAGTCATCATGCTCACCGTTCCACTACACACACAAGCTTTGGCAGGGAGCCAGCATGCGCGCACACGCAGCTGAAAAAAAAAGTAACTGGAAAGAGGTGAATGCGCGCCGAGCATCTGGCTTCAATTACCGCGGCCCCTGACAGCTGGTAATTGATGAAATATAGCCTTCTGCTGCGCGTGTCCGCACGGAATATGCAGGAAGCGGAGCAACTCTACAGCCTATGGCCTATTGCGTGCTGGCTTGTAAAAACACAGCCATGCGAGGGCCAATTACCATGCAGCTGACATATATAACGAGCAAAAATCACGAGCTTCTCTGGAATTCGTTGGTTAGATTTTCGAAGCCCTCACTAAAGGACTCTTAAGCCACGCCCACTTCGTGGGACGTAGGCCGAGCCCTAAAAAGTGACTAGTGTTTGCAGCAGAGAATTTTAATGTGTGCTTCTGTCAAAGCCAATGGGTCTGGCTTTAATGTGCAAATGTATGAAGGCAGCTAATGTGCATGCATTCGCATGCATTGCCACATTAAAACCATACCTAGTGACTTTCCCATTCCTTATAGTATTTTACCTTTTGTAAAGATGGTTTCAAGTTACTTTGGATGAAAGAAGGGATTTTAAAAGAATGCCCTACAAGGCGACTACTGTCTTGGTAAATTTTCTTATTACATTTTCTAAATAATGCCATTGACCCTTTCTTTTTTCAAATCATGTATTTCCTATACCAAGTAGTTGGTATGTAGCAAGAATGTACACTGTTTTTATATAGTTTGGTAGCTTTTATTAATGTACACTGATCCTTGTTCCACAAAAAAAGCTGTGAATACCAAAAAACTCGATTTTGCACCATTTTCTCTGCTTCTCTGTTGTAACAAATTGGTTATATGTCTTTCTGCATTTATAATATATCTTACAACTTTTACTGTTCTAGAGTTGTTTGATAACTACATGCAGCAGGACGCCCATGAGTTCTTAAATTATCTATTAAACACCATTGCTGATATTCTGCAAGAAGAAAGAAAACAAGAGAAACAAAATGGCCGTATTCCAAATGGCAATATTGACAGTGAAAACAACAACAGCAGCACACCAGACCCTACTTGGGTTCACGAAATCTTCCAGGGAACATTAACGAATGAGACCAGATGTCTTACTTGTGAAACGGTATGTTCACCTCTTTCAGTGTTTACTACAGCTTTCTTATTCTTTGTAATCTTGCTTGGCTGTCTGCTTAGATGTGTCTTTAGTTGCACACATACATTTTCTGTGTAAGTTATGATTTAACACGAGTTCTGGGGCACTTGTTGCAGAGGGTAAAGAGTGGGAAGCAAATTGGGTCCAGAGACACCTTTGCATCACTGGTCTTATAAATTCCCATGTTAACACATCCCTCGCCTACTTCTTCTCATACGTTCAGTTACCTCTCACTTGTTTTGCTTGTCATGAGGCCATTCGCAACTTTTGTCTCTCAATGTTGGTCATTTGGCTGTGGTTCTTCAGCTTCTAGATGCATTTACTTGTGGTATAAATTGCACGCTGCTTTATCGGAGACGGCTGATCACCATTTTCTTTTAGAGCACGTTGTGCAGATTGATGTCACACAGGGGGGTTTTCTTCTCAACTTCTCCCTCTTGTCTTATGCTTTTTTTTAAAAAAACTTTGTATGGTAAAAGTCTACCTGTATAATAACTCAAAAGGAGACCTGGAGTGATAGAGATGCATACATTATAGTTATGATTAATCATAAGAGTAATGCAAGAGAAAAAGTGTGCTAGTTCGCCACATGTATTCATGATTAGCAACAGCAGCATTAATAAAGCAAGTATTTTAAAATATTAGACATTGTGAGTTATTTTTCATTGGTTGAGCAGAGTAGTACTGACCACATCCCCACTACATGCCCTTATATTCACCATTGTCTTAGTTAGCACGTGCCAATCCATTTTGCGTCTACATTCTCATTAGTTGTTGGTAACGGACTGCAGCACATTTGCCCTAATTGATCTTTGCCACAATTAGATCTTGAATAATAAACAATTTTTGATATTCATTCGCCCCTTCCTTGGCTCAAGTCCCCTGCAGGGTAGCAGATTCTGTTAGTAACAATGTTAATCCCAGTTTCTAAACTGCATCCAGTAATTCCATAGCGCCCATAGCCTTCAAAGTGCTCCTGTGCCCAGACCCCAGGAAACAAGTTTCACGTTCAGTTCACTCAGATATTCATAGTCGATACCTTTTAAATTATACCCTTAGTAATATTTTCAGGTGAACCAATTGGACACCTGACCTCACTGACACCTCCCAGGCATATATAAGTGCCTCCTCCTAGAGTGCATATTCATTAACATAAATATCTTGTTCCCAATATAGCCTTATAGCCCGCCGTAGAGGGCTATACCGGCTATTAAAGGCCCTCTCCAGCGTTAAAGGCCCGAGCCGAAGGCGAGGGCCTTTAACAAGGGAGAGGGACTTGAATAGCGGTATAGCCCAGCTACGAAGGGCTATAAGGCTATTAGAACATTCTGCCACTGGAGGGTAGAATGTTCTAACAAAAAAGAACAAAGCCTTTTGGGAGTGTGAGGGGATTGGAATCCCCTCAGGGTCCCTGAAGCCTTTGTTCACAGCCAGAGCTGTGAACAAAGAAACATTGGAATGTTGGAGCTCCAGGCTTATACCAGCCAGAGCACTCCATTGTTTCAATGGAGCTCCCAACATTCCAATGTTCTAATAGGTCTTAAGGCCTACCTGTTCCCTTTGCTTACTGACCATTAGAGTAATGGATGCCTGAGATACAGCTTTTCTAGCCATTTTAGTTTATAGCAGTCAACCCGCAAATAATAATTCTTCGAGCATACCATTCACTTCCTTGATTCGAGAAGCCAGTGCATGCTTAATTTGCAGGTGACTTAAATGTTTCGAAACTCTGTAGCATGTATCAGTTATGAAATTTATATAATGCTATACATCACCCAACTTGTTTATACCCATGTCATCTCACCCCTTAATCCAGCTAGATCATTCACTCCCGGCATTCTGGGCTTGATGTAATTTCCACCTCTCCAGTCAGTTTCACTGGTGAGCCTGAGTCTTTAGCACCTAAGCCTCTAACCTGGGCAAATTGCCTGGAATTTACCCTGATTTATTACTTGTGTGTAGCCTATTTTTCCTTGGTCATGCCTATCAATTCTTAAAGTAGGTTTGTCCTTCAAGGCAAATGCTAATTCAGTCACTGTTATTAATTGTGCGCCTTCATTGTATTTCGTGATAGCTCGGAAGAGCAATCCATCCTCCGGTGTGTTTCTCTGAAGTATCGTTGGTGCAGTAATGGGAGTGACGTCCTCGAAAGTATCAAATTTGTTAAAAAGTTCAGTTTCATGAAACACATTTCAGGTATATCACCCAGCATGTTTGCTGTACATATGAATATTTGGGAAATATAGTAATTTTGAAAAGGGCTGCACAGCCCTGGAGTGAAAGATGTAGACTCTTCAAGCATGAAATCTCTATTCTAAGGTCATGGAGCAGCAGGCCCAGATTGTCAGTAGTAAACATAGTAATGTCTGTCAATATCCAGATCTCCATATATTTGAAGTGAATTCTGAGAGATATGAGAAACGTTGGCCCACATATTAGATGGAAACAGCAGAAAATTCAACAAGTCAATACGAAATCCTAAGCACTTTCCTTAACTATTGAATATCGATTTAGGCCTCTCCACCAAGTTGTCTGGGCTGGCTATGTATACCCATACATTTTCTGTTTAAAGAGAAATTGTTGTCCCATCCACCAAATCTTTTACATCCACTTATCAGGGTGTCTCTGCTTATCCATTTGTAAAGGATTGTATTGAGAGGCAAACAAAATGAGCTGTATTGTCCTTCTATGCGTAGTAAAAGTCTAGATTGAGTAAGACAAACTCTAGTTTTGGCCAATGGAATGACATTGTGTAAAATATTTACCTGTTACAGAAAGCAGGTTCCAATGCCTAATAATTTCAATATGAGAAACATGACCGATCATTCCAAAGTTGAACATCCAGTGACACCACTATGATTGGTTCTGCGACCAGCCCATTGTAAAATTTATTATGCAGCCTGCGCAAGCTAAACGTAGTCCAATATCATACAAACAGATTGGCTCAGATGGATAGGCATGGGGCATTTGTATTATAGCTAGTATTTTAGTTTTGCTGTTTAACTATGAAGTAGGCCAAAAAAAAAGCAATAATCCTGCACCTCGATTGCTTAATATATCACTATTCTTAATCCCCTGCTATGTTCTTCTTTCCAGCTGTTGCAACCCTTATCCAACATCTGCTTGCTGATGGGTTGTGCCATTTCTTTTTTATTCTATAGATATACCATTGGGTGTTGGCACCTTGCCAAATTATTTCTGCGACAATGTAGTTGTGGCCTCCTCTATTGTGATGCTTCCCATAGCAGTTAGAAAGTGAACTCTGCACTCTTAGACCAAGCTGATCAGATCTTCTGTCCCACAGGTCAGTCTGAAGTTATAAAACATTTGAAGGTAGGTAGTAAAAATTTCTCCCACTCTTTTTTTGACTATCTTTTGTTTGTCAGTGTCAGCATCTGATAAAGACGTCTAGCTGCAGATTCCTTACCTTAGAATTATCTCCAGGCATCAGACTGGATTCAGAAAAGTTTTGAGCAGCCCCCCTGCGTGCCGATAGGTGGTAATGTTCAACTCTGCGTTGCGTCATCCACCCTGGAAGTGACGTGCACAGTACCTACATAGACGCCGCCTCGGCAAGCTGGTGTGAGCTACCCCTCAGTTAATTTTTGACTGGCTTTTTGCGACTTTTTTTCAAACCTTTTTGCGATCTCACCCGGTTGGTATGTATGCCACCTAAGAAACCAGCTGGTTTCAATCCATGTGGGGCATGTCACAGGCAGTGTAGGTGATAGACCCCGAATTTGTGTTTTTGTGGTGTTTGGAGCGGGAAGACTCCTTGAACTGCAAGGACTGCCACACCATGCATCCCACTGTGCTGAGAAATCACTCCCTCAAGCTCCTCGCTGCCCAACGATGGTCAACTCCATAATGCTAGAAGTCCCGTTTAGGCAGAAAGTCCCAGCACTGATTGAAGAGTCTGTCCTGACGGTCATCGTCGCATTGAAAATCGTCGGGGAAGTCTGGTAAATGCTACAAACACAAGAAGGCCAAGAAGTCGAAGAAGTCTTCAACTTTACCTCGTCGTCAATGTCTTCTGACAAGACGAAAGCGTCAGTATTCCAGGCCCTGTGAGTCGAGGGGCCCTTAACCCCTTGGTCGCGGCGGTTATTCCGCCGCGGCGCTAGGAGGGAGGGAGGGCCGCGCGCCGCCGCCATGCTCGTGAATGAACATCTCCGTCACGAGCCACGGGCGCGCTGTGCTGATGATGGAGTGGTTCCGTCACGGTCCCGCCCGCTCAATTAAACCGTCGCGCAGGCGCGGAATTGATGCCGCGTAGCCGTGACGGAACCACTCAGTCATTAGCATAGCACGTCCCTGGCTCGTGACGGAGTGGTTCGGTCACGAGCACGGAAGGGATTAAACTAGGTCCGCTCTGCACTTACCTGGTTTTTATGAAGCCGGAGCGACACTCATCCAGTTGAAAGAGTTTTGAGACTATGTGCCTCATATTTGGGCAGATGGCCCCTCTGGAATGCCTTCAGGCCCCATTGGCGTGTGAGGGGCTCCTATTGGATCCACACCAGTGGGTTGGCCCTCTGCGCCTGTCGTGCCCCATGAATCCCTTGCTAGATCTGGAGCTTTTGGCGAGACTGAGACCTGCGTCAACACCTGCTCCAGTGCCCCCGCCCCATCATTATTCCCGACACAGAGCGCCATTGACCCACCCTGGCACTGACCGGGTCCATGCTTCCTGGAGGAGAATCAGTTCCTTATTTGCATGATAGGCCTGGAGAGGGAGATGAATGGGAAGGTTCGAAGGACCCTTATGGTTACCAGTTCCTTGAAGAAGAACAGGACAGCTGGTCTCTCCTCGTGGCATGGCTAAGGAGGAGGGAGCCTCGTTTGCGATGGTAGTGCATAGGGTAGCTTAGGTTTTGGACCTCTAGTTGACCACAGTGGCAGTCACAGCAAATGTCTTGACAGACGTGCTTCAGCTGGGAGTCTCCGCTTCTGAACCCCTTCTCTCTTTTGATGATGCGTTTACAGATGTCCTTCTTGGGGCCGGGTCCAAGACCTGCACAGGGGCTCCTGTGCATAGGGCAACCGCCTGCCGCCATTGCCCCGCCTCTGGGGATACCGGTTTCCTCACCCAACACCCCACCCCTGAGGAGAACTTGGTGGTCCAAGCATACATGTTGAGAATTAACCCTGGCGCATTCCCTGCCACTCCACCAAATAGGGAATCCAAAAGGCTTGGACTCCTTTGGCTAAAGAATGTTCTCTTCAACAAGTCTAGTGCTGTGGCCGGTGAACACCAAGTGCCTTTTGGACCATTATTCCTATGCGATATGGGACTTGGTGGCGCAAGTGCTGCCTATGGTCATACTTACCCAGGCTATTGCTAATGTGTGAGATGCAACAAAGTTCACCATAAGGTGTTCGCTCAGCATGACTGATTCACTGGGCAGAGTGATTTCCTCATTAATGACCTCGCGGCACCACGCCTGGCTGAGTACAAGTGGTTTTTCAGGTGATGTCTAGTCTTCCCTCATGGACATTCCCTTCAATGGCTTCCTTGGATAGAAGGCGGATCCAGCGCTGGAGCGCTTAAACAATAGCAGAGCTACGGCCACGCCCGTAGGCTTGTTTGTGCCCCTTCGCCCACCCCAATCTGCCTCCTGTCCTTTTCATGACCACGGATGGGGTCTCCAACCACACCCTTACCCTCCCAACCACAACAGCCAACAGGCTCCACAGCCTTTTTGTGGTCAAATGCGCAGGCCCCATTGACAGTGTGGAACAGGCAGCCAGCAGTCGAGTCAGTCCACCACTCCCCTGGCAGCCCTGGCTCCAAGGCTCTTTAGTTTGCCCACTGACCATCATGGGCATCCATTGTGGGTAGGATGCACCATCACCTGCCCCAGGGTGGTCAGTGACATTAGACCGCTGGGTTCTCCAGAGCGTCCAAAGTGGTTACTCCCTCCCCTTTGGGGCTACCTCACCACCCATGCCACCCACGTACAATTGGCTGACGGAAGTCCATCTCTCCTTGTACTACAAAGAAGTGCAGACTCTCTTGGACCAGGAAGCCATAAGTAGGTTGTGGTTGTTATTCCTGCTACTTTCTGGTGCCAAAGAAGGATGGCGGAATTTGTCCTATCCTAGATCTGCGCCTTCTCAACTTCTTCTTTAGGAAAGAGAAAATTAAAATGCTCATGCTCCCTAAGTTCTGTTCATCTCTCGACCCAGGAGACTGGATAGTAGCGTTGGATTTGCAGGATGCTTTTTTCCACATCCTGCGGTTCACAGTGGGCAAAGAGTACGGTCAGTTAGCCGTTCTTCTTTTCGGCCTTAGCAGCACCCCTCAGGTGTTCATGAAAGTGTTGGTGGTGGTTGCAGCTCATCTGTGGAGGGCGGGTATTCCAGCCTTCCCCCCTACCTCGATGATGGGCTGTTGAAGGCGGACTCACCTAATGCAGTCGTCAGACTACAGTGATGCTCCTGCATTCGCTGGGGTTCACTATCAACATGCCAAAGTAACACTTGACTCCCTCTCAGACGTTCCTTTTCTTCTGAGCCGTTCTGGACACATTGCAGTTTCCAGCCTCTCCTCTAGAGTGGCAAGTCCAGGATTTTCAGGCTATGATTCCGATATTTCAACTTTTATCCTGGATTTCGGTTGGACTTCCTCTGAGGCTGTTGGGCCTCATGGCCTCCTGCATCCTGCTTGCTACTCTTGCCCAATGGAATATGCGGGCTCTACAGTGGGACCTGAAGTCCCAGTGGGCAGAGCATCAGGGAAACCTCTCCGACATGGTTCAGATCTTGAAGGGAACCGCTAAAGATCTGCAGTGGTTGCTAACGAGCCACGATTGGATCAGTGGCAGACCCCTCTCCCTTCCCCAACCGGAGCTGACTGTATTGACAAATGCAAAATGAAGAGGTTCCCCAAAGAGACCTGATTTAAGAGCAGAATAGGGAGAAACCAAGCAACAAATGAAATAACCCACCTCCTAATAATACGCTCTGTAAACAAAGACTATAGCAGTACTCAACTTTATGTATTAGAAATATTTCTATTTGTTTTACTTGTTCAAAAATATATACGTAAACATTATTTTTATAGCCAAAAATTATGCATAAACAAAGACTGTCTCACCCCCACTCTTCAAGGAAAATATATAGCAACTCCACACAGTCAAACTACACAAATCACACATACCTTTCATACCATCCTAAAGCAAACTAAAAGTTTAAAACACATGTGAATCGCCCACCACAGTACCAAAATTCATCAGGTCAACCTTTTTCTTAAGCTGTTCAATAAAATGCCATAATTTAGTAATATCATCAAAACCTGTAAATACATATAGCCCAGATGAAGGATACCCTGGGAAAATGCTCTGTGAACCAATCCATCAGCGGCTAGGGTCAGTTTGTGGTTGGTTGCTTGTGGCTTTTTGTAATTTATGAGGCAGTAGCACCCAGGCAGATTCCTCCCTTCGTTCTCCTGATCTACAACACGGACCCCCTTTCTTCATCCTTAGCTCAAGTTCTATTGTTTGCATTATCCTTGGCCCAGCACAGCTCTGTTCTAGGCACAGTTAAAGGTGATCTATCTGCCATCTCTGCATTTTTGCGGTTGCTGGACCAGCCCTCTCTCCTTAAGTCACCCATTGTGGCTAGGTTCCTTAAAGGCCTGCAACTTGTTTCCCCAACGCCATTCATAATGCCTCAGTGGGACCTCAGTTTGGTTCTCACTTTTGTCATGTGTTCTAAATTCGAGCCTCTGCACAGTTACCCTTTCAGGGTCTTGACTTTAAAAACTGCCTTCTTAGTTGCCATAACTTCGGCCAAGAGGGTCCGCAAATTTCAGGCACCCCCTGGTCACACCAGGACAAGCATGTTCTCAGGACACGTGCCTCCTTCCTTCCGAAGGTTGTGATTCCATTCCATGTAGGCCAGAACATCACCCTGCCCACTTTCTTTACTCCACCCCCATCCCTCCAAAGAGGAGTAGAGACTCCACGGTCTGGATTCGAAAGAAGCGTTGTTCTACCTTGACTGCACAAGAGAATTTCGGGTGGATGATCAACTCTTTGTGGGCTGTGGGGGACCAAAAGAACCGAATGCAGTACAGAAGAGAACTATCTCGTTATGGATTGTCCTGTGTGCATTACGATCTGCTATGCATTTGCCAAGAAGCAGCCCCCAAGTCTGCGGTCTCCCTCTGCCAGAGCCAGGGCTGCAATCACTGCGTTGGCGAGCTGCGTCCCTGTCCTGGGCATCTGGCCAGTAGCTTCGTGGGCCTCACTGCACAGTTCAACAACCACTACTGCCTGGACAGTCAGGTCTGTCGTGACTATCACTTTGTCCATTCGTTCCTAATATAATTGGTTCTGCAGTTTCACCTCCGGGGAGGTATCTAGTCTAAGGTAAGGAATTTGCGGCTAGAAGTCTCTATCAGATGAACAAGTTACTTCCCTTCGGTAATGCCTTATGTGGTAGAAACTATTTAGCCGCAGTTCCTTTCCCAACCCTCCCATCCTCCCCGCTCTGCGGAACAATTACGGTGTAGAGAAGAGCATTTCAAGGTTCTTATTTGTCACACCAGTGGTCAGGGCTCATCGCGGCTCTCCGCTCTTGTCGTGGAAAGTTGTGAAAGTAACTGAGGTCAGCACGCTGAGTTGTAGTCTAAATAGGGACAATGCATATCCCTTCCGGTGCAGTCGACACCATGCAGAGCTGAAATACGCCGCCTACCGGCAAGCTGGGGTACTGCTCAAAATATTTCCTGATCCAGTCTGGCACCTGGGGATAATTCTAAGGTAAGGAATCAGCGACACAATAGTCTCTACCAGCTAGGGTGTTACCGAAGGTAAGTAGACTTGTTCTTTGACCACACAAGCATGCCTCAAGCTTTCTTTCTTATGTCTTCCCCCAGCAAGCAGTTCCCTGGCGTAATCTGCCACCTTGTATAATAATTTCATTTTTTCTGTGCTTTGATGATGCTGTGCACACCGCATTAAGGAACAGCATTTTGTGTTTTTCCATTGTCCCCTGCAGTTGTCTCTCTAGCTCTTCTACAGTTCTTCTCTATACGAGTTCTTTCTAGTTTCAATATCTACCTCCAATGAGTATCACAAGGATTTCTCCTTTGCATTCCTTTCCCTATTAAACTCTGAATCAAATGACCTCTTATTACAGTTATTTTATTCAGAATAGTGTTCTGAGGATACTTTTAGCCTCTCCATGGTCTGGTGAGTAAGGGTGTCATAAGTCTAGTTGTCATTCTGTATGTTTACTGTGGAGGCATGAAGGGGAACATGCGCTCCGTCTCCATGGGCTAATGGTAAGATGTACCTCTTGCTAGAAATGTTGCTCTGTGTAGGTGAATAGGTTCTAGTAGTGGAAAACATTGTTGATTCTGTTGTAGGGTTTGTAAGCCCCAGAACAGAAGGAAAAGGGACTGTTTCCAAATCATTTACTCTTCTCCATATATTATGTAATTCCATGACATACAAACCCACCTACTATCATTTAGGCTGAGGTTTACGACTATTTCAATGTGGATCTGTTATTCTAGTCCTCTCCATCCATTGAAATTGCCCCTATTTTTATTAAAAGCATTCCCACCGTGTGTAGCATAGTGGTCTGTAAGCCCAGTGAAATATAGACTGGCTTAAAGTAATTGTTTGCCTTACCACGTTTTCAGTGCTACCACATAACTCTCCCTGGGGTTGACTCAGGTTTTTTTCTGAATGGAGGTTTGAGGATATTTTCAACCATAATTGTTGCCCCCTTCGCTCAAGATGAGTATTTTGAATGATAAAGTAATGTATACTTTCCATGAACATTGAAGTACAGTACACTACGGTGAAATTCCATGAAAGTGAGCCCTATGGAGAAAAATTATTTCTGCCCTGTGCTTGGGTAACAATCTCTAAACCTAACCCTCTCTTGATTCTGTTACCCCCCCTGTTAGAAATGGGATTTCTGGTTGGCTAAGGCTTGCGCCAAAGCCAGGCAGAAACCACCACTCTAGTCAGGTTAAGGGAGTTACACGCTGAAGATAACCCCTGCTCACCCCCTTGGTAGCTTGGCACGAGCAGTCAGGCTTATCCCAGAGGCAATGTGTAAAGCGTTTGTGCAACACACTCACACAGCAGCAATACACTAGGCACACCACAAAAGAAACTCCACACACAGTTATATAAAAAATAGCCTTTGTATTATCATAAACACATTAGAATCATAATCGCACAATCTACACTGTGCCAACTGGCACTAGGCAATATTCACAGGGGAATATATACACATGACAGGGCCAATCGGGTCACTGACAGAACCACGAGGATTACACAAATCACAAGTAGCAAATAATGCAAGCAGTAACTACTGGTACCATAATGACCTAAGCATTATCACTAGGCACCATCCTAAAATATCATACTATGACATTAGGCATAAGCAGTAGGCATAAAACACATTAGGCCCTAAACGTCATTAGCATAAACATATCACGCAATAGGCCTTACCAGCATAAACACATTATGCATAAACCTCCTAAACACATTATGTCATAGGCATCACATTAGGGCCTACCACATAAAACTGACCCCCAGGCCAACTGGCCTTCTCTAGGGCCCAAATGCCCTCTGTCCAAAATGTCAGGGGTGTGCTGCCAATACAGCAAAATCCCACAAGTGCGCAATTGTGCTGGGGCAGGGCAGGAGTGTTCCTAACTCCTCTCTCATCACAAAGAACAAAAATGCCCCCCAAAGACATAGTGGCGCTGTCACGATGTGCCTGCTGGGTCCCCACTGGGACTGTGTCAGCAAATGGCCTAAACGGAGCAGCTGCCCCTAACTGCGGTGCAGCTGTAAAAATGACTGTAGGTACTGGCACTCACTGTGCCTCGTGAGCCCCACTGAGACTCTCTCCAACAAAGATGCCAACCGTTGCAGCTGCCCACTGTCTGGTCGGGGCAGCCCTGGCATCACCCTGGGCACCGTGGCGCTCCTTGAGCCCCACTCCGTAACTCTGGATATTAAATGACCCCCATGTTCGAGCGGCCCGCTGTCCTGCGGGACCGCACAGGGAAGAATAGGCACTGGCACCAACTGCGGAATGTACTGGAGGACCAGGGGATGCGTCTCACCCCCTCCTTTATCAGCAACCCCAAGCCCCACTCACCAGGCTCTTCTCCTGCTAAGAACTACTGGGAAGGCAGGCCCCACTCACGGAGTCTGCTGGGCAGGCACTCCTCTTCCTCAGGACTCCTCCAGCGTCTCTCCTCCTCGCGTTACCGGTGACATGCAGGCGGGGTAGGCTTCCGCCCGAATTTCCTCTTCGAGGCCAGTGCAGCAACACACGGGGCTCTCCCTTTACCACAGGAGCCCCACTAATTAGCTGCAGCCCCTCCTCCCTTCCGGCGGCTATCCCCGGCCACGGGAGCGAGGGGGCAGAAATGGAGCCTGCTAGGCTCTCGCTCTTGCCAACAGACCCCGCCCACAGTAAGGAGGACGCGCCTGGCTTCCAGGTTGGTGTAATGCGGGGTGGGCATCCACTAGACTCAAGGTAGACGCGGGGTGGGCACCCGCATTTTAAAAGCGCATAAGAGCGGGGTGGGCTCCCGCTGGAGAGCACATAAGCGGGGTGGGCACCCGCGAGTAACCATCAAGCGTGGGGTGGGCACCCGCCTAAAAATTCATAAAAGTGGCAATGCGGAGTGGGCACCCACCGATCACAGGCACATCAAGCGGGTGGACACCCGCTCCTATGCAACTCGGGGGAATTATGCACCTCAGGGAATCCCTACGTCAGTTCCCATCAAGCTTTGTGGGAACTGACGCCACACGCCAAATTCAAAGGACTTGGCGCGGTCTACGAGAGGAAAGCGACTGTACAAGAGCAGTTTGTCCAACTGGCCATATGGAGTGAAGTATCTACAGGCATCCCCGAAATATAGCTAAGGTCTCCTTGGCACCGGCATTCTCTCAACAACAGGGAACACGTGATCAAGTCCCACTGGTACACATTAACATCTGCATGTTTCTGAAGCAGCTGATCTGCTCTGCAGAGTGAATGAGTCTTACGGTCCTGATGAGAACCCATTAAACAGTTGGGTTTTAAACACGTCGACCTATTATTACCCTGGCCAAATAAACCATGTTATGCAATTGAGTCATTGATGCAATTATTTAGTTGTTGGTTGTAGGAAATGGTGTTTGTTTATATTCTCTTCTACAATCTACTTTGAGTTCATCTTATTGATTTGGTTGTTTGAGTCAGGGAATGTGAGTGTAGTCCACCAGATCTGGGGTTACGTAAAATGAATTTAGCCTGTTCTGGTGTGGTGTTTGGATGTTATGAATGTTGGAGAAGGATGTTTGATTGACCATGTGTGAGGTATGTCTGAAAGTTTGCATTGACTGTATGGTGGTGTCTTGGTGAGCTTGTGTTGAAATGCAGTTTTGTGTACATAGTTTTGCCTCTCTTCTGTACTTTTCATTGATGTACATGTAGAAAAATATTGTTGATAATATAACTTATGAATGATTTATTGAATAAATAATTGAAGATGTAGTAATAACTACGGTCATCATGTTTCATTCATAGGTCCTGGTCATTAAAAAAGTGTTTGAGTTTTGCTCAGTACTGGCAATTGTTTCGTTATGTTGTTATATTGACTCAGCCTTACTAAGTTGAGTCAAGGCCCTTTGGTGTTTCTTGCTTGAAACACATTTCAGCATCTATAAGTGCTAGGGTGGAAATGCTCAGTGGCAACACCTAGCAGAGCACGAATAGCAGTTCTACATCATTTTTAAGCAATGGGGAGAACCCTGGTGTGATCTTTTTGCTGCAACCGAGAACACGCAATGTCTGCATTTTTGCACACTCAACTTACCAAGAAGACTCTCTTTCAGAGACGCATTCCACCTATAGTGTAGCTTGGGACTTCTATATGCCTTTCCATCTCTATCCCTCTTGACTCAAGATCTGAAGAAGAACAAGGTCAATTTGGTTCTTAGTATTTTGATGTGCACCCCATTTGAGGCATTGCACAACTGTCCACTACGTGTCTTGACCCTCGAATGTTTTTTCTGGTTGCTCTCATCAGCTCGTCTCATGAGTGAGCTGCAGGCAATCTCTGTCTAGCCACCTTTTATGACCTTCTTCCCAGAAAAGCAGCTGTTGAAACTTTGAGCTGCATTCATGCCGAAGGTAGTAACATCTTTCCACGTTGGGCAGGCTATGACTCTTCTTACTTTTTGTGCCCAGCTCCACCCCTCAAAAAAGTACGAGAGAATTAATTATTTGGACACTTCAAGAGTCCTCAGTTTCTACATTGATTGTACCAAAAACTTTTGGTGGGCTTCCTCAGGGGTAAAGAAGTGCAATGCAGTGCAGAAAAGAACGATATCTGGGTGCAATGTCGAGGTGGAAAATCTACTATAGCTAAGAAGCAGCTGCCTGACGTTTTGAGGGCTCGTTCAACGCGAGGCAAGGCTGCTACTACTGTGCTGGCATATAGAGTGACTGTCCTAAATATCTTTCAGGCTGTTACATTGGCATCAGTGCATATATTCAGAAGCACTGCTGCCTTGACATTCTAATCCGTCAGTTGGGCATTTTGCCTGTTTGGTCAGGCAGGACTTTATGGTGGTTTTTTTGTTTTTTTTTAATTTTTTTATTTTCAAAAACCTTTATTGAACATTAAGGTATGTTACAGATTTCAACAAAGATCATAGCATCCAGTACATTTATAAATATGATTGACACTGTTAGAGGTATTTTAACCGGTGCGTCGCCCAGCTCGTTGTATCAGAAGCCAAAGTGATAACGTTGTGTGGAAGTACATTTTCAAGCTCTAGGGGTTAGTCTAGTCAGGGTCATTCTCCGTGATCAGTGGCTCAGTGGTGTGAGAGTTGTCAGTATGTTCATCAGGATTCGCCAAACGTTGAAGGTAATAAATGAGGTCCCCATATATCAGGAGGTCTATTTGCCACAGGAATCAAGTCTCAGAATTCCCCAAGGAGCGACTGGCAGTGGGCAGCATATTAGCCATCCAGTGTTTGGTTAGCAGCGCTGGCGTGTGGCCCCAATGAATTGGCGCCTGGCAAGTACTAGTAGCATGGCAGTGAGTTTGCGGTTTGGGTCTGAAATGTCTTTGACATGTCCCAGCAGGTACAGGACGGGTCGGGAACTATGCGCTCCATAGTAATGTTGCTATTTGCAGAGCACACCTCCACCAAAAATCTGGAGACCTTGGGGCACAGCCACACCAGGTGCACGAAGTAGGCACCAGGGGATGAGCAGCGCGTACATCTGTCATTATCTAGTAACCCCATCTTATGTAGTGAGGCAGGTGTGCGGTAAAGTCGGTGAAGATATTTGAAATGAATGAGCCGTAGTTAATAATTTGGGGATAGGCACTTGGTTTGGCTGCAACATTATTGCCACTGCCCGGGAGAGATGCCATTATCTAAGTCCATGTCCCATGCATTATGAGCGCGCTCCCTGTCCCTGGGGGAGGCCGTCAGTGCGAGCACATATAATCTTGTGACTAGTTTGTGCGGGGAAGCGGAGGAGTGAATATATTCAAGCGCAGCAATAGGCTGGGGAGCGAGTGGGAAGGTCGGATGGATACTTTTACGTGTGGCCCTGATCTGATAATAAAGAAATTTATCGAGTGGTGTAGCGTCATCAAGAATAGTGAAGAAGTCATTAGGGTAGACGTCAGCGTTGGTGCAGACACCCAAGTCTGCGGCCCGACGTGCCATGCCAGCGGTCTGCAGCAGGGGGAATGAGGGGTTGTTGGCGAGCTGCATTGAGGGCGCGAAAAGTTCTTTGGTGCTAGTGAACCAACGAAGTCCGTCCCAGGCCCAACGCACGCATTCCACCGTGTCGACTTCACTCGCGTTTCACCCAGCTCCTCGCACAGCTGACTGGAAGCTGTCGCGGAGGGAGACACGCCCACCCTACAGGCCACGCCCCCTTCGACTCCTCCTCTCTAGATATGTGCAACCATAGGACGCGCAGCGGACGAGCGCAGCGGGCGCGCCGATTGCGCGCCGAAGGCGCGCTTAAGGCAAGCTCGTCTGCGCTCGTCCGCGCCCGGCCGGGCCCAAGGGCCACGTCCCCTGGTTCCCCCAGAGGCGACAGACTGGTATACAGCCGAGACCTTCTATGCCAGCTACGGCCACCTGTCTCTCCTAATTGCGCTATCCCGTTACACCCCTTGGAGATTCCTCGACGCTGTAAGTACTGCAATTCACACCTATGCATTCCAACCACCAAACCATCAGGCGAGTTAACGACCTACTCTGTTTCTCCTAAACTGTAGGTCCCTCGTAAAACACAGTCTAGAGATCTCACTAATACTAGAGGAATACGCCCCAGACGCCATGTTCCTGACTGAGACCTGGCTGAACCAAGACTCTCAGCCAGACTTAGCACAAGCTATCATTCCAGGGTACCAGATAGCACGCGCAGACCGACCTAAGGGCAGAGGTGGCGGCCTTGCAATCATACACAAAGAAAGCTTCATCTGTCGTCACTTATCGGAAGATATTGAGGACTGTGAAAACCTTTCTTTTGCCATCGAATTTTCTCCCAATGCCTGCTTCACCGGCATTCTCATCTACCGCCCTCCCGGTCCTATAGGACAATTTAATACTTCCTTGCTCTCTGTGACCTCTCAGTCGGTTGTCTCCCCGTCCAACTTCTCCCTACTTGGAGATTTTAATATCCACTTCGACAACCCACTAGACCTGCCGGCACAAGAGACCAAGTTAAGCCTGGCTGCATATCAACTCGAGCAACGAGTCCCATCGGCTACACATGAAAAAGGACATCTGCTGGACCCTATTTTCAGTAACTGTGACCAGCTTGAAGTGGGAAACATAACCAGACTCCCCTGGTCAGACCACTTTCTAATAGCTTTCAACTGGACCACAAGCAAACCTCTCTCCTCCTCATTCACCACTAGGAAAACCCGTAACTGGTCCAAACTCCCCATTGACAACTGGGTACAAGCTCTAGGCACCATGAGACCCTCCCTTTCCCAAGACCCAACTGCTAATAACAAAAAATATGAAGAATGGATAACCACCTCTCTGGACCAGGTCCTCCCAGAACACGCACCCAAATCTAAGAGACATAGTAAAACGGCTCCCTGGTACACAGAAGAGCTCAGGAACCACAAACGTCTCTGCAAAAAACAGGAGAGAAAGTGGCGCATCTCATACAATCCTGAAGATAAGGTCATGTATAGGGAACTGATCAGGAACTATAAACTGGCTATTAAATCTGCGCAAGCTGCCTTCTACAACCTTAAAATAACCACGGCAAAATCTAAACCCAAAGAAATCTACTACATAGTTAACTCCCTGATCAAACCCCCGCCCCCAGTCACAGATAACAATAACTCACTAACTAAATGCAATGATCTGGCGGAATTCTTTTTCCAAAAAATTAATAAAATCTATCTTTCCTTTCCCAATCCCCCCTCTGACTCCCCTGGTCAGAACCCGCACCTGACTTCAAATTCAACCAAGTGCCTAGAGTCTTTCCCCCTGATAACTTTGGAAACCGCACAGACACTGGCACAAAAAATAAAATCCGGCTCCCCGTGCGACCCCGCCCCCCCAGGCTCATTGAACCTTGCCAGCATTGCTATTCTCCCCACGCTCCTGGAGCTCATGAACTCCTCCATAATCAGTGGGACAGTCCCCCCAACATGGAAGAATGCTATGGTGCGGGCCCTGCTGAAAAAGCCTTCTCTAGACCCGGCTAACTCTAGTAATTATCGTCCGATCTCGTTACTCCCCTGGGCATCGAAAATTCTGGAGAAACATGTCAATACCACTCTGACAATGTTCTTTGAGGAAAACCATCTCCTCGACTCCTCCCAAACAGGCTTCCGTACCAAACATGGGACTGAGACGGCCTTGCTCGCTGTGACTGAGGAGGCAAGACGGCTCCTGGATCGAGGAGGATCAGTGGCAGTGATCCTCCTCGATCTAAGTGCCGCATTTGATACGGTGCATCACAAAATCTTGCTAACTCGTCTTGCCAACTTAGGAGTGACCGGAGATGCCCTGACATGGTTCAATTCTTTTCTGTCCAACAGAACCTTTCAGGTCTTCGATGGTACATCACGCTCATCCATTCGTCCCTTGGGATGTGGAGTTCCCCAGGGCTCATCCTTAAGCCCTACGCTCTTCAACGCTTACATGAGGCCACTGGCTGAGGTTGTCCGTCCGCATGGTGTAAAGATCATCTCCTATGCAGACGACACCCAGCTGGTGGTCTCCCTGGCAGAGAAGAGCGGCCTCCAGGCGCCACCAGACCTAGCGGCTTGTCTGGAGGATGTAAAGAAGTGGATGATGAGCTCCTGCCTAAAGTTGAATGACGATAAAACCGAGCTGATGATCCTGGGCACAGCCTCCCCCGTCTCCATAGAGCCGAGCTGGCCATCAAGCATGGGAGTGGCTCCACCTCCCAGAGACAGCATTAAAAGCTTAGGGGTCTGGCTCGACAAGTCTTTGAGCTTCAACACACAGGCCACTAAGATCTCAGCTACCTGTTTTGGCCTCCTCAGAGTGATCAAGAAAGTCCTTCCCCTCCTCTGCTTCGAGGCCAAACAGATAATTATACAGGGCCTTATCCAATCCCGTTTGGATTTTATTAACGCCCTATACCTGGGAGCCCCGGACTACACCCTACAGAAGCTCCAACGCACCCAAAACTGTGCTGCCAGAGCACTATTGGGCATCCCCCGGAGGACCTCAGTGAGAACCAGCTTGAGGACCCTGCACTGGTTACCTATCAGGGACAGAGTAAGATTCAAATCGCTCTGCATTGCTCACCAGACTTTCTGGGAAACGGGCCCAGACATTAATCGACCCCTGATTTCTCCCTATAGGCCGAATAAATCCCTCCGCTCTTCTACAGCATTCCTGGCTGAGATCCCCAGAACTCGCAGAGCTAGAGCGGGAGGACGCTCCTTCTCGTATAACGTTTCCAAACTCTGGAACTCACTCCCTCTGCAGCTAAGGAACAACCCCAACCTGACCACTTTTCGTAAACAGCTAAAAACCCTGCTGTTTAATGCCTAGCAAAATACCTCAAGAGGGCCCCATCTGTTTTCAGCGCCTGGACGCCTCAGGGCAACTGTAGCGCTTTATAAGTCACATTTTCATTTCATTTCATTTCGACTTTGTCGCAGGGAGTCCTTTGTGGTAAAAACAACACAGCCTGCAGTGGCCAAGGTGAGGCCAGGTCTGTCTTGACCGCCACGTGAGGCTGGAAAGGTGTTGGGTGGATCCAGAAGTGGAGAAAGCTAGCTTGGCCACACAATGCGTAGAGCCTAAAGTCGAGCGCTCCCATTCCGCTGCAGGCCAGCGGCAATGTCAGGAGTTCATAGGCGAGGCTGGCGTCCAGCCCAAATCAATGTGATGATGGCAGAGCCCTTTTTCAAAAACATTTTTTTTTGTTCTACTTAAAAAGAAAAGGATATATTTTGTTGACTGTAGTTTGTTTGACTAGGTGCTGTAACCATGATTATTTTATTCCATAGATAAGCAGCAAAGATGAAGATTTTTTAGATCTTTCAGTTGATGTGGAACAAAATACGTCAATTACTCACTGCTTGAGGTAAATGCTTTCTCAACGAAACTTATTTTTTATAATAGATTTGTTTTTAGCATGCTTTTATTAAAATACAAATACAATGTTATGTTTGTAGTGTTAAAAAAACGCTTTCATGTGTTGGTGTTCTGTTGAAACTATTCTGTGCATTCTGCTAACTTTGCAGCATTGGATCCGTCACAGATCTGCATGCTCAAACTGTTCCCCACCAAACTGAGAACCCATGCTAAACACTGTTTAAATATCAATATATTTATATGTATTAATTACTTAGTGTTGATAGCCACTGTGTAGTTAGGGTTCAGAAGATGTTTCCATTGAATTTATTTTTGATTTGCCGATTACTTTTAACCCCCTGGATAGATTTGCATGAAACTTGGCAATCTACTTACTCTGTTAGTTTTCAGCATCAAGTTTCACGAAGATCATTCCACTGGAAAAGAGTAAAGCGAATGTGAAAAAGCAGCAATATCCCATTTTATCTCCCATATGAGATGTTGCCGAAAGATGTAGCAAAACTGATTTCCACCAAACTTGACACGAAAGTAAAAATTTACCCAGAAAGCAAGCTTCTTTAGTTTGGTATAAATCCATGCATAGTTGAGATTAGTGTTTTAAAAAGTTGCCATCCGGGATTTAAAGGTTTAACAATTTTGTATATCTGTGTTGTTTTAACTCTTGAGTAATTTCTCATATATGTCAATTAGATATTGAACATTTTACAAATTGGGGTTGGCTGGGGGAGGACAGCATTTTTTTCTGCTATCCTGAAACTTGTGAGTTTGCCTAGACACATGAGTAAGCACTGTTGGGAGAAAAAAGAATTCCAGACGTATTGGAAGCCAACCCCAAAAGTGACAAACTCCAGGGCAGTTGTCAGGAGTACCCAGAATTATTATTTTTTAAAATCATACTCCACTTGTGAGTGCACCAGCTGACATCTTTTTGTGCCGGACTGATATGTTGCTTCAGACTTGTAAGTTTCAAGCAGTGTAAAATAAAACAAAGAAAAGCAAATCCAACAATAGCAAAGCCATCCACTAAAATTAATCTCTGGCGTTGCTTGGAAGGCAAGGAAGTTGGAGATACGGCCCAGACGCAGGCCGGTCTTGTGGCCGACCACGCTGCACGTTAATGAAAAATTATCAGCAAATTCTCAATATTTTTGGTGCCGGAATAGGATGTCTTTTTTTCAAGCGCTCAGGGTTCGCACCCTGTAGAGACTGTGAGAGTCCAGTGTCCATCACAGGCCTCCACATTAATTGTTTGCTTGTTTGGGGCATAATCACTTCACAGTCGTACTGGTCTTACCTTTGCATGAACCCCAAGGCCTTCAAGAAGAGGAAGGTAAAAGCTGTCCATGGCCAAAGCCTTTGATGATCGTAGAGGCAAATGCAGATCTCCCCTTGTCGAAAGTCGCTAGGTCTCCTCTTTTAGATCTCCCACAGAAAAGCAAAGTAAGCACAAAAAGAAAATCAGACATAGTGACTCTTCCATATCTCACCCCTCCAAATTCAAGTCACCTCTACACTATGCACCATGAAAACCTCTTCACGGAATATGACTCTTGCATGCCGTTAATATAGAGAACCCCAAATAACTTCTCATACCTTACTGTGGAAAAGGGGTACAGAAGGTCCACAGGAATCGGGATTTCAATTGAAGATTCTTTTTTTTTACAACAGAAGTCTGGAGAGTGGAGCCTCATTCTAGACATCAGGCAACTGATCAAAAGCATTAAAGAGTAGAGTTTCTGGATGTTTATCCTTCTTTACATTTTGCAGTACATAAATGGTGTGGGTTTCCTGTCATTCAGGCCCAATACATCTTCATCACTGCAAGTATCTCTGTTTTGTGGTAGATTGTCAACACTTCCAATTTAGAGCACTACCTTTTGTTCTCTGGTCAGTTGTTCACAAGGTTCGGCACCATGGTGATGGCTCATCTGTGATATCAGGGGATGTGTGTATTCCATTATCTGTATAACTGGTTTCTGGAGGTTTTGCAACCTACAAGAAATGGTGATTGATCCAATTTAGGAAAATTAGGTTAAGAGGACTTACATATACTGAGCATAGCAAGATCTTTACTCCCCATCAGTTATCACATGGTTCTTCAATCATACACATGTGGACCTATTTCTTAATGTCTGTTTTAATACACATTTCCTTAATAGCTTATCAATATCACAGGTATCATTCAATGCTTCCACAACACAAATTCTTTATACCATGTGGTGAAATCACAAAAAATTGTATCGCCAATCACAAGCCCAACCTAATTGATAAATATAAAAAGTCAAGGAATGCCTAATCAATAACATAAAAGAAAAAACAGAGTGGTTGTGGTATTTCATAACCTACCACATCAGAAAATGTGAAAAATCCCCTGGTGTGGATGCTATTAGGTGTCGTATAATCCAATATTTAAGGGTCCAGTCTTGTTTCTGAATCGCACCCAAGTACTCCAACTCCATGACTACATATGCCTAGTGCATACTAGAGGAGAACACTAACATGAAACCTGAACGAATGGTATGTGTTACAACATATAACCAACATACCAACATACTAACTTGGTTAAAATAATTGTCAAAAGGAATTACACAATTCCACTATGGAGGAACCCATTTTTATCTTCAGAAAAAACAAGAATATCAGAGACTTGGTAGTGTACTCATAAACAAAAACACATAGGATACCCAAGACATTGCGACAAATGATGGGATTCCCCCCCCCAGTGAGGGTCAGCACAAATGGGCATACTGTAGAGTCTGCCAACTAACTATCGCGGTACAAAAGGGGGTGGTGATGGACGGAGCATCTGAACCAATCAAACACTCACACCCAGTCAACAGATCTGGGTTTAATCCATCACTGTTCTTTAGCCCACTCCGCCACCCCAGTTCAGACAAGGCCATATGCAAATCAGTCTGACCCTGTGCCTCATGGGAACAGTTCAGCCGGAACTGCCAAGCCATGCCTTCCCTGGACCGGAAACAAGCTTCCTAGGACCGGTTTCTGGCATTCCAGCCGTCTTCAGCTAGGCTTGCTTGAATCCAGTGGCAAAGTGAGCAAGGGACTCACGTCTGAGCATACCCTGCCAACTTATGGCGAACAAAGCAGAACAAAAGGGGGTGGTGATGGACGGAGCATCTGAACCAATAAAACACTCACACCCAGTCAACAGATCTGGGTTTAATCCATCACCGTTCTTTAGCCCACTCTGCCACCCCAGTTCAGACATGGCCATATGCAAATCAGTCTGACCCTGTGCCTCATGGGAACAGTCCAGCCCGAACTGCCAAGCCATGCCTTCCCTGGACCGGAAACAAGCTTCCTAGGACCGTTTTCTGGCATTCCAGCCGTCTGCCACTGGATTCAAGCAAGCCTGGCTGAAAAGTGAGCAAGGGACTCACGTCTGAGCATACCCTGCCAACTTATGTACTATCGCGGGCACCGAAATAGTGTAAACTCAGTGCGTAAAAAAACCCCTTCAGATTCACTAATTGCAAAACTAAGAATGTGGTTTATTTCATTAAATGCCCCTGTGATTTGGCATAAGTTGGAAAAACATATCCGGAAGTAAAGAAATTTATGTGCGAATGCTACTTGTGCTTCTGACCACCCCCCTCCTCGACAAACCCAGTATATAGCAGAGGCATGCTCCCCGACGCCCACACATGCTATCCCTAAAGAACACACATGTATCTGCAGACACGCACGTATGATTTTATTATTTGTTTAGTCTGTTTATTTTTCCTTATTGATATTGCTTCCTTTTCTTGCTTTTTATTTTGTGTCTTATTTTGATTTTAATTTTTAGCAGTTGTTATAATGTTGAGAATATCGGATTATATACGAATTGTTCCATGCCTAATTCCGCGAGCCAATAGCGATGATTCGGACCTTTTGTTATAAAACTGTTTAAGGTTGCAGAACATTGGAGACACGAGTAATGGATTGAATCCCTGATGATACATTATTAAAGATCATAACGCATGGTTGCTATGGTTCAAAGACTATATGCTATCCACAGTCCATTCTGGAAAAAAAAGTAAAGAAATTTATAATCCAACACAAATTACGTATTCTCAATAGGCCAATCTGTGCTCCTTTGATACAACACTCGTTGAAAAAACCACACAGAGCCTGATGCCAGTAGCGAATTTGAAAACATGTCGCCCCAATAAATAGTGACACGGAATCAGCAATTTTAAGAGCTGATGCACGCCTAATATTAAAAATGCAAACAGTCGAACAGGGCCTGAATGAACCCTCTGAGGTCAGCAACATATGAATCATTTAGTGATGGTCTTCAACTTCAAAAAATTTTCTTTATAACTTGTGTGCCATTTTAAGTACACAATGACGGCGGTTTATGACTGACATTGTTTTTAACAGATCACACTTTCACAACTGACTTTGCTGCGGTTCAAATTTTAATTATTTTATGCAAAGAAAATCAAAATGAGGAATTGTAAAATAAAAAGGTTGTGGTAAAGTTGACAGTATAATCCTTGGCAAACATCTATGAATTGCCTAAGGTTGAAAAACGACACATCACATAAATCCTAATACAGAGGGCCACTAGGTGATGACCTAGTCAACCCGTGCTGAAAGAACCCAATCATGATGGGTCGTGTATCAAAGTAGCAGGTGCTCCCTTACTGAGGACGCTGTGAGCCAGTGCGAGGAGAGTGACTGACGCATCGGGTGGATGTGTTACGAGGGAGCAGACATATTGACGCTGATGACGCGAGGAGGATGGCGAACGATGCCTCTGCATGCCAGCCGGAGTGAGCGCGGTTGTCGGACCCCCTAGCAGGGCACAGTGACTGAAGCCTTTTGAGTGTGCGGGCATAATGATGCGGAGGACGCAGTATGAAAAAAAGGACGCTCTCGCATGCCGACTGTGGTAAGTACGACTCCACGATCAGTAGTACTTTTCAATAAAGTTTATTCCAGGCTGGGGTGAACGGCAACACCTTGACTGAGTCAGTCACAGTTCAGCCGTCCACTGACAAACAATCAACTGCCCGTTCCTCGCAATGGGGAGAATGCCAACATGACACATCTTCCCTTTTTATACGTTGACAAAGAACAGAAGGCAAAACTAGGCTAGGTGCCTAAACAGCAGTACAAAGATACTGAAGAATACAGTTCAAACATACAACGGAATAAAGAAATATATATAAATATAAAGAAATATAAACAATTATAAACAATGGTATGAACTACTACTACATCATCATCGCATTTACAGGTAAGTGAATTACAGGTAAGTGAACTCTGTTAATAATGCTTTTAAAAGCCATACAAATCAATGTATTAACCAACAATGTAATTGTTGAACTTGACGGGCAATTTTACATGTCTTCCCAAATGCGTAACTTTCGCTCCGGTAGTCTCATCCGATAACCCTCTGTGCAGCCAACGTCAATGGTGATTTACATACACATTTGAAGTCACAGCACTCCCCCTATGTACCATCGGTTTGTATCCCATCCCTTGACACTGAAGGGCACCCAACTCTATTCTCCCCATTGGAATTGGCCTCTGTACTCGTATTACCAGACATATTGTCATCCCAAATCAGCGAACTCAAAGGATGGTCACAGCCCCTCCTCCATGACAGTTTCTTATTGCATTTGGCCAGCATGCTAAAGTGACAAACCTTGCCATCTTCTAATTCAGCAGAACAAGCAAAGACCTTCACCACTCTCAGTGGTTCTGAAAAATGGCTACTGCCTTTCTTAACCATCATGCAAGACTTCACCCGCACCCATTCACCTTCACCTTCACATCAGGGTACTATTTTAGCACTCCTCTGCTTGTCATAGTACTCCTTGTACGTACTGTGGGCTTTCTCAAGATTAGTTTTGACAACCTCCGGTGACCATTTTAACTGCAATTCCTGAGACATCCATGCCGCATAGTGAAACAATCTCTACCCCTCAAAAGTTTATAAGTATTGTACCCAGTTACCGTGGGTGGGATATGATACTCCCACACCAACTTAAGTTAAAGCTTCCAATTCTCGCCAGCATTGATAGATGCCTGAATACCCCATGATAACTCTGTTGAACCTCTCAACAGCACCATTACAAGCAGGAAGATACACAGGAGTAACTTTCTCAGCAACAAATTGTGGGCCATTGTCGATCAAAAGTGACTTGGGGATGCCCTCTCTCAGAAATACAGTGCTCGAGGCATCTGAGCTGTAGATCATATGCTTTTGGGTCCGGATGTTTGCGCTTTGTTTTTCTTCAAAGAAGTCTTTCCAGTCACTAGGTAGGTGACTCCTCCTTTCGGCAAAAGTGCTCATGGGCATCGACTCCATTGTTAGATTGTTTTTATCCACAATGAGGTTTGGATGTGAATTGTTGCGCTCCGGTTCGGCACCGTTTCTTCGGGCCCCCTTCAACGCGCAATCCATTACCCTCGATGGTATTGTTAGCGATCACGTTTCCCATTCGCCGCGTATCGGTTGCTATCAAAAGCCTTAGATCAGAACATTCATGGAAGGCCGTTGGGCCTACCTGCGCCGGGATCGGTTGCAGCTGATGGAACGGACTCCATTCAAGTTATGTCCAGGGTGTCGCGCTAAGTTCCCACGCACCGATTTGCATAAAGTGTGCAACCTTTGCCTATCTCCGGAACACTGTGAGAA
The DNA here is from genome assembly GCF_964261635.1 of Lissotriton helveticus. Lineage (NCBI taxonomy): Eukaryota > Metazoa > Chordata > Amphibia > Caudata > Salamandridae > Lissotriton > Lissotriton helveticus. Next base: position 336,670,384 of record NC_136069.1, on the reverse strand, counting down.
AGACTGCAACGCGCTTCGGTCGAAGAAAACTCTCCGTGATCTTCGGGTTCGAAGTCCCAAAATGTACCAGCAAAGCGGCTCTGCACTGTACCTCTCCGAAGAAGAGTCCGAATACGAAGAATCGCAAGCGCAGGAAACCGAAATGCAGGAAGAGCAATTCTCTGTATCCGATGCTGACTCTGATGTTGAAGACCTGACACAGAGACAAAGGATTGAGAGTAAAGGGACTTCGTTCCCGTACCATCTCCTTTGTAAGAAAAAGGCTCCGGTCCCCCCTCCGCCTTCGGGCCAAGGTCAGTTCAGAGAAAAGGTTTCAAGCACTCCGGCTCCGGGCTTGGCGCCGAAACATAAACAGCCTTCCGGCTCGGACTATACCCGTCTCCACGCCAGTGCCGACCCGAAACCTTCGGCGTTAAAACTGAAACACTTTCTGGTTACTGTGACACCATTGTAGAAACCGAAATCTTCGGAGCCGAAACCGACATCTAAAGAAAGTACAGCAAACAAAGAGCCCTGGATCGAAAATCCACTGGATCCGAAACAGGAGGAAATAGTGATTCATCCTGAAACTGGTTATATTCACGCCAAACTTCCTAAAAAAAAAAGGAAAATGGGCTTACCAGAAGACTATCACAATTCTTTTAAAAAAGAAAAATATGGCCACTAACCCTTCTCCTTATATTGCACCTTCTTCACCAATTCATAAAGAATTCCTTATTACACCTACACATTCCCCTACACCAACATCACCTGACCCGCAGGATACAGGAGATGGGGATATAGAGGACTATATACCACAGGATGCACCACAGGATCCCGACCCATGGGATAATTACAATGTCCCTCAAGATAATGATCCTGACATATCCATCCAGGCCTTCGCCTACATTGGCTACATTGAGCTCCTTAATAGGGCTGCACATTATCATGGAGTAAAGCTTCAAAAGGCGAGTTTAGAAGAGGATTTTTTGTTAGAGACACTAAGTTTGTCTTAAAGGGCCACACAAACATTACCAATGCTCAAACACACTGAGATAGCTTTAAAGACACTCCCAAGGCAGAGAAAAAATATAAAGCTGCACCTAATGACCCTGTGTATATCAAAGGTCAGTTATCCTTAGACTCCCTGGTCGTTTCCAATGCTCGTAAGAGAGCTAACTCCCAAATAAGAGATGCTCCTCCTCCTGATAAGGAATTCAAGTTATTAGATGCTTCGGGGAAAAGGGATAGCCTCACAAGCAGCTAACAATTGGCACATTGCCAATGCCAAGCATGATGGAGCTCATTATGATGAACTCGAAAAGCCCATTGAATTCCTTCCAGATGAGTATAAGACTAAAGCCAGTGACCTTATTCAAGAAGGTAAACTAATAATTCATACCTCTATCAGGTTAGATCAGGCAGATCCAGCAGCACGGGCAGCAAACACTAGTGTATTACTCCATAGACAGGCTTGGTTAAGGATTTCAGGGTTCAAGCATGAGGTACAAGCCTCTATTCTTAATCAACCTTTTGATAAAGAACATCTTTTTGGCCCAGCTGTAGATGTATCACTAGAAAAGATCAAAAAAGATACGAAAGTTGCTAAATCAATGGGAGCCTTGCAATCACCTTCTAACAGGGGGGTTCCTTTCGTCGCTCATTCTACAGGGGCGGCCCCAAAACTGTATCTACAGAGAATCCCTCCTCCTCCTACAAGGGCAACAATCAAGCGCCCTCTTCAAGAGTTTAGTTTAGAAAAGGTTATAGAGGAAGCAATTGCAAGGGAAGGGAAGCGACTTATTTCCCATACCCACCGATCAACGCCTCTCACAATTTCTACCCATTTGAAATACGATTACATCAGATAAATGGGTTCTACAAATTATCCAATCTGGTTATGCCTGGAGCTTACAAGCACTCCACTGAATATTCCTCCAAGGTCTCACCTCATGTCACAAGAACATCTCACCATTCTAAAGCAAGAGGTTCTTTCGTTGTTGCAAAAGGGGGCAATAGTACCAGTCCCTTTACAATATCAAGGAACCCTTTACTTCCTAATTCCCAAAAAGGACGGCTCTCTCAGGCCTGTATTGGACCTGAGAGAACTAAATCTGTACATTCAGTTTGACCACTTCCATATGGTCACGCTCCCAACAAGTGCTTCCTCTCCTTCAGCAAGGCGACTTTCTAGCCGCTCTAGATTTAAAGGAAGCTTAATTTCATATTCCAATACACCCTGCGCACCGCAAATACCTCAGGTTTATGGTAGCAGGCCATCATTATCAGTTCAGAGTCCTTCCCTTCGGAGTGACAACCGCTACCAGGGTTTTCACAAAATGTTAGGCAGTGGTCTCAGCCCACCTTAGAAGACAACAAGTTTACGTCTTCCCATACTTGGACGACTGGCTCGTAAAGGCCAGTTCGCACAACAGCTGTCTGCGCCACAAACAGAAAACTGTGCAACTCCTTCACCAACTAGGATTTACAGTAAACCAGACCAAATCCCATCTCCAACCATCCATGTCTCAAGACTATCTAGGAGCTACTTTAGACACACAAAGAGCTCTAGCATACCCAACTCCAGCCAGATTCAGGAACATTCAAAACCTACTGTCTGAGTTCCAGCCTTAACACTCCCTACCAGCTCGAGTTTTCATCCGATTACTGGGAATGATGGCATCTTGCATTTTCATAGTTCCCCACGCAATAATTCAGATGCATCCTCTACAGGAATGCTTAGCACGTCAGTGGAACCAGGCTCAAGGTCAGTTATCAGATCTAGTGTTGGTAGACGGTCGCACCCATCGCTCTCTGCAGTGGTGGAACACACAAGACCTTTTAAAAGGGTGACCCTTCAGCGATCCAGTTCCACAGATAGTACTGACAGCAGACTCATCACTGACAGGTTGGGGAGCACATCTCCAAATCCACACAATCCAAGGTAAGTGGAGCTCCCAACAAAAACAGCTACATATAAATCATCTAGAACTACTCGTGATTTTTCTGGTGTTCAAAGCATTTCAAATTCAACTAGTACGCAAGACTATACTAATTCGTACAGACAACATGATAGCCATGTACTACATTCAAAAACAGGGGGGATACACTCTCTCCAACTGTCCCACCTAGCACAGGACATCTGGAGATGGGCCGTTCGCCACAAAATCTATCTCCTAGCAGAACATCTCCCAGGAGTGAACAATCAGATGGCAGATCTGCTAAGTCGGCAGACACAGAAGATCCTCGAATGGGAACTGCATCCTCAAGTTCTCCTCCCATTCTTTCAAATGTGGGGCTTCCCAAACATAGACCTGTTTGCCACTCATCTAAACGCAAAATGCCCAAACTTCGCGTCCAGGTATCCACACCCATTGTCCAAAGGCAATGCACTATGGATGAACTGGTCAGGGATATTTGCTTACGCTTTTCCGCCTCTCCCACTCATTCCATGAGTGGTTCGGAAACTCAAACAAGCGTCCCTGACACTAATCCTAGTTGCTCCCCCATGGGCACGTCATCCATGGTTCTCAACTCTATTGGAACTCTTGGTAGTTCCGCATCAAAAACAACTTCTTACACCCATTCTCCTCGCACAGAGCCATGTAGACATAAGACACTCAGACCCCGGTCAGCTCAATCTGGCGATCTGGCACCTGAAGTCCTAGCCCTTGGCTATCTTAATCTACCGCCAGACTGTGTGAACATTATCAAAGAAGCTAGATGTCCTACCACAAGAGCCTGCTATGCAGCAAAGTGGGAGTGGTTTGTGATTTACTGTAATAACAACCACATCAACCCACTGGATGCTTCTGTTCAAAACATTATATGCTATTTGTTACATCTACAACGTTCCAATTTAGCATACACGTCCATACGTTTACATCTAGCTGCTTTAGCCACATATCTTCAAAATAGACATCTATCTCTTTTTAGAGTACCTGTCATTAAAGCGTTTATGGAGGGACTCAAGAGTCATTCCACCGAGACGTCCACCTGCTCCAGAGTGGAATCTCAACTTTGTTCTCACCAGATTAATAGGTCCATCCTTTGAGCCATTGCACAGATGTAAACTGCAATTTCTCACATGGAAAGTGTCTTTCCTAGTGGCAATTACATCACTCAGAAGAGTGGGTGAACTTCAGGCATTAACCATAGAAGAACCTTTTTTACAAATGCATCAAAACAAAGTAGTTCTTCGGACCAATCCTAAATTTCTTCCTAAAGTCATTTCGGCTTTTCATATCAATCAATCTGTTGAGTTGCCTATGTTCTTTCCTCAACCAGATTCAGTAGAAGAACGTGCACTACACACATTAGATGTGAAAAGAGCGTTGCTCTATTACATTGAAAGGACAAAACCATTCTGTAACACAAACCAGTTGTTTGTCTCCTTTGCTCCACCACACAGGGGCAATCCTATATCAAAATCAGGTATTGCAAGGTGGATAGTCAAGTGCATTCAAATATGCTCTGCAAAGGCTAAACGGACATTACCAGTTCCCCCTCGAGCACACACTACACGCAAACTGGGGGCTTCTATGTCATTCCTAGGAAATATACCCATAGATGATATGCAAAGCTGCAACATGGTTAACACCTCACACATTCACAAAACATTATTCTGTGGATGTATTGGCAGCACAGCAAGCTAGAGTAGGCCAAGCAGTTTTATGTACACTATTTCAGACTACTGCAACAGCTACAGGTTAGCCACCGCTTTGGGAGATAACTGCTATGTAGTCTATGCAAAAGCAAATGATCCACAGCTCATATGCCTCGAATGGAAAATGTTACTTATCCAGTATTGGGGCATCTTTCATAGATTCACATGCTTAGAATCATCCCCGCCGACGAGATGGGAGTCTTGCGGTACACTAAAAACATATACATTATAGTTATGATAACATTACACAGTAGGCTACTATGGACAGCAAAGTCACTACATTAGCCTAGCTTAGTCCTTTTGCAAACAGAAACAAACTAGGAACACAGCCAATCAGTTTGCAGCACCCTCTTAGAACCTTTCACAGCGAAGCAAACCCTCAGATTTTCGTAGCACAAGTGACAGTAAGTATACCATAATGATAAGGTAAGCCTCTCCGGGGAGGAGGGTGGGTCGCTTGTGAATCTATGAAAGAAACCAATACTGGATAACTGAAGTTACAGGTAAGTAAGTCGTTTTCTTATCCAGTATTGGGGTATCTTTCATAGATTCACATGCTTAGAATCGGAATAGCTAGCAGTAAACCATACTTAGATGAATATTGGACGGTGGGTATCATAGGAAAACATAATAGAAACCATGTAAAACTAATACAATAATAGTCATATTTCCACTATGATAAAGGGCAATTCATAAACATATGCACTAAATAATTAAATACATTAGTCCTTTTGCAAAAAGAACCCAACTTGGAACACAGCCAATCAGGCTGCAGCACCCTCTTAAAACCTTCCACAGAGAGGCAAACCCTCACGCACCTCGTGTGACAGGGAGCCTCCCTGGGCTGTGCTCAGTTGTTTCCTGAACTTTGGCTTATTTGCGAGAAATTATGTCTGATTCTTAAAAGAAAAGCTTGTTCTTGCCTTGTTCTTCATGTGGGAAGAAGAGATTGCACTTTGAGGATCCACATAAAGAATGTATTTACTGCCTTTACCCAGCTCACAAGGTCAAGGATTGTAGGATCTGTAGAACATTTCCTGCCAAGACCTTTAAGGACAGAGAAGGAAGACTTTTGGTTTGGCTGGAGAAGTTGAAGGCTTCATCTGACATGGTATCTGGAGATGAAGGCAGTGTGAGTCCTCGGGCTTCCAACCCTTTGGCCAAGAAAAGGGATAGATCTGGAGATCCACCTGAGAGACAGAGCAAGACCCTGAAGAAATCTCCATCCGAGACTGGTCACTCTTCCTCAAAAAAAGAGAAGTCCTCTTTCTCTTCTGAGGTAAAATCTGGATAACAGGTAAAAGTTTCTCTGAAAACTGCCTCAAAATCCCTTTCTGAGCTTCCATCGAAAATTGCTCCGTTGACGATGAAATCTCCTCAGAGGGTGAGTGATTCGTTCGCGTCGTCGAAGAAAATCCCATAGTCGACGGCGCAGATGGCGAGTATTTAATCGCCGTCTACGATGCCTACTTCGTCGTAGACGTCTATCCTGTCGACGATGCCACCGCCTTTGACGTCGTTTCATCTTTCGTCGAGGAGTACACCGTCAACGATGTTACAGATTCCGACGATGATAGTTCTCTCGCCGACGAGCCCATCGTCGACAAGGACAACAACCTCGACGTCGACGACAACATCGTCGACGATGGTTTTTCCGTCGACTACCTCAATGATTTCTCGCTGTCCATGAAGATTTCATCAACGCTGAAGCGTAAAAGGCCTACATCTCTGCAAATTACGCCAGTTTTGACCTCTAAAATGGAATCTTCAAGACAATTCTATTAGGATGTGTCACATATCTCACCTTTACCTCCTAGCCACTATCTGGGGGATTCAGATGATGAATGCCCTTTTGGTCCAGCACATTACCCTTCAAAGCTCCGAATAAAATATCAAGAAGATGAAAATGAGGAGGAATACTGTGAACCCAGCGAATCTTTAAGAGGCCATCAGGAATATTTTCAACAAGAACCTATGGTTCAAATGCCTGCTGCTTTGATGCAAGATCTCACGGCAATGTTGACAGACTATAATACACGCTTTCCACTGATACAGGTTCTGGAACAAAGCCCTGCGCCTACAGCTTTGCAGGCTCCTGCTGCCCCTGCCTCAGTACCTCAAGTAACTCTGCCTACTCATTTCCTTCAGGATGATGATGGTGACACGGTGGCTGAAGAGGGAGAATTACCAAACTCACCAACGACTGTGGATGAATGGGATGAATATTTAATTCCAACGCCAGCCTCGCCAGTCCCCCAATCTGTTGACTCCCCTCCTGAAGATATAGGAGGTTTTCATGCTATCATGGGAAAGGGCAGCAACTAGATTCCATCTGCCAATACCGGTACAAAAAACTGAGTGTTTTCTTTATGATTTTAAAGATCAGAGCAAAAAATCGGTTAGTTCAATTCCGATTATAGATCATATTTGGGAAGAAGGGGCAAAGATAATCAAGACTCCCTTCTCAATTCTGGCGATTCTCCCTAGAATCAACAAGAAATATAAGGCGCCAGATGATGTTCCTGCCTGCCTTTCTGGGCACCCTAGACCAGATTCCGTCACCTCACAGGCAGCCCAACGGAAATCTCGAAATCCATCTGTCCCAATAACGGCTCCACCAGACAAGGATGGTAGGCGCCTTGACAACATTGGTAAACGCTTTACCACCATGGCGGGCGCTACAGTTCGTGCCACAAATTCTTTAACGATTTTGGGCAGATATGACTGGCAAATATGGTCGGATATTTCACCTTATCTTGAGTATCTGCCTGAAGATAAAAAGCAGGAAGCAAGAAAAATACTTCTGGAGGACGAAAGGGCTGCTTCAGAGATTATCGATATCTCTATGGATAGGGCTTCTTTGGGTTTTCGCTAACTTGCTGTAGCAGCGACCCTTAGAAGTCAGGGTTGGTTGAAGTATACGAACTTTCGCCCAGAGGTCCAAACAAAAATCCTGGATATGCCCTTTGATGGAGACCTGTTGTTTGGCAAACACATAGATGATGCATTGCAGGAAGTCAAAAAGGATACAGATACGGTTGGGACATTGGGTACCTTGCAGTACAGAAAAACGCCGTTTCGGGGAGCAAGAGGCAGAGGCTCATATTCCTTTTGTGGAGGATATCAAAAATACCAACAACAAGGTGGGCAAGGTAGATATGGATACCATCAGCAGCAACAACAGCAGTCCTATAGGAATCCCCCAGCGGCTGCTTACAGACAACAAGGCAGAAGACGCCAACCTCAAGGCAGAGACTCTGCTAGAAAACAGTGATAATATTGTAACACCTGCACCAGATATGCCATAAGTATACAGAATTCCAAATATATCCAAGCGTATCAAAAATTGGGAGAAAATAACCACAGACAAGTGGGTTTTGGATACAATCAAATTTGGTCACACTCTGGAGTTTATCAACCCCCTCCTCATCCACCTCTGAAGAAAAACCCACTGCTTCTTGCTCTGCTCAGAAAGGAGGTAAAAACCATGCTTTCGAAGGGAGCGATAGAAAAGGTGCCTCGCTCTCAAGTGGGGAAGGGATTTTATTCTCGCTTTTTTCTCGTTAGAAAAAGTCTGGGGAATGGAGACCAATCTTGGATCTAAGAAAACTGAACAAATACCTTCAGAAGAAGTCCTTCCGCACGGTGAAACTCCAGGAAATCCTTCAGCTTTTGGATCATGTGGACTTCATGACAACGTTGGATCTCCAGGATGTGTAATTCCACATCCCAATCACCGCAAATTCCTGAGATTTACTGTGGCAGGTGTACATTTCCAATTCAAAGTCCTCCCATTTGGCCTACGCTCAGCTCCAAGAGTCTTTACCAAATTCCTAGCTCCAGTAGCAGCTCATCTCAGACTGCAGGGCATCCAATTATTCCCGTATTTGGACGATTGACTAATAAAGGCTCCTTCTTTTCATGAGGCTTCTCATGCAACAGCAAAATGCCTGCAGGTTTTTTGCTCTCTAGGACTATCTCTGAATGTCCAAAAGTCAGTCCTCTATCCTTCCCAAAGGATCCAATTTCTTGGAGCAATGCTGTATACCATTCAAGACGAAGCATTCTTGTCCAAAGAAAGGCAATCTCGCCTTGTTTCTCTGGCATCAGACCTCCTAAAAAGAAAGTTCGCTTCTGTGCGGATGATCAAGTCTTTTGTGGGCATACTGTCCTCAGCGATTCTGCTAGTGCCTCATACCCGACTGAGAATGAGACCAATTCAAGAGGAGCTGGACAGTAAGTGGCTCCAAATCTCAGGGTCTTTCGACGACATAGTGCAAGTAACTCCAGTTATGAGAGAAACTCTTTCCTGGTGGAGGCTTTCCAAAAATGCCTCAGTCTGACTTACCTTTCAACCTGTAGTACCGGATTTCATCCTAACAGATGCATCCCTAGAAGAGTGGGGTGCCCATCTTCAGGATCTCTGCATAAGAGAAAAATGGTCTGCGGCAATGGCAAAGATGCACATCAATTTTCTGCAGCTGCGAGCCATTTTCCTGGCACTACAGTCTTTTCTGCCAAAACTTCAAGGATCAACGGTTCTGATCAGAACCGACAACACCACTTGCATGCATTATCTAAACAAGCTAGGGGGTACCCGGTCTCACATTTTGTCTCAAGAGGCTCAAAGCATTTGGGAGAGGCTTCTCTCGCACGACATAACGATCAAGGTGGAACATCTTCCAGGAGTCCACAACACCCTGGCAGACACTCTAAGGAGGACGTTGAAATCCTGTCACGAATGGGAGCTGGATTAAACAGTTCTGGAGAATGTATTTCAGAATTGGGGCAAGCCAAATCGGGATCTCTTTGCCTCCAGGAACAATTGGAAGTGCCCATTCTTTGCAAGTTGGAAACCAGAGAAGGACTCCTGGGGGAACGCCTTCATGATGAGATGGACGGGGATTTTTGCTTACGCGTTCCCTCCCTTTTCTCTGATTTCAAGACTTCTACGCAAGATCCAGACGGAACCATGCTGCATGATTCTAATTGCACCGAAATGGCCACGTCAGCACTGGTTCACAGCGCTTCTCCTTCTGTCTGAGCGCAAGCCATTCCGTCTTCCAGCAATACCGAACCTGCGGTCAATGAGCCAGGGCCAGATTCTTCATCCTCGTCCAGCTCAGTTGCCACTTCATGCATGGTTTCAGGGAGTTAAAGGAGATAAATCTACCTCAAGACTGCAGAGACATTCTGGCTAGAGCTAGAGCTCCTTCTACGTTGAAGTCTTCTGCTCTAAAATGGAAAAGATGTTGTTGCTGGTGCAGCAACAGGAATATTCATCCTCTGAAATGTCCTCCGGATAAGATTCTGCCTTATCTATTGTCATTATCTAAATCTTGTCTCATGTTTGCTTCTGTTAGACTGCATCTAGCGGCCATTTCCACCTACAGACGATCTTCAGGGTGGCATCCCTTTGTTCCAATCGTCTCATTAAACAGTTCCTGAAGGGGCTTTTCAGAACTTTTCCTCCCATTAAGGCTCCTCCTCCGGAATGGAGACTGAATCTAGTACTACAGCAGCTAATGAAGCATCAATTTGAACCCATTCACAAAGCAGAGTTAAAATATCTCCCATGGAAGACAGCTCCACTATTGGCCCTCGCCTCTTCTCAAAGAGTAAGTGAAATAGAGGCATTCACTATAAGACAACCATATTTGAAATTTACCAATGACTATGTCCTTTTAAGAACTAATCCCACGTTCATACCCAAGGTAAGCCTCTATAATTAGAGGATATGACATTTGCTATTGATATGTTCATTATTGCATATAATTATTTAGTGCATATGTTTATGAATTGCCCTTTATCATAGTGGAAATATGAATGTATTATTGTATCAGTTTTACTTGGTATCTATTATGTTTTATTATGATACCCACCATCCACTATTCATCTAAGAATTGTTTACTGCTAGCTATTCTGATTCTAAGCTTGTGAATCTATGAAAGATACCGCAATACTGGATAAGAAAACGAGTTACTTACCTGTAACTTCAGTTATCCAGTATTGGTTTCTTTCATAGAATCACATGCGACCCACCCTCCTCCCCGGAGAGGCTTACCTTATCATTATGGTATACTTACTGTCACTTGTGCTACGAAAATCTGAGGGTTTGCCTCGCTGTGCAAGGTTCTAAGAGGGTGCTGCAGCCTGATTGGCTGTTTTCCAACTTAGGTTATTTTTGCAAAAGGACTAAGATAGGCTAATGTAGTAACTTTGCTGTCCATAGTAGCCTATTGTGTAATGTTATTATGACTATAATGTATATGTTTTATTGTACCGCGAGACTCCCACCTCGTCTGCGGTTATGATTCTAAGCATGTGAATCTATGAAAGATACCAATAATGGATAACTGAAGTTACAGGTAAGTAACTCGTTTTCTTACCCAGTACGTATCTGTTCTTGGCATGTAGAGGTGTAGAATCATATGCGCCCTCCACCCCGGGTACCAATACCTGTTGCAGTAACAACATACTTAGATACATGCATTCATGGACATCTCCCTCTTACTACTCTTACTAACTCCATTATCACCCTGTGCGGGAAAACAATCTAACAATGGAGTCGATGCTCATGGGCACTATTGCCGAAAGGAGGAGTCACCTACCCTGTGACTGGAAATACTTTTTCGAAGTAAAACAGGGTGCAAACATCCAGACCCATTTAGTTCACGTGGTAAACTTTCTATCGGAACGCTTTATCTTTTCCCTTGGTAATTTCAGTTCTGCGGTCACTGTGTTCACCATGAAACCGAGAAACTGAGTTTCTTGGCTTGGTATTATGGACAACTTTTTTGCATTTACTACAAAGCCTAAGTGTTCCAGTAGGCAGATGGTAAGATCTGTATGACGAGATACTGTTGTTTTGGACTGACCCATAATAAGGATATCGTCCAGATATATTATTAACCTTACACCCCTTTCCCTCAGCCATGCTTCTACCGGACGCAAGACCTTGGTGAAGCACAAAGGGGCTGAAGATAGACCGAAGGGAAGAGTGCAGAATTCCCAAAATTTTCCCTCCCATGAGAATTGGAGGAATTTCCTGTGTGGGAGCCCAATCGGGATGGTCAAGTACGCATCCTTTTGGTCTAGACGTGTTAACCAGTATCCCTTTCTCCAGACATCCCTTAGCAGGTGTATCCTTTCCATCTTGAAGTGGTGGTACGTTACCCAATTTGTTTAAGTTCTTTAAATTTATGGCAGGTCTCTGTCCCTTGTCTTTCTTTTCTACTAAGAATATATTGCTCACAAAGCCGGTATCCAAGCTCTCTTTTATAGCCCCATTGGCAACAGATCCCTTACCTCTTGTGATACTAGTTTTCTCTGTTCTTGAGAGAAGGTTATCTCCGAGGTCTTTTTAATTGAGTGGGGACATCCATGAATTCTATTTTGTAACTCTTGACTGTATCTAGAACCCACGGGTCTTGATTAATCATGGTCCAGTTTTCAGCGAAAAGGGCTAGTCTCCCTCCCAACTTTATAGGGGTGCCTGAAGGATCTTTCCAAGGGTTCCTAACTGTGGAGAATCCTCTGTTTCTTCTCTCGCCCCGGAATGGTCTTCCGCGGTCTTTGTGGGAAGAACAATTGATTTCCAAAGAATGATGATTGCTGGAACTTGGATCCGCGTCCCAGAAAGGGTCGTGAGCTTGATTGCCCATGGCCAGGGACCTGACCCCGCATTCTCCAGGCCCTTCCAAAAATTCTGTCTTGAATGACTTTTTAAATGCTACGTTGAGATTTCTGAATCGAGCTAAAGGCCCGACATATTTAGGCATGTCGCGAATGAATTCTTCTCCATAGAATAGCCCCTGTGAAGTGGGTCTTCCTTCCTTGTTTGCCCACTCCATCAGTTTTGGGTCTGTTTTGAGAAGAACGCCGTTCTTGCGTTCGATAGAGATGGCATTATTGGCATTGCCACGAAGGTAGATATTCCGTTGGACCCACTCACGTAGTTCTTTAGGGTCTGTCGGTGTTCCTTCAATGTAGGCATTTTCAGCCAATTCAAAAATGTTGGTTAAGGGTCCAATGGTGTCCAAGAGACGGTCCTGACATGATCTTGTCTGTCCCCTTCCTGGAGCCTTTTGCACCCTTTGCTATGAAAGCAACAACCTTAGGGTCAAGCTCAGGGGTCATAGCAATCTTATCCGGAAGGGATGGGCGTGGGTATTCAGACCTCAATCTTGATCTGACTTCCTTTGGAATCTTCCTTCTCAGCCAGAAACTAATATAGTCCGCTACATGTTGGGAAGGTAGTCATTCTGGAGATGGAGGTGTTTAATTAGAAGGGGATCAAACATATCCTCCCCAAAAGGTTCAATAATGCCCATTTTTTAGCCTGAGGCCTTGCTTGACTCTTCAGAGCTACCCAAAGTTTTACCCCCAGGTCCTCAATGTCTGTGTCAAACTCTGAGGACCGGGAGAGATCTATTTCTGCCTCCGGCTGTTCATCACTGTCAAGGTGTATAGGGAACTCAGGGTCTGTTCGCTGCCCTCCTGTGATGCCTAAGGCATCATTCTTATCACCGCCTGAGAAGCGTGAATGTGCTGCTTTCCCTGTTTTATTTTGCAGCTTTGACAGGGTGCTCTGGTGCGGCTCTTTTCTTTGGGGCGTTTACTGACCCTTCTTTTGCTTGAGTAGTAGGCATGGTGCTGGTAGAGGGCCTTGCCCTTGACAGTCTTTCAATGTTTTTTTTTAATTAGTGGTTTCATCAAGTGAGTCCATGACTTTGTCAAGGGCCTTAGTGACCATTGACTCAATCTTACCTTTCAGGTTTAGATTAGGGTTGAGAGACAGTAGGGGAAAAAAATATATTCATATTTTCGAATTTATATTCCACCCCCTTTTTTATTTTTTTATTTACATATACCTTAACTAGGCTTGTATGAGGTCGGTATCAGCTTCTGCTTCCCTTTTATTTTTTGAATTGTTTTATCTGTTTAAAGTATTTTTTTGTTAAAATATGAGTTAAAACCTTATAAGGTTAATGAAATATGCATTTTTTTAATAGTAGGCAGTGTGCGTCCCGTGTCAATCTTCTTTCCGACGAAGAGTAAGAAACCGTCTGTATAGCAGCAACTGCCAGATTGTTGTTGCTGTTGCGTGGTGGCCACTAATGGGTTTTCCTCTAAACCTTTGACTCCATTCTTCCCCTTCCGCGGTACGTGTACGAAGGCTGCACCCTGTGGGGGAAGACAGGCTGAATCTTTCGAGCGGGCGTCCCCAAACGGTGAGGGGTGCTAGTCTAGGGAGGCCGGAGTTGCGCAAAGCTCAGCAGCTCTGTCTTTTTAACAAAACCACTCAAAGGCCATGCTCCCTTCAAAGAGGGCATAGCAAGATGAGCAGTCAAATGCATTTAAACCTGTTATGCAAAAGCCAAGAGGCAGTTCCCAGACCCCACTATACCCGCAAAAAGAGGGCATCCATGGCTTTCCTAAGTAACAACCCTATAGCTGACATACGTAAGGTAGATTCTTGGTCGACCCAACACACTTTCACCAAGCATTACTGTATGTTTGTGCTAGCTCATTAACAAGCCAAAATTCTAACAGTTCTACGTACACTTTCCCAGGCCACTGCAACATCCTCTAGCTAGCCACCGCTAAAGATAGAACTGCTTTACAGGCTATGCAAAGCATGTATGTCTACAAGTATACATGCCAGGAATGGAAAATGTTACCCTGTGAGCATCTGTTCATGGCATGTAGTGCAGCAGATTCACATGTGCCCATCCTTCCTCCCCAGAAGAATCCGGTTGTTTTAGGCGCCTTTCTTCCTAACTCTTGGCATGGTCATTTTCTTCGGTCTCTTTCTGCACCATTTCATCCTCACCCATTGTGTGGGAAAAATAATTTTGCAATGTAACCGATGACCAGGCATAGCATGTGAATATACAGCACTACTTGCCACGAACAGATTGCTTATAGGGTCAGTAACATTTTCCTTCTTATAATAGTGTTTCTCAGAATCTAAGATCCGCCATCGGTCAAGGGACGATACTTGTGCATCCAGTCTCTCCAGCACAGACCAGGTCCTTACCTAGAATTGTTTTTCAGCTTATCAGTTACCATCTGTAGAGCAGCTTGTACAGATGTCTCTGTTCTGCATTCTAAATAACAAAGATTCCTCTGTCTATGTTGTTTGACAGGGCATTTCAGGTAGTTTTTCGTTTAGGCTATTTTGCAAGATTTTATCTTGGCTTGAAAGGTTGTGATCCAAGTACATAACTGGCCTATGATCTCAATAATTGCACATTTAGATCTGTGGACAGAGAATGTAAACTTTTCAAATGCAGTGATGTTTCTGGTTGCCCCATTTTTACAAATGGCCAAGTTAATGCTGCCTGGGTCATTTTTGCAATCGTCACTGATGCCCCCCTTCTAGCCAGAAATAAGTTTTACATTGTAGGAAGGTTTTAATTGCATTACCAATAAACATATGGATGGACAATTCACAGTATCATCTCCACTGTTCAAAGCCTAAATTCTTATAAGAGGGGTCAGATGAGGATTATCAGGAATTAGCAACATGCGAAAGGTCAGATTCAACCATGAAGCCAACCAGTTGCACTCTTAAAATAAGCATTTGCAAGATCATTAGTGTTGGGATTTGCTGGCATCATTTTGACTTTGTAAATGCTTGTTTTTTTCCTTGGTTTTTGCGAAATATCATGGTTGAGGACGATCCTGGGCCCTCGTCTATCACGGGGAAAAAACATGCCTAAAATTCATAGATTTCCATATTAATCCCCGGCAGGGAGGGGAACTACTTAGTGTGTGTGTATCTGTTTGGTTCTTGTGAAAGGGCAGAACGTCATTACTCAGATTGACTGAAGTGGAGTGACCCTTTGCCACATTCTGTAGGCTTTTGTCGGTGAAAGAAAAATGAGAATGACACAATAATAGACCAACATATGAAGAGAGCTGGATGAAAGCTCATATAAGTTCATAATACATATACGTTTTTTTAAAAATCAGATCTTCGCTAACGCCAGACCAAATGAGCATTATTACCTTGAGGGGCATTCATATACTGATACAGTGAGTTTACTGATGGGTACCAAGACCATATATAATTTTTGCTTTTCTACAATCTGCTCTTCGGGTCTTTCCATTTTGGGGAGCCTCCGCATTCATCCAAATGTTCAGCTTGCTTAGAATTGGGACTGGCAAATCCTTGCTCCTTCTTTAGCAATATAAGCACTCTTGCCAACACCTTTTCGGCAAAACCCTTCCTTATAAGCCTCTTCGAATTCAGTTGAATCTTTAGTATCCTCTCCAAAACCCGTACAGGTAGGGCATGAATAAATACTGTAGGAAATTGCCCCTTTTTGACATAGTCAACCCCACTGTTTGCCTTGTATCTGATGACATTTTTACAGAAAGTGCACTGGATTCTTGCTAACCAGGTACCCAGTGCCAGATCTCTTTCCCTAAAATGAACAATTGTCCCCAAATTGGCAATACCTTTAGCACGCCCTATAAGTCCCCATTAAATGGTATATCTGGTACCTAGGGCCCCGGTATACTAAAGAGGGTCCCAAAGGGATGCAGCATGTATTGAGCCACCCTAAGAGACCTCTCAGCACCAACATGCAAACTGCCTTTGCAAGCTGCGTGTTGTTGTGCAGAGAAAAGTGAAGACACGACATGGGACATCTTCTGTGTGCCATGCCTGCAGACACTGCATGTAGTATAGGTAAGACACCCTTACAGCAGGCCTTAAGGGGTGCATTATACTACATGCGTGGACATATCTGCATGAGCAGATGCCCCTGTAATGCCTAAGACAATTCTTGGATATTACAAGTGGACAGGGAAGATATTTTGCGTACATGTGCTGGGCACTGGTATATAGGAGTTCCCCAGCTACATGATAACTTCACTGAAACCAGAGACATTTGGTATCAAACATCGCGTAATAATAAACCCACACTGATTCCAGTGATGGATTTAGTAATACATGCATCTAGAGGGGACCTTAGAGGTGCCCCCTGAAAACCTACGACTAATAGTGTGCTTGCTGACTGGAGTAGGCCAAACTGCCATCACAGACTTGTTTCAGACCCCCTGCAGGTGAGAACCGGAGCTCTCCGAGGACATAAATAATGCGTGCTCCAGCCAGAGGTGTTGTCACCACCTCCAAGCAAAATGGCTAAGTGATTATCATATCAAGGCTGGAGGCTACAAAGGCCTCTGCTGCTTTTGATATGCAACCCAAGGCTTCCTCAGACGGGGGATATGCCACCCCCTGCACTGGGCCTATTTGGCACCAGGACAGGCAGGAGAATTGACTAGTTAGGAGTCATGTCCCCATCTCAGGCTAGTACCACACCTAAGGAGGGCTACCTGATGTGAACACGACTTTTAGAATTTCACGATCTTGAATTTGGTGGAATTAGGCTTTCTGGTTCAGGCTTATGCCCACGTCCCAACTAAAGTGGTCATAAAGGGGATGTAGACACCCTAAAGGTAAGTAGCCCATTAGCTCCTACCTGTCACTCCCTGTTATGCCCTTAAATTGAGTATTGGGGTGGCACCCCGGACAACAGAAATGTAGATTTGACAGATAATAAAGCGAGACCTGAACACTTGTGTGGACTTTTGGCGTTAAACCCCGCCTGCCACTCTGTCACAACAGTCATGACCAAGCGACTCGTTCTGCAGCTGAACTCCTGCCAAGAACTCTGGTAGGGTGCCAGCACTTCGCAAGTTGCCAGCAAGTTACCTTGGCATAGAGGAGCTACTCCCCTGCAGTCTGTAGGCACGGAAATACAAGGTCTGGTTGCTGCTCCTGGCCAGCTCGGCGCAGCAGCCCCCCAGGGAGATGACCCTGTGCTCCTAAAGGTCAGGCCTGTTCCCTCACCACATGAGAGAACACCAGGACCCACCAGAGCTCCAAGGGACCAATACCCAGGGTACCAGACCCCATAAATTAGGCAGAGAACTTGAGAGTCCAGTTGAGACTCCCAACGAATCCAAGACAAAGCAGCCATCAAGGGATGTTAGCACCACAGAGACCCACTTCCAGAGTGGCCCATCAGTCCTGAATTTTGCACCCTCACCCGGCGATACCAACAACTGCAAAGCACTAAGATGCACAGAGCCCAGCTGAACTTCCAGCTCTGCACCAGAGTCCCCCAGCCCGGGTACCGATGAACCGACTGTGTTCCCTTGTCCCCCGGGCCCTTGTGACCCGAAGCCTACGTTAGGAGCTCCCGGACATGTCCCCAAATCCCCCTCTGCAGCCTGTTTCTAAGTGGCCCCCTTCTCCTTACCGGTATAGTGCACACAGCTATCAATGCGACAGCACCTCTGCACCCGGTCACCCCAGGGCGGGTAACTAGAATTTGCTGGTAGTACTTTGGACCTTGGCCCACTACGACTGTAAGTCCGGAAGGAGAGCCCCAGAAACTGAACACAAAATACTGAATTTTAAGCCTGACTTTATCTTTGGCGCTCATAGTCAAAAAACCCAGCTGTGATATACTTGGGTCCTAGCTCGGGTTCACCAACAAGATCGGGACATGTCTTTTGACTGTGTCTATTAAATATCTTCGCCTGGGCATTATGTTGCAGATCTGACTTTGTTTACTGAACATTACTTAATCTATCATTTTCAGTGAGACCGTTTCCATTCTACAGGATTTCCCCCCAGAATTTCGCATAAAGATTAATAAGCATACTAGATCTGTATAAATTGCAAAATACAACATTTATACCAACCTTGTTTGTGGCTGAGATCCTGGTGTCATCCATAGGAGTCTACTGTCCTTTATCCTTGTAGAAATTAAAAGTTCTCCAGTATTAGGGTGTCTTTCATAGATTCACATGCCTGAATCATTCCCCGTCGTCGGAGTGGGAGTCCCACGGTATATAAAAAAGCAATAATATGCTATAATAACATTGGAAAAACCAGTAATTCCCAACCAGGAAGTAAAGTAGCCCAAGCTACAGTAGAAAAAACTTCCACACTCATGACTATCCTAGTCATTTTGTATAGTCCAAACTACAGCCAATCAGGCGACAGCACCCACCAGAATGTTCTCCCCAGAGGCTCAGGCTCTCAGATTTTCTACCGCACGTCGTGTGAAGGGAGTCTCCCTGAGCTCTGCTCAGTTTTTCTTCAATTTTCATAGTTTTTCTTCAATTTTTTCTTCAATATATCACAGTTTTGTAATGTCTTCTTACATGAAGTCTACCTTCAGGCCCTGCGTGACTTGTGGAAAGCGGAGACTTTTTCCTGTGAACCCTCATGAAGAGTATATGGACCAGCACTCTGCCTGTCTCTGACATGGTAGGAGGAGCAGGGGTTGTTCTTGTGCTTAGACTATACCCCCCTTCTGATGTGGGAGGATTTTTTTGTTTGTCCTGCACGTTAAGATGTTAAGAGATGCTTCTCCTCTACTTCACCAGCTGAAGTAACATCACAATTAAGGGGTCTCTGGCCTTCTTTGAGTCTGTGCCTCCCACATCTACGCCCACGAGATTTACTCTCAGGCGTCTAGACTCACACTGCGCACTTTTCTACGTAAAAATGTGCCAGCTTGTCGACGATACGGTCGATTTACTCTCAGAGGACAATCTCTGCAGTCACTGGTGCTCTGCAATGACACCGCCTCCAGGCTTTCGTCGACGACAGTGAGGACAGTGCCCTCCTGTCGACTGCAGGCTCGTCGACCACTGGGAGTATTGTCGATGTAAATGTCTTTGACAGTGGGCCTCGTCGACGGTAGGCTCGTCGACGGTAGGCTCGTCGACGGTAGGCTCCGTCGACGGTGGCCTCGTCGACGGTGGCCTCGTCGACGGTGGCCTCGTCGACGGTAGGCTCGTCGACGGTGGCCTCGTCGACGGTAGGCCTCGTCGACGGTAGGCCTCGTCGACGGTAGGCCTCGTCGACGGTAGGCTCGTCGACGGTGAGCTCTGTAGACGGTAGGCTCGTCCATAGACGGTGACCTCCATAGACAGTGAGCTCCATAGACAGTGAGCTCCATAGACGGTGAGCTCCGTAGACGGTGAACTCCGTAGACAGTGAGCTCCGTAGACAGTGAGCTCCGTAGACGGTGAGCTCCGTAGACGGTGAGCTCCGTAGACGGTGAGCTCCGTAGACGGTGAGCTCCGTAGACGGTGAGCTCCGTAGACGGTGAGCTCCGTAGACGGTGAGCTCCGTAGACGGTGAGCTCCGTAGACGGTGAGCTCCGTAGACGGTGAGCTCCGTAGACGGTGAGCTCCGTAGACGGTGAGCTCCGTAGACGGTGAGCTCCGTAGACGGTGAGAGCTCCGTAGACGGTGAGAGCTCTGTAGACGGTGAGAGCTCTGTAGACGGTGGGAGCTCCGTAGACGGAGCTCTGTAGACGGTGAGAGCTCCGTAGACGGTGAGAGCTCCGTAGACGGTGAGAGCTCCGTAGACGGTGAGAGCTCCGTAGACGGTGAGAGCTCCGTAGACGGTGAGAGCTCCGTAGACGGTGAGAGCTCCGTAGACGGTGAGAGCTCCGTAGACGGTGAGGGCTCCATAGACGGTGGGCTCCGTAGACGGTGAGCTCTGTAAATTGTGCGCTCCGTAGACGGTGAGCTCCGTAGACTGTAGTCTCTGTCGACTGTGGGCTCTGTAGACTGAACTCCGTAGACGGTGGGCTCTGTAGACTGAGCTCCGTAGACGGTGAGCTCCGTAGACGGTGAGCTCCGTAGACGGTGAGCTCCGTAGACGGTGAGCTCCGTAGACGGTGAGCTCTGTAGACGGTGAGCTCTGTAGACGGTGAGCTTCGTCAATATTCAGCTTCGACTCCAGTTGACTTCGTTAACGGAGCTACATCCACGTGATGGCGTGATGGCCTTTTACTTCCGCCATTATTCTTCTTGGAGAATATTGGAGGTTTTCCCCTCCTTATGAAGAGAGCGGCGAATCGGTTTTCCCCTTTCCCCTCGTCCTGGGGAAACCACAGAAGCAAGTTCGTTCACTTCCTATCATAGACTTTATTAGGAAGAAGGTGTTAAAGTCATGCATGGGCCAGACTCTGTGCCAGTGTTTTTTCCACGCCTTGACAAGACGTGTGAAGCTCGCCACTATTCACCTGCTTTTCTAGTCTCTCAGCCTACCCTGACTCAGTCATTACTCAGGCGGCTCAGCGATTATCTTGCAAGCCAGTGGGCAGGTATGCCGCCAGATGTGCTCTGACATGTTGGCGCTAGTAGAACGTATTCCAGAATCCTCCAAGCCTCACACCTTGAAGATCCTGCAGGAGGGAGAGAGAGAGAGAGTAGTGCATCAGAAATAATACACTGTGCAGCGTACATTGCGTGTACAGGTTTTCAACAGCTCGCAAGAGGGGCAGTCTGGCGAAGACATTTTTGCTTCAATGCTACGTCTTTCGCAAGGAGGTTCCAACTTCAATACTTCACTTGCCTTTTGATTGAGGATCCCTTCTGGCCAGCACACAGATACTGCCCACACCCTCTGGATATAGAATCGCAGCCTTTTCGTGGTGCCGAGCACGTAGATCCACGTCCTTTTTTCAAGGGAGTTCCATCCAGTATTGGCTCCTACAATCATAACCAACTGCGTTACTCAAATCAAACACAGTCATATGGGCAAAGTACCAACAGTTCCTACAATTCATCGTACGGCCGAGGCAACTCTTCTAAGAAACAATGGATTACCTTGAACCCACCTTTATTCCCTCCAAAAACGAAGGAGATCTAATATCTCACTTTTATTCCAATTGGTCAAAGGTGACAGAAGACCGTTGGGTTTTTAAACGTCATGCCCAAGGGCACACTCTAGAATTTGTCAAATTTCCCTTTTTCTACACCTCCAAAGGGACCTCCACCTTTCTCATCTACGGGAGTCGTTTGCACAAGTGTCTATATGGATACAAACAGGGACCGTCGGAGTGGTTCCGAATCTCCAACAGCGTTAGGGTTTACTCTCAGTTCCTCCTCAACAAGCAAATTAGGAAAGTAGCGAATGATTTTAGATCTTTGCGCCAACTTTACCAATGTTGTACCTCAAAGTCCTAAGGTTCTTATGCCAGAACGACTTTATAACTACATTCAACCTCCAAGAGGTCTATTTTGATGTGCCAATTCTTCCTAAGCACAGGAAGTGGCTACGCTTTACAATAGGTACAAACATTTTCAATTAAAGCCCTACCTTTTGGACTTAGGTCGGCTTCACGTGTCTTTACGTAGGTCCTGGCACCAGTGGCACCCTATCTACGTCTGCAAGGCATACAAATTCATCATTACTGAGACAACTGTATAATAGGGGCTCGCTCTTATTTACAAGCAGTCCAGCACACCCAGACTTGTCAGTCACTGTTTCAAAACCTGGTTTTCAATAAATCATGACAAGTCCCAACTAGTACTAGCTCCGATATGAACGTTTCTCGGAGCATCAATCCGTACAAACCTAGCAAAGGTGTTTGTCTCACACGAACGACGGGCCTGCAGCTCCTACTTGGTGGTGCTTCTACAGATTACACATGAGAAAATTGCTAGAGGAGCTAGACAAAAGTCGTTGCAGGTCTCCAGTTCAATCGAAGATCTCATTCTAATCACTCCTCGGATGCAAGAGGCCTTTCTTGTTTGGTGGGTCCAAGAAAGAAATTTGTACAAGGTGTGTGCGTTTCTTTCAAGAAGCGCCAAAATTACACAATCACTACTGACTCATCCCTCGATGGTTGGGAAGCATGTCTTCAAGTGCTGAAAGTCAGCGGGAAATGGAACCCTCAACAAAAGGCTTGGCACATCAATCTGCTAGAGCTAGGTGCCATCTTCTTAGCCCTCAAATCCTTTCGTGCAATCATTCATGGGGCCACAGTATTGGTTCGCTCAGACAATACTTCAAGTATGCATTACTTAAGCATACAGGGAAGAACGAGGTTGGTTCTTCTATCTCATGAAGCCCAAGAGGTATGGGCTTGGGCGATACCACACAGGATCAATCTCTTGGCTGTTCATGTGCCGTGAGTTGCAAATGTGCTGGCGGACACCATCAGCAGGTCAACGGTGTCCAACAACGAATAGGAATTACATCAGCCAACAGCGGATCGAATCTTCCAGCAGTGGGGTCATCCCGATCTGGACCGCTTTGCGACCAAAAAGAACAGCAAATGCCTGTTTCTTTGCAAGCTGGCTTACCCACTGGGACTCGCAAGGGAAGGCATTTTCGATAAACTGGTCTCAAATATATGCTTATGCCTTTCCTCCGATGCTGTTGGTTCCGGGGGTTCTCCGGAAGATGAAAGAGCCGTGTCGCTTGATTCTCTTCGCCCCCCCAGGTGGCTTCCCCAATTCTGGTCCACCAAACTTCTTCTCCTCTCTGAGTGCGATCCAATACAGTTTCGACCAATACCGAATCTCCTCTCCATTCAGAATGGTCAGATGTGCCATCAGGATCCGGCTTCTCTAAAAATTTGTAGCTTGGCGTTCTGAGCACCTTGAATTAGCTCATCTGAATATCTTGACGGATTGTAAGGAGGTACTGGCTTACGCGAGAGCACCTATTAAAATAAAGACTTACAGACTTTAATGGTAAAGAATCTGCATTTGGTGTTTATCTGCTGGGGTTCACCCATTTCATGCAACGCTGGACCAGATATTACCTTTTTTCTTGCACTTGGCAAGAACAGGCTTATCTCATGCATTGTTGAAGGTCTTTTTGGCAGCCATTTCAAGGTAACGTCAGGATGGGTCTATCTCTCTTTATTCTTCAAAGGATACAACAGTTCTTTAAGGGACTATTCAGAAAGTTTCCTCCTGTACGTCGTCCGCCTCCATCATGGCATTTTTAATGTAGTTTTAGCGCAGCTCATGCGCCACCCATTTGAGCCAATTCACAGGGTGTATTTCATAATCCTAACATGGAACGTTTCTCTTTTGCTAGCATTAACTTCATCTAGAAGAGTCAGTGATGTTCAAGCTGTCACCGTCAATTCACCTTTCTGGCAATTCACGTCCAATTCTGTGGTGCTAATACAAACCCAAGGTTTATGCCTAAGGTGCCTACGTTTTTCCACCTGAACTAACCAGTCATCTTAAAGACGTTTTTTCCTAATCCGCAATCCCCTGCGGAGAGGGCATTACATACCCTTGACATTAGAAGATGTTTAAAATTCTGTTTGCAAATGACCTCTGCCATTCGCAAATCTGATCAACTGTTTATTGCCTATGGTAAGATAAGGCAAGGACAAGCAGTGTCTAAACAAACCATAGCTAGATGGATTTCTGCAGCTATTGACTTTTGCCATCTTCAAGCTGGAAGACCTTTACAGACAATTCCAAGAGCTCACTCTGCAAGAGCTGCTTCTTCCTCGACTGCTCTTTTCGCTGGAGTTCCTCTTCAGCAAATCTGCAGAGCAGCGACTTTGTCCAGCAGACATACTGTCACCAGGCATTATTGTTCGGATGCTGCCAGCGAGGCTGATACGTCAGTGGGTCAAGCGGTTCTACGCAATCTTTTCAGATAAGATGAGCCTCTGTTTTTCCCTCCTCCTCTGTACTGCTTTCCAGACGCTTATTCCATGCCTAAGTTGGGTGCATTCTCATGTGCTTGCAAGTTTTTTCATGCATATATGAATGTTGGCATTTTATTATGTGAATGTATATACCTGCTATGTACAAACTTATGTTACAAAAAGCGTCTTCCAAGCATTATTTCGGTACTGCTATCTACTCTGATTCAGGCATGTGAATCTATGAAAGACACCCTAATACTGGAGAAGAACAATAGTTACTTACCTGTAATCTGTGGTTCTCCAGTATTGGTGTCTTTCATAGATTCACATGCAACCCGCCCACCTCCCCTCTGAGGCTCTTTAGGCTAGGATGTTTTTAGCTTCACTCCTGTGCGAGAAAATCTGAGAGCCTGAGCCTCTGGGGAGAACATTCTGGTGGGTGCTGTCGCCTGATTGGCTGTAGTTTGGACTATACAAAATGACTAGGATAGTCATGAGTGTGGAAGTTTTTTCTACTGTAGCTTGGGCTACTTTACTTCCTGGTTGGGAATTACTGGTTTTTCCAATGTTATTATAGCATATTATTGCTTTTTTATATACCGTGGGACTCCCACTCCGACGACGGGGAATGATTCAGGCATGTGAATCTATGAAAGACACCAATACTGGAGAACCACAGATTACAGGTAAGTAACTATTGTTCTTCTTCCTGTGGACCCAGCAGTGAATAGGCCTCAAAAACACGTGGGGTCCATCAGGCTCTGCAGTCATATTGAGCTCCAGAGCTTCGAATTAAATTCTCTTATGGGTGTTTCTTCTGTGAATAGGGTGTCCATTGAAAGTTTAACTTCTACCCAATTTTGATGTACATTAACATCAATTCTGTCAATGCTTTCACTCAGATATAACAAAAACTTTTTGAAAGGCTTCCATTATGTCGCTTTCTATAAACCGGCACCCACAATCCTCAGTATTGACCTTTTTGGACGTAAGCTTATTTCTGGCAGACCTCCAGTGTAAAGGCTGACAACCCATGAGGCTTGTTCTCCAGCTAATTCTAGATGGTGTCTTAGGATTGCAACTCAGAGGGGCCTAATTGACTGTTCACCTCAGAGCTTGCAGTCGCTATATTTACCAGTCATTTTTCTTTCCAGCATTAAACATTCTGATCTTACCTCTGTGTTTTATAGAATGTTTACCACTTCCGTTCCAAAGATATAACAGTTTTATGCTCTTGCTAGACTTATAGAAAAAAACCATAATCTTCCTCTATCGCCAGACTAAATGTGATGCAAGCTTTGAAGGGGTGTGGTGAATTGTGAGGCAGTGGGCTGCGAGAAGCGAGTGACACGGTCAAGCCTCCTGCTCACCAAGACCAGACTGGACACACGGATGGACTCCGGACCTCTAGGCCATGCCAAATTCACAAGAGGCTAACCGGGAAGAGTTTGAAAGGGAATTGTTTGTGATACACCACTATGGTCCTACAGCCTCCGACGCCAGAGCACTGGGATGTCAAACAGGCCTCACTAAGCAATGGGAACTGAGGTGAGAGAGGTCTGAAGCACTCGTGCTGAGTTTTGCAGCCCGCCAGAACACCCCCTCTTCTTGTCTGCCCTGTTGCCTGAGGGCTCTATAATCTAAGGTGCTCTCATAGGTACGCCTATTGGCTAAAGTCCCTATTGGATTTGTAGAGCGCATGGCTACCCAAATGCTCCCAACACTAGCATCCAACCGACACTAATCTGCCAACAAGCACTACCAGGTGGTTCCTAGCAGAAGACAACTAACTTACAAACAGCCAGGTTTTAAGGGATTTCCTAAAGTTAAGTCCATGGTCCATTAAGCACCACCTACTCTGCAGGGAGTTCCATGTTTTTTGGGCCAAATAGGAAAAAGACCTCACTCGGCATCTCAGTCTGCAAATTTTTGGAATCCTCATGAATCTTGCGTTGGTCGATCTCGGAGTCCTCCCTCAGATATCAAGCTGAATTAAGGATCTCAATAAAGGAGGGCCCTTATTGTGGAATGCTCTATGCGCAAACCACAGGGCCTTGAACTTCACCCATTGTTCAATTGGGAGCCTGTGAAGCATTCCCAAGGTGCTCTGAGCTTATTGATGTGTAGGACTATTTAGTAGAAGGCAGGCAGACACATTGTGAGGAACTTGAAGCCTCTTGATTACATAGTGTGGGGCTCCGAGATACAAAGAATTTCCATAGTCCAGGCAAGAAAGTATGAATTCCTGGGCAACAAGTCTTCTGGAAAGGAAGGAGAGCAGATCTAAAATGTTCCTAAGCATTAGGAGAAAGCCTTATCAACTGCCTGAAAGTTACCTCACTTGAGATTCCATTAAAAGAATGTTGTCAAGCCACACTTCTAGGCTTTTTATGGGTGTAATAGGGAAAAGAACATTTCCTAGACAGTCTAACCAACCTGACAGGGAGTGAATGTTGGGGTTGTTGCCCAACACCATGATCTCTATTTTACCCCTGTTAAGTTTGAGGCAACAACTGCCCATCCATTTGGGCACTTTCACTGTAGAGACCTAGAGCTGCTGGGGGATGAGGGTGGATGGGGATCTAATGGGGAGTGATCATAAGTACCAACATCAATCCTTAAGCAACTCAGTCAAAATGATGGATAAATGACATACTAGTCACTAAATACGTTGCAATAAAAATCGAAGGATTTTATGGACCTTATATGTGCAACATTTAAAATGGTTCACAATGGGGGGCGTGGCTTAGCCTTCTGCAAGATGGCCGCACTTTAAGTAGGTTCTGGCGGCTAAGCCGATTATCCGTCAGATATCCTGCAGACTCCCTCATCGTACTCACCTGATACCATGCCATCCTGATCCGCCTTGTTCTGGGGCACCGCCTGCTTCGACTCCTGGCCTCCTATGCCTCTGTTGAGCCGTGATTCGCAGCTGGGCCTAAGCTGCGAGTCGTGGCCCCTCTGCGGGCGCGGCCCGGCCCTCCTGATCCTCCTTTACTGCGGCCTGCCGTGCCCGAGTCTCTGGCCTGAGGACTGCCTTCGCCTCCAGTCCGATGGAGCTGGTGAGTGCGGCCGCTTATGGAGATAGCTTGCGGCGGGATTGGGGGCGCGCACACCGCACCGTCCGGCCCGGGCCTTCTCATTGTGCGGGCGCCATTTTCCTACTACTGGCGCCCGCTACGGCGGCCCACCTCCACCGTGCCTGACGACGTGGGCGGCGCAACCCCCCACGACTCCCTGCTGCTCTCCTCCGGTGCGCCCCCCCGGCTCCCTACGGCGCATCGCTTCAACTGGCGGGGGTATCTCTGCCCTTCCTGAGACCCGGCATCCCGGCTGCCTTCCTGCTACCTCCACCCTGTGGCGGGCCCTTCACGGCCACTTTCCAGACTGGTGCCAGCCCTCGGCCTCCTCACTACTGCGATGCCTTCTCTGCCTGCCTGCATCTGGGGGCCACGCCTGGCGTCCACCGCGACACTCCTGTTAGCCCCGGTGCCGGTTGGAGGCCGTCCTGTTGGGCTCCCCGGCCGTCGGCTACTTGTGGGTGACTTTGGCGGCTAGCTGCAACCCACGCTTCTCCTCCAGTGTTGGCTATTCTAGGGGCTTGTATCCGGTTCTTCTCCTGCCGCCCTGGGTGAGTGCTGCGGGTGCTACAGCGGCATGGTCGGGGTCGTGCGTGCCATACCGCGGGGCCTGTTCTCCATCACGGTCATTAAGGTACCTCGCCGCTTTCCTTGCCACCCCTCTGCTGGGACCAGCGGGCCTGCTGTGGTACCCACGGCAACCTGCCATCGTGAGGGGCGGTGCCCAAAGCTTCCCCGCCGCTCCCCGCATCCTGGCCTGGACGTTGCCTGCTTATTGACTGCCTGCATCACCGCCTCTTCGCCCTGACCGCTCGATCCTCCCAGCTCTCACCTGGTCGTTCTCTCCACACCTGAGGGCTCTACCAGCTTGCCTTCCTGCCGCGGCCCCACCCCTGCTGAGTTGCTGATTCCCTCACCTGCCCCCGCCCGGTCATGGGGAAGAGCAGACCCAAAACAGCCGAAAATCGCCTTTGACCAGCGCCGTCAGACTCGCCAGGATGGCGGGGTCGCAGATGGGGGTGACCCTGCTGCCCCCTCTGAAATGGCCTCAACACAAGCGGACGATCTCAAGTCCATCATGCTAGAGTCCTATCCACAATCACTGTCATTGCGGCCCAGCTTGAACAGTTGTCATCCCGTCTGGACACGGTCATGGCCTGTGTTTATTCTCATGATGCTCGCCTGCTGCACTTTGAAACGAGGTTCTCTGACGCTGAGGATGCTGCCACTCAGGATCGTCAAAAGCTTCTTCAGATGGATAAGATTCTGGTACTGATACGCAATAAAAACGAAGATTTGGAGGTGCACTCCCGTAGGAGTAACCTCCGCATCACGGGCGTACCTGAATCCACCAATATCTCGCGTATGGAGGACTTTGTTGATCAACTGATCCGCAAACATTTTGCCGATGTCCTTTCTCCTGTTTTTATTGTTGAGCGTGCCCATCACTCCCTCGGCCCTCGCCCCGGCCCAGGCCTGCCGGCTCGCCCAATCATCGCTAAAGTCCTTAATTTCAGGGACCGTGACGCGATTCTTCGAGCGGCCAGAGAGAAGGGCGAGATCTGCCATCAGGGCAATTCCTTGTATTTTTACCCCGACTACACCATGGCGGTGCAGGCTGCTCGCCCCGAATTCCTCCCGGCTAAACGGATCCTCCAAAAGCATGAAGTCTCCTACTCCTTGGCATATCCTGCTAAACATCGTGTCAGGCAAGGCTCAAAGATGCTCGTTTTCCCGGATCCCAAGGATGCTTTGACCTTTGCAAAGAAATTAGACAGATTGCATCGATCCTCTCCAGCTAACTCTCAAGCCACTGCCAACTGTAATTTAAGTGACAATGACTGACTTGATGTTTACCATTAATTTTCCTGTTGGTTCTTTCTCATGTTGCTCGATTACCTGCTTGGTCTTGGCCCACTTTGCATTTTCCACTTCCACAGGGCTCTTTTTTCACACAGCTATGCTTCGGGCTGGGTGCCCTTGTTCCTCTGGCGTCCTTCATACTGATGTCTGCTACAACAAGTGGCTTGGCCACCCTGCCTCATCAGCAGGGGTGTACGCTGAGCGACGTCATGCCTCCACGGGATGATTCCCTCCTTGGACATAGACTTCACCCATCCTAGTGGTGGGTCCCCTGGGTGGGTGTGGGTGGTCTCTCAGCCTGATTAAGGGGTTGGTGTGGGTGGCTGGGCGCGGGGTTCTAGGGGTTTGTTGCCTCCTTCTGAGGCCATAGGGTTTGTTTCGATACATGCTCCTTTATCTGGTCCCAACATGACGCATTATTCCATTGGTACAGGTCCTTCTGCTGCACCCCTCCGGTTCACTGTAATGTATCCTAATGTACCTTTGATGTTTATTTCCCTACTGTGGGTTGCATTCTGCTGGGGCTGGCGCCTCCTTCTGAGACGTTGATTGTGTTCTTGACTTTGTTCTTTCATTGTTCTTCCAATGTTAATGCACTGTGCACTTTCTTCCGCTATTTACGGCACTGCTTCATGCTTCTGCTAGAGGTTTCTCCCTCACTCTTCACTTCTCTCGACACTGCTTCCTTTGACATAGCACCATGACAGACACTACCTGCTGGACCTGTACTGCCCGCGGCCTTAACGACCACCGCAAGGCGCGCCTGGTGCATGCTCACCTCACCCGGCATAAGGTAGACATTTGCTTTCTACAGAAGACCCACCTGCTCCCTGCGACCTCCTCCAGACTTCTCTCCAGGCATTGGGGCGAAACGCTCTCTTCCTTTTATTCTAATTATTCTCAAGGGTGTCCATCCTGCTACGCAGAGGACTTCCGTGGCAGACCTCCCAGGTAATTACCGACCCTGAGGGGCGTTTTGTAATCCTTCATGGTACCCTACAGGCCCAGCCGCTGATACTCGCTGCGCTGTATGGTCCCAACAGTGACCATCTGGACTTCTTTGCGCGAGTCTGTCGCCATATTTCGTCCCAAGGCCCTGCCGTGCTCTTCTTCGGAGGTGATTTTATTGTAACACTGTCCACCGCATTAGATCTTTCCGGCTTCCCACCTGCGCGTGGCTTCACACCTTAGTTCTATTCTCACTGATAACTCCCTGTACGATGCGTGGCGCCGCACTCGCCCCGAGGCATGTGAGGGTACTTGTGTCTCTGGCTTGCGAGGCTGCTGGTCCTGCCTGGACCCCTGTATCACCACCCCAGACGTCCTTGCTTGGCTCACCTCCGTTGCCAATTTGGCGCGCACCCTCTCAGATGACGCTCCTGTTTGCCTCTGCGCCTCCCTCACTCTCCCTGTCGCGCGTTCTTCTGGCAGCTTCCCCCAATGCGCTACGTGACTCGGTTTTCTGTGATGAGATACAAACCGCAATCACTAATTATTTCGAGCTTAACAAGGGGACAGTTGACTCCCGCTCCACACTTTGGGAGGGTTTTAAAGCCGTAAGTCGAGGGGAATGTACCTCTAAACAGTCTGGATTCATGCGCTCCATCCGTGGTGCTCTCGATAAACTGGAAATGGAGATTAAGGCTCTGGACTCTTCTCACTCCCAGAACCCCAACCCTGACACGCTAGCTCAGATCCGAGGGAAGCTCACTGACTTTGCCGATGAGGCCAACAGAGGACTTGTGTTTCTTGGTAGGGAGGCTTGGTGAGGGCGATCGCCCTGGTAAACCCCTCGCCAACCTCCTCCGCCCGCCTTGCGCTGCGTCCTATATAACCTCCCTTCAGGATGGTGGCCCAGCTAGAACCATTTCCCCTGAAGAAATCGAAGCGCAATTCACTGCATTCTACACACAACTCTACACGGCCGGTTCTGTGCCCCCGCGCGCGGTTCTCGATCAATATTTTGACACCCTTGAGCTCCTTTGGCTTGGCAACCCCCACCGGGAATTCCTCGATGAACCCTTCTCTAAAGAAAAAATCCTAGCCGCGATCAATGGCATGCCCGGTGACCAGGCCCCCGGTTTGGACGGTCTGCCAGTCTCCTTCTATAAGTCCTTCATTCCTCTTCTAGTCCTGCACTTAGCTGCCATGTACAATGAATCCTATGATAATGGTCACTTCCCCCCTCTCTACTCCTAAAGCCGGACAAACCCCCTGAGTTGCGAGATTCCTGTTGTCCCTTGTCACTTAATAACACAGACAATAAAATCTTTGCCAAACTACTCGCATCTCGCCTTCTCCCCCTCATGCCGCTCATTGCCCGCCCGACCAGTCCGGCTTCATCCCCGGCCGTGCGACCTCTCATAATCTCCGGACCATCTTCTCTGTCCTCCATCAAATTAACCCAGCGTTCCCGGCAGAGGCCGCCCTGCTCGATGCCACCAAAGCTTATGATACCCTAGAGTGGCCTTTCCTTTTTTTATCTCCTCCCCTGCCTGGGCTTCAGCCCAGTCTTCATAAGTAAAATACTACTTCTCTACACCCTTCCCACTGGGCGTCTCGGAATTAATTGTGAAATATCTGAGCCCATCTCAATCGTGCGTGGTAATATGCAGGGGTGCCCGCTGTCACCCATTCTTTTCGCCATCGCAATGGAACCTCTCGTGCCTAGACTCCGCCAGTATCACACTCAGAGAGGCACCTGCTTTGCGGCGCGCGCTCTCCTAGTCTCCATGTATGCGGACGACGTTACTCTTTATGTCTGAAATCCTCAGGAGAACCTGAGCCCACTGGTTCGTGAGGTGATGTGCTTTGGGGGCTACTCTGGAATCCAGGTGAACTGGAATAAATCTGTGCTGTTCCCCCTCACTGCCGCTACGGTGCCTTTCGTTCCGGACTACCCTTTCGTGTGGGCGTCTGGCCCCGCTAGATACTTTGGTATCTGGCTGAGCAGGGACGAGGACGAACTTTGGAGAGCCAACTTTGGGCGAGCTGTGGACTGGTTGGAGTCCAATATTCCCCTTTGGTGTCGACTACCTCTGTCGCTGGCTGGTCGCATAGCCATCGCCAAGATGGTGGTGCTCCCGAAGTTTTTATATTTATTCGTCAATATTCCCATTCCTCACGGCTCACCTTTTTTGCAAAATTCGCTCCTTGCTCATTACTCTGATCTGGGCCGGTCTACAGCCTAGGATCGCATATTGTATTGTCACCCTCCCGATGTCGCGTGACGGCCTTGGCGCCCTAGGTTTCAAACTTTATGCCCTCAGTGCCCAGGCCAGTTTTCTTCATTTTTGGCTCCACTCCTTTTCAGCCTCACGTCATGGTTGAAGCCGATCTTGCTGCCCCGTGGCCTCTCACTACTGCCATTCGCCCCGGCAAAACTTCCACACACTGAGATTGACACGGTTGAGGCCTTGCGCTGGGCCTGGGAAGGGCTCCGTTAAATTTCTGGCTCTGGTTTGCTGTCTGCAAATGCGATGTCAATTGCTCATCATCAGGCTTTTCCTCCTCTCCTGACTTCTGGGATAGTTAAACACGCCACTCGTTTAGGGCTGTCTACAGTGTCAGATCTCTACCCCGGGGACATTTTTTTCTCACTCGCCGCTGACTCCGGCCCCATGGACACTCTGCTATACTACCAACTCAGGGCTGTTTGTAGGGAGCTGCACTCCTCGATTCCCCAGCCCCCTCCATCGATGGCCTCTCGATTTCCTTTACGCGTCCCCCTCCCCTCGGAAATTAGTTACTAAACTCTACGCCTTTACGCTGGCAGCATCTTCCATCTCCTCCGGTGCGGGTGGCATGGGGCGAGGACCTGGGTTTCGAAATCTCTCAAGTTGATTGGCTCCATTGTTGTAATCAGAATAAATGTCTATCCCCAAACTACCGTCTGCGCCTTATCCACTTTAAATATTTGCATAGGCTCTACCGGACCCCTGTCCAGTTGTATAAGATGGGACTTATTTCCACTGACAGATGCCTGCGCTGCTCTGCCCCTGCTGCTCACTTCTCCCACCTCGCCTGGCTGTGCCCCCAGGTCTCCGCATACTGGCGCGAGGTTTGCGCTGCCATTTCTGGGATCACTTAGTCGCTGGTCCAGCCTGATCCCCTGCTTTGTCTCTTAGGCTTTGTTAAATTTTGCCCAGATGTCTCGCGCCGCTTGATTGCCATGCTACTTGTACTCGCGCGGTCTAGGGTCTCCATGTGCTGGGGTCGCAGGTCTGCACCTAAAGCCGCCTGTTGGCTTGAGAATCCATTGCGCTGCCAGACTCTCCTGTCTGAATTGTGGGACTTCGTGCCAGCCAGATCCCGCCCAATTGACATATGGGTTCCACTCGTGTCTTACCTCTTAAGCCACGACTCCCGGCGACCTCTCCCGCTCTCCCCGCCGGTGCTCTGCCCGCGGCGTCCGCCGGTGAAGGTCAATGAGTTGCTTGCCTCCCGCTCTCACTCGCATGTGCTCCATCAGCCTCTCTCCCCAATCTAAGGTGCCTCTCTCCGTGGTCCACCCTTCTGTCCGGATTGATCCCATGATTTTCTTTTTTTTTCTCTCTGTATTAATTTGAGGTGTTGTGTGTTCGAGGTAACCTTCGCTTAAATATATTGTATGACTGTACATAAGGCTCTGAAACTGTGCAATCTTGTAATTTTGCTGCGCAATTTTGTTCAATAAAGGTTTTTGCAAAAATGGTTCACAACCGCCTGATTTCTTACACTGAGATGAACCCAAAAACTATGCTTGATGAATACGTAAAACTGATAAGCACTATTAGATATATGGCAACTGTTAATGAAGGAAATAGATCAAAGTGGAAATCACTGTCACAAAAGGAGAAAACAAGCACAGCTAAAGAAGAACATAAGTGATGCCTTTAAATGTGAGCCTTCTAATATGGTACATTTCATAAACTATACAGAATGGACTTCTGGAAAACAATTGTAGAAATATTGTTTGGGTGGAGATAGTGTCAATGGCGTTTTATACCATAAACCGAGATCGTCTTTGGAAAAAAATGCTAAACTGGAGAATCCGGTCAGCCTTTCTGAAACTAGTAGTGTAACTACATGAAGAGGCTTGGACAAAAATTGAACTTGGGAATTAGCATTTAAAAAACCTTAGAAATCTACTGAAAAAAACATATGTTTTAGGGATGTTATAGTTAGCTGGACATTTCACTCGTACAAAACCATTGAAATTCCTCCGATATAGTTAGTTGTACTAACTATATCTTGCGTGCCCGAAATCCACTGCTGATAATGTCACATATTACATCATTCATGACATGGTCAGTGACCTCACTGATGACATCTCAAATGACATCACTGATGACATCGTCCAGTGAATGCGGTTTTGTTTGTTATTTAAATATGTATTATATATACACAGCAATTTGCATTGAAGAATGGGTGGATATATAAATATAAATATCTGGATGGAGGATTTAGTTAACAGTGTGATTGACTGTTTACTTGACTAATTCATAGTGTCTCACTAAATATATTGGATAGTGACTAAACTGTGTGAATAGTTGTATCACTTTGTCAGTTGTTGTGTAAACTGCTTCTCCAGTTGGGGACTACTTATGTTAAAGTCTATATTAGTTATTGATTAGTTAACTGAGTATTTGTATGGGAGAGTCAATGTGTGTGTGGTTCGGTGGGGGGGGTGTGACTGCCCAAAGATGTGTGAATAGTTGATTCAGTAGGTATATGAAGTTAAAACTACATGTTATAACAGTTGTTTGGGTGAGGGAATATCTTTATGGGTGTGGTGATGAGCAAATATATGTCTCAATTGTTACATGTCCAATAAACTAGAAAAATAAAAGCCAGTGTATGTGTCAGTTGTCGTATATAAATATATAAGTATACATACGACTCCGGGCTAGATGTAGGTAATCACAATTTACCCGTTCTTAAAAATATAAAAATTTACCGATTCGGTATTTAAGAATCGGTAAATGTGATGTAGGTAATAAATCGGTAGAATTTACAGATTCGGTAATATTCCTTCTTACCGAATCGGTAATACCGATTCGGTAATAAGGAATCACCTTCCCATTCATTCCTATGGGCCTGGAGACCCATAGGAATGAATTGGAAGCCATTCACTATTACCGATTCGGTAAATACCGAATTGGTACTAGGGGGAGCATATTCAAGGGTGGCAGGGTGTCACATTGACACCCTGTTGCACCCCTGAATCGTGCATGTGTGCACCTGTGACGCACATACATGCCCTAAGGGCATGTATGTCTGCCAAATGGCACTGAGAAAAAAGAAAAAAAATGCTTTATGTAAGGTATTCGGTATTTACCACCAACCTGTAGTTGGTGGTAAATAACGAATCCTTAAAGCTAACATGCACTCACTTGAGTGCCTCCTACATAGCTTTTAAGGATTCGGTAATTTACTGATTCCTTAAAATAAGGATTCAGTATTTTACAGATTCCTTAAAATAAGGAATCAGTAAATTACCTAATCCTTAAAAACTGCCTCCTACATTAGAAAAGGCTAAATACCGGTCGGTAACGAGATAATTACCGATTTTCGGCCGTTACCGACCGATATTTAGCTACCTACATCTAGCCCTCAGTGATTGTATGAGTGACTGTATGGATAACTGTATACTTGTAATAGTGATTTTATAACACACTAAGTATGAGTTACTATCTATATGAATAGATGAAGTGGTGTTCGTATAGGTGTGTAGCTAAGTAAATGTAAGTATGATCCATTGTTTGCATAAGTGAGTAGGATGACTTCATAAGTGAATAGGATGTGTGCTGGTGTGTAATGTAGATATAGGTGTATAAGTATATTTGATAGTGTTGTATTGATCATTGACCGCATGTATGAGTGAATCTATAGGTAAGTGATTAGATGTGTGTATAGATCTAGGAATCACTGAGTGAGTGTTTAGAAACTTGTATTGGTGTGTCAATGGATTCAAATATGGCACTCTATTTTACAGTGAATGATGAAAGGTTATGCTAGTGTATGATGAGGTGTATCTGATTGTCACGTGGATGATGTCATCACTGATGTCATTTGAGATGTCATCAGTGATGTCACTGACCATGTCATGAATGATGTAATATGTGACAGCAGCAGCAGTGGATTGCGGGCGCGCGAGATATAGTTAGTACATCTAACTATATCGGAGGAATCTCAATGGCTGGCATTGCCCAGGTTTCGGGATATCTTCCCTCTTCAGTAGAGAAAGTCAATAGGGGTGGAAGAGAAGGCCGCCTCGTAACAGTCACGGGCCTCGTTGCCCAGCACGCAGGTGCGTCGTCCAGAAGCTCGTCCGCTTGGGAGGCTCAATGGAGCCCTTATGTAGAAAAAAGAGCAATGGACCGCACACCGCTAGCCCCTCCTCCGGGTCGCCCCTAAGCACCTGAAACCTATGTTTTTTTCAATGAATTTCAAAGGTTTTTAGATGCTAATTCCTAACTATATCAGGCCTGAAACCTATGGTTTTTTTCAGTGAATTTCAAAGGTTTTGTAAATGACAATTTTTAAATGTATTAATTGTTATATTTATTTTTTTATACTGATTTACTACATTTTTTTAAC
This sequence comes from Lissotriton helveticus, assembly GCF_964261635.1. Lineage (NCBI taxonomy): Eukaryota > Metazoa > Chordata > Amphibia > Caudata > Salamandridae > Lissotriton > Lissotriton helveticus. The sequence continues at coordinate 336,633,758 of NC_136069.1, read as the reverse complement.
TATTTTTAGATATTTTATTTTTTTAATTACATAATACATTACAAACTATACTTTCTCAGAATGAATTACTTTAGTTTAAATACTTTGCAAATAGGCAGTAGACTTTTAAGTACAGTAGTTACAGTTGTTGCAATGGGCAACACAATTTCAAACACAATGCAACATTGAGCTCAATTTCTAGTTAAATGCAATTAGTTACTTTATGGATTACTTTTCTAACCACAGGACTGGATCCCAGAGTCAGTCCTTGGACATCCCCTGTAAACAGTTGAGTAAAAGCGTTTTGGTTACAGTAGTGATTTTTAAGGAATATTCTTGTATTTTAAAAGTTGACACTTGGAATTTTTTTCACATAGAATCACCAATGTTATCCTATGGCAGGAAATTCACTTAGCAGGTAAGTAGTGTTATCGTTACTTTTCGTTACTCAGTGGTGGATCCTGGATCCAGCACTGGTGCATCTCCTGTAAACAGTTGAAAGAATGCGTTTAAGTCATACAGGCGATTTTTTTAGAAATATTTTTAGTTTATGAAAATAGACACTTGAAAACTTTTCTGGTGAAAACCAGACAATGAATTCCTATGGAAGGAAATACAAGTTACTGGTAAGTACGGTTAGAATTACTTTTCAGGGACAGTGCTGGGCTAAAAGATGCAGCTCTGGGTTCTCTCCTGATAACAGGTGAGTAAATCAGAATTCGTAGTTCGGCTGATTTTAGAGGAATATTTGTTTGTTTCAAAAATCGACACTTAGAAACTTTTCTGCTGAAAACCACACAATGGATTCCTATGGAAGGAAATACAAGTTACTGGTAAGTAAGTCTCAAATTACTTTTCAGGGTCAGTGCTGGGCTCAAAGATGCAGCACTGGGTTCTCTCCTGATAACAGGTGAGTAAATCGGAATTTGTAGTTCGGCTCATTTTAGAGGAATATTTGTACAATGGTGAAGGAAGGGGGCAGGGCCCGGGACACTGCAGGAGCAGGCCCTGGGGGGTGATGGTCCCCAGGGCAATCTTGGGCTCCAGGAGGGGGGCCCCCTCCCACACTTTGAAGAAGCCCCGGGGGTGGTGGTCCCCGGGGCCGGGGGGGCCTCAGAGCCCCACTCACTTAATGTTTTGAAGCCCCGGGGGGGGGTGGCGGTCCCCGGGGCTGGGGGGGCCTGAGAGCCCCCCCACCCATTTTAAAAAAGCTCCGGGGGTGGCGGCCCCGTGCGCCTCCCACATATATCAGGTTAGAGCCACGGGGGTGGGGGTCCCCGGGGCAATGTGGGGGGGATTGGGACCCCCTCACAGTATATTTTTGATAATGCCCCCGGGATTTTCAGATGGTTTAAGAATGGCCCGCTCTTTTCCCTAAAAAAGATTGACTCAATACTAGGCCGTAAGTCTGTTGAAGTTCTCAGGGAGACTTACAATTTAAAAATAAGTAACTTTTGAGATTCTTCCTGTAAAAAATATAAGAAGTCTCCAAGTCACAGTAATGATCATGTATGAAAAATTGCTTGGTTTACCGATAATAGCGCATTAAGGCTAGAGTGGGGCCTAATAAACATTATCTAGAAGTGCTGGCAAAGAGTTTTGTGCTATTGGTTTGGTATCTCCAAAGCAGAGGGAGGTTTATTAAGGCAACTAATAAACAACATTTACAATTAAATAAGCCTTTCCCTTGGCCAGATCTGTTACATAAAATCACAGGAGATTTAGGTATATGCTTAATATCAAATCTAGGAGAACAATCTATACGCCAGTGGAAAAATAATGATAAAATATCGGAATAAAACAGGATTTTCTAAAAGGGATTTTGAGGTCTGTGGTACCAGACATCAGCTGTCTCACCTACTGACTATACATCAGCTTTACAACCTTTTTTAAATAATATAAAATCTTGTTGTGTAAGGAGGAGGATGCTGAAGTTATTATTATTATTATTATTTAACATTTATAAAGCGCGTGGCTACCCAGAGGCATCCCAGTGCTAGCGGCAGTGCAGGCTGAAAAGAGGAAGCTAGCAATTGCTATTCTTGAATAGCCATGTTTTAAGATCCTTCCGGAAGGTGAGATGGGAAGTTTCCAGCCGGAGGTTGAGAGGAAGGGAGTTCCATAGCCTACCTATGTTGTATGAGAATGAGCGGCCACCGCTCCGCAGCCATTGATTTTAGGGGTGCAGGCTAAGTTTAAATTCTCAGAGCGAAGAGATTTTTGCGGACGATAGGCAGTGATCAGAGATTGATTAATGCGGGGGCCTGTGCCCCTAAGAGTCTTATGAGCAATGCACAGGGCCTTGAAAGAGATCCTTTCCTTTATTGGTAGCCAATGGAGGGCATTAATACTATGTCTGGCTGACTATGTACTGCTGCATCCTGTCGAGTCGTGCAGCACAGTTCTGTGCCACCTGGAGCCTCTTTAGGGTGGACTTTGGGGCTCCTAAATACAATGAATTACAGTAGTCCAGACGCGAGAGAATCAGGGCCTGGATCACTATTTTCTTCGCTTCAGTGGGAAGTAGGGGAAGGGCCTTCCGTAACATTCTGAGGATGCCATGACAGGCCCCTGTCATGGCCATTGCCTTTTGGTCAAGTTTAAGAGAGTCATCCAACCACACTCCGAGGCTCTTGAACTTTGATTTCGGAACTGGGGGGAGCACCCACGCACAATGGCCAAGACAGTGAGGGGGCTAGTTTGGCAGTGTTGCCCAAGTACAGGATTTCCGACTTTTCTTCGTTCAGTTTAAGACAGGAGTGTAGCATCCAGGTTACGACTTTTCCCAAACTGAACTCCAAGTCTGCAGGGTCAGTCCGCGGATGATTTAAAGATATCACCAACTGTGTATCATCTGCGTAGGTGACCACTTTGATCCCATATGGCTGGATGACCTCTGCCAGTGGCTCATATATTCGTTAAATACCGTAGGACTCAAGGCACTCCATAATTCAGAGGTTGAGGATTGGAGGAGGATTCCCCTGCAAAGACCTGAAAGGTTCTGCCATCAAGATACGATTGAATCCAGGAGATGGCTTTTCCTGCTACCCCAACTCTCAGTAGCCGTTCAATGGGGACATTGAAGTTGACCATATCAAACACCACGCTGATGTCCAGTAGGATAATGGGCGCCACTCCACCTCGATCCACTATCCTCCTTGCATCCTCAACCACAGCCATAAGAGCGGATTCTGTGCTGTGGTGTGGGTGGAAACCCGTCTAGGAGTGATGAAGTAGCTCATGGGTTTCAAGGAAGGCTGAAAGGGTAAGATTTATATGTTTTTCTAAGATCTTACTAAGCAAGGGTAGGAGGGATATAGGCCGACAGTTCAAGTTAAGACCAGGCCAAGTTCCGGCTTTTAAAGAGGTTTTATGGAGGTGGATCAACCATAATCGTGGAACAAAGAACTGCGATCTGAATGTTCGCTCCTTCTGTCAAACTAGCAGACTGACACTTTTCCATGTGCTTGTATTTTGCACAACGGTGTTTCCTGTTTATAGGGGAACTTCAGAGCCAGCTTGTGCAGGAATTAATGATAATAGCGCAGAAATGCAAAAGCATAAGACTGTTCTCGATTAGAGAAAATTTTTAGAAACTGTGATTAGTCAATTGGTCTATCTGATAAAGGACGTATAACCGCTGTAATTGATCTAAAAACTGCAATTTTGCTCTAGAGAAAATCAACTAACATAGTGAAACAAAACACCATCTAGACGAGACTACTTATTCTGTCTGAATTAAATCTTTGTTTTTTATTTTTATTTTTCAAGAACACATTTTCATTTGTTTATATAACATCACCACATACAAAATACATACATTGCAACTCAATTTGTCAAATATAACCTATAAATCACCAGAATTCGCATTTACACTCTCCTTTCATACCTTCCACACAAACATTCACCCAGACTCACTAGAGTCTTTCACACTTCCTATTTACACAATATACATTTTTTCAACCTTTATAAGAATGATTTTTGGTTTGAAATAAGACGCAACCTTGGGGTAAATTTTGGTTTTTACAACATTTCACAGTTTTGAAGATTCCTAAGGTTGCATAGAAGGCTGGTTTCGAACACCCTTATTAGGGGGTGTTCTCGTCAGGACCACATATCTCTGCCTTGTGTCAAAAACGAGGTAAGAAGAGGGTTAGTTTCGAATTCGTGTACACTGCCTGAGATGGAGTGTGTTGAAATTATTTTAGATCTTGTGGCGTGCCAAGGTGTTCTCACACAGTTCTTAAGGCTCCGATTTATGAGCTTGTTTTCATTTAGATCGGCGTTCGCGTCCTCTGTTTTCCATTCACCTCGCGAGTTGAATGGAAAACAGAGGAGGCGAACGCCGATCTAAATGAAAACAAGCTCGTATGTATTTTATATGTGGTGATGTTATATAAACAAATGAAAATGTGTTCTTGAAAAATAAAAATCAAAAACATAAAGATTTAATTCAGACAGAATAAGTAGTCTTGTCTAGCTGGTGTTTTGTTTCACTATGTTAGTTGATTTTCTCTAGAGCAAAATTGCAGTACTGGTATATTGTTTTGTGAGATAGCTAAGTGAGGCTTGACCTTACTGCATTGAGCCCAAACCCTTTCTTAGGTTTCATACGTAATTGATCTAAAAGCTTTGTTCAAATTGTGTTGTGGTCGTCAGTACTTCAAAGGTGATAAGAACCAGTTAAGAATGAGTTCTTGGTGATTTTTTAATTTTTTTTATTTACAATTTGTTACGTGATATGTATAGAAAAATTACTATATAAAATTACTCACTAGTTGCTTGCACTATGCACTTTATTAGTAATCTTTTTTTATGGGTATTTAATTTTTTACTCTCCATCTGTCTCTGCTGATATGTTATATAGATTGCTAATTTGATGAGTTGAGGTGTTCGTATATTGTATTTTTTAACTGGCTTGTTTAAGTAGGTTTATAATGTTGATATTAGTCTTAAGACGTTTCTTATTAACTTTCACAAGACACACAAATGATAGACGTAATGCAGAACAAATCAAATATTCACCCCCAGTCAAGAGATCTAGGTTAAGTCCATCGTTCTTTTGCTCACCATGCCACCCCAGTCATTTGCAAATCAGTCTTGACCCTGCTCCTCATGGGAACAGACCTGCTTGAACTAACACGCCAGGTACTCCCTGGACCAGAAACAAGCAGCCTGGGACCGGTTTATGGGTATCCCCCTTCATCAGCCAGGTTAGCTTGAATCCAGTGGCACAGTGAGCCAGGGACCCATATCTGGGCATACCTGGCGCATTTAGTGCGAGAAAGCAAAAGAGACAAAAATGATGAACGAAATACGGAACACATCAAACGTTACCGCAGAGTCATGAGATCTGGGTTAAATCCAATGTTCTTTTGCTCATCATGCCACCCCATTTTAGACCCAGCCATATGCAAATCATTCTTGACCCTGCTCCTCATGGGAATAGTCCAGTCCGAACTGCCAGCCAGGTCGATCTGCGTGTTTGTTAAAACATAAACTTTGGGTGCGGTGCCTGGACTGATTCCATGCACCCCTGTAGTATATGTTGGCCTAAAGACCAGTTGCTCACAGTGCCACCATAAGCCCCCCTAACCTAGACAGGGAGAGAATGGTTTCTGGCAACCACTGAACACGACAACCCTGATCCCTCAGGAATCATGGTAACCGATCCAGAACCCTGTCACTCAGTCACACTGGCGCTCTTGTTCTCAGAGATGTATACGGAAAATACACAATGGGACATTCTTCAATATATTGAACCAATGTTATTCTTGTATAGAGGACATGTGCTGCAATAATCAGTAGACAGAAGCATATGAAAAGGATTACAAGCAACAAAATAGTAAATAGCAGGTATAGTTCCACGTGGTGCTAAAACAGTGAATATATGCAGGCATATATTAATGTGGCCATCTGTAACGAAACTGGTGCTCATGTAAAGTGCTCTGATACCCGATGTCTCGGGTGTGATTTGCGCTATATAAAACTCTCTCTCTAAAAAAAAAAAAAAAAATACATATATATATATATATATATATATATATACATAACAAGATAGTAATCAGGCGTACTCCTACTATGCGATCCTACTCTGTGTGCGTCTAGAGTGTATAGCCAAGAATTCCCCCCGAGTGATGATCCAACCCCATTACTCTGTGGTACTGAATGTAGGACCCCGTCTTGGTCACAAACTGCGCACCCCTCACGGAGGTGTTAGGCAGCTGCTTAGCAAAGCCTTAGCATGCAGGGACCTCTCGATGTCTGCAGAAGTGTCTCCTCTAGAGGCGTCTATGGTGGACATGCTATGGTTGAGCCCTTCATCTGCCGGCAGATGTCACATTGGAGGATACAGTCCCTGGTCTGTTTAGTAAGTCCTGGCCACCAATAGCTCTGTAATGAAAATGTAGCAGTAATCCCTGCGTATGCTGAATCCAGATCCTTGTGTGCAGCTAGTAATAACCCTAATCTCCTATGAGTGTTAAGTATGACTCTATCCCCCACTCCTGGAATAGTGTGTTCTGTGCATCTAACTTGTTGGAGTACTTGAGTGGAAAACCTTTCTGCAGGTGTGTGTCGTTACATGCAGCATTGGCAGCCACCATAATGTCTGTGTATTCTCGTCTCCTCAAGATAGCCTGGCTGAAATGGGGTAATACCCTGAAACCGGTCCCAGGATGCTTGTTTCCGGTCTTGGGAGACCCTGGCCTGGCAGTTTGGTCTGGACTGTTCCCATGGGGAGCAGGGTCAGTGTGATTTGCATATGGCTAGGTCTAAACTGGAATAGCCTGGTCTGCAAAAAAACGATGGACTTATGCCCTGGTCTCTGTACTGGGGGCGAATGTTTCACATTGTTTCAGCATTCCGACCATTGATTGTTCTTTTTGCTTAATTAACTTTCACAGCATTTTTGTGTAATTATTTTAATGCATGTATTGCCTTACCTGCATAACTCTAAACATATAAATAAACTTGAAATATCGAAAAAATTAGACACTGCTGCTACACACACATCTTATCCAAGTCTCGGAGAACAGCTGGAGAAAAGAGACCAGCTTAGTGAATGGGCAGCACCTTTCGTCCTCGCTTGAATTCCTCACTGTCCACACACAATTGTTGCAGGGGAACCAGTCGATTAAAAGACACATAATTACTAATCATATCCGAAGATTGACCTGTAATGTCACTCATTAATAGAAACTCGTGTGACAAGCAGATAATGACTTATTTTACTCAATTTCCAGCGCTCTCCCATTTTATGCGCTTCTAATGGTGCAGTTGGTTATCAGACGAACAAATAGACAAGGGTAATCACCCACAACATTGTAATTTAAGCATTGTTCCACTCTTGGTCAGCCGCTCTAAATTCAATTTTCGTCAACTTAAAAGGCAAAAGTCTTTGCGTGACTTTCTTCATGTTGCAAATATAATTGAAGCTTAGCAATTAAAATTCCTCGCTGTGAATTAATTTACTTTCTCTTTAGTCCCTTAAGATTTACTCTGCTCATGATTATATCCAGTCACTTACTGGATTTATTCTCATTAGACACTATAGATTCAAGAAATATCTCATCATTATTTTTCTTCGTCTGCATCTGCCATTAAATCCCCTAAGTCAAGGTGTTGATAGAATGTATGGGTCATTCTCTATGCAGAAGACATATATATGTAAGATAATAAAGTTATTTCTGATGTCTTACAAGAAAATTATTTGACACCCCAAAACCTAGGATTCGTTTATGGCCAGCAATGGCTCCACAGTTTCTTCATGAACCCAGGAGGCAGTTAACTTAATTATGGTATATAATTAACATGTTGATTGATAGTGAAATTGTGCATTTGGGAAAGGATAGCAAATGATTTGCAGGATGCTACATCTTATCCAGGAACAACCCTTACTTGGCGACTGTCTAGAAGCTCTGTTTTGATTAGTATTCTACTTCTAACTGAAAGGGGTAGATATATTAATGATAATAAGAGTGGCACTAGATTTGTGGCATCCAATAAATCTAGGAGCATTGTCACCAGTTCATAAAAATTAAACATGAGAGACATAATATTGCGACCAGATACTATTGTAACTTGCCGACAGATATTATTGTGATGCAGCCAGATATTATTGTGACTTGCAGTATTTTGATATTGGATGCAGAGAAGGCTTTGACTCAGTGTCAAATAATTGGAAAATTGCATGTTTCATTTTGGAAATATCTTCTTAGTAATTATACAAGCTGTATATATTTGAATAGTTTCCACCACATACAAGAAAGTGTTAAATGTCAACCATCCAGGTTTTTATGTGGGAGCAAAACAAGGTTAGTACATTCTAACCTTTCTTTATATTATAAATTGGAATCACTATTGGTTAATTTGACAGAGATATGTAATATAAAGGTATTGAAGCAGGTAACTTGTATTTAATTATTTACTTTCGCTGATAAAAAAATTTCTTTGATAGTCATTCCAAGTTTTCCTTTTGTATAAATTCAGGTATATTGAGGAGTTATTTGGTGTTCACTTGATTGTGTAAAATAAGATTTTCCCCTTTTAAGCTCCACATGTCTAACATACATGCTAGCAGACTCTGGTTTTCTGTGGGTGCTTCCTGGTTCAGAGATTTGGTGATATTATTATTCAAAATATAAGCAGAATTATCACATGATATTTTGAAAGGACTCATGTATTAAAGATACAATGTGTAGGTGTTGCTGTTAATATCTAGTCGCATAAAGGTGGAAATTATCCTATTAAATGGCGTTACTTCTTACCTGTCATTTACTGAGTCTGCTTCCTGTCTAATTTTCTGCTTCTTTAAGACATTTAAATGTCTTGTCTCACATGGTATCTAGAAGCAAAAAGAGGCACATATTACTTCAGTTAAAGACATATATTACTTCAGTTAAAGACACAACAATGAAAATGTCCCATTGTGATGGCAGCTATCTTTATTCATGGACCTATATCTGGAACCGAAAGACCTCTGTAGATGTTCCAAGATCATGGATGCTTCTTTTAGTGCTATGCATATCCTAGCAGATCGCTTTGCACCTCTTTCATCCAACTCTTTGACTTCTGCCGAGTGCGGACACTATGTAACAAGCAGTATATGCCAGAACTTTGAGCCAAAATGCTGAAGATCGAATAAACTAAATGCCAGTGGTGAGGGACTAGGCAAAGGACTTGAGTTTCATGTTTAGAGGAACAGTAAATCACTACAAATCTGTCTTGCATAAAGCTAAGTCAGGCTTCTTCATTTCTAATCTGGGATCCTCCACCAACTTCCTTTGTGACCTTTTTAAGGTAATTAGCACATTTCATCACCTATCTGCGGCTACTTGGGTCATCCTTCACTCCCATGCCTTGTGTGACAATCTCTCAAGGTACTTCTCAAAAATTCTTCCTATTAATGAAGAAATAAGACCAAGAATGAGAGTGCATCCGTTCCTCCCTTAGTCTTCTTTGAGTCCTTTCACCCTTTTCTTTCCACAGTGTTTAGTCTACTTCAATGTGGAAGAGTGAGATAAACTCAACACTGCTCTTCATCGAATTTGACTCACTTGCTCATCCTTGCCCACTGACTATTCTTAAAGATCTAGTCTTTCACATTGGTAGTCCAGCAAGTCAGTATTTCCTCCTTGACATATGGAGTCGTCCCAGTTGTGTTCGGGAAGGGAGCCATTGCGCCTCTTATTAAAAACCCATTGCTTAACACTTGTGACCTAAAGAATTACCTTTCCATTACCCGCTTGCCAGCCATCACTAAAACCATGGAAAATCAATATTCCAGGAAGCTTGCTAAACATATTGAGATAAATGAATTACTAGAGGAGACCCAGAAACAGTTCTGCTCAGGTCTGAGCATGGAATTCACCCAAGTGTTCATTTGAGATGAACTCCGAATTTGGCAGGGTGAAGGGCTGGCAATTGACCGGAAATGTGGTGTTCATTATGTTCAAACATTTTGTCTGGATAGATCTTCTTGAAAACACTGTACTGAAAGGATGGCCTATTTTTGGTCCTAATCCTTTTTGCCTAGCAACTCTGTTGCTATCGCCACCATTCGTCATTCAATTCTATTTTCATGGGTTGCTTGAAGAGTAGTAGCATTAGTATTCTCTTTATCCCTTTATTTTACATACCCTATCACACAGCTCAACTCAGATCACATTTTCCTTTTTCCAGCATAGAAAAAAAGTTACAAAGGTAAATAAAAAAAGGGGACTTGTTATTCATCTTCAGACAGGTTCGCAATTTCTTTAGTCACCTGTACATCAAGGATTTCCACAGAGATGGCAAATTAAAGTAGTTCTGTAGTAAGAGAATTTCTGACAGACAAATCAGTTGCGTAAAAAACGCAGTTTAGGCTTTATTATAGACATCAATTAAAGAGGATTGCTTATAACTGAACCTTGTGCTTTGATGGATGGGTTTAGTGGACACAGCTGCTGTTTTAATGTGTTTGGATTGTATCATTTTGTTTAGGTGATAAACATGCTTCACTTAGTATCAACCTTAATCATATGTATTGTTTTTTATTGTGTCTAGGGGTTTTAGCAACACAGAAACACTGTGCAGTGAATACAAATACTACTGTGAAGAGTGTCGCAGCAAACAGGAAGCACATAAAAGGTACTATATGTTAAAATGGTTTGTCTTTTCAGTAATATTTTGAAGTTAGAAATACTCATGGACAACGTGGTCTCCCCCTTGTATGTGATCATTTTACTTTCTGCCATTTGCAGCTGATTAGACCCGTTCTACTTTTTTCGGACCGGTTTGCATGGATCACTATACTGGGATGTGCATACCAGACAATCTAAGAGGATTAAGCCTCACTGCATCACCCTATTCCACTATGGATCTCAATTCTTTCATTAACAAATACGAAGGTTCTGTCATTCTTTAGTGGCAGAAACCAAACTGTGATGGGCCAAGTAATTGGATTTTAACATTTTAAGAAGACAGTTGTTTAGCAGCAATCATTTCCAGCCCTTTCCCCAATGCAGGTAAGAGAATGACTGGATGATAGTTGTCTGTCAAAGCAGGATTCTTAGTAGGCTTTGTAAACAAGCAGGAAAACACCCCCCTTTTCCATTATTCCAAAACAATTTCAGACATAGTTTAGCGTTTGTGAAATCAGCAAGGTATCAAAGTAGCTTTTAGAAATCAGGATAGTCGGGTTTAAATGAATGAATACTAACAAATATGTTATTGTCCCTCTTCGCTTACACCCATGTTAGAAGTGAGGGACGGGGGGAGGATGTTGTCTCATTTCTGGAGCTCTATAATATCATATTAATAGGGAGTACAGAAGGCTGTTAATACCTGGGCATGTCAGGTCTAACCTCACAGTGCTTTTTATTTGTTGGCATGTTCCTAAAACCCTCTTCTGATGGCTATCAACTCTGTATTGTGGTATACAGATATGCATCACAGCCAACTTCTGCCTGGGCGGACCTGCACAAAATTCCCCACTGACATCGCAGACTGTGTCACACCCCTCATCATCAACACCAGCACCTTCATCCGATCACCGGCCCGAGCACACTTGCTGAAAGCCATCAAGAACCTTAACAGCTAGATCACTGCATGCGCCAACACTCTGGCTGTGCTCAAGCGCAACCCAATGGCAAGAGACCTACCACAGCCCAGCGGGAACAGTGGGAACTTTAAGCAACTGGAGTGCGAATGGAGAACAAATCAAGACACCACAGATAAAGACATCTTCGCATCAGCCCTAAGCCACTACCACCAGTAGATACAGAACACCAAGTGCACAACTCTTACAGTTCAAATTGACGCTAGCACTAACAGTAGCAAGAAAATCTTCCCTTCCATCAAACATTTCACTGTGCCTCCTGGCGCCTCCAGCAACATCACCCCCTCACAAGACCTTTGTGACAAGCTCTCGGAATTTTTCTGTATTAAAGTCACCTCCATATACCGCGACTACAGCCCTCAATTGGACCCCATCACTGTTGCAACTCAATTTCCCATCACAGCTGATGAAATAATTCTTACCTTGTGGCCTGCTGTCACCACTGTCTAAATCACTGCTATCATGAAGACCATCCAGTCTGGGTCTCCATCTGACTTTTGTCCCACCAGGCCTTTACCAAGACTCCTACCGATCAGCGAAGCATTAACACCCATCCTTAATGCCTCCACGACTCAGCCACTTTCCCGGACACCTGGAAATGTGACTGTCATGCCCCTGCTCAAGCAACCATCCACTGTCTATAGACCCATTGCCCACCTACTACACCCAGCAAAGATCTAAACTAATCAACCAATGCCTCAGCAATCACTAGCTCCTTGAAGCCACACAGTCCGGATTCAGGCTCAACCACAGTGCAAATCAAAGAGTTTTATTTTGACAATACAGGTCCTAAAAGCGATATAAATAATTAAAACCATAAAAATCATACAGACAATTAAACAGATTATCCAAAGCACAACATACATAAAAAATGGGCCCTCGTCATAGCCCTATTAACCAAAATAGATCCTTCTAGCTTGGAATACGTTATTTTGACATTAAATCAACTAAAATGTTGTCTTGGATCTTATGACCCACAACCATCCCAAGAACTTGGCAACAGAAGTTTCATATTGTGAGGAGGAATCTGAGCGCAATATTCTCAACCCGGCACTGCTACTTCTGGTACCCAAATTCTTGCAGCTTGGCCTCAACCATTTTTTCCAAGGACCCGCATACACTGGGCAAACTAATAGAACGTGGGAGTATGTTTCTATTTGGTCTGCGCAAAAGGGGCATTTGTTGTCTGCATTGGGAGACCATTTGCATGTGAAAGATTTTTGTTTGAAATCTTTTTATTGAGCTATCAACAAACAAGATGCAGTTAGTAAAGAGGCCTAGGTCATAGGCCAGCATATGTCTCAGCTCAGTGCTGCACAGAGCATCAAAACAACACCAAAATGAATAGTCCACCCCCCTCCCTATCCCCACCTTCTCCTCCCACCTCCTCCCCGTGTAGCCTGTGTAGGCCAAGAATTAAAACGCATATCCAGCACCTCAGCAGGCCAGATGCCGACATTTAGTTTGTACTTGGGCTCAGCTCGGGAAGGTGAAGCTCCCACAAGTATCGAGGGCAGGACAACTCCAGGAACTCAGTGCACAGCAAAGAGACAAAGGGCCCCCACACCTCGGCAAAAGTGGCCCCATCACCATGGAGCGAGAAGGAGATGTGCTCCATACCGAGAACATACCATAATCTCTGTAACCATCCCTGCACCATTGGTGTTCTGTCTGTGCCCCAGTGTGATAGTATATTCTGTAGTGTCGCCCCCAGGGCTATACCCAGCTGCTTACCCTTACGAGACTTGAGGGGAAAAGTAAGCCTATCTGATACTCCCAGGACCACATTTGCTGGAAAGCGTAATAGCGTAGTGTCGAAGTGACCGTCAATCTCGTCCAGCACCTGCATCCAGTATGTGGTGAGAATAGAGCATTCCCACAACAGGTGTAAAAGTTTACCTTCAGCGTCACATCCCCTCCAGCAGGTGGGGGAACAGTCCGGGTCGCGCTTGTGAAGTCGGGACGGTGTAAGATACCAATATGTCATGATTTTAGTGGCCTTTTCAATGCGAGATATATTACGCGCTGAGTATAGGGCTCTATAATAAATGGCAGACCATTCTTTAGGTGTCAAGGCCCGGCCAAGTTCAGTTTCCCACCGTCTTTGGCCTGCAGACTTTACCGCTTGTTCTGGGGGTCGTAGGGTGTGATAGAGTTCTGTGATAAGTCGCATTGAGGAGAGTTTTGAGAGCAACCAGCGCTTGTATCTAGTGAGAAACCTCTCCACCCCGTGCTGATTTGAGGTTGCATGACCCAGTGTCTGATTTGTATGTTGTGGTAGCGCTCCGTTTCGGGTATGGGTAAGTCAGACTTAAAATCCTCACAGGATCAAGGGCCTTCGAGATCAAAAAAATGCCCGATAGACCTACGTTCAGCTGTATCCCAATGACGAAATGTTTCCCAGTCAAGGCCTGGTGAGAAATCCGGGTTTTCCATAATGGGAGTAAAGGCCATGACGGAGAGCTGTAGCATCCCATGCTTTCAGTGTGGCGCTGACTACAGGGGAGCCATATAGCACAGGGGGCCTAGCAGCCTTGGGAAGAAACTGGACTTTCCAGAGGGCTTTCTTTGCAAGCGCACGCTCCATAAAGTGCTAGCTCTTTTCGGACTCTGGTTTGAACCCCTTCTAATAGAGCCCGCAGCTGCATCGCTTTGTAATAGCGGTCAAGATCAGAGATCCCCAGCCCCCCCTCATAATGGGGTCTAAAACCCAGGTCCCTACTTATGCGTGGTCTGTCCGCAGCTCAACTTGAGGTCAGATTAGCCGGCATACAGGGGCTTGCTCATGATTGCATTAGGTCCTTTCTTAGTGCTCGTTCTCAGGCAGTAGGTCTTCCCCCCCCCCCCTTTTCCTCACCTAAATTACTCACCACCTGTGGGGTCCCCCAGGGCTCCTCTTTATCCCTTATTTTGTTTAACATTTATATGCTTCCCCTGCTACACTCATTAAGATCTTTTAAAGTCACCACGTTTAATTATGCAGATGACCTGCAACTCACCTTCACCATTGATGACTCTCCAGAATCTGTCCACCAATTCCAATTCACCATGCTCTTCATAGGTCACTGGATGGACAATAACCATCTTAACAAAAAATATGCAGACATACTGGCCCCTCATCTGGTAGAAATGTATGGAGCCGCCTTTGACCAAGCCGCTCTACCTCCCACGCTGCGAGAAGCCGTAATAATCACGTTGTTAAAGCCGGGTAAAGACCCGGAGCTCTGCGACTCATACAGACCGCTATCCCTGCTAAACGTAGACTCTAAAATATTGGCCAAACTCTTGGCGGAGCATTTACAGCCCCTGTTGACTAATCTGATCCTGCCGGATCAAGCCGGTTTTATTCCAACCAGAGCCACTTCCCACAACACGAGGACACTGTTTGCGGTATCCCACTATCTTAACCCCCAAACTAAAGCCGCCGCGGTGCTCCTAGACGCCGCCAAAGCCTTCGACTCCATTGAGTGGTCTTATTTATTAACTATATTACAAAGGATGGGCTTTCCGGCTAGATTCATCACCTGGGTTCAACTGCTCTATACGTCACCAAGGGCCAGAGTCCGGGTGAATGGGTACATTTCAGCTCCCTTCAGCATAAATAGAGGCACTAGGCAGGGTTGCCCATTATCACCATTGCTATTTGCAATCGCACTAGAGCCACTAGCGTGTATCATACGTCAGATGCATAATCATTCTGCCCTACATTTCCCAGGCAGGCCACTCCACATATCTCTATATGCGGCGATATGCTCCTGTATGTTCGGGACCCTGAGCAAAACCTGAGCCCACTATTGAGGGAATACGTGAAGTTTGGCAGACACTCGGGGCTACAAATAAATTGGGACAAATCGATCATCATTCCCCTTACAGACTCAACCACACCATATGCACAAGACTTCCCATTGGATTGGCAAACAGACCCGACCAGATACTTGGGGATTTGGTACAGTAGGAACCCAGAGGAGGTCATCAGGACCAATTATGGCAGGGTTATGTCACAATTGGAGGAGAAAGTGGATAGATGGATTAGACTCCCACTGTCCCTGGCCGATCGCATTGCCATAGTAAAGATGAATATCCTTCCGAAATTTTTATACTTATTTAACAACATTCCTATAACGCCACCAAAGGAGGTCTTCAAACGAATAACATCTTTAGTACTAAAACTAATTTGGGCTGGGAAGCAGGCTCGCATAGAACTCCGCACGCTAACACTACCTTATGAAAGGGGCGGCTTCTGTGTCCCGGACTTTTACCTGTATTATTTATGTGCCCAGGCGCACTATGCTGCACATTGGTATCACCCTACGCCCTACCTAACGCACATAGCAGTAGAGGAAGGCGATGCTGCACCTATACCACTTACTGCGATCATTACGCACAAAAGGCCATCACTGCACGCAGCGGATATAAATAGCATCGACGCAACCACACATGCGTGGCGTACACTAGGCAGATTAGCACACAAACTCCCTTTATATGCCCCGGCACTACCACTGCACTATCATCCTGACATCTCGGTTACAAACGAAAAAGTCGGAATGGATAACCTAAGACAAATAGGTTTTGATAGCTTTGGGGATCTGTACAACGAAGGTTCTTTCCGCCAAATGGAAGAACTGACATATATTAGTAACCCGACAATGCTATTCAAATTCACATATTACCGGCTGCAAAGGGCGATCCGAGATTTATACCAAAACTACCCGTTAGAACCGTCCTGCCTGAACACGCTACAATTGATCCTAACTTCCTCAAACACCTCCCACCTAGTATCCAGATTATATACCATGACACAAAGCGAAATCCCATACAACTCGGAGAAATCAATGCAAAGATGGAATGCTATATTGCCAGAACCCCTATCAGAAATAGAATGGTCTGCGACATGCACTATCATTAAACTTCTAACGCCGAACGGCAACTTACGTATAACACATTTAAAATATTTGCATCAAACATACTACACCCCACAACGCATGCTGAAATATGGGATGAGGGAAGAGGCCACCTGTAGGAGGTGTGGAGCACATGAGGCCGACTTTGCGCACTTGGCCTGGTATTGCCCTAAATACAGGATTATTGGGAAAAGGTGACCACCACACTGGGTACGATGGTTAATGCAGAGGTCGAATGCTCCATGAAGGTGTGCTTGCTGGGACTGCTACCAAATGTTAAGCCACGTAGGCGCAAGTTTTGTGCGATAGCCCTCCTGTTAGCAAAAAGACAATTGTCCAAATGCTGGGGGGGTAAATTATTTCCGAATATTAATGCCTGGCTCCAAGATATGACGTACTGCAGGGATAGGCTGGTTACCTACGAAGAAGATTTGCCAAGGAAATGACGCCCCAAAGACTTTTGGTGTTATTTAACGGACTACTTGCAACAACTAGAAGTGGGAGAGGAGCCATAGAAACTGTCAACCTGTTGAGTGGTGTGTGAGGTCTTTGTTGAGACATGAAACATTCCTGATACATATAGATCACTGGACTATGCTGTGTGTGTACAGTGCAAAAGTTCCCCTTCTGTAATGTGGAGTTGTGGAGGCGGGATGCAGATTTGTACTGGTCTTTAGAGGGGTAGTCTACTTAAGTTATGCTACTTGCATCAGTTTTGGATCCATTAAACCAAAAATAAAATAGTTCTCTACCTCTGCGCCAATAGTGGCATGCGGAACAGCACTACGCCAGTGGACAGCATGTTGCATTATCACTACAAACCCTACTCACTGTCGGAATTAACATTTGTATCATTGCATATACTACGGATATGATTATGGCTGCCGGCCCCTGGGTTGTAGGCAAACAGCTGTGTTTGTGTGCAGTTTGAAAATATCAATAAAGCACTTTTGAACTAAAAAAAAAAAAAACAATAACCATCTTAAATTGAACCCCGAAAAGACAGAGTTGGTTCTTTTCGGCAAAAGCAAGCTCTTCTGGGGACCACATTACTGGCCTCCCAAACTCGGCTCACCTCCTAATCCCTCCAAATCAGTGAAGAGCCTAGGGGTACTTATTGATGATGAGCTTTCACTGAAGCCTCAAGTCAATGCTGTGGTGTCATCGTGCTTTTTCCAACTTCGGAAAATAAAAAAGATTAGCCGACTGCTCACGCACTCTGCTCTGACCCAGGTTGTCATGGCCTTGGTGCTGTCGCATCTAGACTATGCCAATGCCATTTACCTGGGTCTCCCGGCTGCTTTGAGCAAGCGTTTGCAGCTAGCCCAAAACCAAGCAGCCAGACTCATTCATCATCTTCCCCGCTGGCAATCTGCTAGACCACTGCTTAGGCAACTTCATTGGTTCCTGTTACACAACGCATTCTCTTCAAGGTCGCATGCATGACGTTCAAAGCCCTTTTCCTACGCAGTCCTAGGTTCATTCAGGAACTGCTGCCCAAATACACACCATCACGCAATCTTCAGTCTGCCTCTCAAATCCTCCTGACCGTCCCCCGCTTCAAGCTCCAACGTATGGGAGGGCGTAGGTTTGCCACGCTCGCCACCAAGCTGTGGAACACCCTCACTCTGGACACTCGTTCCTCCACCTCCCTTCTCCAGTTCAGGCGACTACTTAAAACGTGGCTGTTTATGCAGACAATGGCGTAGTCTCCCTGCTCCCCTCTGAGCATAGTGTTTAAGACCGCTCAGTTAGCGCCAAGAAACTTGCGAGTGAACATGTGCTGTACAAATTCTGGGTAAGATAAGATAAGATAAGGGCTGCTATTCTACCCAGCCATGAGAGATTAAACGGCCGCCACTGTTTGAGCTCCTGCTTAGTCTGGCGCAGTAGCCGAGCGTAGTTCAGGGATGTCGTTTCAGCCGTGGACAAGGACAACGTAATACCAAGATAGGGCATAACCTTTTGGTCCCATAGAATAGGACATGCCTGGGACAGAGCCACAAGAGTGGTCTGCTTCAGAGAGAAGCCCAATGCTTGGGACTTAGCCACATTGACCTTGAATCCAGAAGCTGTCCAAAGAACGCCGGACTGAAGTATGGGTGACTCCAGCGTGGCAACATCATCAGCGTAAACGCTTGATGTTATGGCGTTCCCCCCTGAAAAGAATCCCCTGTATGCGCTGATTCTCCCTGACCCATTGGCTCCATGTAGAGAGCGAATAATAAGGGGGAGAGCGGGCCCGCCCTGGCGTGTTCCCCTGGCAATATTAAAAGGGGCATTTCCTCTGACAGTAGCTGAAGGGCGGCTGTAGCCGCTAAAAACTCATTGGCGAAAGCGGCGATCAAAACCGAATCTCTCTAATACAGTCTCCAGGAATTGCCAGTGGACCCTGTCAAACGCCTTCTTGGCATCTATTGACAGAAAGACTTGCTCCTTCGCCTGTCGGTGGGACTTGTCCAAGAGGTGCAGCAGCCTTCTAGTATTATCACTGCACTGCCGCAGCGAATCCGGCCTGGTCAGGATCAATTAATCCCGGCATCAGTGGCCTAATCTAGCTTCAAGTACCCCTGTGAAGATCTTGAAGTCAATATTCAAGAGGGATGTCAGCCTATAAGAAGCGCAGTATCTACTTGCCGGGCTTGGGCAAGACGGCCACCGACGCCAAAAGCATTGTGGGTGGCAGTTCCCTAGTATCATCGATGACATTTAAAAGTTACGTCAATATTGGAGCTACAAGTGAGCAAAAGGTTTTGTAAAAAAAGGGCGGTAAAGCCGTCTGGGCCAGGGGATTTAAGGAGTTCAAGGCCGAAATAACTTCTTCAGATTCTAATAGGACTATCGAGGGGCGCTTCCTGGTCAGTCGTCAGCTTGGAGTGTGTTGTGCCTTAGGATAGGATAGGATATGTGTTTATAAAGTGCTCGAATGCCGAAGCGCTGGTGTATGTGAAAGTGGTGCAGCTACAAAAGATATATTGAGGCAAACAGCCAGGTCTTCAGGTCTTTCCTAAAGGATTGTCTGTTTGACTGAAATCGCATGGCTATTGGCATTTTGTTCCACAGCTTTGCTGCACAGTGAGAAAAGGTTCTACCACCCCATCTCACTCTCCTAATGCCTTGAACATATCCATATGGGTTCTGATCCGGTAAAGCCTGTGCAGTGTACAACTTGGCGTAAAAATCCCGGAAAGTGTTTGCTATGTAATCACCCCGCGTTGTCTCGATACCCTCATCAGTGAAAATGAGTGGAACTGTCGCTGCCTGCCTTTGCACGAGTAATTTATGGGCCAGTAAGCAGCCGTACTTGTCTCCCCTCCCCCCCCCCTCCCCTCCCCTCCCAGTGTAGAATGCATGTTTCAAGCAAAGCGCAGTATGTTCCGCCTTGTCCAAATCAAGGCTGGCTAGTTGCGCCCTGGTGGCTTTCAGCTTTTGCCACATACGGGGGGCCCGGTCCTCTTGTGGATCCTTTCTAGTTCGAGTACCTGCATGGAAAGTTCATCCCTCTTCTCTCTGCGTGCCCTATTGTCAGCAGCTGATGTAGCTATCAAGTTGCCCCAAGCTACTAATTTGAAGGTTTCCCAAAGTGAAAAAATGGAGGGGTCTTGCGCGTCGTTTATAGCTAAGTAGTCTTCTAGTGTCTTCGTGAGGCGGGATACGACTTCAAGTCTGTGAAGGAGGGTATCCCTAAGTCTCCAGGAGTATGACGGTCTAGAGGTAGGGGGGAACAGCAAAGTGGTAGTCAGGGCTGCATGATCTGAGAGTGCCTGGGGCTCAATGACTGAGGTCTGCGCTGCCTGAAGAAGAGAGTGGGTTGCTAAAAAGTAGTCCAAAAGGGCGTAGGTTCCCCGGACGTGTTAATAGAATGTATATTCAAGTATGTGAGGGTGCAAGTGCCTCCATAGATCCACCAATCCCAAGTCATGCAGCCATTGGCGGTGCGTTGCAGAGAGAGCCCCTGTTTGCCCCTGCCTTTGCACTGAACGATCCATCTGACCGTCAAACATGATGTTCAGGTCGCTCCCCTGCAGGATTTACTGATCAGATGCAGATGTTCTCACCTATCGCCTTGCGCAAAAAGGTCTCCGGACCCTCGTTAGGAGTGTATATAGTGGCCAGAGTCAAGGTGCGGCCCCTTTGATCACAGAGTGTGCCAGAAGCCCACCCTTTAATCTCCGCCAACCTGGCCCCCACCTTCCATGGAAATGTGCGAGCAACCAGGATAGCTACTCCGGCTTTCTTAGAAGGGAGGGAGGGAAGAGCAGTACTGTTGTGGGAAAGCCTTGAAGCGCATTCTGTGGGTATCACTGGACAGCAAGTGAGTTTCCTGAAGTAGACCGATATGGGCCCCAGAATTTTCCAAGTAAGACAGGATAGCCCTACGTTTAACTGGGCTGTTGAGCCCTTTAACGTTGAATGTCAGAATCCTAACACTCATCTACTCTAAATGGGGGTGGGAGGGTCAATGAGGTGCTCTGGTTGCTCGAAGGTTGTTTATCATGATCATAAGCCAATACTGTTCTTTCATATTTTCTTTCGAAGGAAAGTGTGTGTGCATTGCTTTCTCCCAATGGTGCTGCATTTTGGTCAATGTACTCTTGATGTTGTGGAGCCAGCCAATCTTGTGTGAGTGGTCAGCCTCTATAGCATCCCTAAGAGCATCAGCATAGTTAGCCAACTCGGGGGTTGACCACATTCTGTACCGGTATGAAATAGGGCGAAATCTTGCTAATTCTTCCAAGGATTTTTTACCTAGATCATTGAGCATAGGTATAAGAGGGGTGCTTTGTGGAAGGCTTGTGATAGTTTGAAGAAATGTATTCTCTGCTGAGACGAGTGGAGTCAAATTTGCGAAGCCCCAAAAGTCAGACCCATTTAAGACTGAGCCCACCACTTTGATATCATAAATCTGCAGTACAGGACTAATCGGCTTTGTAAATAAGGTTTCTAGTTCTTTTGCTAATGTGCCTGCTAGTTGACAATGTTTAAGGGCCATAATTCTGATTTGGGGCCTCCAACTCCATTTCTTGGCCATTGTGACTCCTAGATAACTAAAAGCATTGGTTTGTTCTAGGGGCTTACCGTCAAGTTTTATGATGTCCCTAAATGATTGATGCTGATTAAAAACCCAAAATGTTGTTTTAGCTGTGTTAATTACTAGGCCTCATATACTGCAGAATTCTTCAAAGCGGGAAAGTGCACGTTGCAATCCACTCCGGGTTTTTGAGATTGAGCGTGTCATCTGCGAACATTAAAATTGGATTCTTTGAGCCTGCCTGAACCGGTGCGTCTTTTGGGTAAGTAGCTAAAAATTGGGACTCTCTATTCAAAAATAGAGAAAATAATGTTGGTGCCATAACACACCCATGGCTTACCCCGTTCGCTACTAGGAATCTATTGGTGATATTGCCCTGGGCGCCCACAGTACAGAAGCAGCAGTCATCACCACCACAGATGACATCTGCATGATCCATGACAGAGATGACATGGCAGCCTCAGTCTCTTGACTGCTCATCAGGTGACTGCATGAGATTGGCTACCAAGAACCTGCTGCCTGCCGGATATGCTCGTTCTTAACTGATTGAATACAAGCTGTCATCTTATTCCTCTGAAGCACGCAAACTCATCTGCAGAGTGCTTAAAGGTTCATCGCTCTGCCCTACCCTCTTCAATGCATACATGATCACTATGGCCAACTTTATC
Organism: Lissotriton helveticus; assembly: GCF_964261635.1. Classification (NCBI taxonomy): domain Eukaryota; kingdom Metazoa; phylum Chordata; class Amphibia; order Caudata; family Salamandridae; genus Lissotriton; species Lissotriton helveticus. The sequence continues at coordinate 336,611,579 of NC_136069.1, read as the reverse complement.
TGCTCACACATCAGCATTTTCTCCTACGCAGTCGACACACTACTCATACTCTTTCCTCTTGGACAAGACCCTAAACACAAGAAACAAGTTCACTGCCTGCAAGATCGAAGCTGCTAACTGGATGAAAGTCAACAGTCTCAAGCTCAACACTGACAAGACAGATGTAGTGATCTTCTGCAAGAACCCCTCTCCATGGGACTCCAGCTGGTGGCCGGCATAACTCTGACCCATACCCAGATCCCACTACAGGAACATCAGAATAATAATCAAGAGCAAACTGGACATGACAGCACAAGTCAACCCAATCATTGCATCCTGCTTCCACACCCTGGAAATTCTGAGGAAGATCTTCAAATCGCTCCCAAGCAACACTAGATTTTAAATCACTTTGTATTGTCTTTAAAGCCCTATAGGACAGTGGACCAGTGCCCTTACAAAACAGACTAAAAAGATACTTCCTCTGGAGGTGTCTCCGCTCTGCCACTGCCAAATATTCCTAAACTTAGGAAAACCAGACACGGCAGACACGCCTGTAAGGTGCCCAATCTAGAATCAGCTCCCTGCTCCCATCGGGTCCCTGACGGATCTTTTGCAATTTAGGAAAGCCCTGAAAAGCTGCCTCTTCCCGAAGTAACTCTGTTTATATTGTAGCACTTGGCACGTTTGGTATTATTTCAGTTGCAGTGTATCCCCTCCACTTTCTTCCTCTTTTTTTCCCCTTGAGTTTCTGTGAGATTTTTTTAGCGCCAGGATACCATTCTGGTCACAGTTCTGGACCATGTATTTATTTCATTATGTTTGTCAATGTTTAACCATGCTTATATATGTGCTTTTATGGCCTTCAGCCGAAATAAAGCTTATACGAATGAAGAAAATGATGTGTAGTGTTTATCTAGCGTGCCTAATATGTGAAATTGTGGCTTGTGGAGACGGCGCCTTTCACTCAATTTTACACCGCATTGGTGCAGTATTCATGATTTTAATTAAAAATAATTTCTACTATTTTAATGGACCGTGCTAGCTGCTTTCAGGCATTACAATTCTAAAGTAGGTAGAGCTCTCTCACTTTGTCCAGAGGAAAATCAACCTTCCCAATGCATGGTGTTTAAGGTAAAGAGTGCTGAATTAGCGATGATTTTTCTCATATGGCATTGCTACAGCTCGTGTACGATTTTGCTTGTTACCTGTTACAATGGCAAGAGCAACTCTGGTGGTTTTGGAGATGCAGCTTGCTTTTTTGATATAGGAAAACATGAATGTATTTGTAGTGTTACTGTGTTCATGCTTCTTGTAAGAAATCTGCACCTATTGTGTTGAACATTGCAACTTGAAAGTTCCTAAGTGATTGTGGTGTTGCTAAATGCAAACAATGAAGAGCGCTCAGTTCTCGTCTCAAGTTGTAGTTTAGCGAATTTTTTTGTAGGTGTGAACATTTTCAAAAATATATTTAAATATTGTTTAGTAACTGTATTCTCGTGTTTCCCTGTTCTAAATGTAGACGTTTTCCAAATGATGGTGCTGAAAAACCTTGCACCTAGTTATTCTTATTGACCTGGCAACCAGTAAAAAAAGGTTATTTTCCATCCATAATTTAGGAAGTATACTTGCTGTTAACAGTGGTTCTTTTCAATTAGTTTTGTAGTGATAATACTCGGGGGGGAAAAGACTACTGGCCACCTGCCTCCACACAATTTACAGCAGAATGACACCATTGAGGAAAAAATACGTAACCACTGTACCTAACCTTAATCATTCTAGCCACATTCTTATGGTCTTTTTCAAATTTAATTCTCGCGGAGGTTCCAGAAACTATTCTTCACTACTTTTGTAATGCATATCCTGTGCTACTTGCAAAAAAGTGCTTCAACGCCTCGTCAAGAGTAGCAACCGCTAAATAAATACAATTAAAAGATTTCCAGATGCATTTCATGTCCTAGTCTTATCACTGTAGCCACCTTTGTCTCTAGTGGAACAATCTTTCCTCCTAGATGTATGAATCCATTTTCTCAAGATCGTTAATTGCATACTTTACAGAATTGTGTTATACTGTCTTCTCGATGTCCATTCATTGGTCATCCTACACTCAAATGCTCCCTTACTTCTAATACTCTCTCATTCAAATTATTCTTTTTCTACTCCTCTCTGTGAATAGCTTTATATTCTCCAGTATTAGGGGTGTCTTTCATAGATTCACATGCCTGAATCATTCCCCGTCGTCGGAGTAGGAGTCCCACGGTACATAAAAAAGCAGTAATATGCCATTTGTACATAGCAAATAACAGTTATACCAAACCAGGAAGTAAAGTAGCCCCAGCTACCATGGAAAAAACTTCCACATTAGTGACTATCCAAGTCATTATGTATAGACCAAACTGCAGCCAATCAGGCCACAGCTCCCACCAGAATACTCTCCCCAGAGACCCAGGCTCTCAGATTTTTTCACCGCACGTCGTGTGATAGGGAGTCTCTCTGAGCTCTGCTCAGTTTTTTCTCTACTTTTGAAAGTTTTCACTTTCTAACACGTCTAAATCAAAGTCCCTGTTCAGGGCCTGTGAATCCTGCGGAAAAGCAAGGCTGTTTAAGGAGGATCCGCATACTCTCTGCATCTACTGCTTGTACCCTGATCATCAGGCTAAGGAGTGCAAGATTTGTCGGACCTTTCCTTCAAAGACCCTCAAGGACAGAGAGGGTCGCCTGCTGCTGTGGATACAGCGGCTTAAGGATAAGGATATGCCACTCTCTGAGGTAGGAAGTTTGGCCTCAGGGTCTTCTATGGGATCTAGGAAGAGGATGGCTGAGAGTAATGTGACTACTCCTAAGGCTAAGGTGGCAAGACAGGCTCAGCTCACTGTAGACGCTGGTGAACCCTCTACATCAAAAATGAAAAAATCCTCTGAGAAATCTGTGAGGTCAACAGAATCAAAAAAGACTGCGTCTTTATTGTCACCTCAGAGGCCTATAACCAAGGCAGCGACTACTCTGCCGTTTTCCTGTCAGACAGCCACTGCAGTGACTTCTACTGTGACTTTTTCCTCACCAAAACCTTCTATGGTGATGTCCTCAGCGTCCTCTCCGACGTTTGTACATGTCCAGATTCGTCCCATCTCGTCGACGAAAATAGTCACACCTCTCGTCGACGAGCCTCCGTCGACGAAGCTAGTACCAGCGTCGACGAGAAGCTTGCCGTCGACGACAGCCTTACATTCAAAAAAGAAGACCTTACCATCGTCGACGGCATCGTCGACGAAGCTGCCGTCGACGATCCCATCGTCAACGAGGAAGACACCGTCGACGGCCCCGTCGACGACGGCCTCGTCGACAAAGAAGATAGTCCCGTCGACGGCCCCGTCGACGACGAAAATAGTTCCGTCGACGATTTCGTCGTCGACGACGAAGTCCATCTCGTCGACGAAGACTAAACAGCCACAGTCGTCGACGGAGCATTTCTCGTCGACGTCGAAGTCTAAGCCACAAGCAACAGAATTACCAGTGGCTCAAGAGAATCCAACAACACCAAAGCTGTCATCTTGCACAGATCTTCAAGTCTGGTCAGCAAGGAGCAATGTGATACAGCTGCCATCTCCAGCCACCACTGCGTCTGTATTACATAGGCGATCATCACAGTCTGCATCTTTGTCGCCACTAAAGATGCCAGACAAGCTCTTGGATTCTGACGAAGGTGAATCTGGTGATGAGTTATTTCAAGCAGCTAAGAGCCCATCTGACTTGCTTATACTTGTAAAGGATCAGGAGGAAGAGGAGCAAGTGATGCAACCGCCTAGGTTGGAGACTGAACCAACGCCAGGGATGCAAATGCCTATGGAACTTTTCCAAAATTTACAGTATATGTTGAGCCATTATTATCGCCGTTTTCCGCCTTCAGAGTCAGGCGAATCACAAGTCTCTTCTCCACGGCCTCGAGCTACAATGACAGAAGACACGGAGCATGCCCGACCATCCACACCGGTGCCCTACCACCAAACGGAGGATGAGAATACTGATGAGGAAACTCATAAAGAAGGGGAATTAGATAAAACGGACTCGTCGGAGTATGAAGATTATCAAGCTGACACACCTGCTCCAGATGAACAACCAAAGGCTGAGTCACCACCGGTGGATATTGCAAATTTCCATAGGATTATGGACAAAGCAACTAAGAGATTTCTCATTACCATGGAGGCTAAACAGGACGAATGTTTCCTGTACGACTTTAAGAGCTTGTCTCAGAGGCAAAGTTGGTCTATTCCTATTATAGACTTCATTTGGAAAGAAGGTCTAAAGATCATGGCCACACCAAATTCTTTACCTGCGGTTTTACCGCGAGTGGATAAGAAGTACAGGGCACCAACTTCTTCACCTGCTTGCCTGATCGGCCAGGCCAAGACTGAGTCAGTCATTGTGCAAGCAGCTCAAAAGAGAGCGAAGAACCCATCATCTCAGATCTCCACTCCTACGGACAGAGATGGGAGGCGACTCGATACCATTGGGAAAAAGGTATCGACTATTTCAGCGACCACAGTTAGGGCTGCTAATTCGTTGCCAATTCTCGGCAGGTATGATAGGCAGATGTGGTCAGACATATCGCCATACATTCAAAAACTGCCTGAACCGGACCGTACCGAAGCCACAAAAATTCTGCAGGAAGGGGACTGTGGTTCGTCGGAGATCATTGATGCTGCAGTGGACGTGGCAGCTACAGGATTTAGGCAGTTGGCAGGAGCTGCTGTCCTTAGAAGAGAGGGATGGTTGAAATCTACATCCTTTAGGCAGGAGGTGCAAGCCAAGGTGCTGAACATGGCTTATGATGGCGAGTACCTATTCGGCTCGCATGTGGATGAGGCTTTGCAGGCCATCAAGAAGGATACGGAAACTGCATGATCGTTGGGTACTCTGCAGTATCGGAAATCTTCCTTTCGTGGTGCTCGAGGAAGAGGTAACTTCACAAATAGAGGAGGATATTACCAGCAACGTTCATTTTTTTTTGTCAAATATGTTTTTATTGCAGGAAATAAGTGTGAGCACATTATTGGCACCTGACACAGAAGAAGAGCTACTAGGACATAAAAAAAAAAATACCAACTCTATACACGGCCATTCAGCCCACAACCCGGGGGTCGGGCGGCGTGTGCCAATGTTACACAGGTAATAACTCTCCGTTCTGGCAGTGTTCAGTAGGTAGAAAGAATGAAACACTCCTGCTTTTCTAAACAACCCAACGAAAACATCCCCCTTCCCTTACTCAAACATCCCTATCCCCTCAGAAGAGCAATTCGTCAGTCTCATCGGTATCCCATTCTAGTGTACACGAAAGTCGACAGTGCTTCTTTCCTCTGTCCCCCTCCCCCCTCCCCTCTCGTCATTGGCAGAGTATCGTGTGGTTTAGCAGAGTATTGTAAGAGACTCGGTTCTTCTTCGGGGGTCCCCCCCACTAGTGATTCGTTAGCGGGATCCAGGCCGCTCCCCGTCTGTACTTGCAGAGTCAGTATGTGTGTTGTGGTCGCGCAGGGCCTGCACCAACGTCTCCCAAGCCTGCGCCGTCTCTAGTGCTTTCTCATCTCGTCGCCTCCTCGCCTGTTGGTATCGCAATGTGCTTTCACTCCCCGCCCACTTGAGAAGTTCATTACGCCACTTATCTCCTGTAGGACCAACTCGCGCCTTCCAGTGTCTGGTTATTTCTCGTTTGGCCAGAAGCAGCCCTAAATCTATAAACTTATTAGTAATCTTCTGTTTGGGGGTATGCGGGAACCAATGTAGGATCACTACAGCGGCATCTATCTGCAAGGATCTGCCCGTCACTTCAGCTAGTGTTTCTCCCACAAACAACCAGTAGGAAGTCAGAATAGAGCAGGACCACAGCATGTGTAGTAGGTCCGCTCCGTCCGTCCTGCATCTAGGGCAGGCCGCCGTCTCTAGATCGAAGTATTTCTGCAGTTTCACCGGTGTCAAATAGGCGCAATGTAGAATGTAGAAGTGGACCAGTTGGAAACGGGCATGACGCGTGCCCCTCCAGGCCCGCTGCACCAGCTGGGCCCACGTGGCCTCTGGGATTTCCTTCCCTATGTCCACTTCCCATCTGGACTTGAGATTCGTCAAGGGGGTCAGCCTATCCTCCACCATTCTGGAATATAAGCATGAGACTGCTTTTACCGTTCCCGCAGACATCATGACGTATTGGCACGCCTTCGATACTAGCGGTTCCTCCTGGCCCATCTTCCAATGTGCTTGGAGTGCTCTTGTGACCGCTGCATGGAGCAGAAAATCGCCTCTAGGGACATCATAGCGGTCCAGAAGCGCCCGGAAGGGCATCAACGTCCCGCCCTCGTAAAGATCACCCACGGTCTGTATGCCCATCTCTTCCCAGTCACCTAGTCGTGACCAGTCTCCACCGTGGGGTAGAGCAGTGAGCACTCCCAGCGGGATCTCCGGGGCATAAGGTCTCGGGCTTCCCAGTGTACGATGCGTTCTGTTCCAACACAAGCGTATGGTGCGTTCCTCCAGAGTGAGGTCTCTCAGATCGAGTTTATGTTGTAACGCAATATATGCCAAGACGTGTCTGGGGATGCCAGTACCCCGGATCTCCTCCGGACCCCGAAACTCACACGCCATCTCCTGGGTGTAGGTCTGCAGCTGTGCAGCCAAATAATACTTCTCAAAGTCAGGCGCTGCCAACCCCCCTTCCGCCTTAGGTCTCTGCAAGGTTCTGAGCGCCACTCTGCGGCGACCCACGCCCCATAGGAACGTCACTATCATGGACTCCAGGCCCTGAAAATGAGATCTAGGGATCCAGATCGGCAGCGTCCTGAAATAGTACAATAGGCGGGGCAGTGCGACCATCTTCAATAGCGCAATCCTTCCCGTAACTGAGAGGGGTAGGGTGGACCAAAAGGCCATGCTACCCTTAAGCGCTCGGATACCCCTGGAGACGTTACCTTCAAGTGTGTCAGCAGGGCGATGGTAAACGTGCACCCCTAAGTACTTAAAGCAAACCGGCTCCCATCGGATCTCCCTGCGAATGTCCGGTGCGGGACTATCGCTTCGGATCGGGAACAGGCAGGTCTTTGCCCAGTTTACTCGGAGGCCCGACACCGCACCAAAGGCCGTGAGCGCTAAGTCCGCTCCAGCCAGGGCCGGCCCAGCGTCCTCTAGGAACAGCAACAGATCATCCGCGTACAGGGAAATATACTGGTGGCCCGTCGGAGACTGCAACCCCCTGTAATGGGCCCCAGTACGGATAGATATCGCCAGTGGTTCCACTGCCAGGGCGAATAGCAATGGAGATAGGGAGCAGCCTTGCCTCGTGCCTCTCTCCACAGGGTAACGTTGAGAAATCAGCGGACCCGATTTCACCCTAGCCACCGCCGAGGAATATAATACCTTGGTCCATCTCAGGAATCCTTCGCCCAAGCCAAACCGCTCTAGGACCCTGTGTAGATAAACCCATTCTAAGCTGTCGAAGGCTTTTTCTAGATCTATCAAGAGAACCATAGGGTCTGAGGCATAGGTGTGATCTCCGTCCAACAGTCGAAACAAGCGCCGGATGTTCATCGTGGTATTACGTCCGGGGATGAAGCCCGCCTGGTCCGCATGCACCAAGGAGCTCATGTGTTCCAACAGTCGTGAGGCCAGTATGCTGCTCAAAATCTTATAATCGACCGTGAGCATCGAGAGCGGTCTATAAGACGCCGGCTCCCCACCCCCGCGGCCAGGTTTAAGTAAAGGTATCACCAGGGCCTCTCTCATCGTGCCCGGTAATCTCCCCAGAGTCCCCGCTTCCTTGTAAACCTTTAGGAGTTTGGGGGCCAGGAGCTCTATGTATACAGCATAAAACTCGATGGGGAGGCCATCCAGGCCCGGAGTTTTATTGCGCGCCATGTTTTTTATGGCACGTCTGATCTCCCCAATCTCCACGTCCCGCCCCAGGGCTTTCGCCTGCTCCGGTTCCAGAGTGGGGATCGGGAGGTCTCTCGGGAAGGTATCCGTCGGAGTGACATCTTGGGCCAAACGGCTACTATAGAGCCGTTCATAGTAATTCCAGAAGCAGTTAAGTATTTCGGGTTGAGTATATACCGCGCTGCCTTCCGCAGTCTGCATGGACACAATCGGCGAGGTACGTCTAGCCGGATTGGCGAGCCAAGCCATCAGCGTACTCGATTTGTCGCCCTCAGCTAGCGACCTAGTCAGGTACGTTTTATAGTCATAGCTTCGCAGTCGCTCAACTTCCACGTCTACAGCTTCTTTTGCCGCTAGGACCTGCTGATGGAGTTCCGGACGGCCAGGGCGGGTGACTTCCAGGTCGCGGAGGGCTCGATCAGCTTTCGCTAGGTCCTCCAGGAGTATACGACGCACTCCAACCTTCTGTGTTATGCAATAGCCCCTAACAACCACTTTAAAGGCGTCCCATTCCGTGGCCCTCTCTGCGGTCGTGCCCTCGTTCGACTCAAAGTATCCCGCAATCTTGTTCTCCAAGTCACTACGGAACACCTGGTCTTCCAGGAGTTCCGGTCGTAACTTCCAGGTTGGTACGCAAGGGGTGCCCCGGAGCCAACGGAGATCGACCAGTAGCGGATTGTGGTCTGAGATGGTTCTCGTCAAGTACTCAGACCGCAAGATCGAAGATACCACCTCTCTTGAACCCAGCAGACCATCTAGTCGCACATGTAGCTCGTGCATGCCGGAGAAATGGGAGTAGTCTCGGGCGTGCGGGTGTTGCGCTCGCCAAATATCCACCAGACCCCATTTGGCCTGCCAGTCCATCCTGCCTCTGGCCACCCGATAAGTCGGGGAGTCCGGGAGGGGAGGATGGGACCTATCCAGAGTAACGTCGGTCACCGAGTTAAAATCGCCCCCCAGTAGGATGGGCCCCGATAAGTAGCGGGCCAATGAACCCGACAGTCCAGTCAGAAAGGCGAGTTGGTCTGTATTAGGCGCATAAATGCAGCAAATGTTCACTTCCCGACCCCCTAGTCTCCCTGCAACTGCCACAAATCTCCCTTCTGGATCTATAGTGTGACTATGTACCTGGAAGGGCACTCCCGCCTTTATCCATATCAGCGCACCCCTCGCGTAAGCTGAGTATGTGGTGTTATATACCTGACCTCGCCACCTGCGCTGCAGCGCTAGCCCCTCTGACTTGGTGAGATGCGTCTCCTGTAGGAGCGCAATCTGTATTCCCCTGCGCACTAGATAAGCATGAACCTTATGTCGCCTGGTCATAGTGTGCAGACCCCTCACATTCCAGGTGATGCATTTTAGAGTTGAGATATCAGCCATTATCCCATACTTCGCGTTCCAGTCTCTCTAAGTGCAGAACAGGCACAGGTAAGTACCCAGCCACTCCCCCACCAATGACGAGTTCCCCCTTCAACAACAATGAATTAACTTCCAAACAAGAATCCCTCGCCCTCCCCCCCAGAACAGGTTCCAAATAGTACCATCTAGTCCCCATCCAAACTGTACCCTCAGTAAATCCCTCCTCAACTAACCCAGCGGTAGCCACCGCAGGTATGCCTTAAGGGCGATGTGGGGGGCCGAGCAACAATGTGGGGTCACCTCACTGCAAGCTATCGCGCGGTCGAGCCCCATGACCTCCGGGACCATATAAGGAATCCCCACACTCAATCAGTAAATCAGCAGTTCCCCAGTCGAGTCTCATCCCCCCCCTCATGCAATTGCCCCCCCACCTCCCGTCTCCTGTCCCCACAAGTAGAACCGGCTCACCCAGCAGTTTCATTGTTCATCCAGCAGGCCCTCTGGGTGCGTTACACCTACAACGCAACTTTTACGTAGCATTCCGTTACAACGCAGATTTTACAACGCGGGATCCATTACAACGGATGTCATTACAATGCATGGCATTACATCGCAGATGCTATTACAACGCATACTATTACATCGTAAGTATTGGTAAGTATTTAATTTTTTTTTATTTCATTTAATATTATTTAATTGATTTAATTATTATTAATTATAAAAAAAAATATTTATTTTAGTTTTTAAATATTATAAATTAAATATATTAATTTAAGTGATTTTTTAAATAAGTATGAGTATAGGAGTATATGTTTTGGGGTACTGAGGTATATGTTTTGGGGTGTTTGGGTATTTATAGGTTTTAGGGCAGGGTATGGGTTTTGGGGTACAGGGGTGTTTTTAGGTTTTAGGGTAGGGTTTGGGTTTTGGGGTACAGGGGTGTTTTTAGGTTTTAGGGTAGGGTTTGGGTTTTGGGGTACAGGGGTGTTTTTAGGTTTTAGGGCAGGGTTTGGGTTTTGGGGTACAGGGGTGTTTTTAGGTTTTAGGGCAGGGTTTGGGTTTTGGGGTACAGGGGTGTTTTTAGGTTTTAGGGTAGGGTTTGGGTTTTGGGGTACAGGGGTGTTTTTAGGTTTTAGGGCAGGGTTTGGGTTTTGGGGTACAGGGGTGTTTTTAGGTTTTAGGGTAGGGTTTGGGTTTTGGGGTACAGGGGTGTTTTTAGGTTTTAGGGTAGGGTTTGGGTTTTGGGGTACAGGGGTGTTTTTAGGTTTTAGGGAAGGGTTTGGGTTTTGGGATACAGGGGTGTTTTTAGGTTTTAGGGCAGGGTTTGGGTTTTGGGGTACAGGGGTGTTTTTAGGTTTTAGGGCAGGGTTTGGGTTTTGGGGTACAGGGGTGTTTTTAGGTTTTAGGGCAGGGTTTGGGTTTTGGGGTACAGGGGTGTTTTTAGGTTTTAGGGCAGGGTTTGGGTTTAGGGATAATTAAATTATATTTACCATTTTAAAATTAATTGAAATATATTTAATAAATTAAATTAATTATTTTACAATAATTACATTTTTTAATTACATTAATTAAATTAAATAAATTAATATTATTAATTTAATTTAATTTCATTATAAAAAATATGTACATTAAACTAATTACTTTTTTTAATTAAATTAAATTAATTACAATTTTTATTATATTTACATTTATTAAATAGATATTATTTTATTAAATTAAATTAATGACAATTTTTAAATGTCTTTTAATTAAATTATTTAAAAAAAATTAATTACAATAAACTAAATAACATTTTTAAAAAAAAGTCAACTTACCTATAATTACGATGTAATGCCATGCGTTGTAATAGCATCTGCGATGTAATGCCATGCATTGTAATGACATCCGTTGTAATGGATCCCGCGTTGTAAAATCTGCGTTGTAACGGAATGCGTTGTAATACAACGCGTTATACTGACACCAATCCGGCCCTCTGCCGTTTCCGGGGTGACAGCCGGGAGTTTCAGGCTATCAACTTCCGAGCCCTCTGTGTCCGAGCGCCCCCCGCTTTCACCAGGCTCTGATTGTGCTGTCCCCAGGTCTCCCTGAGGGCCAGATATGGAAGAGACCATTTCCAACACTCCACGTCTCTCCGCCTCTGTCTCCACCGTAGATGGGCGAGTGGTCTTGCCCCTGCGATGTCTGAATCTCTTAGATCTCCGCAGCAGACTGTCTCCCAATGATGCTTGAGAAGAGGCCTCAAAACCATCCTTGCCAGCTCTGTACAATTCAAGCCAGCTGCACGCCTCGTCCGGGGTGTCAAAGAACTTGGTGGAGTCGTCGATTATGATGCAGAGTCGTGCCGGAAATAGCAAGGAGTATTGGATGCCCTCAGCACGCAGTTCTCGTTTCACCGCCAGGAAGGAGGACCGGCGTCTCTGCGTCTCGTAGGTGTAGTCCGGGAAAATGTTCACACAGCTATTGTCCACCTGATAGGGTCCACCGTTCCTGGCCGCCTGCAGCAGCAGGTCCCTGTCGCGGAAATGAAGCAACCGCGCCACTACCGGTCTGGGGGGGCGACCCTGCAACGGCGGCTTAGTCGGCACCCTGTGTGCCCGTTCCAACGTATAGAAGGGTGACAGCCCGTCCGGCGCCACCGTCGTCCGCAGCCAATTCTCCAGGAACGTCACCATGTCCTCTCCCTCAATTTTCTCCGGAAGGCCCACTATCCGAATGTTATTTCTCCTGTTGCGTCCTTCCGCATCCTCCGCTCGTTTCTCCAGGGCTTCTATTCTGGACAGGGCGTCTTTCATCGTGGCATCCAGTGCTTTCTGCGCCGGTTCTAGGTGGCGCACCGAACCCTCTACTTCCTTTACCCTATCCGAGAGCTTACCATGGTCAGCTCTAAGTAGGCCCAAGCCCGTCGCTACTTGGGCTATATCCTCTCGGAGGGCCGATCTGGTCTCAGTGATCGCCCGTAGGATTTGGTCTAGATGCTCCTGAATTGGCGGATTACTCGGTTCTTCCTGGTGCACTCGCTCTTCCGCGTCGGGTGGTTCTATGTCAGAGGCGGTCTGGGCACCCCCTTTGGGGCCCTTCGGCTTTCCCATGTCGTGGATAGGCCACTGGAGGGTCTCCTCAGAAACGGGGGGTAGTGCAGTCTGCACGGCGTGACCACTAAAGTCCTCAAAGCACCTCCCTCGCGGTCAACAGCCGGGTTCTAGACGAGTGGGCCTCAAGGTGGTCAAGGCGGGTGCCCACTGGTTGGCTCGTTTTGGGCGGAAGGACCGTTCCTAACGAGGGCAATGGTTGTCCACTTGTGGGTGCAATGTCAATGTTGGGGAGGCAGGGGACGTCCTGACGAGGCGCCGATAGTGCTCGAGAAGCCGAGCGCACTCCATCCGTTCCAGGACTGCAGCGCATTATCCGGGCTCCCGTTCAGAAGGCACAGCTCGGGCTCCTTAAGTGTGGCCGAGGAGCCCCCTCCGCTAGTCGCAACAGTAGTCCCACTCCGGTGTTCAACCCTGTGGTGCGGGGCAACAGCGAAGGTCAAGGGCTATCCCAGCCTCCGCCGTCGAGGAGAGGGCCCTTCCACTGCCCCTGCTCTCAGTCCCGCCACAGTGCCCCCAGAGCACGGATCCGGGGCGTCCTCTCCTTCGGTCCTGCACCAGGTGCTCTCCTGCCCCTCGGCCCCCCCAGCTGAAGTGCCACCGATCTGCGCCACGCCGCACCACTCAGTGTTTGCCCAGCAGGGAGCGATACGGGCGGCCTCCGGCTCCTCCTCAGTGTTGCGGTGCGGTCCGCTTGTCCGGCCAGTTCGCGGGCCAGGACCCTCCTCGCAACTCCCCGCCTCCGCTCCGCTCCCGACCGCGGGCAGGCCGGGCCGCCCCTCCCCCGCCGGCACTTACTCACAGCTCTTCGCGGCAGAGCCCCAGGGCTCACCTCAGTGGTCGCCGGGCGTTCGCGATCGCCTCCGGGGCCGTCAGGGGGAGATCCCGCGATGTTCGCGTCCCAGGGAAGGATCGCCCTGTTCGCCCGATCTCCGGCGTCCCCGGGCCCCCGGCCGCTTCCGCCGCGGTCAGAGCGGAGCAGGCGCCATCTTAGCTCGCGCCGCTCGGCTCCTCCACCACGGCTTCCCCGCGTCCCAGAGGCCGCCGCAGACCCACGGCCAGGCTAGGGAGGTCCACAAGGTGTGGGGGATGTCTGTGTGGGGTCGGGGCCCCCAGCAAGTCCCCGGTGACAGGATTAATAAAGGCTCGACCGCAGAGCCGAGCTCCTAGGCGACCTCCGCCATTGGCGCCCAAGCCACGCCCCCCTTACCAGCAACGTTCATATACGAACAACCAAAATGTCCAGAGGTACCAGCCATATAAGCAACAACCTTATGGCCAGAGAAGAAATAATTATTCACAGCCCCGAGGGAAAACAACATATCGGGGCAGAGACAACACTAACAAAAAGTGAGAACCACATCCTGCCACCACTTTGTCCCAGCCAGAAACAAATTGGAGGAAGAATATCCCTACATTGCTCAAAATGGTCAAATATTACCACAGACAGATGGGTCCTGGATGTGGTTTCCAAGGGCCACATATTGGAATTTGTAAAAAACCCTCCAAATTCACCCCCAAAGGGACCGCCCCCAGCACATCTCAAAGAGCTGTTCATCCAAATCAATACAATGATTCGAAAGGGGGCAATCGAGAGAGTAACCTCAACATCAGAGAGGAAAAGGTTTTTACTCTCGTTTTTTCTTGATACGCAAAAAATCGGGGGAATGGCGCCCCATCCTCGATTTGCGTGCCCTCAACAAGAATGTGGACACTCCAAGAGATCCTCCAGTTTCTGACAGAAGGGGACCACATGGCAACACTCGACCTTCAGGATGCTTACTTCCACGTACCCATTTTCCCCAGACACAGGAAGTTCCTAAGGTTCAGAGTGGCTGGCAGGGATTTCCAATTCAAGGTGCTTCCCTTTGGACTACGTTCAGCCCCAAGGGTATTCACAAAGATGTTAGCACCTGTAGCGGCCCACTTACGATTACAGGGTATTCAGATATACCCATATCTGGACGACTGCCTTATCAAGGCCAATTCCTACGCCACAACAAGCAGACATGTCCAGAAATGCCTTTGCCTGCTTCAAAGCCTGGGTTTCTCAGTGAACTTCGAAAAATCAGATCTGGTACCATCACAAAGGAAGTCTTTCCTAGGAGCAACGCTGGATTCCAAGCTCGCACAGGTCTTCATTTCAAGCGAAAGACAGGAGAAGATTCAAAAGATGGCGACTACACTCCTCAGAAAAGAGTGCATTTCTGTTCGAAAATTCAAATCTTTCCTAGGGATGATCTCATCGTGCATCCCTCTCACTCCAAACTGTCGTCTGAGAATGAGACCCTTGCAAGAGGAACTCAGTCACCAATGGGTGCAGGTATCAGGTTCCTTCGAGGATATCATCACATTAACACCTCGAATGAAGAATGCAATCCTGTGGTGGAGTCAGAAACACAACCTGCAGGTGGGTTGTGCTTTCCTCGCAGAAATCCCCAGATTCATCGTAACCACGGATGCCTCGCTAGAAGGTTGGGGCGCTCACCTTCAAGGGATGACGATCAGTGGCAAATGGGACAGACAACAAAAGAAATGGCACATCAATTTATTGGAATTAAGGGCCATTTTCCTCGCCATGAAATCTTTTCAGGCGATTCTGGAAGGCTCAACAGTGTTGATTCGAACAGACAACACAACGAGCATGCATTACCTGAACAAGCAGGGGGGCACAAGATCAGCCCGGTTGTCCCAGCTGGCTCAAGAGATCTGGCAGTGGGCTCTGAATCACCACATCAACTTGTCAGCGGTGCATGTTCCAGGAGTAGCCAATGTGCTGGCAGATTCCCTGAGCAGGTCCAAGAGCAGCACTCACGAGTGGGAACTGCATCAACCAGCGCTGGATCAGATCTTCCAGAGATGGGGTAACCCCGATCTGGATCTTTTCGCAACATATCGGAACAAGAAATGTACACACTTTGCGAGCTGGATTCCCCACAAAGAATCTTGCGGGGATGCTCTGTCAATGAATTGGGAGCGGATATTTGCCTACGCCTTCCCGCCAATTCCATTAATTCCCAAGGTCATCAAGAAAATGAGGAGACAACCGTGTCTAATAATTCTGATTGCTCAACGGTGGCCATGACAATATTGGTTCACACAGCTTCTTCTTCTCTCAGAACGCGAACCAGTCCAGCTGCCTCAAATTCCAAATCTTCCGACAATTCAAGAAGGCAGGGTATATCATCTGGACCCTCATTCTCTGAAATGATCGGCTTGGCTCCTCAACACCATGAGTTTGCACACTTGAACATTCCACATGACTGTCAGGAAGTCCTAGCCAATGCTAGAGCGCCTTCAACGAACAAAACTTACAAACTTAAATGGAAGCGTTTTTGTGTTTGGTGCCAAACTATGAATTTACATCCCATGAATGCGGAACCGGAAAAGATCTTACCTTTCTTTTTGCAGTTGGCTAAATCAGGTTTGGCGCACTCAACACTTAAAGTGTTTTTAGCGGCTATATCCCGATACCGTCAGGATGGTACGAATTCTCTATATTCCTCAAGAATAATCCAGCAATTCTTTAAAGGTCTATTTCGTATGTTTCCACCAATACGTAGACCTCCTCCATCCTGGCATTTGAATATAGTACTAGCTCAGCTCATGCGCCATCCCTTTGAGCCAATCCATAAAGTTGATCTAAAGTTCATCACTTGGAAGGTCGCATTACTGCTGGCGTTAACATCAGCCAGAAGAGTGAGTGACATGCAAGCGTTCACGTCTAAACCACCTTTCTTGCAATTCACGAATGACTCTGTGATACTGCGCACCAACCCGAAGTACATGCCCAAGGTGCCATCGGATTTTCATTTAAATGAGCCAGTGATACTTAAGACATTCTTTCCGAATCCGCAGTCGCCAGCTGAGCGGACTTTACACTCATTAGACATTAGGAGATGTCTTAAGTTTTATCTTTCAAGGACAGCTGCCATCAGGAAGACGGATCAGCTATTTGTAGCGCATGGCAGACTGAGACAAGGCTGTGCAGTGACAAAACAGACTATCGCTAGGTGGGTCTCTTCAACGATAGGGCTCTGCCATCAACAAGCAGGTAAACCCTTACAGACCTTACCTAGAGCTCATTCTACGAGAGCAGTCTCCTCTTCAACTGCTTTGTTTGCTGGTGTGCCTCCCCTGCAGATCTGCAGAGCGGCAACATGGTCCAGCAGGCACACATTCACGAGGCATTACTGTCTGGATTCTTCAAGTGATACCGATGCCTCGGTGGGGAGAGCAGTCCTGCGTAATCTTTTTCAATAAGGTGAGCCTCTGATGATCTCTCCCACCTCCTCTTGCTCTTTTGATGCTTTTATATGTTGTTGCATTACATTATGTTCATGCATGAAAACTGTTAGCTTAGCGTCTAAGAGCGATATATTGTATTACTGCTAACTACTCGGATTCAGGCATGTGAATCTATGAAAGACACCCCTAATACTGGAGAAGAACAATAGTTACTTACCTGTAATCTGTGGTTCTCCAGTATTGGTGTCTTTCATAGATTCACATGCACCCACCCACCTCCCCTCAGAGTCTCACCCAGACTATCAATATATATATATATATATATATATATATGTATACTCAGATACACTCCGGTGCTACAAAATCTGAGAGCCTGGGTCTCTGGGGAGAGTATTCTGGTGGGAGCTGTGGCCTGATTGGCTGCAGTTTGGTCTATACATAATGACTTGGATAGTCACTAATGTGGAAGTTTTTTCCATGGTAGCTGGGGCTACTTTACTTCCTGGTTTGGTATAACTGTTATTTGCTATGTACAAATGGCATATTACTGCTTTTTTATGTACCGTGGGACTCCTACTCCGACGACGGGGAATGATTCAGGCATGTGAATCTATGAAAGACACCAATACTGGAGAACCACAGATTACAGGTAAGTAACTATTATTCTTCCTCATACATTATGCCTTCACTCTTGTATTCACGTCATTCATCTTTTCTGATTTGGCACATTTTTGTTGCCAAGCAATATAAGAAGTCTGCATTTGCATTGCTTTCTCCAAGGTGATTCTCTACGGAATAACTATATTCATTATGCCATCTATAGTCGGCAAATTGTTATCAGCTTATGATCACTTCCTTTTAACAAACTTTGTGTCCCACAAGATATGTCTGAATTAATTATTGACCCACATACATGCAAATATCTCCTTTTTCACTGCTGAATGTACTCTTCTGCGCGCCAGTGCGTGTCTTTGAAGCATAGGCAACTAAATATCCCGTCTGAACTCAAATTTATCACAGCTCTTCCCCAATTCCATCCTTACTTCAATCAGACATTAACAAACATTTTAGCTCTAAGTTGAAACTTTTAAGATGGTTTTCACAACAAATTGATAATTTCATCTTTTCAGATGGTTAAGTAAACCGAACTTCTTTATTTATGAAGCATGCTGGCAGATAATTGAGATTAGCAACGTTTATTGTATAGCTTGAGTTATATTCTGCCAAATGTAACTTTCAAGTCAGGATTTATTTCTTGCTCAGTGCTTCCACTAATCTCTACAACTTTCCGTGCATGTTAGTCTGCAGTCCACGGATGCCGCTTGTAAGTATAGAATACACTTTCACCGTAACATAGAGGCATGTCAAAAATGCATGTCAGCATTAGGTCACGTTTAATAATACAGCTTTGCTAAAATAATGGTTTTCAAATTCGGGATCCAAGGTTGTCTGACAAGTGCTCATTGGTTTTTCCTGCAACACACCACACTTCGTGAGGTAATATGTTATATCATAGTATTATGTATAGTTCATTTTTACCAATAAAAAGACCTCAAACACTTTCTGGGTTGGCTTGTAAGCTGCCGCGGTCTTCTATGTGGTTGGTAAACGGTGTATTTCGTATTGTGGCCGTTTTGAGAAGAAATTTTTTGTTGCCTGGGAAGTTAGGAGTTATTTTCTATTCAACTATTTTGTGGCAGATTTGTGGCTGTGCTTAGACATAACAGGAAGGTGTGGGAGAGAATCAAATTCTGCGTACCACTATTATTTCTTATCTTGACTATTGTATTGCAACATTTATACCCCTTTGCGGGGTACTGATGCACTTGCCTGGAAATTACTAATTTTATTCAGCGTGTTGATTAAGTATGGTCCTTTAGCCTACTCCTTGTTAAGTAGCAGTAGATGTTCTAGAAACCAGGATAATCTTCTGCATGACTAAACATTGATAAGGTCCCAAAGGTAAGACCTCTCGGCAATGCCAGTGCTTGTTCTCTACGAAGATGCTCATCAAGGTATGGCGCTTTTCTCTGCTACATAGCCAGAAAGTAGTCTTCAGGCTATTATTCATTCCCTGCTGGGCTACTTCAGTGCAGTGTATTCAATCGACCCTTTAATGTCAACAGTACAGGCTACTACTGATACAGCGGCTGGCAAACCTGTACAATGCTGAGTTAAATAGACACATTTGGATTTTGGCAGAGTGCTATTAGCTGCCTGAAGGCAACCCAAAACCCCTTTTAAGGGCCTTTGTGTGTATTTCATGAAGCAAGCACCAGACTGTAGCCAAGCTAAAGTGTGTGATATAGTCTTAACAGGTCCCTTTGATTTTCCACTACAGCACTACTCATTGTTCGCCAATACAAAAAGACGAGATTAGGAGGGTGCTCTTGTTATGTAAGGACAAGCGGGGAAAGGAACATGCTGCCTCTACAGCTAATAAATGAGTGTGATTGTTTGTAAAGCGCATCTGCTGCCCCGAGGGGCATCCCTACGCTGAAAAGATCTTATGAAATCTTTAAATACCTGGATTTGTAATAAATAAGTTTGTTCTATAGCCAGGACACCCTTTGGGCTACAGGTGTTTAAGAAAAAATGGTTAACACATCAAAAAAGTTGTGGATATGACAGTCCTATTGTTTATCATATTGGCATGCCACGGCTTGCCAGGTTGATTTATATTAGATTTCTCGGGCAGGCCCATCTTAAGATGATAATAAAATGTAATGTTGATCCTTATAGAATGACTTTCGAGCAGCCGCATGTAGAGTTGTGCCAGCTGCAAATGTTAGAAGGCAAGAACCAGCGATAGTCAATGACTGCTGTTGAGAAGTAGTTCTATCCTCGTGAGGGGGGCAATGTGTCATCATCCATTGAAAAAGCTCTATTCAATTAGATGACCCTGATAATGCTGTTGACGTAGTTGTCTATAGGAGGCAGTAGACCATTGGCCCACAATTCCAGAAGATGTAGGGCCCTCTCTGGACAAATTGCCAACTCCCTTTCCTTTTGTTCTGTGGCATGGTCCAATTGTGACTTGATTCAAGAGCTCTATTCAGTGTTCATTATGGATGGTAACGGCGCTGCATGTAAGACAGAACTTAAAGGAACTACATTAGACGGAGGTATATTTGCCATTTTCTCTAAAGAGAAAGTATATATAAATTTTATTGAAGCCATAGTACTTGACTCAATTCTTCACCCTGGTGGACATTAACTTTGATATAGATATGAAAGGGTTTTTCATCTCTTGGGTTTAACAGTTTTAGTTTGTCCTTTTACAGAGCATTTAACCTTTTCAGCTTGAAGTGAACGTTTGGAGCCTTATAATTCTAGCATCTTATTCACAAGTGTAATCACTACACAATTTTCTGCAGCTACTCTAACTCCATCGGATTGATGCTCAACCCTGAGGTCTGTTTCTTTCAAAACCTTCAATTTTGGCAAATTTTCATCCGTGAAGTCTGTGAAAGATGCGTCCTTCATTCGGAACCAGACATAGGAATGACTTACTTCGAGCTATTGAATATTGAAGAGTTTACTATTGTTTGATGATGTACCTTAATGTTCCACAGGCTCTGATGATGAAATGTCATAGGGTCCAAACTAGATCAGTTTACCACATTCTAAGCCAGCAGAGACTTTGTCGTGGCTATTAGTGATGTCCCAGACTTAATGATGACACTATGCATTGCATGGGATGAGGTGCTAGGGGGCGCACAGCGGGATGGCTGCTTGAACGAGCAGCTCCGCCGGACGGACACATCACCGGCATTTTAGGTTGTAAAAATGAACTGACGGGATACGTAAATCATCTTGCGGTGGCTGTGAAGAACCGCTGCACAACGGGAACAGCCCAAGTACCTGGTTACGATGCCTAATTGAGGTGAAAACCGCTCCGGAGAACTTGCGGAGCTCTTGAGGCAACATGGCGGCCACTCGTCTGCGCCGCAACTGAGCTGCCGCTACCCGTCACCGGCATACAAGGAAGGTAAAGCTCGCCATTGGCACCTGCGAAAGGATGCGGTGAATCCCGCACGAGCTATCGAACGAAGCGTTGTAGGTAGTGGTGAGACCCGTTACGCTTCTGACGGGGGCGCGAAATGGCGGCACTCACAACACAGCACTAACAGGAGTGAAGGGTTCATGCGGCGAGTACAACATCACACAAACTGCGGCACAGACTCTTTATTATCATTGGCAACGCAGTGTGAATGTATGGTAACACGGCGATAGATACTTTGCTAGGACCCTGGAGATTGTATTGGTGCACTGCGCCAATGTAAACATGGTATCTACAAGATGGCGGCGGCCATCATCCCAGTGTAATCCGTAATGTTTCTACATGTGCCAGGCATGGACAGAGTACACAATCACCGCCGACAGCGATCGTACTGCGCCATCCTTTCTATCAGGACCCGGTGAATTACCTATCCTGCTCAAAACACTTGCCGGACCGGCGGAACCTGTTTCGCGCCAAACACCCCGCCGCTGAAGTACCGCTGTTGCACCACGGAAACGTAGTGCTCCTGGCTGCCCGGACGCCTCCAGTCCCTATCATAAACCGCCGTAAGCGTTGCTGGCTCTGTGAGCGCGTATGGTGTGCGGGTAGCCAATGTTTGACAACGGAGGTGTGGCACACACGAACATCTATCTAACGGGCTCCTTGGAGTCTTAGTCACGTCCAGGCCCTGCACTTTGCCCTGTTGCGGCCCAGAGGGACGGCGTGGGTGTGAAGCACCGGCCTGCTTTAGTGATTGATGTCCACAGTGGCTATCTCGGACTGCTGAGGCGCTTACCACTCGTACCACCTGCTAGATCTCCTGGGCTACAACAATAGCCGATATCTATTTCAGGACACGCGCTGGCAGACGTGGTGCACTGGCCGATGTAGGAGGAAGCAGCGATGTAATACCTGAAGATATGGTACAGTTGGTGACCAGATCGCCGCACAAATCTGACTCCCGTATCACGACTAGGCCCCTGCTTCGTGACGACTAAATTCACGCAGCACACGTTGTCCGAATCCATGATCGAGACCCTTTGTCAGTGAACGTGGTGGCCATACCAGAGCACGACTTCCTAACGGCGTTACGTGGCGACCCTCGCTTCTGATTCGGCTACCTCTCATCACGGACTCCTGCAGAGGGGACGGAACAGCGGATTCTACCCCAAGCACTGTCGTATAAATCGACTCACACTCCAAAGTTATGGGTAAGCCGGACAGACAACAATCTAAACTCAACTTTGAAGCGCGCAAGACTCCGAAGGGTCAGACTGAACCTCTTGAGGATGACACAGGCGCTGAAGACTCGGAAGACTGCAATATGGAGAGTATTCTTAAAGCCATCAAAACCAACCTCCAAGATATTAATGGCAAGCTAGACGGGACGCATGGACAGCATGGCGGCCAAGATGGAGAAACGGGGGGAAGAGACTGGACGAAGCGGAGAAACACATTTCTGCGGTAGAAGATGAATCTCACTCCACGACCAAAGAGTGCTCCGGCATGGAAAAAGTCCTGGAGGTCATCAAAACAAAGGCGGAAGAGTTAGAAGCTCGTTCGCGCCGAAATAATATACGCATCGCAGGCCTACCAGAGACGACCAACACGGGTCGCATGGAGACATATATCGAGCAGCTTTGCAAGGATATATTTGGTGCGGACTCCATGTCATCTATCTTCATTATTGAAAGAGCACATCGAGCTTTGGCGCCAAAACCTCCGACAGGCGCAGCACCGCGGCCCATTGTTGCATGTGTTCTCAATTACAGAGATCGAGACACTATCCTCCGGCTTGCGAGGGAGAAAGGCGAAATCAACTTCCAAGGCAACAAATTAGAATTCTACCCAGACTACACAATCGCAGTACAACAAGCGAGGAGGGAATTCAACACCGCCAAGGCCAAGCTTCGTGAACTCCAAATACCCTACGCCATGCTCTACCCAGCTCGTCTGAAGGTCACGTGGGAAGAAAAGACAACCTTCCTGACGACCCCCAAAGCTGCCATGGACTTTATCAAAAAGGTGGCGCCCAAGGGAAAAAGGGTGAACAGGAGGGAGAAACAGCCAGATTCAGAATGACGGTAAGGTGTTGGTCTGATAGACTCAAACTGTGAATCATGCGACTTCCCAGGTATGGAACTCATTGGCTGTCACTATTAATCGTGGGACAGATAGACTGACGAATGGGTCCTTGGCCATTCCGCCATCGCCACCAAACTGACATTAATCACCTGGGCGATACCTCTGTGGGCCACTCATGGGTTTTTATGCTGTTACGGATCCCACGCCAAGTCAGCTGCACCATAAATAGAGATTCGCACATAGCTACAATCTGGAATGCAGAGTAGACTTGGCAACCACGCAGACTGCTGGGCAGAGGGATGACACCTGCGTGGGGTATATCTCCATAAGCGGGATGAACTGATCTAATGTGGACAGGGTAGCGAGCTTCTTATGTCCCTACAATAACAATTTGGTTTGTTAAATTTCAACCTATGATATAAGCTTCTAAATTTGATCCGCCCCCCACACTCACAGCAGGGTGGAATATGTGTCTCCCCGATGGACCTCTACATGGGAGATCCCCACAAAGTTATGGTTTCTGACAAAGTTTACCGGGGAATATGGCTTCAGCAAAATTGGGTTGTTGAAGTGGGTGGGATTGGGGTAAGTTGGGGTTTAGTTGAGATGAAAGTACCAGGGCATTTGAGACGCACTGCTGAAATCCAGGTTGTGCATCAAGAGCAGAGTATGAGAACACTCGTGTTTCGTTCAACATATTATGTGTCAATTGAGATTGCTGTGAAGATTTATGCATTTATATTATCTGTACGAACATATGTACGTCTAGTATTGCCACTTTGAGCCTATTGACCTGGAATGTACGTGGCTTCACCAATCCTAAAAAGATCCGACAAGTTTTTGCAGGTCTTGATAGACATCATATAGACATAGCATTTCTGCAAGAGACCCATATCGCCCCGACAATGTGCAGAAAGGTAGGAACGAAATGGGCCGAATCATGTCACTCGGCCACGTACTCCTCCTACTCAAGGGGAGTTATGACATTAATACGGAGGTGTGTCAACTTCAAAGTAGTCAGGTCAATACTGGACCCTGGTGGGCGATATGTGATTGTGTCCGGAATGTTAAGAGGGCAACATCTGACATTAGTAAATGTTTATGGTCCAAATATAGATGCGCCTGACTTCTTTCAGGGACTCTGGACTCATTTGCTGGAATTTACTGACACGCACATTCTATGGGGGGGAGATTTTAATGTGGCGTTGAATGATTCACTGGATCGCTCCGATACCTCCTCAGAACCACATAAACGAGCAAGAGAGAAGCTATGGGACATAATGGAAGGTATGTCCCTTAAGGACATTTGGAGAGTGAGAAATCCGGTGGAGACTAACGCCACCCATGTTAATATGGCACACAACAGTTGGTCCAGGATAGACTACTGGTTGGGGTCAGATAACATTTTGCTATGGACAACTGCATCAACAACTCTACCTAGGACCATATCCGATCATAACCCGATCATATTAACGTTACGAATGCCACACTATATACCACCTCCTTTTAGCTGGAGATTTAACGCTAAAGCACTTCTAGACCCTCTCTATGCAGATACAATAGCTACAGCTATTAAAGAATACTTCCAGCTTAACGTAAGTTCGGTTGACAGTCCCAGCACACTCTGGGAAGCCTTCAAGGCAACCCTGCGAGGGGTCTGTATGAGTACTAAAATTGGGATACTGAGGGACATCAGAGAACAGCTAACGAAATGTGAAGTTAAGATGAGAGCACTTGAACAGGAATACGAGAGTACGCAGAATACCACTCTGCTAGCTGACCTCAGACATGTATACACCGAACACCAGCAGTATGCTGCGGATGAACTAAAATATGTCACTAAGCGCCCACTGGCCAAACAATTCGGGGAAGGTGGGAGGCCGGGTAGGATACTTGCATCAAAAATTTGTGAGGGAAAGGGGCCACACACTATTACCCAAATACGAGATGCTGATGGTACACTACTGACACACCCAGGGGGCATACTCCGCTGTTTTGTGGACACTTATAGCACATTATACGAATCTAAACAGACACCGCCTCCAGAGGAAACACTCAGTTACCTTAACGATATCGCCATAGCATGGCTCTCGGACCATCAGTGAGAATATCTATCACTGCATATAACGGTAGGAGAGGTGACAGAAGTCATTAACACCCTCCCCAATGGTAAGGCACCGGGCCCTGACGGGTTTACCTGCGAATTCTACAAGACCTACGTCGAAATCCTGGCTCCACATCTGGTTGCCATGTATGGCGATGCCTTTGACCAGACACGTTACCCACGTCACTGCGAGAAGCGTTGCTTATAATGCTTCTGAAACCCAACAAAGATCCGGAGCTGTGTGAATCCTACAGACCCCTATCTCTACTAAACGTAGACTCCAAAATACTGGCAAAGATTCTGGCAATGAGATTGCAGCCGCTGATGACACGACTAATACTGCCAGATCAGGCGGGGTTCATACCCACAAGGGACACTTCTCATAATACGAGAACGTTGTTTGCGGTCTCTCATTATCTAACATCTAACACTAAGGCAGTGGCAGTCATGCTCGATGCCGCCAAAGCCTTTGATTCGATTGAGTGGGGCTATTTGTTCACAATACTCCAACGTATGGGGTTTCCCCCACGATTTATAGCCTGGATAAAGCTCCTCTACACTAATCCCACAGCCAGAGTGCGCGTAAAAGGGTACATCTCTGATCCCTTCCGCATCGCACGAGGCACACGGCAGGGATGCCCCCTATCACCCTTGCTGTTTGCGCTAGCACTAGAGTCCCTTGCGTGCATCATTAGACAGACACACAATCACTCAGCACTGCATTTCCAGAGCCGACCGTTGCATATATCCATGTATGCAGATGACATGCTCTTATATATCAGGGACCCTGACCAAAACTTAAATCCGTTATTGCGGGAATACATAAAATTTGGGAGACACTCAGGTCTACAGATTAATTGGGACAAATCATCTATACTCCCGCTAACAGACTCCACTACACCGCACGCCACAAATTTTCCGCTTGATTGGCAAACTGAGTCCATTAGATATTTGGGAATCTGGTACAGTAGAGACCCCGAGGAGGTTATCCGTACTAATTATGGTAGAGTATTGGACAAGATAGGAGAGAAAATCGATAGGTGGATACGGATGCCATTATCGCTGGCGGATCGCATTGCCATAGTGAAGATGAATGTTCTTCCCAAACTACTGTATTTATTTAACAATATACCGATCACACCCCCGAAGGCGGTTTTCAAAAACATCACTACACTGGTTCTGAAACTTATATGGGCAGGCAAGCAAGCGCGCATAGATCTGCGTACGTTGACACTACCCTATGACAAGGGAGGTTTCTGTGTTCCCGACTTTTATCTGTATTACCTCTGTGCCCAAGCGCAATATACGGCCTACTGGTACCACACCATACCATACTTAACGCATACTGCGGTTGAGGAGGGGGACGCCCTTCCTATACCGCTGACAGCGATACTTCCGCATAAACGTCCGCCACTACACGCAGCAGATATCAACACGATTGATACGACCACACACGCGTGGAGATCACTAAGCCGTCTGGCACACAAAACGCCGCTTTATGCTCCAGCGCTACCTCTACAACACCATCCTCAAATTTCAGTGACAACTGAAAAAGTAGGTATGGATCTCCTTAAACAGGCAGGTATAGACACATTTGGGGATATATACTGCGAGGGCACTTTCAAGCACATAGACGACTTGGATTATATCAGCAATCAAACCCTACTGTTTCGTTTCACCTATTATAGGTTACAGAGAGCCATTAGTGATCTTTACCCGAACTACCCGACAGAACCACCCTGCTTGGAAACACTACAGTTACTCATAACGACCACTAACACTTCCCCATCTAATTTCACGCCTCTACAAGTCGGCACAAAGCGAGATTCCATACACCTCCACTAGGGCATGGACACGCTGGAACGAGTCCCTGCCAGACCCACTTTCTGAAAAGGAGTGGTACACCACATGTGCGCTGATTAGATTGCTCACGCTAAATGGGAATTTGCGCATTCTTCATTTCAAATATCTACATCAAACGTACCACACCCCAGTACGGCTTCATAAATATGGTCTAAGAGACGACACCAGATGTAAGAGGTGTGGTGCGCAGGAGGCAGACTTTCTCCACCTGGCCTGGTCCTGTAGGACAATTCAGGAATATTGGGAGAAGGTTACTGCCCTACTACAGAGAATGGTAGGGGCAGAGGTCGTATGCTCCATAAAGGTATGCCTGCTGGGTCTTCTTTCTTCAGTTAAAGCAGGGAAACGTACGTTTTGTGCAATTGCTCTGTTGTTGGCCATACGGCAAGTGTCTCAATGTTGGGGGGGTACTAGAATACCAAGCACGAAACAGTGGCTACAGGACATGGCACACTGCAGGGATCGTCTACTGACATACGAGGAGGAATTACCGGCCAGGTCTAGGCCCAAAGACTATTGGAATTACTTAATGTCTTTCTTGCAGGATACTGATACCAATGAACTACTATGACTGCGGAGGTACCATGCATTGACTTTTCCGGGTGGGGTGCTTGACACATGTACTCGATCGTATTGCTAACCTATTGTCTGTACTGTATATGATGATATTTTCTCTGTCGCTTGTACACCGGGATGAAGAGTGCAGTAATGTACTGGTAACTGATACGTCTCCATTATTCCATGGTTGTACGTTATTTGTTTCTAAAAATCAATAAAAAGAATTAAAAAAACAAAAAACACTATGCATTGTATGGAAAGCAGCACTGCTTGCCTGACGCCTAATTACCTTTCTAAATGTTTTACTCTAGCAATACCGCAGATCCAAAATTTGCTCTCCATAAGTGGAATTTTAGAAGTTGGTAGTAAGATGGCAAGCATTTGCGGATAGCTGGGGTTATGCTATTGATCACATTGCCGGTATCACTGTGTTCAGTCTCAAGTCTTCTTTGTCTTCCGCATGAGCTTAAAATTTTATTACCTTAGCCAGGAATATTTTTTCTGGTTTTGTATTTTTTTTTTTTTTTTTGCAGTGTGTTACTCCATGGATTCTTATAAAGGGCACTTACTCAAGAGAATGACCTCATCATTTCTTGACCAAAGATATTAAACAGGGGCAGTGTATTACAAGAAGTAAGCGAGGTGAAATGCTTGCTCACATAGCTGGGTTTTGATCCTACGTTTCAACACAGTCAGAACTCCAAGATCCTCAATAGGCAGCAAAAAGGCATTCCCGGCCACAGAAAATGAAAATATACATCCACTCCGCCTGAATCCTGACACACGTGTGACGTATTTTTTGCGGACTGCAGTGCTCTCGTTACTTCCTATTTTTAAAAGCGTGGAAGAAAGGAAACCCTTGGGCCCAGGTGCCAATGTGTACCAGAGTGACTTAATTCTATGCGTTCCTTGAATGATCGCTGTTGCCTACTTGGTAAAAGTATGTGGTCATTCTAGGGAAACCTGCACATCGCGTGTGCGGCTGCATTTTGGAGTTGCTGCAACTTATCAAGCAAATAGCTGAATACGCTAATTAAGAATTACAGGAGAGCCAATAGGAAATAGCTAAAGCTATTTGTTTCTGGAAAAAAAAGAGGTGTGAAAAGTTTACTAATCAAATGATAAAATGATAAAAACACAAGCAACTTTTGAGCACCTTTCACATAGAATAGTTGAGATGTTTAATGATGCCATCACTGCATTTGATACTTGATCATTATCTTCTAAATATTGTTAACACAACATAACCTTTATTTGTGGACTGCACGCCCACCCCGATGCTGACTTTTGGCGTTGTTGACAAATAATAGATGTTTATTATTACGAAACTCAATGTTATTCCCGTCATCCACTTAGAATGACTTTGCCCCCACCTAGTATCTAATTGTGCAAAATTCAAGTTGTGGCCCCCTGATTTCTGATTCTGCAGCCCATAGCTGTCCCCCAAGCAGTGGGATATGAAAGCAGGGCGTTTAATAGCATAAACAGGAAACAACTGCATCAGCCTGAAATAGGGTATGTAGGCTTCTGTTTCAAAATCCAAGGTAACGCTTGCAGTTTTCATTCATACCTCTGCTGGTCATCCCCTGAGCAGTAGTTCCAAACAACACTGCATTGCTTCAAGGACTAATGGAACAGGGCCTGTAGGAGGCACAGCACAAACAGAAGTATATAAAGACATTCTGCCACACTCCCACATTTGTTGCCATGCCATTTTAAATCTCCCCTGCCGTTATGGTCTTGCTGGTATTTATATTCCCTTGTATTGAATGCATTGTTGGCACTTTCTTGGTGCTGTATGGGCATACCATCCAACTCTAGATTGCAGCCTATGTAAGAATGCCTGCTTGCCTGGCTAGTCCGCCTGCCCTCAAACTGTTATAAAGCGTAATTCAGTTAAACAGAGCAAATATTATAGTCAATATAGAAGCACAAACCCGAGAGGTTTAGTGGCCTGCAGCAACTCTCCCAATACCAGTCGAACCTTTCCAGCCATTAAGTAGGATGTCTCGTGTACTTCAGAATAAGAGGAAGCTCCGCCTTCCTTCTCCAGGTCAGGTGTTGAGTACGTTGGGAGACAGTTTGCTCGTAATAGTGAGCCATATTAAATGTAGTTTGAAAATATTCACCCATGAAGTTAAATCACCCAGTTATTTATTGATATTTATGTGTGTCTGGCTAGGTTTCTGCACTATCACTTACTTCCTGCATTTCAGTTATAATGTCAGTGGACAGACAGAAAGTTTGCCCCTGTCCAGTGGTATCTTTTGTGGCCAGAATGCAACTTACATGCATACTTCATTGTCATTTACCTTTAGTGGAGTGCAGCTAAGTCATATTGCCTTTAATATGTGATTTTTCTTTCTACATCCAGGATGAAAGTAAAAAAACTGCCTATGATTCTAGCTCTTCATCTAAAAAGATTCAAGTATATGGATCAACTGCATCGATACACAAAGCTCTCTTATAGAGTAGTATTTCCATTGGAGCTTCGACTTTTTAACACATCGGGAGATGCCACCAATCCTGATAGAATGTATGACCTTGTTGCTGTGGTAGTTCACTGTGGAAGGTAAAATTTGCATTCATTAATCTCTAATGTTTGAAACGGCTGCATACTGATATTAATGAGTAACGTATTAGAAGATTCACACATGTTTGTGTAGTTTACATGATCTACCCATCTGTAACCCACTTTTACTGATAACTCACTGAAGAGCACTAATTTCTTGCTGCTGATGTGTTCCGGAAAGGAGAGAGAGCCCAGCTCTTGACAGGGGCAGCTGAAACTCACTGTTGAGCAGTTGAAACTGATGTTTCTGATGGATACTTCTAGCTGCGATTTTAGAATATCCCCAGGTGCTAGACTGGATCCTGAGATTTCTTTCAGCAATGGTCCTGCATGCAGTATGTGGTGCTACATCTCAAAAGCACCAGGTTTCTTATTGCTCAGCCTTCTGATTTGATACTTTTAGAACACTATTGTACTGACCCCAATCACAATTTGGGAAGCTGGAGCAGGTAAACCGTATCAGAGTCAACTTCTTCGAGTATTGTGGACTCCGACGATTTACTGAATTTTTCTGTATTTTTCCAATGCTGTGCCGGTAACAAACCTTACTCACTTTCTTTTTGCTCTGTGTCTGTTCTGTGGGATCGATGGAAGTAATGAAGAAATCGGACAGCCAGAGAACACCTGATAGGGGCACACATCATTTTAATCCTGCACCCTCTTTTTAACTTCAGCAACCTAAAACGACAGGTTATAAACTCCAATGCAGATGAATGTTTGTTTAAGCTAAAACACCTTGTTTATAGACCGGGGTTCCCATGGCAAACACTTGACTGGCTGAAAGCCGCTCGGAGTCTGATTTTTCCGGACGTCTCCCTCCGTGCCTAGTTTAGGATTAAACGTTACTGAAGTTTCTTCAAACAGTGGCCCACATGCTTGACATTCATGTTGGCACAATTTAACCACGGACACTCTTAAGGACAGCAGTTTTCTTACTATCAAAGTCCCTGGAAAAGATCCATGGAATTCACCCCTTATGAATGTTGTTACAGCAGGGTGTGTGGCTGATTACCAGTCACCAAAACAAGGACACCACGTGCCCTCACTAAGCAATGCCTTTGGTTCCAAACTGCCATTACTCTGTGTCTGAGGATGGTATTTACTAGGGGTGGGTCGTTATTTGGCATCAGTACATGGACAGGATATTATATTCTACGACCTTAGCTCCTATATGACATGGAACACATACTATTGATATACACACAATTTTTAAGCATATGAAAAGATTTACTCCTCATTTATCTTAAGGGAATGCAGTTAGGAGTAGACAAGATGCATTGAGGTTGCTGCTTTAAATAAAATAATAGAGAGGGGTAGCTCTGGGGCAGTGCATGTTTTCATATAATGCTATGGTCATGACATCAATAAGCAACAAGCATTTACAATGCAACGGACTCGCCTTTGCAAAAGTTAGAGCTATTGGCATTGTAAATGACAACATTTTTGTTTGTGTTGGTTTTGAAAACAGATCATAAATGGCATTGTCATTTACAATGTCAATAGCTCAAACTCGCGTAAATAACCAAGAGGCAACATAAAAATACATATGTTCCCTAGTAATTGACATATAACATGCGATAATGTAACATTAGTAGATATAACAAATAGTCCAGTTCTAATAAACTGCATCAGAAAGCATTATAACAAATGACACACCATCATAGCACATAACATTACAGCAGCATACAAAATAGTATAGCATAGCATAACAGGGCGACATTATAACAGCACAACTGAACACATGTTATAAGACGGCAAAAACAAAATCATTGCATTCTAAACCAAAGCATAACAGGTTGACATTACTGCACAACTGAAAACATGTTATAAGACGGCAAAAAAATATATTCGAATTCTAAAGGAAAGCATAACAAGGATTAGCAAGCAATGACTAGGAAGGGGAGGAGTGGTGGACACGAGGGAGGATGGGTGAAGTAGCAGCGAGAGACAGCATGGGTATGTACTATGCGTTCCGGTCTTGCCCCTAAAACTGATGTCAATTACAAAGCACCCCTAAAGCTCTCTTGATCCAACTGTACTCTTCAGTTCCAGGATCCCTTCAACCGCCAAGCGTGTCAGCACTATAACAATCTGAACACTACTTCCTAGGGTGTATCACACCCAAACAAGCTCCTGGAACATTAAGCTGTGCCGCTTTCAATCCATCCAAAGACCCTGTACCCGCCACAGAACATTACGATGTTCTTACCTGCCCTCCATCCATGATCCATACACCCTGCTGGCTGTGACATGACATCCCTGCACCCCATCGAGACACCCTGCAGGCAGGCACCCTCCCCGGACCGCACGGGCTGTGATGACACCTCCTTGCACCCCCAACCCCCATGCTGGCTGTAGACTGGCCCCCTGCGCAGGGCATGCACAGTACAGTTAGGCACAAGGACCGGGACACCATGATGTCTTATCTTACCATGCACAGTGGCTGCCTGTGTCTTATTACCGCCTGCACCTCGTGTACTCGCCGAGCCCAAGCTGCAGCATCCCTCTGCACCCTGCCTACCCCCCTGCAGGCTGTTACTCTGCCCTCCACAGCAGGCCCGGTTCTAGCGGGTGGGCCGGGTGGGCCCGGCCCACCCAAAGATGAGCCTGGCCCACCCAAACAGGAGCCTTGGCCCTCGCAGTGAGGGCTTGAAGGCAGGCGTGCAACGCACAGGTCGTGTGTGTCAGCCCGGGGAGACAGCTTCCTGGGCGCGCACACACACAGACAGTTTAAGATTATCGCAGCCGCACCAAAGTACTTAACAGGTCGTTAAAAGACCATTAACATGTTAACTAGGCTTTGTTTACTTTTTTCACCCCTTCATCTCTGCATGGTGAAAGGGGACAAGTCCTTTCTTTGACAAAGGTAACCTTTGCCTACTGTCCTGCTGCGTTGATTTTCTTTTTCTATGCAGCGCAGGGGAAAAGTGGTCTGTTTATTCCTAGTCACCCCCTGACCCCTGCAGCTGCTTATCACATACGGCTGTGACACAAAGGGGCAGATTTAGGAGGCTCTTGCGCCTCCTTGCGCCGCAATTGCGTCACGTAATGTGACGCAACAGCGGCGCAAACAATGCACCCTATTTACAACGTGACGCATCTAGGAGATGCGTCACGTTGGAAACCCCTGTGCCATAAGGAGGCGTTCCTGCGCAGGGGGGGTCGTTCCTGCGCAGGAACGCCTCCTAAAAGTGGCTGAGTGAAATCTATGAGATTTCACTCAGTCACTTTCTACGTCAATTCCTTACGCCTGCTTGAAGCAGGCGTAAGGGTGACGCACCATACATTGAATAGGTGGCCCCTGTGCATTGCAGGAGTCATGTCGCACTTGCGACATGACTCCTGCAATGCGCCGCCCGTGCGCCGAGAGATGTGTCACTCATCTTCACTTCCTTGCACCATGGTGCACCGCATCATAAATGCGGCGCACCATGGGTGGCGGAGCAGTGGCGCACTGTGGCGCATGTCAACTGGCGCATCCCTGGGGATGCGCCAGTTAACATAAATCTGCCCCAAAGTATGACTAATGGAGTAGGTAAGAGAATGTGTTACAAAAAAAAATCTTTTTAAAATCTGCACAGGCCCAGCAGGACATATACTTCGTATGTGCTTCATTTAACCAGTTTTTATCATTTCATCATAGCCGATGCTGGTCAACAATAAAAAAATACAAAATGGCAATGCCCAGATAAAGTTGGTGATTAATGATCCTGCTTTAGAGCAATAATTTGTCTGTTAGTATTTTTTAAATGCAGACGCACTGTATTTTATGTGGATAGCTCAGTGGGTTACTGCCTTTGTCACAGAGATCCTTGTGTTACTTCATAAGTTACAATCCTAACAAAAGGCAGTGAACAATGAACTGCCACCAAAGAGCTGCAAACAAACCTGAATGGTATAATTAGAACTTCGCATTTTTGTTTTGTGATATAGTTAGAACTTCCCTAGTCTTTTCATTATTCTAATGTTGCTAAAATGAGTATGTTTGGGCAGATATACATTTTTATCAGTAAAGCTGACCCCCATGGAATACTCTTTAAATCCTAAGTTTGTGTTTCCCCAGACCAAACCCTCTTAAAATATACTACCCACCGGAATGGATGACCTATGATTCCTACACCTTGTAATCCTCATTGGCTTATGTGACATTCCCTGTAGACTGATTTACATACTTGCATGATTCATTGTCTCTGTAAGTGTGTGCGTGATGTAAAGTACTGACGCACACTACATTGATATGAGCAGCGTTATACAACAAATTAAATGCATATGAGAGAGGGGATACGTAAACATGAGGGGCACTGGTGGAGGGTGCCAGTGAGGGAATCCGAGGAGGAGGTAGTGGGAGGGGCTATGGAGCGATGAGGGGCACTATTGGAGGATGACAGTGAGGGAATCCGAGGAAGAGGTCATGGGGTGGAGGGGGAAGCTAGGGAGAGATGAGGGGCACTGGTAGAGGGTGGTAGTGAGGGAGTCTAAGGAGGAGGTCATGAGGGGGATGGGCTACAGAGAGATGAGGGGCGCTGGTGGAGGGTGGCAGTGAGGGAATCCGAAGAGGAGGTCATGGGGTGGAGGGGGAGCTAGGGAGAGATGAGGGGCACTGGTGGATGGTGGTATTGAGGGAGTCTGATGAGGAGGTCATGAGGGGGAGGGGCTACAGAGAGACGAGGGGCACGGGGTGAGGGTGGCAGTGAGGGAATCCGAGGAGGAGGTCATAAAGGGGAGGGGCTATGGGGAGATGAGGGGCACTTGTAGCGTGTGGCAGTGAGGGAATCCGAGGAAGAGGTCAATAGGGGGGGGATGGATGGATGAGGTACACTGTTGGAAGGTGGTAGTAAAGGTATTTATGGAGAAAGAGGTTTTTGGTGCAGCGCCAAAAAAGACTTTTGCATCAGCGCTGAATCCGGCCCAGTCATGGCCTTTCTGTTTTTGTTAATTTAATTAGCAGTCGGGCCATAAGGGCCACTGTGGAACATACTTTAAAGTGCGTGCTAATTATATTTATTGCTCTATTCAATGTTTTAAGTATGAAGGTGATTTTACTAATGTTTTTACCGGGAGATGGTGCCTGACATGGGGCGGGGCCCAAGGTCATCTGTGAGATAAGGTGCACTGGAGAGTAATAGTGGCTAATCAAGCTTGTAAGGGAGTGCGTTGAAGAGTCCGTGGTCAGGTGGAGGTAGTAATGAAGGCTCAAACAGAGGGAGCCCGAGAAGTGTCACTTGCCTGATACTCCCACCTCAGAAACCTCCTCTTCCCATCAAAGGAACATTACATAGAAAAAACACTTTTTGTGAGTGATAACATTAAAAAGAGATTTGGAAAAGAGTGAGTTTTACTGGGCCTTGTAAGACTAAGAAGAGGTAAAGGAGGGCCCTGAAGCAGGCCTGCCTAGACATATATGCGACAAATCGAGCCCGCAGTGGCCCACCCAAATGCGTCCTTGGCCCACCCAATTAAAAATTTCTGGAGCCGGGCCTGCTCCACAGCCGCTGCCCCTCACCTTCATCTCTCGCTCGCAGAAAGTGTCTCTGGTCCGGGGAGGGCTGCACGGATGGCTGAAAATCCTGCTCGCCCTCCTCCTGGGGGTCCCGGGAAGCTGCCTCCTCCTCCTCCGTGGGCTCCTCTCCCAGCGCTGGGGCCGCACACCTTTTGCCCAGCAGCTTCTTGGCAGCCTCGTCCTGGCCCAGCTTTACAGTCATTGTGAGAAAGAGAGAGCATAGGCGTGAGCTGGGGCGGGTGACTGGGGTCAGGGCTGACAAGGGTTAGGAGTTGAGATTCCCTCAGAATCCAACCCAGACAAGTTCTGACGCGGGCTCTTCCCAACATGGTGGCCGTTGTTTGTGACAATCCCCGCCGCTCTCCCTGGCGGGCTGAGTGTAAGGACTGGGGTGCGGATGCAGAACTGGTGTGTCCACGGGCGTATCTAAACCCCGTCTGGGGAGTTAAGTCCCACAAGAAACGGGACAGCGCTGATGGGAAAGGCGCAGGGACGTGAAGCCTGGTGGCTACCATGGTGTGTGATGTCTAGCTGCTATTATGGCTCTGTGACGCACCCCCCAATGTCCCTGCTCCGCTCTAGCCCCTGACCCTATCACCGGGGAATGCCCGTCACCCCCCGACCCGTACTCACAAGGGCCCCGCGCTGGTCCTATTCAGGCAGGGGCGCAGCATGGCCCGGATTCCCGTCTCTGCACTCCCTCTCCGGGGCTCCCTATTTGAGCCTTCGCGAGCCCTCGGGTCCCTCAGCCACGGACCGGGACACGCTCTGCCCATCTCGGATGGCCCCTTGAGGGTTCCCCGCAAAAAAAGCAGAAGTGTTGAACAAGCAGCCCTTTGCAATCACCGGAGTCCTGCAGAATTAAAGGGAGGCAACCGCCGCTATTGCTGTTTCCTTTAAACCTTAAAACTTATGAATTCGGAGAGGGGGAGGGGTGGTGTACGGCACCCCCTATATAGTCGGAAATATAGGCGCTGCTGCCTTTCAAATTCGGCCTTATTTGTTCACGTGATCTGAATACAGTGTCTTCGGAGCGCGGCGGCGGCTCCTACAGTGTCAATCTTCCTGCGAGAAAAGGCCTCTGCGTTCCGCCGGCACCCCCAGCGCCTTCCATTTAATGCCCTTTCCTTCTTATTCAGCAACAAAAGTTGGGTTTGCTGCGCACACAGCGCTCGGCATTATTTTTGCAGTATTGGATTTTGTAACTGGCCCTGCTTCGCCGCTTTTTTTCATTGACTCCTAATTAAGCATTTTCCTCCCTATCAATAAACTGAGCCCTGGTGTTGGCCTGGTGAAAATGGCTGGCACATGGACAACCATCAAAGACACAAAAGCCAACACAGGACACGCGTCAGCGGCACAACATGGGCTTGTGTAAGTGGGCCATACATTAGTCGGTGCAGAGGAGGGCTTGGGGTTTAGATCTTGCTCAGAACCCTCACAGATAGTGTACATCTCATGCACGTAAAGCTCTGTGGTTCCACTCAGGAGAAGGAATGAGGCCCTTTCCTGCACAGAGGATCAGACGAGTCCACAGCGGTGCTCTTGTTTTCTTTGCTTTCGTGTGTTCATTGATCCTTGTTCTTTACATTTCTAATACAAACAAATGTGCATCTCTGCGATCTGCATTTATTTCAGAAGTCCGCGTGCTATACCGTGCTCCTCTGGCTCGAGCAATATAGGGCCACCGAGCTATATCATGTGCAAGTCAGCGTGTGTTCAAATACACATCTGGATTGGGAAGACATACGGACATATCAGTTTATTGATCTCTCGCAATCGTCTCATAAATACAAGTATATGCCCCACTACATACAACTTACAACGCCACACACACATATATATAGATTGGAAAGTGCGAATATGTGCATCTAATTAGTATTTGTGTAAATGCAATATATATATATATATATATATATATATATCAGCAATCTTCAAAACCTCCACCGCAGCGGCGAAATGAAGAGACGGACCCCACGGCTCGGCAAGGTAAGATTTATTGATGACCTTTCAACAGCGACACGTTTCGAGCATCAAGTGCTCTTGTTCACACACCAAGCACAGCGTTAACTCTCTTTTTTATATGCTTTTTTTTTAACATCAGTGTTCCACCTCTTTTATGAGTCACATGGTAATCAGCCATAAACATAGACAAAGTACTATCATCCACATTGATTTTGAACAGCAAAGCCATCGAAAATGTAACAATGTTTGTTTTCGCGAAACTAATTGCCTTAATACTAAGCCAGAAAAATATATTCACCCTCTGGCAGTACATAAACAACAAAAGGTGTTAGATGTAATATTTTGTACTGTCTGAATGCAGATTCTATGATAACATATTGAGACGATGCTGATTTGCGATATTGACAGCAGTAATCATAAAAAAGTATATTTTACAAATTTACAATTTATAAATAAATTAATTACAGGGACATATCTATTTTGAACCGCATGAATGCACAAGTAAAGGCAGTATTATTTAAAGCCACCCTTACGTTCATATATCCCAACCCAATGAATTGGATAAAAACATTTGATAGCTGTTGTTATACATAATATCGCAACAACCAATTGTTCTTACTCAAATCCAAATATGTATTTCATTCTTTCAAATCAACACCTTATGAAAATAATGACTGCTGAATCCAACGGTCATACATTGATTGCACTGGGACTATGAAACTGATATCACATGTGTATGTAAAAATAAGTGCCATTAAAAAAAAAAATATATATATATATATATATATATATATATATATATATATTCACACACACACGCACCCTTTTCAAAGGAAGTGAGTAGATGCGTGTTTCTATTTCAAATGGAGGGATCGGAGTTGTGTGGCGGTTTTCACCGAGCACAGACACACTCCTCTGTTCATGTGTCGGCCTCTGTTGCCGCTGCCAGTTTCTGATCCCGCCCGCATCATATATTGCTATAAATCAGCCCAGCCAGCATACGGCAAGTAAATCAAGTCCGAACTTCGGTACATGTAAATGTGACAGCTAACATAGCGTCAAAGCTGTAAATGATCGCTGTGGGGGTGCATTCATCTACATTACTGGGGCTGTACAGGGGACTCGAGGACAGACTGACAGACTGCCTTATCAACTGAGATAGAGCTTTCAAACCAGAACTTGAACCTGCGGAACTGTCATAATCAAATTAAAAACAGGCCAGACTGTCACATGTTTTGCTATACTGTGTGTGTAAATAAAATAAGGAGATAAATATGTAATATTTCAATGTTATGGCACATAAGCCTCGAATACATCAATGAACTATTGCATGAAAACCTTTTGTAAAAGGAAAAAAACAAATTTTGGTTTCTCATATATTTAAACCGATTCTCAGAAATATATATTGGAAAACAATCGATTTTAGATTGGTGTGAATATCTCAAGTTTTCTGTTTGAAGCAGACACAATGTGCTCAGCTCCGAGAACAGTTGAAAAGAGGTGTAATGAAAGAAAAGAAGCCGGGAATGAAAATATATATTTGAAGAAATTGATTTCTGCGTGGTGTAAATATTGCCAGTTTTCTGTTTGAAGCAGACACATTGTGGTGCAAGTGAAAGAAAACAAGCCGGAATGTGAACGCTGGCCGCTGACTGGCCGGCAGCGTTGTGGGGATGTGTCTTCGGTAAAAGAACTGAGCCTTCTTCAATCGCGGCATATGTTCATACGGCAATAAAACAGGAGATTTACAGCACCAGCCGGCCCCCGACAGCCTCGCACCCTTCTAGGAGTTACTGGAAATGATTTATCGCGCCAGGCCAGCCATTGTCACGCTGTTGAAATACCACGAAGAACCCGTACCATTAGAGCGCTCTCTTCACCGGCTCTCAAAGCGATTTACTTTACACCCGGCTCCAGGGCTCCGTGGTGCTGAACGCGCCTTCACATCCACCGAAAACAGAAATATATCTCGGGCCAGGAGTCCGCGGACAGTTTTTTATTATTTCAGCAATAACTCACTCCGTGGGAAACGCTGAGAGTATACTGCTATTGAAAACTGAAGCAATACAAGTACTTTACTATTAAAGCATAGCGTTTAAAATAAATAAAAAAAATTTTACAAATGAATTGGCGCAAATAAAGATTGAATTTGGGAAGAGAAGCTGTGCGAGCAACCAGACGTACACAATCAAACAAACGAATATCAGCGTTTTACAAACGCTGATATTATACTGAAATGAAAGAAATAGAAAAAACATCTATTTCTTTCATTTTGGTATATTCGCGGCACCCGCGGTTTACTTTTAAAATGTTACAAGTAAAGCGCGGGTGCCGCGATTATACTAAAATGGAAGAAATCTATGTTTTTTCTATTTCTTTCATTTTAGTATAATCGCGGCACCCGGGCTTTACTTGTAACATTAAAAGTAAAGCGCAGGTGCCGCGGTTATAGCCAAAGTAGCTCGCCACGACATGCTGCTTTCTCTTTTAGAGCCCGACCTACTGCTGTGGTAAAAGGTTCCTTATTTTCTTTATGGGGCCATCTGTTTCGCCCCATAAAGAAGATAAGAAACCTTTTACCGCAACAGTAAGTCAAGTAAGCCAGTCTGAAAAGGACGGGGCTAAAAGAGAAAAGAACGTCACTAGGACCTCTTCTCCAATGGCTGGCCACCGTTTAGCATGAACGGTGACGCCAGCCAATGGAAAAGAGGGGCGGGGCTTAACCTCGTTAGTGAAACTCACTCTATATCGTTAAATCTCGCCAGCTCGACTGCGCATGTGCGCAGTCTTTCGCAGGCCGACACCTAAAAAAGGGAGTTGTTTATATTAGTATTTTCTGTATGTTTTAGCATGAAAAACACTGTGATGTGGACTATAGGTAATTTGTGAGTTTACGTCTGGAGCTAACTGTTTAAAATGTGCTTAATGGATTTGAAGGTGATCTATTATGGTGTGATTTGTATTGACTTTTTTTTAAGTCTAGTGAGCTTTCACTGTAAGAATCAACTTTGAAATACAGAACTTTCTTCCTAAGTTGTTAAGGGAGAGAGCATTTTGCATTTTACTTACTAATGTAGCTGGGTGCTTCTCTCAATGCTAGCTTACCTGAACAGATATTGCATTCTCAATTTCCCAATCCACTCCATGTTTTCAGGATTTGATGATTTGCGACATCTGAAAGAGACACGTTAGTGATAGATTCCTTACCTTAGAATATCCCCAGGCGTCAGACTGGATCCGGAAATGTTTGCGTAGCAGTACCCTTGCGCGTCGGTAGGCTTCGTCTGCGGCTCCGCGTCCGTCGTCGGCGTCGTGGGCGCCGTGATGATGTCGTCGGAGTACTTGTACGACGCCTCCGCGTGCTGACGTCAGTTCTTCTTTTTTCTGCGCCAGCAGCGCAGATCCGGAAAAAGTGGTACCTTAGTCTTTTTTGACTAAACTTTTTGATCCCTTTTGAATTTTTCTTTTTCGAGTCTTGGACTCCGAACGGTGCCGATAGGGATGCCAGGTTTTAAACCCTGTGAGGACTGCGACCGACTGATGTTGGTTACCAACCCTCACCATCGGTGTCTTCACTGTCTCGGCGTCGACCACGACGACAAGACCTGTTCAGACTGCCGGGCCCTGACTTCGAAAGCTAAGCGGGAGCGGTCCCGCAAGCGACTCGAACTCCGGCAGTCGGCCCCGCGCCAGGAGAGGTCCCGGTCCGGACGGAGGTCGACGGACTGGGAGCGGAGCAATCGGAGCTCCGGGAGTCGACATCACTCCTCAGGGTCGAAGTCGTCAGGTAAGCACAAGAAGTCGAAGAGACGTGATCGCTCTTCCGACTCCCCCCGACGCTCGCACGACGCGGCCGGGGGTTCAGGTGGCACCACCCACGCGGCTCCGTCGGAGTCGCAGGCGTCGCGTCCGGTCCCATACCCTCCGGTCCCTGGGCCGCGCGCGACGCCGGAGTAGATCGAACGGTTCCTCATGGCCATGAGGTCCCTCACTCCCCCGGCGGGCTCCGTGGCGCCTTAGGGCCCAGCGGACCCGTCTGGGGGCACTTGGTCCAGGCCCGCTACAGGTTCGCCTGTAGATAGGAACGTGGGCAGACGCCACCGCCCGGCCCCGGGCGACCCTTGTTTCCTGTCCACCCACCCCACCCCTGAGAGCCTGGTGATCCAGGCCTCCAATTCCCAGACCGCATTCCCGTCGGCTCCGCCTGATGGGGAATCCAAGAGGTTTGAGCAATACGGTAAGAAGGTATTCTCCTCCCTAAGTCTGGGACTGCGGTCTTCCAACACCGCATGCCTCTTGGGCCGCTAGACCCACTCCCTGTGGGATAGGGTCGCGGAAATGCTGCCAGAATGCCCGTTGGAGGTACGGGCTAAACTCGGCCAAGCCCTTGTGGAAGGCCGAGATGCAGCACGTTATTCTATTCGGTGTGGACTGGATACCACCGACTCACTGGGCAGAGCGATGGCAACGACGGTGGTGATTCGTCGCCACGCCTGGTTGAGGTCCGCCAACTTCTCGGCTGATGTCCAGAATACACTCATGGACATGCCGTTTGATGGCCGTCTCCTTTTTGGCGACAAGGCAGACCATGCGCTTGAGCGCTTTAAGGACTCCAAGGCTACGGCCAAGTCCTTGGGGCTCTCGGCCCCCCGCCAGCAAACGGCTGCCTTTCGCGGCCAAGGAAGGGGTGTACCCACACGTTCTGCCAGCCACGCGCCGCAGGGTAATACCCAACGCGGTGGCGGCCGTGGAAACCGCCGTGGCAGCGGTCGGGGACAACGGCGAGGACAGTCTACACCTTCCTCCGCAGCATCCGCCTCAAAACCCTCCTAGTCCGTGCTTTCAGGCCCATGTGTCGCCAGTGGGGTGGCAGGGTTCGCCATCACCTCCTCCACTGGCGCACTGTCACATCGGACAGGTGGGTGCTGCAAATCGTCCGAAGGGACTACTCCCCCCCCCTTCGAAGCGTCCCCTCCAGCCATGCCACTGCAGAACCACCGTGTATCGGGGGATCATTTGTGACTTCTGCAGGAGGAAGTTATGGTCCTCTTGGCCAAGGGGGCATCGAGCGCGTTCCTGGGCCAGAAGTAGGGTGTGGTTGCTACTCCCACTACTTTTTGGTACCCAAGAAGGGCAAAGGGGGCCTACGCCCTATCTTGGGCCTACGGAACGTCAACGGTTTCCTCCGGAAGGAGAAGTTCAAAATGCTGACACTGGCTCAGGTCTTAGCTGCCCTGGACCCAGGAGACTGGATGGTAGCGTTGGACTTGCAGGACGCTTATTTCCACATCCCCGTTCTGCAGGCCCACCGGCGTTACCTGTGGTTCACGGTAGGCCACGAGCACTTTCAGTTTACCTTGCTCCCCTTCGGCCTTACCAGCGCCCCACGGGTGTTCACGAAGGTGATGGCAGTGGTCGCAGCTCATCTGCGCAGGTTAGGGGTTTCAGTCTTCCCCTACCTCGACGACTGGTTGTTGAAGGCGGGCTCGCCCCAAACAGTCGTCAGCCACCTCCAGACAACGGCAAACCTTCTGCACCTGCTGGGGTTTTCCATCAATGTGCCGAAGTCACACCTGTGCCCCTCTCAGAAGCTCCTCTTCATCGGAGCGGTTCTCGACTCGGCGCGGTTTCGGGTTTATCCTCCCGCAGGACATTTGCCAGGCAGCTACGTGGGCCTCGCTGCACACGTTTGCAAGACACTACTGCCTGGACAGTCAAGTCCGGAGGGTTGGCTTCTTTGGCCGTTCCGTCCTCCAGGATTTTCTGGTGTGATTATTGGTTTGCAGACCCACCACCGGGGTTGGTATTGCTGGGGTATCTATTCTAAGGTAAGGAATCTATCACTAACGTGTCTCTTTCAGATGCGCAAGTTACTACTTGTGTAACGATATATCTGTAAGAGACATTAGTTAGTGATAGATTCTTTACCGACCCACCCATCCTCCCCGTTCTGCGAACCGATATCTAGGGTTAAGGTCATCCCCTTTCAGGGCCCTAGTTTCAATGGCACCAGTGTTGGTTTTTAACATGGCTCTGCGCTTCTGGCGCGGAAAAGCTGTGTCTAAGAACTGACGTCAGCACGC
This sequence comes from Lissotriton helveticus, assembly GCF_964261635.1. Lineage (NCBI taxonomy): Eukaryota > Metazoa > Chordata > Amphibia > Caudata > Salamandridae > Lissotriton > Lissotriton helveticus. Next base: position 336,568,260 of record NC_136069.1, on the reverse strand, counting down.
GGAGGCGGCGTCTAAGTACTCCGACGACATCATCACAGCGCCCTGGATGCCGACGAAGGACGCGGAGACGCAGACGACGCCTAACGACGCGCAAGGGTGCTGCTACGCAAAAATTTCCGGATCCAGTCTGACGCCTGGGGATATTCTAAGGTAAGGAATCTATCACTAACTAATGTCTCTTACAGATATATCGTTACACAAGTAGTAACTTGTGCAACAGGCCAAGGTCACTACAATCTTGCCAGACAGTTTGAGACAGTCTTCCCTTTGATAAAGTGTGAATTTACTCTCTTTTAAACTTTTCCCAGGAGATATTTAGCTTTGGCTTTAATTTATTGCACCTGATTGTAAGTTTTGCCACATACCTATAGTGATCAACAAGAGGTGAGCAACCCAAAATACCCTTGAGGGCTTGGTGATTAGATAAAGGGGTATAGATGCCGTCAAGGGATTTATTCAATGAATAATTAGTGAATCAAATTAATTTCAAAGGATGTATTAATAATCCTTATAGGCAATTAATGCAGCAAAACAATAGATTAATTCCAACATATAACCTATATTCAATCAGAACATGTAGACGACATATAAACAACAAACACAAAGGTGTATTAGGAAAATAGAGTTTATCAAAGGAGATTTTTTTTAAACGGTCAATAAATTCATATATACAGATGAGAATAATACACAGAAATATATTTAGGGCTGTAGGTACACACATAAGTTAATTAATAAGTGACTCGACAGAACCTAAAAACACCTATCCCAAACTAGAATGAATAAAACAAAGTAGGGATGAGATGAAAGTCGACGTTTCGGTCTCTTAAATAACACTTTCTGAGACCATCTTCAGGACTGATGTCAATTATTGAACTGTATATAACCACATGTAATTTTAATTGCAATGCTAGAAGTCAAGCAACGTCTTCACTCGATCACGACCCCGCCATTAACGAAATCGTGATCGAGTGAAGACGTTGCTTGACTTCTAGCATTGCAATTAAGATTACATGTGGTTATATACAGTTCAATAATTGACATCAGTCCTGAAGATGGTCTCAGAAAGTGTTATTTAAGAGACCGAAACGTCGACTTTCATCTCATCCCTACTTTGTTTTATTCATTCTAGTTTGGGATAGGTGTTTTTAGGTTCTGTCGAGTCACTTATTAATTAACTTATGTGTGTACCTACAGCCCTAAATATATTTCTGTGTTATATTGTCATCTGTATATATGAATTTATTGACCGTTTAAAAAAATCTCCTTTGATAAACTCTATTTTCCTAATACACCTTTGTGTTTGTTGTTTATATGTAGTCTACATGTTCTGATTGAATATAGGTTATAGGTTGGAATTAATCTCTATTTTTTTGCTGCATTAATTGCCTGTAAGGATTATTAATACATCCTTTGAAATTAATTTGATTCACTAATTATTCATTGAATAAATCCCTTGACGGCATCTATACCCCTTTACATACCTATAGTGTCATTCTTTGTAAATGTAGTACTCCTTGGTCATTCATAATACATTGTTTTATGATTTCTAAGTTAATTAGGTTCAGCAGCACCAGTTATTTAGGATGCCTTCACGAAAAGTGATACAGGTAAAATAGCTAAAGTGTTTTTTCTTCTTTTTTTTTTACAGTGGTCCCAATCGAGGACATTATATTGCAATAGTAAAAAGTCATGATTTTTGGCTGCTGTTTGATGATGATATTGTAGAGGTAAGTTCTGTTGCTATTTTAGATATTCATATAAGATAATTCAAAACTTGACGCTACCAGCTGCAATGTGTTTTCTTCAAAGAACCTCTGCAATATTGATTTGTTTGCTCTATTGATACAGTGGGCCTCTTTAGATACAGCCTTCCTTTTTCAACGATTCTGTGAAAAAATAAACGTTTCTCGATTTGAAAATATTGAGAACAAAATATTGGCTATAGTATTTTCACAAGTGAAGACTATTTTAGTCATAATTTTGAAACCTAGATTACAAGCATTGACATTTTAAAATTGTTGTAAACCTCTTACATAGCATTCATGATTTATATTGAGTTGAGTTGGGATTTATAAAGCGCATAGCTACCCTAGGGCATCCCAGCGCTGATGACCATAGATCCATAGAGGAAGAGGGAAGGGAAGAATGAGGGTTTAGGGGAAGAGCCAGGTTTTCAATTGCTTCCGAAAGCTGAGGAGGTTATGTTCTCTCCTCAGAGCAGGTGGAAGGGAGTTCCACAGTTTTGGGGCGTTGTAGGAGAACAGGCTGCCGCCGGTTCTGGCCTTCCTTATCCTTGGAACGCTGGCGAGAGCGAGAGAGTCGGATCTTAATTGTTTGTTGGACTGATGCGGTTTCATCATAGGTCTCAGGATAGGGGGGCCTTTGTCGTGCATTATTCTGTGGGAGATGCACAGGGTCTTGAAAGTAACCCGCTCTTTCACTGGAAGCCAGTGGAGGCTTCTGAGAGCTGGTTTGGCCGAGCATCTCGCTTTAGTTCCAGTTAGGATTCTGGCAGCCGCGTTCTGGGCGCACTGCAGTCTATGAACCACTGAAGCTGGGGCCCCCAGATACAGGACGTTGGCATAGTCTAGTCTGGAGTTCACCAGCCCTTGCATCAGTAGTTTTCTTGAATGGGAGGGGATCAGGTGGAGAATCTTTCGGGACATCTTGATGAGGCCGAAACAGGTGCCTGCGGTTTTTCTGGCCTGAGTTTTAAAGCTAAGATCCTGGTCCAGCCAGATGCCAAGACTTTTAACTTCGGTCTTGGGGGTTGGAGGCGTTCCCATGCAAAGTGGCCAAGAGTGGGTTGTAGGGATCTTGTGTGGGTTTCCTAGGAGAAGTACCTCCGTTTTATCTCCGTTTAGTTTTAAACGGGATTCACACATCCACTGATACACTCTGTCTAGGCAGCAAGCCAAGTTATGTTTGCTATTGCTCGATTGGTTGAGAGAGACCACCAGCTGGGTGTCGTCGGCATACATTATTGTTTTGATGCCAAAGGGCGCAACAATGTCCTCTAGAGGGGACATGTAAATATTAATAAGCGTGGGGCTCAGGGAGGAACCCTGGGGAACCCCACACTGGAGTGGCTGGGCCTTGGACGTGGCGGAACCATCCGACACTTGGAAGGATCTTTCTTCCAGGAAGGATTTGATCCAAGCTAGGGCGGAGTCAGCGACTCCTATCAGACTTAGCCGGTGGACAAGGATTGCATGGTCCACCGTGTCGAAGGCGGCACTCAGGTCGAGGAGGATCACTGCCACTGATCCTCCTGCGTCCATGATGCTTCTAGCTTCTTCGACCACGGCTAACAGTGCGGTGTCTGTGCCTTGTCCAGTTCTGAACCCTGTCTGGGATTGGCGAAGCAGATGGTTGGCTTCCAGGAATTTAGAGAGTTGCTGGTTGGCCATACGTTCGGCGACTTTGCTGATGGCAGGAAGAAGCAATATGGGCCTGAAGTTGGTTGAATCCTTGGGATCTAGGTGAGTTTTTTTTAGGAGAGCCCTGACCGTGGCTTTCTTCCAATTGGCCGGTACCGAGCCTAATTTAAAGGAGGCATTGATGAGATTAGTGAGAGAGGGAGCTACCGTAGAGGCGACCAGTTTGAGCTTGCTGATGGGAGCTGGATCTGACGGGGAGCCACTTTTTACAGTTTGTAACATAGACAGAAACATCTCTGTGGTGATCTGGGGGAAAGTTCGTAGGCAGGGAGCCTCTGGGAGAGGGGGAGGATAAATGGGAGCTTGTGTGAAAGTGGGGGCCGGGAGCGAGGTCAGAATTTTGTCGATTTTTGAGGAGAAGAATACGGCCATCTGGTTGCATCTGGCGCCGTCCGGAGTGGGTAGGGGGTCTTGGATTTTGGTGAGGAGACGTACAATACGGTAAGTCTCTTTTGCCGAATTGGCCGCTGAGGCTATCTTTTTCTCAAAAAAGATGGCCTGTGTTGTTTTTTAGAGTTTTTATAGAGCTTGATGGAGGCTCTATACTCTATTTTACTTTCCAAAGTCCAGTTTTTTCTCCATAGGCGCTCTAGTCTTTTGCATTTATTTTTAAATCTCGTAGTTCCTGGGTGAACCAGGGAAATTTAGCGGATTTCCTGATAGATGGGAGAGATTTGAGTGGCAGGATTGTGTCTAGAGAATGGTTGATCCATTCGTGCAGTTGGACATCAGCTCTGGAGGGGTCTGGGTCCAGTACTGGCATGGTAGAAGAAAGTACTTGTGCCCAGGAGTTTATGTCCAAGTTTTTCCATGGGCGGGAGGGAGGTTGGGGGAGGGGTGTGTCCGGAGCATTAACTAAGAGCTTAAGTTTAAAAGGAACTAAAAAATGGTCTGACCAGGGGAGAGGGATGGGGGATTGTACTGACAGTCTAGTGAGGTTGGAGAATATGGGGTCCAACAGATGTCCTTTGATATGGGTAGGTACGTTGCTTTGTAGTTGTAGATTTATGGAGCCAAGGTCTGCTTTAAGATCCGCAGCGGGTTTGCTAGAGTGGTCGTCGAAGTGGAGATTTAAGTGTCCGAGGATCGTAAAGTTCGGGGATACGCAAGCGAGAGAGGAGATGGCATCAATTAGGGAGTTACTAAAGCGACGTACCGGTCCAGGTGGACGATATACTAGTATCCCGGATAGAGTAGACGAAGGAGGCCGGTGGATGGAAAAATTGACATTTTGGCAGTCTAAAATGGGACTTTCTTTAAACTGGCAGGACAGGTAGTCACGATATATAATCGCTAAACCCCCTCCAATACCCTTGGGTCTGTTGTGGAATTTTATGAGGTAGCCAGGTGGTAGTGTTTGAATGATATCTGGCTCCGAGCTGATGAGAGCCAGGTTTCCGTAAGGAAGAGGACCTCAGTATCCGAGTTGTTCAGGAGTAAATTGATTTCTGTCTGATGCTTCGGTAGGGATCTGCAGTTGAGCAGGGCCATACCGAGACAGATAGGTTTGAGGGGGGGGTGAGGATTGAACCCATAGGCGCAAATAGGGCATCGTGAGTGTTCATCCTCCAAGGCAATGGTACCGTTACATAAGGTGGCTGGGAGGTCTCTAAGTCTATGCAGGGATTCCTGAGAGTATTTGAGGTGTATTTGAGTAGATGAGGCAGGGGTTGTGGGCTCTGGGCTTGGTCTGGCGCGGACGGGCGCAGGCGGGCTTGCCTTAGGCGCTCCCGCTGCGCTCGTCCGCTGCGCTTCCGGCCCAGGCACATTTTATAGGTGGTTGCTGATGGAAACGGCAAGGGGGGTGTGGCCTAAAAGGGGCGTGGCCAGAGTCTTCGCGGTGCGATGATCGTAGGGAGTGGTAAACACGGTCAAGGCAGCGCGGTAGCGTTAGAATCCGCTCCCCGTGCCGAGTGTGCTACTCCAGGTGCCCAAGTGAGTTTATGAGTTTTAAAAACAGTCAGAACAAAGATACACAAATGATTTTAAAAATAACAGGGAAACACACTCCCGGCTTCCGCCTCAGGAGTAGGATCAGGGTCTGAGAGCCAGTCGCTCGTAGTCAGCGATTTATACTGGATTTGTTGGGGGCGTGGCCAGAGTCCTCGCCGTGCGATGCTCGTAGGGAGTGGTAAACACGGTCAAGGCAGCGCGGTAGCGTTAGAATCCGCTCCCCGTGCCAAGTGTGCTACTCCAGGTGCCCAAGTGAGTTTGTGAGTTTTAAAAACAGTCAGAACAAAGATACACAAATGATTTTAAAAATAACAGGGAAACACACTCGCGGCTTCCGCCTCAGGAGTAGGATCAGGGTCTGAGAGCCAGTCGCTCGTAGTCAGCGATTTATACTGGATTTGTTGGGGGCGTGGCCTAAAAGGGGCGTGGCCAGAGTCCTCGCGGTGCGATGCTCGTAGGGAGTGGTAAACACGGTCAAGGCAGCGCGGTAGCGTTAGAATTCGCCCCCCCTGTGCCGAGTGTGCTACTCCAGGTGCCCAAGTGAGTTTGTGAGTTTTAAAAGTCAGAACAAAGATACACAAATGATTTTAAAAATAACAGGGAAACACACTCCCGGCTTCCGCCTCAGGAGTATTCATTGTTCCTTAAAATTCTGCTGTCAACGGGTGAATTTTTTTCCGCTCAATTACCATGATTCCTGTTTATTTAGGGTGATCTCCACCAACCCCAAGTTATCCCTCGCCATCTTGGAACGTAGATCTGATTTACATGAATGTGCTCAATCCCTAGGCTACAACCTTGACAAGACCAAACCTGCCCCAAATATATGTGAAGTGGGCAAAAATGCTCATAGGGCTCTTAAGAGGGATACAATCCAAATTGAGGGTCATAATCTTAATCCAGTAGCTCCCTCTTATTACTAATGTGGTTACATTCTGAAGGTGCCTCTAAATGAAATGTAACTGCCTCCCACCCTCCCCTGCATGCCTCCTCTGTCTTAGCACAACCTACTCAGACACCTGCACCTGTGATTATTCTCAATTTCAGCAACATTTCTCAACTCATTTAAAAGATCACAATCTCTCCTCCCTCTGCTGAAAGTTATACCTATGCAAACCAACAATACCTAATCTCCTCTAACTCTTTATCCCACCAACCATGTGTTTGAGCTCCCCCCAGCCCCCCCCCCACTAATGATTGCAACCAACCACTAATACTTTAGTCCACCATACATAACTGAAATGACTGCATGAAATGGTTTGCTTTGAATGCACAACACTAATCTCAATAAATAACAAACAGTAACCAAGAACACTGAACTAACCATCAACTTTGGGTCCTGGAGCAGTGTGCTGCCTGGCGTAAAGCGCTTCGATGCCTCGCCAGGGGTAGTAAGCGCTATATAAATGCAATTACAATACTATTCAAGACTGTTCTAAAACACTTCTCTTTCTATCTAGTGCTTACTGAACTCTCATGTGATTTTCTGTTTCAAACTCTGTTTCACCAGAGAAGCTGAATTTAGAGCAAGTCTTTGAATACTCATTATACTGAACTCTTAGTGCTATCTAGTTTCTAATATTCAATACTAATGAATCTTAACATATTAGTTCGAGGCATGTGGGCTGCTAAATTCATATCTTTTGCATAGATCGCCGCCTAGTGTTGGGTCCGGATGATTGCACATTGTTGTCCTGGAAGAGTCTTCGAAGTATCACGAGATAGGTGGCTCCTCCCCTGGACTACAGTGCGCATGGGCATCGACTCCATCCCCAGATTGTTTTTTTCCGCCATTGGGTTCGGATGTGGTTTCGACGTCTCTTTGTCGGAATCGAAAAAACGTACTTCTTTAAGGCCAAAAGGCCTTCGTATCTGCGTCGGTATTGTTTGCGTGCGGTCTCGAGCTTCATCCGACTCTTCGGGTCGGAATTCTGCGGAGTCGAGTAACTCTTCGGACATCGAGGCCCTCTCGTCGCAGCAAGACCCCGACGATCTTACCATGGAACGAAGTCCGTTCAAGTTCTGCCCCGTCTGTGGGTCCAAATACCCACATATCGACGTGCATCCAGTCTGTAACAAATGCCTCTCGCCAGACCACAACGAGGACAACTGCATGGCCTGCTCAAAGTTCAGGTCCAAGAAAACGCTCAAGCTTCGGCGCGCGGCGCGCCTCGAGGCCCGGCGAGCAGCTCCGGCACCCGACGACATATTCGACGACCCCGCAGAAGAAGGCCGAAGCCATCATCTTCAGATTTCACCACCGTCGACGGAGGTCGAGGCAGATCCCGAGGAACACATCGAGGAACAGAGCCAAGACCTTGAATACGTCGAGGAGGTAGGGGACGACGAAGAAGTTTATGGGGCCGCGGAAGATAGCTCGGAGGAAGAGCTATGCCCCGAAAGTTACATGATTCAGCCGCGGGTCACGGGATCGCCACTCGGCCTTACCCACGACCCTGTACCGCTATCCACGGCCCCGCCTTCTGGCCCGGCCACGGACACACCAGCGGAGACGCCATTGCGCGTATCGAAACCGAAACCTTCGGAATCGACGGCACCAAAGATGGCCGACGTCCCATCGGAAACGAAACCGAAACCTTCGGATTCGACGACACCTAAAATGGCCGACGTACCATCAAAAATAACAAAGCCTGCTCCCTCATCGACTCCGTCGCCCTCCGAAGTCGAAGAAAGCTGTCGAGTCGGCAGCGCCGCAGAAAGTGGCCAAGGACCCGTCCTCGAAGAAGGTCGTCCATCACGTGTCGAGCACGGTTACGCCGGCAAAGTCCACTAAAGCTGTCGAAGCATGCTCAGCACAGGACCACGACCCGAAGTCCGAAGGCACTGCGCGTCGGCACAAAGACACCACATCTAAAGCAACGGCATCGGCGCCTACGCCTACAACGGAGGCACGGACCGTTGCAGCCGAAGATTCGTCGGAGGTCACCTCGTCCCCACCGAGGTCCTCCGATAGTGGCGGACATGGAGCATCGGTTACCAAACCCTCCGCTTCATTCACAAAGCAGGTCACTGACTCCCTCAAACGTATTCGGGACAAGGCTTCAACATCGACAACTCACACGCCGTCGGCTCCGAAACCGGTGAACGCACCTGCGAAGACTTCAACCAAGCTTCTCTACACTCTGCCGCCGAAGGTGGCACCGAAGGCATGTGCAACCAAATCGGTGCCGAAGATCACTGAAGCGTCAGAACCTTCGACACAAAGGGGCCGATTGGATCGACGTCAAGACTCAGAAGAACACTCTGAGCATTACATCGATGCCGGCACAGGGAAATTGACACTCTATAAACGAAAGATCACTTCCCAACCATTGGAATCCTATGTCATTCCACTGAAAAAGAAAAGGCCGGCACAGGACATTCCTGCCCTTGTTGAACCTATTCAGCCTCCACCAAGGAGGAGTCCATCACCTTCCCCCAACCAGTCAGGGGGAGAGGACAATGACCAGGATGAACAGTACAATTTCCCAGCCGACAATGACCCTGATGTACAACAGGACTCATATGACGACACTGGTGACCAGGGAGGCCATCAAGTGGTACAGGACCCACAGGGTTTTGGTGCACGTACATCCCCAACTGAGGATTCAGCGGCAATTAATGCCTTGATAGAGCGGGCAGCTGCCAATCATGATGTGGACATGCATGCTGACCCGGTAGAAGAAGATTTTTTTGTTTGACACCTTCCCTGTCTCAGAGAGAACAGTTAAAACACTTCCTATGCTAAAAGGTGTCCTTAAGCATGCCCCAGAGATCTTTAAGGAACCTACCAGGGCGAGAGTGGTGAACCCACGTATCGAAAAGAAATACAGACCGGCACCTGGGGACCCTGCATATATTCGGGGACAGTTGCCTCTGGACTCGCTGGTGGTCGCCAATGCCCGCAAAAGGGCGAACTCCTGGACGACGGGTGAAGCTCCTCCCCCAGACAAGGAGTCGAAAGTGCTTGAGGCAGCGGGCAAAAGGGTGGCTGCGCAGGCTGCCAATATCTGGCGTATATCAAACACACAGGCACTATTGGCACGATATGATAGGGCGCATTACGACACCCTAGAACAGCTCCTTCAACACCTACCTGATCAGTTTAAGGAGGGAGCAGAAATGCTCATACAAGAGGGAAAGCTCATTTCAAACGCTGCGATAAAGTGTGCACTTGATGTGGCTGACACAGCGGCTAGGGCGATTAACACTAGCGTTATGTTAAGGCGACAAGCATGGCTTCGCATATCAGGCTTTAAACCTGACATTCAAACAACAATACTCAACCAGCCCGTTAATCCTGACAGACTGTTTGGCCCAGATGTTGACACCACCCTCGAGAAAATTAAAAAGGACAGTGAGACAGCTAAATCCATGGGGGCGCTTCAGTCTCAACAGTTCAGGGGGAGCACTTTTCCTCGCTCAGGTGCACGCGGTGTTACCAGAGGACAATTGGGTCAACAGTCACAATTCACGAAAGGTGGCGCACAATCCTCGTACCCCAAACAGGGTAGAGGGGGTTACAGAGGTAATAGTGCCAAGGGCAGAGGCAGAGGAAACAACAACTCCTGTTCCTCTGCCGCCAACAAACAGTGACTCTCTGTCACTGCCCCCCGACCATCCAACACCTGTCGGGGGGAGACTCCAGCAGTTCCTGCCAGTCTGGACATCCATCACCACAGACAGGTGGGTAAGACAGCTTATCCAGTACGGTTATTGTTTGGAGTTGACCTCCACTCCACCCAACATTCCCCCAAGACAACGTCCTATGTCGGCAGAGCACTTGCACTTATTGCAGCAGGAAGTAGTGGTGATGCTGCAAAAAGGCGCAATCGAGCTCGTACCAGTGGAGGAGGAAGGCACAGGGGTCTATTCCCTGTACTTCCTTATCCCAAAGAAGGACGGATCCCTCAGACCCATTCTGGATCTACGCCCCCTCAACCTGTATATACTGTCAGAACACTTTCACATGCTTACACTGCAACAGATTCTTCCCCTGCTAAACCAAGGGGACTTCCTAGCAACCTTGGACCTCAAGGATGCTTATTTTCACATACCACTCCACCCATCCCACAGAAAATACCTCAGGTTCACCATCCACAACAGGCATTATCAGTTCAAAGTCCTACCCTTCGGAGTGACCACTGCCCCCAGAGTGTTTACAAAGTGTCTGGCTACAGTTGCGGCGCACCTCAGGAGACAGAACATACATGTCTACCCTTACCTAGACGACTGGCTCGTTCAAGCAAAGTCGGAACGGAAGTGCGCCGCAGACATGTCTCACACTATTCGCCTCCTTCACAGTCTGGGGTTCTCGCTAAACTACCCAAAGTCGCACCTTCAGCCAGCCCATGTGCGGCAGTATCTGGGCGCAACAATAAATACCCTGACTGCTATGGCTCAGCCAAACCCGGTCAGGATCGACAACATTCAGTCGCTGATCCAAAGGTTCAGACCGCAACACTCACTACCAGCGAGAGTGTTCATGCAGTTGATAGGCATGATGGCCTCCTGCATCTTCATAATCCCGCACGCAAGGTTGCATATGCGTCCGCTCCAAGAATGCTTGGCAAATCAGTGGACACAAGCTCGGGGACAACTGACAGACCTAGTGTTGGTGACCGGTCGGGCATACAACTCTCTGCATTGGTGGAATCCACACAACCTTTGCAAGGGACGTCCGTTCCAAGAGCCTGTGCCACAGATTATCCTAATGACGGACGCATCTCTCCAAGGGTGGGGAGCTCATGTGCTCCACTACACGGTGCAGGGATTGTGGACAACTCAGCAACAGAAGTTGCACATCAACTACCTGGAATTGATGGCAATCTTCATGGCGCTCAAGTCCTTCAAGGTACATCTGTGCAACAAGGTCGTGTTGATACGGACGGACAACATGACAGCCATGTACTACATCCAGAAGCAGGGAGGTACTCACTCGCCACAGCTGTCTCATCTGGCTCAGAGTATGTGGAAGTGGGCCATTCAGAGGAACATTTTCCTCATGGCGGAACACCTCCCGGGCAAGGACAATCAGATGGCGGATCTGCTCAGCAGATACAGCCATCAAATGCACGAGTGGGAGATACATCCATCAGTACTCCACCCGTACTTCCAACAGTGGGGTCATCCACAGATAGACCTCTTTGCCACAAGGGAAAAAGCAAAATGCCAAAGCTTTGCCGCCAGGTTCCCTCACCCAGAATCGCAAGTGAATGCGATATGGATGAACTGGTCAGGCAGATTTGCGTACGCTTTTCCCCCAGCGCCTCTCATTCCGCTAGTGGCAAGAAAGCTAAAGCAACACTCGATGACGCTCATCCTAGTTGCTCCAACGTGGGCGCGCCAACCATGGTACACCACGTTCCTAGAACTTTCCGTGGTACCGCATCAAAGGCTGCATCTCTCTCCAAGCCTCCTGACGCAGAGCCATGGCGCCATTCAGCATCCAGATCCGCAACAGCTCAACCTGGCGATCTGGCTCCTGAGGTCTTAGAGTTTGGCTACCTCAACCTGCCTCCTGAATGCATGAATATCATACGAGAGGCGAGAAAGCCCACTACCAGAGCTTGCTATGCAGCAAAATGGAAGCGGTTTGTCATTTACTGTACAGAACACAATATCAACCCGCTGGATGCATCCATTCCTAACATCATCTGCTATTTGTTACATCTTTACAAATGCAATCTAGCATACGCTTCCATTCGGATACACTTATCCGCCATTGCGGCTTATCTCCAGAACAGGCGACATCTCTCTGTTTTCAGGGTGCCTGCCATTAAAGCCTTCCTGGAGGGACTGAAGCGAGTCATTCCTCCGAGAACACCACCAGCTCCAGTGTGAAACCTCAATGTGGTCCTCACTAGGCTGATGGGCCCACCTTTTGAGCCACTGCACTCCTGCGAAATCCAGTTCCTAACATGGAAAGTGGCCTTTCTCATTGCTATTACATCGCTCAGGCGTGTTAGTGAGCTGCAAGCGCTCGCAATCCTGGAGCCATTCATACAAATTCATTCAAACAGGGTAGTACTACGCACTAACCCCAAATTCCTTCCGAAAGTGGTGTCACAGTTTCATATCAACCAAACTATTGACCTGCCCGCATTCTTTCAAAACCCACAAACAGTGGCGGAAAGAATGCTCCATACATTGGACGTTAGGAGGGCGTTGATGTACTACATTGACAGAACATAACACTTCAGGAAAACACAACAACTTTTTGTTGCCTTCACAGCACAAAGGCAACCCTATTTCCAAAGCAGGAATAGCCAGATGGATTGTTAAGTGCATTCAAATCTGTTATCAAAAAGCTAAGCGTACTTTAACAATACCCCCAAGGGTGCACTCCACACGCAAGTTGGGGGCTTCCATGGCCTTCCTGGGGAACATTCCTTTGGAAGACATTTGTAGAGCAGCCACGTGGGCTACACCGCACACATTTACCAAACATTACTGTGTCGATGTGCATTCCAAGCAGCAAGCAGCTGTAGGACAGGCTGTTCTCAAGACACTCTTTCAGACTTCTGCAGCTGGCATGGGCAACCGCCGTTGATGGAGGGACTGCTATGTATTCTATGCAAAAGATATGAATTTAGCAGCCCACATGCCTCGAACTGAATATGCTACTTACCAGTATGCATCTGTTCTTGGCATGTAGGGCTGCTAACATTCATATCGCCCACCCTCCTCCCCGGTGCGCGTAGCGGCTGCAGATACTCTCTTGCATTCAATCATTAGCATGGGCATCCTTTACACTATTTCACTCCATCTCTGCCACAATGGCTAAAAACAATCTGGGGATGGAGTCGATGCCCATGCGCACTGTAGTCCAGGGGAGGAGCCACCTATCTCGTGATACTTCGAAGACTCTTCCAGGACAACAATGTGCAATCATCCGGACCCAACACTAGGCGGCAATCTATGCAAAAGATATGAATGTTAGCAGCCCTACATGCCAAGAACAGATGCATACTGGTAAGTAGCATATTCATTCTATATTTGTAAATACAGTATAATTAGTGTTTTCTAAGACTACCAATAAACACGTTTAAAAATGTTTGTAAATGTTTGTTCAAGGCATATGAGCTGCAGATTACACACTGTGCATAGATCGCCGCCTAGTGTTGGGCCCGGATGTTTGCAGTTTGTTTTTGTTCTGAAAAGTTCTTTGGAAGTCACAAGATAGGTGACTCCTCCTTTGGATCATATTGCGCATGGGCATCGGCTCCATCCTCAGAATGTTTTTTTCTGCCATCGGGCTCGGATGTGTTTCCAGCGCTTCAGTTTGGAACCGATTTTCCTTCGGCGCGCAATCCTCACACAGTTCGACGGTATTGTTTCGATCGTGGTCCATCGACGCAACTCTTCACCACTTCGAAGTCTTCGATTCCGGTCGTCGACGAAGGCCTTCGGGACTACCTAGGCCTTAGTCTCTGGCTCATGGAAAGGACGCCATTCAAGAGGTGTCCTCGATGTAGGTCGAAGTTTCCCCACACCGATCTACATGAGGTGTGCAACCTTTGCCTCCCACCGGAGTACGAGGCCAAAGACTGTTCCGCTTGTGCCTCCTTCCGCTCCAAGAACACAATTCGGGACCGACAATGGCTCGCTCGTTAGCATCGATCCCGGAGGACATCTTCCAAGAGGGCGTCAATGTGCCAGAACAGCAGCAGGCCGAAATAAGTGCCAGCTCCTCCGATGCCGAAGACTCAGAGTTCCAGGACATTACTCCAGCTCAACAGGTCGTAAGTAAGAACGTCGACCCCAACCCTTCCTTGACACCCTCCGAAAAGGCTTTGGTCACACCCTCACCTTCGGGCCCGGGTGCACACGAGAGACTGCTTCCCACGCCCCGCCCTTGGGCTCGGCAAAGAAGCCTACTAAGCATTCAGGCGGCTCGGGCTCGAGTAAGCCTATTCCCGGTGTCGAGCCTACACAGACACCGAAAAAGAAGCCATCTTCCTCATCCACTCCAACCGCTGCTTCGACACCCAAGCACTCGGCGCCGAAGACTGGCACCGGCTCATCAACGTCAAAACCGCACTCGGAGCCGAGTAAAAAACTACCTAAAGGTCCTGACTCCCACGCTTCGGAACCGAAAAAACCCACGGAACCAAAAAAACACGTTCCGGTTAAAGACTTTGAAAAAGGTCACAGTTCTAAGCCAAAAGATCCTAGACCAGCTACCGAATCGGTGTCGAAAAACTTCCGGAACCGAGAACTTCGACACCGAAGGATTTGCCATCCACAGAATAGCCTTTTTTACCAGATCCTACTCAAAAGACTCTTGTAAAGGATCCTAAGACTGGACAACTGTCTCTTAGCTCCAAAAAGAGACCGCTAGAGGCGCCTGCACCTCCTCCTCCTCCTCCAAAGAAGAGAGACATTGCAACCTCTCCATTAAGGGTCGCTTCCACACTTTCCCATACTCTTTCACCTCCTTCACCACATCATTCTCCTACACCATCCCTTAACCCAGATGATGATCTAGACACGGACTCTGATGACACAGGTGGGGGTGCTTATGAACCAGTAGGGAACGATAGTGCCCCTCAGTCACCTAATCCATGGGATGATTAGAACACCCCTGATGTGCCTTACGTCCCTCAAGACGATGTATATCCCTCCAGCCCTCCCCCCCCCCCCCCACCCAGAGGACACTTTAGGTTTTAACCTACTAGTCCGTAGAGCTGCCCAATACCATGGGGTGGATTTGCACACCTTCACTGTGGAGGAAGATTTCTTTTGGACACGTTTGACAATACACAAAGGTCCACTGCCATTCTGCCAATGCTTAAGGGGGTCATTAAGCATGCAACAGAGGTCTTTAAAGATCCTGTCAGGGCTCGAGTCCTCAACTCCCGCATTGAGAAAAAATACAAAGCTGCCCCTACAGATCCAGCTTACATTAGTTCTGGTGCTAAAGGCTTAATTTAATATATTTTCTGATGACATTAAGATACTCCTCCATTGGAGCAGACTGCTCAGCGAGCAGAAGTCAAGCTGACGATGTAAACACTCCTGCCAATGTAACTATACCAAAATAGAATTATACATGGTTCTGGTTGTGCAAGAGATTGCTCAGGTATATAGATTTAGATAAGTAATTACATGTTTGTTAATGTAAAACCTTAATGTCCACCAACAAGATCTGTAAGCTTTTGACTACATGGAGAAAATGTGTGCTCAACTTAATATTGTCCTGTTTTTCGGTGTTGACTTGTGTTGACTTTACTGTGTTTTTTGACATGCAGGCCAGTCTTCATACTTGCTTTTATGCTTTTCTTTAAAACCCGTGATTATTGTTCACATTTTGTTCTAGCGCCCCCCCCCCCTCCTCAGCAATTGTATTTGAGCTTCACACACTGACTTGTTAGAATGCATAATATGCACGATGCTGCTATAGTAGTCTCATTCATAATGATTTCCTTGCTTTGTAAATCATCTTGTTTAATAATCTCATTTTACATCCTGCAGAAAATAGATGCACAAGCTATTGAAGAATTCTACGGGTTGACATCGGACATCTCAAAGAACTCAGAGTCTGGTTACATCCTTTTCTATCAGTCTCGGGACTGAATGGGAATTCTGAAGAGATACTATCTGCCTCATTTCTTCTCTGGTTATTTTCGGGGATGGAGCAAGCACCGAATAAAAGACAGAAAAAGAGGAATGTGGTGAGCTCAGGGGCAGTAGCGCTGTTTGCACAACACAACAAAAGCAGAGCCCATGGATACAGTGGAAAATTAAGTTCATATCATGGCAGTTGATTTATTTGCTCAGGTATCATGCTGACCATACAGTTCCACTAGTGCTACCAACGAGAAAACGGAGATGTTCCATTGTCTTGAAGGAACACACTTCCAGTAGAATTCAAGGATCGGTATTGTGCTTGGATAACTGCATTGTTTTCCCGAAATGTAATGGGGGGCAGCAGGAGTGGTTATAGTACCTTGCACAGAATGTACTGATCTTTCTTTAACAGCATCAGTTTTGCTCATGAATCTTCCTCTCCTAACCATGGAAAGCATTTACAGCTTTAGACAAGTCATGTTTTGGACTCAGCACTTACAGTTGCCTTCTTGACAGCAAAAGATCTGCATCCATTATCTACCATCGTCAAGTAGACCAATGTGCGTATTGCTTCTTTAAAGAAGCTGGTAATGTGAGAATTGTATGTACATGTTTCATTAACTTGGGAACAATCACTCAAAATGGTGGCTTTTAATACAATGGTATGACGAATGCTTGCTTTATTAATATAGTTTCCTAATATATTTATTTGCCATAGTTTAAATCTGTATATTTTTATTTTTGCCCGGGTTCAAATTTTAAGTCTTTATCATTGACCTTGTTGTCCATTACATAACCTTACAAATACTTTGACAGTGAAAAAACGGAGTTTGGTGTACCTTTTAAAACAAATACACTTACAGTCCACGACGGAATGTTGATTTGGCTCAGGAGGAGCTTCTATTTATGTCTACATGCTAGACAATACTTAGTTGCAGAATTAACACCATCTTTTTCATGCTCTAAAACAGGCCAAGCTAAAAGTCTATTTCTGAAAGCTATGTAGAATGATACTGGCGAGAATGCTTACTGAAATTAAATGTGGGTGCTGATCCATTATTTGTAGCTATTATACTGCTCAATGTGCAATTAAGGGACATGTTTCTATAATCTGCAATACAAGATAGAAGGTTTTCGAACTTGTCATACTTTAATCGTTTGAATGAAACTGGCTTACTTGTGAGAATTCCAACAATGCTTTTAGGTGTTTAATATTTCAGATTACATTCTGATAAAAATGCATAGGAATCCAAACTTTTTTTAAGTTGTTTTATTTTGCGAAGCATATTGAACAGCATTATCAGAATTTAAAAATACTTGTAGAATAGTTTTTATAGAGAGATTCTAAATCAAGACAATAGTAAATAATATATGTATGTACAGTATGTAAACTAAGGTGATTGACACTTTTGTTTTCCATGCATCGTTGTATTGTTTGACAGTGGCTGAATGTAATGTCTGGAAAATGGTTGAATGCATATTCCAAGCACTGGCAATCTGGCCCTGGTGTCCTTTGTTGTGCCCCCACCCCTAACCCACTGTTTTCTTTCAGTGAGTAACAGGTCTATTGTGCATTGTGCTTTTTCTGTTATTTTATGGAAACTGATGAGACCTCTAAAACGAATGTCTTCTGGCTGCTGCTAAAAGTAACCCATTTACTGACTTGTATCTTTTGGCTCAGGAAAATAAGTTCAATAACTTGTCCTACGTGGCTGAGTATCTTTCTGAACAGGGTCATTCTGCAAACTAGGCTACAATTTCACAGTCGCAAATGCAATGGTCAAGCCAGATTTTACTAATCTTCTTTTAAAAATGCTAATGTTCTGTAGTTTTGTCTGGGAATTTTTCTATTTTATTGTTTCAGGCATTTTTATACAAATTGCTTAGCCTGTTTGAACTACCATCCTAACGAAAAGAAAGGGTTATGAAGATGTCAAAAGTTGAAATTGAGAAAAGAAATCAGACTTTTTATTTTTTATTTTTACTCTTTGATTGAAGGGCTCTAGACCAAATTGTATTGCATTTTACAACCACAAATTATTTCTTCGGCCAATGTAAGATTTGAAGAAGCTAAATATGGTAATTAAAACAGGAAAACAGGCCGTTCACAATTAGATGTAAGAAGATAACCATTCAAAGTCCTTTGCATAAAGGTACAAGAAATGTTTTCTTTGTTTTACACAATCATTTTTACTTTTTTTAAAATTGTTAGTAAACGCCAATGTGTTGCTGAATATATTTTATACTCTACTAAGTTTAAGAAAACTATTTTGTTAAGTTCAACTAAATGTTTGTCACATGATATGTGCGTTCCATTTTCACCTGAAGCCCATTTCATGAAATCATGTTTCCTTCGTTTGGAGGTGAGTTTGGTCTATGGAGAGGTTCCAAGTGATAAATTTCATATTACTCCGAGTGCAGCTGAAAAGAAAACTCAATTCTTGAATTTGCTCATTTCAAAAACTGCAGTTTATGCAAATGTTGAAAAAACTAAGGACGCTGACCAATAGAAAACATTACAAAATTGACATTTTGTATAGGCAAGACCAGGGCGTCTTCAATTGCTAATGGTGGAACTGATTGCTGTGTACTTATATAAATGTTAATTTGGACAGCAGTCCTCTATTTTGTATATTGGAACAAGAATTTCTATTAAATGATGTATGTTATTTGTTAACATACTAGATGTATTAAACAGCATATAATAAATTATAAAATGTTGCACTTTTGATACAGATTTATAGGTGTTTGGCGGGTGTATTTAAGGGCTTGCTCGGAATAGCCTGTTGTGTTATGATTTCCTGTTCTAAAGAAATAAAAGTATGGGCAACATATACATGTGTCTTAGTTTCATTTAAGCATGCAAACATTTTCTTTCTGGACATTTTTTAATTTTTAATTTTATCTAGTTTAACCCTTAACTGCTAAGGCTTTACACCCCAGTGCTGAGCCCTTTTTGACTGTTTGAGGTACTTCTCGCTTAAGCCTCCTTAACTTTTTTCCACATAAGTTATCTAAGCTATATTTGTGTCCTTTTTTCCTAATATCATGGGGATTCCAAAGATACCCAAGATTGTGGAGTCCCCTGGAGGGAACCAGGAAAATAGTCTATATATAGCAAAATGTAGGGTTTGATGGAAAAAAAGTGCCTGGTTTTTCCGTACAAATTGCAAAAATATAAGGGAGGTACCCTAATACTTAGAAAAGGGAGGGGTCTATGAAACACAAAACAAAGAAATCCAGCGGGCTGACGGGGCTGCGGGCGCCATTTTAGGTAGGGCAGTCCAGCTCTGGCCTCATTGGGTAGCGCTAGTGACATCGCGCTCCCAAGCACTCTTAAGGCCATCTCATGCGCACGCGCAGCGGACGCAATAACCCCAGTGGCAGTGGGTTCGCGGAAGCTGTTGGCTGCGTGTGGTGGCGATCCTCAGTTCTTTATTTTTAAAAAACGGTAGTGATTTTAAGACTCCTGTTTGTTTGTTTCTCCTCTTACCTGGTCGCCTGCCTCCTGTGTCACCTCCCCGCTCCCCTGGTCCCGATCCGGCACGGCTGAGTGCCGCTTGTACCGGCGGGCTGACGGGGCTGCGGGCACCATTTTAGGTAGGGCAGTCCAGCTTTGGCCTCATTGGGTAGCGCTAGTGACATCGCGCTCCCAAGCACTCTTAAGGCCATCCCCATGCGCATGCGCAGCGGGCGGGCCAAAGGCAAGCTCGTCTGCGCCCGGCCGGGGCAAGGGGCACCCCACTATGCCCAGTTTTTAACCTATACCTCGGAAGAACTCCGCTCTCACCAGGGCCCTTGGATCACCAGCCCTGGAACCGCCGCCCAAATCGCCAAACTCTGCCTTGTCCGGCCCCACCTCGCGCCCCCCCTCCCAGCCACCTTGCCTCCACCCCCTCTTCCCCTCCCCTAGGATCCCGCCCAACTCGGCGTCCACTATCTCGGCCTTTCTTTTAAACACCAGATCGGCAGTCAAGCACCACCTCGAACTGTTTGTGTTTCTTGACTCCTACAAACCTGACCTCCTGTTTCTGACAGAAACTTGGTTCTGCCCAGATTCCCTGCCCAATGTACTCGCAGCCCTCCCCTCCTCCTACTACGTCCTGCGGGCCGATCGACCGGCAGGGAAAGCAGGAGGTGGCGTCGCCCTGATTGTCCGCTCTGGACTTCACTTCCAATTGCTCTTTTCCCCAGCCATCATGGCAGTCGACTGTTTGGTGATGCGATCTGCCTCCTTTCAAGTCCCTATTACCTGCGTCCTTGTCTATCGCCCCCCCCAATCAACCCCCCACTTTATTACTGGGCTTCAGGAGTTGCTCGCTACGTTAGCAGTTAACAACTCCTCTGTTCTAGTTCTTGGGGACTTCAACTTCTGGCCATCCGACCCCGCAGAAGACGCGGTGTCTAAAGATTTCACCGACCTTCTTCACAGTTTAAATTTTGTGTCGCATGTCCACACACCCACCCATGTCCGGGGGCATACCCTGGACCAAATTTGGTCACTCAACGTCCCGGTCACAATCCCAATCATCACGCCCTGTCTTTGGTCCGATCATTTTCTGATCTCGTTTTTCCTTGACCTTAGCCTCGCCAAACGCCCTACCTTTCCCAAGAACACCTTGGCCCGTAATTGGAATAAGGTCGACATGCCCTCCCTTTGCTCCTCCCTTCAAGGTTCCTGTCCCGCCCTAGAGGAGCTTGTCCCCTCATCTCAGGTAGCTGCCATCAATGAATGGCTCTCTAGGGCGTGTGACCAAGTGGCTCCTTTGAGACGCGTCACAGTCAGACGCACCCACAATGCCAACAGATGGTTCACCGATGACCTTCAGGAGAAAAAAATGGTCGTGCGCCAGGCCGAGCGCGCCTGGAGGCGCGCTTACTGCCCGACTTTAAAAGCACATTATTCCCTCACACTTAACACATACAAAAAGGCTATCCTCCCTACCAAGACGGACTACTTTTCGGGCAAAATTCTCTCGGCCGAAAATCAGCCCAGGGAAATTTTCTCCACAGTCTATGCGTTGGTCTCGTCAGATAAAGCCTCCCTCAAACCTTCCCCCTCCCAATCTCTTTGTGATTCTCTTAATAATTTTTTCATTGAGAAAATCGCAGTCATCAAGGCCAACATACCACCGCCTTCCTCCTCCTTTGTTGCCCCTCAGCCTCCGCCCAACAGATCCCATTTGGATCATATACCTCCTGTGACCAGGGAAACCCTTTCCCCCCTGCTGGCCCGGGTCAAATCTGGTTCCCCCTCCGATGTCTACCCTGCTTTTGTATTGAGAGAGATCTTCCTAACTTGCCCTTTGCCCCCCTTGGTTTTCCTCAATGACTCCCTCAAACAAGGCATTGTCCCTGACCACCACAAATCGGCAACAATAATTCCTATTTTGAAAAACCCGGTGCGGATCCCTCTTCCCTCTCCAACTACCGTCCCATTTCCCTCCTCCCCTACCTGGGCAAAATCCTGGAGTGCCACATTACAACAGTCCTCAGCTCTTTTGTCGAGGACAATGGCTGTTTAGCCCCCTGCCAGGCTGGCTTTCGTCCGCTCCACTCCACCGAGAAAGTTGTGGTCTCAGTCGTGGACAAACTCAGGGAGGGGATGGATGTCAACCGGCCCCAGGCTCTGGTCCTCCTCGATTTGTCCACCGCCTTTGACACGGTTGACCATTCCATTCTTCTTACCCGTGTCGAGGCAGCGGGCGTCAGCGGGCCCGTCCTGGCTTGGCTCACTTCTTTTCTGAGAGACCGCACTCAGGCCGTCCACCTGGCAGACTTTTCTGCCTCCCCACGCATGGTGCAGTGCGGTGTCCCTCAGGGTTCCTCCCTTTCCCCCCTTCTGTATAATTTGTACATCTTTCCCCTCATTTTTGCTTTACAGCAGCTGGAGGTTACAGTTTTCAATTATGCTGATGACCTCCAGCTCATCTTCAACCTCTCTCACTCCCCTCAGTCCATTCTCAGTTTTCAATCAGTTATGATTTTCATCATGGACTGGATGAACCTTAACCATCTTAAACTTAACCCAGACAAAACCGAGTTAGTTCTTACCGGCGGTACATCCAGTCCCTGGACCCCCACGTTTTGGCCCCCCTCCCTTGGTTCCCCCCTTCACCCTCCCACTCAGTCAAAACACTTGGGATCACGCTGAACCAACATCTCACTCTGCACTCCCAGATCAGCATGGTGGTCTCATCTTGTTTTTTTACCCTTCGCACCATTAGAAAGATTTCCAGATTCTTATCTTTTCCTGCCTTAAAACTCATCTTGATGGCGATGGTTCTATCGCGCCTAGACTACGGCAACATCTTGTACAATGGCGTCCCTGCCTATGCCCTCCAACGTCTCCAATTGGTCCAGAACCAAGCTGCCCGCCTTATCCATGGTCTTTCCAAATCGCACCATGTCACTCCCCTATTAAAGGCCTTGCACTGGCTCCCCATCAGAGAGCGGGCCCTCTTTAAGATGGGATGCACAACGTTTCAGGCTCGCGCCGGAACTGCTCCAGCTTTTATGAACTCGGAAATTAAAAACTACAGTCCCGTTAGAGAACTGCGCTCTTATACTCAGTCTCTCCTTTTTGTACCGCGGTTCAGGAAGAATAAATTGGGGGGCATGAAATTCTCTGTTCTTGGCCCCATTTTCTGGAACTCCCTCCCTCCCATCAGATCTACACCCTCGTATCCTGAGTGCCGCAAGGCACTCAAAACTTTTCTTTTTCTGCAAGCTTTCTCGCCCTAACCCCCGCACCTCTGCCTCACAGGTTTTGCATCCCTCAGCGCCAAGAAACCGCCTGGTATACGTGCGCTTAACAAATACTTTTAAATTCAAATTCATAAACAAGGTAGATATATGAGTAAATGCTATAATCAGCCCAAAAACAGGATCCTGTGGTATAAGTACTTAGTTCAAGAGATATGTCAAAGGTCAAGCTACTATAATGACCACCGTTATTAACGAAAAAGAGGAAACTAATTAGTTTGCAAGTTGCTGTAATGTGTTACAAAGATACTCAAAATTAAAAAATGTATTCCAATATATATTATTTTAATTAAAAACACTGTTAATTTAAAACAAGTTGTTTTGAAATACTTGAAGTGCAAATTCATGAAAAACAAGTTTGCATGATCACCAGCAAATCTCAAAACAGTAATTTCCTTAATATATTGGAGTCATTGTCTTTATCCACTTCATTCTTTCAAAAAGCAAATAACAAATGTAAATTTAAAAGTTACAACATTAAAAACACAGAAAACCTGTCGACGCAGCGTTTCGGCGAAAGTTTGATAGTTCGCCTTCTTCAGGA
This sequence comes from Lissotriton helveticus, assembly GCF_964261635.1. NCBI lineage: Eukaryota > Metazoa > Chordata > Amphibia > Caudata > Salamandridae > Lissotriton > Lissotriton helveticus. The sequence goes on along the minus strand of NC_136069.1, from coordinate 336,544,986 downwards.
TAAATGTTTTTTCAGGTTATCAAATCATATTATATTGAGGCCCTAGAATTCATGTTTATAGTTTCCAAATGTAGCTGTCTCTAATGTTGGCAGCTACATTGCAAGCTATATGTTTTTAATCCTGCCAGAGGGTAGCACAATAAAGTTCACATTAGCTAACCTTGTAGTAAGTTTTAAACCACTATTCACTATAGCACTGCACTGCATTCCACCCACAACACACCATGCTCACGTAGGATTTTAGGACCACCATCTTTCAAAAAGAAATCCCTGAGCTCCTCTCACGTAACGAGGGGGTTGTAGCCCGCGTCACAACTAGGTTCTTGGCGCGAGGAGGCACCCCTATGATGAAGCATGACACCTCTGATGTGGGGGGAAATCGTCCTTAAAAGAGATTACACCCTGAGCTTTGTAGTCTTATTACACACGCCCTTTAGACTTACGATTAGGACCCTTGGGCTCTTTCTGTGTTTGGAAACCTATGTATACCTGAAATGTACACTAGTTACTGAGTTTAGGAGCAGTGATTATTTGTACATCTCGGAATTTGAGAGTACCATACCAGCATGTGATTCAGAGGGTATTTTACAAAAGGTCTTCTTTCTAACGCACTGACTTACATTTGGGAGGCACAAATACTAAGAAATACAGTTGATAACAACAAATGTTATACCATTCTAAGTTCCCACATTTTTCCAGATAAAAATGGTACACCACTTATGTGGCTGGGCCTTGCACCTGCAACAAAATATACTCCAAAACACAACCTAGAGGCACTATATTTTACCCAGTAGAATGCAAGATTTTTTCAACAACGTAAGTAGCTGGGGATTTTGAGCCACCCAGGAAAACCTACCATACCCAGACAGTTCTAAAAATTTGACACCTTAGTGCCCAGTTTGGTGTGACTTACGTGGGTCTAACAAGGTGTTTATACCCATAAGCCCTTGCAAACCTCAACAGGTGCCTAAAAACACATTTCTGTGAGGGCAAGTCCTGGAATCTGTGGCGATCTAAAAATCCCCCACCACCCAGCATTCCGCCATGTCTCACAATAAAACAATACCTTACTCGAATGAGTGGGCCTAGGGCTCGCAATGGGAAAAGGCCCAAAACGCAACATGGACAGATCAAAATTTTACACCCACAAACTGACTTTTCTTTTTGTGCTGCACCTAAGGAAACGGACCAAACCTGCTCATTTTTTAAAACTAGACACCCGGGGTGACTAGGGTGCCATGGCTTGCGTAGCTCTCACTAGTTTTTTTATTTTGTTTACCCAGAGCCACTTGCAAACGTTGGCTAAAAAGACAGATTTTCCTCACATTTCTGTGGAGGAAAGTTCCAGAATCTGCTAGCAGCGCAAACTTCCTACTAACTAGCATCCCCCCAAATCTCCCAATAAAAATGGCACCTCACTTGTGTGGATGAGCGTAGCGCTTCTGACAGGAAAGGGCCCAACACTCAATCTGGACACATCAACTTTTTCCACGGAAAGCAAGCCAGTGCTGCAGTTTGGGTAGCTTTGGATTTTGGGCTGTAGCTCAGCCGGTACCTAGGGAAACCTAGTAAATCTGCACAGTTTTAAAAGCAGACACCCAGGAGAGTCCAGCGTAGCTCTCACCGGGGTATTTTACATGGAAGCCCTTGCAAACCTAAAATTTCGACTAAAAACCTATTTTCCTCACATTTGTGTAATCTAAAGTTCTGCATCTTGCGGTAAGCAATAAATTGCCTACCACCTAGCGTTCCTCTAAGTCTCCTGACAAAAAATGGTACCCCAGTTGTGTGGCGGAGGGCTTCGCCCCTGTGACAGGAAAGGGCCCAAAATAGAATATTGACATGTCAAGTTTTTACACTGAAAAATCAACTTTTTTCTTTTTTTTGCAATTTGGTTAGTTGTGGATTTTAGACACTAGCTCAGTCAGCCGCTAGGGAAACCTACTAAACCTGCACCTTTCTGAAAGCTAGACAGCGGGCGAGTTTAGGGTGGTGTGACTTGCTTGGCTCTAACCAGGTTATTTTCCCCAGAAGTCCTTGCAAAACTCTAATTTTATCAAAAAACACATTTTCGGCACATTTCTCTGTAGGAAAGTTTCAGAATCTTCAAGGATCCACAAATTTCCTACCACCAAAGAGCTTCCACTTGTCTCCCTAAAACAACCGTACCCCACTTGTGTGGGTGGCCCAAGAGACAGCGACACAAGAGTCCCTAAAGTGCTAAATGGAAGGAGCAGCGATAGGGGTAGCTGCTGTATTTGGTACTGTGCTCGGCCGCCGCCCATTAGAAACCTACCAACTACGGACCTTTTTGAAAACTAGACAGCCAGGGGATTCCAGAGTGGTGTATCTTGAGTGAATCAAACAATGTTTTCTTACCCACTGTTCCCTGCAAACCTAAAACGCTGTATACAATGACGTTTTTTCCTTACATTTCTGTGATGGAAACTTCCAGAATCAGCAGGAATCCACCAAATTCCTAACTTTCCAGCATTACCCCACTGGTCCCAATATATGCATATACTGCAATGGCAAAAACAGATCTCTGCTTATGACCGAAGCTAGGTGTTACTCAAACCATGTGAGTAGACAATTAGGAGTGTACGCTTAGTTGGTGCACTATCCCCAATTGGTGCGTAAGGCCATAACATTTCTTTAGCTCCCCAGGTGAAGTGGGAGTCAACAGATGTGCTCTAGAGTGAGTCCCAAGAGTGCCTCCATTCGCTCTCGAACTGTTTTGCACACACCTTTGTTTGGTGGGCAATTTCCTCAAGTTAACATCCAAAAATTGATGGACCTAGTCAATTGGCAAAAATGTGCTGTATTGACTTTGAATCCAGTGTCTGTAGTGAATGACGGGAATATGGAACTGCACTAAATTGGGGGCTGCCAAGAGAGCAGTCTGTGCTTGGTGTGGATATTTTTGACGCAACCACGCATGCCATTACCACGCATGCCTTTACAACGCGTCCATTACCACGCATGCTTTTACCATGCAAATATTTACCATGCATATGCCTTTACCACGACAATGTAAGTATTCACTATACCTCCACCTCGCTGGGGCTAAAATAATATAACGGATGGAGGGTCCGTTGCACACACCGGGGACCCTCACCTCCCATGGGCTAAAGTAAAGATTGGACGGGGCAGCGTGGCCACCCTCCTGCAGCAATAGATGGCCCTAGAGACCGCCACCCTCCAGGGCTGGCTTCTGTTATGTCTTGGTGTGGCCACCCCTCGCTCATAGCTGTTTGCTATGACTTGGCGGGAGATTTACTGCTCCTGCCAAGCCATAGCAAACTATGCTTCGCTTTGAGCAAGTGAGAGAATTTTGCTCTTGCTTCCTCAAAGCGGAAAACAATTGCTTTGATGGAGAGTGAGCTGCATGTTACCAGCTCCCTCTCTGTCAAAGCAATACCAGCTCCCACAGGAGGCGGGGAGCGGGCAGGGACCACGCGGTCCTTGAGGCTCCCCTGCAGTCTCCATCATTGCAGATTGGGTGCCCTGGGTAGGACCAAAGCACCGACAACAGAGGCCAAGCCACAGAGGACCAGGAGGGAGGCTGCGTGGCCCCCCTTCCCTTAATCTTTTAATTTGTTTATTTAGTGCACAGGCCCGGTCCTGGGGGATGGGCTCCCAGGGGGGCAAAATAGGCCCATGGAGGGGGGCAGTGCGGCCCCCCCTTCCCTATTCAAAATAATCCTGGCCCCGGGAATGGGGTCTCTGGTTCTAAAATTCGCCCCCTTTCTCCACCACGCTGCAAAGGCACCTCCTAGCGCATTGCTGGTTGGGGGATGAAGTCCCCTTGGATGCTGAAGGTGCTTGGGGACAACAAGCCTCCTGTTACTTCCAGGAAGTCTCACACAGACTGATTGCTGAGAAGACTTCGAAGGCCACGCCCCCTTTCTCCACCACTCTGCAAACACACCTCCAGCCGCAATACTGGTTGGGGGATGAAGTCCTCTTGGATGCTGAGGGACCTTGGAGGCCTAGAATCTGTCATGTTACCTCCAATAAGTCCCTTTCAGCTGAATGCCTGAGAGTTGATCGTAGGCGCCACCTCCTTTTTCCCCCACTCTGCAAACACGACTACCAGTTAAAAAAATCATAGAAATGTGTTTTAAAAATCAAAGGTTACAGGGACGTTATAGTTAGGAAATACATTTTGAAAAACCTTAGAAATTCACAGAAAAAATCAAAGGTTACAGGGACGTTATAGTTATGCTCGGATTTCCCTGGTCCAAAACCTGTGAAATTCAACAGTTATAGTTACCTGAGCTCACTAGATCTTACCCCCTGCAGTGCACTGCTTATAACCACATATATTCCATCACTCATGACATTGTCACTGATATCACTGATGACATCATCCACAGACCCACTCACGCCTCCATACAACCTCCTGCACCCCCATTCACACACCAATACAACCGTCACATACTCATTCACAGATACACACGAGTACTCTCATACCTACTTACTCCTCCACAGAGGTACACGGCCACTCACACAACCATTCACTCACACAGCCACTCATACAACCAGTCACTGACCATACAGCCACACACATAACCACGCCACTCACCCATACTGCTACTAACACACCCACTTGTTTACCTTCACAAGCACTCACACACCCTCTCACTCACCCATATAGCCTTTCAACACAGCCACTCCACCCATACAAGCACTCACACACTCACTGACACCCACACAACCACTTACATACCCATTCATACAAGCACACGCTCACTCACCCATACAGCCATTCACACACACTTATTCTCCAGTACAGCCACTCACTCATACACACTGAGTCACTCACACAACTATTCAGACACTCACCCATACTGCCACTCACACAGCATCTCACTCATCCACACAGCAACTCACACATCCACTTACACCCATACAGCCCCTTACACACCCATACACACAAGGATAGTCACACACATAATATATGTTAGAAGTAGTAGCACACCTAATATAGTAATTTAACTTTTTTAGTAGGTTACTATATATGTTTAACACCCGTAAACTCTTAAAAACACTTGGTCAGTGACATCACTGATGACATCAAATGATTATGTCATCAGTGATGTAATATGTGAGGTCACAGTAGTGCACTTTGGGGGCATGAGTTAGTTAGCCCAGGTAACTAGAACTGCTACATATATATATATATATATATCCAACAAAGGAGGTGGGGCCTCCGATCAACTCTCAGGCATTCAGCTGACAGGGACTTATTGGAGGTAACATGACGGATTCTAGGCCCCCAAGGTCCCTCAGCATCCAAGAGGACTTCATCCCCCAACCAGTATTGTGGCTGGAGGTGTGTTTGCAGAGTGGTGGAGAAGGGGGGCATGGCTTTCGAAGTCTTCTCAGCAGTCAGTCTGTGTGAGACTTCCTGGAAGTAACAGGAGGGCTTGTTGTCCTGCCAGACGCGTTTCGGGCCAACGCCCTCTTCAGTGGCATACCATGTGACATGACTGCATGCGGCAAACACCAGTAAATCCCCACAATAATTGTGCTCAGGTGTACCACCTGAAGCAATGCTTTCTGGGACTGGTGGTTTAGTAAAACCCAAGTGGGTCGCCGCAGCCACTCACATTAAAAAAAAAAAGTTTTAAAAGGATTGCCGATGTTCCCGCAAGCACCCCTCAAATAGAGGACACCTCCTGTTCCACAGTTAGCTTCCCAAATAAGGCAGCTGTGGACCCGCAATTTTTTCGCGGTAGTGCAATCCCGCGACCGGGCTGGCCGCTATCAAAAAGAAGAAAGAGTTGCCCCTAGGTGGGATGCACTTACAGGTAGGAAATTATGCCAAAGCAAGGGCACGAGCCGTGAACAAAGTCCTTTTCGGTTTTCCTGCCAGACGCGTTTCGGGCCAACGCCCTCTTCAGTGGCAGACCATGTGACATGACGGCATGCGGCAAACACCAGTAAATCCCCACAATAATTGTGCTCAGGTGTACCACCTGAAGCAATGCTTTCTGGGACTGGTGGTTTAGTAAAACCCAAGTGGGTCGCCGCAGCCACTCACATTCCAAAAAAAGTTTTTAAACGGTTTGCCAATGTTCCCGCAAGCACCCCTCAAATAGAGGGCACCTCCTGTTCCACAGTTAGCTTCCCAAATAAGGCAGCTGTGGACCCGCAATTTTTTCGCGGTAGTGCAATCCCACGACCGGGCTGGCCGCTATCAAAAAGAAGAAAGAGTTGCCCCTAGGTGGGATGCACTTCTAGGTAGGAAATTGTGCCAAAGCAAGGGCACGAGCCGTGAACAAAGTCCTTTTCGGTTTTCCTGCCAGACGCGTTTCGGGCCAACGCCCTCTTCAGTGGCAGACCATGTGACATGAATGCATGCGGCAAAAACCAGTAAATCCCCACAATAATTGTGCTCAGGTGTACCACCTGAAGCAATGCTTTCTGGGACTGGTGGTTTAGTAAGACCCAAGTGGGTCGCCGCCGCCACTCACATTCGAAAAAAGTTTTTTAAAGGATTGCGGATGTTCCCGCAAGCACCCCGCAAATAGAGGGCACCTCCTGTTCCACAGTTAGCTGCCCAAATAAGGCAGCTGTGGACCCTCAATTTTTTCGCGGTAGTGCAATCCCGCGACCGGGCTGGCCGCTATCAAAAAGAAAGAGTTTCCCCTAGGTGGGATGCACTTACAGGTAGGAAATTATGCCAAAGCAAGGGCACGAGCCGTGAACAAAGTCCTTTTCGGTTTTCCTGCCAGACGCGTTTCGGGCCAACGCCCTCTTCAGTGGCAGACCATGTGACATGACGGCATGCGGCAAACACCAGTAAATCCCCACAATAATTGTGCTCAGGTGTACCACCTGAAGCAATGCTTTCTGGGACTGGTGGTTTAGTAAAACCCATGTGGGTCGCCGCAGCCACTCACATTCCAAAAAAAGTTTTAAAAAGGTTTGCCAATGTTCCCGCAAGCACCCCTCAAATAGAGGGCACCTCCTGTTCCACAGTTAGCTTCCCAAATAAGGCAGCTGTGGACCCGCAATTTTTTCGCGGTAGTGCAATCCCACGACCGGGCTGGCCGATATCAAAAAGAAGAAAGAGTTGCCCCTAGGTGGGATGCACTTCTAGGTAGGAAATTGTGCCAAAGCAAGGGCACGAGCCGTGAACAAAGTCCTTTTCGGTTTTCCTGCCAGACGCGTTTCGGGCCAACGCCCTCTTCAGTGGCAGACCATGTGACATGACGGCATGCGGCAAAAACCAGTAAATCCCCACAATAATTGTGCTCAGGTGTACCACCTGAAGCAATGCTTTCTGGGACTGGTGGTTTAGTAAAACCCAAGTGGGTCGCCGCCGCCACTCACATTCGAAAAAAGTTTTTAAAAGGATTGCGGATGTTCCCGCAAGCACCCCGCAAATAGAGGGCACCTCCTGTTTCACAGTTAGCTGCCCAAATAAGGCAGCTGTGGACCCTCAATTTTTTCGCGGTAGTGCAATCCCGCGACCGGGCTGGCCGCTATCAAAAAGAAAGAGTTTCCCCTAGGTGGGATGCACTTACAGGTAGGAAATTATGCCAAAGCAAGGGCACGAGCCGTGAACAAAGTCCTTTTCGGTTTTCCTGCCAGACGCGTTTCGGGCCAACGCCCTCTTCAGTGGCAGACCATGTGACATGACGGCATGCGGCAAACACCAGTAAATCCCCACAATAATTGTGCTCAGGTGTACCACCTGAAGCAATGCTTTCTGGGACTGGTGGTTTAGTAAAACCCAAGTGGGTCGCCGCAGCCACTCACATTCAAAAAAAAGTTTTTAAAAGGTTTGCCAATGTTCCCGCAAGCACCCCTCAAATAGAGGGCACCTCCTGTTCCACAGTTAGCTTCCCAAATAAGGCAGCTGTGGACCCGCAATTTTTTCGCGGTAGTGCAATCCCACGACCGGGCTGGCCGCTATCAAAAAGAAGAAAGAGTTGCCCCTAGGTGGGATGCACTTCTAGGTAGGAAATTATGCCAAAGCAAGGGCACGAGCCGTGAACAAAGTCCTTTTCGGTTTTCCTGCCAGACGCGTTTCGGGCCAACGCCCTCTTCAGTGGCAGACCATGTGACATGACGGCATGCGGCAAAAACCAGTAAATCCCCACAATAATTGTGCTCAGGTGTACCACCTGAAGCAATGCTTTCTGGGACTGGTGGTTTAGTAAAACCCAAGTGGGTCGCCGCCGCCGCCACTCACATTCGAAAAAAGTTTTTAAAAGGATTGCGGATGTTCCCGCAAGCACCCCGCAAATAGAGGGCACCTCCTGTTCCACAGTTAGCTGCCCAAATAAGGCAGCTGTGGACCCTCAATTTTTTCGCGGTAGTGCAATCCCGCGACCGGGCTGGCCGCTATCAAAAAGAAGAAAGAGTTGCCCCTAGGTGGGATGCACTTACAGGTAGGAAATTATGCCAAAGCAAGGGCACGAGCCGTGAACAAAGTCCTTTTCGGTTTTCCTGCCAGACGCGTTTCGGGCCAACGCCCTCTTCAGTGGCAGACCATGTGACATGACGGCATGCGGCAAACACCAGTAAATCCCCACAATAATTGTGCTCAGGTGTACCACCTGAAGCAATGCTTTCTGGGACTGGTGGTTTAGTAAAACCCATGTGGGTCGCCGCAGCCACTCACATTCAAAAAAAAGTTTTTAAAAGGTTTGCCAATGTTCCCGCAAGCACCCCTCAAATAGAGGGCACCTCCTGTTCCACAGTTAGCTTCCCAAATAAGGCAGCTGTGGACCCGCAATTTTTTCGCGGTAGTGCAATCCCACCACTGGGCTGGCCGCTATCAAAAAGAAGAAAGAGTTGCCCCTAGGTGGGATGCACTTACAGGTAGGAAATTATGCCAAAGCAAGGGCACGAGCCGTGAACAAAGTCCTTTTCGGTTTTCCTGCCCAACGCTTTTCGGGCCAACGCCCTCTTCAGTGGCAGACCATGTGACATGACGGCATGCGGCAAACACCAGTAAATCCCCACAATAATTGTGCTCAGGTGTACAACCTGAAGTAATGCTTTCTGGGACTGGAGGTTTAGTAAAACCCAAGTGGGTCGCCGCCGCCACTCACATTCGAAAAAAGTTTTTAGAAGGATTGCGGATGTTCCCGCAAGCACCCCGCAAATAGAGGGCACCTCCTGTTCCACAGTTAGCTGCCCAAATAAGGCAGCTGTGGACCCTCAATTTTTTCGCGGTAGTGCAATCCCACGACCGGGCTGGCTCACTCACCCAAACAACTGTTATAACATGTAGTCTTAACCTCATATACCTACTGAATCAACTATTCACACATCTTTGGGCAGCCACCCCTCCCCCTCCCCCCCACCGAACCACACACACATTCACTCTCCCATACAAATACTCAGTTAACTAATCAATAACTAATATAGACTTTCACATAGCTAGTAACCAACTGGTGCAGCACTTTACACAACAACTGACAAAGTGATACAGATATTCACACAGTTTAGTCACTGTCCAATATATTTAGCGAGACACTATAAATTAGTCAAGTACACAGTCAATCACACTGCTACTAAATCCTCCATCCAGATATTTATATGTCCACTCATTCTTCAATGCAGATTGCTATATATAATACATATTTAAATAAACCAAACCACATTCACTGGATGATGTCATCAGTGATGTCATTTGAGATGTCATCCGTGATGTCACTGACCATGTCATAAATGATGTAATATGTGAAATCATAAGGAGTGGATTGCAGGCGCACGAGTTATAGTTAGCAGAACTAACTATAACTGAGGAATTTCAATGGTTTTGTACGAGTGAAATGCCCAGCTAACTATAACACCCCTAAAACCTATGGTTTTTTCAGTGAATTTCTAAGGTTTTTTAAATGCTAATTCCTAACTATAACATGTCTGAGACCTATGGTTTTTTCAGTGAATATATATATATATATATATATATATATATATATATATATATATATATATATATATATATATATATATATATATATATACATGTATATATATAGTTAGGATTTTTTCTCTATGGGATTTCTGAAAATTCTATGTCTAATAACTTTGGCATTTGTGGACGGAATTGGCTGAAATTTTCAGGAAAATGGCACATTTTGTTTCTGAGCAGCCCCTTAAAATTGGGGGGGTTTTGTCAAGGGGGGGCCGAGAAAAAAGGGGGGTCCCAAAACGCGTTTTTCCCATTCATTTTTCCATAGGGCAGTTGGACTCACTTTTAGCTTGAACGGCTGAATGGATTTACATGAAACTTGGCAAAATTGTAGATATGGTTGGCCCGACGTGCCTTTGCTATGTCTCAATATATGTGCTCCAGTGGATTTTGAGAAATTAACGTTTAAAAAAATATATATATCTGTAACAGCGCTCCGGTTAGCGCCCCGGTTCGCGTACCGGACGCGTCGCGGAACTTCGCGAAGCGAAGCTGATTGGCTCTCCGGTGTCTGTCAACATTCTAAACAGCCCGGAGCGGCCGCCATCTTGTCTCTCGGTAGGATCGAGAGACAAGATGTGGTGAAAAACGAAGGGGGAAATGAAGGAAAGGGGGCAAGGTAGACCCCTCCTGACCCCCTAGGATTGATGAGGGGGATATTAAAGTGCCCCGCGGGGCAAAAAAGAAAAAAAAAATTTTTGGGCGATTTTTCGCCATAGAGGCGCGTCCCGGTACGCGAACCGGGCAGCTAACCGGGCAGCTAACTGGCAGCGTAACGGTAGTCTGAGAGAAGCTGATTGGCTGTCAACATTGTAAACAGTCCGGAGCGGCCGCCATCTTGTCTCTCGGTAGGTTCGAGAGACAAGATGTGGGGAAAAACGAAGGGGAAAATGAAGGAAAGGGGGCAAGGTAAACCCCTCCTGACCCCCTAGGATTGATGAGGGGGATATTAAAGTCCCCCTCGGGGCAAAAAGTAAAAAAAAAAATGTTTGTGATTTTTCGCGGTAGAGGCGCTTCCCGGTACGCGAACCGGGCTGCTAACCGGCAGCGTACCGGGAGTCCGCCATCTTGTGTTTTTGGAGCGTCCGGTTCGCGTACCGGGTAGCGTCCCGGTAAGCATAACAAGAGAAACAGTAAAAAAAAATTAAGGGAATAGATTTCCAACAAACTTGGCAAAATTGTAGGGACTGTTTGTTTGATGTGCCTTTGCAAGGCCTCAAGATATGTGCACGTGTGGATTTTGTCTAATTAAGGTTAAAAATATATATATATCTGTAAGCGTGCTCCGGCGCGCTTACGTTACGGGTTTTGTTTGCGCTGCAGAGCCAATACGTCACGGTTATGCGACGCGTCATGAGGCGTCTCACGTGGCTACGTGATACGTCACGTAATAAAGAATATATTTTACAGCTATAGATATTAGCTTTTAAAAAACCAATGAAATTCACTGAAAAAAACGTAGGTTATAGACCATATATAGTTAGGAATTTGCATTTACAAAACCTTGAAAATTCACTGAAAAAACCATAGGTTAGAGACCATATATAGTTAGCTGGACATTTTATTGACATAAAACCAATGAAATTCCATATATAGTTAGTTGCACTAACTATATATCGCGCACCCGCAATCCACTGCTGATGATGTCACATATTACATCATTCATGACATGGTCAGTGACATCACTGATGACATCACTGATGACATCTCAAATGACATCACTGATGACATCACTGATGACATCTCAAATGACATCACTGATGACATCATGACACACAAATACCAGTTACTACATACGCACTCACTGATTCCTACGTCTACACACACATTCACTCATTCACCCATACAATCACTCATACATACAGTCACTCATTATTACAACACTATCATATGCACTCATACACCTATGCAGACACTCACACACTGCCACTCATCCATGGAGTTACTCACACACCTAGTCAGTCCTGTAAAGAATCAATCACACTTCGATTTCCTCATCTATACAGTTAAACACAGGACACCATACTTTTTCACACATATACTAACACATACTTATTCTCTTATGCAATCACTGATACAAGTACACATTGATATGCACAGAGTCACACACCTCCCAGCCAGCCACACACACACTCAGTCTTCCATACATCCACTCATTCTTCAATATGTAAAACATATTTAAACTTTACAAAAACACACAGACACTAGATGATGTCATCAGTGATGTCATCAGTGATGTCATCAGTGATGTCATTTGAGATGTCATCAGTGATGTCATCAGTGATGTCACTGACCATGTCATGAATGATGTAATATGTGACATCATCAGCAGTGGATTGCGGGTGCGCGATATATAGTTAGTGCAACTAACTATATATGGAATTTCATTGGTTTTATGTCAATAAAATGTCCAGCTAACTATATATGGTCTCTAACCTATGGTTTTTTCAGTGAATTTTCAAGGTTTTGTAAATGCAAATTCCTAACTATATATGGTCTATAACCTATGTTTCTTTCAGTGAATATATATATTTATATATATATATATATATATATATATATACACACACATATATGTATCTATATACACACACACATATATGTATCTGTGAGTGTATATATATATATGTATATATATATTTTACCTTATCAACACCAACCCCTAAACTCAACCGCCCCATAACCTTAAGTACAGTTTTACCACCCAATTCCTCCACCCACCCTAAAAACACCCTTGCCACCCAAATACCCTTACCCATCCTAAGCCCTAAAATACCCTTACCGCCCTAGCCAACCTAAACCCTAAAAGCACCCTTGCCACCCAAATACCCTTACCTACCCTAAAACCCTCTTACCACCAAATAGCCTTACCCACCCTAAAACACCCTTGCCACCCAAATACCTTTACCCACTCTAAACCTTAAATATACCACTGCCACTCAATACCCGAACACAGCCTAAACCATAAAAATGCCCTTGCTACCCAAATACCCTTACCCACCCTAATCATACCCTTACCACCCAATACTCCACACACCCTAAACCCACCCATACCACCCAATACCCTTACCCACCCTAATCCCTAAATAAAACTTACCGCTAAATACCCCTACCCATTCTAAACCCTAAAACCTCCCTTGCCACCGAAATACCCTTCCCCACTCTAAAAACATTGTTGCCACCCAAATACTCTTACCCGCCTTTTAACCCTAAAAATACCCTTGTCACCCAAATACCCCTACTTATCCTAATCCCTTAAAATACCCTAGCCACCCAATACTCTCACCACTCCTAAACCCTAAAAAAAGCCCTTCTCCAGTATTGTGTCTTTTATAGATTCACATGCTTAAATCTTCCCCGTAGTCATGGTGGGAGTCCCATGGTAACAGTATATTAGCAGTATTAAAACTTCAACATTGAAAGGCCCATAGGAATTCACTAGCTTTTACCAACCTATCTCCATTGTTATAAAACATCCAGACTCCCGCCAATCTGAGCATAGACCATAGTCATCTTCCGCTTCAGGACCACCATACCTCAGATTTCTTACCGCACGTCGTGTGTTAGAGAGTCTCCCTGAGCTCTGCTCAGTCACCGTGTTCCTACTGTTGTCCAGTTGAACTTCCAGCTAGCTGTTCATCTCTTCACTACATATTTCTTCTGAGGTAAAGGCCAGGAGTATGAATACCTTTTTTCTTCATAATATCAGTCCAAACAGGGTTGTTTAGGCCCTGTAAGACTTGTGGACAGTCCAGACTATATTCTGAGGACTCACATATGGATTGTCTTTACTGCTTGTATCCAGACCACTAACCCAGAGAGTACTGTTGTACTTTCGCCACAAAAACTCTCATAGACCATGGGGGTAGGCTGCTTCTCTGGCTGCCAAGAAAGAGCGCAGCAAAGAGACTCTGAGGCTGAGGAAAAGCCTTATACCTCCTCCAGGAAGAAAAAAGATGATTAAGAGCCCTAAAAAATCCAGATCCCAAAGTAAGGAAAGGATTGAGGAGAAAAGAGCCAAAAAAGACCAGCCCGGTCCTTCTCCTCACCAGAGGTCTGGTTTTACTCCACTGTTGACACCTCATACCCCTTTCAGAGATTATTCAGCTGACAAAACCCACTCGTGGACGGTCCAGTCGACGAAGAAATCTTCGTCTACGACCGCCGTCTCTACCGGAACTAGCTTTCCATCAACTATTTCATCAGCGACGGCTACTACGGGCTGCGGTCAAGATGAGGACGGCTGCGTCGACAACGGCAGTGGTTGTGTCACCGTCGTTGGTTGTGGTTAGACCGTCTCCATCGACGAAGGCTTCACCGACGACAGTTTAGCAGGTTCATTAACAGTCGACGATTGTTCATCTTCCACAGTCTGTTGTGCCTTCGACGATCCCGTTGATGAGGGAAAAAGTCAGTCTGCTTCTGAAGCCGATGCCTCTCCTTCTGCAGGATTTCTCAAAGATTTCTCCATTACCACCTACTTGTCTTCTAGATTTCCAGGAGTCTGAAGGTGATGGTCCTTATGGTCCTGCATATAGCCCTTCACAACTCAGGGTTAAGTGTCAGGACTCGGAGGAATAAGAGGCAATAGATGATCTGTCTACTTATTTGGAAGGGGACTATTCTTTCTTGGATATAGGGCGTCCCAGTTTGCAAAGTTTGGACGCATTTCTAGAACACTACCCTTATGAGGAAGAGGAAGAACAAACTCAAGAACCCTCCATCATTATCCCAGTGTCATTGGTAACTTATCTTCAGTTAATGCTGAATGAATATTACAAAAGGTTTCCTGAAACGAACTCTGCTCCACAGCCACCTCATGTTCAGGAGGTTCCCACTCCTGTGTCGCTGGCTGTACCCCTGTTGCAGAAGAGCAAGACCATTCCTACACCTGTGGAAATTCCTGCGCAAAGTCAGGATGACTATGACCAGCAACTTGAGGAAGGGGAGTTGCAGTTAGACCAGGATGTCCATGATGAGTGGGACGACTGAGGCCCCTACTCCACCTTCTCCTACTCTGCCTCTGGCCGACTATCCACCTGCAGATATCTACGGGTTCTGCGATGTGCTGGAACGCGCTTCTTGGCGCTTTGACCTTCCTATGCCTGCCAAGCAAATGAGCGTTCTTTTAATGATTTTAAGCCTACAATGCAGCGCTCCTCTCGATCCATTCCGACTGTAGACTTCTTATGGCATGAGTGCCTGAAGTTGATGAAGGCGCTAGCTTCTATACCTACAGTGGTGTCGAAGTTAGGAAAAAAGTGCTGAGCGCCCAAGGACTCTCCTGCGTGCCTGATCTACCTGATTTGTCCATTATGCAAGCGGCTCAAAGGAGATCAAAGCACCCTTCCTCTCTGTGTGCAGCTACACCTGACATGGAAGGGCACCAATTCGTCAACATCGGCAAGAGGTTCTCCACTTTGGCAGCCACTGCCATCAGGGCCTCCAATGCCATGGCTATCCTCGGGTTGTAGGACCGCCAGATGTGGTCTGACATCTCTGCCTTGCTGGAGTTCCTTCCTCCGGTTAAGAAGAAGGAAGCAAAGGAGGTGCTGTCGAAAGGAGAGAGAGCCTCTTCCGAGATGATTTATGTGGCTCTGGACATTTCATCGACGGGCTTCAGGCAGATGGCGGGGTCGGCGGTGTTTAGACGGCAGGGGTGGCTGAAAGCTAAGACGTTTCGCCTGGAGGTTCAGACCAAATTATTAGACATGCTGTTCGACACCGAATTCCTCTTTGGTTGAAGCGCTGCAGTTGATCAAGTAGGATACTGAGACGGCTAAATCTTTGACTAATCTGCAGCATAAGAAGTTTGCTTCCTTCCGGGGCAAAGGCAGAGGTGGAGACCAGTCAAGCCGGTGGCAGTGGCTGACTCTATCCGCTTATGCGCTGTGTGATACAAGCATTACACTGCGAGCGCTGAGTTAGAGCGTTTTTAATATTGTAGCGATTGTTCTGCTAATTTTAAAAATCACAGTGTACCTTGTTATGTGTTTTTAAAACTGCTTGCACCTTACTTCTGGGCTGATTGATAGCTCGGGGGTCACTCACTTACTCTACTCCCGCCCCGGTCCGCCGCGTCCATTCTGGGTGTTTGATGCGGAGGGTGAGGAGGAGCGAGCACTTCCGGGCTCATTGCTGCCAGGTCAGTGCTCTAGCTGCGCTGTTGATGTTTTAGGATAAAAGGTGAGGAGGAACGCAGTCGCGGGGTGGAGACGAGTCAAGCCGGTGGCAGTGGCTGACTCTATCCGCTTATGCGCTGTGTGATACAAGCATTACACTGCGAGAGCTGAGTTAGAGCGTTTTTAATATTGTAGCGATTGTTCTGCTAATTTTAAAAATCACAGTGTACCTTGTTATGTGCTTTTATAACTTTTTGCACCTTACTTCTGGGCTGATTGATAGCTCGGGGGTCACTCACTTACTCTACTCCCGCCCCGGTCCGCCGCGTCCATTCTGGGCATTTGATGCGGAGGGTGAGGAGGAGCCCAGCACTTCCGGGCTCATTGCTGCCAGGTCAGTGCTCTAGCTGCCCCTCCCTCCCTATAAATGTGTGTGGGCCAGCGACCGCGCAGCGGGCGCGTCGGAGGCGTGCCGAAGTCGCGCCAAAGTTAAGCCCCTGTGCAGTCCGGGCCAACCCACATACAGTATGGAAGGCAAGATTTGCTAGATCTATGTCCATCAAACGCGGGACCTTGCTTGCATTCAATGGAGGCTTTAAGACTCCGAAACTGCTCATTGTGCCCATTTAAGAACTATAGAGAACCGGTTAGTGAAACAGACAAGGGGAGGGCACATGGAGGCCTGTTAAATTGTAGATCACTTAGCAAGCACAGCAATCAGATATGGGACCTCCTCCTGGATGAGGAATTGGATGTACTCTTCTTAACGGAGACGTGGCTAGGGGAACACTCCGACCCGGATATTATAGAGGCCATTCCTCCAGGTTACTCACTCTCCAGAATAGATAGGAGTGGAGGGATTGCCGTTGCCATTAAGGCTCCGTTCGAATGCTCTTTATTGCCCTTGCAAATTGAAAACTGTGAGGCTGGCCTTTTTACTCTTAAACTTGGACCTCAACACTCTGTATCGGCAATCCTTGTTTACAGACCCCCAGGAAGGCTCAACGATTTTAAATCTAGCCTAGTGGAAGCTGTGGCTCATTTAGCCATAAGGAAGAGCAGAATCCTGATATTAGGAGATCTCAACATTCACCTTGAGGATGAACAAGCTAAAGAGACTAGTGACATCGGGCAAGAACTCCAGGCCTTACAACTAGAATTAAAAAATAGTGCCCCTACCCATAAACACGGCCACTTACTGGACCCCGTTTTTTGTAGCTGGAACGGAGTGAGGGTGAATTCGCCCTTACCCATACCGTGGTCGGATCACTTCTTGATTCCTTTTGATATTCATATTCCTGAGTCGAACACAAGCAGGGAGAACAACAACGGTTACCCGCGTCGTAAATGGAAGAACTTCTCACAAGACACCTTCAACAAACTATTAGAGTTAGGTGGTCAGTCAGGGGATGCGGACTGCGAAAGCGCAAATAGCGAGCTAGAGATGCGCATTCTAAATGCCCAACGGCCCCGATTTGCTTATCTAAGGTAGGGAGCAGAAGGAAAAAATCTGCCCCTTGGTTTACATCTGAGTTACAAACTGCCAAATCAGACTGCAAGAAATTAGAGCGGAGATGGCGGTTAGACTTCTGTCCTCAAATTAAGTCGAGTTATAAGGAAGCACAAAGAAAATATCAAACTAAATTGCGTAGAGCTAAAGCTACGTATTATAAAGATCGCATTGGGGAGGCAGAAAACTCCTCGAGAGAGCTTTTGAAAATTTTCAAGGAGATTTCAGTGGTAGTTAACGCTAATTCTTCACAAAATGACTCAGTTGAAGAATGTAACAGAATAGCTAACTACTTTGCAGGAAAGGTTAGAGATATTTATGCGACTTTTCCTGGCAACACGATATGTGGACGCGATTTTGAAGAGAAGGCAGGTGCAAGTAAAGTAGAGGAATGTCTAAATGTCTTTTTGGTACCCCCTCCAGAGACACTAAGCAGTATATGTCAGAGTATTAAATCTGGTTCCCCTCGGGATCCAGCACCACCTCGGGTGTTGGGAGAGAGCCTCACGGTGCTGGAACCGCATATTAGGCATGTGCTTCAGATCTCATTTGCATCCGCAATACTCCCGGAAGATTGGAAAAAAGCGATTGTGCTTCCCATTAAAAAGAAACCTAATGTAAGCCATGAAATACTTGAAAACCTAAGACCAATCTCCCTGCTACCGTACTTAGCCAAGGTGGCGGAGAAAGTGGCCAATACTCAGCTAATGGCACATCTGGAGAAGAACAACCTACTGCACCCCTCTCAATCTGGGTTCAGGCCGGGCTTCTCTATGGAGACGGCCCTTCTGAGAGCGACTGAGACCTAGCGAAAAGGGGCAGATGCCGGACACACCATGGCACTGATTATGCTGGACCTCAGTGCGGCGTTTGACACTGTAGCGCATTCCATCTTGCTGCAGTGTCTTAACAAAGCAGGTGTCACTGAGTCTGCATTGGGATGGTTAAAAGCGTTTCTTACAGACCGCAGCTTTCAGGTCCAGCGGGGCTCCTTTACATCATCTGCGATAGCCTTAGAACAAGGGGTGCCCAGGGCTCGGCCCTGAGCCCTACTTTGTTCAACTTATATATGGCCCCCCTAGCAGATGTGGTGCAAGAGTTCGGTGTAGAGCTAGTCTCATACGCCGACGACACCCAACTGCTGATCTCCTTGTCCCAAGCTCCGCCAATAGCAGCAGCTAATTTTAAGTCCTGTATGCAGGCCCTAGCTGGATGGATGAACTCTCACTGCTTGAAGCTTAACGGCTCCAAGACGGAGGTAATGGTGATTGGAGGGAACAATTCTAGCTGGACGGCTGACTGGTGGCCGCCCTGTCTGGGCCCTACGCCCATTCCCTGTTAAGAGGCTAAAAACCTGGGAGTGTGGGTTGATCACAAACTATATTATGGGAGCCACATTCACCGACTAGTGGGAAAGTGCTTTGGGGTGTTAAAAACCCTCAACCACACCCTAGATCTACTTCCGCAGGAGGCCAGACGCACCATGACCCAAGCATTGGTAACCTCCCGTATGGATTACGGGAATGTACTACTCCTAGGCACCACAGAAAAAAACATGGGGCGCCTACAAGTTCTCCAAAATACAGCAGCACGCGTGACCCTAAAACTCCCTAGAAGAGCAGCTTCTAAACCCGCTCTTGCGGCTCTGCATTGGCTGCCGGTCAGGAAGAGAGTCATGTATAAAGCACTCTTAATATGCCATACCTTATTCACACCTATGAGCCTAACAGAGCACTACGCTCAGCAGGAACGGGCCTACTGAGGATCCCCCGTGTAAAAAAAGCAAAACTGGGAGGCCGCTCTTTTAGAGTGTTAGCAGCTAACAACTGGAATCGGCTCCCGGCCGACCTTAGGCTGGAAGAATCTGAGTCCAATTTTAGAAAATCTCTAGCACGCTGATGGGGTGAGGAGCCAACCATAACACTGAACTTACCTTATCTCCATAGCGCGGGGACACGCCGTGATGGCGTCACCAGGCGCTTTAAAATTTCTTCTTTATTATTATTTAATATCTCTCTCGCCCTCAGCTTCAACAGCGGTTTCAGCCATATTATCAACAGGGATTTCGTGCTCCGTACACTTTGCAGCCCTTTCGGCAAACCTCAACACCAGCCTATCCTAGAGCAGCGACACGTCGACGCCCACCGTCGGGAGGAAGGGCTCACAACTTTAATGAGGCAATGAGGATCCGCATTCTACTGCCACCAGAGTCCCACTTCAATTTGGCCCCGCTCGCTCCAAATTCTTCAGTCAATGGAAGCTAATATCTTCCGGCAAACGTGTGTTAGATGTATTCCACCATGATCACACCCTGGAAATTGTTCAACAGCCCCCGAATTTGCCTCCGCGAAGTACTTCCCATCGTCCTCAAGAGGGAGATCCGATTGCTCCTTGCCAAGCAAGCAATCGAAGAGGTGCCACTCGATCAGCGCAATTTGGGGTTCTATTTTCACTTCATAATAAAGAAAAAGACGGGGAAATGGAGGCAGATAATGGATCGCAGGTTGTTGAAAAAGTTCATCAAATCTCAACCTTCCAGAATGTTGTTGCTCCGGGAAATTCTGCTTCTCATGGATGCGGGAAACTATATGTCCTCTATGGATCTTCTGGACACGTATTTTCATGTTGCCTTTCATCCAAAACATCGCCATTTTCTCAAGTTTGAGGTGGCAGGGTGCCATTATCAATTCAGAGTACTACTCTTCGGGTTGAATTCGGCTCCAAGAGTCTTCACCAAGTGTCTGGTTCCAGTGGCGGACTTTCTACGGTGAGCCCGTCACCAGGTATTGCCTTATCTGGACGACTGGTTAGTCAAGGCCACATCGCTCTAGGCTACCAGAAGATTGACAGATGCCTGTGTTCGTCTCATTTGCTCCCTGGGGCTCAGAATAAACTGGGAAAAGTCCTCTCTGGCTCCTTCCTCCTAGGAGCAACTCTGGACACCACACTTTCGAAAGCCTTTTTCACATAAGAAAGGATCATACGGCTCCAGAAGACAGTGCGGGGTCTGTCCGCAAAAAAGTGTGTTTCATTAATGACATACAAGTCAATGCTAGGGATGATGTCATCATGTATCCTGCTGATTCCGCACTGTCGCCTAAGGATGAGACCTCTTCAGGAGCAGCTCGACATTCAATGGACTCCGTCTCGAGGCTTATTCAATCACACCGGTAATGATTTCAGCAATGTCTTGGTGGACAGTATCAGACAATCGCTCTCAAGGTCTTTCTTTCCTCTTGACAAAACCAAAGTTGGTAATGATGTTGGACGCTTCCATGGACGGGCTGGGTGCTCACTTGCAAGAATCGCAGATCCACAGATTTTGGTTGACTCCGGAATCACATGTCACATTAACCTCTTGGTACTGAAAGCAGTTTTTCTGGGCCTACAAGCATTCCTGCCAAGAATCAGGAGGTCGACGATCCTGATTCGCATGGACAACACTACCACCATATTCGGTCTACTGGAGCAAGGTGAGACAAGATCTCAGGCCCTTTAAATCCTGGCTCAGCAGATGTGGTAATGGCTGATAGTCCACAACCTATTAATACAGGTTCAGCATGTGCCAGGAGTCCAAAACAATTGGGCCAATTCCCTCAGCAGGGACACCAAGCAGTGTCATGAGTGGGAACTAAGCAAGGAACAGTTACAAAGGTTTTTTTGCTGCTGGGGGTTTCCAGCCCTAGATCTGTTCGCTATGTCACTCAACAAAAAATGAAGATTCTATGCCAGCAAATCCCCTCAGCCAGTCTCTCTAGGAAACACCTTCCACTTCTCTTGGGAGGGAACGTTTGCTTATGCATTCCCTCAGTTTCCTCTCATTCCAAAAGTTCTGCAGAAGATCAAAGGAGAGCCTTGCTGTGTCATCCTAAGCGCCCCGGTTTGGGCTCGACAATACTGGTTCACAGAGCTGTATCGCCTATCAAGGTCATCTTCAATCCTGTTACAGCCAAAAGCAAACCTTCTCTCCATGAACCAGAGCCAAGTGGTTCATCCTCAAATCCGCACACTACACTTGTCAGCTTGGCTCCTCATCACATAGAATTCAGGCAACTAGCGATTTCTGAGGAATGTCAGGCAATACTACAGAAAGCCCGAGCTCCTTCTATGATCAAATGCTACTCGGCCAAGTGGAAAATAATTTGTATGTGGTGTGCAGCGCACACTTGCGATCCTCTCTCATCGCCACCTGAGAACGTTTTGCCCTATCTCTTGTCTCTTGCCAAAGCGGGCCTGGCACATGCATCCATCAAGGTGCACTTAGCAGCAATCTCCAGATACAGATGGCGTTGTATTTACTTGTCTTTGTGGTCTAACAGACTGTTAAGAGTTCATGAAATGACTTTTCAGGGCCTACCCTCCGGCAAGACCTCCTCCAGTGCTATGGCATATAAATATTGTCCTGTCGCAGCTTATGAAGTCACCCTGTGAACAAATTCACAAGTGCGACTTGAAGTACCTCTCCTGGAAGGTGGTATTCATGTTGGCTATCACGTCAGCCATACACATTAGTGAAATTCAGGCCTTCACAACAACAGAGCCTTACCTGCAGTTCTTTCAAGATTAAGTAATTCTTTGTACCAATCAATCTTTCATTCCCAAGGTACCTTCTGCATTTCATGTAAATGAACCAGTGGTTTTGGCCTCCTTTTCAGCTCCATCTTCACCAGCTGAGAGAGCACTTCATTCTCTGGGCAATAAACGATGTTTAAAGTTCTACTTGCAAAGGATTCAGCCTTTCGGAAAATCTTCTGTTACTCATTGCCTTCTCTCCCCATTGGAAGGGTCAGGCTTTGACGCGGGCATCTATTGCTCACTGGGTCTCATTGGCTATTCTATTCTGTCATGAGAGGGCTGGCTGCCCTCTGGTTTCCAAGGTGGCAGCCTCCTCTGCTCTATTCGCCGGAGTGTCCTTGCCTGATATCTTCCTGACAATGACATGGACGAACGTCTATACCTTCACAAAGCATTACTGTCTGGATGCCTGGCAGAAGGAAGATGTGGCAGTAAGTGAAGCTGCTTTGCGACGTCTATTCGCATAAGGTATGATCTTTTAATGAGGTTACTGTGGTTATAATAAATCATTAATATGTTTAGAATATTTTATAATTCAGGTATATTTATAAATGTATATATGTATTCATTGTTATGAGCTCATGATCTAGGCTCTTTATGATTTTTTAATTGTATTATGCTTTCTGGGTCGCATTGTGGTATGGTTCACCCTACCCGCTGCCTCTGACCCTTCGGTACTGCTTGCTATTCTGATTCAAGCATGTGAATCTATTAAAGATACAATACTGGAGATGAAACAAGTTACTTACCTGTACACTGTGGTTCTCCAGTATTGATATCTTTCATAGATTCATATGCGACCTTCCCTCCTCCACTTTCAGGTTCACCTTCCATACCTCTATTATTACCTTGAGGTACTTGTGCTCGAAATCTGAGGTATGGCGGCCCTGCAGGGGAAAGTCACACTATTGTCTATGCGCTAATTCGCTGGAGTTTAGATGTTTTATAATAATGGACATAGGTTGCTAAAAGCTAGTGGATTCTCTATCCTACAGTGGGTGTCTGATGTTGGATTAATTAACAGTAGTATTGCTCACAAATGGCTTAAGATCGGGCGGTGATAAATATTTCATTAGCATGCCTCTCTCACTTTCCTAACTACTGTTTGCATGTAATTGGTGCAAAACGTGTTGACTGTGGTTTGAAGCAAATTGGTAGCTCTGCATTTTGATAAATGTTCTGTTGAGTAAGGTTTCTCTGGTGTGTTGGGACAACGATGATGTGGTGACATTTAAACAATGTAATTCAATTTTCGTCAGTTAGTAATATTTTAATTTGTAGAGTTAGCCAGTCCCTAATTTCTTATTAAAAAATTGCAGGGGCAAAACGTTTTTCTGAGGAGCCAGCCACTGGCACTATTGTATGCTGGGATTGACAAATACCTGGACGGCAGTGTCTTGTTTCCACTTCATGGTTTCTGGTCAGGGCTTCTCACCTTTATAAAACGGTGTGGTCTTTGGCATTTGACGTTCTTTTCCATGTGCACTAATTTCTTTGCATAGCAGATTTTGGAGCGCATGTATCCCGCAAAGATTATATAACATTTTGGCTATTCAACTTAGAGTTTTTAGTGCAATATTATCGTTAATATTGTGTATCAATAGCCACCAATGCATAATATTTTGCTAACATGCCAGTGTTGATGCCAACGACCTGGTTCTGTAATCTGGATTCCCTGGTGCAAGACTCAACCTGGGATGATGGTAGGCGTAGAGTGTCACTCAGGATATTGAGACGCCCTATATCTGCTGGAAGTTTGGGAGTTCCTGACTTTGAACTCTACCTGCTCGCTGCCTAAATGCAATGGCTGGCCCAATGGCTGGAGGGGGTGGACGTTGATGGGACCTTTTTTATGGAACCTGGCCAGAGCTCCAGTCTGCTGCTGGTGAAGATCCTGGTACACGCAATCAAGGTTCCTTACACCTCAATATTGCAGACAACAGAGCTACAGTGTTAGTGTAATGTACTTGGTTAGTTCCCCCACAGAAGACTCTTCGCAGGAGGCTGTGGTCAATTATTTTATTCATCAACAATCAGGTTCGCTAAACAAACAGAGCGCCGAGCGTCTACAACCAGCTCCGGTCGCTTCTCCGTCTCTTCTCCTTGCGCGCGCTTTTTCCTTGCGCATCGCGCATGCGCTAGTGCTTCGCTCCTGCTCCGGCGCACCGCGTCATCACGCCGGTGCGTCGGAGACTAGAACGCAACACTACATATCTCCTTCTTTTCCAATAACAAAACATTATTAAGTCCCAACTTCAATAGTCACTCATCTCATAGTCTTTGAATCGAGAGGGCATGGTGACCACCCTCCCAGCACGGGTACATCTTACCGGTGTGATCTCCTCTCTGTTATCTTCACCAGGAAAACACCTCACTCTCTTGTGTGTGTCCGCTTCCTTCTCCCCAGCCGGGGCCGCGTTCGCCATTGCTCTTTCGTGTGCCCTTGCTTGCACATTCTCTTCCTTGTTCTCTGGAGTAGATCTTTCCTCCGAGTTCTCACTCCTCCTCATAGTCTCTTCATCATCGTAGGTTTGCTCCTGGCCTTCATCCTCTTCCTCCTTGGCAACTGGCCACTGCATGATCCTGTTGACTTTAGCCATGCGATCTTGGGACCACACTCTCCCATCACTGAGCAAAGCCGCTCGTCCACGTACTTCTTGCACCTGTAGGGGTTTGCTGTACTTGCTTTCACCTTTTCTTTGGAGAGTTGCTAGCTTGACTCTAACCCACTCCCCTTTTTCCAGATCCGTGTCCCTGGTGTTGTGCCTTTTGTTGTAATGCGTCGCATACACCTTTTGGGCCTTCTCCAGGTTGTATTGAACCACTGCCGGTGACCATTTGCTCGTCACTGTTTTTTCTCTCCATACCACATTGTCTCTTGTAAAGGGGAGCCTGCCTCTCAGGATTTGGAAGGGGCTGTATCCTAGCGCAGTTGGTGTTATCCTGTATGCCCATAACATGCTCTGAACTTCCAGTTCCCAATTTTTTCCTTGTGTTATGGCAGCTTGTATGGATCCCATCAGTACACGGTTAAACCGTTCCACTTGACCATTGCAAGCTGGGTGATACACTGCTGTGTGTTTTGACTGTATCCCGTTCCTTTCCATGTACATGTTCCATTTGTCCGATATGAACTGCGGTCCGTTGTCGCTTAATATTGTTCTCGGTATTCCTTCCTTCAAGAACAGCGAGGTGAGGAATCTCAGTACCGTGTCCGTGTCCATGGTTTCATGCACCTCAATCTCTGGCCATTTAGAGTATTTGTCTATGACCACGCATATGTATTTGGCTATTCCCATGTTGTCGAGGACCGGCCCTAAAATGTCTACTGCAATGTCTTCCCAGGGATTCTGGGGCTGTTCGAATTTTCCTAATGCTGGCCTCAGAGGTCTCAGTATTTTATCAGCTCCTTGGCACTGTCCACATTCCCTCACTTGCCTTTCAATCTGGCTGTCCATTCTCGGCCACCAATACATTTGTTTTGCTCTCAACTTTGTTTTGACGATGCCGAGGTGACCCTCGTGGAGCTGGATCAGAAGCAAGGGAATTAGAGTCCTTGGAGGAATTACCTTGTCCCCTCGGTACATAAATATGCCAGAGTCACTCATCGACAGCTCCTCCCGTATCTCATAGTACTTCCTCAGGTCCTCTTTGAGGTGTCTCTTCTCCGGCCATCCCGAGATCAGGTATTATTTAACTTCCTCCATTTCTCCATCTTCCTCATAGGCCAGGACCCATTCCTGTCTGCTGATGGCTTTCTCCGCATCCTCCATCACAGCCACCATCTCGTCCGATTCAGGCGACTCCACAGGCGCTGCTTCCATAGCCGAGGCTCGGCTAAGATAATCCGCCACTTTATTGCGTGTCCCTGGCAGGTACTCCACATCATATGTGTAGTCCAGGAGTTTGAGTGTCATCTTCGCGATGCGTGGCGTGGCTGTGTCGTGACCACTTGATGTTAGCACTTTGACCAGGGGCTTATGGTCCGTCTGCAGCTTGAAGCGGGTGCCCCAGACAAATTGCCTGAATTTTCCCATGGCCCAAGATACCGCCAGCATTTCTTTCTCGATGACGCTGTATTTCTGCTCCGTGGGAGACAGTGCTCTGGATGCGAAACTGAGTGTCTCCACCGTGCCATCCTTTCTTTCTTGTGCCAGCACTGCTCCCAGTCCCCTCTCGCTAGCGTCCGTGGTTAGGATGGTGTTGCTCTTGGGTTCATATCCATGTAGCGGCACTGCACTACTGATGTCCAGCTTCAACCCTTCAAATTCACTCTGTGCCTCTTCATCCCATGCGAACTGCGACTTGTCTCTGATAAGCTGGCGGAGTTTGTGAGTCTTGGTGGCAAAGTGTCTTACGAACTTACTATAGTACTCCGCCATCCCGAGGAATGACCTCACTTCCTCCTTGTTGACTGGGGCTCTTGCATCACAAATTGCTTCCACATTTTGTCGTTTAGGAGATATTCCCTGGCTCCCAATTTCGTGCCCTAGATATGTGACAGATGACATGCCCAGCTTGCATTTGCTCCATTCCGCCGTGAGACCACTTTCCTGAAGCACAGTGAGTACTTTTGTCAGCTTTTCATCATGATCCGCCCGACTAGTTCCCATGATCAGGATGTCGTCCTGAAAATACTGGACACCTGGTAAGTCTTTGAATAGGCGATGCATCAACTTCTGGAACACCGCAGCCGCAGAGGCCAGCCCAAACGGCATGCGGCGGAATTGATAACACCCAAAGGGTGTGATAAACGAGGTGAGCTTCCTGCTTGCCGGGTGTAAGTCAATCTGATGATACGCTGACGTAAGGTCTATCGTGGAGAACCAGGAAACTCCCTTTGTTCTAGCCAACATTTCCTCGATCCTAGGAAGGGGAAACTTTTCTACAATTAAGCACTTGTTGAGCTCACGGAGGTCCACACATAAGCGTACCTTGCCATTGGGCTTCCTGGCCACGACCAAGGGGGCCAACCATTCTGAGCTGTCAATAGGTTCTATTATCCCTTGTTCTTCCAATCTTTTGAGTTCTAGCTGAACTGCCTCTTTCACGGCGATGGGGATGTTTCTGACTTTGTGGGACACTGGTCGGGCATCTTCCTTGAGGAGTATTTTGTGCACGAACTTGTCCAGCTTACCCACCGTGCCCCCGAACACTTTGGGGAAGGCCTTCTTCATTTTGTCTTGCTGTGGCCATGCATCGTCTTCTGTCAGTAGGATTTGCTCTTTGCCACCCGGATCTAGCTTGATGCCCAAATCGCCTTGGTCTCTCCAGCCCAGCACCGAGGGCCCTCTCTCCGCCACATACAACTTGCAGTTTGCAGATCTGCCTCTGAACTCAAACTTCAAGGTGCGGAAGCCAACCATGGGGATTGCATTCTCAGTGTATGAAATGGGGCGTATGTCCGGTGGGTCTAGTCGTGGACCCAGGACAGGTACAAAGTCTGCCTCCCATACTGACCGTTGTACAATGGAGTACGGGGACCCTGAGTCGATTGCAATGTGGACTTTCACTCCTCTTATTAACATGTCTGTGCGTGGTTTTTCGGTTCGTTCGCCTGTTACTTCCAACACTTGCTCCTCGATGCACAGCACCATGTCGTTGTCTTCCGGGTCTTCTTTAGCCGGGGCCTCCGACGAGGACTGCCCTATGTACTTCACCATAGTTCTCTTCCCTTTCTTGCGGCACACTTTCTCAAAATGGCCGACTATGCCGCAGAAGGAGCACCTGGCGCGAAACGCCGGACATCTTTTGTCTTGCGCTGAATGATCTGCACTCCCACACCTGTAGCATGAAAACCTGCTGTCCGAGTGTTGTTTACTGGGAGCAGCTTGTCTTCCTGTCCACCTTGAATCTTGTTTTCTTTCTCCCGTGGCTCCCTTGTACTTCATGGATGAGGACGCGTCGTCTATCTTGTTGACCATCTGCCTCTGTGCACCTTCTTTTTTCGCTGAGTCTGCACATCGCTTCGAAAGTTCAGCTTTCATTACCATGGCAATGACATCTTTGAGCGATGTCTCTCCCTGTGCCCACAACTTGTCCTGGACTGACCTGTTCGTGGTGTGCATGACGATTTGGTCTTTGATATATTCATCCTGTAGTTGTCCATATTTGCACGTGATGGCTAGTCGTCTCAAAGCTGCCACATAATCATCTATTGACTCTCCTTGCTCCTGTTTCCTTTGTTGGAAGTTGTACCGGTCGACCGATACACAAACTGCCGGGCGAAAATGGTTGTCTAGGTCTTCTAATGCATTCTTGAAGACGTCATCGGCTGCAGGTGGCCTTTCTGCTGGTACTATGTTCGAATACACACGTACACCTTCCGGACCCAGGTTATGCAGCAGTAACCTTTTCTTCCTAGCGCTGGGGAAAGGCTCACCGTTTTCATCCTCCAGGGCCTCTACGTAGTTCTTGAAATACTCCCTCCAGTCCTCCCACTTCATCAGGGGTTCTCCCGGTCTGGGTAGGAAGGGGACGGGCGCTGTGAGGGCTGTCATCTGGTTGCTCATTCTGGGCGCTGTTTCTGGCCCTCCGTCTCGGTTCCCTGGGCCGCCCGGAGCACTGGGGTTATCTTCTCTGCCAGAGTTGTCCCCTTGGCTATTGGGACTGCCCGGTGCGTCGATTGGTTTGTCTCTAAAGGTGCCAGGGAGGTATACTTTTCCTTCCTCCCTATCACTGTCCCTTCTTTCTGCCAGGGTCTCAGCTAAGCGTCTATCTGCGTTGTGCAGGGGTTATCCTGTTCATGGGTGGCCGGGCTTCCCCCAACGCAGATTGCTGGTGTCTCGCGCTGCTGCCACGCTCTGTTGTAAATAGCGTTGAAAATCTGGGCGTGCCCACGGGCGTGTGTCCACTTCCCTGTGTCTGACCTGTGTCGTACTGAGTCCTTGACGCAGCTCCTCTGGTTTGCTGTGTGGGGGGTGGGGTGATCCCAGTCCTCGTCGCCACTGTAATGTACTTGGTTAGTTCCCCCACAGAAGACTCTTCGCAGGAGGCTGTGGTCACTTATTTTATTCATCAACAATCAGGTTCGCTAAACAAACAGAGCACCGAGCGTCTACAACCAGCTCCGGTCGCTTCTCCGTCTCTTCTCCTTGCGCGCGCTTTTTCCTCGCGCATTGCGCATGCGCTAGTGCTGCGCTCCTGCTCCGGCGCACCGCGTCATCATGCCGGTGCGTCGGAGACTAGAACGCAACACTACAGTTAGAGGCGTAGCATCAAGAAAATATCTGATACTCCAAAGTACTCGCAGGAGTTGCCACTGGTGGGATTGCCGCACGGCAAACCGCAGCAGAATATAACTGTAGAGCAGATGGCGCCTAGGGCAGCGGTGGGCCTCGAAAATGTAGTGGACTTATCACGAGAAACATCTGCTTCCCTGTTCGGAATTGATTGACGGTTGTGGCTTGCAGGGCCGTTTCTGCCATTAGGCAGGACTGGGCGGCAAAATGATGAGGGCGGCATTTTGCGGTGGAGTCTGGACTCAGACAGTGCACAGCACTGTGCAAGTGAAGCGAACGCACCTGGCCTGCTGATGTTTGCAATTGCATTTGCTGATGCTTGTTGTTGCGTTCAGGTTAGCCGAGCGGCGCACACCCTAGATTATTGGCGTGTGTGTGTGTGTAGTAGAAGAGCGGGGTGCAGGACACACTAGTGGGTCCCTAGGGCCGTCAATCTTGTAGCGCTGGGATAGCGCTACCAATGACGGCCCTGGGGAACATTCTTGGCCAATCCCGGAGTAGTGCTTCGGCCAGGGAGGGCAGGCCAGTGACGGTGACGCGCACGGCGCACCAGTGTCACCATCTCTCGGCGCGTGCGGGGGTCGGTCGGGCTGTGTGTGTCGTGTCGTCGGCTGGGCTGACCTGGCGCCTCTTTGCCCATAATTTAATTATAGTAATACTGCACTGGTCTGGTCTGCAGCTGCCACCTGCCAGCCAGCCAGCCAGTGCCACCACACAGAGTCATGTCCGGTTCCGAGTCCCGTCCCGACTCCGTCTCCCACCCGGCGGCCCTCTCCCCAGCCCCACGACGACTCACACACGAGCCAAAACAGCATAGCCGTGGGGTCAAAATCAGGCCTGGCCGTGTGGTGGTGGTGGTGGTCGTGTCGTACGTACGGTACGCAGCAGCCAGCAGCAGGCCGTGAGTGACTACTTGAGCAGAGCAGTCAATCAGTGCACGCAGCACCGCCGGTGAGTCAGAAGGCCGCTGGGCCTGGCTGCGAAAATGAATATAAAAATAAATATATATTACGGATCGGAATCGGATGCATTTTTGCATGCTGCAAATTTGAATATTTGTAAATGAATCAATCATCATGTTAATGTAATAATGTTCATCACCACTGAGTCAGGCCTAATGTTGTAAATGAGGCGGAGGCGGGCGGGTGACGGGTGAGGTGAATCATTCATAATTTATCTGTTATCTCCGCTGCGGCCTGACTCCGGAGCCCGTCCTCACGGTCGGCTGGAGAGTGGCGCAAAAAGTACACTGTCACTTTAGTAGTCTGCCCTGCTAAATCTGGTCTACGGCCCTCGGGCAATATGGAATATTGCACTTCTGTTCTGAGAGAGAGGGAGGCTTGCTTTACTACTGACAGGCACATCATCGATCTTTGCTCGTCCTATTGTGCAGTGATGTGCTTCCGTTTATTGTAAAATATGTTTGGATGTATTATCACTGAAAGACAGTACAAGGCTTTGTCTGTGTTCCACTTGGCCCTTTTTTACAAATCTATAATTACTGGTGGTTTCTATAGTGATGGAAAAGCCTCAATGCTTGCATATTTACCATGGTTGAGTCAATTACAGTGATTAAAAATGATTTCTGAATTGGGAGCTTCTTTCGCACTCTTTGTGAATGAAATGAATTCATGTGAGTGAGTGAGCAGGAGCTGGGTAGCAGGCCAGGCAGCACTGACAGGTGAGGTGACGCCCTGTGTGCTGTGTGTCCGAGACTCCGAGTGAGGACGGTTTGGATGGTGGTGGCGCGGGCGGGACAGGTCTGGAAGCAGTATACTGCAATATATGGAGGACTCAAACACCAAACGTTACATAGGCAATGGTGGCACTTGTGCAAGTATCGAAAAAAAACAAAATGTAAGAGGTACAAAACAGTGTGTTACAAGAGAAAAGTGACGTGTGCAGGTTACAACAGAGTACCAAACACAGTTAGAAGGATAATACTGCAATAAATGGCAGACTCTCAAACCACAAGAACACACTGGGAAGGCACTTCCATAGTCATGTAAAGTAGATTTTTCTATAATGGGAAGGACTTCAGATAATAGAGAGGGCATGAATTACATTTGGAAGTGTCTTTGAAGGAGGAGAACTTTGAGGTCAGTTTTGAAGGCCTGGGAGGAGGTGGTGGTCCGGAGCTGAGGCAGAAGTGAGTTCCAGATTCTCACTGCGCTGCCTGAAAAGGATTGGGCCATCGATCTTTCCTTATTGAAAGTGGGAGGTTCAAGCAGTAGATTTTCCACATTTCGTGATGGTCTAGAGCCTCCAGTGCGTGGACAGTGGAACTGGGCCTGGTATCATTTCACCACAGCCAGCCCTTGTACCTTGAGAAGAAGTGGCCCCCGCCCCCTAGGCCCTTTCCTTCCCCAAGCAGGCAGGGAAAGCATAAGTCTGCACTGCCCCAGGCATGTTAAGGGGAAGAGATGTGAAGGTGGGTGATTCGCAGTGGCGTTGCTGGAGCTAGAAAGTGACCAAATGTGGCCTGTGCCAGTGCCCCAGCCGACTTTGTCCTGGCCACCCCTGAATGCCACCTGCTGTCTTTGTGCCATTATACTTTTGCGTCCATGACATAGGGCGCGTGCAGTGCTTTAGTTTTCTGGTTCCAGTAAAAAGCTTTTGAGGCCCAGCAGCCATGTTGCAGCAGGCAGGCTTCATCTTTGCTTATTAGTGATGGGGTTTTCTGGCTGTCCTTCAGTTTAGCGCGAAGAAACACAAACACTCTGGCCTGGATGACGGGGGAGAGAGTGATGGTAGAAAAAGGGAGGGGGGGGCATTTTTCAATTCTCGCCTAGGGCGGCACAACACCTAGAAACGTCCCTGGTGGCTTGCCCTCTGGTCAGTTCCTAGTCTACGATGCGCTGCAGCGAACGTTTGCGAAGTTATGGGGCCGGAATAGAGAGGATCCGGAAACGCATGGTTTTCTGCACTCACTGATCACCTAGGGCACAGCGAGACACCAAATTAAAAATGGTTTTATGCGGCTCTACGCAAGGCCTCGCTGACCCCCCTGCTGTGACTGCGGGGGAAATGGGAAATAAATCTGGGGAGGGATCTCACAGATGCAGAATGGAGCAGAATCTTGGAATCCCCAAAGAAAATATTGCGGAACACACAACTAAAATACGTTCAATTTAATTACGTACACATGACTTATTTGACACCGCACAAGATCTTTGTCACCTTCGGGGAGAGCAGAGGCGATGCCCGAGATGCATTTGGAAGATGTAGACTTATTTTGGCATAAAGTCCTCTCCCAACTCAATAGCATATTAGGTTGAGCGCTTAATCACACCTCAGATGTTTGCTTACTCGGGCTCTTCCCTAGACCACCTAAACGCAAGTTAGGAAATAGGCTCTTAGATCTGGCACTTGCACTACCTAGGAGGCACGTAGCAATCATGTGGAAACCAGCTATGGGGCCACGAGTGAACGTCTGGTGGAAAGAGGTGAATACCTGGGCTTGAGCAGAAGAGAGAGCACTGCATAGGTAGGAATTGAGGGGGCTATGCCAACTCCCCATAGCAGAACAATTGAGGGACACATTATTACATACCTGGGAATATACGAGTCCTTCAGGTAGCACACATGGAGAAAATTATCCTCCCGCAGCCTTGCGGTAAGAAACTGGCTGACCACACCCGAGAATGCTGAATTGAGTGAAAGAGACTTTTGAGACCCCCCCACCCCCCGCCCCCCTGCACACCAGGAAAGAAGAATGAGGGTCGTCTAGCCGAGAGGTATATGGTTTTGATAGAGCTGTGCTGGATCTCGGCAGGCAGTTCGAAGCCCTGTTTTTCACCCCTTTTATGACAAGATTAATGTATGTATGACCCTGAGATGGCAAAGACACCATATACCCAGACATTGTTACCCCGAGTGGGAAATAAACCACAACAGTTTACGGGGCCGCACAGGCTTGGTAACAGTTATTCTAAAATTAGGCCTTGTAATGGTTCAAAAAGTGTAATGTTAACTGATGGGAGCCACGCCTGCTGTGTCCATCCCTGAAGAGGACTTTAAGGGCTTAGTAAATATACTAGACTCTGCAATATTCCACCTGTAAGAGAATGTACACAATTTATGTCTGAACGTAATTATATGTTGATAAATGTATAACGAAATGGCAATAAAATTTAAAAAAACAGCCACCAATGCACATGCTGTACGCAACACGTCTCCACTCTACGCAATACAACTCCATCTTACACAGCACCATGCCACTCCACATAACTGCACTCCACTCTACGCAATGCTACGCAACGCTACGCAACGTCACTCCACACAATGTCACTCCGCTCAATGCCACTCCACGCAGTGCCACTCTACTCCACGCAATACAACTCTGCTTTATGCAATACTACTCCATGCAGCTGCACTTCACTCTACGCCATACCACTCCATACAACTGCATTCCATGCCATGCCACTCCACACAATGCCACTCCATGCAACACCACTCCATGCAACACCACTCCACACACTGCCACTCCACAGTATGCTACTCCATGCCACTCCACTCAACGCTACTCAACTCAATTTAAGAGCACTTCACTCCATGCCCGTTTAGACCAATGGCTTTTAGCCATACTGAATAGCAGCCACACTAGTTTTTCACAGCCACCAGCCTGTTCAATCTGTGGAGTCCAGAGACTAAATTTAACTTGAGCTAGATTACGAATGCCTAGTGCTGCCTTTGTTAAGCTGGATAGGATGGCCCCAGGTTAACCAGCTAATATCTGTAGACTGTGCATTAAAATGCTTTGAGTATACTGCATGTTGACATCATTGCCCACGTCTGGCGTCCACTGCAGTGCTAGTTGCAAATGAGGCCTAAGGGGTGCAGCCTAATTTCTTTTTTTTTTTGGTCCCAGTAAGTCCCAGTAAGTCTGCTGGTGTGGCCATCTGAGCTGAGGTGCTTCACTCAAACTCAGAGTCACATACTTGTCAAATGGGACAAAGTTATGAGCTCTTTACAAAGTAACTTTGTTGATGGCCTTTACGCATGTTCAGGGGTTGGGAGCACCACCTCCGCATCACTCGGCACCAGTGCAGCTCCACCTGAGCACCACCTCAACATCACTCAGCACCAGCACAGCACCACTATAGCAGTCCCTGAGCACTAGCACTGCACCAGTGTAATCCCACCAACTCTGCACCTCCGCAGCACCATTTAAGCAACACTCAACACCACCTCCCCATTACTCAGCAAAAGCTCAGCATCAGCGCAGCACCAGTGCAACACCACCTCAGCACCACTTCAGCATTAGCATAGCACCAATCAGCGTCACTCCGCATCACTTCAGCAACACCACCTGAGCATCACTCAGCAGCACCTCAGCACCAGCGCAGCACCACATCTACCTCTCTCAAGCACATACACACACAATGTCTTGCTCTCTCTCTCTCTTGTTTCTCTTTCTCTGTCACCCTATGTCCTTCCTGTGGGTAATCATTCTTTCTATTCTATTGCTCTCCCCTCATACTAACTCAGTCTGTCTCACTCACCTATTTATTTCTCCCCTCACACACACCCTTTTACCTCAGTGTTTCATTCTTTGGCCTCAATGCCCCAATATATATATATATGGGGCATATTAGAAAGTGTGTAGATAAGAGTCTGAAATGTGTATATATATATATATATGTGTATATATATATATATATATATATATATATATATATATATATATATATATATATTTCAGACTCTTATCTACACACTTTCTAATATGCCCCATTGCCATTAGTGCAGTTTCCTCTCGGAATGTGGCATCTGTTGGTTCTCCACTAGTGTCAGTCTGCTGCTAATGTTGTAATTCAGGTACTATTTCCCAACCTCTTCCCTTTCATTGTTTATATCCTGCCCTCCACCAATAACAGAGCTATAACAAACAAGCAGTAGAACAGGCAGGAAGAAGTTGCCAGCTGTTGGAAGTGGAGGTCCCTGTCACTTACGCCGCCACCAAATGCTGGAGGCGTGCGTCCCCAACCCCTCGCTTCAACGTTAGGCTAAGTAAGTTCACTGTCTGAGATAGCCCTGCTCACCCCCTTAGTAGCTTGCACGAGCAGCCAGGTTTATCTCCAAGTCACGAGTGTTCATTATGTGCAACCACCCTTGCAGTAACCCCATGATGTCATCACAAATAGACTCCACATGAGTATTGATAAAAAATTAGTATAATATTTATATAAGCAATTATACGATACGACCACATGATACAAAATCAACATATAAGAATGGTTAGTATTCTTTCCGGTGGGTTGGTAGGTTATAATCCCAACCACCGCTTCTAACCAACAGTTAAGCTCACTTCTAACTGTTTACCAAAAGGTTAGGCAAGTCGTATTGCTAGAATCACACACGTTGCAAAAGGAAACAATACTGCAATGTGTAACGATATTCTCTTATACTTTGCAACAGAGAAACAAACGATGCCATACGTAGTGCCATAGTCATGTACTTTGCAATTGAAGGAATAATGCAATGCATATCACCACCAGCATGCCCTGTACCAGGAAGGAAACAAAGCAATGTGTCACGCTACAATCCTGTACAGTGCAATGAAGAAATAATACACTGTGCCACATCATACTCGGATACTGTGCACGGAAGAAATAATGCAATGTGCCAAGTTACAATCGGGTAATATGCAAGGGAGAAAATAACGAGTGCGTAGCGCACCCAGTATAAAGTTAATCAGGCACAAATGAGGTCAGGCATCGTATGACAGTTCGATAGTTCATTAGCAGCAATAATGCAAAGTGTAATAAGACAGTCATACATGCTCCGTTAACAGTGCCCCCGCTATGGATCAAATGATGACACAAAAAAGTACTACTTCCCACTCTGGCCCCAGTACTGCCACGTCTTGGGTTAGCACGGGCCGGGATCCGAGCCGAAGCAACGGCTCGCGCAGCTGACTGAAGCGGGAGGACGAGAGAGTGTACCTCCGGGCCCATACCCCACCCCAGGTGTTGATCCACGTTACCTGGGCGGGCGCGATCCCACTCTCCTCCCCGACGTCAGAGACTTGGGCCTTGATCCAAAACTCTTGTCACGAGTTGCGGCGGACTTGGGCTGGCGGCTCAGCTCTTTTGTGGCTGCCGGTCCAGGCCGCTGCGGATTGACTCAGAGGGCCCCAATGACATGGCCCTCACTCTGGTGGTCTCAGTCCACACCAAGACCCGCACTGTGGAGACTTCACTTCAATTTGGTGCACACCCGAACCAGGCACTCCTTACCAGCACCTCGGGATGCACTTCGACACGCACACCGCGCGTCTGAGACTCGCCTCTTCTCTGGTGCTCACGATGATCCGGCGCTCTTCACCAAAGCTCTGCTTGCACCTCAACATGCACTCAGCCCGTTCGAGCCTCTCTTCTTCTCCCGGTGCATACGATGTCCAGGCGCTCTTCACCAATTCCCTGGCTGTACCACGACATGCACACTTGCTCGTACGAGTCTCACTTCTCTCCTTGTGCACACAATGGCCAGGCGCTCTTCCCTAATGCCCTAGCTGTACCACGACGCGCACTCTTGCACGCCAGAGACTCACTTCTTCTTTTGGTGTCTATGAGGCCCCGGGCTCTTCACCAACACCCAGGCTGCACCACGACATGTATACTGCGCGTCCGAGTCTCGCTCCTTTCAATGGGGGAAGCACACGAGGCCCAGGCGCTCTTCACCAACACCCGGGCTGCACCACGACACGCTCCCAGCGCGTCCGAGTTTCACTTGAAACTCCCGGTGCCCAAGATCACAGGGCACAACTTGCGAAGGTCTCAGGCTAGACAGAGCACACGCACCCACGGCGTATATGAGAGTCTTCCCTAGAAACTTTTATGTTCCTGTGTTTCCAAAGCAGGGAGCCAGCTCACCTCGGGCCCTTGGGGTTACAAGACACAGCACAAAGCACAGTCTTCTTCAAGCAGGGGGACCCAGCGCCTCCAAGCATAGTCCCAACAGCTTCTTCCTTACTTAGAACAGCAAACTGCAGACCAGCCCCAGATCACAAAGCAAGGATTGATCTATCCACAGCAGTTTCTCCTTCTTTAGCAGAGGTTTCTCTTGACCACAGAATAGGTCCACGCCTTCACAGTTTCAATCCATATCTTTTTTATTCCCCCGTTCAGGGGCTTCAGCTCTCATAGTTAACCCCTTAATGTCTTTGCAGTTTGAATGTGCTCAGGGGTCCCTGACCCCTCCCTAAATCAGTTCTGGGTGTCTCCCTCCGAGTGTCACCTCTCTCCCTTTGAAACTGGGGGTCTGGATCCTTAATCACTCAGCAGGAGATGGGTCAATTGGTTTATAGCACCCGCCCAGGCCTTTTCACTTCCGAGGCTTCTCCTCCCCTACTCTCCAGATGCAGGGCAGCCTGGTGCCATCTCAACCCCTCCCTGGGTCAAGACCTCTCCCAGCTCCTTTCACCGTTCAGTTCCAGACACACAATCCACATTTCAAAGAGTAACAGAAATGTTCAGAGCACAGAACTCAGCCACTTTCTAAAAGAGTGGTTTATAAACACACAGTGACAAAACCACCTTCACAGAAAGATGCATTATGACACTGTGAGTTCATACATACCAAAATTCACCTCTCCATTATGAACTGACAGGAAACTGGGCTAACAAACACAACACCCAGCCTCCCTCATTCTGTCCTATGGGCAGAATGGCCTTTCTGGAGTAAAAAAACGAAATGGAGAGTTTTTCACTGTCCGAACATAACACACACCTCAGTTTATGTTCTGCCTTTTACCTACACTGCACCCTGTCCAGGGGTTACCTGGTACCTACCACATGGATGCCCCATGTGTATGTAAAAGGGAAAGCCAGGCCTGACAAGTGGTTACATTTGCCAGGACTACATGCTATCTTAGCATTCTGCATGCAGGCCCTACACTGAAGGCCTGAGTTCGCTTCTCTGCACGCCCTTGTATTACTAGCCCTTGCACACACAGTGCACATCACTAGGGACTTTTACTAGGAACTCCTGTACTTTGATACTGATCAGCAGTGGCAAAGTACCCAAAGCATCTAAATTAGCATCTCCAGGTCAGGAAAACGGTCTAGGGGGAAAGCAAAACGTTTAGGGAACTTTAACCAAAAAGGCCAAGTCCTACACCAGCATTGCAATGACACAAAAACTCCTGTATGTTAAGCACTACTCTGTCTGCAGTGCACCTCCTGATCAGTGGGTGTGTGCAGAAGGTATAGATAATGTGCTGCATGGCTAAACACTTATAAGGTCCCAAAGGCAAACGCATAGATAAAATGCATTTACAATACCAATACCTCTAACTCTCCCAAATACTAGACCTATTGCATTGAAAATGCTTGTTTTGAGCTGCTAGCATTGTTTAGGAGGAGGAGATGCCACATTCTTTGCATCTGGAAGAAGGTTTTAAATAATCTACTGTACGATCTGAAGGGTAACCAAAACCTTTTGTATCAATTCATCTTGGGGAGCGACCATGGAAGTACAATCATATTTGTTTTGCATCACCTCTGAGTATTAAGGCAAAATATGAAATGCATCCACATATTTTAATAGGAAGTCAGCATTGTTAGATTTGGGGGTCTCTAGTTGGTAGAGGTAGGTACCTTTGACCAAATAGGGACCCTTGCGTCTAGTCAGGGTAAGGGGGTACACTCCTAAAATACCCCCTGCTCACCCCCTTGGTAGCTTGGCACGAGCAGGCAGGCTTATCTCAGAGGCAGTGTGTAAAGCATTTGTGAACACAAACAGTAATACAGTGACAACACTATAGATGGACACCACACAAGTTGTATAAAAATAAGTATTTTTATATAGATTTAACACAAGATCACAAACGACAAAAATCCAAAATACTGTACTTTAAAAATGGTAGAATTAGCTTAGTTCTCTTTAGATGGTAAATGCAACACTTTAAGTTCAATGTACCGTTGGATGCGTAACACTATACAATGAAAGTGTTGCAGAGAAGGTGATGCGTCGGTTCCTTACACACAAGAACGGTGATACGTCGGTTCCCTACTGCTGCGAAGGGAACAGTGCTTAGTTGGTTCTTCTCTGCATGGGGAGGTGATGCGTCGGTTTCTTACTGCGCTTCCGTGGCGAACGACCTGCAACGCTGTGATGTGATGAAGATCTGGTGCAATGAAACAAAATGGCGTCTTCTTCTTTATGCAACAACGATGCGTGCACGCCCGGCGGCCGTGCGCCGACTCAACGATTCTTCTGAGCCGCGACAGGCCCTGCAACACGCTTCTTCTGTGATGCGACGGCGTCTCCTACGACGGCGATACTCTTCTCCGGTGATGCGAGGCACTTCGGTGACATGATGCGTCAGCAGCAGCGGCACACTCTTCTTCAGTGATGCGACGACAGTGGCTGCGGCGGCGACACGTTTCTCCGGTGATGCGACGGCATCTACTGCGACACTCTTCCCCAGCGATTTGAGGCGCTTCTGCTATGCGACTGCGGCAGTGGTGACACCCTTCTTCAGTGATGCGCCGACAGCGGATGTGGGGGCATCGCACTTCTTCTTCGTGAGTCGCGCTTCGAGCTCCTTGCAACACGCAGTCCCTCAGAAGGCCCAGCACAATAACAGGCACTTCAAAAGAACTCAGGGGATCTTGTTGGTGAAGTCTGTTGTCCCTGAGACTTCAGCAGGAGGCAAGCTCAATTTCCAAGCCCTTGGAGATCCTTTACAAGTTGATGAAAGTAGCACAAAGTTCCTTTCGCCTTTCTTTGGCAGTCCGGCAACTACTGCAGGCCAATCCCCCAAACAGCACTCAGCTTAGGGATAGTCTCCTCCTTCAGCTTCTCTCTGGTTCCTCTCCTCAGCAGAGGTTCTTCCTTTTTCCCAAAAGTGATCTAAATTTCTGGGGTCTGGGTGCCCTCTTTTATACACCAAAAGCCTTCCTCTCTGAAGGCAGAGAGTGTCTGTGCCAAGTCCATATCAGTTCTGTGCAGTCCGGGAGCACTTAATTTACAGGACTCCTAATCTTCCTTTGACAGTCTAGGCCAGGGACATCAGACGCACCGCAGGTGGTGGAGGCAGCATTGTGGAAGGCAGGCACAGCCCTATTTAGGTCCCAGGTGTAACTCCTTCCACCCATCTACATGCAGATAGCTCTATTCAGCCCTGTGCTGACTCACCCTGTCTCCTGGAATCCCCCAGATCATGTCACTCAAACTCCAGACAAGGAATACACAACCTAGCAGAGGCAAGCTTGGACAGTTGGACAAGAAAATACCTACTTTCTAAAAGTGGTATTTTCGAACACAGAATGTTAAAACCAACTTTACTAAAAGATGTATTTTATCATTCTGAGTTCACGCATAGTAAACTCGAATTTCTACCTAGTTCCCTGAGTCAGTTAGGATTATAAGGTGTTACAATCAAACTGCCCATTCTGGCCTATGGAGAACAGGTAGCCTTGCAATAGTGAAAAAGGAAAATGGCTGTAATTCACTTTCTGATGGATACATCTTCCAGTGGATTCCTCACCTTGTGAATATCCCCTGCGCCAGCAGCATTCGGAATTTTTTTGTAGCTCTCCACGCCTACGACGTCACAGAAGCATGGCTCAGCTTGAGACTTCCCTGACGTCACTGGAGCCATAAGAGAGCCTCGTCGGCGTGATGACGTCAGTTCCCTTTTTTTCGCGCCGTCGACGCTAACGGTTTTTCTTGGACTCTCCGTGGTTTCACTTGCTACTTTGTGTTTCTGCTTGTATTTCTGGTTGTCTTCTTGGTTCCTTTTTGAGGATGGCATTGAGGAAGTCAGAGTTCAAGCCCTGCAGGGAGTGCGGAGGACACATGTCTATTACAGATTCACATGAAGATTGTGTTTGGTGCCTGTCGTCGGATCACGACGTCGAGGGATGTGCCTGCTGTGGAAAAATTAATCCGAAGGCGTTAAAGGAAAGAGAAGCTAACCTCTTCATGGCGAAGATGAGGAAGGAAAAAAGAGGTGGAAGAAGGTGGATGTCTCGTTCCAGGTCAAGGTCGAGCTCGAAGTCAATGTCGGGGCATGCTTCTAGATCTAAGAAGCATAGGAAGAAGAAGAGGCATGGATCAAGGCGCCGTTCAGATAAAGACACGGCTCCGAAGTCGACCTCGCCAGCTCCTCGACGTCGTAAAGACTTCGTGTCACCTTATCCCTCGAATCGGGATTCTCCTGTAAGATCGGCTTCACCAGCACATTCTATGACGCCGGTTCCAACTCCGACTTCGGCACATTCTCCTGCTCTAGGGGAAGTAATTCCAGTGCCAGATGAGTCGTCGACTCCAGTGGCTCCGCCGTCGGCGCCGATTGGCCAGAGTCTGGTAATGCCTGCCACCTCAGCCTTCTCCAGGCGCTTATCCACCTTTCCCTGGCCCAGGGCAAGATCCATTGATTCATTTAAATGCGACGTATGGAGTCTTTCAAAGGGCTATGTACCCCTCTGGAGCACCTTCGGGTCCCATGGTTCCTATGGCGTTTAATCTGGGGGTTCCTCAAGCCTATGCTCAGGCTCCCTTAATGCCATTTCTGCCAGCGGCTCCGTCTTGGCCTTTCCCAGCGCCGACGACGTCAGCGCCATTTCCTTAATCTCCGGCGCCGTCAGCTCGAACTCGTTCGACGTAGGCTGTGCTTCCAGATCCATGTTCGGCTCCGTCGCAGTCGTGTCTGGCTCCATCTACGCCGGTGTCGAGAATGAGATCTAGGAGAGAGGCTCAGAGGGTTTTAGTAGAGCAGAGGTATTGTTTGGAAGAAATGGAGGAAGGTAAGATTCAGGAGACGGATGACTATTTTGAAGAACTGAAGGAGGCAAGTGGCCTTGATATGTCTCCAGAATGGGAGCTTTCACCTCCATCTGATGCTCCTTCAAAGTATTTGACTCCTTACCACACAGTAATAAGGAAGGCAGCAGAACTTTTAGACCTCTAGCTTCCCACGGCTGAATTTAAGTCAAATATCTTGACGAATGTTCTTCATTCACCTTCTACTGTGGTGGAGCCTTTGCTTAACAACAAAAGAGTACCAGAGGGTCTAAAAGGAAAACAATGGGTTTGTGGTGTGTGAAGCCAAACAACAGTAACCCTTTCAACTGACCTATAGAAAAAGGTATTCAATGACACCCTGATAGATGGTCAGAGATACCCATCAGTCACCATTCGGAACCGCCCTTCATCATATGGGATTCTTCCAAAACCATCTACTCAGATGTGTTATTCTCAACAGAAGGAGACCAAGATGTTAATAGATCCCTTCAGTTGAAAAAACAGGTAGTATGGTGTACGCCTTCTCAAAGTTAGTAAGTGGTGAAGTGTGGGATGACTGGTGGAGTGCATTGCAAAAAACTGAGTGAAAGAAAATAATAATTTTTAAAGGTGTGTTTAAAATGGATGAGGGAGTACAGAACAAAATTTATTCGGGTGATACTCACTCCGCCAACATTAAAAAAGGTGTTAAGACAGTTGAAGAAATAAACTGTCTAGAAATAGAACCAGGTCAACATGTTTCAGCAATTAGCGGACAGGTTTGTCCTTGCTTTCTTCAGGACCTTACAACAAATTTGTGCTACTGCAAAATGTAAAATAAATAATAAGTGACAATAAGAAATAGAATTCAAAGACAAGTACTGAGGTCACCTGCAGTCTCTAGGTGAAGAGTCTTGTCTTGTTCCTTACAGGTTATGTCGTTCACATAACTCGTAAGAAGTGAAGACCTCACCCCACCTGGCAGTGGCTCAGGAGTAGAGTGAAGCACCGCTCTATCTGTCGGTACTTCGAAGCCGGCGTCTGAACCGACTGGGGAGCCTTTGCTGCCATTCAATGATGCCATCACTGAGCCTGTAAAGGAGGTTTGGCGTAAGCCCTTTTCAGCTCCGGCAGTTTCTAAGTCTGTTGCCAGGAGATATAGAGCAGCTCCAGGGGACCCGGACTTTTAAACTTCCTATCCTACTCCTGAAAGTCTGGTGGTTCAAGCTGCCTGTTCCAAAAGATCTTCTGGGGCTTTTCCTCAGGTTCCTGCCGTTAGGGAGTCGAAAAAACTTGACCAGTCTGAGAAAAAGGTGTTTTCCTCGGCAAGCATGGCATTGAAGGTTATAAATGCCACCTGTATTTTGGGACGTTACATCCATGCCCTAATGGACTCTGCTAAACAACTTGCCCCTAAATTGTCTGAAGAGGACAGACAGAATTTTAATGAGGTCTTTTCAGACACTCAAGTGACTGCTGGTCAGGCGATTCAAAGTGGTCTGGACACTGCAGACTCTGTTGCCAGGATCATGGGGTCTTCTGTCGCCACAAGAAGTAGTGCCTGGCTTAAATCATCGGAGTTCTCCCCAGATGTGCAGGCAACACTTTTGGATCTCCCTTTTGGTTCAGGGCTGTTTGGAAAGAAGGCGGATACAGCCTTGGAAAGGTTTAAGGACAGTAAAGCCACTGCCAAGTCTCTGGGCCTTCAAGCTCAGCCTAGAGGTTCCTTGTATAGGAAGTACAGGGTTTTGGGAGGTTGTCCTTTCGGACCTACAGACAGCCTCAGCAGCAGCAAAACACCTTGTACAAGTGCTACAGGGGCAAAAACGGAGGTCGTCCACGAGGCCGTCAGCCCTCCTCCTCCTCATCCTCTACCTCCCCTCCTCTTACCACAGCAAGGCAGCCCTAGATCCACCATTCTGGATCATGTTGGTCCTGTGGGGGGTTGGCTTACTCATTTTCTTCAAGATTGGGAATCGGTCACTACAGACCTTTGAGTTCTCAATCTTGTAGAGAATGGGTATGCTCTTCCCTTTTGGGAATTCCCTCCAAATTACCCTCCTTGTCAAGGGG
Organism: Lissotriton helveticus; assembly: GCF_964261635.1. Lineage (NCBI taxonomy): Eukaryota > Metazoa > Chordata > Amphibia > Caudata > Salamandridae > Lissotriton > Lissotriton helveticus. The sequence goes on along the minus strand of NC_136069.1, from coordinate 336,500,787 downwards.
CTTGCTCGGAGGACCACCTTCTTCTCCTGCAGGAAGAAGTGCTAACTTTACTGGAAAGGGGTGCGATAGAGGTGGTTCCAGAGCAGGGAAGGGGTCAGGGATGCTACTCCCGGTATTTCCTGATTCCCAAGAAGGATGGCAGGTTACGTCCAATCCTGGATCTCAGGATCTTGAACCTTTTTCTGAAACACGAGAGGTTCAAGATGCTCACCCTTGCGCAGGGTCTTCCTGCGCTGCAACAGGAAGATTGGATGGTATGGATCGACTTGCAGGATGCGTATTTTCATATCCCGATCCTGAAGTCGCACCGGAAGTATCTCCGTTTTACGGTAGGGTCGCAACATTATCAGTTTGCAGTCCTCCCGTTTGGACTTACTACTGCACCTCGAGTCTTCACCAAAGTGATGGCAGTGGTGGCAGCCCATCTCAGGAGATTGGGGATTCCAGTTTTCCCCTATCTGGACGATTGGCTGATCAAAGCAGAGTTGCCAGAGAAGGTGCTTCATCATCTGCAGGTTACAACTCAGCTGTTTTACAAATTGAGTTTCTCGATAAACGTGCCCAAGTCTCACCTGGTGCCCTCTCAGCACAACCTTTTCATAGGGGCAGTACTGGACGTTACTATGTGTCGAGCATTCCCTCCTCCACAAAGGATTCTTGACATTCAGGAAATGATTCCCTTGTTTTACAACGGAGCAGTCGTTCCAGCCCTGAAGGTCATTTGCTTGCTCGGTCTGTTTGCTTCCTGCATTCTGTTGGTCGCCTAATGTGCACGCTGCACATGAGGGCGCTCCAGTGGTGCCTCCGCAGGCAGTGGTATCAACACAACGGAGATCTCAGGGAGTCTGTGAGGATCTCCAGAGAAGCTGCAGCAGATCTGTCTTGGTAGAGCGTGGAGGACAATCTGTCTCAAGTAAAGCCCTTCCATCTACCTCCATCGGTGGCCACAGTGATAACGGATGCATCCACCTTAGTGTGGGGTGCTCATCTGGGGGATCTGGAGATCAAGGGTCTTTGGTCTCCGGAGGAAAGGTTGCTTCATATCAACCTTCTAGAGTTGCAGGCGATAGGTTTGGCGCTCAAGGCCTTCCTCCCTTCCCTTCGGGTCAGTCGGTTCAAGTCCTGACGGACAACACTACCGCGATGTGGTATGTCAACAAGCAGGGAGGAGTGGGGTCGCAATGTCTCTGCAGAGAGGCTCTGCGTCTCTGGTCCTGGGTTCGGGACAATCAGATTTGTCTGATGACAAATCATCTGGCTGGAGTTCCGAACGTGCATGCAGACAGTCTCAGTCGGCAGTTCTCTGCAGACCACGAGTGGAGGCTTCATCAGGAGGTGGTTCATCACGTCTTTAGGACGTGGGGGACTCCTCGGGTGGACCTATTTGCCGCTCACGAGAATGCTCACTGCCCATCATTCTGCAGTCTCCAGTATCCGTTGCAGGGAGCGTTGGGGGACGCGTTTCAGTTGAGTTGGGGTTCACAACTCCTTTACGCGTTTCCTCCCATACCCTTGATTCCTCGGGTTCTGAGGAAGATTTGCCAAGTTCGGGCCCAAGTCATAGTGATCGCCCCGGATTGGCCAAGAAGGGTGTGGTATACAGATCTTCTCCACCTCTCCTTGTGCCCTCCGCTCTGTCTCCCTCTCAGGGCAGACCTCCTCTCGCAGTCGCAGGGGCAGGTTCTACACCCTCACCTCCAGAGCTTACACCTTCATGCCTGGAGATTGAACGGGGCAACCCGAATTCTTTCTCTCTTCCCTCTGATGTGGTGGACGTTATTTTGTCCGCCAGACGTCTCTCCACCAAGTCTATCTATTCCTATAGGTGGTCCAAATTTGTTCATTGGTGTGGGGAGAAGTTATTGGCCCTTTGAGGGCTCGCTTATCCAACATCGTTCAATTTGCTCTTTCTCTAACCCAGCAGGGCTTTGCTGTGGCTTCTGTGAAGTGCTATTTATCGGCTTTGTCAGCATTCCTTTGCTTGCCGGACCAGCTGTCTTTGTTTAAATCACCCATTGTGTTAAGGTTCATTAAGGGCCTTACTAATAAATTTCCGCCCACTCCCTTTATTGTGCCTCAATGGGACTTAAATCTTGTCTTAACTTACTTGATGGGTTCTCCCTCTGAGCCCTTGCACAAGTGTCCCTTGAGACTGTTGTCTTTAAAGACTGTATTTCTTGTTGCCATTACCTCGGCAAGGAGGGTAAGTGAGCTTCAAGCTCTGAGTTCAAAACCCCCATTCTTGTCTATTCATGCTGATAGAATGGTTCTCAGGACCAGGGCTGCTTTTCTGCCTAAGGTGGTAACTCCCTTTCATCTGGGGCAGTCCATTACCCTTCCTTCTTTCCATCCTCCCCCTCACCCTTCCAAGGAGGAGGAGCGGCTTCACCGTTTGGACCCTAAAAGGGCGGTGACCTTTTATCTCGATAGGTCTAGTGACTATCGTGTGGATGACCAGCTCTTCATTGGCTTTGCTGGCTGCAGGAAAGGCAGAATGGTGCACAAGCGCACCCTTTCCAGATGGATTATCTTGTGCATCAAGATCTGTTACTCTTTGGCTGGTAAGGATCCTCCAGAGGGTATAAGGCCTCATTCTACTAGAATTAGGTCTTCAACATCTGCCTTGTCTTGAGGTGTTCCTGTGGAGGACATTTGTAGAGCGGCAACTTGGGCCTCCCTCCACACCTTCGCGAAGCATTACTTCTTAGATTCCGAGGTGAGGAGGGACGGTCACTTTGCGCGTTCCGTCCTACAGGACTTTTTGGTATAGAAGGGTGGACACCCTCCTCCGGGAGTGAGGACTGCTGTGGGACTCTATTCACAAGGTGAGGAATCCACTGGCAGATGTATCCATCAGAAGAACAAGTTACTTACCTTTGGTAACGCTTTTTCTGGTGGATACAGTATCTACCTGTGGATTCCTCACTGACCCACCCGCCTCCCCGTTGTCCACCCTTGTATACCTACAATGATGTTATTTTATGTCTGTTGCTTTCAATGTAAGTGTTTAATTATTTTTGCTTTACTGCATTGATTTCACACTTTGTGTCTTGGTTTGAATACAGTGTACTGTATATACTTTATATATTTGTGTTGGTCCGTCCGTGTGCCTCGAAGACACGGAAAAAAGGGCGGAACGGACGTTATCACGCCGACGAGGCTCTCTTATGGCTCCAGTGACGTCAGCGGAGTCGCGAGCAGAGCCATGCTTCTGTGACGTCGTCCTCGTCGGCTTGGAGAGCTGCAAAAAAATTCCGAATGCTGCTGGCGCAGGGGATATTCACAAGGTGAGGAATCCACAGGCAGATACTGTATCCACCAGAAAAAGCGTTACCGAAGGTAAGTAACTTGTTCATTAGGACATGCCACACACATCAGGGCATGTCCTACCTTCCCTTCAATGCACCCTGCCCTTGGGCCTACCATAGGGGTGACTAATATGCAGAAAAGGGAAGGTTTGGGGCTGGCAAGTGGGTGCACTCGCCAGTCAACAGGGCAGTACCAGACTGCACACAGGCTCTTCAATGGCAGACTTGAGACACACTTTACAGGCTGCTTCTGTGGGTGGCACGACAAGTACTGCAAGCCCACCAGCAGTATTTGGTTTACAAGCCCTGGGCACACTCAGTTCAGTGTACTAGGGTCTGACAAGTAAAACAAACCAGGCAATCATGGAATCACTAATCCATCCATCAATAGGGAGCACTTGCACTGTGGCACTGAATAGCAGTGGAACAGTGCCCAAAGCATCTATAACCATCAAAAACACGAGGCAACAGCAAAAAATGGGAGACCCACGCCAACAGTGCCAGGTATAACACGTGTCCCCTCCAGATGAAATGTGGGGAGAACTACCCAACCTCCTGGGAGTTCTCATCACTAAGGCAGAAAAATCTGGACAGACCATCAGCATTGGCATGTTCTATACCAGGGCGGTGATTCACCGTGAAATCCATCCCCTGTAGGGAAATGGATCACCTCAACAGCTTTGGATTCTCACCCCTCATCTGCATCAACCATCTGGGGGCCTGTGGTCTGTCTGAACCCGGAAGTGAGTCCCAAACAGGTATGGTCTCAACTTCTTCAGTGCCCAGACCACAGCAAATGCCTCACGCTCAATTGCACTCCACCTCTGTTGACGTGGAAGTAACCTCCTACTGATGAAGGCTACGGGTTGATCTAGGCCCTCCTCATTTATCTGTGGCAAAACAGCCCCCACACCATGCTCTGAAGCATCTGTCTGAACGATAAACTCTTTTGAGAAGTTGGGTGCCAGGAGCACGGGTGCAGTGCACATGGAAGTTTTCAGGGCCTCAAATGCTTTCTGACAGGTGTCAGTCCAAATCACTTTCTTGGGCTGCTTCCTGGAAGTCAGCTCTGTCAAGGGTGCAACAATGCTGCCATATCACTTAACAAACCTCCTGTAATACCCAGTGAGTCCTAAAAAGGCTTTCACCTCTGTCTGGGTCTTAGGGCGCTCCCAAGCCAGGATGGTCTCAATGTTGGGCTGTAGGGGCACCACCTGGCTGCTCCCAACCTGGTATCCCAAGTACACCACTGAACCCTGCCCGATCTGGCACTTACTCGCCTTGATCGTGAGGCCTGCCCTCCGCAGTGCCATCAACACTTCTCGGAGGTGGCGCAGATGTTCTTCTCAACTGGTGCTGAACACTGCAATGTCATCCAGGTAGGCGGCACTAAACTCTTCAAGTCCAGCCAACACCTGGTTGACCAACCTCTAAAAGGTGGCAGGGGCATTCTTCATCCCAAAGGGCATACCCGGAACCGGTAGTGCCCATCTGGTGTGAAAATGCTGACCTCTTCTTTGCCCCATCAGTCTGTTGTGTGTTATCTAGGAAACCTGAATCGATATTCCTATTTTATGCTCTTGTCTATAATCAATAATATCCATACAACGGCATAATAATCATATCCATAATTCAGTCGTAGCACATGCTGTCACATTAAGCAAGGCTACTTCTCCGGCCCCCTAGTAAGCACACCGAGTTCTCTAAACAAAACCAAGCCTCCAGCAACCTGGGAAATCCCCCTTGCTATTGTTTTGATTTTGTCCTAGAACTCCAGTAAAGCACTGTAAGAACAGCCAGTTCTTAGTGACATCTTTATTGACGTCTTATGTCCAACCTTACGTCAAACCCAGGCACCTTTCAGGTATAAATATACCAACGTTGCCTTAAGCAAACACACGGTGGTAATCCTGGAGCAGAGCAGCTAACTACTTCCGAGAGCCCACGGACGCTGCCCCTCCTCCTTGACGCGCTGAGAAAGACGCTGTCTTTTCTCCTGCCGAGAAATCCAGCTCCGGCGTTTCCAGCCTACCCTCGCGGGTTGCTGGGATATCGAGTCCTGAGAGAGAGATACCAGACCTCCTCCTTTCTATTACCCAGGTACGGAACTGACTAAACCCTTACAGAGAATTCTTGAGTCAGATTCTTGGCAAAACAAACTTAACTTAAACTGCTACTTACTTACTCCTTCCCATGTATTAGGCTTAGGTCAGGTACACCGGGGTAGGCGTAGTTAGAAGCACCAGTTGAGTACGATTAGTCAATGTATATATGTATGTATCTATTTTATCTATTTTAAAGTATCATAAGGCTAAGAAACCATATCAATGCTTTTACAGTATTATTTTATAATCCTCCTTTTAATGTACGCACTTTATTTTACCATAAGTATTACAATCGTGGCAATTCATTTCTCTTGTATGAGGAAGAAGACTGCTCAATAAATAACACCTTTTATTGAAAACGCCCGTCTCTCTTTTCTCTGCATTCTGGTGAAACTAAGTATGCACATGTGGCTGAGTGAAATAGCTGTCTTTTGTTTTCACACGACTCTAGAGATATACTCTTATTCAGGGAGAGCAAAGTTGTCATGTTTTATGGTTGTCAGAAGCTAATCCCTTCTTGTCTATCCAGGGAGGTTAAACTCCTCCTCGTTTATTCGAGAAAGTTTCTAGTGACCTCTGAGCTAGCTGGCAAACCTTAAGTCTAATATAGTCAGTAGAGACATAGTTAACCTCAGTCCTACGTCTACGCTGCTGAATATATTATTCCAATGTGCAGAGCCTATTGGGAATATAGGAACTACACTACATGGCGCCCAACGTTTCCGCAAGACGTTAGAGTAACTCAGTCGTGCTTTTTCACACAGACCCTTTTTTCCCGTATATACTCCAAAAGACGTCTGGAGTGGGTAAAAGGTTACAAATCCGCCGGAACTTAGTAGGAAGAGATTTCTATGTATAGTTTTTGGTTTATTCAACGTTGAAGGATACAGTGTTCCAAAATATTGTGCACCTAATCTTTGTTTCCTTGAAACTTGATCTGCAACAAAAACCTTTCAGTCAGTAAAATGGCAGAAAGTGAAGAAGAAAGGGAGACAGCTAGAATAGCAGCTCAACTCCTAGAGGATGACAATAGTCTCCTGCAGACCGACCCGAATGCTATACTCATTCCGGTCAACATAAGAAAAACTATAACTCTTAAACTTATAGAAAATGGACTAACATCGAGAGGTGGTACAGTCATATTCGTAATTGTGGCACATGAATATCGGCAGACAGAGGTATTCTATTCATGGATAAACTTTCCAGCAGCAAATACTGTCACACACGAATTCCACTATTACAAAATAGAGGAACCTCCAGATGAGTACACTCCTTTCGAGGAGGTGGAAATCCCATTAAAATACCAAGAGCACCTGCTCTGGTTTAAAGGCACCCTAAAACATAATAATCACATCACCAGGCTCGGTCCACTAGGTAGACCAGGAGCAACGTGGCTGGTTCTAGCCAGCTACACACCACATCCAGACATTGAAAAACTGTCAATACCAGAACTTTTAGCACAGCTAAAACAACTGATTAAAATTCATAGACAATTAGTCCAATATGTAATGCGGACTTCAACAGTCCAACCAGCTATTAACATTCCACAGCTGACCCCTCATCAGGGGAATACAAATAAAATAACACCACAGAACATACAATCATGTCTGGGTAAAGTACCCATAAAACGGGATCAAATTCCATTCTGGGTAGCACAAAAAATCACTCCAATAGAGGCAGTATTTCCGGATACTACCCCTACTGAGAAACACAGAATTCTGACTATCTGCCTTCCAATGGGGATCGCACCACATGTGGAGGACTGTGACACTTGGGGCACAGTCTTTGCTTCCATTTACACAAAAACACATGGTGTAATACCAGATGTGTTAAGACAGATTCAAAACGAATACGGTCCAGAACCTGCTTTAACTCTGGGTATGAAATTACTAAAAGACTTTAAGCAGGTCTCGGCTATACTATTAGCCAACATAAAAGGGGAAGCAGCATCTGTGGCGATCCGCCAGAAATTAAAATAAACAGATATAGCAGAACAGCCATTTGAACTTGCCAGAATCATAGAAAAATCCTATGAAGAACTAGGAAGAGATAGTTTGGGTGGGAAACCCGTAAAACCACAACTAACTGAAAATCCTGAAAAGATATTTATTAAGAATAATCTAAACACTCCAAAAAAGAGCTGGGATGGAAATAAACAATCCACTCCCAAGGAAAAAAGATTCCAGTCCAGAGGAAGGTCTCCTCGACGGAGAGAAAGATCTCCGGACCAAGGACACAAGTCTCCCCAGAGGGAGCCCTCTGAGAAAAGATACAACCTTAGAAATAGGGATAATCTAAAAAAACCTGATAGATATCAAGATATTGATACACGTCCCTCTCGATCTTTTCAGACTTCCTCGCAGAAATCGGAAAGAAGAGGACGGTCAGAACAAAAGGGAAGAGCACGTCAAGTCCAAAGACAAGGAACCTGCTCATCAAAGTAAAAAATTACAATTTCCAAAAAAGAAGGTAGCCAGCATTAAAATAGTCAAACATGCCGAGGATACTGAGGACACAGTTGAAAAACGGAGAGTGGGCCCAGACAGTGCTAGACAGCGCAGCAGAAGTGACCATAGCTCGCAAGATCCTGATGAATCATCTGGAGACAGTGGACACGAATGAATACATTCAAGTGGAAACTGCAGACAGCAGAGTTAGCAAACCTCATAAAATATACGAGATAACATTACGTATAGAGGGAGATAAGACTAGGAAAATACAGGGTCTATTTTGGGATAACCTTTCCAAAGGCTATAACATCCTTTTAGCTGAAAAAGACTGGCCACCAGAGTTTGTCAGGGAGTGCCCTCATGGCGAAGAAATGATTATGCCTGCCTTCTCAAATCACATTCCAATTCATAAAAAATATGCACTTGCAAGAAAGTGGGCAGTAGCCCAAGCTCCTGCATTATATAAAAATCATGTAGGATGGGATGAGGATTCTCCTCCTCACAAAATCCAATTAAAATGTCAACCATCTGCACAGAGGCAGTACCTTATTAAGCAAGAGGCTAAAAAACAGTTCAGGGAGATTTTAGATCAACTTGAATACCAGGGGGTGATTGAAACATGCACCTCACAAATGAACAATCTTTTGTTTCCTGTCTCCAAGCCAGACGAGTCATATCGTCTAGTTTTGGACTACAGACACCTTAACTCATGTTGCTAGACATTTGCAGTACAAAACTCACACAGTGCAGCACTAATGAATAACATCGTGCGCAAAAAATACAAAACAACATTAGACATCTCTAATGGATTCTTTTGTCAAAACATTGCACCTGAAAGCAGGTATTTGACCGCTTTCTCAATAATGGGCTCGCAGAAAAATTTCTGTCGACTCCCACAGGGGTTCAAGAATAGCCCAGGATTATTCTCAGCAAGAGTAACAGAGTTACTACAAATGTATGATGATGAGCCATTATCTTATGTCGATGACATCTATCTAACAGATGATGACTTGGATACTCACTTGAAAAGAGTGAACACCATAATACTTGGGTTCGCAGCAGAGTATTACAAATTCAACTTTAAAAAGTCACGAATTGCCCATCTAACAGTCCTGTTTTTAGGATATGAATTATCAAGTAAAGGCAAAAGCCTAGCAGACAATTTCTTAGAGAAGTGTGCTGTACTCCATGCACCAAAAACGCTGAGGAACTTACAATCAATACTAGGTTTCCTGAATTTCGGAAGAACTTACATTCTAAATTATGCAGAGAGGGTTAAACCTCTCTATGAATTAATAAAACCTGATTTTAAACCAATCAATTGGACTCAAAAACACACAGAAATTTTGAGATCATTGGAAACAGATTGTTAGCAAAAACAAAATTGCAAACTCGCGATAATACACGCAACCTTGTAATCCGAGTCATCCCAGGAAGATGCGGATTCACGTACCTGAGCTCTAATGAAGGGGAAAAGGTACCAATAGCATACAAATCACACTTGTACTCAAAAGCTGAAATAAAATTTAGTTCAACGGAAAAAATTCTAACTGCGGTTCAGACTGCTGTAGCAACAGAAAGAACTCTAGCACAAGGTAAACGAATAATAATCGTTACACCAGTACCAGCCCTAGAAGCGGTAACAAAAGCAAGCATTCCAAATGCTAAAGCACTACATCCGAGATGGATCCAATGGGTTAATTCTCTTGTTGCAACAGACGTAGTTTACGAATTTGATCCTAATTTGAAAACACAAGAATTTCTACAATATGAATATGAATGTCCTCTGCCGACCGAAATCCTGCCTCTAGAGCACTACGGCTGTATAATATATACAGACGGATCAGCACAACCCGCAGTTGGGGGTAAGCAAGCTTACAGTGCTGCGTGCGCGATTGTTAAAGGTCGTTGGCACGAAGGAAAATTTAGACTACTTGTCCCTAAAACACAATCTCTAGGAGATTGTACAGCTCAGCGAGCTGAACTACTAGCATTTAAGATGGCGCTTGAAAACACCGATCGCGAATTCCCCACACTAATAGTGTGCGATTCATATTACTGCGTCCAGTCTTATAATGAATACTTGCAGAACTGGGTTCAAAACGGTTTCAAAGATGCAAAAGGTGGCACAATCAAGCATAAAACGCTTTGGGAACAAGTAGTTCTTTTACAGAAAGAACTACGAAAGACTCACGTGATCCATACACTGAGTCATCAACGTGATGGCGTTCACGTTGCGGGGAATTAATTGGCTGATGAAGCCGCGAAGACAGCTGTGCAAACGGCTTCCGTAGCTGCTATCACCCGGTCAAAAACAAAAATAGACAGTGAGATATTGCAAGCTGTCAGTGCTACAGTAAAGAATGAGATAAAATCACTCCCGAAAGGCTTTCCAGTAAAGTACTCATACATAACTGATGCGAATAACGTTCCATTTGCTCGAATCCCTGGAGTGGGGGATAGGGCAATTCCAAGCATGGAACACAGGTTAGGACTAGTTACAGCGGCACACGAAGGGCTTGCTTCTGCACACGCTGGTGTTTCCGCCACAGTATGGTTATTAAAACAGAGATATTGGTGGCCATGCATGAGAAAACAAACTAGGAACTATGTTCTAGAATGTGAAACATGCCAAAGGATGAAAGTATCAACAGTGAAACGACCAGCACAGACGCCCCTTCTAATCTCAGATAAACCCTTAGCATGTGTTTACCTGGACCACTGTGGTCCCTTACAAAGGGATGGCAACTATAAATATATCATGGTAGCAGTGGGTTCCTGCACGAGATTCATGTGGATGTGGCCCCAGCGCTCGGCTGACGCCAGAACTGTTATAAAAGATTTGCAAGTCTATATCGGCACATACACAATTGGCATGCTACATTCTGACCAGGGTCCTGCTTTTAGCTCTCGAGCTATAAGGAGGCCATGTCCAGCATGGGCATTGCATTGCGGTATTCTTGTCCCTTCCATCCTGAGGGAAACGGGATAGTGGAAAGAAAAAACCGAGACCTAAAGCAATCTGTAACGGCGAGGGTATTCGGTACGGGTGATGGGTGGGTCAAACATTTAACAAGTGTCCAACGTAGTCTTAATAATCTGCCAAGAAATTCTCTAAAATGTTTTAGTCTGTATGAACTATTGTTCGGGACTAGAATGCATATTCAGGACCTCGATAGTCAGACTTCAGTGGTAGAAGAAAAATGCTTTGATATCAAAGATCGTTTGGCTATTTTACAGGACTTAAATGAAACAAGAAAAGACCTGAGCAACGTAAAGCTAAAACAGCAGCCAACAGCCACTGAAGAGAAACCACCTGTCCCAGCAAGGCCTGTCTGGATTCCAAAGATTGGGGATCTGGTCAGAGAGAAAATCGCGGTGAAGAAGGAATTTAGGCCTTCTTACAGAAAAGCAGTACCTGTCTTAGCTGTCAACGGAACAAGATCAGTTGTACTACCACCCCTTGCTGGTAAAAAGGAGAACCGAGTTGTATCCATCGACCTGGTAAAACCACAATTATGTGGCCAATAATAAGTAGTAGGCCCAGTGGACTCCCAAGAAATAGCAGAACACCAAAGTTTGCTACAATCCAAGAGGTTCAAACTGAGAGACTAATCACATTTGATAAACCTGCAGTGAATAAAAAAGGACTATGCAATAATGCCATGGAACTTGTTCCTCTTGAAACCCAAATTGAAACAGTTCATCAAGAAACACCTGTCTACAACGATGTAGCCACAGACTATGCTAATGAAACAAAGAAAATTCCAAAAGCAAATAAAAATCCAGAAGCGATTCCGACAATTGATAAAACTGCATCTGGCTATTTCATCAACTTCGATGACTTTTCTGAGGATCCAAGCGAGCCTGAAGAACAGCCAACAACTAAATCTTTTAAAAACAAAGTAACAGAACTCTTTCATCAACTCAAAGAAACCTATCTGATTTCTCCATGGATTGAATTTTGGATTGTGTTAGGTGTACTTTTCCTCCTGCTTTGGCTCATCATGGTACTTTGTTTGGGAAAATTCATTGAGGGAAAATACAGTACAATGGACACAGCAAGTCAGAACAGCAACTTGGTCCTAAAGCCACACAAGTCATCTCACATCGAGAAAAGAGAACTATCATCCGTGAATGTCACAGCCAATCCAATACCCGGTGGGGTAGCTTGGGAAAAAACAGATTACGAAATTTATGGCCCGGTCGATCTCTTGAAGTATCCACACCAGTTCAAGATTTCATTAAGTGACTTTGTAAAACCGAGCACATTCTCTGATGATTGGGACTTTGAAAGTATTAATGATATGATATCAGATTTAGTTATGTCAGCAAAATTTACAGAACATGAGTACTTGCAGGGTTCATCTAATTATGAAGAATTGTACTGCTACAACCACTATGCACATCACTATTTACATAAATCTGCTCAACCTAGAAATGTTTTAAACTATAATCAATGGGAACATTGTGCAACTCCACCAAAAGGCAGTTCAAAAACATTTTATGAGAAATTCCCATACTTCTCAGGGTTTAACACAAGTGAAGTAGAAGCCTTTTATTTCAAAATGTTAAATAAGACAGGAATGAAAACAATGTTGACAAACACTAAATTAATCTATTCAGAAGCATTTTATGAAAAAATTACTACATTTGGTTTTGATTTTTGGAAAAACAATATTGAAACAAAAACCATCTGGGGTACCAAAGATTGGCAGGTCCAAGGTATAGAATCATTATTTAGAGCCTGAATGATCCCAGAACAAATTATATTCTTGAATGATACCATTCAACAGACAACCTGTCTTGGCCTAGCCAAAATTAAAGACTTAAACAAACCGTCTATTCCAAAGCCAACACCTGACAGTAATAGCACTACAGATGTTGAGATAGACGTATCCCATATTTTTAACCAAAACAGAACACATCCTGGTTGGAATAAATGGTTGATCTGGCCCACAGATACAAATAGCTGTCAAGATAGATTCCTGAACAAAATACAGGGGTTCAAATTGACCAGGCCAGACCCTAGATACTCCCAGAGACAACATCCAGGGATAGTTACTACATACAGTGTAGGAAAACTCTGCCTCGAATGGCTACAGAAATCCACACTGGCAGAAATTAAGCAACACTTGACTTTACTTAAAGACGGTGCTGACTTGCGTGATTTCATAATGGGACCACGCAAACAGCGTCAAAAACGTTTCATAGCGGCCGGTATATATGCAGCTTACAACGAAGCTTGGAAAATAATGCAAATTGAAACAGCAGAGAAAATACGGGAAATTGACCGTATTAATTAGGAAAAATCACTTCCTGTTGTAGACAATGGGTTAATGACTGTCTTCCAGAATATATTCACTGGACAGCATTGTATCATCTGCTATAGATATAATAGAACAGGACTTATTAATGTTACAACATGGTCAGTCCCAATTACGTTCTATTGTACAGCTTGGCTTGACGTTACAAAATCTGCGTTCAGGCTACGTGCCTTGGCGTTTAATCAACACAACGTCATTATTCTCTATCTTTAACCATACTGATACACAAATCAGCTTGGCACAGAAAGGAGCGGAATATACAATTCTGAGCATTGAAAAACTTGAGAGATTACCATTGACAATGTCAGAACGACCTGTCATTGAATGGATAATACACGGAATAATAACTATTCCAATAACAACTTTCAAATTTAAATTCTGTCAAGAGTATATACCAGCAGGCCAGTATGAAAGGTTGGGTAAAGGATACATTAAGTCATCATGGAAATTACCTTACACACACACATGTTATAGTGAAAAGAAACAGAATGTATTTCTTAGTGGTAATAATTGCAAAAGATCACTAAGTGGTATGCTTCTGTGTCAAGGTATTAATCTGCATGGGGCCTGTGAAGGGACTTCAAATAACCTTTCATGTCACCAGCATGGCACACCTGCAACTTGAATAGAGCCATTCTTTAGACGGCTTTCTAACGAGAGCTACATTCTAATAGTGGACCACAGATGTTGTGGCATGGTGCCAGGAAAAGCTTATCTAGTTAGCATTAGTTCCATGGTCACTTGTATGCAAGTATTGTTTCCAAATAGCACTCCAGACAGGGAGGAAAACATTTGGCCATTTTTGAATATCTCTTCTATTCGAATTGATACTTTAAGCAGAATAAAGTCTGTCCTTTTGCAGACAACTGTGCCCTTGACGTCATCAAAAGAAACGTATGATCTGCAAGTCGCAAGGACAACGGCAGAGATACATAGCCTTTTATCAGCAAATTGCCCCCTACATTTCGCAGAAATGTTAAGCCAAATCCTGAATATGTCCGATACTGGAGGTATCCCACATGTATTTAAGACAATTTTTTCGGGACTGTTAACACCCTTCACAACAGTTCTGGGCATTTTTCCTAATTTTGTCCAATCTGTCTTTGGTGGCCTACCACTCCTGTTGGGACTCGTAGCAGGCATTTTATTTTTGATTCTCCTGCTTCGTTATGGCAAGCCAAAACGCAGACAAGACTGCAGCAACAATGGAAGAAACGATCCTGGCTATACGCTATCGGGACCGCATAACTAAAGTCCTTGGATTAGCCCGGCTAAGAGATCTGAACATGACCTGGTTTCTTTCATTCAGACCCATCTGGCAGAACTGTATCTTACCTGTGCTACGATGTATGCTATGCGGAGAAGAATGCGTGTTGGACGTCTGTCTTACACTACAATCAGAATTACCATTGGATACAGATACTTTGCTAAGTCCTGTAACGGCTCATGCATCGTGTTGTCCCCATCGGTTACCCATCCTGATGACGGCATTCGTTGAGACTTCACCACTGCGATTAAAGGGTAGTGAAGTGCGAGATGAGAGCAACATCACCCAGGTACGACCTTCTGTGAGCACTGCTGATCCTGTCATCGATGATAGCAATCATGCTCACGACTGCACAGTTGCGGCATTTTCCAACTTGGTCGAACTTTCACCTGAAGCGGTAAACTGCTTTTTTGAAAGTCTGTCTGAAATGATGTTTTCCCCCGAACAAAAGGAATAACTTTTAAGCAAACTAGTACACAGCGTTCCCTGAACTCTGAATTCGGCCTTCGGCTTTGATAAACAAAAGCTACTGAACATATTTGGAACTATATATTTTTCTCTCTCTCTCTCTCCCCTGAAAGCAGAATTATTTTTTTTCCCGATTCCAAAATATTTACCTTTTTGGCACATGTACTCTGCTTGAAGTAGAACTATTCTTAGAGAACAGAGCTTCTATTTTAGGACCTCTAAAGACAATATATCACGTCTAGCACTTTTACAGCAACTGTATTTATATGTGATGGAATGGTCTCGCACCTTTTTTCTGTATTAAGAGCCATTTCATGTGTGAATTTCGCAAATCATTCATGCCGATATATATATGCATCCTTTTTAATGAATGATTACACTGCTTGAAAAGCGTACAGTACCTATAATCATTTTCATGTATTTCGCATACACCATTTCAAATGCAAAAATGTATTTTGGGGTGGGTTGGTATACACATGCACCTTTTATGTTTACTATTGCTTAAGTCTAGTAATGATGGACATTAATTCGTGGAGTGGTTGTCGTGTGTTATCTAGGAAACCTGAATCGATATTCCTATTTTATGCCATTGTCCGGCTATAATCAATAATATCCATACAACGGCATAATAATCATATCCATAATTCAGTCGTAGCACATGCTGTCACAATAAGCAAGGCTACTTCTCCGGCCCCCTAGTAAGCACACCGAGTTCTCTAAACAAAACCAAGCCTCCAGCAACCTGGGAAATCCCCCTTGCTATTGTTTTGATTTCGTCCTAGAACTCCAGTAAAGCACTGTAAGAACGGCCAGTTCTTAGTGACATCTTTATTGACGTCTTATGTCCAACCTTACGTCAAACCCAGGCACCTTTCAGGTATAAATATACCAACGTTGCCTTAAGCAAACACACGGTGGTAATCCTGGAGCAGAGCAGCTATCTACTTCCGGGAGCCCAGCTGATGCGAGAGCCCACGGACGCTGCCCCTCCTCCTTGACGCGCTGAGAAAGACGCTGTCTTTTCTCCTGCCGAGAAATCCAGCTCCGGCGTTTCCAGCCTACCCTCGCGGGTTGCTGGGATATCGAGTCCTGAGAGAGAGATACCAGACCTCCTGCTTTCTATTACCCAGGTACGGAACTGACTAAACCCTTACAGAGAATTCTTGTCAGATTCTTGGCAAAACAAACTTAACTTAAACTGCTACTTACTTACTCCTTCGGATGTATTAGGCTTAGGTCAGGTACACCGGGGTAGGCGTAGTTAGAAGCACCAGATGAGTACGATTAGTCAATGTATATATGTATGTATCTATTTTAATCTATTTTAAAGTATCATATGGCTAAGAAACCATATCAATGCTTTTACAGTATTATTTTATAATCCTCCTTTTACTGTACGCACTTTATTTTACCATAAGTATTACAATCGTGGCAATTCATTTCTCTTGTATGAGGAAGAAGACTGCTCAATAAATAACACCTTTTATTGAAAACGCCCGTCTCTCTTTTCTCTGCATTCTGGTGAAACTAAGTACGCACATGTGGCTGAGTGAAATAGCTGTCTTTTGTTTCCACACGACTCTAGAGATATACTCTTATTCAGGGAGAGCAAAGTTGTCATGTTTTATGGTTGTCAGAAGCTAATCCCTTCTTGTCTATCCAGGGAGGTTAAACTCCTCCTCGTTTATTCGAGAAAGTTTCTAGTGACCTCTGAGCTAGCTGGCAAACCTTAAGTCTGATATAGTCAGTAGAGACCTAGTTAACCTCAGTCCTACGTCTACACTGCTGAATATATTATTCCAATGCGCAGAGCCTATTGGGAATATAGGAACTACACTACAAGTCAAGGCGATCTGCCAGTACCCAGACGTTAGCTCAAATGTGCTGAGGTACCGGGCAGCCCCTAACCGATCGATGAGGTCATCAGCTCTGGGATGGGGGGTGCCCGTCAGTCCTCGTGACTGAATTGAGTCCTCAGTAGTCCACACTGAACCTGAGTTCTGGCGTGGCACCTGGTGCGGCAGCCTTTGGGACCAAGACCACTGGGCTGGCCCAAGGACTGTTAGAGGACTCAATCACCCCTAGCACAAGGATCTTGGAGGCCTCTTCCTTGATACAAGCTCTCACCCTGTCAGTCACCCTGTAAGTTTTGTGCTTCACAGGAGGGCTGTCTCCAGTGTCCACATCATGGATGCACCAATCTGTAACACCGGGAATCAGGGAGAACAGATCAGAAAACTGTCCCAGCAACTGGTGGCAGTCATTCTGTTGCTGAGGGGTCAGGGTGGAAGAGAGGTTCACACCATCCGTTGACCCATCTTGCTCTGTCGCCGACAGGAGGTCAGGAAGAGGCTCAGTCTCCTCCTCCATTCCAGCATCTGTCGCTAAGAGAATACCCACTTCGGACCCCTCCAAGTGAGGCTTCTGGCGGTTGACATGCAGGACCCGCAAGGGGTTCCTGGGAGATAGCAAGTCCACCAAGTAGGTAACAGGACTTTTGCACTCCACCACCTCAAATGGTCCGGTCCACTTATCCTGGAGCGCGCATGGCTCCTCTGGGGCCATGACGCACACTTTCTGACCAGGTTGAAGCTCTACCAGAGTGGCATTCTGGTCGTACCACTGCTTCATCTCCTCCTGGCTGGCTTCCAGATTCGCCTCAGCGAGATGCCTGAATCGCCTAGTCTGGTTCCTGAAGGCCAGCATGTAGCTATATACATCCTGGGGAGGTTTCCTGGGAGATTGCTCCCAGCCTTCGTTGAGCAGACTCAGAGGTCCTCTCACTGGGTGACCGTAGAAAAGCTCAAAGGGGCTGAACCCTAGAGATTTCTGTGGCACCTCTCGGTATGCAAAGAGCAGGCATGGTAAGAGGACGTCCCACTTACGCCTCATAGGCTCCTCAAGACCCATAATCATGCCTTTTAGGGTCTGGTTGAATCTCTCAACCAACCCATTTCCATGGGGGTGGTAAGGAGTATTGAACTTATAAGTTACTCCACACTCCTTCCACAGGGACTTCATATACTTGGAAATTAAGTTTGTACCTCGGTCAGACACCACCTCACTAGGGAACCCTACATGGGAGAAAATTCCCATCAGTGCCCGTCCCACCATGAGGGGCGTCATTGTCATCAGAGGTATGGCTTCCTGGTACCAGGTGGCATGGTCCACCAAGACCAGGATGAACCTTTTGCCCATGGCGGTCTTGGGGTCCAGTGGCCCCACAATGTCAATACCCACCCATTCAAATGGGGTGCTGACCACAGGGAATGGCTGGAGAGGAGCCTTCTGCTTCCTCCCACTCTTTCCACTTGCCTGGCAAGTCTGACAGGTCCTGCAATGAGTGTCTGAACTCTTGCGCATTTGGGGCCAATAAAAGTGGGTGACAAGCCTCCCAAAGGTCTTGTCCTTCTCCAAATGTCCTGCTAACAGCACATCATGAGCCAACCCCAGTAGGAAGGCTCCTAAGTGCTGGGGTACCACCAGCACACGGGCTGACCCAGGCTCAGCAACCTTAGGCTCAGTATACAGGAGATCATTCTCCCAGTAGATCCAATGGGTTCAAGACTGATCACCTTCTGCCTGGTCTGCAGCCTGCTGCCGCAGACCCACAAGAGAAGGGCACTTCTTTTGCTCCTTGCAGAAATCATCCCTGGAGGTCCGCCTACCTGCTGCCAATGAGTCCGCTCAGGCAGGTCCCCAGTTCAGCTACCTGTTCCCCTGTAGGCTCCAGGGCATCCCCCTCAAGGTCTGCCTCCTCCTGGACCGTTGGAACTTCGGGGGACGGTTTCCTGTGCCCCTTGCCTCTTCTCTTTAAGGCAGGCACCTGGGCAGGCTCCAGGTCCTCTTGAACACCCTTACTGGCTGCCATGGACCGTGTGGTCACACACGCCCAGACAGGCAGACCCATCATCTCTAAATGAGCACTTCGCTCCACCTTAGCCCAAGAGGAGCTCTCCAAATCATTCCCTAACAAACCGTCAACAGGCATGGCTGGTCTCACAGCTACTTGAAGAGTACCAGAGACCCCTCCCACAGTCAAAGGGAACCTGAGCCACCTTGCAGTGGCTCTCTGTGTTGTCAGTGGCAACAACCGGGTAAAATGCATTGGGGACAACCTGCTCTTCAGACACCAGGTGACACTTGACAGCTGTCACACTGGCTCCTGTGTCTCGAAGGACCTCCACTCTATGGCCATTGATGGTCACCCACTGCCTGTACTTCTGTGTTTTCAGGCAGTTGGGGCCTGGGGACCACCTCACAGTCTCCTAAAGAGACAAGGGTCATCTCTGTGGGACCCCACCTACCTTGGACACCCATATCCTCCCCCAGGGCTACACTCACCATCTGCCGGGGTGGAGCACCAGTGGGTGCTGTCTTTTCAAACTGTGGGCACCAGGGATCAATAGACTTATGGCCCACTTCACCACATGTGAAGCACCTCAGGGATCCCCTGGGAACAGGTCTACCTGTCGGGCCCCTTGCTCTTTCTCAGGCGGAGGCTGGGAACCTTTCCCTTGGGATTGACTTTGGGGTCCTAGCCGGAACTCCCTCTGTTTATCCTTGTCTCCCCACTCTTCTGCTCGGGACCCTGCCCACTCTTGGCTGAGTCTCCCACATGACCCTTGTGGACCCGGGTGCTCACCCAGCGGTCCGCCTACTCAGCAAGCATCCTAGGGTTAGTCAGCCTGCTATCAATAAGGTGCTGGCGTAGCTCTAGAAAAAAATTACTTGACAAGTGCTCCCATGCAATTAAATCAAAGAGCCCTTCAAAATCATTCACTTTGTTACCCTTCACCCAACCATCCAATGCTCTGCAAAAGAAAGTTACATATTCTACCCATGTGCTTGACTGCAACTTTTTGCAATTTCTAAACCTCCGTCTATTCAATTCAGGAGTCAATACATCTTTCATGTGGCTATAAGAATTGTGGACCTCGGAAGGCAAGTTTAACAAGGTATCACGCCCCTCACTAAGGAAACACCCCCATAACCCCACTCCCCAATCCATCTCAGGGACCCGGTGGGAGGACATAGCTACCTCATATGCCTTGAACCACTGCCCAATATACACATTCTTATAAAATTCTCTAACTACATCCTTAGGTATGTACACCCTTGCTTCAACAGGGATTGACGGTGTGCTGCCACCAGAGGGAGTAATCTCTAAGCTCCTAGCTTTTAACTCCAACTCCCTCAAATTCCTCTCATGATCCAATTGCATCCGTTTTTCCTCTCGGGCCAATTTCCTACTCTACAACTCCAACTGCCCACCCAACTTGAGCATGGCCAGCTCCAATTTGTGCATCCTAATTTTCTCCCTGTCCTCCAACTCCTCTGAGGACAGGCCTTTGGCAGAAACATTCCTACCTACTGGGGAGGTTGCTTCCCTCCCCCCTGGACCCAATGGCCCATACAGCTGCTCATCTGCATTCTCAGCCCGCTCCTCATTCTCAGGGGTTTTCTTGCTTCAACCCAGGCCCTCAGCCCCTTTTGGAACTCATCCTCCTTGGTGAGACCGGTCATACCAACTTTTAATTTCCTGCAAAAGTGCTTTAGCTGTCTCACATTGTAGTATTCTAGTTTCTCTTCTTCCCAATCAAAATCAACAAATGCTATTGATGCTGCTTTATCCATGGTGGTTAAACTTGGCAGTTCTTGGCAAAAATAGAAAATCCCAGGAAAAACAATCTACCAAGATGTATGTAGTTGCATTTGGTCTGCACTCACTAGTAGTTGTTAGACCTGGCACCTTGGCGTGAGTCTCCCTCCCTCTTTTTGCTGATGTGCCTCAGATGTTTTGCTGGTGTTCGATGCTCAGGGCACTGCGCCACGGCCAATCCGTGCCGCAGTGCAAGTGCTCCCAATGTAAAGTGTATGTACAATTGATTTCCACGATTGGCTTTTTTGGTTTACTGTCAGTCCCCAGTAACGTGCACGAGGAGTGCTTAGGCTTGTAGATACAAATGCTGCTAGTGGGCCTGCAGTGCTGGTTGCGCCACCCACAGATGCGGCCTCGTAAAGACATGACTCGGGTCCGCCATTGCAGACCCCGCGTACAGTCCCGTACTGGCACGCTGACTGCGCAAGTGCCCACACTTGCCAGTCCCTGAACCTTCCCTAAACTCCATATCAGTCACCCCTACGGTAGGCCTACGGGCAGGGTGCATTGAAGCGTACGGTAGGAAAAGCCTAGAGTGTGGCATGTCCTCATAGTGAATTACCGCCCTTTTCGTTCTTCACTATGGAAGGGCTACCGGTTCTCTTAGGCCAAGATGAGCTGTTGGAACTATTACATGCTATAGTCCCGGCAGACTCAGGGAACACGGTAGCATGCCGAGTTTAGTATGCCTGAACTCTGAATAATTAAATACTTCCTTTAGTAAGGTTTATTTTAATATCCTGCGTTTGCAAATGCTACTTTTAGAAAGCTAGCCTTTGCGCACCTAACTATTTAGCCCGCCTCTGCCAGGATGTGTATCTGTTGTCTGGGTTTGTGTGAGTGACAGGGCTGGGAGATTCCCGGGGACAGTTGGGACCCCCAGGTGGTGAATAGGGTGCTTGCACCAGGATGGGTGGGCGGAGTAGTCCTTGACTCTGAGTAGGGTTGTGCTCCACCACCACAATGCTGGCTCCACCCCCCTGCGGAGCGTCTGATGTCCCTGCCCGCACTCTGAAAGAAGACGGCAGCTTCCTGTAAACAGAGTACTCCAGAACCGGGTTGAACTAGGCTCAGGCCCCCTGGCCTGCACAGACAAAAGAATCGCAGTATAAATATAGGAGCTCCGCTCCTTACAAATCAGATCCAGTTTTGACCACGACAAACCTCTGCCTGACTAGAAGGACCAAGAGAAGCTGAAGGACGGAAACCGGTCTGAATCCTGTAAGACCATTGGGTTCTATCTGCTTGTGCCCATCTGCTGTTGGGCCTTAGTTCTTATTCCCTCGCCGGAGTTGTGACTCGGGTGCCTTCGCCCCCTCCCAGGTCGTGACAGCTCGGAGCCTGGTCGCCCCGCCGTAGAGAGCCCGCTCATCCCTGAGTCGCTCTCCGCTTCAGTGCCGGGCCACCTGCTCTCCTGTCACCTCGCCGCTAACGGAGCGTGTTGTGCACCTCTCACCTTCTCCCGCCGGAATCTGCACGGAGAGCATTTCATAGCCTCGGACGGTCCGTACGTCGTAACGTACCCGACTGTCTCGCTTTGCCCTCCTGCATACCAAGACCCGTGTTGCACCTCAAGAAAGGCCTCCCCGTACAGTGGTACCGGATGCCTGGTGTTGCACCCGTCTGCCGTAGAACGTGACGCCCCTCACAGATCCACGAGTACGACCCAGCGTGCTAAGACGTAGTACGCCCCGCAGGCCTGAACGGCGCCTCGTCCCGTGAGCTGCATCGACCCCGGATCGCCGCAACCCTCCACAGTCCAGCTCCTCCACCTCGCACCTCGAGGGGGACCTGAGCCGGAGAGATCCTCTGGAGAACCGTCGGCCTCGTTCGGAGTCCGCCCTCACCAGCCGCGCCTGAAACGCCTCGGACTTCCACCAGCCAGGTACACTTGAACTCCGTCCCGAGTTCACATCGGATCCAGGGTCCGCAACGTTCTTATTTCCCTGTCATCGTACCTTGCTGAACAAACGAACATTTAAAGACTAAAGCTTGCCTAAGTATCATCTGTTGGCCTCGAATCGTTACATGTATATGGTCTTGTGATAATCCTGCTTGAATCTACCTTTTATATAAAGTATACGTATTTTTGATACAACTACCCGACTGGTGTCCATTTGTGGTGGGTCAGAGGGTTTACTGTGTGTGATCATAAATGCTTAACTTACTATCGCCCTGAGGATTAGCCTTGTCTGCTCGCTCCACACTACCTAGAGGGTGAGCAGGGGTTATTCGAAGGAGTAGTTCCCTTGCCCTGACGTGGAGCTGAGGGTCCCTGCTTGTCACAAGTGCATACCTGTGCCAACCAGAGACCTCCGGTTCCAACATTGGTACTAGCGAAGAGGATTTCGGATTTGCATTTGTGATTTATATACAGTGAATTACTGATCACCACGTAGTGAGAGCAGACCAAGTAACGAGCCACAGATTACGTCCTTACCGAGAGATCTCCAATCTCCGAAACCATGCCTGATTCACTCCCCGTGAGAGCACTCTCTGTTATCTCTGGATTCGACAAAGTTGACAGGGAAGGGCTTGAGCAGCTGAAGCTTGATCAATTGAAAGCCCTGTGCGAAAAGTTCCGAGTCTCCCAAGCGGGCTGCAAAACCAGAGCCCAGCGCATCAAGGCACTCACAGCTTGGAAGGAGTCGAGAGATCCGGAAAATCGGGTGGTAGTGGATCCACCCGAGAGTCTGATCGAAGTGCCGGGAGGTCTGTCGTCAGAAGAGCTGGCGGACAGAGCCGCAACCAGAGTGCATGAAGTGGAGATGGCCAGATTGAAAGGACAGATGGCAATGGAAGAAAAACGGCTCCAGCTGGAGCATGAGATACGATTAAAAGAATTGGAGCTGAAAGCGAAGAGCTTGGACGCAGCTCCTGGTGGCAGCACAACGCCAGCCCAGGTAGAGTCAAGGGTCTATGTACCGAAAGATGTGGTGAAGGAGTATTTTAAGGGGGATGACATAGGGCAGTGGTTCCGGGCCTACGAGGTAGCCATGTCCTCCCACCGGGTCCCTGAGAAAGACTGGGGAGCGGGGTTGTGGGGACGGTTCCTGACCGAGGGGCGGGATACCCTGCTAGACCTTCCTTCTGAAGAGTCCAACTCCTACCCGCGCATGAAAGATGCCCTGATTAATCGATTTGGGTTAACTCCTGAAATGTACCGACAGCGGTTTAGGAAGTGTGTGAAGATTCAAGGGGGTACGTATGTGGAGTATGTGACCTTTTTCTGCAGAGTGCTGGATGGTTGGGTGAAGGGCAGTAAAGTAACTGATTTTCAAGGGCTGCTTGATTTGATGGCATGGGAGCACTTGTCGGATAATTGTTTTCCTGAGTTACGCCAGCACCTGATCGATAGCAAGCTGTCCAACCCGAGGAAGCTTGCCCAGGAAGCGGACCGCTGGCTCAGCACCAGGGTCCACAAAGGTCCAGTGGGAGATTCAGCCAAAGGTGGGCAGGGTCCCCAGCAGAAGAGTGGGGGGGACAGGGGAAAACAGAAAGGGTTCCAAAAAGGCCCCCAAAGTAATCCCCAAGGGAACCAAGGGAAAGGTTCTCAGCCTCCTCCACCCCTGAAATCAACCGGGACCCCAACAGGTAAACCTGTTCAAAGAGGGCCCATCGCCTGCTTTAGGTGTGGCGACCTGGGTCACATTGCCTCTGACCCTAAGTGTCGCTTGTTCGCAAAACCCGCACCCACTGGTGCTCCACCCCGGCACCTAGCTAATGTTAACTTTGGGGAGGAAGTAGCCGTCCAACTGGGTGGGGATCCCGTTCAGATGACCCTAGTCTCGCTAGGAGACAGTGAGATGGTCCCCGAAAACTACCTTCCCAATAACACTAAAAAATATGCGCAGGTAGTGACCATCAACGGTAAGAAGGCGGAAGCTCTTCGAGATACAGGAGCCAATGTGACTGCAGTGAGGCAGCACCTGGTGTCTCAGGAGCAGGTAGTACCGCACGCCTACTGGAGGGTTGTCAATGCTGACAATTCTGAGAGCCAATGTCCGATGGCTCAGGTTCCCTTTGAGTGGGGGGGGTCTCTGGTACTCTGCAAGTCGCTGTGAGGACCTCCATGTCTGTAGATTGTCTGCTAGGGAACGATTTGGAAAACTCCCCTTGGGGAAAGGTGGAGAAAACGACTCATTAGCGGATGGTGGGTCTACCCGACTGGGCTTGCGTGACCACACGGTCCATGG
Organism: Lissotriton helveticus; assembly: GCF_964261635.1. Lineage (NCBI taxonomy): Eukaryota > Metazoa > Chordata > Amphibia > Caudata > Salamandridae > Lissotriton > Lissotriton helveticus. Next base: position 336,476,004 of record NC_136069.1, on the reverse strand, counting down.
CAGCCAGTAGGGGTGTTGAAGGGGTCCTGGAGCCTGAGGGAGAGGCCCAGGAACCGGCTTTAGAGAGAAGGCATAGGGGGCGCGGACAGCCGGCTCCCGAAGTTCCCCCGGCCCAGGAGGAAGCAGACCTTGAGGGGGATGCCCTGGAGCCTACCGGGGAACAGATCGCCGAACTGGGAGACCTGCCTGAGCTGACCCATTGGCAGCAGGAAGGGGGTCCCTCCAGGGAGGAATTCTGCCGAGAGCAGAGAGAGTGCCCTTCTCTCGTAGGGATGTGGCAGCAGGCTGCAGACCAGGCCAATGGTGTTCAGTCCGGAAAACACTTGGTATACTGGGAGAACGATCTCCTGTATTCAGAGCCTAAGGCTGCTGAACCTGGGTCAGCCCGTGTGCTGGTGGTACCCCAGAAGTTCAGAGCCTTCCTACTGGGTTTGGCTCACGATGTGCCGTTAGCAGGACATCTGGGGATGGACAAGACCTATGATAGGCTTGTCACCCACTTTTACTGGCCCCAGATGCACCGGAGCTCAGATGCTCACTGTAGGACATGCCCGACTTTCCAAGCCAGTGGTAAGTGTGGAGGGAAGAACAAGGCTCCCCTCCAACCATTCCCCGTCGTCAGTACCCCATTCCAACGAGTGGGAATTGACATTGTGGGGCCTCTGGACCCCAAGACAGCCATGGGCAACAGGTTCATCCTGGTCTTGGTGGACCATGCCACCCGGTACCCTGAAGCCATCCCTCTGAGGACAGTGACGGCCCCCGTGGTGGGATGAGCACTAATGGGAATTTTCTCTTGAGTAGGATTCCCTCTAGAGGTGGTGTCTGACAGAGGTACCAATTTCATATCGAAATATATGAAGTCCCTTTGGCAAGAGTGTGGTGTAACGTACAAGTTCACCACCCCTGACCATCCCCAAGGAAACGGGTTGGTTGAAAGATTCAACCGAACCTTGAAAGGCATGATCATGGGCCTAGAAGGACCAATGAGGCGTAAGTGGGACGTCCTCTTGCCAAGCCTACTGTTTGCGTACTGAGAGGTGCCACAGAAGTCGCTCGGGTTCAGTCCCTTCGAGCTTCTGTATGGTCACCCGGTCCGAGGACCTCTGAGTCTGGTTCGGGAAGACTGGGAGCAGTCTCCCAGGAAACCTCCCCAGAATGTATATAGCTACATGCTGGCCTTCTGAAACCAGACCCGGCGATTCAGGATACTTGCTGAGGCAAACCTGGAAGCCAGCCAGTAAGAGATGAAGCGGTGGTACGACCAGAATGCCACTCTGGTGGAGCTTCAACCTGGACAAAAGGTGTGGGTCTTGGCCCCGGTGGAGCCCTCTGCACTTCAGGATAAGTGGACGGGTCCATTTGAGGTTGTGGAGCGCAAGAGTCCTGTCACCTACCTGGTGAACTTGCAAACTCCCAGGAACCCTTTGAGGGTCCTACATGTTAACCGCCTTAAGCCCCACTTGGAGAGGTCCGAAGTGGGCATGCTGTTGGCAACCGATGACGGAATGGAGGAGGAGACCGAGCCTCTTCCGGACCTTTTGGTGGCCTCCGAGCGAGACGGGTCAGCGGATGGAGTTAACCTCTCACCCTCCCTGACCCCTGAACAGCAGAGTGATTGCCGCCAGCTGCTGGGGAAATTTTCTGACTTGTTCTCCCTGGTCCCGGGTGTCACAGATTGGTGCGTCCATGATGTGGACACGGGAGACAGCTTGCCGGTGAAGCACAAGGCTTACCGTGTGACTGACAGGGTGCGAGCCTGCATCAAGGAGGAAGTCTCGAAGATGTTTGCTCTTCGGGTGATTGAGTCCTCCAGCAGTCCTTGGGCCAGCCCAGTGGTCTTGGTCCCGAAGGCTGCAACGCCGGGAGCCACACCCGAACTACGGTTCTGTGTGGACTATCGAGGACTCGATTCGGTCACGAGGACTGACGCGCACCCCATCCCCAGAGCTGACGAGCTCATCGATCGGTTGGGGGCTGCCCGGTACCTCAGTACGTTTGACTTAACGTCGGGGTACTGGCAGATCGCCTTAACTGACGGGGCCAGGGAGAGGTCCGCGTTTTCAACCCCAGATGGGCACTACCAATTCCGGGTTATGCCCTTTGGGATGAAAAACGCCCCTGCCACCTTCCAGAGGTTGGTCAACCGGGTGTTGGTTGGACTGGACGCGTTCAGTGCCGCTTACCTGGACGACATCGCAGTGTTCAGCAGTACGTGGGAGGAACACTTGCGACACCTATGGGAAGTATTGGCGGCTCTGCGCAAGGCAGGCCTCACGATCAAGGCAAGCAAGTGTCAGATCGGGCAGGGTTCAGTGGTGTATTTGGGACACCAAGTTGGGAGCGGGCAGGTGGCGCCCCTTCAACCCAAAATCCAAACCATCCTGGCTTGGGAAGCCCCCAAGACCCAAACGGAGGTGAGGGCCTTCCTCGGACTCACCGGGTATTACAGGAGGTTCGTCAAGGGATACGGCACCATCGTTGCCCCCTTGACCGAGCTGACTTCGAAGAAGCAGCCCCGGAAAGTGATCTGGACTGACGCCTGTCAGGTAGCATTCGACACCATGAAGACGGCCATGTGCACGGCGCCCGTGCTCCTGGCTCCTGATTTCTCCAAAGAGTTCTTAGTGCAGACAGATGCTTCAGAGCATGGGATTGGGGCTGTCCTCTCACAGACGACTGAGGAGGGCTGGGATCACCCTGTGGCCTTCATCAGTCGGAGGTTACTTCCACGGGAACAGAAGTGGAGTGCGATTGAGCGAGAAGCTTTTGCTGTGGTCTAGGCCCTGAAGAAGCTAAGACCCTACTTGTTTGGGTCTCACTTCCGAGTTCAGACGGACCACAGGCCCCTCAGATGGTTGATGCAAATGAGGGGTGAGAACCCGAAACTGTTGAGGTGGTCCATTTCTCTACAGAGTATTGACTTTACGGTGGAACACCGCCCTGGCATAGACCACGCCAATGCTGACGGTCTGTCAAGGTTTTTCCGCCTTAGTGATGAGGAACTCCCTGGGCAAGGGTAGTTCTACCCACATTTCAGCTGGAGGGGACACGTGTTAGACCTGGCACCTTGGCATGAGTCTCCCTCCCTCTTTTTGCTGATGTGCCTCAGATGTTTTGCTGGTGTTCGATGCTCAGGGCACTGCGCCACGGCCAATCCGTGCCGCAGTGCAAGTGCTCCCAATGTAAAGTGTATGTACAATTGATTTCCACGATTGGCTTTTTTGGTTTACTGTCAGTCCCCAGTAACGTGCACGAGGAGTGCTGGGGCTTGTAGATACAAATGCTGCTAGTGGGCCTGCAGTGCTGGTTGCGCCACCCACAGATGCGGCCTCGTAAAGACATGACTCGGGTCCGCCATTGCAGACCCCGCGTACAGTCCCGTACTGGCACGCTGACTGCGCAAGTGCCCACACTTGCCAGTCCCTGAACCTTCCCTAAACTCCATATCAGTCACCCCTACGGTAGGCCTACGGGCACGGTGCATTGAAGCGTACGGTAGGAAAAGCCTAGAGTGTGGCATGTCCTCATAGTGAATTACCGCCCTTTTCGTTCTTCACTATGGAAGGGCTACCGGTTCTCTTAGGCCAAGATGAGCTGTTGGAACTATTACATGCTATAGTCCCGGCAGACTCAGGGAACACGGTAGCATGCCGAGTTTAGTATGCCTGAACTCTGAATAATTAAATACTTCCTTTAGTAAGGTTTATTTTAATATCCTGCGTTTGCAAATGCTACTTTTAGAAAGCTAGCCTTTGCGCACCTAACTATTTAGCCCGCCTCTGCCAGGATGTGTATCTGTTGTCTGGGTTTGTGTGAGTGACAGGGCTGGGAGATTCCCGGGGACAGTTGGGACCCCCAGGTGGTAAATAGGGTGCTTGCACCAGGATGGGTGGGCGGAGTAGTCCTTGACTCTGAGTAGGGTTGTGCTCCACCACCACAATGCTGGCTCCACCCCCCTGCGGAGCGTCTGATGTCCCTGCCCGCACTCTGAAAGAAGACGGCAGCTTCCTGTAAACAGAGTACTCCAGAACCGGGTTGAACTAGGCTCAGGCCCCCTGGCCTGCACAGACAAAAGAATCGCAGTATAAATATAGGAGCTCCGCTCCTTACAAATCAGATCCAGTTTTGACCACGACAAACCTCTGCCTGACTAGAAGGACCAAGAGAAGCTGAAGGACGGAAACCGGTCTGAATCCTGTAAGACTGGCCTGCAGTGGTGCCTTGCTGAGAACGGAGAGGAAAGGACCAGAAAGGACTTTGTAGACTTGTGCCTGAAATGATCTCCAAGGGCTTGATCGAGAGCTTGCCCCCTGAACGGAACCCCAGGACCATTGGGTTCTATCTGCTTGTGCCCATCTGCTGTTGGGCCTTAGTTCTTATTCCCTCGCCGGAGTTGTGACTCGGGTGCCTTCGCCCCCTCCCAGGTCGCGACAGCTCGGAGCCTGGTCGCCCCGCCGTAGAGAGCCCGCTCATCCCTGAGTCGCTCTCCGCTTCAGTGCCGGGCCACCTGCTCTCCTGTCACCTCGCCGCTAACGGAGCGTGTTGTGCACCTCTCACCTTCTCCCGCCGGAATCTGCACGGAGAGCATTTCATAGCCTCGGACGGTCCGTACGTCGTAACGTACCCGACTGTCTCGCTTTGCCCTCCTGCATACCAAGACCCGTGTTGCACCTCAAGAAAGGCCTCCCCGTACAGTGGTACCGGATGCCTGGTGTTGCACCCGTCTGCCGTAGAACGTGACGCCCCTCACAGATCCACGAGTACGACCCAGCGTGCTAAGACGTAGTACGCCCCGCAGGCCTGAACGGGCCTCTTCCCGTGAGCTGCATCGACCCCGGATCGCCGCAACCCTCCACAGTCCAGCTCCTCCACCTCGCACCTCGAGGGGGACCTGAGCCGGAGAGATCCTCTGGAGAACCGTCGGCCTCGTTCGGAGTCCGCCCTCACCAGCCGCGCCTGAAACGCCTCGGACTTCCACCAGCCAGGTACACTTGAACTCCGTCCCGAGTTCACATCGGATCCAGGGTCCGCAACGTTCTTATTTCCCTGTCATCGTACCTTGCTGAACAAACGAACATTTAAAGACTAAAGCTTGCCTAAGTATCATCTGTTGGCCTCGAATCGTTACATGTATATGGTCTTGTGATAATCCTGCTTGAATCTACCTTTTATATAAAGTATACGTATTTTTGATACAACTACCCGACTGGTGTCCATTTGTGGTGGGTCAGAGGGTTTACTGTGTGTGATCATAAATGCTTAACTTACTATCGCCCTGAGGATTAGCCTTGTCTGCTCGCTCCACACTACCTAGAGGGTGAGCAGGGGTTATTCGAAGGAGTAGTTCCCTTGCCCTGACGTGGAGCTGAGGGTCCCTGCTTGTCACAAGTGCATACCTGTGCCAACCAGAGACCTCCGGTTCCAACATTGGTACTAGCGAAGAGGATTTCGGATTTGCATTTGTGATTTATATACAGTGAATTACTGATCACCACGTAGTGAGAGCAGACCAAGTAACGAGCCACAGATTACGTCCTTACCGAGAGATCTCCAATCTCCGAAACCATGCCTGGTTCACTCCCGGTGAGAGCACTCTCTGTTATCTCTGGATTCGACGAAGTTGACAGGGAAGGGCTTGAGCAGCTGAAGCTTGATCAATTGAAAGCCCTGTGCGAAAAGTTCCGAGTCTCCCAAGCGGGCTGCAAAACCAGAGCCCAGCGCATCAAGGCACTCACAGCTTGGAAGGAGTCGAGAGATCTGGAAAATCGGGTGGTAGTGGATCCACCCGAGAGTCTGATCGAAGTGCCGGGAGGTCTGTCGTCAGAAGAGCTGGCGGACAGAGCCGCAACCAGAGTGCATGAAGTGGAGATGGCCAGATTGAAAGGACAGATGGCAATGGAAGAAAAACGGCTCCAGCTGGAGCATGAGATACGATTAAAAGAATTGGAGCTGAAAGCGAAGAGCTTGGACGCAGCTCCTGGTGGCAGCACAACGCCAGCCCAGGTAGAGTCAAGGGTCTATGTACCGAAAGATGTGGTGAAGGAGTATTTTAAGGGGGATGACATAGGGCAGTGGTTCCGGGCCTACGAGGTAGCCATGTCCTCCCACCGGGTCCCTGAGAAAGACTGGGGAGCGGGGTTGTGGGGACGGTTCCTGACCGAGGGGCGGGATACCCTGCTAGACCTTCCTTCTGAAGAGTCCAACTCCTACCCGCGCATGAAAGATGCCCTGATTAATTGATTTGGGTTAACTCCTGAAATGTACCGACAGCGGTTTAGGAAGTGTGTGAAGATTCAAGGGGGTACGTATGTGGAGTATGTGACCTTTTTCTGCAGAGCGCTGGATGGTTGGGTGAAGGGCAGTAAAGTAACTGATTTTCAAGGGCTGCTTGATTTGATGGCATGGGAGCACTTGTCGGATAATTGTTTTCCTGAGTTACGCCAGCACCTGATCGATAGCAAGCTGTCCAACCCGAGGAAGCTTGCCCAGGAAGCGGACCGCTGGCTCAGCACCAGGGTCCACAAAGGTCCAGTGGGAGATTCAGCCAAAGGTGGGCAGGGTCCCCAGCAGAAGAGTGGGGGGGACAGGGGAAAACAGAAAGGGTTCCAAAAAGGCCCCCAAAGTAATCCCCAGGGGAACCAAGGGAAAGGTTCTCAGCCTCCTCCACCCCCGAAATCAACCGGGACCCCAACAGGTAAACCTGTTCAAAGAGGGCCCATCGCCTGCTTTAGGTGTGGCGACCTGGGTCACATTGCCTCTGACCCTAAGTGTCGCTTGTTCGCAAAACCCGCACCCACTGGTGCTCCACCCCGGCACCTAGCTAATGTTAACTTTGGGGAGGAAGTAGCCGTCCAACTGGGTGGGGATCCCGTTCAGATGACCCTAGTCTCGCTAGGAGACAGTGAGATGGTCCCCGAAAACTACCTTCCCAATAACACTAAAAAATATGCGCAGGTAGTGACCATCAACGGTAAGAAGGCGGAAGCTCTTCGAGATACAGGAGCCAATGTGACTGCAGTGAGGCAGCACCTGGTGTCTCAGGAGCAGGTAGTACCGCACGCCTACTGGAGGGTTGTCAATGCTGACAATTCTGAGAGCCAATGTCCGATGGCTCAGGTTCCCTTTGAGTGGGGGGGGTCTCTGGTACTCTGCAAGTCGCTGTGAGGACCTCCATGTCTGTAGATTGTCTGCTAGGGAACGATTTGGAAAACTCCCCTTGGGGAAAGGTGGAGAAAACGACTCATTAGCGGATGGTGGGTCTACCCGACTGGGCTTGCGTGACCACACGGTCCATGGCAGCCAGTAGAGGTGTTGAAGGGGTCCTGGAGCCTGAGGGAGAGGCCCAGGAACCGGCTTTAGAGAGAAGGCATAGGGGGCGCGGACAGCCGGCTCCCGAAGTTCCCCCGGCCCAGGAGGAAGCAGACCTTGAGGGGGATGCCCTGGAGCCTACCGGGGAACAGATCGCCGAACTGGGAGACCTGCCTGAGCTGACCCATTGGCAGCAGGAAGGGGGTCCCTCCAGGGAGGAATTCTGCCGAGAGCAGAGAGAGTGCCCTTCTCTCGTAGGGATGCGGCAGCAGGCTGCAGACCAGGCCAATGGTGTTCAGTCCGGAAAACACTTGGTATACTGGGAGAACGATCTCCTGTATTCAGAGCCTAAGGCTGCTGAACCTGGGTCAGCCCGTGTGCTGGTGGTACCCCAGAAGTTCAGAGCCTTCCTACTGGGTTTGGCTCACGATGTGCCGTTAGCAGGACATCTGGGGATGGACAAGACCTATGATAGGCTTGTCACCCACTTTTACTGGCCCCAGATGCACCGGAGCTCAGATGCTCACTGTAGGACATGCCCGACTTTCCAAGCCAGTGGTAAGTGTGGAGGGAAGAACAAGGCTCCCCTCCAACCATTCCCCGTCGTCAGTACCCCATTCCAACGAGTGGGAATTGACATTGTGGGGCCTCTGGACCCCAAGACAGCCATGGGCAACAGGTTCATCCTGGTCTTGGTGGACCATGCCACCCGGTACCCTGAAGCCATCCCTCTGAGGACAGTGACGGCCCCCGTGGTGGGATGAGCACTAATGGGAATTTTCTCTTGAGTAGGATTCCCTCTAGAGGTGGTGTCTGACAGAGGTACCAATTTCATATCGAAATATATGAAGTCCCTTTGGCAAGAGTGTGGTGTAACGTACAAGTTCACCACCCCTGACCATCCCCAAGGAAACGGGTTGGTTGAAAGATTCAACCGAACCTTGAAAGGCATGATCATGGGCCTAGAAGGACCAATGAGGCGTAAGTGGGACGTCCTCTTGCCAAGCCTACTGTTTGCGTACTGAGAGGTGCCACAGAAGTCGCTCGGGTTCAGTCCCTTCGAGCTTCTGTATGGTCACCCGGTCCGAGGACCTCTGAGTCTGGTTCGGGAAGACTGGGAGCAGTCTCCCAGGAAACCTCCCCAGAATGTATATAGCTACATGCTGGCCTTCTGAAACCAGACCCGGCGATTCAGGATACTTGCTGAGGCAAACCTGGAAGCCAGCCAGTAAGAGATGAAGCGGTGGTACGACCAGAATGCCACTCTGGTGGAGCTTCAACCTGGACAAAAGGTGTGGGTCTTGGCCCCGGTGGAGCCCTCTGCACTTCAGGATAAGTGGACGGGTCCATTTGAGGTTGTGGAGCGCAAGAGTCCTGTCACCTACCTGGTGAACTTGCAAACTCCCAGGAACCCTTTGAGGGTCCTACATGTTAACCGCCTTAAGCCCCACTTGGAGAGGTCCGAAGTGGGCATGCTGTTGGCAACCGATGACGGAATGGAGGAGGAGACCGAGCCTCTTCCGGACCTTTTGGTGGCCTCCGAGCGAGACGGGTCAGCGGATGGAGTTAACCTCTCACCCTCCCTGACCCCTGAACAGCAGAGTGATTGCCGCCAGCTGCTGGGGAAATTTTCTGACTTGTTCTCCCTGGTCCCGGGTGTCACAGATTGGTGCGTCCATAATGTGGACACGGGAGACAGCTTGCCGGTGAAGCACAAGGCTTACCGTGTGACTGACAGGGTGCGAGCCTGCATCAAGGAGGAAGTCTCGAAGATGTTTGCTCTTCGGGTGATTGAGTCCTCCAGCAGTCCTTGGGCCAGCCCAGTGGTCTTGGTCCCGAAGGCTGCAACGCCGGGAGCCACACCCGAACTACGGTTCTGTGTGGACTATCGAGGACTCGATTCGGTCACGAGGACTGACGCGCACCCCATCCCCAGAGCTGACGAGCTCATCGATCGGTTGGGGGCTGCCCGGTACCTCAGTACGTTTGACTTAACGTCGGGGTACTGGCAGATCGCCTTAACTGACGGGGCCAGGGAGAGGTCCGCGTTTTCAACCCCAGATGGGCACTACCAATTCCGGGTTATGCCCTTTGGGATGAAAAACGCCCCTGCCACCTTCCAGAGGTTGGTCAACCGGGTGTTGGTTGGACTGGACGCGTTCAGTGCCGCTTACCTGGACGACATCGCAGTGTTCAGCAGTACGTGGGAGGAACACTTGCGACACCTATGGGAAGTATTGGCGGCTCTGCGCAAGGCAGGCCTCACGATCAAGGCAAGCAAGTGTCAGATCGGGCAGGGTTCAGTGGTGTATTTGGGACACCAAGTTGGGAGCGGGCAGGTGGCGCCCCTTCAACCCAAAATCCAAACCATCCTGGCTTGGGAAGCCCCCAAGACCCAAACGGAGGTGAGGGCCTTCCTCGGACTCACCGGGTATTACAGGAGGTTCGTCAAGGGATACGGCACCATCGTTGCCCCCTTGACCGAGCTGACTTCGAAGAAGCAGCCCCGGAAAGTGATCTGGACTGACGCCTGTCAGGTAGCATTCGACACCATGAAGACGGCCATGTGCACGGCGCCCGTGCTCCTGGCTCCTGATTTCTCCAAAGAGTTCTTAGTGCAGACAGATGCTTCAGAGCATGGGATTGGGGCTGTCCTCTCACAGACGACTGAGGAGGGCTGGGATCACCCTGTGGCCTTCATCAGTCGGAGGTTACTTCCACGGGAACAGAAGTGGAGTGCGATTGAGCGAGAAGCTTTTGCTGTGGTCTAGGCCCTGAAGAAGCTAAGACCCTACTTGTTTGGGTCTCACTTCCGAGTTCAGACGGACCACAGGCCCCTCAGATGGTTGATGCAAATGAGGGGTGAGAACCCGAAACTGTTGAGGTGGTCCATTTCTCTACAGAGTATTGACTTTACGGTGGAACACCGCCCTGGCATAGACCACGCCAATGCTGACGGTCTGTCAAGGTTTTTCCGCCTTAGTGATGAGGAACTCCCTGGGCAAGGGTAGTTCTACCCACATTTCAGCTGGAGGGGACACGTGTTAGACCTGGCACCTTGGCGTGAGTCTCCCTCCCTCTTTTTGCTGATGTGCCTCAGATGTTTTGCTGGTGTTCGATGCTCAGGGCACTGCGCCACGGCCAATCCGTGCCGCAGTGCAAGTGCTCCCAATGTAAAGTGTATGTACAATTGATTTCCACGATTGGCTTTTTTGGTTTACTGTCAGTCCCCAGTAACGTGCACGAGGAGTGCTGGGGCTTGTAGATACAAATGCTGCTAGTGGGCCTGCAGTGCTGGTTGCGCCACCCACAGATGCGGCCTCGTAAAGACATGACTCGGTCCGCCATTGCAGACCCCGCGTACAGTCCCGTACTGGCATGCTGACAGCGCAAGTGCCCACACTTGCCAGTCCCTGAACCTTCCCTAAACTCCATATCAGTCACCCCTACGGTAGGCCTACGGGCAGGGTGCATTGAAGCGTACGGTAGGACAAGCCTAGAGTGTGGCATGTCCTCATAATGAATTACCGCCCTTTTCGTTCTTCACTATGGAAGGGCTACCGGTTCTCTTAGGCCAAGATGAGCTGTTGGAACTATTACACGCTATAGTCCCGGCAGACTCAGGGAACACGGTAGCATGTCGAGTTTAGTATGCCTGAACTCAGAATAATAAAATACTTCCTTTAGTAAGGTTTATTTTAATATCCTGAGTTTGCAAATGCTACTTTTAGAAAGCTAGCCTTTGCGCTCCTAACTATTTAGCCCGCCTCTGCCAGGATGTGTATCTGTTGTCTGGGTTTGTGTGAGTGACAGGGCTGGGAGATTCCCGGGGACAGTTGGGACCCCCAGGTGGTAAATAGGGTGCTTGCACCAGGATGGGTGGGCGAAGTAGTCCTTGACTGAGTAGGGTTGTGCTCCACCACCACAATGCTGGCTCCACCCCCCTGCAGAGCGTCTGATGTCTCTGCCCGCACTCTGAAAGAAGACGGCAGCTTCCTGTAAACAGAGTACTCCAGAACCGGGTTGAACAAGGCTCAGGCCCCCTGGCCTGCACAGACAAAAGAATCGCAGTATAAATATAGGAGCTCCGCTCCTTACAAATCAGATCCAGTTTTGACCAAGACGAACCTCTGCCTGACTAGAAGGACCAAGAGAAGCTGAAGGACAGAAACCGGTCTGAATCCTGTAAGACTGGCCTGCAGTGGTGCCTTGCTGAGAACGGAGAGGAAAGGACCAGAAAGGACTTTGTAGACTTGTGCCTGAAACGATGTCCAAGGGCTTGATCGAGAGCTTGCCCCCTGAACGGAACCCCAGGACCATTGGGTTCTATCTGCTTGTGCCCGTCTGCTGTTGGGCCTTAGTTCTTATTCCCTCGCCGGAGTTGTGACTCGGGTGCCTTCGCCCCCTTCCAGGTCGTGACAGCTCGGAGCCTGGTCGCCCCGCCTTAGAGAGCCCGCTCAACCCGGAGTCGCTCTCCGCTTCAGTGCCATGCCGCCTGCTCTCCTGTCACCTCGCCGCTAACGGAGCTCGTTGTGCACCTCTCACCTTCTCCCGCCGGAATCTGCATGGAGCGCATTTCATAGCCTCGGACGGTCCGTACATCGTAACGTACCCGACTGTCTCGCTTTACCCTCCTGCAGACCAAGACCCGTGTTGCACCTCAAGAAAGGCCTCCCCGTATAGTGGTACCGGAAGCCTGGTGTTGCACCCGTCTGCCGTAGAACGTGACGCCCCTCACAGATCCACGAGTACGACCCAGCGTGCTAAGACGTAGTACGCCCCGCAGGCCTGAACGGCGCCTCGCCCCGTGAGCTGCATCGACCCCGGATCGCCGCAACCCTCCACAGTCCAGCTCCTCCACCTCGCACCTCGAGGGGGACCTGAGCCGGAGAGATCCTCTGGAGAACCGTCGGCCTCGTTCGGAGTCCGCCCTCACCAGCCGCGCCTGAAACACCTCGGACTTCCACCAGCCAGATACACTTGAACTCCGTCCCGAGTTCACATCGGATCCAGGGTCCGCAACCTTCTTATTTCCCTGTCATCGTACCTTGCTGAACAAACGAACATTTAAAGACTAAAGCTTGCCTAAGTATCATCTGTTGGCCTCGAATCATTACATGTATATGGTCTTGTGATAATCCTGCTTGAATCTACCTTTTATATAAAGTATACATATTTTTGATACAACTACCCGACTGGTGTCCATTTGTGGTGGGTCAGAGGGTTTACTGTGTGTGATCATAAATGCTTAACTTACTATCGCCCTGAGGATTAGCCTTGTCTGCTCGCGCCACACTACCTAGAGGGTGAGCAGGGGTTATTCGAAGGAGTAGTTCCCTTGCCCTGACGTGGAGCTGAGGGTCCCTGCTTGTCACAGTGCATACCTGTGCCAACCAGAGACCTCCGGTTTCAACAGTAGTGTTCACCAATCACTGTATATTAGTCACAAATTCAAGTCTAGAATCCTCACCGCTGACCACCAATGTTAGAGTTGGGGGTCTTTAGTTGGCAGAGGTAGGTACCTTTGACCAAATAGGGACCCTTGCGTCTAGTCAGGATAAGGGGCTACTCTCCTAAAATAACCCCTGCTCGCCCCCTTGGTAGCTTGGCACAAGCAGGCAGGCTTATCTCAGAGGCAGTGTGTAAAGCATTTGTTAACACATACAGTAATACAGTGACAACACTACAGATGGACACCACACAAGTTGTAGTATAAAAATAAGTATTTTTATATAGACTTAACACAAGACCACAAACGACAAAAATCCACAATACTGTACTTTAAAAATGGTAGAATTAGCTTAGTTCTCTTTAGATGGTAAATGCAACACTTTAAGTTCAATGTACCTGTGGATGTGTAACGCTATACAATGAAAGTGTTGCAGGGAAGGTGATGCGTTGGTTCCTTACATGCAAGAACGGTAATGCGTCAGTTCCCTACTGCTGCGTAGGGGACGACGGTGATGCGTTGGTTCTTCTCTGCATGGGGAGGTGATGCGTCGTTTTCTTACTGCGCTTCTGTGGCGATGCGACCCGCAACGCCGTAATGCGATGGAGAACCTGTGCAATGAAACAAAATGGCATCTTCTGCTTGATTCGACAACGATACGTGCATGCCCGGTGGCCGAGCGGCGACTTAACGATTCTTCTGAGCCGCGACAGGCCCTGTGACATGCTTCTCCGGTGATGTGGCGGCACCTGCTGCGGCGGATACACTCTTCTCTGGTGATGCGAGGCGCCTCAGTGACGCGATGCGGCAGCTATGACACCCTTCTTCAATGATGCAACGACAGCGGCTGCGGCGGCGATACTCTTCTCCGGCGATGCGACGGCGTCTGCTGCAATGGCGACACTCTTCTCTGACGATGCGAGGGGCACCTGTAATGCGATGCAACAGCGGCGACTCCCTTCTTCAGTGATGCGCCAACAGCGGCTGCGGTGGTATCACGCTTCTTTTTCGTGAGTCGCACTTCCAGCTCCTTGTGACACGCAGTCCCTCAGAAGGCCCAGCACAACAGCAGGCACTTCAAAAGAACTCAGGGGAGCTGGTTGGTGAAGTCTGTTGTCCCTGAGTATTCAGGAGGAGGCAAGCTCAATTTCCAAGCCCTTGGAGATCCTTTACAAGTTGATGAAAGTAGCACAAAGTTAATTTCTCCTTTCTTTGGCAGTCAGGCAACCACTGCATGCCAATCCCCCAAACAGCACTCAGCTTAGGGATAGTCCCCTCCTTCAGTTTCTCTCTGGTTCCTCTCCTCAGCAAAGGTTCTTCTTCTTTCCCAAAAGTGATCAAAAGTTCTGGGTTCTGGGTCCCCTCTTTTATACACCAAAATCCTTTGTCTCTGAAGGCAGAGAGTGTCTGTGCCTAGTCTAAACCAGTTATGTGCAGTCCGAGAGCACTTTGTTTATAGGACACCTTCTCTTCCTTTCACAGTGTAGGCCAGGGACATCAGACGCATCACAGGAGGTGGAGCCAGCATTGTGGAAGGCAGGCACAGCCCTATTCAGGTCCCAGGTGCAACTCCTCCCACCCATCTACATGCAGATAGCTCTATTCAGCCCTGTGCTGACTCACCCTGTCTCCTGGAATCCCCCAGCCCCTGTCACTCAAACTCCAGACAAGGAATACACAACCTAGCAGAGGCAGGCTTGGACAGTTAGGCAAGAAAATACCTACTTTCTAAAAGTGTTATTTTCAAACACAGAATGTTAACACCAACTTCACTAAAAGATGTATTTTATCATTCTGAGATCAGGCATACTAAACTCGAATTTCTACCTAGTTCCCTGAGTCAGTTATGATTATAAGGTGTTATAATCAAACTGCCCATTCTGGCCTATGCGGAACAGGTAGCCTTGCAATAGTGAAAAACGAAAATGGCTGTAATTCACTTTCTGATAGATACATCTGCCAGTGGATTCCTCACTTTGCGAATATCCCCTGCTCCAGCAGCATTCGGAAATTTTTTGTAGCTCTCCACGCCGACGACGTCACAGAAGCATGGCTCAGCTCGCAACTTCCCTGACGTCACTGGAGCCATAAGAGAGCCTCGTCGGCGTGATGATGTCAGTTCCCTTTTTTCCGCGCAGTCGACGCTAGCGGTTTTTCTTGGACTCTCCGTGGTTTTACTTGCTACTTTCTGTTTCTGCTTGTATTTCTGGTCGTCTTCTTGTTTCCTTTCAGAGGATGGCGTTGAGGAAGTCAGAGTTCAAGCCCTGCAGGGAGTGCGGAGGACACATGTCTATTACAGATTCACATGAAGATTGTGTCTGGTGCCTGTCGTCGAATCAAGACGTCGAGGGATGTGCCTGCTGTAGAAAAATTAATCCGAAGGCGTTAAAGGAAAGAGAAGCTAACCTCTTCATGGCAAAGATGATGAAGGAGAAAAGAGGTAGAAGAAGGTGGATGTCTCGTTCCAGGTCGAGGTCGGGCTCAAAGTCAACGTCGGGGCATGCTTCTAGATCTAAGAAGCATAAGAAGAAGAAGAGGCATGGATCAAGGCGCCGTTCAGATAACGACACGGCTCCGAAGTCGACCTCGCCAGCTCCTCGACGTCGTAAAGACTTTGTGTCACCTTCTCCCTCGAATCAGGATTCTCCTGTAAGATCGGCTTCGCCTGTGGCTTTGTCAGCACATTCTATGACGCCGGTTCCATATCCGACTTCGGCACATTCTCCGGCTCCAGGGGAAGAAGTTCCAGTGCCAGATGAGTCGTCGACTCCAGTGGCTCCGCCGTCTGCGCCGATTGACCCGAGTCCGGCAATGCCTGCACCTCAGCCTTCTCCAGGCGCTTATCCACCTTTCCCTGGCCCAGGGCAAGATCCATCGATTCATTTAAATGCAACGTATGGAGTCTTTCAAAGGGCTATGTACCCCTCTGGAGCATCTTCGGGTCCCATGGTTCCTATTGCGTTTAATCTGGGGGTTCCTCAAGCCTATGCTCAGGCTCCCTTTATATTAGATTCAAGAGACTAGATGCACTCCTAGTAATGCATGTTTTAATCTTTCTTCCACCATTCGGACTTTAACAGCGTGCATGCCTGCTACGCGCTTTGTCTCGTTGCGCTGTTCAACATAACAAATCCACACAGGAACCCATTTTGATTCCACCAGGCTGCACAGCCTAAACATAGTTTGAATCCAATGAATCAATTTTATAATCTTTTCTCCAATATTTCCTTCATTATTTCACCGTTAATTTTTATCCATTTCTATTCACTTGTGTTCAATTCATTATATTCAATGGTAACTTGACGTAGATGTTCATGAAAACACAGGAGTGTAAAATGGGTTTCACATGCCATGACTTTATTCCAACAACCCAATGCATTTCGGGAAATACATTCCCTTCATCAGGGGCATCGCATCTACAAATACAAATATATATTTCACATTAGTTGCCGACTTCATTGACTTGATAAAACACTTCACTAAATTTAAAAAGACGAAATTCATCAGTTGAGGACTATAATCATATTTTCCAAGCGTTTATAAAATCATTCACCATATATCCAATCCATTACCTCCCCTCCATAATCTCACAAGGTAAACACAGCGCATTATTTCCCAACAATCCGGTCCCCTAGGTGTACTAAGAATGATATAACTTTCACCATGAACGTGCATGCTAATAAATGCTCGTATACGCTTACCATGGCCTGCTGATCACTCCAATTCTCGTAAAATAAATCATTCCAATCTTTAATTTCCTGGCATACAAGGACGCTTTTAACACGTTTGTGTGCGAGCTGAGAGTACTAAAATGTTCTTTTATGTATTCCCACCCGTATTCAACATCACCTAGTAATTAACTGCACATGTGAGCACCGAAACTCCGAACTAACATTAAAAACGGACTAGCTGAACTGCGCTAATGCCGTTATTTGAAAACCATGTAACTCCATCTCCCAGAATGCCGTTTGTTCCAACCCTCACCATATGCTGTTTCAAATAGTGCCCCCATTATTACACTTGTTTTACATTATGTGAAATAAGTCCATTCCCAACCTTTTCATGAAGTCATTCGTCCTTGTCAAAATCTTAATGAATGTTTTGCTTGCTTTTTCCTGATGATTCAATATGGACGGAAACCCTGCGACTGTGCATTTTCACCAGCTGTAACGTACATTAGTCATAGTTTTTTGTGCTCCTTTTGACTTCCTGTATACTCCTTATAATCTTGGGTGCAATCTCGGTTGAGACGAACATTTCATTCAAATTAGATTCAAGAGATGAGATGCACTCCTAGTAATCCATGTTTTAATCTTTCTTCCACCATTCGGACTTTAACAGCGTGCATGCCTGCTACGCGCTTCGTCTCGTTGCGCTGTTCAATATAACAAATCCACACAGGAACCCATTTTGATTCCACCATGCTGCACAGCCTAAACGTAGTTTGAATCCAATGAATTAATTTTATATGCTTTTCTCTAATATTTCCTTCATTATTTCACCATTAATTTTTATCCATTTCTATTCACTTGTGTTCAATTCATTATATTCAATCGTAACTTGACGTAGATGTTCTTGAAAACACAGGAGTGTAAAATGGGTTTCACATGCCATGACTTTATTCCAACAACCCAATGCATTTTGGGAAATACATTTCTTCATCAGGGGCATCTACAAATACAAATATATATTTCACATTAGTTGCCGACTTCATTGACTTGATAAAACACTTCACTAAATTTAAAAAGACGAAATTCATCAGTTGAGGACTATAATCATATTTTCCAAGCGTTTATAAAATCATTCACCATATATCCAATCCATTACCTCCCCTCCATAATCTCACATGGTAAACCCAGCGCATTATTTCCCAACAATCCGGTCCCCTAGGTGTACTAAAAATGATATAACTTTCACCATGAACGTGCATGCTAATAAATGCTCGTATACGCTTACCATGGCCTGCTGATCACTCCAATTCTCTTAAAATAAATAATTCCAATCTTTCATTTCCTGGCGTACAAGGACGCTTTTAACACGTTTGTGTGCGAGCTGAGTCTGAGAGTACTAAAATGTTCTTTTATGTATTCCCACCCATATTCAACATCACCTAGTGATTAACTGCACATGTGAGCACCAAAACTCCGAACTAACATTAAAAACGGACTAGCTGAACTGCGCTAACGCCGTTATTTGAAAACCATGTAACTCCATCTCCCAGAATGCCGTTTGTTCCAACCCTCGCCATATGCTGTTTCACACCGTGCCCCCATTATTACGCTTGTTTTACATTAGTGAAATAAGTCCATTCCCAACCTTTTCATAAAGTCATTCGTCATGCTCAGGCTCCCTTTATGCCATTTCTGCCAGCGGCTCCGTCTTGGCCTTTCCCGCGCCGAGGACGTCAACGCCGTTTCCTTCATCTCCGGCGCCGTCAGCTCGACCTCGGTCAACGTAGGCTGTGTTTCCGGATCCATGTTCGGCTCCGTCGCAGACGTGTCTGGCTCCATCTACGCCGGTGCCGAGAATGAGATCTAAGAGAGAGGCTCAGAGGGTTTTAGGGTTTTAGAAGAGCAGAGGCATTGTTTGGAAGAAATGGAGGAAGGTGAGATTCAGGAGATGGATGACTATTTTGAAGAACTGAAGGAGGCAAGTGGCCTTGATATGTCTCCAGAATGGGAGCTTTCACCTCCATCTGATGCTCCTTCAAGGCATGTGACTCCTTACCACACAGTAATAAGGAAGGCAGCAGAACTTTTAGACCTCTAGCTTCCCACGGCTGAATTTAAGTCAAATATCTTGACGAAAGTTCTTCATTCACCTTCTACTGTGGTGGAGAGGATTTACCTTTGCGCCCACATCTAAAGGTAATAAATTTAGCTTAGAAAAGGACTTGAGAGCGTTTTTTAGAAAGATAAGATTAACCAGATTTTTGGAAAATAGGGAATATACAGCCCCTAATAATATCTCAGGTTCAAAAGGGAAATCAACTTTTATTCCCCCTATAGGATCTGTGTGCAGAAATGTAGACATTTTTTATGCTTATTTTTAACAAATGTACTGTAATCTACTTTGAATAACCAATCATTTTTAAACACCACATGTTTTGTATTTGAATAAATCTTTTTAATACTAGTACTGTATCGCCTTTGGAGTTGTTCCAGGAGTAAGAATGTGGAGTGTTTGGTTATATTTTTTTTTTTTTTTTTTTTAAATAAGACTTTATTTGCAGTTGCCAGATCCACAAAATTCTGAAAGCTGTACAGAAAGAAAAAAAACTTATAAACAGTCACAGTGGTATCGTAAAACACAGCTATTCAGCCGACAACCTTCCGGTCCGGCAGCGAACGTTTGGAATGTGACATCAGGCAGCCAAAGGATATCAGCAATTAGTACGTCGTCTTATATTTTTTAGTTTAAAGTACAAAAAGCAAACAACTCAAACTTTAGACTTCTGCTGAAAAAGGATAGATATAAAATGTCAGTGTAATCATCCCTAATGACGTAGACTATGCCCAGATACCTACGATGCAAGCATATCCCCGCCCCAGGAAACTCTATTTGGAACTAATACTCAAAAAGCCCCTCATTCCCCTGGCCAACCGCCCTCCTCCCACAGGCCTAATCCTCCAGCTCTTCATCCTCGTCCGAGCTATCGCCCTCATCCTCTGAAAGTGGTTCGCACAGGTCCCCTCTATATTTATTCCACGCCATCCAAAGTGCATTCCATTTGCGTGGGTTGGCCCTCATTTTGTACACAGCACGTTCAAGCATCATCAGCCTGTCCATAGTCCTACACCACAAAGCCAGCGTAGGCGTTTCCGCTACTCCCCACCTTTGCGCGATGTCGCGTTTGGCCACCATAGTTCCAATCGTAACCCATTGCTGTTTCCGACGTGTCAGATCCGTCCCCTCCCATATGTGCAGAAGACACAAACGAGGGTCCGGGGTTAGTGACGTGTCAAGGGCCTGGGAAATGGTGCGCATGACTTGCTGCCAGTAGGGCGAGATAATCGGACAACCCCAGAGCGTGTGTAGCAACGTACCGTCCTCCCCACACCCTCTAAGACAAAGCGGGGTCTCCGCCCTGTGCATTTTGTGCAGTGCGGTCCTGGTGTAGTAGACCCTATGCAGTACTTTAAGCTGTATCAATCTGAACCGGGCAGATACACCCGCCTCTCGTGGCGACGCTAGGGCGGTATTCCATTCAGTCTCATCCAGGGAGCCTAACTCAGATTCCCACCTCTCCTTCAGTCGCTGTAGGGGATCGGGTAAATTGTTCAGTAACTTGCGATATGTGAGTGATGTAGCGCGCGTTAGCATGTAGTCTGTGAGAAGTCTGTCCTCCAGAGGCGAGGACTCCGGGACTGTAGATCCCGGCTCAATGACCGCCATTAGTGCATGCCGTATTTGTATATATCTGTAAGTTTCAGTGAGGCTCAATGCATACTGTTGTTGCAGTTGTTGAAAAGGGATCATGCCAGTAGAAGTCCATAGGTCTCCCACCGTCGAGATGCCAATATTGTCCCACTGGGTAAAGCCCTTACTTGACCTGAGGCAACCAACTTTTTTAGTGTCCCATAATGGAGTGAGTTTGGTTATGACGCCCTTCCACTTAATCCGTGCCAGTGCCCTGTGCCATATGACGACTGTGTGTTTAGTCGGACCAATTAGTGTCTTCGCGAGGCTAGGTGTGTAAAGCGGGGCCAGCAAGCTGTGTGTTCCCAGTTGTGTTCTGTCCGAGAAGTACGCCGGGTCATCCTGCGGGGCATGTATCCAATAATTAATAACTTTGAGCTGTGAGGCCCAGTAGTAGAGCTCTACATTCGGCAAGGCTATACCCCCATCGTACCACCCACGGTTGAGCTTAACGTGCGCTATTCTGGGCGGACGTTCTCCCCATAGCAATTCGGTCACCAATGCTGTCACTTTTCGGAAATAAGATGGTGGGATCAGGACTGGGGTGTTTTCCAATACGTACAGGAGGCGCGGCAGCGCCATCATTTTGAACAGCGCCGCGCGCCCCAGCAGTGTGAGGGGCAAGGTCCTCCAGTGTCGTACATCCGCCCGCAGACGGTTAAGGGGTGGTGCTAAGTTTAGGTCGTGGAACGCATCTGCGTCACCAGTGACCTGAATGCCCAAGTACTTAAAGGAGGTATGGGTTACAACCAACGGGCAGTTACTAGGGAGGAGCGGCGCCGGGCCTTTCAGTATATAAACCACTGACTTCGTCCAGTTGATCAGGTATCCGGAGTGCAGGCCGTGCGCATTACAAATTGCCAACAAATGAGGAATGCCCACCTCTGGTTGAGACAGGTAAACCAGCATGTCATCGGCATACAGGGATATTCTGTCCTCCCAAGCGCCACCCCATGTCAGCCCTTTCAGTAGTGGAGTAGTCCTAATGACTGTAGCCAACGGTTCCAACACTAGGGCGAACAGCAAGGGGGACAGCGGGCACCCCTGACGCGTCCCTCTGGCCAAGGGGATCTCTCGCGAGATGTGGCCATTGGCCGCCACGTGCGCCACTGGCTCTGTGTAAAGCAGTCTGATCCATGAGATAAATTTGGGGCCAAAGCCCATACGAGCCAGAACCGCGAATAAGTACTGCCATTCCACCATGTCAAAAGCCATTCTGGCATCCAACGAGAGAATGGCCGCCGGTTCCAATAGCAAGTGGGCTCGCGCCAGCACCCCATGTACACGCCGGAGATTGAGTGCCGTGCTTCTGTGCGGCATGAAGCCCGACTGATCCGGATGGATCAGATCTTGCAAGTGTGGGGTCAGCCTGTTTGCAATTAGCTTCGCCAGTATTTTGGCTTCCACATTGAGCAGTGAGATTGGGCGGTAGGACGCGCAGTCTGTGGGCGATTTACCTGGTTTCGGGATAGTTACTATGGTCGCCATCCGTTGATCCCGGGGCAGAATCCCCACTCCCCGACACTCTTCAAACATGGCCAGCAGCGGTGAGCACAAGGTGCTCGAGACCGTTTGGAACCACTCAGCTGGAATGCCGTTAGGGCCTAGTGCCTTACCCGTACATAATGCACTAATCGCTGTTCGGAGCTCATCCTCCGACAGGTCCGCCTCCAGCTCAGCCACCGCCTCCGACGTTAAAGTGGCGACTGGCACGGTCCGCAGCGTTGCCGTCGCCGCCTCAGTGGTAACTGCTGCGAGTGGGGTGTAGACCGACTGATAGTGGTCGGCCAGGATCTCAACAATCGCGGAGGGGCGTGTATGAAACGTCCCTTCCGGATCCTGCAATTGTAGAATATGTTTGCTATCCACACTTTTTTTCTCAAGCCAAGCCAATAGCTTGTTGGCTTTGTCCCCCACATCATAGATTCTTTGCGCGGTCGATGTAATGTTTTCTACTGTCCGCCCCCTGAGGAGATCGTCATGTAGCTGTTGGCTGAGCTGGAGTGAGTGACGCGTGGCGTCCGACGGGTGCGCCATATGGGCCTCGTTAGCTTGCTCCAGTTGAAGTTCCAGAGCTAGCAATTCGGATTTTTGCTCGCGTTTGTGTCGCGTTATCGCTGCAATTGCTTGACCCCGAAACACCGTTTTGTATGCTTCCCATAGGGTCGTGGGGGAGGGCACTGAGCCCGAGTTTTCGGCGAAATAGAGCTTGGTGGCTTTTTTCAAGTCTCTACGGACACGGGGAATCTTGAGATAGCCGGGATAGACAGGGTACACTCTCCTACGAGTTATCGCTGCACAGGACATGGACATAGTTAAGGGGGAATGGTCTGATATACCCCGGGGTCGTATCCGCACATCCTGTACCGTAAGTCGGCCGCCCGCCAGTGTAAGGAAGTAGTCGATACGGGATAAGCAGTCGTGTGTGGCAGAGTAATAAGAGTACTGTCGGTCCTCGGGGTGTAAGTGTCGCCATATGTCTACCAGCCCCTGTGCCTCAACAAACTCACTAAATCTGGATAGGCCAGGTGCCTGTGTCCGGGTCGGGAATTTATCATGTGAACCATGGGCCAACGCGTTGAAATCACCCCCCACCACTAAATCCCCGTCGGGGAGTTCCAGGAGGAATTTACCCAGGTCCGGAAGCGCCATCGCATGCAACGCCGGCGGAACATACACCGACACCACATTGACGGAGACTCCCTCCCATTGTCCGCAGGCTGCTGCAAAGCGACCATAACTATCAGTCTTAGTAGTCTGCAGAATAAATCGAGATGCTTTTTTCAGTAAAATGCCGGTCCCACGAGACCCCGTAGTGAAGTCCGAGTGTGCTACCATACGGTATCCCCGTCTATCTAGAGCCTTGTTCGCAGCACCCACCAAATGTGTCTCCTGAAGGAGGATCAGGTCGCAGCGGAGCTGCCGAATGTGTTGAAGAACCAGCCCCCTCTTCACTTTATCCCCCAGACCTCTGACATTCCACGACATGATCTGTAGCGGTGGCACAGGTCCCGCTCCGGGATCATCGATCACGTGATTGGAGTGTGACAATCCTGTCATTGTGTAGTTGCAGATGTGAATCCCTGACCCATGGGGCCCGACAGCGTCACATTCAGAGTGTACCCAATCCCAGGGCGTCCCGCTTGTGTAAGCAGTGGCCGGCCCAGTGTCAGTGAGGCAGCACCAGGCCAGTCGGCGTGCGCAGCCAGGCACAGTACGACTAATATGGATGTCAGTGTAATCAGCAGAGTCAAACAATATAAACCAACAATTCGGAACAATCCTCCCCTACCCATAACTCCCCCCCTCCCTGCTTCCCTGCCACACGGACTTAGAACTGCCCGCCGCCCCAATTTAGCAGAGTGCTTAAACCCACCCAAGAAAAGGTATAAAGTTACTTGCTCGTTGGGGGTGAGGAATACTCCAAAGTCAGCGACCCCTCTTACCCTCCGCAGAGGCCCTCAGCCCAGGGGCCATGGCAGCCCAGGCAACATCCTTACCATACAATGAGTCTCGAATCTGCCGGGCCACTAAGAATCGACCTCCAGTTCAGCATCAGTAATGTCTCTGAGTGGTGAGCCCTGTCCGGTCTCGAGGTCGTCCTCACGAACATCGCCCTGATCCACCAGATGTTTGTCCTTGGCACCTCGCCCCCGACGTCGGGGCTGGGAGGCTGGTCGCCAGCCGTCCAACCAGTCCCGGGCAACCTCCGGATTATCAAAGAACCACGTCCTGTTGTCTGCTACCACACGCAGCTTAGCCGGGAATACCATGGAATACTGGATCTCCCTCCTCCTGAGCTCCTTTTTGATATCCACAAACGTCTTCCTCCGCCTTGCTACCTCCGCCGTGTAGTCCGGGAAGAATGCCACGGTGGAGTTCTGAATCTTAACGGGTGCCTGTAAGATGGCATCCCTATCTCGGAAGTTGAAAAGCCTCGCCAAGATCGGTCTTGGGGAGGCCCCCGGCTTAGGCTGGCCACCTGGCACTCTGTGCGCCCTTTCGATTGAGAAGAACGTCGATAGTCCCCTTGGCTGGAGCTGCGTTTTGATGAGCTCCTCTACAAAGAGGTCCGTCGCTCTAACTCCTTCCGACTCCGGAACCCCAAGAATTCGGATGTTGTTCCGCCTGGAGCGCCCTTCCTGGTCATCCAACTTCTCCTTCAGCCTTTTATTCTCAGCCGTGACCACTTCCATCGCCGTTTGGAGCTCCGAGACATCTTCCACCAGGGATTTTGTGACCAGTTCCAGAGACCCCACTTTTTCGGCCATCTTGTGGAGGTCCGCCCGAATGAGGGTAATTTCAGTGGAAATGGAACCCACCGTAACCTGTACCTGCGTGAGCGCTCGCATCACGTCATCCAGGGTCGCCTTTTTCGGCCCCGCATTGTCCGACGACCTCGTGGAAGTATGTCGTCCGCCAGAGGGGAGGCTTGTTTGTCACTGGTGTAGCGTTCGATACGTGTCTGGGTCGTGCCGCCCTTGGCGCCTTTGCCAGCCATAACGTCCGCCGCACGGCACCTCAAGCCAGCCGGATGGATGGGTCGGATGATAAGAGGCAAACCCCGGGCACTAGTCCGCTCCCACTGCAGTCGGGGCACTCAGCCTGATGTATGCGGGGATCACGTCCCGGTCAGCAGCGGCGACTCGGCCACAGTATACTGGTCTTATCAGGTGTACTGCCCTGCTGACCGCCGCGCACCATGTACGTGCCACAGGGTCTTCGCCGTGCACAGGTCAGGGTTGCACAATCAAACGACGCCGTCAGCGTCTCCAATCCTTGGGCCCCAAGCTCCGCAGCGGGCCCCCACCACACGGATGGGGTGGTCTGGCACTGCTCCAATTTTCGCGCCCAAGCGATGCAGACTGAGTAATCAGCGTCGCTTCGTGGCTCACTGAGTGCGAGAGGCGGAGAGGGGGGGGAGGGGGGGCGAGGTCTGTAGGTGTTCGGCAGCCCCCGCGGGTCTTGTTCTCCCCGGCGGCTGATGCGGAGTGTCCCGCAGTGATCCTCACCAACCGGCACTGTAGGGCGCCTCAGCCCCCCGTTGTCCCTCCGCTACCCCCGCCTCCCCAGCAGCACAGAGTCCCTTGCGCGGCGCGCCTTCACAGCCGGCGCTGACAATGAAGTTCGCCGAATCCGTCACGGAGGTCTCCTCCAGCCGGGGTCACTTCCGGTCCAATGCCACCGGGTAGATCCCACTTCCGGTCGGCTGCTCTGCCCACTGAGTTCCCAGGAGTCAGGCCTGTGCTCCGGGCTCACCGCCACTGGGCTGAAGCTCCGCTCCCCGGCTCCCGATTTTCTTCCGGTTTCCTGCCGCCTGGAGCGCCCGGCCCCGGACCTGCGATACCTCCGCTTGAGGTTGAATTCAGTCACGGATCAATGTTCGGATAGACGGAGAGGCCGCTTCGTGATCGGAGCTGGTCCTCTAGGCAGCCGCCATGTTCAGCCGCTAGCCACGCCCCCCCTGTTTGGTTATATTTGCTTAAGAATTCAAAGGGTAAATTCTTTTTAACGATATTGTTACTGGTGCTCTGTCCCTTTTGGACTATACGAGCCCCTCTCCTTGTTTTTCAAGGCAAAAATGTTATAATACAGGTTAATCAATAGTATTGGGGCATCAATCAGATTCCTAATCATAATAATCTGATACCAGGGGGAGTCAGCTATGTTCTCAATCTCTACTGTTTCGTATTTAACAGAAATTAGTGTCACCAGTCCTCCTTTCGCTCTCCCTGAGGTTAATGGAGTTGACTGGACATTAAATGAGCGGAAACCATCAATAATGACTTCCTCCCTACTCCATGTTTCCTGGATACTAATGACATCGAATTTCTTCATATATTGTAGCCAAACCTCATCTGATAGTCTGGGTCAATTACCCGCAATGTTCCAGGAGATAAGTCTGAGTGGACAATCATTTTGACTGTGTACCACTGCCCCTGACCCTTCTGTGTTAAGGATGGGTTGTGCTGCTAGCATGATGTTTGTGTCCTTATTGACCCCCCCCCCTTTGCTGTCTGAATACAGGTGCAATAAGCAATTAGGGCTGTCCTCTTGATCAGATAAATGAGTGTGATCCATAATGCCATTTAATAAACTAGGGACCGTCTCTGGTTCATTGTTTGTGATGTCTCTCTTTCCTTGAACTCTCAAGTGTGGGGCCAGTCAATCAATATCCCCCAGACCACTCAGTGCCCCATAGTGGTTTGGGCGATAC
Source organism: Lissotriton helveticus (assembly GCF_964261635.1). Lineage (NCBI taxonomy): Eukaryota > Metazoa > Chordata > Amphibia > Caudata > Salamandridae > Lissotriton > Lissotriton helveticus. The sequence continues at coordinate 336,449,608 of NC_136069.1, read as the reverse complement.
CACGGAGGATGCATAGGATACTGACTAACTAGTCTAGGTCTTTCTTTATCCACAACAGACCACAGCGGTCTAGGTGGCTGATAGAAGAAGCCCAGCGGTAAAACAGAGACCCCCCATGACCATGCAGACCTAGTATTTGCCCTTTCTAGATTTATCTTAACTAGCCGTTGTGTTCTAAAACTTAAAACGATACAATCGGCAGCAAATTTCGTAGTGGATTTTCCCACCCAACTAATCCAACATACCATTTTAAATCCTGCAAATACCTCCTCTTCAATGCCCGTCCTCCCCCTCAGGAAATGTAATGCTGTGTTCCTCAATGCAGACCAGTGCTCTGGTTCGCTTGACGACAATGGGGGGACATTAGCCAAGATTATAGTGTAAGGAGTTGCTTCAGGTGGTAGGTGTAAATTACTATGTGGGCCACTTGGAGTTCTTTGATGAGACAGCCTACCTTCCGTGATACTTGGGGTCTGAGGTCTCTGGGGTCTCTGGGTTCTCTCGGTATAACGGTGGGTGCCATTTTCAGCATGTGTATCCTGTGAATTACGGGAGTTCTGGGAGTTCGTGGGCATTATGTCTTTAACCCTGGAAGAATGCCCATCACAATTTGATGCTAAGTCCGCTGCACTTGTACATTGTAGATCATTCGGGTTATTCTGGTTATTACTTCTAGTACAAGATTTAGCACGAGAGTTATTTTTGTCTATGATCCTTTTCTTAACATTGCCGTCTACCCCGTTCGATATTGCCGCATTTTGATTACAGATTACCATGGGTTTTTCTAAGTTCGATAACCTAACCTCAATGTTATTTAGCTATTGCAACAGCGCATCTAAAAGGGTAGCAACCGTTATTTCCAATTTTACCCAGAAGTCAACCTCTGTTGGAACCACCCCCTCCCGAGACTACTTCAGCGCAGGATTGAGCATATGCCTGATTATGTTCTATATGTTCATTATGTTTATTCCTACTCCCTAAAGGCTTGGGCAGATGAGAGTTTTGTTTATTCCCAGTTTGTCCCTTTCTCTTTTTTTGGAGGTGGTGCAAGACTATTCGCGTAATTAGTTTTAGCTTTGGCTTTTTGGCCTGTGTAACAACATTTAGCCTTGTCTTTTTTTCAGGATTATCAGGATTATCTAGGTCAGCACATGTATCGGAATCTTAATAATTTCAATCATTTCAAGGTCCGAAGTTGTTGAATTCAGTGTGTTGTTTTGGGATACATTAGCTTCCAAGTTTATTTGGGAGACTGGGGCAATAGCAACAGAGTTTCTGGGTTCAGTTCGGTTATCGGTAGTTTGCGGCTCCAAGGATAGTCTTCACTATGTGAGTTCTATTTCGTGAATGAGCGCTGACTCAGCCCTCAGCAGAAATGCATCTAGGGTCCCGACTACTCCCCGACCATTTCTAGACTTAGGCTTACTCATTATGTCCTCCCTTGAAGCAGAGGCAAAAACCAGGCTATAGAAGGGAAGTATTAATAAGACAGTACCTTAGTGGTTAAGCGTTCGTCCACTCGTTTGCTCCAGGACCATTGGCAAATGTCAGAAACGTGGCCCAGCCTCCTTCGATCTCTGACGGGAATGACGCAGGAATAACGATGCCTGGGCGCTGTAGTCCTCCCCCAGGGTGAAGGTGAAGGCTGATAGAGTTGAAAGGCTCTCCGGTGCCTTATGCGCGCTCGGTAATGACGTGGGAGTTATGCGGCTCCTGCCGCGACGTCGCCTGGGCGGTGCAGTCCCCCCCCCGAGGTGAAGCCTGGTAGAGCTGAGGGGCTTTTCAAGGGTTCCAAGGGGTCCTGCGACTGCGTTCAGAAGGGAAAGGAACAATCAGGCTGTTTTTGGCTTGTGGTTGAACAGTGTCAGGTGTCAAGCTCCAAGGCTCTCAGGTGGCTTTTATCTGTGATTGGGCTTGGATGCTGGCCAAATCTTCCACAAACCCTCTGTTACCTCCCCTGCTGGTCCTACATGTGGCCTGGCCTAGCCATAAAACAGCATGCACCGCACAGTCAATTAGGCAGATCGGCAAGGCACTACCAGGTTCCCAGCGCAACAATGAGGGTTACCGGATATTGCAGCGTGGAACGTCCCCAGCAGAGCCCACAGGACTGTAGACCTCAGACAAAGGATCGCGCACTGGTAAAAAGAAAGTGCGTCTTGGGCATGCATTTAATACAGGTCAGTACGCGGGCCTCAGGCCACATCGGGAGTAAAAGAGAGTCAACTAATGGACCTCAGAGTCAGCCACAAAAGTTCGTTCGTGCATAAAGTTGGCCCAAAACGCAGTTGAAATGCCGGTATGAAATGCGGTATGAAATGCGACACACACCCGGGCTCCGTTCATGGAGAGGTTCCGGTCTCTCCCCCCACAATCTGCACCGTCCGGCAGCAGAACCCTACAGCAGTCCTCAGCACCGCGGGCTAAACGGGAGAGGTCCTGGTCTCCGCCTCCACAGGCCGCGCCTTCCGGCAACAGACCCCCGCAGCAGTTCTCAGCAACCACCGGGGCTAAACAAACCGCTGTCGTGCTCCGACGATCTCCGCCACGTCCCACACACACACCAGGGGCAGATTCAGAGGGTAAAACTCCCCAAGTTCCGTTGCATCGGGTCCCGGTCGGGTGCGGCACTCAGACAAATGATCAAAGACATTGTCCTTCTACACCCAAATAATAGTAAATTATGCTTTCAATCTGGTTTAATTTCAAACCATCAATAGCACTTAAATATGCATTAAATGATCTAAACCACAATTGCCACTTCAGCCGCGGTTCTCCAGGTTCTTGAAAAAAGGGGCTTGGAGGTGTGACAGCCTGCATATTTGAGGAGAATACTGAGCACAACTCCGGACAGCAAAGGAAACAAAAAAAAACAGTAAGAAGTTTTAAAGATATATTAAAGTGCACCAATCACTGAAAAAAGATAGATGGCACAGTTTCCCAATGTTTGCTTAAATTGTGCCAATCACAGTAGCTGTACTTATGACCAGGAATTGTCAAAGTAATCTTGCTGTAACCACAAAGATGATCCTGCCAGCAATCTCCTTACGTACCAATATGAACCGGAATCGCTCTGACAAAGCAAACCTTGTTCCTTCTCCCATTGTATGCAAACATGTGGTCGGTTCTTTACTACAAATGCTGTCTTGCACTCCCAGCGCATGTAGACCTGAGGAGAACTGACTGCCACAAGCTTCCCCATGTGTCTATTGTCAGTCTCACGTATAACAGCTGTGCTTCACTCCCCGAAATTGTCAGCTCGTGCATAAGCCAAAACTGGACAAGCACCAGTGCAAATGTATATACATTTTAACTTGCGTGAGTCAATCCCATAATTGAAAATCTTTGGAACTGGGCCTCGACTGACCATGGGCCCATAAAGACAATGTACCTGTAAAGTGTTATATACTCCGAGAAGTGAAGATAGGTACTTCCATAGCAGGCATCAACTCGTCGCCAAAAATGTAAATATGATGCTTTTTCAAATTGAAGAGTATTCTCTGGTATATTTATTGAGGAACAGCAGAGAAAAAAACACAGGAGTACCAAAGGGCCAGGAGATCTCCACAAATGACACAGGTTTAAAACATCACACCATGGCATTCCATTTCAGAACATTATGTATATATATATTCACTGAAAAAACCATAGGTTATAGACCATATATAGTTAGGAATTAGCATTTACAAAACCTTGAAAATTCACTGCAAAAACCATAGGTTAGAGACCATATATAGTTAGCTGGACATTTTATTGACCTAAAACCAATGAAATTCCATATATAGTTAGTTGCACTAACTATATATCGCGCACCCGCAATCCACTGCTGATGATGTCACATATTACATCATTCATGACATGGTCAGTGACATCACTGATGACATCACTGATGACATCTCAAATGACATCACTGATGACATCACTGATAACAACATCCAGTGATTTTTTGTTTCTATAAAGTTTAAATATGTCTTACATATTGAAGAATGAGTGGATGTGTAAGTGTCTGGACGAAGGATTTAGTAGGTGCATGACTGACTGTATGAGTGAGTGATTAAATGTGTCTCACTGAGTGCATGGGTTAGTGACTAAACTGTCTTAATTTGTGCATCATTATGTCTGTTGTTCTGTAAACTGCTGCATGTGTTGATCAGTAGCTATATGAGTAACTATATGGGTTATTGATTGAATACCCAAGTATTTGTATGGGAGACTGAGTGTGTGTGTGGCTAGCTGGGAGGTGTGTGACTCTGTGCAGATCAATCTGTACTTGTATCAATGATTGTATAAGAAGGTAAGTATGTGTTAGTATATGTTTGAAAATGTAAGGTGCTCTATGTTTAACTGTATAGACAAGAAAATGGAAGTCTCATTGATTCTTTACAGGACTGACTAGGTGTGTGAGTAACTCCATGGATGAGTGGCAGACTGTGAGTGTCTGTATAGGTGTATGAGTGCATATGATAGTGTTGTAAAGATGAGTGATTGTATGTATGAATGATTGTATGGGTGAATGAGTGAAGGTGTGTGTAGACGTAGCAATCAGTGAGTGCGTATGTAGTAACTAGTATTGGTGTGTCAATGGTTTCAAAAATTATACTCTTTTTAACACTGGGTGAAACAGAGGTTATATTAAAATGTGAGGAGATGCATTGTATTGTCACATGAATGATATCATCAGTGATGTGGTCATTGATGTCAAATGAGATGTCATCAGTGATGTCATCAGTGATGTCATCAGTGATGTCACTGACCATGTCATGAATGATGTAATATGTGACATCATCAGCAGTGGATTGCGGGTGCGCGATATATAGTTAGTGCAACTAACTATATATGGAATTTCATTGGTTTTATGTCAATAAAATGTCCAGCTAACTATATATGGTCTCTAACCTATGGTTTTTGCAGTGAATTTTCAAGGTTTTGTAAATGCTAATTCCTAAATATATATGGTCTATAACCTATGGTTTTTTCAGTGAATTTTCAAGGTTTTGTAAATGCTAATTCCTAACTATATATGGTCTATAACCTATGGTTTTTTCAGTGAATTTCAATGGTTTTTTAATAACACAAGCTGTCGAATGTCAAGTACGTGGTAAGTAAAAACATTTTCGTGTTTATGCACACTGATCTGCTTTGAATGCTGCCCCCCACCCCTCATTTCTATTAGGAGTACTCTCTCTTTGCAGATAGTGAAGGGTAGTTAACGCAGCCCTTTGCCCCCTTTGTAATCCGTCGTGCCTGCTTCTCTCTCCATTTGATTGATTGTTCTCTTTGGTTCATTCTCTATTTACAAACAAGCACAGAGTCGCAATACTCTGTTTAGTCTTTGCAGATAGCGAAAAATCGTGTAAAAAAACAAAAGGAATCGAACAAAATCAGTAGGCCACTAATGGGATCTCTTTTTGACCTCGCTAAAATAGAAACATTAGGAACAACCTGTTGAAAATAGCAATGCGTATGTACATAAGCGGCGTTCATTTGTGTTCACAGTACCCCTTGTTGATTGTTTCAATCGAGCATTGAATTGTTCGAAGTTGGTTCTCTTAAGGATCTTCTCTGCCTGCAAACGAGGAAGAATAGGAATATTCTCTCTCCCTTTGCAGATAGTGAAGGGTAGGTAACGCAAGCCTTTAACACGTCGTACCTATTTCATTCCTCATTGATTGATTGATTGTCCGAACATTGACTGTTTGGGAATTAGTTCTTTTTGGAGGTATTCCCTGTTTGCAAATAAACGTAGGAAAATCTTTGCAAGTAGTGAAAGGGTACGTAATGCGGACCTTTCTCCCCCGTTGTAATCTGTCATGCCTATCTACTCCCCACTGATTGATGCACCTGTTTCACCCGGACCATTTACTAGAGATACGTCATCTGGCCCGACCAGAGAGCACCCCTAGTGAAAAGGACATATGCAATAATAACGAAGTGATCACTGTATCCTGTTAACAGAAACTTTAGCATGAAACAACCTGGAAAGAAAAGAATAGGAAAACGAAAATCAGTAGGCCACTGATGAACATGAACTTTTATTAAACAACGAACAAAGAAACGATAACATAACGTAATGATAAAACCTATTAATGTCCTAGAAACAAGAAAACGTTAAAATATGCCAGTGGTGAGAGACCAGAAAAACAGTAAGAGAAACCAAATCACCCCTCGCTGTCCCACCGCCTGCCACGCCAAAAAAATCGATAGACTAGGGAAAATGCAAGTCAGTAGAACATCCACCCCCACTCTGGAAACTTCCAAGGTGGGGCAGGGTTCCGGCTACGCCCAGCCGGGAGCAGCCCATATAAGGCAGGTCCTGCTGCCACGCCTCGGCCAGGAGATCCTAACGTAGGGTGTAGCCGGAGGAGAGGCCGAGACCAGCGGGACCCGGCCAGGGGATTGCCTTTACAACGCTGAACAGTTGCAGGGGGGGGGAATGTCTCCTCGACCCTCCCCTCTCTCTCCCAGTCCGGCCGCGGTGGCCCTTGAGAGTTTCAGGTAGTCCCGCCACATGCTCTTCCGGTCCGGCCACCAACGGTCGGGGGGCCGAGGACGACGGGATCCGGCTGCAGCCGATAAACCAAGAAACCCGTTCATGGGGCCAGAGCCAGGGGCGTCCGGCCGACATCTACCGGAAGCCCGGCCCGAAGACGGACGGGACACTTCTTCTTTCTTGAATAATGGCTGCGACAACACTGGGGGGGGGATGTCTTGCACATGCCTCCGACCCCCCCCCCCCCCCTCGTCCTCATCGCCTGGTCCGGCCATAACAAATCTCAAGCGAGACGCCGTGGGGTGCACTGGGAGGGAGAGACGGTGCGAACAGGCCTCTCCCGCCTCCCCAGGTGGAGGCTTCCCAGCTGCACCCTCAGCGCTCCAGGCGCCCGGAAAAGGGTTCTTCCACTGTGGCCATGCTGCAACGTCTCGCCCGGCAGGGTGGAGCCCGTCCGCTCATTTGACCCCGCGATCGCCAGTAGCTACCGAACTCTCAAAATGGCGGTCGACCTGGCAAGAGCGGGCCCAGCATAAAGAAATGGCCCGGTCACTGCTTGACTCCACCACCGTAGTCCTCCACGACCTTGAAGATTCTAGAGGAGCCGCGGGAGTCTCCGACCCCCGATGGGGAATGACTGCCATGATCGCCCGTGGAGTGACGAAACTGTATCCGCGGGACGTCGGCGCTCCCATGCTGGCGCCAGCTTCACTTTGAATTACTAGAATCCTGCAGACCTCAGTTCCGGTGAAAGCACAGTGTGACCCGGTAGGAAAAATTGTTGCACCCCCTCCCCTTTTTCACTGATAGTTCAAACCACCGATCCTTTCCTTTGCCCTTTTAACGGAACTTTGGACTGCCTCCCCCTCTTTTACATTTTCTAGAGAAAACAAAACATTAACCACTACATTAGCATAGCAGTTGACACCAGAACTGTTTTCAAATTTAAAACCAACAACATCTTCAACAAAATCCTTTTTGTTTCTGCTGTGACCCTGCTACAGCACAGGCATTGTCCCCAGCAGTAATTCTGCGATGCCGGTAAGAATAGCTGTGGTGCCTACTGGACTCACTCACCCCCGCGGCGCCCCACGCCGTTATTTGCTAGGCGGCAACTTACTAGACATCACTTTCGTGCCATCTAGATTTCAGCGCGTTCTGCTGCCTTGGAACTATTCGCACAACAGACCGCTACTGACAAGAATATTTCATTATTGGTGCTGTCAATTTCAATAAATCTATTGGATAATTCAAAAGAAATTGCCACGGTCTCTTCGTTGTTTAAATGTTTTTACTGTTTTTGTTTTGTTGTATATATTTATATGTTATTAAAGTTTTATATTCCTACTACTTTGTTGGAGTGCTACATATTTTTAATGTGACACATAATTGTAAAAACTTTGATGTACCAAGAGTCATTCCTGGAATCTTCCGCTTCAGGCTCGGTCCCCTCCCCAATCACAATACAGGATGGTTTTCAGATAGTAGGAACACGTGTGGTGTGACGGATCTCATCGGGTGTGGGCCTTGATCTACTATAACTCCTTTGAAGAGGGGTGATTCTTTACAGCTGGGGCCATAAACTACATCTGCAGGGCTAGCTGATAGCCTGGACAATCGGACACAGAGGAAGAGGAGTGTCAGAGGGTGCGGTAGTGAATAGGGCGAAAGGGAGGTGTCGGGCGGGCACAGAGTGTGATTCTCAGGGAAGAGCAGCGCAGATGGGGGGAGGTTTATTGCCCATGCATAAGACAGAGAGCGGGGGTGACCAGTGCCTGGGGAAGATGCTTGCGAGGGTGAGGAGCCATGCTACGAATCGACAGCGTGCAGAGAGTGGGTCTGGTCAAGACATCTAAAATGGCTGCCGTGCACCACAAAAGTGTGGCATTTCAAAAAAGGCAAGATGGCGCAAACAATGTTTTTCAACACTTCCTCATTTCCTTCGAATCGAACGTTAACAGATGTTGGGGCATATTACCAAAGTTAAGCGATATTTATCGCTAACGATGCTTACCAACGAATTTTTTACCGCTAAGCATCGTCAGAAATTATCGAAGATAAACCTTGCTATTATCAAGGTTTATCGCAAATGCGATAATAAACGGCCGCAATGCATCAATATCGCTAAAAACTCAGCGATATTCATGCATTACCGAGCTAATGCTCTTAGCCATGTTATCCACCTCCCATTGGATAACATGGCTAAGAACTGCTCAGGGCAGGTGTTACTTTTTGGAGATATTCGCGCTTAGCGCGAATATCTCCAAAAGGAGATAGATATCTTGCATGTTGTAATGCAAGTTATTGTGGTATATGGAACTCATACCATAATCTCTCAGGAAAGCAGAAACTGATCCTTTTAGGACCGCCTAAAAAGGCCTAGGGGGTGAGGAGTACTCTACTTTGCCCCCTTTTCACGTTCCGAACTATTTTATTTTACTCTCTTCTGTAATTACACAAAATAGCAGCGATAAGATGCATCGGAGACACACAGGGGCATATTACCAACAACTAGCGAAAATTTTTGTCTCTAACTTGTTTAGAGACAAAAATTATCGCCGCACATCGGCGATTTTTATCGCAGATAAACCTTGCTATTAGCAAGGTTTATCGCAAATGCGATAAAAAACGGCCGCAATGCATGAATATCGCTGAAAAGTCAGCGATATTCATGCATTATCGAGCAAATGCTCTTAGCCATGTTATCCACCTCCCATTGGATAACATGGTGAAGAACTGCTCAGGGCAGGTGTTAGCTTTTGGAGATATTCGCGCTTAGCGCGAATATCTCCAAAAGTTGGTAATAGGAGATAGGGATGTTAGCGACTGTTTCCAGTCGCTAACATCTTGGCACGCCCACTTTGCATGTCATTAGTGATAAATATCACTGACATGCAAAGCGGGGCCCAAGATGGTCGCTATCTCCTATTAGCTGTCACTAACTGGTGTTAGCGACAGCTTGGTAATAGGGAGATAATTTTATCTCCGCTTTCTTGGCTTTTAAAGCCAAAAAAGCGGAGATAAACCCCCTTGATAATATGCCCCACAGTGAGAGAAAGGAGGCCGGAGATGAAGAAGAGATGTCAAATACACATTGGAGATAATATAGTGGCAGAAGGGAAGTAAATATGAGTAAACTTACCATGTAACATAAAAATGTTGCACTCTATACTATAAGTCTCATTTTATACTACAATCACTTCGCTACAACCTCATAAATTAAAAATAAAAATGAATAATGTCTCAAACAATTTTTGATTTCTAAATATAAATTTATTCTTCAGAATTTTCTAAATTTGAAAGAACTAGTAACATGTCCTCATCAGCAATGTCCTCATGAAAAGTCTGCAATGATGATTCTTGTAACTCTATGGTCTCCAAACATTCGATAAATTCGCCATCAAGAGATTGATCAAAAAAATCATTCAAGTCATCTCCTCCTTGTGACAATATTTCATTATTGGTGCTGTCAATTTCAATCAATGTAGTGGAATCATTCAAGTCATCTCCTCGTGACAATATTTCATTATTGGTGCTCTCAATTTCAATCAATGTAGTGGAATCATTCAAGTCATCTCCTCCTTGTGACAATATTTCATTATTGGTGCTGTCCATTTCAATCAATCTAATGGAATCATACAAGTCATCTCCTCCTTGTGACAATATTTCATTATTGGTGCTCTCAATTTCAATCAATGTAGTGGAATCATTCAAGTCATCTCCTTGTGCCAATATTTCATTATTGGTGCTGTCCATTTCAATCAATCTAATGGAATCATACAAGTCATCTCCTCCTTGTGACAATATTTCATTATTGGGGGCTCTCAATTTCAATCAATGTAGTGGACAATTCAAAAGAAATTGCCACGGTCTCTTCATTGTGAGCCATTTTATTTTGAAATTGCTTGCTGTAAATTGCAGAAAAAAATAATCACTTTCATTTATCGTTTTTAGTAATACATAATATAAAACTAACTTTATCAAGTATTTAGTATAACAGAAGGACTGCAAATAAATAACAGAAAACATTTTTCAAATTATCTTCAAGTGTACAACATAGTTCCCCTTACAAATTAACAACTCACCTTTTTAAAAGTAGGAGAAGTGTTAGTACTGTGTAAATCAAACACCAGAAATTCACCACCAAAAATTCCTCACAAATGTACCTCAGACAGTAGTATCACAAAATGGCTGTGGTTTCCTCTCATTTGAAATATATACATAACCAATTAACTTTCATCACACACAAATACAAAACCAAACTAACATTTTAATTGGTTCTAAATTTCAACACTTTCAAATGTGTTTTCCCCATGCAATTTTCCATAGGACATTTACATACGTCTACAGCCTGAATGGCTGAACGGAATTACACCAAACTTGGCAAAATGGTACATCAAACCTAAGAGGTCAGGAAGGATCTACTATGCCCCCTTATGGTCATTTCCCCCTTCGCTTTGGCCTCCTCTTGTCGCTCAATCCTACCGAGAGACAAGATGGCGGCCGCTACGGACTGTTTGGAATGTTGACAGACGCCGGAGAACCAATCAGCTTCGCAAAGCTCCGTAACGCGAAAAGTACGCGAAGCGGAGCGCTGTTACAGATATATATCTTTTTTTGAACGTTAATTTCTCAAAATCCACTGGAGCACATATATTGAGACCTAGCAAAGGCACATCGGGCTACCAGTCCCTAATATTTTGCCAAGTTTCGTGCAAATCCATTCAGCCGTTCGATTATTATTATTATTTTTTTTTTTGCCCCGCGGGGCCCTTTTAAAACCTCCACATCAAACGTAGGGGGTCAGCGAGGATCTACTATTCCCCCTTATGGTCATTTGCCCCTTCGCTTTGGCCTCCTCTTGTCTCTCGATCCTACCGAGAGACAAGATGGCGGCCGCTACGGACTGTTTGGAATGTTGACAGACGCCGGAGAACCAATCAGCTTCGCTTCACAAAGCTCCGTTGCGCGAAAAGTACGCGTCCTGGAGCGCTGCCCGGTCTGCTGTTACAGATATATATCTTTTTTTAAACGTTAATTTCTCAAAATCCACTGTAGCACATATATTGAGACCTACAAAAGGCACATCGGGCTACCAGTCCCTACAATTTTGCCAAGTTTCATGCAAATCCATTCAGCCGTTCGGGCTAAAAGTGAGGCCAACCGCCCTATGGAAAACTCAATGTTAAAAACACGTTTTGGGACCCCCCTTTTTTCTCAGCCCCCCCTTGACGAACCCCCCCCCAAATTTTCAAGGGCTGCTCAGAAACAAAATGTGCCATTTTCCTGAAAATTTCAGCCAATTCCGTCCACAAACGCCAAAGTTATTAGACATAGAATTTTCAAAAATCCCATAGAGAAAAAATCCTAACTATACCAGTCCCTAATATTTTGCCAAGTTTCGTGCAAATCCATTCAGCCGTTCGATTATTATTATTTATTTATTTTTTGCCCCGCGGGGCCCTTTTAAAACCTCCACACCAAACGTAGGGGGTCAGCGAGGATCTACTATTCCCCCTTATGGTCATTTGCCCCTTTGCTTTGGCCTCCTCTTGTCTCTCGATCCTACCGAGAGACAAGATGGCGGCCGCTACGGACTGTTTGGAATGTTGACAGACGCCGGAGAACCAATCAGCTTCGCTTCACAAAGCTCCGTTGCGCGAAAAGTACGCGTCCTGGAGCGCTGCCCGGTCCGCTGTTACAGATATATATCTTTTTTTAAACGTTAATTTCTCAAAATCCACTGTAGCACATATATTGAGACCTACAAAAGGCACATCGGGCTACCAGTCCCTACAATTTTGCCAAGTTTCGTGCAAATCCATTCAGCCGTTCGGGCTAAAAGTGAGGCCAACCGCCCTATGGAAAACTCAATGTTAAAAACACGTTTTGGGACCCCCCTTTTTTCTCAGCCCCCCCTTGACGAACCCCCCCCCAAATTTTCAAGGGCTGCTCAGAAACAAAATGTGCCATTTTCCTGAAAATTTCAGCCAATTCCGTCCACAAACGCCAAAGTTATTAGACATAGAATTTTCAAAAATCCCATAGAGAAAAAATCCTAACTATATATACCTACTGGCGACCGCCAGTAGGTAATATATTCACTGAAAAAACCATAGGTTTCAGGTCTTATATAATTAGGAATTAATATTTAAAAAACCATTGAAATTGCTCCTATATAGTTAGTTGTACTAACTATATTTCGCGCACCCGCAATCCACTGCTGATGATGTCACATATTACATCATTCATGACATGGTCAGTGACATCACTGATGACATCACTGATGACATCTCAAATGACATCACTGATGACATCATCCAGTGACTGTGTGTTTCTGTAAAGTTTAAATATGTTTTACATATTGAAGAATGACTGGATGTATAAGTGTCTGGATGAAAGATTTAGTAGGTACATGACTGAATGTATGAGTGAGTGATTAAATGTGTCTTACTGAATGCATGGGTTAGTGACTAAACTGTCTGAATGTGTGCATCAGTATGTTTATTGTTGTGTAAGCAACTGCATGTGTTGATCAGTAGCTATATGAGTGGCTATATGTGTTATTGATTGGTTGCCCGAGTATTTGTATGGGAGACTGACTGTGTGTGTGGGTAGCTGGCATATATAAATGACTATACATAAGAGCCACTGATTGTGCGAGTGGCTGTATGGATCATTGTGTACTTGTATCAGTAATTGTATAACAAAGTAAGTATGTGTTAGTATATGTTTGAATAAGTAAGGTGTTGTGTGTATAACTGTATAGTTGAGGAAATGAAAGTGTGATTGATTCTTTACATGACTGACTAGATGTGTGAGTAACTCCATGGATGAGTGGCAGAGTGTGAGTGTCTGTATAGGTGTTTGAGTGCAGATGATAGTGTTGTATTGATGAGTGACTGTATGTATGAGTGATTGTATGGGTAAATGATTGGATGTATGTATAGACCTAGCAATCAGTGTGTGCGTATGTAGTAACTGGTATTGGTGTGTTAATGGTTTCAAGAATTGTAGTCTGTGTTTAACACTGGGTGTATCAAAGTTTATATTAGAGTGTGAAGAAGTGCATCGTATTATCACATGAATGATATCATCAGTGATCTGATCAGTGATGTCAGTTGAGATGTCATCAGTGATGTCATTTGAGATGTCATGAGTGATGTCATCAGTGATGTCACTGACCATGTCATGAATGATGTAATATGTGACATCATCAGCAGTGGATTGCGGGTGCGCGAAATATAGTTAGTACAACTAACTATATAGGAGCAATTTCAATGGTTTTTTAAATGCTAATACCTAACTATATATGACCTGAAACCTATGGTTTTTTCAGTGAATTTGCAAGGTTTTTTAAATGCTAATTCCTAACTATATATGACCTGAAACCTATGGTTTTTTAAGTGAATTTTCAAGGTTTTGTAAATGCTAATACCTAACTATATATGACCTGAAACCTATGTTTTTTTCAGTGAATTTGCAAGGTTTTTTAATTGCTAATACCTAACTATGTAAGGCTTGAAACCTATGGTTTTTCCAGTGAATATATATATTTAATATAATATATATATAATTTTTATTTTCAAGTTTTTTTTATATGATTACAGGGTCCGCGCTCCGTGAGCGCTCCGTAAGCACACCAAAAACGCTCCGAGCTCTTACCTCGACAAATTTTTTAAATTTCTAAAACATAATATCTACATTTTTAACGTACATTTTAATGGTAGACAATATCTGCTTTAATGTAGAAAATAGTTTTTTACACTTTTAACAACAGTATATTATTATTTGAAGTAGTAATAAATCTCGCGATGGTACGTCGCACGTGCACGCAACGTAAGAGCTCCGTCCGCGCAACGTAAAAGCTTCGAGCTCTTACCCCCGAAAGTTTTATAAACTTTAAATCGTTATATCTACGTATTCATTGCACAATGTAAAGGTACACATTATCTGGGATAATAAAGAACATGTTAATTTAAACTTTTACAGACCATATATAACTTTATTAAAGCAATTATAAATCTCGCGATGGTGCATATTACGTAAGCGCATCGTAAGAAGACGTAAGTGCTCCGTAAATAATACGTAAACGCAACGTAAGCTTACGTAAGCGCTCCGTAAACGCTCCGTAAACGCTTCGTAAGCTTACGTCCAACCATGTGACCTCAGAACAAAAGATTCTATTGGTTTATAATACTTCCTACTCCAATTCTTGAAAGACCCCTCCCATCTTCATCATTCTTCTTTGGCTTTCGAGGAAGAAACACCTTTTTTCATCAGCACTTTGCTCCTGAAAAATCTATTGAAATGTCTGAACAGCAGCAACCTGAGCATTCAGAACCTGAGGTACCTGAGCATTCAAAACACCAGGAACTTGAGAATTCTTCTAGTTCATCTTCAGATGAGTTACTTTCCAGAGGGGATCCACAGAAGAAGTACAGCTTTGGAACTTTTAGCATGGAACGCCATGTCAAGAATATACACCCAAACAATTGGTGTAAAGCTGTAATGAAAAGATCATCAGAGGAGCAGGGCTCTGCTCCCAGCACTTCTTCTCAATCAACAGCACCACCAATGCAAGCATCAACGATTGCAATTATCTAACCAGAACTTAAGAATTTGATGATGCAATGCATTAGTTGCCAGAAACGAATAGCCTTTGGACAAGAGTCCATTCAAGTTATCCTGCAAAAAAACAGGAAGCACAGGTGCATCCCATAATTTTTTTCTTTATTTTTCATAGTTTGTTCCGGTTGAACAATTATCTGCCTTAAAAAGTTTATTATTTTACATCGTTTTTCAAGCAAAACAAAAACAAAAACAAAAAAACAGTTCGTTTTAGAACTACCTCTACTGGTTAAAGAAAGAACTAAGGGGCACATGCATCAAAGGAAATTGCATTCGCAAATGGTGCGAATCGCAAAACTCGGCCGTTTGTGAATGCAATTCCCATTTTTGGGATGCATTCACATTTTTGTGATTTTCGCAATTTAAGAAATCGCAAAATTGTGATTTCTTAAATTGCGATTGCAAATGAATGCATCAAACTCTATCAATTTGCGAATTCGCAAATAAGGGGAGCAAATTACCATGAAATTGACCTTCATGGTAATTTGCGTGGGGCATGTGAGTGTGCAAATGTACTTCTAAGCAGATTTCAGGGGGACACCCCTGCACCCTTGAAATTGCATTCTTAATTTGCGAATTTCTAATGGTGAATTGCAAATTAAGAATGTCTTTCCATTCATTCCTATGGGCCTCTAGACCCATAGGAATGGACGGGGAGGTATTCCTTAATTGCGATTCTCAATTAGAGAATCGCAATTAAGGAATTTTAAGAAATAGCTATTTTTATAGCGATTTCTTGATGCATTGCAGTTTGCAATTCCTTAATTGCGATTCCTTATTTTTCGCAATTAAGGAATCGCAAAATGCAATATTGATGCATGTGCCCCATAATTTCTATGTTTGTATGTAAAAGTTTGTCATAGTGAATGTCAAACTGCAAAACTATAAGAATGTGGTACAGCATAAACCTATAAGGTGTTTACCTATAGTATACTGTACTACTTCCAAAGCACTGAAATGTAACATATGTATATAAATATGTTACAACTCAATGGACCAGATGTACGTAATCTCGATTTACCTACTCATAAATACCAAGGGCCCGATGTAGGTAATCCCAAAATACCACTTCTTAAATACCGAATCATACTGATTCGGTATTTAAGAACTGGCAATGGGGATGTCGGTATTTTTACCGAATTAATTACCGATTCGGTAAAATTCAGTAATTACCGATTCGATAATTACCGAATCTGTATTTCCCATTGATTCCTTTGGGCCTTGAAGCCCATAGGAATCAATGGCAAATACCGATTCGGTAATTACCGAATCTGTAAATACCGAATCCTGCCAGGGGGAACAGGGTGTCACTTTGACACCCTGTAGCACCCCTGTTTTTGGCTTGTGTGCAATGTGACACACATACATGCCCTTAAGGAATGTATGTGTGCCACATGACACAGGTGTACATGCACATTTACCACCCAATTGTATTGAGTGGTAAATAACGAATTCTTAGACGCCTCTAGCACCATCAACAGTGCTACCTACATTAGAATTTACAGATTTGGTATTTTTACCAAGTCTGTATTTACCGATTCGGTAATTTTACCGATTCGGTAAATACAGAATCGGTAAAAATACCAAATCTGAAAATAAATGCCTCCTACATAGGAAAAGGCATTTACCAGTCGGTAACGGCCAAATTCAGCCGTTATCGACCAGTAAATGCCTACCTACATCGCGTCCCAAATCATACCACTTCAATATTTAAGAGTAGGTAAATGGGATGTAGGGAATTTCTCTTTTGAAATTACTGAATCTGTTTAATTCAGTCATTTTACCGAATCGGTGTTTACCGATTCAGTAATTGCCATTGATTCCTATGGGCCTTGAGGCCAAAAGGAATCAATGGCAATTACTGAATCAGTAAATACCGATTCGGTAAAATTACCGAATTGTCAAGGGGGACAGGTTGTCACGTTGACAGCCTGTTGCACCCCTGATTCTGACTAGTGTGCCATGTCACACACATACATGGTCTTACGACATGTATGTGTGCCACATGGCACGAATGTACATGCACAGATGTGCATGTACACAGCAATTCATTATTTACCCCCGAAAGTGTTATATCTACATATTCATTGTAAAATATAAAAGTACACATTATCTGGGATAATAAAGAACATGTTTATTTTAATTTTTA
Source organism: Lissotriton helveticus (assembly GCF_964261635.1). Classification (NCBI taxonomy): domain Eukaryota; kingdom Metazoa; phylum Chordata; class Amphibia; order Caudata; family Salamandridae; genus Lissotriton; species Lissotriton helveticus. The sequence goes on along the minus strand of NC_136069.1, from coordinate 336,432,338 downwards.
AAAAACATATATAACTGTAGTTAAGCAACTTTTAAACAACATATATAACTTTATTTAAGCAACTTTTAAAAAACATATATAACTTTATTTAAGCAATTACAAATCTTGTAAGGGTGCGTACAAAACAGTTCTTTTTACAACTACCTCCACTGGTTAAAAAAAGTACTACGTTTCTATGTTTGTTTGTAAAAGTTTGTCATACTGAATGTCAAAGTGCAAAACTATAAGGATGTGGTACAGCATAAACCTATAAGGTGTTTACCTATAGTATACTGTACTACTTCCAAAGCACTGAAATGTAACATATGTATATAAATATGTTACAACTCAATGGACCAGATGTACGTAATCTCGATTTACCTACTCATAAATACCAAGGGCCCGATGTAGGTAATCCCAAAATACCACTTCTTAAATACCGAATCATACTGATTCGGTATTTAAGAACTGGCAATGGGGATGTCGGTATTTTTACCGAATTAATTACCGATTCGGTAAAATTCAGTAATTACCGATTCGATAATTACCGAATCTGTATTTCCCATTGATTCCTTTGGGCCTTGAAGCCCATAGGAATCAATGGCAAATACCGATTCGGTAATTACCGAATCTGTAAATACCGAATCCTGCCAGGGGGAACAGGGTGTCACTTTGACACCCTGTAGCACCCCTGTTTTTGGCTTGTGTGCAATGTGACACACATACATGCCCTTAAGGAATGTATGTGTGCCACATGACACAGGTGTACATGCACATTTACCACCCAATTGTATTGAGTGGTAAATAACGAATTCTTAGACGCCTCTAGCACCATCAACAGTGCTACCTACATTAGAATTTACAGATTTGGTATTTTTACCAAGTCTGTATTTACCGATTCGGTAATTTTACCGATTCGGTAAATACAGAATCGGTAAAAATACCAAATCTGAAAATAAATGCCTCCTACATAGGAAAAGGCATTTACCAGTCGGTAACGGCCAAATTCAGCCGTTATCGACCAGTAAATGCCTACCTACATCGCGTCCCAAATCATACCACTTCAATATTTAAGAGTAGGTAAATGGGATGTAGGGAATTTCTCTTTTGAAATTACTGAATCTGTTTAATTCAGTCATTTTACCGAATCGGTGTTTACCGATTCAGTAATTGCCATTGATTCCTATGGGCCTTGAGGCCAAAAGGAATCAATGGCAATTACTGAATCAGTAAATACCGATTCGGTAAAATTACCGAATTGTCAAGGGGGACAGGTTGTCACGTTGACAGCCTGTTGCACCCCTGATTCTGACTAGTGTGCCATGTCACACACATACATGGTCTTACGACATGTATGTGTGCCACATGGCACGAATGTACATGCACAGATGTGCATGTACACAGCAATTCATTATTTACCCCCGAAAGTGTTATATCTACATATTCATTGTAAAATATAAAAGTACACATTATCTGGGATAATAAAGAACATGTTTATTTTAATTTTTAAAAAACATATATAACTGTAGTTAAGCAACTTTTAAACAACATATATAACTTTATTTAAGCAACTTTTAAAAAACATATATAACTTTATTTAAGCAATTACAAATCTTGTAAGGGTGCGTACAAAACAGTTCTTTTTACAACTACCTCCACTGGTTAAAAAAAGTACTACGTTTCTATGTTTGTTTGTAAAAGTTTGTCATACTGAATGTCAAAGTGCAAAACTATAAGGATGTGGTACAGCATAAACCTATAAGGTGTTTACCTATAGTATACTGTACTACTTCCAAAGCACTGAAATGTAACATATGTATATAAATATGTTACATCTCAATGGGCCAGATGTACGTAATCTCGATTTACCTACTCATAAATACCGAGGGCCCGATGTAGGTAATCCCAGATTACCACTTCTTAAATACTGAATCATACCGATTCGGTATTTAAGAACTGGCAATGGGGATGTAGGTATTTTTACCAACTTAATTACCGATTCGGTAAAATTCGTTAATTACCGATTCGATAATTACCGAATCTGTATTTGCCATTGATTCCTATGGGCCTTGAAGCCCATAGGAATCAATGGCAAATACCGATTCGGTAATTACCGAATCAGTAAATACCGAATCCTGCCAGGGGGAACAGGGTGTCACTTTGACACCCTGTAGCACCCCTGTTTTTGGCTTGTGTGCAATGTGACACACATACATGCCCTTAAGGAATGTATGTGTGCCACATGGCACAGGTGTACATGCATAGATGTGCATGTACACAGGAATTCCTTATTTACCACCCAATTGTATTGAGTGGTAAATAACGAATTCTTAGATGCCTCTAGCACTATCAACAGTGCTACCTACATTAGAATTGACAGATTTGGTATTTTTACCGAGTCTGTATTTACCGATTCGGTAATTTTACCGATTCGGTAAATACAGAATCGGTAAAAATACCAAATCTGTAAATAAATGCCTCCTACATAGGAAAAGGCATTTACCGGTCGGTAACAGCCAAATTCAGCCGTTACCGACCAGTAAATGCCTACCTACATCGCGTCCCAAATCATACCACTTCAATATTTAAGAGTAGGTAAATGGGATGTATGTAATTTGTCTGTTGAAATTACCGAATCTGTAAGTGAAGAAAGGAGTGATAGAAGGAGACTCAGTGAGGGATCAAAGAACGGAAAATTAGGTAGTGTAGGTGAGGGAAAATTAGTGACAGAATGAGGTGATGAAGAGAGTCACGCTAAGAGACAGGGAGCGATGGAAGGATAGACAAAAAGAGAAATAAAATAGTTTTTTTGGTCAGTCATACTTACCTTATAAATGAAATATCTGTGGAAACGAAAAAACAAATCAGTTATAATACATTATTCACAATACAAGAGACAAAACAGGAGAAAAAGGAAAGAGGAGTTAGGGAAGGAAAATGAGGGAGAGGGAAGGGGGAATTAGTGCAGGTGCGTTAACAACAGTGAGTCTAAGAGAGAGGGAGTGATAGAAGAGTACAGAGAAAGTAAGAGGACACAGGGAGTTTTATGAAGGTGTGTTTGAAGTGCAGTTAGGTGAGTGACAGAAGGGGAATTAGTGAGTGAGCAAAGGAAGGAAAGAGAGGTGAAGGGGAGTGAAACAGAGGGACTGACTTAACATGAGTGGGTGAGAAAACTAAGAAGAAGGGGAGTGAAGTATAGGGAATGAGGATAAGTAAGGGAAGCAAAATAAAGGGACAGGGGTGACGTAGGGTAAAAGAATGACAGTAAGTTTGACGAAACAGAGGTGATAGAGGATGAATAAAGGTGAGTGAGCATGAGACAAGAAGAGTAAAAGAGTGAGGAAATAGAGGGAGTGAAGGAAAGAGTGAGAGAAGGGGACTGAGTGAAGGAGCAAAAAAAAGTCAGTGACAAAATGTGGATGAGTTAAAGGGAGTGAACATAAGAGAAAGGGAGTGAGAAACTGAAGGGATGAAAGCAGTGAGGTTAAGAGAGAGGCAGTAAGGGAAGGATAGAGAGAAACAGAAATAAAAAAGTAATGAAAATGTATTTTTTATTAGTCGTACTTACCTTATAAATGTAATATCTGTAGAAGAGAGTAAAGAAATCAGTTATAATATATATTTCACAATACAAAATGCAAATTAACTTGTACAACATGTTATATGGTTTATTTTTGCTGTTCTCAGAATATATTGATTTTCACTAAAAACAGTGAGTTCAATACTATTCATCATATCACAGCGGGCAAAAAAAACCACAATCAAAATGGTTGTGTTTAAAAACCCATAAAACTTAGAAAAAACATATCTTAAATGTTTTCTTCCAAACAGCAATTTCTAAGATACAGTATCTCATTCTTATACTCTCAAACTAAAGTGATATAGAAACATATATTAACCACATTTACCCAAATTACGTATTCTTCATTTACACACCTTTCCACATGGCCAAATGGTATACAGAAAGTCCTCTTTTTGGAAATTACTTAATAGTAGTTTTAAACTTCCATTTACCCGACTTTCGGAATGAAAAGTCCAACATCTATTTCATCATCTAACAATAATTATATTTACACCTCTGACTTACTCTTGATAAACATTTCCTATAATACTGATATCACTCACTATGTGATACACTTATACTACCTCTGTGACAACTATCAGTTTACTATTTATCTTGATCACTTTCACTCACAAACTAATTTTGAACAACACACTTACTTTTATTAACTGCTCAAATCTTCATTGTCCAATTATTACTAAAATTTGGGTTCTAAAAACACTAGGTAAGAATTTGTTAAGTCAAAAGGCAAACGTTGTTTGAAAATCAATTGAGTATCATTACAAACTTATGTAAAAACATATATTATCAACATTTACCAGAGAAACTCATTTTTCATTGATGTACTTTCCCACATGGCCAAATAGTACCTTAAAATTCCTTGTTTTGGAAAATACTTAATAATACTCTTGACCTTCCATTTCCCGACCTTCTGCATGAAAAGCTCCAGCGTCTTTCGTAACACCTAATAATATTTATATCTCCACCCAAGGATGTGTATCATGTCCATAAAACCTTAAACAACCAGTAAACTATCAGAATCTGAACATCATATAGTATCCTGATGACTAACTTTTAATAATTGCTCCAATCTTTCTAGGCCAATTACTTTTCCTAAAATTTAGGTTGTAAAAACACTAGGTAAGAATTTTTTAAGTCAAAAGGCAAACGTTTTTTGAAAGTCAAAACAGTATCATTACAATAAGTCCAACCGTTTTGATGTTTTAAATAAGCTGTATAATGTCCAGATGTTGTTGAAGGACCATCATGGAAAATAATTGCTTCTGTTACAAAGGTTCTTCCTGAAATTGATAATTGAGAAGCCACAACATTTTTAATTAAAGTTGTTAATTTAGTTCCATCAGGTCTACATCGTTGGAACATTAAAATAACGTACTGTCCATAACTTTGTATGAATAATGTTGATAGCATTGCACAGTTACATTGGGTACAAACCATGTTTTGATCAGCTGCTCTAACTAGATTATTAAAAGACACTGATTTGCAGTCTGGTAAAGTCAAATATATAAATCTTTCGGTATCTACTGTTGTACTACTTGAAAAGGAACAATTATCGCAGACATGTTGCCATTTATAAGAAAGGCCAAAAAGATTTTCAACATCTATACCTTCCCCTTGCAAATCAACAAGCATGTACATTAGAAATTCCTGACAATCTTGCTGAATATCCTGAGAAAATTGAGTTATACCAGAACATATGTCTAAATCATTTTGAATATCAGAAACACTTTCGCCTTTCTTTGGCAGTCAGGCAACTACTGCAGGCCAATCCCCCAAACAGCACTCAGCTTAGGGATAGTCTCCTCCTTCAGCTTCTCTCTGGCTCCTCTCCTCAGCAGAGGAGAGGAGCCAGTTTCCCAAAAGTGATCTAAAGTTCTGAGGTCTGGGTCCCCTCTTTTATACACCAAAAGCCTTCCTTTTTGAAGGCAGAGAGTGTCTGTGCCTAGTCCAAATCAGTTCTGTGCAGTCCGGGAGCACTTTGTTTACAGGACTCCTAATCTTCCTTTGACAGTCTAGGCCACAGACATCAGACGCACCGCAGAAGGTGGAGCCAGCATTGTGGAAGGCAGGTACAGCCCTATTTAGGTCCAAGGTATAACTCCTCCCACCCATCTACATGCAGATAGCTCTATTCAGCCCTGTGCTGACTCACCCTGTCTCCTGGAATCCCCCAGCTCATGTCACTCAAACTCCAGACAAGGAATACACAACCTAGCAGAGGACAGTTGGACAAGAAAATACCTACTTTCTAAAAGTGGTATTTGCGAACACAGAATGTTAAAACCAACTTCACTAAAAAATGTATTTTATCATTCTGAGTTCACGCATAGTGAACTCGAATTTCTACCTTGTTCCCTGAGTCAGTTAGGATTATAAGGTGTTATAACCAAACTGCCCATTCTGGCCTATGGAGAACAGGTAGCCTTGCAATAGTGAAAAATGAAAATGGCTGTAATTCACTTTCTGATAGATACATCTGCCAGTGGATTCCTCACCTTGCGAATATCCCCTGCTCCAGCAGCATTGGAACATTTTTTGTAGCTCTCCACGCCGACGACGTCACAGAAGCATGGCTCAACTCGCAACTTCCCTGACGTCGCTGGAGCCATAAGAGAGCCTCGTCGGCGTGATGATGTCAGTTCCCTTTTTTCCGCGCCGTCAACGCTAGCGGTTTTTCTTGCACTCTCCGTGGTTTTACTTGCTACTTTCTGTTTCTGCTTGTATTTCTGGTCCTCTTCTTGTTTCCTTTTAAAGGATGGCATTGAGGAAGTCAGAGTTCAAGCCCTGCAGGGAGTGCGGAAGACACATGTCTATTACAGATTCACATGAAGATTGTGTCTGGTGCCTGTCGTCGGATCATGACGTCGAGGGATGTGCCTGCTGTAGAAAAATTTATCCGAAGGCGTTAAAGGAAAGAGAAGCTAACCTCTTCATGGCAAAGATGATGAAGGAGAAAAGAGGTAGAAGAAGGTGGATGTCTCGTTCCAGGTCGAGGTCGGGCTCAAAGTCAACGTCGGGGCATGCTTCTAGATCTAAGAAGCATAAGAAGAAGAAGAGGCATGGATCAAGGCGCCGTTCAGATAACGACACGGCTCCGAAGTCGACCTCGCCAGCTCCTCGACATCGTAAAGACTTTGTGTCACCTTCTCCCTCGAATCAGGATTCTCCTGTAAGATCGGCTTCGCCTGTGCCTTTGTCAGCACATTCTATGACGCCGGTTCCATCTCCGACTTCAGCACATTCTCCGGCTCCAGGGGAAGAAGTTCCAGTGCCAGATGAGTCGTCGACTCCAGTGGCTCCGCCGTCTGCGCCGATTGTCCCGAGTCCGGCAATGCCTGCACCTCAGCCTTCTCCAGGTGCTTATCCACCTTTCCCTGGCCCAGGGTAAGATCCAACGATTCATTTAAATGCAACGTATGGAGTCTTTCAAAGGGCTATGTACCCCTCTGGAGCACCTTCGGGTCCCATGGTTCCTATGGCGTTTAATCTGGGGGTTCCTCAAGCCTATGCTCAGTCTCCCTTTATATTAGATTCAAGAGATGAGATGCACTCCTAGTAATGCATGTTTTAATCTTTCTTCCACCATTCGGACTTTAACAGCGCTCATGCCTGCTACGCGCTTCGCCTCGTTGCGCTGTTCAACATAACAAATCCACACAGGAACTCATTTTGATTCCACCAGGCTGCACAGCCTAAACATAGTTTGAATCCAATGAATCAATTTTATAATCTTTTCTCCAATATTTCCTTCAGTATTTCACCGTTAATTTTTATCCATTTCTATTCACTTGTGTTCAATTCATTATATTCAATCGTAACTTGACGTAGATGTTCATGAAAACACAGGAGTGTAAAATGGGTTTCACATGCCATGACTTTATTCCAACAACCCAATGCATTTCGGGAAATACATTCCCTTCATCAGGGGCATCTACAAATACAAATATATATTTCACATTAGTTGCCGACTTCATTGACTTGATAAAACACTTCACTAAATTTAAAAAGACGAAATTCATCAGTTGAGGACTATAATCATATTTTCCAAGCGTTTATAAAATCTTTCACCATATATCCAATCCATTACCTCCCCTCCATAATCTCACAAGGTAAACACAGCGCATTATTTCCCAACAATCCGGTCCCCTATGTTCACTAAGAATGAAATAACTTTCACCATGAACGTGCATGCTAATAAATGCTCGCATACGCTTACCATGGCCTGCTGATCACTCCAATTCTCTTAAAATAAATCATTCCAATCTTTAATTTCCTTGCGTACAAGGACGCTTTTAACACGTTTGTGTGCGAGCTGAGTCTGAGAGTACTAAAATGTTCTTTTATGTATTCCCACCCGTATTCAACATCACCTAGTAATTAACTGCACATGTGAGCACCGAAACTCCGAACTAACATTAAAAACGGACTAGCTGAACTGCGCTAATGCCGTTATTTGAAAACCATGTAACTCCATCTCCCAGAATGCCGTTTGTTCCAACCCTCTCCATATGCTGTTTCACATAGTGACCCCATTATTACGCTTGTTTTACATTATGTGAAATAAGTCCATTCCCAACCTTTTCATAAAGTCATTCGTCCTTGTCAAAATCTTAATGAATGTTTTGCTTCCTTTTTCCTGATGATTCAATATGGACGGAAACCATGCTCCTGTGCATTTTCACCAGCTGTAACGTACATTAATCATAGTTTCTTGTGCTCCTTTTGACTTCCTGTATACTCCTTATAATCTTGGGTGCAATCTCGGTTGAGACGAACATTTCATTCAAATTAGATTCAAGAGATGAGATGCACTCCTAGTAATCCATGTTTTAATCTTTCTTCCACCATTCGGACTTTAACAGCGTGCATGCCTGCTACGCGCTTCGTCTCGTAGCGCTGTTCAATATAACAAATCCACACAGGAACCCATTTTGATTCCACCATGCTGCACAGCCTAAACATAGTTTGAATCCAATGAATCAATTTTATATGCTTTTCTCTAATATTTCCTTCATTATTTCACCGTTAATTTCTATCCATTTCTATTCACTTGTGTTCAATTCATTATATTCAATCGTAACTTGACGTAGATGTTCATGAAAACACAGGAGTGTAAAATGGGTTTCACATGCCATGACTTTATTCCAACAACCCAATGCATTTCGGGAAATACATTCCCTTCATCAGGGGCATCTACAAATACAAATATATATTTCACATTAGTTGCCGACTTCATTGACTTGATAAAACACTTCACTAAATTTAAAAAGACGAAATTCATCAGTTGAGGACTATAATCATATTTTCCAAGCGTTTATAAAATCATTCACCATATATCCAATCAATTACCTCCCCTCCATAATCTCACATGGTAAACCCAGCGCATTATTTCCCAACAATCCGGTCCCCTAGGTGTACTAAAAATGATATAACTTTCACCATGAACGTGCATGCTAATAAATGCTCGTATACGCTTACCATGGCCTGCTGATCCCTCCAATTCTCTTAAAATAAATTATTCCAATCTTTCATTTCCTGGCGTACAAGGACGCTTTTAACACGTTTGTGTGCGAGCTGAGTCTGAGAGTACTAAAATGTTCTTTTATGTATTCCCACCCGTATTCAACATCATCAGTGATGTCACTGACCATGTCATGAATGATGTAATATGTGACATCATCAGCAGTGGATTGCGGGTGCGCAAAATATAGTTAGTACAACTAACTATATAGGAGCAATTTCAATGGTTTTTTAAATGCTAATTCCTAACTATATATGACCTGAAACCTATGTTTTTTTAGTGAATTTGCACGGTTTTTTAAATGCTAATACCTAACTATATATGACCTGAAACCTATGGTTTTTTCAGTGAATTTGCAAGGTTTTTTAAATGCTAATTCCTAACTATATATGACCTGAAACCTATGGTTTTTAAAGTGAATTTTCAAGGTTTTTTAAATGCTAATACCGAACTATATATGACCTGAAACCTATGTTTTTTTCAGTGAATTTGCAAGGTTTTTTAATTGCTAATACCTAACTATGTAAGGCTTGAAACCTATGGTTTTTCCAGTGAATATATATATTTAATATAATATATATAATATTTTTTTATGTGATTACAGGGTCCGCGCTCCATGAGCGCTCCGTAAGCACACCAAAAAAGCTCCGAGCTCTTACCCCGACAAATTTTTTACATTTCTAAAGCATAATATCTACGTTTTTAACGTACATTTTAAAGGTAGACAATATCTGCTTTAATGTAGAAAATGGGTTTTTACACTTTTAACAACAGTATATTATTTTTTGAAGTAGTAATAAATCTCGCGATGGTACGTCGCACGTGCACTCAACGTAAGAGCTCCGTCCGCGCAGAGTAAAAGCTTCGAGCTCTTACCCCCGAAAGTTTTATAAACTTGAAATCGTTATATCTATGTATTCATTGCACAATGTAAAGGTACACATTATCTGGGATAATAAAGAACATGTATTTTAAACTTTTACAGACCATATATAACTTTATTAAAGCAATTATAAATCTCGCGAGGGTGCGTATTACGTAAGCGCATCGTAAGAAGACGTAAGTGCTCCGTAAATAATACGTAAACCCAACGTAAGCTTACGTAAGCGCTCCGTAAACGCTCCGTAAATGCTTCGTAAGCTTACGTCCAACCATGTGACCTCAGAACAAAAGATTCTATTGGTTTATAATACTTCCTACTCCAATTCTTGAAAGACCCCTCCCATCTTCATCATTCTTCTTTGGCTTTTGAGGAAGAAACACCTTTTTTCATCAGCACTTTGCTCCTGAAAAATCTATTGAAATGTCTGAACAGCAGCAACCTGAGCATTCAGAACCTGAGGAACCTGAGCATTCTGAACAAAAGGAACTTGAGAATTCTTCTAGTTCATCTTCAGATGAGTTTGTTCCTGAAACCCCTAGATCACCGAAAGAGTCCATAGTTTGGAAATGTTTTCAATTCCCAGATGGACAGAAAAAGGTAAATACGCCTTTTGTCACATGTAAAATCTGTGACACAGTACTTTCCAGAGGGGATCCACAGATGAAGTACAGCTTTGGAACTTTTAGCATGGAACGCCATGTCAAGAATATACACCCAAAAAATTGGTGTAAAGCTGTAATTAAAAGATCATCAGAGGAGCAGGGCTCTGCTCCCAGCACTTCTTCTCAATCAACAGCACCACCAATGCAAGCATCAACGATTGCAATTATCCAACCAGAACTTAAGAATTTGATGATGCAATGCATTATTCGCCAGAAACTAATAGCCTTTGGACAAGAGTCCATTCAAGTTATCCTGCAAAAAAACAGGAAGCACAGGTGCATCCCACAATTTTTTTCTTTATTTTTCATAGTTTGTTCCGGTTGAACAATTATCTGCCTTAAAAAGTTTATTTTTTTACATCGTTTTTCAAGCAAAACAAAAACAAAAACAAAAAAACAGTTCTTTTTAGAACTACCTCTACTGGTTAAAGAAAGAACTAAGGGGCACATGCATCAAAGGAAATTGCATTTGCAAATGGTGCGAATCGCAAAATTCGGCCGTTTGCGAATGCAATTCCCATTTTTGGGATGCATTCCCATTTTTGTAATTTTCGCAATTTAAGAAATCGCAAAATTGCGATTTCTTAAATTGCGATTGCAAATGAATGCATCAAACTCTAAAAATTTGCGAATTCGCAAATAAGGGGAGCAAATTACCATGAAGTTGACCTTCATGGTAATTTGCGAAAACTTTGAAAAATGCACTAAAGTGCATTTTTCAAAGTTCCATTTTACACACACACATGCCCTTGGGGCATGTGAGTGTGCAAAATGTACTTCTAAGCAGATTTCAGGGGTGCAACAGGGTGTCCTCTGGACACCCCTGCACCCTTGAAATTGCATTCTTAATTTGCGAATTTCTAATGGTGAATTGCAAATTAAGAATGTCTTTCCATTCATTCCTATGGGCCACTGGGCCCATAGGAATGGATGGGGAGGTATTCCTTAATTGCGAATCTCAATTAGAGAATCGCAATTAATGAATTTTAAGAAATCGCTATTTTTATAGCGATTTCTTGATGCATTGCAGTTTGCAATTACTTAATTGCGATTCCTTATTTTTCGCAATTAAGGAATCGCAAAATGCAATATTGATGCATGTGCCCCATAATTTCTATGTTTGTATGTAAAAGTTTGTCATAGTGAATGTCAAACTGCAAAACTATAAGAATGTGGTACAGCATAAACCTATAAGGTGTTTACCTATAGTATACTGTACTACTTCCAAAGCACTGAAATGTAACATATGTATATAAATATGTTACAACTCAATGGGCCAGATGTACGTAATCTCGATTTACCTACTCATAAATACCAAGGGCCCGATGTAGGTAATCCCAGAATACCACTTCTTAAATACCGGATCATACTGATGGCAATGGGGATGTCGGTATTTTTACCGAATTAATTACCGATTCGGTAAAATTCGGTAATTACCGATTCGATAATTACCGAATCAGTATTTCCCATTGATACCTATGGGCCTTGAAGCCCATAGGAATCAATGGCAAATACCGATTCGGTAATTACCGAATCGGTAAACACCGAATCCTGCCAGGGGGAACAGGGTGTCACTTTGACACCCTGTAGCACCCCTGTTTTTGGCTTGCGTGCAATGTGACACACATACATGCCCTTAAGGAATGTATGTGTGCCACATGACACAGGTGTACATGCACAGATGTGCATGTACACAGGAATTCCTTATTTACCACCCAATTGTATTGAGTGGTAAATAACGAATTCTTAGACGTAATTTTACCGATTCGGTAAATACAGAATCGGTAAAAATACCAAATCTGAAAATAAATGCCTCCTACATAGGAAAAGGCATTTACCAGTCGGTAACGGCCAAATTCAGCCGTTACCGACCAGTAAATGGCTACCTACATCGCGTCCCAAATCATACCACTTCAATATTTAAGAGTAGGTAAATGGGATGTAGGGAATTTCTCTTTTGAAATTACTGAATCTGTTTAATTCAGTCATTTTACCGAATCGGTATTTACCGATTCGGTAATTGCCATTGATTCCTATGGGCCTTGAGGCCAATAGCAATCAATGGCAATTACTGAATCAGTAAATACCGATTCGGTAAAATTACCGAATTGTCAAGGGGGACAGGTTGTCACTTTGACAGCCTGTTGCATCCCTGATTCTGACTTGTGTGCCATGTCACACACATACATGGTCTTACGACATGTATGTGTGCCACATGGCACAAATGTACATGCACAGATGTGCATGTACACAGCAATTCATTATTTACCCCCGAAAGTGTTATATCTACATATTCATTGTCAAATATAAAAGTACACATTATCTGGGATAATAAAGAACATGTTTTTTTTTAATTTTTAAACAACATATATAACTTTAGTTAAGCAACTTTTAAACAACATATATAACTTTATTTAAGAAACTTTTAAAAAACATATATAACTTTATTTAAGCAATTACAAATCTTGTAAGGATGCGTACCAAACAGTTCTTTTTACAACTACCTCTACTGGTTAAAAAAAGAACTACATTTCTATGTTTGCTTGTAAAAGTTTGTCATACTGAATGTCAAAGTGCAAAACTATAAGGATGTGGTACAGCATAAACCTATAAGATGTTTACCTATAGTATACTGTACTACTTCCAAAGCACTGAAATGTAACATATGTATATAAATATGTTACAACTCAATGGGCCAGATGAACGTAATCTCGATTTACCTACTCATAAATACCGAGGGCCCGATGTAGGTAATCCCAGATTACCACTTCTTAAATACCGAATCATACCGATTCGGTATTTAAGAACTGGCAATGGGGATGTAGGTATTTTTACCAACTTAATTACCGATTCGGTAAAATTCGCTAATTACCGATCCGATAATTACCGAATCTGTATTTGCCATTGATTCCTATGGGCCTTGAAGCCCATAGGAATCAATGGCAAATACCGATTCGGTAATTACCGAATCAGTAAATACCGAATCCTGCCAGGGGGAACAGGGTGTCACTTTGACACCCTGTAGCACCCTTGTTTTTGGGTTGTGTCCAATGTGAAACACATACATGCCCTTAAGGAATGTATGTGTGCCACATGGCACAGGTGTACATGCATAGATGTGCATGTACACAGGAATTCCTTATTTACCACCCAATTGTATTGAGTGGTAAATAACGAATTCTTAGATGCCTCTAGCACTATCAACAGTGCTACCTACATTAGAATTGACAGATTTGGTATTTTTACCGAGTCTGTATTTACCGATTCGGTAATTTTACCGATTCGGTAAATACAGAATCGGTAAAAATACTAAATCTGTAAATAAATGCCTCCTACATAGGAAAAGGCCTTTACCGGTCGGTACCAGCCAAATTCAGCCGTTACCGACCGGTAAATGCCTACCTACATCGCGTCCCAAATCATACCACTTCAATATTTAAGAGTAGGTAAATGGGATGTATGTAATTTGTCTTTTGAAATTACCGAATCTGTATAATTCAGTCATTTTACCGAATCAGTATTTACCGATTCGGTAATTGCCATTGATTGCTATGAGTCTTGAGGCCGTATAGTATTCGGTGGTAACTAACGAATATTTAAGGGCCTTTGGCACTGTTTTCAAAGCAAAGAAGTGTAAACAAAAGTGAACACAAAAGGGAAGAGGTGTTAGAAACAGAGAGAAGGAAGTGCACTGGAGGAAGTGCAGTGCCAATAAATGAAGGTTTACTAACAGGTAAGAAATGGATAACAGAGTGAAGGAAGGAGAATAAGATCAAACCTAACAAAATAAAGAAAGAGGGAAACTGACTGAGGTAAAGAGGAGGAGTGGTAGAAAGAGAGAGCAAAGAAGATTAACTGTAAGGGAGACACATGTAGAGAGAGAGGGAGCAAGGGACTGAGAAAGAGTGAGGCAGTTATTCTGTCACAATAAGAGAGTGATAACAAACTTATTTTTGATTCTCATACTTACCTTATAAATAACGAAAACTTAGACACTGATGCAAAAAAAGTTTTTAATTTCTTATACTTACCTTCTAAGATATAAAAAAACTTAAAGAAATTATTTAAAAAAAATATAATATCTGTAAAACACAAGAAACAAATAGATTATAATGCATACAATGTATATTTCACAATGCAAAAGAGAAGGAAGGAGATTAAGAGTCAAGAAAGATAGATGGCACATGCAGAGGGACACATGCCACAGGTAGAGAGTAAGATGGTGCCGGCAGAGAGTGAGATAGAACAAGTAGAGGGTGAGATGGTGCAAGCAAAGGGTAAGATGACACACGCACATGCATATATTGTGCAGACAGAGGGTAAGATGGCACACACACAGAGAAACATGGAACAAGCAAAGGAAGACATAGCACAGTCAAAAGAGAGATGGCGAATGAGCGTGAGACAAGGGGAGTGAGGACACAGAGGGAGTGAAGGAAAGAGTGAGAGAAGGGGACTGAGTGAGGGAGCAAAGAAAGACAAGTGATGGAGTGTGGGTGAGTTAAAGAGAGTGAGTGTAAGGGAAGGGCAGTGACACAGTGAAGGGAAGAGGAAGTAAGGCTAACAGAGAGCCAGTGAAGAAAGAGAAGTGAGGATGTCAGAGTTCAAAGGGAGTGACAGAAGGAGTAAGTGAAGTGGAGTAAGGTGAGTGAGGGAAGGTTATTGTGTGAGGGAGCAAAAGAAGGAAAGAGAGGTGAAGGGGAGTAAATCAGATGAACTGAGAAAAGGTCAGTGAGGGAAACAAGAAAGGAGAAGGGGAGTGAAGGATAGGAATAAAGGGTACTGACAGAAGCAGCCTAACAAAACAAGGGTGAGGTGAGTGAGAGAAGGACAGTGAAGTTGAAGAAAGACAAATGATAGAGGGTGGATAAAGTCGAGTGAGCGTGAGACAATGGGACTGAGTGATTGACTACACACAGGGAGTGAAGGAAGGAGTGATAGAAGGAGACTCAGTGAGGGAGCAAAGAACGGAAAATGAGGTAGTGTAGGTGAGGGAAAAGTAGTGACAGAATGAGGTGATGAAGAGAGTCACGCTAAGAGACAGGGAGCGATGGAAGAATAGACAAAAAGAGAAATAAAGTTTTTTTGGTCAATCGTACTTACCTTATAAATGAAATATCTGTGGAAACGAAAAAACAAATCAGTTATAATACATTATTCACAATACAAGAGACAAAACAGGAGAAAAGGGAAAGAGGAGTTAGGGAAGGAAAATGAGGGAGAGGGAAGGGGGAATTAGTGCAGGTGCGTTAACAACAGTGAGTCTAAGAGAGAGGGAGTGATAGAAGAGTACAGAGAAAGTAAGAGGACACAGGGAGTTTTATGAAGTTGTGTTTGAAGTGCAGTTAGGTGAGTGACAGAAGGGGAATTAGTGAGTGAGCAAAGGAAGGAAAGAGAGGTGAAGGGGAGTGAAACAGAGGGACTGACTTAACATGAGTGGGTGAGAAGACTAAGAAGAAGGGGAGTGAAGTATAGGGAATGCGGATAAGTAAGGGAAGCAAAATAAAGGGACAGGGGTGACGTAGGGTAAAAGAATGACAGTAAGTTTGACGAAACAGAGGTGATAGAGGATGAATAAAGGTGAGTGAGCATGAGACAAGAAGAGTAAAAGAGTGAGGAAATAGAGGGAGTGAAGGAAAGAGTGAGAGAAGGGGACTGAGTCAAGGAGCAAAAAAAGTCAATGACAAAATGTGGATGAGTTAAAGGGAGTGAACATAAGAGAAAGGGAGTGAGAAACTGAAGGGATGAAAGCAGTGAGGTTAAGAGAGAGGCAGTAAGGGAAGGATAGAGAGAAACAGAAATAAAAAAGTAATGAAAATGTATTTGTTATTAGTCGTACTTACCTTATAAATGTAATATCTGTAGAAGAGAGTAAAGAAATCAGTTATTATATATATTTCACAATACAAAATGCAAATTAACTTGTACAACATGTTATATGGTTTATTTTTGCTGGCTCTCAGAATATATTGATTTTCACTAAAAACAGTGAGTTCAATACTATTCATTATATCACAGCGGGCAAAAAAAACACAATCAAAATGATTGTGTTTAAAAAACCCATAAAACTTAGAAAAAACATATCTTAAATGTTTTCTTCCAAACAGCAATTTCTAGGATACAGTATCTCATTATTATACTCTCAAACTAAAGTGATATAGAAACATATATTAACCACATTTACCCAAAATACGTATTCTTCATTTACATACCTTTCCACATGGCCAAATGGTATACAGAAAGTCCTCTTTTTGGAAATTACTTAATAGTAGTTTTAAACTTCCATTTACCCGACTTTCGGAATGAAAAGTCCAACATCTATTTCATCATCTAACAATAATTATATTTACACCTCTGACTTACTCTTGATAAACATTTCCTATAATACTGATATCACTCACTATGTGATACACTTATACTACCTCTGTGACAACTACCAGTTTACTAATTATCTTGATCACTTTCACTCACAAACTAATTTTGAACAACACACTTACTTTTATTAACTGCTCCAATCTTCATTGTCCAATTACTACTAAAATTTGGGTTCTAAAAACACTAGGTAAGAATTTGTTAAGTCAAAAGGCAAACGTTGTTTGAAAACCAATTGAGTATCATTACAAACTTATGTAAAAACATATATTATCAACATTTACCAGAGAAACTCATTTTTCATTGATGTACTTTCCCGCATGGCCAAATAGTACCTTAAAATTCCTTGTTTTGGAAAATACTTAATAATACTCTTGACCTTCCATTTCCCGACCTTCTGCATGAAAAGCTCCAACGTCTTTCGTAAAACCTAATAATATTTATATCTCCACCCAAGGATGTGTATCATGTCCATAAAACCTTAAACAACCAGTAAACTATCAGAATCTGAACATCATATAGTATCCTGATGACTAACTTTTATTAATTGCTCCAATCTTTCTAGGCCACTTACTTTTCCTAAAATGTAGGTTGTAAAAATACTAGGTAAGAATTTTTTAAGTCAAAAGGCAAACGTTTTTTGAAAGTCAAAACAGTATCATTACAATAAGTCCAACCGTTTTGATGTTTTAAATAAGCTGTATAATGTCCAGATGTTGTTGAAGGACCATCATGGAAAATAATTGCTTCTGTTACAAAGGTTCTTCCTGAAATTGATAATTGAGAAGTCACAACATTTTTAATTAAAGTTGTTAATTTAGTTCCATCAGGTCTACATCGTTGGAACATTAAAATAACGCACTGTCCATAACTTTGTATGAATAATGTTGATAGCATTGCACAGTTACATTGGGTACAAACCATGTTTTGATCAGCTGCTCTAACTAGATTATTAAAAGACACTGATTTGCAGTCTGGTAAAGGCAAATATATAAATCTTTCGGTATCTACTGTTGTACTACTTGAAAAGGAACAATTATCGCAGACATGTTGCCATTTATAAGAAAGGCCAAAAAGATTTTCAACATCTATACCTTCCCCTTGCAATTCAACAAGCATGTACATTAGAAATTCCTGACAATCTTGCTGAATATCCTGAGAAAATTAAGTTATACCAGAACATATGTCTAAATCATTTTGAATATCAGAAACACTTTCTATATTTGTTCTATCACTGCTACATTTCTCAAACACAGTATTCTACAAACAACAAAAACTTTGATCCCGATTTTCAACAATCTGTTCTTGCAAACTTTGGAGAAAAAAAACAACATTAACCACTACATTAGCATAGCAGTTGACTCCAGAACTGTTCTCAAACTGAAATCCAACAATATCTTCAACAGAATCCTCTTTGTTTCTGCTTACAATTACTGGTTCATCTAGTTTTCTTTTTTTTGCTACAGCCTTGCTACAATTTTTCTCATTTCTTCTTTTTCGGCCTACTACACGCTTTTCAAATAGAGGATATTGAGGTAAATTTGGAGCATACTCTCTTCTTAACCTATTATATTCCTTTACACAATTTAGATCTGCACTAATCTTTGTCTCATCAAAATCAATCAAGTACAATCCAGATAAAGTTCTGACTCGAGATAAAGCAACATATGCCATACCCTCCTTGAAGACAGAACTTCCAATATTCATCTAAGCACTATCTACACTTAAACGTTGAGATTTATGAATAGTTACTGCATATGACAAACAAACAGGAAACTGTTTTCGGCAGACATATATATATTTCACAAGCAAAAATCGAACAGAACAACAACTAAACTGTTGTACTTCTTCAATTCCATCAAATTTAATTTTCAAAAATTCAATTCCATCTCTATTTCGGTAATTCACAAAATCAACAACATGACCCATTGCTCCATTTACTAAATCTCTTTCCACATTTAAATTCCGTCGTAAAATTATACGACAATTTAAACATACATATAGAGTCTTTTCAAAACCAGCAGTTTTAGAAATTGTCTTCTCTAAAGAATCCAACTTTGATTTAAACTTTTCTGACAAAACAATAGTAACTCCTTCGTGCTCTATTTTATCAATAGCTTCCAGTTTCACAATCTCTTGATGTTCTAACTCTAACATGTTGTTGTTGAAGACTGAACATTCTCGAAGAGTTGGCATCAAGCATATTACAGTTTTGTTTTCAGCAACTTTCTGATAAATAATCTCTGGGAGAATATTTTCCTTTGGAAACAAATTTGAAATTAATCGTGACTGTAAAGCTTCTTTGCCATGTTCAGTTACTTTTCCAATTCTTACATCTTGTAGAATATTTTTATAATCTTCATCCTTTGCCTGTCGCATGTTTTGAAGCAGTTCTGCATATTTAAATTATAACCAGATATTCACATTTCCAATGCTTCCTAGGCACTTTCTTGTATCTTCATGCGTAAGCATCTTAAACACTGGTTGTCCTTTCACTGGAGTTAGCTGCAGTAGATCTCCAAAGACAATGATGCGTTTGCCTCCAAATAACACATCATACTCTGTTTTAAGAATTTGTTGCATTCTTAAATGCACAAAAGCAAGCATCACATTTGAAACCATGCTTAACTCATCAATGATAAGAAGTTTCATTTTCTTCAGGACTCTATCAACTTCACAACAAGCTTCTCCAGATAGATTGTGGTATTGTAATTTATTATCATGCTCTACTGGCAGCATCAATAAACGATGTAAAGTAAAACCTTTAATGTTATGTGCTGCCAACCCAGTTGGAGCAGTAACAACACAAGACAGTGATGACTCTGTTCTTTTCTGCAAATAAGTTGCAATTGATTTAATCAGAAAACTTTTCCCAGTTCCGGCTTCTCCACTCACATACAGTCGGACAGGTTCAAATGACGTACATCAGCACTCTTTTTTATCATGACGTAAACCATGCTCAATCTGTTCTGTGACTTCATCATATATTTTTTTCTGCTCCACGTTTAGTTGATTTTCAAAATCTTCTAAATTAACTACATCCTCCTGAGCTGGTTCCATGGCTCTTTCCACCTCTTTCATGGCAGTGGCAGCTTCATTTTGGATAATTGGTCCTCCTAGTGGATCCTGACTCAACGAAGCAGAACTCTGACTGTCTTGAGAACTGTCTCTAGCAATCTCTGCTGCAATGATAGCTTCTTGCAAAAGAGCTAAATAGTAAAATCCCCTTTTATCAGGAGATTCGCAACTCAATTTACGATGATTAATCAAATGTCCTTTTCTTTGTTTCACCAGACATCCTTCACATCCAATTAAAGCATATACTCCTTTATTGATATCTTCTGTCATATTCCTCTTAAAAGTATAGCTTTGCAGTACTTCATAGAGACAAAGGTTCTCAAGATGACTACTTCTATTTGGATAATATGTATCCAACATGTTTGTCTTCAAAATATCTGTACTGTTTGGTTGAAACTCCGCCAAATACTCAATTTCTTGTGCAGACTTCAAAACTCGGTTTCGTGTTGCAGCAAGACCTAGACTTACCCAAATGATGGATCTCGATTTGGCATACAGACTTGCTGATGATAACCGATCTGAACATTCATATGCTCCAATTTCTCGATGCGACAACATCTTCAGACTGTAACTGTATAATTTCTTACTTAGGCTCTTTTCATGCGAAATATCCTCCCACATTTCCTTCAGTTCCGTCTTTTCTGATTTTGTGATGTAAGACGTTACATATCGAGCCACAGCAATAGAGTTGTCAGCAACATATTGAATATCCATGTTAGCATTCCACATGGACAAAATGACTGGGTTGTAGTCATTTATGTATTTGGACTTTTCATTTCTTTTCAAGTTGTACGTATTTTTCGGTGATTTTCTTGTCACAGTATGTCGCAGTGAAGACATAAAATTGTTCACTCTTCCTTTACATATTACTGGTCGTGGAAATCCAAAACGACATTTTGTGTAGAACTTCTCCTTGGATTTGAACTTTCGACGACAGTACTTTCCACAGCGATGGGTTTGAAAGCGTAAGACTTGATGTCGTAAATTGTCTTCTTCTGTACTTTTCGGAACAACACATGTGGAATATTGTTCAATGAAACTCATCACTGTGTCATCCGAATCTGTTCCAAATTTGGGAGCAACTTTGATCCATAGCAGCATGTGTATGTGAGGAGCACCTCTTGCTTGATACTCCTTTCTCCAAAAGAAATCCAAAACCTCTCCAAGTGGAGGATTTTTTTTGTTTGTGATGAAAGACATCATAGCTTCAAATCGATGATTAAAATACCTACAAACATTAACTGGATCCAAAGAGCACAGTTCTCCAGGTGTCTTGAATTCTAAATTTTCTATGTTTCCATTTGCCTCTCGAAGAAATTCAAGTAAGTCTTCCCAGGCATACTCAGCACAGCTAAGAGTGAGGAACCATGTAGAAGTTCCTAAGTTTCTTAGCATACATTTCAATTCCCCATGACAACGGTACCAATACTCATTTGTACCACGCTGACATGCCATGAGATTGATTAGGTGAGATTCCAAAATACTGTCTTCCACTTGGACTTTATCCATAAAGTCCCTTGCCGAAACATTTTGAAGATGTACTCCAGATTGCAGTATATGGTTCACAGCATAAGATAGTCCAGAGAAGTCACTCTCAAACAGAAGATGAAACAAATATGGAATGTATTGACGAAATCTTGGATCTTCTGCATATAATCTTAAAGTCCGGTATTCCGACGCAGGAATTTGAACAGGTCGGTTATCATATCTTCCACCTTGACCTGTTGGAAACAATTGAGGAAAACAACGAGCTTCCAAGCTTTCTTCCCATACACTTATGGGACTTCCTTTGGCTTCTTTCATTTGGAACAACTCAATAGCATTCCCCATTACTTCTTTGGAATGCAGAGGATGAACACTATAATGCTCATAAATCTGTTCACTTCTAGACACATCTACTTTTTCAATCTGTCCAGCTGATGAATCACTGTCCTCTTCTACAGTTGTTTCCTCTTCTCCTACATATACATTTTTGTAGTACTGATTGTTTTTTACTAAATACAACGTTGCCTTTTTGACTTTCCTAACATCCACTTATTCTTGCCAGATTTTCTTACTCTTTGTAGGAACGCCATTAACTAGAACAACTAGAGGTTCCTCTTCCACTTTTTCTACGCCAATGGTGTCAATATTTTTCTTTAAATCTAAAGGCAAATAAAAAACTCTTCCCTTTAATCCTCTCTGTAAATCTGAAGGAGGCAATTTCCCTGTCTTAGGCTCCAAGCGAACAATAGCCTGAAAAGGATGCACACATTGAATCAGAATACACTCATAGGTATTTAAACCCATCAATTCAGACGGAATCTTTACCAACTCAAGATTATTATGTACAGCTCTAGCAGGCATTCTGTTTTCATTTAATTTATTATAATAATATTTACAAATACGCAGATAAGAACCCAAATCAAAACAATTCTCAACCAACAAATAAGTTGCAAAATCCTTCCATTCATTATTATTTTCCATTTCACTTTTAACATATAAATCAACTAACCGAGTCTGATTCTCATAATGAGTTTGTCGACAACACACACAAGAAAAAATTGGCCTTTCACTTGAAATGACCTTAAACTTTGTAATTTCATGATCAAAATTATGAGTACTTACAATCTGTACATTCTCTTCCACATTACTTTCTATTACTGTATAATTTTCGGCAGTGTCCTCTTTTTCACCAAAGTAACAAAACTCTATTTCTTCACAAATCTTCTTCACATCTAATTCAGATCCATGCAAAAGAGCACTGTTTAACTGTTTTAGCCTAAGTGCTGGACTTTTTGCATAATACAACCTTCTCACTATTTTCCTCACTTTAGTTTGATGCACTCCTAACATCCTAAAATGGTGAAAAGTACTCTGACATACTTTCCTAGAAAGACAAGCCAGTGAATGACCATGCAAACCTGTTTTTTCCCTCATTCTGCAAGGATCTAAGTCTTGTAACATCTTAAACTTTTGTTTTAGACTTTTCTTATTATATGTAAGAAATTGCAAAACAAATTAATAGAATCCTGTCGCACACTACAAATACTACTACAATTCCAAGTATACATTGGAGCCTTAGCACGTCTCCCTAAAACTTCATCAGCTAACACCTCATCTGCATTTCTAGGCACAATTTTTTCTTTTTCAACTGGACAACCATCCTTCACCTCATATGCTCGACCACTGGTGTCAACTGCATGGACCAAAACATTACCTTGAAAGTAACTCTCTTCATTAAAAAATGGCTCACTACTTGAACTATGCTTCCATTCTCCCGAAAAAACATCACAAAAATTAGTTTGATTGATTACTCTTTTCCACTTACATTTTGATTCCAAATAATTGATTGCCTTATCTAGTGTATGAACTCTATTGATTACTAAAATATACAGCTTTCTCTTCACTTCAAAAGCCTGATCAACAAACTTTTCTATTCCTTTATTTTTCTTGTAAAAAGTTGTTTTCCTATAATATTTCTTAAGATTTTTTAATAAATTCCAAACTACTCTGTTACGAAGCATTCATCTACGAATGTCAATAAACTGATTTGTCCTACGATTACCAGACACACTATGATCTCCTTGTACCATTATACCATTTTTTGGTGACCTCTGCTTTTTCTTTCTAGTTACACTTTTTTTTTTTCCGTAGAAACACTTTCTTGACTTTTTCTGCATTTTAACAATTTCCTTAAAAAATCCTTGGTTTGCTTACCAGGAGCCTTTTTTCTTTTCTCTGAAGATTGTCCTTTGCATGAATCTTCTAATTGAGTCCTCTTGGTTGATAAAGCTTTCTTATAAAGTCTTTTTGGCGGTCTTTCGTAGGCATAATCTATTATGACTCTGTAGATATTTACAATCTGTTGAAAATAAAAATGTGACATATTATAGACCACTACTAACATAGCACATAGCAATTACATTAACTAAACATTATAAACACTAGTTCGCATCTCTCTTTGTGTGTCTCATATCACTCTCTGCCTGCACTATCTCCCTCTTTGCATGCCTCATCTCACTCTCTCCTTCCACCATGTGTGTGTCATCTCAATCTCTGCCTACACCATCTGTCTGTTTGTGTGTATGTGTCATCTCACTCTCTGTGCCTAAAACGATTTACCATGCTAAATGTTTTTTGCTGAAATGACTGGCTTTAAGATTTTTGACAAGCGTCACACTGTCTGTGTATGTGAATTAAGGAATTATATTTTCATCTTTTTCCTTAATGTTAGCTGTGTGTGCTTACAGTTTGTATCTTTTACCCTATACGGTAGACTTCTTTTTAAAGTGTTTCTCATGCTTGAATTCAATGCTGGTATAGAGATAGTGCTAATGGTTTCATTGGGCTTGTAAATATGCTCCTTTTTTACAAGCGCTTTGCGCTACCTTTAACATGGATGCAAGCAGTAAATGTATGCAGAGGGATAGGAATAGCAGATAGAAAACAATATGAAATGCTGTGAGAGATGCGTAAAGGATTTTACTAATGGCATCAATTGAGATACAATATACAAAAAGAGGGGCATATTTAGAAGCCCCTTGCACAATGTTTAACATGGATGCAAGCAGAAAATGCATACAGAGTAATAAAATTGGCATTACACTATCTCTATACCAGCATTAATGTTAAACATTGCGCAAGGGGCTTGTAAATATGCCAATGAAACCATTACACTATCTCAATACCAGCATTAATGTTAAACATTGCGCAAGGGGCTTGTAGATATGCCTCTCTTTTTTGTATATTCTATCTCAATTTATGCCATTAGTAAAATCCTTTACGCATCTCTCACAGCATTTCATATTCTTGTCTGTGTGCCAATTTTATTACTCTGCATGCATTTTCTGCTTGCACCCATGTCAAACATTGCACAAGGGGCTTGTAAATATGCCTCTCTTTTTTGTATATTCTATCTCAATTTATGCCATTAGTAAAACCATTTACGCATCTCTCACGGCATTTCATATTCTTGTCTGTGTGCCAATTTTATTACTCTGCATGCATTTTCTGCTTGCACCCATGTCAAACATTGCGCAAGGGGCTTGTAAATATGCCTCTCTTTTTTGTATATTCTATCTCAATTTATGCCATTAGTAAAATCCTCTACGGATCTCTCAAAGCATTTCCTAATCTTGTCTGTGTGCCAATTTTATTACTCTGCATGCATTTTCTGCTTGCACCCATGTCAAACATTGCGCAAGGGGCTTGTAAATATGCCTCTCTTTTTTGTATATTCTATCTCAATTTATGCCATTAGTAAAATCCTTTACGGATCTCTCAAAGCATTTCATATTCTTGTCTGTGTGTCAATTGTATTACTCTGCATGCATTTTCTGCTGGCACCCATGTCAAACATTGTGCACGGGGCTTGTAAATATGCCAATGAAACCATTACACTATCTCTATACCAGCATTAATGTTAAACATTGCGCAAGGGGCTTGTAAATATGCCAATGAAACCATTACACTATCTCTATACCAGCATTAATGTTAAACATTGCGCAAGGGGCTTGTCAATATGCCAATGAAACCATTACACTATCTCTATACCAGCATTAATGTCAAACATTGCGCAAGGGGCTTGTCAATATGCCAATGAAACCATTACACTATCTCTATACCAGCATTAATGTCAAACATTGCGCAAGGGCCTTGTAAATATGCCAATGAAACCATTACACTATCTCTATACCAGCATTAATGTCAAACATTGCGCAAGGGCCTTGTAAATATGCCAATGAAACCATTACACTATCTCTATACCAG
The DNA here is from genome assembly GCF_964261635.1 of Lissotriton helveticus. NCBI lineage: Eukaryota > Metazoa > Chordata > Amphibia > Caudata > Salamandridae > Lissotriton > Lissotriton helveticus. The sequence goes on along the minus strand of NC_136069.1, from coordinate 336,406,509 downwards.
CATTAATGTCAAACATTGCGCAAGGGCCTTGTAAATATGCCAATGAAACCATTACACTATCTCTATACCAGCATTAATGTCAAACATTGCGCAAGGGCCTTGTAAATATGCCAATGAAACCATTACACTATCTCTATACCAGCATTAATGTCAAACATTGCGCAAGGGGCTTGTAAATATGCCAATGAAACCATTACACTATGTCTATACCAGCATTAATGTCAAACATTGCGCAAGGGGCTTGTAAAGATGCCAATGAAAACATTACACTATGTCTATACCAGCATTAATGTCAAACATTGCGCAAGGGGCTTGTAAATATGCCAATGAAACCATTACACTATCTCTATACCAGCATTAATGTCAAACATTGCGCAAGGGGCTTGTAAATATGCCAATGAAACCATTACACTATCTCTATACCAGCATTAATGTCAAACATTGCGCCAGGGGCTTGTAAATATGCCAATGAAACCATTACACTATCTCTATGCCAGCATTAATGTCAAACATTGCGCAAGGGGCTTGTAAATATGCCAATTAAACCATTACACTATCTCTATACCAGCATTAATATTCAACATTTTTTTGTATATTCTATCCCAATTTATGCCATTAGAAAAACCCTTTAAGCATCTCTCACGGCATTTCATATTCTTGTCTGTGTGCCAATTTTATTACTCTGCATGCATTTTCTGCTTGCACCCATGTCAAACATTGCGCAAGGGGCTTGTAAATATGCCCCTCTTTATCTTATATTCCATCTCAATTGATGCCATTAGTGAAATCCTTTATGCATCTCCCACACCATTTCATATGGTTTTCTATCTGCTATTCCTATCCCTCTCCATATATTCACTGCTTCCACCCATGTTAAAGGTTGCACAAGGCGCTTCTAAAAAAGGAGCATATTTACAAGTCCAATGAAACCATTACACTATCTCTATACCAGCATTGAATCCAAGCATAAAAAACAATTTAAAAAGAAGTATACCTTATAAACTAAAAAATACAAACTGTAAGCACACACGGCTAACATTATGGAAAAAGGTAAAAATATAATTCCTTAATTCACACAGACACTCACTGTGATCCTTGTCAAAAATCTTTAAGCCACACATGTTATCAAAAAACATTTAGCATGGTAAATCATTTTACACACAGAGTACAACCCATTTAAATGAACACTACACTACAATGCAGAAACCTGACTCATTTTCAAAATACAACAGGAATGAAGCCCAATATGCTTGTTATGCTTCCCAATACTGCAAACAGCACTCTCTCTATATTACTCACCTTTAAAATCGCTTTTGAAAATATAGAACAGTGTCAAACAAACAGCAGATTTTCTTAAGCAGAATCTCTGAAATGCACCTCAGACACTGAAACCAGAAATGGCACACTTTCCCACTCATTCTTCACACATATTTCAGGTCTTAACCAATGAAATCTCTTCCCACACTATTTCAAAACTAAACTAACATTTCAACTGGTTCTACATTCCCACACTTTCAAACTCACATAATATTCACCCATCCCCCTAGTGCTCATTCAACCTGTCACCATGGTAACTCCCACCTAAGGAAGAACAGAGTTTAAAAGTTCAATATACTATGTTGCAAATTAATCCACCAAGGTTGTTAGAGCTTTCAAAATAACAGCAAATCATGTGCAATGTTCCTTTCAATGACCTTTTCTGAACCAATAGAATTGCTTCTTTTAAAAAACAAAACTATGCACCCTAATAAGCTCTTTTCCATTTTCAGAAAGCACCAATCATTTCTTAAGCTTCAAGTGCAGTGAATGTCCTTTATTTATTTATTTATTTATTTATTCATTTATTTATTTAATTTAAAAAGTTTTATATAGCGCTGGCTAGACCTGGAGGTATCAGAGCGCTTTACATGAGCATCAGATCATAGTTACAGGTTACATCGTTACAAAGGTTACACAGTTCTTAGAGCATGGCAACATAGTTACTTGTAAGGTCGAGATAAACAATAAGCACAAATATGTAAGGGGAAAAGAAGGCAAGGTGAGAGATTCAGGGGAGGGGGTTGGAGTAGGGGAAGTATATAGATAATGAAGGTTGGAAAGAGGAGGGGAGGGTGAGAGACAGAGCATGGGGAGAGGAGGGGAAAGGTGACGGGAACACAAACCGGTAGACGAGTCAAGGCAACGTCCAAAGTCCAGTAAGCTGTGATCCCAGGGGAAGTGGTATCCCTTCCCTATCTCTATTGCGAGAGGTTCCCTTTACGCAGTGGACTCTCTCAGAGGGGTCTCTGAGACTCCAAGGCCTACATACTGGATCCTTCCCCAAAAAGGGGAGAGGGAGTGCTTTGGCAAGGGGTGCCTTACCATACCTCAAGTGTGAGTGGCTCCCTTGGCGCAGTGGACTCACTCAGCAGGTTCGCTGAGACTCCAGAGTATAAATATTGGATCTTTCCCCAACAAGGGGATAAGGAGTGCTTAGTCAGAGAGCACAAAGGACAGGGGGTAGGCAGAGTAGCAGGCAAGGGGAGAGATTCACGGGAGAGAGGATAGGAGCTAGGGAAAGACAATAAGGAGAGACGAAAAGAAGTCTGTCTAAAGACCGACTGGGTAGGTGATGACCAAGGAGGGAATCCACGGCCCATCTCCCCTATAGCTAAACTAAGTAGCTCCATCGGGCATCAGACAAAATAGTTCAGTCTCAAAACATTGAGAGAGGAGGGAGGGAGAGACATAAATAGAGGGAGGATGCAGTAGGAGACGACAGGAAGTGCAACAATGTGGTTCAACAATATACTAGAAGAAGATCAACAAGTAAACATTAAATCAAACAATCAGCAATACAATTAGGGGAGGAGAGAAAAGAGAGAGAAAGTAGTGAGGCGTAGGGGAGGAGGGAAAGTGAGGATAAGGGAAGAAAAAACCGTAGAGACGAAAGGAAGTCTGTCTAAAGACCGACTGGGTAGGTGACGACCAAGGAGGGAATCCACAGCCCATCTCCCCTATAGCTAAACCAGGTAGCTCCATCGGGCATCAGACAAAATAGTTTGGTCTCAATACATTGAGAGAGGAGGGAAGGAGAGACATAAATAAAGGGAGGGTGCAGGAGGAGACGACAGGAGAGACGGAAGGAAGTGCAACAATGTGGTTCAACAATATACAAGAAAAAGATCAACAAGTAAACATTAAATAAAACAGTCAGCAATACATTTGGGGAGGAGAGAAAAGAGAGAGAAAGTAGTGGGGGGTAGCAGAGGAGAGGAGAGAGAGGGAGGATAAGGAAAGAGACAACCGTAGAGACGAAAGGAAGTCTGTCTAAAGACCGACTGGGTAGGTGACGACCACGGAGGGAATCCACGGCCCATCTCCCCTATAGCTAAACCAGGTAGCTCCATCGGGCATCAGACAAAATAGATCAGTCTCAAGTGGCGAAGAGGTTCACAGAAAAACTCCTCTTTTTTTTCTAAACTGCAAGCTTTCCAACTGCCATTTCATTTACAGCCCTCATCTGAGTACAACCAGACCTGCCTTGAAGATGCCTTCAGTATGGTTTGTAGGACACAGTTTTGTATTCTGGTCTAAAAGGTATGCAACACACAGAGGAATTTTAAACCTTGATTTACCAAATGTGGATATTTTATGGATTGGCCAGAGAGGATTGAGATGTCACCAATTGATACCATTGGTGAAATCCTTCATGCGTCTCCCACATCCTGACCTCATAATTGTGCACTGTGGTGGAAATGACTTATGCACTTTGACTGGGGTTGGTCTGGAAATGCTATTGAAGGACATCTTTGGACAATTGATGTCACTTTTTCCTCAAACTGCCTTTGTCTATTACAATATATGCAAAAGGCAAAAATGGAATTGGTCCAATCAATTTTGTCCACAGATTGAGAAAGCAAGGAAACATGTAAATAAATCTGTTTCTGCACACATGAGAGACTATGGAATGGGTTGTATATACCACAACAACTTGCGTTACAACATGCAAGGCATCTATAGGACAGATGGTGTACATTTCACTGATGAAGGGAACAGATTCTATCTCTGTAACATCAGACTCTGCATTGGTACTTACTTGTAGGTACCAAAAAAAAACACAATGAACACAATGGCTCTTTTTAGAGCCAACTAACATGTAAAAACTCAAATATAATTTTTAACTTTATTTTTTGTATTAATTTTTACCGAGGTCCGCGCACCGAGTACTCACCGAGCACTCCCCGTGCGCGGACCTATCGTGTTTTCTGTTATTTTTTTTTTTTAAAAACATTATTTTTAACCTTAGGAGTCCTTTAACGACCCCCTGAGAAGGCCTAAGGGGTCAGGGACACTCTACCCTACCCCCTTCCCACGGTTTTAAGTTATATATTTTCACTCTCTTCTGAAACCACAAAATGGCGGCCATAGGGTTCGCGCACCGTGCATTTACCGAGCACTCACGGTGCGCGGACCTATTGGAATTAAAAAAAAAAAAATGGAAATGGACATCGTCTCCTCTGTAGATACCTTGTATGTTGTAATGCAAGTTATTGTGGTATATTGAATCCATACTGTAGTCTTTCAGGAAAGCAGAAACAGATTTGTTCACATGATTCCTTCCTTTCTCAATGTGTGGTCAGAATTGGCGTAGGGGGTCATGAGTTCCTACTCTGGTGAAACACACTTGCTGTTCTATATACTTATTTATGTTGTAAACTAGTGCATCAGAGACAGTCAGTTACAGAAAGGATACAGGACATGAAGAACACAAAACTGTATCACTTTGCTACTACCTCATAAATTACATTTAAATAAGTATAATTTTCAAAACAATTTTTCTTTACTAAATTAAAATTAATTTATCAGAATTTTCAAAATCTAAAAGAACTTGTAGCATTTCTTCATCAGAAATTTCATCCATCAAAGTGTCTGAAAATTATTCATCAAACTCAACAACGTCTACACATTCCATTAATTCCATATCTAGTGATTCATCAAAAACATCTGCCATGGTATCTCCTTCATGTTCTTCGTGATTTGTTTCATCTATAGGATCAATATACACCACAGAATAAGTTGCCTCAATAAACGTTGCTGTTATTTCAAAGAAGATGTTGGCAGGTTCCTCATTTTCATTCATCTTGACAGTAAGTAAATATTTATTGCATATGGTTAGTTAAAACCTTTACAAAATTGAGTACAAAACAGTATACGACCTAGCCTTGGTTAAAATGCATTTACACTCTTTAAAAAACAAGTTCTTTTTTAAAAACAGTATTACATCGTCTGCGGCCTGAGCCTCACCTAACATATCAGTCCTTCGGACTGGGTCCGCACCATTTTTTCAGTTTTCTGGATTAGGAGGCTCGCCTTCTGTAAGAATTTGGAGGCCCTACAGGCCGTTTGCAACTGGAAACTGTTCAGTGCTAGCATAACGGCAGGCCTGCATGTTCTGATTTGATAAAAACGAAATATTTGTAATAGGTAGTAACGTCTCAAACTAGCCAATGATGGACAGGTGCACAGAATGTGAGTCAGTGTTTCTTCCGAACGGCCACACAGTCTGCATAGCGATGTTTGCCATGTTTGCTTCCATGGTGGGGTCTGATCCTTTGTGGTGTAGGTGCCCAGACGTATGCGTAGGAGCATTTGTTGTGTGGACGGTGTTATGTAGTTGACTAGGTATGGTTGTGGAGCACTTCTCTCATACGTGGCTAGCACCGTCCAACCATGTTTTTTCTTTGCGAGGGCGGCTTTGTCAACAATCATGGATTTTTGTTTTGCTGTACTGTTGTGTTGGCTATTTTTTTGAAGGCCATAAAGGGGTGGTTTGTATTCCATGCCTCTCGCATATTAAGTTGTGTCAGTGCGTCTTCCAAAGATGTTTTCCATACGTTTTTTGCATTTGTTTGGTTGTTAATTTCGCACCAACAATGGCCCATCAGTGTGTCCTCACTTGCTGCCCTTAATTTCCAGCACATTTTTAGTATCCCGGCTTGCCTGACTTGATGCTGATTTGAAAGCCCGAATTCCATGCGTACTTGCGCTTGTGATACAGACCTTGGTATGTGAAAGATGTATTTGAACAGATTTGACTGTTGTAAGTTCAAGAAGTTTACGTCTTTGCCTCTGAATAGCTCCGAACTGTACGTGAGGGAGGGTAAAAACTTTGCCTCAATCACTTTCAAGAGGTAAAGGTTGAAGGGGCATTTCAGTTTTGTTTTCAGTAACATTAGAGCAAACCGTAGTTTATTGGACTGCGCTTTTCTATGCAGTTGGTGAGTTTTTAATGACCAGCTTGAGTCGACCACTACCCCCAGGTATTTGTAAGAGTTACTTGACTCTATAGTGTTACCCGCGATGTGCCATTTTCATTCATCATTTTATGTTAGTGTACTATTAAAAGAAAGAGAAACAGCGCTTACTGCATAATTTCCTGCTCTGGTGAGACACACTTGCTGTTCTTTAAACTTACTTATGTTGCAATCTTCTGCATCAGAGACAGACCGTGAGAGAAAGGTTGCAGTACATGAAGAAGAGATGTCAAATACACATTTAAGAAAATTTTGGGGGAGAAGGGAAGTATTTATGAGTAAACTTACTATGTAACACAAACAATTATCAGTTTGCTACTACCTCATAAATTACATTTAGTTAAGTATTAATTCTCTTACAATATTTATTTACTAAATTTAAATTTATTGTTGGGAATTTCCAAAATTTAAATGATCGTCTAAGATTGCATCATCAGCAATGTCAATATTGAAAATCTCCCAAAAAGAATCCTCAAACTCAATGAACTCCAAAGCTTCCATTAAATCTGAATCCAAGGATTCATCATAGAAATCGTCCATGCCATCTCCTCCATCATAAAGCTCTCCTTCAGGATTACTTTCATCAACAGGAACATCCTCAATAACAGTCACAAAAATGTCTATAACGATGTCAAATGACTCTTCATTTTCAACCATTATTGATGTTAGTGTACTATTAAAAGAAAGAGAAAGACAGTGAGATGTTGCAGGGTAAGAGTGAGATAGGGCAGAGAAAAACTATTAAATTCTATAAGAAGAGTTACTACCGTGTAAATCTCACACCAGAAATTGAACACCAAAATTTCCACACAAAAGTACCTCAGACACTATAGTCACAAAATGGCCGTGTTTCCCTGGACAGTGTATAGTATCAAGCAAGAATTAGAAATATAAAGCACTGCATCTGATGTTGCCCTACTCAATCCATAAGTATAACAGAAAAACATTAAATAACTAACAGAAAACATTTTTCCTATTAACTTAAAGTGAACAACAGAGTTCTCCTTACAAATTAACATCTCACCTTCTAGAAAACTGTTGTACAGTAAATTCTGTCTCAATCTCACACCTCAGAAGTATACCTCAAACACTAAAATCTCAAAATGGCTGTGTTTCCCTCTCATTTTTCATACATATTCAAATACCCAGCCAATCACATTTCATCACACACAAAATCAAAACCAAAGTAACATTTTAATTGGTTCAAATTATCAACACATTCAAACTCATATAATCTTCAACCTACCCCCAATGCTCTCTACCAATTACCGTACTAACTCTCCACAAAACACCTAACTAAACCCAAAGGTGAAAGAGTCATCACTCAATGCTGTACTCAACCAACATCTAAACACTGAAACTTGTTATTTTAATGTATATCTTTTTTGTCTTTTTGAGCCGTAGTCCGCGCAAGGTGCGCGGACCCCGCGATTTAAAAAAAAAAAATATTTTATTTTTTCCAACCATCGGGGTCCTTTACAGACCCCATGACACAACCTAGGGGGCTCAAGAATCTCTACCCTGCCTCCTTGTCAACTATTACACTTCTGTTTACAACCACTATCATCTGCCACAAAAACAAGATGGCGGACATCACTTCCTCATTTCGACTGACTGGAATGTTGACAGACGTCCAACAGCCAATCAGAATTCCACGCGCGCACGCTAAGGTCCGCGCACGTGCAAGGAGAGTGCAAGGACGGTGCAAGCCCGTGAGCGCACCATGTCCCGCCTATAGATATATAATTTGAAAAAAGTTGATTTTCTCAACAATTACTGAAGGGATTTTCGCCAAATATACAAAAGGCACTTCTGCATACCAGGCTCTACCATTTTGCCAAGTTTGCAGTAATTCCATTCAGCCGTTCGGGCTGTAGCTGTGTCTAAAGGTCCCATGGAAAATTGCATTGGACTCAATTTCACATTCAATTTTCTCATAAACTACTGGAGGGATTTACACCAAACATACAAAAGGCACTGCTGCATACCAGTCCCTACTATTTTGCCAAATTTGGTGTAATTCCGTTCAGCCGTTCGAGCTGTAGCCTTGTCAGAATGTCCCTATGGAAATTAACATGGGGAAAACACGTTTTGGGATCCCCCTTTTTTCTCGGCCCCCGCTTGACGAATCCCCCCGAAACTTTCAGGAAAGGAGCGGAGCACAGCGAGGCAAATTTAAGGAAAATTACAGGCAGATCCCTCAATCAGCGCCAAAGTTATTCCCAATAGAATGTTCGGAATTTCCTATGGTAACTAGGTCCTAACTATATATACCTACTGGCGACCGCCAGTAGGTAATAAGTAGAATTGTAGTCGCCAAACCAAAAATCCAAAGTGCAAAAACTAGTTTGTAGTCGCCAAAGCCTAATCACATGGGAAATCAGGAGTCAATGCAAAACTATAGCCGAGTCAAATACCAAAGTCAGTCCAGGACAACACAAGCATTGACATAGCCAATAGGTCTCGCCTTTGGGACCGTAAAATATTTTGCCATGCAGCACACTTTTATTTATTTATTTATTTACAATTTAAGCAAACAAAAGAGAAGCAAGTACTTTGTTAATCACCAATTTGTTTTCACTGTACTCGTGCAAGGGACAGATCGTGAAATGCACCTTAAATGCACGACTAGTTGAATTATCGACAGGGATTCTCTAAGGCCATAAAATGCAGTGATGAACAAACACCGCTGCCACTACCGGACACGGACACAGGCCACTATATCCTAGAGAGATCTTGGGTAATAAGCATTGGCAATGCCAATAGCTCTTGGCAATTTGAGAGCTATCTCTATTGGCAATGTTAATGCATTTGTGTATATCAATATAAACAGCCCCAGAGCCATATACAAATGCATTAACATTGGCAACGCCTATAGCTCTCAGATTGCCGAGACCTATTGGCTTTGCCCCGATGGCCAATTTACAAACATAATATACTATTACATCAGTTATAGCCTTCTGGATGCAGGGACATGCACTGTCTAGCCGAGACCTAAAAGCAATCACTCTGTGCCACACATTCCCCTAAGCATTTTCTGTTCCAGATGACTGCTGAAGTAGCCTTCTCTAAAACAACACCCACTCATTCAGAGAGCGAGGCTGGGGCCTCCCTTACAGCTCAATCCATTCAAAAAGACAGTGGGAAGGAAACAAAAACAAAATACTCACAGGTCTGTATGGAAGCAAACCCCCATTTTGTATCACGTTAAATGACTGTTCCTGTGGAGCTGCGGTATATTTCTTAAGTACATCAGACATCATGACAATAACAGCTTGCGAGTCTAAGGGGATGTATTTAGAGAGTGACTGAAAAGGGGATTAGTTATTCTCATAAACAGCATGTATCAAGTTAATAAGATACATCAAAAATACCAAAAACGGAACCTGCTTAGCCACTTTTATTGGAAATTAATTACACTCATAGGTCAATTTTGTTTGACGCACTTCTTAAATATTTGTCAATAGGGGGCAATGTTGCACCCCTCGCAGGGGAGCCTAACAGTTTTTTTTCTATTTCCACGCTGCCACGTGTATTAGATTAGCAAATTCATATTTTGTCATTGATCTCCGATTCTTTGCCACTGACAGCAATTATTACCCAGCTAAGGATTTTACAGTAGTAAAAGTCAAAGAGACTGTAAACTTCAAGACGGATAGAATCCTATTGCAGCAACACACCCTATAAACAGCAGTGATTAGAGAGGAGCACTTGAAAAGGCTAGTTGTTCTGGTAATGTCTTTACTTGCTGCAGAAAAGCAGCTGTACTATGCGTAATCAGGCACAAGTGATACTTGATTAAGTAGCGTTTTTTAAGTGCTACGGAGATTTAATGTTGTGCACTGTGTTTCTAAACTATCAGTTCCAAGTGACCCTGTTTTATTCACGGCACATCAAAAAGGCTTCCCGTGCCCACATAATTCTGCATAACACTGGGGCTGAGAGCACCTTTCCAGACTGTGCCAAATGCTTAAAAAACGAGCACGTCTATGACCCAGAACAGATGGCACCCTGAGTGCCGCTGCTCGCTCCTGTATGGTGGGGCCGTGGGAGGAAACCGCCTTTGGTCAATTGCGTGCTTTCACTTTTGAGAGCCACAAGCAATGGCCAATACAATGTGTGAAAATAAATAGCCACACGCACAAGTTTGCTAAAAAGCTGGAGTGATTACAAGGGTCATTTTCTTGGGTAGCGCATGCGCGCTGCGCTAGGCTCGACCTAACAAGGGTCAGCGCAGGGAGCAGGGAGGATGGCCTTGAGGAACTGATTAGGGCCAAAACAATAAAGGTGAGGGAACAGAAATATCGGTGTGAACTAGAGCCTCAACCGGAAAAGTCAAAACTCCTTAAGTCACAAGTCCTTTGCTTGACTTCGTACTTGTAGAAGGACAACTCACCATGCTCCCTTCCTGTTCCGATCACTTACCTGGAACCCATGACCACAGAACAAACTTACTCTATGGTAAAACTGTTGGCTTTTTTGCAACGTCCCTCAATGTTTATTCTGGCGCCTGGAACTAGTAAAACAAAGATTAAGAGAATCAGAAACACACGCTTCTCCCTGTGACAAAAGAATTAAAGAGGCTTGTGCACAAATGATAGCATGCAGAGACGATAGAAAATGCCTTATAAAATTGGAAGGCCTACAGATAAACTGTTACTTTAGACTTATTTATTTCTACGTTTGAATGATACTCTTGAATTTAAGGCTGGCAGAAATCTGTTCATTGAAGCAAAGCACTGTGGAACTTATCCAGTGGTGGCTGGTGGTGTCTTAAAGTGGTGGTGCATAAAATGATAAAATTAAACCATATTTGTCTGAGCGAAAGCAAGGAGCAAGCACAACTGGGATGGGACTGGATCAGCTGGGCAAATAAATATATATGTAGAGTAATTGTTGTTTGTGCTTGGCACTGAATGCAGAGAAACACAATTCTATTGGAATACTACTACACAGGATGACTTATGAATAATAATTGAGTTATACACTCCGGGGGGGAGAGGCTCTTAAGTGTTGTGATGTGTAGTGCTGTTTTAAGCCCCCAAAACAGTTTTTTGTATTTTGCCTTTTCAAACACTAATATTTTTCTCTCTAGAAAACATGACACTGACACAAAATTAAATGATGCACACAGCTCACCTTTACTGTGTGCATAATGGTGCTAAATCACACCTTTGTGCTATTTTGCTCGAATCTTTTTTACTGGGATCTGTGTTGCTTACTTTACAGCAGAAAGTAAAATGGAAGTTCCTAATTTAATTTATAAAGATAAAATGGACTGTGATTTTTCTTTCTTAAACCACCACCAGCTCTCGGCAAACTTAGGGCCTGATTTAGATCTTGGCGAATGGGTTATTCCGTCACAACAGTGACGGATATCCTATCTGCCGAAACATAAATCCCATTATATCCTATTGAATTTATATATTGATGGAGCCCTGGGAACACCGACAAATTCTTCTTTTTCGGTTCATAAATCTTTTTTGTAACTTCAGAGGTAAGAGGGTGTTAAACATCAGTCTCAATTTTATTAAAAGTGTAACGCATTAGGTTACACAATAAGACGCGGACAAATAAAACATTTTAAGTTGGTTTATTACAGACTCAGAAACAAACTGATATAAATGAGTCTCAAAAGCATATTGTAGAAATATAAATTCACCAAAATGAGTCCGAATCGCCAAAAGAAATTCAGTCTAAATAGCATGAAGCATACCAAGAACTTATAGCAGTGATACAGAATATAAGAAACAAAATATGCAAATGAAATTTTAAATTTCAATCCTCCTACCTAATCATTAGTAAACCCACGAAAATCGAATTATCCTATGCAACTCTATGATAGGGGAAACCCTAATCAGTCAAAGAATTAAAAAAAAGGTGCCAGCATATTGGAGACCTCAGTACAAGTAGTCCAGTTAGAAAGCGCATCTAGCATAAAGCCACACTCAGAGATATATCAGGGGGGTCTGCACCTCAGGACAGTCTAAAGGCATCTACTCTCTAACTAACAAAGTATTTGAACACACAATGTTCAAAGAAATCTTTGTCCTTGGCTCTCATACTTTTCCATCTTCCATGGTAAATTACATGTTTACCCTCCCCCAGCTCCCTCAGAACATCAGACGGCCTTAAGCACCTCCTTTCTGCTATGAATTTCATCTCCATCCTTGTTCACATATTTTCTGTTGCCAAAGGAACCATCTCATACCATCCTATCAATTTTTCTGCCGGGTGTGCTTTTCGGGTTGATAAAATGCATGTCCTTAAAGAGAAAGAAGGGCCTGGGACTCGAATCCTTTTCTTTGTGCCAGGGCAGCATGCCCACAAGCATTCTTAACTTAATCATGTGTAATGTTCTTGAATTTTGCAAAGCTACATTCCGAACGTGGAGGTGTTCTGTACGTTTGTTTTCCACTTGGAAATCTAAAAGGTCCAAGTTTGACCTGGATGTGTAAAACTGAGTGGAAGTGTTGATGCAGTGGCCACAGACATGCGGTAAAGGGGAGGTGGGACCTCACAAAGCAGCACCTCAAAGGCCACTCACAGGACAAAGTGAGTTGTCGGTAGTGATAACGTATAGGAAGAAGTGGCATGAATGGAATATTGTTTATGTTGGAGGAAATGTGCAAAGAAAATCAATTGTGTGTGCGTTATTTACCTTGGTTTCGTTTAGTTTAGGGTTTTTATAAAGCGCTTCATACACCCTCGGGTTTCTTGGCGCACAGCGCATTAAGGACGGACAGGTGCACTTTTACTGAGACTGCTGCGAAAAGAGAAAGGTTTTGGGTTTCATTCTGAAATGTGAATAAGAAGAAATGTTTTTTAGTTCTGAGATTTTTAGAGCTGCAAACACGATGCTTACATAGGCCTCGGAGAGCGTGCGTTAATTGCCTATTTATGCCTGCCACACATTACGCACGCAGACAATGACTTACAGAGTTTATACCCGAGTCTGAGGGAGGCCCTCGGTCAATACTGAAGCAGATATGAATGATCCAGACTCCAGCGTCGCTGCTTCACAGGCTGCCGGATGCTGCTCAGACACTGAGGTATGCTCGGGTGACTTTCTAATGGCTTTCCTAGCAGTAATCTGTTTATCCCACTCCTTTTCACGCATTTCCAGTTAGATCTGCCAAGCGCATACGCGGGTCTTTCACGATGTTGTAAATCACTGTTATGAGAACATCAAACAAGGATGTCTTATGTGAGGGGTTAAAAACCCTCCCGTCGCTCGCCTTGGAGGGTTCGCAGAGCTAGTTGATCACTGCCTGGTGCATCCTTAAGATACACAAATGTAAGGTGGCATCGCCCTACTGACGTCATCTCGGCTTGAAGGGCCATCCATGCCAGGCCTGCATTCCTTACATGTATTTAGATCATCGGCTGTGCCGCGCCATTTTAAGGGGCACGAGCCGACCAGCAAAATACCTCACATTGCATTCAGAACATTTTTTTTTTTTTACATTTGCTCTATGAGGTGTTTCCTGTTATTTACAACACCTTCCTTGCCGCGGCCTGCTGTCGTGGAGTCGGGAATCAGGCCACCACGCTGAACAGCTAGTCTGGCAAACATCTGCTCGGGAGACGAGACCATTGTGTTGTTTTAAAGTAACAGCGCGTAGAGGGCCTTCTCTCCTTCTGCAGGAGCTTGTGCTTGAGATGTGAGTGTAAACCTCACACATGCCAGGTGAAATAAATACAATATATCACCTGGGGTACAGCGAGTTAAACCATGAGGGCTTAATAGAGAGGGTAGCAAAATATGTATTGCCATGCATTTCATAACTAAAAATGTCTACTCATTTGTGTATAATTCCTGTATTATATTAGGAAGACCAATGATAAACTCTGAAGCAATAAACTATGATTTACTTGGTTTATTTGAGTGTTTAGTATGTTTACTATTCAGTATAGGGAAGCCTGACATACCTGCATGAAACATATAGAGCATGTTCTTATTATAGTAATTTTGTGGCATCTCTATTCACCCAACGTAAAAAAATAATCACTGTCCTACTAAAAGAATTTATAACAAACAGGAGACAGCAATCCCTGTATACAAGCATGTCTCTAATTACCTCATTACAGGAGAGTTGCGACCTCTTTAGTCTCCTCCAATTAGGAAATGAAATAACTGCTAAACTGTAATAAGTTAAATGGTTGAGTTTTAATGTCTCAATGTCTTATACCAGAGCTAGCAGCCAAGATGAAAGGCAGGCCGCAGGGCACAATTGCAGCTGTTGTTTACACATCAGAAAAAGAGCTGGCTTTGCCTTCTGCTGATCTGCTTTTCTGAAATGAATTGTGGTCATCAGAAAGAACATATTTATGGACATGTTGATTTTTTGTATGTGTCAGTTCATTACAAGAAAGATAAAATCGCTCTGCATGTGTCTACATATTTTTAGCTACTGCATTTTTTAAATATGATTTAGATTGAAAAGAAATGGAGCAATTACTATATACTTTGTGGTGTGTTTAATTTTGCAATATAGCTTTTGCTTTAAGTCCTCATGCCAACAACCATACCACACCCTTTAATTAAGATACCAGTGATTTAAGTAGTTTGTGGTAATTGTGATGGTATGATCATTTATTATATGGAATAAGATACTCTCTACTTACTTTAAAAGGAGTTACCTGACCTTATAAAGGAACTTGCCCTTCGTCCTTGTTCCTCTACTTGTCATGTAACTACTTGGTGACCTGCAATTTCATTATAATGTATGGCAGGGGGTACTTTATCCTATATATTATAGTTCAGCTGTGAGATTTTTGTGTAAAAGTCACTTCCCGAGCAGCACATCAAAAAACAGTTAAACATTTAGTAAAGGGCAGCTTTTCAGCTTTCTTTCTCCAATACTTTATTTTCTGAAACAAATGTGTTCATTGCTGAAGCTGAACCCAAGTGATCAGTATGGGTGAATTCTTTGAAGTTAATTAAAATTATTTAGTTTCAAGAATTAGCTTAGAGTTTCTTAGAGTGAATCAATCATAAATGTACAACAAACCCTGGGTATGTTTGCCTAAATACAATAACTTCTGTTTCAATTCAGCACATTGAGCACGAAAAAGAATCATGTGGGCAAAGCATTTGTGCAATACATTACAAAAACATAGGCAAACATAAAGAGAAGATGGGTTCTTAGCGTAAACAAATTCCCGTTACATGGCAAGACTTATAGAAGTGTGTTTCAACACATATATAGTATGTGCAATAATTCCAGCTTGTTTATTTATTTGATGATTTAATTCAATTACATTGAGTTCTCTGAAACATCATCATGACATTGAATTCAAGTGCTCGCTCCTGTTGTGAAAGGAATCACACTTTGTTATGCCTTGTTTGTTTTCAGGATTGTGGGAACGTGATTAGTTTTGGTGGATTGGCGTTCACCACAAGTAATAAAGACGCTATCTTTTTAGGTCCTGTCAAAGGTTTCAATGATTAAAATTTGAGCTCAACATCTGATAGTTTAGGCACAAAGCAGATAGGTTTCAGCTAACAAAACTGTATAAGCATTTAGAAGTACTGAATCAGTTTAAACATCAAAAATACAACCTAATAAAAATCCCACTCAAATTTAGAAAAATAGAGTAAAATGTAATAAACAGAATGACAACCAAATTGCCAAAGAGCGGGAGACATCCTTTACCACGAAACCATTACAACGCGCTATGGTTACATCGCGGTTTTGATAACGCAAGTCGTTACATCGATTTGCACTGGAGGGCGCTCTAGACTAAGGAATAGTGTGAATTACTATTCCAACACCTTCCCTACTGTATGTAGACTGGAGTCGGAATAGTAATTCACACTATTCCTAAATCCAGCGCCCTCCAGTGCAACTCGATGTACCAATTGCGTTGTCAAGACCGCGATGTAACGTACCGCGTTGTGATGGTACGCTTTGAATCATCATACATTCCCAAAGATCTAATAAGGGGAACAGGAGATATGAACGTTTAAAGATTTAAGTGAAATAGCACCAAAATGTACTAATGGTAGTCAAACATTGAAGTAGACTAAGAATAAGACAAAGACCTAGGCGTGATATGAGGCCGAACTCAATGGGGCAGATATACCAAGCAGACAGTAAAAGTGTGTAAATCTCAATCTGAAATTGGACTTTCTTGTTTTTCTAAAGAAAAACTCTTGTCAGCATGGGTGCGCCAGAAGCTGCATTTGCAGCCTGGTGTAAAAAGGGGTGTCGCTTCGGAACACCTCTTTGCAACGCAGCCCTGTGGCACTTACTGGATGTACCTGGTGGGTTACTTGGCCACCAGGGACCTTCAGGATTCAAGGGGAGTTAATAGGGATGTTATAGTTAGAAATTAGCATTTAAAAAACCATTGAAATTCACTAAAAAAAGCATAGGTTTCAGGTACAATATAGTTAGAAATTAGCATTTAAAAAAACATCTAAATTCTCTGAAATAACCATGTGTTTCAGGCAGGTTATAGTTAGAAAGTATCATTTAAAAAACCTTTGAAATTCACAAAAAAAACCATAGGTTTCAGGCACGTTATAGTTATTTGGACATTTCACTCGTACAAAACCAGAGAAATTCCACCGTTATAGTTAGTTCAGCTAGCTATATCTCTCGCCCCAGCAATGCACTGCTGATGACGTCACATATTGCATCATTTGCAATTGCAAGGACTGTTGAGTGGCCCCACTGTGGGAAGAGGGCCAGCGTACTACAAGGCACAGAAGGCTTTGCGATTTAGCCCACCCACTGTGGCAGGTGCCAGTAATTATATGAGCAGACGCGGCCAGAAACTGCTCTTCCAGCCCTTCGTGAACAATGCCTCTGAAGAAAGGATTATTTCCTGAAACGCGTCAGGCTTTACATGTTCAAAGATTGCTCTGAAAGCTGTCAAGGAGCGAGCAGTGAAATGGATGCAAATAAACGTGCTGATCTTAACTTCGTGTGGCTTTGCTTCAATTTGGGGATTCCTGTTTAGACTTTGATATATATATATATCCTCCAAACTCTTAAGGAAGCGCAAACAGTACATGTACACTTGAAATAAGTGATGATAAGAATTTAATTCAACTATTTCCAGCCCTGCTTTGTGTTTTGGCTTGCGTGAGTGTGTTTTTTTAATTCTCTGTCTTCGTTATTTTCTATGGGAGTGTGTTGTGAAATGGATGTATGACATTACAACGCAGGCTTTTACCACGCATGCTTTTACATCGCAAGTTTTACAACGCATACCATTACAACGCATAGTGCTTTGGGGCGCTGGATAGTGAATAGTTTAATTTACTATTCCAACTCCAGTCCCCGTGGATAGTAGGGAAGGTGTTGGATAGTACATTAAACCTATTCCCTTTCCTAGAGCGCCCCCCAGCGCAATGCGTTGTAATGGTTTGCGTTGTAAAAGTTGCGTCGTAAAGGCACTGCGTGGTAAAAGTTGCGTTGTAAAGGATGTTTCCCTTGTGAAATATGTGAGTCATGTGAGACTTACTCCAACTCTGTGCTATAGTATATTTACACCTGTATTGGGACATTTAGTGCTGGAGTAACTTTAGAAATGCTGTTTGTGAATAACACTGCTTTGACTCATTTGTTGGTGTTTGTTTGTATTAGCAAGTCTCTCCCGCAATCCCGCCTTAAATGCCCCATAACTCCTATTTAGGAGTAGCTATTACTCATTTTCCTACTAATCCCCCTCTTCCCCCCACTCCAAAACCTACCCATATGTGTGCAGAGCTCCCTGTCTCGTTGGCGGAGAACTCCGCCTAGAAATGATAGATGAGGTGAAGGTCTCTGCCTGTAGATTATTGATTAGCAGTTTGTGATGCTACTGTTCACCCTATGTGGGAAGGGTATACCCAGACGTGGGTCCCGTGCTCACTAAGCCACTGGAGTCAAGCTATCCTGGCTGAAGACGGCTGATAGCCAGAAACTGGTCCTAGGATGCTTGATTCCGTTCCAGGGAAGACATGGCTTGGCAGTTCGGGCTGGACTGTTCCCATGAGGCACAGGGTCAAGACTGATTTGCATATGGCCATGTCTGAACTGGGGTGGCTTGGTGAGCAAAATAACGATGGATAAAACCCAGATCTGTGACTGGGGGTGAATGTTTTGCTATTGTGTAACATTCCGTCCATCATCTTGTGTGTTTTACTGTAGTATAACTTCACATGCTACAAAATTCAGTTTGTGTAGGCACCAACGTTGTCATTGAAGAATCGACTCATTTTTTATTCCGCTGATGGCCAAGAACAGTAGGTTGGATGTCATGTAAATTTCTTCTGATGGTTCGGCTAAAATTAACCTTGGATTCGTGGGCCCATTGGAGGTTTCAACTTAGAAATTCTAAAGAGATCACCTCTCTGCCAATATATCAGGGCCAAAGTGCAATACAGTTTACTAGATGTGGATGAATAGCCTTTATAGTTTTGGGAACAAAAATGTGGAATGATTTCTGGCTAGGACTGCGCAGCATTGCTGCTTTTTATATATTTTTAAACTTTTTCTCAAAACACACTAGTGTTCTTAAGTCCCTGTTTATCCTTCATTTTATTTTCTGAGTGACAAGATACTTTGGCGAGTGAATGCCTAATAAAAATGATTATCATTAATGATAATAATAATCCATTATTTTTCTTGTACCCAGGGTCTCTAGATAATTTCAATGAGTCGTTGACTCACTGCAGGTGAATTCATGGCTGAAAGCAATTGGCTGCAGAATGGAAACTCTCCGATGAATCATCACTCAGTTGATTCATTTGGACCTTGTGGCGACCTGGTATCTCATAGATGCACATTTACACTCTATATCATCAGAGGATCTTTGTTTTTTCAATAGAAAGTAAACATTTCCAATTTATTGTCCTTCCACTTGGCCTCAGTTGAGCTCTCTGTGTCTTGAAAGGTTCTCCAGCACCCATAGAATATCCCCATTTGCTATAACCTAGAAAATGAGCTAACTGATGCTTCTTTCCACATTGAAGTTGAAAGTGGTATTGAAAATATTTGTCAAAGCCTATAATGTCCACCTGCTGAACAGGGAGAAATGCAAGTGAACTCCTTCCCAGCATGCTTTGATTGTAGAAGTATGATTCTGGAATCACTTCAGAGTCGTTTTTTGCCAAAACATAGTTTGAACTGGTCAACTGTCCAGTTGCATTAACAGCCTTTTGTAGCTTGTAGCATCCCTGTAGAACAGGGACACCACAAGGAAGTCAACCTTATTGTCCTTATTATCTTTGCCCTGGGTTCAAGCAGGAGCACGCCCAGTCCTTCAGGACTCTTGTTAGGTGTCAGACAGCAGATTCAGTTAACTTCTAGCCTTCCTTAGGTCCAGTTATGTTCTGAGAAGGGTACAGGGTATGCCATATTTATGCCTGGCACCAGCTTGTGGGTAGTGGTGACCCCTCCCTAAGCAATGGGGTAACATTTTCCAGTGGCTACACTACCCACTTTTGCAGCATTTGCTGTATGTTCTACTGCAATCAATTCCACAGTGCCCCTCTCTGCCATAATCTAAGATGATGAAGCCCTTCTTCCCTTGTGCAGATGCTGTGTGGCCGCCCTAGAGGTGTGGTCAGGAAAATGAGCAGCCCCCCTCTGTGGTCACTCTAAACCCAGTTCCTTGGTCAGCGCCACTCACACTGAGATTAGTCCCTACCTGACTGGTAGAACAAAAGAAGGGGCCTGTCCAGGTGTCAAATTATATCTGCCCATGACAAGGGAGGATCCTTTGAAGTAAATTAAGTTCCTGGACACTGCCCAAACAGTTTTCCTGCCAGAAGAACAAAAACCCCTTCCCACACCAAAATAACAACTTGCTGCTCCCTTACCAAAACCTAATTGGATCAGAAATGGGACAATTTAACCATCTTCGAAATAGCATGGTCTTTATGTACAGCCCATCCAAGTGGTTATAGACCATGAGACACCTATGTAAACCAATGGCTGAAGGGGGTAGAACTAAAGACAATACTCTCTATTTACTTCTACGTAGTAAACATTTTTTAAGAACTGATGATGAAGTCTCAGGAAGCTATAGCTGCCTGTAGGTAACTCTAAAGAAGTTTCTCCACCACATAGTGCATTACAAAAGAGAAAAACACTTTCTCCAGTATTACATCTTTCATAGATTCACATGCTTGTATCTTCCCAGTCGTCATGGTGGGAGTCTCACGGTAACAGAATGACCAAAGCAGTATCATAGAGAAGAAAAAACTGCATAGAAAAGCCCCTAGGGACTCTAGTATTTGGTAGCCAGACCTCCTCATTGTTTGGTCCAAAAGTCAGCCAATCAGCATAGCTGCCCTGCCCTCACACTCCCCAGCAGAAGCTTCCTGCCTCAGATTTCCAACCACCTTCGTGTGAGAAAGGAGTCTCCCTGAGCTCTTCTCAGTTTTGCTGTTCCTGAGTGAACTATTGGCCTTTTATTTCTACTATCTTTTCATCTGGATTAAGGTATTGTGTGTACCTAATTTCTTTCATAATGGCTGAAAGCTCTAAGAAGAGGCTTTTCAGGCCTTGCAGATCCTGTGGAAAGGCTAGGCTTTTCTCTGAAGATCCTCACAAGGACTGCTTATATTGTATTCATCCTAAGCATGTGGCCAAGGATTGTAAATATTGTAGAACCTTCTCTGCTAAAACTCTGAGGGACAGAGAGGCTCGTTTGCTGTTGTGGCTTCAAAAGAAGAAGGCCGCATCAGACTCAGATTCTGGGGAGGCATCTTCTAAATTAACACCTAAAAAGAGAAAGGCCTCACTTTCTGAGGAGAGGGTGGAGCCTAAAAAGCTTAAATCAAAGGAGAAAGTGGCGTCATCTCTCCCTCTTACTCCCCTCAAGAAGCCGTCAGGTCATAAAGGGGCAGGGTCTGCTCCGTCGACCAGTTCACTGGTTTCTTCTGCAAAATCTGTGGTAAAGTCTTCAGCCCCGTCGACGACGTGACTTTGGTGACGACGGCTCCGTCGACGATGGTATGTCGTCGACGACACCGTCGACGACAACTGTAATTTCAACGGCAAAGGCTTTTAAATCGCCACAGTCGAAGACTATGATCTCTATTCAATCTTTTCAGTCGTCAAGGGGCTCGGCGACTATAAGCAAATCTGCAGAATTCACGGCGTGGACGCAGATTTCGCCTCTACCACCATCTTCTTTTCTGGAACAGGATTCAGAAGGATAGGAGTCGTCAGGTGCGGCCTACAGCCCCTCACAACTCAAAATAAAGAGCCAAGACACAGACGATGAATAGGTGTTTTCCTTCAAGGAGAGCGCTCAATCTACGAGATATGAATCTTTCCAGGAAACATGTAACTATATTGATGAGGACGAGCAGCAAGAAGAGTCGCGAGAGGAGTCGCGAGAAGAGTCTGTCTCCATACCTACTTCTCTTGTCTCTGACCTGAGGTTCATGATTAATGACTATTATCGTCGTTTTCCGGAGGCAAATGCGCCTCCGTCATCTACGCCGGTGGTTACATTGCAACCTCCGAAGAACCAATCTACTCCTCAGGAGCAGGTGGTAAGGTCACCACCAGTGATAACAATCCGGGATGATCTGACGATGATGATCAGCCTGAGGAAGGTGAGCTTGTACAGGATTCTACTGGACAGGAATGGAATGAGTACATTTTGCCGTCGGCTCCTTCACCTATTTCGCCGCCAACCACTTCCCCTCCTCAGGACATTGGAGGTTTCCATGACATTATGGAAAAAGCGGCTAAAAGGTTTGATTTGGATATGGAGGTTAAAGAAACGGAATGTTTCTTATATGATTTTAAAGATGATGCCAGGAAATCTGCTCGCTCAATTCCGATTATCCCTCACGTTTGGGAAGAAGGCCTGAAAATTTTAAAGACACCCGCTTCCATCGCAGTTTCGGTTCCTAGAATCGAAAAGAAATATAGAGCACCAGAGTCTGCTGCGGCCTGTCTTATAGGACACCCGAGACCGGAGTCGGTGGTGACGCAGGCGGCGCAGAGGCACTCAAAGAATCCAGTTGCTACCTCATTGGTGCCGCCAGATAAGGAAGGACGGAGGATGGATGGAGCCGGAAAGAGGTTTGCGGTCATGGCAGCCTCTACGATTAAAGCAGCCAATGCTATGGCCCTTATTAGCCGTTTTAATAGGCAAATGTGGTGTGATTTGGCACCCATTCTGTCTGCACTGCCGGAGGATAAGAAAGAAGAGGCAGCGGCTATCCTTCGAGACGGGGCAAAGTCAGCATCAGAATCTATTGACATTGCCATGGATGTATCCTCTATGGCGTTCAGGCAGATGGCAGGAGCAGTTTCGCTCCGGAGACAGGGTTGGCTAAAGGCAACATCCTTTCGTCCGGAGGTGCAAGCAAAGATTGTAGACATGCCTTTTGATGGCGAAAATCTATTTGGAAAGCACGTCGACGAGGCGCTGCAGGGTATTAAATCAGACACGGATACAGCTAGAGCGCTGGGATCCCTTCAGCAAGGACGGTTCCAGTCCTTTCGTAAAAGAGGTGCAAGGGGTCAATTTAATCAGAGGTCTTCATTTCAGACCAACAGATATCAACCTTATAACCAACAAGGATATAGGCAATACAATACAGGCAACTTGGAAAAGTCTTCACTGATTCCAGCCCAGGGCATTCAATTCCTAGGGGCATGGATATGCACCAGGGAAACGAAAGCATACCCATCCGAGGAAAGGGTGAGAAAAATAATAAGCCTTGCAACATCCCTTCAAACAAAAAGGTTCACTTCTGTGCGGATGTACAAGTCCTTGTTGGGGATGATGTCCTCTTGCATCCCACTGATTCCAAACTGCCGTCTTCAAATGAGACCCTTGCAGGAACATCTAGACGAGCAGTTGGTTCAGTCCAAAGGAACCTTCGAAGATCGGATTACCATCACTCAACGTATGAAGGTGGCCATGTCATGAGAGAAGGTTCAGAAGAACTTGAATCAGGGTCTCATCTTTGTACCTCAAACTCTCGAATATGTGATGACAACGGACGCTTCGTTGCAAGGATGGGGCGCGCATCTCCAGGAGCTGGAGATCCAGGGCCACGGGTCAGAGTGGAAAGCACAGCTTCACATAAATCTGTTGGTACTCAAAGCGGTGTTTCTGGGGCTCCAAGCTTTCCTTCCCAGAATACAGAACTCGTCGGTGCTCATTCAGACGGACAGCACCACGACTATGTTTTATCTTCTGAAGCAAGGAGGAACAAGATCCAAACCTCTTTCTGCGCTGGCGCAAAGAATTTGGAAATGGCTGTTAAAACACAACATTTCTATTCGGGTGCAGCATATACAAGGCATCCTCAACACAAGAGCAGACGTCCTGAGTCACACGACAAGTGTGCTGCATGAGTGGGAACTGAACGACACTCAGCTTCACAGAGTATTCCAAAGATGGGGCACACCAACGTTCGACTTGTTCGCAACCCGAGACAATTCGAAATGCGATCAGTTTGCGTCCAGGTACCCTCAGCGGGATTCCAAAGGAGATGCGTTTCACATGGACTGGACGGGAATGTTCGCTTACGCGTTCCCACCAATTCCTTTAATACCACGAGTGATTCTCAAAATGAGATCAGAACCATGTCATGTCATTCTGATAGCACCAGCTTGGCCGAGGCAGGCATGGTTTTCAGATCTGCTGCAGATGTCGAAAGGCAACAAGGTGCAATTCCCGACATTCCAAAGCCTCATATCAATGAGCAACGGACAAATTCTGCATCCGGACCTACCATCGCTAAAATTATCCGCATGGAACCTCATGAGCGGGAATTTCAAGCCATGAGTATTCCACAAGACTGCCGACAGATACTTTCACAATCCAGAGCTATGTCATCCAACAAGACATACACAGCCAAATGGACACGCTTCTGTCACTGGTGTACTAGTCAAAGTCTACATCCATTGACGGTACCCCCAGAAGGTATTCTGCCATACCTGTTGTCGTTATCAAAAGCAGGTCTGTCTCATGCCTCGCTGAAGGTACATTTGGCGGCGATCTCAAGATTTAGGAGAAGACCAGACGAGCCGTCTCTCTGGTCCCACAGGCTGATAAAAGAATTCGTTAAAGAGCTCTTTCGAGTTTTTCCACCCATTCTACGACCGCCAGTACCCTGGCATCTCAATACAGTCTTAACGCAGCTTATTAGGCCACCATTTGAGCCTATACACAAGACGGACTTACAATTCCTCTCTTGGAAGACAGCCCTGCTGCTAGCTCTGACCTCGGCGAGGAGAGTTAACCCAAGGTTCCTACTTCTTTTCACTTGAATGAGCCAATTATTTTGCCTACCTTCTTCAACAATCCCTCATCTGAAGCAGAAAGAGCGCTGCATTCTTTGGACATCGCTAGATGTTTGAAATTCTACATCAAACGAACAAGAACATTCGGCAAATCTAAACAGTTATTCATTGCATTTGAAGGTCAGAGGAAAGGGCTACCTCTGTCAAGACTGAGTATCGCCAGATGGATATCATCGGCTATCATTAAGTGTCATGAGAAAGCTGGAAAGCCGCTTCATTCCAGAGTGACTGCTCATTCCACAAGAAAGATGGCGACATCGATAGCCTTATTTGCAGGAGTGTCTCTACCTGACATCTGCAGAGCAGCGACTTGGAAGAGTGTGCATTCATTTACCAAGCACTACTGTCTTGACACTGCGTGGAAAGAGGACACGGCAGTGGGGCAAGCTGTTCTGAAACGTCTGTTTCAATAAGGTATTTTGTTTTTCTCTATTAATTCTCTATGCAATGTGTGTATGTATATACATATTTATATATCTATATGAAGAATCTGATTCTGTTATACATGGTTTTCTATTCTTATCTGCCCTGTATATTTTCAGATCATGTTCTAACGATATTTCAGCTGCAGAACTTCCTTCTGGGTTCTATCCTGGAAACGCTGCAGGCTTTGTGGGTACTACTTACTAATCTGATACAAGCATGTGAATCTATGAAAGATGTAATACTGGAGAAGGAATTAGTTACTTACCTGTACACTATAGTTCTCCAGTATTATCTTTCATAGATTCACATGCGCCCGCCCACCTCCCTGTTTCTCAGGCAGAACTTATGGTCTCGGTATTTATCCAGGTCTCTCACTTGGGGCCGGAAATCTGAGGCAGGAAGCTTCTGCTGGGGAGTGTGAGGGCAGGGCAGCTATGCTGATTGGCTGACTTTTGGACCAAACAATGAGGAGGTCTGGCTACCAAATACTACAGTCCCTAGGGGCTTTTCTATGCAGTTTTTTCTTCTCTATGATACTGCTTTGGTCATTCTGTTACCGTGAGACTCCCACCATGACGACGGGGAAGATACAAGCATGTGAATCTATGAAAGATAATACTGGAGAACTATAGTGTACAGGTAAGTAACTAATTCCTTCTGTTCATATCTGACTACAATTGACCCCAGACGTATGTGCCATCAGAGGGCCCTGAGAAAATGACACGAAGAAATCCACCTGCGGTGTCTGTCTACAGGAAATGGCAGTTTTCATAGAGCAGTTGGCTCGTAATTCTGCCACCTCATGCTGCCCACATCTTGGCCAAAGGCATCCCCTATCCGTCATTTTCCAATTTTGAAGCCAAAAATTAATTACTTTGCCTTTATGAGCCTGTTATTTGTAAGTAAATTAAAGCTATTGCACTTTTATATTTCTGAATTAGCTTACAACATAAGTAGATGAGATAACACATTTCAGACTGTGGCACAGACACATTTGAGAAGTAAGCAGCGTTATACTGACTCAAGAAAGAAAGTCATGTCTTGCAGTATATTTATTTGTTTTGCACCAAAATAATGCCTCAAAAAATCATCTGACCATAATGCAAAAACATTGTCGATCAAAATATCAAAAGTATGTGTATTTTTTTTATTGTGTAACGTTGATATCATTGTTCAAAATATTGTATGCATAATTTTTTTATTATGGTATTTTTGTTGCCTTATATTCTGTTTAAAAAAAATCTAATTGTTATTGCAAAATGTTTTTTAATTAATATGAAAGTAATGTGTATATTGTACAGTAGTTGGGTTGTATGGAGGATTAATTGGGTAGTGCATTTTTAAGTTATGCATTAATTAATGTTGATTGGATGATTTGTTAATTTTCTTATATCTTTTGTTACCAAAGCAGAACAGTAAATCAAAGATCCCAGGTACTGATACATTTTGGCTTGTTTGAGTCACTAAAGTGATGCAAATCTGTAACAAAGTAGTACAAATCTTTGAGCTCTTTTATCAGTGTATAAGAGGCGAAATATATGCATTATTACATTTTACTAACAAAAAATCTTTTTTCATTCTGATGAATCTAGCCTTCATCATTACTATTGCACACAAAGCATCTGACTGGTAGGCAACCTAATTTTTTGCATTTACATTTTCCATAGCAGGAAAAGGACTCCGAGTATTGAGACACACAAGTGAAAAATGCATCGTGCATTGACTGGACTATATTTGTCCTCTCATACATATTGTTATAAAATATGTTTACACATTATTTTAATAATGAGTTAAAGAAATGTATTCCTAATTCAAAGAGCACCCACATCCTTAAAATAATGTCTCATTGAAATACATGGCCATATATCTTTAATGTACAAGAAATAGTTATTCTACCTGTATCATCACAGTGGTTGTTCAGTTTGGGTATGTCTGACTTTGTTATCATGTGTTAGTCTGTGCCAAAAATATACGTGTTCAAATGTTTAAGCCATTCCACAACCTCTAGATGGCCAACATGAATCTTTGACACTTCAGTATTTACCTGTCTCCTCAAACAAAGCTGATTTATATAAAAATAAATTTATTTTATTTTATATCAATATAAAACATATTTTATTAACTAGCCTTTACAAGCAATTTTTTTTTGATTGAATGTAATCCATGCAAAAACTAATCTAATAACTTTTTTTACTGCCTTTGCAAGTGTAACTTTTAAATTGTATTTTTATTATTTGTAAACTCTCAAAATGAATCCACATAGTCAATGTCTTGTAAAAAAATAAAATTGCTGGATATTAACTGAAAATAAAAATAAGTGCACATGTTTCAGAAATACTTCAAAAAATATCACCACAGGGGAGAAGGACATCTTGTATTAATACTGTATTCTTTGTATGATTATTTGTTTCTAAACAATTGATCATAATATCTGTCTATGAGTGTGTTTATCAGAATGGAATTTATAAACGTAGCCTATTGAGTAGGGAACATGGAGAAATGTAGAAAATGTGAGAGAAGTGGGGATTCCAAAAGAGTGAACGAGAGCAAAAAGTTATAATTGAAATCAATTCGTTTTTGCTTTTAAAAAGAAGAGTTATTCTAAGTTTGACTGATTCAGAGACTTAGAAAAACTGTATTATGAATGACATTTCTAATTATATATTAAACTATAACTTGGACCAAGGCACAATATGAGAAACAACTTTTTAAAAAGGGTGAGAAACTTATAATTAACCCAGAGTGAAAGACCATAAAGGAATAATTTATGTTAGGAATATACATGATAGATAAGGTAGAGTGAAAGGTAAGAAAAATGAACATGTGATACAGGATATATATTGTGAAATTAGTATTTGCCCCGTTAAATATGGTCTCTAGCAGCATAGGGGAGGATTTCGAGGCCAGAAGGTCAGACTAACAGGCATAATGGAATAGGGATTCAAGGTAAAGCCAAGCAGGGTGGCTGTCTAGGGGAAGGTAGGCAGAAAAGAGTTGTGTGCGTTTGGGAGAACGTATCCCTTCGGATAATCATCTTCCTGCTGGACATGGCAAGACCCCCATAAACAGGAGTGAAACGGGATTTCAAATAGCTGTTGGCTACACCTGCCCCTTGAAGCAACTCCCATGGTAGCAGTAATAATAGGGGTTCCCCCGGTCAAAGAGAAGTGTTTGAATTAACCCAGGAGCTTATTCGTAAAATTACATTTTGGTGTAAACAACTTTCAGACAATGGGGCCCTAGCGTCCACCCTCATTGTCATGGCTTGATGGGTGGGACGGGTGGGAAGAAGGCCAAAACAAGAAGAGGGTGACTGTATTATTATTAACTTTGAGCAGTTCGGCATTGCAGGGAAGCTGTTCCAGGGGGTACAAACCAGGGCCCAGGGAGCATTAGGGCCTCCTTACCACTTGGCTTCATTTACCCGCCACTAGAGGGGCCTCAGGGTCTTAGCATGAGTGAGTCAGGAATTTTGGCACCTGAGCCAACGAGGGCTCATACAAGGTATAGACTAAGACCTAGAGAAGGTCGCCCTTTCTTCCCCAAACCTCCTACTGCTTCTATACCATCCCCACCCCTATCTTTTATACCACCCCCATCTTCTAAAGAACTACCTAGGGAAGAAGCAGGGGAGAGCATTTTAGTGGTCAGAAACAGATTCCTCCCTCTGAGTCAGCTGGACAATAACAATTGACTGGAGTCAGCCTCTCAACTACAGACCCACAGCTCAGATGAGCCTAGTCTTTCCATTCCCCATCCCCGTCCCAGCCACAGGGCTGGTGAGGGTGAAAAACCACATCTAAGGGTCCTTAGCTGGAACATAACTGGCCTGAGAAACAAAAAAAATTATCCTAGGTGGTTGGACTTACTGAGGTAGTGTGACGTGGTGGGCCTGCAAGAAACCTGGGACATAGAAAACAATTTTTGGATGGACGGATATAAAAGCTATTGGGAACCAGCATGGCCCTCACACGTGGGCAGACCTAAGGGGGATTATTAATTCTTATTTCCCTTAAACTGCCAGGAACACATTGTTTGGTGGATTCTGGCTCCTGCAATTTTTTAGTGGTGGAAGTAACGCCTGGGCATACATCAAATTTTCTCATCGCTAACTTTTATAACTCCTTTGAAAGTAGTTTTACTAATGAACATTTATGTAACATAAAATCCTTTTTAGAGGTCTATAGGGAGAAGCAAACCATTTTTTATTCGATAATAATCTTAGGCGATTTTAACATTCATTAATGCTCGATCAATTGTCACACAAGCTACAAATGGTTCTGTCGGGTAAGGTAATTACTTTTAAGGTCATGGAATCTTAATCATGTAAGAAAAACCTGAATGAATAACATAAATTCCTTTGTAACTTTAGAATAGGAACACAAACAACAAACTATTTTGATAGCAAAGTCAATTTTTTACTTTTTCTCTATAGATCATATATTTTTTATATATATATATGAATGAAAAAGCGACAATTTAGGCTAATTTGTGTGCCATGAGTTGTTCCAATGTGTGTATATATTAATATACACAAAAAATAATTTTGTTTGATAGTGGAGGGTTAATAACTATCAATGGTGGAATTTGGAAAACTTAAATGTATTTATACAGCTCGTATCTACAGAAGAAATTGCACTGTAAAAGTATTTATACTGACAGTATTTTTACTATGTTCATTGCAACATGTGACGCACTAGTACTTTAAAAATGGGTTACTCACGCTGTATTGTCATGTGATCAAGGCCGCAGGGACGGCCGAAACGCATCGTGACATGCTGTATTTTGGCCAATAAATGTATGCTGCTACATAATTTGGTCCTTGCCTCGTGTTTCTGCCTAGGGGCAGAGTGCTGCTGCTGCTGCTGCGAGGTATTGCAGAGATATATATACATATATATATATATATATATATATATATATTACCTACTGGCGGTCGCCAGTAGGTATATATAGTTAGGATTTTTTCTCTATGGGATTTTTGAAAATTCTATGTCTAATAACTTTGCCGTTTGTGGACGGAATTGGCTGAAATTTTCAGGAAAATGGCACATTTTGTTTCTGAGCAGCCTTTGAAAATTTGGGGGGGGTTCGTCAAGGGGGGGCCGAGAAAAAAGGGGGGTCCCAAAACGCGTTTTTCCCATGTTAATTTCCATAGGGCGGTTGGCCTCACTTTTAGCCCGAACGGCTGAATGGATTTGCACGAAACTTGGCAAAATTGTAGGGACTGGTAGCCCGATGTGCCTTTTGTAGGTCTCAATATATGTGCTCCAGTGGATTTTGAGAAATTAACGTTTAAAAAAAGATATATATCTGTAAGCGCGGACCGGGCAGCGGCCTAGGACGCGTACTTTTCGCGCAACGGAGCTTTGTGAAGCGAAGCTGATTGGTTCTCCGGCGTCTGTCAACATTCCAAACAGTCCGTAGTGGCCGCAAACAGTCCGTAGTGGCCGCCATCTTGTCTCTCGGTAGGATCGAGAGACAAGAGGAGGCCAAAGCGAAGGGGCAAATGACCATAAGGGGGAATAGTAGATCCTCGCTGACCCCCTAGGTTTGATGTGGAGGTTTTAAAAGGGCCCCGCGGGGCAAAAAAAAAAAAATATAATAATAATCTTACGGCTGAATGGATTTGCACGAAACTTGGCAAAATTGTAGGGACTGGTAGCCCGATGTGCCTTTGCTAGGTCTCAATATATGTGCTTCAGTGGATTTTGAGAAATTAACGTTCAAAAAAAGATATATATCTGTAACAGCGGACCGCTTCGCGTACTTTTCGCGTTACGGAGCTTTGCGAAGCGAAGCTGATTGGCTCTCCGGTGTCTGTAAACATTCCAAACAGTCCGTAGCGGCCGCCATCTTGTCTCTCGGTAGGATCGAGAGACAAGAGGAGGCCAAAGCGAAGGGGCAAATGACCATAAGGGGGCATAGTAGATCCTCGCTGATCCCCTAGGTTTGATGTGGAGGTTTTAAAAGGGCCCCGCGGGGCAAAAAAAATAAATAATAATAATAATCGAACGGCTGAATGGATTTGCACGAAACTTGGTAAAATATTAGGGACTGGTAGCCCGATGTGCCTTTGCTAGGTCTCAATATATGTGCTTCAGTGCATTTTGAGAAATTAACGTTCAAAAACAAGATATATATCTGTAACAGCGCTCCGCTTCGCGGAGATAAAATTATATCTGTATTACGTAGCTGTTGCTAGCACCAGTTAGCGACGGCTAGTAGGAGATAGCGACCATCTTGGGCCCCACTTTGCATGTGAGTGATATTTATCACTAATGACATGCAAAGTGGGCATGCCAAGATGTTAGCGACTGGAAACAGTCGCTAACATCGCTATCTCCTATTATCAACTTTTGGAAATATTCGAGATAAGCGCGAATATCTCCAAAAAGTAACAGCTGCCCTGAGCAGTTCTTAGCCATGTTATCCAATGGGAGGTGGATAACATGGCTAAGAGCATTAGCTCGGTAATGCATGAATATCGCGGAGTTTTCAGCGATATTAATGCATTGCGCTAGTTTTTTATCGTATTTGCGATAAACCTTGATAATAGCAAGGTTTATCTGCGATAATTTCTGACGGTAAAAAAATCTTTGCAATGCATCGTTAGGGATAAATATCGCTTAACTTTGGTAATATGCCCCAACGTCTGTTAACGTTCGATTCGAAGGAAATCAGGAATTGTTGAAAAACATTGTGTGCGCCATCTTGTCTTTTTTCAAATGCCACACTTTTGTCGTGCACGGCAGCCATTTTAGATGCCTTGACCAGATCCACTCTGTGCACGCTGTCGATCCTTAGCATGGCTCCCCACCCTCGCAAGCATCTCCCCCAGGCAGTGGTCACCCCCGCTCTCTGTTTTATGCATGGGTAATAAACCTCCCCCCATCTGCGCTGTTCTTCCCTGAGAATCACACCCTGTGCCCGCCCGACACCTCCCTTTCGCCCTATTCACTACCGCACCCTCTGACACTCCTTTTCCTCTGTGTCCGATTGTCCAGGCCGGTCCTAGGCTATCAGCTAGCCCTGCAGATGTAGTTTATAGCCACAGCTGTAAAGAATCACCCGTCTTCAAAGGAGTTATAGTAGATCAAGGCCCACACTCGATGAGATCCGTCACAGCAGAAGCGTTGCTATTATCTGAAAACCATCCTGTATTGTGATTGGGGAGGGGACCGAGCGTGAAGCGGAAGATTCCAGGGATGACTCTTTGTACATCAAAGTTTTTACAATTATGTGTCACATTAAAAATATATAGCACTCCGACAAAGTAGTAAGATTATAAAACTTTAATAATTTATAAATATATACAAGAAAACAAAAATAGTAATAACATATAAACATTTTTAGAGAAAAACAACGAAGTAGCGGTCGGCTGTGCGAATAGTCCCAACGCAGCACAACGTCCAGATTTCCGGCGTGGGGCGTCGCGGGGGGTGGGTGATCAGTAGCAAACTGTTGTGCGAATAGTTCCAAGGCAGCAGAACGCGCCGAAATCTAGATGACACAAAAGTGATGTCTAGTAAGTTGCCACCCAGCAAATAACGGCGTGGGGCGTCGCGGGGGGTGGGTCATCAGTAGCAAACTGTTGTGCGAATAGTTCCAAGGCAGCAGAACGATGGCACCAAGGTGATGTCCAGTAAGTTGCCGCACTGGTTTTGGTATCCTACAATGCTGCTCCGAATAACGGCGTGGAGCGCCCCGGGGGAGGCGGCGTGAACGGGCCTCTCCAGGTGGAGTCTCGTCTGTTGTAGTGGGGCGCCCCTTTACCGTTTCAGTTGCCATTCCGTCCGCTTTTGGTCCACTGTGTCAAAATCCGCCATTCAGCTGAGTTGCGCCCACTCTTGCGGTGCAGCGATAGGCGGCTGTCACAGGACTCTCAAAATGGCGGCAGGCTGTTTCCTTTTTGGGCCTGGTCCACTGAAATGGCCCTGGGACACCTTGGAAATCGGACGCTTGTCTGCTAGGTCTTGGACCCCATTCTCGAAAGCGTCCCCTCCGCCTTGAGAATTCATCAAAAGTTTTGGGGGCTCCGACTCCTGCAGGCTTCTGGTGGGGAGCGGCTGCCATGATTGCTCGCGGAATGACCACGACTGAGCTACGAGATGGTGGTGCTCTCATGCTGACGCCAGCTTCAGTCTGAAACATCCAGAAACAAGGTGGGGCTTTCATCGTTTGGGAAAAAAAAAACAGTTTTCATCCAATGAAAAGTGTTGTTTTTAGGTCACATGATCAAGCCTTCCATCATTAGGAAACCAAAAGTAAAATGAACCAATGAAAAGTTTTATAAACAAGTCACATGACCTGTTATGCGGCATAGGGTGTAAAATGCGGAGAAAATACGTTGGCACGTGAGGCGGCGTCAGTAGCGGACCGATGTGCGAATAGGCCGAAGGCAACACAACGCGCCAAGATCCGGATGGCACCGAGGTGGTTTCCAGCAAGTTGCAGCACTGGTGTGGCCATCCTACAATGCTGAAAGTCGGCGTGGGGCGCCCCGTTGGCCTGTGAGTTTGCGTCAGTAGCGGACCAATGTGCGAATAGGCCGAAGGCAGCACAACGCGCCAAGATCCGGATGGCACCGAGGTGGTGTCTAGTAAGTTGCCGCACTGGTGTGGCCATCCAACAATGCTGAAAGTCGGCGTGGGGCGCCCCGTTGGCCTGTGAGTTTGCGTCAGTAGCGGACCGATGTGCGAATAGGCCGAAGGCAGCACAACGCGCCAAGATCCGGATGGCACCGAGGTGGTGTCTAGTAAGTTGCCGCACTGGTGTGGCCATCCTACAATGCTGAAAGTCGGCGTGGGGTGCCCCGTTGGACTGTGAGATGGCGTCAGTAGCGGACCGATGTGTGAATGGGGCCGAAGGCAGCGCAACAATATTTTCGGAATAGAAGACACCACTAGGCGCTGAGATTCCAAGATCCGGATGGCACCGAGGTGGTGTGTAGCAAGTTGCCGCACTGGTGTGGCCATCCTACAATGCTGAAAGTCGGCGTGGGGCGCCCCGTTGGCCTGTGAGTTTGCGTCAGTAGCGGACCGATGTGCGAATAGGCCGAAGGCAGCACAACGCGCCAAGATCCGGATGGCACCGAGGTGGTGTCTAGTAAGTTGTCGCACTTCTGTGGCCATCCTACAATGTTGAAAGTCGGCGTGGGGCGCCCCGTTGGCCTGTGAGATGGTGTCAGTAGCGGACTGATGTGTGAATGGGGCCAAAGGCAGCGCAACAATATTTTCTACTATATTTCCGGTGTAGAAGAGACCACAAGGCGCTGAGATGCCAAGATCCGGATGGCACCGAGGTGGTGTGTAGCAAGTTGCCGCACTGGTGTGGCCATCCTACAATGCTGAAAGTCGGCGTGGGGCGCCCCGTTGGCCTGTGAGATGGCGTCAGTAGCGGACCGATGTGCGAATAGGCCGAAGGCAGCACAACAATATTTTCTGACTGACACCACAAGGCGCTGAGATGCCAAGATCCGGATGGCACCGAGGTGATGTCTAAGTTGCGGACTGATGTGCGAATGGGGCCAAAGGCAGCGTAACAATATTTTTTGTATGGAAGATACCACTAGGCGTTGAGATGCCAAGATTCGGATGGCACTGAGGTGATGTCTAGCAAGTTGGTGTGGTCATCCTACAATGCTGAAACTCGGCGTGGGTCACCCCATTAGCCTGTGAGATGGCGTCAGTAGCGGACCGATGTGCGAATAGGCCGAAGGCAGTACAACGCGCCAAGATCCGGATGTCACCGTGGTGGTTTCATAGTTGAGAGGCACTTCATCTGCAGTGGGGCGCCGAGATCCGGATGGCACCGAGGTGATGTCTAGCAAGTTGCTGTACTGGTGTGGTCATCCTACAATGCTGAAACTCGGCGTGGGTCGCCCCATTAGCCTGTGAGATGGCGTCAGTAGCGGACCGATGTGCGAATAGGCCGAAGGCAGCACAACGCGCCAAGATCCGGATGTCACCGTGGTGGTTTCATAGTTGAGAGGCACTTCATCTGCAGTGGGGCGCCGAGATCCGGATGGCACCGAGGTGATGTCTAGCAAGTTGCTGTACTGGTGTGGTCATCCTACAATGCTGAAACTCGGCGTGGGTCGCCCCATTAGCCTGTGAGATGGCGTCAGTAGCGGACCGATGTGCGAATAGGCCGAAGGCAGCACAACGCGCCAAGATCCGGATGTCACCGTGGTGGTTTCATAGTTGAGAGGCACTTCATCTGCAGTGGGGCGCCGAGATCCGGATGGCACCGAGGTGATGTCTAGCAAGTTGCTGTACTTGTGTGGTCATCGTACAATGCTGAAACTCGGCGTGGGTCGCCCCATTAGCCTGTGAGATAGCTGTTCTTTGGATTTGGGCCTGGCTCGTCTGCTGTAGTGGGGCGCCCCTTTACCGTTTCAGTTGCCATTCAGCTGAGTTTCGGCTGCTCTTGATGCTACAGCGACAGGCGGCTGCAACAGGACTCTCAAAATGGCGGCCTGTTCTTTGGATTTGGGCCTGGTCCACTAAAATGGCCCTGGGACACCTTAGAACTCGGACGCTCTATTTTTTTTTCCTTTCCTGTACATGCAAAAAAAGGTAAATGCCCGGTACGTTACACGCTTCATCTGCCACGATGAACTCTCCAGAGGAACCGAAAAAAAATATAGTTGTGGTAACTATACCATGCATCGTCATATGGAGAGGTGGCACCAATTAATTATAGTGCTGCATAAAAGAGAGATTTGGAGGAGAACCCCTGACCTGCTAGTACATTCATCAAAGAAGTGGCACTGAGAGCTTCAGAGGCAAGGGAAACGGTCCCAAATTTTTAGAAGAACTTTGGAAAGATTAAAATGACATGTTTAGATTGTGGCAAATTAATTTCATGTGGACAGATGAGTGTTACTCTAATAAATACAGCATATGAACATCATCATAGTCGATGGTTGGTAGAGACATTTTGACTATATCCTGGACCTGCCCGTCCTCGCCCAAAATGGCGCCGGAATAAATGGGACTCGTAACTCCTTGTTGTGTACTGGTTGCAGAACCTTGAAATCACGAGATACGTATGCAGTTTTGAAGCACATGGCGGGCGGGGACGAGAATTGATTGAATATTTCGACATCCCTATTGATATTAAGTTCTGATGTGTTATTGATTACTGTACTGTTGAAAGTTCGAATTAACGTCACCCATGGTACTTGCCCGCAAATGTATATCTAGATAATTTTATTGTAACTGGCCCTGTCGTATTTTAATTATAAAATGTACGTCCACCGATTCCGTAACTGTTAGACACCTTAGTTCTTGCAACCTAATGGCCCGCCCGTTACGTTCCTCTACAGTGTAAATGTCTACTCATCACATACGATTACAGTTTGCTCCGTGGCCGGCCCACGTGGTTATAGGCTCGTATTTGTATAATGAAATTTTCACAATAAAGGTTTTTAAAAGAAAACATGGTAGTAGTATATACATTGGTAAAGTTTGTAATAATAGTCACTGTTTTAGAATCATTAAAAGGCAAGTGAAATAAAGCAGACCAATTACATGAAGGGTAAAAGGTATAATACGAAGGAACGCAGTAAAGATAAATGGTCAAGGGCTGTTGTGTTTTCTATTCCTGCAACATAAAGTGATCGATAAGAATCTCATATTCAGGCGTATCGGCGACTAAGACAGCAGGTCGACCCTCTTTTGCTCAACGGCTCCATCATGGGACGAAGAAACGCTCTTTTTCTCGAAAAAAGAATATATTTTACTTGCAGGACAGTTGTAAAATTTCCGGGAAAGTACATTAGTCTGGAACATTATAACATATATTTAAGAAAAAATAATGTTCGGAAGTAATGAAAAGCGTAATTTTTAGGTCATATGACCAAGCCTTTCATCATTACAATAAGAAAAGTAAAATGAACCAATGAAAAGTTTTATTAACAAGTCACATGACTTGTTATGCTTACGTTACGCGCTGCGCGCACCGGATGACTTCCGGATGCGCTAACGCGGCGCGTCATATGACGCATTACGCGACAACGCAGGTCCAGAATATAGTCAAAATGTCTCCACCAACCAGCGGTCGGAACACAACCCCTTTCAGCAGGCTAAATAGTTCTGTTAAATGACAACAGAAGGGACAGGCAACAAGAACCATCAGTCAAAGAGGGGAGGGCTAGTTCTTCTCTACCGGGTTACATTGGGGCGCTACCGGAACTGATCGAATTGGTAGTCTACAGTGTTTCTGGATGTTTCAGACTGAAGCTGGGGTTAGCATGAGAGCAGCATCATTTCGTAGCTCCGTCGTGGCCATTCCGCAACCAATCATGGCAGCCGCTCTTTATCGTTATTTTGGGCGGGGTGGGTGGCGGAGCCGAGCTGTTTTGCAGCCATCATTGTGTGGAGTTCAGTTCATCTCACTAGTTTTGTATTTGTCATGAGGGGTTGTTCCTAATGTTTCTATTTTAGCGAGGTCAAAAAGAGATCCCATTAGTGGCCTACTGATTTTGCTCGATTCCTTTTCTTTTTTTTACACGATTTTTCGTTATCTGCAAAGACTAAACAGAGTATTGCGACTCTGTGTTTGTTTGTAAATAGAGAATGAACCAAAGAGAACTAATTCTAAAACAGTAAATACTTGGATAACAATCAATCAAATGGAGAGAGAAGCAGGCACGACGGATTACAACGGGGGCAAAGGCCTGCGTTAACTACCTTTCACTATCTGCAAAGAGAGAGTACTCCTAATAGAAATGAGGGGGGGGGGCACCATTCAAAGCAGATCAGTGTGCATAAACACGAAAATGTTTTCACTTACCACGTACTTGACATTCGACAGCTTATGATATTTGCTATTAAAAAACCATTGAAATTCACTGAAAAAACCATAGGTTATAGACCATATATAGTTAGGAATTAGCATTTACAAAACCTTGAAAATTCACTGAAAAAACCATAGGTTATAGACCATATATAGTTAGGAATTAGCATTTAAAAAACCTTATTTTACTCACACAAAACCATTGAAATTCCATATATAGTTAGTTGCACTAACTATATATTGCGCACCCGCAATCCACTGCTGATCATGTCACATATTACATCATTCATGACATGGTCAGTGACATCACTGATGACATCACTGATGACATCTCAAATGACATCACTGATGACATCACTGATGACATCTCATTTGACATCAATGACCACATCACTGATGATATTATTCATGTGACAATACAATGCATCTCTTCACATTTTAATATAACCTCTGTTTCACCCAGTGTTAAAAACAGAGTATAATTTTTGAAACCATTGACACACCAATACTAGTTACTACATACGTACTCACTGATTCCTACGTCTACACACACATTCACTCATTCACCCATACAATCATTCATACATACAATCACTCATGTTTACAACACAATCATATGCACTCATACACCTATACAGACACTCACACTCTGCCACTCATCCATGGAGTTACTCACACACCTAGTCAGTCCTGTAAAGAATCAATCACACTTCCATTTTCTACTCTATACAGTTAAACATAGAGCACCTTACGTTTTCAACCATATACTAACACATACTTACTCTCTTATACAATCATTGATACAAGTACACATTGATCTGTACAGAGTCACACACCTCCCATCCAGCCACACACACACTCAGTCTCCCATGCAAATACTTGGGCAATCAATCAATAACCCATATAGTTACTCATATAGCTACTGATCAACACATGCAGCAGTTTACAGAACAACAGACATAATGATGCACAAATTAAGACAGTTTAGTCACTAACCCATGCACTCAGTGAGACACATTTAATCACTCACTCATACATTCAGTCATGCACCTACTAAATCCTTCGTCCAGACACTTATACATCCACTCATTCTTCAATATGTAAGACATATTTTAACTTTACAGAAACATAGTCACTGGATGTTGTCATCAGTGATGTCATCAGTGATGTCATTTGAGATGTCATCAGTGATGTCATCAGTGATGTCACTGACCATGTCATGAATGATGTAATATGTGACATGATCAGCAGTGGATTGCGGGTGCGCAATATATAGTTAGTGCAACTAACTATATATGGAATTTCAATGGTTTTGTGTGAGTAAAATAAGGTTTTTTAAATGCTAATTCCTAACTATATATGGTCTATAACCTATGGTTTTTTCAGTGAATTTTCAAGGTTTTGTAAATGCTAATTCCTAACTATATATGGTCTATAACCTATGGTTTTTTCAGTGAATATATATATATATAAAATATATTTAAAAAATTGATAGCAAAGTCAATTTAGATCCAGAGAATTCATGAAGTCCGCAAAAGAATCCAGGAGTCTCTGGAGCCCCACTCCTGTGCGTGCTAGCAGAACCGCATCATCTGCATATAAAAGAGCGGGGGTTGACAGCGCCCCCCCTTGAGGTATATCTTGACAGGCTATGCACAGGGATATTTGAAGATTGTTTATATATAAAGTGAAAAGAAGGGGAGCTAGGATGCAGCCCTGTCTGACGCCTCTTCCAATAACAAAGTGCTCGGTGTAGTTACCCCTCTGGTCAAATCTCACCCTCACATAGAGGTCCCTATGCAGGTCCGCCAAATATTTAACTAAACAGCAGTCCATGCCCATGTCAATTAATAATACCCATAGTTTCGACCTGTTGACTCGATCGAATGCCGAGAACAGGTCCATAAAGGCCAGATGTAGTGTCCCGGTCTTGGCCACTGTGTATTTCCCAACTAACAACTGTAGGTTTAGGCACTGATCGATTGTACTCCTTCCCTTCATAAAACCATACTGCAGGTTTGACAGTACTCTGCTCTCTTCCAGCCAATCAGTTAGTTTGCTGAGAATGACTCTTCCCACTACTCTCACCGCGGAGTCAATCAAGGATAT
This sequence comes from Lissotriton helveticus, assembly GCF_964261635.1. Classification (NCBI taxonomy): domain Eukaryota; kingdom Metazoa; phylum Chordata; class Amphibia; order Caudata; family Salamandridae; genus Lissotriton; species Lissotriton helveticus. Next base: position 336,366,593 of record NC_136069.1, on the reverse strand, counting down.
GGGCCTGTAACAGCGTGGGTAGCCACACTAGCCCTTTTTAAATACTGGAATGATGGTGGATTGGGCCCAAGACCTCGGGAACCCATGCTGACTTGCCCCATTAAAAACATAAGTGAATATATTTGCTCAAAAGGCCACATTCATTTTATATAAATCAGCTGGAACACCATCCGGTCCGGGAGCCTTATTACTGGACATTTGCTTAATTGCCATCCCAACTTCTTCCTTGTTAAAGATCAAACTTTATGAACCCTCGCTTTGAGAGGAAAAAGTAGGAGTTTCCACGTCTATCTGATCCACAAATATGAGTTTAAAGTGAGTGGTCCATTGAACTTCCGTAATATTGCATTCCAATGGGGAATTGCTAATACCAGTTCATAAAAAAAGGTTTATTTACAATCTCCCAGACCCTGGCAGGAACATCCACCGAAAGTAAGTCATTCTAGGCTTCTTGTTTGACTTGGGTTTTACAGGTTTCTAGGGCACACATATACGTCTTTCGTACTGCAGCTATATGGAGTTTATGTTGGGGTACTTGTTATAAATTGCAAAAAAGGTTTTTGAGCTAAATGTTAATATCTCCAAATCGCACACTATGGTCCTGGGTCAGAGACCTAAAAAAACATAACAAATTCCACCGCAAAGGGTCTGAATTAACAAGGGTGACTTCTTTTACATACTTAGAGGTTCTGTTTGATGAGAAGGGCTCGTGGGTGCCGCAGCGGAAAGCAAAAAAACCTGCTATGGCAAGATCTACAGCAGCTCTCCTTGGTTTTGCACAGTGACTCGGGGCTAAGTCAATTTAAGCTATCCTCAATATCTATGGATCAAAATGTATTGCCATTTCTAAGTATGGCTCTGCTATCTGGGGCTGTAAGCCGGTAGCGGATTTACAAATAGTGGAAAACAAATGTTTTAGGAATTTTCTTTTTGTTTCGCAATCCGTTCCCTTGTAAATTATTCACCAAGAATTAGGTTTTAGCTTTGTATCTGATCTGATAGGTCTGGCTCCTCTTGTATGTTGGTTGATAATCTGGACCAACCCTGAATTGTTGATGAATAGAGAGATTGCTCAGGATTGTTTATCCTTGGACAGAACCAGTTGCATCCTGTGTTTACAGTATGTAAAGACAATAACAAAGAAACGAGGACATTCCAATCTCTTTGACTCTGCAGACAATGTCAGGAAAGAGGATCTATCGTGGGTCAAAAATTATTTTTTTAAACATGATGTATACTGAGGGAGAGGCCAATGGGATAATGAAACCCATGGAACGAGCCTATCCTTATTTTAAAAACATCTCCATCGACAGAACCATGCCTGAAAGCAGTAACAAAGTGATACCATCGCTTACTTTTAATTAGATTCCATTTTAATCTTCTGCATTGTATACTGGCCGAGCCACAGGGTTGGAGCAAGGTGAAATATCTAGGTCCTTGCACATGTGATAATTTTTCCACACAAGACACTATGCACTTTATCATGCTCTGTGATCATTTTCATGAAATCCGTAGAAAGCTTTTACTGCTGATTTTAAAGAGAAAAGGTTTTACTCAGGTATGGCTGGCATTCGTGTACCTTCAGATGTTCAATGACCCTTGGGAGATTTTTAATATTGCTAGTATTTTAGGCACCGCCATCAGGGAAAGGAAAAGAAGGCACGTCATGCCCAGTAATGCTGCAGTTCTTTTAGAATTATGTTGAAAGATGTTTTAAATGTTTGCTCTTTTAAATGAGGTGTATCATTTTATGCCATGAGTGGAGAAGAATTGCCGTTTATGGGTGATTGCTCCTCTTGTTTTAAAGAATTTACAAAGATATTTTTGTTCAGATTTATACCAATCAAATTTAATTTTATGGTGCCTAAGAATATCCTAACATGATTATTGTCAAATGGTGTTGTATATGGCATATGTTGTGTACTTTTATGGTTTTTATTAACCATATAAAGTGGATTTGACTGACAGACTGAGTATTTGTGTATAGAGCAAGAGTTAAAAGACACTTTGGGCCTGCATATGATGTCGGTTGGAAAGTTTTCTGACCGACTCCTTTCCGAAACGGTTCCAACCACTGGCAGTCAGAGGTTCCGACCAACCAATTAAAATGCTTCCGAACAACACTTGGAAAGTTTCCCATTGACTTCAATTGGAGCCTGTGTTTCGACCTACAACACAGCCTCCCATTAAAAAAAGGGGTGGTTTTGGAAAACTTTTCACCCTGTTGGCAAGGTATGCCCAGACATGGGTCCCTTGCTCACTTTGCCACTGTTTTCAAGCTAGCCTGGCTGATGAGGGGTGTTAGGCCGAAACCGGTCCCATAATGCTTGTTTCTGGTTCAGGGAAGACCTGGCTTGGCAGTTCGGGCTGGACTGTTCCCATGAGGCACAGGGTGAAGACTGATTTGCATATAGCTGGATCTGAACTGAGGTGCAAAGTGAGCTAAAGAATGAGGATGGATTCAACCCAGATCTGTGACTGTTGGTGAGTGTCTGAAAAGTTTCAGCGCTCCGTCCATCATCTCCTTGTGTTTGCTTTGTTCACCCTAAGTTGACATGGTATGCCCAGACGTGGGCCCCTTGCTCAATTTGCCACTGTATCCAAGCTAGCCTGGCTTATGAGGGGTGTTACCCTGAAACTGGTCCCAGAATGCTTGTTTCCGGTTCAGGGAAGACCTGGCTTGTTCAGTCCATCATCTCCTTGTGTTTGCTTTGTTCGCCCTAAGTTGGCAGGGTATGCTCAGACGTGGGTCCCCTGCACACTTTGCCACTGTATTCAGCTAGCCTTGGCTGATGAGGGGTGTTACCCCGAAACCGGTCCCAGGATGCTTGTTTCCAGTTCAGGAAAGACCTGGCTTGGCAGTTTGGGCTGGACTGTTCCCATTAGGCACAGGGTCAAGACTGATTTGCATATAGCTGGGTCTGAACTGAGATGAAAAAGTGAGCTAAAGAACCATGATGGATTCAACCCAGATCTGTGACTGGGGCTGAGTGTCTGAAAAGTTTCAGCGCTCCGTCCATCATCTCCTTGTGTTTGCTTTGGGCACTCCGTGGTGCCTGTCACACTGTGCATGGCTCTACAGGGGGGTCCCTTGTGTACCCTCACAACCTCCAAACAGAGACCTCTGGATGAAGGGGGTCTGCTAGAGGCCCCCAAAGTCAGTTTCCAACAGTCTTTTCGTGTCGGACAGACTGGGTTGGAAAGGCTGGAGGAATCCTATATCGTAATCAGTCGGTCGGAAACACTGTCCATTGAGCTGTACAAATCGCCCCCGACCGACTCGGAGTTTCTGTATGCGAGTCGGAACCCAGTCTGAATGACCGAACGGTTACATTTCCATCATAATTGGTCGGTCGCAAATGTTTCCGACTCGGTCGGAAACATAGGCTCTGACACTGTTTAGGAAAATCCGAATGATGTTCGGAGCCTTTCCGACCAACATCGTAATCAGGCCCAAAGAGTTAATTTACAAATAGGTGTAAATATGTTAACAGAGAGAGTTGCATAGAGTGACAGAGAGGGTTGGGTTAAAAAGGTGAGTTGCCTACAGTGATAGATAATGTTTATGAAGTGTTATATTTCTAGTTCCATAAAACTTTGAGAGTAAGATTAAATGTTTGATAATCCAGTAATATAGTAATACTCTGAGAAGCATGACTAACAGATACATATTTGAAATGTTACATTTGTTGAGTTTGAATATCTGTGATTGAAAAGCAAAATATTGTAAATATTGTGTCCAGGTACCCCTTAGAAAATGGTTTAAATGGACAATTTACTATTTGCCCTATGGCTTAAATTACTTTTTCAGAATTTTATATTTCATTGACCGCTTACAATGGGAGAGCAGATTTTGTACTACAGCAGATTTTGTACAGCAATATTGGCCTGCTGTTATAAACTGTAAATTCTAAAAAAACACATCCTTTGTGGACAATGTAAACAAGCAATTAGTAGCCAAGGCTCTGATTGCATCTGGATTTCACTGTGACCATACAAAATACATTTTTGGCAACGTGCTGATAAAAAAGGTACTATCTAAGTGTATTTCATTGTATGTATGCATGTATTTAATTAAACAGCAAACCTAGCCAAAAGGCAGCAAAGCTCTGTACAGGGTCAAATATAAGCATAACATCAACAAGTGATAGGAGAGGCAGCTGTTTTGTGGGCTGTGAATGCATTCTGATGTTGTGATCTTTAAAGAGGTATCACTTCAACTCTTTACTAAATGTGATCAACGTTGGGGTGGACATGATGAAATATGGTGATGTTGTTCCAGATCCTGGCTGAGTAACTTTAAAATGCCTGTTGCCTTCTTTTTCATCTCTTAGACTGCAGTCTAATGTCCTGGTTGCGGGTATGCTGAGAACCACCAGAGATGGTGAGCTTGTCTGCAAGAGAAGTGGTGATGTTGGTTACAATGGCTTTAGAATTTATGCCGCTGTTTTTGAAGATTGTGGAAGCTGGAAAGCGGCGCAAATTAATTCCCATCTGGATGGGGGTGATGTGATCATACTTCTTCAGCCCTTGGATATGATGTGTTGTGGCAGGCAGGATGCCCTTAAGGGGTGCCATTATGGAGCCACCATCATCTGTTAGAAGGAGGGCATCATTAATAATGTGTAAGGTTGTCTTCTTTATGCAGCAATGTGATCTGATCCAAAATGGGTACTTGACTGTGATATGGTTCATATTTATATAAGCTTGGAGTGAACATAGATTGCTTTTTCATTGACCTTGCCAATGAATGGTAGGTTAGTGATGGGCTGGAATTTGGCTAGGTCATCTGGGTCAAGTTTTCTCTATGAATGGGGAGGACTGGTCTGTCTTGGTAGGTTCTGGAAAGATACCGTTAGTGAGGCGTACATTGACAATGGTTAATAGGGGTTAGAGAGAGAGTCTGTAAAGATTGCTTTGATGAAGGATAATGATGAAACATAATCTTCATAAGAAGTGGCTTTGAGGGAATGGAATTGAGCACACACCCTACAAGAGATAGGTCTTTGAAGGATGACTATTGTGAGTTTTTAATGGAAGGGGTGGCATAAGAGAGAGGCAGGCTTGGTGTTGGTGATGTGCTATAAGATCTACTGTATATTTTCACTGTAGAAGAGTTTAATGGCATTGCACTTTTCTGTGGAATGTGGAACAGCTAGGTTGAATAGGGGATTGATGCGCTGTTTTGTTGTATGGAAGAGAGTTCTGCTTCTGTTGGTGGCTTCATTGATGGTGTTGGTACATTCTTTGCTTTGGCTGGTGTGATGAGCGATCTGTGTGTTGTGCGGTGGGACTTCAGTATCATGAGTTCATCTGGAGTTTGTTTTTTCTTGCATTTTCTTTTATTTCTAAAGATGGATTGTTTATTTCATTAAGGGCCAGATGTAGGTCGCCAAATACCGGTCGGTAACGGCTGATTTTGGCCGTTACCGACAGGTATTTGGATATTGAGATGTAGGGGGCCTGAATTTACAGAATCGGTAAAGTTACAGATTCGGTATATTTACCGATTTGGTAAAATCCTGAATCGGTAAATTTACCGATTCTGTAAATCCAGATGTAGGTGGCACTAAAAACAGTGCCACAGGCCCTTAGGAATTCGTTATTTACCACCAAATAATACTTGGTGGTAAATAATGAATTTCTGTGTACATGCACATCTGTGCATGTACACCGATGCCATGTGGCACACATACATGCCCTAAGGGCATGTATGTTTGTCACATTGCACACAAGCCAGAATCAGGGGTGCAACAGGGTGTCAAAGTGACACCCTGTCCCCCTTGTAAATTCAGTAATTTTACCAAATCGGTATTTACCGATTCGGTAATTGACATTGATTCCTGTGGGCCTCAAAGCCCATAGGAATCAATGGCAATTACCGAATCGGTAAATACCGATTCGGTAATTACCGAATCTTACCGATTCGGTAATTGAATCGGTAAAAATACCTACATCCCGATTGCCAGTTCTTAAATACCGAATCGGGATGATTCGGTATTTAAGAATCGGTAATCTGGGATTACCTACATCTGGCCCTGAGTCTTTATAGTACCAGGGTGTTGAAAGCATTGGCTTATGCTCATGTATTTTAATTGGGAAATGGATGTTCAAATAGTTTTCAAAAAAAGGTTTTGAAGGACCTTCAGGATGTGAGAGGATTCGGGGGAACCATGTTTTCTGTGATGGAGAATGTACCAAGGTTGTGATATGTTATGAGATCTGCAATGTCTAGTGCTTGGAGTGCTGTAGAGCAAGCATTAACGAGCATGTTTTGTAGTGTGTGTTCTGTAGTTTGTGGGTGTGTGGTAATTGGTGGAATGTGTAGGAGGTTGGGTCTGTGTTGTGTAAATGCTATGTGTTTAGCTTGTCTAGGGTGTTATTGTGAGACATGCCAATATAGGGAGCTGGATGAGGCATATGATTATATTTCGCAATGTACGTTTTTGTTCAACAGGGACTGTGGCACAAACAAGCTGTGCGTTTTTAGGTGTTTCCCCTTTGCTGGGGAAGCCCATGCGAGAATATGCCATGAAGATGTTTTTGAAGTCAGGAGAAGTTAACAAGTGATTTAGTTTCCTGCATAGATGGATGATATTTGTTGCTGGAGGGTCAATCACAAGCATACAGTCTTGTTCTACTTCAACAGGCAAAATATAATTAAATCAATCACAAGTTAAATTGCTTTACCACGTCAACAAGACCTTATATAGGGAGGCTCCAGGATTAAATATTAATGGCTGGTGATGTCTCTCTCTACTATGGTGAAGAGATTCTGTGGGGGACCTTGTCTAAAGAATATTCAAATTTGCAAAGTAAGAACCAATTGATGCTGCTTTTATGTGGGTGCCCCCAAGCTAAGAGATGACTTACCATAAAATCGACAGGAATATTCCGTATCAATAATGATGTCTCTATGTTACCATTTCAGCATCCTGTGTTCGTGAATATATTCTGTAATTATAATACACTTACAAAAATGCATCTCCTACTAGTTTATAAATGATACTGCACAATTAAAATATCAAAAAATATATATTCTCACCTAGAAACACTGCTCCAATGTTTTACAATCTACTACATCACATGCATGTATAAGTAAATAATTAATCCCTGAGCTGTTTTAAAAATAAAGAAAAGTTATTTCAAAATAAGCACTACGTTAACTTAAGATAATTAAGCTAATAAACATGTGATGATACCTACTTGTAATGCTGCATATTTTGCCACTATAGGAAATTTAATGGCTTACATAAAGTGTTATACTTTCTACTGTCATACAATTGTATTTAAATACATTTTAAAAATATTTTTGACATTTGCCTACATTATTAATGAACTATATTTAATATTTAAATAAATATATACATTCTATCTTAAATTCACATTTATTTTTAATAAACTTTTTATTGAAGTTGCAAGTGCATATTACAATCACAAGGTTCCCTTTAGGGTGACAATTCACAATCTTACAATCTTGCAGCTGTAAATCATAACAGCCACCTTTTGGTCATACAAGTAGTATGCTATTAAAGCATGGGTGTGCCAAATCTGTTGACCATACATCCTTACATTTGTCTTTTGCATATAATCTTAAGAACCTTCAGCTTTCAGTGTGTGTGTTAAAACAACCATCAATATAGAAACATTAAACAGTAGAAAGAGTCATCCTAGGTAGGTACATTTGAACATTGACATTGGTCTATATTCGTCCCTTACACCTTACGCTGTGTCATAGTAGAATCTGCATTGGAGCTGCACAGTGTCCGCCAGGTCAAATGCAGTAATCACCCCCCCCGCCATCCATTCGTCTTCCCCTTCAGAGTCTAGGTCTTCTTCTTCTGGCAGTGGTTCACAAAGGTCCCCTCTATAAGTGTTCCATGCTGTCCATACCTTATTCCATTTGCGGGGGCAGGCCCTCATTACATATACTGCTCTTTCGGTAATCATCAGCTTGTGCATGTTGTTACCCCACCTATAAGCTGTAGGCAAATCTGGTGCTCCCCACTTTTGCGCAATGTCTCGCTTAGTCACCATCATGGCCAGGGTAGCCCATATCAGTCCATGCCTATTCAAGTCATTAGGGTCCCAGATGTTTAATAAGCATTTTCGAGGTTCTGGCAAAATTGAGATCTTAAGCGTTTGCGAGATGGTACGCATAACCTGCCTCCAAAATTCTCGTATGTGTGTGCATTCCCAGATTGTATGATACAGTGTCCCCTCCTCCCCGCACCCCCGGAGACAGAAGGGATGTGGTGCCCGATGTATTCTGTGAAGTAGGGTCCTAGTGTAATAAATACGGTGTAAGATTTTCAGTTGCACCAATCTGAATTTTGCTGAGATGCCGACCTCTTTCGGGGAGGCCAGTGCCTCATTCCACTCAGATTCAGTAACCTCTCCTATTTCTCCCACCCATCTATCTTTCAGCTTTTCTGTTGGGTCCCCCAGGTTGTTGATCAGTTTTTTATATGTGAGGGAAGTAGCGCTTTGTGTCATGAAGTCAGTTAAGAGTCTATCCTCTAGTGGCGAGGATTCTGGTACGTCCGTGCCCGCTGGGATCGCTTGAAGTAGTACATGTCTTATCTGTACATATCTAAATGTCTCGGTCGGGCTCAGGTCATATTGTTGTTGTAGTCGCGGAAACTCGATCACAGTGCCTTTGTCCCATAGGTCCCCGACTGTGGAGATTCCTATACAGTCCCACTGCGTGAATCCCTTGCATGATCGTAGGGCCCCCAGTGCTTTTATGTCCCATAGCGGTGTCAGTTTGGTGAGTTTTCCTTGCCATCCTAGCCGTTTTTGTGCAATGTGCCATAGGGCCGTTGTGTGGTGCGTCGGGCCCAGTAGTCTCCGTACCTGCGGCTTGTTATATAGTACTGCAAGCATGCATTCCGACCCCAGTTGCGACCAGTCAGCTTTGTATGCTGGGTCGGTCCTCGGAGCATGTATCCATCGATTTATCGTTTTAAGATGTGCTGCCCAATAATATAGCTGTATGTTAGGCAGAGCTATGCCTCCATCATACCAGCTCCTTGTCAACTTGTCATATGCTATACGCGCCGGGCCATTGTTCCAAAGCAGGTTCGAGACCAGTGCCGCGACTTGTTTGAAGTATCTCGGTTCCACCAGATATGGGGTATTCTCCAGCACGTAGAGGAACCTGGGAAGTGCCATCATTTTATAGAGCGCTGCGCGCCCCAGGAGAGTCAGCGGCAAGGCCGCCCAATGTTTAACATCCGCCCGAAGGCGTTCTATAGGTGGCTTCAAGTTTTTGTCGAAAAAGTCTGCTGCGTTAATCGCAATGACAATGCCCAGGTATTTAAAGGAGTCTCTTGTTAGCTTCTGGGGGCAGTTCTCCTGCAACACCGGGTCCGGACCGTGTAGTGTGTACACCACCGATTTAGACCAGTTCAGAGTATACCCTGATGATTTACTGTGCGTGTTACATAGATCCAGTAGCGCTGGGATTCCGCTTTCAGGCTCTACCATATAGATCAACATGTCATCCGCATAAAGGGATAGTCTATCTTCCCATCCATCTTCCCATGTGATCCCTTTTAGCAATGGTGTAGTTCTGATTAGGATTGCCAGTGGTTCTATCACCAGGGCGAAGAGCAAGGGTGATAGCGGGCATCCCTGCCTAGTCCCCCTACCCAGTGGGAATGTCTGCGAGATGTGGCCATTCGCTACTACCTGTGCTACCGGCTTCGTATAAAGTAATCTCACCCAGGCTATAAATTTCGGTCCAAAGTCCATACGTCTCAACACCGCAAACAGATATTCCCATTCCACCAGATCAAAAGCCATTTTGGCATCAAGGGAGAGAATAGCTGCCTTTTCGGGGATAAGGTGTGCTCGTGCCACCACCCCATGAATTCGCCTGAGATTCAGAGTTGTACTTCTGTGAGGCATAAAGCCTGACTGGTCAGGGTGTATCAGCGTCTGTAGGTGCTGTATCAAACGGGTGGCCAGCAGTTTCGCTAGCACCTTAGCCTCCACATTAATCAGGGAAATGGGGCGGTATGAGGAGCACTGAGACGGAGGTTTGCCCGGCTTTGGAATGGCCACAATCGTGGCTGTGCGTTGGTCCAATGGTAGTATTGGCATTCCATATACATTTCCCGCAGTGGCTTACTCAGTGTTTCGGCCCGCGATTTGTACCACTCTAGAGGTATTCCATTGGGACCCAACACTTTACCTGAGTGTAGTGCCTGAATTGCTAGTTGAATTTCGTCTTCTGTCGGGTCTAATTCTAATTCCTGTATTGCCTCTCGAGCGAGCTTGGGGATGTCAATGTTTTCAAGCGCGAGTATTGCCGCTTGAGCAGTAACCTCACGCTCAGGGGTATATATTTCTTGGAAGTGACGCGCTAAGGTGCATACTATGTCTTCCGGGTGCGTCTGTAATTGACCATCGTGTGAGTATAGTCGCTGTATACCTTTACTACCTCCCCCCCTCTTATCTAGCCACGCTAGCATTTTCCCAGCTTTGTCTCCCACATCGTATACCCTGTTGGCTGTACCCGTGATATGATCTTGGATTGTCACCGTAAGATGGGCCCGATGCTGTTGTTGCTGTAGTTGTAGTGCGTGTGCTGTTTCTGGTGAGGGGTCTGCGATGTGGGCGGTGGTCGCGGCGTGGAGTGCCAGCTCTAGCTCCGTGAGGTCCCTCCTGCATTCCCTTTTATGCCCCAATATTGCTGCCATTGCTCCCACGCGCAGGACCGTTTTGTATGCCTCCCAGAGTACCGAGGGAGAGGACACCGATCCCGTATTTTCTTCAAAATAGCGAGTGGTCACTAATTGAAGTTCCTTCCTGATTTTCGGGATGGTGAGGTAGTTCGGGTATATTGGATAAATTCTAGTACGTCTCTTTTCTTTTGTGGTGAGTGACAGAGACACCGGTGAGTGATCAGAGATGCCTCTGGGCAGGATGTCAATTTTGTCTATCTTTCCCATTCCCACCCCTAGAAATAGAAAGTAGTCTATGCGGGTTAAGCTATTGTGTACGGCGGAGTAATATGTGTATTGAGCCTCCGTGGGGTGCAAGTGACGCCATACGTCTGTAATGCCCAGTGCCTCTAGGAATCCCGGGAGAGCTGGAGTCACTCTATGGCGTTCTCTAGTGGGAAATGTGTCTAATGTTGGATCCATTATTGCATTGAGGTCACCCCCTATGATCGTGTCACCATCTGGGAGGTCCAAAAGGAAACTGCCTAGTGCAGGTAAGGCCACAGAGTGGAGTGCCGTGGGGATGTAGACCGACACCACGTTGAGGGGCTTCCCCTCCCATTGCCCATGTAGTGCCGCGAAACGACCTTGATCGTCCGTTTTGCGGTGTAGCACCATGAAGGGTGACGTCTTTTTCATGAGTATCCCCACCCCTCGGGAGCCAGACGTGAACTCCGCATGCGCCGCCATGACATAACCACGTCTGTCAAGTGCCTTACATGCTGGTCCCGTGAGGTGTGTCTCCTGAAGTAGGATAAGGTCAGGGCCTGGCGTTTGATTGCTTGTAGTACCAACCCCCGCTTTATTTTATCTCCCAACCCTCTGACGTTCCAAGTAAGTAGCCGCAGGGGGGGCACCTCAAGGGTCGCGTGTGCACCCTCAGTGGGTGTAGTGTGTGATTGTTGGGCCATTGGATCGCCTGTGTAGTGCTCTGTATGTCACAATACTGGTCTTAGTGTACATGGATTGTTCAATGTTGAGGTGTAGGAGTAGCATATTATCCGGTGCATTCATGCATCGTATGGTGCGAGTGATGACCGCCAATACTAACGGCACCTGTGAGGGCTCACTGTAGTTGCAGCGCTTCGCTACGGTGCAAGGGAATCGCTTAGTGCCCTGTGCGTTCGTGTACCTTGTAGCGTGAGTGATGACTACTAACAATAACAGTAACTGTGTAACTCCCCTCCCATCCCCCCTCCCTGCTCCCCTGCGCCACGGACAAACCCCCGCCCGCTTCCCCAACTGTGCAGAGTGCGTTATCCCATCCCAAACTATCTTACTTGCTTGTGGGGTTGGTGAGTCCCCTACAGGCACCGGCTCTGCCCACCTTACTTCGCTTCACCAGGCCCAGGTCCACCGCATGCATCCGGCCCCTCCCTCCCACGGTCCAATTTCAGATGGGGCCCGGTTGACCAGAGTCAAGTGGATTCTGTTCTACGTCGGATTCTGCTCCCGTTAAGATATCTCGCTGTGTCAATTGGTCGGTTTGCTTGCCTGCTTGGTCGCCGTTACGATGGTTTGGCCGATCCCTGTGCGACCGGCGAGGTTGTCCCACCTGTCTCCAGCCGTCAAGCCAGTCCTGCGCCACCTCCGGCTTGTCGAAGAACCACGTCTTCCCATTGGCTACAATTCGCAATTTGGCAGGGAACAACATGGAGTATGGCAGTTCTCTGTCTCTCAGCGCCTTTTTCACCTCGGTGAATGATTTCCGGCGTCTGGCTACTTCCACCGTGTAGTCTGGAAAGAAAGGCAAGGTTGAGTTTTGGAGTTTAATGGGTGGTGAGACTCTTGCCGCTTGTAAAATCGCATCCCTGTCCCTAAAATTGAACAGTCTAGCCAGCACAGGCCTTGGCGCCGCTCCTGGTTTGGGTTCGCCTCCGGGCACCCTGTGTGCCCTTTCCACTGAGAAGAAGTGTGATAGCCCTTTAGGTTGGAGTTTACTTTTGATGAGGTCTTCTACGTAGAGGTCCATCGCTCTTTTCCCTTCTGTCTCCGGAAGACCAAGGATGCGTATATTATTTCTTCGGGAACGCCCTTCTTGGTCGTCCAGCTTGTCCTGCAGTTGCCGAGTGACCTTCTCCATACGCTCCATAGCTATTTGCAGTTCCGAAGTGTCCTCTACAAGAGATTTCGTAACCACTTCTACCTGCGACACTCTTTCAGTCATTTTTTGGAAATCAGCTCGGAGCAGAGTAACTTCGGAGGAAATAGAGCCCACTGTTGTCCGCACTTCGGCGAGGGTTTTCATGATGTCTTCTAGTGTCACTTTCTTGGTACCCTCTGCTTCTTGATTAGCGCCTGTGGAGTTTCGTCCATTCACTTGCGATTGTCCCTGCTGGCCATAGGCAAATTTATCTAATTTGGCTTGCGTTGATCCACTCCTAGGTCCCCTGCCCGCCATGATTCGTGGCTCTCGGGTAATGGTCCCAGTTCCGGCGATCGCTATGGCCACTATACCACTAGTGGCTCTTCCCACTCTTCGTGGTTCAGGGGGGAGTAGGTCGGCGTGGACCCAGTTGTGAGTCAAGAGGAATCTGTCGCTCCGGAGATCTTTGCACCCTGCCCACAGGGGCGTTCAGCCCTCCGATTCCGTTATGTGCCGTGGATAGTGATCTACTACGTCTCCCCCGTACACCGCTGCCCCTCCACCGGCCGCACAGAGCGTCTATGGCGTGTATCCTCGTGACTTATGCCTGCTAATATCCTTTGTGGCCGTTCTGGGTGCTCGTGGCCTGTAGCGCTGCTATTCGTAGGCGGTAGTTGCGTCGTATCGTGTCAAGGTTCCGAGTGCGCTCTGGCGGCGGCTACCTCGGTGCGTGCCCACTGTCCTGTTCGGTGTAATTGAAGTCTTGCCTCACCCAACCGTAGTGCGCGCCACACTCACAATCGTTGGCCCAACCCGTCCGCTGTTGGCGGTGTCAGGCGCATCGGCCCCGCGAGGTTCCGCTGCTGACGCTGTCTTTGTGTGGTGTCTCCTGTCCGGGGCGTCTCCCACTATTCTTCTGCCCGGCCGGGACCGCCACCGATCCCGTTACCGCCACGGTCTCCGTTGGCCCCTCTGCTCTCCTCACGTCGCCTCTGTTCTCAATGGGACCCCGGGGGGACCCGTAGGTAGCACCGATGGTCAGCTCCACGTGTGTCCGTGTGTGTCCTCGCCAAGGGCGGAGGGATCCTATCGTTCCCGCCACTGCCGTGCCTCCTCCTCCTTAGTAGCCCCGAGGAGACCTCACCTTCCCCGGGGTGGTCCACACTTCTGCAGGGCGTCGCTCTCCGTCCGGTCGCAGGCACGGTCCTGCAGCCGCCGAGTTCTTCTGGTGCTATCTCCAGGCTTCGGCGGGCGTCTCCGTCGGTCTGCGCACCGGTGGTGGTTCAGGAGTCCCCCCAGTCGTTTGTGGCGCTGGGTCGCCCTTCACGTCGCCTCAGTCGGGGGGAGCGGGGGACGTCTCCGGGATCAGGCCGGTCAGCCCTCACTTCCGCCGGGGTCGGATAATCACGTGAGGCCGGCGCTGCACTCCAGCCGCAGGCCCAGTGACATCAGGGCAAAACGATGCAGTTCCCGACCTCGGATGGGCGCCGAGGTTGGACCGGACGATGCCGTTCTTGCACCGGACCCGGTTACCGCTCCTTCGGGTGGGGAATTGTGCGGATAAATATGTCGGATTTTACCAAAGGCCGTGCTGCCTCAGGGAGCTCACTCTTCACGCAGCCACAATGCTCGGCTGCTAACCACGCCCCCCCAAATTCACATTTATTAAAGTTTTATATTAATATTATTAGTAATATTTATTTAAAAAATATATATATATATATTGATTGAGAACAGCAGAACATGTGCACACAAGGACATCACTGTAGGACTTACAGAATTCTGAATTTGGACAAGTACCTGACATCAGTTATACATTACATAGCTTCAGCACCTCTTGTACTTTAAAGCATTTCCAATTCCACTGTTGGGGACACCACAATATCTCCTCGATCCTTATTCCAGTTTGACCACTTTCGGGCCCATTTCGTGGGACACCCCCTTGCTATAAACACTTCCGTTTCGTCTAGCATGCATCTATCCAACTCCTTTGCCCATACATGTATGCTCGGTATGGTTGCTCCACCCCATCCTTTCGCTATCTAACTTTTAACCAGGGTATAACTCAACGTCACAAATTGCTTCTCTACTTCCGGTAGGTCGGTTGCCTCCCAGATATTTAACAAATCCAGTTGTGGCGTTAGGCTCAACTCCTTATGTAGGGCTTTATGCATGTGTTCACTGGCTCCCTCCCATAGGACCCGCAACCCTGAGCAGCTCCACAGTATATGGCAAAACGTGGCCGGTTGACCGCATCCCCTCAGGTAGAGATCGTCCGCCCGCGAACCCACCTTCACCAAAGTCGGTCCCGTCATATACGAGCTGTGCAGTGTTCGGAGCTGAATCAACCTGAACTTTTGCGTGATGGCAGCATCCCTAGGAGAAATCAGGGCCTCCTGCCAGTCTTTGTCACTAATCACCTCCAAATCATCCTGCCATCTCTCTCTAAGTTTTGAGAAGGTATTATTGCATAATTTCTTGTATGTGAGTGAGATAGCTTTCGAGTCCAGAGGTTCATCTAACAGTCTGTCTTCGAGTGGTGAAGAGTCTGGAATGTCTGTGAGAGATGAGAAGGCCCCTTTAAGAGCATGGCATATCTGCAGGTACCTATACGTCTCCCCCTGAGCTAGTTGGTATTGTTTCTGGCGTTCCTCAAATGTAAGTATTTTCCCCTTTTTGACCAAATCTTTTACCACCAAGATACCTATGAGGTCCCACTTATTAAACCCGGGCTGATAACATAACATACCCAGTTTTTGCACACTCCAAAGTGGAGCAACCTTAGTCAGGACGCCAGCCCATCCCAGACGAAAATTCACTGTCTGCCAAACCTGTAACATGTGTAAGGTGGGCCCAAAAAATCGTCCGAATAGTAATATTTATTTATGTATTTACAAATATGAGTAAATAGATTTCACATGCTATGAGAATCTACACTTGTAAAATGTAACATACTTATATTTTTGATGCTTATGTACATCATTAAAAAAATATTTATTTATTTTCCATAATTAGTGTAGTATTCTAATCTTTTTCAAAGCAATATATGACTATATCCTACCTAAGAAATCGATACATATACCCGTTAATTTGTTCAGGTAATAAGTAATGGATATTTTTTTTGTTAATTAGATAATTGGAGTAATTTAATCTTTTGTGTGATTTTGGATTACATTTGTTTAGAGATGTGTCAGATTATCGCTCAATATGATGCATCTATGTATTCCGTAGCACTTTGTGGATGAACTCATGCAGAATCTTGCAAAGTATCATTACACTCTAAAAACGATGCAAAGTTTACCGTCAACCGTTTCCTTTGGAGGTTTAGTTGTGGGAGAGTGGAGAGCTGTTTTGTTGCTGGAAGTTGATTTGTGGGGATTGTGGTGCTTTTCAGATCATTTGTTTAATGTCTTTGTTTGCATCATTATTTATATCATTATGTATTGTCCATGTTTTCTCTGTATTTGTTTTATTTGTAGAAGTAAATTTGTGAAGTGAGAATTTGTGTTTGTTTCTTTCGTCATTGTTTAGGAATAATTACTTTGGGTTGGTTTTAGGAGTTTGTTTTGGTTAAAATATTTCTGATACAGGTAGGCAGGGGTTAAGAAATGCTAGATTTTAGGAGAGGGAGGTTAGGGCCTCAATTTGGACCATGGTACATTACCTGTCACAAGTGTTAGCAGCAGGAGGAAGAGTTGATCAGGATTACCCAATACAAGAAGGCAGGCAATGATGTGAATGAGTAAACCACCATCTAACAGATGTCTCAAATATGCAATGTACTATGGAACAGGTACAGAACAGATGGGCAAATGTTGTATACTGGAAAGCTAACCTACTCCACCATTATGAAATTGAAGTTGGTGAAGAAATTGTTAACCGCATGCGTGCGGGCGGAATTCCGCCCGTACGCTGGGTTTTGCGAAAGCGCATGTTACGTGACGAGCTGGGCTCGTCATGAGCGTGCGAGGAGGCTACGCCATGACGAGCCCAGCTCGTCATGAGCGTCGAAGGGGTTAAGTAACTGCCTGAGCAAAACGAAATTTGGGAAAACTATTTTTAAAAAAAACCCCAATTATTTTGTTATAATTATTTTATAACCTAATATGTAAAATCTGTAAAATGTGAAATTATGATTATTTTTATTTAAATTATCATAGTGTAACAAATGCAAATGTTGTATATATTTGATTAATTGAAATACTTTATATTTTTACGACTGATGATGAGCTAGAAATTAGCAGCTCCAGTGATCCAGCAATTACTGGTCAGTTTATTTAGTGTTACAATAACTAATTTTTAATTTCTTTTCCTTGTGCTATTATAATCTGTTGTCTAATTCATTACAAAAACGTGGTTTTATTGGCCCGTAGCTGTGGGTCATGGTTTCTTTAATCAGTATTATAATTTTGATATTCCTGCAAGAATTTAAAGATAATGAAAATGTGTTTAAATGTTTGAATTACTTAACAAATAAATTGTAGGCGTAGATTCAGTACTTTTTAATGCAACGCAGTGCAGCAACCTAAGTTGTGTGCTGTATTGCATAAAAGAGAGAGAGAGCAGAACTGTAGCATATCAAATAGAATATGCCACTGTTGCAGCATCTTTGGTTAGCGTGTTGCATTGCATCACATTTAAGTAAAATTCCCCGAATGCAGAACTTTACACGTTCATATCCTGTTAAGGCAAAACACATTAGGCACCATAAAAACTGTATAGTTGAAATGCTCAGCTTCACATGCAATTTCGCAGGTTAGTACACATACTTGGAATTAGCTTATTAATCGTCCATAAACATACCAATTTATTGTAACCATGCTAGCCATATCTGAAAGTAACTACAATAACAACTAAATTTAAACAATAACGGGGCGTGGCTGGCAGCCTAACAATGGCGTTCATCCGACACACAAATCCGTGCTGTAACTACCTACAGAGGTAACTGCAAACACAACAATGATGGACAGAATGTGGATCAATGTCACACATTCACCCCAGTCCAAAGATCTGGGCCCAAATCCATCGTTTTTCCACTCCACACCACCCTGGGTTAGACAATGGCGATATGCAAATCAACACATTCTGTCCATCACTGTTGTGTTTGCAATTACCGCTCTAAGTGTACTGGGGATGCTCAGACGTGAGTCCCAGGCACTCCACACCACTGGAGTCAAGCTAGCCGGGCTGATGAGAGGTGTTACCTCGAAACCGGGCCGGTCCTCGGATGCTTGATTCCGTTCTGGGAAGGACATGGCTTTTGTAGTTCGGACTGGACTGTTCCCATGGGGCACAGGGTCAGCGCTGATTTGCATATCGCCATTGTCTAACCCAGGCTGGTGTGGAGTGGAAAAACGATGGATTTGGGCCCAGATCTTTGGACTGGGGTGAATGTGTGACATTGATCCACATTCTGTCCATCACTGTTGTGTTTGCAATTACCGCTCTAAGTGTACTGGGGATGCTCAGACGTGAGTCCCAGGCACTCCACACCACTGGAGTCAAGCTAGCCGGGCTGATGAGAGGTGTTACCTCGAAACCGGGCCGGTCCTCGGATGCTTGATTCCGTTCTGGGAAGGACATGGCTTTTGTAGTTCGGACTGGACTGTTCCCATGGGGGCACAGGGTCAGCGCTGATTTGCATATCGCCATTGTCTAACCCAGGGTGGTGTGGAGTGGAAAAACGATGGATTTGGGCCCAGATCTTTGGACTGGGGTGAATGTGTGACATTGATCCACATTCTGTCCATCACTGTTGTGTTTGCAATTACCGCTCTAAGTGTACTGGGGATGCTCAGACGTGAGTCCCAGGCACTCCACACCACTGGAGTCAAGCTAGCCGGGCTGATGAGAGGTGTTACCTCGAAACCGGGCCGGTCCTCGGATGCTTGATTCCGTTCTGGGAAGGACATGGCTTTTGTAGTTCGGACTGGACTGTTCCCATGGGGCACAGGGTCAGCGCTGATTTGCATATCGCCATTGTCTAACCCAGGGTGGTGTGGAGTGGAAAAACGATGGATTTGGGCCCAGATCTTTGGACTGGGGTGAATGTGTGACATTGATCCACATTCTGTCCATCACTGTTGTGTTTGCAATTACCGCTCTAAGTGTACTGGGGATGCTCAGACGTGAGTCCCAGGCACTCCACACCACTGGAGTCAAGCTAGCCGGGCTGATGAGAGGTGTTACCTCGAAACCGGGCCGGTCCTCGGATGCTTGATTCCGTTCTGGGAAGGACATGGCTTTTGTAGTTCGGACTGGACTGTTCCCATGGGGCACAGGGTCAGCGCTGATTTGCATATCGCCATTGTCTAACCCAGGGTGGTGTGGAGTGGAAAAACGATGGATTTGGGCCCAGATCTTTGGACTGGGGTGAATGTGTGACATTGATCCACATTCTGTCCATCACTGTTGTGTTTGCAATTACCGCTCTAAGTGTACTGGGGATGCTCAGACGTGAGTCCCAGGCACTCCACACCACTGGAGTCAAGCTAGCCGGGCTGATGAGAGGTGTTACCTCGAAACCGGGCCGGTCCTCGGATGCTTGATTCCGTTCTGGGAAGGACATGGCTTTTGTAGTTCGGACTGGACTGTTCCCATGGGGCACAGGGTCAGCGCTGATTTGCATATCGCCATTGTCTAACCCAGGGTGGTGTGGAGTGGAAAAACGATGGATTTGGGCCCAGATCTTTGGACTGGGGTGAATGTGTGACATTGATCCACATTCTGTCCATCACTGTTGTGTTTGCAATTACCTCTCTAAGTGTACTGGGGATGCTCAGACGTGAGTCCCAGGCACTCCACACCACTGGAGTCAAGCTAGCCGGGCTGATGAGAGGTGTTACCTCGAAACCGGGCCGGTCCTCGGATGCTTTATTCCGTTCTGGGAAGGACATGGCTTTTGTAGTTCGGACTGGACTGTTCCCATGGGGCATAGGGTCAGCGCTGATTTGCATATCGCCATTGTCTAACCCAGGGTGGTGTGGAGTGGAAAAACGATGGATTTGGGCCCAGATCTTTGGACTGGGGTGAATGTGTGACATTGATCCACATTCTGTCCATCACTGTTGTGTTTGCAATTACCGCTCTAAGTGTACTGGGGATGCTCAGACGTGAGTCCCAGGCACTCCACACCACTGGAGTCAAGCTAGCCGGGCTGATGAGAGGTGTTACCTCGAAACCGGGCCGGTCCTCGGATGCTTGATTCCGTTCTGGGAAGGACATGGCTTTTGTAGTTCGGACTGGACTGTTCCCATGGGGCACAGGGTCAGCGCTGATTTGCATATCGCCATTGTCTAACCCAGGGTGGTGTGGAGTGGAAAAACGATGGATTTGGGCCCAGATCTTTGGACTGGGGTGAATGTGTGACATTGATCCACATTCTGTCCATCACTGTTGTGTTTGCAATTACCGCTCTAAGTGTACTGGGGATGCTCAGACGTGAGTCCCAGGCACTCCACACCACTGGAGTCAAGCTAGCCGGGCTGATGAGAGGTGTTACCTCGAAACCGGGCCGGTCCTCGGATGCTTGATTCCGTTCTGGGAAGGACATGGCTTTTGTAGTTCGGACTGGACTGTTCCCATGGGGCACAGGGTCAGCGCTGATTTGCATATCGCCATTGTCTAACCCAGGGTGGTGTGGAGTGGAAAAACGATGGATTTGGGCCCAGATCTTTGGACTGGGGTGAATGTGTGACATTGATCCACATTCTGTCCATCACTGTTGTGTTTGCAATTACCGCTCTAAGTGTACTGGGGATGCTCAGACGTGAGTCCCAGGCACTCCACACCACTGGAGTCAAGCTAGCCGGGCTGATGAGAGGTGTTACCTCGAAACCGGGCCGGTCCTCGGATGCTTGATTCCGTTCTGGGAAGGACATGGCTTTTGTAGTTCGGACTGGACTGTTCCCATGGGGCACAGGGTCAGCGCTGATTTGCATATCGCCATTGTCTAACCCAGGCTGGTGTGGAGTGGAAAAACGATGGATTTGGGCCCAGATCTTTGGACTGGGGTGAATGTGTGACATTGATCCACATTCTGTCCATCACTGTTGTGTTTGCAATTACCGCTCTAAGTGTACTGGGGATGCTCAGACGTGAGTCCCAGGCACTCCACACCACTGGAGTCAAGCTAGCCGGGCTGATGAGAGGTGTTACCTCGAAACCGGGCCGGTCCTCGGATGCTTGATTCCGTTCTGGGAAGGACATGGCTTTTGTAGTTCGGACTGGACTGTTCCCATGGGGCACAGGGTCAGCGCTGATTTGCATATCGCCATTGTCTAACCCAGGGTGGTGTGGAGTGGAAAAACGATGGATTTGGGCCCAGATCTTTGGACTGGGGTGAATGTGTGACATTGATCCACATTTCGTCCATCACTGTTGTGTTTGCAATTACCGCTCTAAGTGTACTGGGGATGCTCAGACGTGAGTCCCAGACACTCCACACCACTGGAGTCAAGCTAGCTGGGCTGATGAGAGGTGTTACCTCGAAACCGGGCCGGTCCTCGGATGCTTGATTCCGTTCTGGGAAGGACATGGCTTTTGTAGTTCGGACTGGACTGTTCCCATGGGGCAGAGGGTCAGCGCTGATTTGCATATCGCCATTGTCTGACCCTGGGTGGTGTGGAGTGGAAAAACGATGGATTTGGGCCCAGATCTTTGGACTGGGGTGAATGTGTCACATTGATCCACATTCTGTCCATCACTGTTGTGTTTGCAATTACCTCTCTAAGTGTACTGGGGATGCTCAGACGTGAGTCCCAGGCACTCCACACCACTGGAGTCAAGCTAGCCGGGCTGATGAGAGGTGTTACCTCGAAACCGGGCCGGTCCTCGGATGCTTGATTCCGTTCTGGGAAGGACATGGCTTTTGTAGTTCGGACTGGACTGTTCCCATGGGGCACAGGGTCAGCGCTGATTTGCATATCGCCATTGTCTAACCCAGGGTGGTGTGGAGTGGAAAAACGATGGATTTGGGCCCAGATCTTTGGACTGGGGTGAATGTGTGACATTGATCCACATTCTGTCCATCACTGTTGTGTTTGCAATTACCGCTCTAAGTGTACTGGGGATGCTCAGACGTGAGTCCCAGGCACTCCACACCACTGGAGTCAAGCTAGCCGGGCTGATGAGAGGTGTTACCTCGAAACCGGGCCGGTCCTCGGATGCTTGATTCCGTTCTGGGAAGGACATGGCTTTTGTAGTTCGGACTGGACTGTTCCCATGGGGCACAGGGTCAACGCTGATTTGCATATCGCCATTGTCTAACCCAGGGTGGTGTGGAGTGGAAAAACGATGGATTTGGGCCCAGATCTTTGGACTGGGGTGAATGTGTGACATTGATCCACATTCTGTCCATCACTGTTGTGTTTGCTATTACCGCTCTAAGTGTACTGGGGATGCTTAGACGTGAGTCCCAGGCACTCCACACCACTGGAGTCAAGCTAGCCGGGCTGATGAGAGGTGTTACCTCAAAACCGGGCCGGTCCTCGGATGCTTGATTCCGTTCTGGGAAGGACATGGCTTTTGTAGTTCGGACTGGACTGTTCCCATGGGGCACAGGGTCAGCGCTGATTTGCATATCGCCATTGTCTAACCCAGGGTGGTGTGGAGTGGAAAAACGATGGATTTGGGCCCAGATCTTTGGACTGGGGTGAATGTGTGACATTGATCCACATTCTGTCCATCACTGTTGTGTTTGCAATTACTGCTCTAAGTGTACTGGGGATGCTCAGACGTGAGTCCCAGGCACTCCACACCACTGGAGTCAAGCTAGCCGGGCTGATGAGAGGTGTTACCTCGAAACCGGGCCGGTCCTCGGATGCTTGATTCCGTTCTGGGAAGGACATGGCTTTTGTAGTTCGGACTGGACTGTTCCCATGGGGCACAGGGTCAGCGCTGATTTGCATATCGCCATTGTCTAACCCAGGGTGGTGTGGAGTGGAAAAACGATGGATTTGGGCCCAGATCTTTGGACTGGGGTGAATGTGTGACATTGATCCACATTCTGTCCATCACTGTTGTGTTTGCAATTACCGCTCTAAGTGTACTGGGGATGCTCAGACGTGAGTTCCAGGCACTCCACACCACTGGAGTCAAGCTAGCCGGGCTGATGAGAGGTGTTACCTCGAAACCGGGCCGGTCCTCGGATGCTTGATTCCGTTCTGGGAAGGACATGGCTTTTGTAGTTCGGACTGGACTGTTCCCATGTGAAGGACTGGACTTTTAAGAACCAGCTGTGGCAGGGAACAACACCTGAAACCTTCGTAGGATACCTGTTCGGCGCACAAGTGACAGAGACACGGGACACTTCCTTCGGCGTCAAAGATCAGCGTTTATTACTGCAGGGATGCAAAAGTCTGGACTTTTAAGAACCAGCGGTGGCAGGGAACAACACCTGAAACCTTCGTAGGATACCTGTTCGGCGCACAAGTGACAGAGACACGGGACACTTCCTTCGGCGTCAAAGATCAGCGTTTATTACTGCAGGGATGCAAAAGTCATGGGAAGTACAACAGAGTGTAGGTTCCAAGAGTCTGCTTCAAATTGCAAATGTGCGTCGCTCCTTTTATACACATTTTCTGCATTCAATAACGTAACGAACAAAAGGTTACAACTCAGTTCCCACAATAAACTTAAAAGGCTTCATTCATGGTGTCGGAAACCCGGAACATAATCACAGTAACATTTGTCGGTCCCCAACTGTAAAAGCACATTATCCTGCTGCTATGCACATTCCACTCTAGTTGTAAAAGGACGAGAGTAAGAGGCAGGAACAGGTGCAAGGAAGTCAGACAACAGAAGGAGAAGGAGTGTGGAGGTTGTATCGGAAGCGTGATCCCAGGATCAAAGGATTCGAGCCGAGCACATGCAAGGCTGAAACAATAGGCCAACGTGGGAAGATTACCCAGCTGCGGAGCCATCTGGCTTTGCCGTGCCATCCCCCAGTCTTGGGAATCACGGGATCATGAGGCGGACATTTGCCAGTTCGCTGATTACGTGAGGGCAAGAAACAAAATGGATGCCGTATCTAAAATGGAACCCGAGGGTTCAAAGTGAAGAACCTGTAAATAAGACGAACCCTTCTAAGTAGCGTAGCGAAAATGCGCACACCTATTAATCTCGTCATTTACGGTTCATAGATACCACACTTTCTAGCATCGTAACGGTTCTCATTTGTCCTCAGACGCTCCTTTTGCCCTCATGTAGGCAAGCACTAGTCGGAATCATAATCTATGTCGATATTCATCAGATCATTCAAGTGTTGTTGGAACATCATCTTATTCATCAATGTCTCGCTGGTAACAGATGGCCTTCTTATACACGCTGTAGCACAAAGGCCACATAAGGCAGGACCACACTGCACACAAAGACAACACGTGAACAGAAACGTCACAACAACCCCTATAATCATCAGAATTTTCCAACCCCAAGTTGACATCAGACCCCAAAACCATCCTAGAAGCGTCCAATCTCCCTCGTCCACGTATATGGACTCTGAGATTTTATGCAACTTCGAGATGGCTTGATAAACCGTTGGAGCGTTATCAGGTATGAAAATGCAGCAGCTCGAATGGATGACCTTGCACACACCACCTCTGTCTGCTAGTACTACGTCTAGAACCATACGGTTCTGTAACGTCATAAGCCTATCCGCTTGAAGCTCTGCTGTCAGATTACCAAGGGCGCTTGCAGTTATGTTAGCAGTTGCTTCCACTACACGAGTTAACTGTCTCAGATTCCTGCTATTGACCATAGGACCCCAAAAAGGTAGGAAACCCTTAAAGAAATCTCCTGCTTCTTGACCGGCAGTATCTTCTTTACTAATGACACCTCTCACAACTCTAGTTTTGTGATAATCTGAGGCAACAGTGAAAGTTGGAGGCAAAAGATTCGCGATATAGCAGGTACCCGAGAAGTCATGAGGTAACCACGTATATGCGCGATCATAACATACAAAATAGGTACCCTTGGCAGTCAGAAAGACAGGGGAAGAGAGCATTGGTAAAACGTAAGTATCAACACAAGCACTCTTCCCAAGCTGAGCTCTCGGATTGCGACCAAGACCTTGCAGACAGAAATGACCGAGATGAGGTACGATCCAGATTGGAGATGAGCTTTTAAACTGCCTATTTTTCACTGATGTACTATACTCGACCTCACTCAGATCCTTATAAGCTCGCACCTCTTCCTCTGGGATAAGTGTTGCGTCAAAAATATCTCTATTTAAATCTGCAATTGCTATCGCCAAAGACTTGTGGTACGGGCCAGAACCAAGGTTTGCAGAGCGAGGCTCTCGATGGGGGTAGGAATCTAGTGCACTACGGAACATGGTCTGGAATGCTCGAGCTGACCCCTGGGGGCTATAAGGAAGAACAAAATACGGGATACCCTTATCCATGGTATGTGGCATTAACCCACATACCCAACAATTGGTAGTGTTCATCACCAACTGATGCTGATGTAGAAGTTGAACAAAAGAATTGTTCATAAATTCCGCACGTCTGACCTGTTCATGTTGGGGCAGAAGATGGAAGGAATGTGGGGACATAGTGGAAACAGAAGTTAAATCAAGAGAAGGAGGAGTAGGTAAAGTAGAAGGCAGCAATGATTGAAAACCAAAATATACTCCACCCACCAGCAGCATAGAAACAGTTAGGAACAACATAAAAACCTGTAACAAAAAACATTTTTTCCGAAATGTCTTGTACAATTTTTATCTTTGCGCCACCATTTTCTCAATTTCCAACAGCTTAGAAGACTTCATCTTCTAAAAACCGTCCGTGACGTTCTTGACGCACTTCGTTCTGAGTAGCGATTATCAATCCCCAGGAGTTCCCAGAAATCGACAAAAGTAATCGACCTAGTGTCAGATACCTGCTAAACAGGAGGAAGTACCCGCACGGCCCTACGGTTAACCCAGATGAAAAGGTTGAGAGTTCATTGAGTTCAATATACGCCTCCTAGCTGTAAGGAAAAAGGTACACAATATATATATATATATATATATATGTAATGTCCACAATTTTTATGGCAACAATAGAGGTGATGTAAATTCGAAAAAATAAAAAAATAATTTATTAGTCTGTTAGCGCGGTCGAAGAAAGTATCGACTTCTTCCGGGGCGACTCTGCTCTTCAAACAGTGGATCAGACGGCAAAGGAGTGTTCGATTGTCCACGCAATTGTTCAGAACTTGAATTCTCCAATGCTGCTGAAAGAGGGTTAACTCCGGATGGTTCAATAGGGGTGTCGGGTCTTACTGTGTTATCTCCTACAAGCTGCGCATCACTAAACGGCACGTAACTTAGAGGGACGTAAGCTTCAGACGAGCCGAATCCTTTTCTGATCCAACTATCTGCTGGCAATGGGAGCGGAATTTTCTTGGTGTGGGTGGCATGCACCCAGTGTTTTCTCCCTTCCAGCCGAACCGCAGTCCTCGTTGCCAGCAACACCTGGAAAGGTTCCACGAACCTTGGCTCAAGATTTCGTTTTCGTCCAAAGTTGCGGGTAAGAACCCAATCACCTGGTTGGAGCCGATGACCAGGACCCTCTGTTTGTGTCGGTAGAGCCTCAAAGACCTGTTGATGAATCAAACTCAATTTAGCAGTCAGATCATAGAGATAGTCAATTAACATTGGATATTCAAGTCTGTCAAATTCTTTAGGCCTCGGAACTCCCCAAATGTTCGCAGGACGGCCGAACACAATCTCATATGGGCTGAGCCCTACTCGAGAGTGCACAGTCGCTCTGGTCCATAAGAGAGCTAAAGGCAAAGCGTCGGGCCATGATAGACCAGTCGTTGCCTGGATTTTGGCAAGTTTCAGTTTCAGAGTGCCATTATATCTTTCCACTAAACCCGCAGACTGAGGATGATTAGCACTATGAAATTTCTGATTTATGCCAAGACCACGACATACACTCTTCATTACACTTCCCACAAACTCACTTCCGTTATCTGACCATACAATCCGTGGCATTCCATACCTGGGGAAATACTCTTTGAGTAGGACCTTCGCTGTGGACAGGGCAGTATTATCCTTTAGGGGGTAAGCCTCAATCCATCTGGAGAACGCACAAACTACAACCAAGACGAACTTCAAATTATTGCATCTCTCCATGTGGATGAAGTCTAACTGAATAATTTCAAAGGGACATGTGGGAGGAGCAAAATGACCACGTGGAGTGGGGGTGCCCTTGCCAGGATTATACATCAAACATACCATGCAATTTTTAACCACTCTCTCCGCACACTTAGTAATTCCATCATTCTTCCACACGGGCGACAGCAACTTACATATGCTTTTCGTACTAATGTGTGATGTACCATGAGCCATAGTAACAACAGCAAGCACGTATGCATCTGGTAACATCCATCTCTGCTTTTCCGACAAATCAACCCAACATCCATTCTCGTCTAACTTTCCCGTACTCTCTTTCCACTGAGTCTTTTCCATCTCAGTAGCTTCATCCTGTATCTTCTTCACACTCTCAACTGTGTCCTCACACATACTAGTCTCCGCTGGCCATCTTACTGAACTCGCAACGTACATTCGATTTGTCAGATCTCTAGCCGTCTCCTTTGCAATCTCATCCGCAAACGCATTACCGCGGCCAACATCATCCGTCACCTTCCGATGCGCACTACATTTGATTATTGCCACCTCTTTAGGCAATGTAAGTGCGTCCAAAAGGTCATTCACAAGCTGTCCGTGTTGAATCTTCGTACCATGCGACGTCAAAAATCCTCTTTCTCTCCACAATCGACCAAAACTATGCGCCACACCAAAAGCATACTGGCTGTCTGTAAACACATTCACCCGCTTCCCTCTGGACAACACACACGCTCTCGTCAAGGCGATCAACTCAGCCGCTTGGGCCGAATTCTGACTCAATCTCGCAGATTCAACAATCGTACTCAATGTTACTACAGCATATGCAGTCGTCACATCACCATTTGGTAATTTAAAACATGAACCATCCACATACAAAGTTCCATCGGGATCTACCAATGGAGTGTTTTTCAGGTCAATACGACCCTTCGTCTCCTCTTCAGTTCTCAAATAGCAATCATGTGGTGTTACATCACTTAATTCCATGTCGATCGGCAACAACGTTGCTGGATTCAACACATTACACCGTTTTATCCGTATGTGACTTGCCAATAACGTCAACTCATATCCAGACAACCTTGCGCTCGTCAAATGTTGAGTTTTCGTTCGGTTCAAGAGAGTGTCGACTGTATGCGGGACCATCACCGTGAGCATATTATCCATGACCAGACCTGCGGACTGTCGAATGGACGCCGCAGCTGCCGCTGTTGCTCTCAAACAACTCGGCAAGGCTCTAGCTACTGGGTCTAAGGTCGAAGAAAAATATGCACATGGACGCTGTTTGTCGCCAAATTGTTGTGTCAGCACACTCAACGCACAACCGTCCCTCTCGTGAACATAAAGTGTGAACGGCTTATTGTAATCAGGAGTACCCATCACAGGAGCCGAACACAACGCATCACGCAATTCAGAAAAACTTTTCTGACACTCTTCAGTCCATGGCAAAGGAGATGAAACATCCTTGCACGTGAGGGCTATCAATGGTTTTGCCAACAATGAAAAATTTGGAATCCATTGTCTGCAGTATGACGTGATACCTAGAAAGGCACGTACATCTCTCTGAGTCTTTGGCACAGTCATTCGAGCAATCGCTGCAATTCTCTCTAGGGTCAACCTTCTCCCATCCTTTGACAGTAAGTGACCTAAGTAGGTTACTTCTTGACAACAATATTGTAGCTTAGAAGGTGACACCTTGTGATGTAAGTCACATAGGTGCTGCAACAATGATACTGTAGCGGTTTTGCAAATAGCCTCTGTATCAGCTGCCACTAATAGGTCGTCAACGTATTGGACTAAGGCTGCGCCTGTCGGCAACACAAATGCATCAAGCTGACTTTTAAGTGCTTGGCTATAGATCGATGGACTCTCACAGTAGCCCTGTGGTGCGCGTTTAAATCTAAAACTGCGACCACCCAGTGAAAAACCGAATAGGTCTCTGCTTTCCTCAGCGATCGGAATACTAAAGAAAGCATTCTTTAGGTCGATTACCGTGAACCAGGAGGCCGAAGCCGGAATCAGGGTCAACAAAGTCGTGATGTCAGGCACCACAGGAAACTCGGGAATCACGATTTTATTTACTTCTCGTAAATCAATTACAAAGCGGTATACAGGAGGTTTAGTTGGATCAGTGCATTTCAAAATCGGTAACACAGGACTATTACACACATTGCCTCGAGTTTCTTCAATGACATCTTTTTCGATCAGGTCATAAATGATCGCTAATAGTGCTCGCTCACCATCAAAAGAGATACGATACTGTGGTATACGTGGGAAACGCACGTTCGATTTCAACTGAACCACATAAGGTGGGATGTTCAATAAGCCTACATCATTGGGACCCGTAGCCCATAACGACGCAGGAAGGGAACTCAATTCCGGTGGGAACTTATCAATTAATAAGTACATAGGAGAGATCGTTCTCTGACCTAATGTAAGCTCCACTCCCGCAGGGGAGCAGTACAAAGTCGCATATAACGGTTTTAACAAATCCAAGCCCAAAAGATTCTCACCACAACCAGTAGATAAAATCAATGGGGCCTCTAGCTCATGAGGACCAATCGTAAGGGACAAAGGGCTAGAGACAGGATTGCTAACAGGGGCGCCAGAGAATCCAATGGAAACATTTGTTAAGCCGGACAAAGGTGCGCCAGGGAGTTTCGAATGCATGATGGAACTTTTCGTTGCACCAGTGTCTAACAGAAAAGGCTCAACTACGCCAGATGTAGCAACTGCGACGTAAGGCCCACTCTGATCAACCGGAACTGATACTACTCCCTCTCTCTGTCGGTGGCTGTCCTATAGTGGTTACCTGCATCAATCTCATGTTCGACGTAATAATCGTCCACATGATACTGTGCTGATTTATCGGACCTCACATTTCGTCGGTCAAAATAATTATTCGCGTCTGATGGGGTATGAGGGCGCTCATGATTTTGATTTTGAGGGGCACCGCGGCCTCTACCTCGGGGTGCTTGTTGAGGACCACCACGACCCCCTCGTGCCGACACACCGTTAAGCCGGTCACGCAAAGCTGGACAATCATATTTTATATGGCCCTCTCTTCTACAATATGCACACTGATTATACCCAAGCGTAGATCTAAAATCGGAGAAGTCAGATCGTGACTGCATTCTAGTGGACTGGTCTCGTGGTCGATACTGCTGTTGCGAATCATTTTGATTCGAACGTGGAGGATATGCCTGCTGTAACAAAACCTTTGTTTTAAGCTCCTTCGTTTTCTTGTCTGAACGATCACTTTCTTCCTTTTCCCTGTTCTCATAATATTGACCCGTAGCTAATATCTGTGCAGTGGTTGAAACAGCCCATGCACTTTCTGAATTCTTCAATTTGTTGCACAGCTCAGGCAACAAATTTAACACAAACTTATCAACAAATAACCGTTGACCACCTTCGGTGCTCATGTCCTGACCACTATGATCGACAAATGCCTCCTCAAATCTATTAAAGAAATCGGAGACACTCTCGTCTTTCTTTTGCTTACAAGCCGATAATTTGTCCCAATTTACCTTCATCGCTGGCATGAGCGTTTTCATAAGTGTAATGATTTTCTGAGGCAGCTCCGTAATTAACTGCTCAGGCTTAGCCCCACCAACTTGTCGTCCATCTGCCGCTACTAGTGTAGCCCAGTCACCACCTAACTCAACTAAATGATTCTCTTGGCGAATTTTCGCCCAAATCGGTTGTGGTACGACATTGCCAAACAGCATGTCGATGTCCGCAAGATTCATAACAGTAGCGTCTACCAGTTGAGACAACTCCTTATAATAACCTGCCGGATTCTTGCGTGGATCAGGTAAAGATTGTTTCACCTGCAAAACTTCTGATCGCTTCCATGGGAGGTGTATCCAAACTCTCTGAAAGTATGGCGGAATCACAGGATTAGCTTGCGGGTCACCTGGCATGTACACTGGCGGAACCTCTCTCATAGGATACTGACCAGAGTTCGTTTTCTGAGTATCGGAATCGTCATCAAACGACACTCGAGAAAACACTGTGCACCGTAAGGCTAATAATCGCTCTAATGCACGTCGTACATCTCCACCTACGATCATGCCATTCGAAAATTGACTCTGAAGTTCAGTCATATCAGGTGGTACATTATCTAAATCATCATTATACCATTCTTCTCTCAAAAAGTTACACATTTCTTCAAACACAAATCTCTGAGTGGGCTCATTAAACTGAGAAAACGTATCAAAGACCACGCGCGGCGGGTAGTTAGCAGGGTGTCTTATCCATCTACGCGCCATAGTTACCAACGTGGCACTCTCCCTTCCACCAGGGATTTGACTGCGCCTCTGAGGAGTTTCAGAGACATCGGGTCGAAATAACGATCCAGAAAGTGGGGAGTAAAGAGTAGCGACAGTATTAGGGATACGATTACGAACAGAAGGAGAAAAAAGAACAGGAGCAACAACATTAGAAGTGAACGTAGGGACAGCAGAGGTAGCCGGGACGGCTGAGGTAACAGGAACAATTGACTGAGGAGGTACAGGCAAAGGAGCAGTAGGAATAGGACCAGGTGGTAGGACAAATGCAGGACCAACAACAGGCTGACCAGCAGCCGCTGGAACTGCAGGAGGAACTACAGGAGGAGCTACAGGAGGGACTACAGGGGGAACTACAGGGGCTGTATTACCCTGTGCATAAGGAGGTGGCGATTTCATCAAATACGCTAACAGAGGATCCTCCTTCGAGTCCTCTTCTGTCTTATCAAGACTAGTTGATAATACCGGATAACATTTGTCTATTCTCATGTGATGTAGTCTAGTAGAAACTTCTATTTCTTTTTCTTCTTTATCTCGCTGACATTGTTGTACAACTTGCATTATCGGAACGATACCTTCTTTACGATTCTTTTTAAGCTGTTTGATTTCCTTCTGTTTGGCCTCTTTACGCCATAACTGAAGGGAATCAAACATAGCTGGCCTAGCTTTCTTCTTAAATAATTTAGTTTCTAGATTATCTAAAATCCCCATTCCAAAACTTCCGTGTGGTGGCCAACTAAGGACACCATCTTTTCTCGTATAACGGACCCAACAGTCATTATATATAATAGGGCCCACACCATGTCGACTATAGAGCTCATGTATCGGAGTTCCAACTGGAGGTATCGGACACGAGTCCTCCAACCGGGAATCCTTGTTGCAACATTTGAAGAAACCAATGAAACCACTACGGCTAGGCATCATGCACACTAACCAAGTATCAAACTTCAAGGGTTACCAAAGTACTAAATCTTCGTGAAAGACAAAACCCTCGGTTTTTGGCAATTGCAATTGTCAAATAACAACTAAGGACCAACAACTAAGCACCACGAATGCAATGGAACCATGCGAACAACTAAGCACCAACAACTAAGGACTGGGAGCGACCCACAAATACTTAACTGAGAGTTC
Source organism: Lissotriton helveticus (assembly GCF_964261635.1). Classification (NCBI taxonomy): domain Eukaryota; kingdom Metazoa; phylum Chordata; class Amphibia; order Caudata; family Salamandridae; genus Lissotriton; species Lissotriton helveticus. The sequence goes on along the minus strand of NC_136069.1, from coordinate 336,334,247 downwards.
GATGGCGTCACCAGGAAGGCCCGTCTATCGTCTCGCCATACAAAGGACTACGCCAGGCACCAAACAGGTCGACAGTCAGAGCATCGGTCCGTTGCAGCCGTCAGGAGGCGGGAATCTTCGCGGGAAAAATCTTTGGACCACTTATTTCGACAACAGGATCGATGAAGCGGGGTGCACCTTTTCCTCGGAGATTTCACACGAAGTTCCTCGCAATCGTCAGGGTTTGGACCGGTACCGCTGATGTCGCCCCACGTTGGGCGCCAACTGAAGGACTGGACTTTTAAGAACCAGCGGTGGCAGGGAACAACACCTGAAACCTTCGTAGGATACCTGTTCGGCGCACAAGTGACAGAGACACGGGACACTTCCTTCGGCGTCAAAGATCAGCGTTTATTACTGCAGGGATGCAAAAGTCATGGGAAGTACAACAGAGTGTAGGTTCCAAGAGTCAGCTTCAAATTGCAAATGTGCGTCGCTCCTTTTATACACATTTTCTGCATTCAATAACGTAACGAACAAAAGGTTACAACTCAGTTCCCACAATAAACTTAAAAGGCTTCATTCATGGTGTCGGAAACCCGGAACATAATCACAGTAACATTTGTCGGTCCCCACCTGTAAAAGCACATTATCCTGCTGCTATGCACATTCCACTCTAGTTGTAAAAGGACGAGAGTAAGAGGCAGGAACAGGTGCAAGGAAGTCAGACAACAGAAGGAGAAGGAGTGTGGAGGTTGTATCGGAAGCGTGATCCCAGGATCAAAGGATTCGAGCCGAGCGCATGCAAGGCTGAAACAATAGGCCAACGTGGGAAGATTACCCAGCTGCGGAGCCATCTGGCTTTGCCGTGCCATCCCCCAGTCTTGGGAATCACGGGATCATGAGGCGGACATTTGCCTGTTCGCTGACTACGTGAGGGCAAGAAACAAAATGGATGCCGTATCTAAAATGGAACCCGAGGGTTCAAAGTGAAGAACCTGTAAATAAGACGAACCCTTCTAAGTAGCGTAGCGAAAATGCGCACACCTATTAATCTCGTCATTTACGGTTCATAGATACCACACTTGCTAGCATCGTAACGGTTCTCATTTGTCCTCACATGGGGCACAGGGTCAGCGCTGATTTGCATATCGCCATTGTCTAACCCAGGGTGGTGTGGAGTGGAAAAACGATGGATTTGGGCCCAGATCTTTGGACTGGGGTGAATGTGTGACATTGATCCACATTCTGTCCATCACTGTTGTGTTTGCAATTACCGCTCTAAGTGTACTGGGGATGCTCAGACGTGAGTCCCAGGCACTCCACACCACTGGAGTCAAGCTAGCCGGGCTGATGAGAGGTGTTACCTCGAAACCGGGCCGGTCCTCGGATGCTTGATTCCGTTCTGGGAAGGACATGGCTTTTGTAGTTCGGACTGGACTGTTCCCATGGGGCACAGGGTCAGCGCTGATTTGCATATCGCCATTGTCTAACCCAGGGTGGTGTGGAGTGGAAAAACGATGGATTTGGGCCCAGATCTTTGGACTGGGGTGAATGTGTGACATTGAGCCACATTCTGTCCATCACTGTTGTGTTTGCAATTACCGCTCTAAGTGTACTGGGGATGCTCAGACGTGAGTCCCAGGCACTCCACACCACTGGAGTCAAGCTAGCCGGGCTGATGAGAGGTGTTACCTCGAAACCGGGCCGGTCCTCGGATGCTTGATTCCGTTCTGGGAAGGACATGGCTTTTGTAGTTCGGACTGGACTGTTCCCATGGGGCACAGGGTCAGCGCTGATTTGCATATCGCCATTGTCTAACCCAGGGTGGTGTGGAGTGGAAAACCGATGGATTTGGGCCCAGATCTTTGGACTGGGGTGAATGTGTGACATTGATCCACATTCTGTCCATCACTGTTGTGTTTGCAATTACCGCTCTAAGTGTACTGGGGATGCTCAGACGTGAGTCCCAGGCACTCCACACCACTGGAGTCAAGCTAGCCGGGCTGATGAGAGGTGTTACCTCGAAACCGGGCCGGTCCTAGGATGCTTGATTCCGTTCTGGGAAGGACATGGATTTGTAGTTCGGACTGGACTGTTCCCATGGGGCACAGGGTCAGCGCTGATTTGCATATCGCCATTGTCTAACCCAGGCTGGTGTGGAGTGGAAAAACGATGGATTTGGGCCCAGATCTTTGGACTGGGGTGAATGTGTGACATTGATCCACATTCTGTCCATCACTGTTGTGTTTGCAATTACCGCTCTAAGTGTACTGGGGATGCTCAGACGTGAGTCCTAGGCACTCCACACCACTGGAGTCAAGCTAGCCGGGCTGATGAGAGGTGTTACCTCGAAACCGGGCCGGTCCTCGGATGCTTGATTCCGTTCTGGGAAGGACATGGCTTTTGTAGTTCGGACTGGACTGTTCCCATGGGGCACAGGGTCAGCGCTGATTTGCATATCGCCATTGTCTAACCCAGGGTGGTGTGGAGTGGAAAAACGATGGATTTGGGCCCAGATCTTTGGACTGGGGTGAATGTGTGACATTGATCCACATTCTGTCCATCACTGTTGTGTTTGCAATTACCGCTCTAAGTGTACTGGGGATGCTCAGACGTGAGTCCCAGGCACTCCACACCACTGGAGTCAAGCTAGCCGGGCTGATGAGAGGTGTTACCTCGAAACCGGGCCGGTCCTCGGATGCTTGATTCCGTTCTGGGAAGGACATGGCTTTTGTAGTTCGGACTGGACTGTTCCCATGGGGCACAGGGTCAGCGCTGATTTGCATATCGCCATTGTCTAACCCAGGCTGGTGTGGAGTGGAAAAACGATGGATTTGGGCCCAGATCTTTGGACTGGGGTGAATGTGTGACATTGATCCACATTCTGTCCATCACTGTTGTGTTTGCAATTACCGCTCTAAGTGTACTGGGGATGCTCAGACGTGAGTCCCAGGCACTCCACACCACTGGAGTCAAGCTAGCCGGGCTGATGAGAGGTGTTACCTCGAAACCGGGCCGGTCCTCGGATGCTTGATTCCGTTCTGGGAAGGACATGGCTTTTGTAGTTCGGACTGGACTGTTCCCATGGGGCACAGGGTCAGCGCTGATTTGCATATCGCCATTGTCTAACCCAGGCTGGTGTGGAGTGGAAAAACGATGGATTTGGGCCCAGATCTTTGGACTGGGGTGAATGTGTGACATTGATCCACATTCTGTCCATCACTGTTGTGTTTGCAATTACCGCTCTAAGTGTACTGGGGATGCTCAGACGTGAGTCCCAGGCACTCCACACCACTGGAGTCAAGCTAGCCGGGCTGATGAGAGGTGTTACCTCGAAACCGGGCCGGTCCTCGGATGCTTGATTCCGTTCTGGGAAGGACATGGCTTTTGTAGTTCGGACTGGACTGTTCCCATGGGGCACAGGGTCAGCGCTGATTTGCATATCGCCATTGTCTAACCCAGGGTGGTGTGGAGTGGAAAAACGATGGATTTGGGCCCAGATCTTTGGACTGGGGTGAATGTGTGACATTGATCCACATTCTGTCCATCACTGTTGTGTTTGCAATTACCGCTCTAAGTGTACTGGGGATGCTCAGACGTGAGTCCCAGGCACTCCACACCACTGGGGTCAAGCTAGCCGGGCTGATGAGAGGTGTTACCTCGAAACCGGGCCGGTCCTCGGATGCTTGATTCCGTTCTGGGAAGGACATGGCTTTTGTAGTTCGGACTGGACTGTTCCCATGGGGCACAGGGTCAGCGCTGATTTGCATATCGCCATTGTCTAACCCAGGGTGGTGTGGAGTGGAAAAACGATTGATTTGGGCCCAGATCTTTGGACTGGGGTGAATGTGTGACATTGATCCACATTCTGTCCATCACTGTTGTGTTTGCAATTACCACTCTAAGTGTACTGGGGATGCTTAGACGTGAGTCCCAGGCACTCCACACCACTGGAGTCAAGCTAGCCGGGCTGATGAGAGGTGTTACCTCGAAACCGGGCCGGTCCTCGGATGCTTGATTCCGTTCTGGGAAGGACATGGCTTTTGTAGTTCGGACTGGACTGTTCCCATGGGGCACAGGGTCAGCGCTGATTTGCATATCGCCATTGTCTAACCCAGGGTGGTGTGGAGTGGAAAAACGATGGATTTGGGCCCAGATCTTTGGACTGGGGTGAATGTGTGACATTGATCCACATTCTGTCCATCACTGTTGTGTTTGTAACTACCTACAGAGGCAGATCCCGAGACCTGGGGACAACCGGCACCGAATGATCTGACCCCGGTAAAAATCCGACGTGTGGAACTGGTCCGGTGGTGGAGTGCGAACACAGGGTCTACCATCGTAGAAGCTGCACCGGACTGGAGTGGTGGAGAACCCGGGCGGAAGTGAGGGCTGGGCGGCTGCAAGCGACTGCGGCTGACCGGTCCATCGGCGGAGGAGAGACACACCGCCCACTTTGAGGAATGACGAACGCGACACTGGAGAAGATCCCCGCATTCTTCCTGCCTGGGCTGCGAGGAATCTAGCGGACGCACGAGTAACCTCACAGACGGCGAGACAGGGCAACCTACTACAGCCTCGGAACCCCCCCCGGAGGCCGATCGAGACTGCTGAGACCCAGGAGACGGAAGCGGGAAACCAACTACGGTGGGGTGAAGACTGCCGCGTTTCCGAGGTACCGCTGCGGAGAAAACTAGGCCCCCGACGACAACAGCGTACTGACCACCCGCCATAAGGGCGCCGGTAACGGTGACGAGCTCGGCAAAATTAGGATTTTGTCTTAAATTAGGATTTTGTCTTAAGTTAAATTTAAGACAAACTTAAGTTAAATGTAAGACAAAGTCCTAATTTAAGACAAAATCCTAATTTAAGACAAAATCCTAATTTAAGACAAAATCCTAATTTGAGACTACTAAATGCCTTCTGTGAATACCAAAAGTAGCAAGTTTAGGATTTTGTCGTAAGTTAGTTCTGTGAATCAGGCCTATTGGCCCTAATTATGATGTAGGGTAGATTTGAGTCCGCCTAGCCCCGTTTCGGTGTGGGAATTGACCGACCGTAGGTCAGCGGTTCCACACACACTATTACAATGCGACCGCACATGGTGCGTTCACAAACTCCCATTTCCCTATAGGAGCTTGTGCAGCGGTCGGAAACCAGCCGCAGCGCAAGCTCCCATAGAGAAATGGGAGTTCCTGTAAATCCCTGTACAGCTTGGAAGGCACATCTCGGTGCCTGCTGCACGGTGCAGGGATTTACAGGGGGCACCATAGGATCCCCCCCAGTCTCCCAACTGGAGGCCACAGAGGCAAGGGGGCCTTGTTATGGGCCCTCAAAGTTGCTTTCCAAAGGGCTTTTCATGTCATAATCCTGATGGCCGAAACGTTGTCCTAAAAGAGATTATGTTGCGGTTTCTGGCTGGCTGACCGGTTCCTTGAGCCCGTCAGAAGCCAGCCAGAATGACTGGCTGGTTTGACTTCCGACTGCTGTAATCATAATATGGCAGCTGGAAGTCAAACCAAGGATGTCGGTTGGAAAGCCTCTGAACTGCGGTCGGAGACTTTCTGACCAACATCCTAATGAGGCCCTTTGTGTTACTTTAGGAAATGTTCCAACATGTAATGATTTTCGTTGAAAAGTAAATCACATCACACAACTTTGCACCAGATTTGCAATGAATTTGTTTAGAATATTTGAAAATGATATTGATAATATTTAAAGGCTGTTTTCTGGGATTTCTGGTTGGCTAGGGCATGCGCCTAAGCCAGGCAGAAACCGCCACTTTAGTCAGGGCAAGGAAGTTGCACACTGAAAATAACACCTGCTCACCCACTTGGTAGCTTGGCACGAGTAGTCAGGCTTATCCCAGAGGCAATGTGTAAAGCGTTTGCGCAACACACTCACACAGCAGCGACACACTAGGCACACCACAAAAGAAACTCCACACAAGGTTACACAAAAACAGCCTTTTCATTATTCATAAAACACATTAGAATGTAATCATATATATACACCATGCCACCTGGCACTTGGTATGGCTTTACAGGGATTATATACACTACAGGGCCAATTGGGCCACTGTCATAGCATCATGACACACAGTTAGTGAAAACAACCAGTAACTATTGGTAAAGGTACACTTAGCATAAACATATTAGGCAAAGGTATTAGCAACAGTGCACCACAGTAAACACTTGCAGTACACCTATCATGAGCACCTCCTAGGAGTAGACATCACAACTTTACTGTAGACAGCATATGATGCAAAGCATAATAATCACATTAGGCCCAGCTTAGGCCTATAGCTCATCAATAGGGCACAGTAAAACCATGCACACTTATTAGGTGCACACATCACCTAATTGCATTATGTTCCACCACATTAGGCATAACACATTTGAATACCATCCGGGTGCCACTGCACCATCGTTGAACATAATCAGCAGGCCCTGTAAAAGTAATCTGGACCCTAGGATGGCAGTAACTCTCCACTCAACGTAGAGTAAAGGAATCTTCGCCCCCCTCCCCCCCCTTGGGGAATGCATTTATGCACTCGGGCCCCGTCCTGGGCTTGCCCCGCACTGCCCCTTTCCAAAGTGAGGGCTTAGGCCATTGGGGCCGGCCATGTCCCTTAACAAATGAGGCCGTGTTCCCCTTCACACAGATGGCCCTGAAGGCGGGAGGAACATACACTGTCTGCTCAGGCGGGGTAACCTCACAACAGAAATGCCGGACACAAAAAGACAATAGGGCTCCTCACCGGAGTCTCCTCGGTCTCTTGCCGGTGAACAGGGCCTCCTCTGGACTGCACCAGGAGCCCGTGAGGCTCCGACTTGTTCTCGCCGCCGGCTCTGCCCGCAACCAGACTACAGCTGCCTGGCTTCTTTTCTGTGGCCCCAGGAGCCCGCGAGGCTCCGACAATCCTGCCGACCCCGCCCACAACCAAGCACAGACTTTGTCTGACTACAGGCGACTCCGTGTCCCGATTCCCGGCCGGGAATTCGTCAAAATGCAGGGCGGCTGGCGACAGGCAAGAGGATCCCAGGAAGGCAATAGAGAGAGGGGGAGCACTTCTTGTCTCAACTCCCCCGCCTCCTTCTGGGCACACACCAAGCAAGAGCAGCGCTCCACGCACTTGCTCCAGGACTACCCCTATCTATCTGGAGCCCCGCCCACAACAAGGCAGCCTCTTCTGACTTCCGGTCTGCATTGCTCGTTTATGAGCAAAGTTGGAGCCACCTCCTTGGGCTCGGGAAATGGACTGTAGCAAAGCGCCTATTATGCGCTTTTGTTATGTGGCACCGCGCTGAGGGGCACAACCGAGACCAAGTGCTCCTCATGCTCCAGACTTCCAGGCCACGCAGGCCAGCTCACAGGGCCCTCCGGTTAGAGGGGGAGTCCTTTGTGGCGGTTCCTCCTGATGCTCAGCAGTTCTTCAGCACCAGTAAGCACACTTTCATGGGGTCACAGCCCCAATACTTCCAGTCTTTGTTCTCCTCTGGCACAGGGCACTGGACCTAGTCCAAACCAGTTCTGGGGGGCACTTAACAAGTGCACAACAGTCCCAATTGTAAATGTAGGCTCTGGCCCCAGACACACCACAGGGAGGTGGAGCGAGCATTGTGTAAGGCAGGCACAGTTCTATTCAGGTCCAGATGCTACTCCTCCCACTACTCCAAATGTAGATCAGGCTATTGCTGACTCTACCAGCCTCTCTGGAGCCAGTCCACCTCCCCAGCCCCTGTCATCCAGAACCAGACATGCAATGCACAATAGACAGGCACAAAGACACATAGCACACAGAAATTCCCACTTCTAAAAGTGGCATTTCTAAAATAGTGATAATAAATCTGCGAACACCATTATGCAGATATATTATCACTATTCCAAACATACCAAACTTGATCACGCTACTCCTCTCATGTCAGGAATTACCACTGAAACACATATCAGGAAATCCCTCATGCATTCCTATGAGTGGGCAGCCTCACAGTAGTGAGAAACCAAATTTGCTGTTTGTCACTGCCAGGACATTCCAAATAGTTAAGCCACATGTCCTACCTTTTACCTAGAGCGCACCCTGCCCATTGGGCTAGCTAGGGCCTACCTTTGGGGTTACTGGTATGTAGTAAAAGGGGAGTCACAGACGTGGCAAACACCTTATATGCCACGTCCCAGCAGCAGTAAACTGGGCGCACAGGCCCTGCAATGGCAGAGGCCTGAGACAGGTTTGAAAGGCTACTTTGGTGGGTGGCACAAGCAGCGCTGCAAGTCCACCAGTAGCATTTAATTTACTGGCCCATGGTATATGAGATACCACTTTACAAAGGACTGCTAGTTAAATTAAATACGCCAAACAGGTGTAGACCAATCTTACCACGTTTACCATAGAGCGCACATGCACTTAAACACTGAACAGCAGTGATAAAGTGCCCAGAGTCCTAAAACCACTAACACCAGGTCAGAAATAATACCTGGATGAAGACAAAAAGTTCTGGGATGACCATGCAAAAAGGGGCCAGTCCAACAAAGGCAAATACAATGCATATATTTACCTAATAACAAAGAACTTACTGAACACTATTATTTGTTGACTGTTGAAATATATATGAGCGAATATGGCCACTTCCAGGATATTTTGCAACAATGTTGGTGATGCAGTAGTTACAATCCATAATCGCTTGGACATTGATTGAGTAAGAATGTTTCCAATTTCTGTACATGTGCGCAGTTGTAGTTTAGATGACACTAAATCTAAATGGATACATTTTAAAACTCCCAACACGTGTGGAAGATCCCCAATTTGATAAAAGCTTTGTTTGATTTGTATTTGTTGTGCAATTGTTTGTGGGAAATGCGATATTGTGGAGTAATACCAATGACAGCATCCAGTATATTTAGCAAAAAAACACACTCTGAGAAGTGCCAGCCACCATGGCACAAGTACTATGGAAAGAACCACAACCATGCAGCTGTAATACTGCCCGTAGCTTCCCCTGTGGGGGTATCGCATGTGAGCCTGCAATGTCCAACTGCGGTCCAATATTCTGGTAGAGCCAGGATGCTGTCTTTAGTAAGTCTGTAGTATTTAAAAGCATCCTCTTTCTTCAGGCCAATCAGTGTGACCCTCTGCCTAAAGGTCCTCTCTTTCCTTGGTCTTCTTTTGGTATACTGTAGCAGCCGCAGCCTATGGCACAGAGTAACAATCTCCATGTGTGATGTACTGTGTTAAGTGTAGAGGGGATATAGGTTAAAGGGATGGGGTTAAGAGTGAAAGGATTGGGATATAGAAGCTAAAAGAAGAGTGGATACAGGTTAAAGGTGTAGGGTTATGAGTAAAGGGACTGGGGTGTAGGATAAAGGATTTTGGCTATAGGGGTTTAGAGTTAAGTGCTAAGTGTAAGGGATTAAGGGTTCAGGGTCTACAGTTAGGGATGTAGGGGTTTAGTGCATATGATTGGAGTAAAGTAGTGCCGCAGGGTTCTGCGTTAAATCCAACGCTTTTTAATTTGTATGTTCAGCCTCTAGCTGTGGTAGCCAAGAGCAGAGGGCTGACTATTGTATCATATGCTGATGATACACAATTGGTAGTCGCCCTCTCTGATGACTGTCGGAATGATGCTGTTAAGTTTCGGAGTGGTCTTGCTGACGTTGCAGGGTGGATGACTGCCAACTGTCTCCAGCTTAATGCCAGCAAGTCTGAGGTCTTGCTGGTAGGGAAAGATCTTGAGCTATGGAGCGAACGATGGTGGCCCGCGACCTTGGTTTGTGCACCTGCCACCAAACAGGTGGTGAAAAATCTTGGTGTCTGGGTCGATTCGGCTCTTAACTTCCAAACCCAAACTAAGAAGGTGGTGGCGACGTGCTTTGGTATTCTTCATGGGCTCAAACCTCTGCTTGGCTTTTTTGACCCTTCAATCCGGCAGATGATTGTCCAGGCATCTGTGCTGTCGAGACTGGATTGTGCCAGCTTGCTTTATTTGGGGGCCAACAAGACGGAGATTCTGAGACTGCAGAGGGTGCAAAATGTGGTCGTCAGAACTCTTCTTGGCATGCCTAGAATCTGCTCCACTTCCAGTGCTATTCCTCGGCCACATTGGCTACCGGTGGCGAGATATGTGGAGTTCAAGTCCTTTTGCTTTGCTTTTAGGATCTTGAATTCCCCTTCCCCAGGCATTCTAGTGGGCCTGCTGTGCTCCTACAGTCCCTCTCGCCATCTCCGTTTGTTGGGCCAACACTTGGTGGTTGTTCCCTGGGTTAGGATGGCTCACGCCGGTGGGCGCTTCTTTCGCTCACTGGCAGCTAAACTTTAGAACTCTCTTCCTGTACATACCCGAAGTATGGATAATTATCTGGCATTTTGTAAAGCACTGAAGACCCATCTTTCCCCTTCACTTTAGGCCCTTTTTGCAGTTCACTCCCTTTCTGCTTGCCTCTGTGGCTTGTAACAGCCTATTGGTTTGTTTTTTAGGTATGATAGGTTTCCCTTGCTGTCAGCTGCCTTTGTTGGTATTAGCGCCGGGACGCCCTTTGCTGGGGCAGCTGCGCGCTTTACAATACATCCTAACATAACATAAAATAACATAACATAGGTATAGGTTTATGACTTTTGGGTATGGGGCTAAGTGTCTGGAGATGTGGGTTAGGGGTATAGGGTCCAAGGGTATGGAGTTAGGGGTATAGGGTGAAGGGTTTGGGTATATAGTTACAGGTTTGGGATAGAAGGTTAAGGGCTTATGGTCTAGGGTTAATGTTCAGGAATTGCTATAAGGATTTGGTGCACAGCATTTAGGTTTGATGTTTTGGGTCTAGGGATTAAGAATTTAAGAGTTAGAAATATAGGGTTAAGGGCAAAGGGTTTAAGTGTACAGGTTTATAGGGTGGGGTTAAGGGCTGGGGTACAGGGTTAATGGCTTTAGGGGCAGGGTTTGGGTTAAGAATGTTTGGAGTACTGACTGAAGGGTTTAAGGTATATAGGTACGTTTTTGGTGTATAGCATTAAGGGATTGGGTATGCTTAAAGGTCCGGGTATAGGGTTAGTGGTTAAAGATTAATGATTAGGGATATAGGGTTAAGGGTATATAGGTAGGGGTTGTGGTTAAGAGTAAAGGGTTAAGAAATAATGCTGGGTAATAAGGTTAAGAGGAATGGGTACATTGGTGTTTTAAGGAGTGACGGCTATGGTATTCGAGTTAAAGGAACGAGGTTAATACTCTTGAGTTAGAGGTTACAGGTATAGTCTACAGGGTTAAGGGCATGGGGTATAAGGTAGAGGGATTTGGGAACTAGGTTAAAGGTTTCGGGTATTGGGGTTTGAAATGTGTTCAATTTATGATGTTGTGATGAGCTTTTCAGTGATTTTTAGCCTTTCTATATGAGAAAAAAGTTTCATGTGTTACTTTTCACAGTAATACTGCAGTTAATTAATTTCAATTACACACGCTTCAATTTCGACGTGATGCAAATAAACGTGCTAAAAACAAACTGATGATATTTCCCAGAAAGAATATTGAATTGACAAGGTGCAACCTTCTGGGAGTTTTCATGATAAACTAGCCAGGTGGCATCTGTCTTTTAAAGAACACATATGGAAAGTGCAGTAGGTTTAGGAAGGACTCTGATCATTTCAGCTCTATAATATTTGGAATACTATCTATGAAGGGCATCTGGCTTTGAACAATATTTAGACATTGTTAAAAAGAGCCATTCCCAAGGTTTTCAAGGTCCCTTGTCTGCAGTAAAAGGCTCATGGTAAAAAAACACATATCATAAGCAAAAAGCCCATGTCAATTTGATGCTGTAATTTTGGAAAGGTTTTCTCTGTTAAGCCTTTTCTAAAGGAGTATTGCTTTAGAAATATTGAAGCACATGTCATTTTCCTTTTAATCTCAGTCAAAATGAATCTTCTTTTTGATGCTTCACAATCTTTACTTAAGAAGCTTTATAAAATTAGGGTTGGTGCTTCCAACTCTCTTTTTATGGTCTGTCTTGAAATCACAGCTGTCGGCAGTGAATTATATGAGAATCCACAAGAGTAGAGCTTTGGCTCCGCCCACATGTTGGGAGCCAAGAGTATATATTTTGATTGGAGAGAAGTTGTGGGCTTTCACAAAAAAGTGCTTACCCTCCACAGCTGTGATCATTTTATTGGTTTATCCTGCTGTCAGAGCTTCAACTTTCAGGGACACACACATGCCGCTGTAATGCTATTAATGTGTCCTGGATAACTAGCTAATGTATTGTGTTTTTCACTGGCAGCAGCCCAGATGGAAGGAGGGCAGTCGTGAACCTACATGGATTTTTAGATCTGGATTGACAATGCAAGTCACCTGACCTTTTAACCTTCATCAATATTATTCTATAGTTCCTCCCATGCTGTCTACTTGTAATGCTTCACGTTAGCATACAACATTCCTTGTAAGCCAGACCTATTGGCTTTACCAATGCTTGTTTTTCCATGGTAGCGACCACAATGAGAAGCACAGTGGTTGCAGACAGGAACACAAATCAATGGCCTCTGCCCTTCAAAAATAACGATCTACATGATTTAGTGGCTTGTTTCTGTGAAACAAATCATAATATTAGATGAGCTGATCTTATCGCTGCCTTTCCAGGAATGCTGAGCAAATGGCGCACGTCTGGCTTTCTGTAAACAGTGAGAGTTATATGCTTCTAACACACTAAGTAGCCGGGCTGTATTTCTCAGGGCAGGGCACATGTTACACTCCCTGGCAAAATAGAAAGTCTAATGTTTAGGTTTTTTGCTTCAGCAGGAAAATATTACCTCCCAGAGATTTATTCTTCGATGTGCTTTGTCACTGTAAACGAGGTTGGAGGAGAGCAAAATGGGGAGTGAGGAGGTGTTAGACCTGCCAGCCTTAGGCTGGTCTTCATTTTTTTTGCAAGTTGTTTTTGTTGGCCTCAGGACTCTGTGCACCTTACCACTGCAGTGCTAATGTGCATGAGCTCACTCCCCTAAACATGGTTAAATTCGTTTACGACTGATTGGCATAACTAATTTACTTATTAGTCCCTTGTGAAGTGATATACCATATACCCAGGGCCTGTAAATTAAATGCTACTGTTGCCCTGCATCACAAATTGCGCCACCCACTTAAGTAGCCCCATACAACATGTCCCACGCCTGTACCCTGAATGCAGTTATACACTGCCAATTTGACTTGGCAATATAACCTCCTTGCCAAGCCCTAAACTCCCCTTTCGTTACATATAATCGTAATATATAATCGTATAATATATAATACGTTACATATAAGTCACCCCTGAGGTAGGCCCTAGGTAACCCATAGGGCAGGGTGCATTATAATTAAATGATTGGACATTAACTTTTAGGTTTTACATTTCCTGGCAGTGAAAACTACTAAATTAGTTTTTCACTACTGTGAGACCTACCTGTTCCATAGGATAACATTGAGTTGCCTTATTACATTTAATAAGTGCTAACTTTTGATAGCAGCAGTCCTGCCAACTACCAATCATCAGGGGTTAAACTAATGCATTTTGGTGCTGGTGGCCGCATCACCGCACTGAAATGCATTAGTCACGCATACTTCTAGCTCTCCTGTACTTCCATGAGCTATAAGGCACTATAATTTAATAGAAGCAGCCAGACTGTTTCTTGGCTGCTGTGTTGCCTTCACCTGGGTACTTTGTGCTATGTTTATACCCAGACACAGTCAGTGTGGCTCATACTGATAATTTGGTCTTTTCCCATAAGCGCAGTTAAAAAAAGTTGTAAGTTGCCTGCAGCAGATACTCAGATCCGGCACTCCAGCCACTGACTAAGAACATAAACAGTAGGCACCAAGCCCAGCCTCACGTTGATCCATTGCTTTCTGTCATTTTTCCTTTGGGTGCACACCTCATGATGAGTCCAGCGTGGCAGCTCAGAGATTTGTTTTCTTTTGTATCCAGTCCGTCAGATGTCCGAGTGGTGCAAAGCTCTTACTTAAAGCGCCAGCACTCACTGGCCTACCCACACAGACAGTCAAGGCTAAGGCCCAGTGAGCCGAACTCAGCTGAGAGGACTCAGGTGCAATAAATTAGGGACATCAGGATGCACAGTACCCGGCCTAGCACCGCAGAAGCATGATCAGCGTCAGAGCAGTACAATAATCAGACTAGCATCACTTTTTATAACACAAATTTATTGCATTTTTGAGTTATAAACATTGCCATAATCCGGTACATGTCAATAAACCATAGTAGTTTACACCATCAGTTTAGGCGAAGGTCAAGTCTGCAGGCTTAAACATAAGATTACATGGTTAACAGCAGTTTGCAAAGCAGCTGAAATAGTTACAGTTGACTGTTGTTAGAAATGGGGGTCTCTAATTGGCAGATGTATGCATATTGTCCAAGTAGGGACCAATCCTTATAGTCAGGGTAAGGGGGATTACACTGCTAAAATAACCCCTGCTCAACCCCTTGGTAGCTTGGCACGAGCAGTCAGGCTTATCTCAGAGGCAATGTGTAAATCTTTTGCACATAACACACAGTAATACAGTGAAAACACCACAAAAGGACACCACACCAGTTTTAGAAAATTAACCAATATTTACCTGTGTAGAACAAGACCAAAATGATAAAAATCGAATGTTCAGTAATAAAGATGTGAATTCTGGAAGCATAGACTTTAGATACAGTTCCTTGAAGTCGATAGCTCTGTACGAGGCTATCACAGCATTGTGAACACACAAATTTAACAGTTTAGGCCAGCTGTTTGTGTTGCGGGCCAGGTAAAGTGTCGGGAGGACCCGCAAACAGTACCTTGGAAATTCAGGGCGTCGTGCATCTTGTGATGAGCTCTGAAGAGGCATTGCCATTGGCGTCAGTTCCGGAGGTCAGTGCAGGAGTCATCGGGCCTTCAAAATCACATTTGTTGCAGATCGAACTCCGTGAGGTTGAAGTCAGGAGCACTGGGGTCTGCAGGCATCGGGGCTGTGGTGCGAAACGGTGTGTGGTGCCCTCAGGTCGCAGTGCACGCAGTGACTCGGTGACGCCATCTAGTAGCATAGGTGAGATGATGGCTGCAGTGCAAAGAGGTGCTGACAGGTCCCTGTCAAGTAGCATCATCATAGTTGCTAAAGTGCTATCGGGACTGAATCTGCCTTAATCACGGCAAGTGAAGAGCTCAGGAAAGCCTTGGATGGAGGCGGGAAGGGCGCCTTGATATTATTAGACCTATCGGCGGCCTTTGACACCGTCAACCACAATCTACTAATCATGAGACTGTCTGAGCTCGGTGTCCACAAAACCGCTACGACTCTACTGTCATCTTATCTCTCTGAAAGATCTTCCAGAGTAGAAGTAGACGGAACAAGCTCACAAACTTTCAATCTACACTGTGGAATACCGCAGGGCTCGTCCTTGAGTCCTACGTTTTTCAATGTTTATGTGGCCCCATTGGCTGCATTGATCAGACAGTTTGGGTTCTCAGTAATCAGCTATGCAGATGACACACAAGTTGTAGTGTCAATTACCATCAATGAAGACGAGGTGGCAGAACGTTTTAACATCTGTATGGCTCACGTTAACAACTGGATGCGATCTAATTGCTTAAAACTAAATGGTAGCAAAACTGAAGTCCTACTGTTGGGTGCCCATCCCTTAGGCTGGTCTCCGAAATGGTCTGCAAGCTCCAACACCTGCAGAATGCAGCAGCCAGACTGATCTTGAACATCCCCAGGAATTCATTGAACTTTATAAATTTAAAATCAAATCAAATCAAATCGTCGGTAGATGATTTAGAGTTGATGGACGCCGGCATGGGTGGGCCAAGGCTGTGGTATGGGGTGGGGCGGTGCATCATGTAACTTACAAGCGGTGACTCCGGGCCAGGGTGCAGGCAGCAGCATCTATGTCGACGTGAAGCATTGTTGACGGAATACGATGGCAGCAATTTGAAGCAAGGCGTTGAGAAGTGCAGTGCCCCTCAACCACCTTTGTGACTGACTAGAGTGTGAATGCACATCCCCAGCTCCTGTCACTCCAAAACTAGATGGTAAACACAAACAGGCAGAGGCACATGTTATGGTTAAACAAGAAAATGTCCTCTTTCTTTTTTTTTGGGTTATAAACTTTTATTTGGTATCAGTGTACACACACAGCTTTCCGCCTACAACCCTGGGGCCGGCAGCAAACTAGGGCAATCACATTACGGAGAACAAAAAACAGCAGAGAGGACCATGCGCCCTCAATCCAAGTGTCCAGTGATTCGTGTACAGGAGTGCACAGCCCAGTCCAACTTCCAAACTTGCCGACACTCCCGCCCCGCTCCCTTTTCCCTGTGTAAGAGTGTTTTGATGGCCGCCTTGAAGAAGGGGATCATACGGAGAAGTGTGTGTGCCTGCCAACATGAATTAAGTCTAACTGAACTCCCGAAACAGTCCCACCCAACCCACTCCCGTCCCCCCCGACTGCCTGTGTGCACACCATCACCGTAAGTCTGCCCTCACAGCTCCGTGTACCACCCCGCCTGCCACTTCTCCCACCCTGAATCATCCCCACCCGCCATCAACCCTCACCCACCAAGCCTTCCCGCTTCGTGCTCACCCCGTGCAAGTGTGATCTATATATCCTGTACGCCCCTCTAGCGTCCCCCGAGTTCCTTGTGTTTGCCTACCGTCCCGCCCGAGCTAAGAGGTGCTATGTATCTAACCTTCTGGGCTCTCTTCCCCCTCCTGCCTCTCCTCAGTCTCCTCCTGAGCTGCATCCGCGGCGTCTTTAGTGGATCTGTAAGTCAGATACAGATCCCAAAAGTTTTTTGGTCTGCTAACAGGGGGTAGGAGCTCGCTATAGAGCTGTGATTGGGTGCAGCTGTACAGCATATCCCTGGCCCATCTGTGTTTGGTTGGAAGCGGGCCGCGCATCCAACATTGCGCCACCGCACGTCGGGCCATAAGGAACCCCATATCTGCCAGGCGACGAGATGCTGGCGGGAGGATCCTGGTGTGACCCAGCAACGCCAGCGCTGGGTCGACTGGGAGCTCCAGCTCCAGTATTAGACCCAGTTCTAGAAAAACATCCTCCCAGAATTTGTTAATTCCCGGTCAGGACCATGCCAGGTGTATAAAGTCCGCAACCGGAGTATGGCAGCGTTCACATTCCGACGTCTGTCGGAGCCCGTATCTATGTAAACGTTCCGGCGTGTAATATACATGTTGTAAAAATGTAAAATGGATAAGTCTGTGCCTGGCATTTAGCGACATTTTTTTAGTATTTTGGCAGCAGTATTTCCACATTGAGTCATCTATCTGTGTGTTTAGGTCCTGTTGCCATGCCAATCGGGTTTTCGAGGGTGGCTGTTCCCCATGGTGCTGTCCTGCCTTGTATAAAGGCGAAATCAAGTGGCTGGGTGTGGGCGTTTTTATTACGTATGTCAGCTCTGTAAGTTCGGGAGGCTCCGCCATGGTCGGTGACAGCAGCTCTTGAAGCGCTGCACGGACCCTATGTAGGTGAAAACGTTGTAGCAACGACGCTGAGGTCTGTGAGGGGGCAACTTGATCCCAGGTAACTACCGTCCCTTCCCTGAACAGATCTCCCAGCTTCAGTATACCTAGTTGTTTAAGGGCACGCGTCACCCCTTTCTCACGTAGCGGCGCCAACCACACTGCCCACTCAATCGGGACAAGAGGGGAGTATATTAGTGCACATTCCTGTCTCTTGGCCAAGGAATGCCATGCGTGGTTCGTCGTTGTGATGGAGTCCAGAATTCCTACCCGACGTGTGGCTGGCTCAAATACTGTAGCCGGAGGGGGGAGGGGGTCAGTGAACAGAGTCTTGAGGACCACGTGCGGGATATTCCGATCCCCATGTATCCATGTGTGCAAGTGCGTAGCTTGCGCGACCCTGTAATACCTCTCCATGTCAGGGGCCCCTAGGCCACCTTGTTCATACGGGAGCATCAGGATTTGCCACTGCACTCGTGGTTGCTTACCGCCCCAAGCGTGTGAGAGTCTGGGTCATCATTCTGAAGAAAGCCTTAGAGAGGGTCACCGGGATATTGTTGAAGAGAAACAAAAACCTCGGGAGTACAATCATTTTCATTAACGCGACGCGGCCCGACAGGGACAGCGGCAGCTTACACCATCTGTCCACATCCTCAGTCAGCCTATTGTAGGCGACACCATAGTTCTCCCTCACCAAGATGTCCGGATCCGGATGTAACTGTATGCCCAGGTATCTAACCGGGTCGTCGGACCACTGTAGTGGGTAATCCATTACAAATTCACGTGTCACCGGAGTGAGTGGGAATGCCACAGATTTCGTCCAGTTCACCTTTAGACCAGACAGCGCGCCGAACTGAACTACTTCCCTCAGTACGGAGGAGAGATTGAGCTCCGGGTCTCTAACGTACAGGAGCGTATCATCTACATACGTGGAGATACATATCTTGTAAGTAGGAAAACTAATGCCTTCATGGCTATGGTATTCCCTTAGTGCACACGCTAGTGGTTCTGCCACCAGGGCGTATAATAACGGTGAAAGGGGGCAGCCCTGTCTGGTGCCTCTGCAAATTTCGAACGCCTCCGTGACTCGGTCGCCTATTCGTAACCTGGCCGTCGGTTTGTAGTACAATGCACCTATCATTTGAAGGAAGGGTTCGCCCAACCCCAGCTTTCTGAGTACTCTTGACATGAAAGGCCATTCTACGGAGTTGAATGCCTTCTCCATATCGAGGAAGACTGCCAATGCCTTGTTCTCAGGTTTCACATGTTGCAACGTCCCCAGTACAGTGCGTATGTTGTACGTGAGGTTCCTGGAAGGGATAAAACCTGCCTGTTCCGGGGCGACCAGTTCCGGCGCGAGTAATGCAAGGCGTGTCGCAAGTATCTTGGCATATAGCTTCGCTTCAACATTTATCAGGGACAGAGGTCTGTATGAGCCACACTCGGTGGAGGGCTTTCCGGGCTTCAGGAGCGTTATAATGAGAGCCTCTCACATAGTAGCAGGCATGCTGCCTTCCATGCATATATCGTTGAATAGTGTGGAAAGGAAGGGCACCAATTGTTCTTTGAAGGCCTTGTAGAAGCCAACAGTTAGCCCGTCAGCACCCGGGGCACTACCGGACCGCATGCTATCCAGCGCATCCACTATTTCTTCCCTCTGAATGGGCATCATGAGAAATTCTCTCTGTGAGTTGGACAGCTGTGGCATTTGAATATAGCTTAAGTAGTCCTCAATTGCCTCCTCCATTCCTGTTGACCTAGACTTATAAAGTGTGGCGTAGTACTGCCTGAATTCCCCAAGTATCTGCTCGTCGTCTGTAAGGATCTCCCCCGAACTCGACACCAGCTCGCCCACTCTCAGTTGGCGTCTTTCACTGCGGACTATCTTGGCTAGGAGGGAGCCAGGTCTCTCACCCTCGCCGTAAGAGCGGACAGTGGCGTATTTCCCCATATGCTGCACTTCCCTGTCAGCTTCTGTGTTATAGTCCGTCACCAGCTGTTTTATTTGTACCAAGGTTTCACCCTCAGGGTCCACCCGCTGCCTTTCCTCAAGTTCAGAGAGCTGGTGCTCCAGATGTTTGAGTCTCTGCCTAATCGATTTCAGGACACTGGAGTGTTTAGCCATGGCTATGCCACGAATATAGACCTTAAACGTCTCCCACAGTGTCTGGAAGCTCTCCACAGTGCCCACATTATTCTCAAAAAAGCTATCGATTTCGTTAGCGATTTCGCCCCGGAACGCCTCATCAAGTAGTGAGTACGGGGGGAAGCGCCACGTAAAGGGAGGGATCCTGTGCACCGGCGTCTTCAGGATCAGGAGGAGAGGAGAATGGTCTGACAGCGTGCGTGGGAGTATGAGGCAGTCCCTTACTCTATTGGAGAGCTGTTGTGATGCTAGCCAGTAATCTATCCTGGTGTGGAGTGCATGATAAGTGGAGTAATGGGTGTATCCCACTCTAGAGTGATGCCGAGTGCGCCACACATCCATGAGGTCTAATTGGACCAGTTCAGTCCGGACTGCTGTGGCAGCGGCCGAAAGACCCCAGGGGGGTCCCGCCGACCTATCCAGGTCCGGTTCAAGCACTAAGTTGAAATCCCCTCCCCAGAGCATGTTCGAATAGTCATATGTCTTGCATTTCTGGGCTAAATTCGTGTAAAAATCAGGGGAGTCGAAGTTCGGACCATAAACATTCACCACCAATAGATCATGCCCCTTACCCCGGCACCTACACAGTACATAGCGGCCCTCCGGAACGTCAGTGTGAGTTTGGAGCGCGGATTGGCCCATGTGAGTGTACCCCTTGAATGTGTAGTGAAGCCCGCAGCCACACTACAGCCCGCAAACCCTTATGTGTCAACATTCTGCTGTTAAGAGGTAAGTGGGTCTCCTGTATGAGGGCAAGATCTATGTGGTGTCTACGCAGGTAGCTGAGGACCTTACGCAGTTTTCTAAAGTCGTTAAGGCCCCTAACGTTCCATGTCAGCACCCGCAGGTGATCTGTAGTAGTGTCCATCTGTGTCATAGTATCTTCAGCCATGACCTTGACGTTCGGTAGGAGTGCTGCAGCGAGTGTGAAAGAGTCTCGGGCGTCCTGGTGGGACGCAGTCAAACAGGCTTTGTGGTGCGAACGTGGCAGTGGTGTGCACAGCGGAACCGAACCAACAGACATCGATTAGCACTATGGCAGTCAAACAATGCAACAACAAGTAACTAGACACATTTCCCAACATTCCTCCCGCCACCCACAGCAGACCCACCCCAATTTGGCCTTGCAGGACCCCATCCCACCCATCCCTCACCAGCAACAACATCATCGGCCCCATGTGCATAACGCTCAGGGGCAAAGGTAGCAAGGCAACTAGTCCTCTGCGCCCAACTCTCATCGCCGGTGCCCTGCCCCCCTCCCCCCGCCCCACACCACCGGTATTGAATCAAAGCAACAACCTATCCACCTTTGCAGGATGGCTCTCTGCTTCATCGTACCTGTCACTTCCGCCCCTCGCCATCCCACAGGCGACACCCACAACCCGCCAGCATGCAAGTAAGTCTGAGGCACTCAGAGCCTGTGATCAGGAGAGATCAAAGTACAGAGTAGTCTTCCATTTCCCGGTACCCCATCCCCACTTATCTGTAACAAAGTCCCTGTGAGACTCATCCCCGGGACCAGTTCCTTCCCGTCTCAAGGGTTTTGAAGTCTTCATCGCGAGCTCACTTTGCTCCAGGCATCAAGTCCCCCCGTCACTCCTGTTCAACCAATTGACTGCGGTCCGCATCATTCTGATTATCGGGGCGTCCATCTTTCATCTCCTTAGCCCACGTTTTCAAGGCCTTCTGCAACTCCGCCGGGTCCGTGAAAAAATGCGAGTGGCCCTGCCTATTCACTCGCAATTTGGCCGGGTATAACATTGCATAATCGAGTCCCATGACTCTAAGGCGCTTCTTGTGAGGGGCAAAATGTTTCCGAGCCTCCTGCACCCGTGCCGTAAAGTCCGGAAAAATAGAAATCGCCGAACCCTCATATTGTAGGGCCCCCTTGGTTCGAGCCAGCCTGAGAGCGGTGTCTCTGTCTCGGTAGTTCAACAACTTCGCTATGACTGGGCGGGGAGGGAACCCCGGTTTGGGCTGTGGTCCAAGCGTGCGATGTGCACGTTCCACGACAAACATCGCCGAGAAGACTCCTTCAACCAGCAGGGTTGCGAGCAGTCGTTCGATGAACAGTTCCATCTTCCCCGTCTGAGTGGTCTCCGGAAGGCCTGTGATGCGTAGATTGCAGCGCCGGGACCTCGCCTCCATATCTTCCGTTTTATCCTGGAGCGATCGTATGAGCGTCTCCGCACGCTGCCTTGCCGTGTCTAACTCCGTCTGGGCCTCCTCCACCTCTGTGATCCGACGTTCCGCCATGTCGTGCCGCTCCGCGTGCTTATCGAGGTGTTCCGCCATTCGGTCCATTCTATAAGACATGGCGTCCATCTTGGAACCCAGCGCCGTAATGTTCATTTGGATGTTCTGCTCCATGGAGCGGAGCATAGTTTTTATATCGGAGTCTTCTTCTTGCGTCTCCCCTGTGCGCATCTCCTTGTCACGCTGTGCCAGGGGACTCTGCACGGGCAGTCTCCTCTGAGAGAAGGGTAGCTTACTCTGAGTCCTGTCTCCTTTCCCCATGCTTGTTAGGGACCAGTGGCCACCTCGTTTCGCTGGCGATGTTGCGTAAGCGCCAAGGGAACTGTTGTATTGCAGGCAGTCGTCTCGTCTACCGTGGGCTTCTCAGGCTTCCTAGCGAAGTAGAAAAAAGGTCCGGATCAGAGCTCCCGCTTGCCCTCTTGATATTGCGTTAAGGGGGTCCGATGACCTGATTAGAACGAGGTGTGCCCCTCACAGCGGAGGCGCTGTCCTTCCACGAGAAGTGGACCGGCCCCCCAGTAGTGAAACTGGTGTGTGCACTCGGCAATACGAGTAGTATGGCGGGCCGTCACCGACGCCGCCCCCGTCCCAGCCGCAAAGCCCACATGCGCCGTGCAGCACGAATCTTCGTCTCACCCTGGTGGATGTGATGTAGAGGGGGAGGATGGGTCCCCCGCAGTATCGGGGGTCCGCCGCTTCTCCGCTCTCCCGCTGTGTATGCCTCCCGCTCTAGGCGAAGCCGCCGCAGCCTCTCCTGTGCACTGCCGCGGGCGGGACAAAATGGCGCCGTAGGGCTCCTCGTACTCCGGCGGTTCAGGCTGCCATCTGCTCTGCTGTCGGGTTGCGGCGGCGGGCAGCGGCCCCTGCTCGAGCGATGTGGCGGTCGACTGCTCTCGCCGCTTCCGCCGCGGCCCCGTGTGAGGTAGGGGCCCACCGTCAGGGAACGAGCTCTGTGCAGCCGCACGTCCGCTTACGTAGTCCGGGTGTCGAATCTGCTAAAGACTGCGGACTGCAGGCCCTCTCGGCGCTCCGGAGAGCGAGTGCTCAGCTGCCGTTAGTGCCGATGTTGGCTCACCCCAGACAGACCGGCCCGGTCTCCTGGGGCTCCGGTGGCACTGGGGGCATCGGTGGTAGCAATCAGAGGTGGCTGTTGCAGGATATTTCAGGATTTTGTCGGTGGCGCCAGCGGAGCTCGGGAACTAGGCGGCCATTCTCGGCGCCTGCTAGCTCCGCCCCCCGAAAATGCCCTCTTTCTAAAAGTACAAAAAATACCACTGGGTCTGGGCTCCCAACAGTAAGGCCAAGCCACTGGCTAACCACTAAACAAAACATATGCCAATACTGTTCGCATTACTTAAACTCTGTATCTATTCACATATGAATTAAACTATATGTGTCAGAACACTTTTGTGTAATGAATAAATCTTTTTATTTTCTCTTTTTTTTCATTTTCATAAATTTTGGTCAAATTTTACCAATTTTTCATTTTTATAAAACACACCTAAACAATACATTCAATATAATCTTCCACATTCTAAAAAGTGCTATACAATCATATACATTGTGAGAACAGTTTCATACGCCATTCATTCAATCTTCAACATTCACACACAGCAAAGAATTATTATGTACATTACAGTAATTGACTTGAAAAACCATAGAACAATTATTATTTGTCTTATTGTGAATAAATCAAAGATTTTTTAACAAGTCTTATGGTTCATGAATCGGTCTACGCGTTTCGAACTCAGCATGATTTAGGAGTTCTCATCAGGACCATGCTGTAGAACAAAGAAAGAGAAAAAACCTTTCTTTAGTGTATTATTCTTTTGTCTACTTTTATTTAGCTCACCCTTAAGAGCCACATGCCTCTTACCTCACTGTTAGTGGATTGTAAATCATCCACGACGCCGAACAAGTAGAAAACTGAAGGAAATGAACAAAGAGCCTAATTTAACCTCACATAATTATGCATTTAAAACGAACTTAAACTCTACTCAATCACCCCACTTACATCAGGCTCATGCAATCCTTTGTAGAGCCGCTGTATTTAATGAGGTTGTGTTGCTGTCTAGAGCCTAGGTGAGGATAAATAGGATGATGCATCAGTGCCCGTTTTTTGGAAAGGTACTGAGAACACGGCATGCGTAATTTTGCCTATGGAAAAAAAATCTCTTACTTGGATTTGTTCTTATCCCTGGTGTGTTTGTCAAAAAGAAATGGTGGCCATCTGCAGGGGAGACAGAAGTTTCTTATTAGTTTACTGTCTTGTGGGTTGCCTCGTGAGACGTCTTAGTCTTCATAAATGTGGGCTCACCTCAAGGTCGACGGCAATCCTTCAAACGAGTGGGTTCTGTTTTTTCGCGCGATCTGGCTGTGATCAGTATCAACGTCTTTTGCGACATCCGTTTCATAGACGGAAGCTACTACGGTTTTAGAACTAAGGCTCATGGGAAATGTAGTTTTTTACGATTCGATCTATAAATCCCTTTTTCTTTAATGTACAATCCTCGCTGTTAATTCTGTTGGTATCTTTGCGAATTATATACAATACATCTGTACAATTTATGTGTGCAATATCACAACAGTCACATCTTGTGCGGCGGAATCGTTATATACTATCGCCATCTTTGAAAGGTCGATCATTTGTGTGTTAGCTGCATATGTACTTTGTAAGTATCGGGTACTGCTCTACCGAAGTGTCAACAAATTAATGTATCAGCTCATATCTTAACAGGAAAAATGTTTATAATAAATTTTAGTGTTTCATGATTACAATTCATGATGTTGTTGCCGGCGTTTAGTCATTTCAGATGGTATTTTATGTTGTCCTACTAATAGTTCATATTTTCGGATTTCTAATCAGCGGCCATGGATATTCCTTATCATTTACTCAATTCAGTTTATAAATTTCAGTAAGTTCGTTGAGGCTGTGGACTGCAGCATTAAACTTGACTATCAACATTGCTTCTCTTTTCGCCAATTTCATTTCCAAATCTCCACCTCTCCAATCCTGTTCAACTTTCGAAATTACTGACCATTGTAAGTCTGTCTCAGAATGATTATTTAACCTCCAGTGGTTTACCAATGGTGCGTTCTTCTCATCTTTGAGCCCCACACTTTTTAATATCTACGTGGCCCCACTTGCCAGGCTTGTAAGATCGTTCGGGCTGGAAGTTCTATCATATGCTGATGACACCCAGATTATGGTCTCCCTTTCTCAATCGTTGAACGCCACGGCCCTTAACTTCAGGAACTACATGGAAGCAGTTGCGGGCTGGATGATTAAGAACTTCTTGAAATTAAATGGGGAAAAAAACAAAGTGCTTATCTTTGGTGGCAAACAGGAGATCTGATCAATGAACTGGTGGCCTTCTGCTCTTGGTGCCTGCCCCTTGCCCTCCCAATCTGCCCGCAACTTGGGTGTTATTCTGGACACCACGTTATCTTTTGACAAACAAGTCAGCAGGACTGTCTCTACCTGCTGTGGTGTTTTAAGAATCTTGAAAAAGATTACACACTACTTTACCCCTGAAGCACGAAAACAGGTTACGGTTGCTCTCATTTCCTCTAGGCTGGATTTTTGCAACGTACTATATCTCGGCATAAATAAAAGATTGGTTCAACGCCTACAAATAGTGCAGAATGCGACTGCCAGGTTCGTTGTCGATGCCCCTAGACACACATCAGGCTCCCTTATTAGGAAAGATCTGCACTGGTTAACTATTCATGCCAGGATACACTTCAAGGTCCTATGCATCACCTATAGTGCCCTGCATGGGTCTGGAGCTGAAGATATCAGGTCCCTTGTGTCCTTTTATGCTCCGGGTAGGGCCCTACGCTCCGCCAATAAGAACCTTCTGTCCGTCCCTTGAGTTCATAAGGGCAGATGGGGAGGGAGCGCCTTTTTCGCCCTCGCTCCCAGACTGTGGAACACTCTTCCTGTCGAGCTCAAAGGGCAAACATCGCTTGCATCTTTCCGCAAAGCATTAAAGACCTGGCTCTTCTGAGCAGCCTACCTGTAGTTGGCGCATCTTTACACCCCAAACAGCTGTACTATCTTGTATGCGCCTTGATGCCCTTGGGCTAAGTTGCGCTCCACAAATCCCTCCTCACTCACTCATTCCCTCAGTTGGTAAAGGCCTCGTGTTTCCATGTTATATCATTATGTTTGAAAATGATGCCTTCTTTAGTAGATTGGCAACAAATGCAATCTCCACATTTATGATGGCCCTGTATTGGGGGTAAGCCAATCATTGATCTCAGAGTGGTTCGTTCTTTTTTGGGGAGGGCCGCTCGAACAAGTCTATTCGCTATACTGGTATCCTTTTTGAAAGCAAACAGTGGTGGATTATATAAGGAAATGTCTAAATTCTTTATAAGATGCCTATTGTTATTCACTACCTTTTTTAACATATTTGAATTTGGGCAGTATGTTGACACCAGAACCATCCTGTCTTGTTCTTTTTTAGTTTTTCTTTCCAGCAAGCATTCTCGTGGAGTCCACCAAGCCCTTTTCAATGATCTTTTTAGAAGTTTTTTAGGGTATCCACGTTGCAGTAAATTTTCAGTCAGTTTGGCTGCATGTTTCATGTATTCGTATTGGCAATTCCGACGAATTTGGAGATATTGCCCGTACGGATGATTTTCCTTCGGGCTACGGGGATGAATGCTTGAATAGTGTAAAGACTTATTGCGGTCTGTGGGTTTCTTAAAGAGTGTCGTTGCAAGGCCTCCATCTGACGGGTAAATTTCTACATCTAGAAATTCATTCGTCTTTTGGAATGATTGTGGCTGAATTTGATCTCTTGCATTCTATTATTGACCCAATCATAAAACTTCAATAAGTCTTCCTCCGTGCCTGTTCATATGAAAAAAATATCGTCTATATAACGACTCCAGTGTTTGATCCATTGTTCATATGGATTATTTTGATAAATGAAGGTTTCTTCATAGCTTGACATGAAAAGAATGGCCAATTCTGGGGCAAATGGGCATTCCATGGCGACTCCGCCAGTTTGAAAAAAAAGTCCCCATCGAAATTGAAGTAGTTATTTTTTAATGCAAACGCTGCCAATTTCATA
Source organism: Lissotriton helveticus (assembly GCF_964261635.1). Lineage (NCBI taxonomy): Eukaryota > Metazoa > Chordata > Amphibia > Caudata > Salamandridae > Lissotriton > Lissotriton helveticus. The sequence goes on along the minus strand of NC_136069.1, from coordinate 336,307,308 downwards.
ATAAAATCTGTGGGTATCTTTTGTGGTTTGTCTCTTGATTCTAGAACCGACTCCAATACAAGCAATCCTTTGTCTTGTGGAATTTTTGTATACAAGGACGTTATGTCCATGGTTACCAACCAATGGTTGTTTTTTTCAAAATTAATGTGTGTCAATTTGTTGATGAAATCCGTTGTGTCTTTTATGTATGATTTGACTTTTGGCAAAAAAGGTTTTAAAAAGAAATCAACTAATTTGGCAATGGGTTCCAGTAAAGATTCACAGCCGGATACTATCGGTCGTCCAGGAGGTGTATGTACTTTTGTTAAGACATAAAATAGTGGTATCCGGGGATTTTTATTTTTCAAATATTCCATTTCTTTTTTTCCCAGAAAGCCGTAATCATTTGCCTCATCAATAATTGCATGGAGTTGGTTTTTTAATTTCAGAGTTGGATCCTTATTAATTTTCCGATAACAAGTAATGTCGTCTAATTGTCTTCTGACTTCTGTTATGTAGAGAGCCCGGTCCCAGACTACAATCGAGCCACCCTTGTCTGCTTTCTTAATAATAAAAGACGTGTCTTTTTTTAGGTTGACCAGTGCCTCTGACTCCAATTTTGTGATATTATGTTTGATCCTTTTTTGTTTTTTTCCCATATCCGTGACAGCAGAAAGGATGGTTCTTTCAAAGGTAATAACCTCTTTGGGTACCTTATTTGTCGGAGGACAGAAAGATGATTTATTGCGGAGTCCTGTTGTTTCTACTCCAGATTCGAATAGATTATCTTTAAAGAAAGTTTTCAATCGGAGTTTACGACAAAATTCAATTACTTCTGTTTTCAATTTTACAAAATGTGTAATTCTTGTTGGAACGAATGATAATCCTTTCTGTAAGACACTTTCTTCCTCCTTAGTTAAAATTTTTTGGGAAAGGTTGAATATAGAGGAAGATGTTAATTCTTGTAATTCTGTCGACGAGTCGACATTTCCCATGGTTGGTAATTGTATCTTACTTTTGCTCTTGTTTTCGTTTGGCCTCTTCCTAAAAAAGTGCCCTGTGGGGGCTGTTGGTAAGATCCCCTTCTGCTATTATTTCTACTGGGGTCTGAATTGTCTCCTTCACTACTACTTCCAGAAGATGATGCGTCTGAAAAAGTGATGAATTTATTTGTTGACCTCCCTTGATAATCCTGTAGATGTTTTCTAGATTCTGGTCTTGTGTAGAAATCAGATTGTAAATAGGGGTAAGCTTTCTCCAAACTGAAATTCTTCTTATCCTTTTCAAACTGATTGGATTTTTGATTAATGGTATAGTCCTTGAACTCTCCAATTTCTTTTTCTACTTTTTCCAATAAGGATTTGGCATCCGTTATTTGTTGATTCGTTGAAATCGCAATTTACAAACTGGCAATTTCTTCAAGTTGAACTTTGGATAATCGTTGGGCAGTTTCTACAGTCAAGACCATGAGGTCACGGCTACATTTCGTTTCTATATAGCTGTATCCCTTCTTATAAATTGGGTCCTCTGTAAAAATTACAGGGACATTTTTTATTTGGAGTCCACCAGGGATTGTACCTGCCCGTAAGTGTTGAAGGAGGAAATGTCCATGCAAGTCTGTACGAATTAGTTTTTTCTTAAGTCTAATCAATTTATCAGTTTCATTTAGATTTTGAGCCGAGAGGCTTAAAGAGGCAGAGGCAAATAAGGGGGAGCCGCTAATAAATTCCTAATGTGATCCTCACTGTAAGCAAAGGTTTCATTGTCTGACATTCTAACACAATCAATCAAAAGATCATCCATTCAGACTGTAGTGTAGTTCCTATCATCCCAATAGGCTCTGCGCATTGGAATAATACCTACAGCAGTAAAGGCCTAGACCAGACGTTAACTAGGTCTACTACTGTCGATACTAGACTTAAAGTTTTGGGTTTGCCAGCTTAGCTCAGAGTTCACTAGAAACTTTCTCGAATGTTCAAGGAGGACTTAACTTCCCTGATTAGACAAGAAGGGATTTAGTTTCTGACAACCATAGAACATGACAACTTTGCTCTCCCCTAATCAAGAGTATATCTCGAGAGTCGTGTGAACAAAAGGCAATTTATTTTACTCAGTCAGTACGTGCATTCTTAGTCTCATCAGATTGTAGAGAAAAGGAAGAGACGGGCGTGTTCAATAAAAAGGTGTTATTTATTGATCAGTCTCTTTTCTCATACAAGAGAAATGGATCGATATTATTGCAATACTTATAGTTAAGTAAAGTGCATACATTAAAAGCAGCAGTATAAAATAATACTGTAAAAACATTGATATGGTTTCTAAGCCATAAGATGTTTAAAATGAATAAAATATATTACATACACATATACATTTGACTAAACGTACTCAACTGGTGTTTCTAGATACGCCTACCCCGTGTACCTGACCTAAGTCTAATGCGTGGGCGGGAATAGATAGTTACAGTTTAAGTTAAGTTTGTTTTTGCCAAGTGAATAACTAAAGAATTCTCTGTGAGGGGTTATTCAGTTCTGTACCTGGAATCTAGGTTGAATGAGGGATGGTATCTCTCGTCTCTGGTCTCGATATTCCAGGCTGCCTGCGAGGGCTACCCAGAAACGCCGGTGCTGGATTTCTCGGCAGGAGAAAGCAGCTTCTCTCAGCGCGTCAGAAAGGCGGGGCTGCGCCAGCGGGGTCTGCTCTGCTCTTCGCTTCGGCAAGTATGGCTGCTCCGTCTCGTCACCACGCGTGCGTTTGCATAGGGCAATATCGGTAATATTTATACCTTTAAGGTGCCGAGATTGACGTAAGGATGGACATAGATACGTCAATAAGGATGTCATACGACTTGCTCGTTAGCACATTCTTTTACTGAAGTTCTTGGTGAAATCAAAACAATGGCCGCAGGGTTTTGCCCAGGTTGTCATAGGTTTGATTTGTTATGAGAACTCCGTATGCCTTATCAGGGGCTGGAGGAATATCGCTTGTCTAATTAGATCGCAAGCGTTATGACCTAATCAGATAACACGTTCCTGTGCCGTAGTGTGACTGCGTCAGATAACGGTATCTGCATCATGGGGGTTTTCTGCCTCATGGGCTGATTACTTAGTTAACTTGTTAGTTTGCTAACAAGAATAGGGTCAGGAATAGGGGGATCGATTCAGAACCTATAGGAATACATCACACCCACTCCATGCTAACTATGGTCATATTTACTAATCTATGCATAGTATAACATAGTACAACATACTATAGAGTATAGTGTATACCTTACCACCCCAAAATACATAAACGTATTTGGAAATTTTCAAATATACGGAAAAATATTGCAGTCATATGTATTGTATGCACTCAAGCTGTAGAATAATGCCAAAGTAATCGCATTTGTATACATTATTGCTATTCGGTATATGAGAATTTACACATGAAATGGCTCTTAATACAGAAAAAAAGTTCGAGACCATTCCATCACAGAATAAAATATATATATGTGAACATACCAGCGGGCAGCTAATGTCTATAAACTATCTAAAATTTAGAAACCTTAGTTCTCTAAGAATAGTTCTTACTTTAAGCAGAAGATAGTGTCCCGGAAAATATGCAAAAATATTTTGGGGCTGCTGAAAAACTTGCTGTCCGTGAACTGGAGGGAAAATTGTTCATGTGACTTTATTTTTAAAGTTGAAGGCCGAATTCAGGGAACGCCGTGTGCGAGCTTGCTCAAAAGTCTCTATTTCTGCTCTGGTGAGAACATCATATCATTTAGGCTTTCGAAAAAGCTGTCAACAGCTTCCTGGGAAAGTTCCACTAACTCGGAAATAGGTGTAACCATGCATTCGTGCGCATGATTTTCTCCATTGACATTCTGATTTGCATTGCTGACAGAAGGTCGTACCTGATCGATGCTGCTTTCATCTTGAACTTCACTACCCATCAATCGTAGTGGTGAAGCTTCCACGAATGCCGTCATCAGGATTGGTAGCCTTTGAGGGCAGCACAAAGCGTGAACCTTGATCGGGCTCAACAATGTTTCTGCATCCATTGGCGCATCCGATTGTAGCGTCAGACAGGTGTCTAACACGCATTCTTCTCCACATAGCAGACATCTTAATACAGGTAAAACACATCTTTGCCACATTGGTCGAAATGATAGAAACCAAGTCATGTTCAGGTCTCTAAGCCGGGAGAGTCCCAGGATTTTTGATATCCGGTCCCGGTATCCAATGGCTAGGATTGTTTCTTCCCTTGTCGCAAGAGTTTTGTCTGTGACATGGGTTGCCATACCGAAAAATAAGGACCAAGAATAGGATTCCTGCAATTAGTCCCAAGATCAGTGGAAGTCCGCCAAAAATCGAATGGACGAAATCTGGAAAAATACCCAGTATGGCTTTGAATGGTGTTAATGCCATCGAAAATACTGGCTTAAATACCTTTGAGACCCCATTGGTATCAGAAATATTTAAGATTTCGTTTAGAATTTCCGCGAAATGTATGGGGGAATTAGTTGATAACAATGAATGTATCTCTGCAGTCGTCATTGCGACTTGTAGATCATACGTTTCTTTTGATGACGAGAGCCTTGTAGGCGTCTGAAGAAGCACTGTTTTCATTCTGCTTAAAGTATCTATTCGAATAGAAGTAATTTTCAAATTGGGCCATGCCCTTGCCTCCCTGTCTGGAAAGGAGCTGGGGAACAACGAGCGTCCACAGCACTTGACCTTCGCAGTCGTAGTTACTAGATAAGGAGTCCCGGGCATAAGACTACAACATCTGCGGTCTACAATTAGAATGTAACTCCCATTATAGAGTCTTTGAAAGAATGGTTCTATTTCTGTTGCAGGTGCGCCTTGCTGGTGACATGAAAGGTTGTATGAATTCCCTTCACAGGCTCCATGCAAACTAATACCGTTACACAGAAGTGTGCCACTTAGTGACATCGCACAATTGTTGCCACTAAGAAACACTTTCTGTCCTTTATTACTGACACATGCATGTGAATAGGGCAGGTTCCATGTTGTTTTAGGGTACCCCTTTCCCAATTTCTCGTACATGCCAGCCTGTATATATTTTTGGCAGTATTGAAACCTGAAGGTTGAGATTGGAATATTTATTATCCCATGTATTATCCATTCACTGACAGGTCGTTCTGACATTGTCACTGGTAATCTTTCTAGTTTTTCAATGCTCAAGATTGTGTAATCAGCACCCTTTTGTGCCATACTGATTTGTCTATCAGTAAGGTTAAAGATTTGGAATAGTGACGTTGTGTTGATTAAACGCCAAGGCACATAGCCTGAACGCAGGTTTTGTAACGTCCAGCCAAGCTGTACAATAGAGCGCAATTGTGACTGACCGTGTTGTAATAACAGTAAGTCTTGCGACAATATGTCGATTGCTGAAGACACAATGCTGTCCAAAGAGAAAATTCTGGAGGACAGAGTCATTAACCCATTGTCCACTACAGAAAGTGATTTTTCCAAATTAATACGGTCAATTTCCCGTATTCTCTCTGCTGTTTCAATTTGAGTAACCTTCCAGGCCTCATTGTATGCTGCATATACAGAGGCTGCTATGAAACGTTTTTGACGCTGTTTGCGTGGTCCCATTATGAAATCACGCAAGTCAGCACCATCAGTAAGTAAAGTTAGGTGTTGCTTAATTTCTGCCAGTGTGGAAGTTTGTAGCCATTGGAGGCATAATTTGCCCACACTGTAGGTGGTTATTATCCCTGGGTGATGTCTTTGGGGATATCTAGGGTCTGGCCTGGTCATTTTGAACCCCTGTGTTTTGTTCAGGAATCTGTCTTGACAGTTATTAGTATCTGTGGGCCAGATCAACCACTGTTTCCAATCAGGATGTGTTCTGTTTTGGTTTAATATATTGTTTACGTCTGTTTCTTCATCTGTAGAAGTGTTGCTAAACATTGTTGGCTTTGGAATAGACGGTTTATTTAAATCTTTGATTTTGGCTAGGCCAAGACAGGTAGTTTGTTGAACAGTGTCATTTAAAAATATCATTTGTTCTGGGATCATGCAGGCTCTAAACAAAGATTCTATGCCCTGCACTTGCCAATCTTTTGTACCCCAAACACTTTTCAATTCAACATTTTTGTCCCAATAATTGAAACCAAAAGTATTCATTTGTTCAAAGAATGAGTCTGAATATATCAATTTTGTGTTGGTTATCATTGTTTTTGTTCCTGTCTTGTTTGACAATTTAAAATAGAATGCTTCAGCATTACTTGTGTTAAAACCTGAAAAGTATGAATATTTGTCATAGAAGGTCCTTGAGCTTCCTTTTGGAGGTGTTGCACAATGTTCCCATTGATTATAATTTAAAACATTTCTAGGTTGTGCAGACCTATGTAAAAAATGGTTACCATAGTGGTTATAACAGTACATACTATCATAATTTGTAGAACCCTGCAAATAATCATGTTTGGTAAATTTAGCAGACATTACTAAGTCAGACATCATATTATTAATGCTTTCGAAGTCCCAATCATCAGCAAATGAGCTTGGTTTTGCAAAGTCACTCAAGGAGATCTTAATTTGGTGTGGATATTTCAGGATTTCGACCGGACCATAAATTTCATAGTCAGTGTTGTCCCATGCTACCCCACCCGGTATAGGATTGGCTGTGAAGTTGGCTGAAGAAAGTTCTCTTTTCTCGACGTGTGAAGATGTGTGTGGTTTGAGGATCAAGTTGATTTTCTGACTTGCTGTGTCCATTTTAGCATATTTTCCCTCAATGAAGCTGCCCAAAGTTAGTATCATGATGAGCCAAAGTATGAGGATTAATGCACCAAAACCCACCCAAAATTCAATCCATGGGGAATTCAGATATGTTTCTTTCAGTTGTTTCAAAAGTTCTTTAGCTTTATCTTTAAAGGTTTTTGATGATGGCTGTGTCTTTGATTCACTGAAGCCTTCAGAGGAATCATCGAAGTTTATGAAGTAGCCGGATGCAGTTCTGTCAATTGTTCCAATTGGTTCAGGATTTCTGTTTCTTGCATTTTCACTTGGTACTTCATTATAGATTGGTGTGTCTCTGCTAAATGTTTTTATTTGGGTTTTCAGAGGTCTGAGTTCTATTGCATTGCTGCATAGTCCTTGTTGTTCTTCTGTAGGCGTTTCGAATGTGATCAGCCTCTTCGTTAGGACCTCTGTACTGGTAGCAAACCTTGGTGTTCTGCTACTTATTGGGAGTCCACTTGGCCTACTGTTTGTTATCGGCCACATGTTGTGGTTTTACCAGGTCGATGGATACAACTCGGTTCTCCTTTTTTCCAGCAAGTGGCGGTAGCACAACTGATCTTGTCCCGTTGACAGACAAGACAGGAACTGCTTTTCTGTAAGAAGGCCCAAATTCCTTCTTTACCGCTATCTTCTCCCTGACTAGATCCCCGACTTTTGGAATCCAGACAGGTCTTGCTGGGACAGGTGGTGGTTCTTCAGTGGTTGTTGGCTGTTGTTTCAACTTTATGTTGCTCAGGTCTTTTCTTGTTTTGTTTAAGTCCTGCAAAATAGCCAAACGGTCTTTGATATCAAAGCTTTTTTCTTCTACCACTGAAGTCTGACTATCAATGTCAGAGATCAACATCCTAGTTCCAAATAATAATTCGTACGCACTGAATCCCTTCAGAGAATTTCTTGGCAAGTTATTTAGATTACGTTGGACACTTATTAGATGTTTGACCCACCCAGCTCCCGAACCTAATATCCTTTCCGCTATAGATTGCTTTATGCCTTGGTTTTTTCTTTACACCATCCCGTACCCTCAGGAAGGAAGTGAGAAGATTCCCGCTGGGCTATGCTCATTTGGTCATGTTTCCCATCAGGCTGTTCGGCTAGAGTGAAGACAATGGTCAAACGTAGCATGCTCTTAGCGTATATGCCATTTAGACTCGCAAATCTTTGTATAACAGTCCAGATGTCAGCCGAGTGCTGGTGATCTACATTATAAGTGGAAACTAGCCTGTATATGTTAATCGCAAGCCTTCTTTTTTACTCTTGCTTTTTTCTGGAGTAAAACGACGAGGTATTAAACTGTTTTTCTCCCCACTGCGATCTCTGTTGCAGTTTGGGCAGTTTTTTACAAACATGGTGTGACGCAGGCTCATGCCTGGCCGCCAGTACCGTGATTGTAATTCTTCCAGAGAATCTTTTAGTTTGATGTGTCTGAGACCCTCGCCCATATGTGCGTCTGCGATTAACAAGTTTCTCCTGTCCATGTTTGGAATCACCCTATCCCCCACTCCAGGGATTCGAGCAAAAGGGACGGAGTTTGCATCGATTATGTATGTATAATTGAGTGGATAATTGATCGGTAACGCTGAGCAGTCGCCTTTTGATGACGTTTTCACTGCCAGCACTGTTTCACCGTCAATGTATTTTAATGTACGCTTTTCTCGAACTACGGGAGCCGACTTAGTGGCTGCCGCTGTGGCTGTCTCAGCCAATGAATTCCCTGCAACGTGAACGCCATCACGCTGATGACTCAGTGAGTGTGTCACGTGAGTCTTTGGTAGTTCTTTTTGTAAAAGAGCTATTTGTTCCCAGAGCAATTTCTGCTTCATTGGTGCATCTGTGTCATCTTTGTAACCGTTTCGAATCCATAACTGCAAATCCTTGTTATATGATTTGACGCAGTAATATGAATCTGACACTATAAGTGTCGGGAATTCGCGATCCGCATTATCTAGCGCCATTTTCAAAGCTAATATTTCAGTTTGTTGTTCTGAATTAGTTTCTACTGAGTGTGTTTTTGTTAATAGAGGTTTTAGTTTACCTCCGCGCCACACTTCTTTTGTAATCCCACATGTGGGGTTGTATGCCTGTTCGCCCCAAACGGGGGGTTGAGCATATCCGTCTGTATAAATTACACAGGTGTAATGTCGTAAAGGCAGAATATCGATTGGCAGAGAATATGTCTTTTCATAATCTAGATTTTTTAATTCTTCTAGTTCTAGAAGATTGTAATCCAGGCTACACTTGATAATTCATATCCTACGAACAGGACTGTCAGATGGGCAATTCTGGATTTTTTAAAGTTGAATTTGTAACCCTCTGCAGCGAACCCAAGTATTATGGTGTTCACTCTTTTCAAGTGAGTCTCCAAGTCATCATCTGTTAAATAAATGTCATCGACATAAGATAATGCTTCATCGTCATATAGTTGTAGTAATTCTGTTACTCTCGCTGAGAATACTCCCGGGCTGTTCTTGTACCCCTGGGCTAACCGACAGAATTGTTTTTGAGTGCCATTTATTGAGAATGCAGTTAAATATCTGCTCTCTGGTGCTATGTTTTGACAAAAGAATCCATTAGAGATGTCCAATGTTGTTTTGTATTTTTTGCGCACTATGTTATTCATTAGTGCAGCACTATGTGAGTTTTGCACTGCAAAGGTCTTGCAACATGTGTTAAGGTGTCGGTAATCCAAAACTAGACGATATGAATTGTCTGGTTTGGAGACAAGAAACAAAGGGTTGTTCATTTGTGAGGTGCAAGTTTCAATCACCCCCTGGTATTCTAGCTGATCTAGTATTTCATTTACCTGTTTTTTAGCTTCTTGCTTAATTGGGTACTGCCTTTGTGCAGTAGGTTGTGATTTTAACTGGATTTTGTGAGGAGGAGAGTCCTCATGCCATCCCACGTGATTTTTATATAAAGCAGGAGCTAGAGCTACTGCCCACTTTCTGGCAAGTGTGTACTTTTTATGAATTGGGATATGATTTGAGAAGGCAGGCATAATTACTTCTTCGCCATGAGGGCACTCCCTGACAAACTCTGGTGGCCAGTCTTTTTCAGCTAGAAGGATATCATAGCCCTTGGAGAGATTATCCCAAAATAGTCCCCTTATTTTCCTAGTCTTATCTCCCTCTATACGCAATGTTATTTCGTATATTTTGTGAGGTTTGCTAACTCTGGTGTCTGCAGTTTCCACTTGAAGATATTCATTCGTGTCCACTGTCTCCAGATGATTCATAAGGACTTTGCGAGCTATGCTCACTTCTGCTGCGCTGTCTAGCATTGTCTGAGCCCATTCTCCGTTTTTCAGTTGTGTCCTCAGTATTCTCGGCATTGTTAACTACCTTGATACTGGCTACCTTCTTTTTTGGAAATTGTAATTTCTTTTTTAGCTGAGCAGGTTCCTTGTCTTTGGACTTGGTGTGCTCTTCTCTTTGTTCTGATCGTCCTCTTCTTTCCGATTTCTGCGAGGAAGTCTGAAAAGATTGAGAGGGACGTGTATCAATGTCTTGATATCTATCAGGCTTTTTAATATTATCCCTATTTCTAAGGTTATATCTTTTCCCAGAGGGGTCACTCTGAGGTGACCTGTGTCTTTGGTTCGGAGATTTGTCTCTTCGCCTAGGAGACCTTCCTCGGGACTGGAATTTCTTTTCTTTAGGATTAGATTGTTTGTTTCCATCCCAGTTCTTTTTTGGTGCTGTAGAATTATTATTAAAAAATATTTTTTCAGGACTTTCAATCAGTTGCGGTTTTACTGGTATTCCACCTAAACTATCTCTACCTAGTTCCTCATAGGATTTTTCTATGATTCTGGCAATTTCAGCTGGTTGGTCTGCTATATCTGTCTCCTTTAACCTCTGGCGGATCGCCACATTTGCTGCTTCTCCCTTTATGTTGGCTAATAATATAGCCGAGACCTGCTTGAAGTCTTTTAGTAATTTCATACCAAGAGTTAAAGCGGGTTCAGGACCATATTCATCTTGAATTTGTTTTAGCACATCTGGTATTACCGAAATGGATGGAACACCGTGCGTTTTTGTGTAGATGGAAGCAAAGACTGTACCCCAAGTGTCACAGTCCTCAATGTGTGGTGCGATTCCCATTGGAAGACAGATAGTCAGAATCCTGTGCTTTTCTAGCGGGGTGGTGTCTGGAAACACCGCCTCTATTTGGGTGATTTTCTGCGCTAGCCAAAATGGTATTTGTTCCGGTTTAGCCGGTACTTTACCTAGGCAGGACTGGATGTTCTGTGGTGTAATTTTATTTGTGTTCCCCTGGTGAGGGGTCAGCTGTGGGAGTTTAATCGCTGGCTGAATTGTTGAAGTCCGCATCACATATTGGACTAATTGTCTGTGTATTTTTATTAGTTGTTTTAGCTGTGTTAAAAGGTTTGGTGCAGACATCCCATCGATGTCTGGATGTGGTGTGTATCCGGCTAGGACCGGCCACGTTGCTCCTGGTCTACCTAAAGGACCGAGCCTGGTGATGTGATTATTGTGTTTTAGGGCGCCATCAAATAAGAGCAAATGCTCTTGAAATTTGAGTGGTACTTCCACCTCCTCGAAAGGAGTGTACGTTTCAGGAGGTTCCTCTATTTTGTAATAGTGGAAGTACTTTGCTACAGCATTTGCTGCCGGAAAATGTATCCATGAATAGTATACCTCTGTCTGCCGATATTCGTGTGCCTCAATTACGAATATGACTGTACCACCCCTAGGTGTCAGTCCATTTTCTATAAGTTTTAAAGTTATAGATTTCCTTTTGATGACCGGGATGAGTATTATCTCCGGGTCTGCATCTTGCATGGTAGCATCAGCTGCTGCGAGTTCAGTTGCTAATCTAACTGCCTCTCTTTCTTCATCACTGTCCATTTTACCGACAGGATGGTTATTTCTTTTGTTTGCAGATCAGGTTTCTTATGGAAACAAAGATTAGATGCACAATATTTTGGAACAGTGTATCCTTCAACGTTGACTTGTACCAAGAACCATACATAGGAGTTCCCTCCTGCGAGGTCTGGCGGATATAACCTTTCACCCACTCCAGACGTCTTTGGAGTATTTGGGAAAAGGGGTCTGAATGAGAAAGCACGACTGAGTTACTCTAAATGTCTTACGTTAGTTTTATCGCCCTTTCCAAACGCGTTGGGCGCCATGTAGTGTAGTTCCTATCATCCCAATAGGCTCTGCGCATTGGTATAATACCTACAGCAGTAAAGGCCTAGACCAGACGTTAACTAGGTCTACTACTGTCGATACTAGACTTAAAGTTTTGGGTTTGCCAGCTTAGCTCAGAGTTCACTAGAAACTTTCTCGAATGTTCAAGGAGGACTTAACTTCCCTGATTAGACAAGAAGGGATTTAGTTTCTGACAACCATAGAACATGACAACTTTGCTCTCCCCTAATCAAGAGTATATCTCGAGAGTCGTGTGAACAAAAGGCAATTTATTTTACTCAGTCAGTACGTGCATTCTTAGTCTCATCAGATTGTAGAGAAAAGGAAGAGACGGGCGTGTTCAATAAAAAGGTGTTATTTATTGATCAGTCTCTTTATTCATACAAGAGAAATGGATCGATATTATTGCAATACTTATAGTTAAGTAAAGTGCATACATTAAAAGCAGCAGTATAAAATAATACTGTAAAAACATTGATATGGTTTCTAAGCCATAAGATGTTTAAAATGAATAAAATATATTACATACACATATATATTTGTCTAAACGTACTCAACTGGTGTTTCTAGATACGCCTACCCCGTGTACCTGACCTAAGTCTAATGCGTGGGCGGGAATAGATAGTTACAGTTTAAGTTAAGTTTGTTTTTGCCAAGTGAATAACTAAAGAATTCTCTGTGAGGGGTTATTCAGTTCTGTACCTGGAATCTAGGTTGAATGAGGGATGGTATCTCTCGTCTCTGGTCTCGATATTCCAGGCTGCCTGCGAGGGCTACCCAGAAACGCCGGTGCTGGATTTCTCGGCAGGAGAAAGCAGCTTCTCTCAGCGCGTCAGAAAGGCGGGGCTGCGCCAGCGGGGTCTGCTCTGCTCTTCGCTTCGGCAAGTATGGCTGCTCCGTCTCGTCACCACGCGTGCGTTTGCATAGGGCAATATCGGTAATATTTATACCTTTAAGGTGCCGAGATTGACGTAAGGATGGACATAGATACGTCAATAAGGATGTCATACGACTTGCTCGTTAGCACATTCTTTTACTGAAGTTCTTGGTGAAATCAAAACAATGGCCGCAGGGTTTTGCCCAGGTTGTCATAGGTTTGATTTGTTATGAGAACTCCGTATGCCTTATCAGGGGCTGGAGGAATATCGCTTGTCTAATTAGATCGCAAGCGTTATGACCTAATCAGATAACACGTTCCTGTGCCGTAGTGTGACTGCGTCAGATAACGGTATCTGCATCATGGGGGTTTTCTGCCTCATGGGCTGATTACTTAGTTAACTTGTTAGTTTGCTAACAAGAATAGGGTCAGGAATAGGGGGATCGATTCAGAACCTATAGGAATACATCACAAAACACTCTTATACAAAGACTAGTAGCCACTAGCCCGACGTAGGAACCTTATCCTATCTCAATTCGAACAACAACAATGACCACCGTGTATATGATTGTATAGCACTTTTTAGAATGTGCAAGATTATATTGAATGTATTGTTTAGGTGTGTTTTATAAAAATGAAAAATTGGTAAAATTTGACCAAAATTTATGAAAATGAAATAAAAGAGAAAATAAAAAGATTTATTCATTACACAAAAGTGTTCTGACACATATAGTTTAATTCATATGTGAATAGATACAGAGTTTGAGTAATGCGAACAGTATTGGCTCTTTCTAAAAGTGGCATTTTTAAACACACAATAAAAAAACCTCACGGAACCTAAACTCTATTTCTCTATCTTTTCCCAACTGGAAGTTACACTTGTAAAATGTTGCAAGGCAGCTTCCATGATCACCTATGGGAAAGACAGCCTTTCAATTGTGAAAAACGAAATTGACTGTATTCCACTATTGGGACATGTAAAACACACCAGCAAATGTCCTACCTTTCACATACACTGTACCCTGGGCCTACCTCAGTGGTGACTTACATGTAAGAAAGGGGAAGGGTAGGGTCTGGCATGTGGGTGCACTTGCCAGCTCGACATGGCAGTTAAAGCTGTGTGCAGCCACTGCAGTGGCAGGTCTGAAAAGCCTTTGAAAGGCTAATTGTGTGGGCGGGACTAGGGACTTACCAGTGGGTCAAATATGGCAATCAGGGAAACCCAATCATAACACAATTTACAGTAGGAGCACTTGCAATTTAGCACCGAATAGCAGCAAAAAAGGGCACAGAGACACTAAACCAGCACAAACGAAATCCATCAAAACAGGAGGTCATAAAGCAAAAAGACAGGAAACATGCGAAAAAATTCTAGGTCTAACAACTGTCAAAAAATGCAATAGATTATCTAGCTTGAACAGAATAACCCACCTCCCACCCTCCCTGAATTAGATGCAAGCATGTCAAAACTCGTACACATATCAAATTATGACAGGTTTGGAATATCACTACCTGCTTTTATTTCCTTGTTTGCACCTCGGTGCAATTTTGGACACTCCGCGCTGGGACGTGGGATTAGGTGAAGAGGTCACCCGCCCGCTCCGACGAGATAACTGCCCCATTCACGCAGACCCCACGGGAGCAGCCTTGGGGCACTAACGACCGCCAGCGAGGGGTATCCTTCTGATGCAGGAACCCCTCTTTGGCTGGATCCGGCAACCGCTCAGGTTGTATCCTTCATAGGTCTCAGCCTTATGCGGGGCATCTCACTAAGTTTATGAGCACTTTTTTGGTCCTGAAGAATTGCCAATACGGCATGAAACATGTTGACCTATTCACGAATGAGGGTTGAATGGGACTGACTTTTCTTAGCCACTGTAGTCCCATTGCCCCTCACGTTTTAATAAGGTGGTGAACTACACGAATAAAGACAAAGGAGTAGATCACACCAACCTTTTTTAACTCACTTCACTCACGCTCACTACTTCACCTACTAGGGCCCTCACACCCTTACATCCACCGGCAAGGAACAAAAGATCTCCACAAGAGTGTAGCACTTTGTGCTACCCGTCAGGCATTGCAGCGCCGGCTTGACGTTGGAGCAGGAAGCCGATGATGACACGATACGACTAGCTGGTGACATGACAACAGCCGTTAAACCAGCTTGTTGTGTGAGGCATCCCTAGTTCCGACAAGGGATACCTTTCCCTGTTGCACTTAGGCATATCAACGCCTTGCACCCCATGAAGAGAGGAAGACAGCACACTGTACTACGAAATCACCAATCCCAGGGGAACTGTGTGCATTTATTTGTTGCATAGATTGTTGGGACACGCACACTGGACCCCTTTAAATATTGTCCCCCCAATGTCCCTCCCTGTTGTTGACTGACCCCAATTTTGGAGTTGCCTGGCTTCGCCACAAGTTAGATGCATCTTAGGGTTAGGCAGCCCTTTTATGATCATTTTATGAGTTCCATTTTCTCTCGTTTTGGTTTTGTGAATTTCATTCACCAGTAGTTTGCACTTCGTGGGGGAGTCTGTGATCTGCAAAAAATTTTGTTGGAGCCCAGTTATTCTTAATTTGACCCACCTTGTTTTTCCGGCTCGCGCTGCAAAGAGCTGTGCTGCCATGACCCTTGGCCCACCCACGCTTATGGCAGGCTATTTAAAAGACCGTAGGGTGCATCTGCAAAGCCTAAGACAGGTTTGGAAAATCGCTACCTGTTTTTATTTCCTTGTATGCACCTTGGTGCAGTTTTGGAGTTGCCTGGCTCCCACAGACTTTAGGCCCCAATTTAGGGTTAGGCAGCCCTTTCATCATCGTTTTATTTTCTTTCATTTTGGTTCTTAAATTTCATTTACCAGTCGTTTGCACTTTGTGTGGGAGCCTGAGATCTGCAAAAAGGGGATGTTGGACCGTAGTTATTCATAAATTGACCCACCTTGTTTTTCCGGATTGCTCTGAAAAGCGATGTGCTGCCACTCCCCAGACATGCCCACCCTTATGGCAGGCTATTTAGAAGATCGTAGGGCGCATCCATGCAGTGGATGTGCACTGTGGGCGTGCCACTTGTCCACCCAAGGCGCACCCATGGCAAGTCTGCCTGCGCCCGACCTATTCTAAAACATGCTTCTATCACTTGTGTTGGGCCAAAATCAGAGAGGTCAACCCCTAGGAGGATGGCCCAGATGGATGTATGACATTACAACGCATGCTTTTACATCGCATGCTTTTACAACGCGGTTTTTACAACGCATACCATTACAACGCATAGTGCTTTTAGGCGCTGGATAGTGAATTGTTTAATTTACTATTCCAACTCCAGTCCCCGTGGATAGTAGGGAAGGTGTTGGATAGTACATTAAACACATTCCCTATCCTAGAGCGCCCCCTAGCGCAATGCGTTGTAATGGTTTGCGTTGTAAAAGTTGCGTCGTAAAGGCACTGCGCGGTAAAAGTTGCATTGTAAAGGTTGTTTACCGGCCCAGATGGAGAGAGTATACACAGGACACCCAACGAAAGCGACATAAGCCCCAAAAGTAAGGTGCGCATTAATCTATGCAAATCACTGGTCAAACACAATCTGGAAATGGCAGTTTTTATTGAGACCCATCTGATCGATACACAGAAACGTAGGCGGACCAAGCGGCTGTCCCAGAGATAACAGGAGCCTTACCTTCGGGCTATGTTATCTTCAGATTAGATAGACACTACAAGAAGGGAGGAGGAATAGCATTTATCCATTGAGATTGTTTTATGGCAAATTGCACCTCCGCCTCATCAGGGATTCATGAAGCTCTTATGTCTAGCTTTAAACTCGCAAAATCTCAGTAGTTTAATGGGCTCTTGATCTACTGACCACCGGGACCAAAAGGCTCCTTGATTCAATTTTTAGATCCATTTTTGGAATTTTCTTCCCTGAAATCCGACCTTGCTATACTAGGGGATTTTAATTTTCATCTGGAGCAACAGCCGGATCTTTATACACAGCTACTTCTAGACACAATGTCATGCTGTACTCTCGCTCAGTTGGTAAGTGAGCCTACACATTTGGTGGGTCACCAAAGATGGGTTATTTACCAATAATCCTTTTATCTCTTGTCCCACTACATTCCCCCTTACGTGGACAGATCACAAGGCAGTGGCCCGGGACATAAAACTCGCTAATAACCACAGTTAAAACATCTGTGATCTCTCGCTCATGGCATAAGGTACAGCCATCTGACCGTAAAGCCCTATTGGCGAGATCACAACCTGAAGCAGAGGACAATACCGATTCCTTGGTGGAGAATTTTACAGGGTGGTTACAGGGTAGGTAAGTCACTTCGGTAGCCCCTGCTTAACCAAACATAATCAGAAGATGTAAGCTCACTTCCCCTTGGTTTAACAACATGCTCAGGTCAGCTAAAAAAAAGTTGTTGCAGACAGGAGAGAGTCTAGAGAAGAGATTACAATAGTATTGAAAGAGAAAAATACATGTATTGCATAGTATAAGAAGCTTCTTACAGAGTTTAAATTGACTTTCTTTGTCAAACAAATAAAAACCGCCAGTAATTCTACAAGGACCCTCTTTCAAGTGGTCACAAAGCTTTCTACCCCAGCTTCTGGTAGCGGGACATAAGGCAGTCAGGCATTCCGTGATGCTTTGGAAAAATGTTTTCAGCAGAAAGCGGACTTAGTCTTCATTAAATTCAACACTAATGGGTCTATAGGTCAGGCTAGGCAAAAAAACTTAGAAAGCCCTCTAAACAAACCAACTTTTGCTGAGTTTGTCGCGTTAACAGAGGAGCAAGTGACCAAAGAGAACTTCAAATCTAAGTCTGGATCACCACTTCTTCCATGCCCTCCTAAGAACTTTCATCTAAATCCGGAAGCTGTTGCGCCATGTATGACTAACATTTTTTACTCCATTTTAGTTTAGGCATTTATCCTAATCAGTGGAAGACAGCCTTGGTGCTGCCACTGCTAAAGAAACCTAACCTGAGTGAGGAGGTTCTGGATAATTATCGTCCTATTTCCAGACTTTTGTTTCCAGCAAAATTATGTGAGAAGACCATGAATTCTCAACTATCAGCCCTTTTGGAAGAGAACAACCTCCTTGATGACACCCAATGCGACTTTTGTAGTGGTTTCAGCACTGAATTAGCCCTTATTGTGGCAACCGAATTGATCAGGGCCCAGGGGCCATGGGTGACATTTGAATGTAGTGGGGCGCAAAGTGATTAGCATACCGCACCGTAGCGAGCGAGCGCAGTGAGCGAGCCCGAACCCCAAAAGGGGGGTTTGGGGGGATTACCCCCCCAAGAAAATTTAAAAAAAAAAGAAGAAAAATCGTGCATTTTCAAGCAAATTTGAGAAAGCAGGAAGGTTAATAAAGCAATTGTGAAAGTGCAGTTATTACATTAATAGATGGCATAACATAGGTTGCTGCTTATTCAGTATAACCACAGAGCTTCATACATTCCGTCCTATTACAGACTCCGATATTGGCATTAAAAGTACCCTCCAGCTTATCAGCTTCAGCAAGGTTTCCAACAGCATAGCATCCCTTTGCTACACACAGATTACAGGTTCAGACACATGATGAAAATAGCAACTCATTCAGTGTGATAACTAAGGGAGCAGAGCGCATGGAAAACATATTTTAGTGATGGGCCGAGCAAAACACAACTAACAAATTAACTCCTTTCATCTCCTTTATTTCAAACCATTTACAGGGCTCAAGTGTTTTAAACCTTGTGAAAACAACAAGCTAATTTGGTGAAAGCATACTTAGAAATCTGTATTTATGTATTGTAATTGTAGACTGGACCAAAAAACGAGTGAAGGGGCTCCACCAAAGCACCTCTCCCTTAATTATTTACATATAAATTTCATGCGGTCTGACAAGTCTGCCAAAGCTGCAGCAGATGAGCTGGGGCGTTTACTCCTGGCCTGGGTGCTGGGGCGTTTACTCCTGGCCTGGGTAATGCTACAGAGCTGCAAACTAAGGCGCTACCAGGTAACCAAGACTCAAGTGCCACCACAGCATCAATCTGTGCAACCATTCAACAACAACTGGTTCAAATATGTTCTCTCAATGTTTCAAGCTATATTACAAATGTCACCAAAAGATGTTAATATTTCACTTCTGTTCTTGGATTTTCGTCACAATAAAATACACTGAACATAATCTTCACAAAAGTTAATTACAAAAGTTTAAGCTATTGCCATTATAAATTACAATAACTTTTATTAACGTATTAATTATAAAAAAATAAAAGCCATTGCTATTTGTAACATCAATACATTTAAGTCACGTAAATACAACACATATTGCATTACAAATGCTATAGGTGTCACATCTGCGAAAGTTAACACTATTGGCATTGTAAATGACAAAGCTATTAATTTCGCTATTTTCAAACCCAACACATAAATGAAAAATGTGTCATTTACAATACCAATAGCTCAAACTTTCCTAATGCGAGACGGAGACCTATTGCATTGCAAATGCTTGTTTATCTATATACTCCGTCAGGCGTCTGTCCTCTAATGGGGAGGCTTCTGGAAGAGTCTTATCACGTGGAATGACCGCCACCAGTGCGTGTTTAATCTGTATATAGTGAAACAGTTCAGTGGGCGCCATTGTGTAATGTTCTTGTAAATGGGCAAAAGTGACGATTTTACCCCCTCTCCTGAGGTCACCTAGTCGCGAGATCCCTATTGTGTCCCACTGTTGAAAACCCTTGCTCTTGCCCAATTTGCCTAGCTTTCTCATGTTCCATAGTGGGTTGTGCTGTGTTAGTCTTCCCTCCCAGCCCAAATGTGCGTTACTGTGTGCCATATTTGAACAGTATGCGCAGTCTGCCCCATAAGGTCTGGTTTTTGAATGGTGGCCATTATTGAATGTATTGGCCCCTTGTCTTACAGTGATGGTTCAGGAGTTGGCCACCCTTAAGCCGTTTTCTAAGCAAATATCTTTCAGTTGGATAGCTACTGTCCATCTTTTAATTGGAGGTATTTCCAAACATGGGACACCCCACTGAGCATCTTCCTCCCCGCCAGGTCATTTTCCTCACTATCAAGGGACTCAAAGGTCCAGTTAAAGTCCCTCACTATAACAGCAGAGGCGGCCCAAGAGAGACTGTCAAGAAGCTTGCCTAAAGCCAGTATGGTTTCGGACCTCTACCCCCCCCCACTATGTCCTCTTGCATATGCATTACAAATCTCAATGTTACCATAGGGGCCAGACACTAACCGAACAGTAAGAATGTCATTACTCTCGGCCGGAGGTACCTATATCTTAAGGCCAATGAACGCAGAACGGCAATGTTACATGAAAAAAACGCTATTCTACGTGATGTTGGATTTAATTCAGGCATCGTCCTATCCCAAGAATCTAAAGTCCCTGATGTGCAACCGGCCTCCCTCTCAACACTATTGGAGCAGCTCTGCTCAGGGGAAGACTTATCTTCTGGGTGGGGATCAATAGCTTCGATGGCTGGTGTCTGAACAGTGAACACTTAATGCAGGCTCACTTGCTGATGACAGACACCGTCGGCCTGGGCGCGGAGCTTCCTATTGTGTCACTGGCCTTAAGTACAGGATGGTCCCCCCCAATTTTAGGAGTCTGCAGCTATAGAAAAAGGTGGTCGACCGCTGGGGCGTCACTGGGAGCACCCGGTGGTGAAGGGATGGAGGGAGACACGCACCTGATGCAGGTTATCAGGGACATGCGCAGCCAGATCAACAAAAGAGGGAAAACCAGGACCTGAAAGAGGAGCGATGCTCCGGCTCCCCTCAGAGTGAGCGGCCGGATCCATTCCAGGGAGCAAGCTCACACACAGGTCCAGGGAGAAGACCGGCCTCGTATGGGGATCTATCGATGAGCACTGCAGACTTAAGTTGGTAGAATAGCGTAGGTTGCCTATGTCAGTCACCGAGCAAGAACTCACAAGTTGCACCAAAGTGCTAAGGACAGGGAGGCTTTGCCACACCTAAACCTCCGAATTCCTTCTGTAGGCAGTAGTAAGTGGCCAATGTGAAGTGAGTCATCCGTCAGGGTTACCATAGGAAGAAGGTCCCCTACATCAGAACATGTAAACAAATAAATAATGCTGAATAGCCAGTACGAAACGTCATAAATATGACTGTAGTTCTTTTACCCGATAGCTATAGGTACATCAGTGAATGGATGAGGCAGAGGCAGGCAGTTCTCCTTCCAAGAACCACACACGGAGTGGCGCACATATGTTTATTTAGCTTTTTTAGTAGCAAGGACCAAGCCTTATGGGCATCATAGAACTGTGCATGTACTTTATTTATTTTATATAGTAGTGTATTGTACGTTAAAACAATAATAAGGACATACTTCATCAGACAGGTGACATGGGAGACAGTACTCAATGCTCTAGAGACTTAATTTTTAAAAAGCACGCAAGGGTGCAGGATGTCAATCTAATGACAAGTCAATAATTGCAGTAGTTATAGAATTTTCGCAGGCTGGCAGAGGGCACCATCCTGAAACCCAAAAGCTCGCACACCCCCAAGCATGCCTACTTAGAGCCGCTCTCCCTTCTTACCAGCTCTCTCCGCTGTCCGCTGTCCGCTGGCTCTGTATTCTGGTTCCGGACTTCAGTGATGCACTGGAAACATGAAGCTGGCACCTCCGGCCCGGGGCCTTCTCTGGGATGTCCATTACCGTATCCCATGCTTCACCAGATAATCCCCTTTCATTTTTCCATGGCTGAGTGGAGATGCGGGCTGTTTTTACTTGTTTTTTTCTATAGCAGCGAGACAGGAGCCTAGTACTTCACCTTGGAGATGAAGGGGCAGCTGCATGATGAGGCACCAATTTGGCCCAGGCAGCATATGATGTATAGCATACTTTAAATTTATATAGGTAGAGGTTCTCTTTGTACATTTTTGGCTTTTTTCCCCTGGTTCCCTACCTACATTTAAACTTCAGGGGTCCCCTTGTCTATAGTGGTTGCCTAATTAGAAGCCTAGCCAGACAAGGGGGTGACACTGAGTTTTAAAGATCTCGGTGATACGCACTGAAACCCGATCAAAAAATAATGTTCTTGATTTGGATAGGGGTCACCCCAGAAGGTTAACTACTTGGTTAGATCCAGCCCACTTACAATTCTCGCTGAGTACCAAATTTCAAATTCCGTAATTATGTGAGGATAGACGTTTATGGTTTTCGTTCGTAATTAATAAAGTGAAATGTTTGCAGGTTATCTTGCATGCTCAACTGAAAGCTAATGAAAACCATACTCGAATTTCTGAGTCTAGTTGGTATGATAATGAGTGTCAATCACTGAAATCTAAAATTTGCAAATTACAAAAACAAGAAGCCGACCTCTGTAGTCGATCCATATGCCCCTTTCCCTTGTTATTTTTTATAGCACTGGATTTCAGAAAATGCCTACCCACAGCCAAACAGCCGAGAGCAATTACAGGCTTGCAATGGCGAGTGGATCTGGAGGCATGTTGGACTTCGAGTCTGTTTTTCAACCAACTGTTTATTTCTCTGCAGATGTTTCCCTTGACTGAAAGAATAGAATCTACATGTCACACAAAGGACATTGGAAGGATTGCAATGTTTTTAATTTCCCCATTGTCCCCAGAGTTGTATGTCTAATACAGAACATTCAGATATTATGGAAAGCCCGCACGCTTGTTGTAAGTGATCCGAGAACTACCCAGAAAGCAAGGGAGTGTTCACTAAGCATTGGCCTCTGGGGCAATTTAAATACTCACACAACAGTACACGAAAGAAAGACGCCCTGGCTTAACAGTGGTTTCAAAACGACACACTTACAAGTCAGGTCTAAAGGCAATATCTACCTAAGTGAATCTACAGGAGAAAGCAAGGCCCGTCGCTACCCTGCAACATAAGAACCACACATATATCTGACACCTTATGAACATTCTAGAGATATCCACGACTAGAGGCGAATCGACTCCTCTGAGGAGTATTTCAAAATCTGCAGGAATTTTGTTTCTTTTCATGCTGGGTAAAAATAAAAACTCTGCAGACAAAATATACTAAATATGCGGAAAGGGTCCCGGGGAGGGAGTCAGTCACGGTGACGGGGACGGGTCGGGACACGGTCTCTGCTGCGCACGAAGTTACACACAGCAGCCAGCGCACGCATCCCGGCGATAATGGCCAATCACTGCATGGCTTCACATGAAGTCACACAGTGATTGGCCATAACAGTGCGGCTGAGGCAGTGTGCGTCACCCCCACGCGCGGCATCCAATGATCGATGATGCGCTGTGGACCAGCCAATCCTGGCGCTGCATGCAGCGCCAGGATTGGCTAGGGGGGCATATTTGCTGCTCGCCCTGTCGCCGTCTGTAAACCCCGGGGGCTGCGGCCGGGTAAACCAGCACCCTCTGGTCACGCTCTGTAAGGGAGCTGACAACTGTGCGCATGCTCGGGCAAGTTTTACACCAACTTGCACTTGCGCATTAAGGTCTGGACTGGTCTGCTGCAGCCTGAGGATGTGGTCACATGGACTGAGTGACTGTCACTCAAGCTGCAGCAGGCTGAAGCCACCCCCCTGCCTGCACACTCCGAAATCGCCGGGTTTGTCCCGGCGCCGGTAAGGCGGACGATTGCATTTTAAATTAGGGGATTGCTGCTAAATTGCTAATGCTTAATGCGCGATGCAATGCCGACGGTGCGTCCATGTGGCAGGTGGGGCTACGCCCCAACGCCCCAATGGACGCACCGCTGCTGTCAGGGCCGCAGTGGATAAGAGAGGCAATACCACCCTTAGCCTATTAGACCTATCCGCGGCCTTCGAGATATTCAATCATGATCTTTTGATTGACTGTCTCTGGAAGTTGGGGATTCAAGGCATAGCACTTAAGCTATTAAGATCTTTCTTGACAAATCACATTCAATCAGTAGCCTTTAACCCCTTGCATGCTGCCGCGATTCTGCGCCTGTGCGGCACATTCCGATCGTGGGTGCGGTCATGTGTGCACGAGCACTGTGTGCCATGACGGCTCCCGGCCGTCCTCAGCATGCAAGGGGTTAAGGACTTTAGCTCCAAGCCTTTCAAGTTGACTTGTGGGGTTCCACAGGCCTCTTCATTGAGCCCTACTTGTTTAATCTGTATGTGACCCCGCCCTCCCCGGAAGATTTTATCAAGTCATTCGGGTTGACACTGGTATCATATGCCGATGACACCCAAATAATTGTGTCAATATCTAACAAGGGCTCTGATATGAGTGAGACCTTTGAAAGCTGCATGAATGCAGTAGGTCTTTGGATCCATCACAACTGTTTATAATTGAATTCCACAAAGACAGCGGCCATTTTATTTTGGATTTACCCAAGCTTCTGGTCTCCTGCTTGGTGGCCAGAAGAACTTGGCACTTTGCCAGGGCCAACGAGGAAGGTAAAAAAACAAGGAGTTATGATTCATCAGGAAGATTGCGGATTCTTTGCCCTGAGACAAGCTATAAACTGTGTTTATTGATCTAGTGCTATCGAGGATGGACTACTGAAATGGAATATATGTAAATTTAGCAAACAAACATCGGGAATAAATGCAAATTGTTCAGAACGCAGCAGCCCGTTTTCTAACCAAGACCTCCAGATTTGGTTCAGCCTCCAGTGCGGTCAGTAATCTTCACTGACTGTCAATCAGAAAACGTATAATCTTTAAGGGCCTTTGCATAGCTCAAAGACTCTTCAGGGCTTGGGACCAGCTTACTTCAGAAACAGGTTTAGTTGGTATTTCCCAAGTAAAACTCTTCGTTCTAGTCTTTCTCGTGGCCTGGCAGTTTCCTCCCACAGATTGGCAACCTGGGGAGGCAGGAGCCTGATCCGATGTACGGCCTTAAAATGAAACCGTCTATCCCTTGAACTAAAAACAGCTACTTCCCTTCTTAAATTTAGGAAGGGTTTAAATTCTTGGGAGCACATGCATCAAGCTAAGCAATTGTGATTCCTTAATAGCGATTATTAAGGAATCACTATAGGAATCACTATTAAGGAAGCGCAATCGCCTATGCATGTAGGTTTCGCAAAATAAATTGCGATTCCTACACATTTTCTAATAGCGAATTGCGATTTGATGTTAGGGAATGCTTTCCCATCCATTCCTATGGGCCTAGAGCCCCATAGGATTGAATGGGAAACCAAATAGGTAATCGCAAATTGCAATTTCAAGGGTGCCAGGGGGCCAAAAGGCCACCCTGATGCGCCCCCAAAATTGGCATGTGTGCACATGTGGCACACACACATGACCTAACGGCATGTGTGTGCGCCACATGGCACTTAGAAAAATGCAATGTTGTGCATTTTTCTAAGGAATTGTAAATTACCATCAACTTGAAGTTGATGGAAATTTGCGATTCCTTAATGCAAAGTAGCATTCTGAGAATGCTTCTTGCATTGTATTTAGCGAATCGCAAAAAGCGATTCCCTAACTGCAGTCGCAAAATAGATAATTGCAAATTTTGCGATTGCCAATTTTGCGAATGTCTTTGGGCTTGATGCATCCCAAAAGGCTAATTATCGGTCGCAAGGGGGGACAATTCTGCGAATCGGCCCGATTGTGACCGGTAATTAGCTTGATGCATTTACCCCTTGAATTTTTACCCTGGATGTGACCAATTACCTTTGAACCTTGGTAGCTTTGTTGTACTTTCTTGTTCTGGGTAGCGCCAAGAAGCCTTTGGGCAATCATTGTGCTTTAGAAATATTTTAATTAAATCAAATTAAATTATTATTACAAGACTGGTGTGAATCCAAGTAAAGAGGTAGTCAGGTGAGGCATTAACAATATTGTGTGATAGAATTCCCCAGATGGCCTTGGCTATATATTACGTATGTTTGTTTATGTGAGGGTTAGGTGCTGTTGTATTATATAATAGAACATTTATCTGCAGAGGGGTTGGATGAGCCAACTTAAGCATCTGTGGTATCCAAGATTTTAAAGGACTCCAACAGGGCATCCCACTCCAGTGCTATGGGCTTTTCCCACAAGCCTCGGTATTCCTCACAGCGCAGTGCCCCATTTCTCCGCCTCCTCTCTCCACTGGGAAACCAAGGGTGCGGTTTGGGATTTCCAGAATTTCATTAGAAATCAGGCTCCCTGACATTACTAGATTCTGCAACCTAGTGACACCCTGCACTGACTTCCCACAGCCCATTGACAGTAAATGAAGAGTCAGTCTGGTGCCACATGTGAGTCCAGCAGAGCACTTTAGTTCACTCAATCATAAGTTTTTGCAGTGGAGGTAATCGTGTCAAAGTGTTGGTCTTCATCTTCAGGTAACCAAATATAAATAACCACATACCTTAAATGAAATTAACTGTTCTTTGTTTTACTGTTTGAAAGCTCAATTGGTAATTGGTTAATGAAATCACTGCTGCGAGGGAGGTGTCTAAGTGTGTGTGTGTGTGTGTGTGTGATTATTTTAAAACCATATTACTCACAGAATAAGATAAGATAGGCTGCCACACAATGTGGAGTGGTTTGATGTTTTTATAAAAACAAGTATTGCAGCAGTATTTAAATATAAATAGACCACAAAAACATAATATACCACAAGATAGCATAGGTGGTGAGATCTTAAATTTACCTCCGGAGGTTTGTCCACTCATGGTAATCTTAGCTGGGGTACCAGAGTTGGGCAAACACGAGGTGGAAACCCCCACAAAACTGCAGAATAGGGTTGTACATTGGTTAAACTCAAACAGACCACTGCCCCCCCACCTTGTTGGTAAAATCCTTATGATTCTGAGGGTTCCACGGGTCGGGCATCTGGCCAAAAACATAAGGGGCGACTGTATTTTGATCAATTTTAACAACCCTAGAATTGTTGATCATATCTGTAATTGGAGATACTCTAGTGCAGGTGCGACCATCCACTTTCTCCCACTGACTTATTTTTATCCCCCCGGTCATTTTACTTCACAGATAGATGGTTGGTCATTGGTTCAGCGGAATAGGAGGGGACCACCACAGGGGGGATGGCTTATGCCCTCCCTTCACTTGGACCCTATCTCCAACCATAACCGGTTTGATTGTTTGGAGGTGGTTGATTGACCCAATGTTGGAGTGAGAGTGTTAAATAGTCCCTCTTCCCCTCTGGGTAGTTGCTCTCCCCACTCGTCTGTGGCACCACAGTTCTTGAGCCCTGAGCCTTCAACTTTAGCCCTGGAACCTATGAGGATTACTAATATTGTTACCAGTCAAGACTTAAGTGAAAATTCATGTGTCCCAATCTCCGGTAATGCTTACATTAATAACCTTAAACTTGTCTCGTGGAATGTGGCAGGTCTGCGAAACAAGCTTTCACTACCGGATTGGAATAATTTTATTGATGGGTATGACATATGTATATTCCAGGAGACATGGTGTCTCGAACCCTTACACAAACAGGGATTTTCTTGCTTTTATGTACCTGCTACCACGGTTGGGAGAGGACGTCCCTCTGGAGGGCTCATGGTATGGGTAAGGATTGACCTTAATCTTAAAATCACTCATCACATTTGCTCATCTCTGGATATTATGAGGCTCTCCATTAGGGGCTCGAATGGTGTTCCCACTTGGGAATTCTTTAATGTATATGCTAGAGGCACTCAAGGGGGGGCCAAATCGTCCACTACTGCTATCTTATCTGATTTGCTTAAATTGTGTTCTCCTGACTCCTTAGTTCTGGTTGCTGGGGACCTTAATTGTTCGTTTGAGCCTTTGGCAGCAGATGACATCCTTGGAGTGCATGAAGATGATGCTTGATGGGGCATCCCGCCCCTCTTGCTCACGACTGTGAGGAGATGGTCCCCAGTTGTCATCCAATTGAACGCCCTCATGATAGAAACAGGACTAAGAGCTGCAAATGGTCGTACCATCTCCGATGCTCAGGGGGCAAATACATATAATAGAGTATCGCGTGAAAGTAGAATTGAGTATATAATGGTGGACAGGAGAGCATGGAAGTTAGTGGTGGACATGGTCATTATACCGTCAGAGGAGAGCGATCATAACCCCTTATCCCTCACATTGGTTTATGTGTGGCAGAGAAATGAGCATACTCCGTCAGATAGTGCGAGGTTAATAACTAAGAGAGTTGTACCATCTAACTGCAATAGATTCCTCAAGTGGCCCAAGTTTAGCATAGACGAAACTAGATTAAGTGCACTGGATGGAATCCTTAGTGAGCAGTCCTTAAGGCTTTCAGCAGCATGTAATGGCGCGGCTGGGCCTGTGGAGGCAGAAACCATTTATACTGATACTATAGATCAGATTGGCAAACTGTTCGTAGTTTCAGGTAAAAAGAGCCCGATAACTGTCAAGCCACCGCAGAAATGGTTTGATAGTAACTGCAGAATGAGGAAAAATAACTTGATTCTTGCTATTAAATCTAGCAATCCAGTTTCTGTTCGGTTGGCCAGACTGCACTATAAACAAGCCATAATAACAGCTAAAAGGGAGTGGGAAGAATCTCACTGGGAAAGCCTCAGAGCTGCAAGTAAAACCAAGAATGGTGAGCTATTTTGGGCCCTAGTCAGAAGATCGAACGGCTGTGACCCAGGCCAAATCCCCAACCATATTACAGATACCGAATGGTTTTAGCACTTCAGTAAACTCTATGGGGGCGTTGAACCGCCCGGAGCTCCAGGGCATTTAAGCGGTGCCCTGGCTACTGGTTACGGAGGGGTTCCCCTAATTAGAGTTGATAAGAAAGAGGTGCTGGCTGCAATAGCTAAGATTGTACCTGCTAAAGCCCCAGGGCAGGATGCTGTACCGGGCGACCTTTTTAAAGCCAATCCTGAAGGCTGGGCCTCTTATTTCACCCTTTCAGGCGGGCTTTAGGGCCTGCACAGGCACGATAGACCAGGCATTTAGGTTGGTACTCCTACACTGGAAGGTGGTTACCATTGGCAAAGGCGGTCTTTATTTGGCATTTATTGACTTGAAGACCGCCTTTGACCTGGTCCCCCGAGACCGCCTATGGCTGATCCTGGAGGAAATGGGGATTCCTTTACCCATTGTGAACCTCCTGGCATGCATGCATGACGGTACCTATGCCCGTATTAGATGGGGATCACAGGAGCAAAAAATGGACAAAATCCCTGTGAACCGAGGGGTACGCCAGGGCTGCGTACTAGCCCCGACACTTTTCACGCTATTCGTGAATGACGTAGTCTCTTTCTTGCTCGAAATCAAAGCTGATGCCCTGGTTTTGGTGGGTGATAAAGTCCCCGCACTTCTCTTTGCGGACGACACGCTGTTGGTATCAAAAACTCCAGCAGGGTTGCAGAAGCTGTTGGACCACTTTTGCCTGTTTTGTAAGCTCAGGGGCCTTGTAATAAATACTTCAAAAACCAAGCTCCTTTATTTTAACCCGAGTAGGTCGTCCAGATCCATCCTTTCCCTGGATGGGGTGCCATTGGAACGTGTAAAAGAATTCGACTACTTGGGAATTAGAATTTCGGATAAAATGAAATGGCAGCCACACATTGATAAAATGGCACTAAGCCATAAAAGGGTAGTTGGAGTATTAGGGAAGGAACATCGTGCATCCACCTCCAAGTCCATTGCTCCTGCTTTGGAAATCTACGCAGCGAAAGCTGTAGGCTGCGCCCTTTACGGCGCAGAGCTTTGGGGCTTTGACTGTGTTGATGCCCTTGTCACTGCAGAGAATACGTTTTTTAAAGAGCTGTTATCGCTCCCGAGGGGCACTCCCACCAAACCACTCTTGAGTGATCTGGGTCGCGGCTCTATTAAGGATTTAGCCACCCTACGCCCTCTTTTATATTGGGCCCGGCTATGGCGGACCCCGGAGCTCTCAAGGTATGTAGATGGTTTAAGAGAAGTCATGAACCTTTATGGAGCCCATAAAATTAGTTGGATTAGAAACATAAAGAAGCTCCTGCTCGTAATGGGCCTGCCAACTGATTGGGAGCCTGGGGTATCATTATCCAAGGCCAAAACCAAGCGAGCGTATTTGTCATGGGTTGACGATCAAGAACAGAGGGACCCAAACCTAGGTAGACTGACTGAGAGGTGTGGCGCCGCGGCCAGGGCGACTGACGCTGGAATCTGGGGATCAGAGTTCGATCCCCGGCTCCGGCGGCAGGTTAGCCCAGCACCATGTGACTCTGGGCAATAGCTCGCTTAATCTTCCCGACGGCCCCCAGCGCCTAGAGACCCTTACGGGTGATTGTGCGCTTAACAAATGTGGATTATTATTATTATTATTATAAATTAAAGCCTAGTCTGGAGCCCTACCTAGATTTTATTATGAAACCAAGAGATAGATCCCTTTTCATCCAGTTTAGGTTGGGAACACTCCCCCTTCGTGATTATACATGTAAGTGGAAGCCCCCGCACCAAACCTCTCCTGACTGCCCAATTTGTGAAGGTGTCATTGAAAATATCCCTCATGTCTTTTTTGTATGCCCAGCCTACACTAAACCCAGACAGAAATGGCTCAAACCTGTGTGCCTGTTGCTTGGAACCAGGGACCACTCTGCTGCGCTCAGAATACTCAAGGCTGATGCTAGCACAACCTTAGTGTGTGGGGTGGCCACATTTCTCAGTTGGGGCTGGATGATTAGGCTGAAGGCTATTAGATGATTTAAGTTTTAGCTGAATCTTTTACATGTACAAATCTTCATAAAGCTGCTAAAGTTTAATATAGTTTTAAATTATTTATTGTAACATAAAAGATTTTTACTATAATCTTTTTAAAATGTATTGCTAATGAATTGTGATTTTATATTTGTATGGGCTTTTACGATATTCTGTATATCGAAATAAAGCTTTGATGATGATGATGATGACATATTTGTAGAGCTATTCATTGCTCAAAAGGGTGTAATTTTAGATATTTATCTCTTTCTGTGCTCTTCATTGCTTAGTTTTACTCGCAAGAAAGTGTCTCACATTTGGCAGTTGAATGTCATTCATAAGTGGAATGAAACCATGGAAATGTCACACATACGCAATCTGTAAATTTGGCAGCTATGTAGGAGACATATACGCCTTTTATGTTTGGTATCTACGAAATTGCAATTAAAAATCCTCTTTAATGGTAAAGTCAGATTTTACATTGCAATTTTGAAAATTCCTCTTTTAGAAAGTTGCTATTTTCCTGCCATTTGGTGCCTGCAGCCTCTCCTGGGTCACATGACTGGATGTAGTTGGCAGTTAGAACTTTGTGTATTCCTCCCAGATGTGTGGGGACAGAGCTGGGCACAGCCCACTTGCAACTGAATAGGCTGTGTTTTGCCTTAACACAAAGGATTTGCCCAGGGGCGGCTCCTCCATTGGAGCAGAGGAGTGTCGCTCCCCTCTTAAACCCACCCCTAAAGCCTCCAAGATGAAACATGAAATAGTAACTTATTGCCATTTTATTTTTCATCCGCTGTGCTGAACAGAGCAGGTACATACAATAATAGGGGTTATGCCCAAATCACCCTCATATACCTGAGCAAAAGAACATCAACAATGTGAATCCAAAGAAAGAAGGTATAGAGGGACCAATCAAACATTTATTTTCAATCAGAATACAATTAATTACCCTGATTATCCCAATTCCTATTTATAGCAAATTAATTTCCACTATTCCAACTTATATACGTGTCAAATGACGGGGCAGAACACAATCTGATCAAAACAAAAAATACATATATATAGACTACATATATAGAGAATATACACATTCATTACAAAAACATTTGAATCACACTCATATATATGATACACTACATATATACAATATATACAACATATACAACATATACAACATATACAACATATATAAAACATACAAATATAATATACAGATGAACCTTTAAGTAGTTCCCCTACTGAGAACAAAACAATCAGAGTGTACACTCTTAATTCAGCGTAGTACACTGTAAGGTAGTCCCTATTGCGCCTGTGGGATAACATCAAAAATTATTAATCGGGCGCTTTCCTTAATTCAAACAACTCAAAATGATGGGACGCTTCTGCAAATGTCGACGCAGGCCCGGTCGCGTTTCAGTCAATGATTCCTTTCATCAGGACAGGGGAACAGTATCTGAACTAAATGGAGGCTCTCTCCAACAGCAAGGATGGCAGGGAAACTTCCCACTGCCACCCGGCCAAAGTGGCCCCTATCGATCCTTACAGGGCTGTGTTCCGCTGGTTCAAGGTAAAGTCAACTATCCACTGGCCACGATATTGAAAAAGCAGGGAGTAAATACCTGCAACACGGAATCCCCGTCACGGACACCGAATCTGGAAGATTTCGAACCGCTCGTTTACAAACAGCGAGGATGGGGACGGGCCTCTGCTGAGTGACAGCAGCAGGGAGGAGGGTGGGCTGGCTATGCACTTTTCAAAGTGCGCATGTCCCTTTGAGCGGCTGTCTTGTGATGGGCAGCCAGACATGCGCGATTTGAAACCTACAACCCAGCTGCCTTAAGACAGCTGGGTTAGAGTAAGTGCAGGCCACCAGGGCTGTGTGGAGTGTCGAATGAGGCCGCTCCCACCAATCTTGGTGCTGCTCTCTTGCTGTGAGAGCAGCGCCAGGATTGGTGCGGGAGTACCAGCGTCCAGTTCCTGTGGGCATCGGAGAAAAAAGAGCTCCGGAGCCAAGGACGTCATAAGGTAAATCTTTTTAACTGAATTTTGCGAGTCTATCCGACCGCTCCCCCACCCCCGACTACCGGGAGATGCCACTGGTCTGCTCACCTCTACATTGTCTCTACAGCCAGCTCAGAGCCAGGACAGAGGCTTACGTTTTCTGATGGATACCATGGGGGAGACCCATGGGGTGGGTCCTGTACCCTTTTCAACGACTCCTAAGTTCTCAGGTTTCTGCCATTCAGCTTCCACGTCTGGATGAAGGTGAAAGGGGACCCTGTTATGACATAAAGCTACAGGCTTGATTGTTGTGTTAATGTAGAGTAACACTGGAGGTATCTTTAGTTGAGGAAAGCCCTGCAAATAGGTTTAGAACTTTATTATTAGTTCAACTATGTTCCTCAAATGACGGCGTTTGCAAATTGGACAAGTTGGAGTTTCTCTGCTGTGAAGCCGCTAAGCAGGGTTTAAATTCCTCCTGTGGCAATGTAGAACTTAACATCACATGCTGTGTCATCATGAACACATGAACACACCTTATAGAGGTGCTGTGGCGGCCTTTCTGTCGGAACAACTTTGACTCGAGTGGGCACTAATGTGCAGGGCCACTGGAATTATAGCATTGATCTAAACCTGGTTATTTAATTAGACAACCTGTTAATTCAATTCTGGTTTCCTGTTTCTTCCTTAGTTCAGGACGCACTTCTCCAGTCATGTGACATCCGACCTTTCAGCTTTTTATGTTGTTGCTATTACAGTATCGTTATCATTGGTTCCGTTGACCGCAAGTCTGGAGGACCATTTTCTATATCTGGGTAATCGCCTATTGTGGCAATCCTGCTTCGCATATCTTTAGCCATTTTCATGTGCATCGTGGGACATCCTTTGCCATAAGAGTGATATATGTTGTAGTCTCCATTTGAAACTTTTGGAGCATTATTGCCGACCCTTCCTCTTGTTAGCCTCCTAACTTTTCTGCTTTCAATTTAGAATTCATCATATAAGAGGGCCTTCACATCAGCATTTATAGACATGCCACACCATGTAGGTCTTGACCTGGTGACTTCTAGTTACCTTCTATCTGGTTAGTTCAACAAGGTACACTATAAATACTGTTCATCCATTATGTTTACTTGACCTATTACCCTCAACCTTTAAGTCACAGTTGGAGAGGTGTTAAAATCTTTGTATGACGTTTTAGTGTCATGAAATATTTTTCCATTAAAGATGGTGGATGAGTAGCGGCCCCGACACCTCCAGGCAAAGTTTCAGTAGCTTTAATTAATATTGTCAGATTGGTAAGAGTACGATCTATTTCAGTTGCACTAATCCATTAATGGTTGGAGGACACCTACCAGGCGGACTCAATTACTTTTTCTCCATTTGTCTGTACCTCTTATATTATCTTCTTTCACCAGTTTCGAACTGGGGGCCTGGTGTTGGTTTTCAGGTTTGACTTTCTGCACAATGTGCTTGCTTTTTATGCCATTTTTATCACACTTTTTCTGTTGGGTGACAGGCGTGCCGCTTTAATATTTTTTTCCTGTTTTTTGGATTAAGTATGGTGAAGGGTCTGACCATATGTAAACTGAACTAAACTTTTAATTTTATTTTTAAATAACTACTAAGACTAAGCTTTTTGGGTAAGCTTAAATGTAATATATTTGCAAGTATCTTCCATCACAAGTCGTGACTTTCCTGATGAAGGTGTGTGGTTCGCCGAAACCCGCGTAGACTTAATTTTATGAAGGAAATATCAACATATTAAGCCACTTCCTCTGTTTTGAAGTGTATGAATCTATGTAATGTAATGAGATCATGTGTTTGTAAATATTTACTGAACAGATTTTGTTTAGCCCAGTCCTGATTTATCAATCCATGTTCTATTAATGTACAGTCATCACATATGTTTATATATGTTGTATGATTGTTTGATTGAACGTATGATTGATTTGTTGTATAATGATTTTAAGATATCAAGAACTCTGATGGCACAAAGAATACCTGTACACTACTATTTTTGATTTGTAATCATCGTTTAGACAATTGCTGGTATACCAATAAAATATGTCCTTCTTACATATTCAGATATGCCCAGGACATATATGTTTATTGTTAATATGGTATAGTTGCCAGGGTTTATTTTTAATACATGGGTCACCGGAATTATGCAGCAAGGGAAGACCAAATTATGTGGCAGGCTTTACTAAATTATACATCAGGAAACTGCAAATTATGAAGCATAATGTGGCACATTTTGTGATAGTATAAGTTAATTATTTTGTCATTTTTACACGTTAACACTGTCTGGACAAAGTTTTCACCTTATTAGCACAAGTTTATCCCCCAAATGCTGCAATGTGCAACAGAAAGATGAACAATCAATCTTTGCAAAGTGCCTTCTGCTGTACAGAAAAATGCGTTGCCACATTTTTTGTAACTTTTAATCCGTTTGAGCTAGAGACAAACATTTTTTTCTCAAAATCTGCAAATTGTGGAGCAGATGCTATGTTATGTATAAAGGCAGCAAATCCCAAAATATGCAAAAAATGCTGCAGTCTCAGAATCGCATAATTCTATTGGCCCCGGTAACGCAGGCTGGGGTTGTAATGTGTTGAATTGGTATTTGCTGATGACGATGCCTAACGCTCCAGTGCCCATTGATGAGGTTGTCAGGAGATGAGCAATATTTCCTCGTCTTCCTCATTAGCTGCATCAGCATAGGGTGGGAGGGTCCCATGCCAGTGTTGAGGTATCAATATCAGTTGTGAGGGCTCATGCTCCCTGGCAGCTACCAGCTTGTGGTGCCTTTCGCGTATGGTGCAGTCGAGAGGCGGCTTCCTCTGCAAACTCTTGCAAAAGGGTTGGGGCGCTGACAACTTGAGCATATCCTTCCTCTTGCAGCAGTGTTTAATTTGAGCCTGTGGTTTCCGGAGCTCAGCCCTGGCACTTAATTGTCAGCACCAGGGCCTGTGACAGCCTGTACAAGCTGGCACTGTCTGCCTAATTTAGGGATGACTACAACAACAGTTAATTATTAACTCAATGTACATTAAAAATAAATATTATCTGCCGCCCAAGCCATTCTTATAGCTTTGGGGCCTAAAAAAGTCATATTTTGTCACGCTTGTAGGAGTGTGAATGTTAGTACTTGTGTTGTTACTACCATTTGCAGCATGGCAGAGGCAATGTGTGGAACAAGCTGCAGTGGCTTCCTGACTGGAGCCCTGGCACTTATTCTTTTGCAAATTAAGCACTGCCTTGCAGAGCTCTCTGTGTGCCAGTATTACAGCCACGCATATTGACAGCAGGAGGAATACTTGACTTATTTGTAATGTTCATGTTGTTACATTTACAAAAGAGTAGTAAGGCAACTTTGGAGCAAGCCACATGCAAACTGGAAAAAATAAAAAGCCCTGCATTGCCTTCAGAACCCCAACATGCTCCCTACTCATCCACAGTTCAGTGCAGAAGCAGGGGATGGTATAGAATCCTCCATAGAACCAGACATCAGAGGTCCAGCTCGGCTGAGACAGAATCATTTGCATGTCAAGTCTCGTGCAGGCCGGCAGCAATATGTGACGGACCCTCTCCCATCCGCATTGGCCTTCCAATTTAACGGGCCTGCTGGTTCTTTTAAGTGTGTGTCTATAGGGCAGCTTCAGTAGCGGCCGGTGGTGGGAGTGCTGCGGTGCGGTGAGTCGGGGCGGGGGTGGACCAGGGTGGGGGGTAGTAAACTATGGAATACGGCCCAACGGAGGTAAGAAAACAAATAGATAAATAAAACTAATTTCATTGCGCGCGCTGCATTGCCAAATGCGATGCAGCATGCGCAATGAAACTCATTTTATTTATTTATTTATTTGTTTACTTACCTCTATTGGGCCGTATTCCATAGTTTACTACCCACATCCTGCTCCACCCCCGCCCCACCGCCCGCAGCACTCCCACCACCGGCCGCTACTGGGCAGCTCACCTCAGGAAGAGGAAAGACAATGAAGACTGGACGACAAAAGGGGGCAGAGTGAGAAGAAGAAAAGGAAGTAGAGAGAAAAACAACAGAAGAGGGGAGCAGCATCGTTGGCCACTGAGAAGAAGGGTAGATGGTAAAAAATTGAGAAAGGAGATGCGACAACGATGCGTAAAGGAAATGAGAGAAATTATTAAAATAATATCAGATATAAGGAGAGTAACAAAAAAGTAGGAGAGTGCAACAGAAAAGAAAGGAAAGAGGGTAGATGGAGACAGCATCGGAAGTTGAGTGGGGTAAGAAGTGGAAACAACTGCAAAAGACAGAAATGGGAAAAAGGGAGGCTCCGCGGAAAGAGCATGGAGGAAGAAAATGAAGAGAGGGTGGAAGGAGTAAAGTGAGAGGGAAGAAGAGGAGGCAAGAGATTTAGAGAAATAAGAGGAAATGCTACAAAGCTAGAAGGGAAGTACAAATGAAGACCTGAAAGAGAAAAGTGTGGCTAATGGGCAAGGCATAAGAGAGGATCGAGAAAGATGACATGTTGAATAATAAGACATTGAGAAAGATGATTTGGAAGTGGATGTGAGAGGAGCTGAGACAGATTGAGTGACTGCCACAGGTTCATGTCTGGTGGAGCAGGGAAAAACTAACTCAAGCTATTCCTTTAAAATGTTACTGAAATGGCTCTGAAAGAGCAAGGGTTATTAAGAAAAACGGGTGTGTCTCACTCAGCCTCAGGCTAAGTGGCATGGCACGAAACAGGGTGGTAGAAAATTTTAGCAATCCCCTATGCACAAAGCAGCCTCTAAATCACCGCTAAGAGCATGAGGGACAACTTGAGTAGAATTGGGAGATCTCCAGAACAGACAGCCACTCCCTATTCCTTCCTAGAGAGAGAGTGGGTACAAAGTTAGAGATGGAAGGTAAGAGACATGACGAGAGAGGGAATGAGATGTAAAAGGGATGGAGAGGTAAAGATAAAGAGGCAGAGAGGATAGAAAAAAGAGAGATGGAGAAAGAAAGCTATAATGATAGGGAGCTAAAGAGAGTGGGGGTATTCACCAATGATCCAACTTCAGCCCATGACTCATCTTAGAGAGAGGGATAGACATGGGGAGACAGAGAGTTGCAATAAGAGGAAGAGAGATAGGAAGATAAAATGAGAGACAGAGGGTAGAAAGGTAGGGGAAAAGTAGAAAGATGAGAAGAGGTGGGAGTGAGAAAGGTGAGGGAAGGTAGGATAGAGAAAAAGAGAAGGGTCATGAGCGAAAGAGGAAGAGAGCTAAAAAGTAAGAGAGAGAGCGAGAAAGAGATGTAATCATAAATCATGTCTGGGGCATTGATGAACCAAATAAGGGAGAGTGAAAGAGGGATAGAAAGAGAGTGAGGGATAGAGAGGTATGACAGAGGGGGATGCAGAGGAAGAAAAGAGAAAGTGAGATCGGGAACAATCAGGGTTCTTTTAGAGCGCAGCTCATCACCCATTAAGGTCTCAAGGCGGTGGAGGGTGGGTTCTGCAGTTCAGTCGAATAGCCAGTTCTGTCGAATAGCCATGTCCTGAGGTCCTTCCTGAATTGGGTCAGCGAGGGTGATTGCCTGAGATGTAGAGGAAGAGAGTTCCATGTCTTTGCGGCGAGGTAGGAGAAGGATCTTCCTCAGGCTGTGGTCTTGCAGATCCGTAGGACAGTGGCTAGGGGCATGTTGGAGGAGCAGAGGTGTCTGGTGGGAGTGTAGAAGGAGAGGAAATGCTTGAGGTATGAAGGTCTGAAGTTGTGGATAGCCCTGTAGGCGTGCGTGAGGAGCTTGAAGGTGATTGTTTCATAGATCAGGAGCCAGTTGACGTTTATCAAGTGATCTTCGATGTGGCTGCAGCGGGGGATGTCCAGGATATGTCTCGAGGCAGCAATCTGGATTATTTGCAATTTTGTTTGAAGCGTCTGGGTGGTGCCAGCGTAGAGTGTGTTGCCCCAGTTGAGTTTGCTGCTGACGAGCACCTCAATGACCCATCTCAATAACTCGGTTGGGATACACTTAAAAATCTTTTGAAGCGAGCAAAGTGTGTGGAAGCAGGAGGTTGAGACAGGGAGGATTTGATGGTTCATTGAGAGCGAGGAGTCAATCATGATGCCACGGTTACGTGTGTGCTCAGTGGGAGTGGTGTGGCTTTGAGCCCTGCGGTCCACCAAGAATTTTCCCAGGCAGAGGGGGTGATTCCCAAGATGAGGACTTTAGTTTCGTTGGAGTTGAGTTTGAGGCAGCTGTCCTTCATCCAGGTGGTGACTTCCTTCATCCCGTTGTGGAAGCTGCTTTTTGCAACTGTAGGTTTGTCTGTGAGGGAGAGAATCAGCTGAGTGTCATTGGCGTAGGGGACAATGTTTATTTCGTGGTTTCTGATGATGCCTGCCTGCCAGCGGGGCCGTGGAGATGTTGAAGAGGGTGGAGCTCAGAGGGACAGAGAGAGGCAATGAGAGTAAGAGAGAGACAGAGACAAGCATAAAGAGAGAATCAGAGACATAGTCAATGGTCTCCTCCACCGTTTCACTTCCAAGGCTGTCTCAGCATTCATCTTTGTTTACATATCCTATTCTCGTTTTGTTTATACCTACACTCATCTCCAAAATCCCAACCAATCTTTGTATCTGTTTCTTCCTATTCTTTGTCCAAATCCGATCTTTGTATAAAAATCTTCCTATTCACTCTTTGTGTCTTCCATCCAATCCTCTTCCCCTTTACTTGATTACTCAGCATCTACTCCTTTTCCTCACTCTGCCCAGCCTACTAGCTTCATCCTTCTCAATTCCCCAGCATCCCTTTTCCAAGACTCTCTGCTGCCTGGCTTGCTGTTCCTTTTTCCCTGCCAGCCTCTTTCCTTTACCATACTTTCATCTACAGCTTCTTTTCCTTCTCTTTGACGTTTTGCTGTAGCCTCGCATTCTCCTTTGCTTAGACTCCAAAACTTCTAATCATTTCCCTAGCTCTCCCCTATATACAATATTTTTTTGACACCCCAGTTTTGCATTTCCCATCTCTTGAAACCAGAGCCTCTCATTTTACTCTTTATCCAGAGACTTGAACTTTTTTCTCTCTGCATTTCAATCCCAACTATTTTGCCTTCTCCTGGGTCGTTAGCTAAAACATAATTTCCTACAATATCTCCCTCTCTCTTTAATTGTCTTCTTTCAAAACAACTCCTATCTATTCCAGAACATGCCCTGAGCCATTCATTGGACTTTCTCCAATTCATCCTTGCCTGCCCTGTCCCCACCTCATGCCCAGTCTCTCACCATGCCCCTAAATCTCCAGCTCTTACACATTCCGATTCTCCAAACTTTATACATTTACCCGAACGACTAGTCTATTGCCATTCTCCGGCTTTCCTTCTCCTCATCTTTTGCTTGCCTGTCCATCCACACAAACCAAGTAGCTCACCCTTCCCGAACTCCTCTGCTCTTTCACTTCAATCTCTCCCTTACACCCCTCTCCTTGCCTTGACATAAGAGCTTCTTCTATTAGAATCATGTACTTTCTGTTCTTCAAATTCTAACTCTTGTCACCCTTTTCCTGGCTCTCCTTCATTCGAGCCCATCCGCATGGTCCCCATCCTTAGTCCGTCATTATCATGAGCTCTTTCTTCTTGAAGTTCAACCTCGCCTCTCTCACATCTGCAGCCCCGGTTTTCTTCCATTTTCCTGAATCCAGAGAGAGCATTCCCAGTTTTTATTGGTTAACCCATATTCCCAATAATCCCCACTAACTCCCCTTATTCTTCGCATTATATTGTCTCCACCCACCTCTATCCTGTTCTTCTCTTGGTTTCCTCCCTTCACCTCCTGACACCATAGCATCTCCATTTACTATTCTACTAACCAATTTATTAACCTACCAACCCATCTTTCCACTCTCCTTCAGCACTCTTGCATAAACAGAATATTTCCTGGTCTTCCAGCTCACTCCCCAGCCTCTAACGTATTGACCTCTCACTCTCTTTCCCTGAATTACCTTACTACCAAAGTTGTCCCTATTAAAATGTTTCTGCTTTTCCTGACACCTCATGCTCTTTCCGTATTGATGCTTAAAAATAATGTGTACCCAAGCTGCCCTAAGTCAGAGGGAAATGAGCTCTGCACGTGTCATAAAGCATCCTCGCTCTCTCCGATGTCTTTACTCAAGCACTTACTGGGTCAGCCTGGCAAATTATCCTTCCATGCATAATTTAGCTGCACCAGTTTCAGAAAGTGCAATCATTCAGAATCTGCCACACAATTGGCTAATCTGATTTGTCTCAAGGACATTGCTTTATTGCTCACATGGCCAATTCGAACCTGCATGGGGAAGAATGGCCATAGGTATCATAAGTACAGTAAGGGCATTAAGATCTAGCAAAGGATACTTCAAAGACACTATCAGATACAAGAAGTGTTACCTCAAGATAGGGTAATCTCTGCATTGGGATAAGTTAGTCTTTTCCAGATTCAAAGACCAGTGATTTAATATACGTATTTATTAAATAAAAGTTACTTTCAGACTCCAATGCAATTTTGCAAATTTATGATCACCCCCATGGATTCGAATGGCAGACCACAACACCCCTCGCCTACAACCTTCATCTGTTGGGAAAACCCCACGTCAATTAGACGGCACAAATACTCATGGGGCCAGGATGTGTCCATTTTGACCTCTCACTACTATCGAGCATCCAACCTATGGGAAAACTCTCAACCACAAACAAGTTCGATACCAAAGTGGTAAAGCGGTCAAGAAACCAATAGTGTGCTATTAAGAATCATGTAACACAAAATAAGTTTACATAACATAGCATAGCTTTACATAAAAAATCTTACAACAGTAGATATGTCATGTGTAACTACACCGACAGCATTGGATCTGATGAGAAATTTCAAGGGTCCAAATGGAGCAAGCACTGCCAATGACATGAAGTCTGGCTTTAATGTCATAAGGTATGCAAACACAAACATAAACAAATACTGTTTGCAATGTATTGAATGCACTAATGCTGAATAGTACCTTAAAGTGAGAACTATTGTCTTTGTCAATCCTGGGGAAAAAATTACATAAGTTATTGCTCACTGTATGGAATGCACATAGGAGGCAAAAAATTGAATGCACCAAACAGTGTGGGGATTCAGCGTCATTTTTAGATTGAAAATAGTCCTGTAATCATTTCAATGGAAGCACTTCCTTGAAGTCAGAATTATACACCAAGCAGCCAATAAAAGAGGTGAGAGAGTAATACCATTCTGAGTAGAGACAAAGCCCAGTGTATGTATATTTTAAAGAATTAGCAATGTTATATTTTGAAAATAGCTGCACTTCTAAGCCAGACGTAAAACGCATGTGCAAGGGACCAGATGATGGGGAAAACATCAACCCCTCCCAGTCAACTGCTCTAGCCCTCTATTTCTAGTTGGTGTTACTGAATTCACTCTCAGGTAATGACGTATGGTTGAATGGAGTGAATTGAGTAGACAGACAAATGTTGGTTGAGACTTTCTTTAAAAAAGAAAAATTCTAAACTGCTTTTGTATATTTAACTTGTTATTGTTGGTCTTGGGTTAGGCTTTGAAGTACTTTGGAACAACATCATCAGATTATCTAAAAATATTAGCTTTCTGTCCTTGGGCCAACAGGACCGTTCACATTTTCTGGTTTCCCTTTCAAGTAAGTGGTCTACAATATCGACAGAGTTGCACGCTGACTGACAATCAAATATGGAATGCATCAATGCATCCAGGTAGGAGAGCTGCAATTAAATATAGCATCTGAGAAATGTTCCTCCTTTGAGTGTGCTGAGCTGTAAGCCTGGTTAAAGGAGCGTTTGAACCAGCTGCAAACTGATTGTAGTCTTTTGTAGTAACTGATTAAAAAAGCCTGTATGCTTTGCTGTTGGATGTAAATCTATGGCGAGGTTTTAAAGATAGCATTGTTGAGTGTATGATTTAATGTGTGAACAGAAGGGGGTTCACAATTTATCATTTTATTTCAGCAACATTTTAAGTTTGCTCAGCAAGGCAAAGCAACATTTCTGTCCCGTTGTCGCATGAAAGGGGCAAGTTATGAGAAACTCAGATTAAAAAATAAAAATAAAGTTTGTAACGTTTGCAGTAGTGTATAAAAGCACTCTGGATTTAGTTCTCATTAGGAGAGATGGAAAAGATTTGCGCTGCAAAAGGTAATTACCTCCTCTTTCGTCTTCCTCGTCCCATCCCCAGTAGATAACATCTATGGACACAGAAGTGGTTTCTATATCAAAGCGAACATTAATCAGAAAGAAAGCTAAAAGTATACCTGACTTCCTTTTCCTGTCAAGTACTATAAAAAGGAAGTGGTACTAGCACACGTCCTGTTTTTTACATTTCTGGGACATCTGTTTTTCTAATGTTCTATGGCATAGTGAGTACATTTGTTTATTTATTTTATTCTGCAAGTTTGCTCTAGAGCCCTTTATTATACATGGTGTATTTGCACGTAGCAGTTTAGAGCGGTGCGTCCACTCTGCTTGAGTGGGCAGGTAGCATAGTTATGGTTGGACATAGGAGAGGGTGGAACTACTGTTCTGCCTTAGAGGACGGGCTGCATTTGGTGAGTTCAAAACCTGCTCTAGTGGTCCGGAGGACTGTCACTGATTGTGAGCCTCTGCTACCTCTTCTAGGTTTGGCAGTCTCACAAGCTCACCAGAAGCACGAGTTCAAACAGGAATTGGCCAACAGCCGGAGAGTATTTAATACTGTTTGCTGTAATAATACAATCTAAGTTTATGGAGACTTTGTGACTGCTATGGAATATTTATACACCTGCTTTTCATTTGTGATTGAAGGAATTGAAAAGTTCAAGAAAAATAACCCTGAACCTTTCCCTGTTGAGGCAATGCCTGAGCCGTGTTCTGGGGACCGAATGTACTCTATTGAGGAAATGACCCAGGCTGCCGTGGAAGTAGCCTTCAATGTAAGAGACGGTCCTGCTTCTGCTGAAGTTCCAACACTGTCAGCTCTCTCTCCGGATTTGGGTGATGATGATGAGAAGCCAGAGGTCCCAGAGTGCTTTGTTCAGGGTCCATAGCCTTCTGAAGTCCTCCAGAAGATGAAGATTTTTCAGTCAGTACCATAGAAAGGAACCTTACTGTATTCCTTTTCTTTCTTCCACTGAGAAGGTTATGCTACACGGATGGAATAATAGTCAAATGCAGACATTTTCAGGATTCCTGGCTGAGCGCTAGCCATTGCTAAGTTCACTGAGAAAGTTCCGCCTGTAGTGAAGGTGGATTCTGTAATGGCGACATTGTCCTCTCTTGTGCCGATAATTCAGAGGAGGCAACTCTTACGGATGCACTGGGTTAGAAATTAGAAGTGGCAATGAAAACGTCCTCTGCAGTGTCTAATTTCGCCACTCGGACTAGCACTCATTTTAACTACGCTATTAATCGCTGTTGAAGGACTTCCAGTCCTGGTAGATCAGATCCATCAGGGAGTAGACTTTGCTGATGCAGTTTCCATCATAAAAGAGCAACTTAGATTCAATGCACTTGTGCCTTTTCATGCTTTGGAAGCAGTGGCTTGACCTTCAGACGCATCCTTTGCTGAGAGGAGGCATATGTTAGTGGGCTCCTGGAAGGCTAATATGGTGCAAAAGAATATGCTCATAAAACTCTGCTTTTCAGGTGCTAACCTGTTCGGTGAACAGCTGAAGGTGTTGGCCATGAACTCAGTAGAGAATTGAAAGCCCCTGATTCTTGTGAAACCAGTTTCGAAAAGGGGATGTTTTGAATACAGAAGAGCCTTTGATCCAGCTGCCGCAGC
Organism: Lissotriton helveticus; assembly: GCF_964261635.1. Lineage (NCBI taxonomy): Eukaryota > Metazoa > Chordata > Amphibia > Caudata > Salamandridae > Lissotriton > Lissotriton helveticus. The sequence goes on along the minus strand of NC_136069.1, from coordinate 336,263,138 downwards.
CAAGTCAAGGCAGCCATTTTTGGGACAGGGATGGCGGCAGCAGGACCTCTGATGGAAACAAAACCCAGCTCCAGCCTGCCCCTTCAACCAACAATACTCAAGCTTCAAAGGTGTTACTCTTCCGACAATGAACCCAGTCACGTGGGAGGTCAGTTTATACATTTTTCAGCAGTCTGGCCTGCGGAAGCATCAGACACATGGGCGGGTTTAGTGGTGAAGCAGGGCTATATGGTGAACTTTTCTAACTCTTCCCCCCTAGATTTCTTTTTCTCCAAAAGATTGGTTCAACGACAGGCTCTGTTGACTGGCATTCAAGACCTACTTGAAAAAACAGCAATTATCCCAGTACCAGTGTCCAAGAAAGGAAATGGCTAATGTTCCATATTTTCCTTGCACAGAAACCATTCAGCAGCTTGAGACTAGTTCTGGACCTCAAGGAGGGGAACAAAGTCCGCCCCAACTAAAGGATCAAAATGTTGACTCTAGACTCAATCCTACCACTTGTAAAGAAGGATGATTTCCTAATGTCAATAGACTTAAAAGACTTATTTTGCAGGTGCCAAAGCACACAGAGTCTCAGAAGTATCTTTGCTTCTGTGTGTTCGACAGGCACTTACAGGTCCAAGTCCTCAGTTTGCAGCCTCACTCCAAACCCAGATGCATGGGAGTTGATGCTTTCTCGATTCCTTGGCTCCAAGAAATGATACTTCTCAAAAACTGCATGATGTAACTCGTCTATTAGGCACCATGAAAGAGAGAGCATAGCAGTAAAAACCAAGTGCCGTGCTTCAAGCCCATTTTCATGTTTTCATGCTGGTTTGTGGCAAGTGAATGTCCCGAGACACCCTCTCAGGATGCTGCAACTGTGCTCCACCCCAAACTTGTCAGACGGGGTGTGTTCGCGCAGAAGGGTCATTAGTGGCCAGGCCCCAGTCTTTGTCAAGGCCACACAGTTCATGCTCCATTGTTTATTTACAGATTTTAAGCACGCTAGCTAAGGCAGCAAATACCCCTAGATGGGGTCAGATGCTTGATCTGCCATGTTTCTCTTTCCTTGCATGATATTGAAATACCCTTTCAAATGGGTCCTCATCCTATGATGGCCTGCCAATCAATCCTAAATGGAGCAGAGCTTGTGTGTCCTTCAAATACCTCTTTCCAAATGCACCTTTGTTGATCTTATGAAACATAGACAAGGCCATGCAATTATGGGAATGCTACAATTCATATTGGGGGGTATGAGTTTTATGATGCAGCAATGCATCTTACAGAAGGGGTATAGGAGCACATACTGACCCTTTTGTAATACGCAAGTGTTCGTGATGTGTCACTGTGCCTAAACATTCACTGCACTCCAATGGCATTTATATAACCAATCCTACAAATAAGACATTCCGGTTAAAGATAGCAACCCGACATTTGGCATTAAAACACTTAGAGCCTGATTCCAATCTTGTTCGGAAAGCATACTGAATGACTCGGGTCGGAATGCTTTCGATACAACTCCGATCGGGGGAGTACGACTGAACGAGTATGATGCATTTGAATGCATCCGGATCCGATTCGGTCAGACTCCCATTGACTTCAAAGGGAACATGTGTACCGAAGGCGTACACAGGCTTGCATTGACAAAAGGGGTAGTTGAGGATAATCGTGCACCCTGTGGCAGGCACCCCATAGTGCCTGCCACACTGTGCATGGTTAGGAAGAGGGGACACATGGGTTCACCCATGGGCCTGATTCGGAGGGCACCATTTGAAGGGGGGCCTGCTACGGGCCCCCAAAGACCGATTACAGAATCCTTTTTGATCTGGACAAACCCAATCGGAAAGGCTGTCCGAATAGTTCATCGTACTTGCTAGCTCAGAAAACCTTGTCCATAGACCTGTACGAATCTGCTACAAAAGGCTCTATCTCTCCCAATGCCTTTTGGAACCCATTTGGTCAGTCCTAAGGCTTTCCAAGCATCAGACTTGGTCATTCAGAACTGTGAACGATTTGATCGGGGAGAGGAGTTGGCCTAACGGCTAGGGTGCTCGACCTCGGACCTGGGGATCTGAGTTCGAGTCTCAGTAACAACGCCAAACATCCTGTGATTCTGGGCAAATCACTTAATCTCCCCGCGCCTAACAAAAATTAATGTGTGTCCTCATGTAACGTAACTGGTGCTATGTAAAGTGCTCTGATACCTGGTTCGGGTCAAGTTTGCGCTAAATAAAAACTCTGCAAAAATAAAAAGGTCTCCCTTCCTGCACAAAAACAATCATCTCTGCAACACAGGCACCCTTGCACAATGGTGCAAGGGTCCCTGCGTTGGCACCAGGCAGCCAATTGAGTGCTAACACAGAGGAAAGTATAGGAATGCACCCTATTACTATACATACTGCACGTCCCTGCACTCTATAATGCCGCAGGTCAGTGGAGCCAGATGGCTTGCAGCACCGAGTCATTCTCTAGTAAATATGCCACTTAGACTTTAGAAGATTTTAAGGGCTATATTTAGAGTATGTTGGGCAGGCCAACATACTTCCAGGTCAGCAGGGGCTTTGGCTTCGCTCCCTTGAGAAATGCCTTGTGATCAAAGGAGAGAGTGAGGAACTAGAGTAGCTAGTGCGTTTCCCCAAGGGATTATGAAAAACAAAAGAAACTAGCTACTGAGACAGTATACGTGTAGTATGTGTCTGCATGGAAAAACCAATTGGTTTTTTATAAAGGCCCTCACCCACCAACCTAGTTGGTGGCATGCTTCATCATCGGGCCCCACCCGAGGCACTGAGTGTGCCTCAGGTGTGCTACGACGCCTGGTTACAGCGGAGCAGGTAATGTTACGTGAGTGTGCAGTGCTGATGTGTTGAGTGGGATTTTAAAATGCTGTCCTGGGGTTCCGAAAGATTACTTTATTAATGGGCCCCAGGCAGAATTAAAAACAAAGGCTTTAGGACGTGTAGGTAGGGACTTATGGTCTCCCACGCCCAGTGTGGTCTACTAGTTTCAGCCAGGCCTTTTTTATTAAACTGGCTTTCTACAGGACCTTTTCATGTGTGGGGGTGGTACAGGGGGCTTATATGTTGTCAGTACCATGTATGTGTATCGCACATTAAGGTGCTATAAATGTGAGAGGTGTTTCCTATCAGTTTGTACCTGTGGAAAAAGTGGACAAGACAGGACAAACACAGACACATATTGTTTAGAGCACGTTGGTTTAGGCACATCGTATGTGAGGCGGAGCCTGGTGCCTAATATGTGAGCGGGTAAACCAACAGTGATCAGGCGGTGGTGACGGTTCGTGGCATTTCCCGATATGTGGTGTTTATACGTTAGAGGTGCTAGTACCTATGGGCGGAAAGAGCAACTTGCTGTGGTACATGAGGCAAAAAATATATACAATACATACAATGTGAGTGCTTACTCCTAGCTACTAAGGACAAACTCCAAGGGTCTCTGCCGGTGGTCCGAGACTCCTATGCACTCTGGGGTTTAAAAGAGGGAGAAAAACATATGAGCAGGTGGTGGGACATGATCATCGCTGCTAGCGGTAAAAGAATGTGCACTCAGTTGTGGCCGGAGGCATCAAAACTGGTGGCCGTACCGCGAGCGAGACCCGGTCTCCACACTTACTTGGCGTAGTCTCCGGTCCCACTGGAACACCTATGATCCGGTCAGGAGCTCCGTTGGAAGTGGGTGCCTGGAGCCGGTGTATTATAAACAGGTTTGTAGCTGCAGCTGGTGCTCGTTTAGGCAGGCGGGGCTCCTGCACAAGTAGCGTCATTGTGTAGCGTCTGAAAGGTAAACAATGAAGACATACTCGTGTGCTCTGGGAGCTGTGTCTGAAACGCTAGTTTTAGACGGGCGGAGGCTTTTTGTGAGTAGTGTTTATAGCCCAAGCCTCAGTGGAAAAAAATGGGCAGGCGGGGGTGTCTATGAGTTACTTCTGAAAAAAGGTGCACATGAGAAATACTCGTATATCCTGCATCTATCTGTGCTAAAGATGTAGTTTGTAAAGAATTGTTAGGAAATGCACAGAGAGAATACTGGTGGCTTCTCCGGTACTGTGGCCAGTGAAAAGGCTGGCTCTATGCTAATGGAGATTAAAGATAGTTCTGAGAGATGAGCCCTATATTTAGGCGTGGGTTGGGGACCTATACTACATGGTCGGAATTAGAAATTGGAGACAATTCTGGGGAGGTCCTCGGACTAGTCATGATGAAATTGGTTAAGTCTGCTGCCATAAAGATAGGTGGGCTGGTTGATTCATGACTATGGGTTTGGTATGGCATAGTAGTGTGGCACAGGGACGTGTATCACTAGTGGTGCTTGCTGCTGTGTATAGAGTTTGTGGTTGCTACACTGATGGGGTGACAGGGTGGTACATATTTGTCAGGCGGTCAAGAGAGAAAATCTCCTGAGGCTGTTCCATGGTATATGGTCATTTAGTCCCTGGGTATGGGTAGACACGCTGTAAATCCAGCGTTGTTCTTTGATTAGGAGTGTCTTATCATTATCAGTGGGGTGGACTGGTATTTGTTCAATGACAGTCCACAGCATGTCGTTCGGTGTGTGCCCTGCTTGTAGGTAATGGTCCATTAGGCTGCTGCTGGTTTTATTGCAATCGGATCATGCTCCTGTGTTCCGTAATCCTTGTCCGCACTTTTCTAGTGGTCATCCCCACGTATCTGAGTTTGCAGGGACACTCTATAAGGTATATCAAATTTGTTGAGTTGCAGTTTGTTGGAACCTGGGATGACAGGTCACCTAGGGTAGCCTGGCCTAGGGTAGGGCACAAATGCTAGAGGCACAAGTGTGAAGGTTGCAAACCACCCAGCAGTAACTCCACGCAATAACACACCAAAAATGACACTACACCAAATTATGGAAAAATAAGAGCTGCTTTATAAAAAAATATTCTCTGCTCTCTTTTACTTAGTATTCACAGTTTAGTACTATACATTCTGTCAGAAGAAGTAGCATTACTCTTAAGTCTTTGGAAAGACTACAGATCAGTATACGCAGTTGGAATCAGTAGTAAAATTTTCAGCAATGTTAACTTGCATTAGTAATCAACATCAAAAATACATTTCATTACATCAGACTCAAAACTTTACTGGCTTTGGTTTCTCTGCAGTGTTTAAATCTCTTCCTCCCTTATCTGTACCTTATTCACAAAGTGAGTGCGCACCCAGTGAGAAGTGTAGGAAATCCACAAGTTCCATATATACATCAACAACCTCTATGAGTATCTGATGGTGTCCCTAGTTGGTGGGAACTTACAGCGCTTTCCTGACCCTAGACTTGGTCCCCCTGGTTTCTGGCTCAGTAGTTGCCTTTCCCCAGACCTGTCTCAATGAGGTTGGTAACATTAAACTAATCCCCCACCTTCTAGGACACAGCGTAGGAGTAAAAACGTTCAGGGTGTCTGGGCACCTCTCTCATGCACTGGTACCGAGTCTCCTCTGACTCGGGAGGTAAATATTCCCTGCGAGGGCTCAGTATTTTCCCCCTTCACCCCCACTCTCCTTACTGTCTTCTTGTTGACTATACTGCCCCAGTCCCAAGGAATCGGGGCTGACAGACGACTCTGTTGTCGATCCAACCGGCAGCTGTAGCAACCGTTTATTCCCGCCCAGCCAACCTCTTAACCTCGGCGCTGGCGTGGGAGGGATCGGTGACAGCTTGCCTTTGCTTCGAAATTGCCAGCGGGCCCTCCGCTTCTGCTCTCACGTTCAGAAGCTGCTTCTGGTCCTGCCGAGCGCCGCTTCCGCTTCCCCTCACAGGCTGGCCACACCTCGCAGAGCTAGACGGCACGACCGGGCATGCGCGAAGGGGAAGTGTCTCCCCGCTGAAGCCCGCGCTCTCCCGCCGGTGCTCTTTCCACTACTCCGCCCACTCCAGCACTGTCAAGGGCATTACCAGGACCGCTCCTCACCACATGGACGGCTCCTTCACCACGTCTCTCTCCACGCCGACCCGGGGGCGGACCAGGACGTCTTCACCCCGCTTCTGCTCTCTCAGTGCTCGTCACTCTCCTTGACCAGCAATCGACGAAGGCAGGTAGGAGGAGGGACACTGTAGGATGTTATCACTAGGGGGTAATCCTGTCAGTCGGAAGCAGGGTTGAGTTGATGAGCTGAGCAAGGGAGCAGGCCACAAGGATTAACCCCTTCCTGTCTGGGCGTTTCTCAGCATTAGTCTCTTCACTGGGCAGAGGACTGCGCCCCCACAGTGCTGCAGTCTCCTTCTCCTGTTCACATCCCTATTCTTCCAGTCTAGGGATTAGTCAGGCGCCCAGGGTCTTCAGTAATCATAAACAGCGGGGACAAGACAAGGATCTCAAAGGAGGGGTAGAGAAGTGGATCAATTTGGCCGCATCCCAGTCCAGGAGGTCAACCCTTTCACTAGCCTTCCCCCCACCTTCCGAGATAACCTGTCCTCCAGCTGACTCTCTCTGGCAAGACAAAATGGCTGTCCAGCATTCCGCCTTTTATAGGCTGACCCTCAGGAGTCCAGAAGGAACCAGAAGGTTCTGGAACGCCCTATTCTACTCTATGGGACAGGTTCTAGGTTTGGCAGTTGGGACAGTTGGTAGCCACCATTTTGTGACTCCAACTATTTCCCTGTCAGGAAAGGCCTCTAGGCCTGAGGTGAAAAACTATGAGGGTGAAAGAACACCTATCCCCTTTACCAACACCTTGAAAAAGCTAGTGGACACAAAAATTAATAAAAGTATGAGGGGCAAAAAGGGGACAAAATAAATAATAAATTGGAGGGACTACGCAAAAAGCCAGACAGGTCTAACACGCGTCCCCCCCAGCTGAAAGTGGGGAGAACTACCCAACCCCTTGGGAGTCCTCATCACTAAGGCGGAAATACCTGGAGAGACCGTCTGCATTGGCGTGGTCCACTCCAGGCCGATGTTCCACCCGGAAGTCCATTCCCTGTAGGGAGATGGACCACCTCAACAGCTTGGGATTCTCCCCCTTCATCTGCATTAGCGATGGTCAGTCTGAACCAGGAAGTGCGAGCCAAACAGGTATGGCCGCAGCTTCTTCAGAGCCCACACCACCGCAAAAGCTTCCCTCTCAATTGCACTCCACTTCTGTTCCCGGGGAAGCAGTCTCCTGGATAAGAAGACCACAGATTGATCCAGGCCCTCTTCATTTAGTTGCGATAACACTGCCCCAATGCCATGTTCTGATGCATCTGTCTGGACAATGAACTCCTTGGTGAAGTCTGGGGCCCTCAGGACCGGTGCTGCACACATTGCCTGCTTCAGTTTCTCAAATGCTTGCTGACAAGCTTTCGTCCAAACTACCCGTCGAGGTTGTTTCTTTGAGGTGAGCTCTGTGAGAGGCGCTACAATAGTGCCATATCCCTTCACAAAGCGACGGTAGTAGCCTGTGAGGCCCAGGGAAAGCTCGGACCTCAGTCTGTGTCTTGGGGGGTTCCCAGGCCATGATTGCCTCAATCTTTGCCTGCAGGGGCTGCACTGACCCCCTACCCACCAAGTGTCCAAGGTACACAACCGACCCTTGCCCAATCTGGCATTTGCTGGCTTTGATGGTCAATCCAGCTTGTTTCAGGGCCTGGAGAACTGTTTGCAAATGTTGCAAATGGTCCTCCCAACTGCTACTGAAGACAGCAATGTCATCCAGGTAGGCAGCAGAGAAACTCTCCATTCCCGAGAGGACCTGATTCACCAGCCGCTGAAATGTGGCAGGGGCATTTTTAAGCCCAAAGGGCATCACACAAAATTAGAAGTGTCCCTCAGGCGTGGAGAAGGCTGACCTTTCCTTTGCTCCATCTGTCAAGGAGATCTGCCAGTACCCTGAAGTGAGGTCAAAGGTACTTAGGTATTGGGCAGCTCCTAGCCGGTCAATTAACTCATACGCCCTAGGGATCGGATGAGCATCAGTCTTTGTAACTGAGTTCAGTCCTCGGTAATCCACACAGAACCTCAGTTCTGGTGTGGTGCCTGGTGGGGCGGCTTTTGGCACTAGCACCACCGGACTGGACCAAGGGCTGTTGGAAGGTTCTATCACTCCTAGCTCTAGCATCTTGGCAACCTCTCCATGGATGCTAGCCTTCACCTTGTCTGACAGCCGGTAGGTCTTTGACTTCACTGGTGGGCTGTCTCCGGTGTCCACATCATGGGTACACAGGTGGGTTCTTCCCGGGACAAGGGAGAACAATGAAGAGTACTGCTCCAATACCTGGCGGCAATCCTCTCGCTGCTCAGGAGTTAGGGATGGGGAGAGAATCACTCCCTCCACCGACCCATCCTTCTCTTGAGATGAGAAGAGATCAGGGAGAGGCTCGCTTTCTCCTTCCTCGGCACCATCAGTCACCATCATCAGGATGACCTCTGGCCTCTCGTGGTGGGGTTTGAGGCGATTGGCATGCAGCACCCGTAGGGGCTGTCGAGGGGTCTTAAGATCCACCAAGTAAGTGGCCTTACCCTTCTTTTCCAACACCTCAAATGGGCCTGTCCAACGATCCTGAAGGGCACTTAGCTCTCCAGGTTCCATCACCCACACTTTCTGGCCAGGCTCCAATTCCACCGGGTGAGCATTGTGATCGTACCATTCCTTCATTACTGCCTGGCTGGCCTCCAAGTTGTCTGAAGCTTGCTTCCACAACTTGGCCATTTGGCTCCGGAAGGCCAGCATGTAGCTCACCACATCCTGAGGAGGCTTTCTGGGAGACTTTTCCCATCCATCCTTCACCAGGCTGAGAGGTCCACGCACAGGGTGCCCGTACAACAGTTCAAAAGGGCTGAAGCCCACTCCCTTCTGCGGCACTTCTCGGTAGGAAAACAGCAAACAGGGCAGGAGGACGTCCTATTTCCTCCGTAGGCTCTCAGGCAGACTTCTTATCATGCCCTTCAGGGTCTTATTGAACCTCTCTACCAGTCCATTCGACTGGGGGTGATAAGGAGTGGTGAACCGGTAAGTCACTCCACACTCCTTCCACATCGCCCGCATGTAAGCTGACATAAAGTTGGTCCCCCTGTCGGACACAACTTCCTTGGGGAATCCCACTCGGGTAAAGATCCCCATCAGGGCCCTAGCCACCACAGGTGCAGTGACAGTCCTCAGAGGAATGGCCTCTGGATACCGTGTGGCATGATCCACCAGAACCAGGATAAACCTGTGACCAGCTGTTGTTGGTGGGTCCAATGGCCCTACAATGTCGATGCCCACCTTTTCAAAGGGGGTGCTAACGACTGGAAGTGGTTCCAGGGGAGCTTTCAGCTTCACCCCTGTTTTCCCACTGGCCTGGCAGGATACACATGTCCGACAGTAAGTGTTGGACGCCACTTTCATCTGAGGCCAGTAAAAGTGGAGGACAAGCCGAGCAAAGGTCTTGTCCTGGCCTAAGTGTCCTGCCAAGGGTATTGCATGAGCCAATTCCAGCAGAAAGGCTCGGTATTGCTGCGGGACTACCAAGGCCCTTGATGAGCCAGGTAAGGGTACCTTGGGTTCACTGTAGAGGAGTCCATCCTCCCAGTAAATATGGTGGTGTCCCGTAGCATCACCTGCTGCCTGGGCTTCAGCCTGACGCCTCAGTCCCTCAAGGGTAGGGCACTCCCTCTGCCCCCTACAGAATTCCTCTCTGGTAGGTCCTCCCTCCACATGCCAATCAGCAGGGATGGGTAAATCCTCCAGAGAGTCTACTCCCCCCTCCACGGACTCCTGGTCCACCACCGCCGGTGGCCGATCTGTCACATGGGGCGTGGAAGCCGAAGCAGGCTCTTCCTGTCTCCGGGTCTGTCCCTTTTTGGCAGCGGGTTGGGCCATTGTTCCAGGCTCCAACCCAGGCGAACTCCCTCTTCGGGTAGTCGCAGACCGTGTGCTCACACAGGCCCAGTCAGGTGTACCCAGCATCGCAGAGTGCGTCCGGTATTCCACCTCTCTCCAAGTGTTGTGCTCCATGTCATTCCCCAGCAGACAATCAACTGGCACGGCAGGGCTTACGGCAACTCGAAGTGAACCTGCAACCCCCTCCCACTCAAAGGGAACCTCAGCCACTGGATAGTGGCCCATTCTGCCGTCAGCCATCGCGGCGGGGTGGAGTACATGGGGAACCACCTGCTCTGGAGACACCAGTTGACTTCTCACCATAGTCATACTGGCTCCTGTATCTCTCAGAGCCTCCCCTCTCTGGCCATTGATGGTGACCCACTGCCCATACTTTGTAGTATTTGGGGGCACCTGGATCTTTGGAACCATCTCCCGCTCTCCCAGGGACACTAAGGTGACACCCGCCCGCTCACCCCCCTTATCTAAGGGCAACTCCTCCCAGAGCGCTACACTAGCTACTCCCGGTGGTTTTCCTCCGGTGGGAGGGGTGGTCTCTTTGGGCATCTGACATCTCCCTTATAATGTCCAACACCACCACACTCAAAACAGTGGAGAACCCTTGGCTGCTGGCTTTGGCCAGGATTAGGGTTTCTGGGCGGGTTTACCTTAGGGGTGAAACCTGTTCCCTTCCCTTGGAAACTGTTTTGGGGACCTTTTGAGAACTCCCTCTTTTTATCTCCCCCTCCTTCTTCTGAGGGGCGCCCTGTCGGCCTTTTGGGAATCCCCTCCAGTCCCCTTTGAGGACACCCGGGTACTTGCCCAGATGTCCGCCTCCTCTGCAAGCTTCCGGGGATTGGTCAGCTTGCTGTCCACTAGGTGTTGGCGCAGCTCGGGAAAGCATTTCTCAAGGAGGTGCTCTTTCAAAAATAGATCATACAACCCCTCATAGTCCTTCACCTCGCTGCCCTTGACCCAGCCCTCTAATGCCTTTCGTGCATAATCAAGGAAGTCCACCCAGTTCTGAGTGCTTAACTTGTGGCTCCCCCTGAACTTCTGGCGATACCTTTCTGGGGTAAGCCCAAACTTCCTTACCAATGCTAGCTTCATGATGGGGTAGTTGGTTTGCTCCTCTGGTTCCAGGGCCAGCAAGGTGTCCCGACCAGTAGGAGGCATGTACCTATACAAACCACCCCCCCAGTGCTTCTCCTGCACCCCATGGGCTCTTAAGGAGACCTCATAGGCAGCCAACCATTTGGCTATGTCATCTCCCTGACTAAAGCTAGCAATAAGGTCTTTTGGCAAATAGGGTCTGGACTCCCTGGCTGTTTCTTTGGATTCGCTGCCACCATTTATTACAGGAGAAGGCCCCCGTTGCAGGGCCTGGAGTTCCAACTCTTTCAACCTGAACTCATGAACCATCCTCTTCTCTTCCTTCTCCTGCTCCAGCTTAGCCAACTCCCATTTTAATTGCCTCTTTTCCCTCCTGTCAGCGAGCTCTGCTTCGGTTAAGCCTCCCCCGGAAACACTACTGCCTTTCCTGGAGTAGGACCCTGGTCCTGGGAGTAGGTTTTCCCCCTCCGAGTGGAATAATCCATTTATCTCCACAACCGGGTCCCGGTCTGTCCCTTCATCCTCCTCCTTCCCTTCTTTGTGTGCCTCCACCCAAGCCCTTAGACTGGTCTGGAGTTCCCCCTTCTTGGCACCATGCTTAAAAAATACCCCCATTTTCTGGCAGAAATCTTTCAGCTGAGCCACAGAATAGGTATCTAGGTTTTCTAGTGCAAATTCCATTTTACAATAGGCAATACCAAGTTATACACACAAGGAAATTAGAGTTGCAAGGGCAACCTAAAGCCACCTCCACCCCACCACCAGGAACAAATTTGGAAAAACAAAAGGACAAATTAGGAGGGCCGCTAGGAGAAAACTCCTGGTGTAGGCTAGTGTATTACGTTCAATTACTACTGAGTAGCTGAAACCACAGTCAGGATCCCACCGCTAGACACCAATCTGTTGGAACCTGGGATGACAGGTCACCTAGGATAGCCTGGCCTAGGGTAGGGCACAAATGCTAGAGGCACAAGTGTGAAGGTTGCAAACCACCCAGCAGTAACTCCACGCAATAACACACCAAAAATGACACTACACCAAATTATGGAAAAATAAGAGCTGCTTTATAAAAAAATATTCTCTGCTCTCTTTTACTTAGTATTCACAGTTTAGTACTATACATTCTGTCAGAAGAAGTAGCATTACTCTTAAGTCTTTGGAAAGACTACAGCTCAGTATACGCAGTTGGAATCAGTAGTAAAATTTTCAGCAATGTTAACTTGCATTAGTAATCAACATCAAAAATACATTTCATTACATCAGACTCAAAACTTTACTGGCTTTGGTTTCTCTACAGTGTTTAAATCTCTTCCTCCCTTATCTGTACCTTATTCACAAAGTGAGTGCGCACCCAGTGAGAAGTGTAGGAAATCCACAAGTTCCATATATACATCAACAACCTCTATGAGTATCTGATGGTGTCCCTAGTTGGTGGGAACTTACAGCGCTTTCCTGACCCTAGACTTGGTCCCCCTGGTTTCTGGCTCAGTAGTTGCCTTTCCCCAGACCTGTCTCAATGAGGTTGGTAACATTAAACTAATCCCCCACCTTCTAGGACACAGCGTAGGAGTAAAAACGTTCAGGGTGTCTGGGCACCTCTCTTATGCACTGGTACCGAGTCTCCTCTGACTCGTGAGGTAAATATTCCCTGCGAGGGCTCAGTATTTTCCCCCTTCACCCCCACTCTCCTTACTGTCTTCTTGTAGACTATACTGCCCCAGTCTCCAGGAATCGGGGCTGACAGACGACTCTGCTGTCGATCCAACCGGCAGCTGTAGCAACCGTTTATTCCCGCCCAGCTAACCTCTTAACCTCGGCGCTGGCGTGGGAGGGATCAGTGACAGCTTGCCTTTGCTTCGAAATTGCCAGCGGGCCCTCCGCTTCTGCTCTCACGTTCCCAGGGCAGGCGTCAGAAGCTGCTTCTGGCCCTGCCGAGCGCCGCTTCCGCTTCCCCTCACAGGCTGGCCACACCTCGCAGAGCTAGACGGCACGACCGGGCATGCGCGAAGGGGAAGTGTCTCCCCGCTGAAGCCCGCGCTCTCCCGCCGGTGCTCTTTCCACTACTCCGCCCACTCCAGCACTGTCAAGGGCATTACCAGGACCGCTCCTCACCACATGGACGGCTCCTTCACCGCGTCTCTCTCCCCGCCGACCCGGGGGCGGACCAGGACGTCTTCACCCCGCTTCTGCTCTCTCAGTGCTCGTCACTCTCCTTGACCAGCAATCGACGAAGGCAGGTAGGAGGAGGGACACTGTAGGATGTTATCACTAGGGGGTAATCCTGGCAGTCGGAAGCAGGGTTGAGTTGATGAGCTGAGCAAGGGAGCAGGCCACAAGGATTAACCCCTTCCTGTCTGGGCGTTTCTCAGCATTAGTCTCTTCACTGGGCAGAGGACTGCACCCCCACAGTGCTGCAGTCTCCTTCTCCTGTTCACATCCCTATTCTTCCAGTCTAGGGATTAGTCAGGTGCCCAGGGTCTTCAGTAATCATAAACAGCGGGGACAAGACAAGGATCTCAAAGGAGGGGTAGAGAAGTGGATCAATTTGGCCGCATCCCAGTCCAGGAGGTCAACCCTTTCACTAGCCTTCCCCCCACCTTCCGAGATAACCTGTCCTCCAGCTGACTCTCTCTGGCAAGACAAAATGGCTGTCCAGCATTCCGCCTTTTATAGGCTGACCCTCAGGAGTCCAGAAGGAACCAGAAGGTTCTGGAACGCCCTATTCTACTCTATGGGACAGGTTCTAGGTTTGGCAGTTGGGACAGTTGGTAGCCACCATTTTGTGACTCCAACTATTTCCCTGTCAGGAAAGGCCTCTAGGCCTGAGGTGAAAAACTTTGAGGGTGAAAGAACACCTATCCCCTTTACCAACACCTTGAAAAAGCTAGTGGACACAAAAATTAATAAAAGTATGAGGGGCAAAAAGGGGACAAAATAAATAATAAATTGGAGGGACTACGCAAAAAGCCAGACAGGTCTAACACAGTTGGTGTGTTTCAGTTGGTGCCATGTTTTCCCAGGTTCCAGATCAAGGGTTTTTCTATGTTCTGTCAGGTGGCAGATGCTGCAATCACCGCAGGGGTAATGCCCAGTGACTCTTGGTAGACCCCATGCTGTGTGTCGTGTGGTACGTGCTGGTGAGGAAGTGACCCTGGGATGTGTGGACACCAGTTGGTCTTTCAAGCTGCTGGATTTTTTGTAGGCGAATAGGGGTTGCGCCCAATGTCTAATGCCAGTATTCAGCATCCTCCAATTTTTTGGGATTATTTTGGCAACATGGTTTGAAGTGCCATTGTAAGTTGTGACACACGTTAGGGGCGTTGTGCTCTCTGGTCGTACAGGTACCTCAAGTAGGGTTTCTCGGTTCTGGTTCCTGGCATGTTTCTTGGTGTTCTCGATTATTCTTTTGGGGTACCCTTGTTCTTGTAGTTTTGAGGCCAGGTCAGCTGCTTGTTTATTGTAGTCTTCGGGTAAATACGGCAAATACTCTGAGGTAGATATACCTTGTGGCAGACTGGCAACTGGTCAAATATTTTCATCGGTAGACCTGCTGAGGCTCTGCTGGCAGAACCCTGATGCTTCATTAACCTCTAAATGTGGTTCGGTGAGAATTTCACTACTTTAGACCATCTGGTTTGAGGCCTTCTTCACCAATAGTGCAATCAGCAGTCAAACTGTATGGAATCCTTTAGCGCCATCAGTATCTGTTGCCTATTGATTCCCACGTTCGTCACCAGTCTTCTTTAAATGGCCTTCCCAAACAGCTCCCAACCAATGCACTGGCAAGCAACCTGTAATTCAATGCAAGTACACAGTGTCATCTTAAGGATTTTTTGGCCCTGGGCCAAACAAATTTTAGAGCTGCCTTTCAAGAAAACCTTGAATTTGTTTGCCTATTTTCTGCCCATTCAAACCTGCACAATGGATGCAATATAGAAAAATTGACAAAGGTGAGATTGAGTGAAAGAAAGATCACCTTACCAGGGGGCATTTCAAAGGTGGGGGCCCTTGGCAATTTCCCACTTTGCCCATGTCATAAAACGTCTCTGATGGTATAGATGTTAATGCAGCAATGCAAATCTTGCAAGATTGTGGCACAAACCTGTCTACTGTAGATCTCAGTAACCATCTTTGGCACTGCACCCCATGCTTCCATCCTCCCAAAACAAATGCATAGAAAATATGATATTTTGGAAATAACGTCTGTGAGTTCAGGTGTGCCAGCAGTCGGGGTGGCAGTGTGCCTATATATTTTCTGTGAGTGCATATGGGCCTGTTGGCGTGGGTTCTTCTGTATATGCGTTCCATGTGTCCCTCTACTGTTTTCTGAACTGCTTGCCTTATAACAAAACCAGACATATTGGCTAGGTTAATACTTGTGCCTAATGAGACCACTGGGCTCCTCTATTAATATTTAGCAAATGTACCAGGAAAACATCATCTCCTTCCTAACCTGTGTTTTTCCACTCTATGTGCCTCATTTACCAGGCCTTAGTGGCCCTTTTGCGCCACCGGAGTGTCACTTTTTTGACACTCTGTGGCGCAATGTGCCACAGCATATTTACAAGGCCACGCAAATCCACTTTAAGGGGCTTTTCATGGCCTTGCAAATATGTGCCCCTTTCACCCAGAACGCTGCGTGAAAGGGGCGTTCCATGGGTGTTGCTGTAGGTGTTCCCATGCAACACCCATTGAGTCTGAAGCATTCCCAGATTCACGAAGAACCGTAAACCTGGGAATGCGTCAGGTTCCTGTGCGAATGGCATAATGAGGAGAAATACTTTTATTTCTCCTTGTTTTTTCCTCTTTCTATGCGTGCTGCATTCTGCAGCAGGCATAGAAAGAGGAAAATGCCATCCATATTATTGTTTTTGTGCAGCAAGGTGTCCCTTCCTGCACAACAATATTCACCCCAGCAAAGCAGGCACCATTGCAACATGACACAAGTGTGTCTGCGTTGGCGCACGGCTGCTGTTTGTGCGCCGGTGCAGGGGAGAAGGACAGCAATGTGCTGTATCTTATCGATACGGTGCATTCCTGCCCTCTTCTTTTGATGCATGGCAGTTCAGCAGAAGGGCCTGCTCTGTCATGCGCCAAAAGTTCGTAAATGAGGCCCTATGTGTGTATTGCATTATGAATCTAAGTAGACCATGCATAGTGACGTAATAGGGCATCTAAAATTAGAAGTTCTTCAATCTGTACGATTAGGAGAGGATGTTGATGTTAGCTGCCACTTTGGAACTGGGAAAATGGGGAGACAGACTCAAGTCCGGCGTCGCCTTAACATCCTGTGATTCTGGGCACATTAATTAATCTCCCCGTGCCCTAAAAACACGCATGCGACCTTGTGTAATATAACTGATGCTCATGTAAGGAGCTCCGATGTATTCGGATCGAGTTCGTGCCTCTACAAATGTACAAAGAAAGAGTGACGAGCTCTGGAATGATAAATTAAGCGTGTTTCCAAAAACGGCCCAGGCTGCAAATTCACCACTAGCTGTGCCCCAAGAATAGGTCTTGGAAAGTACATCCATGATCTATTACTCATTTGGCAAAAATGTACCTGAGATACGAGCAGAAGGAAAATTGGCTGCAATATTTACCCCAGGGTGAGTCCTGTGTTACGATCTATACTATTTAAAGGGGCAGAAGACTAAACAACTTGGAGCTACACACAGCTCCAGGCCCGTCATCTCTGCACCCGTGCCGGACAGGGAACCGAAGCAGGCCCTGGCAAAGACCTCGGTCGGCCCGGGGAGGGGGCGGGTGGGAGCTCTGCACTCTCGTTCAGCTACATCTTGCTCAAAGGTCGCGTTTCACAATAGCGCACACGTCAGTCAGAGACAGTGTTTGCTTTTCAGCCAGGCTGATAAACACGCAAGGATGAGTGATGAGGTGCGAAAGAGATTCATAAAATGCTCTGAGAGGGATCACGTTTAGCAGTAATCCCTCTAAGGGCCGCGCTTTGATATCTGGAGTGCTGCACAGTGCAGTGATTGCTTATCACTGGCCTCTAGGACTAAACAAGTAGGGGCAGACTTACAAGCCCCTTGCGTCACTTTTCCAATGTTAAAAGTGACGCAAAAGTGGCGCAAGGGCCTTGTAAATAAGCGCCGTAGTTCTGAAGACATTCGGCTTCCGTTCAGCTGGTGACTAGCTCTAAATGTCACAAAACCCTGAGAACAGTGAGAACAGTGAAAGTCCGATTCCTGAAGCAAGTTTGGTTTACACATACCAATATCCCTTCTTCATGAGAGTAAGTGAGGGCCAGATGTACGACCCTATTTTGCATGCGTAAACGGGTTTGCGACCCGTTTGCGCATGTAAAATACAAAAGGGCCATGACTAACCCTATTTAGTGAGTCGCAATTTATTTGAGACTCGCTAAATAGGATTAGCGACTTGCTATTAAGAAGGGGCGTTCCGGAGGCGTCCCTGCCTAATAGCGAGTCTGAGCCCTATGTATGACTGTTTTGTGACTGCATTTACGGTTGCAAAACAGTTGCAGTTTAAAAACACTTGCAAAAGGGAAGGGGTCCCCTTCCCCTTTGTGAATGCAGGGGGAAATATTTTTATGGGGCAAGCAGTAGTCCCAGGGAGCAGTACCTGCCCTTAAAAATTAAAGAAAAATGATATAATTTTCTTTTTTTAAATGCAGCCTGTTTCCCTTTAAGGAAGACGGTCTGCATTAAAATAAAATGCTTTATTTAAAAGCTGTCCCAGATATGGAGGTCTGCTGAGCCCAGCAGGCTACCATTCCTGGACGGGCCAGCCATTCCCAATGGGGTCGAAAATTGTGAGTGCCTCACGAATATTCACGAGGCATGCAATTTGCGACCCCATTGGGAATTGCAAACACACTGTTGTACATGGCATTTTGCGACACGCAAATTCCGAATTCGCGAATAGTGATCGAGCGCAATTTGCGAGTCGCAAATTGTCATGGTCGTACATCTGGCCCTGAATATTTATTGCTTGGTGAATAAAAACATTGCAAGGCAATACATACTAAAATACCTATGCAAAACACATTAAATAAACCCATCATGATTTCTTGACAATAAGATCAATTAAAACCCATTTACATTTACAAGTACTTATGTTGCTTCAAACCAAATTAATTTAAGCTCTAGGATGCAGTGCGACCAATGATATAGAATACATTAAAGTGCCAGATTAATTTGTAAAATCTGTTTTCAGAAAATTAGTAAACGAAACCTAATAATAATGCGTGGACTTAAAAGCGGTGACCATTATGGAAGAGGAGTCCAGAGTGGTCTAATAGGATGCTGGGGTAAAATGGTTCAAAATTAAAGTGCAGATGCCAGTGCTGTAGCTAGACCATTGTCCGCCTGGTGCTTCCCCGGTGTTTGCCGCCTGTGGCGGCATGTAAGAGCGGGGGGGGGGGGGTGTTTTTGACATACTCCCGCTCCAGCCGGGAGGGGGTGGTGGCACCATTCTCGTAGGGCTACGACCCCACAACGGCTGCTTGTACGAGCGAGGGGACTGGGGGAGTCTGCTGCACCCAAAACTCGTGACGTCCGGGGCAGTCAGTTCCCCGTTCCTACCTTGCTACGCCACTGGCAAATACTCCCTACTTTGAGACATCAGACATATCTGCGGGCAATTGCAGATACAGTGGAAGATTTAAGGATTTTTTTCATGCACAAAACCACATATACAACTGTAAACAAGCATTGGCAAAGCCAATAGATCTGGTATTGGCCACTAGCCGTTTGATTTTGGTAATTCTTGTTTTGCACTGTCATTGTTTTTGTAAGTCTTTATTACAAAGAGAGCAGGTCGAACATATGGATAAATAGAAAGCCTTGCAAGGATAGATAGAGATGGCTGTACAGATAGCTGGATACGGTTGCATAGATAGATAGATAGATAGATCACAACATTGGAATAAATGGCACACCTTCAATTAGAACTATATTATTTAAGTGTTTTTATCAGCACAATATACAACAGCACTGAAAGCAAACTAGAAAGCCCTATAAGAAGAACATACAGACTAAATAGGTTTACCAGAATAACTACAGTCCTCAATTAAAATACACACCAGCATGGCACATAAGAGTGCAGTTATAAATGCACTTCATTGCCCACATACTAGTAATAGGGTGTTGGAAATGGCACTCTCTACAGGGTCACCCCCAAAGCTTTAACTTTCCGCCGCCCCATTTTGCTGAAATTTGTTTTTGTTGGTTTTAGGAATCTAACTAGAGATAAAGTTCTTGTGGTCACTCCCCAAAACATGGTTTGAATGGCATATACCTGTTTGTAATATTTAATTTACTTGTAAGTCCCTTGTAGAGGGGTATGCCATATACCCAGGGCCTGTAAATAAATATCTACCAGTGGACCTGCAGGACCTATTGTGCCACCCACCGAAGTAGGTCCCTAAAACTTGTCCCTGGTCTGCCATTGTTGACTTGGCATTTAAACCCTTTTCCAAGTCTTAAACACTCCTTTTATTACATATAATTCAACTCTAAGGTAGGCACTAACTAGCCTGTAGGGCAGAGTGCTATGTAATGAAGGGGTAGTTTAAACTTTTAAGTTTTACATGTCCTGGCAGTGAAAAACTCCCAAATTCGTTTTTCACTACTGTGAGGCCTACCCCTCTCATAGTTTAACACTGTGGATTCCTTGTCACAGCGAATAAACTGTAATTCCCAATCTAGGGAGGTGATCTATTATATTTAGTACCTTTGGAATTGTAACAATAAATCCTCTTTAATAACAAAGTTGAATTTTTCAATACAGTTTTAAAAATGGCACTCTTAAAAAGATGGTATGTTTTTCTCTTAGCCCTGTGTGCCTGCAGCCTGTCTCTGATACATGTATGGGGAGTGTGACAGCTGGACTTTGTGTATTCCATCTAGACAACCACACACAGAGGGAGCCTAGGTGTGACCTAATGGGCCATCCTGGGTGGATGGGAGGGAGATGTTTGGCACAGCCTCACACTTACATCTGAATAGGCTGTGTCCTGTTCCCAAACAAAGTGCTTCGGACCCCTGTAGTGAGTCTGGAGCCAGAGCAGGAAGGACCTCTGTGTAGTTCAAAACCCTTCTTTGAAGTCTCCACCACTTCAAAGGCACCACTGGATATAAGAAATGGACTTCAGAACTTACCATTTCATTACACTTCTGGACCTGTGGATGGTCTGCCAAGAAAAAGGACTGTTGTTCTGCGGGAGGACTGTCACTCTGCTGGACTTCTGCTCTGGAAGAACTGCTTTCTTGCTGTACTGTCCTGGTGCCTGCTGCCTTTCTCGTCTGGGTGAGAAGGACTGGACCGGCATCACTTGACCCCCAAAACCCAGAGTGACTCCAAGGGCTAGTTGGCTAGCCTCATGATCTGACCTCTTAGGCCATAATAGACTTCCAAGTATCCTGATTCTGCACCTGGACTCTGATATCTTTGAGTCTACCCTGCTAGGTTGTACCAACCCAGTTCTGGACCCCTGGAAGTGGGCCTAAGGTGCTTGTTCAACACTTCACTGCTGCTGTAGGGACTGAGCTGGTGCATCCCTGCTACTGCATGGTCAGCACAGATGCATCTTCACTACTGCGCTGATCGGAACCAGCTCATTGTCCATCTTTGCGTGGACTAAAACCGTTGCATCACATCCATTGCTGTGGCTCAGAGCCTCAGCTCCACCTTCGGAACCTCCATTGTATGACTCTCTTCAAGAAAAATCTTCACATCTCTCTTGATAACAGCATCAGTGTCAAAGCTGAAACCACGCATTGCATCGGAGCGGACACATCATCGCTGTTGCACCGACAGGACTATTGCATCTCCATCAAAATGTGGCTCGACATCAGCGCATTGCCCCCTTTGCGCTTCGCAGCTCCTCTGTTGATGGATCTTCGATATCGACGCAGCCCGGATTAAGGTACTTTTGCTCAGTGGGCTCAACCTTGTGCTTATAGTTGGCCCGCTCTTCATGGCAGTGGACCTGAACTTTTGAGTTTGTCCCGGTCCAGCATGAGCAGATATCCCTTGGTGGTGCTTTGTGCTTTATTGCGCTGTTTTCACTGAATTCTTCTAAAATCAATACCTCTGGTTCTACTTTTTGGAGTTTTGTCATTTTGCTGTAAATAATTTATTAAAATATAATCTATTTTTATAATGTGTTTTCACTTTATTACCGTTTGTGTGCTGCATAACTACTTCACACATTGCCTCTACGTTAAGCCTGACTGCTTGTGTGCCAAGGTACCCAGGGTTAAGCACAGGTTAATTTAGTGACTTTTAGTGATTCCTCCTGCACGGGATTGTGGCGGTTGCTTGACCAGGCTTCACACCCAATCAAACTACAACCTTATTGCTCACAGGGGAGAACTTGATAAAGAATAGTTTCCGCTAGATACAATCTGGTATGCTGTGGAATAGGTGGTGTCAGATAAACAAAATTGCACTAAAAAGTAACTTAGGGCAGCATTAGCCAGAGAGAGTAATTGATAAGACTGAAATGTGCTCTGTGCTCACATCGAAATCAACTGGTAGAAGACATCCTGCTATCATATCAGGATCTAAGTACGAAGACAAAACTAAAGTAATAATCAAGTAAAAACGAACAAATTGGCAGTGAAAGGAATGACCTTGTATGTGGATGTGCTCTTTCTAAAGAGCAAAAATGCAGTCACTGAAAGTGAAGTTAACCAGTGGTTTAAGTAGGTTGACACTGTCTCAAGCTGTATGTTGTAGTAGGCGGAAGCAGAATGTGATTAACAAAACAATAGACAAATGGGTGAAGTGAGCTGGCTGAAAGTAAGTATGTCATAAATATAATTTTAGGAACATCAAAAATGTCTTGGCTGGTACTAGACCAATAAATGTTGGGTTGTCACTTGCAAAATGATTCACATGTATATTTTGTGTAAGGTAATCTACTCACAGGTATGGGGAGTGAGCATTGTTAGTCAGGAATTTTTGCACATCCACAAAGTTACAACATTTTCAAGTACTCACTAACTCCTCCCCGAATCTTCACCCGGGAAAGCAATGAAAATGTACTCCTGACAAGGGTAAGAGTAAGTCTCATTTCAGGATGCAAAGGGGGATCAGACCGCCCACAAAGTTTTAGGAGTTTATAGAAAGGGATTGTAAATCAAAAACAAATGATAGAAAGGAAATCGCACCTCTCTTAATGTTACACAGCATCAGCCATTGTATGGTGCTGCTGCAAAACAGAAATGCCTATAAAGATAACATGGGAAAATAATCAACGATTTAATGTCCAAAAATGTCCACTTTTGGTAAAACATCTTCTTAATTGTTCTTGTGTTACTTCATTGTCATAAAAGGAAAACCACAACCAATGCGATTCGTTCATATAAAGAACTTCTACAGGGCTTTCAAATATCCTTATATGGTCATAGTCAAGAGTGATAAAGTATGGCAGTCCTCAACATATTGTGGTCCCAGTCTTCTCATCTCATAGTACGTCATGGAACTACAAAAATCATTTGAAAGGTAAGGCATTCTCAGTAAAGACACTTTAATACGACTCCATATAGTAACCGCAAGTGATGGTAGAGAAACTATTTTCTCTCAAACTTCAAATTTGTCTAATAACACTCTCCCCATACAAATATATACATCATGCAAATTCATCAAGATCCAAATATAAAGGGTGGTACGTACCCAACAAGGACACCTGAATCTGTGCCCGCTGTGCACTGTTACATATCCCAAATTCATTCATTATGTGCTGTGCTGAATGTATGGAACTGAAGAACACACTGTAATAGGTGGGTGGTCGTAGCATTATGCCAAGACACAAACTGGGTTTTATGCAGGGTTGTTAGTGATACCTCATTTGAGTAACTGATTGATGTAATAAGATATAGGATGTGAACTGTGTCACTGAATTGTGCATTCACTGACTCATCCACAAACATCAATAATATGTTTCAGACTATATTGTGGGTCCAGATGACCTGTTAAGTTTCTCTGAGACAGCTTACATCATCCTGCGTGAACTGCACAATAACCTAGAGCTACTTAAATTAGGTGAGGATTGAGACAGGGTTTTCTTCTTACGGTCTCCTATTCTACATCGATATAAACGTGGAATTAAGGCCATGGAGATTTTTGTCCACCATGGATGGAGGGTTTGGACGGTGGGCGGATTGTAAATTTCGGCATTTGCAACTATTCAAGTAGGCTGTTAAATGATGCCTTTGGTGGGATTCAATATTTGCAAAGAGCTATTCAACAATTTCAAATGTGCTGCTTATCCTCATGACTGTTGTGGTGTCCGCACATCCCTGTGCCAGAAGCATTCTTCACTGTTGCACAGATCTCCTATCAATTCCCTTCATATTTGTGCAACATGACCTGGAGATATGAGCTACACTTCTTATGACAGTCAAGGGGTTAATTGAACATTATATTTCTCAATTAAAAGGTGTTAGTGGTGTTGCTTAATTATGCTTGAAGGCATTGCCACATTATGCCATGAGGCTGATCATTTATTTAATCCCTCATCAGTGTCTGTAGGACGGCTCATCTTTGTGCAGGGGCTGCTCAATGATATATGTGGTTCCACTCAATTAAGTAATAGGGTGCAGCTCAGTGTTCCTAGGAAGCTGCTCAACTAAGTCAGAGGCTGCTAAATCCCAAAGAGACTTCTCCATCAAGCACTCAAGTATGTCCATTGTGTTGGTAAATTATTCTAGAGGATTGCTCAGTGCCAAAATGCTTCAAAGTTATACTGGGAGAAGCCATGTTCTAGAAAGAAGGTTGTCTTGTGTTGCAGCTTAAAAACTGGATATAGCAATAAACCACGAGTGAAAAAGACTGTCCACTTTGCACAAGTTAAGAAAGTGACAATGAATACGATTACTAATGCTAGTTCAAGCACCGTAAAAGAGCGCTTAAAGTTGTAGAAGGAGAAATAATTAATATATTATGTATTAACATGCCTAATAATCAATGTTTCTGATGGCTGATAAAAAAAATTGAAATAAAAATTCCTACAAATTATTCTCTACTATCATGCTAATTAATATAAACCAAAATGACAAGTTATGCATACATGTGATAGTGCAGATATTTCATTTAACAAATTTATACCAAAAAGAAACCAGTATGACATCTTTTTCACAAATGATAGCAAATGACAACTTTTACACAAATGACAAACTTGTGTTAAGCTCCATGTTTTGAAAAACGACATGCAACCTTGATTTAGATTTTGTGACTTGATAATGTGATAGTTATGAAAAAAAAGAAATTCTATGCTCAATAGATCAATTTACCTGTAAAAGATATGAATCATTATTTCATGTTATAACATGCACCAAAATTGACAAAAGAAAAGTAGGCGCTACATGGGATTTTGTTTGATGCTATTTTTGTAAAACTTTCCTCGATCGCCCATTTTTTACATGTGTGCTTTGAATAGAATTTGCGTAAAGAGATTCATCTCTATTATCCTACATGTGTAACATTGACACTTACAAACATTTTATGAGTATCTTATACTTATATGAATTAATGATGATTTGATTGGAGTGTTTATCAATGCATTCATTTATAAAATGAATAATGTTAGTGAGATTTATAATTCATCACAACTGAATCGTGTAATTCCAACATTTCATGTAGGCCTCATTTCTTGCTCTTTTACAGCGTGAACTTGTGAACTGAATAGTCTGGAGCTGTGGGAATATTCAGCAAAGTTACCATCTGTATTTCAACTCTTAGATGTTTCCTTTGACTTCCTCATAACAGCTCAACTACAGTTGAAACATTTTCTGTTGCATACTAGGACAGCTGCTTGGGAAAGGAGTATCAACAAGTAATAGAGTAATTCTCTCTGACAAATCCCATTGTTCATACAACTAAGCTTACATGACTTAAGGAAGCTACGTAATTTGAATTACCTAATTTTCCAGAATCGTATTCTTTTTACCTACTACATCACCCTCATTCCATCAGGACTGACCAATAGGACAGAGTGGTCTGACATTTCTGGTGATGCCATGGGTGTCACCCCGGAAACTTGTGGAGTATAATTGCTTAGCTTTTGGAACTGAAGGGTGCACACACCACCATCGTTTTGCAGCAGTGAGCAAAGACTGCTTGGATATCTGAGAACTAAAGTGAACTGTGGCGTAACACGGGAATCTGCTGCCGATGGGTGTGCTAGCACAGCGTGGACATTTCCGGCTGAAGGATTCACATCATGCTGCTGTGATTTGCTGTTGCAGTGACAGACTGAGACAGATTACTGCCTGTAACGAACTGGAACTGGTCACTTTGTACTTATTGAACTTTCTTAAGGGTTTGTATGAGGCTCAACGGATTTTCTATTGACCCATATGCTGTAGAAGTCCAAATCTGCCTCGGCTGAGGAAGATTTTTGCCCTATTATAGTTGAATCTTCAGCAACTAGTATTACATCATTAAATGTATTACGAATTTTATAGTAGGGCTGTTAGTTTGTATCCTAATGTTATTTATGGTTCAATAACTAAACTTTGAAATTTAAACTAAATTCTGCTGATTCTGACTCATCATTTCCTTGTGGGTTAATCGATTGATTTTGAATCACTATGAGTGTTATTGTATATTTCTGATTGTAAGGCGCAGAAACTTTGATAAAAGCAATTATTCCATTCCTGGTCCTCATTGGAAAATTGCCCATCCTCACAATATCTAGTCCCTTTCAGCACAAAACAAGATCCATCGGGGAACCAAGAGGTTGACCTGATAGCTAGAGAGAATTTCATAGGAAATCTAGTGAAATAGAGATAATGATAGAACAACATTTAAGGGCTCTGAGAAATGCTACAATACATGCAACTATGAGTCTCAATTTAATTGTGCAAATGTTTATGATGAATGTAAATCCATCTTTTATTGCTTCCGTTGTAATGCACCATGGCGTTTTGAAACTTGGTGCAATTCCACATACTTTTTCTGCATGAATGAAACTTTCTGAGCTAATATTGGTTTTTCTACAATGAAAATTCTAAAATGTTTTATAATAATGTATTACATGTAGGTATTTTGAAATTGTGGCAGTAGGTCATATTTAGTATTGAACTTTTCTGTGCAACATTATTTGACAATATATGATATCTGACTTTTTGACATGAATGTTCAATTGAATTTCACTATGCTTGAGTCCAATTGCATATTCATTTATTAATTAAGAAGCGTTGCCTTTTAATGTATCAAGTGGCCCTCTTCTTTATATTTGCACTTTTCCAATGGACTGATGAGAACGAATCTTGCTATACTTTCCACTCATTTGACTTTCTTGTACTTTCACATGACATTCCTGGAGAGAATTTATACTTTTCTTGCTACATCTATATGGACAACAATGTGGGAAACTTACCTCTTAACACCAGCACATGGAAAACAACTTTTTGTGAATCATTCTATGTGAACTAACCTGTGTGCACGGAACAGATAATCGATTCTCATGACATCCCTTGGGTAGTTATTCTAAAGTATCTACTTTTGCACCTTGTGAGCAGTTGATGGTCACATGTAATTTGGACAATAATGAGGTGACAAATGATGTAATCTCTGGACTTGACAAACGAGATTCACAAGAGCCCCTGGAGGAGGAGGTGAAAGTGGGCATTCAATAGTTTTCTTTGCTATATATGCACCTACCCCATTTCCTATGTGGACTGATCTACCTCCTGCAGTGGAAAGTCCATTAATTCTGCTGTTGCATGGCTCATGTTGATAAGCTCAATGACACTCTTGGGACAACAGTCCTGGCTTTCTCCATATTCTAACTTTAATTAGACTCTATGCCTATGCTGAAAGAACTGTCCTAAACTATTCCCCTGTCCATGCTGGTGGTAGGAAACCCCTCTTGCCCAGCAAATTTTCCATGGACTACTTAGCTGAACCACAGAGTCCTAATTTCCCCTTAAAATTGCCTTTTGTCTATATTCTGCTAAGTGTGCAGTTGTATACTACATTTTGTAAATGCTTGTTTTTAATTAATTCAATTTAAACTCCTCTGAGTCTTCTTAGATTTGTATTCTTTATGTTCTTTCCACAGAAACCATGCATACAATATCTGATTTCCAATGCAGAACAGAGATAGTCGTACATTACTTTCAGAACATCAGATTCTTTTGCTTTTGTTCTGCATAGCAACAGCATAACTGTTAGTGTGTATGATTTTGGATCGACTAAACTTCTTTAGGATGTTCGGACTTCCTGTTGTCATTCTGTTTTCAAAGTAGTATATCTGAAGTTGATCTTCAATTTATGAGTTGGTTACAAATTATTGTTCCTCATTGGGTAACAAACTCTCGACACCTCTCAGAGTGGCAAGCAGGGTCCATCAGAGGCCCAAAGCCTCTGTCGGTGTGATTCGTTTCTGAAATCTATTGTAAGGAAGATAGATTAAATACTTTTGGGCCCAGACAAAAAAAAACACTGCAACAAGAAAGAAGGTTGTCCTGCTTATGAAAGATGGCTGTGGGTAGCAGTGTACTGATCCATTATGTAAGGGGGCTGCCTCTGCTTGGGTACTGCTGAATTATGACAGCTGTGTCAAAGTGACAATCAATTGACCCAAAGAGGTTTCTAGTTGCTATACCTCTGCTCAGCCACTCCAAGATGCTGATTAGTTTCGCTCAGCTTTCCCAGTATGGTGCTCGATGATGCTGGAGGCGGCTATTGCCAGAGTGATTATCATTTATGCTAGAGAAGATTTGCTGTGCTACATAGTTATGTCAGAGACATGCTTTGTTGTTCCATGGTATTTCTCAGTGCCAGACCCGTTAATCACTGACGTCATGGAGCTGCCCTGTACCAGAGAACTGATTAGCCATGCAATGATATTGCTAATTGCTGCTGGTGAACTAATCACTTAAAGCAGAGGGGGACAGTGTGTTTCTGCAGTGCAGTCATGCCAGGAGCTGCCCAACAAATAATTGCTGTTCATTTGTAACAGGTGTGTTGGGGAGGGAGAGACTGTTGCTTAATTATGTTGGGATACCTAGGGTCAGAGACAGTTTGTCTAACTCAGTAGTGCTGCACAGTCCAGGGACATAGGGGCTGATGTAATAAAACCTCACACTATGCAGTGCAGCAAGGCAAGTTGCTGCGATGCATTTTGTGAATAGAAGAGAGCTAAAGAGTGCCATATTCACAAAGATATGGTGCCCTTCAGCTCTCTCCCAGCCCTGGCACACTGTGTGCTCCCTAGCACCAACGCAGATGCCCGTCCACCATGCTGCAAGGGTGCCTGCATTACAGGCAGGATTGTTTTTGTGCTGGAAGTACTAGCTTGGCTGTTCCCATCCCTACTAAAGAAACCTACAAGTCTCTTCTTCTCTTCCAAATACCAACACAGTTCACAACCTCCATTCTTCTCAAAAACATTTAAAAGGCTCTTGGGGAATCACCCAACAGACACCTTTCAGCACGCAACCATCTCAATCACTTCAATGTTGTTTCTATGGTCTGTATAGTCAGTTTAACCTGCCTTCTCTCCCCACCATCAATCCAGATTCATTGACCTTCTGGAAGCATTTGACACAGCTGACCACCCATCGTTGCTCTCAACACTCACCTTACTTGGCATCTCTGATATGATGCACATTCTTTGTTCCTGTGTGATAATAACTTCACTGTCTCTAGGTTTCTTCCACTCATTACCCACAGCATGACCAGACGTGTCTCAATTTAGCTGACATTATGTCCTCTTTTAATAATACCTCTACCATGGCAAATCCCAAAGCTTTTTCGCCATTCTCCTTCCCACATGATCTACCTGTCGCCAAACTTGCATATCAGATTTACTAATTGCTCTGAGTGACTGGATTGCCCTCTAGTCACTAATGCTAAATTCATCCAAAACAAAATAATGTATTTCTCCATGAGAAAAGCACCACTCTTATTATCTTATCCCATACTATTACTCTGGGACAACTTTGTGATGTTCTCCTCTGCTAGGAAGATACGAATATAAGGTTTTTCAAAACTTGAATATGAGAACGAAATCTTCACCATCACCACTGTTACAGCAGCAAAGTACCAGGCATTACAGATATTACCTCTTTCACACATCTAAATGACTATTCACTCCAATAGAGATGAGCAAAACTAATATTTTTCAGGTTGTCTTGCTCCAATATGCCTTTGGACCACTAGATAAGGTCATCCCGTTTGCTACTCAAACTCTTTTCAAACTCCCAAAACAAACTTTAACTTCTCCCAGCTAGTAGGGGAACTTTCACAAAAAATATGTTTATATGTAAGCTTCTTAACCCCTTCGCTGCGGCGGCTATTCCACCGCAGCGCTAAGGGGGAGGTGGGGCCGCGTGGCGCTCCCGTACTCGTGACGGAACCGCTCTGTCACGGCCCGCGGGTGAGCTGTGCTTGTGACGGAACGGTTCCGTCTTGGCCCCGCCCGCTCTTTAGAACGTCTGCGCAGGTGCGGAATTCGCGCCGCACAGGCGCGGCGAGCGGGCCGTGACGGAACCGTTCCGTCACCAGCAGAGCCCACCCGAGGCTCGT
Source organism: Lissotriton helveticus (assembly GCF_964261635.1). Lineage (NCBI taxonomy): Eukaryota > Metazoa > Chordata > Amphibia > Caudata > Salamandridae > Lissotriton > Lissotriton helveticus. The sequence continues at coordinate 336,233,700 of NC_136069.1, read as the reverse complement.
GACGGAACGGTTCTATCACGAGCATGGGAGGGGTTAAATTAGTAATCAAGAGCCTTCATAAGGCCACTCTAGCATACATACCCACACGTCCTTACACCATTTCTCAGTGTGAATTTGCACTCCTCCAACTAAAATCTAGTAACAGCCACTAAGCCACTAAGCCACCCCACGTCACAGCCAGTTCCAATTTACAAGCCAGTGCGTTGGACCTTGGCCCTTGATGAACTCAGAGTGATGATTTATCTCCCTCTATAAGACTGCCGTTCATACCAAAATTGAAAAGGGTCATTTGCCACCTTATGTACAGAACAACATTTATCCAAGCATTCCTAGTTCGAGAGTTACTACGGTGCGCTTAGTATTAAAGAACAAAATATGATCTGTCTATGGCCCTACTGAATATATGGGTTGCCAAAGTAATTTTTTTATAAAAAAATACCTCTAAGCAATATAATGTATTTTAGACGCCTCTATGCATGTACTATATCACACAGTATGCTCAACATATGTTTGCTGAAATTAGTTTTGGGCACCCCTGCCTACCATCATTTTGTGTTGATAGTTGTTTCATGTGCTTGTTTTGTCTGCCATATTTACTTCCACTAGCAGCAAGTAAGGCAGGCACTAGGCGCTATGCAAAGATGCAGCCCTGTTTTTTCTTTGTCTCAAGCCTCATTGTCTTTTATCTTTTTTCATGCCTTCTCTCCTGTTTCTCTAACCCTCCTTCCCTCACTCTCTTTTTTCTCTTCATCTCTCTTTCCCTGGTTCGCCAATTTCTGCTATTTTCTCATTCCCGCTCTTTCCCTCACCTTATCTTCGTTTTCAGGTTTTTGCTTTGCTCTCAGCTTTTCTCTGTTTTTCTTTCCTTTTAATGTACATTTCCCCATAATTCCCTTTCTTTTTCTCGTGTTTTCTCCCTCAGCTTATCTCTCTCTTTTCTGCCTTTCTTTGCCTCTTTCTATCCCCTGTTTCTTGTGGAAACAACATCAAGACTTCCTCCAGTGTAGTCCAACCTTCCCCTCCTCCTACCTACCATTCTTAATGGATGTATGTCATTACATCGCATACTAATACCACGCATGCCATTACAACGCGGGTATTACTACGCAATGTCAATGACATCGCATTCCATACATCACATACTTTTACCACGATCTGTCCGCGGCCTTCCACACTGTGTCTCACTCCATACTACTGGACAGGCTCCACGACATGGGGATACAGGGCACTCCACTGGCATGGATAAAATCATTCCTGTTTGGAAGAACGCAACAGGTATGGTGTCGACCCTACTTGTCAAAAGATAGGAAGCCCCTTGGTTGTGGAGTCCCTCAGGGGTCGGCCCTCAGCCCTCTCTTTTTAATGTTTACATGTCACCGTTGGCGAAGGTTGTTGAGGCCTGTGGAGTCAGAGTGGTCTCTTACGCTGATGATACTCCGCTGATTTTTTCATTTAGAGACCACTCTGACAAAGGGCTCGCAAATTTTAAATCCTGCCTCACTAACATTGTTTTATGGATGACATCTAATACTCTAAAATTGAACACCGATAAAACGGAGGTGCTATTTTTTAATCTGAAATCCCCACTGCTGTCTTCCATATGGTGGCCGCCTGAGTTGTACCCACCCCCCATCCCTGCCAACTCTGCCCGGAACCTTGGGCTTATATATTGACAACGAACTGTCATGCAAAACACAAATCCAAAGGGTCACCTCTGCCTGTTTTGGCAAATTAAAAATGATTAAAAAAATCTCCCCCTATCTATCCAGGGACTCAATGAGGTTCGTCGGGCACGCCCTCATCACCGCACATCTGGACTACTCTAATAGTCTCTATGTAGGGGCGCCTGCATATCTACGTCATCGACTACAGATCGTCCAGAACGCGGCGGCAAGACTGATTTGCCACGTCCCCTACCGCCACTCCATTTCCCCATACTTAAAGAGCTTGCATTGGCTTCAGATATCTCATCGCATCCAGTTCAAAGCCCTAATTCTGGCCTTTAGAGCACTTAATGGGAATGGTCCAGTCTATCTCCGGAACAGACTGAAGCAGGTCCAATCAGTTCGTTCCCTCAGATCTAACCACCTTTGTCTATTGGTCCCTCCCCGTTTTCTTCGCTCCAGAAGAGGAGGCCGAGCTTTTGCGGTGGTTACTGCTAAGCTATGGAACTCCCTGCCGCTTAACCTCAGATTAACTGAATCGGAACCCCAATTTAGGTCCAAATTGAAAACATATCTGTTCTCTAGTTACTAGCCGCCTTGGTCACTACCGTTACTGTCCACAGCGCCGGGACACCCCCGGCGGGGGTAGCCGTGCGCGTAACAAATTCCATATTAATAATAATAATAATAATAATAATAATAATAATAATACCACGAGTATGCCGTTACCATGCATGGCATTACAACGCAAAGGCATGCGTGGTAAAGCTATACTCGTGGTAAAAGTATGCAAGGTAAGTGACAACCCTACCCCTACACCTACACAACACACTACTCCCACCCCTACACTACCCCTAACCCAAAAACACTACCACACTACACTACCCACACTACTCCCACCCCTACACTACCCTAAACCCTAAAACACTACTACGCTACCCACACTACTCCCACCCCTACACTACCCTAAACCCTAAAACACTACTACGCTACCCACACTACTCCCCCCCCAACACTACCCTAAACCCTACAACACTACTATGCTACCCACACTACTCCCACCCCTACACTACCCTAAACCCTAAAACACTACTACGCTACCTACACTACTCCCATCCCTACACTACCCTAAACCCTAAAACACGACTACGCTACCCACACTACTCCCACCCCTACACTACCCTAAACCCTACAACACTACTACGCTACCCACACTACTCCCACCCCTACACTACCCTAAACCCTAAAACACTACTACACTACCCACACTACTCCCACCCCTACACTACCCTAAAGCCTAAAACACTACTACGCTACCCACACTACTCCCACCCCTACACTACCCTAAACCCTAAAAATCTACTACGCTACCCACACTACTCCCACCCCTACACTACCCAAAAACACTACCACACTACTACGCTACCCACACTACTCCCACCCCTACACTACCCTAAACCCTAAAACACTACTACGCTACCCACACTACTCCCACCCCTACACTACCCTAAACCCTAAAACACTACTACGCTACCCACACTACTCCCAGCTTGCTATCTGTTTATTCAAGCACCTAAGCACTATATTGATGCTACAAAATAAAACAAAATTATTTAGCTGCAGGAGCACATAAAACTTGAGGTGCTCCTCACTGAACATTATGATTGTGTAGTTAAGATTTCAGAATCTTATAGGGTATATATAATGGAAATAGTTTCAGACTGCACACAGTATACATTGTGTTTTTTTATTGCACATATTTACATGACACACATTCACGTGCACAGGAAGATGAATCACATAAAGGTGTTGGTCAAGTCTCAAAGAAAAGACTAGAATCCATGTTTTTCGATTGTAAGGCGAGTGCCTAAGTCGCTGGGTCACGCACCCTTCAACAACTTTGAGTCAGGATGAAACATCAGGTCGAGTTCATTCCAGATGCTCCATGGATGTAATTAGAGGGAAGGCTTTGTTGGCTTGGGCCAAGGTAGCAAGAAGACATGTTATGTTATGTGATATTACATCTAGGAATATTTGGCACCGCAGCACTTTCTCAATTTAGCACGCTTTCAAGATTGGTACGCAGGCCAAATGAAAAAGGAATGTCTTGATGAGTCTGCCTTTTTTGGTAAGAAGCTGTAAGGAGCAAAGCTAGAATGCTGTACTCAGCTACAAAGGCGGGATATGAGACTACACCAGCTTCGGCGGGCAAAGCCCAATGAAATGCATACACCCATATCCGTATTATGAGGTGAGGGATACATTCTAATTGCAGTGCATGCAAGATTGTTTGCACTAGGATCGGAATTCGAAGTAGTCCATTCGTTAATGCATCCCTTATGATGTTGTCCGAGGGTAATTTCAGCAGATCAAATCAGACGAATTTCTCTAGGGGAAATGTGATGTATATTGTGATACAAGTATTTATTTTCTCAGAGAAAATCATGGAAAGTGAGACACTTACCACACCCAAAACATACACTGCACGATTGTATTGGTATTGATCCTACACTTTACCCCAAATCGGAATCAGGGCCTGAATGGCGTACAAAGGGCTAACACGTACTACCCCTACTGAGGTGGGAAGGGGCTTTGCTTTTGGGTAGTTACTCCTTGGGAGTCCAGTGTTAGTGATTAGTCAGGCACAAGGTCTGCAGTTATTCATGCATTTTCCATTTAGTGCAGTGTTCTTCTCATGCATATCTCTGGAGAGGTCGTGAAGCAGCCTTAGGCCATCTTCAAAATGCAAGTATACATTCATAAGTGTTATGAGAAGTAGCTGAGTTCTCATACTATTATAATGCCGTGTTCTTTAACGAGGTGCATCTTCAAATCTTTTCTAAGCTGGAGCAGGGTTGGGGAGGTCTGAATGGGCACAGGGATGTTGTTCCAGATCCTGAGTGCATAGGTGGAAACGGTATGCTGGGTTTTTTGTTACACTTGTTAGTCTCCTTATTAGACATGTCGGTGAGGTTTGCCGACACGGTGGGTGCATGATGAATGCCGCTGCACATAAGCATAGGTACTGCAGAGCGTGCAAGGATTCGCACCAGCACACATGGATGTACCTATCATTTTTTAAGGTGGGCAGTATAGTAAGCAGAAACCACCTTGTTATATTGTAATTAGGCTCTTCCAGCTAGGCTGGAACGGCACATCTCTGTGATGTACCTTTCGTTCTAAGGTGATGTCATATGCAGTGGCATCATTGACAGTTGGCTCCAGCTGTGTATGGCAGGGATATCGTTTGGGGTTAAGCGGAGCGTAACTACTCTGTAATTCAGAGGGAGGCCTTGGGGGCAGTTTGGGCTTCTTATCATTTCAGGGTGTTTTTGTGGGTCGGTCCATTTAAGTTGCGTACCGATCACAAACCTTTATTGAAGGTTCTGGGCCCTGGTGGTATTAAGAACTGTTCTGGGAGACTGGTTAGGCTTGCTGTAAGATTGCAAGAGTTTGACTGCAAGGTTGAATATATCCCTGGGTGGAGAAACAGGGTTGCAGACGGTTTTCAAGGCTTCGAGACAAAGCAGCAATTGTATCAGACTTACATACTGTGGAAGTGGTGGCAAATGTCGATGACGCAATGGAAGGGTTTGCAAATGCCATTCCAAGACAGACTTGGATTAAGGAAATTCAAGAGGATGCAGCTTTGACTGGAGTTGTACGATTGATGAAAAGCACTGCTGCTACCATTGGTGTCTTGCGTGAGGTGTTTAAGAGGGAAGGCATTCCATCTGTACTCCTTACTGATAATGGTACGCAATTGACTTCTTGTGAGATGAAAAGTTTTTGGGATTCTGTGGGAGTAAAGCACTCTTGTTGTTCATTGTATAACCCACAGGGAAATGGATTGGTTGAGCGAGTCAATAGAATGGTGAAAGGCACTATGCAACTGGCACATAGTGCAGGTTTGTCTGTGCAGGGTGCTGTCAGTGAAATGCTTTGGGCATATCCCACAACTTCAAATAGTATCTTGGGAAAGAGTCCATTTTTGATGATGCGCGGAAGGGAAGCTGGTACTAAATTGGTGCCATCATGGATGAGCAGAAGCTCAGTAATAGATGGTTTAAATAAGTGTAAAAATCCAAAAAAGGTCAGACGTTTCATTGATGTGGGTGATTGGGTTAAAGTTAAGCCTGGAGCAAGTTCTTGAATAAATTCAAGGGACCTTTCAAGGTGAAGTCTGTACGAGGAAATTGAGTCAAGTTAGTAAATGACAAAACATGGAATTTGAGACGTGTTGCATTATATCAGAGGCAGAGTGGTAATGATGAAGAGAATCTAGAGCACGAGACTGAATCTGGTGTGTGTTCACCGTGGCTGATGATGAGTGATGCTGAATTTTCAAGGGGACAGTCTGATATTGGTTTGCCATTTGATGAGGGTGCTGGCTCTGACGATGAACTTGTGGTTACAAGAGAGGGAGATGAGTCGATGGGCTCATCTCATGTATTGAGGGAGGCTGGGGAAAGAAGATCTCCGGCATATTTGAGTGACTATGTTGCTTGAGTTTTACATGCACTTTTCTTTCTTTTGTTCTTTATTTCTTCTTCCTTCTTGATAATTTTCTGTTTCATTCTATTTCTGTCTTTCACTTGTTTTTTACTTTGTTTTATTTTTGTTTTAGCGTAAAATGGGGAGATGTGTTATATTGTAATTAGGCTCTTCCAGCTAGGCTGGAACGGCACATCTCTGTGATGTAACTTTCATTCTAAGGTGATGTCATATGCAGTGGCATCGTTGACAGTTGGCTCCAGCTGTGTCTGGCAGGGATATCGTTTGGGGTTTTCTCTGACCAATAAATTCTTGTTAAGAAGATCGAGATGTTCTGTGTGCTGACCTATATCGTAACACAACTTTGATCAGAGGGGCCAACCCATTGGAGGTATTGTTAAACCAACAAGTAGTATTATTTGAACTCTACCCAGGAGCAACAGCAGTGAAAAAGGATCAACCGTCTTGAGACAGTGTTAAGTCACCAAGGGCTAGTATATAGAGTCTACCCATTAGCACAGAGGTCCACTAGAGGCCCTGTTAGACAAATACTGACTGTTATTTGGGGTTTACCCAGGAATGACAGGGAAGATATAGGGGGCAACTGATTAGAGGCACTGTTACACTAGCAAGGAGTACAGAGAGCGTACCCTGGAGCAAAAGAGAAGCAACCCATTGATGACCCTCTTAATCCACTGAGGAATATACTATGGTGTCTACCCAGAGCTACAGAGCAGCAACTCACTGGGACACAGTTAATCCATCAGTGAGTATATTATGGAGTCAGACCCAGAGCACTAGAGGAACAAACCATTGGAGGCCCTATTAAATCATCAAGGAGTATTTTATGAAGTCAACAAAGTAGCAACAAGGAAGCAAGTCATTGGTGGCACTGTAGGGAAATATAATATAGAGCCAGACAGAAGCAAGAGGCGCTGCAGGGATGTACCGTTAACCGTCTGTTGTGTACCTAGAAAACCAGGGTGGATGTCCTGGTAGGACAGGATAAAACAGGTGCAGGAAGGGGAGGGGCAGTGAGGATTAAGATTGGTAGGTAGGAGGAGGGGAAGGTTGGACTACACTGGAGGAAGTCTTGATGTTGTTTCCACAAGAAACAGGGGATAGAAAGAGGCAAAGGACGGCAGAAAAGAGAGAGATAAGCTGAGGGAGAAAACACGGGAGAAAGAAAGGGAATTATGGGGAAATGGACATTAAAAGGAAAGAAAAACAGAGAAAAGCTGAGAGCAAAGCAAAAACCTGAAAACGAAGATAAAGTGAGGGGAAAGAGCGGGAATGAGAAAATAGCAGAAATTGGAGAACCAGGGAAAGAGAGATGAAGAGAAAAAAGAGAGTGAGGGAAGGAGGGTCAGAGAAACAGGAGAGAAGGCATGAAAAAAGATAAAAGACAATGAGGCTTGAGACAAAGAAAAAACAGGGCTGCATCTTTGCATAGCGCCTAGTGCCTGCCTTACTTGCTGCTTGTGGGAGTAAATATGGCAGACAAAACAAGCACATGAAACAACTATCAACACAAAATGATGGTAGGCAGGGGTGCCCAAAACTAATTTCAGGCATGTTATGGACACAGGGCATGGCGGTATGATGTGTGAGGGTATATGAGAGATAGGTAATATATATTATAACTGTAATGAGAACTAAAAGTATTTCCCAAAAAGAAGGGGCCGAGAGTTATTTAAACTCATTATAGCGGCGCATTGACAGATTTAACATAAACTGGATATATTGTAACTCGACATCGGCACCTGTGCGAGTATAAAAGGTAGCAACCCTGGAAGCATTACAGAGACTGTTTCCTAATACCCGTTAGAGCATGGAGGCCGCTAGTTTCCGAACTGGTAAGTAGGCAAGCAAAAGGTGCCATTGCGTTGTCCAGAGCTAGTTTGAATGTATGTGATACATAGAATCATAAATGTGAACTTGTAAACGCCCGAAGTCCGAAGAGAGGACGATTTAGTTTTTTCACTCTCTTGATCGAGAGTAAATTTGAATACATGCGGGACTTATATCCGCGGAATTTATAAACACCTTTAATTCTTTGGTCTTTGTCGGGCGTAGTTTATTCCTACTATCCCCTTAGACAAATCGAGCATAAATGCGGACTCGATTAGATCATCAAGTAACTTACGATATAATAAAATAGCTCATAAAATACATATACTCATTGGTACACGGTATCTAGATGTGGTTGCCAGCAGAGAAGCAAGCAATAATTTTCCACGTTCTCCATAGATTTCATCGAACTGCCATGAAAGCATAATCGATTTTAAAGCACGATACGCCGCAAAGGTATAAACGCGGATGCTAATTCTGAATAGTTGTAGCTGCCAGCAGTGAAGCTAGCAATAATTTTCCAAATTTTTATAGATTTTATTGAAAAGCACCAACGAGTTCAAAGCACGGTACCGCAAATTCATACACGCTGATGTGAATTTTGAATATATATGCAGTCTGTAAATACGAATATGTAAGCTTCCTCTGCTATTGAATACAGTTGATGAAGTAACATTGCTGTAAACATTGTAACTGATTCCCAAAAATTCTTGTTTTCTGTAGAGACAAAGGCAGATAGAGATCTGGGCCAAGTTTTATGTTTGCAACCCCCTGATCCCCCCAGAAACGGTGGCTCTAACGGATACAGGGAAAGGATTCATTAATCTAGTTGAAAAGGTATAGAAACAAAAAAATGTTTACACTATAAGGGAGGGGATACAATTAGTGCCACTAGTGTCTTAAAATAAGTGATCTTTTCACCAAGGATAGGAGATACAAAGATAATGAATGCTCTCTTTCCATTTAGAGGCTCTATAAGTGAGGCCCCAGCAGTGGCGAGGTTTTTATCCCCCACAGATTATGCAATTGAAAACATAATCCAACTAATGAGAAGGTATGGAACTAGTTTGGAGTGGTACCTAGGGGACAGCTTTAGTTATTTATGTAGGTCCATATTAAGAGACCATGATTTCAGGAATAAGATGTAATCCCATTCAAATTTATAACTCTATGGCAGTAAATGTGTAAAGTAATTCCGACTGTAATACAGAGGTAAATGTTGCTATAAATATGTTGCAGTTTTTGGTATGATCTTGAGGGGCTGAGTGTTAAGTTATGGTAGTGGATGTATAGAACAATAATGTCATATATGGAAATATAAAGAAGTAGCAAAAGATAACATCACAGTTTTTGTTAAAATAAGCATTAGAATGTACAGCACTTTTTATCTATGGAATGTATAGGTCTCTAAACTAAATATTTTTATCATCTAGATTTGATGAAAACTTTGTGTAGTCCTAAAGAAGGTGAAAATATTGAATTGTCACCGAAACGCTGCGTCGACTGTTTTAAATAAAAAGTTTTTATCAACATGTGTAATGAAATTAGATTGTAACCTGTATTGGGAGGAATGTGAATAGCTTCATTTGAATGAATATGCAACAAATCATTTTCAATTATCTTGAATACATCTTTTTAATATACTTTCTGTTTTTAAATTGAGAGATCTTTTTAGGAATTCTGTGCAGTACTTCTATACTGTGGATAGGCATAAATGTAACAGGTGTTTTTGAGCAAGGCACCATCCTTTAGGGGAAATATAACGTTTCAGGTTAGAATTGCTATACATCACTACAAAATACTTTGTCCAGGTTGAGGCAATTGCCCTCTTATGCATTAGGATATAGGGACTTCTGTGTTTTTTGCTGTAACGAGAACTAAAACATATAGGGCCTGAATCCAAGTGCGGCGGTCTTCTGAATGCCACACTTGCGGTGGTACTGCAGTGGTGGTTCACCGGCTGCCGCATTATGACTCTCACCATCGTACAGGCAGTGGACCACCACCTGCACCAGGGAACCGCCATTCCCGTGCACTGACGTGGCTGAGGGGCGATGTAATATGCTGTGCGGGACTGGCTGGCTCATGCCGAGCATATTACGAGATCCTCTACCACCAGCCCTTGAATAAAGGGGACCCACAACAAGTGCCCACCTGTCTTCTTACATCCCCAATTCCAGCGCAGCATGGACTTCACACCCATTACTTGTTGTTCCATTTTTTGTTGTTTTGTTTTTTCCATTTTGGTTTGTCGCCTTGCGTTGGCTTTTCTTCGCTCTCTACGCCTGTGGTTGAGGTTTTTGTTCTTGATTGAGGCTTGACCCTGGGACGTAGAGTGTCGCGTCTGTCCTGTCGAACACAGTCCAGTTCCTGAGCCAGGGTAAGTCAGGTAAACCCCAACTGAGATCTATTCACGTCAGCTTCTGATTCTGAACCACTAGCCATATATATATATATATTTTTTTTTTCACTGAAAAAAACATAGGTTTTATAGACGTTATAGTTAGGAATTAGCATTTAAAAAACCTTTGAAATATATTATAGCTAACTATAACTCGTGCGCCTGCAATGCACTGCTGATGACGTCACATATTACATCACTCATGACATGGTCAGTGACATCACTGATGACATCTCAAATGACATCAGCACGCGAATCCTATCCGCCATATTGCTAAACACGTAACGGATGCTCATTTCGTATCCGACAGGTTTGTGGCAGCACGTCCCGTGTAACATCATATACGTATGAGGTCGCGCCAGCTGTGGTGGTGAGCCTCAGCAAGGCCTACCAGTGCTAGGGGTTCTCCCTTTTCTGCACAGAGTCCTCAGACCAATAGAAAGAAGTTGGCACAGAAAATAGAAAAGACAGAGGGGCATATTACCAAGCAATAGCGATAATTATCGCTATTGCTTGGTTAGAGAAAAAATTTACCGCAAAGCTGCGGCGATTTTTATCGCAAATAAACCTTGGTATTACCAAGGTTTATCGCAAATGCGATAAAAATCGCCGCAATGCATGAATATCGCTGAAAAGTCAGCGATATTCATGCATTATCGAGCTAATGCTCTTAGCCATGTTATCCACCTCTCATTGGATAACATGGCTAAGAACTGATCAGGGCAGGTGTTAGCTTTTGGAGATATTCACGCTTAGCGCGAATATCTCCATAAGTTGGTAATAGGAGATAGCGATGTTAGCGACTGTTTCCAGTCGCTAACATCTTGGCACGCCCACTTTGCATGTCATTAGTGATAAATATCACTGACATGCAAAGTGGAGCCCAAGATGGTCGCTATCTCCTACTAGCTGTCGCTAACTGGTGTTAGCGACAGCTAGGTAATAGGGAGATAATTTTATCTCCGCTTTCTTGGCTTTTAAAGCCAAAAAAGCAGAGATAAACCCCCTTGATAATATGCCCCAGAGTTTATTAAACCTCATAAGAGGGACTACATTCACACAACACCTTCGGTAGTGTATGAGGTAGCACACTGACTGGAAGGAGCTTGGTCCTTTTATACCCACACAGGGGCTTAAATGAGGGCGGTACAAGGTACAGTATGCTGGTTTCAAATACATATAAGGTCATACAGAGAGTGTGCTAGCAGCAAGTGGGAGGGACTAACAGTTAGCTAATTCTGGTGGACACATCCTGACAGTTACAAGTTGGGGACAGCTGTAAGCTCAGCTGAGCATGTGCAAAGCAGAAGAGGCTAAATATATCTCGTCTCCAGGCAGATTTCAAGAGCAGTTAACATGAAGTTAGGACAGAGCACATGGCAAACAAAATGGCCGATAGAAATACAAAATGGATTCCGTAAAAAGGACAAGATAGCCTTTTAAATACAAGATGTCTTCTGCTAATGCTTACCCTAATCATTGCTAAATTACAACAGACGACCCTTTCAGCATTAGCTGAAGACATTCGTCTATCTGGGGTAATCTAAATATGCATCCTGTACATTGATGTTCCTCATCTCAGTAATTTCGTAATTTAACATTTGTTGTTCTTTTGCAATATTTCTTTTGGCAGATGTACAAGCAGTGATGCACATGGAGCAAAGCATAGGACCGCATTGTATACAAGTACAGCATGTAAATAGTATCACCAGTAGTAGCTTACAGCTCCAAGTAACAAAGAGTGTCCATATCCAGTTCGAAAAAGTCCATGTACCAGTCTCTGGGTGAATTTCTGCAGCAACCTTATGCAGTTTAGAGATTGCATCATAAACTGAAGGTGAGTGATCAAGTATGAAAACACAGCAACTGCTACTGATGATGCAACATGCACCACCTCGATCAGCTAAAACCACGTCAAGCACCATCCTATTCTGGAGTGCTACAATTCTTGCAATTTGCAGTTCTTCTGTAATGTTCCATGTGTGCCATGGCTGTCTGATTGGTGACAGCTTCCACAACACAAGTCAATCGTCTGATCTTTCTGCTATTCAATGCAGCACACACAAAGAAGAACAAACCCAAATTGAAATCGACATATTGTTGTAAAGTAGTATCTGTCTGGTCTACTTCATCTGTACTTATTGTTCGTTTGTATCTATTCTTAGAAATATCATTGTACAATTTTAGGTCAAGGTGATATGATGCGGGTGCTAAAAACACATGGGGTAACAAAAATGATATGTAACATACCCCAGACCACCCAACAGGCAATTAATAGTATCCTTTATTACCACACACGAAGTATGTATTGTGCGACAATGTAAAACTACTTTTAATAACACCTTCAATAGTTCACGTGACCAAAGCCGTGTTTGGCTGAAACGCGTTGGTGGGGTGAAGAAACGCTGAATTAAAAGCTTCAAAATCACCCGTTGTGCCACCTCATTTGTTCTACAAAAATTAATACTGGGTCTGGATCTGACCCCTGGGCAGAGCACACACTGTCGAGCGCTCTCATGAAGCAAAGGATCACATTGTGAAACATATATATATATATATATATATATATATCTCGGTTTCATGATGGGGCTGAAATATTTACCATTGTATCAATATGACTCTTTGTATTATTTTAGAAAATATGCAGAAGGTTTTAGTCTTTAGTCTGACTCAGGTTGTTTTTATGGCGGGGTTATCTGGATAATGTATTCTAACTGTCACACATGTGCACTTGCACAGGCACTTCATAGATTTATTTTGCACATCTTGACTCCCAGGGACCAGTAAGATGGAGAGATGGCTTTTTGAGGCAGAGTTGGGAGATTGCCAGAGTTGACATATGCCCACTTGGGCAATATTATCAAACAGGATTGATACATTTTTCTGAAAATTCTATTTAAGTAGCTTTATACAAACAGTATACTATGTATTAAGCAATGATCTCATACTGTTCAGGGCTGTGCCATTGGAACAAACATTACATATGCGGATTTTATACATTTCCGTTTAAAAAAAAATCTAATATGTGATTTTTATGAAATTTATATTGAATTATGAATTTTAAATAATTTATATGTAATGTTTATGTATCAGCCCGATTGATCTCCTTAAGAATATAGGGGTCAGTTTTTAGCTACAAGAAAGTATTTCTTCTATGTTTTTGACTGTTTAAACTCTTCCTCAATTGCACTAGCATTTTAAATACTGGTCTCTGCCAAACGCAACATGCCATGTGATCAAGCTTCAGTGGAAGCGAAACGCGTTATGGCGGCTGGCTGGCTGGAAATAAAGCACTTTAATTAAGCACCGATTTCTGGGTCTGCTCTTTGTCATTTCTAAAGGCAGGAGCCTTTCTTCCTGGTGACGACTTACTTTCATATATATATATATATATATATATATATATATATATATATATATATATATATATATATATATATATATCTTAGCTCCTGTCGCACTTGGTTCACGCACTCGTGCACGGGTGCTGTATTTGCGGAAAGTGCTGCCGCAATATATAACGCTCCTCGTCCCCTTTCCTTCACCAAAAGAGACACAGCACTCGCGGGGGGAAAAGTCATAAGGTCTTTATTCGACTTTCAAACGCACCAGACGCGTGTCGGGTGCGGCCATATTTTATAATTAACACGTGATCACATTCAAAATCAAATTCATGAAAACTAACAAAGGACAAATACCTTCATATCACACTTTTTGCATAAGCGCCATCTTGTAAGGGTGTATTACACATATTGTATGTTACATCACTTCAATGTCGTCCCCGATTGTATATCCTGGACATTGCGCCAGTTACGTATTAAGCCCTGTATGGGCTATTGTTTGTTTGCTTTCTTGCCCTGAATGGGCTAGTGTGTATTTTTTGCCCTCCGTTAAATTTACAAAACGTGCATACCAAAATAATAAATAACTTCTAACAATCCATAATAAAATATTACAATTTCATCATTTTTACACTTTAACATTGGAATAGTTGCTCAGCATTTCTATTCTGTTCTCAGTCCATATATCAATTACTGTAGACCAAACTTTTCATCATGTAATCAATTGCGGTCCGTTTGTATACTGTATCCTGTACCTGGGTAAAGAGCCCTTCACCCCAGATGAACCGCTAACTCCTCATGGCTATTAAGACCCCCCGGTGTTTTGGTACAAAGATCTATTATGTACCTAGATTCTAGCCTACGTAGCCTCATTAGTCTATCACCTCCTCTTATGCTTATTGGAACCTGGTCTAAAGCAAAATATGTTACCAGCTCATTATTGCTGTCATGATACTTCTGGAAGTGTCTGGCTACTGGGTAGTTCACATCCCCTTTGTTTATAGCCCTTAAGTGTTCTAATATGCGAATCTTGGTTTGGTGGATGGTGCTACCAATATATCTGAGCCCGCATGGGCATACTAGACAGTAGTTGTGCACTTCAGGTGGTTGCTGCTGATGTTCGGCTTGGCGAGTGCAGGTGCAGGGTGAGTCCGGGTGCAGGTGAATTTGCAGGCGTGGCAGCTGAAGGGTCCGTGGGTGTGCTTCGGGGCGGCTCGATGACATCCAGGGATGCGGCCGGTGTTGAGTGCGATGAGATCGGCGGCGTTGTAGGATCGTCGGGTCGGCTTCTGTCGGTGGGGGCCAGGGGTCCTGGCACTGGGCGCGGTCCATGCGCGGACGGGCGCAGACGGGCTTACCTTTGGCAGTACTTGTGGGACACCCCCGCGCCGCACGGCCACCAGCTGCTGCGTGTGCCCCCCTGCTGTGCCCTCTGCCTCGCTGCCTGCCGCGCTGCCGGCTAACCCTGCTTTCACTGCTCAGTTCTGTTTGTCTAATCATTTGTGCTTGTTTCCTTCCTTCGTAGTTTTTTTGCCCGTGTTAAGTGTCTTTTTTAACCATCATTTGTGCTTGTATTGTATTGTTTTACCTTCGTGGTTTTTGCCCGTGTTAAGTGCCTTTTTTAACCATCATTTGTGCTTGTATTCGCAGTCTGCCCGTCCCCCTTCGTGCTTCCCGCCTTCCTCGCCGCCCCCCGCTTCCCGCCACCACCGCCGACCCCGCCCCTTTTTTTCTTCTGTTCCCTCTGATCCAGCGGCCTATAGAAAATATATCATAAACAACGCTACCCAACTTCATAACCTAAAAACAAAATTCTATACTAAATTATGGACCCATTTATAAACCTGACATATTTTTGGGCCTACTGAATCAGGTGGTCGGATTAAATCTATATACACCTAATTTACAAACTATATACAATATTATACATTAGCGGAAAGAATATTATCATTATAACAAATCCTAACTATTTAAACGACCACCATTGGCGACGTGATCTAGCTAATAGTAACCTACACTTCTGAATAATCAAGACCAGCTTGTTTGTCAAAGTAAGATTTTATTTACTAAATTATAGTATTTCAATTGATAGTTTTATAAAAGTAATTTATTAGCATTGAAGCAAGCATGATTGTAAAGAAACTTGAAAAAAATACAATTTAAGCAAGTAAATCAAAATTAAAGTAAGTATTTAAAGTTTAGCATTACTAAAACCTAAGTCCCTAACTGAGCTAAATAGATAGAAATTAAAGTAAAGTTCTTTGAGGATTCTTACGTGCTCCACGCAATGTCCGACAGCACTTCACCCTCATCGGAAAGTCAGAAAGCAGCAGCCAGCCCATCCCTAGGGGCATGACTTTTTATACCTTTCTACACTAACTAAACTACGCAAAGGAAAGTTTTCAGAAATCTTCGACGTCCCATTGGTTGAGAGTGACAAGTGACATGTCACCCACATTTCAAATCTTCCATTAGGTCACTTTTCTTAAGGACCATTGTCCTTTCCGAATGCAACCAGGAGCTTCCTAGGTTTGCAACAAATGTACAATAATGTTCTCACTGCTTCCAATTGACTTCCGCGGATGCCAAGTTAAGGGCTGACAAAATGTTCTCTTTCGACCTTGGCCACGTCCGACAGAATGATGATAGCACGTCAGTTTTTGCTTTGTGAATGCAGCTTTTGACGAACACTTTATTTCAGAATGGGCGTCTCGTGACTTTTGCAGAAGTAAAATTCAGCTTTTAGCAACTCGAGCAAATTAGGCCCAAAAGCAGGCAACTTATGCTTTCTAGTATAAAACAAACACAAGAAAAGTATTAATGTAAGAAATAATGTAGATTCTGTATTCACCCCAGGATTTACTAATTAATTAACCCACCCGATTAATCAAATGTTACCTAGCAAAATGCAAACAAATAAAGCAGCGTTTATATCTACCAGTCTTCATTAATCCATGAGACTTATGTGCACCTAGAATAGTAGAAATGACATCACACAGACAAGGAAAAGCAAAACAAGCACATGCTTCTTTTAAGTTTGCAGCAGTTAGTAGTGACAAAAACGAAAACAATAAATTATTTTATTATTTTGCACGAACAAAAAGATGCAACAATTATGCACGTTTATGAGCACACATGTTAGTCCCCCCATGTGTAAAGTTTAATCTAAGTTGTATTAGCACGACATATCACAAATCATTAATATTATTATTCATGTTATGGAAATGTGACTTCACGAGTTTAAACAAAATTTTGTTTTCTATATCGCTCCATCAACTCCCTCATCTGGTGATTAACAAATCACCACACCAGCACCCAAAATTTTGGTAATTTAAACTTCCGAGAAATCGATTCAAATTCATTTGTATCAGTAATCCTAAAAGTCTGTTTCTGCATAATCTTTGGAATTAGCATAACGCTCTCTATGTAACTCCTGTAATTCGATCTCCCTTTCTTCTTCTTTTCTAAGTTTATAGATTCTTTTCTTCTCTTTCAACTGCTTCTTTCTTTTATGTAACAAACAACCTATTTTGGTTAAAATAAAAATGAATACTATTATAATCAAAGGTGCCAAAATCTTGCCAAGAATTGAACTTCCAATATCGTGAAACCAGTTTTTAATTGCTTGGAACCTTTTTGAAAGTTTCCCTGTAAAATCATCTTCTTCTAAAGGAATTATCTCTGAATGCATTTGTGCAATATTCTTGATGTACATTTCAATATTCTTACTTTCGTCAGGTATATATGTGCAACAATGTTGTACATGTAAAATGCCACAGACTCCTCCCTCTTTTGCTAGGAGTATGTCTAAAGCAAGGCGGTCTTGAATTACCATGGATCTAATTGCAATAACTTCAACATTCACTAATTGAAACCCATCAGCTGTGTCAGTTGATAATCTATCAACTATAGTGGACAATTTTCTGATTCTCCCTGCATTTAAGGTTATACCAACAAAAGGTATTACTGCTTGAAAAATATCTCCCAGAACTTCAGTAAAAGTTTCTCTTTTAACTCTATTTACATAATTATGAATTTTAAACAATCCTTCTGAATCTCTGTCAACATGAAACACTTTAGGAAAAACAATTCCCACATAACAAGTTCCATACCAGTGGTCTGGAAGGTTGTAGTAGGCTTTGTCACCACAAACAAAATAAATCCCAGGAAAGATTGGATCCTTTCCACCTTTGAATCCCCAACCTCCCAAAATCTGATAAGTATCTTCACAGTTACTTGCACCTACAAAATAATTATCAAAAAGTGTGTTATCTCTCCTAATGCAAAGCTTTCCACTAACTGGTTTGTCTATGTGAATTGCAATATTTTCAAGCATTTTGCCATTTAACTTTTCATCCTCTTTCTGCCAGAATCTAGACTTAGTCTGCTTGACTAATTCATTCCTCTTATAAATTGCTCTTCTCTCCTCAACCATATTCAAAAATGTCTTTCCTTCAGCACTTAATTTGCAAGTTAGATTATTTTTATAAGCATACTCATAAGTAAGTTCGTTAGTAACAAGGAAAAATTCTCTCATTTGCTTTGCTTTCTTATGCTTATTTAAAGCATTTTCAATCTTAATATTTGCAAAAATCTCGTCATAATCTGAATAGTAATATTCTAAACGTCCAGTTTGATAAAATAAGCTAGTTAACACACTACATGTTACACCATAAGTGAGAGGAAGCATATTATATGTTACTCCCTCAGAAACAGAAGCAGGTAACTTAACGCAGACGTAGCAGTCTTTTGCATCCATTACCTTAACATATTCACTCAATAGCTTAGTGAATGTATTACTTGAAAAATAAATCACTAATTGATTTATCTTGATGAATGTTAGGCTGATGATCAATAACTTTTGCAGACGCACTATGTTTAGTTTGGCTAACCAGAGCTTTGCTTGTTATGTTAACTTTGTGTAATTCTCTATTCATCTCCAAAGGGATAATCACAGCTAAAACCAACCAGAGCAGAATCAAAATGAGCAGACACACCAGAGTCATCTTACAGCATCTCTTAAAAACAGAACACTTTGAAGTGCTCTCCTTAACATAAGGCATTTTTGGTTAGTTTAGCCTCAAAATAAAACAAAATAAAACAAAATTTTTAAAATCTAAATTTATATTTACACCCCCCTTTTAAAATATTTTTTTTTTTTTTTTTTTTTTTTTTTAAAACCCTAAACAAGATTTCTTCGACCTTATGTCATACATAAGTTTTCTTCAACTAAACAGTTTTTCTTCGACCTTGTGTCAACTAACAAATTTTCTTCAGCCTCTTGCCAATTTAATATTTCTGTACTTCAATCATTGTCACTAATTTCTTGGACTTCGTCTTCTTCTTCACTACTACCATATATGTCAATAACGGGTGGAATTACTAAATAAGTCCACTCAGGAGACTTGTATTTTTGGTTTGGTCTTACTATTCTTTTTCCTTTTCTCGATACCACTTCAATTTTCCTTCCAACTCCAACTTCTTTTCCAGGACTCTTTTGACTACTGATTTCTTCGACTTGTTCTTTTGGTTTCTTGATCAACCTGACTCTCAATCTTCCACCAGGCCAGTAGTCTGCTTTTCTCACGTACTTCTTCTTTGGTTCAGAATTATTTGATTCTGACTTCCAAGTCCTTTTCTTTCTGTTTTCACTTTCACCATCCACGTCACTTTCTTCAGTTTCGTAGTCTGAAATTTCAATTGACTCAGGAACTTCTCTATTCGGCAATTTCACTCCTTCAGGAACTTCACTTTGTTTTCCATCACTGGTACTCAGTAATTCGTCTTCCTCCTCTTCTTCAATTACCCCCAACTTCCCAGATTTCGGATTTCTGTTCCTTACTCCAGAGCTTGTTCTCTGCCTTTCGATACTCTCCTGGTCTGAAACTTCTTTTTGTTCTGCTTCTTTGTCTTCAATAGAGACAACCGAATCCTCAGTTATCTTTCCCTTTAACAGATTCTCTTCACCTTCAGAATCTATTTCAATGATTTCCAAGTCTTTTCTTGTCAATTTTCCATTCACTGGTACAGTTTCCAGATGTCGACTTTCTTTTCGATCTTCAGAATCTGGATTTATTTCACCTTCTGTTTCGCCTTCTGCTTCAGAATCAGAATCATCTGTGGTATCACTTTCAACATCAGAACTCTCAGGAGTTGGTACTGGAATTGTATGACTAGGATGAATCCAACGTTTCAATCCTCTGCACTTTACAGCATTAGTAGTGATCAAAATTATTTGCCTAGGCTTCTGCCATCTAGGAGCTAGACAATTCCTTCTCCGATGTACTTTCGTTCTGACCCAATCGCCAGGTCTCAGATCATGTGTCAAAACCTTTTCATTTGATTGTGCTTCAGTTCCCACCTGATTAGACACAGAAGTTACCATATCAGATAACCTTTTACAGTAATCCAAAATAGCACTGTCATTTATGCTCAACAGTTTACCTACAGGTACAAAAGCTTGCCTCATAACTCTTCCCATTAAAATTTCATGAGGACTCAAACCTGTCTTTTTATCTGGTGTACTTCTTAATGACATCAAAACAAGTGGAAGAGCATCAGTCCACTTTACACCTGTTTCAAGACACATTTTTCCAATTCTGTTTTTAATTGTTCCATTAATTTGTTCAACCACCCCAGATGCCTCTGGTCTGTATGCACAGTGTATTTTCTGCTCAATGCTCAAAGCTTCGCAAATTAACTTCATCAGTTTGTTATCAAAATGGCTTCCTCCATCACTCTCAATAGTGACTGGAAAACCGTACCTTGGGATGATTTCTCTGAGCATTAGTTTTGCTACTGTAATTGAATCACAATGTCGTGTAGGGAAAGCCTCTACCCATCTTGAAAATAAGCAAACAATTACAAGCACATATTTCAAACAATTGTGTAAGGGCATTTCGATGAAATCCATTTGTAACCTGGTAAAGGGACCACCCTCTCGACCAATTATTCCTGTCCCCACCACTGATTTTCTGTTTGGATTCATTTGTTGGCATGACAAACACCTTTGACAAAAAGATTCTGCAATAGTTCTGAACTTAGTATTGAACCATGTTTCTCTGAAAAGTCTAACCATAGAATCTCTTCCCAGATGTGCTGGACCATGATATAATCTGGCCATGTCAGCAATCAAGCAATTTGGTAAGACTACTCTGCCATCTTTGTAAACCCACACTCCATCTTCTTCACGTGGTCTACAATCTGATCTTAACCACAAGTCTTTTTCTTCATCTTCTGCTTCATTTTGTAAATCTCTAATCTCATGCCATGTTTCTACAACTGTTGTTAGCATTAATGAATTTGAATCAATTTCTTTACTCCTTTCCCGATTGTATGAATAATTTTTTCTTGCGCAGTATTTAGCTGTTTCATCTGCGAAGGCATTGCCCTTGGAAATATAATCAATTCCTCTAGTGTGCGCTGCACACTTAACAATGGCGATTTCTTTCGGCAATTGTATTGCTTCAATTAATCTCCTAATGAAAACTGCATTTTTAATTGGTGATCCTGCTGATGTCATGTATCCTCTCTGTGACCAGAGTTGTCCATAATCATGCACAACTCCATACCCATACTGACTATCAGTAATGATGGTAACTCTTATATCTTTTGATATTTCACATGCACGAATCAAAGCAATTAATTCAGCCACTTGTGCTGAACGAACTCCTTCAAGACATGATGCTTCTTCGACATCCTTAACTGTACAAACTGAATATGAAGCTTTTAAGACACCTCCTTCGGATCTCAAGCATGAGCCATCTACAAAGTAGACAAAATCCGATTCAGACAAAGGTCTGTCTTTGATGTCTTTTCTTGGTTTAGTGCAGAATTCCATGACATCTAAACATTCATGTTCTGTTTCAATGTCATCAACAATTTCAGAATCAGGCAGTAATGTAGAAGGATTCAGATTCAAACATCTTGAAATTGAAACATTATCTGCTCCTAGTATGATTTTCTCATACTTTGTCAATCTGCTACTTGTTAAGTGCTGAGTCTTACCTCTTGTCAGTAATATTTCTACTGAATGAGGCACAAAAACTTTCACAGGAAATCCCATAATGATCCCCTCACTTTGTTTGAGACTAATACTTGTAGCTGCAACTGCTTTTAAGCAACCTGGTAATGCTTTTGCAATTGGATCAAGAACTGCAGAGAAGTATGCAATAGGTTTCTTTAAATTTCCGTGTCTCTGAATCAACACAGATAATGCACATCCTTCTCTCTCACTGCAATACAGTTCAAAATCTTTCTCATAATTTGGCATACCTAAAGCAGGAGCTTGACATAAGCTCTTTTTCAGGTTTTCAAAAGAATCCATCTCAGCATCATTGAGAATAATTGGATCTTTTACATCTGACTTTGTCAGTCTTTGTAGTGGTTTTGCAATTACTGAAAATCCACTTATCCATTGACGACAGTAACCAACCATTCCCAAGAACATTCTGACCTGTCTTTGTGTTCTTGGTGGTAACATTGCTTGAATCATTTTTATTCTCTCTATTGTTACTTGTCTTTTTCCCTTTGCAATTCTGTGACCAAGATATTTTATTTCTTGTTTGCAAAACTGTAGTTTTGCTGGGGACACTTTATGTCCTTCTTCTGCAAGGCGATTTAACAGAATTATTGTGTCTGTCACACAATTTTCTCTTGTCTTTGCAGCTATCAACAGATCATCAATATACTGCACTAACGTAGACCTACCAGGTAAGTCTAGGTCTTCTAATGATCTTTTTAACAGTTCATTAAAGATTGAAGGACTTTCTGTATAGCCCTGTGGGATTCTTGACCATCCGAGGGTCTTACCTTGGAATCTGAAAGCAAAGATTTCATAACTGTCTGGATGTAAGGGAACAGTAAAGAATGCATTGCAAAGATCAATGACTGTATACCATTCAGCATCATGTGGAATCTGATATAGAATTACTGCTGGATTTGGAACCACAGGACAACATGGAACGACAATTTGATTAACCTTTCTCAAATCTTGTACGATTCTAAATGTTCCATTAGACTTTTTAACTCCCATAATTGGTGAATTACAAGGACTACTCTCCATTTCTTTTAATACACCCTGTTTCATTAATTTTTCAATTATAGGTGTAATACCTTCAATTGTTTCTGTTTTCATTTTATACTGTGGAATGTTAGGAAATTCTATTCCCTGTTTCAATGTAATTTTTACTGGATCTACATTTTTCATTAGACCCATCTCGTTCCCAGTAAAATCCCATATTTCAGATTTCACTGTTTCCTTGAGTTCTTCAGGTAAATCCTTTTCTTCAAATGCAGGAAACAATTTTGTTTCTTCTGCTTCCATCATCATCATTGTCATTCTGTATAAACCATCTTCCTCCATTGTTTGTAACTCAACTCCATCAGGAGAACAATATTTTCTGCAATTCATTTTACATAGGATGTCTCTGCCCAATAGATTCACTGGACTACTATTACAAACCACAAATCTGTGTTTGTCTCTATAATTTCCAATTTCAACTGGAACTGGATCAGTTAAGTCAGTTTTAATTTGCTGATTACTTACTCCGACAACTTGGATGGTATCCCCAGAGAGAGGTAGGTTTTCAATTTCCACTGATCTAACAGTAGAACGGGTAGCACCAGTGTCCACTAGAAAAGTGATGTCTACATCATTAACTTTCCCGTTTACAAAAGGACCAGACTGGTCAACCTCAAGAGTGGCTCCAACAACACACTCTTCCTCCTCTCTCGGGCACCGTCAGCAATAATCATCAGAATCGCTGTCTTGACTTTCTGCTAATAAAAACTGTTGTGAAGCATTTTGCATTTGTACTCTTTGCTGCTTTTGCTGTTTTTGCGGTTTTATTACCTGTTCACTTCCCTGAAATCCCACGTTTGGATTATATTTTTGGACTCCCCCACAATTCGGAAAAGGTGGTTGTGGCAATTGATCCTGACGATTATTCACCTGTTGCTGTTGTTGTTGCTGCAATTGTCGCTGAATGTTTAATTCGTTTAACCCCTGTTGCATCTGTAGCTGTTGCTGCAGGTCAACACCATTCTGCATCTGTGGATTTAATAAGGGATTCTTTAAGTTTTTAGGAGGATGAGGACACTCGTCTCTCCAATGTCCAATTTCGCCACAATTAAAACAAGGTAATCTTTGTTTCAACTCCTCAATCTTTGGGCTAAATTTCTTTGGGAAATTATTACTTTTAAACTTTCCTTGTATCTGGTTTGTATTTCCAGTTTGAACAAAATTAGTGTTCTTATTACCCATGCTGGCAATCTGTTGCTCAGCCACTTTTACCTGAGCCCACATGGCTTTCTCCTTGAGCTTCTTCTGTCTCACTTCTAATTCATCACTGCAATACTTAGCCTTTCTTAGAATATCATCTACAGAAAGTGATTGCCATCCTACAATGCTATTTCTGATCATTTCTCCGATTTCAGGTTTTAGTCCATAAACAAATCTATAGACAAAATGACTCATATCCTTTTCATCTAGTTTTTCATAACCACTGTATTGTTTAAAGATTAACAGTAGTCTTTCATAAAAAGAATGAACTGATTCTTTTGTTTCCTGTTCTGTCCTTTCTATTTTAACCCAATCGACTTCTTTGGGTGGAATTTTGTTTTTCATCCAAACAATCACCTTTTCATAAAAATCCATTACAAGAGGATTAGGAGCACCTGTTTCTTTGATTCGCTCAGGTTCTGTTTTTGGCCAACT
Source organism: Lissotriton helveticus (assembly GCF_964261635.1). Classification (NCBI taxonomy): domain Eukaryota; kingdom Metazoa; phylum Chordata; class Amphibia; order Caudata; family Salamandridae; genus Lissotriton; species Lissotriton helveticus. Next base: position 336,209,232 of record NC_136069.1, on the reverse strand, counting down.
AATCGATATTTTGCATTCTGTCCAAAGATCTGATGGAACGACAATGTCAAAAAATCCATCTAAATCAATCCACAGAACTTTTGACACTTTGATAAATCTATCTACTTGTCTGTACCATTCCACTGGTTTTTCCCTCAATTTTGGAAAGTCATTCGTAAACAACAGAATGTCCTGTCTCGACCAAGGGACATGAACATATCCTCCACCTGCAATTTCTCTCATTGGAAATTGTTTTGACAATTTTTCCAATCTTTCATCTTCCTTCTTTTTCGTCCATTTTACTCTCCACTTATTCAGTTCTCCTAGCTTTTTGATATAAACAATCAAATCTTTTATATGTACTATTCTTCCCATTGAGTTCAAACTCTCAATGTCACTTTCTGAAAAGTCTAATCTGTAATGTTTCGCAAAATAATTGATCCAGCGGCCTATAGAAAATATATCATAAACAACGCTACCCAACTTCATAACCTAAAAACAAAATTCTATACTAAATTATGGACCCATTTATAAACCTGACATATTTTTGGGCCTACTGAATCAGGTGGTCGGATTAAATCTATATACACCTAATTTACAAACTATATACAATATTATACATTAGCGGAAAGAATATTATCATTATAACAAATCCTAACTATTTAAACGACCACCATTGGCGACGTGATCTAGCTAATAGTAACCTACACTTCTGAATAATCAAGACCAGCTTGTTTGTCAAAGTAAGATTTTATTTACTAAATTATAGTATTTCAATTGATAGTTTTATAAAAGTAATTTATTAGCATTGAAGCAAGCATGATTGTAAAGAAACTTGAAAAAAATACAATTTAAGCAAGTAAATCAAAATTAAAGTAAGTATTTAAAGTTTAGCATTACTAAAACCTAAGTCCCTAACTGAGCTAAATAGATAGAAATTAAAGTAAAGTTCTTTGAGGATTCTTACGTGCTCCACGCAATGTCCGACAGCACTTCACCCTCATCGGAAAGTCAGAAAGCAGCAGCCAGCCCATCCCTAGGGGCATGACTTTTTATACCTTTCTACACTAACTAAACTACGCAAAGGAAAGTTTTCAGAAATCTTCGACGTCCCATTGGTTGAGAGTGACAAGTGACATGTCACCCACATTTCAAATCTTCCATTAGGTCACTTTTCTTAAGGACCATTGTCCTTTCCGAATGCAACCAGGAGCTTCCTAGGTTTGCAACAAATGTACAATAATGTTCTCACTGCTTCCAATTGACTTCCGCGGATGCCAAGTTAAGGGCTGACAAAATGTTCTCTTTCGACCTTGGCCACGTCCGACAGAATGATGATAGCACGTCAGTTTTTGCTTTGTGAATGCAGCTTTTGACGAACACTTTATTTCAGAATGGGCGTCTCGTGACTTTTGCAGAAGTAAAATTCAGCTTTTAGCAACTCGAGCAAATTAGGCCCAAAAGCAGGCAACTTATGCTTTCTGGTATAAAACAAACACAAGAAAAGTATTAATGTAAGAAATAATGTAGATTCTGTATTCACCCCAGGATTTACTAATTAATTAACCCACCCGATTAATCAAATGTTACCTAGCAAAATGCAAACAAATAAAGCAGCGTTTATATCTACCAGTCTTCATTAATCCATGAGACTTATGTGCACCTAGAATAGTAGAATTGACATCACACAGACAAGGAAAAGCAAAACAAGCACATGCTTCTTTTAAGTTTGCAGCAGTTAGTAGTGACAAAAACGAAAACAATAAATTATTTTATTATTTTGCACGAACAAAAAGATGCAACAATTATGCACGTTTATGAGCACACATGTTAGTCCCCCCATGTGTAAAGTTTAATCTAAGTTGTATTAGCACGACATATCACAAATCATTAATATTATTATTCATGTTATGGAAATGTGACTTCACGAGTTTAAACAAAATTTTGTTTTCTATCTCGCTCCATCACCTCCCCGCTCCCGCCTCCCAGCTGCTCCGCCCACCCGCGCACTTCGCCTTAAATGGCGACCGTGCGAACGCGCAGCGGGCGCGCCGATTGTGCGCCGAAGGCGCGCCAAAGGTAAGCCCGTCTGCGCCCGTCCGCGCATGGACCGCGCCCAGTGCCAGGACCCCTGGCCCCCACCGACAGAAGCCGACCCGACGATCCTACAACGCCGCCGATCTCATCGCACTCAACACCAGCAGCATCCCTGGATGTCATCGAGCCGCCCCGAAGCACACCCACGGACCCTTCAGCTGCCACGCCTGCAAATTCACCTGCACCCGGACTCACCCTGCACCTGCACTCGCCAAGCCGAACATCAGCAGCAACCACCTGAAGTGCATCCTGCTCAACACCCGCTCCGTCCACAGACACGCCGTAGAACTCTGGAACCTCCTCGACACCACCGCCCCTGACGTTGCCTTCCTCACCGAGACCTGGATGAACGCCTCCTCAGCCCCAGACATCGCCATCGCCATCCCGGAGGGCTACAAGATCATCCGGAGGGACCGCACCGCCAACCTGACGGGAGGAGGCATCGCCATCATCCACAGAGACACCATCCGCATCACAACCAACACCGACGACACCCTAACCACCGCTGAACACCTGCACTTCCAGATCCACACCAACCCGAAGACCACCCTCAGAGGCACCCTGATCTACCGACCCCCGGGTCCACGCACACGATTCAGCGAGGACATCGCCGACTTCGTCAGCCCGCATGCCCTCCCCTCCGCCGACTACATCCTCCTGGGGGACCTCAACTTCCACCTGGAGAACAACAGCGACCGCAACACCATCAGCCTGCTCGACAACCTCGCCAACCTCGGACTCAAGCAACTGGTATCCACCCCCACCCACCTCGCCGGACACACACTCGACGCCGTCTTCTCATCCAGCAAAGACGTCACCTTCAGCCACGCAACAGGACTCCACTGGACGGACCACAGCTGCGTCCACTTCAGCTTCAAAAGAACAACGATCCACCACCACCAGCAACAGGTTGCCCGAAGAAGCTGGAACAAGATCACAGCCGACCAGCTCACCGCTTCCCTGAGCCAGCACCCCCCCGCCAGCTCAGCGAACCCCAGCCAGGCCGCCGTCAACCTCACGAAGTGTATCAACAACGGCGCGGACGAACTCGCCCCTCTGAGAACCCCGCCAAGCAGACCCTGCAGCAGAAAAACACCATGGTTCACCAACGAACTAAAGAGCTCCAAGAAGAACTGTCGAGCCCTCGAGAAAGTCTGGAGAAGGGAACCAACTACGGACAACATGACCACCCTCAAGCTCGCCACCCGGAAACACCACCAACTGATCCGCGCCACCAAGAAAAATACATACAAGGACCGGCTGGAATACAACGCACACAACTGCAAGGAACTCTTCAACATCGTGAAAGAGCTCTCCAACCCCAACGCCGGAAACAATGACATCACCCCGTCGCAAGACCTCTGCAACTCCCTCGCTTCCTACTTCCACAACAAGATCGCGGACATACACAACAGCTTCAGCAACCAACCAACGCAAGCCACAACCGCAACAACGCCACCCACCACCACCCTCCGCACCTGGACCCCGATCAGCACCGAAGACACCATCCGCACAATGAACTCCATCCACTCCGGATCTCCGACTGACCCCTGCCCTCACCACGTCTTCAACAAGGCCGACGCTGTCATCGCACCCCACCTGCGGGACATCATCAACACCTCCTTCGACACCGCCACCTTCCCTGAGAGCTGGAAGCACGCCGAACTCAGCGCTCTTCTCAAGAAACCCACAGCAGACCCCACCGACCTCAAGAACTACCGTCCCATCTCGCTCCTCCCGTTCCCGGCCAAAGTCATCGAGAAGACCGTCAACAAACAGCTGGCCGCCTTCCTCGAGACTAATGGATCCCTCGACCCCTCACAGTCGGGCTTCCGAGCAAACCACAGCACCGAGACCGCCCTCATCGCTGCCACCGACGACTTACGAACTCTGATGGACAACGGAGAAACAGCGGCCCTCATCCTCCTGGACCTCTCCGCGGCTTTCGACACTGTCTGCCACCGCACCCTAGTACAGCGCCTCGGCAACATCGGAATCCAGGACAAGGCACTGGAATGGATCACCTCCTTCCTCGACGGAAGAACACAGAGAGTCCGCCTACCACCGTACAAGTCAGAGGCCACCAAAGTCATCTGCGGCGTCCCTCAAGGATCCTCACTGAGCCCCACCCTCTTCAACGTCTACATGAGCCCCCTCGCGGCCATCGCACGCCAACACAACCTCAACATAATCTCCTACGCCGACGACACCCAGCTGATCCTCTCCCTGACCAACGACCCCGCCACCGCCAGAGCCAACCTGCACGAAGGGATGAGAGAGGTAGCCGAATGGATGACGACCAGCCGCCTGAAACTGAACTCGGACAAGACGGAGGTCCTCATCCTGGGCTCCTCGCCCTCCGCCTGGGACGACTCCTGGTGGCCCCCCGCCCTGGGCACCGCACCCAAACCGACGGACCACGCACGCAACCTGGGCTTCATCCTGGACTCCTCCCTCTCCATGACCAGACAAGTAAACGCCGTCTCCTCGTCTTGCTTCAACATCCTGCGCATGCTACGTAAGATCTTCCGGTGGATCCCCACCGAGACGAGGAAGACGGTCACCCAGGCCTTCGTCACCAGCCGACTGGACTACGGCAACGCCCTCTACGCCGGAACCACCGCCAAGCTCCAGAAGAGACTCCAGCGGATCCAGAACGCCTCGGCCAGACTCATCCTCGACATCCCCCGACGCAGCCACATCTCCGGACACCTGAGAGATCTGCATTGGCTCCCGGTCAACAAGAGAATCACCTTCCGTCTCCTCACCTACGCGCACAAAGCCCTACACGACCAAGGCCCGAGCTACCTCAACAACCGGATCAACTTCTACACTCCCAAGCGCCTCCTCAGATCAACCAGCCACGCCCTCGCCGCCGTCCCCCGCATCCGAAGAGCGACAACAGGAGGAAGGTCCTTCTCCTACCTGGCCGCCAAGACCTGGAACTCACTCCCAACCGACCTGCGCCTGACCCAAGACCACCTCTCCTTCAGGAAGAAGCTCAAGACCTGGCTGTTCGAGCAGTAGCGGCACCCCCCCCCCCAACCCAGCGCCTTGAGACCCTACGGGTGAGTAGTGCGCTCTATAAATGACCTGATTGATTGATTGATTGATAGACTGTATAGGGTGTTGAGCATGTCAGAAACTTTCTTATTTTCATTACATTCTCCCCCACTCTATATGTCAGCATCTTTTTACTATTTCTGCACGCCTTACATCTTCCACACGGGTAAAAACCCGGGGGATGTTCACCAAATGGTTTCACCACTGACTTTACTATGTGGCTCTTGGTAAGCGTGTCTTTCAAGGCTCTCGCCCGTCTGAAAGTTATCATCGGGCGTGGGGGCAGGTCCGTACCAATAACTGGATCCGTTTTGAGTAAATTCCAATTCTTCCTCAGGATCATCCTGAGTCTGTCTACACCCCTAGAATAAGTTGTTATCATTCTAAACGCATTCACTCCCTTCGTTGTATCTTTTTCTTTTTCTTTTAATAGGTCCTTTCTAGATGTGTTTAGAACTTTGTGTAAGGCCCTATCCAAGGTTTTGTCCCCATAGCCCCTTGCCTTGAATCTGGAGATGCTGGCTAGTGCACTACTCTCAAAATCTTCGTCATTGGAGCAGTTTCTTTTTATCCTTAGTAATTCCCCATAGGGGATACTCTGGATTAATCTCGGGGGATGACTACTTGTCGAATGCAAAATAGAGTTTCCTGCCGTAGATTTACGGTACAATCTGGTGTTGATTTTCCCATTTTCCACCACCACCTCCAAATCCAAATAATTCACTTTTGTACAGCTTATTTCCGCAGTGAATCTTAGGTTGTAATCATTTACATTTAGTTTGTCTACGTATTTGGTTGCTGAGTCCATTGACCCCCTCCAAATCAGGAAGAGGTCGTCAATATACCTATACCAGGCTACGATGTTCTGTGCCCATTCTCCGTTTGTGTTGGCCCAGGCTACCCGCTCCTCCCACCATCCTACAAAAAGATTTGCAAAACTCGGGGAGTAACATGTGCCCATGGCCACCCCAGTTAATTGCTGGTAATACTCGTCCTCATACAGGAAAATGTTGTTACTTAAGCTAAAAGACAATAGTTCCAGAAGCATCTTATTATGTTCTAGAAATTTTGCAGATCTCGTTTCCAAGAAACTTTCGATAGCTATTAAACCTTCTCTGTGGCCTATGTTGGTTTAAAGGCTAGCTATATCCATTACCAGCATGCAATCACCCTCCTTCCACACCACATTTTCTATGTGCGTTAAAAAGTCCTTGGTGTCTTTTATATAGCTCCGTAAAGTTTTCACAAAATCAGTTAGAAAAAAGTCAATATATATAGACAAATGTTCCAATAGACTTCCTTGTGCACTCACGATTGGTTGTCCCGGGGGTTCCTTGTTGCTCTTGTGCACTTTTGGCAAATGGTAGAAGCTTGGCGTTACCGGGTTCATACATCTTAGATATAGATATTCCTCCGTCTCCAACTGTCCTCTATCATACCATTTGCGAAGCAGTTCATGGCACTCCGTGATACTGTTCAAATATATTTCCTTGTTGATTTTCTTATAGCAGTTCATGTCCGCCAATTGTCTCCTTGCTTCATCATTGTATGCCTTGTAAGTTTGTAACACAACGTTGCCCCCCTTATCCGATGGTTTCACTACTATGCTTGCATCCAATTGAATATTTTTGATTGCTTCCCAATGTTTAAACGACAAATTATTCCTTTTGTTGTTAATCCTGTACCCATCTTTCTTTCTCCATTTCAGCAATTCCTTTGTTACTGAGTCCATAAAAACATCGATGTTGTCGTTTGGCATTTGTGGCATAAAGGTTGATGCAGGTCTAAAAGGGCTCTCCCCCCCTACTTGCTCTATATCAGTGTGCTCAAAGATGTTCTCCCTTTCTTGACTTGCACACTCCGCTTCTAGCAAGTTCAAATCTTTCAGAGCCGGCAAGTCTTTGACCTGTACTTTGTCTAACACATTTGGATTTCTCGTGCTAGTTTTTTTTGTCGTTTTTTTGGGACGTAATTTGTAAAATTTATGCAATTTCAGTTTGCGTGAGAATTTAAATAAGTCTATTTTTGTCTGTGCGTATTCCAATTTCTTATCTGGGCAGAAGGACAGTCCCAACTTTAGCACATGCTCTTCTTCATTAGTGAGTATCCTCGGAGTCAAGTTTATTATTGTGAGATTGTCTGATTCGCACGTTTCATTTTTGCATAAGCGCCATCTTGTAAGGGTGTATTACACATATTGTATGTTACATCACTTCAATGTCGTCCCCGATTGTATATCCTGGACATTGCGCCAGTTACGTATTAAGCTATTGTTTAGCAAACAAACAATAGCCCATACAGGGCTTAATATGTAACTGGCACAATGTCCAGGATATACAATCGGGGACGACATTGAAGTGATGTAACATACAATATGTGTAATACACCCCTACAAGATGGCGCTTATGCAAAAAGTGTGATATGAAGGTATTTGTCCTTTGTTAGTTTTCATGAATTTGATTTTGAATGTGATCACGTGTTAATTATAAAATATGGCCGCACCCGACATACCCCTGTACCACAGAGGAAGGCGCAAGCCGAAACGCGTCTGGTGCATTTGAAAGTCGAATAAAGACCTTATGACTTTTCCCCTCGCGGGTGCTGTGTCTCTTTTGGTGAAGGAAAGGGGACGGGGAGCGTTATATATATATATATATATATATATATATATATATATATATATATATATATATATATATATATATATATATATATATATATATATGTATATATTCACTGAAAAAATCATAGGTTTCAGGTCATATATAGTTAGGAATTAGCATTTAAAAAACCATTGAAATTGCTCCTATTTAGTTAGTTGTACTAACTATATTTCGCGCACCCGCAATCCACTGCTGATGATGTCACATATTACATCATTCATGACATGGTCAGTGACATCACTGATGACATCACTGATGACATCTCAAATGACATCAATGATGACATCACTGATGATATCTCAATTGACATCACTGATCACATCACTGATGATATCATTCATGTGATAATACGATGCACTTCTTCACACTCTAATATAACCTTTGATACACCCAGTGTTAAACACAGACTACCATTCTTGAAACCATTGACACACCAATACCAGTTACTACATACGCACACACTGATTGCTAGGTCTATACACACATCCAATCATTTACCCATAGAATCACTCATACATACAGTCACTCATCAATACAACACTATCATCTGCACTCAAACACCTATACAGACACTCACACTCTGCCACTCATCCATGGAGTTACTCACACATCTAGTCAGTCATGCAAAGAATCAATCACACTTTCATTTCCTTAACTATACAGTTATACACACAAAACCTTACTTATTCAAACATATACTAACACATACTTACTTTGTTATACAATTACTGATACAAGTACACAATGATCCATACAGCCACTCGCACAATCAGTGGCTCCTATGTATAGTCATTTATATATGCCAGCTACCCACACACACACTCAGTCTCACATACAAATACTTGGGCAAACAATCAATAACACATATAGCCACTCATATAGTTACTGATCAACACATGCAGTTGCTTACACAACAACAGACATACTGATGCACACATTCAGACAGTTTAGTCACTAACGCATGCATTTAGTAAGACGCATTTAATCACTCACTCCAACATTCAGTCATGTACCTACTAAATCTTTCATCCAGACACTTATACATCCACTCATTCTTCAATATGTAAAACATATTTAAACTTTACAGAAACACACAGTCACTGGATGATGTCATCAGTGATGTCATTTGAGATATCATCAGTGATGTCATCAGTGATGTCACTGACCATGTCATGAATGATGTAATATGTGACATCATCAGCAGTGGATTGCGGGTGCGCGAAATATAGTTAGTACAACTAACTATATAGGAGCAATTTCAATGGTTTTTTAAATGCTAATTCCTAACTATATATGACCTGAAACCTATGGTTTTTTCAGTGAATTTGCAAGGTTTTTTAAATGCTAATTCCTAACTATATAAGGACTAAAACCTATGTTTTTTTCAGTGAATTTCAAAGGTTTTTTAAATGCTAACTCCTAACTATATAAGGCCTGAAACCTATGGTTTTTTTTCAGTGAATTTGCAAGGTTTTTTAAATGCTAATACCTAACTATATAAGGCCTGAAACCTATGGTTTTTTCACTGAATTTCAAAGGTTTTTTAAATGCTAATTCCTAACTATATAAGGTCTGAAACCTATGGTTTTTTCAGTGAATTTGCAAGGTTTTTTAAATGCTAATTCCTAACTATATAAGGACTAAAACCTATGTTTTTTTTCACTGAATTTCAAAGGTTTTTTAAATGCTAATTCCTAACTATATAGGGTCTGAAACCTATGGTTTTTTCAGTGAATTTGCAAGGTTTTTTAAATGCTAATTCCTAACTAAATAAGGTCTGAAACCTATGTTTTTTTCAGTGAATTTGCAAGGTTTTTAAAATGCTAATTCTATTAGCGGATAACGTTTAAATATGTTAATATCCTTGTGGGACCACCTGAGCAGCCCTAGGGATCCGATTTTTGGACCGGAGCAAGATGCTCTCTGATTGTGCCGTATTTCTTGCCTTCTGCCCCCCTGATTGTGCCGTATTTCTTGCTTCTGCCCCCCTGATTGTGCCATATTTCTTGGCTTCTGCCCCCTGATTGTGCCGTATTTCTTGCCTCTGCACCCTGCTTGTGCCATATATGTGTGTGTGCTGTGAGAGCCGTGTGGGCTGTGAGAGCTGTATGGGCTGTGAGAGCTGTGAGAGCTCTGTGGAATGTGAGCTGTGTGGGCTGTGAGGGCTGTGTGAGCTGTGAGGGCTGTGTGGGCTGTGAGAGCTGTGTGGGCTGTGAGAGCTGTGTGGGCTGTGAGGGCTGTGTGGGCTGTGAGGGCTGTGTGGTCTGTGAGAGCTGTGTGTGCTGTGAGAGCTGTGTGAGCTGTGAGAGCTGTGTGGGCTGTGAGAGCTGTGAGAGCTGTGTGGGCTGTGAGAGCTGTGTGGGCTGTGAGAGCTGTGTGGGCTGTGAGAGTGTGGGCTGTGAGAGCTGTGAGAGCTGTGAGAGCTGTGTGGGCTGTGAGAGCTGTGTGGGCTGTGAGAGCTGTGTGGGATGTGGGCTGTGAGGGCTGTGTGAGCTGTGAGAGCTGTGAGAGCTGTGTGGGATGTGAGCTGTGTGGGCTGTGAGGGCTGTGTGAGCTGTGAGAGCTGTGTGGGCTGTGAGAGCTGTGTGGGCTGTGAGAGCTGTGTGGGCTGTGGGAGTGTGGGCTGTGAGAGCTGTGTGGGCTGTGAGAGTGTCGGCTGTGAGGGCTGTGAGGCCTGTGAGAGCTGTGTGGGCTGTGAGAGCTACGTGGGCTGTGAGAGCTGTGTGGGCTGTGAGAGCTGTATGGGCTGTGAGAGCTGTGAGAGCTGTGTGGGATGTGAGCTGTGTGGGCTGTGAGGGGTGTGTGGGCTGTGTGGGCTGTGAGAGCTGTGTGGGCTGTGAGAGCTGTGTGGGCTGTGAGAGCTGTGTGGGCTGTGAGAGTGTGGGCTGTGTGGGCTGTGTGGGCTGTGAGAGCTGTGAGAGCTGTGTGGGCTGTGAGAGCTGTGTGGGCTGTGAGAGCTGTGTGGGCTGTGTGAGCTGTGAGAGCTGTGTGGGCTGTGAGAGCTGTGTGGGCTGTGAGGGCTGTGAGGGCTGTGAGGGCTGTGAGGGCTGTGTGGGCTATGAGAGCTGTGTGGGCTGTGAGAGCTGTGTTGGCTGTGAGAGCTGTGTGGGCTGTGAGAGCTGTGTGGGCTGTGAGAGCTGTGTGGGCTGTGAGAGCTGTGTGGGCTGTGAGAGCTGTGTGGGCTGTGAGAGCTGTGTGGGCTGTGAGCTCTGCTTTTGTGTCTTGGTCTACCTAGCACAAGATGAATGCCAACACTTCCTGGTTAGAAGTGTTGACAGCCAATGAGCATGCTGCTTTCCTGTGAAATGCATGCTGATTGGCTGCCACTGTCTGTCAACACTCCAAACCAGGAAGTGTTGGCAGCCATCTTGTGCCTCGGTAGAACCAAGGCACAAGAAAGCAGTGAAACAAAGGTGCAAAACACGCAAAGGGGGCAGGGTAGAAGCACCCTGACCCCCTAGGCCTGCTCAGGGGGCCCCAAAAAGCCCCCCCAGGCAAAACTTTTTTTTTTTTAAATCGAAAAATCGCGAGGGTACGCGCACCGTACAGAGTACAGTAAGCTTACGGTAAGCTTACTGTAAGCTTACTGTACTCTGTACCCCCGCGATTTTCCGAAAAAAAATATATTTTTTTTGGGCCTGGGGGGGCCCTGTGGGACCCCCTGAGCACGCCTAGGGGGTCAGGGTGCTTCTACCCTGCCCCCTTTTTAAGTTCTACAAGTTTGTTTTTCTGCTTTCCTGTGCCTCAGTCTACCGAGGCACAAGATGGCTGCCAACAATTTCTGTTTTGGAATGTTCACAGACAGTAGCAGCCAATCAGCATGCAGCTCGTACTCTGGAAGGTACAGAGTACAGTAAGCTTACAGTGCACTCACGTGTGCCACATATAGATATATAATTTGAACAAATTCGATTTTCTCAACAACTACTGGAGGGATTTTCACCAAATATACAAAAGGCACTTCCGCATACCAGGCTCTACCATTTTGCCAAGTTTGGTGTAATTCCATTCAGCCGTTCGGGCTGTAGCCGTGTCTAAAGGTCCTATGGAAAATTGCATTGGACTCAATTTCACATTCAATTTTCTCAAAAACTACTGGAGGGATTTACACCAAACATACAAAAGGCACTGCTGCATACCAGTTCCTACCATTTTGCCAAATCTGGTGTAATTCCGTTCAGCCGTTCGAGCTGTAGCCTTGTCAGAATGTCCCTATGGAAATTAACATGGGGAAAACACGTTTGGGACCTCCCTTTTTTCTTGGCCCCCGTTTGACGAATCCCCCCGAAACTTTCAGGGAAGGAGCAAATTTAAGGAAAATTACAGGCAGATCCCTCAATCGGCGCCCAAGGTTTTCCCAATAGAATGTTCGGAATTTCCTATGGTAACTAGGTCCTAACTATATATACCTACTGGCGACCGCCAGTAGGTAATATATATATATATATATATTCCAAACAAAACGCCCTTGCGCTCAGGATATGCACTCCACAATGCTCCTTCCACATTCATGAATTTTTGGCCTCTCTGCAGCATGTTTGCCCTGTGTCCCTCAATTTGGCAATGATACCCGACGCGTTTCGAGGCAGACGCCTCTTCATCATGAGTTTGAAACAGAGGCAAGGAAGGCTCACCTGGTGAATCACTTTCTTTTATTTTCAAAGTCAAAAGTATGCTTTATTCGAGATTTCACTCATAAAAGCAAGAACGTGCTAACTTTAAAAATACAATTAAATTTACAGACAGTTACATTAAAACTAAAGCATAACATTTATAGTTTATGACTCGATATACAGTTCTAATTATGAAGATTTCATACAATACAAAATTTGCCATTTTTAAAAAAAGTAATATATGAAAAGAAGTTAAAAAACGACCTGGATATAACAAATTTTTAGTAAAAGCATAAATAAAACATGCAACAAATTAACCAGACAGAGAATAGTCAAGTGACTAGCAGTCTCTGTCTGATCGACCATGCCCATCCAAGATATTTGGCAGTGGCTATTGATATCCATATCTCACTACTGGTGCAAATGATACGCAAGGCAACTGAACTACTAGTAGTACCTAAATTCTTGCACATCGGTTTTAACCATACACGTCTTGGGTCCGAGTAGACCGTACAAGAGAATAGAAAATGGCCAATTGTTTCTTTAAAGGACCCACACGCAGGACAACTATCACTCAGTCCTCCTTCCCATTTGGCTGTTAAAAATCTAAGGGGAAGCGAACCTGCTCTCAATTGGAAAAAAAGCTTTCTATCACCAGGTCTGGTGATAATATCCCAATAGGGTTCCAGAGAAGGGTACAACTTAGCCTCTAAGAATCCTTCAGTCATAGATCCTGGGCTACAACTATTCCAACCCCGGGAGGCTAGCTTTTCCCAATAAATTTCTTTTAAAGCACTTTTAGTAGGAAATATAGCTCCAGCTGGATCTTTCCATAGCGAATTCAATCCAAGCTCGGTCAGAATTACTTTCAACGATTTAAGCCACCCGTTTTTATGGAATATATCCGCTTTAATGATATCTGAAAACCCCTCAGCATAATGAGAAAGCTCAGGCGTGGTCCAGAGCCTTCTCCAGTACAGAATCGGTCGAAGCCTGACCAAATCTGTGACCGCTTTTCTGCCCAGATCGTACCTCAGGGGCAGCAAGGGAGTACTTCTAGGGACACCAGTTATTGCCCGGAAGAACTTATTCTCTGAGATTTGTAGGGCAGCCACCTTCTCGAAACCCCATAGCTCAGCACCAGTATAGTGCGGAGCCAAGAGCCTTTGCTTCATATACCTGCAATGCAGGCTTACAGGTTTCGTCAGGGACTTCCTGTGCTCAGAACTAATAGCACCTGATAGTTGCCTGTGCCTCAATGTAGCAACATCTATATGTTGGCACCAACCGCTCTTGTTTGAGATGCGCATACCCAGATATGTAAAAGTGTTCACTACCTCTAGGGAACGACCATTCATGATAATGTTAGATTTAAAACTACGGTGAGGATTAAAAATCATAAGTTTTGATTTGCTCACATTGACCTCGAGGCCGTGCTCCCCGCAAAATTGATCGAAGATAGACAGTGCACGCTGTAGGCCACTTGGGGTCTTTGATAGGATAAGCGTGTCGTCTGCAAACATTAAAATAGGTATTTTTATACCGGCTAGTGAAGGTGCGTCCAACTTTGCAGATAACATGCGGGATACGACACCGTTATTAAACAGTGTAAAGAGAGTGGGAGCCATTGAGCAACCTTGCCGGACGCCCCGTTCAACCAGGAAGTCCTCTGTCACCATGCCCTGCCCCCCCCCACTGAATTCTAGCAAACGTTACTTTGTGCAGCCGCATTATCAGTGTCAATAAATGGACTGGAACTCCCAGATTCTTGAGAACAGACCACAGCTTCGACCGTGGTACTAGATCGAAGGCACCCAGCACCATGGTCCTCCATTGCAACAGGTTAAAGCGGAAAACCTGGTCCACAGTACTTGTGGATCTACGGAATCCCGCCTGAATTGGCGACAGAGCTTCATTATCCTCTGCCCAATCAAGAAGCCTGTTCACGATAACACGCCCTACTATTTTTTGGATGGTATCAATAAGGCTTATCGGCCTGTAGTTGCCAGGCTGGGATCGGTCACCTTTCTTAAACACTGGTATAATTACTGCTCCCTGCCAAGATGGCGGTACCTCTGGACCCTTAGCTATGTTGTTAATAAGAAGGTAAATGTACTTGCACCAACGATCTTTGTCGCTAATAAAGACGTCGGCAGGAACACCATCTATGCCAGGGGCACGCCCGCTATTCACAAAGCTCAAAGCCACCAGAATTTCTTGCAGACTGAAGGAATTATCTTGGAAGTGGGTTTGACATATATCCGTTAGGGATGTAGTCTTTTTTGCCTCGGCATATTGTGTTCTAAAAAACTTTACCCCCTCTTTTTCCGGAACATTGTTATTTGGGGGTTCAGGTAACCCCTCACCGCCCCACTTAACAATGCTCCAAAACAATCTCGAGTCTTTCTTATCACTAGCTCTTTTTAATTCGGACCAGTGATACTCATCCCAGGCTTTATTCGCATTAGCTATAGTGGCTTTGTATTCTTTTCTAGCAGATTGAATAGCCATTGTCTCCCGACCCTTTAAAGCGGTACCTAGGGCGATTCGTGCATCTCTACAATGTACATTATACCATTTTGCGTTCTTATGGACTCCCTCACCCTTGCCCTTCACTGGCCTTGAGAAAAAGATTTTTAATTGTGAAAAAGAGGGTATCATGAATTTCAACCAGGCTACTTGCCCCAGAACTAGAAGAATTAATATGTTCCAAAGCTAATATCGCTTTATCGGCTTCAATATTAATATTAGCAATGGCCTTCTGGTTGCTAGCTACCTTAACCCATTTCAACCTACGCATATCGTTTGCGGGGACAATTAAGGGTGGGGAACAAGGGAAATAGGACCTCTGGGCCTGTCGGGAGGAGACCACCATTTATGCTGAGTACACAGAGGGTTGTGGTCACTCTCGCTCCTCCACACAACCTCCATATCACATACCAACGGCCATAGCTTCAAGCTACAGAGTACATAATCTATTCTGCTTTTGTGTCGCCCGTTGTCAAATGTCATAGCCCCATTTTTGTCACTTGCTGTCCTTCCATTTAGTGCTCTTAAACCCTTTTCAAAGCATAAAGCATTCATACTAATCACATCCTCTGTCCAACGTGTAATTGGTTTCAACTCTAATTTTGGAACTCTCCAATGCCAATCCTCTTCATCCCCAAGGAAATCGTCGTCTGAGGCTAAGGGTTCAAATGTTCGGTTAAAATCACCTGCAATGACGATATTATTATCTTGGGAGTAAGTATCAAGGAGGGAACCCAAGGCCGCTAAAACCTCTGACCTCCCACCCCTGGTACTTCTCACATAAACATTGTAGATGTCCAATGACCCCAGAGTATCTGAATTCAATCTAATTAGTTGAATATCTCTGTGGCTAGTCACTATTACCTTAACATCTAATTTTAGGGACTGACGAACCCAGATGGTTAGACCACCCATTGGTCTCCCCTTTGGGCCTTTCAATGCAGGCATGGAGTAGTTCAAATATCCCTGCACAAGGGATGGTTCACATGACCAGGTCTCCTGAAATATGCATAGATCAAAAGAGTTAACAAATCGAAGCCACTCTCCAGAGTCCAGTTTAGAGCACAGACCTGCGATGTTCCATGAGAACAGTTTCCCCACATCGTTCACAATACCATTCAGGTCCTTCAATAGAGGGATGTCATGATTATCCTCTGACAGTTTTTGTTCCGTTACAAACCTTCGTGACAGTTAACATCAATTTCATCTGACAGTTGTTGTTCGATTACATTTGTGGAGCCTATTGCCTCGTCTGTTGGGATATATATTCTATTTTGCTCAGCCAAATCATTAAGAACATCGCTGCCTGCCCTCTCGAGTCAGTCACAATCATTCAAATCTGACAGTGCCGCGAATCTGTTTTTAAGGCTGATTCCCCATTCACTGGGTTGTACACCCCTGTCCCACTTGTTTATCACCGAGTTCCACTTTGTCCTTAATATACTTGGATTCACAGAGCTACCTCTGCGGTAGAAAAAATCCAGAGTTAGCGGAATGATCTCAGTGCTCCTACGTTGTGGGGGAAATATGTTTCTTAAGATATCAGGGAGTACTTCTGGATTTAGGAAATGCAGAACTACGCAATCTCCTTTGAGTTTTTTCTCACTGTTCCCTATCCAGTCCACCCTTCTTGCCATGGTAATTTCCCCAGCTAGCTGCTGTTTACCCCTTGGGGATATCATCATATTGTTAGATAGCCAGTGGAAGGCTTTACTAATCAAGGAAGAAGTGGGTTCCATTTGACCAGGTTTTAGAGGAGGTACATTGGCCAGGACCAGAACAAGAGGGGAGGCCTCTACAATGAGTTGAACCGGACCTTTCTCTATAACCATCCCTATGGGTTTCAATGGTATCTCTTCATTAACTGTTACCTGTACAGCTTCGGCTACTCGGTGTTGAATAGGGGGCGGATTTGATATCACTTTATCCCTTCCTCCTGTCCCACCCCCAGTCCCCTCCCCAAGGCTATTCACAGTTGATTCAACACTATTTAAAACCAAAGTTGGTATATTACCCACCTCCACCGCTGTCTTATTTATCAGTTCCCCTAGCCTATTTACCTCGGCTGTTAGCTGATCGATTTTAGCTACCAGTGGTTTAATTATAGATTTAATTTTAGAATCGATCATACTCACTAGCTTTTTAATCGGTTCATCCCCTAACATCTCCTTCCCAACTTCCTCCCCATTAGCCTCTATTGTAGCCATATTTTTTGGAGGAGAGGCTGTTCTTTTCCTGCTAGAGCGTAACCCACCCCGTTTACTCTGACCCTTTCTGCACGCTCTAATAGCTCTAGTTACAGGTACAAGCACAGGGGAGGGGGGAGTGTCTTCTATCGTGTTAGACTGATCAGTTGGGTTATTGTCCAGATTAACAACAGCAGATATGTTTAAATCAGGATTGACATTAGGGAGGAACTCAATATCAGTGGAATCACTACAATGCACCTCTGTCGGAACTTCTACCACAGGGGGTTCTAGCAGAGAGCTTTGGATGGGAATATTAGGTGGTGAGCTCAAACCCAACAAAATCCTTCTTGTGCTATTAATTTTACTCACAACCTGCACCAGATAATTGTCCATCGTGTTAGATACAGAAGAACACCTTTGCTTGGACATATTAAACACAGTGGTATGGTAGTGAGCTAGCAATTATAACCCAAAGAGGGGCAATAAATAGAGTTGTCGGTGGAAAAGTTACACACGTGTTCCAAGGAGTGATAACAAATAATAAATCTTACTAGGGAGATACCGAAATGGAGCACAGCAGCACCAAACTAAGGGTCCTGGCCCAGCCCAGTCACGGTCAGTCTCGGACTGTCTCAGACTGTCCGCCCTTTGTCCGGGCTTCGTCCAGCATCCCGCTCGCGTCCCGCTGAGCGTTAGAGGAGCAGGTGGCGGGAAGAGACACCAGGTGCGCTGCGTTGGTCGTGCGCGGAGATCCCTGGGTCTCGCAGTCCCGGCCCCTGTGTTTGAGTAGCGGTGATTCCTCAAGGTGGGTTTCCTTTTGTCAAAGATGGCTCCTAATGGCAGAAACAGCAAGTTCAGATTACGTGACCCAAGGAACAGCTACGAGCGGCTCCCGCGAAGCGGGGCCCCGAGCTGTAAATGGCCGATGAATGCCGGGAGGAGCAGGTGGCGGGAAGAGACACCAGGTGCGCTGCGTTGGTCGTGCGCGGAGATTCCTGGGTCTCGCAGTCCCGGCCCCTGTGTTCGAGTAGCGGTGATTCCTCAAGGTGGGTTTCCTTTTGTCAAAGCTGTCTCCTAATGGCAGAAACAGCAAGTTCAGATTACGTGACCCAAGGAAAAGCTACGAGCGCCGCCCGCGAAGCGGGGGCCGCGAGCTGCAAATAGCCGATGAATGCAGGGAGGAGCAGGTGGCGGGAAGAGACACCAGGTGCGCTGCGTTGGTCGTGCGCGGAGATCCCTGGGTCTCGCAGTCCCGGCCCCTGTGTTCGAGTAGCGGTGATTCCTCAAGGTGTGTTTCCTTTTGTCAAAGCTGGCTCCTTTTAAAATGTGTTGTTTCTGCAGACCGTGGGATGAAGAGCTGAGTCACTGATACTCCTGGTTCATAACCTTATTCTTCTCAAAAATCGGTTCCCCTCTTTGCCTGAACTTGTCAGTTTCTGACTGGATGAATGCGCAGCAAGGGGCGAAAAAACCCCACATCAGAACAGGAACTTGGTTGGAGGCCTTAATGTCATGTAATGAAAATAAAAGAAAGTGATTCACCAGGTGAGCCTTCCTTGCCTCTGTTTCAAACTCATGATGAAGAGGCGTCTGCCTCGAAACGCGTCGAGTATCATTGCCAAATTGAGGGACCCAGGGCAAACATGCTGCAGAGAGGCCAAAAATCCATGAATGTGGAAGGAGCATTGTGGAGTGCATATCCTGAGCGCAAGGGCGTTTTGTTTGGAATTTTGAAACGCGGCTGCCCGAGCCGCGGTAACAGGAAGTGCACCACTCCTAATGGAAGGACTGAGAGGGCAAAAATCCCGATCTGTGACACGATGTTCCCTTGCTTAATTAGCATGTAACCCTGAAGTGCCAACCTACTAAAGGATGTAACAAATGTTTTTAATGTTAACAGGGGCTTGGAGCCTACTAAAGGAAGAACACTAATACTCACCTGAACTGCAAGGATCAGCATGCATCAAGGCGATAAACTGCAAGCCAAGCCCACTGTGGGCGGAGTCATGTAATGAAAATAAAAGAAAGTGATTCACCAGGTGAGCCTTCCTTGCCTCTGTTTCAAACTCATGATGAAGAGGCGTCTGCCTCGAAACGCGTCGAGTATCATTGCCAAATTGAGGGACCCAGGGCAAACATGCTGCAGAGAGGCCAAAAATCCATGAATGTGGAAGGAGCATTGTGGAGTGCATATCCTGAGCGCAAGGGCGTTTTGTTTGGAATTTTGAAACGCGGCTGCCCGAGCCGCAGTAACAGGAAGTGCACCACTCCTAATGGAAGGACTGAGAGGGCAAAAATCCCGATCTGTGACACGATGTTCCCTTGCTTAATTAGCATGTAACCCTGAAGTGCCAACCTACTAAAGGATGTAACAAATGTTTTTAATGTTAACAGGGGCTTGGAGCCTACTAAAGGAAGAACACTAATACTCACCTGAACTGCAAGGACCAGCATGCATCAAGGCGATAAACTGCAAGCCAAGCCCACTGTGGGTGGAGTCATGTAATGAAAATAAAAGAAAGTGATTCACCAGGTGAGCCTTCCTTGCCTCTGTTTCAAACTCATGATGAAGAGGCGTCTGCCTCGAAACGCGTCGAGTATCATTGCCAAATTGAGGGACACAGGGCAAACATGCTGCAGAGAGGCCAAAAATCCATGAATGTGGAAGGAGCACTGTGGAGTGCATATCCTGAGCGCAAGGGCGTTTTGTTTGGAATATATATATATATATATATATATATATATATATATATATATACATACAAAAAAGAAGAGGAGAACTCTGGGTAGTTCTCAAGTTTAGGTGGAAGGCAGCTCCTGTATAGAGCACCCTCAACACCAGCGACACTCTAGATCTGCTCACCTCAAATGTCTGCTTTTTTATCAAAGTCTTTAAGCATAGGATTAGCACAGTGCCATCCACGCCGAGATAGAAAGGTACAAAGTCTTTTGTCATTTCTACAGCAAAGTTTTTAAGCATAGGACTAGCGTAGTGCTGTCCATGCCGGCTGTAAAATGACAAAAGCCATTTACCACTCCTGGCACAGTATTACAGCTTTGAATTGGTAAAATACCAACCAAGCCAACCTGAAATGAGTTAAAGCAACCCCTGACACAGTGTTTAGCTCTAGTTAGAGCTCTTCAGAGAGGTGTAGCTTTGTCCAGACACAAGGGAGCACCCAGTATATACTTTGATAGAAAAGCAGACATTTGAGGTGAGCAGATCAAGAGTGTTTCTAGTGTTGAGATTCCTCTTCTTTTTTTGCATGCTTTATGCATCACTCTATGCCTGAAAGGGTATTGTTTTGATTTATACTGGTGCTCCCTTGGGAGTTGCTGGTGGTGTTCCGATGCAAAACCAATGGAACCTCACACATTGCCAGATTTACGAGAAATCATAAACCTGGCAATGCGTCTGAATGCTATGTCTCTCCAGGGGAGGCATAGGGAGGCCCAACCAGGAGAAATGTATTAATCTCTCCTCGTTATTTTCCTCTTTCTATGCGTGCTGCATTCTGCAGCACTTATAGAATGAGTAAATCACCTCCAGTGATTGTTTATGTACAAAAATGATGTTTTGCAAGTTCTATGTGTGGTGTGCTAATGCAGCACACATTGAAGTTGAAAAACACCATTTCAGATTGTTTATGTGCATGAAGGGAAACCTTCTTGAACATAAACAATCATCCCCATGACGCAGGCATCCTTGCACCATGGTGCAAGGGTGGCTGCATCGGTGTACGGCAGCAAATTGTGCGCCAGCGCAGGGGAGAACAAAGGGATGCGTCATATCTTTGTAGATATGTCGCATCCCTGTGCTTTGAAAGTTGAAAGTGCCGCAGCGTGGCGCAGCCAAAGGGCTTGCGTTGCCGCCCTGCAGTACTTTCTTGTAAATGAGGGCCACAGTTTTTTACTTATTATATTTAACAGAAAGTGATGCTTATCCCTCGATCCAGATGTTTACCAATGATTGACTGCTCTATTTCCCTCCTTCGGAGTTGTATTCGGCTGCTCTGGACAGGCTTCACAGTTACCTGTGATAGCACGAGGCGCCGTCCATGGAACAGACTCCAACGTTCGATGGGGTGAACCGTCATTTAGACCATGAATAATAACGTTCAGTTCAGATACGCCTGTTTTGCCACCTATGATTCACTTCAACACAAGGTGCCTGTTTTTATTTCTCTTTTAGCCAAATGTACAGTACCGGAACAAACATGACATTCTAACATATAGGACAATTATAACACAGCAGTTCAAATAAAGGTTTCTGTAAAGCGTTCAAATGGCAGACTAGAACATTTCCCATGTGTTTATTGGCATTTTAAAACATACTACCCACCAATATGCGTTCGCAAATAAAATAATTTATATTGATGTATAGCATGTGAAGAAGAAATATTCCACGCAGCCATTTTCTATCGCTTGATTTTCCCTCCTTTTTTTCCATCAACCGTCTGGTTCTAAATGTAGATGAGGAGCTGACATCTTGAGTCCCATCTGTCATGCTGTACAAAACACAAAAAGACAGCGTCGTTAATTCTGACAGGTAAAGAGAAATATGCTGGAAACATTAATGAATGATGGATGCGTCTTCACTTTTTTTGTTTTTCCTTGTCTGTCTCTGCTCAGCGGGTTTAATTATTTGCTTGCAACGCAAAGCCCACAATAAATGCATTTATTCTGCCAACCTGTCATACTCAAAGCAAATGAGACTACGATAAATGATGAGTGACATTACAAAATGTGTCATTGAAATAGATGTGAGAGACGTATTACAAACCTGTTTGGATCATGAGCTCGCAGTTCTCCAAAATGTCTTGACTGATAGTGAACGTATAGCATTAACGTGAGGTATTTTCTCCAGGACATAGTAGTAACTGGCAATATTCTTGGGAGTGGCATAGTGTGTTGCCAGTTGCCCCCGGGCGCAATATTCTTAGGGGCGCAAAATTTTAAACGAAAGTATTGCGACCCCAAACCCGTGGACCGTTAGCACTTCCTGAGCTAACAGCCCACGGGTTAGGGGTTGCAATACTTTCTTTAAAAAATGTGCCCAGGGCGCTGGCAACCCATACTACACAGCTAATCCCGGATAGACGCTAGGCCCGATTCACAAAGGTAAACTGGGGCGAAAGTCTAACTTTACGACTTTCCATATTCACAAAGGGCATTTACGAGTAGTAAAATTAGACTTTTGTCTCAGTCAAACTTAAGTTTTGGTCTTAAATTTAACTGAGACCAAAACTGAGACAAAAGTCTAACTTTACTACTCGCAAATGCCCTTTGTGAATACCTAAAGTCGTAAAGTTAGACTTTCGTCTCAGTTTACCTTTGTGAATCAGGCCCGCTATATTTTACCACATGTGTATAAAGCACTCCTACTTGTATAACCACAAATACTCCTGGAACGCCTACCTGTCCAGTGGGAGCTTGATTGAACAATCATGACTTACTTCTAGATGGGGTAGTAGGTATGGAACTCAAACACAGAGTAATACGATAATCATACACAAACAAAACGTAACTCAGTCTCATTCATAGTTACATTTTCCAAATCAACACACATCTTCAAAACCATACAGTGACTGCCAACAGGCAGTACATAGAGGAAAGAGCAGACATATTGCTAAAAAAAAAAAGCAGGAGTATGAGGTACAGTGTGCGGTGGCAATAATGACACAGAGGCAAATATGACAGTAACACATAAGGGAGAGCATGCAGGACCCCCGGTAACACGGATCTTGCGTTACAGCAACAGTGTATCTCCTCCCCATACCTAATCAACCAAACAATTACCAAACCCCACATCAAGGGGAATAAGACCAAGGGTGCAGAGAGACCCAGTGGTTACTGACGGGAGTACCCCAGGGTTGAGTCTCGGAGTCTGGGGAGGACCCACCTGAAAGAGACTCGCCTAAAATCACCAGGCCCTCGTGGTCCACACATGCATATACCAACAAGATTGCATCCCATACGGACAGAATCAGCACCCTCCTTACCACCTTCCTGTAGATCGCATCCCTTTTCACCAGGTCCTGCCACCACCAATATACATGAGGACCACAGGCGGATTTCCAACTCATAGTCAACTGTCTGCCACCAAGATCTAAAAATCTATCTGTGTTTTTCATACATGAATACTAGTAAGCATAATTGGGGACCAAGGGGAAAATCTCTATCTATTGCTCCTGGAACCACTTGGAGGACCTTCGTCCAGTTGGGCAGTAAAAAGGGGGTTGCAGACCATGTGGCACACCGGGGGAAGTCCGAGGTCAGGGGCGGACACATAGCATGAATACGCCAGGGGGCCAGATAGGCCAGATGAAGATAGATAAATTACAGAAGTTTGAAGTGGGCATTTCTGGACACTCTAGAACCAAATTCTAGTACTCTATGCCAGGAGAAATCATATAGCCCCCCAGAGATTCCTCCCATCGCGTTCAGAGAGCTGCGAGAGCCGGCCCCGCCCCCTCCAGCAAGGCTCTATAAATTAATGTACCTGCCTTCGTCCGCCCCGTAAGAAGGAATATATGGCAGAAACACTCATGCTGTGGGGTACTGCAGCACCAGAGCCCCACTATTCACGTATTTTGTGAGTCAGAGCCCATGAAATAAGAAATGGCCCACCGAGAAATCATAGGATTCCCGGAGGTCCGTAAAAGAGCACGGTGTCCTCGCAAAAAAGATCCCCACTGATATCAATCCCAGCTGCCGGCCAGTCACAAAGTCCAGACCATCCCCCCCGGGTGTCCCCAACGTTGGATCACCAAAAGAGGAAGCTCATAGGTATTCAGAGTTGTCATCTAGGTCCACTGCAATGCCCAAGCCCAGACAAAGCACGCTGTCCTAACCAGAATGTTCGAGGTTCGTAACCCAGAAGCAGGGGTCAGCTTCAGCAGGATATCAACCAATGAATCTTTGGATAGAGATCCGCGTTCACCAGTTCACCAGTTCCCACACCATCCCAGAGAAAGAACCACCAGCAAGCTACCCACTGGAGCTTTGCTGCCAGATAATACAACTCCAAATCGGGCGCCAACAAACTACCCTCAACTACAGGCAGACGTAGTTTCCAAAAGGCCACACTGCGATGTAAAGCACCCTGGTGCAGTGTCAGCAATAACCAACTCCTGAAAGAATGTTTAAGACAGCGGAAGAGTCGCAAACAAATAAAGGAGAAGTGGCAGTACAATCATATTCAAAATCGCCACCCTGCCACTCACCGACAATGACAATGTAGTCCAGAAGGCAATCGAGCATCGCAACCCAGCAATCGCCCACCCTAAGTTCCCCTTGTACAACAAGTCTGGGGAGCAGTAAACTGCCATGCCCATGTATCGAATCATATGGCACTCCCAGCAGAATGTAGGCGCCGTGGGAAAAGAACCGTGCTCAGGCACATCACCCCTCAGGGGATAGAAATATGATTTATCCCATTTGACCTCCAGTCCTGAATGGGCACCAAGCATTGACAATGCTGCCACCACCTCTGCAAAATCCATATCCCTCCCCTTCAGATATAGCAGCATATCATCAGTGTTCAGAGGGAGGTGCGTGCAATCAGATGTAAGGTGTAAGCCTGATAATAAAGGCTTTGACAGATCATGCAAGCATGGGTTCCATGGCCAATGCATACAACAGGGGTGACAAGAGGCAATCCTGCAGGGTGGCACGTTCCACCACAAAGGCCTCTGAGATGAGGGTACCAGTAAAGATCCTAACAGTGATTAGTGTAGAGAAGATTCATCCACTAGACAAAGGGCACACCCATGCCCATGCTACCCTGCTTGGGCAGGGTAGCATGAAGGAACTCCCAGCGGAGTGAATCAAACGCCTTTATTATGTCCACTGAGAAAACCAGTGCCTCCGATGGCAGCTGCTCCAGACAGTCTAAAGCCAGGAATAATTGTTGAATATTGGGTATAGTGCTACGTGTGGGAATAAAACCAGTCTGATCTGGATGGACCAGAATGGACACATGCGGGATCAAACGAGTCATCGATATCCTACTCAAGATCTTGTAGTCGGCATTGAGCTCCGAAAGAGGTGGCAAGAACTGAGAAAAAGAGGGTCCTTATCCTTCTTTGGAAGTGAAATGATAGCGACCTCAAGCATTGAGGACTGAAGCAGATTATGTTGCCGAGAATCACTGAAAAGTCTAGGGACGAGGTCCGAAACGGATGCTGCATAAAAGTCTCTCGGTGAGCTGTCAAGATCAGGCACCTTACCCCTTGGCATCTCCTTAATCACCCTCTGAACCTCCTGCTATGTAATATCTGCACTCCGCCATCACCGACTCAAGGGATACTGTAGAGGCATCTGCAATATAATCAAAGCGACAAAGGCGCTTGACCAATTCAAACAGCTGCTCCCATTCCTCAAACAGGCGCCCCCTTCTACCCAAAATCTCCACCGGTCTACCAAAAAAATATACCAATAACGTCTCCTACGGTTGACTATCCGAGAGCAGCTGGGTACTAAACCAAGCAAACTAAACGGCCAATGAATTGGCTCTGGTATGATGGTCCCAGTCTGACCACACAAATGTCATAGTCATAGTCAACTCCTTTATTCGATCAAATACAAAATGATCATAAACGTACAAGATAAAAAGCCTATTTTCAATATTAATTTTCAATTTAGGCAATAAAATAATTAATTTCATCCATAATTAAAATAAAAAAAAACACTCAAGAATTTTCCAAAATATAAAAACAGTTGTTTCCCTATCGGATCTCATATAGTATACAATGATTATTAAGTGCACAATCCAGTGACTAATGCTATCTCCCTCTTTTTTCTTTTTTTCATGCAGGCCCATAGGAACGAAGCTAACGAAAAACAAGTCAAGGGGTCAGATAAACTTTTTTAAAAATATAATGCCACCCGGCATTGATAAAAATTCATTTTCTGTAATAGCGATTTTAAGTAGTCATTCCTCTCCTTCTCATATAGCCCGCAAAATAGACTAAATGCAACTCAGTTTGTTTTGACAATTTGTCACATGGGCACAGCACTAGATCAGCATAATTATATGTTTTATCAGGGTAACCTAACATGAGTGGGATCATGTTCAAACGAAAAATCTGTGTTGAGCGTTTGTGACATCTGCCAAGTAAAAAATAATCCTCTCTCTGTCACTGGAGGGTTTGAGCTAAAGGTTGCCACTGCGTGCTTATGTCTAAAGTATTCCTTCCTCTCATACTCCACCCTCTTCAAAAACATATTTTTTATCTTTTCCTTTGAGACCTTTCTGCATTCAGGTGGGTCCTTGAACAGTTGAGATAGGCCAATTTTATTCAAGATTGTTTCTACATAGCCCAGCCATCTGCACCTCATACAATTATCCATTTTCAAACAGTTCTTGATTATTGTTTGCGTCAGTTGGATTGTGTCCCTTCGCCAGATTGAGTACCACAGAAGAATAGGGGCCTGTTGTATTGTGTCTGTTATATAGGGAAGTCCCAATTCTTAATGTAAAATATAGTTAGAGGCCGAAATGGGGAGGCCAACTAGGGATTTAAAGAACTTGTTTTCAATAATTTGAGGGTACCAGTTTCTACAGTGTCCCACACTCCAGCCCCGTACGTTACTGCTGCCTTAACTTTGGCCTGGTAAATGTTTTTTATTGGTATGAGAAGTCTGTCACCCAATTTTTTAGCAAGTGTTTTTATGGCAGACGGTGTTCTTTCCATTATGCCCCTTCTTCCTTCTGTAGCAGGGATTCCGTTCTCCTACAGAACTGTGCATAGAGACTTGGAACCTCAGTGAATTAGGGTGTGCCAAAACTCACCTTAGTACCCAAAATCCCCTTACCGAGCTAGCTACAGTGTCTTATTGGTCCTTACGAACTCCCAATGTTTAGACAAACCAGAACATGAACTTAGAATACCTCAGGTCACGTGGAACACATAAACACTCTTTTGTTATACAATCATTTCAAACCAGAACGTGGAGTAAATGAGGACGCGTGCACATTTGAAATATTTATTTACTAATGCAGTGTTCTCAAATGCAGTATCTTAGATAATACAAGCAAACATATTATAAGAAGCAAAGTTATCAGCATAGTTACTAGTCCATAGAATGCGAAAGGTGACAGCATGCTAAAATGCTGAAATGAATAGGAGTTAACAACACCTAATTCTCACCTTCCCTATCTAGTATATTATATTATATCTAAGAAGGTCTCTTTGGGTTTTAGCAGGGCGGCCCCATACCTCAAGATCCTAGTGGTTAGGGATCACATCATCTTCCACCAGCTCTCTGCATGCGAAGCACCATCAAGTGTGTGTCGTGTGCTCTGTGCAAAGCAATATAAAACACGCCTAAACCCAGATTCTGGCAGCAGCTGCATTTATGTTATGTCTAGGAAGGTGCGAAGATCAGACCTCACAATAACACTGTGTCGAGTTATCCTTGAAGGTTTCAGCACTCACTGTACAGACACAGTTTACCAAGCAAAGCTGATATCAGAGCAATAACATATTATTCTTGTGTAAATCACAACGCTCTACTAGGCTGAAAGCTAAAACAACAATTATGTGTCGTGTGCAGAAGCAGCAAAAGGTAAAATGGCGTTTAAACATTTAATAAGCTCATTCTAACTTAACACAGTATATAGGAAATAAGTATCTATCGGCCACATGCATCAACGGTTCCGTTTGCGATTCCTAAATTGCGAAAATTAAGGAATCGCAATTTAGAAATCGCAAACGGCAATGCATGAAAAAATCGCATTTTTTTTTGCGATTCGGTATTTTTCCTTAATTGCGATTCACAATTTGCGAATCGCAATTAAGGAAAACCCTTCCCATTGATTCCTATGGGCCAAGAGGCCCATAGGAATCAATGGGAAGGCATTTACAATTTGCGATTTTCAATTTGCGAATCGCAAATTGAAAATGCAATTTCAAGGGTGAAAAACCCCTCCCAGCACCCCTGAAATTAAACTTAAGTGTAATTTACACACACACATGTCCCAAGGACATGTGTGTGTGTAAAATGCAACTTTCAAAAATGCATTTTTGTGCAGGTTTAAAGGTTTTCGGTAAATTAGCATGAGGTCCAACCTCATGCTAATTTACCACTTCCAAATTGATTATTCGCAATTTAAAAATGATCATGCATTGCATTTAAGAAATCTGAAATTGCGATTTCTTAAATGCAATCGCAATTTTAGAAATCGCAACATGATTGGATTCCTAAAATTGCGAAATACATGATGCATTCCAATTTTGATAATTGCATTCGCAAACGGCCGAAAATTGCGATTCGCACTGTTTGCGAATGCAATTATCTTTGATGCATGTGCCCGTAAATGACATCCCCCCATGATCCGAGCACGGATGAGATAAGATAAGATAAGGGGCACATCCAGAAAGCAGAGTTCAAGAACGATTAGCCAGTTCAAACTCAGAACTCGGTAGAAAAACGTTTTCGTCAGTCAATTTAAAAATATTCCAACTTGCCAATTTACTGTTCACTTTTACTCAAGTCAATAGGTCTGGGTGGTGAAAAATTTCCGCATAAATTTCAAAAATTGTGTAAGTAATAACGGTATGTTATCAAAAGCATTGAAAGCCTTTAGGACAGGACTGAATATGCAAAATATGCAGCAACAGCCTCCAACAGGAAGTCACTGTCATCATCCGAAAACAGTTCAGCCATTCAATTTAATAGCGGGAAAGAACATACGTGCTCTTCAAGTACCGGAGCCTCTAGCATCATCAGAGGACAACTCAGTGGGTCCTCAATAAAGCTGTGTGCCAAGAAATCTTGCGCTGCTGCGAGTATGTTCCAATGACCCATTAGTCCATACATCGCTGCCAAGGCCATAATCCTTTCGCCAGAACAAACCAACTCGTGAGTAACTATGGGACTCATCAGTCGATTAAAATCCACGTTAGGAGACACCGTCTTACAGAGACACAAATCAAGGGCCCACTCGAAATCGCAGCTCAGGCAATGAAACACAGGCTGGACACATGTGAAATAGGAACATCGAAACGATAATCCATATGCTGCGCTTAAGGTGGCAAGCGGCAGCGTGCCATAGTAATTAAGCATCCTGTTTCCGAAACAGTGCAAGGTGGGGCTGCGCGTCGTGTAACACAGGAAGGGCATCCATTTTTTAATAAAACAAAATATCACCAGAATGCCTGCAGCCAGCGCCAGCAAAACAGGAAAGCCACCAAATAAGCTTGAAAATATTGAATGGAAGAAAGCAGGAATGCCAAATATCTTTTCAAAGGAAGTCACAAGACCACTGCTAATTATTTTAAAAAAGTGAGCGAGGCCAGAAGTGGAGGACGCGTTAAAGATTGAATGAATCAGCTCGCTGAAATGCAATGGCAAGTCAGTATTTAATAGCGCCTGCACCTCTGTGCGGGTGTTGGCGACGTGAAGGACAAATGTTTCACGAGCCGAACTCAGGGCCACTTCTTTTTTAGACAAAAGGGCTCTTATTCCACTCATTCCATTGAACTCTGCCGTCAAGGTTGGAATCCGCGGCCAGATGGAAACATCCGAATTCCCATGTGGAGGAGGATAAAGAACGTTCTTGCAACACACTACACGTACAGATACAGTGACCACATAAGCAATACCGCTAATTAACCCACAACAATCTTTATTTATTTAAAAGTAAATAACTGCCGTTTGCCAGTAATGTGAAAGTGGGGATGATTGCGGGAACTGGAGTACCTTTCAAAACACAGGCTAAATTGGGCCGTTCTTGGTTGCAAGAACCATGCAGTTGAATATGTCTACACATTAATGAGTGATCTGGTGTCTCGGTGCACTCTTCACCTTTAAGAAAAACCTCTTTCCCATCCTTTAGGCATCTGTAAGTAAACGGAAGCGACCATGCTTCATGTAGAAATGAACTACCTAGTGGTTCGTATCGGCCTATCGCAATATATCGCATACAATTTGTAAATTTAAATAAAGCAAATGGTAGTGTGATTAACCCGTGGATAAGCCATGTAGCTGCAGCGGCTTCTGCCACAGAAAACGGTAAAGACTCCAACCTTTCAATGTGTAACATAGAAAAAGATGCATCTCTCATCGAAAGTAAGCGTTGCTTTTCAGTCAAATTAAAAGGGGCAAAGAGGGAGGAGAGGTTCATGTAATTCCAGGGCACTTTCCCAGACTTAAGCGTCTGCAGGGTCCACGCAAATTGCATAATGGAACGCAATTGATTTTGACCATGGTACAACACAGATACTTCATCTTGCACAATATCAACAACAGAAGACACAATATTATCTAACGTGTAAATGCGGGAAGAAAGCATGTTAATGCTATTATCTACAACTGCAAGCACTTTTTCTAAATTTGCTTGATCAATAGCTCTAAGGCGTTTAGCCGCTTCAATCTGTGATGTTTTCCAGATTTCATTATAAATCTCATATATCCATCTTTTTGATCTACCACTAGCCGGGCCTTTTATGAAATCATTTAACTTCACATCATCAGTCAGCCTGGATAGATGCAGTTTAACCGATGCCAAGGTAGAGTGTTTGAGCCAATTCTGACATAATTTGCCTACTGAATAAGTGGTGACAGAATGGTCAGTTTCAAAACGTGGATCGGACCTAACCTGAGTAAAGCCATCAGCTAAACCCAGAAAACGGCGTTGGCAGGAATCTGCACTTCTGTGCCACACTAGCCAACCTTTTGGGTTCAAACTGGATATATTAAATGATGAATTTTGCAAAAGAGTTTGTAACTCTCTAATTGAAAAGTCAGTAGTATTTCTCCAACCGGAATATTCTTCTAAATCAGGTAGGGCAGGAGAATTTAATTTTTTAGAAGTAGCCAATCCAAAGCATGTGGTTTGAAAAATGGTCGAATTTAAAAACAAAATATGATTTGGGATGAGACATGCATGGTGCAAAGCCTGAGTGCCTTGTACCTGCCAACTTCTGGAACCCCAAACAGATTGAAGGTCAATGGTTTCCTTCCATAACTCGTAGCCTTCTACAGCCAACTTGTCTAGAAAGGACTTCGAGTACAACAACTTAGTATCGGTAAGTCTAACCTTGGACATGGGCTTCTCTGTCATTTTAAAATAAAAAGACGTGGGATTTGACTGATTAAAGTTGGTAAAATAAGTGTACTTTTTCAAAAAAGTACTCGAACTGCCTTGTAAAGGAACCGGGCAATGCTCCCACTGTGTATAATTTATAGCACTCCTTCTGGAATTAGTTTTATGCAGATAATGGTTGCCAAAATGTTGGAAGCAAAATAATTCACCATAATTAGCAGATTCTAAATACAAATCTTCAGCATCAAAGGCAGCATAATATTTCAAATCAGAAAACAATGCCTCTACGGCCTGAATATCCCAATCATCAGAACATATGTTTTGTTTTACCACATCCCCCACGTTTACCCTGAGCACATTAGGGACATTAACAACCTCAGTAGGGCCATGGATTTGAAATTTAACAGCATCCCACACAATCCCATCAAGGACAGGCCAAGCAGTGATGTTAACAAAAGTCAAGTCTCTCCTCACTCTGTGTGCTGAATGCGATGAGGGAAGGGGTGCCAAAGTACCATTTAGATGTCGAATGCATGTTCTCTCCTCGACATAGTGTCCATTGACGATTGGAAAAAAATAAAACACAAAACCAATTGACATAAAAAGGTAAATTGAAAAAAGTACCAGCCAAATATATGTCCAAGGGGGAATCAAAAAATGTTCTTTAAATAAACTGGCATAAATTGCAAAACGTGAGGGCTTTTTTGAGTTATGTGAAACTGTGTCAAAAGAAAATCTGGATTCTGTGGCCAAACGAGTCTGCAAATCAGGCATCGATAAGTCAGTTGGGTAAGTGTAATCAAGTTCATCAACGTTATCACCAGGCAAAGTACTTAATAAAGGACTAGAAATCGCAGGCATCTCGATGGCCACCTCTGGCTCAGGATTAGAAGCAGTGGCCAAAACAGAATTTCTCACAATCGAAGGACTGGAGACCGCCGGTGTCATACTAAGAAGAATCGGCCACTCTGTGTATCTTGACATCGTCAATAGAGATAAACCTGTTTTCTTTACGACCTGGAAGTGGTGGTAAAATGACAGTTCTTGTGCCCTTCACGCCAAGCACAGGAACCGGAGCTCGATAGGAAGGACCAAATTCTTTCTTGTTATCCATCTTCTCTCGAACCAGTTCTCCAACTTGGGGTAGCCAGCCAACTACCGGGATCTGCAACGTATTATCCGATGTGGAGGGCAAATGTTCCTTTGCAAGACTGTCTCTGGTCTTTTGTAGATCCTGTAAAACATTGCAATGTTCATCTACGTCAAAGGTTGTGGCTTGGGCCACGCAGTCTAGACCGTCAAGGTCCGGGACATACATCTAGATACCAAAGAGCATTTCGTATGGGGTCCGCCCACCCAGAGACCTTCTAGGGAGATTATTAAGAGCACGCTGCACGCCATTGAGATGGGCCAGCCAGTTTCTGCCAGTGCCTATAACTCGAGCTGTCAATGATTGCTTTAAGTCATGGTTCATTCGTTCCACTGCACTATTACCCTCAGGTCTGTATGGAGACGAAAACTTGACTTGGACCCCCAACGGCATCATGGCATCCTTGTACGCCTTAGAGGCGAAAGCCGGACCCTGATCCGAATGGAAGGTACCACAGGCAAAAATCCCTACAAAGACATGCAAATCTCTTATGACAGTCCCTGAATCAGCGCTGCGATGGGGCCAGACCTACACAAAGCGTGTGCATGAATCAACTGCTACTAAGATGTACTTATACGCAGTATCAGAAGAAAAAAGGACCGCAGTGATCTAAATAAACACATCCTAGTGGTTTATTAGATATGTACAACTGTGTCTGTGGCGGACACGCAGCAGTCGAAGGCTTAATCTGCTGTCAAATGTCACATTGAAGGACATAATCGCGCGTCTGTTTGTACAGTCACCGCCACCAGAAACGTTGTTGTAACTGAGATACAGTGGCCGAGACGCCCGCTTGCGCAGACGCCACACCTTCATGTGCCGCTGTGATCAATGTATTCCCGCGGTCCAAGTTGGGAATCAATCTCTCCCCAACTTCAGGAATTTTCACATAAGGAACCTTATCGGGACTTAAGTGGTATGTGTACTTCGAAGGGAACCCCGCAGGATATTTACCTCCCTTCTCAGTGGCAGAAACAGCCGCCAAGATATTATCATCAATCTTACTTTTGGACCGTGTAACTGCTGCAACTAAATATGTCGATACCGCTGATTTTGCCGCTTCATCAGCAAGCGAGTTACCCACAGCGTGAACTCCAACACGCTGATGGCCAAGAGTATGAATGAATAAAATGGAATTTATACATGCGCAACTTAGCCCCATGGGCGTCAAGGCGCCTAACTCAAAACTAGCTGAGGACACCAGGTGGAGGGAGCTTACTGATACGCATTCAAAAAGCACCAGGTTTTCAGAGCTTTCCTAAAGAGATCCAATGAGGGTTGTGATTTGATCTCAAGGGGAAGAGAGTTCCATAGTTGGGGTGCCTAGATGGAAAAGGCCTTACTTCCCCATCTAGCCTTCCTGGAGCGCGGGACTACCAGTTGGTTGAGCTCTAATGAGCGTAGACATCTACTCGGAACATAACGAGTAAGCAGGGATCCAAGAGCATCAGCCGGACCAGCCATGAGGGCACGGTATGTAAGGCAGAGGAGTTTAAAGGATACTCTTGAAGTGATGGGGAGCCAATGAAGACTCTTCCTTGCCATGGTCGCTGAGGACAGCCATGGCAGGTCCAAAACAAATCGTGCCTCCGCATTCTGTACAACCTGTAGGCGCTGCAGAAAGCCCTTGTTGGCCCCGGCATACAGTGAATTACAATAATCGAGCCTTGAGCCAACAAGAGCGATCACAACCTGCTTGCGTGCCTGTGGGGAAAGATAGTGAAGGATTCTTTTCAGAGTCCTAATGACACCCCAGCAGGTGGCCACAGTCCTATTAACCTGGAATTCCATGGATAGCCGAGTGTCGAAAATGACGCCTAGATTCCTAGCAGATTGTGTGGGAGTGGGGCAGATGCCTAAAGATGGAGGCCACCATTCACCTGACCACATGTCCTGGTCATTGCCAAAGACCAGGACCTCTGTTTTGTCACCGTTCAACTTTAGAGAATTGAGAGTATGAATTACAAACAGAAGTAGCAACTGCTCTTTAAGCTCAGCCACCCGAGCCCAGATCATTTTATGTTTTATTGTGCTACCTTTGGAATCACGAAAGTCATTTTGAATCCAAAAGAACAAGTTTTCATTGTAAGACTGGACACAGTAATAGGAATCACTCACAATAAGAGTCGTCACTCTAGGATCAGCGTACTCCAATGCAAGCATCAGAGCCCGAAGCTCTTCCAATTGTGCGGTGCAGTCCCCTAGAGTCTGCGTGTGCACGACTCTGGACTTGAACTCATCGTTCACCATGGCACCGACCACAATGGCGCATGCGGAAACGTAGGCGTGTTTAGAGCCATGCGCAAACTGCGCCGACCCATCAGTGTAAATGATGCAATGGAAATCCTCCAAAGGTCGCATAGCTAAAGGAGCTGGATGAACGAATTCATACTGTAGGTACTCCTGCGACCGTAAGGAGGCGTCAAAAACAAATGTGACATCCGGGGACGTCAATGACGCAGCCCATTGTATCCACCGAGGGTGCAAAGCTTTAGAATTTGGTACACTGGCTTTCGTAACTGCCTCCAAGGCAGGACACGGAGTAACAACCAACATGCGTTTTCCCTGTGACAGAGCACGTTCCTTAAGAATCGCCATCTGTACAGCCGTTAAAACTTTCTCAGTGGAAAATCGCATTTCAGCCGAAGTGTACAAGTGTGACTTGTAAACCATAGGTACTGTGTCTCCTTCATTAAAAGTCAGGTAAGTGAAACCCACCGTCCCAGGGATGATTCTTAGCACCAGGTTGGTGTGGTTGTCATGAGTCAGTAAGAATTTAGAAGCGAGCAGATCAGCCTGCAAGGATTGCAGAATAGCTGAGTGCTCAGGCAGCCAGCATGATTTGGAAAAAGTTGATTGTATCAAAGCATACAAAGGCTTGATACGCTGGGCATATTACGGAATGTATGTCCTCCCGAAATTTAAAAAACCCCAGTAAAGACTGTAATTTTTTCAGAGTTGTTGGAGCGCGCAATTGTGCGCATTTCTCCAGCAAGTGAGGAGCCAAACCTCTACCTTCATTGTTGAGCTCGTAGCCCAGGAACAACACTGTATATTCTGCAATGTGCGATTTTGCTAAATTGAATTTGTAACCCATGTCTGCAAAGCTACAAATTAAACGGTCAACGCGACACAGATGCTCCCAGAGTTCGTCGTCTGTGAGATAAATGTCATCCACATACGATCATGCATCTGGGTCGACTCTCTCTAGAAGAGAGACAATGCGGGCAGTAAAAATCCCAGGACTATTCTTATAGCCCATAGGCAAACGTCGAAATTGTTTATGCACACTGCCGCAAGTAAAGGAGGTCCATTGGGAACTCAGACCATCCAAGTGGTGGGCATAAAAACCGTTGGATATGCCAAGCGTGGTTTTAAACCGCTTTCGCACAAGACTATCCACTAAGGCAGAGCCGTGAGTATTCTGTACTGCACAGGTACGGCAATGCGAGTTTAAATGCCGGTAATCCAATACCAAACGATATGAACCGTCCGGCTTGGTCACAGTGAAAAGAGGGTTATTCATCGGTGACACACACGTTTCAATCACTCCTTGATATTCCAATTGTTCAAGGATTTCCGCAACAGAAGCCTTAGCTTCACGTCAAATGGGATATTGAGGTTGAGGCTGAGGCTGAGACCGCAAAGGAATCTCGTGGTGTGGGGAAAATTTATCCCAACCACAGTGTGTACGGTACAGAGCCGGCGCTAGAGCATTAGCCCACTCTTCTGCAAAATTCAGCGCATGCTCCTTCGAGACGGTGTGCGCGAAACTGGGGAGGATCACCTCCTCCCCTCGCGGAGCTGTGAGAACAAAAGGTGGGGGCCAGTCAGCCTCCGAAAGCAAAATGTCATACGTAGACGAAAGATTTTCCCAAAACACCCCTTTTATGGTACTTTGTATGTCACCTTCGATTAACAGGACAATTTCATAAAGTCTGTCAGGGGGAGCAACTCCAGTATCAGCCATTTCTATTACAACATAACGGTCAGTCGCTGTCACCTTCAGTAGTGGACGGAGGACCTCCCGTATTATGGTAATCTCTGCCGCGCTGTCCAGCAAGGTCAGAGCCCATGTCAGATTCCGAAGCCGCGTTCTCACTATCTGTGGCATATCTCGCTGTTAAAGCGGCGACTTTCGGTGTAGTGCCGTCCTGCTTTCCTGCACCGTCTTTCGGGCGGGGCTGGTCACGTCCTTGCTGGCCACCCCGACCCCTTCCGCCTCCTCCACCACCGGTCGACGAGGCCGATGACTCCTGAAAAGAACGAGGAGAGCGTTGATCAGAAACCTGAAATCGATCAGGTGATTTAATCTTCGCGCGATCGCGCAAGTCATAAATACGTTCTGGGGGCGCAGGCAATGGAGACGCAGGACGAGACTCCTGTTTCTGTTGCTGTTGCTGTTGCTTTCCCTGTTTTTGTTTTTTAGGCCAATTTTGCTTTTTGGACTTGGGCTGAACGTCCGTTTCAGACTTCTGCCCTTGGGGTTGTGTTTTCTCTTTAGTAGAAAATGGTTTGAGACCCCTACTATTGCGACCCACGGTTTTATAAGCCGCCACAATAATCCTCGCTAACTGTTGGGGTTTCTCGGCATCGGGAAGCGCCGCCAAAGCATTAGCTACCTGAAAGTTCACAGCATCCCCCTTGACATTAGCAAGAATGAGATCGCAAACCACATCAAAGGTGCCACACAGGCGCATACCCAACTCAACTGCAGCCTCAGGTCCGTGCACATCCTGAACACGCTTAAGGACCGTAGGCAGGACAGCCATAGACGGAGTGCCGTAACACCTCGCATAGACCGCCGCAAATGTTCTACCCCAGGTCTCACAGTCACCGATTTCAGGGGCCAAGTCTTTGGGCAAACTAATCGTCAGAATCCTGTGTTTCTCACCAGGAGACGTGTTAGGAAATACAGCTTCCAGCTGGTCAAACTTCTCGGCAAGCCAGAAAGGAAAGTCATCCTTATCCTGGGGACGCCTGCCCATCACAGCATTGGCCATCACGGGACTGAGCTTCATACCACCCTGTCCGGCCGGAAGCTCCGCACCTCCCGGGGGCCCACCCGG
Organism: Lissotriton helveticus; assembly: GCF_964261635.1. Taxonomy (NCBI): domain Eukaryota; kingdom Metazoa; phylum Chordata; class Amphibia; order Caudata; family Salamandridae; genus Lissotriton; species Lissotriton helveticus. The sequence goes on along the minus strand of NC_136069.1, from coordinate 336,171,827 downwards.
AAGATTACGGGTTATGTATTGCACCAAAGCTCGAATAACGCTAATGGAGACTACATGTAGTCTACGAAGCTCAACAACGGTACAATTGCCGTGTTGAGGATGAGGAGTAAATCCAGCCAAAACAGGCCAATTTGCACCTGGAATGGACAAAGGACCTAACCTCGGAGCGGTTAAAGCATGGGAGAGGGCGCCACCAAACCAAACGCGATGCTGCCAAGTATCAATAGGTACTTCCTGTGCCCTGTACGGAGTATATTCATTCGGTACAGGAGATGGAGTGTAAGTGTGGAACACACTTGAAGTTCCGTCCACAGCCGGAAATGTCACCCACGAATAAAAGATTTCGTAAGGGTAAGCTCTTTCCGCACTTACCACCATTAGCACGGCCATGCCATCCACTGGGACATTGTAAGTCTGCAAATGATTGCGCACCGCTATGCGACTATGCTGCGGAATGTCCACGGCAGCGGCCATGACGACACAGAAAGGTAAAAGTACAAAGCAAACTTTGTAGCACAACTGGGTAGTAATTCAAGGAAACCGTTTAGAAAGATTCAAACTTGAAAAGACCTATTACACAAATAGGTAGGTTTTTTCCGACACCACCGTTTTCCGGAAACGACAGTGAAGGGGTTAAGGAATTAATGATATACTACTCAAGTGTCATGTTATAAGACCACCAACGTATGGGCTCCATGTAGCAGGCATTCCGTTCTCCTACAGAACTGTGGATAGAGACTTGGAACCTCAGTGAATTAGGGTGTGCCAAAACTCACCTTAGTACCCAAAATCCCCTTACCGAGCTAGCTACAGTGTCTCATTGGTCCTTACGAACTCCCAATGTTTAGACAAACCAGAACATGAACTTAGAATACCTCAGGTCACGTGTAACACATGAACACTCTTTCGTTATACAATCATTTCAAACCAGAACATGGAGTAAATGAGGACGCGTGCACATTTAAATATTGATTTACTAATGCAGTGTTCTCAAACGCAGTATCTTAGATAATACAAGCAAACATATTATAAGAAGCAAAGTTATCAGCATAGTTACTAGTCCATAGAATGCGAAAGGTGGCAGCATGCTAAAATGCTGAAATGAATAGGAGTTAACAACACCTAATTCTCACCTTCCCTATCTAGTATATTTTATTATATCTAAGAAGGTCTCTTTGGGTTTTAGCAGGGCGGCCCCATACCTCAAGATCCTAGTGGTTAGGGATCACATCATCTTCCACCAGCTCTCTGCATGCGAAGCACCATCAAGTGTGTGTCGTGTGCTCTGTGCAAAGCAATATAAATCGCGCCTAAATCCAGATTCTGGCAGCAGCTGCATTTATGTTATGTCTAGGATGGTGCGAAGATCAGACCTCACAATATCACTGTGTCGAGTTATCCTTGAAGGTTTCAGCACTCACTGTACAGACACAGTTTACCAAGCAAAGCTGATATCAGAGCAATAACATATTATTCTCGTGTAAATCACAACGCTCTACTAGGCTGAAAGCTAAAACAACAATTATGTGTCGTGTGCAGAAGCAGCAAAAGGTAAAATGGCGTTTAAATATTTAATAAGCTCATGCTAACTTAACACAGTATATAGGAAATAAGTACCTATATGACACTTCCTCTAACCTTGTCCATGACAAGTCCTTATCAATGCGAACCCCCAAGTAAGGCAAGGAGTCCACCACCTCGATCCTCTCCTTCTCTACATGGAGATAACATATTCTATCTCTTTTTCTTGCACCCAACATAACTGCAAAGGACTTAGTGCCGTTCCCCTCAGGTCTAATGAGTCCATAAAAGATACATACGAGGATATCAGGTGTTGAAGGTCGCACCCCGTCCTGGCAATCAACACCGCATCATCTGCGAATGCCAGAATAGGTAGGGGTTGCGAATTAAATATTGGGACATCTCTTGTACTCTTGGTAAGGGCCATTTCTACTCCATTTGTGCAGATAGAGAAGAGAAATGGAGCAAGGACACAACCCTGCCTTACTCCTCTGGCAATTTTAAATAAACGTGTACAGTCTCCATTTTTTGTGTATTGGAACGAGGCCATAGCGTTGGAGTACAGTTGTCTAATAAAAGTCAATATTGATTGGTCAACCCCCATTTCCCCCATGATAGTCCACAGCTTTTCATGGACCACCAGTCGAACAGTGCCGACAGGTCCATGAAAACCATGTATATTTTCCCCTCCTTCATCCTGGTGTATTTTTCTATTATAAGTGCCAAGTTCAAGTACTGATCTACGGTGCCCCTTCCCTGCTGGAACCCATATTGGGCATGGATTAAGATGTTGTTCTCCTTGGCCCATCCCTCTAATTTAGAAAGGAGGAGCTGGCCGATAAGTTTTGCTGTCATGTCCAGCAGGGAAATTGGCCTATAGTTTTTTGGATCGGCTCTGTCCCCTTTTTTATAGATAGGGACTATAATACCTGCAGACCAAGACTGAGGGGGACCAACTCGGTTTATATTATTCATGACGTTCGTTAATAGGGGTGCCCATAGCTCTGGTGTTCCCTGAAAAAAATCTATTGGGACACCATTCGGTCCTGGAGCCTTACCTGAGCTGCACGACATCAAACTTTTTTCATACTTCCATAAGTGAGAAGAAGAGGGAAACTGTTGGCTTGCTCCCATATTAAAAGATGGAATTTGGGACGTTGAGGCAAAGATGTTCTCAAAGTGGGTAACCCATGCTTCCTCATCTATGTTATTATCTAATGTAGGATCGACAGGATTTTTAAAGTGTGGTGCATTTATTATCCTCCAGAAGTCATGGGTATTACCCTTTTTTTCTGCTTTATTAAGATCCTCCCAAATTTCTTTTTTTATAGCTCTCTATTTCTCATAGTGAGTTTACATGTGGCCCACAGTTCCCTGATTTCATCTGGGATTCTGGGTCTGCTTTTCAGAGCATGCATTAGGGCTCTCCTTGCTTTTGTACAGGGAGAATCAAACCAGCCCCTTTTGGGTCTCTTGTTTGTTTCTTTTGTACGTGTAAGAGCCAGTTTTACCTTCTCTAGGAGATCACCAAAGGCCTTCACCATTTCTCCTCCTTCAGCCTCTGAGGCAGAGTTTTATATTGCTTAGTGTAGTCGATATGATTTTTGCAGTCAATTTAGGTTGATCAACATGAGCCCATTTAGTTGTATGCCATTCCTTCTTGTCACTATTGGGGTATCAACATTTTGAATATTTAGGGATTCCCCTGTAGATACTTTTATCTGTAGTGATAAAACGGCATGGTCGCTAAAAATTGTAAATTGGTTTGCCGACCTGGTGACTCTAGGGCTAATAGGGGCAGTAACTAGCATATAATCAATAGTTGACTCTAGGTCATTTCTTTGGAAGGTTCCTTCCCTGTTCCCTGATGATGGTTCTAGACCACCCATCATTACCATATTTCTTGCTAATAACATCCTACTCAAACAATTGCCATATTCATTGTGTGCAAAGTGATTTATAATATCACCTCCAAATCCTCTACTCCACATATAGGAGCTATGTTGTATTTGCAGGGATATATATTAAAATCTCCCACCCATGCAACATTAAAAATATTTTTTCTGCCATTGCCTTAAGGCATGTTCTACAGCCTTATCAACCTCACCCACGATAGTATGTCTGTTTGGGCCAAACTCATTATTGTAGGTATTAATTAAAAGCCATCTACCTTATTGGTGTATCTCCAGTGTAAGAATATGGAAGTTTGCACTTGGGGAATCAAATTTTATTACCTTCCCTGGAAAATTGTTTGGGATCAAAGTCAGAATACCCCCCTTCGCCCTTCCTGAAGATGAGGGTTTAGCTGGTGTTTGATAAGAGCAATATCAGTTTACATAAATTGGGTCAGTAGACCATGTCTCCTGGAAGCATACAATATCGTGTCATTGCCATATTTTCAACCAATTCGCCCTGCTTAGTTTTTGGGAAATTCCATGAGGCTATCTTACGGAGTGTTTTAGTGGCCCCTTTTTGTGGCTTGGTTAGATCAGGGGTTATTTCGGTAGAACAAACCTGCAGCGCCTGGCTCTCACAGTTAGTTTGAGAGATTTGCGAAGATCGGTGCAGTCAATCACACGCTTCTAGGTCAGCTAACGGGGCAAATCGATTCTCAAGAGTTAAACTTTGCATCATAGAGGAATCCCCTGTGAACTTCCAAGGCTGGTTCTCTCTCTGATATAGATTGGATCTTTGGAGTGGCAGATAACATGGTTTATAAAAATAACCTAACGGTAACACAACAATGTCAGAGTTCTTTATGGTGACATTACCTTAATATTCCAAAATGTACCTGACTACAAATTCATTATTAAAATTTAAAACAACACAGTCTCCTGCAATTTCCTTTCTAGCTGGTCCCACCCACGCTGCCCTTCTGGCCATAAGCGGCTGGCTTGAAAGATTCCAAACTCTCCCCCTCACCCCATTCAATTTATCTGTCAACCAGTGTAGTGCTTTGTGCATCAATTGACCTGTGGATTCCAGTTGACCCTCGCTCATCAAAGGTGTGTACCCTAGGACCAATACCAAAGGTGCAGCTGCCAGGGGGAGATGTAGGGTCTGTGATTGGTTCCGTAGTGGGCCGACATTCGCCATTTCCTTTCTTTGGGGAACTGCTTGGTTACCTAGTACTAGCTCTCTGCCAGGGTTCATTCCTCCTCGGGAGATGGTGGTAGTATTAGGCGGTGGTAGTAGGTGGTTTATTACATTGCCTATTCCATTTGCCTGTTGAAGACATGCTTGGCTATTGGTGGTTTTTCTCAAGGCAATACTCGCATGCAAGTTCGAGATCCCTCTTTGAGCATTGCTGTGGTTAGAAGGTGGGGGTTCAATGTTTGATCTAATTCCCCTCCCGTCTGTACTATTTGGGCTATTTTGAGGCTGAGTCTCTTGGTCCAATCTTCTTCTTAATCTCAATTCAGGCCCCACTGGTCCTGCATTCATTGTACACACCAATGTCCCTAGTGCCTGTTCATTTTTTTCCATCTGCGATTCTAGGGCCACTAGCTTCCCTTCCATCCGTGTCAGTGTTTCTAAAATTGGATTCAGCATCGTGGCAACTAAAGTCTCCAATCTATGCCACATATCCTCATCATTTGTCAAACGGCCAATGGATACTGTAGGGGTTACGGAGATACGTTCCCCTTCCTGCATTTTTTGTAGAGAATGTTCCTCATCGTGGTTCCTTCCTACCTTATCTTTATCTTTGGCTTGTCTGGGTGCCTTAGCTGGTTTTAAATTCTGTGGGCCTCCCCCTCTTTTTCTCTTCCCTATTTTTTCCGAGATGATTCCAATGACTCCCCCCCCCCCCCCTACGCCCCTGGTGGATATTCCGGTCTTTATTGCCAATGTTATTTGGTTAGGCAGTGCTCCCCCTTCTTTTTCTCCTTCTAACTCCTCCATCTGAGCTTGCAATGAGGGCTGTGAGGGTTGTGGTAGCATAGGGAGAGATGTCTCAACCATTGTGGCAGCGCTTGTTTGAAGGGGCGGCTCCAGGGATAATCATCGTTGTGTAATCTCAATTTCATGTTCTAAAACAGATGTGGCTCAGATGAGAAATGACTCAAGTGTTCCCACAATCCCCTCTCCCAAATTGTCATTTCGGCCCCTACGTTTACTCATCATGTGACAAGCAAGTCAAGTAGTTCAAACAGTTCCTATACAGTATAACTGGCTTTGTGATATCACTAACAATTACAATGGCTGTTATGAGAGTGGAGAGTATAGTCAGTACCTTGTTCGTTTTTGCTGATTTTCAGAGGGTAGTCCCAGCCCAGCCTCCTCCGGGCTACGACAGGTGTGGACGGGCCCGCCCTTGGCCCGGCGCGTCCCGTGCCACGAGACGGGGTGCTACTTTTCAGCGCGTCCGCGCGCTGAAGATTCTGGGTGATGCAGTCCCCTACTGGGGAGTGGAGCAAAAAAGCAGGGAATGGCTCGCAGTCCCCCACTCGATTCAAAGAACAGGTGCTACCACTGACAAAACCAGTGCCTCCTATGGCAGCCGCTCCCGACAGTCTAAAGCCAGGAACAATTGTTGAATATTGGGTATAGTGCTACGTGTGGGAATAAAGCCAGCATGATCTGGATGGACCAGAACGGACACATGCGGGAGCAAACGAGTCATCGATATCCTGCTCAAGATCTTGTAGTCGGCGTTGAGCTCCGAAAGAGGTGGCAAGAGCTGAGAAAAAGAGGGTACCCATCCCTCTTTGGTTGTGAAATGATAGTGACCTCAAGCATTGAGGACAGAAGCAGATTACGTTGCCGAGAATACCTGAAAAGTCTAGGGATGAGGTCCGAAGCGGATGCTGCATAAAAGTCTATCGGTGAGCTGTCAAGACCAGGCACCATACACCTAGGCATCTCCCTAATAACCCCCTGAACCTCCTGCTAAGTAATATCCGCACTCAGTGGATTCGCCACTGCCAACTCAAGGGACACTGTAGAGGCATCTGCAATATGATTCAGCATTTCTATCTCACTACTCGTCACCCATGTGCTGCAGGAACACCACATTAATCACCTCCTGCTTAAAAACATCATGCCCGGGTTGTTGCACAGTTAGAGAACAATGTGTCCATACTCAACATCCTGCAAAAGCCATGCAAGCATCTTTCCCAATGTATCACGCTCTGTTTGGGTCCTGGCCATATATGCTGTATAATCAAAGCGACAAAAGCACTTGACCAATTCAAACAGCTGCTCCCATTCCTCAAACAGGTGACCATTTCAATCCGAAGTCTCCCCGGGACTACCAAAAAGGTATTCCAATAACGTCTCCTGCAGTATCCGAGAGCTGGGTACTAAACTAAGTCAACTATACGGCAAATGAATTGGCCCAGGTATGATAGTCCCAGTCTGGCCACACAAATGTATTATGGGTACAATACTAAATAAGGTCATTTTTGGTTAATCATTCCAACATGGTTGATCTCAATGAGGATTACATATAGTTCAAAATAAACAGCTTATGACCAAATCTCAGCTTGAAAAGGAAGGTTTTTTATCTGTCCCATGGAGCAGTCAGAGGAATTGCTCATGGGTACACTTAAAGACCACTGGCGCTTTCTGTAGTCAGACCTGCTGTAGGCATCACGGCGAGTCTGGCATTTCTCTCAACCTATTACATGAATCCCTTCTAGAGGCTCACAGGCAGGTCCATAACACACTCCCTGACTCCTGTGATTGGCCTTAGCTTGCTGCTTCTGTCTTGACCTCCTCATTGGAGCGGACTTTGCAGTTTTTTCTGTCATTCATTCCTGAAGCCAATTTCAAACGTCCATGCTACTATCCCCCAGATGCTTCAAGCATCCATTTTGCGATTCCTTATTAGCGAAAAATAAGGATTCGCTAATAAGGAATAGCAAAATGCCATGCATGAAGAACTCGCTTAAAAAATAGCGATTTCTTAAAGTTCCTTAATTGCGACGAGTCGCAATTAAGGAATACCTCCCCATTCATTCCCATGGGCCTAGAGGCCCATAGGAATGAATGGGAAGACAATCATTCCTATGGGCCTAGAGGCCCATAGGAATGAATGGGAAGACAATCTCAATTTGCGATTCTCAATGAGAGAATCACAAATTGAGATTGCAATTTCAAGGGTGCCAGGGTGTCAAAAGGACACCCTGTTGCACCCCTGAAATCTGCATATGAGTACATCTTGCATACACACATGCCCTAAGGGCATGTCTGTGGGTAAAATGGAACTTTGAAAAATGCACTTTAGTGCATTTTTCAAAGTTTTTGCAAATTACCATGAAGCTCATGGTAATTTGCGCCCCCTATTAGCGAAATCGCTAATTTTTTAACTTTAATGCATTGCATTTAAGGAATCTCAATTTGAGATTCCTTAAATGCAATAGCAATTTAAGTAATCACATTTTTGCGATTTCTTAAATTCAGAGAGTCTGCCCCTTTGCGAGCGGTTTTTAGCTTGATGCATCTGGGCCTTAATCTTTTAGTAAGAGACAAGCATTGTCTCCAGAGCCACAGTGCGCCATCTACTGGATACCATCAGAAAAGCTGTCTCAAGAGAGAGAAGGAGAGAGAGAGAGAGGGAGAGAGAGATAGAGAGATCACACATCCACTGAGTTCCCAAGTGACAGGCTCTTGAGCTCCTGTCCAACAAAAGTGCAGTTGGCCCAAAAAAAGCCCAAAAATATGTCCAACATATCTATCAATACCTGGAGTGAGGACCCAATTACAGCAGCCAATCATGGCCCAGTCAAGACCCTCTGCCTGTCCTGGAATGACTGACAAGTAAAACAAAGCATTTGGGGAAACGGGATCTGCATGTATGTGGACTAATGGCCAGAGCTGCTGACTTTGAAGCTGGGGAACCAGATTCGAGTCTCAGCATCAGCTCAACATCCTGTGATTCTAGGCAAATCACTTAATCTCCCAATGCCTACCAAAAATGAATGTATCCTTATGTAATATAACTGGTGCTTATGTAAAGTGCTCCAATACCTTCGGGTCGGGTTTGGGCTATATAATACCGCAAAAAAACAACAACTCAATTTTAGATTTTTTGTGTTAGAATTGGAAATCATAAGATGCCAATGTAATGCCTGCACAGGTGAAGTCCCTTCAAAGAGTGAAGACAAAAGAGAAGAAAGGGGTGAAGAGGTCAGTGATTATGACCCTGATTGTCAGTGACTAGAGCAAAGAGCTCAGTGTGACACACTCTAAAAGCTGACAAGAGTTGTAAAACTTAGAGAAGTCCATGACAAAGTTAAAAGTCATATAGGCTTTCCTTCAACTAGCCTGGAGGTTGGCTCAGCGAGTTAACGACCGTCTGCTGAAAGTTACAAGTTCGAATCCTGAAAAAGTAGATCTATCCTTAGAGCCGTCTGAAGTCCACAAAGTGAATGCCATCACATGAGGTGGTAGTATCCGTTATTTACAGTGTCTAGAGTGGCATAAAGCGCTATATGAAAAACAGATGAACAATTTAAGATAGGTAGCTTCCTTAGTATAACTAAAGGTAAATATCAGATGAAAATATCTGTTCTATATGTCTCAGCAAACATGTTCTCAGTCAGAACAGAGCAGTACAGTACAGCAAGAATGAAGGTAACACATGAAATACAGACCACAATGCCAACAGCTGACTGACTAGGAGGTAACTATGGATGTAACTCTCAAAGATAGAATTACTTAATTATGTGGGTACCCAGGAATTCGTATGTGTCAGTGTTGGTATTCATCGTGTGCATTTAGAAACCAGAATAACTTCATAAATGGAGATTATTTCGGAAGTCGAGTTGCCTTACAGTTTGAACTAGCGCTTCCTGTTTAAATTCATAAATATTTTGCAGTAGAATAATCACTGACCTACAGCAAGAGCCTGTGAATACCTCTCTGGTTAGTTTCACCCTAAATGTTACACCTACGCGTTTATAAATGTCCCTTTTTATTATTCTGTGGTAGCTGGTATTTGGGATTTCCAGCTGTAGATTCCTTCTTGTCATGTTTTCAGGTTCCCTCTGTTTAATGATCTTTTACAGTAAGTTGTTTACGTCAGCCACAGGGGAAACGTCTGACTAACACAGACCCAAGCCAAACTTCCAGGCTTGTGGCCAGGAAGAGAAAGAACAACACAGCTTTGGAGCTAAGTATGGCTCGACCAGGAAATCTGTTTTAAATCACTTGTAACACACACGCACACACACTCACTCACGCACGCATGCACACACACCTACGCACGCACACACACACACACACACACCCATCAGCGAGTATGTAAGTATATGATATATAAAAGTGTGCCTTACTGTAGGAAACACATTAGAGGTGCGTTGTTACCCTGAAGACAATACAAAAGGTGGGATATAATGGCAGTATCTGCATTAAATATGCACATACATTGCAAGAGATAGTATTCATCTTTCTTCGCACCCACTTGTTAATATTAAAGTCCAGTGGGTTTCATATCTTAGTGGAGCTCATACGTTTGTTGAAAAGAAACATAACCCACCTTCAATTGCTAGTGGTGTATGGCATTCTTTGGAAAATTAAATGGATTTGTCTTCTAAGAGGCTGGTAGCTCAATATCCTTTTGAATCCGTTTCTTGATTTATTTTTCATAGGTGTAGCAGATGTCCCTTTTCGCCATCTCATCCTTCCTCCTTCCCTCTAGTATTCTTTCCTCCTTCTTTCTTTCTTCCTGTCTTCCCTACAGAGCCGACAGACAACAGTCACTAGAGGGTATATATGACCCAAGAGGAGGGTTACATGATAATGGTACGAAGTGCGTGGTCCTGAGTATTCCTCCTGTATGTAGTATGTCATAGTATTTAAGGCAATTCTCAACAATTTCATGAAATGCTCTTTACAAGTTGAGATGATCTACAATGAGATTGAGAGTCAAAATATGCTACTCAAACCAGCTAATTTCAGGACTTTTTTGTTAGATGTTGCTGAAACAATGTAACCTTTAACTGTGGTTCAGCTAGGCCCTGAGAGCATCCACTTCGGCATTGCCCGGGGTAGGCTGGTTGCAGGACCTACCTGGCCATGTACTGGGTCTAATTTGCTAACTCGCTATCAAAGTTCATTCACATTCATCAACCACCACCAAAGATATTAATGAATCAAACTTTTATTGACCCTATTTGTCTTTGCCCCACGCCCTTTTTGATGGATCTGCTCAAAACCTGCTATAACGAACAGAAAGTTAAACTTACTAAATGTCTGCCAAATTTTGTGCAGATCCATCAAATAGTGACATATTTTTGACAAGTTATTTGAGCCTCCCTGTCAATTGGCTAATGTTAGACCTGGCATCCTTGACATGGTTTCCCCCTAGACTTTTTTGCCTTCAAACCCCCTGTTTTTGTTGACATTGTTTTTGCTGTCCTTGGGGCCCTGCATACTTTACCGCTGCTAGCCATTGCTAACCAGTGCTAAAGTGCTTGTGCTCTTTCCCTAAAACAGGGTAACATTGGCTATCCCCAATGGGCATATTTAATGTACTTAAAAGTCCTTGTTAATTGCACTACATGTGCCCAGGACCCGTAAATTAAATGCTACAGTGGGCCAGCTATACTGATTGTGCCACCAACTTAAGTTCTTTAAACATGTCTCAGGTCTGTCATTGCAGAACATGTGTATGCAGTTTAAATTGCTATTTCGAACTGGAAAACGAAACCTTTTACCAGGCCTAAACCTTCCTTTTTTATGGATATAAGTCACCCTTAAGATAGGCCCTTGACAGCCGCATGGGCAGGGTGCAGTGTATTTGAAAAGTTTGACATGTATGTTTAAGTTTTACATGTGCAGGTAGTAACAACTCTTTAATTAGTTTTTCACTGCTTCAAGACCTATCTCCCACATAGGATAACATTGCAGTTGCCTTATTAATTTCCACATGGGAAGAAAAAACTGGTATGGTGTCTCTGGAATCCTGATTTTAAATCATAATTTATGGTGAAGTCTGATTTTAAAATACAATTCTGAAAATTACACTTTTAGAAAGTTAACATTTTCTTGCCATTGGTGCATGCAGACTGTCTCTGCTCACATGACTGGGTATAGCTGCTGGCAGTTGGGCTTTGTGTATTCCTCCTAGACAGCCACTCACAATGGGAGCTTAGGTGTGACTGGAAAACAATCAAAAGCACTATGGGAGTGAGGAGCTGGGCCCACCCTCAATTACACCTGAATAGGCTGTGTCCTGTCTCCAAACAAAGGGCTGTATATCCCCTGTAGTTAGTTGTGTGCCAGTGCAGGAAAGACCAGGGCATGCCTTTAGAAGCCTCTCTGTACTTCAAAGGCACAACTGTGTATAAAAGAAGTACTTCAGACACCACCACTTCAGTACACTTCTGTGCCTGTGGATACTCTGCCAGGATTAAGGACTGCTGTGCTGCTACAAGGACTGCCACTCTGCTGGACTGCTGCCCTGAAGGAACTGCTGCCCTGCTGTGCTGTGCTGACCTCTTGCCTCTGCCCTCTTTGCATGGGTGAGAAGAACTGGACCTGCATCACTTGAACCCAGAACCCTAATTGACTCCAACAGCTAGTTGGCTGGCCTCCTGATTTCAAACCTCAGGGACATAACATGCTTCCAACAACCATGTATCTGCACCTAGACTCTGCCATCTAGGAGTCTACCCTGCCAAGTGGTGCTACCCCAGTCGTGGTCCCTTGGAAATGGGCCTAAGGGACTCTGCCAGCCTTTGTGGATCCAATGGATCTGACGCATCCCATCTGCTGTGCAGCGCAAATCCACGCAGAACTGTTGCATCACCACCTTGCGCACATCGGACTGATGCAAAAGACTCGCATTGCAGCATGATGCCATATCGAATCCACTAATGTGTGACGCATACATGGTGCCGGCCCTCACATCCCTCGTCGACAGCTTCAACGACAATGTTGGACTCCACGCTGGAGCGCCGCAACTCCTTGGAGCTGACGCATCGCTTCTTGTGCGATGCAACCCCGACTCCGGACTTCACATCACAAGCCCTCATGTATGGGATCCTAGATGATGACACAACAGCCTGGTCAAATCTCGGAATCGAAGCATTGCCTCGGCTGTGCGACGTATCTTTGACGCTGATCCATGCAATTCTCCTCAAACCAGGATTTAATGTACTCTGTTCTGTGAGCCTAACTGGGTCCCTGTAGCCGGCCCACGCTCCATCAAGGTTGGCCTTAATTTATGACTTTGTCCTGGTCCGTGTGACCAGATATCCACACTTGGTGCGTTATGCCTTTTTGCGCTATTTACTCGAAAAACTTTCAAATTATTTAATAAATTAAACTCTAGTTTCCTAACTTGGTGTGGGAATCTTTTGTGAGGTGTTTTCACTGTTTTACTGTTTGAAGAGTTGCGCAAATACTTTACACATTGCTTCTAAGTTAAGCCTGACTGGTCTGTAAAAGCTAGAGGGTGATGAGCACAGATTAATATGGGGTTTGTTTGTGCCTTACCCTGACTGGGATTGTGGTTGCTGCTTGACCAGGGCTCGCACCCCAGTCAACCAGTAACCCAATTTGTAACTGCTAAACTTGGGAAAAATTGTCTTCAATAGACTAAACATGGTAAATCAAAAATGATCCCCCCCTTTAACTTTGCTTCTCCCCCACCCCACTGAATTTGTATAAAACCTAGAACACCTGTAATTTCTATCACTTACTTGTCAAGGTTTTTAGTAAATTAAAACGTTTTTGTTCCCTACTCTTTTAACTGAGTTCCTCTTTGATGACTCTGCACACATTTGAAATCCCAAGAGTAGGCTATATATGCTAAGTGTTCGCCTAATGTGGTGCAGATCCATCAAATGCTGCGAAAGTTATTCATAAATTGAACATAATTTGAAACCCCCCCGCCCCCTTTAACTTTGCCCCCTATTAGATCTGCACGAAGACTGAAATACTTCCACTGGGTGGAACTTGCTTACTGTGTGTCACATTTAATGCCAAACCATCAAACCACGCCAAAGATATAAGCAATTGAAAATTTTATTGAAACCCAGTTTAAATTCTCCTCTTTATGGATTGCCACAAAACGTGACATATCAATAGAAAAACACAGTTTTTCCAAGCCAAGATTCTGCTAAATTCTGTGTAGATTTATTGCACAGTGCCAGCCTACTGTGTTGCATGAAGGGAGAGAGTAGAGCAGCACTATATCCACAAAGGTGTAGGGCTTGGCATATCTACAAGGATATTGTCATTTATCTCTCTCTCCATGCCTAGCGCACTTTAAGTTACCTTGCAGCCTGCACACACCCTTGCATCATAGTGGAAGGGTTTGTTTGTGATGTCTTGTATAGGGTTTCTACTGGAAATGTACCCTTCCAGTACAAAATATTATGCTTAGACATATTTTAGAACTTCTTCAAATTAGTATGTGTGCTGTACATTACAACATACATGCAAAGTTGACTACTCAGCTACTAGACAGCAAGGTCAATCCAACATTTTCTCCTTATAATTTAACCCTCTACCTGTACAGAGACCACATGGCAGCGAACAAAATCTAAAGCTAGCGAAAAGGGGCAGGAGAAAGAGAGGGAGCATGCGTGCCAGCAGGTTAGATAGTAAAATGGCTGTACTCTTTGGACTACAGAAGGCAGAGTGACAATGAGGCACAACTTATCTGTTAGAACAGAGAGAGGACAACAATAAGTATATCACCAGATCAAAAGTGAACCATGTAGCAATAGTGATACAAGCGACAAACTCTTACTGGGTTAGGTGAGGAGGCTAGCTGAAACTAACCCCCAGTCAAACCTGGAATCTTGCCTTAGAACAGAAGGTCAAACTCCATGGTACCAGAGAGGCTGAGTTGTGCTACACTCAAACACAGGAGTACATGAGCGAGGGCACATGAATCATACACATTGTGGTACACATGGGATAATGACGTGGGGTTCATCTCAATGGAGCCCATCGAGATGAAAGGTGGGCATCTAAGAAAGTTGCCCACATTACCTCAGTACCCGCTAAAACCTGCGGTCCCATGCTCCTGGAGTACTAAGCCAAATTTGGTAGAGACAAACTCTTAGATGAAGGTACCTCTCTGTGAGAGATTAACTCTTTGATCACATGTAAACCATCAGGAACCCATATAAGTTACAATAATGGAAAGGTTTATAGTACCTGAAACGGACTGAAGATACTGGAGGCAGGGCTGTTTGTATGGCAGTATTTGACTGTGCTCCATATAATGACAAACAAACCTCTTACCACCTTAGGCTGGCAAACAAACCTCTTACCACCTTATACTGGCACACAAACCTCTTACCACCTTAGGCTGGCAAAGAAACCTCTTATCACCTTAGGCTGGCACACAAACATCTTACCACCTTAGAGTGGCAAACCAACCTCTTTACACCTTAGGCTGGAAAACAAACCTCTTACCACCTTAGGCTGGCACACAGACCTCTTACCACCTTAGGCTGGCAAACAAACCTCTTACCATCTTAGGCCTCGATTACAAGTGAGGCGGGTCGCTATACTAATCTGCCCAATAATAGCTGGCCAGGTGTTCCGATACTCAGATTCCTGGGTGCAGGAACACAGGCCTGATTTTACGATTAAGAAAATCTATCTGGTAAAATTGCATGCTTGGCTGACTTTGTCTTAAAGCTCAGAGCCGCAGAAACACCGACCTTACACCCGCTTCAAACCCTGCCCAATGATGATGTCCCTGCCCCAGCCTTTTAGCCCTCGTTCTGCACAGGCCACGTATTCCAATTAAATAGGAACATTTATCCCCAAGGAAATGAGAATACTTTGAGAAATCTCACATGGAAAAACCTAATACACCTGGCTATTCATGGTAGTGGTGTGTTGTACTGTGGTGTTCCTATTTTGGAATATGGTATCAGAATGTTGTTTGCATTGTATGCCAGCGGGGTTTCTGTCAGCTGTGGTTGTTTAAGCTGTCTTCTCATAATAAACCTACTTCTACGATTCAAACTGTGTTCAAGGAGTTACCTCCGTTACCACACAGTACCATTGCTTACGGGTATGGAGTTGCACCTCTCGAGTCCCAAACAGCTAGAAATCAGGGTTCCAGTGTAGTATAAGCGATGACTTGATATGTGTTAAGTGATCACTGTTTGTTTGTTTTGTAGTTATTCCAGATTTACTCCAAGAAAATTGATTCCACCATAATGCTTTATCACTTATTTTTGTAACAAGAGATTTATCCTTGACACAGACATCTTAAGCTTGCCGCCGGACCCCCGGGTTGCCGGACACGAGGCTGTGTTACTAGGTCAATGACCTACTAGTTCTAATTTCAATGCCATTCATGCCGCCGGCCTCAGGGTTGTAGGCGTAAGGCTGTGTAATGCATATACGATCGAATAAAGATGGTTGAACTTTAAAAAAAAAAAAAAAAGATATGTGTTAAGTGAAGTTATTCATTGGTAAAAGACACGTTATACAGTGAGAATGCATATGCTGAATAATCTGAGAAAAGTCTCATTTGTGTTCAACAATGGTGACCAAACATAATCGACCTTCTTAAGAAATTCAATTGAGTTTTAGGACCTTCTTCCTGGGGAATTAGCATCTCTCTTGTTACAAACTATTCCTTGAACATTTGATCTCACTGAACTATGGCTAATATAATCTTGGAGCTGAAAAGAATATCCACTGTTAGGAAGGTCTACGATATGTACACAATACTGATTAAACGATACTCAGTAAGGCACTCATTCCAATGTATATGGCTTTTTAAAGATAAGGGGGCAGATGTATCAAGCCTTTTGCGACTCGCAAAAGGCCTTTTTGCATGTTTTGGCATGCATCAAAAATTCGCAAAATAAGTAACAGCAGAAATTAGCGATTCCTTATTTTGCCATAGCATTTAAGGAATCGCAATTTTGCGATTCCTTAAATGCTATGTATGTAGCATTTTTGAAATGCGATTTTTGTTTAAGAATTCGCAAATTACCACCAACTTGTAGTTGATGGTAATTTGTGAAGTCTTTAAAAAATTCACAATTTGGCATTTTTTATGGTGGCATGTGATGCACACACATGCCCATAGGGCATGTATGTGCGCATATGTACACACATGTACATTTCAGGGGTGCAGCAGGGTGTATTTCAGACACCCCTGCACCCTTGAAATAATTCTCAAATTGCGATTAGCAAAATGCGAATTTGCAACTAAGGAAGATTAAGGAATCGCAAAAAAATAGCGATTTTTTTCATACATTCCATTTTGCTATTTCTAAATAGCGCTTCCTTAAAAATCGCTATTTAGGAATCGCAAAATGGAATCTTGATACATCTGCCCCAAGATTTCTAAGTAGAATTTTCATGATGTTTCAAAGTCAGAATTATTCTCTAGCATTTATAATGTAACTAGTTTTCAATTAATAACAAAATAAAACTCTATACACCAAAGCTGTACTGTGGACATTGCTTAATTGACCAAGTGCGTTCATTGCTACTTTTAGAGTCAATGTCTTCTGCACATCTGAAAATACCAATAGTAACATTACAGAGTGGAGGCACTATGCTGCTGTAGTAAAGATAAAATGAGAGGGGACCTGTTGCATTTCTTACTGAAATGTTTCTGGCATTCAGTTGCAATGACATTTACAAATGTAGTGCATCCTCGTTTACTTCTGTAGTGCATTATCTGATCCTGGGTGCAGTCAACAGTATCTGATCACAGGAATAACACTGTTGGTCTAAACTACAAATAAAATCAACCTTTCCTATTCAGACCTCACAGGTCCCAAAAGTGAAATAGGTCCCTTATTCACCCAGGCTAGGAACTGTCTCCACACAGCTCATGTGGTCTGTACTTTTGCTTTAAACTGCTCGATTAAGGCATTGTGTAATCAAGGTTTGCAAAGATCCTGAACCATAACACTGCTAAAAGATCTGGTTAGCAGAGGAGGCTCTTTCCACTGTGATGTGGGAAGATGGAATAACAAATGTTACATACCCACAAGTCAAACTGTCACTTCGTATGAGCTTTAATATTACGTCATAATTATTGTAGCATCGTTCTTAGAGTTCCTATATCGATTTGCTCTCTCACCAACATGTTTCAAATTCAGCTTTCTGGCTAGACGGGCTAGATGTTTAGTGTCTGCACCCCTTCTGTAGATGTGAATGCTGTCAGTCAAGGGAGTAACGGAGGCCCCCTTGGGCTGGCCAGATGCAAACGAATAAAACACTCAGAAACAGCAAGGGAGTTAGGGAATGGGTAATAGGGCCCCCCTCAGCTGACTTGCAGGTGGGCACCTGAGGACTTGTTACGCCACTTCTGCCAGTCTGTTTGTAAATGGATGAATACAAAAATAATATTCCCTGCATGCATAGCAAATCATAGTACCAAATGTAGTTCACTCCACTTTGTATAACTTTCACTTTGATTGATTGAGGGTTTCTAAAGCGCTAGAATCGACTCCCGAAGGAGTATCTCTGCGCTGTAGACCGCTGGGGAACCCGTCCTGGCTTTCCCTGTGAGATGGTCCCTACTGGGTATCTCCAAGGTGAAACCAGGCATCCCCGGCGTATGTGGGGGGGCGTTGTGGAGATGAGGCAAGCTATTGCCTAGAGTTGCCGAGTGTGATCCCTAGTTAGGGTAGGCACCGAGGCGAGAATTATCGAGTCCGTTGACCCTGGTCCAAGACCCTGCCATGTCGGGAATTGAACCCTGGTCCCGGGCCGTCCTCTGCTCCCGGTTCTGCCGCCTCTAACCAGTGAGCCACACCACTCCTTTTGATTGTGAGCCATTCCCCTCTTCACACAGTCTTTATAACTTTGGGCCTGATTCACAAAGGTATACTTACACTTTTGTGTACGTTTAATGCATGTTTTGAAAGTCACAAACTCAGATTTATTAGTATGTTTATGTCTGTGGAGGCTCTGCAGTTGGGCGGAGAATTCCGGACATTCAACGATTGGCATGTCGTATCTTTTTACGTGCGCAGTTCGCCACCCACTTACTAATAAATCGGAGTTTCTGAATTCCAAATCAAATGTAAACTTACACAAAAGTGTAAGTTTACCTTTGTGAATCAGGCGGTTCCTGAAATGTTCTCCTGAAAACATTCAAATATGAATCTTTACTGTAAGCTAGGACCTAACTAAAGATTTAGGCTCACATTGTTTTTGTACCTGTTTTTGAATATAAACCTTTTAGTAGATTACCACAAATAGAGTTCATACCTGTGCTTTTGCAAGGGGTAGGAGCATGTGAATAATGTACTACAAATGACATTTTCCCATTTTATCGACTCATTTTTTTTGCACAAGTTATAATTGGGTACATAAATCCATCCAAATCCTTTCTGTGATTAATATTTGTGTTGGGTGTTTTACATATGCTGTTATTGCTAAACTGTAACAGCATATGTATTTTGCTATATATATATTCTTACGTGTATTGCTAAACTACTAAATGTGAGACCGTTTTAGGCAACAAAATTACTATTAACGCACATGTTCCCAACATTTTCTACTCTCCTCGTTTCCTGGTTACATTGCTTTTGAACCGATGCAATATGGGAAAGTGTGACCCTGGTGTTAGATAATTATAAAATGTTATGTCTTTCGTCCTTTAAATTCAATTTTCCTTGGTATCGCTCTGGTTAATCCGGGAACTCAGCTGACTATTTCCTCTTTGTTGACTCCTGTGGCTTGTGAATGACTCCAGACTAAGGGCCATATTTATGAAAGGGTTGCATCACTTTTGCACCACACAACGGGGTACATGAGCGATACAACTATTAAATGCGATTTATCAAGCCACTCAAGGCCACCTTGCATGGCCCTGAGTGGCTTGATAAATCCGGAGTAAGCATTACTCTGTCCAGGTAAGGCATTCCATGGGTTGCATGTGGGTGTTCCCACTCAACTCCCATGAATTTTGATGCATTCCCAGATTTACCATAAGTGGTAGACCTGGGCATGCGCAAAAACTGTTATGCCCCCCCAGGTGAAGCGTAACATGGAGGAATATGTTTATTTCTCCTTGTTTTTCCCCTGTCCATGTGTGCTGTATTTTGCAACACACATAGAAAGAGGATAATTCCTCAGGGGATTATTTTTCTGCAGGAAGATGATCAGGACACAATAGACCACTCAGCAGTCTGTGTCCCTATGGGCTCCAAGGTATGGGACGCCACTGGTTTCTCCATCCTGGGTGACACAAAATACTATCTGTTCATTTTCAGTAAGAAATGGACCTCAACAAAAATCAAATCTCTAGCTATTTACAGATCTGACAACTGCTCAAAAGACAGCAGCCGGCCTATTATATATGTACACGGGCCGAATAGCAAGGCTGTGTAATTTAGAACCCACCTCATTCCTCTTTAATCCACTGCCAGACACTCCATGCCCCTTTATCTCACTCTTGCAGGATCCTGCTTTCTCCCTTGTTGATGTTTTTTTCAGTTTTCTCTCCTGTCTTCTTTCCCGTATGGATGTTTTCCCCTCTGTTGCTCTCGGGGAATGTCTGATAAGGAAAAATAAGCACCGGTTGGCCCCAAAAATGAGTGCCAGTGGGCCCCACTGGCAACCACAGACTCAAATTAAGCACAGGTCTTGGCCCATTTTGTATTGATTCCATTCAAATTATGCCACTTTAGGTATGTGATGATATTTGGCAATATTCTGCTCCGAAGCATATGCAGTGTGGCAATTAAAGAATGACTTTATAAATTTGACTTAGTAATGCTGAGTGAAGCAAACATTTTGGTAGAAGGTTGTACGGGCTCTGTCAGGCGTGCTGGGGTGGCCTTTGGAGCTCACACCTAAGATGCTTTACTTAACACCTTGCTAGATGTAGAAAAAACAAATATACACAGTCCCTAGTCCACATGGGTCTCAGGGTAGCTAAGGGATACATGCAAGTAAGTATTGTGCTTTTGAATCCCCGGACTTGGGCAGCTGAGCACGTGACAAAAATCACTGCATGCCTCTCAACATCCTGGTATACCAGGTTGGGATGCGCCCAAAACATTCTAAAAAATGCACGGGATCACACAGAGGGCTAGGACTGTGGACACTCGTTAGAGTGGAGGTATGGGGGTATTCAGCTTGGATGCACCCAGAATTGGTCCTAAGCTCCAGTAGGGTAAAGACACATCCCCACGAACAACACTAACATTCAGGAAAATTGTAAGACTAACCTTTGGTCACACTCATACTGGCCTATGTTATAGCTACTGGAACGTTATGAAAATTATTAAATAACCATGATGGTGAAGAAAGTGATAGCATGAATGTAGAACATATCTGGGGAGTGTATATTGATTTTAAAAGCACTAAGATTGTGCAGTAGAGATGTTAGGAAAATTCAGTGTCTGGATTGGGTTAAAGTGAAGAAAAGTTGAACACTGTGTTGAAAAAGAGTTAGAAATTATTAAAGTTGCAGGCAGATGCTATGAAATGAAAGAATTCATCAGCTTCATTAAATAGACATAAGGCTTAGATGTAACATCTGTGTGTCCATACAGCTAGGAAAAGAGTAGATAATTCAAGGTAGGAAATACTGTAAACGGTGGGATGCGGCAGACTCATGCCAAATGGAAGCTTAGATTGCATGAAAGATTAACTATTAGAATTGTTGTTCACCTTCTGCTTTATGAAGAATGGAACAATGTTAAGTGCAGTGGTTAGCCAGCCACAGCAGAGTACCTGTTCTTCTTGTAGACTTAGATGATTAGAGACAACAAAGAGGAAAATTCACAATCTCTTTTGTAATGTATGCCAATACATTGGCAAAGAGATCTCTGTGTGATATCCCTCTGATGGTTGAGTTGGAAATTCTGTAGAGCAGTGGTTCCCAAACTTTTGCCTCCTGAGGACCCCCACTGAGTCACTACTGGCAGCTGGGGACCCCCAAGCAATTTGTACAATTTAAATTAAAAAAAATTAAAACAGTAATTCGCAAAAAATAGACAAACAAGTATACACCAAATAAATGTTTGCATTACTAAAGCTTTTATTATTTTATATTGAAAAATATGCAAAAATCAAAACTTTTTAATGGGAAGGATGGTGCTGCATCTCGGCCTCATTAACAAGCAAATTGTCTTTTACAGACCTGTGAAGTACTTGGGTGTGGCTGTGTGTAAGCCCGGGAAGCTGTCTCTGCCCAGGCTGCCACACACAACAGGGGAGGTGGAGGGGGCGGCGGGGGGTGTGACTGAAGCACTTTGAGCCCAATGGGCGTTGCGCGCCTGGTGTGCACTGCAGAAGGAATGGCCCGAGGCTGGAGCCCTGCTCCAGGAACTCACACTGATGCAGTTTAAATTAGGTAAGTGCTTGTGATAACCTATGAATGCTTGAAGTGTCACTCATAGTATTTGAATGTAACTCAAAATTACACTGAAATTCGGCCGTGTTTGTGCGTCATTATCTTCTTCTGTTCACCCTTTGTCCCTTTCTGCCCTAGTTTCCCTTCTCCCCAGACACTACTTGCCCACCTTTCCGTCTATTGACAAAGTCGACCTTCTTTCATAATACCTACTTACCTCTAACTTTTCTCCCCCCCTCTTTCTTGCAGTCTTTAATGCCTTCTAGGTCTCGCGTTTGCAAAGATTTTGGTTGTAGTAATACTTTGTTGGACAGTTGCGCCATTCACAAGTCAGTGTGCCAGCCCACTTTAGCTAATCTCACGCTGTTATTTGCACTTAGTACTTATTTCCAGGGACTGTAATACATGTGTATTTCTTGACACAAAAGCCTCCAACCAAAGATTTTTTAATATTGACTTGTCCCCCGGTAGCCCCCTAACAAAGTTTTGCAGAGGACAAAATAAGCAATGACAAACAAGACTCGCAGACAGTGCTGGGCCTACTGACTATGACAATGCTTGGTTCTTCTAGCTTCCTCTTGATGAAGGCTGGGGGCCCACTTTAAATGTTTTACGGCGCCTTTTCTTCGAAGTCAGTGTCTATTAAGTGGTTCTGATAAGGGAGCATATTCCACAACCATTCAGGCATACACAAATAGGTGTTTTACACAGGGGCAGCTCGTAGCTCCCTGAAGTCCCTAGCGACTGGTTCCTCCAGGTTCAGACCAGTGAACCTTCATACAGTTGAAGCATAAAACATCTTGCTGCCTTTTGCAAGTGCTCCTCTTAGACTTAAACAGCTATTATTCCCTTTAGTTATTACTGTCACTTAGCCTAACTCCCTTCCATAAATATAAAAACATGCCGTCCCATGATGCTATTTGTAGTGAATACAGCTCTGCTCATCTTCATTCTGTCGCTCGTATTTAAAATAACCAGATTCCCATCAAGCCGATTAGGAGGCTGGAATACCTCGGTACTGAGAGCTGGGTGATTGAATGATAACGTGACCTGCTAGGCCACGCTGCAGCTGACATTAGTAAACACTGAAGACATCAGTACGTTATCAAAAGTGCATTAATCTCGTCTAACGTAGAGTAACTTGATAATGTGCTGCAGGACTAACCCTGACTTATAAGGTCCCAAAGGCGAGCGTGCGCTTTTACTGTAAATACGTACACACAAGTTCCAAACGGAGAAACGTCCTCCTGCCCGTTCGAGGTGCTCCAGCCTCTAATGCTCTTCAGTCTCGTTAGACGAGGCACAGCTGTGCCTCACTTTCAGTGCAAATGGGGACATATGCAAAATGCCCTGGGCCTGGCCACAAACAGAGGAAGAAACGCACGCACTGCTGTGCGAGTGCGACTTTGGGTGATGGGCTGAAGCGAATAGTAAAATAAAGGCAATCACCCTTCAGCTTGCACCAAAAGTGGAATGGTGATTGACCAGTGCGGTGTTGCTGCATTGTATTGTAGTCTTAACGCCCTGGCGCCAGCAACATTCACACCTCTTTAAGTGCTGTGAGGGCACATGGGCGTTTCGTTTTTTTACAAGGACAGTAGGCAATCAAGTCCTGCGGACCCCCTGTTAATGTGTCACAGACCCCTGGGGGTCCGCGGACCACAGTTTGGGAAACACTGCTGTAGAGCATCGCAGCTTTGCTGTGTGGTTTAGCATGTTCACTGACTTGCACTTTGAGACAGAATTCTTCCATCTCCATTACTAAACATCAAGCCATAAGACATACTGAGAACTCTGTATTTCACTATTTCATCTCTAGTGTTGAAACAGAAAAGAATTCCTGCTAGTGGGCAGCACTGTTCCTATGGCAATTAGTGCCTAAGGTATTCTAACAGATAATCAATTCAATCAAAACTCTATAAACAAAATTTAACCAACAAATGTTTTTAGTTTTGTCTATGAACACTTCATAAAAATTGAAATTATATTTGTACATGGAATTATGATACAAATCATGTATGAAGATGTACTAGGTGGATAGCAACTCCACCCGTTTTTTCAAAACAACATTAATAATTTGCAACATCTATTGTGAACAAAAAGAATGCATAATATCATTGCAGATTTTAACAAACATGTAGAAAATCAGCCCAATGCATTTCGGGACATGGGTGGTCCCTTCATCAGGTTCACATTTGCAAACAAACAAATGAATACATTTTGCTATATGCAATGAAAAAGAGGAAGCTCCGAGTCGAAAAAGCAAGATGGCCGCCGACGGACCGTAGGAGGTAGCAGCTCCTGTTCACTCTCCCGAGTAAATGTTGAAAACTCGGAGAATGGAGTGAATTTGGGAAATAAACTGCAACACCCAGCATCTGCGGAGAATAAAGGAAAGAAGGGAGTGAACAGCAGTGCAAAGAAAAGAAAGAAAACAGAGATTCGATGTATGATATTGCGGGATGTAACAGCATGATTAAATCCCTAACGAGCTGGGCTAATTTTGCAAAGTGGTCCGCGCTACAAGTACTCGCCAACTTGGAGAAAGAACCTCGGATTTTGTGGCAGTTATTAGGAGCATCGATAGAAGAAGCATTACAACGAGTCCAGGGTACGTGGCAAGTAAGAAGGCAGTATATGGCCACAAAAACAGCGAGAGCAGCTAAGGATATGGACAGGTCAGAGGAAGAGGATCCACTGACTAGCGAGACTGAGAATCCATCGGTGAAGCTGAGAGCGAAGACAAGACATAGAGCCCAGCTAAGAAGGGAGGCTGCTAAAGTACGCGAGGAACTGAAAATATCAGTTGCAGAGAGGAGAAAACAGGATAAAGACATAGAGAAAAAGAAAAAGAAAGAAACAATAAAAAAAGGCTCTACCAGGAATATAGATGCAGGCTCCGAAACATTAAAGGAAGCCTCCCTCCGACAGCAGACATTGTTTCAGTCCTTTCCGGGGCTGAGAACCGAGGGCGTCCCTGACATACCTGATGTTAGCGGTTTGAGTGGCTGTGACGGACTGGACGGGATTACAGAGCAGCTCCCTGGTGCGAGGCTTATAGAAGAGGCTGACCATTCAGAGGCCGGAATGAAGTCGGCGGAAGATGGTATTGAAGGGAAGAGCACGGAGCTCTCTGAAGGAGCAGCCGCCCGGAGTCAGGCGGAAGAACGGGACGATGCACCGGGGAGTATTCGCAGTGTACAGCGCGGGACAAATGAAAACAGTGTAAAGGAAAATGCCGAGGAGAATGAGTTGGCAACAATGCTCAAGGAAGGGCATATGGGAAGAAACTGCTCAGGTTTGGAAAATGAGACTGTACAGCCGAGCGTAATTATAGAGCACCAGACTTGTGTTAGCGGGGGAGCGGGTGAAATAGACGCATGTGGTAAAATAGGTACCGGAGAGGCAGCAGAGCCCGTATTTCTCCCGGCAGCTGAATTGGGTAAGGAGCAAGAGGGGGGATCCTATCTAACTAAGAACGCTTCTGAACTTCTTGAAATCTCTGTACAGCTTGATAGTAATAAGGGAGCTGCATCCATGATTGGCTCAGCTTCACCAAAAGAAAACCCCTCAGTCACTCTTGCGCACAAAAAAGATGAAGTTAATAATGTCACTAGCAATATTTCAGAGGACATACTAGATGGCTCCCAAAGAAATAACGGGGGGGTAGATAAACAACATGTTGACAGAAATGTTGATTCCCTCCCAGCAGCCACTGGTTCACCCAGTGATGACTGTTTCTTCACTGGTAATGATGATGATAAGGAAGAAATTGACTCTGAAGAGCCGGAAGAGACGGCTTCCAATCGTAATTTATCCACCGATATGGAAGATACATCAATAACTACGGAAAGTGACTCAGAGACCTCGCAGACAGATATCTCAGAATTAGAGACTGAGTCAAACCCAGAACATAATACTATACTAAAACGAAATTTGGTGTCTAAGCTAAGCAGAAAAAAAGGAGCTAAGGGAAGGACTTGTAGAAGAACAAAGAAAAGAGGGAGTGTAATTCAATCTGGGGTGGCAAAAAAACTGGATTGGGATTACGCAGCTACTTCACAGATGCATCAAGAGGGCTCAGCCGGAGGCTCTGAGCAACTAAATAAATCACAAAATCAGGCACGGGCATGCTCACAGACACAGGAAAATAGCAATGCAGCAAATTTTGAACTCTTGTTCTCAACTTTAAAACAGATTCAGGGAGAGGCCCGTCAGGAGAGTCAAAGAGCTAAGCAGGCGAACAAAAAAATACAAGGGTCTCTCCGCAAGGTTGACAAAATGTATACAGAAATGGCTGATCGATTGGCGGAAGTTGAGGAGAGGACAGGCAAAGTTGAGGACGAAATGGTAAAGTTGCAGGAGTACAGGGAAGAGCAAGAAAAAACATCATCTGACGTCTTGTGGAAACTTGAAGACTTTGAAAACAGACAGAGACGCAATAATATAAGAATACTGGGCGTTGATGAAGACAAGGAAGGGTTGGACACACGTGCTTTTGTTGTAGAATTGTTGAAGGGCGCTTTCCCAGAGCTTGATAAATGGGATTGGGACAAAGAGGTGCAGCGCGCACATAGGTTTCCCTTAACACAAAAGAAAACTACAAATCCGAAAGCAAGGGCTATTCTAGTATACATTGGGAATTTCTTATTGAGAGAGGAAATAATTAAAAAGGCAAAACCTATGACTAAGCGTTCATATAAGGATATAACATTTTTTACCCGCCCAGATTTTTGCCACACTACTGTGGAGAGAAGGTGGCGTATGAGGCAACTAATAACACCCTTTCAGAATCTGGGATGTGAAGTATATTTAATGTTTCCCTGCCGACTCAAAGTTGGCCACAATGGCCAATTTAGGGTTTTCTTCTCAGAAGTAGTAGCGCAGGAGTATCTGAATTACTTAAAAGAAGTGAAAGCACAAAGAGAGGGGAAGACACAAAATGAGAGAGCGTTAGCCATAAGACAAACCGAGTATGTGACACAAAAAAAGAAAAAATGAAATGAAATAAAAAGAGAATAAAGTATTAAGGGTGGGGCAGTACGGGTAAATTGCACTAGTGATACAGATTGTACAAAATGATACTAACACTTCGGGAGGGTGGGAACGGAGAGGCCCTCTGGGGGAGGATCGGCTGTCAGACAGAGGTCAATATTGACTTCTTTGCCAGTAGGGAGGGGGGTGGGAGGGATGGGGCCTAGGGGAGGGGGAGGGGGGGAGGGACAGGGCACGACAAGGCAGAAAAAGGCAGAATTGTTGATGGAAGCAAGGACAGGAGTGGGAGGAAAAGGAGATAAAATAAGATACAAGATAAGAGATATGAGGTTGAAAAGAAGAAGAAGGAGAAATATAATCGATAAGATGAGGGAAAAAAAAGGTATAGAGTGGTAAAGTATGAGTATGAGTATGAGTACAAGTATAGCTGGGTACACAACAGATATATAAAGAAACACTTATGGGAACGAAGTATGTGACGTGGAATGTTTGTGGGCTAAATGAGGCTCAAAAAAGACTTAAGGTATCACTGTTATTAAGGCAAATGAATGTAGATTTTATTTTTATTCAGGAAACGCATGTCATGAGCTCACAAGATTTCTTTTTGAAACAATTGGGTTTTCAAGTATTGGTAGCTTCACAGCAAAATGTTAAAAAAAGAGGAGTTGCTATATTATCTAGAGATAAAAACATATGCTTGAGAAAAAAGGCACACGATCAATGGGGAAGATGGGCAATGGTTGAATGCATGATTGATGGGGAGTGGACAACGCTGATAAGTGTATATGGGTCAACCGAGGATGACCCGGAGATTTTTCAATTTCTAGATGTGGAATTAGCCACTTGGGCTCCGAGAATTATAATGGCAGGAGACTTGAATATCAATGGTGCTGATGGATTAGGCTTAGGCTCATTTGGTAAATATTGTGGCAGAAAAAAACGAATGTGTCGTGCTTTACAAGAATTAGCGACTAATAATGTTTTATCTGATGTCTGGGGGAAAAGAATGCCAGGGAATAAGGGCTATACATACTATTCTGCCCCACACAAAATATGCGTGAGATTGGATTATTTCTTTGTTTCAAATGAAATATTAATAGAATCAAAGATAGATAGACTCCCGCGAATCCTAAGCGATCACAATCCCCTAATCCTCACATTGAGAAAATCAATAAATACTAAACAGCAAAGGCAATGGACTTCTGAAAGGGCACTATTATTGGAAGAAAAATACGTGGAGCACATGAAGTTATGGATTAAAGAATTTTTTGAGAATAATAGAGATAGCACTTCTGTGGGGGTGGTTTGGGATGCATTCAAGTCGGGGGTACGGGGAGAGACTCTGAGTTTTAGTTCGTATAAGAGAAAACAGGAACAAAGGAAAAATGTGGAAATAGCCGAGGCAGTACTTAAAGCGGAGGAGGAATTAGAGGAATGCATTTTGAGTGGAACCCCGGTAGAAAATGTGTACTTGAAACTATTAAAGGTGAAGGGTGAAGCTGAGGGAGATATTGCTAGAAGGGCTGCAAAACTTTATACTAGTAAAAGAGAAAAATGTCACGAGTTTAGTGAAGCAGTGGGAAGAACTTTAGCAGTTCGAACAAGACAACAAGAAGCACTAGGTACTGTAAGGGAGATTAAGGATTCTTCTGGTAGGATACATACAGAGACTGAGAAAATAAGGGAAGTTTTTAGATCTTTTTATGAAGAGCTATACGAGGAACCGATAAGGAGTGATCCCGGGAAAATTAGAGATTATTTACAGGATATTCCGGTAGCTAGATTCACGGGAGAAGAGGCAGATAGTCTAGAGGAGATTTTCTTGGAGGAAGAAATAAACAATGCTATATCAAATCTCCCATCTGGAAAAGCAGCAGGTCCGGACACGATCCCAATAGAGTTTTATAAAATATTTTGGGATGTTCTAAAAATAGATATGCTTAGGACAATGCAGAAGGCACAAGATGGTAATTCAATACCTAAGACATGGGGAGGTGCCGAAATAGTTATAATATTAAAAAAAGGGAAACCAGCAGAAGAACCTGGATCATATAGGCCTATCACGCTGATGAATACGGATACTAAAAATGTTTCTAAGGCATTGGCGACAAGATGCGCTAAGATAATAGACAGAGTGGTGAGCAAAAACCAGCATGGCTTCATACCTGGGAGGGGCACCACCCACCATACGCGTAAAGTGATTACACTGTTTGACGCCGCAGCAGTCTCAGGGGATCAGATGGCAATTATGTTATTAGATGCAGAAAAGGCATTTGATCGGGTCTCCTGGGACTATCTGTGGTATACATTGGAAAGAGCAGGAGTCAAAAAGGGGTTCATTAAAGCAGTCCAGGCGCTATATGTAAACCCCGTGGCCTCGGTGAGGGTGAATGCGGGGGTCACTACCCACTTTGGGATAAGGAGAGGTACAAGACAGGGTTGCCCCTGTTCCCCATTGTTATTTGCAATGTACATGGACCCACTAATCCGGAGAATAGAAATGAGTGTTTTAATAAAACCATTACCTACACGGATTGGGTATTGTAAAATATTGGCATATGCCGATGATGTTGCAGTAATTACACCAGATCCAACGGAGGCTATTCCTCAAGTAGAAGCGGAAGCCCTGAAGTTTGGAATAATCTCGGGCTATAAACTTAACACTGCTAAGACCCAGATTATTAAAAATTGGCACACCCCCTGTACAGATAGTCGAGTAATTAAATCTGGAATATATTTGGGGGTGAGTATATCAGCTGAGTTAGATAAATTAGTGGAAACAAACATAACCCCTTTAATAAACAAAGTACGGAAGGATTTAGATAGAATAGATAATTTGCATCTATCAATTCTGGGGCGGACCAATGTGGTAAAAATGCTGGTGTTACCGAAGTTTCTTTATTTTTTTAGAGCAATCCCTTTATTATTTGAGAACAACTTATTTAGGAAGATAGAATACATGATTAATAGGTTTATATGGGCAAAGGGAAAAACTAGGAGAGCACTCAGGTTCATGACGTTGCCAAGGGAGAGGGGAGGGTGGGCACTACCAGATTTAAGGTTTTATTATTGGGCAGCAGCTTTACAAAATATGGTGGGTTTGGTGGGCGGGGGAGAAGACGAAGGAGGGAATGAGTTAGGCTCATTGGCAATATATGGCTTGCTACTAGGGCCAGAAGCAGAAAATGTTCTTTTGAAGTATACTGAACCCAGCTATTACAAAAGGACACGGTTTAAGACACTCATCGCTGCATATACTGTATGGAAAGCTTTCACAAAAAAATTTGGGTTGGGGCGGTATAATGCATATACGAGATTGAAAGGAAATCCGAATCTATCCGAGGAAATTACATCAGGGACCATATTGGCAGAATGGGAAAGAAAGGGGCTTAGAAAGGTGGGAGACATCTTGGGACAGCAGGGAGTCTCCCAGTTTTCCGAGTTACAAATTAAGTTTGCATTAGATAGAAGACAATTTTTTAAGTATTTACAAATTAGGAGTTTTTTATATAATAAGAAAGGTGGTCCATCAGGGTTTAATAAAAATGCAATTATGGAAGTGATACAAGCAGGGGAGGATTGCACCATTAAGAGATTTTATGCAGAATTGCTGACCTCAAAAGAGGATGATATAGAGAAATGGGCAACTAAGTGGAAACATAGTCTGGAAATTAGTGAGGAAAGTTTCGATATATCCTTAGAAATGGGATATACATTGTTATGCTCAGCACCTCTACAGGCACAACATTACAAAACATTATATCACCTATATCATACGCCTGCTAAAATAGCTCAGTGGGGTGGTACAACTGGAATTAATTGCTTTAGATGTGGGGATTCAGAAGCAGACTTAATACATATATTTGCAACATGCCCTCACCTACAGTTGTTGATAAAAGACATTGAGGGTTTTATAAATCAAGGATTAGCAATAGATGCGATTCTTACTCCTTCAATTATTCTTTTGGGGGTAAAAGAAGAGGGGGATGGACAGCAGCAGAGCAACATCAGGGCAGATGAGAGATGGGAATATTTCTTATTTTTGGCTATGGCAGTATTAAGATTCTGTATTGCATCGTCATGGTTAGATCCTAAAACCCCGACATACCACCAATGGCTGGCTAAATTACTCTCAATATATAACTTGGAGATAGAGATCTATGCAAGAAAGGGAAAAAAGGGTAGGAAGATTGGTAGACAGATCTGGGGCCCTATTACTCGTTGGCGGAAGAGAGAGTGGAATGAAAGGTTTGATTTAAATAATTGATGGTTCGGATTGATTCGGATAGAACGTATTAACATTGTTTGATTTATATGGAAATTAAAAACATTGTATTTCATTTTTCTTCTGTTAACTTGCCTAGTTATCTGTAATGCAAAATTTATTGTCGTGTCCTGTATGTATGTAAAATTTTGGAAAAATTTGGCAATAAAAAAAAAAAAAAAAAGAAAAAGAGGAAGCAATTTTAAGCAGCAAAAAAATTTGAGCAGAGGATTATTTTATAATGGTACCACATCTGTCGTGTGACCTGGTCTTATTCATGCGCTCGTGCAGTGTGAGAAACCATTGATGATATTCCTAATTCCAAATGTTACACATAGAAAAAATCCTTTGTGCACAAAGTGAATGTCAATAGACATGAAACGATATGTCGTACAAATGAGTCTCAAGTGATCAGTGCAGTGATGTTACCGAAAACATGGTGCCGGTTTTTCTATAGATAAAGTGCAATATCGATGTTCACCTGCAATGAGATGAAAAACTTCGTCCTGATCGAGTCCACTGTTAAATGACGAGAATGGTTGTTCTACAAGTCAAAAGATTATATTTAGCCTGTGCGAGTTATGATGAAATAGTGGGACCCGGGGTGCAAAAGATCAAAAAACTCTTACCAAGAGAGATTACCCCGTCTCTTGTAAACCGAAGCTTCTTAAGAACTCCTATAAAAGGAGCAACACCCTTATGTAAAACATGCGATATGTTATCAAAAATAGTGTATAGTTGTGACCGAGCCGTCACTTACCTAATGTAGTGTAATGTCCAGTTTACCGCTAAGTTGATATATTGCCATGAACTGTAGAAGCCATAAACTGTAGAAGCAATGGTATACATGGTTTTAAAACGATGTTCTAATAACAGCGATTAGGTATAAATCAGCCCATATATCAATTTCTATGCTTACCCGAGATGATCGTGGCGCCCGATGTGTAACCGCTGTAGCGTTTGAGGTGAATGCGCGGCGTAAACTTGGAATAGAAATAGGGCTGGTGTTCAAAGATATGAAAAAAGGACAATACGCTAAAGGTGTTTATGCGGTTCGCGTTAGTAGTGAAAATAGGACAGATAGTTTCGATCACGGAAAGAGACCCGTGACGTATCCAAGTGAAGTTTCAATATTCAGGCCGATACGTGAAAAAAGTGTGGTGATGAATGATATTACTGAATCTGACATTCGTCGATGTTCTAAGCTTGTATGTAATAAGTTACATTACACTTAAAAAATAAGTCACCAATGCGTAATTGTAGAAAAACGCATCCGTGTCACCCTGCACCATAATGATGCTGGTCATGAGAATTGTGTGCCGCTGAAGATTTAAAAAGGTGAAAGAAAAACATATTCAACTATGGCTCATGAAATATATATACATAAGTAGTTATTCCCGAACTGTACAATGTCTGTTGGAACATTTAGCATAAAACTGTGGTAGTACACCATCTTAGCTTATATGTCATTACATAATGGATATCTTATAAAACAGATACAGACTTGTCAACTACCCAGAGGTTACATTTCTGGAAAACCTTACAGAAAACAACCATAATCAATTCGATATTTTAACCCTTAAGGGAATGATGTGCCAAGAAATTCTATCCAGAACACCTCCCTCTGTAGTAATCTCTTGCGATTGTCAACCCCATCTAGTAGTTTTACCACCTCAACTATCTGACTACGTATTTGGGAAATGCTGTGCGTGGCCTCATGCCAGTGTGTAGCTATGCTGGAAGTTTTGCTATGGGTCCGGATGGTGCTTTTGTGCTCTGTCATTCTTATCTTGAAGTTGCGTTCAGTTTTCCCAACGTATGCCAAGCCACACAGGCATTTTAAACAATAGATTATGTTGGCTGCATTGCAATCAGCTGAATGATGAAGTTTAATGTTTTTGCCTGAATGAGGATGAGTTAAATATTGACTTACAATAATGTTGTTACAATGGATGCAATTTTGACAACAACTGGTGCCCTTGTATTGCTCATGGGACATAGTCGTGGGCGACTAAATCAATTCCTGAAGGTTTTTGCCTCATGTGTATTCAAATGTTGGCTTATCATGGAATAGCCCCTTGAAATCTGTTTCTCCATCAAGTAGCTCCCATCTCTTCCTTATGATGTGTTGTATCTGTTTGGAGCTTGTGGAATATCTTGACATGTATGTTGGGGTTTTAGATTGTGTTGGGTGGGATTTTGTAAATAATGACGTACGGTCTTTACCCGCCATTCTGTCTAGATTTTTTGGGACAATTTCTTCTGGGTAGCCCCTTTCTATGAATCTTTGTTTGAATTCTAATGATTTGGCTGTAGCAGTTGTCGGATCTGAACAAATTTGTTTGATTCTTAGGAATTGGGAATAGGGCAAATTGTGTATGAGACTCCGTGGATGAAAACTGGTGCAGTGTAGTGAACTGTTTCTGTCGGTGGGTTTGGTGTAAACTTCAGTTTGAAAACCCTTCTGATTCGTATCTCTTTTGACTAGGACTTCCAAATAGTTTATTTGTGAGTAGCTGATTGTGTGGGTAAACTTAATTCTAAGATCCCTAGTATTAAGTTGATCATTTAGTTTTTCAAGTTGTCTTGGTTTGGTCCAGAGTAAGAATATGTCGTCTATGTACCATGTGTATTGAGCGATACCTGTGTTCCATTCTGGGTTATGTAATATATGATCATTTTCAAATTTGGCCATGAAAATGTTGGCGTACGCCGGTGCTCCCGAAATTCCCATCGACGTGCCTGTCCGTTGGGCATAGTATTCAGATTGCCATTGAAAATAACTGTGGTGTAAACAGAAATGTAAAAGCTGTAACAGAAAAACTTTGTCCGTGTCGACATCCTCTATAGCAAGGAGGGCCCATTCCACTGATTCAAGGTCTGCTTCATGCGGAATTGAAGTGTATAATGCGGTGACATCAATGGTGCACATACACAAGTGTTTTTGTGCATATGGTTGAATATGCTCTAGCTTTTGTAAAAAGTCTGTTGTATCCTTAGTGTAAGTACACCATTTTTGTACAAATGTAAGACTTGTAAGATTTGTTAGACTAACCTTTGGTCACAATCATTCTGGCCTATGTTATAGCTACTGGAACTTCCAACATTTATTGGAGCTGCCAGTATGCTGTTGTTGTTGCATATTGGTAATGGTGATGCAATATCTGGAAATGTCAATAGAGCTGTTCCTGCAAAAAGTTTATGATTCATACACATGGTTTGTCAAGTTCATTACTCATAAGGGGCGGAGATCCATTGGCAGATCCTGTCTAGATGTTGAGTTATCCATAATCCCCTTTTTTAAGCTGTATTGATTCTGCCTCTTCCACTAAAATATCTCACCTCCCTCTTTAACATCTCTGTACATGTCGTTCAGTGGAAAAAGTTAATGTGTTTGACATATGCTGACTTGATCAGCTCCGCACCCACTCTTGTCTGTAACTGCGCATTAAAAACATATGGAGAAATACCATGCAAAATGAGATTACATAAAGAGATAGAAATGGGACCGAGACATGGGGATGATGGCACATTGTACGAAAGTGAGGCACGGAGTGAAGAAAGTGCGATTACGCTAAAGGCGTACCAGAGGAGAGACAACATTTAACCTTGGCAAGAGGCAAACAATACTCCCAAAGAAGGCGAGTCAGGTGGAAATGTAAGGCGAGATACAATGCCAAAGCTGTGTAAAAATGCAATACAATCAAGATAGGGAGAATATTGTGATGACATGCACACTGAATAAAGTTCAATATTTTAAGAAGTTCAATTGCAATTGTGCGACCCACATGGTAATGAAATGAAGAGGTGAAAGTACCTTATTGGCGGGTTGAGCTTAGAAATGTAGAGTGCTGAAAGTATGTAATTATCTCTGGTTTTAGGAGATGAAGTAGAAGAGGTGTAACATGGAGGTTAGACGAGTGAGAAGTGTTAGTAGCAGTTTATTTAGCCAAAATTAGAAAATTTAAAGGAACACTGAGCCATATTAATCTTATGAAAATGATTAAACAGCCATGATGGTGAAGAAAGTGATAGCATGTATGTAGAGCTTATCTGGGGAGTGTATATTGATTTTAGAAGCACTAAGATTGTGCAGTAGAGATGTTAGGAAAATTCAGTGTCTGGATTGGGTTAAAGTGAAGAAAAGTTGAACACTGTGTTGAAAAAGAGTTAGAAATTATTATAGTTGCAGGCAGGTGCTATGAAATGGAAAAATTCATCAGCTTCATTAAATAGACATAAGGCTTAGTGGTAACATCTGTGTGTGCATACAGCTAGGAAAAGAGTAGATAATTCAAGGTAGGAAATACTGTAATCGGTGAGATGCGGCAGACTCATGCCAAATGGAAGCTTAGATTGCATGAAAGATTAACTATTAGAATTCTTGTTCACCTTCTGCTTTCTGCTTTCTGAAGAATGGAACAATGTTAAGTCCAGTGGTTAGCCAGCTACAGCAGAGGACACGTTCTTCTTGTAGACTTAGATGATTAGAGACAACAAAGAGGAAAATTCACAATCTCTTTTGTAATGTATGCCAATACATTGGCAAAGAGATCTCTGCGTGATATCCCTCTGATGGTTGAGTTGGAAATTCTGTAGAGCATCGCAGCTTTGCTGTGTGGTTTGACATGTTCACTGACTTGCACTTTGAGACTGAATCCTTCCATCTTCATTACTAAACCTCAAGTCATAAAATATGCTGCTCTGCACGAAGTGCTAAATCCGACCTACTAAATTCTAGCTGAGGCAAGATGGCGACCGTCACGGTCGTGTGAGCTGGCTGCTCTGCCGGACCTCGCGGACTTTGCTTTCTTTCACCGAAACTGAGGGCTGAGCCTTGACGGAGGGACGCGCCAGCCTGCCGAGGAAAGGTTGCTGCCGACGGTGGATCTTGGAAAGAGGCAAGCGGATACTTCTCCATTACCGCTATCGTTTTTGTTCTGATCTCGGAAAACGGCAAGCGGATACTTTTCCTTCCCGCTATCGTTTTCTGCTCTGACTCATGTTTGCGGTAGGAGCGGGATAGCGAGGATACTGAGGCGGCAAGATTGAAAGTGGTTCCTCTGTGCTCCGCGCCGGCTACAGAGGGCGTGCCTGGCCGAACGACACACCTGTGCTCGCGGTGTAGCGGGACCTGGAGGAGGCTGGAGTGGAGCTGAGCTGAGCTGCTACAGCGGAGACACAGGCTTTTTTCTCTTTATTTGCCTGATATAATTCCTAAAGAATGGCTCCTAAGGGGCGATGGGGCCGGGGGCAGACTGTCCCTGGGGCTGAGGTACAAGGAGAGTGTCAAAACCCGAGAGGGGGAAACGTGGCTCTAACTCCATTACAGAACACCCCGAGTAGAGGCAGAGGCAGTACCCGAGTGGAGACACCGGCCAAGGAGGCTGAAAAGGAGGGGAGAGGTAACTCGCGACAGCCTGGTAAGGAGTCGGAGGGTCTACTGCATGAAGGGTCTAAGACTGTCAAGACTGCTAAAGGTACTAAAGGCATTCCTGAACTGTTTTTAATACATTAAAAAAAAGGAACTTTTAAAAGGGTCAATAAACAATTTAAGCCAGGAACATGATATGGATAGTGTTAACGCCCTTGCTGAACCTGTGGAGCCTATGATACATCAGGCGGAGGCTAGACAGGGGTATCAGGGAAGCTGTGATAATGTGCTAAACGAAGAGGCTCAGTTATATACTAATGAAGGCGAAGGGATGGGCGAAGAGAATCAGATACAGCTGTTTGAAATTGATATAGTTCAAGAGCCTGTGGGTAATGCTGGTGATGATGGCCCCCCTGATGGCAATACCCCTGATAGACATATTGAGAGTATAGATTCTGCAGACTTCTATTCTCTATCAGAGCAATCCATATCCTCTACGGAGGATCTTGCTCAGCATTATGCTGAACAGATGAGCATGGCTGAAGGAAGCTTGGATAGCAGCTGTGACGTTGCTGAGGGGAGCTCTGAGCGAACGGAGGGACTGTCTGGGCAAACTGTTCGCCGGCTGCGGATGACACAGGATGAGCATTACGAGTATACTGGGGCTGCCTCACGTGAGGAGCAGGGGGATGAGATATCACTAGAGCTTATCTATAAGACTATGATGAAACACAATGAGGAGCACAAACAAGATAGCCTAAGAGTGCAAAACTCATGTAAGAAACTACAAAGCTCGGTTAGGCGGTTGGCTAAATCGCATGCAGATTTTTTGGGCAGAGTCACTGAAGCTGAGACACGTATATCGACTTTGGAGGACGAGGTAGTACAACAGAAGAGGATCATAGCTGAACAACTGACTCATAAAGAAGAGATCAACTGGAAAGTCATTGATCTAGAAAATCGCTCGAGGAGAAACAACTTGCGATTTCTACAAATAGCGGAAGGAAAAGAGGGTACAGATCCTCGTGGCTTTATAATTGAGCTTCTTAAAAATTCATTTCCTAATGCAACTAGATGGGATTGGGATCAAGAAGTTGAAAGAGCGCACAGATTGCCTTTTAAAATACGAACAGATAATCTTGCACAGCGCGATCAGAGACCAAGAGCTGTACTAGTGGCATTCAACAGCTTTTAGCACGAGAGGAAGTATATAAGAAGGCAAGACCGGATAAAAAAAATTGAGCATTTGGATGCGAATACTTTGTTCGTCCGGATTTATGTAAACAAACTGTGGACATGAGATGGCAACTGAGACAGCTTATCCCTCTTTTCCAATCCAAAGGAGCTCAGGTCTATCTTATGTTCCCTGCCAAAATGAAAATTGTATATAAGGAACGTACTTACTACTTTACAACAGCGCTGGCAGCTAAGACTTTCTTGGACTCAGTGTAACTGGATTTGGTACTGTATAAGATATTTAGTGAAAAGTGCACATAATGATTATACTACAACTTTAAAGTCATAAAATATGCTGAGAACTCTGTATTTAACTATTTCATCTCTAGTGTTGAAACAGAAAAGAATTCCTGCTAGTCGGCAGCACTGTTCCTATGGCAATTAGTGCCTAAGGTATTCTAACAGATTATCAATTCAATCAAAACTCTATAAACAAAATTTAACCAACAAATGTTTTTAGTTTTGTCTATGAAAACTTCATAGTAATTGAAATTATATTTGTACATGGAATTATGATACAAATCATGTATGAAGATGTACTAGGTGGATAGCAGCTCCACCCGTTTTTTCAAAACAACATTAACAATTTGCAACATCTATTGTGAACAAAAAGAATGCAAAATATCATTGCAGATTTTAACAAACATGTAGAAAATCATCCCAATGCATTTCGGGACATGGGTGGTCCCTTCATCAGGGGCACATCTGCAAACAAACAAATGATTACATTTTTACTATATGCAATGCAAAAGAGGAAGTAATTTCAACAGCAAAAAAATTTGAGCAGAGGATTATTTATTTTGTAATGGTACCACATCCGTCGTGTGACCTGGTCTTATTCATGCGCTCGTGCAGTGTGAGAAACCATTGGTAATATTCCTAATTCCAACTGTTACACATAGGCAAAATCCTTTGTGCACAAAGTGAATGTCAATAGACATGAAACGATATGTCGTACAAATGAGTCTCAAGTGATCAGTGCAGTGATGTTACCGAAAACATGGTGCCGGTTTTTCTATAGATAAAGTGCAATATCGATGTTCACCTGCAATGAGATGAAAAA
This sequence comes from Lissotriton helveticus, assembly GCF_964261635.1. Classification (NCBI taxonomy): domain Eukaryota; kingdom Metazoa; phylum Chordata; class Amphibia; order Caudata; family Salamandridae; genus Lissotriton; species Lissotriton helveticus. Next base: position 336,133,111 of record NC_136069.1, on the reverse strand, counting down.
CTGCATCCTGACCGAGTCCACTGTTAAATGACGAGAATGTTTTTCTACAAGTCAAAAGATTATATTTAGCCTGTGCGCGTTATGATGAAATGGTGAGACCCGGGGTGCAAAAGATCAAAAAACTCTTACCATGGGAGATTGCCCCGTCTCTTGTAAACCGAAGCTTCTTAAGAACTCCTATAAAAGGAGCAACACCCTTATGTAAAACATGCAATATGTTATCGAAAATAGTGTATAGTTGAGACCGAGCCGTCACTTACCTAATGTAGTGTAATGTCGAGTTTACCGCTAAGTTGATATATTGCTATGAACTGTAGAAGCCATAAACTGTAGAAGCAATGGTATACATGGTTTTAAAACGATGTTCTCATAACGGCGATTAGGTGTAAATCAGCCCATATATCAATTTCTATGCTTACCCGAGAAGATCGTGGCACTCGATGTGTACCCGCTGTGGTGTTTGAGGTGAAAACGCGGCGTAAACTCGGAATAGAAATAGGGCTGGTGTTCAAAGATATGAAAAAAGGACTGCACGCTCAAGGTGTTTACGCGGTGCGCGTTAGTAGTGAAAATAGGACAGATAGTTTCGATCACGGAAAGAGACCCGTGATGTATCCAAGTGAAGTTTCAATATTCAGGCCGATCCGTGAAAAAAGTGTGATGATGAATGATATTACTGAATCTGACATTCATCGATGTTCTAAGCTTGTATATAATAAGCTGCACTTAAAAAATAAGTCACCAATGCGTAATTGTAGAAAACCGCATCCGTGTCATGCTGCACCATAATGATGCTGGTCATGAGAATTGTGTGTTGCTGAAGATTTAAAAAGAGGAAAGAAAAACATATTCAACTATATCTCATGAAATATATATACATAAGTAGTTATTCCCGAACTGTACAATGTCTGTTGGAACATTTAGCATAAAACTGTGGTAGTACACCATCATAGCTTATATGTAATTACATAATGGATATCTACTAAAACAGAGACGGACTTGTCAACTAACCAAAGGTTACATTTCTGGAAAACCTTACAGAAAACAACTATAATCAATTAAATAATTTAACCCTTTAGGGAATGATGTGCCAAGAGATTCTATCCAATACACCTCCCTCTGTAGTAATCTCTTGCGATTGTCAACCCCATCTAGTAGTTTTACTACCTCAACTATCTGACTACGTATTTGGGAAATGCTGCGCTTGGCCTCATGCCAGTGTGTAGCTGTTAGAAGGTGGTTTTGACACTAGGGCCGCCCGGATTTTGAGCACCTAATTGTTGAGCTTTTACTGTGGGGGAGCCTCATAATCTGGGACTTATCCACAGTGAACTCATAATGAAGGAGACTGCATGGAGATTTTACTGGTGTCCGCCTGGCTTGACTAGGCCGTTGCGCAGCAGCTGTAGTATGGGACACCGTGCTGGTTACATGCAGACATGGGTGTACATATGTGTGCACACGTGTAGGAGCTGAGCAGGGGAGATTCCTGGCATTCGCAGTCCAGGAGCAGCTACAGAGTGAATGGTGTGGCAGGACTTATGCATAATTGGGTGGTGACATGCAATAGGCTTTATACCCTGGGAAGGAACATGCCAGGGAAAGTCAGTGCGTTTTACTGTGTTTTAACTTCATTATTCCCCTATGGGGATGTGGGGCCCATGGCTAAAATGACTTCCACAAAGCCTACAGATTCCAGACATGCACTAAAGTCCATTGTAGAGTAGGTGAAAATAAGTATTCTGCAGAGTCCAAAGTCATATTTGTACTGCTTTTGGGTCATACAGAACTGTCATATTTCTCTGAGCCAGCCATGACCAGACCCAGGCTGAGGGTTGACCTCAGCTGGATGGATTGATAACCTTTCTTCCACAAGCTAAGGCCTCCTCTCCACAAAAAAGAAGATGGGTGGGGCTACAGGCTCATCCATTAGCAGCTGTCACTGGGTGCCAGGCACCAGGCTGCACCAAGAAGGAAAGAGTTGGGTTTCAGAGGCCATGTGGCCAGAGACACTGGACGACTCCATTTTGAACAAACCAAGAGGCTGGACAAGAAGGAGGGAGTAGGGGCAGGGAAGTGATGTGTCGCTGTTTGATAGGACCAACAGAGACTTTCTGCCAGCCCCCTACTCAACTTTTAAAAAGTACTTGCACAGGAAGAGAAGCTCTCTCTGGGGTGTGGTCTGCTGAAGTGGAAGGTGCTGGAGCCTGGCAATGGGCAGTTGGAAGGAGAGACCCCCTGACTGTCACCCAGGCCCCTAACAGCACCAGAAGAAGCGCCTAGGACCGGTGCACAGAAGCAGGGGCCTCTGCCCAGGGAGAAGAAAGGCGCAGGAGGAGAGCCAGGCGAAAGGATGGCGCAGGGAGCCAGTGCAGACCGCTCCCTGCAGAGTGCACCCTCTTGGAGACCCGGAGAGTGAAGGAGAGTGCTCCCAGTGGCTGGGGGCGCCGCCAGGAGCAAGAAGATGCAAAAGTGGGGCAGATCGGACATTCAGGGGCTGAGATATGGCCCCCAGAAGGTGAGAGACCTTGGACCTGTGGCCCCCTGACGGCGAAGCGCGTGAGGCTCCGGCGCTGGTCCAGGAAAGGCCCCCGGGGTGAGTCAGGTCACGGGGACTGCCCTCCAATGTGGAGAGCCTGCGGGGGTCCCGGGTGGGACCGGGGCCCCGGACAAGGAAGGAGGAGCCAGGGGCCCGGGTGGGACCGGGCCCCCAACCAAATTGCGGAGCGGCCGGGTGTGGGCTCCCTGCGTTGCATACTCTTACCCGGGGGTCCGGGTGGGACCGGGCCCCCCACCGAGGCCCCAGAAAGCGGCAGGAGCTTGAAGCGCCCCATGATGCCTTGCAAGGCATGAGGAATTGATTGTTTTGGGCGTTTTGGTGGCCCCCAGAGGAGAGGGGTCACCCTTGAGTGTGAAAAGGTGCCGGGGGGAGCTGCTGGAGCAGCACAGTCTAGCCCGAGCACAAAGCTAAGTCCCACCCTAAGTTTAAAAGGAATAACCCCTCAACTCTCAGCGAAGATTGCATCACCTCCTAGGCTGGAACTTTTGTTCTACAGCTGGGGGTTCATTGAGAAGTGCATCAAAGATTGAAGCGCTGAGTTGGAGATGTCTCAAGCAGGGCATCCCCTGGAGGTGAAATGGCGTAATTGCACTGAAATGCATTTATAAGTGGTTATTTCTTTTAGAGGGACTGATGTTCAATGTGAAGTACTGGTGTAAGGTGATGTCACAAGCAAAGTGGATTTAAGTGGCTAGACACTCCTGCAAGGGTGTCTGACGGTATTTACAACTTATTCCTGTGATCATCTGTGATGCCTTTAGGGGCTGTAATTACAGTATTTTTTTTTTTTTTTTTTTTAGTTCAGTAAATTTTTTTTATTGAATTTTCAAGAAAGGAGAAGTACATAAAGACATACAAAAAAAAAGTTGAATGAATTCATTAAAATACAAAGAAGCGAAAAAGAATAATCATAAAAATTACAGTCAACAATAAAATTCATCGCCAGAAAATAATTTGTCAATTAAAGGAAAACAGAAGAAAGGGAAAGGAGGGAATGGGATGGGAAGGGATATCCAAATGTGCTGAGTACTGTCATTCTAAAGTGTGCGTAAACATGTAGACTTGCTGCTGCGCTTAGGTGAAGACCGCAGACTGTTAGCCCTTAAGATGTAGAGGTGTATACTTTAGGGTCAGTAGGAGATGCTTGGTCAGGGTCATGTGTCACCAAGGCAGGTGTATCCCTGTTTAATGCTTGTTGAGGTAATGGGAGGGATACGGCACTGGGATGGTGCCAGTGCACAGGGCCCCCGCTCCAGGATAGGTTCAACTAAGTGCATTGGGGGCAAGATGATGTGCATACATGGGAGTGGTGGTACTAGACCCCCACCCCCCCTGTGGGAGGGGTGGAGATGTTATGCAATGTCACAAAGTAATTCCAACAGCTTATGTATATTTGTAAATTGGTGTATAGTATTGAGTGGTGTGTGTGTTTAATAAATGTACTCTTACTTTTATAAAGCAAAGTACAGACTGGACAATCAATTATTGAGTGTTATTTTTGCGCACCTGCAAATGGCGATTACTAGCCCACACCACCTCCCTTGAGTAAGCCTCAGACTGCTCTGCAACGCTACCCTCTGAGAGTCAGGCGCTGCCCTAGGGTGTTTGGTTCCCAGTGAAGGACAAATGTGTCATGTAATTTGTGCAGGCCTCACAGATGCTGCCTCATTTTCCAACAGTAGCTATGCTGGAAGTTTTGCTATCAATTAATCAATCAATCAAAGAGTTTGTAGAGCGCACTACTTACCCGTGAGGGTCTCAAGGGGCTGAGGGGCGGGGGAAGGGTGCTGCTACTGATAGAAGAGCCAGGTCTTGAGGAGCCTTCTGAAGGTGAGCAGTTCTTGGGTCTGCCGCAGATGGGTGGGGAGGGTGTTCCAGGTCTTGGCGGCGAGGAAGGAGAAGGATCTGCTGCCAGAGGATGTTCATTGAATGCGCGGGACAGCGGCAAGAGAGAGGCTGGTGGAGCGGAGCTGGCGGGCGGGGGTGTGGAAGTTGAGTCTGTTGTTCAGGTAGGCTGGTCCGGTGTTGTGGAGTTCTTTGTGAGCGTGGGTGAGGAGCCTGAAGGTGATCCTCTTGTTGACGGAGATCCAGTGCACGTCTCTCAGGTGGGTCCGGATGGTGCTTTTGTGCTCTGTCATTCTTATCTTGAACTTGCGTTCAGTTTTCCCAACGTATGCCAAGCCACACAGGCATTTTAAACAATAGATTATGTTGGCCGTGTTGTAATCAGCTGAACGCTGAAGTTTAATGTTTTTGTGCCTGAATGAGGATGAGTTAAATATTGACTTACAATAATGTTGTTACAATGGATGCAATTTTGTCAACGACTGGTGCCCTTGTATTGCTCATGGGACATAGTCTTGGGCGACAAAATCAACTTCTGAAGGTTTTTGCCTGGGGTGTATCCAAATGTTGGCTTATCAAGGAATAGCCCCTTGAAATCTGTTTCTCCATCAAGTAGCTCCCATCTCTTCCTTATGATGTGTTGTATCTGTTTGGAGCTTGTGGAATATCATGAGACGTATGTTGGTGTTTTAGATTGGGTTGGTTGGTATTTTCTAAATAATGACGTACAGTCTTTACCCGACATTCTGTCTAATTTTTTTGGGCGATTTCTTCTGGGTAGCCCCATTCTATGAATCTTTGTTTTAATTCTAATGATTTGACTGCAGCTGTTGTCGGATCTGAACAAATTCTTTTGATTCTTATGAATTGGGAATAGGGCAAATTGTGAATGAGACTCGGTGAATGAAAACTGGTGAAGTGTAGTGAACTGTTTCTGTCGGTGGGTTTGGTGTAAACTTCAGTTTGAAAACCCTTCTGATCCGTATCTCTTTTGACTAGGACGTCCAAATAGTTATCCCATCAGGTGAATCAGCACCTCATTTATGCCAACTGGGTACACATTGACAAGTAAGGAGCAGTCCTTGGTATAGTGACCCAGTCCCAAAACAGTAAAAGATTTACATGGATTTTGTTATTGTTCCAATCTTCATGAACACTTTATACGTGATTATTTAAAAACATAAATACATCTGGAGAAGCTAAAGGCATCATTCTGCAGAGAGAAGGCAACACCAACACCTTATCCCCAGTGGCTGATCATTCATGTGTTTTTGCAATGACAGATAGCATTATCCCATTTACAATCTGGAGCTTCTAGCCATCAACATCTATGAAATGCTTGAACCACTGCCTTGCACAAAAGGTGCTGTTCTTTTCCCCTTTCTAGTTTAGTTTACATTGATTCTCACTGTTATCAATACATCTGTAATGTATTACTTCCGAGGTGATGTAAAGAAAGAACAACACTTGGTTACAGGATATCTAGCCAGATTTCCTTGTGAGTCTCCTCTGCCATCAGGGCAAGATAAACCTTGTCGCCAGGTCTCTAGAACAACATATTTTTTTTAAATAATTTTTATTAGAACAGGAGAAAAATGGTAAAGCAAACATTTTACATATCGATTTACATAACATATAGCATGACCATGGAAAAAAACAACATTTTTTAAGTAAGAATGTTCAACAATTCATACAGAGCATTTCATATTACATTTGCAAAAAGCAATTGATAAAAAAAATCAGATTCCCACAATCCTAGATTAAAAAGATCCTACCTAAACTACTTAATGTAATAAATTACATAAAATAGAATTAAAAAATAAAGTGCAAAGAGCAAAGTGAAAATATAGAAAGTGCCATGTGCTTTTTTCAAATTTTTAAAATATTTTTAATACTTTATTTTAAGAAAATACCCTGTTTTCTACAAAGTGCTATGTGCATATATAGCTTATATATTAACTAATTTATAATCATCAAGCTTCGGCAGTGAAACCATAAGGAGAGGAAGAGCGCCATATACCTTTAAATCTTACTACCGCTCCAATACGTTTGGCATAGGCCTCTTCAAATGTATACATCCTAATCATTTAATAAAACCAATGATCGATGCTAGGTTGTGAGCTGGTTCTCCAGTTTTGCAGAACAAGTGATCTAGCAACTGCAATGGCAATGGCAATTAATATAAAATATTGCTGATTTTTTGTGAAGCATTTCACTGCTGCTGAGCAACCAAATAACACCAACATGGCTGATGGACAGATTTCTAAAGATAAAATTATGGCTATTTCCTCAAAAACCCTCTTCCAGAAATATTGTAAATCATTACATTAAAAAAAGAATTAACCATCCCCCCTCCCACTCTCTTACAACGAAAACATGTATTTGGGCAAGTTACAACACAATTTAGGCAGTTTCAAAGGAGTAAAATATAATAACCATCAAGATAAAAAATTCATTCTTTTAAAGTTGGCACCTCTAAGAGCTTTATTCGCTAATTCATTAATCTGAGTCCATTCATTAGTATTAAACTTACAGCCTGTCTCTGAATGAATTTTTTGCAGTTCTTTTATCAGGACCTCTTCTGAATTGGCTTTTTGATTAAGTAGCTGATACCAGCAGCTAACCCCAACCATTTTATTTACTATTTGCCTTAAAATTGGCCTTTTTGTCTCATCTAGAATTGCATAATTGTTTTTAAGATAATTAGATATTTGTGCAAAGCTCGAGGCCAATGCAGTATTTGGTGTAATGGCCTGAAAAGATACCATTTCCCAAGTAATTAATGAATCAAGATTATAAAAATCCCCAAACTGGAGATAGCCTAATTCTTGGCAGTCCTGAAAAAGCCTACTAGAAAGTTTAAGACCTCCTACTGCCCCATCCTGTATTGCGGTATAAGCGTGGAATAAGGGGATATTCCATGATTTAACAAATGTCTGCATTCTGTCAACCAGAGTAAAAATGATCTTATAACACGTTTTTTAGAGAATTTTGCCAGATGTAGAAAAGCTGGAAGTCTGATGGCACTTTCATCCAGCATATGTACCAGAAAAGAATTATCGAAAATTCGGGATTTTCAAACGCAGATTAATAAACAAAAACAAAAATAATGGAAGTACCATCATTTTAACCATTGAAACCCTTCCCACTAAAGACAGTTGCAGCAATGCAGTTGCAGCAGTTGCAGCAATGACCAGTTATCAAATAGCTTTTTGACTTTCGAAAGCAGACTAATATAATTCAGAGAAAATAATTGCCCAAAATCATTAGTGACATAATTTCCCATATATCTAATTAGGTGCATCAGTTTTAGATAGATGGCAGATGGAAACTCCAAAGGAGTAGTATTAAATGCTAATGTTTCAGGTTTTGCATGATTGACTTTATATCCTCCAACATGTGTAAAATTTTGAATTTCATCTAATACATTCTTTATGTTATCTGTCCCTGCCTTCAGATATAAAATAATATCGTCTGCATATAACTTAATTTTTGACATTCCATCTATAGGAGGGACTATACTTATGTTTTTCCGGATCTTCTCGGCTAGGGGTTCAATAAATAGTGAAAATAGGAGAGGAGACAATGGGCATCCCTGACAGATACCTCTTTTGATAGTAACCTTTCCATTTACTGAGACATTAATCATTATTGTAGCTTTTTCCCCTCCATATATTCTTATTAACATCTGCATAAATTGTTAAGGAAAACCAAACTTTGATAAAATAAAAAATAATGCACTCCAATCTACCAAATCAAAAGCTTTTTCAGCATCCATCATCATAATCACTGCCTCTGTATGGTTGGTAGAAAAGTAATGCATTAAAAAATAAGTATTTGATGCCATTAAATGTCCAGGGATAAAACCGTTTTGATCATTATGAACCAGCTGTTGTGCACAGGGTGCTATCCTTTTTGCCCAAATTTTCATTAGAAGCTTATAATCTGTATTTAACAGACTGATAGGCCGGTAGGAACATGGGCCGGGCAGGGTCCTTATCCTTTTTAAGAAAAACTATTACTACCGACTCCTTGAAACTTTTAGGGGTATCAATGCCATCCTTAATTTCATTAAACAAATTTACTAAAAAAGGAAGCAATTCATTCTGAAATATCTTATAAATTTCTACGGGCATCCCATCTGCTCCACTAGCTTTGGCTTTCGCCATACTTTTTAATACGTCCTGTGCTTCAGAAATTTGAATTTGAGAGCTCAGAGATTCTGAGAATTGCTGTGATGACACCGTAGTTACAGTGAGTCAAAATATCTCTCAAAATCTGCCTCATCTACCCCCTGCATTTCTCCATAAATATGCATAAAATGTGAATTAAACACCTCGCCGATACTCTGCTTATCCTCTACTAGGAGACCAGTTACAAGGTTTTTTATTTGGCAGATTAATTGTGCAGCTCTTTGTGTTTTCGTGGACCAAGCCAGAAATCTACCAATCTACTGACTCTCCTCATAAAATTTTTGTTACATATTCTTGTATCGTTTTACAATTGCCTTTTTACTGGACCTCCTGGCATAAGTCAGCCCAGTGAACTTCTAACTTGCTACTTCTGGTGACCGCAACAATGACAACCTGCTGAGTACTACATCAAACAAAATTTCCTTCATTCAGCAGCTAAGTCATCTCACAATGCACCCCCCCTGTTTCTAGGTCCTGACCCAGTACCGATATATGAGTTATCTGCGATGCCATGCGATGCTGTCTTTGGATAACCATGTTTCTTTATCGTATGTTAACACAGATGCAAACATGTTATTTTCACATTTATTTGGGAACAGGCATGGTGGGAGGCAGATGGCATTTTTCCAGCACCTCTACATGCTTTTAAACATTGAAAGACATCTCAGTTCTGAGCTATGGGCTTGATGGACTCACCATTAAAATGGTATTTGATTGTCGCTATTCTTATTAAGGACTAGTAAGAGCTTTGTGAAGACCATCACAGCCAGCCACCTGTGAGATAGGTGGCATGTTATTTTGTACTTTAGATCTGAAGCTGAGCAAGCAATCATTATCAAGACTTTGTTATAAGAGTGACAAGAAGACAGCTTATGCACGCCATGAGCATACTTGAGCCACTGAGAACAATTCTGCTATTGACCGGTTCTGGCACGGAGGTGGCAGAGGATGGGCAGTATTCTACTCTTCTTTTCTGTCATGATGTTTACAGGCAACTGAATGTCATTGAGGAGTAATACAGAGAGATCATTGAGTTTGGCATCAAGATTAGGATCCTCGCATGCAGTGCCTACCAAAGATTTGACACTTTTTATAACATTTACCCTGTTGCGGGCTCACTTGGGTTGGAGGGGGGCATCTCCTAGTTTCAATCTTCTTCACTCTGTACCTAGGGGTTTGTACTGATTTTAGGGGAATGAATTGAGTGAGAATGCATCAACTTCATTTCTTGGTGTGTGATGGTTAGTGGTGTTGTACTTTCCAGTTTTTGATGACTTGCAGATGTTTTCAAACTGTTGCTCGTTGTTAGGTAGCAGCAACCCACATGCCATGTGCAGGACCAGTGTTGGGTATTAATTTGGGAATCTAACATATTTCTCTGCACTCCGGGCTGCCATGGACAAGATTTATTCCAGTTTTTTTTGTTTTTGGACCACTTTTTGTTGGAGGGAAGATCACTAGCAGACAGCAGTCAGCTGCTTTTCAAAGCCTCATCTGAGTATTCTTCAGACTTATAGCCTTTCATTTGTTCCTTCAGGAGTTTCACAAAGTTGTCCATGAACACCCTTTGATTTTTTCAGGAAGTGGAAAGATGTAACTTTGAAAGTCCATATTCTTCTTTGGCTTTGGTCATGTAGTAACTACAATCCTGTTTTGAGCTTGTTGGCCTCTTGACTGCTTGGCTCTAAAACAACATTGCCAAACTGAAAGTCCACATAGAGCATGATTCTAAATTATTTGTAACTGAAGCCCTTTCATAAGCACAACACAATCAGTCACATATTTCTAACATTCACAAAGAACATGGGATACAGGATTCGGACAACTTCCTTTCAAACTTTGGCCAGGAAACATACAGACATACACATCCACACATATTTTCTCACTCGATCGCTCCTTCTCTTTCATTTATAATGAGGGTCGGAGTAGCCAAACCCGTCAGAGAATCCATAGGATACTCTTTCATTGGCCTAAACTCCTTTCCAGTCGCCCCAGTGGAATCTTAATGTAGGAGCCAAAGTAAGAGACAGCATGCTTTAGAGAATTAGAACGTGCCCAAAAATAGCATTGCATAGTGGGAGGCCAACCTGATGCAACCCAACAAGCAAGCATGCAATAAATCACAGTGAACAAACTATAATCTGGCAGAATTCCTGTCTGTGGAGAAAAATCCAAAACACAGACAAATCAGTGCTCGCCTAATAGAGGCTCGAGTCACAAAGAGGATAGAATTCGGCAACATTGTAACTTGGGACAAGTAGAGACAGAGGGCCCGGTTATGAGTGGGCACATTTTGGTCCTGGGAAGCTGTGTGGCTCCGAACAGGTGGAAAATGGGGATCGGGGCATCTGCAGGGAGAGGGGGTGTATGTCTTGAGGGACAGGAGTGCAATGGGGCTAGAAGAGGAAGCATTGCACACTACCCCTATGCAGCAGGAGGGGATTGGTTGCAAGTCGGAGGCGGGGTCTGTGCTACACTCCCACCCTGACTTGCATATGATTTTACTGGCTAGATTTTCTGGCATGTACATTAGGCCTGGGGCTTTCACACCTGGAACACCCCATCTGATGGTATCTGACATGTATTCAGCACCACAGGGTTTTATTTAGGGTTTGGTGAACGTGGACACCAGCCAAACAATGGTGGATGTCCTGTCCACCATATTTAGAGTGTATAAATGGATATATCCTTGAATAGGGTGGACGTGAGATTCTGTCTCACATACAAATACAGATGACATACTTATTGAAATGACATAAAAATTTAATTTATAAAGTGCTTACTATCCCTGACGAGGCATTAAAGCGCTTTGCGGCAAGTAGCATGCCACCTGGAAGCCCAAAGTTAGTGGTCAGCCCATTGGTTGCTGGAGTCTTGCATGCTAGGAACCCATTCCATGCTTTCGTTTCTTTGTGGCACATTAACGACTTAGGCGTGATCATTGGAGGGGAGGGTGGGTTTGCGAGAAGCACATGATGTAAAAAAAAATCGTTTAAGACCGACAGTCTTGAGATTTAAGATAGTTTGTGCATAGAGGAGGCATTAAAGGGAAGCAGAGGTGCATTCATAACAAGCATTTACAATGCAACGGTCTCGGCATTGCAAAAGTTAGAGCTATTAGCATTGTAAATTAACGCGAGATTGGGCTTTCTTCATTTAACAGCTTGTAATCAGACTTGAGGGAAGGGTCATACTTTTTCCTCTCGCGTCTCTCCAATGTCTTGCATTGTTTATTTCAATGCGGAGAGCTGTTCATTGGCCCTTGGGGTAATTTTGGGGTGAGATTTACTGTTAAATAAGGACTCACACCTATCCTCTACACTTCGGAGAAAGAGCTAAAGGCAACAAAGGTTGGCTTCTAGAAGCCGAGCAAAGAACGAGCATGTTTATGCTCCTTGGTTCTTTGCACTGTCTGCCAGCCTAATGAAAAGAGGAGCTGTGGAACACAACGAACGCTCCTCAACAGCCAGTTTCAGATAGAACGGCATGATGGCAGCGAAATTGCTATGCACTCAGGAGAAAGAAATCTCTCTCATCAATAACGGGACCAACAAACAGAAGAGTATCCCATTCCTTTGTACTGTAAGCACAGAAAGCAGTGCCAGCGCGACCAGGTACAATGCAGTGTCCTGGCAGCTACTTAAATCTGGACACAGTGCTGCACCCCCCGACAGTGTTCAACATTCTCAATCCAGCTGCAGTGTGCAGCGTCTGCTCACACACGGGCATCATGTTAACACGTGGGCCGCGAGTGCAGCGCGTGTTCATAGCACGGGCAAACCCTGACCCCCGGGCCACAATTCAGAATACTGGGCACATTGTTCACAGGCGGGGCTAATACAGCCCTTCTAGTTTCAAAATGTATCACTGGGTCACGCGGGACGAAGATAGCACTCTCGGCGCAGTGTCCACCATCTTGGCGCAATGTAGATGTAGAACCTCCTCACACTTTGGCGCACTGAAGCAACCCATGCAAAGTGGACAGCACTTGGTTACACCACAGCAACAAGCAGGGCTGTAGGCTGGGGGTGGGGGTGTTGCACCCCCCTAAAAAGTGTAGTCTGTAGTAAATAGTTGGGGACAGGAGCTTTCAGTCGGGTATTGTGAGGTGTGGTCGGATTTCACCTGGCAGTTTTACATGCCCACTCGGACAAAAAATCTTTTTCATCTCTGTTGTGAAGGCCTTCTGAGCTCCTCTCAGCCCTTTGCCCTTTACGCCCCCTTGTTCCCCGCTTCTCATATAACATATTTTAACAAGATATGCCAGCGTGAGTGTTGGACAATCTGAAACACACCCCTCCCCAATATTACTGACCAAGCTTCGCCCTGGGCACAAATCAGCGCATGAAGAGCGGGGCGTCGTGCGATAAGTCAATAGTGAAGTCAATAGTGCGCCGCATCACATGCTTGAGCGCTGCAAAAAATCAAGAGGTATTTAAGCGCCTGGTCGACCCCCCGCGCGAGAGGTAAACGGGTGGAATAAATTGTAAGCCATGCTCTGGTTCATTGGAACAGGGCTACCGGAGTTCGTTTCCCATCGGTTTCAGATGGCCTCCGCTATGTCTCCGGAAGTCAGGCAAAGTCGCCTGTGACGGGGGCGGGGCTGCGTCTGCACCGGAAAAGAAGGCAGGCGGAGTGAAAGCGTCTCGCGACGCCAGAAGGAGAGCGGAGTCCCTCTAAATTAAACAGGTAAGTTGAAAAGGGGGGGGGCTCGGTGCACGGTGCACTCGGGTGTGTGTTTGTGTGTGTATGCATGTGTGCGACGGCGGGAGAGAGGGGGGTGCACTCGTGTGTGTGTGTGCGCGTGTGTGTGTGTATGTGTGGGGGGCTGGGTGTCTCTGTATGTATGTGCGTGCGTGGGCGCTTGTGTGTGTGTCTGTGTGTGTATGTGCATGCGTGTGTGGTGTTTTGAGCTTCCTAGGAGACAGCGCCTGGCCGCAGCGCTCGTTCGCGTGCGCGTGTCAGTTTGGAATCGCCTCCAAGGCGATGCGCGCGGCCAGGATTGTCTCCTTGGAAGCTCACACGCCAACATAAGGTTCTCGGCGGAGACGCGCTTCGCGCGGCTAGCCGAGACCTAATAAAGGAGAGAAATAGTCATTCTAGGCCTTGCAGGATTTTAATGAATTTAGCAGGAAGGTCTTGTGCAACAGCACCGTGCATACTGTGGAAATTCTGCTGTAAAGGAAAGTGACTACTTCTAACAATATTGCAAAGAAATGGATTTCTTAACTAGTAAATTAAAACAATCTTGCATCTTGTGGAAGACCTGCCAGAAATATCGGAGCGAGCAGCAAAATACATCTGTTCCTGTCAGTCACCCAAAAACCAAAACTGTACGTAAACAACTTCTTAAAAATATCCTAGAAAAGTGAAAGGACTGCTGTCATTCTAATGCAGCATATCGCACCGTTTTGTATCAAAATCGAGGACTGGGCTGTTTTTTCCCATTAATTGGTTACTTTATTGCGGATGTACGGCGTCGAGGAAATAAAATAACATAGATGTTATACTATTGCCATCTAGTGGCCAAGGCATATCGTTACCATAAGATGGATCGTCAGGAGATGTTTGCTTTAGAAAACAGCTGAAGTTTAGAGGAACTTTGTTCATCTAAAACTAGAGGCGTAGCTTCAGGGTGAAAGGGGGAGTGGGGACGCTGTTTGGGATGTTACAACCCTCTTAATAAATGTATTTTCTGATAAGTAGTTGGGTACAGGTGCTTTCAGGCGAGTATTGTGTGATGTCAGTCGAATTTCAGCAGGAGGGTTTACATATACACAGACAAAAACACACACACACTCTCTCTCATTGTGTTTTCTCTCTTGGTACTCCTACCAATCCGCATTCCTTTCCACTGCCCCTTGGGCCTCTCTCATGCACCCTGATTGTTGTATAATGTATTGAAACATTACATGTCAACATTATTGTTGGAAAATCTGAAGCGTACCCCTCCCCCTCCAATTTTACTGACCAAGCTACGCCCCCGTCTGAAACAACCATGCTCGTGCACAACGCCCTAACAGTCAACTCCTAGTAGGGGCTGTGGCCCTGTAGATACAGCTTTACACCACTTGTTTATAAAGTATTCCAATAAACACCAAGTATAATGCAAGTAGCTCATTAAACATTAAGGCCATAGTAGGAAAAAAATGACGAACATGCTACTTTCCAAGTAACCAGAATGAACAAAATCACTAACATGTGCCTAAACTAACTGTTATACACTTTCAATATACATATGCATGAAGTTAAGAATAGTAAATCTATTCTTGCCTCGATACCTATCTTTAAAGTATTTTGTGTGTTTTGCTATGTTATGTTATGCTATGCTGTGTTATGGTGTGTTATTCTATGTTATGTTATGCTATATTATGTTATAGGGTCTTATAATGCGCGACTGCTAGTTCCTAACGGAGTATCCTGGTGCTAGTCATAACTGATAGAATCTGGGTATATTGAGAGTGGAGAGTCATTAAAATAGCCACATTTTCAGGGCACTTTCTAAAAGCTGTAAGATTTTTGCAGGTGCGAAAGGGGAGTGGGAATTGATTCCAATGGACAGGGGCAAGATGGGAGAAATAGCGATCCCCCATCCCTGCCAAGCCCATCTTCTATGGACAGGGAGCTGTGAAGCCACCCCAACACCCATTGCCCTCCCCTTTCATGCTAAGTATAGCATTAAAGGGTGCCTTATTTACAAGGAAGCAATAAGCCATGTTAATTGGCTTAACGCTGCCTTGTAAATAAGGCAAAGCCCCTATCGCCACCACAACGTCACTTTCAGTCTTGTAAATATGCCCCACAGATTTTCAGTCTTTAAACCCCAGGGGACAAGGCCCACAACTTCAGAAAATGCCGATAAGGGATACATAAAAATCTATCCATTAATTGGGATGCAAGACTTTCTAAAGTGGATATGTAGTGCAGTTATGGACAGAAGACTAGAATGCCTGGAATCAGGACTTTTAGTTTTCAGGAGCACATCAGTCTGCTTGGGCGGTATGTTCTTGATTGTTGAGGTCATCAAATGTACAGAGGGAGAAGACAGGTATAGGAGAGCATTCAACTGGCGAACACCCAACCGCCTTTCTCCTGACAGAGTAGAGGGGATTAGGATGTTCTCTCTGGAGTGAAGGGCCCATCACTGTGCTGCCAGAAGCCACAGATTCCCAAAGAAACGCAGTCTTCCACATATGAAAGTTCAATGTCCAGCGACATTTGGAGGCTGATGGAGCTCACAATGAGCCCATCGGATAATGGCCTAGGACTGAGTAGTAAACACACTAACAAAGTACCCCAAAGTTCTAGGCCCTAAAGGCCTTTGACTTTGTCCTGAGAGTGACGTCAGGATGGAGAGTACATCTGCGCCCTAAATTTCGATGGGCAGCCCTGCGCCCCAGACTTGGATGCAAGGGGCCTTTGACTCCTTCTACTCGGTGACAACTAACTTCGCCTAGCAGTCGGGCACTGCTTTGTTGTTCTTCTTTGCACACGACAAACATGACTTTGAATCATGACTGGAGCCATTGCAACAAAGACATCTGGCTGGTACAGGGCTTACATGTTTTAAAACCTGTGGGTTCAGGCTACATTGTCTGCAGACCATGCACAATGTTGAGGTGAGGTAACGGGTTTTTAGGAACCCGTTTGGTGCCAGGGGATAACACCCGAAGACCTCTGAGTTCTCCCTGTTCCGGACCACAGAAACACGGAGTCTTCTAGTCGAGTCAGAGATCGAGTTTTATTGATAGCTACCAAGTAACAGGTGTCCTAGAAGCACGACAAACACGGGTCATGTGTTCTCAGGAGACTGTTCGTTTTTACAGAACCAGCCTTCTCCTTATATACAGAAATAATAGCTGCGAGCGAGAATTCTTGAGTTTATGATATGGCTATACACATATTTCTACAATAATACAAAAGAGCGAAGTCATGTAGGCAAGCCCGTATTTTAGATGTCCAATGTGTGATAGATTACTCTGCCAAGCCCGGAACTCCCATCAGATATCGATGAAACCCTAATAAAGGAAGGCACCTCCTAGTCATAAAACTGGCCATAAACAGGGAACAGGACAGGTGTGTGTTTGTAGAAAGCATGGTTTGTATGTAGTGAATGGTTTGGGGAATGTTATGTATCGATGCTATCGCATTTGGCCACTGGGCGAAGGGCTGCCCAGACAGGTTTGGCTAAAGGCAATGGAGTCGGTTGGGATAGGTCAGGGGGAAGCCAGGGAAGGAGGACGTGTCCTTTTAGATCAAGCTCGACCTTTAATTGACTTATCATGAGGGCAAGACGTAAGATGGATGCCGTTCACAAAATGGAGTCTAAGGGGTTGGGACGGAAACTACGATTTGGGGGTGTTGGCGACCCTCGATTATGACGCAAATGCATGGGAATGATGCCCTAATCATTATCGGTTCGCTGACACCAAATTCGTCATGGTACGTTGATATTTTGTGACACGGGTATTGGACCTCGATATCGGGATGACAACAGGGTCCAGATTTTCAGAACCACAGACCCTCCTTTTGCCCTTATGTAAGGCAATAATTCATATTAATCGGAGTCCAAATCCGTATGAAGGAATTCGTGGAGATGCTGTTGTAACATCATTCTGTTGCTCAGTTCGTCCCTTGACACAGGCTTCCGTACACATGAGGTAGCACAGAGGCCACATAGTGCCGGAGCGCACTGCACACATAGGCAGAACATAAACAGAAGTGTTAAGATCATCCCAATGAAGATCAGTGTTTTCCATCCCCAGGTGGCGATCAGTCCCCAGAACCACCCTAATAAGGACCAGTCCCCTTTTTCTACGTGAAGGGAACCAGATATCTTGTGTAACTTAGAGATGGCCTGGTACACTGTCGGTGCGTTATCAGGGATGAAAATGCAGCAACTGGATTGGATCACTCTACACACACCACCACGATCGGCGAGTATGATATCTAGGGCAACTCGGTTCTGAAGGGTCATAAGTCGATCCGACTGAAGTTCGGTCGTCAAATTTCCAAGGGCTCCGGCCGTTGTAGTCACGGCGGATTCAACTATCCTCAATAACTGGCGGATATTCCTGCTGTTTACCATAGGCCCCCAAAATGGCAGAAAACCCTTTGCGAAGTCAGCGAATTCCTGACCGGCAGTGTCGTCTTTACTCACGACACCTCTAGCTGTCCTTGTCCAATGGTAATCTGCTCTGGCCGTGTAAGTGGGAGGCAGCAGAAATGCGATAAAGCATGTACCTGAGAAGTCAGGGGGCAACCACGTGTAAGCTTGGTCATGGCAGACGAAATATGTGCCTTTGGCTGCAATAGTATAGGGGAAGTTCGGGAAGCGAACACATATGTTTCCGCGCATATACTCTTCCCTAATTGAGCTTTGGGATCCCTGCCGATACCCTGTAAACATAAGTGACCTCGGTTGGGTACTATCCAAACTGGGCGGGATTTCTTTGCTGTCTGGCTCTTACTCAGGTAAACCCCATATTTGGTTACGTTCCAACGAGTGTACGGAGTGAGCTCATCTTTGGGAATCGTAAGATAGGTGTCGAACTCTCTACTCATATTTCTTATCCCTGCTATTAGTGCCTTGTTACTGGAATCACTTTCAGTAGAACGTGTCGGGTATGGTTCTAGGGCGAATAGGAACATGGTCTGGAAAGCCCACAGAGAACCATAATAACTGAAAGGCAGGATGAAATATGGGATACCCTTATCCGTTGTGTGTGGCATGAGTCCACATATCCAACAGTTCGAAGTGTTCATGATGGACTGGTGTTGGTGTAGGAGTTGAATAAATGAGTTATTTACAAATTCGAGGCTTCTGGCAGATTCGTGTTCAGGTAGAGGGTGAAAGTAGTGTGGAGAGATAGTAGGAGGAGGCTGTGGCCGGGTTTCATTTGAAAAGGTAACTCGGAATAAGAATAGAGTATAACCAGTCAAAAACATCGTTATGCTACACAACATTAAAATACATGTTATCAGAAACTTTCTTTTGGCCAGTACAGTGTCACATCGTTAGATTACTGTAACGGTCTTTTGCTTAATGCACAAAACAGAGTTACCAAAAAACTACAGACCGTGCAGAATGCAGCGGCACGTGTGCTGTCCAAAAAACCTAAATTCGCACCCATCTCGGACACTCTGAAAAGTTACCACTGGTTAACCATCCAAAACAGGGTAAAATTCAAATCATTGTGCATAGTCTACAAAACA
This sequence comes from Lissotriton helveticus, assembly GCF_964261635.1. Classification (NCBI taxonomy): domain Eukaryota; kingdom Metazoa; phylum Chordata; class Amphibia; order Caudata; family Salamandridae; genus Lissotriton; species Lissotriton helveticus. Next base: position 336,114,298 of record NC_136069.1, on the reverse strand, counting down.
CTGCAGGACCAAGGACCGCGTTTTCTCAAAGAGCAACTAATTCTCTACAATCCGTCCAGAATACTTCGATCTGCCTCACTTAACCAACTAGTGGTTCAACGCAGCAGAACAGTTTCTTGGGGTGACCGCCGCTTTTCAATTGCGGCCCCTAAAATCTGGAATACCCTACCAAACCACATAAAAACAAGTTCCTCACTCCTTCAGTTTAGAAAAAAACTGAAAACATGGTTATTTAATCAGTAAATCAAGCTCCTGAACAAACTGATCAGGGAGAGACATCATAGCATATTAGCGCCGAGACGCCCACGGGTAATTGTACGCGCTCTATAAGTGTCATTAATAAATAAAATAAATACAGTGCACAATTGTCTTTCAAAGTTTGGGAGTCTGGTAGGTCTCTTTACCCTAGGAAACTCCATCCTCTAGTTGCTGCCCGCGGTGGTAGGTTGGTTCTGCCAGGGGGTGCGCTCTGTTCAGTCCGGGGTAACTCCCTTGGACCAACCAGAACCGTTGACCTAAACGTCCCCAGTTGCACTCCCCAGCCTTCAACCGCGACCCTAGCAGCAGAACCGGATGGCGGTTCGAAAATCAAAAATGAGCAAGTTTCCTGAGAGCGAGAGAGCTGAAAAATCAAAAATAGTTCTTGGGGGAAGGGAAAATCACATTCGTTTGTGTGTCTTTTTATTAGTCTCTTTGTCTTGACCTTAGATTATACTGTTCTTTCCCAGGTACGGTGTGGTCTTCAAACAATGTCTCAGGTTCGGTAGTGTCCAATTGCATAGACTGTGGCACAAATCCTTGTAAAATATGATCACTCTCCTTTTCGGTACCTGTTTCTTTTAAACGTGCATCGCTGAAAGGGATGAAGCGAGGTATGGATTCTGTCTCGGAGTCGGCAATTCCTTCGTTGACCCACCGGTCGTATGGAAGGGGCAGAGGGACCCGTTTACAATGGGTCCCGTGCACCCAGTTCTTTTTGCCGTCCACCCGAACCGCTGACCTCGTGGAAAGAAGTACCAGGTAAGGTCCGGTCCACCTCGGCTGTCCGTTGTTGGTGCGCTGGAAGTTCCGCACCAAAACCCACGTGCCGGGTGTGATGGAGTGACCTGGATCGTCAGAGGCTGGTGGAGAGGAACTGTGAACCTGTTGGTGTAAAACACGCAATTTAGTTGTCAATTCGCACAAATAGTCAAGCAGTACGGGGTGCTCTATTTCGCTAAGTTTCTTTGGTCTTGGCACGCCCCAGACGTTGGCTGGGCGGCCAAACACTATCTCATGGGGGCTAAGTCCTAATCTGCAATGGACTGTCATTCTCGTTGACAAGAGTGCTAGGGGCAAGGCGTCAGGCCATTTAAGACCTGTACTGGCTTGGATTTTGGCTAATTTGAGCTTTAAAGTGCCGTTGCAGCACTCTACCAATCCAACTGATTGGGGGTGATTTGCAGAGTGGAATTTTTGCTGTATGCCTAAACATTCACACACTCTCTTCATCACGCGTCCTACGAATTCACTTCCATTATCACTCCAGACAATTCTAGGCATGCCAAACCTCGGGAAGAACTCTTTGACAAGGGCTTTGGCGGTTGACAAGGCAGTGTTGTCTTTAAGGGGGTACGCTTCCACCCACCTGGAGAAAGCGCAAACAACAACGAGCACATACTTCAGATTGTTGCATCTCTCCATGTGAATGAAATCGAGCTGCAAAACCTCGAACGGATACGTTGGAGGCGCAAAATGACCAGCTGGAGTTGGGGTTCCCCTACCGGGATTGTACTTCAAACACACCATACAGTTTCTGACCACATTCTCTGCATATTTCGGGATATTGCTATTTTGCCATACTGGGGCCAATACTTTACAGATTCCTCCCGAACTGATGTGTGCAAATCCGTGAGCCATTGTTACTACTGCAAGTACATAGGCGTTAGGCAATAACCATCGCTGGTGTTCTGACAATTCGACCCAACAACCATTCGTGTCTAATCTACCCTTACTTTCTCTCCATTCATTCACCTCTTTCTCAGTTGCCTCGGCTTGTATAGATTTCACGCTTTCAATGGTGTCCTCACACATTCCTACATCAGTAATCCATCTAGCGGGACCTACAACATACATCCGACTCATTGTGTTCCTTGCAGTCTCTTTCGCAACCTCGTCTGCAAATTCATTCCCGCGGCCAACATCATCCTGAATCTTTTTGTGTGCACTACATTTTATAATGGCAACTTGTAGTGGCAAGGTCAGTGACTGGAGGAGCTCATTAACTAGCTGACCATGTTGTATCTTTGCACCATGTGACGTAAGAAACCCACGTTCACGCCACAATCTCCCAAAACTGTGAGCCACACCAAAGGCGTATTGGCTGTCAGTGTACACATTCACTCGCTTTCCTTTCGCTAACACACATGCTCTGGTAAGCGCAATTAGCTCTGCAGCTTGTGCAGAATTATGGGAAATGCGCGCAGTCTCTATAATGGTGTGTAATGTCGTTACGGCATATGCTGCAGTCGTATCACCATTCGGCAGCTTGAAACATGAACCATCAACCCATAAAGTATCATTGCATTCAGGAAGGGGAGTGTCCTGTAAGTCTACTCTCCCTTTTGTCTCTTCTTCTGTCCTAAAGCAGCAGTCATGTTTATCAATCTCGTCTGTTCCTGTCGGAATGGGTAATAACGTTGCGGGATTCAGTGTATCGCACCTCTTTATGTGGATGTGACTTGCTAGCAGCGTAAGTTCGTAACTGGATAGTCGAGCGCTAGTAAGGTGTTGTGTCTTCGTCCTGTTTAGTAAAATGTCTACTGCATGCGGAACCATAACGATCAGAGTATTATTCATGACTAATCCAGCGGACTGTCGGATGCAGACAGCTGCTGCGGCGGTAGCCCTCAGACAACTTGGTAGGGCTTTAGCCACAGGGTCTAGAGTTGCCGAAAAATACGCGCATGGGCGCTGTCTGTCCCCAAAATGTTGTGTTAAAACTGATAATGCACAACCTTCCTTCTCGTGGACATATAATGTAAAAGGCTTACTGTAGTTGGGGTTTTCCAACACAGGAGCCGAACATAATGCATCACGCAATTTGTGAAAACTCGTCTGGCAATCTTCAGACCAAGGCATAGGATTTGGCGTGTCTTTACAGAGTAGTGCCAGCAAGGGTTTAGCTAGTAGTGAGAAATTCGGTATCCATTGTCTACAGTACGATGTAATGCCCAAGAAGGCTCAAACCTCTCTCTGTGTCCTTGGGGCACTTAGTTCTGCGATTGCCTGTATTCTTTCTGGTGTCAGTCTCCTTCCCTCCTTCGACAAGATGTGACCTAAGTAGGTTACTTCTTGTCGGCAAAATTGTAATTTGGAAAGAGAGACTTTGTGCTTCATGTCACATAAGTGATGCAATAATGATAACGTAGCTTTCTTGCAAATCTCTTCAGTGTCTGCAGCGATCAGTAGATCGTCTACATACTGAATCAGAGTTGAACCATTTGGTAGAACAATCGTGTCTAGTTGTGTTTTCAGGGCCTGACTGAATATTGATGGGCTTTCGCAGTAGCCTTGAGGAGCGCACTTGAAGCGGAAACTTCGTCCTCCTAAATTAAATCCGAAAATATCTCTACTCTCCTCAGCAATCGGGATACTGAAGAAAGCGTTCTTCAGGTCAATCACCGAGAACCAATTTGCTGAAGCTGGAACCATCGTCAATAAAGCAGTAATGTCGGGGACAACTGGAAACTGTGGGATAACTATCTTGTTCACTTCTCTGAGGTCGATCACGAACCTATACACAGGGGGTTGTGAAGGATCAGTACGTTTTAAGACGGGCAAAACTGGACTGTTACAAACATTTCCTGTTGTTTCTTCGATGACGTCTTTATCAATCAGGTCATAAACAATCGTCAATAACGCCTTTTCACATTCGCTAGATATTTTGTATTGGGGAATACGTGGCAACCTAATGTTGGCTTTCAACGTTATGACATACGATGCAATCTCCAAACGACCTACATCATTAGAACCATTTGCCCAGAGTGCATCAGGAAGACACGACAATTCAGTTGCAATATTTTCTTTCGACACATACATTGGAGAAATGACTTTCTTACCGAAAGTAAGTTGTACTCCTAATGGTGAACAGTACAAAGTCGCATATAACCTTTTCAGCAAATCCAATCCTAACAAATTTTCACCACAACCTGTTGTAAGAATGAGGGGTGCCTCTAATTCGCATGGGCCAATAGAAAGAGATACAGGACTGGAGATCGGGTTTCTAACAGGGGCGCCAGAGAAACCTACTGAGACATTCATTTCGCCAGACAAAGGTGCGCCAGGAAGTTTCGAGTGCATGATAGAACTTTTTGTAGCACCAGTATCCAGCAGAAATGGCTCTGACACTCCTGAGGCTATTACCTCGACATAAGGTCCATTCTGATCTACTGGAACTGAAACAACTCCCTCTCTTTGTCCATGGCTGTCCTAGCAATCGTTACCCTCGTATTCATGTTCGGTGTAATAGTCGTCGGCATAGTACTGAGCTGACCTGGTCGACGCATTATTCTGTTGGTCGAAGCTGTTCATCGAATTCTGAGGTGTAAAAGAAGTTGTATTCTGCGTGGAATTTCCACGGCCCCTACCTCTAGGGGCATGTTGAACACCTCTTCCCCTTACACCCGAAGCACCGCTCAAACGTCGCGCAAGAGCCGGACAATTACTTTTAAAGTGACCCTCTTCCTTGCAATATGCACATTGATTTGGGCCATAAGCAATACGCTGGTGGGAAAACTCGTTTCCTTGCGCGTTTCTCGAATACTGATGTTGCGGTTGATAACTGGGCTGACTAGCCGTGCGAGGCTGATAGGCTTGCTGGAGAAGAACTTTAGTTTTTAAATCTTTTGTCTTTCTGTCTACTTTATCTAGCTCGTCTTTGCGCCTATTTTCATAGTACTGGGCCGTAGCTAAAATTTGAGCTGACGTAGAGACAGCCCAAGCACTTTCTGAATCTTTCAATTTATTACATAGTTCAGGGATTAAATTATGTACAAACTTGTCTACAAATAATCTTTGACCACCCTCGGTAGCCATATCCTGACCACTATGATCGGTGAAAGTCTCCTCAAAACTTGTGAAAAAGTCAGACACATTCTCATCTTTCTTCTGCTTGCACGCAGATAGCTTGTCCCAGTTCACGCGTACTTCAGGCATTATTGTTTTCATGTATGCAATAATTCTACCGGGAAGTTCAGCTATTAACGGCTAAGGTTTAGAACCACCAATTTGTCTAGCATCTATAGCGGCAATGTTCGCCCATGAGTCACCCAGTTCTTGGGCATGGTTCGTATGGCGTATTTTGCTCCATAGAGGATGTGGGACAACGTTCCCAAACAGCATGTCTATGTCCGCTAAATTCATTATACATGAGCTTGCAGTTTGCGATAACTCCTTATAATACCCAGTCGGGTTTTTACAAGGATCAGGCAATGTCTGCTTGAGCGCCAAGACTTCGGATCGTTTCCAGGGGACATGTACCCATACACGCTGGAAATGAGGCAGAATTGGCGGTACTACATTTGCATCGCCTTCCCTCCAAACCGGAGGAACCTCTCTCATGGGGTACTGTCTCGCTCTTGTCCTATCTGATACATCGTCTTCGTATAAAGATCTAGAGACGTTTCCTTTACTCCTATAAGAGAGTAATAACTCTATCGCTTTCTCAACATCTCTGCCTGTAATCATGCCTTCGTGGAACTTAAAGCGTGTACGCCATAGTTCGTTCATTGTGTATGTGGGATCATTTGTCTCCAAATCTTCGCCCAGATATACACACATTTCTTCGAATACGTATCTCTGAGTGGGTGCATTCCATTGACGGAAAACTTCCATAACAGACTGAACATCATATCTAACAGTATCCGTAATCCATTTACGGGCTAGTTCATTTAGCACTTTTCTTTCCTCGTAATCAGGCAGTTGACTACGTAACTGTCTATCTTCTGTTTTAGGGGTCGTCTCAGGCGACCCGAAGAAAGGTGAAAGCAGACCAGTGACGGTACCTGTCACTCTTTGTCTAATAGAAGGAGAAGCTTGCGGAGGAGCAAGTGCATCTGAAAAAACAGGCTGAGGCAAAGAAGAAGTAGAGGCAATAGTAGAGGAAGTTGAAGTAGTAGCAGACGTCGTATCATAGACAATAGCTGGAGCTGTAGGCAAAGTCGTAGAAGTAGATGGGGTAGGTAGCAAAGATGGCGGCCCTTGAGAGGGCTGCGCCGGAGAAGTAGGAACCAGCTGAACAGTAGCTGGCGTGTGTGCAAAAGCTGTGTTTCGTGCGCCGGGGCGTGGTATAGAAAAACGCTTTGGCGTTGTAGTAGCGTCTAACGCATACGGTGGAGGTGAGCTTAATAAGTGGGACATTAATGGGTCTTTCTCGGATCTTTCCTCTTCACCTTGTCCCTTATTTGGTAACATCGGGTAGCATTTATCTACTGCTAGTTTCTTGCTCCTAAGTATTTGTTCGCTTTCTTGCTCTTCCTCGTTATCCCTGTATGCAACGGCAGCTTGCACTATCAACATACCTCTTTTATTCTTTTTCGCTAACTTTATTTCTTTCTGTTTGGCTTCTTTGCGCCATAAGCGAAAAGAGTCAAACATTGCCGGCCGGGCTTTTCTCTTAAATAATTTGACCTCTAGGTTATCTAATATTTCTGAGTCGAAACTACCATATTGGGGCCATTTTAAAACACCATCCTTGCGGGTGTATTTTATCCACACTTCATTATATGTGATAGGGCCTACGCCGTGCTTTACGTAGAGCTCATATGTTGGAGTTCCAATCGGAGGAACCAGACAGGAATCCTCTAATCGGGAGTCCTTACTATAACCAAGACAAAACAAGTTTCCAAGTCTGCTAAAACCAGGCATCTTTGCTCACTAGTCTAGCTTCAAACTTCAAAGGATTATCAATTACGATATTTCTCGTGAAAACACAAGTCCTTCGGCTTTGGGGCTTGCAAGTACCAAATCAAGGCGTATCTCAAGGATACCAAAAACTAAGGACAAACTAAGGACTGGGAGACGCTCCACTTATACTTAACTGAAGTATTTGAAGATCGGTGACGTCGCTAGAAGACTCGTCTATCGTTTCGCTCTACCAAGGATCACTGGGTCCAAAACAAGGCGATAGTCAGGGCAGCAGTCCTTCGTAGCCGTCGGGACGCGGGGAACCTCGCAGCAAAGACCTTCGGAACCACGTCGACATACAGGGGTCGCTGAAGTGGCTGGCCGTCCTCCGGAATTTTCACACGAAGCTCCTCACGAACATCTGGCTTGGACCGTCGCCGCTTGATATCGCCCCGAGTTGGGCGCCAACTGAGATAACGGGTTTTTAGGAACCCGTTTGGTGCCAGGGGATAACACCCGAAGACCTCTGAGTTCTCCCTGTTCCGGACCACAGAAACACGGAGTCTTCTAGTCGAGTCAGAGATCGAGTTTTATTGATAGCTACCAAGTAACAGGTGTCCTAGAAGCACGACAAACACGGGTCATGTGTTCTCAGGAGACTGTTCGTTTTTACAGAACCAGCCTTCTCCTTATATACAGAAATAATAGCTGCGAGCGAGAATTCTTGAGTTTATGATATGGCTATACACATATTTCTACAATAATACAAAAGAGCGAAGTCATGTAGGCAAGCCCGTATTTTAGATGTCCAATGTGTGATAGATTACTCTGCCAAGCCCGGAACTCCCATCAGATATCGATGAAACCCTAATAAAGGAAGGCACCTCCTAGTCATAAAACTGGCCATAAACAGGGAACAGGACAGGTGTGTGTTTGTAGAAAGCATGGTTTGTATGTAGTGAATGGTTTGGGGAATGTTATGTATCGATGCTATCGCATTTGGCCACTGGGCGAAGGGCTGCCCAGACAGGTTTGGCTAAAGGCAATGGAGTCGGTTGGGATAGGTCAGGGGGAAGTCAGGGAAGGAGGACGTGTCCTTTTAGATCAAGCTCGACCTTTAATTGACTTATCATGAGGGCAAGACGTAAGATGGATGCCGTTCACAAAATGGAGTCTAAGGGGTTGGGACGGAAACTACGATTTGGGGGTGTTGGCGACCCTCGATTATGACGCAAATGCATGGGAATGATGCCCTAATCATTATCGGTTCGCTGACACCAAATTCGTCATGGTACGTTGATATTTTGTGACAGGGGTATTGGACCTCGATATCGGGATGACAACAGGGTCCAGATTTTCAGAACCACAGAGGGAAAAGCAAATCAGTGAATATTCTGGCTACAATATTTGTATACTTTGACTTCTTTATATGAGATTATGATAGCCAGCCCTTTCCATCAAGGAGCTATGTAAGTGTTTGCTATTTTGGGATGAGCGTGCTGTCCGTGGCCACAATGAAGTCAAAAGTGAGTGATTCATTATTGTGGAAGCTGTGAACATCTTTTGTAGTCACAGGTGAGTATGTGACTTGTGTGAGTGCCATAAATGTTTTGGGATCTTGTCTAACTGTTAAGCATTGAGCAATATGTGAAAACTGGTAAAAAGCAGGGACACAAACATTGGTAGAGATACAAATTATTGTAGTACACCAGCCTCTTGCTGTGCTGCATCTGTCGAATATATCTCTTTACAACACATGCTTTAGATTGCATGCCATTATAAGGCGTTCGTTACAGCGACAAAGTTGTTATAACGCAAACCATTATATCGCAAGTCGTTACAACGACTTGCTGTAGGGGGCGCGCTGGACTTAGGAATAGTATAATTTACCATTCCTACTCCAGTTTGTGCAACAGCAGGGAAGGTATTGGATTGTAAATCCAACACCGTCTGCCCCCTACAGCAAGTCATTGTAACGACTTGCGATGTAATGGTTTCTGTTGTAACAACGCTGTTGTTGTAACGACTGCGTTGTAATGGCATGTGATCTAAAGCATGCGTTGTAAATGCTGCTTTCCCATCTGTCAGCGGTTTCCAGTTCTGCTGCAGGTTTAGATGCATTTTCTCTCACAAAGGCAATATGGTGTACTAGGAAAACCCTCCGGGAGGCTGAAGACCAGGGGGCTGCTTTAAAGTATGCAAAAAGCTTGGCAATGCAACCTGGCAAAGAACCCTGAGATAAGACATACAGAGATCATGTGCATAACGTGTTCACCCATCCACCCTGAGCCCCCTACAAAATCCTTCTGGAGACAGTTGGACTTGTTATACCCTCCCTGTGTAGTTGACTGCTGGCATGAACACCTTTCCCAGGGCTGTTGTTAGTTAGGTTCCAAATCACCATAGCTGATCACAGGTAAGTCTGTCCACATGCATAGTCCACCTTTGGTTTATAAAGCAAATCTTAGCCCATACTTTTGTTCGCCATGCTACTCAGTTAACCTGCTTAAATTGTTCCATGCAATAGCTTCTCCTAGTTATAAAGCTCCAATACATGGTTTTAATATCACCAGTTGTGAGAAAGGGTTCATATAGATATAGGGCCAGATTTATCGAGGGGTTTCATTGCCCTTTGTGAGACGTTAGCCTTGTATATGATGTCCACTAATTAAAGTGGTTTAAGTAAAAAATGGTTCTGTTGGGTCGGACCAATTACTTTGAAAGAAAGTCATTAAATGCAAACAAAAACAGACGCTCTCTGATACATGTCCAACATTTGAGAAATTAATGCTCAAAGACTTAGGATTATGTAATCAATCGATTATATTATAAAGTTCAAACATTTAGTATCCGAATTGTACTCATTCATGGATAACATTCAATGCATGTTGTGACTGTCAAAATAAAGTGACTTTTTAGGTCTCGCGACCTATCAATGCGCGCAAGCGCATTGAGCGGAGCGAGAATTCATGTCCTCAAAACGCTCGTGAAACCAAGGGCTTCTTGCGCTGCGGTTTTCATTAAGTTCACGTGAATCACGTGACTAAACAAGCACGCGCATCAGCCTCCCTCCCTCCCTCCCTCCCTCCTAATTGCATTTTGTAACGGCCGCCAGCACATCAAAGGGCTTCGCCCAGCGTGCGCTCTGCGGCTTCTCCTCCCCTAATTAATCATGGCTGGCCGGCCGTACTTTCAGTTTCCCGGCCGCTCTTGTTCTCACTTGTTAAAGGTGTCAGGAGTTGATTTCTTCCCTCGTCACACTTTGTGCTCGATTCCAAGGATGCCGGCAGCTAACAAGCCCGAGAATCAAACCTCTGTCACAAGGTCTTAACACGGACATTCTTTCGTCTATACGTCCCTTAAAAATGTCTTTCTTTATAAGGAAAACTGTACCTGCCAACCCTCTTGATCAAGAACAAACTCCATTAAAACAGACGACGAGCCTTCTGCCTGCCTCCTGCCTTGAAGGCAATCTGCTTCTCCGCCCCCCTGGCAACCAAACGCTCTTCAAAGGGTTTGCTCCATGCCCCCCGCCTGCATTCAGATCACAGCCTGTCCAGCCTGTGCCTTCTCTCCCTACCCTTAACCCTTCACCCTGCCCTCACCACCTCTCGATATTGCTGCTTATTTTTCCTCTCTTTTGTACATGCAATTTTATTGAGTGCTCATGTGCTTATTTTAAATGCCTGGTTAACAAAGACACCGGTTTCTCTTCAGTAAAAAATAATTGTCACGATACAAATGCAACAAAATATATAAGGCGTCGAAGTTCAGTGTTAAGTAACATGGTAGAATGAACCCCTAACGCGCTACAACATTTCTTTCCAGCAGTTCAACCTATTTTGAAATAAGTTTAAAAAATACAGGCCTACGCATTACAATTTATAAAACGCCCCGACTAAACTGTAAACTATGTATTACACTATTAAAATAATCGTAAAATGCTCCGCTTTATGAAAGTAAATTCAGAAATGCCTCGAAGTAACTTGTGTGCGACCCACAGGATCACAGGCTTCGACCCCGTCGGGTCCATTCACCGTTTCTTCCTTCCGAGGTCGATGCAGTGAGTCACGCGAGTAATTACAAACGCCTGTGGTCTGCCAACCCCGCCACGAGACCACCTCCGGGGTGCACGTGCGCTCTACAAACAGGCCCGTTATGGCCGTGAAATTAGACGGAATATTTAGCGAGTCAACTTCATGAAAAGCAGCTCTTAAGAAGCCGTCAAGTGCCAATGTAAATGCAGGTTAAAGGTACTTAGAAGTCAAGTGTTCATTCATAAACAAGTACCTGTAAAATAGCATAGTTTTAGCTTAACGAAATGTGCTTGAATGTGCTCGCGCTGCTCTTTATTAGTGTGATTAAATGTTAAGACCTTTGCATGCAGCTTTAACAATGGATTGAACATATAATTTAAAATACGCAGAACTCTACAACCGCTGTAAAGTTTCCTATTTAGCATAACACTCCTTTTTTCTATCAGCGTGTTTAATTAAATGTTCCCTTTATGCCCTTTTTACGGGGGTGGGGGGAAGCATAATCAACAATTATTCAATCCTCATTAAGACAAAGAACGACTAATGTGAAAGCATTACCTAATGCCTGGCTTTGCGCAAAAAAATCAGATAGATGTGTCTTTGTGATTAATCATTTCTAACGGTGCGCTTAAAACTGCTTTATTTCATTTAAATTATTTTCTGCATGGTATGGCTTGCAAGCACTGCAGAATACTCAGGTTATTTTATGCGAAATAACGTAATACAGAGTTAACTTAAAGATCTATAGATGGAGAAATAGGTAAATAGATACATTGATAGACAGGAGACAGACATATAGATAGATAGATGTCGCAGTGCACTGGGAAACTACAGTTTATTGATAAAATTGAACATTACTAATACGAAATGTCGTGCACTCAAACACCTCGTTATTCAGCAGGCCAGTGCATTGCGATGGTTTCAGTGCTACAGTAATACGCCTGTTCAGTGTTTATTCATTTATATGATAACTTTTCTTCACAGCTTTAGGATTCTAATCGTGTCTGTTTGCATAGGGGTTGGGAGTCCCGGCTCAACATATTGTGATTCTGGGCTAATCACGTAATCTCCCCGTGCCTACCAAAAATGTATGTGTCCTTGTGTAATGTAACTGGTGTTCATGTAAAGCATTCCAATACCTTTAGGGTTGAGTTGCTACATAATACTGCAAACAATAACAAGCACTGGCGTTGCCAATAGGTCTCGCAGTAGGAAAGTTGGAGCTATTACAATTGCAAATAACAATGCCTTTTATTTTTGTTTTCATTTTAAAAACATACAGGGCTTTGTCATTTACAAAACCAATAGCTCCAACTTTCCTACTGCGAGACCTATTGGCAACGCCAGTGCTTGTTGTGAAAGGTGCTTTGTAGGTGACATAATATACAGTGCAGTAGATTTCTTATGTACAAATATATACAAGTCTTTTCATTGGCCAGATGACGATTCTAAACCAAGGATTCCTAGTGTTCCTATCGGGATCCTGGTATTTCTGGGCCTATGATGTTCGTCGACGTTTCGACCCTGGTGCGCCCCGTTTGGTGGTCTCGGCGGGTCTTTACCAAGACAGAAGGGAGACAGTCTAGGAAGTAAAAGAGGCTGTGTATCAGAGAGACGCTGGTGCTGAGATAAATTACACCAAGCTGGGGTAATAAATAAGAAGGTACTCACTTGGAGTCAGGCCAGGAGAGCCTCAGCCTGAATCAATGGGTAGCCCAATGGCCGATCAAATCTGTAGAGTAAGACAGCAAGGTTAAGTTCCTGTCTCAAGGAGGGAGAGTAATTAAAACGTATGCGACTTGTAGGTAAAAGAACCAGCGAGTCGGGGGGGGGGGGGCAGGGCACATCGCATAGTGAAGCCTAAGTTAAACCAGAGCTGTGCACGGGTAGTAGAGTGAATCAGGTCTACACTCTAAGCCAAGGGCTGGGGCACCGACTAATCGCAAGTGAAACTAAGCGGATCGCTACTCAATCAATTGAAGCCTCCTAAAAGCAGTGACCTTTCAGAGGGAGTGCCGAGATTCCTAAATCAAAGAAGCGTGACTTGTTGCATAGGGCTAACACCACAACATTACGTGGTGAGTAACAGGAGTCGGAGTTGTGTGCACGACGCACAGTGAAGCCTAAGTCAAAGCAGAGCTGTGCACGGAGAGCAGAGTAACTCAGGTCTGCATTCTAAGCCAAGGGCTGGGGGAATGACTAATTAAAGTGGGCACCTTGCACCAGGAATGGAATGTTAAGCAGCTTGTTTTACCATAATGCAACCTTATTGGAATGGTTAAATGAAAGGAGAACCACACAGTAGTTATGTCATTAGGCATTTATTATTATCAATAAACAAGCAAAGAGTGTCTTATGGTTACACTAAACCACATTAGGGAGCAAAAAAAAGGGGAGAACGGACGTTAAAGAAAGCCCTCACTCACCACCTGGTGATGACATGCTTCATCATAGAGCTCCACCAAAGAGACTGAGTGTCTCTTTGGTGTGCTACAACGCCAGGACTACTGCGGAGCAGGTTAGTGGGATTGAGGACGTGTTTGTGCAAACTAAACTAATGGGTGGTGAGGGTATTAAAAATTGTCTGTAGTGTAGTGTATCAAAAAGAAACTTTATTCTATGATCACTAAAGACATTATATTAAAATCTATGTGTATGGAAGCAGTCCACATTTAGTTGAGTGGTAGATTCCTAGATATCAGTCGACATGTGTCTTGCCACGAAACGCTGTAATTTTACCAGGCAATTCTTCAGGACTAAAAGTGTGTTTTAAACCCTGGAGGTATAGACGCGCCCACCCTTACCTAGGGACGTGAAAGTGAAAATAAGGAAAACAGTGAAAAAGTGCAAAAAAATGAGGAAGAAAGGATTGTCTCCCTAATCACTCCTGGTTTAGGAGGCTTCAACTTTACGGTTTCTGCACCTGTAAATAAAGGGGACATGGACACACATGTAGAACAGGACATACATTTAGTATTTGTTCTGATGGTAACCATAAATCTATGGTGCTCCAAATGTGGTTCAGAGACAGTAGTGGCGAAATATAACCATATAGTTATCACCACCTTAGCCCCTGGGTTTTTAGCTGCTATTCAGAAGGAAGTGCTACGTGCTATGCGTGGTACGAGCTAGGTGTGTAGGTAAAGTAAAAACGGAAGCTTAACTTCCGATTTGCGATCAAATTAATAGTGCAGATCGATCGCGTGAAATAAATAAGATAACATTTCTCACTTTGTTGATGTTAAGGAGAAACACCATGGGTCACAGGAGGGGGGTGGGAACGTAATTGGCACACCCTGCGCGTTTGTCAAATAAAGGGTAAAGAGACATAGAGTGAGTCATTGACATTAGAATCAGTACTTAGCTTAGCGGTGAGCCGATCGTTGAATCACAGGTACTGCTCACGCCCTCGACGCTCGGCACCCACAGTGTACCTGCATCACCCTCTACTGGACCCCGAAGATGTGGAAGCCGGGTCAGGACGCCGTATATGTTTGAACAGCAACGAGGCGGGGATCGTTTCCGGGATAGGCGTGGTCAGAGGAGATGCCCTTGAGTGAGCCAATCACCGTGAAGTGACGGTGTAGTCACATGATCGGCATGTCGTTGCTCAGCAACCGGGAGCGTCTGGATGCGTTACCAGTTCGACGGGCGCTTTAGAGTTTGTGAGAGACGCTAAGGCTGGAACCCATAGTTTGATACCGATTGGGAAAAAAAACTGGGGTGTGATGATTGTAACGCGCCCTAGCATGGAAGTGGGCCGCTTTTATGATTTTTTTAAAAAAAGGAAAAGGGCCCCATTATGGCAACAAAGGGGTTTCTGATTACGGGTTGCTGGCTAATATTATTATTATAACACACCTTAAATGCCTCACAGTATCTGCTACACACAGATAAACACAAAGGTCACAATAATGTAGCACAGAAACAATTGTAAGTAACACTAATACACAGTGGGCTCCAGGGGGAGACCAAACCATATACTAAAATGGTGGTATAAGAACCACGACTCAAGTCAAAACAGCGTCTAGAGGTTGTAGAATCACTGGAACCCCAAGGAACCACCCAAGGTGAGTAAGGAGGGACCCCACGGAGGACGGGTGCAATGTGAGAACACGACCGGGTGCTATGTACAATTCAATCGGAAAGTCACGGTTGCAGTTTTAAAGTTTAAGGACCCTTCCCAGTGGATTAAGAAAAAACCCTTTAGAACATAAGAGGTTGGAGAGCCACCCCACCCATGGATTCTGAAGTACCAGAGTTACCTATCCCAGGGAAGCTGGGTACATATGGCTGAAATGGCGTCGCAAACCGTTGTCCATCTCAATGGGAGGCTTCAAAGAAATGCCACTGCTGGAAAGAAGAAAAGTGTCCATTGGAACTCACAGGTGGATTCTTGATGGAAGAAACTGTGTGTTTTCGTATATGGTTGATGTCATTAACACCACACCTTCAGTGGCCTTCCCCCACGGTGGCCTTACCCTCCAGTGCGAGGTACGCCAGTCACACACAGAGTGCCCTCACCAGTGAAATATAGATGCACCATGTCCTGATCATGCAATCAATTTAACGTACGATACTACGGCCTTACCCTTATGCTAGAGGTACGCCGTCTAGTTACTGCATTGACACTGATTTTCTGGTAATTTTTACAATGTCCTTAAGTGTCTTTCCTATGTATTTGATGTCATCAACAGTGCTCCACGAATGGCCTTTACCCTCGTGTGAGAGGTACGCCATTCACTTATTGGTTGCCTTCATGAGTTGAGAGTATTTGTGTAATATGTATGATATATTAGGCCTTGATGGATTAACTGGCGTTACGGTTGTGTGGAAAATAGAGACGCTGGCTACAGTAGGCATTGTGGGATCAACGCGTTGACCCGCTTGTGACAGGGTATACAATACAATGATTTGTTACACGTTCTTACCACCCGCCGAAGTATTCGCCCCCCCCTGGTATTGAACGGCCATATCTGCTTATCTGAAATAACACCCACAAGCGTTTTTAATTTTTTAATTTTGCCGCCCCCATGCAATCCTTATGTGTATAAGTTAAATTTCTCAGTGACTGTTTATTCCATGTGGTCTCCCTGAACGCTGCCAGCGAGGAGCTCAGTAATTTTCCAGTGTAAGCCTGACACGCGGTATCTTAGCAACGGCCAAACAGTCTTTCGTTCAGCTCCATTCTAGCTCGAGCGATCACGTGACTCCGTTACCACGGTAACTTAAGGAATCAGGAACCGAAAATCGCCATTGCGAACCCGGTTTGATTCCGAGCCAGATTCATTCGGCCATCGGTAAGCTGTCGAGGGGTCATATCTTTGATGTTAGCGTGCTTCTCACAACGTTTTATAAAGCGCCCTCCCTCATAATGACAATCTCCCTTTACCTTGCCCACAGATCTGTTTGACGATCAAATCTGACCCTGAACGCTGTCTCCGGAATGACGGGGTAAGTGCCCCCGGGCTGCCTATTTGCCGTACTAAATGCATAAATGTGACGGTCCAGACCTATATCCACTGGTCGGCCACACAAATAACGCCCCCTTCTCTCTTATATCATTCCTCACAGGAACATCAACCAGGATGTCCCCTCAACTTTGTCAGATCTTATATCGGCTTAATTAAGGTTATGACATCCCAATCCCTTGAATACGTGTCTGGATTCGGCATGCCTGTTACACCCCATCTGGCTACGGACCACTTATTTTCCTTTATACCACGTTCCCGTTTTGAAATAAATCCTCCCAGTCACGGGGTATTTGATTAATTAACGACACCCGTCAATCTGGGGGTCACTATACGTGATGTACACAGCATTCCACGTTTTTAATCTGTGACTATTGCCACCATTCACGGTAATGCGGTCAATCTATTTTTTGGCATCCCACAATTCGGGTGTCCCAACGTTTCTCTACATTAATGCATGTTCCCGCCTATCGGATTCTGAACCGTGTGCTTTCTTCCTTTTTTTCCTAATAAGTGCAATTAAATTGCCTAAGTTGAATCCGCATAATAATACCACAATTATATATCGACATAGGTGGTCCGCCCCATCTCCCTTGTCCTGAAGAAGACCCCACCGCAAGGATTTAATAGTACCTGCAATTTTGAGAGGGTCGAAACGTCGACAACCATTTAAAACGTCAACTCCACGGCCCAACCGTTCATGTATTGTACTATGTGGAGTATGATGTAGTTTTGATTTGTAATCCAAGTTCTTTTGTTTTTCTTGTACATTGTGTGTAACTATCAAAACTATTGTGACTTGAAGTTTTGATTATTCTGTTACCCTAACCCTTCCTTATCACAGTATCCTCACATCATCACGCACTCCCCCCTCCCTCCGGGGCTATGCTCCACCTATCCATTTTTTAATACGTGAATTATTGTTGCTATTTGTTATTTATCCCCAGTGTGATTAAAACATGGTGGTTTGATTTAATGTCTATGTGATTGCGTTTTGTATTATGTTATAACTTGTGTTCCTTATCCTTATGGGACCCCTTCCTTATAACACTAAGTTAACCCAGGTCCCAGGGACTCCTATTGGGTAAACCCCCCTAGAATACCCCACATGAGCTCAGGGTCAGCAGACCGGTCGGTTGCATTGCGGTACCTGCGAATGTAGGGGCTTGACTCCTTCACCCTAAAGGAGATACTTCAGTTGGTCTTGATGCTCCACAGGTTCTGCATGGAGCCTGTATGGTGCACGGACACAGACAATGCTTTGGACAGAGAGGGAGACAAAGTCGGGCACAGTTGAAGTCCAGCGAAGTTCAGAATGTCCTGACGGTCGAAGTTTAATGGTTTCTGGTTCAAAATCTTGTCCACGTTGAATCTAGGGTCCTACTGTAGTAGTGGGCCTAATCAAGGCCTACCAGTGCTAGGGGTTCTCCCTTCTCTGCACAGAGCCCTCAGACCAATAGGAAGAAGTTGGCACAGAAACTGGAATAGAAAAGACAGAGTTTATTAAACCTCATGAGGTGGAACTACATTCACATAGCACCCTTCGGTAATGTATGAAGTAGCACACTGAATGGAAGGAGCTTGGTCCTTTTATACCCACACAGGGGCTCAAATGAAGGCGGTACAAGTACAAAATGCTGGTTTTAGGTACATATATGGTCATACAGAAAATGCACAGTCAACAAGTGGGAGGAGCTAACAGTGGCTGTTTTTGGCAAGCACATCCTGACAGTTACATTCTAGTGGCAGCTGCAAAGACAGCTGCAAGCTCAACTGAGCATGTGCGAAGCAGATAAGGCTAAATATATCTTGTCTCTAGGCAGATTTCAAGAGCAGTTAACAGGAAGGTAGGACAGAGCACATGGCAAGCACATGGTGGCACATGGCAAACAAAATGGCTGACAGAAATACAAAATGGATTTCACAAAATGGGCAAGATAGTCTCTAAATACAGGATGTCTTCTGGTAATGCTTAACCCAATTGCTGGCAAATTACAACAGATGACCCTTTCAGCATTAGCTGAAGACATTCGTTCGTCTGGGGTAATCTAGATATGCATCCTGTACATCGATGCTCATTAGTTCCGTGATCTCGTTATTCAGCATTTGTTGGGCTTTTATTTCTGCAACATTTCTCTTAGTAGGTGTACAAGCAGTGATGCACATGGAGCAAAGCATAGGACCACATTGTATACAAGCACAGCATGTAAATAATATCGCCAACAGTATACATAAAATAGTAAGTATTTTCCAGCCCCAAGTAGCAAATAGTGTCCAGAACCAGGTCAAAAAAGTCCATGTACCAGTCTCTGGGTGAGTCTCTGCAGCAATCTTATGCAGTTTTGATATTGCGTCGTATACTGAAGGTGAGTGGTCTGGTATGAACATGCAACAGCTGCTACCGATGATGCGACATGCACCACCTCGATCAGCCAAAATCACATCAAGCACTATTCTGTTTTGGAGTGCTACAATCCTTGCAATTTGCAGTTCTTCTGTAATGTTCCCAAGTGCCATTGCTGTCTGATTGGTAACAGCGTCCACAACACAAGTCAATCACCTTATCTTTCTACTATTCAATGCAGCACCCACAAAGAAGAACAACCCTAAGTTAAAATCAACATATTGTTGTAGAGAAGTGTCAGTTTGATCGACTTCGTCCATACTTATTGTCCTCTTATTTCGGTTCTTGGAAATGTCATTATAAAGTTTATAGTCTCTGTGATAAGATGCAGGTGCCAAAAATATAGGGGGTAATAGAAAGGATACATAGCAAATCCATGACCACCCAACAGGTAGTTGATAGTATCCCTTATTTCCGCACAAGAAGTAAGTATTGTGCGAGGCTGTGAAAGTGCTGTTATTGGTACCTTCAATGGTCAGAACTACGGTACATTCACTCCTTCCTACTGAAATTCTTCCAACAGTACTAATACATGAATCTGCTTTAGTTCTTGTCACAGAAATCACAAATAGTCCAGTGTTCTTAATTGTTCTTATATTTGTGAAGACATATGGTGTTGAAATATTGTCAGGTTGATACTCTTCCCATTCCCATTTAGTCCCTTTAGCTTGAGGATAACCATCTGTATCTTGATAGCATACTTTATTCAGACGAAAGTTAATCCCACCTACTGAAGGTTTTCAGGAAGCAAACAAAGGTGCATACCAAGCTTGACAAGAACCATTGTGAGAGAAGGGAAGAGGTATGAAAGGTGTTCCTCCCTTTTTCTGGTGGGCAGGTAGTATCCCACACACCCAACAGTTGGTGGTATTCGTTTCATTATGTGTATGATGCAACATCTGCATGAAGATATTGTTTAGGTAGGACTGTCGGTGCTTCTGCTCATGGTAGGGAAGCATGAAGTAATGATGCTCCACTGGCAAGAGTAGTGGCAACGAAAAGCTGTCAAACAGGAGCCACTTTCTCAATAAACCAGGTGATTATTGCCATAACCACCAGAGCAACAACAAACCCTACAGCACAAATGATTCTTTTGTTATGCATTTTAGCAACAGCGATAATTGAACTTTCTACAAACTCGTTTAAACAATCGTTGGAGCTCTTATCCCTGGGCAGCCATTGATTTCTTCACCACGGGCAAAGACGGGTGTCACTACACTACGCAGGACTGATCCCCCCCTTGCCACATCGGCGTTCCGTTTCACTAACCCAGGGCGGTAGCTCAACCAATCTTTTTCGGCAAAGCAGATTCTTTCCTTGGTCTCAGCTGATATCGGGATTCTCCAGCGATCGTATGGTCCGGGAAGACTTCCGCAGATTTGTCAGGTGAGATAGCTTGACCTTTCTCCTTCTCCAGAATCTCTCGATGGTCGATCAACACAGCAGGTTCCACCAAGGCAGGCGACACACGTTTGCAGTGTGTGCTATGGACCCAGTTCTTCTTGTTTATCACTCAAACTGCTGTCCTTGTTGCTAGGAGCACCTACTCCGGTCCTCGCCACCTCGGTTCCAAACTGTTCGATCTGTCAAAGACCTCGACCATCACGTGGTCGCCAGAACGGAGTTCATGGGCCTCACCTGTAGATCTGTCAGGAAGAGCTTCTCAAACCTGTTGATGAATAGAGATCAAACTGTCGGTTAACTGTGCCAAATAGTCATTCATCAGAACACATGGAACATCATGTATGGGGTGTGGCTTAGGAACTCCCCAAATGTTCATTGTCTCCCAAAGACCACTTCATATGGGGTAAGGCCAGATTGTGAATGTGGCACTGATCTTATGGACAACAATACCAAGGGTAGTGCATCCGGCCACTTCAAAGACGTGGAAGCCAGTATTTTCGCCAACTTCAATTTCAAAGTAGCGTTGTACCTCTCCACTAATCCTGCTGATTGCGGGTGGAAGACTGGATGGAATTTCTGCTTGATCCCTAATCCTTTCAGGACATGCTCAACAACTTGCCCAATAAAATGAGGTCCGTTGTCACTCCACAAAAGCTTACAAACACCATATCTAGGGAAAAACTCCTTTAGAAGCACCCATGCTGTGGTGAGAGCAGTATTATTCTTTGTAGGGTATGCCTCTATCCATTTGCTGAAGGCTACCACCACTAGGACATATTTCAGATTATTGCAGCGTTTGAGTTGGATGTAATCCATCTGCAAAACGTCAAAAGGTGCGGTTGGTGTAGCAAACCCTCCTGTAGGAGTCCGTGTCCCTTTTCCAGGATTATACTGCCAACAGATCAAACAGGACTGTACTACTCTATTAGCTGTGCTGGCAATTTCAGGATGCTCCCAAACATGTGTAAGCAATTTAGTTATAGCTAGAGCTCCAACATGTGCCAGCCCATGTGCCATTTGAACCATAGGTTGTAAATAGGCTGCAGGCAATTTCCACTTATTGATTTCTTTGTTACGCCAACAGCCATCATCGTCTAACATTCCTTCTTTAGACCATTGCTCAAGTTCTTCCACAGAGGCAAATCTCTGTATATCCAATACTTCCCCTCTAGCATCATGCCAATGCTCAGCTTGTGATTTAACTACGTACATGGATGTAGTGCTTCGCTGCATCGCAGTCTCACAGGCTACGCGATCTGCAAGGGCATTGCCTTGTCCTATTTTGTCAATGATTTTCTTGTGCATTCTACACTTCATAATAGCAACTCTCTTTGGGTATGTAAGTGCAGTCAAGAGATTATGCACTAATTCTCTGTGCATTATCTGCAACCCGTGGGATGTAAGAAAGCCTCTTTCCTTCCAGAGTAGGCCAAAATCATGGACCACTCCAAAAGCATAGCGGCTATCCGTGTAGATGTTCACACACAAGTCAGTGCTAAGTTCACACGCTCTTGTCAAAGCTATTAATTCAGCTGCATGAGCCGACTTCTGTGGTATTCGCGCTGTTTCCACTACTGTCTCAAGTGTAGTAATTACATAAGCAGCTGAAGTCGTGCCATCTGGTAACTTCAAAAAGGACCCATCAACCCACAGTTCCGCATCTACATCTGGAAGGGGCGTATCTTGCAAATCGATGCACCCTTTGTCTGTTCCTCAGTAAGGAATATACAATCGTGAGGCTCCTTTGAGTGAGACTGAGTCGCAGGATATGGCAACAAAGTGGCTGGGTTCAGTTTCGCGCACCTCTTCAAGGTAATATGAGGTGCTAACAGTGTCAATTCGTATCCTGTCAGGCGAGCACTAGTTAAATGTTGTGTCTTAGTCTGTTTCAAAAGGGCATCCACTGCATGAGGTACTAGCACCAACAGTTTGTGTGACAAAACTGTCCCTTCACTCTGACGTATGGACACAGCTGTCGCTGCAGCTGAACGGAAGCACCGAGGCAACGCAGGAGCAACATGATCGAGAACTGCAGAAAAATATGCACAGGGACGCTGCTTGTCACTGTTTGTCTGTACTAAAACTGACAATGCACACCCATCTTTCTCGTGTACATAGAGTGTAAAAGCCTTCGTGTAATCTGGTGTGCCTAACACTTGTGCAGAGCAAAGAGCTTGTCTTAACTGACGAAAAGCATTGTGGCATTCATCTGTCCATGGAAGGGGGATCGGAGTGTTTTTAGTCAAAAGTGCTAGCAGGGTTTTAACAATGTGTGAAAAACCCAATATCCATTGCCTACAAAACGAAGTCAAACCAATGAATGCACTGACATCTTTCTGTGTGGAAGGTACTGGTGTGTCTAATATTGCTTGAATGCGATCTGGTGTCAGTGCACGGCCCTCTTAGACAGAAGGTGACCTAAGTAGGTTACCTTCGGTCTACAATATTGCAATTTCTTTTGT
The DNA here is from genome assembly GCF_964261635.1 of Lissotriton helveticus. Classification (NCBI taxonomy): domain Eukaryota; kingdom Metazoa; phylum Chordata; class Amphibia; order Caudata; family Salamandridae; genus Lissotriton; species Lissotriton helveticus. The sequence continues at coordinate 336,091,635 of NC_136069.1, read as the reverse complement.
GATACTTTATGGTGGTGTGTAGCAAGAAAAGAAAGCAAAGACAAAGTACATTTCTCCCACTGCTCAGGTGTATCAGCTGCCAACAAGATGTCATCGACATATTGTATGAGAGCCACTCCTTCAGACAAGGTAAAGGAATCGAGTTGTCTTTTTAATGCTTGACTATAAATAGTCGGACTCTCAGTGTACGCTTGAGGAACTCTACAAAATCTGTATGATCGATTATTCAAAGTGAAACCAAACAAATATCGGCTATCAGGATGAATAGGAATCGAGACGAAAGCATTCTTCAAATCGATTACAGAAAATGTAGTTGCTGTTGGAGGGACCAGGGTAAGTAATGTTGTTATGCCAGAAACCACAGGGTCCTGCGGTACTACAATCTTGTTGACGTCTCTCAAATCAGTGATAAATCTGTAAATCCTAGTGTCAGTATCTTTTTTCAAAATGGGAAGAATAGGACTATTGCAAACATTGTAAGAAACTTCTTCCACAACCCCCACTTTAACCCCATGGCTGCTGGGGCTATTCCCCTGCTGTGCTGGGGGGTGAGGGGGCGCGCACAGCACCCCCATACTCATGACAAGCTCATCTCATCATGAGCCACGGCGCTCCGGTGCTCATGACAAGCTGAGCTCATCATGACCACGCCCGTTTAATGGAACGCTCAGCACAGCAGGGGAATTAGCCCAGCGTGCGAGCGTTACACGGGCTGAGCAACGGAGCACCGTGTCTCATGGCGAGCGGCTCGTCATGAGCATGGGAGGGGTTAATCAAATCATGTACAATGCGTGTGAGTGCTTCTTCTCCTTCTCGAGAAATGTTACACTGGGGCAGTCTTTGGCAATGAGGCACCCTCCTTGACACTAATATGCACTGGCGGAATAACCATTTATCCCACATCTGTGTCTGAAGTAGCCCACAAAGTACTAGGGAGTGAAGCTCAGTTGGGTGTCGTTGGCGTAAGAGATGATGTTGATGTTGTGTTTGCGTGTGATGGCGGCGAGGGGGTTCATGTAGATGTTGAAGAGGGTAGGGCTGAGTGAGGAGCCCTGGGGCACGCCGCAGATGATCTTGGAGGCCTCGGAGCGGAAGGGTGGGAGGCGGACTCTCTGGGTTCTAACGGAGAGGAACGATGTGATGCAGTCTAGGGCCTTTCCTTGGATCCCAGTGTTGTAGCGGCGGGTTTATAGGGTGTGGTGGCAGACGGTGTCATAGGCTGCCGAGAGGTTAAGGAGGATGAGGGCGGCTGTCTCTCCGTTGTCCATCAGGGTCCTGATGTCATCGGTGGCTGCGATGAGGGCGGTCTCGGTGCTGTGGTTGGCTCGGAATCCGGACTGGGATGGGTCGAGCGAGTTGTGTTTTTTTGAGGAATGCTGTCAGCTGTTTGTTGACGGTCTTCTCGATGACTTTAGCCGGGAAGGGGAGGAGAGAGATGGGGCGGAAGTTCTTAAGGTCTTTGGGGTCCGCTGTTGGTTTCTTCAGTATGGTGTTGATTTCTGCGTGTTTCCAGCTTTCAGGGAATGTGGATGACGTGAGGGAGTTGTTAATGACGTTCCGGAGGTGGGGTGCGATGATGGTGTCGGCTTTGTTGAAGATATGATGAGGGCATGGGTCGGAGGGGGAGCCGGAGTGGATGCTGTTCATGACGCGGGTGGTGTCTTCGGTGCTGATGGGGGTCCATGCGTTGAGGCTGGAGTTGGGGGTCGTTGGTTTGGTGGTTGGGGGCGGGGTCTGGGGTCCGAAGCTGTCGTGTATGTCTGTGATCCTGCGGTGGAAGAATGTGGCGAGGGAGTTGCATAGGTCTTGTGACGTGAGATGTCGTTGTTGCTGGAGCTGGGATTGGAGAGCTCTTTGACAATGCTGAAGGGTTCCTTGCTGTTGTGGGCGTTGTTGTCCAGCCGCTCTTTGAATGATGTCCTTTTGGTGCTGTGGATCATCTGGTGATATTCGCGGGTGGCGCTCTTGATGGCTGTCCTGTTTTCTTGTTTACGCTTGTGGGGCCAGGCTTTTTCGAGGGTTCTGCACGATTTCTTTGCGATTTTGAGGGCGTCTGTGAACCATGCGGTTTTTCTGTTGCTAGTCTTGCCTGGGGGTTTCTTCAGAGGGGCGAGGTCGTCGGCGCAGTTGGTGATCCACTGTGAGAGGTTGTGCGCTGCGTCGTTGGTGTCGGGGGTGTCAGCAGGTGGATTCTGGCTCAGCAATGCGGTCAGTTGGTCTGTGGTGACTTTTCCCCAGCATCTGCGGGGATCTGTGGTGTCTGGTGGTGGGAGGTGGTCTTTTTGAAGGTGAAGTGGATGCAGCTGTGGTCGGTCCAGTGTAGTCCGGAGGAGTGGCTGAAGGAGACGTGGTTGCTGGTGGAAAAGATGAGGGCGAGTGTGTGGGCGTGTCCACCAGTTGATTGAGTCCGAGGTTGGCGAGGTTGTCGAGCAGGGTGGTGGTGTTGCTGTCGTTGTTTTTCTCCAGGTGGAAGTTCAGGTCCCCTAGGAGGATGTACTCTGGAGAGGCTAGGGCGTGCGGGCTGATGAAGTCGGCGATGGTCTCACTGAATTGTGTTCGTGGGTCCAGGGGTCGCAAAATGAGGGTTCCTCTGAGGGTGGTCTGAGGGTCGGTGTGGATCTGGAAGTGTAGGTGTTCGGCGGCGGTGAGTGTGTCTTCGGCATTGGTCGTGACGCTGATGGTGTTCCTGTAGATGATGGCGACTCCTCCTCCGGTTTTGTTGACGCAGTCCTTCCGGGTGAATTTGTAGCCGTCCGGGATGGCTATGGCGATGTCGGGGGCAGAGGAGGCGTTCATCCAGGTTTCCGTGAGGAAGGCGACGTCTGGAACTGTTGTGTCGAGGAGTTCCCAGAGTACGACGGCGTGTTTTTGGATGGAGCGGGTGTTGAGCAGGATGCACTTGAGGTGGTTGTTGTTGTCATTGCTGTGTTTGGTGGGTGGGGTGCAGGTACGGAGGCAGGTGAATTTGCAGGCTTCGCAGGTGAAGGGTCCATGGGTGCGCTTCGGGGTGGCTTGGTAGCAGGCGGGTGGTCGTCCGGTGTTGAGTGCGTTGAGGGTGGCGGAGTCGTATCTCAGTCGGGCAGCTTGGCTTCGGCGTGTGCCAGGGGTTCTGGGGCTGGGCACGGTCCAGGCGCGGACGAGCGCAGACGGGCTTGCCTTTGGCACGCCTTCGGCTCACCAGCTGCACAGCCACGCAGTGGCCTCCATTAAGAAGGGGCGAGGGAGGGAGGAGCAGGTGGGAGGGGGAGCGGGGAACCAATCAGGCCAGGGGGTGGGGCCGCAGGGGAGGCAGCGGCGGGAGCGGGAGGCAGGAGAAAAAATGGTGGGAAAGTAGAGGTAGCAAGGGGGAGGCAGGGGTGGTGCTGACGCGGTGGGGGAGCGACCTGGCCTGTGACCAGGGTCGAGGGTCGCTCCCTTAGTGCGCAGCGCCCTCCCTTAAGAAGGGGCAAGGGAGGGAGGAGCAGGTGGGAGGAGGAGTGGGGGTCCAATCAGGCGCGGGGGGCGGGCCGCAGGGGAGGCAGCGGCGGGAGCTGGAGGTGGGAGAAAAAACGGCGGGAAAGTAGAGGCAGCAAGGGGGCAGCAGGGGTGATGCTGACGCTATGGGGGAGCGACCTGGCCTGTGACCAGGGTCGAGGGTCGCCTACCCGTGTCATCTGTCAATGACTGGCCGCTAAAATCGTGGAATGCTTCTTCAAAGCGTGTGAAGAAGTCAGAAACTGATTGATCTACCTTTTGCTTGCAAGACGCCAACACTGTCCAATCCATCTTTTTAGGGGGAATGATCGTCTTTAACTTAACTAATATAGCTGCCGGAAGATTTTAAATTAACTGACACGGTTTCTGTGCAGGTTCTCTATCTTCATCTAACTGCTCTAAATCTTTCCACAATGCTCCAAATGTCGCAAGATCATCAACTTTACGCACAGTTCTCCACATATCAGGCGGTAATATTAGTCCAAAAAACAAATCAATATCAGGCAAAGTCATAGTACCAGAGCTAATGGCACCCTCAACTTCCTCATAAAAGGCTGCTGGATTCTTTCGCTGATCAGGCAATACATTTTTAAGGGTCATAACATCTGCTCTATTCCAAGGAGTGCAAACCGAATCATAAATAAAATACCCTTTTGCATCTGTAGAAGTTTTTTTTAATTTTATTTTTTATTAATTTGTTTATTGCAATTTCAAAGGCAAAAAGAAGCAAGGTATATCAGAACAGAAATAGGTGGCGAATCACAAGCATCAATCAGACAATCATGAGAGTGGTAACATCTATCATAGTCAACAGTTTCGTACAAATAGTTACATCTTTAGAATATCAAGAAGGCAGTAACATGACGGCATCAGCAGAAAGAAAAGACAAAGAACCATACAATGTAGGCCAACTTATTGACAAAGGCACGTCAACCACCGTGCCTGGTGACCAGTGCCCCAATCTCGCTGAGAAAGCAGCGCAGACTAAGGAGGTGTTGTAGGATCCATCGCAGCTATCATGTTAGTCGTGTCAGTGTCGTCGTAACAGTCATTCCTCGCCCTCCCCTCCACACTAGTCTGCATGTCTCTATCTTCTGAATCATCCCTGTCTTGTGCGCTTGACATTAACGTACCATCCAGTATTAGGGACCAGAGGTTTTTAGGTCTATTCTTCGGGGGCATCAGATCACTATATAATTCAGTTTGAGTACAGCAATATATCAATTCTCTCTTCCATAAATTAAGGGAAAGGGGGGGACCTCTCATCCAGGTTCTAGCAACGCATCATTTAGCTATTAGAAACACCAGGTCGACTAATCTCCTCTGGGCAGGGCGTAAGGGTTTGGAATATCCCAGGAGGGCTAGCAGAGGGTCCGGGCCCAGGGCAAGAGACAGCACTCTGTTAATGTCACCGTATATCGCCTGCCAGAAAGGGGAGACGACGGGGCAGGTCCAAGCTATATGCAGAAAATCCGCCATTGGGGCTCTAGATCTTTCGCACTCAGGTGAATCACGCAGGCGGTACCTGTGAAGTCTCTCTGGAGTGTAATAAGTTCTGTTCAAATATTTAAAGTGTAGGAGTCTCTGGCGTCCATTTAGGGAGATCTTTCTAGTGCTAGCACAGCGATATTGCCACAGTTCCTCGTTCAGTTTGGTGCCCAAGTCACGCTGCCAGGCTAATCTCGGCTTCGTGTATTCAGTGTATTTCTGAGTCTGGGCTATCCTATAGAGGTTAGTCATTCATTTCACAGGGGACTTTGCAGCCACCACGTAGTCAAATGCGGCCACCGTCACCGGCTCCTCCATGTCATCGCCAAGAAGCTCTCGCATAGCATGTCGCACCCTATGAAACTGAAACCGCGATATCAGAGTGGGGTTCATCTCAGTAGTATTAACCTCGTCCCAGGTTTGCGCTGTGCCACCCGCAAATAAGTCGCCCATGGTGCGCAGACCCAGTTGATGAAGGGCCAGAATTACCTCTCTCTCCCGACATGGTGCTAGCCTATGGCACCATTCAATATCCGCCCTTGGGGAGTACAGTAAGGTACACGCCTGTATCTCCATCATGCGATGTCAGGCATGGATAACAGAGTTTAAGGAATCTATTATGCCCGTGCGGTGATCTCGAAACAACGTCAGCAGTGCCGGCAAAGGAGTCGGGTCCGCGACTATCTTCTCAATACGGACGTAGGGAGCGTCATGCGGGCCATGTATCCAGGAATAAGCATGAGCACACTGCGCAACGCGATAGTAGAGTTCCATATCTGGAGCATTCAGGCCTCCCGCTGCATAGGGTCGTACTAGGACGCTCCAGGCCACCCTGGGTTGCTTACCCGCCCAGGCAAGGTGTATTAATAGGGACTGTAGCCTGCGGAAAACGTGGGAAGATAGGGTCATCGGGATATTACAGAATAGGAAGAGAAATCTCGGGAGAATCACCATTTTCATGAGGGAAATACGTCCCAGAAGTGATAGCGGAAGGGAAATCCATTTCTCTATATCATCCTCCAATCGCGATATGGCGCGCCCATAGTTTTCGCTAAGAACGATGTCAGAATCCTTGTGGAGGCGAATTCCAAGATATCGGACCGCATCAGTAGTCCACTGAAGTGGATACTCCGGTTCAAACTCTGCTGTGGAGGGCGTCAAAGGGAACATAAGGGACTTAGCCCAGTTGACCTGAGTGCTTGAGAATGAACCAAAAAGAACCACCTCCAGCAGAACCGTAGAGAGGTGTGTAGCGGGGTCCCGAACATAAAGCAGTGTGTCGTCCGCGTAGGTGGAGACAATAAGGTTATAGGACGGGAAGCGGATACCTCGATGACTATGATACTCCCGAAGAGCACAAGCCAGTGGCTTAGTGGCCAATGCATAAAGTATCGGAGAGAGGGGGCAGCTCTGCCTCGTGCCTCTTCCGACAGCAATGGGTTCCGAAACCAGCGGGCCAATGCGGATGCGTGCCGTCGGTAAGGAGTACAACACCGTGAGGAGTTGTAAGAAAAGTTGCCCCACACCCATCCTGTTCAGCACCTGATGGAGGAACACCCATTCCACTGAATCGAATACCTTCTCCATGTCCAGGAAGACTGCAACAGCTGATACCTCTGGACGCGTATGTTGAAACGCAGCAAAGACAGTTCTAATGTTATATGTGAGGTTGCGCGTTGGGACAAAGCCAGATTTCTCCGGGGCAACCAGGGTTGTGCCCAAGGGTTGTAGGCGGTTAGAGAGAAGCTTAGCGAAGATTTTTGTATCGACATTCATGAGAGAAAGTGGGCGATACGAGGCGCAGTCACTCGGGTCCTTGCCCGGCTTAAGGATCGCTACAATGATTGCCTCTCTCATAGAAGGAGGCATGATACCCGTATTGGCCATATCATCAAACAGAGTAAGTAAGTGTGGTATCAAAAGTTCAGAGAAAGCCTTATAGAAGCCGCCTGTAAGCCCATCGCTGCCCGGCGCGCTTCCACACTTCATGGACGACAAAGCCAGGGCCAACTCGGCACGCTCAAAGGGGTGAGCTAGGAATTCCCGATGTAAGTCTGAGAACCATGGAAGCTCGATATGTGCCAGGTAGTCCACAATACGCTCCTCAGGAGCAGGACTCCTTGACGCGTACAACTTCGCGTAATACTCTTGAAACCGCACCGCAATAGCTTCATTGGGAAGCGGAACTTCCGAGTCCTCCGAACGCATCGCCGGCATCGAGGTATTATCTCTACCGCGTTTAGCTAGGTGGGCCAGAACAGAACCCGGACGCTCGCCTTCACAGTAGCTCCGGGCTGTGGCATACTTCCCTAGGTGCTTGATTTCCGAGTCTGCCTCGTCGTTATAGTCTCGTAGGACCCTCGCTATTTCCTGATCAATTGAGTCGTCCCCGGTCTGCATCTTCAAGGCCTCCAGATCCTTAAGTTTGCGTTCCAACAACTCTCGTCGGCCCCTAATCGACTTCAGTACTCCTGCGTGCTTAGAGATGGTGACCCCTCTAGTGTATAGTTTAAATGCCTCCCAAACCGATTGAAACTCATCAACAGAGCCCACATTCGTTTCAAAGAAGACCTCCAAAGCCGTCAGCAGTACCTCTTTAAAGATAAGATCCAGCAAAGAGTACGGGGGAAAGCACCAGGCAAAAGGCGGAATCCGTCGGGCGGGCATGGAGCAAGTAACCAGGATTGGCGAGTGGTCCGAGTAGCTTCGTGGCAAAACTTCGCATGCTCTCACATTCTGGAGAAATCGAGAGGACACAAACCAGTAGTCTATTCTCGTAGATATATTATGTGGGGCTGAGTAGTGCGTAAACCCGCCCTGTGACGGGTGTCTATGTCGCCAGACATCGACTAAGTCTAAATTTAGCAGCTGCATGGATAGAGTCCGTGCAGAGGCCGAGGGAGACCGCGTTGGGCCATCTGATCTGTCTAGCCCAGGGTGTCGAGTCCGGTTAAAATCCCCAACCCAAAAAGTGATCGTGTCAGCGAACGGGAGGAACTTTGCAGCTAAGTCTGTATAGAAGGTAGGGAAATCAAAGTTGGGGCCATAGGTCTTCACAATACACAAGTCCGCGCCCTTGCCACGGCAGCTCGTGATAGCAAATCGACCATCATCATCTGTCACTAGTGGTGACCATGTTAAGTAAGATTTTGGATTGAACCAGGTGAGGACCCCTCTGGCGTGAGTGATGAAACCTGCTGCGTGTATATTATTCTTGAGCCCTCTATAGCTAAGGATGGGGCTATCTAGTGGGAGGTGTGTTTCCTGCAAGACATCAATGTCTACTCTATGTCTAGCCAAGTATTGGAGGACCCTGCGCACTTTACGGTGGTCGTTCAGGCCTCGCACATTCCAGGTTCAGGAATCTTAACGTATCAGGCCCTTCAATTCCTACTGTCCCGTCATCTGCCATGGAGTGTGTGGAAAAGTCATCACTACTATGTCAAGTGTAAGTATGAGGTGTCTCGCGGACAAGTTACTGCTCTTCGACGTCTCTCGCTTGCTTGCCACAAACCATGCAACCAATAAAAAACTTTGCATAAGAACATTTCCCTCAGATTCCTTTTCCCAACCCCCCACCCACGCCTGCCCAATCCCAACTAGGCCGCGTTCAGTCTTCCACCCCGTCAAACAGTGCCCAGCCCCCTTCTCACTCCTCAGCAACCAAACATTCGCAAACACACATACCCACACAATCAAGGCCCCCCACCCACCGCTCTAGATATACATATGAGAGCAGTGGTAATCACACGGGGACAGATGTAGTCGGAAAATAGGAGTGCAAGTATCACTCTAAACAATGTCAAGTTCGCTGCTCCCCTCACTCCTCCGACCAAGAACTCAGGAAAATAGGAGGGTGGGAATACCACCCCCTGCTCAGTTGCAAATTGTTTCCTGGCCTCCTGCACCCTGGCCGTAAAGTCAGGATATATGGAAAGAACCGAACCCTCATATTGTAGCGGCTGCTTTTCTCTGGCCAGTTTCAGGGCTACGTCGCGGTCCAGATAGTTTAGTAGTTTGGCAATGATGGGCCGAAGGGGAGCCCCCGGCTTAGGTCGTGGGCCCAAGGAGCGATGCGCCCTTTCAACAATGAACATGGTCGAGACCGCTGTGTCTCCGAGGAGTTTCTTCAGGAGGCCTTCCATAAATAGTTCCATATTGCCTGTCTGAGTGTTTTCCGGAAGGCCCGTGACGCGTAGGTTACATCGGCGCAAGCGGGCCTCCAAATTTCAGTCTTGTCCAGAAAGGACTGCATGGCCCTGCCAATTTGTTTGTTCTCCGAGTCGAGCGTGGTCTGAGCCACCTCAACCTCAGTGAGCCGACGCTCCGACATATCTATACGTTCCGCTTGTTTATTAAGCCGCTCAGCCATACGATCCATGCGTTAGGTAAGAGCGTCTATTTTCGTGCCCAGGTTTGCCATACCCCCTTGGAGATTCTTTTCCATGGTGAGAAGAATACTGCATAAGACCTGCTGCTGTGCTTCTTCTGTCTCAGGCCTATCCGCCGTAGCACCTCCGCCCGCGTCGTCCATCGTCTTAGGGCCCTTGGGGCCAAAGGAGAGTTTGGATTGTGTCCTATCAGAGCGGCCCATGGCAGTCAAAGGTGCACCCCTCACTACTGGGGTGAGGCCCAGGCTAGGAGACCCCAAGAGGCAGGTCACCGCGACAGAATCCCCCCTCAAGCACCCCCACAGTCGGACAGGCCTCCAGGTGCAAAGACCGTGACTGCGTAGGGCGGTAGCCTGAGCGAGGAGATCAGGAGTGCAGGCGCACACACTGCCAGAGTATGGCTAGGGGGGGCAAGAGGGGAGCACAGTTGTGTGGCGGTCGGCACAGGCCCAGGGAATTGGCGGGACTCAGGGACACTTGTCGCGGGCAGCAGCCAGTAGGTCGGCGTGAAGGTAGACAACAGACATAAACCAGTACCTCTAGCTCCGTGAAAATGTATGCTTCGGGGGCCCACACCGCAGGGTGACAGTCGCATCGCTCCACTGAAGGGGCTATAATCCCTCGCCTGGCAAGGCACCGCCAAAAAATGTGTGCAGAGCTCATTCACCGCCCAGATTCCAAAATCGTTCCAGTTGCGACGGCAGGGGGAGCCAGTGACGCGCGTTGCAGTCCACACCACCAAAGACCACTACTGAACACAGGCGTGATGGCGCAGGAAGCCACTGGTCAACAAGTACTGTCCCTCGGGTCTGCCATAGCAAAGAGCCCTCTCAGGAAGGTCAGTGGGGGCTAATACCGGACTACGGCCCAGATAGCGCGACCTTCCAAGTGTGGGCATCTTCACAGTAGTCCCAGCTGCGATGCCACAGGCCTCCCGTCGTCAGTCCTTACCGCGATGCGGGAGCAGGGGGGAGGGGGAGAAAGGAGAGACCCGATGTGCAAGGTCCTCTCTGACGCCACGTAAGCCCCCCCGATGTCTGCACTCCCCCACTCACCGCGTATACGGCCAGCCGCCGCCTTGAGCCACACCGCGATGTCCCCAGGGGCCTCGGTGGAAGGGGCCTGGATCTCCGTCGCGGGTAGCGCAAAACTCGAGACCGTGGCTCAGTGGGCCCGCCGCACGTCTCAGAGCAGGTCGCTTGATCTCGATCCCGCGGGGATCAATCTCGGGCTAAGTCACAGGATTCGGGAGCCCAGAAGCAGCATACACTCCGGCGTCGCTATTTGGCAAGAAAATATGCAGCAACGAGCAGGATACTTGAAGGATCGTTAGACTGGGCGGAGGAGCTCCGGAATCAGGCAGCCATTTCGGACGCTGGCTAGCTCCGCCCCCGCATCTGTAGAAGTCTTATCATCACTTGTACCCATTCCCTTAGGAGGAACATATAAAGGCGCGGCTTCCCGCATGGGTTTCACATTAATTACAACATTCTTATCTGTTTCAGGAGTAGAAGTTTGTGCCATGTTGATGGGGATGTTGGTGCAGCTGCGTCTGCTGCCTTTTTCTCCTCTCACAAATGGGCTGCATCAACACGCAGTTTAACCAAGCGTCTGATCGTGTCAGCCACCTGGGAGAAGACAAAAAGACCTTCACGTAGTTATTTACAATCAGCTGCTACATCATCGGGCTCCATTCCTACCGAATATTTTCTAAACCGTTCAATAACCTCTGCGGCAAATGTATCGGTAAAATATATTTGTTCCCTTTCCTGCTAATCTTTTATACTATCTAAAAGTTCAGAAGCAGCTTTAGTACTAAGAACGGCTTTACGTGCAGCAGATCTAATCTCAGTTTATAAATTAACACAAGGGAACCCAACTAGTTTGCTGAGGACCGTGGGTATTTACTGTTAACAAAGACAAAGGTCCTTAGCTTACATATTTTGCAGGAAAAAAGATAAAATATAGACCATGATAGGCAACTATATTTGTCACTGTCCAGCCGGACAGGATATTTTTATTTTCAAGAAGTAAGACTTGTATTTCTAAGATAATTCAAGAGGCACAATCCTGTACCAAAGACATTCAGAGAACATACAAGGTGTTCGAGAGTTTTAAAGCAGGCAAACAAATAAGAAAAGAAATGAGCAATATTGGCCACTTTTAGATCAGTGTTCAATTGAAGTAGTGCCAAAGACGGCACCAGACACAACACGATTTAACATAATAGTTTGGTTGTGAAGGTGCTTTTACAAAAGTCGACGTTTCGATCCCCTATGCTCAATTTTTCGGGATCATCATCAGGACTGACATATTATACAGTTTTTGCCTGAAAATTTATCATACACGAAATTTAACCGCCTGTGAGAAGGGGAAAAGAGAGAGAAAGAGGTAGGTAGCTTTAGAAAGTTATGTACTCAACCTAGAAATTTAAGAAAAGAAAATTACTCCTGAATGTCCAAGTGTTTTAAAGGACCATTATACTTATTCGGATTCGACTTACTGGTGCCTAATATGTTGTGTGCCATTCGTGAGGGGCCGGTCGGAGTTGCTGTGACTTATGTGACTGTGTGAAGAACCGGCTATGCACAGTTTAAAAATACACTTTTTCTTTTACCATTCAGCCTATTGGAATCAACAAATATTTTTTACACTTATTTGTACCCTTCATGGAGAGTCAATTTCCAGGCAGTGAATACATTTAGGGAAAATTACTCTTTCATTGTGCATTTTTATACACCCCATGGATGAAAAACAGTCTTATACCTATGAACACATTTCGAGAACATTTTGAAAAAACATTTCCTTGCTCATTATAGTTAAATCCTACATTATTTGGCCCCTTGGTAGCACAATAAAAACATTGTTTACGCTTATGCTAAAGGTTTAAAGTCGATTTAAATAGTACTCTTTGGCATGCACTTACACCCGTTTATGTTACGCTGGTGGCATGCATGGGGTTGCAATCGCGGGAGTGTACAGTTGGAAGGGCTTACCCTAATTGGGGTTAGTTAGTCCCAATTCTACCAAGTGGTATTATTGCCGACCTGAAATGAAGAGCGAGGAGAGAGGTCATGGCAAAATACAAGCGGGAGCGGAGGCATTAGTGCAAGGCGCGGCGCGGGCTATGGTCTACCTGGGCGCAGTCCTTCCGAAGTAAGGACTTCTGTAGAGAAACAGACCGGAGGTGTGTACCGACCTGAAACGGAAAAGGATGGAAGGGTCAGGGAAAGCCCCATGCGTTGGCGGAGGCTTGGGTTCAAGACGCGCTGCGAAATGAAGTTTACCTGGGCGTTGTCCTTCTGGAGTGAGGACCTCTTTTGCGATGGCTTGGGGCAGGTTAATTGCCGGATGATCCTAAGGGAGAAAGGGGTAACAGGAAGCGGATCAGAACCGCGTCCGGTTGCACAGACTGCGTTAACAGTCCGTTGGGTTCTAGCTTGGTGTGAATCTTACCGTGTGAATGGTTTAGCAATGATGTGCAGTACCGGAGCTGGCGGAGCGGTGTCCTTCTATCAGCTACCGTCTTAGTCAGAGACGCTTGCTTATATACATTACTACCGAAGGGAAATTGAAAGAGAAGATGGATCGGCGTTGGCCGCCATCTTGGTGAGGGAATGCTTGGGCATTCAGACGCACCATTTTGGGAGGGGATTCACGAGTGTGAACAGTGCCTAGCGGGGATTGGAAAGGGACGACGGATTCGCCCGCCCTCTTGGTCAGGGAATGCGTGGACGTTCAGTCGCGCCATTATGGGAGGGGATTCTCAATTGTGAAACAGTGTACAATATTTACATTTCGTGGTGACTTAACGTGAAAAATAATTTAGTGAATTGTGCTTGCGGCGCTTACGTGGGTGACTTTATAAAATCATATTTACATTGTTTGCACTGGATTATATTCATTAGGACTGCCAATAACTCATTTCCAGAGACAACACAGTAGGCTGGAACCTATGTATTGACTAGCTGCGTACTCATGTGAGCACCCTGGGCGTTCAGAGGGCAATTGTTGTACCTTTAGTGCAATTATAGGAGACTAGTCCAATCCTCGAGGCGATTCAGGCCATTTTGGATAGTGTCGAATTTTATCATAGTCCTGAGTTCATCCCTGTTCAACAGTTGGCCAATGTTCCCACCTCTTGGGGGAGGTTTTACCACCTTGAGAATAGTCCATTTGATATCATTTTCGTTGTGTCCAAAATTGATGTAGTGGTCCACCAGGGGAGCGTTCGCCGTTCTGCAGCGTATTCGACTTCTGTGCTGGCAGATCCTGGTCTTCGCTTTCTGTGTTGTTTGACCCACGTAAAGTTTAGGGCACGGGCACTCAATTGCATATATAACATTTGACGTATTACAATTGGAGAATGATCGTCTCTCATACGTGGTGCTTTGGTGCGTGAATTTTTTACCCTCCACCGTGAATTCGCACACATTGCAATTTCCGCATTTAGCATGACCAATAACAGGGGGTAAGCCCCATGCTGATTCGAGTGTGTTGTCCTGCGGAGTGGTTGGTAAAGCTGCCCTTACTAGGTGATCCTTTAAGTTTTTGTTTTTGCGAAACGCAAAGAGTGGTTTATCAATTTTGATATTACCAACGTTTATGGTTGGCCAGTGTTTGAGGATCGATTTCCTAATTTTGTTGGATATTGGAGAGAAGGTGGTCACACAGGCTATTCTGTCTCCTTTGGTCTTGTTTTTAGGTGATAGTAAGACCTCCCGGGGACAGTACCAAGCTCGCTTGGAGGCTTGTTTCACTATCCTCTTGGGGTAGCCTCTATCCTTGAGCTTATTCGAGAGGGTTGCTGCCTCTCTAAAGTAGTCAGTTTTACAGGAGCAGTTACGCCTTATCCTCAGGAACTGTGAATAAGGTAGTGAGTCTCGGAGGGCCCTCGGGTGATTGCTTTTGTAATTGAGAAGCGTATTACGCTCCGTTGGTTTCCTAAAGAGTTTAGTTAGGAGTTCGCCTTCAGCATGGAAAATTGTGAGATCTAGGAACGCTATTGATGTTTTGTCATGGGTCAAGGTAAAGGTTAGACCACAGCAATTGTTGTTTAGCCAGTGGAGAAACTGCAGTAGGGTATCAGTATCATGCCTCCAAATCAAAAAAATGTCGTCTATATAACGACGCCATAATTTTATTCCCGGGAGAAAGGGATTAGAAGGCATCAGAATGGAGCCGACCTCCAGTTGGTCCATAAAAAGTATGGCCAGGTTGGGGGCAAAAATAGCCCCCATGGATGTACCTTTGATCTGCTGATAGAAGATGTTATCAAAGCAGAAAAAATTTCTGGTCAAGCAGAGTTCCAGTAATTGGAGAATAAACAGAGAGGGAACCCTGTGTGGTCGTGGCCGTGTGTCTAAGATGTTCTGGATAACTAACAGGGCTGCAGTCTGTGGAATATTAGTATACAGCGATTCCACGTCTAGTGTGCAAAGTGTTTCATGCAAGGGATTAAAGTCTAGATGTTCCACCATGTTGATCATAGACATGGTGTCCCTGATGTAGCAGGTCGTGGAAGGCACAAAGTCCTTAATAAAAAAGTCGACATATGCTCCTAACGGTTCTAGAACAGAGCCACAGGCTGAGACGATTGGGCGTCCTGGTGGGCTGGTGAGGTTTTTGTGTATTTTCGGGAGAGTGTAAATTACTGGGACACGTGGCGACTTAGTGTTGAGAAAATTATATTCCTTTTTGCTCAGATAACCATCTGCACGGGCTTGGGACGTTACCCCCATGATGGCCTCCTGTATTTGTTTAGTGGGATTCCCCGGGAGTCTTTGGTAGTGCTCGGGGTTGTTCAATTGGCGTAAGATTTCAGCCTTGTAGGTCTCGATTTCCTGAATAACTATGCCCCCTCCCTTGTCTGCACTTTTAATAATTATGCTATTGTTGCTTTTGAGGGTTTCAATGGCAGTTTTTTCTTGAAACGAAATGTTATATGGTACAAAAAGTTTCTGATTCTGCAGTAGTGTTAGGTCATTAAGTACTAGTTTTTCAAATGTCACGATTTCAGGAGGTATCATAGATGCCGTTGGTGAAAAGGTTGAAGGGGGTCTGAAAGGGGTATATGAATCCTGTATGGGACTTGGGTGTAGTTGGAAGAATGCTTTTAAGCGAACTGTTCTGAAAAATCTGAGCAGTCTTAAATTTCTAGGTTGAGTACATAACTTTCTAAAGCTACCTACCTCTTTCTCTCTCTTTTCCCCTTCTCACAGGCGGTTAAATTTCGTGTATGATAAATTTTCAGGCAAAAACTGTATAATATGTCAGCCCTGATGATGATCCCGAAAAATTGAGCATAGGGGATCGAAACGTCGACTTTTGTAAAAGCACCTTCACAACCAAACTATTATGTTAAATCGTGTTGTGTCTGGTGCCGTCTTTGGCACTACTTCAATTGAACACTGATCTAAAAGTGGCCAATATTGCTAATTTCTTTTCTTATTTGTTTGCCTGCTTTAAAACTCTCGAACACCTTGTATGTTCTCTGAATGTCTTTGGTACAGGATTGTGCCTCTTGAATTATCTTAGAAATACAAGTCTTACTTCTTGAAAATAAAAATATCCTGTCCGGCTGGACAGTGACAAATATAGTTGCCTATCATGGTCTATATTTTATCTTTTTTCCTGCAAAATATGTAAGCTAAGGACCTTTGTCTTTGTTAACAGTAAATACCCACGGTCCTCAGCAAACTAGTTGGGTTCCCTTGTGTTAATTTATAAACTGTAGCGCAATCACTAGATTGCAAGGGTTTTCTTTTCGGAAATCCATTCACCCTCAGCCGGGGGTAGGCCACCCTAGTACCAAAATTAAAAATAAAAACTCTTTACTTCCTTCACGTTTTCCAAAGACCTGATATGTCCGATCACGCACCATTATACACAGATGATTATATCAAACGAATCTGTGAGAGACCTTCCCTTCTCTCAGATACCTCTGAAACTCCAACTGCAGCCACTAGCTCCTTACCTGAGCAATTAGAAAAGCTCCGGAAAAAACAAGTCCGCCTTCAGCTTATGGTCTTAATGCTGACTGACTATCTCAAGGCCAATGTAATTCCAATGGGCCTGCAAGTACGTAATGTTCCCGGAATATTTACAGACAATCCAAAATATATAAATAACTTTAGTTACATCGGTACCACCTGCTCCAGGCACTGGTTATGTTTGGGAATTGACATAGCAACCGAGTCACTTGTATCCCTTGAGGTTGAAATTGCCGATTTAGAAAAACAAATAAAAGACGCCAATCCCACCACTGATGTGAACAAACTCCTGGAACAGCTAGAAAAAACTATAGCTGATTTCTATAGAATCGAGCAAAATAAAAAGGCTAATAAAGTAAAAAAAGACATCAAAGCCTATAATACTGAAAACACGTACCCATATCTTCAAAAAGATTTCTATACCAATAAAGGCTACTCAAACCCACGTGGAAACAAACCCTGGGGACGATATAATCGTCGTCAAAACCTCGTTGGTTTCTCGGATACATCAGCCGAGTCCACAGACAGCTCTGACCCGGGGGAAGGGTCCAGCTCCACGAGCAACCGAGGAAGGGGCCAATCTAATTTTTTAGCCAGAGGCCAGCCCAACACCCCGCAACGCGGTCGGGTAAAGAAACCGCGCTGGTACAACCCGCCTGGAGAGCGCAGAACCAGGAACAATTTTTACCAATGGTGATAAGCCCACCGCAAGAGATGATTCCTATATTCAACCTCTCTAAACACACCTTACTCAATACAGAATTAGATCTTCTGAAAAAAGGCCTCTCCTTTGTGCCAACTACACGCCCTGACTATATGGAACTACAAACAGAACTGCTCAGATTTTTCAGAACAGTTCGCTTAAAAGCATTCTTCCAACTACACCCAAGTCCCATACAGGATTCATATACCCCTTTCAGACCCCCTTCAACCTTTTCACCAACGGCATCTATGATACCTCCTGAAATCGTGACGTTTGAAAAACTAGTACTTAATGACCTAACACTACTGCAGAATCAGAAACTTTTTGTACCATATAACATTTCGTTTCAAGAAAAAACTGCCATTGAAACCCTCAAAAGCAACAATAGCATAATTATTAAAAGTGCAGACAAGGGAGGGGGCATAGTTATTCAGGAAATCGAGACCTACAAGGCTGAAATCTTACGCCAATTGAACAACCCCGAGCACTACCAAAGACTCCCGGGGAATCCCACTAAACAAATACAGGAGGCCATCATGGGGGTAACGTCCCAAGCCCGTGCAGATGGTTATCTGAGCAAAAAGGAATATAATTTTCTCAACACTAAGTCGCCACGTGTCCCAGTAATTTACACTCTCCCGAAAATACACAAAAACCTCACCAGCCCACCAGGACGCCCAATCGTCTCAGCCTGTGGCTCTGTTCTAGAACCGTTAGGAGCATATGTCGACTTTTTTATTAAGGACTTTGTGCCTTCCACGACCTGCTACATCAGGGACACCATGTCTATGATCAACATGGTGGAACATCTAGACTTTAATCCCTTGCATGAAACACTTTGCACACTAGACGTGGAATCGCTGTATACTAATATTCCACAGACTGCAGCCCTGTTAGTTATCCAGAACATCTTAGACACACGGCCACGACCACACAGGGTTCCCTCTCTGTTTATTCTCCAATTACTGGAACTCTGCTTGACCAGAAATTTTTTCTGCTTTGATAACATCTTCTATCAGCAGATCAAAGGTACATCCATGGGGGCTATTTTTGCCCCCAACCTGGCCATACTTTTTATGGACCAACTGGAGGTCGGCTCCATTCTGATGCCTTCTAATCCCTTTCTCCCGGGAATAAAATTATGGCGTCGTTATATAGACGACATTTTTTTGATTTGGAGGCATGATACTGATACCCTACTGCAGTTTCTCCACTGGCTAAACAACAATTGCTGTGGTCTAACCTTTACCTTGACCCATGACAAAACATCAATAGCGTTCCTAGATCTCACAATTTTCCATGCTGAAGGCGAACTCCTAACTAAACTCTTTAGGAAACCAACGGAGCGTAATACGCTTCTCAATTACAAAAGCAATCACCCGAGGGCCCTCCGAGACTCACTACCTTATTCACAGTTCCTGAGGATAAGGCGTAACTGCTCCTGTAAAACTGACTACTTTAGAGAGGCAGCAACCCTCTCGAATAAGCTCAAGGATAGAGGCTACCCCAAGAGGATAGTGAAACAAGCCTCCAAGCGAGCTTGGTACTGTCCCCGGGAGGTCTTACTATCACCTAAAAACAAGACCAAAGGAGACAGAATAGCCTGTGTGACCACCTTCTCTCCAATATCCAACAAAATTAGGAAATCGATCCTCAAACACTGGCCAACCATAAACGTTGGTAATATCAAAATTGATAAACCACTCTTTGCGTTTCGCAAAAACAAAAACTTAAAGGATCACCTAGTAAGGGCAGCTTTACCAACCACTCCGCAGGACAACACACTCGAATCAGCATGGGGCTTACCCCCTGTTATTGGTCATGCTAAATGCGGAAATTGCAATGTGTGCGAATTCACGGTGGAGGGTAAAAAATTCACGCACCAAAGCACCACGTATGAGAGACGATCATTCTCCAATTGTAATACGTCAAATGTTATATATGCAATTGAGTGCCCGTGCCCTAAACTTTACGTGGGTCAAACAACACAGAAAGCGAAGACCAGGATCTGCCAGCACAGAAGTCGAATACGCTGCAGAACGGCGAACGCTCCCCTGGTGGACCACTACATCAATTTTGGACACAACGAAAATGATATCAAATGGACTATTCTCAAGGTGGTAAAACCTCCCCCAAGAGGTGGGAACATTGGCCAACTGTTGAACAGGGATGAACTCAGGACTATGATAAAATTCGACACTATCCAAAATGGCCTGAATCGCCTCGAGGATTGGACTAGTCTCCTATAATTGCACTAAAGGTACAACAATTGCCCTCTGAACGCCCAGGGTGCTCACATGAGTACGCAGCTAGTCAATACATAGGTTCCAGCCTACTGTGTTGTCTCTGGAAATGAGTTATTGGCAGTCCTAATGAATATAATCCAGTGCAAACAATGTAAATATGGTTTTATAAAGTCACCCACGTAAGCGCCGCAAGCACAATTCACTAAATTATTTTTCACGTTAAGTCACCACGAAATGTAAATATTGTACACTGTTTCACAATTGAGAATCCCCTCCCATAATGGCGCGACTGAACGTCCACGCATTCCCTGACCAAGAGGGCGGGCGAATCCGTCGTCCCTTTCCAATCCCCGCTAGGCACTGTTCACACTCGTGAATCCCCTCCCAAAATGGTGCGTCTGAATGCCCAAGCATTCCCTCACCAAGATGGCGGCCAACGCCGATCCATCTTCTCTTTCAATTTCCCTTCGGTAGTAATGTATATAAGCAAGCGTCTCTGACTAAGACGGTAGCTGATAGAAGGACACCGCTCCGCCAGCTCCGGTACTGCACATCATTGCTAAACCATTCACACGGTAAGATTCGCACCAAGCTAGAACCCAACGGACTGTTAACGCAGTCTGTGCAACCGGACGCGGTTCTGATCCGCTTCCTGTTACCCCTTTCTCCCTTAGGATCATCCGGCAATTAACCTGCCCCAAGCCATCGCAAAAGAGGTCCTCACTCCAGAAGGACAACGCCCAGGTAAACTTCATTTCGCAGCGCGTCTTGAACCCAAGCCTCCGCCAACGCATGGGGCTTTCCCTGACCCTTCCATCCTTTTCCGTTTCAGGTCGGTACACACCTCCGGTCTGTTTCTCTACAGAAGTCCTTACTTCGGAAGGACTGCGCCCAGGTAGACCATAGCCCGCGCCGCGCCTTGCACTAATGCCTCCGCTCCCGCTTGTATTTTGCCATGACCTCTCTCCTCGCTCTTCATTTCAGGTCGGCAATAATACCACTTGGTAGAATTGGGACTAACTAACCCCAATTAGGGTAAGCCCTTCCAACTGTACACTCCCGCGATTGCAACCCCATGCATGCCACCAGCGTAACATAAACGGGTGTAAGTGCATGCCAAAGAGTACTATTTAAATCGACTTTAAACCTTTAGCATAAGCGTAAACAATGTTTTTATTGTGCTACCAAGGGGCCAAATAATGTAGGATTTAACTATAATGAGCAAGGAAATGTTTTTTCAAAATGTTCTCGAAATGTGTTCATAGGTATAAGACTGTTTTTCATCCATGGGGTGTATAAAAATGCACAATGAAAGAGTAATTTTCCCTAAATGTATTCACTGCCTGGAAATTGACTCTCCATGAAGGGTACAAATAAGTGTAAAAAATATTTGTTGATTCCAATAGGCTGAATGGTAAAAGAAAAAGTGTATTTTTAAACTGTGCATAGCCGGTTCTTCACACAGTCACATAAGTCACAGCAACTCCGACCGGCCCCTCACGAATGGCACACAACATATTAGGCACCAGTAAGTCGAATCCGAATAAGTATAATGGTCCTTTAAAACACTTGGACATTCAGGAGTAATTTTCTTTTCTTAAATTTCTAGGTTGAGTACATAACTTTCTAAAGCTACCTACCTCTTTCTCTCTCTTTTCCCCTTCTCACAGGCGGTTAAATTTCGTGTATGATAAATTTTCAGGCAAAAACTGTATAATATGTCAGTCCTGATGATGATCCCGAAAAATTGAGCATAGGGGATCGAAACGTCGACTTTTGTAAAAGCACCTTCACAACCAAACTATTATGTTAAATCGTGTTGTGTCTGGTGCCGTCTTTGGCACTACTTCAATTGAACACTGATCTAAAAGTGGCCAATATTGCTCATTTCTTTTCTTATTTGTTTGCCTGCTTTAAAACTCTCGAACACCTTGTATGTTCTCTGAATGTCTTTGGTACAGGATTGTGCCTCTTGAATTATCTTAGAAATACAAGTCTTACTTCTTGAAAATAAAAATATCCTGTCCGGCTGGACAGTGACAAATATAGTTGCCTATCATGGTCTATATTTTATCTTTTTTCCTGCAAAATATGTAAGCTAAGGACCTTTGTCTTTGTTAAGCAGATCTAATCTCAGACGCACGTTCAGCACATAACATTGAGCGAGTTCCTCGAGCTTTGTCCTGATCTGTAGAAGAGTCCTCATCTGATTCATGAGGAGCAGAAGGAAGAGTATACGGAGGTGGACAATGATCTAATAAGAGAGAATCATCTTGGGGTTTATTAGGAATAGGATAAAGAGGTCAACGAACAGTGTATTGGCCATTTACCTGTAAATGACGCTCCCTATCTTCCCTCTCTTTAATTTCTCTATTTTTAATTTCCAATGCTTTTGCATGAATGCTCTTACGTTGTTCTTTTTCAATCAATGCTTGCTCACGCTTCTTTCGCTCACGCACTTCTTTCTCCCACATTCGCACACAGTCAAACATATCTTGCCTAGCCTTTCGCTTAAACATTTGTTGCTCCACATACTGAATCTTTCGCAAATCAAATGACCCATGCATAGGCCAATGCAACTCAGGATCTTTACGAGTGTCTTTGTTCCATAACGTGCTGTACATTATGGAAGAAATACCATACTTAATATACATGTCCCTATTAGGCGTCCCCTCCGGGGGGGGCAGTTGTGCTTCGTCGAGTTTCAAAATGGTACCACTACAAAAACAACACATCCTACGAAGTGTGCTGGAAACAGGCATGGCAAAAATAGTGCCGAATATGCAGTATTATAATCAAAGTAGCGCTTAAGGTACTCTTCGTACAT
This sequence comes from Lissotriton helveticus, assembly GCF_964261635.1. Lineage (NCBI taxonomy): Eukaryota > Metazoa > Chordata > Amphibia > Caudata > Salamandridae > Lissotriton > Lissotriton helveticus. The sequence continues at coordinate 336,069,514 of NC_136069.1, read as the reverse complement.
TGCGCTGTTCAAACAAATTCAAATAGAGAAAAATCTCCTCATTACCTGCCTATATAAATTGCAATTCATGTATAGATTTCAAACAAATACTAATATTGACTAGTCTTTCAAACAAAAGCCGCAGTAAGTGTTACAAAACTACCTTACCGATCAAAGGCATCAAAAACCAACAGCACGTGCCGCAGAACGGCTCTTACCAATCAAATGGTGTCCAGGTTCCAACTGCCACGTTCTCAAATCGACCAAATGGTCACTGCACGGCAAATCAACAGAAGAGATCTCAGTAGAGCACCGGCACCACCTGGATGGTCAGATCAGAAAGAAAGGAAAAACGCCGTGGTTGCCAAGACTCGGGTCTCCTCAGGCAGTGATCGCAACCAAAGCGAGATTCCAATCCTTCGTCTCGACCACTCCTTCAGGCATCCGAGTCGCCGATGAGCCCCGCATTGGGTGCCAATTTGTAGTAGTGGGCCTCAGCAAGGCCTACCAGTGCTAGGGGTTTTCCCTTCTCTGTAAAGAGTCCTCAGACCAATAGGAAGAAGTTAGCACAGAAACTGGAATAGAAAAGACAGAGTTTATTAAACCTCATGAGGTGGAACTACATTCACAAAGCACATTTCAGTAATGTATGAAGTAGCACACTGAATGGAAGGAGCTTGGCCTTTTTATACCCAGACAGGGGCTCAAATGAAGGCGGTACAAGTACAAAATGCTGGTTTTAGGTACATATATGGTCATATAGAAAATGCACAGTCAACAAGTGGGAGGAGCTAACAGTGGCTGTTTTTGTCAAGCACACCCTGACAGTTACATTCTAGTGGCAGCTGCAAAGACAGCGGCAAGCTCAACTGAGCATGTGCGAAGCAGAAAAGGCTAAATATCTCGTCTCTAGGCAGATTTCAAGAGCAGTTAACAGGAAGGTACGACAGAGCACATGGCGAGCACATGGTAGCACATGGCAAACAAAATGGCTGACAGAAATACAAAATGCATTCCACAAAACGGGCAAGATAGTCTCTAAATACAGGATTTCTTCTGCTAATGCTTAACCCAATTGCTGCCAAATTACAACACTACAGCCAGGTTAGCTCTTTTTTTAACCCATAGGAGAGGGTTGGGCAGATTCAGGGGACCCTCCCACGGAGGGTCAGGACAGTGGGGAGGATACTCCCAAGTCCTTTGTCCAGTTTCGCACCAGAGCAGGAGACAATGGCTCCCAGGACTGGTTTGAACCGGACTATGCACAGGGACACCAAGTGTGCCCCAGATGCAGACTTTCAGGCACTTTGGAAGTACAACCACCCAGCCCCAATACACTAAATTCTGTCTGGGAGGTGGTCACACCTCCCTTTAACTTGTTGCCTATTGTTTTGCCTTCCCCTGCTTGAGATTGGTTCAGCAGCAGGAGGGTAAAAATGTGTCTCTGGTTGGCAGCAACCATTTTGTAGTGCCCACGTCGAGAAGGCTGGTACCAGGAAGACCAGGGACCCCACGAAGCTCACTTCAGAAGGGTGGAATCATACCTCCTACACCGGTTACCAGCGTGGAGGTATGATTCCATGGTATTTGATACCAAATATGACATGTTTTGTTGTAGCCATTTTGAGATAGCATTTTACGCGAGCAGATAATGCACCTCTACCTACATGTCTGGCTGCGTGACCGACAACCCGAGAGAATGGTCTCCGAAGGTTGTAGGGGTGCTTTGCTCATGCAGGGACACCCTCTCATGTAAAACCCAGCACCCTGCCTTCAGGATTGTCAAGGCCTGCTAGAGGGGTGACTGATAGGTTTTAAGTGTAGTGACCTATAGATATAGTAAACCTATATCTTTCGTAAGTGGTGCAAGCACCTGCTTACACAGGCTGCACTGGCAGGTCTGTAGTTCCATTTTGCATGGCCTCTCATGGGTGACATAATACATACTTCAGCCCATGGGAGGCCTCTGGGGTACCTATGCGCGTGGTACATGTGTACCATATACTAGGGACTGACAAGGGTATCCCTGTATCCAATCTGGAGTATACCTAAGTACATGGCATAACATTTTAGGGAGAAAGCAGATAGACTGGGGTCCTGATTAGCAGGACTTCAATCAAACTAGTCAAAAATAGTGTAACATCAAGCAAAAAGTGGGGGTAACCATTAGAAGCACATCTTACTTTACTACACAACCCCCCCACCCCAAACTTAAGGAGATGAGACTAACCTTGCCCAGTTGAATCTTCATGTTCTAAGAGGAAATATCTGGTTAGCCGATGTGCATTGGCATGGTTACATCCAGCTCTATGTTCAACTATATAGTCCATCCCCTGTAGGGAAATGGACCACCTCAAAAGTTTGCGTTTTTCACCCTTCATCTGTTTTAGCCATAAGAGGGACTTATGGTCTGTCTGAACACTGAAGTGAGTGCCAAACAAGTATGACCTCACCTTCTTCAGAGCCCAAACCACAGCAAAGGCTTCCTTCTCTATGGCTGACCAACGTTTTTCACTGGGGTCAACCTTCTGCTAATAAAAGCTACTGGTTGATCCTGACCCTCTGCATTAAGTTGTGACAACCCAGCCCATACCCCCAACTCAGATGCATCTGTTTGGACAATGAATTGTTTGGAATAGTCAGGACTTTGCAGGATGGGAGCAGTGCACATGGCCTGCTTGAGATCATCAAATGACTTCTGACAGCTTACTATCCACTGAACGTTCTTGGGCATTCTTTTTGAAGTAAGAACATTCAAGGGAGTCTCTATAGACCAATATCCTTTCACAAATCTTCTGTAGTACCCAGTCAGGCCTAAGAAAGGTCTGTCCTGAGTCTGGGTAGTGGGAGCAACTCAGTCCATGGTGGTCTGGATTTTGCTTTGCAATGGTTGAACCTGGCCTCCACCCACAAGGTGGCCCAGGTACACAACCTTACTCTGCCTAATCCGGCACTTGGTGACCTTGATAGTGAGACCTGCTTTCTGCAGATCCTCCAAAACATTCTTCAGGTGGAAAAGGTGATCCTCCCAGGTGGAGCTAAAGACAGCTATATCATCAAGATATGCTGCAATATAGGCTTCCACGCCTGTAAGTACTTTATTTACTAGCCTTTGGAATGTGGCAGGTGCAGTCTTTAAACCAAAGAGCATGACAATAAATTGATAATGCCCACTAGGGGTTGAAAATGCTGTTTGGGGTTTGACATCCTCAGCTAGCCTGATTTGCCAATATCCATCAGTGAGGTCAAATGTGCTCAAGAACTTTGCTAAGGCCAAAGTGTCAATGAGTTCATCTGCCCTGAGCATCAGTCCTAGTGACTGCATTAAGCCCCCTGTAGTCCACACAAAACCTCATTTCTCTCTTACCACCCTGGGTGTGAAGTTTGGGTACCAGGACAACTGGACTAGCCAAATGGCTATCTGAGGGTTCAATCACTCCCAATTCCAGCATCTTCTGGACCTCAGTCCTGAGGCAATCTCTGACATGGTCTGACTGCCTGTAAATCTTATTTTTAACAGGTAGACTAGGAGTCAAAGAAAAACATTACTGTAACTGACAAATAAGGTATCAATATCCATGCCACCATCACAAACAAGTACATCCTGAGCTGGAGTTCTGTCTAAGCCAAAACCCATCTCAGAGCCCAAGGTTAACCATACTAGTCCTTGTTCCCCGTACCACCACTTGAAACTGTACTAGGGGTAGCAGTTGCCTTAGGGGCAGTGGTGGTTGGAGTTGAATCTTTGGCCTTTTGGCAATTGGCATATTTTGTCCAATGGGTCTTTTCTTTACATAAGTAACACCAAGGTTTCTTTTTGCCTTTTCCCTTGTTGAGCTGTGACTCCCCCAAATGATCCAGGTTTTTGGGGCCCTGATGAAGACTTTTGATCTTTACCCTTGTCCCCACCCTTATCTGGAGTTTTAGCAACTTGCTTCTTTTGGTCACCACCAGTGTTCTGGTTTTTCTGCTTCACCCTGGTTCTGACCCACTTATCTGCCTTCTTTTCCAATCCTTGGGGAGAAGTCAGATCAGACTCAATTTTGTATTGATGCAGCAACTGATTTTGGCAAGTATTAAGGATTTACTCCCTCATAATCAAATTGTACAATCCTTCAAAATCATTCACTTTGCTGCCAAGCAACCAGCCTTCCAGAGCCTTTTTGGCACTGTCCACAGCGTCTACCCAGTCTTCATTCTGTGTCTTCTGGGTGTCTCTGAACTCTGTACTGTTCAGTGGTTAAGCCAAACCCATCAATGAGAGCACTCTTCAGTACTGAATAATTGTCAGCATCCTCTTCTCTAACAGTGTGGAGCTTATTTCTACCTTTGTCAGCAAATGAGAGCCACAAGATAGCTGCCCACTGCTCCTTAGGGACCCTCTGTACTTTACAGCGCCTCTCCAAAGCAGCTACCCATTTATGGATGTCATCCCCAATGTGGTAGGGAGGGACAATCTTGCTCAGGTTCCTATTATCAAAGGAATGTTCCTTATCTCTGGGGACACTGTTGCTGCCACTGTGGGACTATAGTCTCAACTTTTTTCTAGCTCTCTGGTCTTCTAGAGACATTTATCAAGGGCAAATTGCTGATGCCAGAGCATAAGCCTAGATTTCTCAAGTTCAAGAAATTGGTATTCCCTATCAAAAGAGTGGTCCCTCTTGCCTCCTTTTTGGCTTGAACTTAGAAGTTGAGGGATGAGTCGAGCCACCCCCCCAGATTTTTCACAACCTGCTTGGGGGGGGGGCACTACCAAGGCTAGCGGGCCACCAGAGTTCACTCCACTGACCTTGGTTACTTCCCCACCAGCAGTACCTTCGACTTGCTGGCATTCAGCTGGAGAAAGTTGGGGGTCATCCACTCGGCGACTGCTGCTAGGTCGCCCTGAAACTTAAGGGCGTCCCGCTCAGCGTCGTTTGAGAGTGCTACCACCAACTGTGTATCGTCGGCGTAGGAGACCATTGTCGGTCCTCTGCTCTTAGCTACTGCAGCCAGGGGTTGGACGTAAGATTAAATAACAGCAGGCTGAGGGAGGAACCCTGTGGCATCCCTTGTTTGATGGGGTGTTCGCCTGAGGCATACGGGGGTACCACGAACGACCTCTCATGAAGGAATGAGGGAAGCAACTCCAGGGCCAGACCAGTAATTCCCACCTCCTACTGGCGTCGCAGCAGTATGGCATGGGACACTGTGTCAAACGCGGCACTTAGATCCAATAGAATCAGTGCCCATGTTGAACCAGCATCCAGTGCTGACTAGAGACCTGGTCGAAAGCCATTCTGGGAGGGGTCCAGTGTGTTATTCATTGTCAGAAAGTCCGACAGGAGGGAGTTGACATATGCCTCCCAAGGGAGCAAGAAAATAGGGTGGTAGTTCTCCAGTTTCGCCAGGTCAAGAGAAGGTTTTTTGAGCAGGGGTAAGACCGTAGCCTGTTTCCATGCCCTTGGCATGGTTGCCATGGCAAGGGACTCGTTTATCAACTGGCCCAAAGAGGATATGATTGCAGGAAGTACTTTCCTAAATTGGTCTGGGGATGAGCGGATCTGCAGGGGATCCTGACTTAATTTTGCTGCACAATGCTAGCAGCTGGTCGGCAGGGATTGGCCGAAAGGCATCTCAGGGAAAAAAAGGGAGAGGTACCCCTTAACAGCAGTCAAGGGAAATAGGGTTCACCAACCAATATAAAACAAGTAATTCCCTTGAACAAGATCTCATGTATGAACACATATATAAAGTAAAAAAGCAATAACTATAGCAACATAATCTTGAATTTATAAAATTGGCAACATTTATTGTATACAAACACAATTAAAAAAGCAGGACATAAGTTAAACTGCTTGACACAGGTTAAAACAATAAAAAAACAATCATACATTCAATATTGACCAGCAATATTGCTAAGGGTAGACAGAGAGGCAGTAAGACATACAATTTGTACAATACAGAATGTATGTTCTAGTCTCAATTAATGACACTGGTGTTATGTATGCTAAAACATGATATATCAACATCAGTGTCTGAGCCGTGAATCATACTATACAAAAGAGCGTCGACGCGTTTGGGTGGTTGTTGAAATTTTATCCACCTTTATCAAGACAAAGAAGAATTGTTTTCTGTCGTAGTCTAGAAACATTCGTTCCTTCTCCAATGGTTGTTAACGACCGACGGTAGTAGTCGTTTTCACATTGGGTAGTCTGAATTTGGTGTCACAATGGTTACTTCTTAATGTAACATTTGTATTGCACTGCCGGTAGGTGTGCCTGTTAAACTGACTCTGTTACAATGGCAGAATGGTTCCTGGTTGTCAGATCCCGCAACGTTTTTCAATCGCGTTTTATGCAGGACCAGAGGCGCCTAAGGTCATGTCACATCAATGTGGGAATAAATTATCTCTACGTTTACTCGTGACTGCCCGCTTCTCTGGTCGCATATAGTCATGTATGTTCATACATGAGATCTTGTTTAAGGGAATTACTTGTTTTATATCGAAAGGCATCTCAATCAATCAATCAATCAATCAGGAATTTGTAGAGTGCACTGCTCACCTGTGAGGGTCTCAAGGCGCTAGGGGGGCGGGGAGGGGGGGTGCTGCTACTGCTCGATTAGCCAGGTCTTGAGTAGCCTCCTGAAGGTTAGTGGACTTGGGTCTGCCGTAGGAGGATGGGGAGGGTGTTCCAGGTCTTGGCGGCGAGGTAGGAGAATGATCTGCTGCCAGAGGTCACTCTTCGGATGCGGGGGACGGTAGCGAGGGCGCGGTCGGTGGAGCGGAGCTGGCTGTTCGGAGTGTAGAAGGTGAGTCGTCTGTTGAGGTATGCTGGTCCGGTGTCGTGGAGTGTCTTGTGTGCGTGGGTGAGGAGCTTGAGGGTGATCCTCTTGTTGAGGGGCAGCCAGTGCAGGTCTCTCAGGTGGGTTGTGATGTGGCTATGTCAAGGGATGTTGAGGATCATGCGGGCAGAGGCGTTCTGTATGCTTTGCAGTCGTTTGAGCAGTTTGGGTGGGGCTCCCGCGTACAGGGTGTTTCTGTAGTCCAGTCTGCTGCTAACGAGGGTCTGGGTCACCGTTCTTCTTGTGTCAGTGGGGATCCACCTGTAGATCTTGCGGAGCATGCAGAGGGTGTTGAAGCAGGAGGATGAGACAGCATTGACTTGCTTGGTCATGGAGAGCATTGAGTCGAGGATGAACCCCAGGTTGTGTGCATGGTCGATGGGTGTCGGTGCTGCTCCCAGGGCGGTTGTCCACTAGGAGTCATCCCATGCTGAGGGGATGGAGCCGAGGATGAGGATCTCCGTCTTGTCCGAGTTCAGCTTCAGACAGCTGTTCTTCATCCATTCGGCGACAGATTTCAGTCCTTCATGGAGGTTGGTTTTGGCTGTTAGGTGGGTCCTTGGTGAGGGAGAGGATCAGCTGTGTGTCACCGGCGTAGGAGATTATGTTGAGGTCATGCAGTCTGGCGACGTGGGCGAGCGGGGCCATGTAGATGTTAAACAATGTCGGGCTGAGAGATGATCCTTGGGGTACGCCGCAGATGACCTTGGAGGCTTCAGAGGAAGAGGAAGTAGGTGGTCCATTCCAGAGCTTTGTCTCGGATCCCTACTTTGTGGAGGCATTGGCGTAGGGTGCGGTGGCAGACCGTGTCAAAGGCGGCTGATGAGTCCAGGAGGATGAGGGCTGTGGTTTCGCCGTTGTCCAGCAGGGCCCTGATGTCATCGGTGGCGGCAATGAGGGCAGTTTCAGTGCTGCGGTTGCTGCGAAACCTGGATTGGGATGGGTCCAGGATGTTGTTCTCCTCGAAGTAGCAGGTCAGCTGTTTGTTGACGGTTTTCTCAATGACCTTTGCCGGGAACAGGAGCCGGGAGATGGCCGAGAAGTTCTTGAGGTCCCTAGGATCTGCCTTGGGTTTCTTGAGCAGGGCGTTGATCTCAGCGTGCTTCCAGCTCTCCGGGAAGGTCGCGTTGTTGCACAGGTCTTGCGACGGTGCGATGACGTTGGTGTTGGAGAGTACCTTCACGATGTTGAAGATCTCTTTGCTGTTGTGTGCGTTGTTGTTGAGGCGGTCCTTGTAGGAGGCCATTTTGGTTGATCTGATGAGGTGATGGTGTTGGCGCATGGCGTTCTTGTGAGCTGTGTGGTCCTCTGGTGTCTGTTCGCGGTGCCATTTCTTCTCTAGTTTTTGGCAGGTTCGTTTGGAGGTCTGGAGGTCCGCGGAGAACCAGCTGGCATTCTTGTTGATGCATCTGTTGGAGGGTTTCTTGATCGGGTCGAGAGTGTTGACACAGTTGTCGATCCAACACATGAGGTTGCTGGCGGCGTGCTCGGGGTCGGTGGGGTCGGCAGGTGGGCTTCGGGCGAGGTGGTGTTTAGCTGGTATTCGGTGATTTTGCTCAAGGTGCGGCAGGGATCTGTTGAGTGGGGTGGTGCTTGGTGGATTTCCGGAAGGTGAAGTGGATGCATCGATGGTCGGTCCAGTGGTGTTCGGTGGTGTGGCTGAAGGAGACGTGGGAGCTTGCGAAGAAGATGGGGTCGAGCGCGTGGCCGCTGCGGAGTGGGTGGGCGTTGTGACGAGCTGTCGGAGTCTGAGTTAGGCCAGGATGTCGATCAGGGTGGTGGAGTTGGTGTTGTTGTTGTTGTCGAGGTGGAAGTTCAGGTCTCTGAGGAGGAAGTAGTCCGTGGAGGTGAGGGCGTGCGTGCTGACAAAGTCGGTGATGGAGTCGCTGAACTGAGTCCGGGCCCGGGGGGTCTGTGGACTAGAGCTTCTCTGTGGGTGGTGTTGGGATCAGTGTAGATCTGGAAGTGCAGGTGTTCGGCGGTGCTGAGGGTGTTTTCGGAGTTGGTCGAGACCTTGAGGGTGGACTTGTGGATGATGGCGATTCTACCTCCTACTCCATTGGTGTGATCTCTGCGGATGATCTTGTAGCCGTCCGGGATGGCTACGGGGATGTCTGGTGCTAAGGAGTCGTTTATCCAGGTCTCTGTCAGCAAGGCGATGTCTGGGGAGGATGTGTCGCGCAAGTCCCAGAGTTCGACGGCATGTTTGCGTGCGGAGTGGGTGTTCAGGAGTATGCATCTGAGGTGGTTTTGTCCTGTCCTGGTGGGTGGTTTGGCGGCTCGGACACTGGTGAAGCTGCAGCTCCGGCAGGAGAAGGGTCCTTTGGTGCACTTTGGGGCGGCCAGGAAGCAGGTGTGTGGTCGTCCGGTGTTGAGTCCATGGAGGGTGTTGGCGTAGTAGCGGCATCGGGTGTCATGGCGTTCGTGTGGGCAAGGGGGTCTCGCATCGGGCGCGGTCCAGGAGCAGACAGGGGCAGACGGGATTGCCATAGGCTCGCCTTCGGTACACCAACGGCACGACCGCGCAGCAGCCGCCATATAAGGGGAGGTGGGAGGGAGGAGCAGCTGGGAGGCGGGAGCGGGGTGGCGAATGGGTGAGCAGGGGGGCGGGCTGCAGGGGACACAGCGGCCGGAAAAACGGGCAGTCAGAGGACAAAGAAGGCAAAACACGGGTACAAAACAATGAACAGTGCACAAAAGGGAAACAGGAAAATTACAGCTAATACCACAACAGAGAGGCAATTACAACAGGCAGACAGGCAAAAGGGGCAGATCGAGCGTGGAGCGCTAATGGCTTACCACTGGCCACCAGGGATGAGGCGCAGGTGGTAGCCTGCAGGTGGAGGCGGGCCTCAAACTTCAGGCAGGCAGCGGCAGTGGGCTAAGGGGCACGAACACACAGGTGGTGCTGTGCAGCATGGGGAGCGACCTGCCTGTAAACATCTAAGGTATTAGCCTTTTGACAACACCGTACCACCTGCACGTTCCTATGTGCAGTTGGAAAGGACCTGTTGATGTTATCCACCTTCTTAACAAAGAAGGTGGCAAGGTCCTCACATTACTCATTGGACTTGATAGTCAGCCCAGCGGCAGTCTGCTGGGATTAAAGGCTAGAAAGTATCAAGAAAACGCTCTTCGCTGGGTTGTCACTCTCACAGATTTAATTGGAGTAAAATGCCCGTGTGCCAATTGAATGGCCTTATGGTACCTCTTAATCGCCGCCCGGTAGATATCCTTCGCGACGGGATAGAAGTCCCTTCTCCAACTTACACGGTACCACTGCGTGTCACGCGATTTCAGCTCCCTTAACACGGTCCCCTGGTAAGGAGCTTAAATCACACAGAGGCAGGGAAAACAAGATCAAAATTACTGTAAACAGTGGATTTCCAGGTCATTTTCTGAGGCAGACAGCAGCTGATGTCCATTCAAAAGTGTGAAAACACCCCAGGACATCAGTGACAGCCTGATGACCCTTTATTTTGTTTTTTTGGGAGGGGGTGGGAGCTTGGTGAGGGCCAGAGTTCCTCTTAGGTAGCTCTCAGCACCAGGCCTCGTCACCTCCAAGGCTCTGCCTCCTCCTCACACAGTGAAGTTATTTTGTAAGTTGGTAGGTATGAATTTCTCCTTCATTAGTTTAGCTAACTTTGGCTAAAAATCCTTTTTCAAGAGAATGATATCATATCTACATTTATTATTAAAGTTCTTTGAGTGTCTTTTAACAACAATGACTTTTTAACCTGGTTGCTACGATCAATCCATGCATTTAATTAGAGAAATCATTAAAGTTCACAGTAGTCTCTTTTAATTTTTCTAGCCTTACCACTAGTGCATTGGTTGTGCCTTCTGGTAAATCATGGTAACTATAAACCTTCTGCCAGCTGTGGTGTGTGCCAATTTATCAAGGCAAACTGTATGCTCAGCATCCGTTCCGAAAACTTTCAAATTAATATCCAATGCATATTACATAAATTGCTTTTCATAAAATATCTGGGGCATGTAGTTAGTTTGTGATTCGAATCCATACTTGTGGCGAGCAATTGCCGGACATATTACCATACAAATATCGCCACCATGTGGAAGCTGTCATAAGTGCAGGTTCCAGCAATTAAAGGCGAGGGGAGCACCGGATGTGGTTTCATCATATGGTGGGTGGAACCGCCGACTACTTATCAACAGACTTTGGGTCCCCCCATGGGGCCTAGAGTGGCAGGGTATCCCTAACTTGCACCTTATGTTATTTATTTATTTTTTAACTGCAGGACAGGGGACTAAGGGGGTTATTTATGAGAGCCTCGCATCACTTTTGTACCACGTAAAGTGGTACATGAGTGATACAGGGCTATGAATCAGATTTATGAATACGCCTGGGCTGAGTTCACGGAGCTCTGTGTAAAAAAAACTGTGGCGCACTACGCAGAGATCTGCGAGGGGTGAATTGTGTTAGAAAAAATACAGTTTGTGTTATTTTCAGCCCTGGGTGTTTATCCGCGTTGTGCAATTATCATTTACGGCACCATGCATGCAAGCGGGCGCTGCTTCTTTTCTGCCGCTCAAGTAGATTTTCTACTCGAGCTGCAGCTTTCTCAACACAAATGGACAGTTTCTCAACACAAGCGGTCGCAAGCATAAGCGGCCACTCGCATTGAGAAATCTGACCACTTGCGTTGAGAAATCCCGCCGGGAGGTTGATTTCCCTCGCTTGCATTTGCCAACTTGACGTTGATGAGTGTAAATGAGGAATGATCTCACCGGGAGGTGGATTTTCCTCTCTAGCGCCCGCCAACTTGATATTGAGGAGCACAAGCAAGGAAAAAAACTCCACTCTGGATTTGGTGTCACTGACCATGTCATGAATGATGTAATGTATGAGGTCATAAGCAGTACATTGCAGTGGCGTAAGTTATAGTTAGCTCAGGTAACTATAATTGCAAATTTCACTGGTTTTGTACAAGTGAAATCTGACCCTAACTACAATGTCCTTGTAACCTTTGGTTTTTTCAGTGAATTTCTAAGTTTTAAATGCTAATTCCTAACTATAACTTACCTGTAACCTTTTGTTTTTTTCAGTGAATTTCTATGGGTTTTTAACTAGTAATTGGGTTTGCAGAGTGGTAAAGATAGGGGTCTTGGCCTCGTACCAGCTCCTAGGAATACCACTGTGTACGGCTTACAGGAAGTACCAGCAGAGCTTCTTGGCCCCCAAGGCCCCTCAGGAATAAAGTGGACTTCATCCCCCAATCAGTCATGCACTATGAGTCGCGTCCCACGAGGCATGGTCAGCTCCTTGGGGACCGCAAGGTAGCCTCAAGCTCCCCGCAATTCATGTTGTCTCTCCACCTCCTGCAGGAGCCTGCATTGCCTTTTGACAGAGGGAGCTGCTAACATGAAGCTTCCTCTGTCCAAAAGAAATAAATTCTGCTCTGCTCCATGAAGCAGACCAGAGTTTGCTATGTCATGGCGGGAGCAGGCCTCAGCAAACTGCAGTGTCCCCGGGGTGATGGAGCCGTCCCTGGGGGTGGCCTTCCCCAGTGCCATGCAAGGCTCCTGGAGGGTGGCCATACGCCCCCCTCCCGTCTTGTAGATAACCCCGGGGAGGTGATGGTCCCAGGGCTGTGTGGGGGGCTATATAGAGACTTTCCCGTATTTTTTTTTAAAGTAACAGGTGGTTGTGCCCCGGGGACGTGGCGGTCCCCGGGATAGCAGGGGAGGCCATAGTGCCTTCCATGCATTAAAAAAATAAAATACAGCGTGCCCCAGGGAGGTGGCGGTCCCTGGGGCATCAGGGGGACTGAGCGGGCACCTCTGCATTTGTAAGTAAAAGTGCCCCGGGAAGGTGGTGGTCCATGGGGCTGCAGGGGGCTGACTGGGCTCCCTGCATTTTCATTGTTACAGCCCTGGAGAGGTGTCGGTCCCTGGGGCTTCCGATAAGCCCAAGAGAGGGGCTCCATGAGCCCCCTCCTTCATGTCCTCGGGATTTGCCTCACATTAGAAATATTCATGCCCTCCTACTCCCCACGATGATAATGCCAGTAGTGAACAAAGGTGAAAGTCAGTGATCATGCACACCCTAAATGTACTGTTTTTATTATACATAGGGGTAATATTAAGGTTTATTAAAGACAAGAAACACTTTTACAGCAAACGTCGTGAAATCGTTTCTGAAAATGTTCACATATGTGATAATGAAGAAAAAGAAGGTATGTCAAAATAAAATAACTGCCTAGGATCGCACATTTTGGTCAAGCATGAGGCCAGGATTGATAACAGTTTTTCAGTTTTGACACTGCCATTCAGGCACTAGATTGTTATCTCATTTTCTCCCATTCTGCATTAAAGGTTAATCCTCTATCTTTAATTTCGGGAGGATGATATAATAGGTGGGAGGCAGAAGCCAAGCACTGTTTTCACCGGCTGTTTCTAAAGGTTTCCAATTTCTCTTTTCCCTCACAATTACTCAGCAGCTACAGAAAGATAACTCCTAGAATGGAAAGTTTAGTCGCATGTTGAGTTAATTAAAAAATGTGTCAAAAGTTACTTTTTCACTGACGCGCTCCAGTATTACCATTACCTGCATAGTTGCCTCATGCAGCAGCCTTAAAATGCACTGTATCCGCAAATACCAATCTTCACTGTAATCAGTTTTCTTAACGGCATCAGGAAGAGGAGCCACAAGTGTTTAATGTGATGATGAGTGGGAAAGTGTCTGACTTCATCCACATGACCCTGAGTTGTAAGACCAGGCATACATAGAGCCTCTGTTATTCTGGGCTGCTTCCCTTCCCTCTTTTCTTCCATGGAGTTTACCACGTCTCCCTGGGTGATTTAGGGATGGTGAAGTCAGTGCCCTGACTAGCACAGACAAAACTGTTGGTGAAAACAAGCTTAAGCAAACGGCATAACACAGTTATTAAAAGGAAGTAATGTTACACTTTTTGCTTAAGTAGCAGCAGGATGATTTTTTCATTTGCTCTCTGCTGCCCTGTGGAGTGGGCAGCCCTTTTGCCCTCTATTAACGACCCGCCACTTAAGTATAGGATAGCAATATTTTTGTACTCGACATTTGATCAATAGTTTTGGCGTACTAAGGGACAAAAACTCACATTACATATATTGGGCTGTGAGATACCACAGTTATTTTACAGTATACCATGGTACATGGTGATGACAAAACCCAATATTATTGTCTGATGACAGCCCTTAAAAAATTATAAAAGGCAGCCATATTGTTTTCACCACACTTTGGGCCTGATTGACAAAGGTAAACTTACACATTTGTGTAAGTTTACGATTGTTTGCTCTTCACAGAGGGATTTGCGATAGCATCTTTATGAGTGCAGAGTCTCCACACATAAAAAGATAGGTCTTTTTATTTGTGGAGACTACTCACTCGTAACAATACTACTCGTAAATCCCTTTGTGAATAGCAAACAATTGTAAATTTACACAAAAGTGTAAGTTTACCTTTGCAAATCAGGCCCTTTGTGTGCTCTATGTTTTATAGTAAAATGTATATTAGGGACAATGAGGACTTTAGGAAACTGGATAAAGGTAGGGAAAATTATTTGTTGCGATATATATATATATGTATTTTTGAGTTGAGGAATAAAGGGATCTGGTGTCCGCCGACAGATTGGGGAGAGACATGCGGCTAGAGACATTTGCCTCTTTTAGGGTGTTATGTATGCACATGGCTGCCCCCGCATATTCCCTTTCTCCACCTGACGGTCGTGTCAGCCCGAGGGGACCCGAGGAGGAGCTTTGGACCTCAGCTGCAAGGGAGGGAGTCACAAACCATCGTTACCTGCGCTTTCACTGGAACCGGCACCATTCAAGAGGTGCCCCCCACACCACCGACCTAGTGCATAAACATGATGCACCCTGGGAGTTGGAGTCTGGTAATGGGTCCCGACATACAACAGGTGAGCTAACTCTGTCTCGGGGAGGAGTCCAGTGACGTCAGCACCATACAAAGGCGGAGCAGCTCTGATGTACTATTCACATGACTCGCGTGGGTGCAGGGCACTGAGGAAGGCACGAACACGCCGAAATGCATTTGCCGCCACTCACCGATGCAGTTTTGAAATAAAGCCCCTTCGAACGAATTCCCCTTTGGCCTCCGCTCTTTTCTTTCTGGGAAGAGGTTTTGTCGATATATACATATATATCCCGTGGGCATGATCAAAAAAAGTGTGGGGGGCTCAATCCCCCCACACTAGCCCGGTGACCGCCACCCCCGGGCTTTATCAAAATATAGGCAGGGCTCACTGCCCCCCCGCAGCCCCGGGGACCGCCACCCCCGAGGCTTCTTTAAATTGGGTGGGGGGCTCTCAGGTCCCCCCAGACCTGGGGACCGCCAACCCCGGGCTTATTAAAATTAGGTGTGGGGGGGCTCTCAGGCCCCCCCAGCCCGGGGACCGCCACCCCCGGGGGCTTCTTAAAATGAGGTGGGGGGCTCTCAGGCCCCCCATCCCCGGGGACCGCCACCCCCAGGGCTTTGTGAAATTAGTTGCGGGGGGGCTCTCAGGCCCCCCCAGCCCCGGGGACCGCCACCCCTCTGGGCTTTAATAAATGAATGGGGGGGCTCTCGATCCCCCCAGCCCCGGGGACCACCACCCCCCCGGGGCTTTGAAAAATATGGGAGGGGGCTGCGCGGCCCCGGGGACCACCACCTCCAGGGCCGGCTGCTGCAGTGTCCCGGGGTGCCCACCCCAGGACACTGTAGTTTGCAATGACAGGGCGGGAGCCTTGCGGCTCCCACCATGTCATTGCAAACTGCTTTGCTATTTGGAAGAGAGAGCAGATTGCTTTTCCACAGGGGGAGCAGCATGTTAGCTGCTCCCCATGTGGAAAAGCAATGCCAGCTCCAGCAGGACGCGGGGAGCCTGCAAGGACCTTGGGGGGATTGGGGACCCCCAACGGCCCCCAATGGCCAGCCCCGGGGGATGGGGTCCCTGGGGCTATTAGTGGCCCGGGAGGGGAGCAAGGTAGCTCCCCTCCAAAATAATAATACTAAAAAAGGGCCATGCCCCGGGGGATGGAGTCCCCAGGGCAAATTATGGCCTCGGGAGGGGGGCCACGTGGCCCCCTTCCCGATTTCTACATAAAAATAAAAAATTGGGGGCAGGCCCTGGGGGATGGGGTCCCCAGGGCCAATAAATTAGAAAAAGAAGGGGTGCTACACAGCCCCCTTCTTAAAAAAAAGAAAAGAAAAAACGGGATTGTGTCCGGAGGCCACGTCCCCTCCTTGCACCACTCTGCAAACAGCCCCCTGGCGTGTTTGCAGATGGGGACGAATTCCCCTTGAATACTGGAGGTCCCTGGTGGCTAACTAGCCCACCAGTAACCTCCGGTATGCGCCAGGGGGCTGCGTACAGATCGGTGGTCTGAGTCCACGTCCCTTTTTACACCTCTCTGCAACACAGCTCCGTGGCGCCTTGATGTCATTAGTGATGTCACTGACCATGTCATGGATGATGTAATATGTGACATCATCAGCAGTGGATTGCGGGCGCGCGAGTTATAGTTAGTACAACTAACTATAACGGAGGAATTTCAATGGTTTTGTACGCGTGAAATGTCCAGCTAACTATAACAGCCCTAAAACCTATTGTTTTTTCATTGAATATATATATATATATATTCACAGAAAAAACCATAGGTTATAGACCATATATAGTTAGGAATTAGCATTTACAAAACCTTGAAAATTCACTGAAAAAACCACAGGTTATAGACCATATATAGTTAGGAATTAGCATTTAGAAAACCTTATTTTACTCACACAAAACCATTGAAATTCCATATATAGTTAGTTGCACTAACTATATATCGTGCACCCGCAATCCACTGCTGATGATGTCACATATTACATCATTCATGACATGGTCAGTGACATCACTGATGACATCACTGATGACATCTCAAATGACATCACTGATGACATCACTGATAACAACATCCAGTGATTTTTTGTTTCTATAAAGTTTAAATATGTCTTACATATTGAAGAATGAGTGGATGTGTAAGTGTCTGAACGAAGGATTTAGTAGGTGCATGACTGACTGTATGAGTGAGTGATTAAATGTGTCTCACTGACTGCATGGGTTAGTGACTAAACTGTCTTAATTTGTGCATCATTATGTCTGTTGTTCTGTAAACTGCTGCATGTGTTGATCAGTAGCTATATGAGTAACTATATGGGTTATTGATTGATTGCCCAAGTATTTGTATGGGAGACTGAGTGTGTGTGTGGCTAGCTGGGAGGTGTGTGACTCTGTGCAGATCAATCTGTACTTGTATCAATGATTGTATAAGAAGGTAAGTATGTGTTAGTATATGTTTGAAAATGTAAGGTGCTCTATGTTTAACTGTATAGACAAGAAAATGGAAGTGTCATTGATTCTTTACAGGACTGACTAGGTGTGTGAGTAACTCCATGGATGAGTGGCAGACTGTGAGTGTCTGTATAGGTGTATGAGTGCATATGATAGTGTTGTAAAGATGAGTGATTGTATGTATGAATGATTGTATGGGTGAATGAGTGAAGGTGTGTGTAGACGTAGCAATCAGTGAGTGCGTATGTAGTAACTAGTATTGGTGTGTCAATGGTTTCAAAAATTATACTCTCTTTTTAACACTGGGTGAAACAGAGGTTATATTAAAATGTGAGGAGATGCATTGTATTGTCACATGAATGATATCATCAGTGATGTGGTCATTGATGTCAAATGAGATGTCATCAGTGATGTCATCAGTGATGTCATTTGAGATGTCATCAGTGATGTCATCAGTGATGTCACTGACCATGTCATGAATGATGTAATATGTGACATCATCAGCAGTGGATTGCGGGTGCACGATATATAGTTAGTGCAACTAACTATATATGGAATTTCAATGGTTTTGTGTGAGTAAAATAAGAAGCTTCCCGTTAGCTGACCTTGATGCCGCGAAATAGACCGCGAGCCGGTAAACGTTTCTTTACCGCAAGTGCCGCGTTAGAAAACAACATCGTGACGCCTCCCGTCCGCATGACGTTTCACGTTGTCGCGTGATACGTCATATGACGTGCTACGTTAGCGAACTGGTACGCGAAGCGAGTCGCAAAGCGCAGGTTTCTGGAAGCAAACCGGGAGGCCCTGCAAAGCGCTTAACGTAAACACAGCAAGTCATGTGACTTGGTAATAACACTTTTCATTGGTTCATTTCACTTTTGGTTTCCTAATGATTTAAGACTAGGTCATATAATCTAAAATGAACACTTTTGATTGGTTGAGAACTCTTGTTTTTCCCAAATGATGAAAATCCCTCCTTCTTTCCTCACTCTGACTTTCATCATTGTGAGAGAAAGACCCTTTGTGATCACTGAGCAATGGCTTCTTTAGTAGCTTCAGCTGGTGCTTCCCCACCACCTCCACCACATCCAAGGAAGAGTGGACCACCTGCTCAAGTTATAATTCAACAAGAAGAAGAAGAAGAGGAACAGGACGACGAGCACGAAGAGAGGCAGTTTTTGCCTGAGCAGCCCAGGACGTCTCACCGGAAAGAAAACTTCATTTGGCAATTTTTTAAAATTCCCAAAGGTCAGAAAAAAGTAAATGCAAGATACGTAACTTGCCTTATATGTCAAGATAGACTGTCCAGAGGAACCGAGAAAAAATACAGTTTCGGAAACTACACAATGCATCGCCATATGACTAGGTGGCATCCTAACAACTACAGTGCTGCACAGTTTCGGAACGACCTAGATAATCTCCCTATTATGGCCAGAAGATCTGTTGTACCGGAAGTAACGGGACCAGAGGGCAGGGAGATGGTGCCAAATATACAAATGAAATTTGGTGAAGTAAAACACACCTGCGTATTTTGCGATGGATTCATTTCCTACGGAGAAAAAAGCATCACTCTGATCAACAGAGCTATTGACTATCATATGCAAGTTTGTACGAAACGCCCAAAATAATAAATACTTCTTTTTTTGTTTTGTTGCTCCTGTTGAGCCCTTTACAATGAATCGTTTTCATTGCCCCCTCCAAGAAAAACCCAAAAAAATATAAAACTTCAGAAAAATTCAAAAAAAGTAAAAAAATGTTCCGAAAAATAATAAAAAAAAAATAAAACAACAAAAACAATAAAAAAAAAGTTCTTTTCAGAACTACCTCCCCGTTATTAAAAAATTGGTACAATATTTGGAACTGTGCCAACCTCTATTTCTCTTAGTTCGCTTCCCAGTTCGCTCGCCGGTACGCGAACTAGAAGCGAACCAAAAACAGTAAGTATAAGGGAAGGAAACAGACACTTATGTTAAAAGAAAGACAGCTATAGGGGAGTAAACTAGAGATACTATTACCCGTAATCCACTGCTGATGATGTCACATATTACATCATTCATGACATGCTCAGTGACATCATCAGCAGAGGATTGCGGGTTTTTTGGCAACGTGCCTTATCCACGGTTTAATAACGCTGCCTTTTGCTTTATATAAGTTTTCAAATTGTATGAAATATATACCAATAGGTCGTTATGAACCTTTAGGTAGTGCTTTTCTTCATGAGGTCTGGTCGCTTCCATACACATACAGATGTTTCAAAGATGATCAAGAAGTTTATCTGAATGGAGAGGAATGCACTGAGACGCCAGATCATTCACTAATGTGTAGGCACATACAGTTACACGGTTCATGCAACAAACACCGACCAAATATGGCTTGCGTGTTGCAAGGCACGCCAGTTCCTGCTATCATCCCCACGTTCAAGTTGTTGGAAAATGGTAGTTATTTGATGCTCAATAATGAAGATTGTTCTGAGTTAATTGAAAAGGGTCTGCACCTCTGTACGGGTGTTCGCTATGTGAAGCACGAAAGTTTCACGGGCCGAACTCAAGGCCACCTCTCTCTGAGACAAAAGAGCTCTTATTCTTGCCATGCCGTTGAAATCTGTCCCAAGGTTGGTATTTGTGGCCAGATTGAAAACTCCCTATGTTCATGTGTGGGAGGAAATAGAACATTTCTGCAGCAAATAACCCGTTCACTTACTGTTACGATAAAAGGAATACTTTTAATTCAGATTTGCCTTTCAATTTCAGCAAGATGGTTCCGACTATCTTTAACGCATCCTCCACAAAGACCCTGGCGCACTTTTTTAAAGTTGTTACCAGTGGTCTCGTGACTTCATTTGAGAAAATCTTTGGAGTCATCCCTGCTTCCTTTCATTCCATTTTCTCCACTCCGGTTTGTGGATTGGCATTTTTACTTGCATTACCAGCGGACGCTCTTGTGCTTTTTTACATTTTTAAATATGGATGTCCCTCCTATGCAACCTCCCACCCTGCAGCTGCTGACACTGTTCCGCAATCGCATGCTAGAATATTATGGCACAATGCCGTTGGCGATATTAAGCACGGCATATGGATTATCTTTTCGATTCTCCTACTTCACCTGTGTCCAGCCTGTATTTCACTGCCTGACCTGTGATTTCGATTGGGCCATTGATTTGTGTCTCTGCGGACCGGTTTCTCCTGACGTCGACTTTAATCAGCTGATGACTCCTATCATTACTCACGAGTTGGTTTGTCCTGGCGAAAGGATTATGGCTGTGGCATTGATGCATGGACTACTTGGTCCCTGGAATTTACTGGCGGCAGCACAGTCTTTCTTGGAACAGAGCTTTCTTGAAAACCCACCGAGCTGTCCTCTGATGGTGATAGAGGATCCGGTGCTGGGAGAGCACTATGTTCTTTTCCGCTTTTAAATTGGATGGCTGAACTGTTTTCGGATGAAGACGGTGACTTCCTATTGGAGGCTGTTGCAGCTTATTTTGCATACACAGTTATGTCATAGACCTTTTTCATGTTTGATATGCTGAGTACTAGCATTTCATTGACAATTCATTGACTTATTTGTCAAGTTTTTATTATTTACTTTGCCTATTGGCTTAAGACTCGATAAAGTACTTGGCTGTTTTATTTTTCTTTAGCATTAAATTTTCCTAGTTTTTAATGCTTTACCTTGCGGACCGTCCACATATAAACTTGCAATCTGCTCTCATGAGATGGCACTTCTATTATCTTATTCAGTTCGTTTCCGGATCATGGGGAGGTGTCATCTAGGTCCTGGATATCTTTACACCGTGTTAAGTTAGCATGGGCTCATTACCGGTTTAAACGCCATTTTTCCTTTTTTGCAACTTCTGCACACGACACTTAGTTGTTGCTTTAGCTTTCCACCTAGTAGTTCATCGTGGTTTACATGAGAATAATATGTTATTGCTCTACTATCTGCTTTGCTTGTTAAACTATATCTGTACAGCGAGTGCTAAAGTTTCAAGAACAACACGATACAGAATTGTTATGAGGTCTGATCTCCACGACTTCATACTCATAACATAAGTGCAACTTCTGCCAATTCTGGGCATGAGGCGAGTTTTATATTGCTTTGCCGAACACACATACACAACAGTTGATGCGGTTCACATGAAGAGAGAGCTGGTGTATGCTGATGTGATTCCTTCAAATCTAAGACACTAAAGTATGGGCACGCCCTAAACCAACACAAAGAGACCTTCTTAGCAAATAATATAATATGTGTATTAGGGAGGGTGAGATATAAGCAGCCGCGGGCCGTGGAGGGAGTTACGGTGAGGCAGGGAGGCGGGGAGGGGGAGAAGCAGGGTGGAGCCCTCTCTACCTTGCCCCTCCCCCTCCCCGCCTCCCTGCCCCACCGTAACTCCCTCCACGGCCCGCGGCTGCTTATAAGTGTTGCTAACTCTTATTCATTTACAGCATGTTAACATACTGTCACCATTCGCTTTTTATGTACTAGTAACTATGCTGGTAATTTTGCTACTGATAATATGTGTACTTCTATTATCTAAGATACTACGCCTGAGAAGACGGCATTAGTAAATAAACATTTCAAATACACATGTGTTCTTCTTAACTCCATGTTCTGGTTTCTAAGAAATATATAACGACCGACTGTTCATGAGTTCCACGTATCCTGAGGTACTATAAGTTCATATTCTGGATTGTCTAAACATTGAGAGTTTGTTATATCCAATGTGACACTGTACCTAGCTTGCTAAGGAGTTTTTGATTACTAACGTGAGTTTTGGGACACCCTAATTCGCCGAGGTTCCAATCCTCTGTCCACAGTTCTGTGTGAGAACAGAAACCCTGCGACAGGGGCACCCCCGACCCTTGCTGGAGCTTCATCACACTTGCGATACAACTCCAGCAATGCGCCACCTTTACGGCACAGATACATCACGCATCTGTGCTGTTTTTGCCCCATGATGCGCCGCATTGTAAATGCAGCACACCATAGGTGACGGAACAGCGGCACAGAATGACTAACACATCCCTGGTGATGCGCCAGTCATCATAAATGTATCCCTATGCTTCTTATCTTGTTAGAGATGAACCGCCATATGTATCATCAAAGTTTTTTGCATTTCCTAAATAGCGAACTTTAAGGAATAAATAGCGATTCTTTACCATTCCTAGTTTGCGATTAGCTATTTGCTAATTACAAATTACCCATTCATTTCCTTCATTTCCATAGGGCGGTTGGACTCACTTTTAGCTCGAACGGCTGAATGGATTTCCACGAAACTTGGCAAAATTGTAGGGACTGGTAGCCCGATGTGCCTTTGCTATGTCTCAAGATATATGCTCCAGTGGTTTTTACGAAAATTAACTTTGAAAAATATATATTGGGCTACATTGGCCTATATATATGTTGGAGCCCAAATGTAGCCCAATGTAGCCCAATGAAGCCCAATGTAGCCCAATGTAGCCCAAAGATGGCCGCCAGACACACAAAAAAACAAATGTAGCCCAAATATCAGCCAGATGTAGCCCAACTATAGCCCAGTGACAGAATGACCAATCAGCTTCGCAAACCTCCGTTACGCGAAGCGGAGCGCTGTTACAGATATATATCTTTTTTTGAATGTTAATTTCTCAAAATCCACTGGAGCACATATATTGAGACCTAGCAAAGGCACATCGGGCTACCAGTCCCTAATATTTTGCCAAGTTTCGTGCAAATCCATTCAGCCGTTCGATTATTATTATTATTATTTTTTTTTGCCCCGCGGGGCCCTTTTAAAACCTCCACATCAAACCTAGGGGGTCAGCGAGGATCTACTATGCCCCCTTATAGTTATTTCCCCCTTTGTTTTGACCTCCTCTTGTCTCTCAATCCTACCGAGAGACAAGATGGCGGCCGCTACGGACTTTTTGGAATGTTGACAGACGCCGGAGAACCAATCAGCTTCGCTTCACAAAGCTCCGTTGCGCGTAAAGTACGCGAACCGGAGCGCTGCCTGGTCCGCTGTTACAGATATATATCTTTTTTTAAACGTTAATTTCTCAAAATCCACTGGAGCACATATATTGAGACCTACAAAAGGCACATCGGGCTACCAGTCCCTACAATTTTGCCAAGTTTCGTGCAAATCCATTCAGCCGTTCGGGCTAAAAGTGAGGCCAACCGCCCTATGGAAAACTCAATGTTAAAAACACGTTTTGGGACCCCCCTTTTTTCTCGGCCCCCCCTTGACGAACCCCCCCCAAATTTTTAAGGGCTGCTCAGAAACAAAATGTGCCATTTTCCTGAAAATTTCAGCCAATTCCGTCCACAAACGCCAAAGTTATTAGACATAGAATTTTCAAAAAACCCATAGAGAAAAAATCCTAACTATATATACCTACTGGCGACCGCCAGTAGGTAATATATATATATATATATATATATATTCACTGAAAAAACCATAGGTTTGACACCAGTTATAGTTAGCTGGAAATTTTACTGACATAAAACCATTGAAATTCCCACGTTATAGTTAGTTGGACTCACTATAACTTGCGCGCCTGCAATGCACTGCTGATGACGTCACATATTACATCACTCATGACATGGTCAGTGACATCACTCATGACATCACTGATGACACCATCCAGTAAATGTGTGTCTTTCTGAAAAATAAATATGTTTTATATATGTATATGTAAAGGTCGATGGAAGAATAAATGTTTAAATAAGTGTCTTAATGGATGTTTAAAAAAAAAAAAATTGATTGGTTAACTGGCTTATTAAGTGTATCTTAGTGAATACATATATTAGCGAGTATTGTTTAAATATTTAAATGTTTGTATCAGTGTTTCACTTTGTGTATAAGTGGCTGCATGGGTTGGTGAGTAGCTACATGTGTGTGTATATGGGTTATTAGATGTTTTTTTAGTATCAGTATGAGTGTCTGAATGGTTTGGTGGGGGTGTTACTTAGCACATAGATGCATCAATGACTGACTCACTGTTTGTATGTGTTTTGAAGACAGCATATGTGCAGGACTGTATGGGTGGATGAGTGTGTATATGTGTGTGTTAGTGAGTGAATGACTGTCTCACTAGTGTCTTTATCAGTAACTACATATGTTTTAATCTAGTATATGTGAGTATTGATGTATATAAGTGAGTATATGTGAGAGTGAGAGATTGAAAGAGTTCTTGTTTAAATAAGTATGTTTAAATAAGTATGTGTTTCTATAAATGATTGTTTAAGAGAGTAAGTATGTGTAAGTTTCCTTAGAAGTAAGGTGGTAGTGTGTGTATAGCTGTATATGCAAATAAATGGATGTTCAATAGTTTATTTGCATGTGTGATTATGTGTGTGAGTAACTTTTGGATGACTGTCGGTGTGTAACAGGATGTATAGGTGTTTCACTACATATGATGAGTGAATATATATATGAGTGACTATATAGAACTGTTGGTGAATGAGTAGATGTGTATATAGATGGTGGTATTACTGAATTGGTTGTTGTAACTGGTATGGGTATCTATTTTTTTGAAAATCTTAGTTTCTATTTTTGAATATGTGTTTCAGGGGTTACATTACACTGAAAGGAGGTCTGTCACTCTGTCACAAGGATGGTGTCATCAGTGATGTCATGAGTGATGTCACTGACCATGTCATGAGTGATGTAATATGTGACGTCATCAGCAGTGCATTGCAGGCGCGCAAGTTATAGTGAGTCCAACTAACTATAACGTGGGAATTTCAATGGTTTTATGTCAGTAAAATTTCCAGCTAACTGTAACTGGTGTCAAACCTATGGTTTTTTCAGTGAATTTAATAGGTTTTTTAAATGCTAATTCCTAACTATAACTGGTGTGAAACCTATGGTTTTTTCAGTGAATTTCATAGGTTTTTTAAATGCTAACTCCTAACTATATAAGTCCTGAAACCTATGTTTTTTTCAGTGAATTTCAAAGGTTTTTTAATGCTAATTCCTAACTATATAAGACCTGAAAGCCCACCAGGAATCTCCAGTATGCGCCAGGGGACTGCATTGCAGAGAGGTGTAATGAAGCCACGCCCCTTTTTACACCTCTCTGCAACGCAGCCCCCGTGCATGTTTGAAGAGGGGGAACTAATTCCCCTTGCATACTGGGGGCCCCTGGGGGCCAACTAGCCCACCTGGAACCTCCAGTATGCGCCAGGGGGCTGCATTGCAGAGGTGTAATGAGGCTTTGCCCCTTGTTACACCTCTCTGAAACGCAGCCCCCTGCCGCGTTTGCAGAGGGGGAACTAATTCCCCTTGCATACTGGGGGTCCCTGGGGGCCAACTAGCCCACCAGGAGCCTCCAGTATGCGCCAGGGGGCTGCATTGCAGAGAGGTGTAATGAGGCCACACCCTTTTTTACACCTCTCTGCAACGCAGCCCCCGTGCATGTTTGAAGAGGGGGAACTAATTCCCTTTGCATACTTGGGGTCCCTGGGGGCCAACTGGCCCACCTGGAACCTCCAGTATGCGCCAGGGGGCTGCATTGCACAGAGGTGGAATGAAGCTATGCCCCTTTTTACACCTCTCTGCAACGCAGGCCACTGGCGCGTTTGCAGAGGGGGGACTAATTCCCCTTGCATACTGGGGGTCCCTGGGTCATATCTGCCCAAACACCGATATTCCGAACGATTGAAAATGACTTTTCTTGAGAAACATTTGGATTTGGATTATCATGTCCTATACTTTGGAATTTTTGAAAGACTGACTTTGAGGATGCTATAAATTACTCAAGTCTGCCCGAATTGTGTGGGTAAAATTGATACCTAGTCACTTTGAATAAGAATGTATTTACGTCTTGTCTAACATTTTGAAGAAATATCTAGTTATATGACAACAGGATACCGACATAACTTGAAGGAAATAGAACGCCCTGAAGAAGTTCTGTTGTACAGAACGAAACGTTTCGGCTGGCTGTGGTACATAAACTTAAGGAAAATAAAAGCATTTGAATATACACCAAGATTCAGCGCTTCAATAAGGACTCTAAGTGATATGATTTGATTGGACTTATTGTGCAAGTGGTGCTGTGCCAAACTTTGGAATATTCTCCACTACTCTCTAATACTTACTCTCTCCTACTCCACTACTCTCAAATACTCACTCTCTATTACTCATTCTCTACTACTCTCTACTACTCTCTCTCTACTACTCACTCCCTACTACTCACTATCTACTACTCTCTACTACTCACTCTCTACTATTCTCTCTCTACTACTCACTCTTTACTACTCACTCTCTACTACTCACTCTCTACTTATCACTCTCTACTACTCACTCTCTACTACTCTCTCTCTACTACTCACTCTCTACTACTCACTCTACTACTCACTCTCTACTACTCTCTACTACTCACTCTCTACTACTCTCTCTCTACTAGTCTCTACTACTCACTCTACTACTCACTCTCTACTACTCTCTACTATTCTCTCTCTCACTCTCTACTACTCTTTACTACTCACTCTCTACTACTCTCTACTACTCTCTCTTTACTACTCTCTACTACTCACTCTTTACTGCTCTCTACTACTCACTCTACTACTTACTCTCTACTACGCTCTACGACTCACTCTCTACTACTCACTCTCTACTACTCTCTACTACTCACTCTACTATTCACTCTACTACTCTCTACTACTCACTCTCTGCTACTCTCTCTACTGCTCTCTACTACTCTCTACTACTCACTCTCTACTCTCTATTACTCACTCTCTATACTTCTCTCTCCACTAGTCTCTACCTCTCTACCGCTACCTCTCTGCCTCTACCTCTCTACCTCTACACCTCTACCTCTCTACCTCTCTCTACACACACATATACACATATATATATGCATATATATGCATATGCATTTATATATATGTATGTGTATGTATACATTACCTACTGGCGGTCTCCAGT
Organism: Lissotriton helveticus; assembly: GCF_964261635.1. Lineage (NCBI taxonomy): Eukaryota > Metazoa > Chordata > Amphibia > Caudata > Salamandridae > Lissotriton > Lissotriton helveticus. Next base: position 336,042,463 of record NC_136069.1, on the reverse strand, counting down.
AGGTAGTTATAGTTAGGATTGTTTTCTATAGGAAATCCGCAACATTCTATTGGGAATAACGTTGGCACCGGTTGAGGAATCTGCCTGTAATTTTCCTTAAATTTGCCTCGCTGCGCTCCGCTCCTTCCCTGAAAGTTTGGGGGGGATTCGTCAAGCGGGGGCCGAGATAAAAGGGGGGTCCCAAAACGTGTTTTCCCCATGTTAATTTCCATAGGGCGGTTGCACTCACTTTTAGCCGGAACGGCTGAATGGATTTCCACAAAACTTGTCAAAATTGTAGGGACTGGTAGCCCGATGTGCCTTTGCTATGTCTCAAGATTAACCCTGGGCGTAGTGTGCGGAGTGGGGCTCCGCGGAGCTACGCGAAGTGGGCACACAACTACGCCCACCCGCGCACTCCGCGTAGCCCCACTCCGCGCCGCCCGCGATTCGCGCCGCCACCGACCCGGATACTAATGCGCATGCGCGGGCGGCCGCGCATGCGCATTCCTCATGAGAAATGCGCATGCGCGGCCGCCCGCGCATGCGCATTAGGACCCGAAATGGCGGCGAGAATCGCGGGACGGCGAGAGGGAGCCCCGGGGACGCGGCAGACAAGGTAAGTGTTTTTAATAGCTTTTCATACTTTTATTGATGTATTTAGGGAGGGCGGGAGGGAGGCGGGTGGCGGCCGGCTACGCACCGTCTGCGGAAGGGCGCGTAGTGCCGCCTGGCTACGCCCGCTACGCAAAATGCGTAGGAGACGTGCACGGAGCGTAGCTGGCCGCCCACCCTTACTCAAGATATGTGCTCCAGTGGATTTTGAGTAATTTAGGTTCAAACAAATATATATATCTGGGCGGAGCCTAACCACACATCTGATCTGATTGGCTGTCAGCACTTCATCCAAGAAGTGTTGGCAGCCATCTTGGGACCAATATACATGATAGCACCTCATTAAAAAGCATTGTAGTTAATAGAGGGTTTTAGGACTTTAGTTACATTATAAATCATTTGTTGATGGTACCATACTCATTTTAGGAATTGTGGTGTGTTCTAAGGTGATTTTACCATGTGAAAAAGCCTTCTGCTGTGATATCATGAATCATGTTTGAGAGAAAACTAATATCTCATGATTTTCCCACAGTGGTTTGGAAGGGGATCTATAAGCTAAACTGAAAGCATATTTTCTGTAAATTCACATTATCTTTCTCAGTCATGTGAGAATGAAGTCTGACATTCTCAGTAAAACATGTACATCCAACAAGGACAGAGACTGTCAGTTGATTCCTTTGTGTTCTACTGCAGCCTCCTAGAGTGTTCTAAAGAACAACTAGAGCGCTAACAGTCCTACTTATTACAAAGGTATAGCACACCTGAAGCCATCGTGATGGGAATAAAGTGGTAACTCTTAAAACATTTAATTTAAAAAGGAACAAAATGAGGGGGTATATTATGCCATAGAAAGTATTATTAGTGCTGCAGAAAGAAAAATTAGGGCACATTTTGAGTGACTTCTCAAATCCTCTGCTATTTCATTAAAAAAGTCCGACATGCAGTCTCCCAAGATGGCCACCAGAGACAAAAGAGCCCAAATGTAGCCCAAATATCACCCAGGTGTAGCCCAAGTATAGCCCAATGACAGAATGTCCCAGAGTGTTCTAAAGAACAACTAGAGCGCTAACAGTCCTACTTATTACAAAGGTATGGCACACCTGAAGCCATCTTGATTGGAATAAAGTGGTAACTCTTAAAACCTTTAATTTAAAAAGGAACAAAATGAGGGGGTATATTTTGCCATAGAAAGTATGATTAGTGCTGCAGAAAGAAAAATTAGGGCACATTTTGAGTGACTTCTAAAAATCCTCTTCAATTTCATTAAAAAATTCTGACATACAGTCTCCCAAGATGGCCACCAGAGACAAAAGAGCCTAAATGTAGCCCAAATATCACCCAGATGTAGCCCAAGTATAGCCCAATGACAGAATGTCCCAGAGTGTTCTAAAGAACAACTAGAGCGCTAACAGTCTTACTTATGACAAAAGTATGGCACACCAGAAGCCATCTTGATTGGAATGAAGTGGTAAGTCTGAAAACATTTAATTTAAAAAGGAACAAAATGAGGGGGTTCATTTTGCCATAGAAAGTATGATTAGTGCTTCAGAAAGAAAAATTAGGGATCATTTTGAGTGACTTCTCAAATCCTCTTCTATTTCATTAAAGAAATTCTGACATGCAGACTGAAACATGCACTTTGAATACCAGCAGCAGACTTCCCTGGTGAGCAGTAGCTTTACTACAGTGATCTAATGACCAACAAGAGTGCTAACATTCAGAATTTATGGCAAATGTGTGACACATCTGAATGCCTTCTTGATGGAACCAAAGTAAACAAGCATTGAAAATGCAATAGATCTCGCCCTCGTTTAAGTTAAAGCCATTCTGTTTGTAATGAGGTGGCTTTTTAGCTTTGCTTTTATTAGTGTTTTTTAAACTTTCATGTAAATTACATGCATCTGTATGCATATATGTATATGTATGCATGCATTTATATTTGTATTTATATAGATATACAGATTATATATGTTTATATATGTATGTATATATATATATATATGTATACATACACATACATATATATAAATGCATATGCATATATATGCATATATATGTGTATATGTGTGCGTGTAGAGAGAGGTAGAGAGGTAGAGGTGTAGAGGTAGAGAGGTAGAGGTAGAGAGGTAGCGGTAGAGAGGTAGAGACTAGTAGAGAGAGAAGTAGAGAGAGGTAGAGAGGTAGAGAGTAGAGAGTGAGTAATAGAGAGTAGAGAGTGAGTAGTAGAGAGTAGTAGAGAGCAGTAGAGAGAGTAGCAGAGAGTGAGTAGCAGAGAGTAGTAGAGTGAATAGTAGAGTGAGTAGTAGAGAGTAGTAGAGAGTGAGTAGTAGAGAGTGAGTAGTAGAGCATAGTAGAGAGTAGGTAGTAGAGTGAGTAGTAGAGAGCAGTAGAGAGTGAGTAGTAGAGAGTAGTAAAGAGTGAGTAGTAGAGAGTGAGTAGTAGAGAGTGAGTAGTAGAGAGTAGTAGAGAGTGAGAGAGAGAATAGTAGAGAGTGAGTAGTAGAGTGAGTAGTAGAGACTAGTAGAGAGAGAGTAGTAGAGAGTGAGTAGTAGAGAGTAGTAGAGAGTGAGTAGTAGAGTGAGCAGTAGAGAGTGAGTAGTAGAGAGAGAGTAGTAGAGAGTGAGTAGTAGAGAGTAGTAGAGAGTGAGAAGTAGAAAATGAGTAGTAGAGAGTAGTAGAGAGTGAGTAGTAAAGAGTGAGTAGTAGAGAGAGAGTAGTAGAGAGTGAGTAGTAGAGAGTAGTAGATAGTGAGTAGTAGGGAGTGAGTAGTAGAGAGAGAGTAGTAGAGAGTAGTAGAGTAGTAGAGAATGAGTAGTAGAGAGTGAGTATTTGAGAGTAGTGGAGTAGGAGAGAGTAAGTAGTAGAGAGTAGTGGAGAATATTCCAAAGTTTGGCACAGCAGCACTTGCATAATAAGTCCAATCAAATCATATCACTTAGAGTCCTTATTGAAGCGCTGAATCTTGGTGTATATTCAAATGCTTTTATTTTCCTTAAGTTTATGTACCACAGCCAGCCGAAACGTTTCGTTCTGTACAACAGAACTTCTTCAGGGCGTTCTTATTTCCTTCAAGTTATGTCGGTATCCTGTTGTCATATAACTAGATATTTCTTCAAAATGTTAGACGAGACGTAAGTACATTCTTATTCAAAGTGACTAGGTATCAATTTTACCCACACAATTCGGGCAGACTTGAGTACTTTATAGCATCCTCAAAGTCAGTCTTTCAAAAATTCCAAAGTATAGGACATGATAATCCAAATCCAAATGTTTCTCAAGAAAAGTCATTTTCAATCTTTCGGAATATCGGTGTTTGGGCAGATATGACCCAGGGACCCCCAGTATGCAAGGGGAATTAGTCCCCCCTCTGCAAACGCGCCAGTGGCCTGCGTTGCAGAGAGGTGTAAAAAGGGGCATAGCCTCATTACACCTCTGTGCAATGCAGCCCCCTGGCGCATACTGGAGGTTCCAGGTGGGCTAGTTGGCCCCCAGGGACCCCTAGTATGCAAGGGGAATTAGTTCCCCCTCTTCAAACATGCACGGGGGCTGCGTTGCAGAGAGGTGTAAAAAAGGGTGTGGCCTCATTACACCTCTCTGCAATGCAGCCCCCTGGCGCATACTGGAGGCTCCTGGTGGGCTAGTTGGCCCCCCAGGGACCCCCAGTATGCAAGGGGAATTAGTTCCCCCTCTGCAAACGCGGCAGGGGGCTGCGTTGCAGAGAGGTGTAACAAGGGGCATAGCCTCATTACACCTCTGCAATGCAGCCCCCTGGCGCATACTGGAGGTTCCAGGTGGGCTAGTTGGCCCCCAGGGGCCCCCAGTATGCAAGGGGAATTAGTTCCCCCTCTTCCAACATGCACGGGGGCTGCGTTGCAGAGAGATGTAAAAAGGGGCATGGCTTCATTACACCTCTCTGCAATGCAGTCCCCTGGCGCATACTGGAGATTCCTGGTGGGCTTTCAGGTCTTATATAGTTAGGAATTAGCATTAAAAAACCTTTGAAATTCACTGAAAAAAACATAGGTTTCACACCAGTTATAGATAGGAATTAGCATTTAAAAAACCTATTAAATTCACTGAAAAAAACATAGGTTTTTCACCAGTTATAGTTAGCTGGAAATTTTACTGACATAAAACCATTGAAATTCCCACGTTATAGTTAGTTGGACTCACTATAACTTGCGCGCCTGCAATGCACTGCTGATGACGTCACATATTACATCACTCATGACATGGTCAGTGACATCACTCATGACATCACTGATGACACCATCCTTGTGACAGAGTGACAGACCTCCTTTCAGTGTAATGTAACCCTTGAAACACATATTCAAAAATAGAAACTAAAATTTTCAAAAAAATAGAGATACCCATACCAGTTACAACAACCAATTCAGTAATACCACCATCTATATACACATCCACTCATTCACCAACAGTTCTATATAGTCACTCATACATATATTCACTCATCATATGTAGTGAAACACCTATACATCCTGTTACACACCGACAGTCATCCAAAAGTTACTCACACACATAATCACACATGCAAATAAACTATTGAACATCCATTTATTTGCATATACAGCTAAACACACACTACCACCTTACTTGTAAGGAAACTGACACATACCTACTCTCTTAAACAATCACTTATAGAAACACATACTTATTTAAACAAGAACTCTTTCAATCTCTCACTCTCACATATACTCACTTATATACATCAATACTCACATATACTAGATTAAAACATATGTAGTTACTGATAAAGACACTAGTGAGACAGTCATTCACTCACTAACACACACATATACACACTCATCCACCCATACAGTCCTGCACATATGCTGTCTTCAAAACACATACAAACAGTGAGTCAGTCATTGATGCATCTATGTGCTAAGTAACACCCCCACCAAACCATACAGACACTCATACTGATACTAAAAAAAATCTAATAACCCATATACACACACATGTAGCTACTCACCAACCCATGCAGCCACTTATACACAAAGTAAAACACTGATACAAACATTTAAATATTTAAACAATACTCGCTAATATATGTATTCACTAAGATACACTTAATAAGCCAGTTAACCAATCCATTTAAAAAAAAAAAAACATCCATTAAGACACTTATTTAAACATTTATTCTTCCATCGACCTTTACATATACATATATAAAACATATTTATTTTTCAGAAAGACACACATTCACTGGATGGTGTCATCAGTGATGTCATGAGTGATGTCACTGACCATGTCATGAGTGATGTAATATGTGACGTCATCAGCAGTGCATTGCAGGCGCGCAAGTTATAGTGAGTCCAACTAACTATAACGTGGGAATTTCAATGGTTTTATGTTAGTAAAATTTCCAGCTAACTATAACTGGTGTCAAACCTATGGTTTTTTCAGTGAATATATATATATATATATACATACATATATAAACATATATAGTCTGTATATCTATATAAATACAAATATAAATGCATGCATACATATACATATATGCATACAGATGCATGTTATTTACATGAAAGTTTAAAAACACTAATAAAAGCAAAGCTAAAAAGCCACCTCATTACAAACAGAATGGCTTTAACTTCAACGAGGGCGAGATCTATTGCATTTTAAATGCTTGTTTACTTTGGTTCCGTCAAGAAGGCATTCAGATGTGTCACACATTTGCCATAAATTCTGAATGTTAGCACTCTAGTTGCTCATTAGATCACTGTAGTGCATATTTCAGTCTGCATGTCAGAATTTCTTTAATGAAATAGAAGAGGATTTGAGAAGTCACTCAAAATGATCCCTAATTTTTCTTTCTGCAGCACTAATCATACTTTCTATGGCAAAATATACCCCCTCATTTTGTTCCTTTTTAAATTAAAGGTTTTAAGAGTTACCACTTTATTCCAATCAAGATGGCTTCAGGTGTGCCATACCTTTGTAATAAGTAGGACTGTTAGCGCTCTAGTTGTTCTTTAGAACACTCTGGGACATTCTGTCATTGGGCTATACTTGGGCTACACCTGGGTGATATTTGGGCTACATTTGGGCTCTTTTGTCTCTGGTGGCCATCTTGGGAGACTGCATGTCGGACTTTTTTAATGAAATAGCAGAGGATTTGAGAAGTCACTCAAAATGTGCCCTAATTTTTCTTTCTGCAGCACTAATAATACTTTCTATGGCATAATATACCCCCTCATTTTGTTCCTTTTTAAATTAAATGTTTTAAGAGTTACCACTTTATTCCCATCACGATGGCTTCAGGTGTGCTATACCTTTGTAATAAGTAGGACTGTTAGCGCTCTAGTTGTTCTTTAGAACACTCTAGGAGGCTGCAGTAGAACACAAAGGAATCAACTGACAGTCTCTGTCCTTGTTGGATGTACATGTTTTACTGAGAATGTCAGACTTCATTCTCACATGACTGAGAAAGATAATGTGAATTTACAGAAAATATGCTTTCAGTTTAGCTTATAGATCCCCTTCCAAACCACTGTGGGAAAATCATGAGATATTAGTTTTCTCTCAAACATGATTCATGATATCACAGCAGAAGGCTTTTTCACATGGTAAAATCACCTTAGAACACACCACAATTCCTAAAATGAGTATGGTACCATCAACAAATGATTTATAATGTAACTAAAGTCCTAAAACCCTCTATTAACTACAATGCTTTTTAATGAGGTGCTATCATGTATATTGGTCCCAAGATGGCTGCCAACACTTCTTGGATGAAGTGCTGACAGCCAATCAGATCAGATGTGTGGTTAGGCTCCGCCGAGATATATTTATTTTTTTGAACCTAAATTACTCAAAATCCACTGGAGCACATATCTTGAGACATAGCAAAGGCACATCGGGCTACCAGTCCCTACAATTTTGCCAAGTTTTGTGGAAATCCATTCAGGCGTTCGGGCTAAAAGTGAGTCCAACCGCCCTATGGAAATTAACATGGGGAAAACACGTTTTGGGACCCCCCTTTTATCTCGGCCCCACTTTAAGGGAAGGAGCGGAGCGCAGCGAGGCAAATCTATGGAAAATTACAGGCAGATTCCTCAACCGGCGCCAAAGTTATTCCCAATAGAATGTTGCGGATTTCCTATAGAAAACAATCCTAACTATAACTACCTACTGTCGACCGCCAGTAGGTAATATATATATATATCTAAAGAAGCAAAATGATAAACTGAAAATTAAATTGTAAAACATTCTGTTAATGTAAAATAATTTGAAATTGGAGACTACAAATTACGTTAGTGTCCTTAGATTGACTTGTGGGAGCAGTGAAAGTACTTCAAACAGAATGTAGTATGGGCAATAAGTGGCCTCGATTGAATTTGGAAAAGCTCCAACCTTTCCATTGAAAATGTACATTTTGTTTTTTAATATATATTTGCCTGTGAATTAAATTTAATAGTTGTGTATTTGTTTGATGAATGCTTGTTTCTGTATTTAAATGCTTAGGCCAGGGTCTCTGGCTTACACTAATGACTCAGTGGGGTTCCCAGATTCCAATAATAATTCACTGGGGGTCACTGGGCTGCAGTAATTATTAAGTGGGAGCCCATAAAAGTTAAAAAGTTAAGAGCCACAGTTCTATGGCAAGGAAATCCCTGAATTTGGTACCTGATTCGAATACAGGCTGAAAATGGAAAAGATGTGCAGTTTTGGGCAAAATATGTGCGAAGATGGCATGATCGTGGTCAAACTCAGAACATAAAGTAGGTGCAATCACCACCTATTCAGTGTTCAAGAGAAGTAAAAAAAATTGGAACATGCTAAAAAATTGCAAGCTCTTAAATGTAACGCAGAAGGGAGAGAGCCGGACAGCATCATAATTAAAATGATATAACGATGCTGCTCTCTTTCTATAATCAGGCTGCATGGTGCCACACACACACACCTTCGCACTATGATGCAAGTGTTTGGATGTGCAGGCTAGCATAGGTTTTGTACTGAAAGAGTACCCTTTCAGTACCAAATATTATGCTTGGACTAACTTTACAGCTCTGTCTACTTTGTTTGTGTTTGTGTAAACTTGAAATGTTTGAAGGGCTAAAAATGTTTCTACTATTTTGCGCCTGTCTCAAGGAGCAATACATGTTTTCACATAATGCCATGCCACCATAGTTAGTAGATAGGAGAGTGCATCAAAATAATGGATGGTAGCAAGGGAACGGCCATGTGCCACCCCTGGACGCCCTCGTGGCACAAAGTAACGCAACGCCCTGTTTTACACTAGTTTTTGGCAATTTTCAAGTTTTCCCCTGGAAAGTAAGTAACAATAGCTTTACTCATTAGTGTGCATCACTTTTGATGCGTTAACCCCAACATAAATTGCTGATAAATCTGACCCAAAGTGCTCACTCCACATAAACGTGCTATTATGTGCAAATGGTTTCCATTTTGCCACAAAAATCTTGCAGGTTTTCTTTGGAGCAAAGACACCACTGAGAAGTCTTCTTAGAACTTGTTGCACAATTTAGGGGCTGATTACGATGTTGGTCGGAAAGGCTCCGAACGGCAGTTGGATTACCCTAAACCATGTCGGAACCTATGTTCCCGACTTGGTCGGAAATATTTCTGACCGACCGATTACGATGTTCTTGGTCGAAAAGCAAACCATTTGGTTAGTCCGAATAGGTTCCAACCGGCATTCACAAACTCCTAGTCGGAGCTGAATTGTACAGCTCTAGGGACTGCGTTGTGCGCCAACGTATTACAATGTCGTATTTGAACAGCCTTTCCTAATCGGTCTGTCTGACACAAAAAGGATATCAGGAACTGACTTTGGGGGCCCCTAGCAGGCCCCCCTTCATCTTGAGGCCTCTTGTTGGGAACCACGGGGGTACCCATGGGACCTCTCCTTAACACCATGCACAGTGTGGCAGGCACCATTGGGTGCCTGCCAAAGGTGCAGGGTTTTCTGCAACTACCCCTTTTTTCAAAGGGAGCCTGTGTAGTTGGTCGGAGCACAGGCTTCCATTGAAGTCAATGGGAGACTTTCTGACCAGTGTTCGGAAGCATCGTAATTGGTCGTTCAGACTCACCGAACGTGAGTTGGTTTGAATTGATTCTGATAAGGAGTGGGTCGGTTTGCTATCCGACCAACATTGTAATGAGCCACTTACAGCCAGATTCATCATTCTCCCGTTTTGCAAGCCCCTAATAGCGATTCATAAGTAATCGCTATTAAGGACTTGCAAAACGGGATTCATGTAGGAATTGCAAAAAATATTGCGATTCCTACATGTTCCTTATTTGCGATTAGCAAATTGCTAATCGCAAATAAGGAATAACTCCCCATGCATTCCTATGGGCCTACAGGCCCATAGGAATGCATGGGGAGTTATTCCTTATTTGCGATTAGCAATTATCTAATCGCAAATAAGGATGCGATTTCAAGGGTGCAGGGGTGTCCAAAGGACACCCTGTAGCACCCCTGAAATGTAATCTACATTGGTGTTGCGCACACACATGTCCAAAGGACATGTGTGTGTGTAACATGCAACTTAGAGAAAGTTTTTGCTATTTACCACGAGGTCTGACCTCTCGGTAAATAGCGGCCCAAAATTGCAATTTCGCAATTTTAAAATAATTCATGAATTGCATTTAAGGAATCTCAAATAGAGATTCCTTAAATGCAATTCTTTGCAAATGTGCGAATTCTTTAATAGCGAATTTTGCATTTGGGATGATGAATCCCAAATACAAAAATTGCACTCGCAAAAGGCAAGATTCTGAGAATCTTGCCCTTTGCAAGTGCAATTTAGCTTGATGAATCAGGCTGTTAGTCTTTCAGGATATCAGGACTAGCTATTCTTGCAACACCCAGGATACCGCACGGTTCAATGTTATAGCCTTACTTTAAAATTAAATTGTTTTTCTTATATAATAGGAAAGGAGCAGGGAAGCCCAATAGCTTTTAGAACCCGCCATGTTTATGTGACTGACTGAATTATTCTCAGTACGAGTCTCGATAGTGCCAACAATGAGACTTAGAGGCCTGTCAGTTTTATAACATCTGTGATAATTCTGTGGTTAGGGAGTACTTCACCCAGAGACTTTGCATGCTGCAAGCGGGCAGAGACTCCTGGAGAAATATCGAGCAGAAACAAGCGGGGCTGCAAAAACACAGATTTGCACGTTATTTCCCAAAAACTTTGCAAAAAAGAGTTAGCCTCTCTCTGCAAGGGAAAATATCCAGAGGGAGGAGGAAAAGGGCAACTGTTTAGTCCCTGACTTGCAGTGGCAGCTCCTCCACAAGAGTGGAGGAGAGATGCCCCACATGATGTGAGCACAGCAGGTAAACACACATAAATAAAATGGCATAATGATGCAATTTTTGTATGCAACCAGCTCGCACTGTGTACAGCGCGAGCGTGAAACAGGAGGCAGGGCTGAATCCTGCTATTACAGGATTAATGCTGCCCCTTTCTCTGTGCATGTCGAGTTGGCTAGCAACATACCCATGGTCAGCCCGAAATCCACACTGTAGACCCAACAATCCCCAGGCTGTGAAACAGCCGGAGGATTGCTGACACTGGACCCCAGCCTCATAGTGAGTGCTGGGTTAGCCTGCTCCCACCAATTCTACTTTCATGCCCTAAGTGCACCGGGTTCCCTGCTCACTTTACCCCTGGATTCAAGCTAGCCTATCTGCTGAGGGGTAATACCCCAAAACTGGTCCTGGGATGCTTGTTTATTGTACAGGGAGGACCCCGCTTGGCAGTTCGGGCTGGACTGTTTCCATGAGGAACAGGGTCAAGACTGATTTGCATATGGCTGGGTCTAAACTGGTATGGCATGGTGAGCAAAAGAACGATGGATTTAACCCAGATCTGTTCACTGGGGGTTAATGTTTGATTTGCTCAGCATTCCATCCATCATTTGTGTGTCTTTTACTTTCACGCTGATGAGAGCAGCTCCAAAGTTGGTTGGATTCAGGTTCCACTGAGCAGGAAGGAAGTCCTTCCGTACCTGCTCTTGGAAGCTGGTGAGAAGTGCCATGCCGAGGGCAAGTGCAGCCTTTATGGCGAGGTTGGCGCCAATGTGCCACACCATATTTTTTAACCGGTAGCCGCCACTGCTGACTTGTACTGGGCTCTTGAGTGTTAGAAAGCTGGTCCTAATATACAAGACAGGCACCAGTTCAATTTATTTAATTCTAGGCACACACAGCTCATCATTTTTTTAAGCAGCTCAGATATAATCCTGAGGGTAAAAAGGCCAGAGCTAAGTGTAATAAGATACAAATTCTATAAAATACCAAGGTAATCTAATTCGCTGTAGAGAAAGTTATTTTTAAATTATTGTCGCTGTTTCAGTTGAGAGTCAAAGATACACAGCACATGGATGCACTCCTTGTTCTGCACACACCAGCAATATGGTATGACTTAAAGACAACCATATCTTTGCTCAAAATAAACCAAACGTGGTGAATAGCAATTAAACTAAATGTAATCTTTATGGGGCAATTAGAATACATAATCATTATCAGGCACCTCGTGAAGGCTCATAAAGTGCATGCAGCTTCAGTGTTTGCTGGCACACCCTCCTTCCCACCTGCACATTTGGCATACAAGAATGCTGGTTTCACAGCAATGAGTTCCTTATTGCAGCCTGAGAAGTGGATATTTGAACTTCTCACTGTGACTTTCGTTGATCAGGTAACCGCGATTTTTTTTTTGAACCACCGATTGAGAGTTAAAGGTAAATTAGTCTGTCTCAGACGTGGAGGCGCCAACGATTGTGTGTGCTTTAGACATAAAACATCAGTGCTAGTGGCGTAACAAAACATGAGGCCCCCCCCGCAAAGTACATGAAGGCCCCCCTCCCACACTTTGGACCCAGTCAGGAACTCGCCCGCCCTCCTCCCATGCCCAGTGCCGGAGGGGCGCTCTGGAGCTCGGGGTCCCATCTCAAGGGCTGCGGTGGCTAATATTACACCACTGAGTAGTGTTTAGTCTCAAGGTGACATCTGATTTATTAGCGTACACTGACACCATGCTAATCCACAAGTATGTGACAAAGCTTCCGCTGCCTAATTTCAGTCAATCTAGGTCCCTGGTATTGGCGGCGATGAGAGTGTTTTGACCCTATTGCTCAGATAATCCTTGGGCCTTCAGGGTTGAATGAGAATGAATTCTGTTGAAGCTAGCAAATGGTTATGGGTTAAAGAGACCAATATATCAACAATTGACTCAATATGAAGAGCATTACTGGTTGGATAAATCAAGTACCAAAAGAAAATTTAGATTTAAAGTCATTGGTTGGAAGATCCACAGTGCAGCAATGATTAGGTTTCAGCTTATGCACTGAAGTTAATGATCCAAGGATCGCTTCACCAATGGTACCATTCACATTTTTGGTAATGTTATGTGCATTGGCAGCCTGCCATCACACCTAAGTAATTTTTTTGACTGCGCACAAAAACGTGATAAAATATTTGGTCTTTGCGCTGAATTGCGAATTTGGCAATGCAGCACCGGGTCCGCCCTGCTGCTGCACCGCAGAACCCGTGGTGAGACCGCCCACCAGATTTGGAGTTTCCTCCTGTCTGGCAGGCTTTTTTATGGTGTTCCCACAGTGGTGCCTTTAAAAACAGGCCCGCAATGGGAACACAAAAACAGTACCTGCACGGCATGGACTGAAAAGTCCATGCAATGCAGGAACTGGTGTGCATGCACACAATGTGCATCCACAGGGCATGAGGCCAAAGGGGGAACAAGGGCCCCCCCTTTGTTTCCTCTCTGCCAGGGTTCACATGGAGGAGGTACCACCATGTAATCCCTGGCGGAGAGGAAACTCCTATAAAGTTTGGGGGGACCGCCGCGTTCCGCCAAGCATATGGATGCCTCCTGACCGGTGCATCTCCGCCAAGGAACTGTGGGTCCCTGGTGGCAGTGGCGAAGCTGTGGCGGTCCCACCGCCTATCCCCTGTGAGTCTCGTAATCAGCCCCTAACTGTATGAAACCAATTCTTTGGCATTTTTTTCACTTGCGCTGAGCACTGCACAGCATCACCTTTATCTCGATTTGTTACTGGATTTCCATTCTCATTATTTCACATCAGTAGAAGATGTAAAAATAACTTCGATGTTCACTTAAATTGCCACTTCATAATGGAAAATGTCAGAGTTCGTTTTCATAAATGTTTTCCTACTGTCTGTAAGGATTATTTTGATTCAACCTATGTTGATGCAAAGACTATGGGGCAGATTTATGAAGGCCTTGCGCCGCCGGTGCGTCACTTTTTCCCATGTTAAAAATGACGCACCGGCGGCGCAAGGCCTTCATAAATCTGCCCCTATGTATTTCAGTAAAAAGAAATACTCCACTGGAACCACTGTTAACCTTCAACGTCACATGTACCCAAGATCTCTGGTGGATTACGGGGTCATCCTCTTTTTCTGTGCTTCATGGGAAGGATGTCAGCTTGCAACTATTGATGGTTCATATTATCCTATGACTCTAGAAAACTGCACTTGCTAGTACTAATGCAATGTCTGTTCATGGACCACTGCCAAGTGCTGTACACTGGATTTCCAGAACAGCTCACAGACTGGCTGCACAGACTCTAATGCAAGGTCAAGTGGAACTGATTTAACCTGCCTAAACATGATCAGGTGACACCAGATTTAAAAGCCTTTTAAGGGCTCCGTGGTTGAAAACACTCATTCAACAAGACCGCTGGATCAAAGCCCATGGTTTCCTTGAAAAAGCTGACACTTCTTGGTATATACTTGTTAGGAATCTTCACTCTGCTACTTCAAACCTGATCCGCAACATTTGCAGCAAGCATGAGGTCAACAGGAGCCTGTGGGGCCCTGGGGCCCTGTGCTCATGTTACCAAATATATTTTAAATAATAAAATGCACAATGGCGCCAGTGAAGCCATTCTATTACCTGATGGATATTCTCTTCCACCAGCTCCTCTAAACTGTTTGCTCTGGGTCCTACAAAACTCTCTGACATGACTGGCAGCAAGACAGGCCAGTGTTGGGCGTGCAACACTATAGATTCCAGAATTGCCTGGACCTATCCCTCAGGACAGAATCAAACTGCATGCATTTCGTGTAACCTCTTAAAACAGAACTATTTGGATGGTAATTTGGCTGAGATTTTCCCGAAGGGCTGTTCTTATTGGATGCTGAGAGAAACCAAAGGAAATGATGGACGGAGCGTTGACAATACAAGCACTCACCCCCAGTCAACTGATCTGGGTTTAATCCATCACCGTTCTTTAGCCCACTCTGCCACCCTAGTTCAGACATGGCCATATGCAAATCAGTCTGACCCTGTGCCTCATGGGAACAGTCCAGCCCGAACTGCCAATCCATGCCTTCCCTGGACCGGAAACAAGCTACCGAGGACCGGTTTCTGGCATTTCAGCTGTCTTCAGCCCAGCTTGCTTCAATCCAGTGGCAAAGTGAGCAAGGGACTCACGTCTGAGCATACCCTGCCAACTTATGGCGAACAAAGAAAAACCAAAGGAAATGATGGACGGAGCGTTGACAATACAAGCACTCACCCCCAGTCAACTGATCTGGGTTTAATCCATCACCGTTCTTTAGCCCACTCTGCCACCCCAGTTCAGACATGGCCATATGCAAATCAGTCTGACCCTGTGCCGCATGAGGAACAGTCCAGCCTGAACTACCAAGCCATACCTTCCCTGGACTGGAAACAAGCTACCGAGGACCGGTTTCTGGCATTTCAGCCGTCTTCAGCCCGGCTTGCTTGAATCCAATGGCAAAGTGAGCAAGGGAGATGGAAGGAGCGTTGACAATACAAGCACTCACCCCCAGTTAACTGATCTGGGTTTAATCCATCACCGTTCTTTAGCCCACTCTGCCACCCCAGTTCAGACATGGCCATATGCAAATCAGTCTGACCCTGTGCCTCACGGGAACAGTCCAGCCCGAATTGCCAAGCCATGCCTTCCCTGGACCGGAAACAAGCTACCGAGGACCGGTTTCTGGAATTTCAGCCGTCTTCAGCCCGGCTTGCTTGAATCCAGTGGCAAAGTGAGCAAGGGACTCACATCTGAGCATACCCTGCCAACTTATGACGAACAAAGAAAAACCAAAGGAAATGATGGACGGAGCGTTGACAATACAAGCACTCACCCCCAGTCAACTGATCTGGGTTTAATCCATCACCGTTCTTTAGCCCACTCTGCCACCCCAGTTCAGACATGGCCATATGCAAATCAGTCTGACCCTGTGCCTCATGGGAACAGTCCAGCCCGAACTGCCAAGTCATGCCTTCCCTGGACCGGAAACAAGCTACCGAGGACCGGTTTCTGGCATTTCAGCCGTCTTCAGCCCGGCTTGCTTGAATCCAGTGGCAAAGTGAGCAAGGGACTCACGTCTGAGCATACCCTGCCAACTTATGGCGAACAAAGAAAAACCAAAGGAAATGATGGACGGAGCGTTGACAAGACAAGCACTCACCCCCAGTCAACTGATCTGGGTTTAATCCATCACCGTTCTTTAGCCCACTCTGCCACCCCAGTTCAGACATGGCCATATGCAAATCAGTCTGACCCTGTGCCTCATGGGTACCATCAACAAATGATTTATAATGTAACTAAAGTCCTAAAACCCTCTATTAACTACAATGCTTTTTAATGAGGTGCTATCATGTATATTGGTCCCAAGATGGCTGCCAACACTTCTTGGATGAAGTGCTGACAGCCAATCAGATCAGATGTGTGGTTAGGCTCCGCCGAGATATATTTATTTTTTTGAACCTAAATTACTCAAAATCCACTGGAGCACATATCTTGAGACATAGCAAAGGCACATCGGGCTACCAGTCCCTACAATTTTGCCAAGTTTTGTGGAAATCCATTCAGGCGTTCGGGCTAAAAGTGAGTCCAACCGCCCTATGGAAATTAACATGGGGAAAACACGTTTTGGGACCCCCCTTTTATCTCGGCCCCACTTTAAGGGAAGGAGCGGAGCGCAGCGAGGCAAATCTATGGAAAATTACAGGCAGATTCCTCAACCGGCGCCAAAGTTATTCCCAATAGAATGTTGCGGATTTCCTATAGAAAACAATCCTAACTATAACTACCTACTGTCGACCGCCAGTAGGTAATATATATATATATCTAAAGAAGCAAAATGATAAACTGAAAATTAAATTGTAAAACATTCTGTTAATGTAAAATAATTTGAAATTGGAGACTACAAATTACGTTAGTGTCCTTAGATTGACTTGTGGGAGCAGTGAAAGTACTTCAAACAGAATGTAGTATGGGCAATAAGTGGCCTCGATTGAATTTGGAAAAGCTCCAACCTTTCCATTGAAAATGTACATTTTGTTTTTTAATATATATTTGCCTGTGAATTAAATTTAATAGTTGTGTATTTGTTTGATGAATGCTTGTTTCTGTATTTAAATGCTTAGGCCAGGGTCTCTGGCTTACACTAATGACTCAGTGGGGTTCCCAGATTCCAATAATAATTCACTGGGGGTCACTGGGCTGCAGTAATTATTAAGTGGGAGCCCATAAAAGTTAAAAATTTAAGAGCCACAGTTCTATGGCAAGGAAATCCCTGAATTTGGTACCTGATTCGAATACAGGCTGAAAATGGAAAAGATGTGCAGTTTTGGGCAAAATATGTGCGAAGATGGCATGATCGTGGTCAAACTCAGAACATAAAGTAGGTGCAATCACCACCTATTCAGTGTTCAAGAGAAGTAAAAAAAATTGGAACATGCTAAAAAATTGCAAGCTCTTAAATGTAACGCAGAAGGGAGAGAGCCGGACAGCATCATAATTAAAATGATATAACGATGCTGCTCTCTTTCTATAATCAGGCTGCATGGTGCCACACACACACACCTTCGCACTATGATGCAAGTGTTTGGATGTGCAGGCTAGCATAGGTTTTGTACTGAAAGAGTACCCTTTCAGTACCAAATATTATGCTTGGACTAACTTTACAGCTCTGTCTACTTTGTTTGTGTTTGTGTAAACTTGAAATGTTTGAAGGGCTAAAAATGTTTCTACTATTTTGCGCCTGTCTCAAGGAGCAATACATGTTTTCACATAATGCCATGCCACCATAGTTAGTAGATAGGAGAGTGCATCAAAATAATGGATGGTAGCAAGGGAACGGCCATGTGCCACCCCTGGACGCCCTCGTGGCACAAAGTAACGCAACGCCCTGTTTTACACTAGTTTTTGGCAATTTTCAAGTTTTCCCCTGGAAAGTAAGTAACAATAGCTTTACTCATTAGTGTGCATCACTTTTGATGCGTTAACCCCAACATAAATTGCTGATAAATCTGACCCAAAGTGCTCACTCCACATAAACGTGCTATTATGTGCAAATGGTTTCCATTTTGCCACAAAAATCTTGCAGGTTTTCTTTGGAGCAAAGACACCACTGAGAAGTCTTCTTAGAACTTGTTGCACAATTTAGGGGCTGATTACGATGTTGGTCGGAAAGGCTCCGAACGGCAGTTGGATTACCCTAAACCATGTCGGAACCTATGTTCCCGACTTGGTCGGAAATATTTCTGACCGACCGATTACGATGTTCTTGGTCGAAAAGCAAACCATTTGGTTAGTCCGAATAGGTTCCAACCGGCATTCACAAACTCCTAGTCGGAGCTGAATTGTACAGCTCTAGGGACTGCGTTGTGCGCCAACGTATTACAATGTCGTATTTGAACAGCCTTTCCTAATCGGTCTGTCTGACACAAAAAGGATATCAGGAACTGACTTTGGGGGCCCCTAGCAGGCCCCCCTTCATCTTGAGGCCTCTTGTTGGGAACCACGGGGGTACCCATGGGACCTCTCCTTAACACCATGCACAGTGTGGCAGGCACCATTGGGTGCCTGCCAAAGGTGCAGGGTTTTCTGCAACTACCCCTTTTTTCAAAGGGAGCCTGTGTAGTTGGTCGGAGCACAGGCTTCCATTGAAGTCAATGGGAGACTTTCTGACCAGTGTTCGGAAGCATCGTAATTGGTCGTTCAGACTCACCGAACGTGAGTTGGTTTGAATTGATTCTGATAAGGAGTGGGTCGGTTTGCTATCCGACCAACATTGTAATGAGCCACTTACAGCCAGATTCATCATTCTCCCGTTTTGCAAGCCCCTAATAGCGATTCATAAGTAATCGCTATTAAGGACTTGCAAAACGGGATTCATGTAGGAATTGCAAAAAATATTGCGATTCCTACATGTTCCTTATTTGCGATTAGCAAATTGCTAATCGCAAATAAGGAATAACTCCCCATGCATTCCTATGGGCCTACAGGCCCATAGGAATGCATGGGGAGTTATTCCTTATTTGCGATTAGCAATTATCTAATCGCAAATAAGGATGCGATTTCAAGGGTGCAGGGGTGTCCAAAGGACACCCTGTAGCACCCCTGAAATGTAATCTACATTGGTGTTGCGCACACACATGTCCAAAGGACATGTGTGTGTGTAACATGCAACTTAGAGAAAGTTTTTGCTATTTACCACGAGGTCTGACCTCTCGGTAAATAGCGGCCCAAAATTGCAATTTCGCAATTTTAAAATAATTCATGAATTGCATTTAAGGAATCTCAAATAGAGATTCCTTAAATGCAATTCTTTGCAAATGTGCGAATTCTTTAATAGCGAATTTTGCATTTGGGATGATGAATCCCAAATACAAAAATTGCACTCGCAAAAGGCAAGATTCTGAGAATCTTGCCCTTTGCAAGTGCAATTTAGCTTGATGAATCAGGCTGTTAGTCTTTCAGGATATCAGGACTAGCTATTCTTGCAACACCCAGGATACCGCACGGTTCAATGTTATAGCCTTACTTTAAAATTAAATTGTTTTTCTTATATAATAGGAAAGGAGCAGGGAAGCCCAATAGCTTTTAGAACCCGCCATGTTTATGTGACTGACTGAATTATTCTCAGTACGAGTCTCGATAGTGCCAACAATGAGACTTAGAGGCCTGTCAGTTTTATAACATCTGTGATAATTCTGTGGTTAGGGAGTACTTCACCCAGAGACTTTGCATGCTGCAAGCGGGCAGAGACTCCTGGAGAAATATCGAGCAGAAACAAGCGGGGCTGCAAAAACACAGATTTGCACGTTATTTCCCAAAAACTTTGCAAAAAAGAGTTAGCCTCTCTCTGCAAGGGAAAATATCCAGAGGGAGGAGGAAAAGGGCAACTGTTTAGTCCCTGACTTGCAGTGGCAGCTCCTCCACAAGAGTGGAGGAGAGATGCCCCACATGATGTGAGCACAGCAGGTAAACACACATAAATAAAATGGCATAATGATGCAATTTTTGTATGGAACCAGCTCGCACTGTGTACAGCGCGAGCGTGAAACAGGAGGCAGGGCTGAATCCTGCTATTACAGGATTAATGCTGCCCCTTTCTCTGTGCATGTCGAGTTGGCTAGCAACATACCCATGGTCAGCCCGAAATCCACACTGTAGACCCAACAATCCCCAGGCTGTGAAACAGCCGGAGGATTGCTGACACTGGACCCCAGCCTCATAGTGAGTGCTGGGTTAGCCTGCTCCCACCAATTCTACTTTCATGCCCTAAGTGCACCGGGTTCCCTGCTCACTTTACCCCTGGATTCAAGCTAGCCTATCTGCTGAGGGGTAATACCCCAAAACTGGTCCTGGGATGCTTGTTTATTGTACAGGGAGGACCCCGCTTGGCAGTTCGGGCTGGACTGTTTCCATGAGGAACAGGGTCAAGACTGATTTGCATATGGCTGGGTCTAAACTGGTATGGCATGGTGAGCAAAAGAACGATGGATTTAACCCAGATCTGTTCACTGGGGGTTAATGTTTGATTTGCTCAGCATTCCATCCATCATTTGTGTGTCTTTTACTTTCACGCTGATGAGAGCAGCTCCAAAGTTGGTTGGATTCAGGTTCCACTGAGCAGGAAGGAAGTCCTTCCGTACCTGCTCTTGGAAGCTGGTGAGAAGTGCCATGCCGAGGGCAAGTGCAGCCTTTATGGCGAGGTTGGCGCCAATGTGCCACACCATATTTTTTAACCGGTAGCCGCCACTGCTGACTTGTACTGGGCTCTTGAGTGTTAGAAAGCTGGTCCTAATATACAAGACAGGCACCAGTTCAATTTATTTAATTCTAGGCACACACAGCTCATCATTTTTTTAAGCAGCTCAGATATAATCCTGAGGGTAAAAAGGCCAGAGCTAAGTGTAATAAGATACAAATTCTATAAAATACCAAGGTAATCTAATTCGCTGTAGAGAAAGTTATTTTTAAATTATTGTCGCTGTTTCAGTTGAGAGTCAAAGATACACAGCACATGGATGCACTCCTTGTTCTGCACACACCAGCAATATGGTATGACTTAAAGACAACCATATCTTTGCTCAAAATAAACCAAACGTGGTGAATAGCAATTAAACTAAATGTAATCTTTATGGGGCAATTAGAATACATAATCATTATCAGGCACCTCGTGAAGGCTCATAAAGTGCATGCAGCTTCAGTGTTTGCTGGCACACCCTCCTTCCCACCTGCACATTTGGCATACAAGAATGCTGGTTTCACAGCAATGAGTTCCTTATTGCAGCCTGAGAAGTGGATATTTGAACTTCTCACTGTGACTTTCGTTGATCAGGTAACCGCGATTTTTTTTTTGAACCACCGATTGAGAGTTAAAGGTAAATTAGTCTGTCTCAGACGTGGAGGCGCCAACGATTGTGTGTGCTTTAGACATAAAACATCAGTGCTAGTGGTGTAACAAAACATGAGGCCCCCCCCGCAAAGTACATGAAGGCCCCCCTCCCACACTTTGGACCCAGTCAGGAACTCGCCCGCCCTCCTCCCATGCCCAGTGCCGGAGGGGCGCTCTGGAGCTCGGGGTCCCATCTCAAGGGCTGCGGTGGCTAATATTACACCACTGAGTAGTGTTTAGTCTCAAGGTGACATCTGATTTATTAGCGTACACTGACACCATGCTAATCCACAAGTATGTGACAAAGCTTCCGCTGCCTAATTTCAGTCAATCTAGGTCCCTGGTATTGGCGGCGATGAGAGTGTTTTGACCCTATTGCTCAGATAATCCTTGGGCCTTCAGGGTTGAA
The DNA here is from genome assembly GCF_964261635.1 of Lissotriton helveticus. NCBI lineage: Eukaryota > Metazoa > Chordata > Amphibia > Caudata > Salamandridae > Lissotriton > Lissotriton helveticus. Next base: position 336,020,750 of record NC_136069.1, on the reverse strand, counting down.
TGAGAATGAATTCTGTTGAAGCTAGCAAATGGTTATGGGTTAAAGAGACCAATATATCAACAATTGACTCAATATGAAGAGCATTACTGGTTGGATAAATCAAGTACCAAAAGAAAATTTAGATTTAAAGTCATTGGTTGGAAGATCCACAGTGCAGCAATGATTAGGTTTCAGCTTATGCACTGAAGTTAATGATCCAAGGATCGCTTCACCAATGGTACCATTCACATTTTTGGTAATGTTATGTGCATTGGCAGCCTGCCATCACACCTAAGTAATTTTTTTGACTGCGCACAAAAACGTGATAAAATATTTGGTCTTTGCGCTGAATTGCGAATTTGGCAATGCAGCACCGGGTCCGCCCTGCTGCTGCACCGCAGAACCCGTGGTGAGACCGCCCACCAGATTTGGAGTTTCCTCCTGTCTGGCAGGCTTTTTTATGGTGTTCCCACAGTGGTGCCTTTAAAAACAGGCCCGCAATGGGAACACAAAAACAGTACCTGCACGGCATGGACTGAAAAGTCCATGCAATGCAGGAACTGGTGTGCATGCACACAATGTGCATCCACAGGGCATGAGGCCAAAGGGGGAACAAGGGCCCCCCCTTTGTTTCCTCTCTGCCAGGGTTCACATGGAGGAGGTACCACCATGTAATCCCTGGCGGAGAGGAAACTCCTATAAAGTTTGGGGGGACCGCCGCGTTCCGCCAAGCATATGGATGCCTCCTGACCGGTGCATCTCCGCCAAGGAACTGTGGGTCCCTGGTGGCAGTGGCGAAGCTGTGGCGGTCCCACCGCCTATCCCCTGTGAGTCTCGTAATCAGCCCCTAACTGTATGAAACCAATTCTTTGGCATTTTTTTCACTTGCGCTGAGCACTGCACAGCATCACCTTTATCTCGATTTGTTACTGGATTTCCATTCTCATTATTTCACATCAGTAGAAGATGTAAAAATAACTTCGATGTTCACTTAAATTGCCACTTCATAATGGAAAATGTCAGAGTTCGTTTTCATAAATGTTTTCCTACTGTCTGTAAGGATTATTTTGATTCAACCTATGTTGATGCAAAGACTATGGGGCAGATTTATGAAGGCCTTGCGCCGCCGGTGCGTCACTTTTTCCCATGTTAAAAATGACGCACCGGCGGCGCAAGGCCTTCATAAATCTGCCCCTATGTATTTCAGTAAAAAGAAATACTCCACTGGAACCACTGTTAACCTTCAACGTCACATGTACCCAAGATCTCTGGTGGATTACGGGGTCATCCTCTTTTTCTGTGCTTCATGGGAAGGATGTCAGCTTGCAACTATTGATGGTTCATATTATCCTATGACTCTAGAAAACTGCACTTGCTAGTACTAATGCAATGTCTGTTCATGGACCACTGCCAAGTGCTGTACACTGGATTTCCAGAACAGCTCACAGACTGGCTGCACAGACTCTAATGCAAGGTCAAGTGGAACTGATTTAACCTGCCTAAACATGATCAGGTGACACCAGATTTAAAAGCCTTTTAAGGGCTCCGTGGTTGAAAACACTCATTCAACAAGACCGCTGGATCAAAGCCCATGGTTTCCTTGAAAAAGCTGACACTTCTTGGTATATACTTGTTAGGAATCTTCACTCTGCTACTTCAAACCTGATCCGCAACATTTGCAGCAAGCATGAGGTCAACAGGAGCCTGTGGGGCCCTGGGGCCCTGTGCTCATGTTACCAAATATATTTTAAATAATAAAATGCACAATGGCGCCAGTGAAGCCATTCTATTACCTGATGGATATTCTCTTCCACCAGCTCCTCTAAACTGTTTGCTCTGGGTCCTACAAAACTCTCTGACATGACTGGCAGCAAGACAGGCCAGTGTTGGGCGTGCAACACTATAGATTCCAGAATTGCCTGGACCTATCCCTCAGGACAGAATCAAACTGCATGCATTTCGTGTAACCTCTTAAAACAGAACTATTTGGATGGTAATTTGGCTGAGATTTTCCCGAAGGGCTGTTCTTATTGGATGCTGAGAGAAACCAAAGGAAATGATGGACGGAGCGTTGACAATACAAGCACTCACCCCCAGTCAACTGATCTGGGTTTAATCCATCACCGTTCTTTAGCCCACTCTGCCACCCTAGTTCAGACATGGCCATATGCAAATCAGTCTGACCCTGTGCCTCATGGGAACAGTCCAGCCCGAACTGCCAATCCATGCCTTCCCTGGACCGGAAACAAGCTACCGAGGACCGGTTTCTGGCATTTCAGCTGTCTTCAGCCCAGCTTGCTTCAATCCAGTGGCAAAGTGAGCAAGGGACTCACGTCTGAGCATACCCTGCCAACTTATGGCGAACAAAGAAAAACCAAAGGAAATGATGGACGGAGCGTTGACAATACAAGCACTCACCCCCAGTCAACTGATCTGGGTTTAATCCATCACCGTTCTTTAGCCCACTCTGCCACCCCAGTTCAGACATGGCCATATGCAAATCAGTCTGACCCTGTGCCGCATGAGGAACAGTCCAGCCTGAACTACCAAGCCATACCTTCCCTGGACTGGAAACAAGCTACCGAGGACCGGTTTCTGGCATTTCAGCCGTCTTCAGCCCGGCTTGCTTGAATCCAATGGCAAAGTGAGCAAGGGAGATGGAAGGAGCGTTGACAATACAAGCACTCACCCCCAGTTAACTGATCTGGGTTTAATCCATCACCGTTCTTTAGCCCACTCTGCCACCCCAGTTCAGACATGGCCATATGCAAATCAGTCTGACCCTGTGCCTCACGGGAACAGTCCAGCCCGAATTGCCAAGCCATGCCTTCCCTGGACCGGAAACAAGCTACCGAGGACCGGTTTCTGGAATTTCAGCCGTCTTCAGCCCGGCTTGCTTGAATCCAGTGGCAAAGTGAGCAAGGGACTCACATCTGAGCATACCCTGCCAACTTATGACGAACAAAGAAAAACCAAAGGAAATGATGGACGGAGCGTTGACAATACAAGCACTCACCCCCAGTCAACTGATCTGGGTTTAATCCATCACCGTTCTTTAGCCCACTCTGCCACCCCAGTTCAGACATGGCCATATGCAAATCAGTCTGACCCTGTGCCTCATGGGAACAGTCCAGCCCGAACTGCCAAGTCATGCCTTCCCTGGACCGGAAACAAGCTACCGAGGACCGGTTTCTGGCATTTCAGCCGTCTTCAGCCCGGCTTGCTTGAATCCAGTGGCAAAGTGAGCAAGGGACTCACGTCTGAGCATACCCTGCCAACTTATGGCGAACAAAGAAAAACCAAAGGAAATGATGGACGGAGCGTTGACAAGACAAGCACTCACCCCCAGTCAACTGATCTGGGTTTAATCCATCACCGTTCTTTAGCCCACTCTGCCACCCCAGTTCAGACATGGCCATATGCAAATCAGTCTGACCCTGTGCCTCATGGGAACAGTCCAGCCCGAACTGCCAAGCCATGCCTTCCTTGTACCGGAAACAAGCTACCGAGGACCGGTTTCTGGCATTTCAGCCGTCTTCAGCCCGGCTTGCTTGAATCCAGTGGCAAAGTGAGCAAGGGACTCACGTCTGAGCATACCCTGCCAACTTATGGCGAACTGGTCTGAACTGGGGTGGCAGAGTGGGCTAAAGAACGGTGATGGATTAAACCCAGATCAGTTGACTGGGGTTGAGTGCTTGTATTGTCAACGCTCCGTCCATCATTTCCTTTGGTTTTTCTTATTGGATCCTGGACATGAGAAAACCCTTGCACTCCTCTGGATTTTAACTGCCTTGAATTGTCTCCTACCCATTTTCCAGCCATTTGAGTGGTCAGATGTCACCCCAAAGTGACATGCAGCTCTCTATAAATACTCGAATAAAGAAAGAAATCCCCAGAATCATCTTTATATTTGTTAGGATTTCATGGCAGAGATCCTGAACATTTATTGAAATCAAGGGGAAAATGATGGATATCTATGGGACTGATTCCAATAGTGGTGGTCTGCCCGCTGACAAGCCTTCGGTGGTGGTTTAACTGCTCGTCGGTCCTTCCATCTTATTTTGATACTGGTGGTCAGGCCCACAACTGTCAGATGCAAGACCGCCACCTCAGCCAGGATCATAGATCCCGACGGTGTGGCAGTCGTAGCAGCGTCCTAGAATGGCGACAGTGCCAAGCCAGCCGCGGCCATTGGGAATCTGATAATCCCTTTCTGAAAGCCTTATCATGGTGGAAACCCCACCATTGAAAGGTTGTTGGAAAGGGATATGGGGCCCCCTGCTATTGTAGGCCTCAGAAAATTGGCCCTGGGGGCACATGTAGTGCCCCCACTCACCTCCATGCAATGTGTGCCGTGCATGACATGGTGCATGGCACACCGTGCATGGTTGTGCAGAAGGCACTGCATTGCGACGGCATCTGCTGCAGCCCTGCCAATGGGCGGACCCATGCCCCGTGGTGGGACCAGCGACTTTCCGACTGCCAGCCCAGCGGTCATATCCAAATATGGCGTTCAGATAGCTGCATGTTCATTGGGCGTTCTCCCGAATGCCGCAATAGTGGCCGGCGGTTCAACCGCCTGGCATCGGAATGATGCCCATTGTTGTGTTTTTTTTAAGATAAATCTTACTTTCTTTCAAACTGAATGTGTTATTTAGACTCTGTTATTAAATTACACATTTTTGCCCAAATTAACTGTAAAGCTAAAAGCCTTTTGCAAGAACTTGATGAAAACCCAGTAAAAAATAATTACCATATGTGCGGTATTTCAACCCGCAAATAAACTAGTTTCAAAGTCAGGAAACACAAAGTTATCTCTTCATTTTGTCTCCATCTCCTCACACCTAACACTGGGCTCCAAATCTCACCTCAGCATCATGACATCCTCTCTGTAACCAATGGTTTCTATAACCCTCCTAATTATTTTATTGCTCACAACTGTGCACGTTAAAATGGTGATTTAATTTCCAGGATCCTCGTGCTGTTCATTGTCTGACATATAGAAAGCAGAGTATGTTTTTCCTGAAATATTACTTTGTTAAACAACTAAACAAAGTAGGGCAAACTACCCACACCTAATTAAAAAACAAACTTCTTCCAAATGAAATGTAAACACTTATAGCCCTGTACTCCCTAGAAAATCAAAACAAACAATCTAAGGATCATTATCAACATAGTAGGCTGGACTAGACAGTCCACAAAATGTGTTTGTCTTGAAAGACTTCAAAATTAGATTGCCAAACGGCGGGTGAAATTACAAAAGTTCAATCATGCCAAACTAAATCTGAAGCTTACCACTGGCTTCCCTTTAAGGCTAGGATCAAATTCAAGACACTCAACATCATGAATGAACAAATTAACAGAAATGTGTAAAGCTCAGGTACACCTTAAGGCTTCATGGTGCTACGATTTGCGTGATACACAAACAATAACCCACAGTCTCCTGACAGAATAAGTTTCAGATCTTTTCTGAAAGAATGAAGATTTTCTGTTTGCTGAAGAAAGGAAACACAATAAGAAAGCAACCACAGAAGAGGCTCTTCTGCTCTTGCCTTTGACATCCAAGGATTTATTTATAAAGCCCTACTACAAGAACAAAGGTCCAGCATACCTGCAAAAACTGGCTTCACACTATAACCCTAATATGAACGTTTGATCAGTATTTATAAGTCTGTTATGTTATGTTAAATGACATTTGTAGATTTGCATTTTTTCATCTCTCATTCAGTTTCAAGGTGCCTATGAGGAGCATAGTCTGGAACACAACAGTTGCTAGCAAAAATAGGGGAGAGAAAAAAAGCCTTAAGAAATAAACCTGTTTTAAATGTATTCTGAAAACTCCAGCAGATTAAGTATACTTCTTAATTCTGACTGAAGAGAGTTCTGGAGGACCCTCAAAAGATGATCATTTATATTTCTCATAAAGATATCATTTATATATCTCATAAAGATGATCATTTATATATCTAATAAAGATGGTCATTTATATATCTCATAAAGATGGTCATTTACATATCTCTATAAAAGATGCTCCTTTCTATATCTGTTTAAAAGCTGATCAATTCCAAATCTCATATAGATGATCATTTTTATTTCTCATGAAGATAGTCATTTATATATCTCATGAAGATGGTCATTCGTATATCTCATAAAGATGATCATTTCTATATTTCATAAAGATGGTCATTTATATATCTCATAAAGATGATCATTTATACATCTCATAAAGATGATCATTTCTATATCTCTATAAAAGATGATCATTTCTATATCTCATAAAGATGGTCATTTCTTTATCTCATAAAGATGATCATTTTTATATTTCATAAAGATGGTCACTTATATATCTCATGAAAACGATCATTTCTATATCTCATAAAGATGATAATTTCTATATCTCATAAAGATGGTCATTAATATATCTCATAAAGATGGTCATTTATATATCTTATAAAGATGATCATATATATACCTCATAAAGATGGTCATTTATATATCTCATAAAGGTGGTCATTTATATATCTCATAAACATGGTCATTTCCATATCTCATAAAGATGGTCATTTATTTATTTCATACAGATGATTTTTTCTATATATCGCTTAAAGATTGTTAGTTCTATATATCTCATAAAGATGATCATTTGTATATCTCATAAAGATGACCATTTATATATCTCATAAAGATGATAATTTATATATCCCATAAAGATGATCATTTGTATATCTCATAAACATGATCATTAGTATATCTCATAAAGATGACCATTTAACTAGCTCATAAAGGTGATCATTTAAATATCTGAGTGTTCTTTGAAGTGGATTCCTGACAAGGTGCCTCTGCAAAGCTGCAGGTACCTTTCTGTGGAGGGACTATATTGTCCATTGCAGATCCCGCACACTACTTTTCCATTGCAAGAACCTGATGCCGGATTTTCCTCCACTTAAGAAAATACCCAAACTTCTAAAATCCTTTATAGTTCTTCCTAACTGGTAATTTCCTCTCTCATTTGAATTCACAGAAGAATTTCCGGCAATTACGTTGGTGGTGCATATGATCCAAATTAACAGAATGTATGGAAATACATACACACAGAGAAGCAAAAGTATACTCCATCAGGAAACACAAACTATGAACACGTATGTAACATGCCAATTTAAAATGATTTTTCTATGCTCCATGTTGATGCCTTCTTATATAATGCCACTGTGAAAGTAATTCACAAGTGTGCTATGCATAGCAATTTACAATTAAGATGCTGCAATCATTTCTTTGTTTAACAGGTCATAAAGAAACACTGATATGGTGCTGGTCATTACACCACCATAAATCCTAGCATGGATGTCTATTGACTAGCACTTACTGGCAGTAATACTATGCTCATTATTTTAGCTCACAGAAGTATCATTCATAAACAGCCTCCATTAGAAGGTAGGTCATGAGATTAGGAGCTTTAAAAGCAAAAACCTTCAAAGTTAATGGATCGCTTGTAAATTTGGATAAATATTGTTAGTCAAAACCGCAGCTTTTATTTGAAGATCTTTTGTAGGCTTCAAACTTTGCTCTGTGAACAGCGATTCTACTGTTTGATTAAACTACTGCTGCCTGACATGTTGTATTGTGCTTAGTGCATGGAATTCAGACGCTTGTGCATCTGAAAGTTCAGAGATATGAAGACCTTTTTATATGTAGCAAAGGTGAACGTTTGGCGAGTCAGATGATTTGTGCCCCCAACTGCTCTCTTTATGGGAATAAAGCTTTTTCCTGCTTCAAGTGAGTTGAGTCTTCTTTATACTGACTACGAGTACGGGACATGAGGATCAGATACCAGTCACTGTGCCTGTGTGTATTTGGTTTATTGGTGCGCCGGTTGCTGCCTCAGCTGATCTTCCCAAAATGTAAGCCAATGAATTGATGCGACCAGAGCTTTACGTGGGATTAATAAAATAGGGGGTGTGTGTCTTTAAAAGAGACATAGTCTATGTAATTCAGGATGTGGCTTTAACACGTGAAATACATTTCTGTGATTTTCATAGTGTGCCATCTCGTCAGTATTTTGATGCCTCTCTGAGCTTTCTGTTATTGTATCGAGATATATACCACAGCCACTGACATACACATTGAACCAGGTGGGACAATTGGCGTTGTCAATGGTTGTTAGCTCAGTAAAATAAATGAATGACACTGATTTTGTTCTAAATAATTGAAATATTATGTAAATATTGAGAATATTTCATTTCTGGAATTTTGAGACTGGGAATTAAACATTACTGAGGCCCCTTGAAGGGGTAGTAGTCTTTAGAGTGTCTAAATCACTTCTGTTATGCTCACTGTATTTGAGACATGTACTCTTTTTTCTATTGTTAGCCCCAAAGAAGAGACTCAGGGGGAGCAACAGCAAACCTATTGTCCCCACTCTGAAACAGTAACCACAAAAGAAGTAGGTAGCCACTTAATCATGTGAAAGCAATGGAAACACAGTTAGTAGTGGAGATTCAACTGTAGTAAGTTATGTGAAATCTTTAAGGCGGTCTAGGAGGCCATCCTTAATGGAAGAGGATGCCGCACACACAATATTGTGTCCTGCTTCATCATAGGAAACCTCTCCCCACCCTGGTAACATGGTACTACCAGGGCAGACTCAACCTCCACGAAGACTTCTGGCGATAAGACAGAGCTCTTACATAAAACTTACAGGATGAAGCGGGATCCAGTTAAATTAAAAGTGCCTTCAGGTTCCTTGGCTGTCACCTTTATTAGTGAGGACCTGAAGTACGCTTCAATTTTTTTAAGCAAAAGAAGTATGGTTGTTGAATGAGGTACGTTTTTAATATGCTACCAAAAGGCACATGAGTCAATCCACCAATATGAAAAGGTTCTCTGGATCTTGGAACCATGTAGCAAGTGTGAAAGTGTTGTAAACCAGATAATAAAAGCTCAAGGGACATATTTGAAGTAAAGGGCAAAGTGTGACTTTAAGCAAAAACTGCTAACGCCACACTCTGCCATTTTGAAAATGCAGGGATGAGCCATATTTACAATTGTATTGTACATCCCTGCGGTTTCCCTAGTGCTGGTGCTAAACTCAGCTGCCTAGCGCCAATGCATGGCACCCTTGCACCATAGTGCTAGGGTTCCTACATTGAGGTAAGGATCGTTTATGTGCAGGAAGGTGTCCCTTCCTGAACATAAACAATCACTAATGGTGGAGCACACATAGAAGTTGCAAACCATCATTTTTTTATGATTGTTTATGTGCAGGAAGACACCTTCAATCATTCATGGCAATTTGCTGTTTCTTTGTGTGCTGCAAAATCAGTAACACCAGCCTCCACTAAGAAATGTAATACTTCTCTGGGATGCCCTAGAATTGGTGCAGTTTTAAATGTCAATTGTTATCTTCCCATCAACCTAGTGATAGGGGCTATTGTAGGAGAACAATCATAGATAAATGATCTATGAACAGATTTGAATCCTAAGGAACTGTAGATCTCTTTCACTATTCTAGGCAGGAGTCAGTCAATAATGCCTTTTTTAAAGAACAGGGTAAATTGAAGGAGTATCAAAACAACTCACCAGAACTGTACAAAGTTTTTATTTATTTCAATTATGCAGAAAAATAACAAAATATAAATATTGGTACATACATCCAGTTTTTAATAATAAAATATAATGAGTTCTTCCAACTACCAAATATAATGATAAGCAGAAACCACAATGTTAATTATCAATTGCAGCCTCAAATCATATATCATCTATACTACTATTATAAAGGAAGAACTTTGAGGCTTTGAGGCGGGTAAACTCGGGAACCACAGCGCCAATCCACACACCCGATACATCGTTGGAATCCTCAGGGTGTGCAGATGGACATAGGCTATACAAAGTTAAAAAATACGTTATATTTAAAACATTTACATTATAAAAAAAGTAGTCCCCTCGAAGTAGCGCCGGCTGCGACCTGCGTGCTGACGTCAGGAGCACGGGGAAGAGCGGCCTCCAGGAGCGGCGGACATGGCACGGGGGAGGAGCGGTGACGAGCGGCGAGGAGCGGTGGACTGAGAAGCGGCGGCTGAGGTAAGGCAGCGGGGGTCGAGGCAGGCAGGGGACGGGGTGATGTAAGGCTCCAAACTACCACGATCACGCTCATTAGTTTTACCTCAAACACAGCTCAGGAAGTTGAACTGCCGAGCGCCAGCGTTTCAGCGTTAAGGGTCATTAGGTTGACACGCGGGCATTATGTTACCATGCTGGAATCTCGGCACGCCGAGCTCCGTCAAGAGGAAACCCCGCTCAAAGGGACCCCTCAGGAGAAAGTGATCCGTCAACCTCGGAGCCGTGTTTAAATGTGCCCTCTTTTCTTGGTACTTTTCATGTGGACGGGGAAAGCAAACAGCCCGAAGCGCACTGCTGTGACTATCATATGTCGCCTTTTTAGGGCTCCGGGGGACAATGTCGGTGTAGGCAGGGGTCGGGGCAGGCGGGGGACGGGGCGGGCGGGGACGGAAAAAGCAAGCAGCCCGAAGGAAAGCCAGGAAATCTGGTTCGGTTTATCCCCACTCTAAACACATGGAAATGGTAATTTCCAGGCGAAGGCTGGAGTAATAGCTGCAATACAGTGAGACGGTTTTACATTATAATGCTCTGCTGTGACTATCGTATGTCGCCTTTTTAAGGCTCCGGGGGACAATGTCGGGGCAGGCGGGGGTCAGGGCAGGCGGGGGACGGGGTGGGCGGGGGCCCGAAATGCTGGACAATGTCGGGGCAGGCGGGGGTCGGGGAAGCCTGATTGCTCCCGGACAAGGTCGGGACGGGCTGCTAGTCAGAAATAAATTTGTAAAAGAAAAAGGGCCTTATTGTGATGTCAAGTGGACTTTCGTCTGCCCAACACCATTGCGGAAAGTACCCACCTGACCTCAGGTCGGTTGCTCCGACTGCACTATTACGATGCGACCGCCCATAGGTCAGTTGCAAACATCCATTTCACAATGGAGACTTGTTGAGTGGGGAGAAGAGGCCCGCAGTGCAAGCTTCCATTGAAAAATGAATGTTTTGAAACATTCCTGTACTATGTGGCAGGCACCTGATGGTGCCTGCCACATGGTGTAGGGATGTTTAGGGGCACCATAGGTGCCCCCATGCCCGAATGTAGAGGGCAGGGGGGGAAGGTGACCCTGCTAGGGGCCCCCAATGTCGCTTTCCGACAGCCTTTCCATGTCGGAAAGGTCAACATGTAATGGCTGTCGGAAACTAACTTCATAATCCCTGCGGCGGACCCACCTTCATTAAGGAATTATGCAGACTTTCTGATGGACCAACGGCCTCTTTGAGCCTGTCGAAACCACGTTGGAATCCTCCCACAGGTTTAAACTCCGACCGCCATCATCCTGATACGGCAGTCGGACTTTAAACCTACCATGTTGGGCGGAAAGCCTCCAACCAGTGGTTGGAGGCATTCCGCCAACATCGTAATCAGGCCCTAAGTGACAGGTCCAAAGCTTTGCTCAGAAACCTGTTGCCAGCTCTGTTGAATGTCACGGGTGCCAAATACCAATGCTGCATAGTTTTGTGTCTATCTCATGACTCTGTCATCCATCAGACACTATTTGCCCTTTCATCTTGTTCTTTCAGGCTCTCTTTCAACACTCCTTCAAATGTCTGATTAACTATCCTATGTACTAAAAAAGTGAACGTTTTTGGGTTTGACAGAGTGACTGACGTCCCATAAACTGGCAGTCCACCCCCTGCCAAACTCATGGCTTCCCTCCCCATTCACAGGTAGGGGGAACCTCCGGGTTTCCAATAGTGCAGGCTCTGCTGTCTCCGCCAGTTGACAAGGTGACTTGATGGTACAGGACCATCAGGTCATAGTGAGGGTTCATTGCCCAATTTGGGCTCGGACGACCATTCCTAGATTTGTGTGTCTGGGACCACCATAGAAAGCATGAGGTTATTGAAATACGAGCTCTTCCTGCTTTGTTTTGAAAAAGAAAAAACTTTGCTGAGCAGACCCAAAACAACTTGGCAACCACCCTGTGCCCACTCTGCAAAGGGCCACACTAGCAGTTGCATTGATGGCATTGTGATTCCCACCAGACAGGAGGTATTGTGTAACAGGGTGGGTGGTCCGTGACCAGAGGAGAATGGACAATGTCCTCCACTTACAAGCAGCCTGATGGGGTGACAACAAGTGTCAATAAATGCTTATGTAGGTACCTGCCTGCCTCTAGTGACCTTGACCACGCTGAATTTGCAATACAGAACATGAAATCACATACTGTGCCCAATAAAATGTATCTGCACTTCCTGTCCTCTTGTTCTGAACATTTAATAATTCACCAAACCCATTGCAAAGTCCCCCTGCATCTGAGATAGTGCATGGAACATGTGTTGTGACCACAACAATGAAGCGGGTATTTTCCTCATCGACCTGTTAATCATTATTCGGTAGGACCATATTTCTTCTTGGGTTTGACCTCTTTGACAGCCAGTGAATACTTGTTTGCAGTTGTTCAGACTTTGACTGACATTTGGATTGTCTACTGAGATTTCAGGGCTGTTGGCAACACGATTAATCAGGGCTGTGATACAGAAAGTGGCCTGCTGCCTGTTTCACTCTTATGAGCTCCCTGTAAGCTTGTACATTTGGGGAGACTGAGTTTAGAAAGAAGGAAGTATCAATCTGAAGTTTTTTATTCTGTGAGAACATAGTGAGTAATGACTGTACGACAATTTGGAGTCAAAACAGATAACAAATGTCATGATGACAATGTTCGAAGCTATGGAAAGTGAGCTACAGTGAAGCGCAGTACAAATGACTGACTTGATTTACTGACAAGTGTACACATTTACTTTTGAGAAACGAATGTAACGCATAAAAGACCAAAAACAATGAAGTAATGAGCTTCATATTGGAGTGTATTATGGAGTGGAGAAAATACAACGCACGACAATAAAAGAACGGGTTACCTCTTCTATGATTTCGTGCAGGTACCACCACCTTATATGTTATTAAGCTGATATCAGTGCTTAATTTGAGCCGGTGGTTCCGGGTGCTTAGTACCGGCACTTAATTCTCAAAAACTGGCACTAATGACAGTCCACCAAATGGTGGCGCTGTCGGTCTAATTTTAAGATGAGCTCAACAACAGTGTTTTCTAATACAATATACGGTACAAATGAAGAATTCTTGCCATCCACACCTTTCTTATAGCTTTGGGTGGTCTGGTATAGCCTGAATAGTCAACCTTGTAGGAGTGTGATGGTTAGTAGTCATATTGTAGTGTCATTGGCACTGCTGGCAGGGGCGATGGCTGGTGCAAGCTGCAGTGGCCTCTTGAGAAGGGCCTTGGCTGGCACATTTTTACAAAATAGACCCTGTACTCACCCTGCATTAACGGCTTGTGCCAGAAATTAGTAGCTGTTTGCGCTAAAATAAATACCATGAAAATGAAGTAAAGCACTTTACATAGTCACAGAGCAAAGCCCCCCGATTATAGCAGGGATTATGATAGAAACTGTACGTCTTTGTTGTATCCTGTGAAATGAGGTGGAACCCAAGATGAAATGTGAACGCATGTCAGAGGTTTTTGCAAAGTCAAAAAACTCAAATGTGGCCCCCATTCGATTAGGATCTGTTGTAAAAAGGAAAACAAATTTCCTGCATGGAAAGAGAAACACAGTAGATCCTGTATTTGGCACCATCTAGTTATATTAGCTGTGTTAGTTGCCTTCTTATTAATAAATAGGACAGGCTACCTACATTACAATCTTTAAATGATACAGCATGAGTGTGGGGCTGATGGAGCAAGGTCGCACCTATGCAGAGACTTGCTTGTATTCAGCCCTCTCTAAATAACCTATAATTAATTAACCAACATGTTTCGTCAACTAATATTCGCATTTCACGACATTTCTAGTATCGAGGGGAAGCTCGCTTATGTGCTTGTACTAATATTAACTCGAGTGTATTAAAATGGCCGCTGAAAACGCGGGAACTTTTCTGCGCATGCGTCGGCCATATCTAGGTGGTGTGACGTCTTTCTGCTTTGGAGGGAAATCTTTGCTTCTGCGCGCTAGTGCCAAAATGGCCGCTTTAAATCTCACATGCTAACACTTATGCTGCAGCTTATACTAAGCTTGTTCATTTTGCTTAACTATTAATGCGAAAGATAAAATAAAGTGATGGGGTTAGAGTAGAGTTAAGTGGTATACAGTGCATTCATTTATTTTTGTATTCTACTATGTTTCTTTTTGACTTTACTGCTAGCTCATACTTGGTCCTGAATACTGTGAAAAAAAACCATAATTGAAAGCTACGCATGCGCACTCACACTCCGAATTTGCTGAAGCATTGGCATTGAACCTCGGCCAAGAAGCATCTTACCAGTGATGTACCTTAGAAACTCACCCCATGACCTGGGAAAAAGAAGAAGACTTACAATTTATTTTAACATTGTATGCAAAAATGAAATAATATTGGTGGGCGGAATAAAGACATGAGAAAGTAAATTGTGGGTGGGAACTTGATCAATTCAAGTCAATTCAGATGATCTCATCTTAGTATGGCGTGATGACCACTCCTCGTCTTTCCAACCAATCACCGAAGGGGAACACATAGATTTGCAACATTTAGGGGTGGTACATTGCCCCAGAAATGGTATAACTAAGGTAGGTTTAGATAGAGAATTTGTCCGACGTGTCCGAATAGCTGACCTGTCACTGACCCAACTCACTCAATAGGCGATCGAGAGCAGAGGTGCTGGCGGAGCACTCTGTCACAACAATCGAGGTGTTGGAGGAAATTATCGAATACCCAGTCGGGGTACCAAATTTTGCTAGAGAGGGGTGTGACGCTGGTGTTGTACTAAGAGTAGGTCACCTGTCCTGATTTGCACCTGTCTTGTCCCGTGGGCACCTGATTAGTCGGGAGCCTAGTCCTGATCTTTTTGCCCCAGCCTGTGGCCCGGATTGGTCATTGCACCATTCTAGGTAAATATAATCCTTGTGGTATGTCCTTGTGCTATTTCCCTGTCTCACTCTTCCCAGGTACCAATGTCTAAAGGTGTTACTGTGATTTCTTACAAACTTTATGTCCTATAGGTTATATGTTTGCTTGTAAAATTTATGGTCACAAGATTGTGGCCTTTTCACTTTGACTCAGTAAATCTTTCATAGATAAAGGTTTTAAAACTTTGCCCGAGTCTGTGGTTATTATAAGAAACGTAAATGTGTTTAAATATTGCCTGTTTATGCTAACTTCCTCTTCGATTGGTAAGTCATGGTTTACAGGTATAAGTCCTAAAAGGACTATAGGCACTGATAGAGTGATTAAATTAGTAATTAGTTAGGCAGGACTGCTAGTTAAAAGTGTGAATGTTATATGGGCACAGGTGAGTATGGTAAAATTGAGCTAGTAGGTCCCTGCGCGCTCTATCAGTATACTTTTCTGGCAGCAGTATGATGGTTAGGGATTAGTTAAAAATAGGTCGTTAATTGTGTATCGACTACTGAGTATTGATTATTGAATTTTGTGTACTAACCAAAACCCGCTTGTTGTTAAATGTTTTCTGGAATATCCCGGGATAAGGAAAGCAGGTGGTAAATAGAAACCACACTGCTGTGAGGTTACTTGCCTTGAGGAATAGGTGCGTAAAGTTAGGTAAAACATAAGGCCCTAGTTAGGGTTTATTTTCTAGTATAAAAATGAGAGTGATTGGTAGCAAGGAGTTCGCTGGTGAAACTTTGGTCTCATATCACCTAGAAAGGGTAATTCTGAAGGAGTAGCAGGTTCTCTTTGCTTAAGTGAAGAGTAAACAGAAGGTTGTTTTGCTCACAGTGCATGAAGGGTAGATGAATTAGGTGTATTCGTTGTGAAAGAAACTATCCTTTCTTTTAGTCAATCAGGCACAGTAGCGAATATTTTCATGTTGTTAATAAATTAAATGTATAATAGTATTTTGAAAGATATTGAATTGTCGTATTACCTTGCAAAGCAGGGAGTCCGTTGCGGGTGCTGCACTGATGTCATAGAGAGCCACGCTGGGATTGGTAGAAACAGCGGGTGTGTAGCCGTGAGAAAATTGTAAAGGAGGGGTGAGTGTAGAGAGTGAGATTCACGTCAAACAAAAGCAGCGCAATCATTGGTTAACCGCATTGGTCATTAAAATTAAGAGACTCGCTGGTATTGGAGAAATATTTCTGAAAAGTAAACAAACTGGATTAATTGAATTTATTTGACATTTCGTACAAAATTAAATAGCGGTATATGTGGCATTTAGATCCAGCATTTGTAGGAAATCGTCCTGATAGAAAATATTTAGGATTTGCAAATGAACAACAAATTAGAGGAAGGCCTTATATCATGTACGGAGAAAAGAGAAAGATTCGCTTTTCAAAAGAATAAAGAATTATTTCAAAAAGGATAAAGTTATTAAAACTAGAGAAGGGATTATTATTCCACCACCTACTACGCCCGCATCATACATGATGGTAGAAAGGGGCTACCACACGTGTGTGGTTAGAAAACTGGATATAATAGACCAAGGAAGATGGTATTTTGGCATTTCCAGAACATGGTACCTTCAATGGTAGAATTTAGTATAAATTAAGAAATCCTTGAATAAGTTAGATCCCAGACCAAGATTAACGCAATATGAAGCTCTAGAAGAGTGGGAGACAGAGGCGTTCGAACAAGACAGGTCCAGAAGTGACAGAAATTAGAGTACGTTTTATCCCAGATTTCCGAAAGAGACAAGAGATAAGCAAATGAAGAAGTGGAGACAATCCATGCTAGTGGAAGGATTATATCCTGTTTTTACCAAAGAAGAATCATCAGGAAGTAAAAGTACAGGGAAATCGAGAAATTTAATGACTAATGGTGATTTGGATGATGATTATTTAGATGATTAGTTAATGAAAAATCCACCACCTACCAAGAAGAAACTCAGGGAGTTACTCCTAGTGCTCCGTTTTTACAACCACCTTTAGTTTTGCAGGTTATACATGAAACCTCATTAGAAAAGGTACTTCAAGAGAGAGAAAAAGAAGCTATAAACAAACAGCGTAGTGAATGAATTCAGAACATTCCCAATTAAATACAAGTCCTGAAGCCCTGACAATACCTGTAACAATAGGTCCCGTAGTTCCCTTATATGGAGATTAGCAAACTAAGCCTAAAGCTCCCATTCTGACTACACCCATAGTTCAGCCAGGATAGAAACTCTAATAGTTGATGATCAAGCAAGTGAATGTGAGTCGGTAATTTCCTTAATGGATTTACCTATACGAGAACCAGTTAGTGACTCGATCAGGAAAATTACACCCCTATGCTCAAAAGAGGTACAGATTGAGACATCCTCAGGAACGAGACATGCAACTGTAGTGAGTACAGAAGAATTAGATAGATGGACTCAAAACATAGAGAAGCCTAAATCACAGTCGAAGGTATTGGACATATTCAAATTGAGGGTGGAACTAGAAGAAATAGTAGCAGGAAATGTGAGACTGGACAGACTGAACTCATTAGATGAAGATGAATTGTTGTTATATGCAGAAGTATTACTCGCAATACAAAAATATATCATGAAAAGTTAATGAATTTGGTTTTGGAAATGGGAATTGACATTGGCAAATGGAAGGTATTGCAGAAACCGTATAGAGCTGAATTTTCTGACAATGATTTGGAAAATATGAATGTGTAAGGTAGTAAATTACAGATAAATGAATTGTCATCGTTGTTGCAAAATGGGGAGATCTAGACAAATGAAAAGTTAGATGGACAAAGAAAAAGGAAGAGGCACAGGCAAATAAATCCACTTCTGAGTATTTACTAAAAGAAACAGAAAAATGCCAGGAGGAGGTTATGTACATGTCCCATAGTCCCGACAGGATATTTTATCATTCACTAATATTTCCCAAAGCTTAGAAAAAAAACCTGTAGAATGGTACCGACAAGTTGAAAGGTTTATGAAGGTGTCGAAAGTGCTGTTAAAAGATTTAGATGGGTTATTTGATATTGTTGTTCCAGCTGATTTGTGGACCGAGTGTAAAATTACAGTAGATTGGCCAAAAGATGAATACCCTAGAGACCCAAAAACAGGAGCACCCTCAGATGATATTATGAAGAAGTACTATCAGGTGACAACTTACTTAAAGGGAAAGATTCCTCCAAAAGAAACTGATTGGACTAAAATAGACTGAACCACCCAAAATAAAGATGAATCTGTACATGCATATTATGAGCGCCTCTTGCAGGTATTTAAACAGTACAGTGGTTTAGAAAACCTTGATAATAAAGACATGACACATTTTATTTATCGTTTTGTGTCTGGACTAAAACATGAAATCTACCAAACAATTAAAGAGCATAAATTGTGTTGACAAGCAAAGTCTGTCAACGAAATTCTTAAGTATGCAAAATACTGTGAGGATGAAATTGATAATAAACGAAAGAAATAAGAAGAAAAGGTAATGTGGGCCCAAGTTAAAATGGCAGAACAACAGGAACTTCAATTAAGTCAGCAAGCAAATAATCAGAACAGAGGGGAAGGCCAAGGTGAAGGGAGTGGGGGCAAACCCAGAGGGAAAAAGAGTAAAGAAGAGGCAAAGAAAAAGTTTCCTTGTCATGGGTGCGGAAAATTAGGGCATTGGAGAAACAAGCGTAAAT
This sequence comes from Lissotriton helveticus, assembly GCF_964261635.1. Lineage (NCBI taxonomy): Eukaryota > Metazoa > Chordata > Amphibia > Caudata > Salamandridae > Lissotriton > Lissotriton helveticus. The sequence goes on along the minus strand of NC_136069.1, from coordinate 336,002,104 downwards.
TAATACAGAATAATAATGTCCAAAATCTAAATTTAAATCCACAGACGCAGAATGAGGTGTCAATGAGACAGCCGCAACAGGTAATACAGAATCAGTTACCTCAAGCCCCAATGCCAGATTTTGTGAGCCAACCAAAATACAGTGTGGACACCGGATTTCGGGAGGGAAGTGGTAAGAAAAATACGATAACACCACAGTTTCTTTTACAGGACACATTCTTTGAGGATGAGCAATATTGACGGTGCCTGAGAGGGGGGAAGAGGACTGCGTACTTGGCGCATCCTTACCGGTAGATCAGTCAGGTCCTTACATTGAAGGGAAAGTGGAGGGAAATGATTTTACCTTTTTGTTGGACACTGGTGCTACCCGTTCTACTGTGAGAACAGCAGACATCCCAAACCTACCCCTCTCGGGAGAAGCGATCCAAGTAGTGGGTGTTTCTAATAAACAAATTAGGACCCCTGTCGTCACAGAACCAATGGAAGTTTGTATTGGTAACTTTCGAGAAATGCGCAAATTTGTAGTGTGCGATTCTAGTCCTGTAAACTTGCTAGGAAGAGACCTATTGTGTAAAATGAACTGCACAATCTTTTGCACACCCAACGGTGTTGAAATTCAGACTCCAGATGAAGACGGAGTGTATAAAATTATGTTAGCCAGACAAGAAACAGAAAATAAAAAGATGTGCTTAGAAGATTTACCTGGAGAACTGAAAACCTTTGGTAATCCTGATGTGTGGGATTTTACCGGGAAAGAAGTAGGCCTAATGGCAGATGTCGATCCCATAAAAGTGACAGTAAAGGAAGGTGCATGTTACCCAAATATTCAACAGTACAAAATGAGTCCCGAAATAAAAGCAGGAGTTGCAAAAGAAATAGAGCGTCTGGTTGAACAAGGCATTTTAGAAGAAATAATGAGCAGTCCTTGTAATTCACACATAATTGGCATAAAGAAACCAAACGGAAAGTACAGAGTAGTGCAAGACCTTCGTCCCATGTTGCCCAGTTATACCAAATCCAGCTGTGATTCTGTATTAAATACCATGTGGAGCAGGATGGTTCACTGTAATTGATCTATGCCGAGCCTTCTTTTCCATCCCACTACATTAAGATAGCAAGTTTATATTTTTGTTCAAATTTGACGAGCATGTTTACGTTTGGAATCGTGTTCCTCAGGGGTACTGGGAAAGTCCATCCATTTTTTTAATCAAATTCTGAAAAGGTGCCTTGAATCACTGGTGCTGCCCGGAAATTCTGTTCTGGTGCAGTATATCGATGACCTATTGTTGGCGTCGAGAACAGGAAATTAATGTATGATCGATTCCATTGCATTGCTGAACCATTTAGCAAAAGGTGGACATAAAGTGTCCCCAGAGAAATTGCAATACTGTACAACCTCAGTAAGGTGTCTGGGACAACAGATAGAAAGAGGGGTCAGAAGAGTGACATCTGAAAGAATCAAAATAATTCAAAACATGAAATTACCCTGAACTCAGAAGGAAATCAGAATATTTCTCGGAGTTGTAGGATACTGCAGGCAGTGGATTGTGGGATTTGCAGTGCTTGCAAAACCATTGATTCAAATGACAAAGAAACGAGCAAAGGACCCAGTCGAGTGGGACGATGAAAGCATGACTGCTGTCTTAAAATTGCGTAACAGTCTGTGTGAAGCTCCAGCATTAGGGATGCCTGACTATTCAAAAGAGTTTGCACAATTTTGTGACACAAGAGACAATTGTGCTCTTTCAGTCTTAACCCAGACTCATGGGTTAATGCGACAGCCTGTGGCATATTTTGTCTGCAACATTGGACCCAGTGGCATCTGCACTGCCAGGTTGTCTAAAAGCAGTAGCTGTAACCTGCATGAGTCTAGAACAAAGTGAATCCATTGTCATGGGACATCCTGTAACAGTGTATGTTCCACATTCAGTCGTGATTCTGCTAATCCAAACACGTACTCAGCACCTAACACCTAGTCGGATGACTAAATATGAAAGAATTATCCTTGGTTCAGAAAATGTGACAATAGTGAGATGCACTATTTTAAATCCAGCGACTTTATTGCCAGATTCTCACTTCGAGGAAGTAAGAGAGGAAGTCGAACTTGATTGTATTGACTTAACTGAATTCAGTACTAAACCTCGAGCAGACATACAGGAAGAACCTTTAAAAGACCCAGAACATGAGTTATTTGTAGATGGCTCGTGTATGCGCCATTAGGAAGGAGGACTAAGAGCTGCTTTTGCTGTATGTACACTATCGAATATAGTCAAAGCATCCTATTTATCAGGAGTCAAGACTGCACAAGTAGCCAAATTGATTGCTTTAATAAAAGCGTGCAAAATTGGGAAAAATTGGAGAGTAACCATTTACACTGATAGTCAGTATGGCTATGGGGTTGTGTATGTTTTTGGCCAGCTATGGATGCAAAGGTAGTTCATGACTTCTTCAGGAACCCCTATTAAAAATGGACAATGTGTAAAAGAATTACTTGAAGCAATTCAATTGCCTAAAGAATTGGCCGTAGTCAAGTGCGCTGCTCACCAATCTGGACATGACAAAGTGACAGCCCGTAATCATTATGCTGACAAAGTGGCCCAACATGGTGCCAAGTATAAAATGCCAATAAACAAGAAAATCGAAGCATGTGGAAACAACTGCCAACTTATGTTATTGAGTGGTGTGAATACATGGGAGGAAGTGAGAGATTTACAAGGTGAGGCAGAGCCCAAAGAAAAGGAAGAAAATAGGGTGTCAGATGAGACCTGAAGATGGCATAACAGTCTACCTAGATGGGAGACCAGTGTTACCTGACTGTATGCTTGCACCAATGGCTAGATGTACCATGGGGACACACACATAGGGATAGATGAGATTGTGGCAAGCTCTCACCATCTTGGCCCACAGCCTGGTGGCCATCCACTTTTGGCACCCCACCTTGTCCCTCCTCCAAGGTCAGAAATCTGGGAGTCATGTTTGATGACCAACTCAACTTTATGACCCATGCCAATAAGGTAGCTTCCACGGCCCATTTCAAACTTAGGATGATTAGGAAAATTCTGCCTTTTCTACCTGATGCGGCCGCCAAGACCCTGGTTACATCATTGGTTCTTACCTCCCTAGACTATTGCAACGGCCTCCTTCTAAATGCACAAAAAAGAGTCACAAAAAAACTTCAGACTGTACAAAACGCGGCTGCACGCCTGCTATCCAAAAAACCCAAATTCGCCCCCATCTCAGACACTCTGAGAACCTATCACTGGCTTTCTATCCAAAACAGGATAAAGTTTAAAGCCATGTGTATAGTTTACAAAGTAATGCAGGACCAGGGGCCTCGCTTCCTTAAAGATCAATTAAAACCCTACAATCCAGTCAGAACACTCCGCTCCTCTACACTTAATCAACTAATCACTCCACGCAGCAGAACAGCTACTTGGGGCGACCGTCGCTTTCTTGCTGCAGCCTCTAAGATCTGGAATTCCCTACCTTACTACGTTAAATCCAGCTCAACACTCCTACAGTTCAGGAGACAACTAAAAACGTGGTTATTTGACCAGTAACTCATATACTCAGCCCACCGTACCTACTTCTAAGGATAGACACTACTGCAGTCTAGCGCCGAGACACCCACGGGTATTTGGTTGCGCTCTACAAATGCCAGTAAATAAATAAAATAAATAAATAAATAAGTTTAGAAGGGACTGGTTCAATGCAAAGTTCAGGAACATAGCAGTGAGTCTTTGCCAGAGATGCCTAACATGTCAGCGAATAAACCCCGGAAAGAAAACTGTAGTGTGCCCTTTGAAATTTGGGAAAGCAGACGACCCCTTAATTAGACTCCAAATTGATTTCATTCAGTTAACTACTTGTCGACGATTAAACTATGTCTTGGTCATTGTCTGCCTATTTTCAAAATGGGTAGAAGCATACCCTTCCCACAGGAATGACAGCATAATTGTAGCCAAACTCTTTTTAAGAGAGCTCATTCCTAGGATTGGTTTTCCAGTAACGATTGAGTTCCAGTAACGATTGAGTCAGACCGAGGAAGGCATTTCAATAATGAAATAATTAGTCTGATCTGTGAAGCATTCAAAATTGAGCAAAACCTGCACGGTGCATACTGCCCAGAGGCTTCTGGAGTGGTAGAACAATTGAATGGCACGATTAAAGCAAGATTGGCAAAGATGTGTGAATCTACCCAATTGGAATGGCCTGATGCTTTACCTCTTGTCCTGATGGGACTCAGAAGCATTCCAGATAAGAAAACTGGATTGAGTCCCCATGAGATACTCATGGGAAGGGCAATGAGGCAAGCATGTGTGCCAGGACATCAGCTGTTAACTATATCTGATGATTTAGTGTTGGAGTACTGCAAAGAGTTGGCTGACCAAGTGCGTTCTATCTCTCACCAGGTTGGGGAAGATGCAGAAGCCAGGCATTCAACTCCAGCACATGATTTGAGCCCTGGAGATTGGGTAGTGATAAAAAAAATCACACCCAGGAATCTTGCCTAGCACCAAGGTGGTTGAAAGTCAGAACAAGTGATATTGGTCACCACCACAGATGTAAAGTGCAAGGGAATCCCCAACTGGATCCATGCAAGCCATACTAAACGGATACCAGAACCTGACGAAGTTGAGGCTGAAGGTTGTGCAGCTGAAGGGTCTCAAGAAGTTGATCCTGAAGTAGTTGACGAAGAGCAACTGAGCACCAGTCAGGATGAATGGATCCCAGTGGTTGACATACCTGAAATCAGAGTGAGAACAAGAAGCCAAACCTATTTAAATAGTCAGACTGATAGTGAGGACAAGATAGGTGTAGAAGAACGGACTCAGATTACAGAAATACAAGCTAATGGTAATCATGAGGAGGATCAGATAAGGAAAGAGCAATATAATCAGACCAACAAAACCCCTACCAGAACTCCATTGTCTGAGGAGGGACAGATAGGTACTAGTGAAAACGCACATGCGTAAGCCAAACAAGAATCTGCAAGACCTGTGCAGGACCAGACAGGATTAGCAAAACGGTTCAGGACGAAGGAAAAACTCCAGCCCAACAAAGTCATATCCTGAATCAGGTCAGATTAAACTAGAACAATCCATCCAGGCGGAACAGTCAACAGTAATAAGCCCTGGACAAGGTAAGTTAGAAAGGAAACCTGAAGTTGACGAAAATCAAGTTGTGCCACAATTTAAAACAAAAGAACATTTGAAACATCAGAAAGCACAGTGCCAGCTAGAAGACTAAAAAAAACCGATAAATGGCCGGGTTTTGTTAAAAGACTGAAATATCGCCTAGTCACAATGGATGAAGAACCTGAACAGGTGGACGAAGTAACTAGTCCAACTGAATCGTCTACAAGCAATCAAAGAAGGAGAAATCCACGCCTGAAAAAGCTGAACAATACATAAAAAAGCCCTGAATGGACTTACATCATCCTTGAAGATTTCGAGAATCTGGAAATCAGTGATGAAAGTGATGAAGAATTGATTGCTGATCAAGATATTGAAGAAGTGAGGCCAACTTGAGATAAATCACAGGTGTATTCTGTGTAAATTCTCAAAGAGGGGTTAAGCCTCCTTAGTCAAAAATGGCTGATAAAAGAGTTACTGGAAACTCGAAAATAAGTTGTATAAAGACATGCTGTAGGATATGCATATGTAGTGTATTGATAGTACTTGTAGTATGGCTAGGACTGACAATAGCAATACCGTACTTAATGGCTGCTAAGCAAAATGACACAAGTATACACGGAAAGATTGCGTACCACAAACAAGATAGAGTAGAGTTAGAAGCACCAGATGAGATAGAGTTACATCACCTTAGAAATAGAAACAAAACTGAAATGAATGTGTTTGCTAGTCTGTTAGTATATTATGTACAGACTATGCAAATTAGTGAGTGTTATGTCTGTATGAAATTACCTACTTCAGTAGCTCAAGGTGTTACTCACCATCATTTACCCCTGACCTATGGTATTTCCTGTAGCATATTAACTAGTTTGTTTTATAAAACTGGAAGATTACAGTATTATTATTCTAATACAGATGTCATTTTCTCTGAAATTCCTATCTATAGAAGAATTAATCCTGTCCTTAGTAGTAGAGACTCCCAATTCATGGGTGAATTTTTCCTAACAATGAAATCAATAGATATAGCTGATGTACACAAAGACAATTTAACTTGTAGATTACACGAGGAGGAGAAAGTGTTTTTAAATTTAGTCGAGAAAAGGAGACAGGTTTTCCATAGAAAAGCCACTGAAACGAATCCCCAGATACCCAAGTGGACTGAAATGGAGGAATTTATGGCAACTGGCAAACCTCATGCTACTCTGTCTTTGGACTTTGAAAATAAGGTGCAAATTTGTCTCCATAGAAAGAAAACTGAGTATAACAATGTATTCATTGGTTCCAGTGAAAGTGAACACAATTTCTTCATAATTGGGGGTTGGGGACTAAAAGGGGGAACTGATCCAGTATTTCCTGGAGTCTATTACATTTGTGGGAACAAAGCTTATTTTAAGCTGCCTGATCATTGGTATGGAAGTTGCTATTTCGGAATAGTATTCCCAAAGGTATACCATGTAAAAAGAATCACTGGAAGCAATGAACACGAAAATGAACTAAAGCGTTATAAAAGAGCTAGTTTTGCAGAAATTGTAGGTGATCTATTTAGTGCATTAATACCTTCAGTGGGAGTGGTTCTAAATACAAAAATAATCTGTAAATTGTCTACAGTGGTGATTCGCTTATCGACTGACACTGCTGGAGGATCCTTATTGATCAATACCGAATTGGTTGCGACCAGATCTATGGTTTTGCAAAATCAACTTGCTCTTGATATATTATTAGCAAAAGAGGGCGGAGTCTGTAGAATGTTGAAAGCGCAACATTGTTGCACTTACATACCTGATAAAAGTGTTGAAATTAGAAGGTATGTAAGGAACATTACTCATTTGGAAGACAAACTGAAACCACTGGAGGTTGATAGTGCATGGAAGAGACTAACTGATGGTCCCTCTTCTATTGGTAATTGGATTTCTAATGTAGGTAGAAGTATTGTAGGTAAAGTACTGATGCCAATAATGAGAATATCACTAATAATATTGGTGATAATGATTTGGTGCAAATGCTGCAGAAATAGAAAAAGGTACACTGTGAATGAGAAAACAAAGAAAAGAAAAATTGATGAGATTCAAATGGAAGAGTTAAAGGGGGATATATACAAGAGAATGATAGTTTATAATAATAATGGTAAAACGAAAACTCCCCAAGTAATTGAAGAAATTGAATTGGGAGAGTGTTAAGTTGGCATCTGGATCCTAATTTGTGATGATAAAAAATATCATCAAAGAGGGGATTGATGAGGCAAGGTCTCACCTATACAGAGACTTGCTTGTATTCAGCCCTCTCTAAATAACCTATAATTATTTAACCAACATGTTTCGTCAACTAATATTCGCATTTCACGACATTTCTAGTATCTAGGGGAAGCTCGCCTATGTGCTTTTACTAATATTAACTCGAGTGTATTAAAATGGCCACCGAAAACGCGGGTACTTTTCTGCGCATGCGTCCGCCACATCTACGTAGTGTGACGTCTTTGTGCTTTGGAGGGAAATCTTTGCTTCTGCGCACTAGTGCCAAAATGGCCACTTTAAATCTCACATGCTAACGCTTATACTAAGCTTGTTTGTTTTGCTTAACTATTAATGCGAACGATAACATAAAGTAATGGGTTTAGAGTAGAGTTAAGTGGTATACAGTGCATTCATTTATTTTTGTATTCAAATATGTTTCTTTTTGACTTTACTGCTAGCTCGTACTTGGGCCTGAATACTGTGAAAAAACCCTATCTTTGAAAGCTACGCATGCGCACTCACACTCCGAATTTGCTGAAGCATTGGCATCGAACCTCGGCCAAGAAGCATCTTACCAGCGATGTGCCTGAGAAACTAAACCCATGACCTGGGAAAAGGAAGAAGGATTACAATTTATTTTAACATGGTATGCAAAAATGAAATAATATTGGTGGGCGGAATAAAGACGTGAGAAAGCAAATTGTGGGTGGGAACTTGATCAATTCAAGTCAATTTAGATGATCTCATCTTAGTATGGTGTGATGAACTCTCCTCGTTTTTCCAACCAATCACTGAAGGGGAACACATAGATTTGCAACATTTAGGGGTGGTACACTGCCCCTGAAATGGTATAACTAAGGTAGGTTTAGATAGAGAATGTTTCCGACTTGTCCGAATAGCTGACCTGTCTCTGACCCAACGCTCTCAATAGGCGATCAAGAGCAGAGGTGCTGGCGGAGCACTCTGTCAGGAGAATCCAGGTGTTGGGGGAAATTATCGATTACCCAGTCGGGGTACCAAATTTTGCTAGAGAGGGGTGTGAGGCTGGCGTTGCACTAAGAGGATTTACCTGTCCTGATTTGCACCTGTCTTGTCCCGTGGGCACCTGATTAGTCGGGAGCCTAGTCCTGGTCTTTTTGCCCCAGCCAGTAGCCAGGATTGGTCATTGCACCATTCTAGGTAAATATAATCCATGTGGTATGTCCTTGTGCTATTTCCCTTTCTCACCCTTCCCAGGTACCAATGCCTAAAGGTGTTACTGTGATTTCTTACAAACTTTATGTCCTATTGGTTATATTTTTGCTTGTAAAATTTATGGTCACAAGCTTGTGGCCTTTTTCACTTTGACTCCGAAAATCTTTCATAGATAAAGGTTTTAAAATTTTCCCCGAGTCTGTGGTTATTAAAAGAAACGTAAATGTGTTTAAACATTGCCTGTTTACTCTAACTCCCTCTTCGATCCCCAGGACTTATAGCAAAGGTGACAAGGATTGGTAAGTCATGGTTTACAGGTATAAGTCCTGAAAGGACTAAATGCACTGGTAGAGTGATTAAATTAGTAATTAGTTAGGCAGAACTGCTAGTTCAAAGTGTGAATGTTATATGGGCCCAGGTTAGTATGGTAAAACTTGAGTTAGGAGGTCCCTGCACGCTCTATCAGGGCCCTAAAAGATGTGGGCCTGGGGCATAGTCTGACGCCCCCTTTGGATGGGCATTGCTATTTGTATTAACAGGTAGTGCTAGGATTTGTTTAGAAGTGCTTACTTGTTGCTCTGCTCTTTAGCTCTTCTTGCTAGAATTAGACTCTTAGCTCAGTTGTTATCTTCTACTGCAAACACTGTGTTATATTGCACATGACCCCATATGTGATATCATGGTTAAGGTCAAATAAAACAGTAATATAATGCCACACAAAAGGAAAGCACAGCATACATTCTACATTAAAACACAATCAACTGCTTTGTAAGCCATCCTACATATAATGGAATTCCGTTCAGTCACTTATTTACAACATATAACTAAGAATGCACAATCCCTGCTGTAGCCAGTGGCAATTTAATTGCTGACCTCATGTAAACTATGGCAGTAAACCAGTCATGTAAACATAAGCAATATTACGTTTTATACTCCAGTGCATGTATTCAATTATTTACTTACCATGTTTTAAATGAGGGTCTACTCTGCCAGAAGGTGTCTGTGTGTACAGAGAAACAACGTAGAGATGCATGGCATCACTCACAAAGAGAATTATGAACCAACCCGACCGCTGAGATTCAAAGTTGGGAATCCATTGTATTGGATTGTAGTGCCCTCCCATACCCTGTCGGGTGTCATGCTTCATCATCGGGCTGCTCCTCGTCGGGTCGGCGGTGCAATACCCAATGGGCTCCCTATAGTAGGCTCACTTTAGCAGAGATCTTTTTCCAACAGCCGTTAGGTGATTGCGGGTGGGGGCCTTGTGTGTGTAGATGTGTGTAAATGTTGAAAGTGAGTATAAAATAGGGTTGGGAGTACCTAAGAAAACAACTTTAATCAAGGGGTCTCCTACCCTAAGTAAAAACAGAACTATAAGGCACGAGGCTGAGGTAATGTCTCAGATTGTGGCGCTCTTATCAGTAGTAGGTCAACATGTTTCTCGCCAAAATGAATACTTTAGAGGCGATTTGTCAGGACTAGAAGGGGGAAAACTATATCTATAGCCCACTGTCCCTTCTTTGGTTATGGATCCCTCACAAAGAGCCATCACATAACTATTCTGTGACAAAATAGAAAACAGATTGAGGGAAACAACATCTTTAAATTAATATCGAGCATGAATCAATAATTCTAGAAATTAAAATTGATTACAGATTCTGTGGAAAGACTAAATGAGAAGAAAATGAAGTCTATGAGAACTGAGGAAAGGAAGATGATGGTGATTATAAAGGAGGAAGTAGAAGGTTAAGAGTGAAAGAAAGAGCAGTAAAGGAAAGTGTTGTAACCTGTGGTTGTTGCTATGCATCCTCTCCATAGTTCCTAGTTCCCTGCTGCTCAGCCAGTGAAAGTGTGATGCAAGGGAATGTTGAGGAGTGCCTGGTTGGTTGGTGTGAATGACAGCTGGAGAGAGTGGGCTGAGCAGTAAGGATACTCCTCCCAGTGGAGCTATTGATATAACCAGTAACTAAGATATAACATATACGATAAATCGATATCCTATAATCTATGTGACCTGGCTATGTACTGTCTTTCATTCATAGACAAATTACAGAGGCGATGAAAAAGAAGCAGAGAGATGTGGCCTCATTGACAATTGGTAACGAATCAAGCAGGGAGAGTGGGGAAAGTGATCCATGAAAGGCCCAAAGGAGAGGGACAGAAAAAACATAAAACGTGTCAGAGAGAAGACCAGCCGATTTGAGGCTACATCTAGCAGAAGTAGAATTTAAACAAATAAGATTTTATTTTTTCTTTAATTCAGATGACCTTAAAACATATCAGCCAATGGGATGAGACTTCCAGGGCGAGGGTGTTTGCTGCAGAGATTGACTGTTCAGTAGCCTTGGAGGTATGATTTTCTTCTTTTTTCCAGGCTTATGTTATTAAAGCCTCTAAAATGATTGTTGCCTCCAGAGATTCCGATTGATTAGGAAATGCATTTATGTTGTTGGTGGTGAAAAACTGTAAAGGCGATGCAAGCTAACTTGAATTTTAATCTGGCTTCAAGTGGAAGTCAGTAGAGATCCTGTAGGAGAAATGTGGTGGAGTTATTTGGTTATAGATATAAACCCCTAATGTATATTGGTTTTAATTAGAGTTAAGGAGAATACCGTATAGCATACCATTGTGACATTCAATTGAGAATAACGTCAAAGCCAGCACTGTAGATACGTTCTTTAGTTGCCGAAAGGGTTCGATTTAAGGAATGATGGCTAACATTTCTGTATTTTGCTATTTCTTCACTAGATAGATGAGGGTCGATCTATAGACCCTGAGATTTTATTTTATTAGCTAGAAGAGGAGAGAAGCTGTTGATTTCAAATTCAGAAAACTATGCATTACTGGTTTTAGTGCCGAGTGGTTGTCCAAAGAGAATTAATGTATGCATGCCCAGGTTGAATCAGAGACACCCATTTGAGCAAATTAGCCAGGATTTTTTTTTGAAGAATATTTTGGCCCGTACTTATATTTATATATGTTTGCAATTAGATTGAATTACCTTCCAGAAAGCTGCGGTTGGCGCAATGTACTTTTTGATGCTATTTTTCACTTAAAACACAAAAAATATTTAAATCCGGTACTGCTGATTAGATTTAATTAGTTTTACTAATGTTTTTAAATTGGTTTCGCATTTTTGTTGTGTTGTGTTTTCAATATTTTACTGTGTTTGCCCTCCACAAATAGTTAAGCCTCGCTGCTTTTGTGCCAAGGTAACAAAGGGTTAAGCAGAGTCTAATTTAGAGACTTTTGTGGTTCACCCTGACAAGGACTGTGTTTTGTTACCTGAGGGGGCGTTTCACCGCATAACCAATAACCCCATTTGTTAAAAAGGTACACTATAAGATTCTTACAAACAAGATTTATGCACGCAGTGTGAATATTACAAATACATGAAAGTGTGATGTCAAAGACTTCTGTGCCTACCTTCAGACATATAAATGTGAGTTATGACAATTTGATTCTGTAGGAAGTGAATGATTAGTCACCTTAAGCCAACATTGAGGCAAAGAAGATTGGGTTGCTACCTTAGTTATGTTATGTTATGTTATGTTATTGTGACTTTTATAGCGCACAGCTGCCCCAGCAAAGGGGCGTCCCGGCACTTCAGCTGGTAGGAGAAGATAACAATACACAACAGAACAAAGCAAAGAAGCGAAGACCAGGGAACTATAGTGGGCCAGGAGGAAAAAGGAATGTTTTGATGGCCCTCCTAAAAGCATACAAGTCCTCAAGGGCACGGATATGAGCTGGCAGTGAATTCCAGAGCTTGGCCGTGAGGTAACGGAAGGACCGACCTCCAGCCCGAGAACGTTTGACCCGTTGAACTGTCACCAGATTTTGGCCAGATGACCTTAGGGAGCGAGAAGGAACATAGGTGGTAAGAAGATGTGCCAAAATCAAAGGAGAAGACAGCTTAAGAATTTTAAAAGAGAGGCAGAGAGTCTTAAACTCAATCCTTTGAGCCATGGCGAGCCAATGGAGCTTATGGATGGTTGCTTTTGCTGAACAGAACCTGGGTAGGCCCACCAGGAATCTAGCCGCAGCGTTCTGTACGCGTTGCATCCGGATGACTTCTGCCTGATTGGCCCCCAACAAGAGTGAACTCGCATAGTCTAATCGCGAGAGTATGGTGGCCTGAATTATCAGCTGTCTGGTCGGGGCGTCAAAAATTTTCAGGGCTGGCCTAAGCCCACGCAATATACCATAACAGGTAGCAGCTACTTTTTTGGTGTGTCCGCAGAAACTGAGAACGAGATCCAACGAGACACCCAAATTTCTTACCTCAGACACTGGAATGGGGGTTGGTCCTAGCTCCGAGGGCCACCACAGGTCGCCCCAGAGGTTGCTGTTTTTACCCATGATTAAAACCTCTGTTTTCTTTGCATTGAGCTGTAAACAGTTCGCCGTCATCCAACCAGCCACTCCTATCAGACCCTCTTTGAACCTGGAGGCCCCGGAGTCGGCATCCCCATTAAGGGCAACCGCCAGCTGCGTGTCGTCAGCGTAGGATACCATATTCAGGCCCCACTGCTTGGCGACCGCAGCCAGCGGCTGCACATACAGGTTGAACAACGTGGGGCTGAGTGCTGACCCCTAAGGTACTCCCTGGTCGATGGAGTAGGGTGTGGACTCAAATGGAGAAATAGCAACCAGGAAGGTACGATCCGATAGAAATGACCGAAACCAGTCCAAAGCTCTCCCGGAGACACCTGCTTCTCCTAGACGGCGCAACAATATCCTGTGTCAAACGCGGCACTGAGGTCAAGTAACACCAGTGCCACAGTCTGACCGGAATCCAACAGGGTACGTAGATGTTCCGTCATAGCAAGGAGAGCTGTCTTGGTGCTATGACCTGGCCGAAACCCATTTTGACAAGGGTCAAGGATATTGGCGGTTTGAAGATGTTTAGACAGGGTCTCATTCACATGGGCCTCAGCGACCTTAGCGACCCATGGGAGAAGAGAGATTGGGCGATAGTTCTCCAATTTGAGCGGGTCCAGCACCGGTTTCTTCAATAAAGGCGTGACATAGGCCTGTTTCCACTTAGTAGGAACTATGCCAGAAGAAAACAAAAGATTAATGAGATCACGGATAGGGGGAAGACACATAGCAGCCGACTCTCTCAGCTGTACAGGTCTGAGCGGATCCGCCGGAGATCCGGATTTGACTTTCGCCACCAACCTATCCATCTCCACCACAGATATGTCTGGAAGTATCGATAGTTCACGCGTACAGTTACAAATGGATCGAATCTAAACACTGATTTTCCATTCATCTATATGGATATGACTCTGGCAAGGGCTAAGCGTGTTTTGCTTTTGAGGCGGGCAGTTAACTCCATTTTCACAGTTGTACTTGCTTCCTCACTGTCTTCGTTGTCTTTCAATTGCCTCCCCATGCCACCCCCACGGGGTTCAAGATCCTTTTTTTTTCAGAGCAAATACTGTAAATAGCGATAGCAAACAGCAAACAGTCTTAATATACAACCCTGGTGTCTCTTTTTTTTAGCTACCCCTCGCCTCACCTTTAACTTGCAGAAGGTGTGCAGAACAAGATACTGGACACGATGAACAGAGATGGGAACCAGCGTGCCTCGCTGCTTGTCACTCCAGGGGGAGAAAGCCTTCCTTTCTTCCTTCAGACGGTGGTACAGAAATAAATCTTTATCCTGTATAGTCAAAATTCTGGCAAAGTCTCCTCGAAGTCTCCTCACGGAGCAGCCAGGGACAGGAAGGTGGGTGAAGCGAGGGGAGCGCTTGCCTGAGAATCTTCTTTTGCTACAGTTTCTTTAGGGGCTCCGGGGTGCTTCAACCCACAGTGAGCCGCGGTTCATTTTCCCGCAGCCCCGCACTTCAGAACGCCGAAAACGCCAAAACGCCATTACAGCCGCGATTCACTGCCGCGCTGCCGAGGTGGGCGGGGCCAAAGGTCGTGACGGCTATCCGGAGGCGTGGAACTCCGGAGCCATCACACTTAGCCCTTGCCAGAAAAGCTGCACGGCTAGCTGCTAAAGAGAGGGAGAAGGCTAAAAAAGGAGAGGGAGAGGGAAGCTCAGCCTCGCCCGTTCTTGGGATGGATTCTGCGGTTGATAGCTCTGAAGATGAACTTCACGTTACCCTAACTTCTCCCCCTAATGGAAGGATAGGAGAATTAAGGGAAGTAGGAGAAAAAGATGGGGGAGAAAGCCACATGGAAAATGCGACAGAAAATATTCCAGCATCAGTTATAAATGGAGCGGGGGTCGAGTCATCCCCTGGAGAGAAAAATAGGAACATAGCGAAGGAGAAAAGAGACTTCCCCCTATTTGAAAAAAAGACCGTGCGCACTCCCCAACTTTCAGCTGTCCCACTTGAAAAAAATTCAGAAACGGAAACTGAAACTGAAACTTCAGCTCTATCCTCAGTAACAGCGGTAGGGAATGACTCTCTCATACAACTGCCCGAGATTGTTCCACAAATGATAGCTGTAACTCCCACACCATCAAGGTCAAGTGGCTCTCAGGTGGCAGAAAAACTTCAACCAAGCAGTATAACACCTGAAATGGAAGCAAGTCCGATCTTGATTATTGAAGATCCTAATCTAGAGACTCTTTTTTGAGCAGAGTCCACCATCCGCTGCAGCTCCTCAATCTCCCTCTTGCTCACATGCCGGAGTGCATCAAGTAGGGAACTTAAAAGATTTAACATCTACAATTTCAACCTCGGCGTCCCAGCAGCTTCAAAGGGGGGAAAGTGGTAGCCCCGAGAAGGAAGTGAGCTATCAAATGGATATCCGTGAGATGTCAAACCTAATTCTGGATGAGATCCGGGAGATAAAGTCAATTCTGCAAGTTGAGATAGCCGCCCTGCATTCTAGACTGGAAAAAATTGAAGAATCAATGCAAGGACTTACCTTAAGATTGAATGAGGCGGAGGAAAGAATTTCGGCTCTTGAGGATCACATTAATCGAGCAAGAATAGAGGCCGAAAAGACTGCAACCAAAAAGAACCTCCTGGAAAGCAAACTAGAAAACAAGCTCAAGGAGCTCGAGAACCATTCCTGAAGATCCAATCTCAGGATAGTGGGGGTACCTGAAGGACTGGAAGGTTCAAATATGCTCCAGTAGGTCAATTCCTTTATCCATCAAAAAGTACTGCCAGAGTTTGAAGGTGATATGTCCATCATGAGAGCACATCGGGTTCCGGCTCAGAGGTTCGCCAATTCAACCTTTCCTAGAACTATCCTAATTAATTTTGCTGACTTTAGGATCAAGGAAGAGGTTCTATCAAAAGCATTTCAACAACGACAATTTTCTATTACTGAGACAATTAAATGCAGAATTTTTTCAGACATGACTGCTGCAGCTGCACGCCGTAGGAAAGAATTTGCGAAAATTCTACATTTGTTTAAAATGAACGGCGCCCAAGCCTCTATCGCCAAGCAGTCTAAGTTAAAAGTTCTCGTAAAGGGAAAGTTTTATATGTTTTCCAATCTTGAGGAAGCTCAATCTCTCTTAAAAGAGATAACTCCAGAAACGAATGTTTGAATAATTAAAACCAGCCCGCTGTGCAATAATGGTAGAGCTTGAAAGAAGGAAAAATTGTAATTAGCTCAAATAAATAAATAAATAATAACTTTAAAATAGAACAGGATAAAAAAATAAAAAAAATTCTGGCTGTCGAGGCGGGATCTGGGCTTAAAGGGTCACTAAGTGTATAACAAGAAGACACCCAGGTCACCAGCAGGGGGGGAATGTGGTCAGCGTGGGGGGAATGGAAGGGGCCACTTCCCAGGGGAGGGTGGGGTTTCACTCGGGGAGGGAGAAGGGGGGTTGGGTTGAAAGCAGTAAAAAAGAGCAGAAGTTGTAGGCAGAGTGTGTACCAAATTTTGAATGAGGATTTAATGATGCGAAAACTTTATTATGGAATTGAAAAATGTAATATCCTATCAGTTAATGCCAATGGTGTTTTAAATAAACAAAAATACGGTGCTCTCATAAAATGGGCAGTCTCTCTAAATACCCATGTGATATTTCTTCAAGAGACCCATCTAAAAACTAATACTCCCAATTTATTTATCCCAAAATATTTCTCCCATGTGTATTTCGCTTCAGCAGGGGTGGCCCAAAGAGGCGTTGCAATTTATTTTTCAAGGAGACTATCCGGAGAAATTTTAAAAATAAGACGGGATCCCAAAGGGAGATGGTTATGGGTAGCAATTAAAATCCAAGGGAAAGTATTGAATTTCGTAAACTATTATGGGCAAATATCAGACGGGGTGTCTAGAATAATAGAAATCAACGACCTTTTAAGGGGGGTCCCTGGACAGATCATTATGGGAGGAGATTTCAATTACATACAAGACTTAAAAAAAGAACACCTCTAATAAAAATAAGAAACAACTAAAGCCTAATACTTAAAAAGTTGTGGGCGCCTTTATCTCAGAATACCAGCTTATAGATCCATGGCGCGCACTAAACCCTGAAGGGGCATCCTTCACCTGCTACTCACACCGCTTCCAGACGGCATCAAGAATCGATTATTTTTTTATATCAAGATCGATTCAGATTTTAAATTCATCTATTGGATGTAATCCCTTTTCTGATCATGGGAAAATAGAATTAGAAGTTAATTTAAGTGGTGGGGGCAGGGACCAGTCCAGGTGGCAGCTGGATCGCACCCTGCTCCAGAATCATGACTGGGTGTCTGGTTTCGGAGAATGGATCTCAGAATATTTTAAAATTAACAATGATTCAGCAGAACCATTCTCGGTCTGGGTGGGATTCAAGGCGGCAGCACGTGGCCAGATACTATCTTTCACATCAGCCCAGGTTAAAAAGAGGAGACAAAAGATATCTATGCTCCAAAAGGCCGTAGACAAATAATATGCTTTACAGCTCCTTCGTTGCCCGAATCACCTGGAGCAAGCAAAGGCAGAATTAAGGGATTTCTTTGTACTGGAAGAGATCAACAGTTCTAGAACCATCCAACAAAGGATATATGAGGATAGCCAATTGGCAGGAAAGCTCTTGGCGAACTCTGTGAGGAAAAAACAAGAGTCTGCTGCGATAGTTAAAATCATTAATCCGTTAAATGACCAAGAGATAGTTATGTTATGTTATGTTAATTTTTTATTTATAGAGCGCTCGTACGCCCGCAGGCTTCATGGCGCTATTGAATCTTTAGAACACAACACAGCTTTGGGTACTTAAGCAGGAGTAAATCATGTCCTAGTTTAGTTGCAATAAGCTTGTCTAAAGAGCAGAGTTTTAAATGCCTGCCTAAAGTCAAGAAGATCCCCACTCTGTTTCAGGGTTAGTGGCAGAGAGTTCCATAGGGAAGAGGCGAGATAGTGGAAGCTACTACCGCCCTGACGCTTCTTCCTGTATGCTGGGATCATCAGTAGCTCTTGTTGAGCGGATCGAAGGTTTCGTGGAGGGATGTATTTACAAACTAAATTCCGAATAAATTTCGGACCTTTGCCCTGCAAGGCTTTAAAAATGATGCAGCCTGCTTTGAAGCTAGCTCTCTGAGCCACTGGTAGCCAGTGGAGTTTTTCCAACCCTGATCTAATGGATTGCCATTTAGGTTGTTTAAAAATAAGCCTGGCTGCCTGATTTTGGGCGTATTGCAGTCTCTTCAACTGCCCTACTGGGAGGCCAAGATACAGGCTATTGGAGAAGTCAATCCGTGATAAAATTAAAGCAGCAATTGCCTGAATCAAGGCAGAGTGAGTTAGAAATTGAGATATTTTCTTTATCTTTCTCAGTTGAAAGAAACACGTTGAAACTACCGTCCCTATATGATTTTTTAGTGAGAGATCCTCACTGAGAGTCACCCCTAAACTCTTAACTGTGTGGGACTTAATCGGTGGTATACCCATGTTAGGTGGCCAGAAATGGGGGCCCCAACTAATTTCACTCTTCCCGGGCAGGATTAATTCCGTCTTGCCCGGGTTGAGTTTGAGATAGTTTAAATTCATCCATTTCTGGATATGAGACATGGTGTCCTGAAAGTCTGCCACAGCATTAGGGGAGTCTAGTGCAAAGACCAATTGCAGATCATCTGCATAATTGAAGATTGTGACTTTATGGTTTTTCAGGGAGTACAGTAGAGGACGTAAGTATAAATTAAAAAGGAGTGGGGAAAGGGATGATCCCTGAGGGACACCACAGGTGGAAACAATTTTTGGAGCTGTAAATGACCCTAGTCTGACTGACTGAGTACGTTCAGAAATGAAAGACTCTAGCCAGCTCAGAGCCGTGCCCCTGATGCCGGCTTGCTCGACACGGTTGACAAGAATGGTGTGGTCAACCGTGTCGAACGCAGCCGACAAATGAAGGAGCACCAGAGCCTGATGGACCTCTCTGTCTGCGTTGGATCTCAAGGTATTCTGGACCGCTAATATCACTGTCTCGGTAGAGTGGCCTGGACGGAAACCTGCCTGATTCGGTTCTAAATAATCAGTGGATTCAATAAAACTCGAGACACAGTTGGATACATGAGCCTCCAAAATTTTGGACAGATAGGGCAGCAAAGAAATTGGCCTGTAATTGGCAGGGTCATGTGGGTCCAAACCCGTTTTTTTTATCAGAGGAATCAGCAGGGCTTGTTTAAAACTGCTGGGTACTTTACCCTGGGCAAGTGAATCATTTAATAAAAAGAGGATGCTTTGCAGGATAGCAAGTCCTATTTCTTTAAAAATATGAGGGGGGCAGATGTCATCGGGGGATCCCGATTTCACCCGGACCATGAGTTCCGAAAGAATTTTTGGGTCAATAGGAGGGATGTTAACCAATGCTTGGGGATTGAAGAATATGTCATTTAATGGACTTAAAATAGGGGAGCTGGTGATATTTTGTTTAATATTGATAATTTTATCCTGAAAGAAATCATTCAGTGTATCACACAGTTTTTGAGTCGGGGTGATAGGAAGAGTTGTCCTATCATTGTTGCAGAGATCATTTATGATTTCAAAGATCTGCTTAGATTTATTCGAGGAGTTTAAGATTTTTGCAGAAAAAAAGTCGGTTTTATGTTTTAAAAGCGTTTTTTGATATTGTTTCCTTGCTAGGCAGTAAATTTCCTTGTCCTCTAATAAGTAGTTTGCTCTCCATTTCCTTTCTTTCTGTCTGATGCTAAGTTTTAGTTGTTTCAGTTCTGGAGTAAACCATTTGTGAGCTTCCTTCCCACGTGATGTAGGGAAATTTACTAAGGGGGCATGTAGATTAGCCGCTAGGCACAGCCACTGTGAAAGTGCCTTGTCGCTAGATTCTATATCCGTGTCCTGGAGGGGAAGGGAGGTAGCTAGAGTATTAAGAAAGGCAGGTAGGTCCGCCGACCTCCATTTCCGAATTTGTCTGCCAACTTGTGGCCTTGGTTTAATCGACCCTTCTAAAACAAGAGAGAATTGAATTAAAAAATGATCTGACCAGCTGCAAGGACATAAAGTAAGTGACTTTAGAGGAAGGTTAAGTGTCCAGATTTGGTCTAAGCTGTGGCCTTTCTGATGGGTAGGGACATGGACAATAGTAGACAATAGTTTGATTCAAAGGGCTTTCCTGGAGCATTTTAATCGCATTTACTCTACTGAATATCAAGTTGAAGAGGGTCAGATTCAGGATTATTTTATGAACTTAGACATCCCAAAGATCACGCCCAATCGGGCTTTATAACTAGGGTTAGATATTAATATCGGGGAAATAGTCGATGCTATAAAGGCAACACCAGGGGCAAAAGCCTGTGGGCAAGACGGGTTCCCAATTGAATTCTATAAAATCTTCATAAAAGAACTAGTAACTCCTCTAATTAATCTATTTAATTACATCAAACTAGGAGGAATGGTACCCGCGTCTTTTTAAGAAGCAATAATAATATCTTTTGTAAAAAAAGACAAAAGTCCAGAAGATATCAATTCATATAGGCCAATAAGTCTTCTGAATTCTGACTACAAAATCCTAATGAAAATCTGGGCCCATCGTTTTATGTATGCCGTGCAAGAAGTAATACATAACGATCAGTCAGGATTCATAGCAGGCCGTGTTATGGCTTCTAACACAGAATTTTTAATTCAGGCACTAGACTATTTTAATGTCAACTATATCCCCGCATGAATCCTAATGGTCGAATTGAAAAAGCGTTCGACCTAGTTAACTGGGCAACCCTGTTGCATTCTCTTACCAAATTCGGGTTCCCAGAACAAGTGATCAAGATGCTCCAGAACATCTATCAAGGTGCCTCAGCACAGATTATAATAAATTCAGAAAAAGCTGGCTCAATCCAAGTTAACCGCGGGACCAGGCAGGGCTGTCCTTTGTCTCCTCTCCTTTTTACTTTTTTATTGAACCCATGGTTATTAAAATTAGAAACCACCCCGACATTCTCCCCCCTATCTCCGGGATGGCGAAGCTTAAGCTATTTGCAGATGATATTATCCTTAATGCAAAGCCAAACAAGGAGAATATTGAAAGCATATTAAAAGAATTCAAGGCATATGAACAAATAGGAGATTATAAAATCAATACAAAAAAAACAGAGGTCCTCGCCTTAAACATCAGTCTTAGTCATCTTCCATCGTGCTTGCATGTTCAGGCTGTAAGCCGAGACCCAATTAGATATTTAGGCATATATGTAACCTGTGATTACCATCAGCTCTATCTCTTTAATTATGTGAGAATGAAGAATAAAATTAAGAATCTTCTCTCCCAATGGCTTTTAATTCCTCTCTCCTTGATTGGTAGGATATCTATGATCAAGATGTCGATTCTACCTTTCCTAATATTTTTGTTCAGTAATGTCCCTATTAAATTGAATTCTATTTTTTCAAAGATATCGAATCAATCATCAGAAGTTTTGTTTGGGGTGGAAAGACCCCTAGGGTAAAGCTATCCGTGATTCAACTCCCAGTCGACCAGGGGGGGTTTGCTCTTCCACACATAAAAACATATTATGAGGCAGCCTTTTTAGACTTGGTGGCAGGTCTGATAGGTCCAAAAAACAAACGAGATAACTTCTTCTTAGTAAAAATGCTACAAGAGTCCGATTCTCAAACCCAGGTATTTTTAAAGATCGCAAAACTTCCTAAAAGGACGAGATATAAGACCATAAAAAAACATTTATCTAGATTACAGTCCTTTTTCAAGAAAAATCTGAGCTCCTCAGCTTCCCAGTTTTTAAGCTTACGAGAGTGTTTCGGTTTGGGCCTTCAAATTAGTAGTAGTCGAATACTAAATTGGGAGAATTTGGGATTTCGGGAGCTAAGACACTTCTTTGTCCAGAATAGAATCATCTCATGGCAAGAAGTATTGGCAAGAATAAACACTCCCATGCAACCAACGTTTTTTGAATTTCTACAAATCGTTCACTTTCTGAGACAAACTGTTGGTGGACATCTCCCCACAATGGGTGAGCCGGTAATACTCCTTTATGAGGTTAAAATCTCCGGCATAGGAAATTGGTACAAAAAGCTCCATTGTGCCGGTCAATTAGACACGGTGGATACCCATCTTGAGAAAATATTTAGACAAACTCAATGTAATTTAACAACTAAGGAATGGGAAACTATAAATTTGTTAGGCTATAAATCACTACGTGCCGCTAACTTTAAGAGGATGGCCTTCTTGTCCCGTTGGCTAGCGTACTGGACTCCGGAAGCACTCGAGAAAAGGTTTCCAGAGGTCGAGAATAAATGTTTTAGATGCCAAGCAGCCGGCCAGGGAGGTTGGCTCTCGTCCTCAACTGAAATCCTTTTGGGAGGCCATACTCAAAGACATTGAGGAGGCTTTAGGGAAAACACTAATACCCTCAGCGGAATTGGCCCTCTTTGGTATATCAAAAGATAGAGGTACTCTCAATGATAACGAGGAAATATTTGTGTTTATTTCTTGTACAGTTGCTCGTTCCCTAATACTCCAAAATTGGAAATCCAACCCCCTCCATCCCATGTAAAATGGTTGAACAAAATGAGGAGGTCCGGGAATTTCGAAAAAGCCTATGCCTGTAGAGTGGGAGCAGTCAGAAGTTTTGAAAGAAAATGGAAGTATTTTGAGAATCTGGAGGCAATAAAAGGGGGCTTAAGTTAAAAATTAGATTGAATACTAAAACTATATCTATATGATTTTTGATTTTTTTTTTTTAAGCAGTCATGAAATGTTGCTAGATTTAATTAAACAAGAAAACATTTTTTTTTTTTTAGCTTAAGCACTTTATTCCAGGTTGGATCGCACTATTTTGCACTTGCACTTTAAACTCAAAGTTTGCGAATGTTGCACATTGCCTGTATTAGGTTGGACTGTACTGTATTGCACTTGCACTTTATGATCAAAGTTTGTGGATGTTGCACATTGCTTGTACTTGAAAAAATAATTAATTAAAATTTTGTGTAATAAGGATTACAATAATGAATGCTTTCGAGTTTTATGTATCTTAAATCTCTCCCCCCTTTTCAACTTGATCTTCAATTATGTTTTTACTCTTGTGTGACCCTATTTGAAGAAGAAGCTTTCTCTTAACCTGGTTTTCATTTCAATTGCTCTAAATTCTTCATTCATGAATTGTATTTTAACCTCCTTCTGCTCAATAAAAAATACAAAAAAAAGAAAAAAAAATGGATATGACTCCAGTAACGGTGATAATTTGGAAATGATGTAAAGTCAGTTCCAGCAGCAATGCTCCTTTGGAAGATAGCATTTTCAGCTCTGTCTCACTCTCCTGTAGCTTAAATGCTCAAATTTTATCGAAAAATTGTCAAAGTCCCCGCTGTATATTTTCTTCTAAATAGTAAACGCTGGACCATTAACTAGTGTCCAGGCTCTTGAGAGTGCTGTGTGTGTACTGGGATGAGAGTGATACTTAGCTGTGCAGATGCCAGAGAAGAGTCCAGTGTGTGCCGTCTTTCATCGGGCCAATGGCCTGCCTGCACAGCAGCCTTAAAGTAGTTAGAGCCATATTTTCTGCTTAATTCTTTGCTTCAGACATTTTTTTTGTGTTCCTGTAGGTCACCCATAAGATAAGTTCGGTGATACTTGAAGTTAATGCTGGGATTCTGGAGTTAAGGTAAGCATGTTAACTCTTCATGTTATTGTTCAGACAGCATGGCTGCCCTTCCTCTTTTCACATGGCCACTAGTGATGAGATTTTACGTTTTAAGGATGCGATCTATGTGCCCAGTGGCAGCCTGGGTGTGGAGAAGAAGTACCTTAGGCCACAGAAAAAGTGTTTGATGAGTTCCCTTGTCCTTCCTAGGTGTGCGCCCAGCCTGTCTAGTGAGACCTTCTTGAAAGGATGCCTGGTGCCAGGTTCTTTTGCGTGTGCATTGTTCATTGCACTTTGAAAGGCAAGTGGGGCAGGGACGAGATCCACCTAATCCATCCTGACAGCATACTCAACTGCCTCACACAAATATACTTTCAAAGGTGACAAGACATCACACCATAGGTAAAGCACAAAAGTTCAAGTCGGGCCATGAAATGATATGCTGCACATTGAAAATTGACCTAAAGGTGCTATTTTCTGACATATACATTAACATTAAAATGTTTCATTACGTAGAATGTTCCTTTATTACAGAAAAAGTGCACTAATTATCCTTGTTAGCGTATGGGAGTGCCCCTCCTACATTAAAAAATATAGTTAATGCCCATGTTGATAGTCCCGTCCGGGATCCAGCGGGTGGCTCCCGGCGAGCTGCGGGGAGCATGTCCCGCCTTTCGGTGACTCTCCTTTCTGCAGCAAGCGCCGACTGTCGAGATTCAGCCGTGGGGCCTGCTGACTCCAGTGGTCGGACGAGACTCTGATGTGGAGGGGAAGAGGAGGAGAACGAGTTGGCTGAAATGGCGGATGGCGCCTCGGGGTGCGCCCCTCCCGGGGACAGAGAAACTGCTGGACTTGAGACCCCCGGTGTTTGGCAAGATGGGGAAACGTTTACGCGTGGCCACGTATTGGCTGCACTGACAACCCTGTGGACTGCCCTGCTCCGGGGAGCCCGGGACTTGGAAGGAAGGATCGCCGCCATTGCTGACCCGCCATTTTGTAGCGGACTGGGTTGCTTTCGAGTTGGTGCCGATGCGTCTCCCTCTACTACAGTGTTATATTCCCCGGATGTGTTTACGGACTTGGAGGCTCGAATGGATTTGGTTTCTGGGCTTAATGTTGCTACACCCGTTCCGCAAGTGGTTGTCTCGCCGGATCCTTTTTCTGTCCAGCGAGTGGAGAAGCTACATCGATCCATGGTACATGAGGCCCGGACTGTGCTACGCTATTTCCCACATCCTGTGCTTTCCGTTCCGTGCTTGGCGGACCTGTCTTTGGACTTGAGACTGTTGGTGGTCTGGGTATTGTTGCAATCCGACATCCGCCATGCATCATCAGTTGTCTCTCGGTGGCTACGACCATGTTGGGCGGGTGCGCTACCTGGTCTGATTGGAACGATTGGACCTTTTGTACCGAATTGTATCCCGTCTGCAGGACTATTCATCGTTGATACTATTGACAGAAGTGGCCAGGGGTGACCTCGTTTGGGATTTGGAGGGATTTTTTGCTGGTTAATGGTGATTCAAGGGCACGTCTAGTGGGGCTGTAATTGATTGCGTTTTATGTGCTTGCTGATACTTATACTTTTATATTGCTTCTGTTCGTACGATTCTAGTATGCGGGGGTGGGAGGGAATGGGTTCCCGAATCGCTGGCTCTTCTCCTCAATTCTTTTTTCTTCTTCTTTCTCTTTCTTTTCTATATTTCGGGTCTCTCATTTAGGGCGACAGGCACGCTGCTGGGGGGGTAGGCCGTAGCCTTTTGCAGGGGTGCAGGGTGGGGGGTTGGGGGATGGGTTTGTTTTCTGCACCTTTTTTGTTTCTATGGCCCTTTGCCTTCTTCGATGTCGTCGTCTTCATGTCTCCCATAGTACGTTCCCTTTTAGGGGTGGGGCTCGCATACCGTGCTTGGTGCGTGACTATTGCATTTATCCTGTCTTTGGCGCTCTTCTCCTTTCCTATTCAATCTATGTTCTTCATCGAAGTGATAATGTGTATTAGCTGACTGTGTTGGGAGCCGGAATGACAATGCGATGTCGATTTTCGACTTAATTTTTGGTTATTTTAAAATGAACCGTTTCAACTCCTTGGTATCACGTATTATCTTGATTCTCTGCTATATCCTGGATGTGGCTTTGTTCTTAAGCGCCGGATTGATGTGATACTTCTTACTTAATTTCTGCTCGATTTAACTAGCGGCCGGCCACACTGGTTGTAGGCCCGTGTTTGTAATTTCATGCTAATTGAAATAAAGGTTAAAAAAAAATATATATATAGTTAATGAATTATCTAAAGTAGTCTAGTATTTTTAGACAATATATATTTATGTTGTAAATTCAATATACCATGCTACCTGGCCTCTGGTCGTGTATGCCTATTGTAGGGGTGTATTATAAATATAGAAAAAGCATCTTTACACATAAAATGTTGTTTCCCAGGGAATGAAACTGCGTCATAACACTAATACATGAGATTATTTCTGCCAAAATACGAGAGTCATTGTACAAATGTTTTTGAAATATGAGGAACAGAGTAATTGACAAATTTTTTGTCCGAGTAAACCATCATTAACAATTCTTATAAATGTAGGAAAATACATAGAAATATATTCTACAAAAGTGCTAAAATAATGTACATTTTTCTCTTTCTTTTAAACATCCTCCTGAGCCACAGAAGGAGACGTTGGCCAAGAAGCTAAGAATAAGAAATTTGCTGGGAGACGGACGGTGCCACCACCTAGGTGGAATGACCCAGCCGCATGGAGGGTAGCAGGGTTGGAGAGGATCCCGCAATATCTTCAGATATGTAGGCCTGTGCCTCAGAGCAGCTCCAAGTGGTGGTGGACCCTAGACCATCTACGGGACCTACTAACTTGTCCACCACCATCAGATCCATCAGATCCATCAGCACCCTCACTCCTGCTCCCCCAGCGTAGGCCAAAACTCAGCTCTCAAAAAGGCTGGGGTCTCCTTCCCCTGTCGACCCAGCAGTGCTCTCTGAGGAGGGTCTGAATGTATTGCGAAGGCAGACTGCACGGCTGTGTGCCATCTAGGGAATAAACCAGCAGCTCACCCAGTTAGTAGCATTCCTGGATGACATACACTGTGCTGTGTCTGCAAAACAGAGAAGTTTGGGCCAGAGCAGAGCCCACTTAGACAACACTGCCATCACACCCACACACCACCACCTGACCCTTCCTCACTGGACCCTTCCTCTTCCCAAACACATCTTCCAGCCACAATTAACCCACCAACCTTCTCTCAGCAAACAGCCCTATCCCCAGACACTAGCACTAGACCCACCCCTGACACACACAGAAAAATGTAAACACACTCATCCACAGCATCACCCACCTATCAAACAAAACATGCACACACAAACATAAACATAAAAAATACACACCAACATTACACAAAGAACCACCACCACAGACACATACAACGCCTAGCCAAACATACACTGACCACTAATCACAACTATCACAACTACCACCACAGACACCAGCAAAACAGAGACACACTCGCCCACACCCCAACGCCTATCTATAACAACACCCTCACCATCTACTAAGCATCATGTCAAAATCACTCTCACCTAAATTTCCAAACCCACAGTCTCACCCAAGAACACTCCCCAAAAACACCCTCACCAAAACCCATACCTGCACCAAAGCACACATTCAAAAAACCCTCTTGCACACCCTTATCCAACTACATTCCCAAAAAGGCTCTCATCTAAAGCCACATCCTCGTCCACATCCAGGCACCCGCCTGAAACCACAACCTCGCCCACACCCAAAGACCCATCCGAAACTACCAGGAAAGCTCAAGTCAACACAACACACACACTCACCCTCACCACAACACACACACAACCATTGCAAAGCACCACACCTAACTCAGTCCTCAGAACCTACCAAACAAGCAATTCACCCACTCAATCTCTCCTTACACCTCTCTCACAGCCACCTACTCCTACTCCCAAACACCTAAAAGAAAGAGACCCAATCCACAGCCCATAAATCGTTTTGGTGCCTGAGCTACTACAGATCATGGAATGAGAGAAGCCTCTTTAGTAGGGAGAACTTTTAGTACAAAGATATATAGGTGGCAAGAATGGTTAGCAGTAGTAAAGTGTTAAAAATGTATGTACAATCTTGTTTATTTTATTTTTTTCAACTATTTTTGTTTGCTTATAATGAAGAATTAGTTACAAAATAAATTTTCTAAACCACATGGTTTCATTTATCTTTTTCTCATACACAATGTCACATTTTTTTTTCTAGCCGCAACACATACAAATTTGACACTGAGTTACGATGAAACTTTTGTGCACATCAATTTCAATGTATTTACATATAACTGGATGTGAAAATACAAAGATGAAGAGATAAAGTAAAAGGAAGGAAATAAATGTAAGCTAAGGAGAAAAAAGAGAAAGGATCTCTAATACTGCCAATTGCTTTCAAATAGTGAACAACAACAGGTAATGCATGATATAATAACGTCAGGGAAAGAATATGACAGGACTATTTTACTAAAATATGTATTAACAATCAAATACACATGTAAGTGTATGTGTCATACAAGTTATAAAAGTCTACATGTATAACGATTTATTTTAGCAGTACTTTACATGTTTAGTGAACAATGCTTATTTGATGTGCGCTTTCGCCATATTGATGGAGGCGTATGCCAATCTGACAACGGATAGTAATGTGGGAAAACAACAAGCATATAGAAGGATCGTTTTAAGTTTAAATGCAATTGATAAAAATTTAGATGGGAAAAAGTACACCATAAATATGTTACTTTTACATTAAACTGAAATAGAAGTCAGCTTGTCCTCGTGAGGGACATGCATGTAAAGATAAAAAAATACATCTGGCACGCTAAAAAAATTACCCATAATCGAACTTTTATAACTGGACAAGTAAGTAAGGTGCCCTTGGCATTAGGTGGTAGCTTTAAGGAAAATAAATGTTGAATTGCTAAGTATAAAGTTACTACACATGTTCTGAATTTTCTTGCTAATATTGAATTGTTTCATCTACCAACCACTATACTGTCTATATTAGATGTCAATGCAATGTGTATATCCATATTGTATGAAGAAGGATTAGAAGCTGTTGAATGGATTCTTTTTAGGGACTATATCACAGAGGTAAGCCCAGTATTCTTGCTACCAGCTCTACATGTCACTTTTTACTACAGTTATTTTCAATATGACAATTCATACTACTTATTGGGCCTTTCTGAAGCTCTTTGTTAAACTAATATGTTTATGGCAAATTAAAATATGACAATATTCCTCGCAATCCATACTACCAGACAGGTTTACTGCTATACAGAATATTATTGATATCTTTATTTTGTTGAATGATGGCAAAGAACTACTGGAAAACAGCATTGGTCATCTACAAACAATTAATTCCAGAATTCAGTTATCCAAAAGAAAAGCATTCTATTTCTACATGCACTTGTTACAATTGATCAGAATAACCTCATAATTAATGTATGCATTAAACCCGCTGAACAAAACCATCTACTAAATTATTTCAGCTTCCATCCATGTAACTTAATAGCTACATACTTGTGAGACAATAGATAAGAGTGAAAAGAATAGTGCAGAACTCTGGGGTTGCTCAAATTGTAATAATCTTTTGACTACTGAACACAAGTTTTTTTAGATCTCTAGTGAGTCTTCCAGTGTCTACTCCATGAGTCCTCTTTATTTGGATTTTGGTCAGAAGAGTGTGTCACATAAAATTGGTTTGCGGGTACTTATGTTAAGCACCGGTTGTGGACTACTGAAGCACTTGCCTCTTATAGAGTGGGGCTCCGGGAGTTAATGATAGTATCCGGTGTGGACAAAATCCCTTGGATGTCTACAGTTAAGAACCTGCTGGGAAAACTGGGGTTGGCTGTACATTGGAGTGAACCAGAAACTCTTAGTCAGATAAGCAAATCCAGCCTTAAATCGATGTACTGGGGTACTATTGAAAATGACTTGATATTGAATTGAAAGGGGTCACTTTCAATTGAGTTTATGAATTTTAAACAATCTGTTCATTTTGAGCCCACATTGGATGAAATTGAGCCACCGCTAGCGAGGAAACTGTATTTACAGTTTAGATATGGATGTCTTCCTTTAAATCACTTTAGAAGAAATTGGAGTAGAGAAGGGGAACGTGGTGTAGATGAGTGTTGTCTCTGCTGTCTAGGGACTGCTGAGACTCCTGATCATGTCTTATTTTTTTGCCCCCTCTACTCCCGATCTCGACACAAATGGATAGCTCCCCTTTGTAGAAATTTGGGAGTAAGGAGATATAAGGAGGCATTTAGAATAATGAGGTCTAACACGACATGCATGATTGTTTTTTGTGTAGCAAAGTTCCTAATGGCCCTATGGATAAGGCGTGCCAAGTATTCTTCTTATGAAAGCGATAATTCAATGGTACCCATGATGTAACACATACTTTTAAACTTTTTAACATCTTTAATTTCTTTTTAAAAGAAGCTGTAATATATGCCATTGGTTTTTCTGTAATGAGGAACATTTATGAAGTCTGTTTTTATCATTAATAATGTAAACTGTTTAACTATGTTGCTACTATGTGGATCTACCTCTATTTTGCACAAATATTAGCGCACTTTAATCAATTAATATTATTAAGACTGTAGACAGAATGTGATTGCTTACTTAGGGTGACCTATTTTATTGTATTGTTTGTTTGTCATTGTCTTGTTTATGGTGTACTTTTATGATCCGCAGAGATCAAAATAAAGTCTTTTGAATCATGAAGAGAATAGTGAGGAACATGAGTGACTATGAAGCAGCATCCCTTCAAATAATCAATAAATTACATGAGATAGGATATCTGGGCGCAATTCTAGAGAAAAGCAAAATAAGACTTTATAACACATCCAGACAGAAATTACTTCTATTACCATTTAGAAAACAATTTAGAATGTTTTATTTAAATAGTTGACTGCAAGATTTAAAATCAAAAATATTATTTTGAAATATTTTGCTTAGATTGGAGCAAGAATTTAGCCACCTTTTCGGAGAGACAACATTATTTGCATATACAAGATACCAGAATATTAAAGAAACTGTATGTAAAAGCTAAAAACCATGGTGGAATTTCGGCAAAGCCAGTTCCAAACACAGGCCAGAAAGGACTAAACTATGCTATAACTGTCTTGATAGAAATGTGGAGATCAGAAGAAAAATCATCCAGCACCCCTCCACATTAAAAATGTGAAAGTACATTACATAATACTTACACATGTTATACTAGTATTTACCTTTTGTGATGCCATGTGGCAAAGTTTATGTTAGCTAAACAGAATACAGGATAAGCAAACTGATTTGTGAACACGAACGTAACATCAAGTGAAAGAAAAATCATTGGTAGTCAAACACTTCAATACACTTGGGCTAAATATATGCCAAATGAGGTTTCGGGTTATTTAACCTATCGAGAAATGAGAAGGTAGAGACAATAATATCAAGCTTCTGAAACGGGAAACTTTCTGGATTAACATACTGAACATACTCTCCAGTTTGTAAACAAAAGTTTTAAATTACAAAATAGAGCTATTGTGCTTTTTGTGAAACATTCCATAGTGTGCTCTTCCTTTTTAGATAACACAGTATATTATTCCTATTCCTTCATGACCCCTAAGGGGGATGCACCCTGAGCGAGCCCCACATACGTTTTTTCTCCACATCCATACTTATTTTTCATATTCCCCCCTTTGTTTCTTGCCACTGTCTAATCAGTCCACCTGCTCTCTTGTTAATTCTCAGAACTTCTTGCAACATGCATTCTTATACCCTTGCATTCCCTACTTGCTTCCTTGTTCTCTACCACCAAATGATTTTGGTGTTATTTCCAGTGTACAAAGGCTGGCACTTTGGCCCTTACCTTTGGGCACCCACAGAATAGTTATGCTTTGTTTTTCCTTTCTTATTCAGGATTCCCCTCTTCTCCTTTGTCCTTACATTTACAGACTTGCGATTTTTGGGGCTAAGAATTGTTGACCTCCACTGACACAGTTCTATGTACTTGTCACTCTTTCCAGGTATCCCACTTTCTTCCTCTCAACGTGGCAGCCTTTTTTCCTGATTTCCTTTTCTGACCCCATAACTCCGTCATTACTAACTCACTCGATGTTTAAGAGTCTCATGTCACTACCTTTGCATGGTTTTAGCCAGTTATTTCAGTGTATAGTTAGTCTGTTTCTGGGTAATTTTTACTCCCAAATCCAGTGGTCATTTTGTAGTACTTCAGCCAGGTTCTAGTCAATTAATTTGGTCCCACGGCTCACTCCTCCCATTTTTAGGATGTCTCCTAATTGTGACTTTTTGCTTTCCCATTGGTCAAAAGTGCCCCAAAGTATGGCTAGCTCTTGACCCATCTGAAATCCAAACTTAGCCAGGCATATAGGAAGGAGTTGATACTGTGTCCTCTTTGCCACGCAGAAGGTATTTTGATAAACTCCTTTTTTAGTGTTTCATTTCTTTGATGTGTCCTTTCCAATGTGACATGTTTCTGTCCATTTGTTCCATTCCCATGTATCGCCAACTATTCTCACTAGGTTTTGGTTCCTGACACAGTCAGTCAATCAATCAATCAATAAACGTTATTCAATTTTAGAGATAAAATCATAAAAGTCAAGCACTAAACAATACCATAAATACACAGTAGCTCCAATACAGAATTGAAGAGGACACAGTTTACCCAGCTTCAGTATGCCTGAGAGATACCATGATCAAAAACAAGCATTTGCAATGCGATAGGTCTCGCATTTACACAAGCTTAAGCTATTGGCATTGTAAATGACTATGCCTTTTAGTTATATTTTAAAAACGAAAACAAAAATAAAAGGCATTGTCATTTGCAATGTCAATAGCTCAAACTCGAGTAAATACGAGACCTATTGCATTACAAATGCTTGTCTTTAAGGTGTTTCTCTTACTGTGGATGCGGCGTGCTTTCCCCGCCATAACCGCTTTCACTTTTAAGCAGCTCTGGACAATGGGGCTGAGGTCTTGCACTTACAAGAGTTAGAGTTAGAGCTATTGCCATTGTAAATGACAATAGCTTAAACTCCCGTAAATGCGAGATCTATTGTAATGCAAATGCTTGTTTTAGATGTACCAACACCACAGAGCCTCGCAACTCCGCTTCACTGAGCCATCTGGAGGAACTTCTCTCCTGCCAGAAAATGAACATTAATAGAGCAAACAGCAGAGTGACCCCGTTCGAAGGAGCAGCTTTGTGGAAGGAATGGCCGCTGGAGTGAGCAGCACTCGACCGGTGTCTCACCGCATTTTCCCGGCTTTCCTCGGTACAGACGTCTGTACCGAGGAAAGCCGGGAAAATGCTTACACATTCCCGATTTATGGCCTTGTTTTTGAGACACGTCTGACTCAGCACGTCTGCTGTCGGTCCCCAGACTGCAGCCTTCTTGCACGGATGAGAGGCCACGTTGACTCATCACGACTCTTGTCTGAGAAGTGTAGCTTTTAGACACATCTCTATGTCCGACCCACAGCTAAAACAGACTGTCTCTCCCCCACTTACCTGCCTGCACCTGCACTCTGCCGAGTGGCACGGAGCATTGTTTTCTCTGGGCTAAACAGACTTTTCAGAGCCAGCAGGCATTAGGGCAAACTGGTGCGGCTCGGGGGCTGGCAGCTTCGAGGCACCTGAGATGTGATTGACACCAGTGGAGGCAGTGAACTGTCCGGAAGTCTCCTCAAACCCGAGCGACTCTCAGTCCCAGGCTCACACTGTGCGGTAATCAACATCACACACTGTAAGTCTTGGCTGCCTCTCTGACACGTACACTGACTATGCACCATTTGTTCTACGCGAACCAGCAGATTCTCACTGTGGATTCCGAGGGGTAAATTAAACAAGTTACGTGTGCTCCGAGGAGTGGGGCTTGGGGGCTAAAGTGAGGAGAGACTTCATGAGCGGACGTGTGCTGCAAGGGGGGGACGCCGAAGCAAGGAGACCTCAGTGTGCAGGGTAGTGCCTGCAGACTTTCTTATCTTTAGGGGGGGCATCTTTTATTAATAGCATGGCTGCGCTAAGGCCATGCTAATTAGAAACAGATGGCCCCCCAAAGATAAGAAAGTGCTTCATGACAGCTGTGAAGCAGACAACCCAGTCTGGATGGGCCGTCCAAAAGGGAGAAAGGGTAGTGGCCAAAAAGCATCATTTGCAATAGAAAGGAAGCCAGCGTTTAGCATAAACGCTGACGCGACACAATGAAAATGATGGGCGGGGCTTCAAGTCCCCTTCTAAAATCTCCTCTCTCACTTTAGGTCTCGCTGAGTGAGTAGCACATACGCTGCATTGCTAGGCGAGACCTAATAACACACTGTGAGGGTTGATAAAAACTGTAATAACTATAGCGCATGTCTCACTTGAAAAAAAATCATAGACAGCAAAAGGGGCTGTATAAATGTGTGACACAAATTACTATACCCAAGGCAGGTCATGACTATATGCAAAGTAACAGTAATGGAGACATTATCACCCATACATACAGGTAAATCAGGTTCTTTATAGTAGCAATGGCTGGGGGACAAAAGCCGTGGACAGACTGAGCCTCATAAAGGGTCAACAGTCTGCGAATGTAGCTAGGCAGTTTGCAAGAAAAGTTCTCGCCCTTTTATCAAGTTCTTCTTTGCAAGAATGGGGGATCTCAGTGGTCCCATCAGGATATTGTTTTGACCAACTGAGGCGTATGATAAGGACTCAATCCCTAGGGCAAATAGAGGGGTTCTAGCGTATTCTCAAAGGGGCACTAATTCTGCATCTATCATCTGGCAATTTAGATTGAGTACATATAATCACTAGGATTCGCTCATGGCTGACCCCTTTCAGGGATGGCAGGTGGTGCAGGAATGCCAGGTTACAGATCTCGATAATCCTGCCATTCCCTGTATACAAAAGAGAGAGGTAAGAAGTGACCAGTGTGATGTGGGGAACATCCTTCAGATTCACGTGTTAGTGTACAAGATGTACTTAAAGAAAGGCTCAAGTTTCTATGTTGAGACATAGACAGTGTCCAGTTCAAACTTGAAAATCCAGACTGGCTAAATTTAATCTTTAAGTGTCCAGTTTTATGTTTTCAAGAAACGTGAGCGATTGACCCTTTTCTACAAGGGTATTAGCTATTAGGTCATGTCATAGCAGGACAAAAGGAGGGTTAGCTATTTGACATTTGTGGCTTTTCTGGCTAGTGTAACTTAAAACGTTGTAAATTCACCACAGTATCAGATCATCAGAATTCATTTAAAGGCACTTAGGGCATTGTGTTAATTAACTATTACAATAATATCTTTAATTGTACCAGGGCCAATGTGGTACTTGCCTTAGAAAATGAATTGAAGAGTTTTTTTGATAACTAGGGCAGAGAGACTTTCCTAATTTGGCTCGGCATTTTTGATGCACATACTTTACAAGGCGAAAAGGTAGTTTGTGGGATGATAAACAATGTGGGAGAAGGGATGACACATTTTATTCAAGATAACTATGGAAATGTTTTGAATAGGTTTTTAATGAAAATTAACTTGAATTTTGTTAATAACATCTGCACCTTACAAGAGGATCAACTTCCTACATATTTAAAGAAGGGATGTTCAAGCATAATTGATTTTGTGCTCGTATCAGACAGTGGAAATGTTCTATTGAAGGTATTCCAATAAAGCCTACCTGTGTTAGTGATCACGACCCTTTATCAATGGCCACTAAGCGGGATAACCAGGGTATACTGCAGAGTCCACCAGGACAACGGCTAGTTGTGGGAAGAAGGAATCGCATTGCACTCAAGTGGGACCAAACTGGCTCAAGGAAGTTTCTGCGTGATCTAATTAAAAACAAATGAGAATAGATGGGCATCTGCCTTGATGATACTTCCGAGGGAGGTTCCCTTATTTTAAACTTCATGTTGCTTGGTAACTATGTAAGGGAGGCCTTATTGCAATGCCCAAGAAATGGTCCAGGGAAAGCACTAAGGTGATTTGATTCACGCTGCACAAAAGCTCACAAGATGTTAAAGAGGACATTGAAGGCCAACCCAAGAGACACATGTGAGGTCAAAGAATTTAGGAGACATTATAATGTGGCATTGCAAGCAAGGAATCTGTGGCCATATTATCAAGAACAGCAATAACATTATTGCCGCTTTAGGGGCAGGAAACTGATAATATGCTCTTGTGAATTCCCATAGAAACTCATGTTCACACCAGAACCTGGGCTTCTATGGAAATTCATAAGGGCATATTATCAATCTCCTTATCGTCGCTTTAGTGGCAGTTTCCTGCCGCAAAAGAGGCGATAATGTTATCGCCGTTATTGATAATATGGCCCCTGATTAGGTGGCCTTTTGGAGCGTGGTTAGTGCTATATTTTAAGGAGTCAGAAATACCGTAGGGGAAACAGTTATTCCACCGGTCAAATGGGTAAAGCATTTAGCAACTATATATGCTGCAAAGAACGAGGCTGAGTGTTCCAATATGAATATTGCCCAGGCCAGTAACTCTGCATTATGTGGGATTCCCTAGGAGCTGTGTTTAGACGAGGTCAAAACAGTTTGGTAAGACGGGCAAGAGTAATTTATACTTTGATACTGAATCTATTGCCCTCATGAGTAAAAGGGAACTGAAAAGGAATTTCCTAGATCAGATTATGAGAGAGAGAGAGAACGATGAATAAAAAAAAAGCCAGCATATCGGCCCATACCCTTTTACTCATCCAGCAGGCACACAACCCTATATTACAACGGTTTCTAATTCAGATCACAGGTTTGTATTAACAAGGTTTCGTCTGAACATTGTACACCGTTTATTTGCCTTCACTGATACGGATGCCCCTGTAATAATTTCTGGGAACAAAGCACTTTGCATTCATGTTTCTTCTGTAGCTTTTATACGATACCTAGAAGAGAGCTGATCATTCCTGTAATTAAATATTTACATGTTGAACAGTGCAGGCCAGCATTATTATACCTTCAGGAATTACATTCAGGAGCTAAATTTTACCCCGTAACCAGCATTCTTGTCCACGTTAGGAAGATTGGGAAATGTTTTTAATGGGGGAGAGGCATTTATTATTTTTATTATGTGTATTTAAATGATGTATTTTTAGCTAAATGTAGGGATTACATGGTGCACATATACATATTTGATTGATATTCCATATTTCTTAGGCTTGAGAACCTTGGTTATAATTAACATATAAATTGGTAATTGTATTCTTATTTTGACCTTGTTGCCACCGCACTTGCGGTTAGTGTATTGTCGAGCTGTGCCATGAGCCAGTGTGTGTGAAGCACCACAGTAGTAAATGGTTGATGTTTAAAGTATAGGATTACTTGTCTTTTTATATATTTCCTTATGTTTTATTGATTGCATGTTTCGGATTTCTTTTACTGTATGCTTGTTGTACTTTTAT
Organism: Lissotriton helveticus; assembly: GCF_964261635.1. Lineage (NCBI taxonomy): Eukaryota > Metazoa > Chordata > Amphibia > Caudata > Salamandridae > Lissotriton > Lissotriton helveticus. Next base: position 335,965,056 of record NC_136069.1, on the reverse strand, counting down.
GGCACTAATGAAACCAAATAAAATATTTTGAATGAATGAAAATAAATGCTGTCTTTGATGGACAAAGAAGCCAGCTGGGGGAGGGTCTCTCAGAGGCTTTGGGCCCCTTGCACCATGGCAGGCGCAGAGGCAAGTGTTAGGTCTGTACTGTCACCTGTCTCTCTTTCATCTCTGTTTTTCAGTCTCTCACATTCTATGCCTCGCTCTCCCTTTCTCTTCCTCTCTTGTTTCTCAGTCTTTCCATCTGTGAATGTGATCTTCCCCTTCCTCTCTTTCTTCTCTCTCACCTGTGATGTTAACTTTCACTCTCGCTTTCCCTTCCTCCTTATCTGGTTTCTTGTGACTGTCTTTTTTTTTTTATTTCAGTAAATTTTTATTGTTTTTCACATACACGTACGCATACATATAAGACATACAACATACACTTTTAATGGATAACTCGTTCAAGGGTTTCTGCCAAGGCTCGTTTGGGTCGTGTAGCTCTACTTTACAGATGTATATATGCTAGGCTGATCCCCTTATCCAACTGTCCCTTTATAGGGTGGGGCGGAGGTGTGAAGGGGAAAGGAAAGAGGCAAGGAGAAAGTGAGAAGAAAAAGATACAAGAAGTTTGTTACTCTTGTTTTTGTCTCGGCTCCATACAAGGGGGCATGCAGTACTCAGGCTGGTGTCTTAGGTGTTCTTGTTTATGGCGGGCCATAAGAGTCCAGGAATTTGTCCAGGGTCTCCCACATGCCCCTGTGTGGTTGCTTCCAGGGTGAGTGTTGGAGGGTGATTGTGTTCGCCCCCCCTTAGGTTGGGTCTCTCTTTCCCTCTCCCACACTTTCTCTTTCTCTCTCGCTCTCCTCTCACTCTCTCCAGCACCAACCTCTTTACCTCCTCTGACTTTCTCTTTCCTTTGTTTCTTGTCTCTTCTCTCCCTCACCTGGCTGGGATTCACTCTCACCTGAGGTCAGTGTCAGTGTGAGGCACTGAGTCATCCTCTCACTGGGATGGGTCTCACCAACGATAAATCTACAAAGTTGTAAGATTTTTATTACTCTTTGCTTTCATCTCGGGAAACCAGCAGAGACTATCCCACAATAATAAATCATTTCCAAACCATGACTTGGCAGTTAGCTCAAAGAGGCCTGACTAGAGCTTTAGGTGAAGCAGATCCTTCTGGGTCAAAGACCTGGCAGTGATACAAAAGAGACTGTGTAAAGGGTCCCATTCAGACCCTACATTATGGCGTTTTACACTGATTTATCAACGAGGATATGTCAACACTGTAAAAAGTATTAAGGTAATTCATTTTTTCCAGAGTGCTGTTTTCCTGTCGTTTTTTTCTTGCAGATTATGAATCTTTGTGCTTTCCGTGTACTGGGTTGTCTGTAGACATCTGTAGGAGCTCAAGTTCTGGGTGTCATCCTTGGTAGTCAGACAAAATATCGAAATTAAAATATCGATATACAATAATATCGATGTTTTAATATCGATGGTATAGTATATCGATGTGCCATAATATCGACAGACAGAATATCGAGATTAAGGTATGTATGTTAGTAATATCGATATTTTGTTGTTTAGTGTTATGTATTTTATTATGTTGTTTATATGTTTGCTAAATATGTTTAGAAATGTATGTTTGAAAATTAGTAATTTTGTTAACATTTTGCGTTTTAGTATTAGAGCGGGTTGTGGGTTTATAGGGGAATAGGGTGGGAAGTAATTTAATAATAAATAATTAATTAATATATATTTTTAAATATTTTTTAATTAATAATTAATTGGTAATTAATTAAGACTAATTAGTTAATTACATTAATTAGATTTAATGTGCTAATATATATAATTTTGTGTTATTGCTAATTAATATTTAATTGGTAATTAATTAATATTAATTAGTTAATTAAATTAATTAGATTTAATGTGCTGAGATATTTAATTTATTGTTATTGTTAATTAATAGGTAATTAATTAATATTAATTAGTTAATTACATTAATTAGATTTATTGTGCTAATATATTTAATTTAGTGTTATTGTTAATTAATTTGTAATTAAATAATATTAAGTAGTAAATTAAATTATTTATAGTTAATGTGTTAATATTTTAAATGTATAATTTTTTGATATTGTTAATTAATAATTAATTGGTAATTAATAACTATTAAGTGAATAAATGAGTTCATTTATTTATGTGTAGTGGGTTGTGTGTTTATAGAGGAGTAGGGTGTTATATAATTACATGTAATTAATTAAAGAGATTGTATTTATTTATTGGTATTTATTGTTAATTAATTGGTAATTAATAAGTGTTAAATAGTTCATTTATACTTACATTAATTTAATAATATTTATTGTTATTAATTGATTCATTGAAACTTTTATTAATTGTTTTTTTTAATAATGTTTAGTGTGTTGTGTGTTACAGGGGGAGTAGTGTGGGAAGTAATTTAAACCCTACGCAATCCAACGCTTTCCCTACTTTTGCACCATCTGGAGTGGGAATAGTAATTTGTACCCCTACGCTATCCAACGCTTTCCCTACTGTTGCACCCTCTGGAGTGGGAATAGTTATTTTTACCCCTACGCTATCCAACGTTTTCCCTACTGTTGCACCCTCTGGAGTGGGAATAGTAATTTTTAGCCCTACGCTATCCAACGCTTTCCCTACTGTTGCACTCTCTGGAGTGGGAATAGTAATTTTTACCCCTACGCTATCCAACGCTTTCCCTACTGTTGCACCTTCTGGAGTGGGAATAGTAATTTTTATCTCTACGCTATCCAATGCTTTCCCTACTGTTGCACCCTCCGGAGTGGGAATAGTAATTTAAACCCCTACGCTATCCAACGCTTTCCCTACTGTTGCACCCTCTGGAGTGGGAATAGTAATTTTGACCCCTACGCTATCCAACGCTTTCCCTACTGTTGCACTCTCTGGAGTGGGAATAGTAATTTTTACCCCTACGCTATCCAACGCTTTCCCTTCTGTTGCACCCTCTGGAGTGGGAATAGTAATTTAAACCCCTATGCTATCCAACGCTTTCCCTACTGTTGCACTCTCTGGAGTGGGAATAGTAATTTAAACCCCTACGCTATCCAACACTTTCCCTACTGTTGCACCCTCTGGAGTGGGAATAGTCATTTAAACCCCTACGCTATCCAACGCTTTCCCTACTGTTGCACTCTCTGGAGTGGGAATAGTAATTTAAACCCCTACACTATCCAACGCTTTCCCTACTGTTGCACCCTCTGGAGTGGGAATAGTAATTTTTACTTCTACGCTATCCAACGCTTTCCCTACTGTTGCACCGTCTGGAGTGGGAATAGTCATTTAAACCCCTACGCTATCCAACGCTTTCCCTACTGTTGCACCCTCTGGAATGGGAATAGTAATTTAAATCCCTACGCTATCCAACGCTTTCCCTACTGTTGCACCCTCTGGAGTGGGAATATTAATTTAAACCCCTACACTATCCAACGTTTTCCCTACTGTTGCACTCTCTGGAGTGGGAATAGTAATTTTTACCCCTACGCTATCCAACGCTTTCCCTACTGTTGCACCCTCTGGAGTGGGAATAGTAATTTTTACCCCTACGCTATCCAACGCTTTCCCTACTGTTGCATTCTCTGGAGTGGGAATAGTAATTTAAACCCTTACGCTATCCAACGCGTTTTCTACTGTTGTAATATGTGGAGTAAGTATATTTATAAATGGATATGTACAATTTTAAATTTATTTTAAATGTATAGGTATTAGTTATAATATTTTAAATATGTTTTAATGTTTTTATTTAATATTTGTAACATTATTTGTATTTTTAAATTAATTTTAAATTATTATTAATACATTTAAAAAAACGATATTTTTAATTTCGATATTTTTGTACAACGATATTATTTTTTCGATATTTTTGTACTTACCATTATGTAGATATAACTTCGATATTTTTGATTTCGATATTTTTGTGTCGATATTTTTGTATGTAGATATTCTGTCTGTCGATATTATGTCATAGATTCGTCATCCTTATTAGGGGTTATGAGTCAGATATAAGTTGGGTTCAGTGGCACAGTTAGCACAGGACTCATGTCTGGCCGTACCCATGATACCTAGAACATCAAAAGCAAGGTGATGGATGGAATGTTTGAATTAATGGCAGCCACTGGTAATAACTCGGAGCCACTTCCCAATCTATCTTTTTTTGTCCACCATGCACCTCCGTTTGGACCCAGCCATATGCAAATTATTCCAATGGGAATAGTCCAGCCTAAATTGCCAGGTCAGGTCATCCCTGAGCCAGAACACATGCAACCCCAAACCCAACCATGTTCCCTCTTATTACTTTTAATACTAGTCCAATGACATGCTGTGTGAAGCAGAGGATTTTAGTTTAAATGTTTAAAGCCACACCAATAATTACATGGGCCCAGGACTGGCCTGGAAACCCAAAGCAGCCTGGCAATTTTGTCAGACCAGCCCCCACGGGGAGAGGGAGGTATGCAAGTGTGAGGCACTGCTGCTTTTGTTACTGGGGGCCAATACAGCAACACCTCTGCACAATCGTCCCCTAGTAACAAAACCAGCCCCCACTGCTGCAAAAACAGGCCCAAACTGCTGCAAAACCAGCCCCCACCCTTCCAGCCTACCGGGAAATGCCTGATGCCCGCTACGGACAGTCCGGCCCTGCATAGACCACGCCTCTAGGAAAGGATTCATAGTTATGCTTCTTTGGCCACACATTCACATCCCACTTGAAGCCCTGGGTCTGAAGGGGTCAGGACGTGCAAGCATTGCTTGGGGACAAAGGGATCTGTATTATGACCCTGAGTGCCATGGCGTGGGGTGGACATTTCAAAGAAAGTAAATATACCCCCGCCTCCAAAACTACATTATCTGTAAATATGATGAGAAAGTTTATTTTGAAAGTCGTTTTGCTCTGTTGGCTGGCGGACTAAAAAGTCACAAGATATTCCGGTATACTCTTACAATATGGGCTGTTTTTTGGTTGCTACAGAAAAATAATACTATGGGTACCGTGAAAGACACAAAAGTAAAAATGCAGGGCAAGACCTTAAAAAAAAAGTTTGGACTTAAGCTCTGCTTTCGTTTTCACCATTTTTTATTGTTTTTACGACATTAAATAGGGATGCCTCTGGTTCAGAGGTGGCACTGGCTATATTCATATATCTTCATTCGTTTATGCCAGAAATTGTTCACTTCGATCACACAAATTCTATTGATTCCAGGGACACTTTTGGAGAAAGTATAATATTGGATCTAGAGTGTTTGTTTACTACGATGTAAATGGCCTGATTTCATTCACTTTGTTACTTCAACTCAGGTTTCCATTAGCATAATGTACCAAGTTGGTTCTACCAACATTTATAACCGAAAAAGGACAATGTATCAACATCTGCAAGATAAAATTCAAAATAGACGATATGCTGATGTATTAGATGTATGCCTGCAATTTGTACTGTGTCCAAGGTGGAAGACATCTTTTCAACTCTCATTACTGAAGCAATGTTATGTTATTCTATGTATGCTATATTATGTTATGATATGTTATGTTATGCATACTCCGTTGGTTGTTGGGGCTGAAATAAGCTAAACAAGGCCAGTGTTAAAACTGAGTTAAATAGGATGTAAGAAAGTTTTTTGTTGTTTTCTAACCTGAATGAGAGTGGATGTTGAATGGATGATTAGAGGCAGACAGCAGTCAGGGAACAGCACGGTCACTGAAGTGACCCTTCTGGTTCTGGGGATTTTCAGAAGGAATAGGTTATTTGACCTTAAATGATGAGGCGTTTCATTCCATTTGAATTTGGCAGCCATAAAGCCTGGTGAACGATAACCATAGCTTTGAAGGTTATCCTCTGGCTCACTGGTAGCCAGTTTAATGACTTTAGAAACGGGCAGTGCTTAAATTTTGAAATTTTGCAGATCAGCCGTGTTTTGAATCAATTGTAGTAGGGACAACTAATTTTGAGGGTCTGATGATAGATTGGCATTCCCTTAACCCATACAATAGTGGATAAGAGCATTAGCCACCAGGATGTTGTGGCTACTGTATAAAAAAGGTAGAATGTCCTGAATACTTTTTAAATGAACAAAAACACAGACACTTGAGAGTTTGGTAATGCAAGGGTCAAAAGTTAAATTGGCATTGAGATAAATCCGAATTGTTGTAAAGTGGAGCGGACAAAAAACATGTATTGAGATTTATGGCAATGAGGCTGTGGGTGTGGCATCAGCATGTACCACCAATAGTTTGTTATTTGATGGTGTTGCAGGGATTCTGCACAAATACAGAACTATGCACAGGAATATGAGACCTTGGTGTATAGGGACTTAGTCTTCCTACCACCTTAGTACCCACAAGCCCAGGACTGACTAGCTATGTTGTCTCATTTGCTCTGCTACTCACTCACTGAGAAACAAATGATTGTTCAACCTAGAACATAACACTCCCAGATCTCTCAGGAATCACGGTAACAAGACACACCCTTTCGCTCGCACTCTTGGACTTGTCCAAAATAGGATCTGACAGAGACACAGAACAGTTGATTTTTTTTTTTAACTAACGTGCCCTAACATACAGTATACGTGCCACAACAAGCAGGAGCATGCACAGTACAAAAACAGTCAGCATAGCAGCTAGTCCATAGATCATGAAGTGATAAGTCATCATAAAAAAGACAAGGAAGAAAAGACTATAGTGCCTACCCTCCCTCCCCTTGCTAAGAAGAAGTATTATCATATAATGGAAGATCTCTGGGCTTTGCCAGCAGACCACCTACCTTAACCTATTGGTGGTAGATCTACATCATAGGTGATGTCTCGCTCTTCTCCCTGGAAAAGTCCCTCTCCAAGTGTGTGTTAACTATTCGTGTATCCCACTAAAAACAAAAGTACGTTATCCAAACAACAGCTGCATTGGTATGTTTTGTCTGGGGGCTAAGGCTTGCCCTGAACAAAATAACAAGGGGCAATGTTGTTCGACATTGCACATAATGTTCAGTCAAAATCCCAGGAAAATGCAGAGAGTGAACACAGCGATGAGTTCTCATGTGAAAGCAGCCTTAGAAATTATTGCAATAAATAAAGACATGAAGTAATGTGTGCAAAGCAGCAGGCAAGCTGCAGTGTGCTCATGCTAACTTAGTGAAAAACACAATGTCCGTATGGGCCACATGACAAGGTATTTCGCTTTAAACATTTTTTAGACATCCACCAATGGCTCAACTGCTGAGTGTGAGCAAAAGAAGGAGTAGCGGGGGAAACACAAGTAAACCCAAAAATCCAGTCATCGGTGTACGTGTAAAACCTAGACTGGTCTGATGTTAAAAGTTGAAGCATGGGATGCATCTAAATGTTGAACTTAAGGCAGGACAAAATTGAACCCCACTGGAAATAACAAGTGGGAGCTTTTGGCTTTGACTCAAATTGTGGAAGTCCTTCTATCTACAGGCGATCACTTACAGGTTAGGTTAGTTATTTGAGGACTGTGCTGGATGTGCCTATCACACTAAGCCCAGATATTTAGCTGGAATGGTTGATGGTATTTAAATGCAGAAGACAGGTCCAACAAAACCAATGCCAATGATCCCTACTTCTCCACATGTTTTTGTAAATTGTTAACTTCCCATTGCACAAATAATTCTGCACTCAGCCTTGAAAGAAATCTAATATGCAGTTATTTTGAATGATGTTCTGAAGTTGGTTAAAGATTTAGTACCACAAATAACTTGGACAAAGAGGAAAGTAATGAAATTGGTTTAAAGTTACAAAAAACAGAGGGGGCTAGAGTTGGCTTTTATGAAAGAGGTTTTACTGGAGCTGTTTTCCATCTGTAAGGAACGGTACCAGTACTTAGTGGGACACTTAACAATACTCTAAACTCATCTGCTAGAGTTATACTGAGCCCATGAAGCCATACTGCTGGGCAGATATCAAATGGCGAGCCTGAAGGACAGCTTTTCCTTAATTGTTTCTACCAGGTAATCTTTAAAAATGTGATTCAAAGTTGGTGAAACATTTCAGATCGAGGGAAGAAGAAGCAGGATAGACAGATAAATCAGAGTCAGGGACAGAGTTCACTGAGATAGACTGCCTGATATCAGAGATTTTACTTATGAATAAGGATGAAAGGTCAGTGCAAAGAATCTTAGAGGCAGTGACTTCATTGGGTCGAGCCTGGGCAGCTCCACCCACACTCCTCCAATATTTTTCATTGGTGTGTGTCATTGTCCACTGTAAACTATGGCTGCTCAATGGTCAATCGGCTTAGTATCACTCCTTAGTAGCTCCTTGTCTAATTTTTTAACCTCCATGGCTACAGCCACTGTTACGTGTGTTGTTACTGTGTAGGCTTTAATTACAGCCTCCGAGCACTATTTTGTCAAAAAGCTTTGTCCTGCCTGCTGTTGCAGACAGGACACACTCTCTCCTAACGCTTTTTTAAACTTTTTATAGCACAGGCGGTGAACGCATTTGCAATGCAAGAGGTGTGGCATTTGCGAGAGTTTAAGCTATAGGCATCGTAAATGACAATGGGGCATATTCTCAAGGACATATCGCTGAGTTATCGGCACTTTATCGAAGCCAAAGTGGTGATAAATTTATCACCCCATTCACAAGCTGGTACTAACAGCCGATATCATGAGTTTGCCTGCAATAGCAGCCACACAAAACATCGCCACAGATGACCACGACAACTGATGCTAATGAGATGCAGAGCAGGCGTTCCCATGCAAAAAGCTGCGAAACCACCACTCCGCAACATTCTCAACGACCAGCCAGATCGGCGATATGGTCCCAAAACAGGCAATAAGGTGCGTTAGCAGCAAAGATTTAACACCTGCTCTTATCAGGTGTAAAGTCGGATGACAACCTGCACCATAAAAGGGAGCCCAGCCCAGAGCCACACCTGAAGAACAATAGATGCCCTGGAGCAACTGATCATGCAGCTTGGAGCAACAAGAGGGCAATAACACCCACCGCCACAAGCCCCAGGCCCGCCATCCCCCCGGGTACCCCGCCCTCTCCTCCCTAGACTACCACAGAGGCAGCGCAGACCAAGATAGCGAACCTTCAGGAAACGCACCAGCCTCACAGACTTAACACCAGAGGATGTCATTGCCCACTACAGGCTCAAAAGAACAACAATCCTCCGCATCCTGAACATCATTACCCACAGACTGACAGTACCAACACAGCGGACAACCAACATCCCACCTCAGACAAAGCTGCTGGCCGTGCTGCACGTGTTGGCCTCTGGTACCTTCCAACCAACAACTGCCAGAGTCAAAAGAGTCTTACTGCCAGACTATCAGAGTTTCTCACACCTGTCGTGGATGCCATCATCTGCTTGATACCCTGTTCAGCTCTTCAGGTACCACTAACTGAGTGCACCACAACTCACGGACCATTTCTGATTGAGTTTTGTTCTGCGGACAGCTCACCCAGCAATGTCACCTCAGGCAGTGTGAAAGACCCGGTACGATGATGAGGAAGATGATGCAGGTGTAACACACCCCAATGCAGCTGCAGCAGGAATATCCCAAAGGGACACAATCCTAGACAATTTATTCAAAGGAGCACGCTCAGCTCTGGTGCCCCAACCTCAGTGCACTGCAACTCATGGACCCTCCTGATTGCATATTGGGTGACCTCTATACTTGCTCCGGCTGCCACCATGATGCTTCGCAGTTGTGTCTGTAATGCTGGTGCTTTCCGTTTCCGCTTTAATAGTGATCACTGTTCAAGTTGTTGCCAGCACCAACCACTCCATGAGGGCTGGCTTACACTCACCCCACACACATCCAGCACAGGCATCACTATACATGTGACCCTGGCATAAAGGTGCCGGGCGCACGTGCCCAAAGCGAGTTCCACAAACTATCTGAGTGTGTCGGTGTGGTCATAATGTATGCATGTGGGCCCCGGGCCCTACAACATTACATTGTGCTGTGTACAGCGGACGCAACCATGTCACTGCAGACAGCGGATAAGACCTTGGATATGTAGCTTTGTTGTCCCCCACTCAATTCGTAAGAGGAGTGGACTGGGCTGGCGTACGCAAGTCCCGCGTGGGGGTGTGAATGATTATCCTGGGGCTCTGGGCGTGGTTTAGTACTTGAAATATGCAAATGCATGTGTCTCTGTCGCATTGTGGGTCTCCGTTGGGGAGTGTAAGTGGACCCTGATGGGACTTAGACACCCACGTATGTGATCTAGTTCGGCTTCCATGAGGTCAAACCCCACCCGCACCTGTTCGGCTACCTCCTTCTGGCAGTCTAACACCTTGGCTTTGGAATGCGATGTGTGCTTCGGTGAGGTGCTGGGAGCCTGCCGTGGTGGTGGGTGCTTCCTGCTGTGTGGTCAGTGCAGGGGGTGGGGTATCCTCGATGCAGCTGTGCTGCCCTGCTCCTGGAGGTGGGTTGCCTAAGATGTCCATGAGCTTTTGTAGGGCATCGGTGTTGGGGTGTGGAGGTCCTCTTCAGAATCACTGATGAGTTGTCTGGTCTGCTCTGCTGGAGGTGTTGTTTGTCCCTCTACAATGTGAAGGGGAGATGCATTTTGACATTCTGTTGACATGTATGTTGGTGCATTGTTCAAGTTTACATACAGACTGCATGACAATGTACATTGTGACTGTTTGGAAGGAGCTGACTATTGTGGGACAGTGGACATTTGGACTACATGACAATGTGAGGTTGTAGACGTACATTTTAATCTCACAGTTTCCTGCTATGTCAGATGTGATTGGCCAGTTTCTACGCACAAGCGGACCCAGTTGTGTCTGCAGTGTAAGTGTTGCACTTTGTACCACATTGTCGTCAATGTGGATGTGTTATTATTGCTCTGTGTGTGTGCTGCATTGTGGGACAGTCGCCCCTGCATATGTGATTTTGCTGCCCCTTATCCCTTTGAGGCAGTGTGCCTTTGACTTTTGTGCTTTTACGGTGCTGAGATGCTGGCGACTTGGGTCATTTGTGCTCTTGGATGGTTTTTGTACTCTTGGGCATTGTGTTTCTGCAGTTGTATTTTTGACATCAGGGGTTGTTTGTGCACATGCATGTATCAGAGTGTGACCTGCTCCTTTCTGGATGTGGTCCACACTCACTGGCGTGCACAATGCCATAATGATTGTACTGCAGCCATGCTGATCGTCATGTAGTGTCACTTGCATTGTCAGTGTGGCTCACAAATATGCATTTTGCTGGGTTTCGCACATGTGCATGTGTTGATTGTGAGACTGGTGATGTGTGGGGTGGGACCCCTTTTGGTACATGGAGGACGGGGCCTACTTGGTGTTTGTATGTGTGCTGCCGTGTGCCACCGGGATCAGGGACACGATCCAGGGTCATTGTGGGTGTTTAGTGTGCTACACATTGTTGTGCATGTGTGCCATTGTGTCCATCTCCCCTGTCCCCCCAGTCCCTGGTTGTTACTCACCCTGTTGATGTTGTGTCAGGTCATATTGAGCTGTCTCCAGACTCCCAACTCCTTGCCCCATCACCACACTGATGACTGTGGCCACCATTTCCTCTAGCTCCTCCTGTGACGCAGGACTCCCACCTCCAGTTGCCGTTGCTGCCTTCCTGGTGGCAGCGGGTTTATGCTTGGTTTGGCTTTTCACATCATGCCAGCGCCTCTTGACCTCCTCGATACTCCGACTGCATTCATGTTATTCACGATGGAATGCTATATTTCCGTTTGTGTTGCCAATTACACAGTGGAGGTGACGAACAGCTGTTGGTAGTGTTCTGTCACCTCCGTTACGATGATCCTGTTTTCCTGCGGACTGAACCCCGACTTCCTCTTCTTCTTCTCCTTGGCCTTCCCCGACCACGAGGTTTTTTGCTAGTGGTCTGTGGGGCTTGTGGGGTTCTCGTTGACCTCTGCACTCAGGCCTGGTGCATCCATGGTGCTATGCAGTTTAATCCTCCACCCCCCTTTTTTTTGTTCTGCTTTTGTGGTGCATTTTCCAGCATGACATGTGGGAATTGCAGGCCTGTCGCTGGTTATCGCTGATTTTTGTATCGCGATTGACCTCATCGCAACTTTGTTCATGTTTTGCATTTTTGCGGCGTTGCATTAATTTTAATGCGGTCAATTGACGCGTTATCGTGAGACTATCGCATGGTACCGCAGTGTTAAGAATACAACATTAACACAGCGTTATTTTCCCGTGATGGACTGCGATGTGAAGAGTTGCTTTAAGATAATTTTGCGATAATTATCACACGTTCTTGAGAATATCTCCCAATGCCTTTTATTTATCTGTTTTAAAAACAACACATAAATAAAAGGCATTGTCATTTACCTTCCAAATAGCTCAGACTCTCAGAATTGCCTTACGAATGCTTGTTTTTCATTGCAGAAGAAGATTGGATCTCATTGTTTAGTCGAAACAGTTCTTTTGATAAGTTAACCAGTCAGATCCCTCGGCTGCATATTCAATGATATTTTAAATTGGTCCATTTAAGCACACTACTGTAACGCTAATGGCCCAATCGTGATAGGCTGGAAATTCAAGACGCGATTGCAATGAGGTAAAAATCCCGGGAGCAAATAGGGTACATGACTATTTGTGTACCTGGAAATAGGCATTATTGTGAGTTATTGCAATGTAATGTAAACTTGTAATCGGACACAAACTGCATTGCCACTGATTTGCTGTTGCAGTGGTGCACAAACTACAGATGGTCCAGCATGCCGCGGCCAGACTGGTGCTGAGATGGCGTAGGAGAACTTCGGCCACAGCGGCGATGAACGCCCTCCACTGGCTACTGATCCACAAGAGAGTATTGTTCAAAGTCCTACTGATCACATTTAGGGCCTATTACTCTCGAGGGCCCAAATACCTTCGGAATTAAATCTGAGACCCTCAAACGCCAATTTGTTGACCATCCCCACCTTCAGATTAAAAACCAGGGGAGGAAAGGCCCTGGCTGTTTTGGGTTCAAAGGCTTGGAACCAACTGCCTCCACCCCTTCGCCTAATCACCTTAGAATTAGTGTTTACGAAATCACTAAAAACTTGGATCTTTAGTCTACCAGACACACTGTGTAAAAGGCTAATATGAAATGACTGGTATCCCTAGTGGAGCAGTTGATCCAGTGCATGTCAAGCTGCCTGGCTATCTCTTAGCGCCAAGATGCTCCTTGGAGTGGTAGTTGCGCTGTATAAAAATAAAGTTACATTACATTACAGTTTGCAATTTGGTATCCACGAAATGTGAGTCCATCATAACTGAGACATTAAACGTGTTTGAACAGTGTCATTTACATACTATAAAGGTTGTCAGTACGCTCTACACCTGAACTTTGATTAAAAAACAAAACAGAGGTACTGAAGTTACATTCTTCAAACCTGGACTCTTGATGATATCACATTGTTGCCCACTTGAAGAACCCTCCCCCCTCCCTTAGCCCTGCTACAGTTTCTTATTTTAGTCTGAGGGTCTGGGGGAAGGAGAGAAATTACAGAAGGGTAACAGGGGCATAAAGATCTTGGTTTACTTTTTCTTACTGCATTTGCCTTCGTGATCCCCAGGACTAGGATAGCAAGGATAATTGAGGGAGTATCAAAGAGCTAAACAGGGGTAGGAGTTGTTACCCCTGGCTACTTCTAATTTACGGTCATGGCTCCACCGAGCTGCCAGGAGAAATTCTCCTTTTTGAAGGAAACACGCATGATCAGAAAAAAAACTTAGCTTCACCAATACAGGACAAAAGGCAAATATTGTTTTGAAATTCAACAGTATCTTATCGGGTTGGCCAATCTATTCTTTGATCCTGTGTCAACTTAGCAGCGAGCAGAGAGGCAGCTGTCACCACCCACTCTGCCAGCAGGGCTGCACCGGTAAGCCATAAACATTTATGGCACCTGCAGTAAACATGCCAGATAAAAAGCTGGACTCTATGTTTCAGGAGTCAGCAGACTTTCAGAAACGCACCTCCTCGTGCACCCTGTTTTTATTTGCAGGCCAAAGCTCAGTTTTTTGTGCACTTCCTGGGCACAAAAGCGCCTGAGCGCATCAGACAGCTAGAGGCCATTGAGCTGAAAACGCGTGCATACGAGTTAGGCTGCTACAATTATTTTATACAATTGATCAATGCTGTTTTTCCAATTAAAGACATGCCTGAGCTGCTGTCTGCAAATACTTATGAGATAAATAACAGTAATGCCTTATGTGTTCTACCACTGTCTGATTCAAAGGCAAAGTATGATGTGCTAGGGTTCCATTCACTTAATAGATGTACACTTAGCTGGATGGGAAGAAGGGCTCACATAAAGAGTTTCTTCATAAAATACTCCTGCAGAGAAAGCAATGGTTTCGACCAGTTCAAGCTTTAGTGCATGAGGGTGCTGTTGGGAAAGGGGGTTGCAGGTGGGAGGTTTGAGACAGACCCTGAGTATAACATTGTTAACATGAATGAGGGATAGGTGCAAGCCCTTGCACCCATTAGACTAGAGATATGGTATTATTTTGGTTGTTACCATGAAAGCCAGGCCTTTTTGTACTAATGTTTTTATTGGCATTCTTTTATATTTTGAAATATTCGATTGTTCAATCACAAGGTATTTCAGTACGTCATGAATTATCTGCCTAATCAAGCTTTGTAATCTGGAATACCTTGTGTTGTTGGACGTCTGGTATGCCTGCCTTTACTATTTTAGACCAGCTTCTAATTCATTTGTTAATTTGCCAATTCAAGACACAAAACACCAGGCAAATAATAGCATAAGTGTTTGTACACAATCTGCACCTCTGGTGCATAATGAGGCCTAGTTCATGCTCCAGTTTAACACATAAGGGATAAATACCAGTGTAGGACGATGGGTCAACACTTGAGAGAGAAAGTCTCTGCTACTTCAGCATTGTGGCCTGTGTTAACAAACTGAGCTCCCCTCAGATATCCGCCTAAAATAAGAGAGAAGTTAAATCAAATAAAACCTTCAAGCACTAGCTGGAGGGAAGGGGGATTTGGCAGTGCACAGAAATGCACACATCCCTCGTAACCCTTCCCCAAAGGACACAAACTGTGTCACGGACTGCAGATACTTCTATAAATCAGGGAATACTTACATACCCTCACTGACCCGATGCACTCATAACCCATCCATGAAAGAGATGCACTCACATATGACCAGGATACATAGACATGCCCTCCATGACCAGGATGCACCTCTACATGATGAGAAAGCGGAACACACTCACATCCCCTCTTGGGAAAGGAGAAACTCACAGCCCCCACAATCAGAAAGACCCACACTTGTACCCTTTAAGATCAGGGCACACTCGCATCCCCTCCATGACACGGATGCACTTACACATGATCACAAACCAATGACAATCCCTCCGACAACCAGGACACACTCGCATCCCTTCCATGGCACGGATACACTTACAAATGACCCGGAAGCACTGACAACCCCTCCAAGACCAGGACACACTCGCATCCCCTCCATGACACGGATGCACGTACACATGATCACAAAGCAATGACAACCCCTCCAAGACCAGGACACACTCGCATCCCCTCCATGACACGGATACACTTACAAATGACCCGGAAGCACTGACAACCCCTCCGACAACCAGGACACACTCGCATCCCTTCCATGGCACGGATACACTTACAAATGACCCGGAAGCACTGACAACCCCTCCAAGACCAGGACACACTCGCATCCCCTCCATGACACGGATGCACGTACACATGATCACAAAGCAATGACAACCCCTCCAAGACCAGGACACACTCGCATCCCTTCCATGGCACGGATACACTTACAAATGACCCGGAAGCACTGACAACCCCTCCAAGACCAGGACACACTCGCATCCCTTCCATGGCACGGATACACTTACAAATGACCCGGAAGCACTGACAACCCCTCCAAGACAAGCCACACTCACATCCCCTCCATGACACGGATACACTTACAAATGACCAGGAAGCACTGACAACCCCTCCAAGACAAGCCACACTCACATCCCCTCCATGACACGGATACACTTACAAATGACCAGGAAGCCTTGACAACCACTTCAAGACAGGACACATTAACATCCCTCCCCTTACACGTATGCACCTACACATGACCTGAGAGCACTGACAACCCCTCCAAGACCAGGTCACACTCACATCCCCTCCATGACACGGATGCATGTACGCATGACCCGGAAGCGCTGACAAACCCCTCCAAGACCAGGTCACACTCACATCCCCTCCATGACCTGACCCCAAATTTCCACATTGGTGTTTGAATCGCCCAGGAGGCCATTCCCAGTATAAATCCAGGGGTAAATGTAACTTTTCAATTCAGATAAAAATTCTGGAACTATGAGAATGATTACCTTTTGAATAAGTGCTTGGTAATACTAAGATTATTAATGCCTGGCGTCATTGCCAAAGCATAGTTTGTGTGATGTGGTTCTGCAGGTTGCAGCTGTGCTAAAAGGACACCTCCATCGTCGCATCTCCACCAATGCACTGGCTTTACGCAGACTTTATCACACGCTCTTGGATATGGACGATTACTTCTGCATCAGCCTGTTTCCTAAACATTATCTATTGCGATTATTATGCCCGCCAATTTCACTCCCAAATCTTGGCGTAATAGGCTTTTTATAATGCACTAAAACAGATATTAACTGGTCCTCGCACCGTCCGGGCAGACATTTGCTTAGCTGTTTTATCAATATTGCCACAATTCAACACTTGACTATGGAAGAGGATCGTAAACTGGGTATAGGGCCTGTAAAACACACTAAATGCAGATTATTCTATTCCTGCTACTTAGTTTAAACCGGGTAGACGATAATTAAACTGATGGACGTGGCTATAAACTCTCACTTTTATCAAATCCCTCTTTCTGACTGTCTGTGCGACTTTACAGCATCATTAATGTTGACAGCCTCATTAAGGGCTCGCGCCTCGGTGTAAGCACGATAAACTAATATACTAGTATAGCAGTCATTCCAGGCTGTTTGCTTTGGATGTCAATAGTATTTTGCATTTATATGCCTGTCATTTTATGGGGTTTGTAATTGAGTTTGTATAGCGCGGATTTGCTGTGAAGATCTGGTCCACGTGTCGCCTGTGTTTAATTGGTGCCTTAGCATTTCTACAGCATGGCAACTTTCACCGGGTGACCTCAAAGAGCCAGACACCTCATTCAAGTCTGTGACTCCCTGAGAAAATAAAGGCTGCAATAATAATGACTCAAAAATACAGGTTGGGAAAATAAAGGCCATACAAAAATGTGTACCTGCCAGTAAACAATGCTAACCCGAATTTGATCAGATTATGGAAGCAAGTGCTCTGTGGTGGAATTATGAACATTTAGATGTTTTTATAGTTAAATATTGTTGTTTGATATTTAGTGCTGCACTTTACATTTTATAATGTTTACTACTTCTGCTTCATGACATCCAACGCCCATACTTCCTACATGCTAGCACATACGTATACTTGCAAGGCATGGTGGTGCTTTTCAGTGACAAGTGGTGCTGTGATCACCTGAAGTGAACAACACTAATTTGCTCTGGAAAGAGGCATGAACGTTGCTGCAAAAAATCTGGCATAAACGTTGCACCAAACTGCAGATTGTCAGAACCTTAGAATGAATGCAAAATGGGGGTACCTGTAGAAATGCCACAAATGCCCATGTGTTGTTACACAAAGTCATTTATACTCCACAATTGTGACCTGACTTTCAATGAAATCCAAATGGCAAAAGGAACCAGGGCAAACAAGAGGCAACAAAAATGTAACGTGATAGTCCTATAGGTACAAAGTGTAATTACGGTAGAAATTACACATTTTATGTAGATTATTTTTGAGAGGTAGTCCTCAGGTTAAAATTTTAATTTGAAGATGTACCTTGGGAACACATTTCCTGCAAGGCACTACTGTGTCGCTGTGGCATCATGACAGAGTACCTTTTTTACAACAAGCGTGACTGATGACATCAGCACACAATTCTTGCTAAATCTGGTGCTGCATAATTTACTTCCATCCACTCAATGCAAAACTACTGATTGTTACTCACAATGCACTGAGCGAATTTGAGTTGATCTTGCCTCGTCTTTACTAGAAGCACATCAGGCTGAATGAGCTTGTGAATGGCCATTTTATCAGATTAGGAACATCTGAAGAATAGTTTATTCATCTAACATTGTTTAAGCCCTTGGTTAAGTCTAAAACATTTTAGATGAGCCACTCAGCCAAATCAGTTAGTCATTGTATAACTTCACTGTGAATGATGTCATTCTGTGCATTCAGAGCTTTCACAAAGCAGGTTCCTACAGTGCCAGAGACTACTAATGCAATGTATGTTTCTTAGTCAGAATTTTTTTTTTGTTTTTTTGTCAATGTTTTTATTTTTTGTAATGGTCAAGGCCTGGCAGCTACCCTAAAAAAAAGGTTGTATAAAAACCAGTTCAAAACACATGCACCGACAAACCCAAAACACTTGTAAAGCAACATTAGCTGGGCCAGTGCTTATTTATATTTTTTGTCAAACCTGTTTGCTTAAACTATGTCTTCAGGTTACAGTAACTCAAAGCCAATAGTGCCCTTTATGTCCACCAGTAGCAATTATATTTTTCTGTGATGTGCATTAAAAAGGGATTCTGCACTTGTAAGTCACCTGGCAGCTAGAAAGTACCCCCTTTGTTGTATTTTAAACATTATATGCAATAGCATTTTTTTAGACGGTCATATTTTTGTCTTCTTTTTTAGTTTTTAGCAAATGCGTGCAATAAAAGAGAAAAAAACAATCATTGCTTACCAAGGCCAGATCTACTGGATTTGCAAAAACTCGTTACATCCAATCTCCTTTGAGTATAGTACTTGATGCCAAAAGGTTTCTTGAGATATTTGATGCTCTTATTATGTGTCTGGTTTTCATAAATTGTGGACTGTCCAAGAAGCAACTGTTGCAGATTCCCAAGAGTCCTCACATGATTAAACATTTACATGTTTTTGTTTTTATGCTAAAACATTTACATATATGGAAATGTAGCAAGGCTCTGTTTCTGCATGAACGCATGCAAAACTAAATACATCTGACAATTTTTTGACTTCTCCATGTGAAAAATATTTCCTCCATTTTCTAGGTACAAACAACCTGAAAACGTTTTATAGGTACCAAGTGTGGGTGGTCAGTGCCTTCTGAAGTCCCCGCATTGCATTTGCAACACTGTTTGGGCAGCCTTGCTGAGCTGTAACAATGACTCCACATTGGCGGAAGTTGGAAGGTGAGTAAGTATATTTACGAGAATTACATCCACCATTCCAGCTTTTATACATTAGCATCATTAATGGGTTTTTTGAGAACACAGGTTATATTTAGATGCTTAAATATCTTTGCACGTTAGGGATGTTGTTCCTAATACTTCCCTGGACCCTCCACATCTCAAGTATTTATGGATATTTTTCACATAGTTTTCAATGCATTATGGATTTTTGTAATGCATTACATTTCAAAGTATGTACAATGTTCTAACTAGTTGGAATTTTCTAGAAAGGATGCATGATGACCGAACATTAAATATTGTGCTTGTTCGCCCAAAAATGTGACTCTTTTTTAACAAAACATTACTCTCACATCTTCCTTGTATAGAAACCAGAAATATTTTAGCATGCCTACTGGCACCCGTGAAAATTGGCAGGAATGCCTGCACCACAGACAAAATAACATTGTGCATACTCAAAAAAAGACACACACGATCAGATAATTGTTATCCTTTCACAGCTGCCTTTCTTTAGGGAAGACCTGAAGACACATAACACTTACAGATTGACCCTTCAAAGGTCCTCTATTCCCACCCCATAATGCACTGCAATCTGAAAACACTTTCCAAGACTTCATTTTCTCCTACTTCAAATGTTCTAAGACTGGAGCTTACAATTTAAGATAACATTCTTCAAGAATATGTTCTGATGGAAAATCATTGATACGGGAACAACTTAAACCAGACTTTTGTAGTAAAGGTGGTTAAAAAGCCAACTCTCACGTAACACAGAGGCTCTTCTTGATCAAATGTTAATTGTCACATAAACTAAAGACATATATAGGGCTTGATAGGTGCTATAAAGATGTTTCAAAATTGCAATCTTGCTATGTTAAATGTGTATAAGGCCATTTCCGAGCTCTTCTGTTGGCTTGTCTGGTCAACAACGCAATTCTAATTGTAACATAAATGTTAAGATCTGAATTAGAGTCTAGTGAGAAAGTGTGTTATGTTTTTATTCACATTACTTATTGATCAATAAAGCTTTGCGGTATCAATCATGCTACACCCTTACCCAATTGGTTGTTAGCATCAATTGTTGGGATGTACAGTACTCATAAGACAGCCAGATCAGTTACTAGCACAACAACATTTTTTTTATTAGTTTTATCCTGAAGAAGGCAAAAAACATTTAACTTCTTTCCTTCTGGGGAAACATGCTCCAGGTCTAAAAATGAAGAGACTCTACTCTCTGAACTAGTAATCTCTGGGAACAGCAAGTGTGATAAGAGCCACAGCATCTACGAGTCCTAGAGGCCCGCTGTCGCTGTTGGTTACTTTAACAACGGTTGTAAATACGGAACAAACCATATACTTCTGATGACATTGACTGATAAGGGGAATAATTATCTTTGTTTTGCTAGATAAGGTTCCCAGTGCCTGAACTTCTCACCCAGTGTGAGCACGTCACTTGTGTTAACCATTTACCGCATATCGGTTCTAGTGTATCCAAGTATAACCCTGCCTGGCATGACATCAACATGATGTGGCAACAACGGCTAGAAACAAGGTATCAGGATCTATCTCTTCCAAGTGGAAAACTTGATCATATAAAATAAATAGGAGTTACCAGCCAAATTGTGATCAAATCACATACAGAAAAAACACACTCTTCGTGCTTTCCACCCAGACATTTCACCAGCAGGAAGCTGCTGAACTTCCAGCAACGGAAACCAGCTAAAACAGTGGAAGTATCAGAGAATAATGCGCTGTAACACCAATTTATAAAGGTGATTACCCATTTAGTAGGGCCACTCAGGTCATACCCAGATTACTAAACTATACCTGTTCCACGGATTTACTGACACCTGGGGTATTCCGCCCTTACCTCCCTCAGGCCTTAAAGGTACACAGAATTACTTAAAATGCTGCCCTTTCTCAATGGAAAGAAAAAAGTATTTGAAAAGCATTTTTGACCAGTATTTGAGTATGGCCTGCTTTCTTGTTTATGGAGTTTAAAATAGAGTGGCCAGGGCTAGATACGCTGGTATTGGTGAAGCAGCATTTTATATACACATGCAGATAAGGTGCCTATTAAACATTCTTGTACTTATGCTACTCAATGTCCACATTTACAGTGTGGATCAATCTTTAAAGATGACTTATATTGCACTTGCTTGTATCAAAATGGAATGGATATAGGCCTGTAAACATCATCATTGTGCTTTCCGTGCAAGAAAGACAGATCACTAAGATTCCAGGGGTGGAGCGTGTGAGATCATGCTCCATTTGATCCCTACTACAGGACAGCATTGACCACTTGTCCTACCTTTATTCCCTTCTCTGACTTCACTTTACTGTTAAGAGCCTGTGGGAATGCAAAGAGTAGACACTACAGATGGTAAAATCCTCTTTACTTTCACTTCCTGCTGCTGCCGTCATGATTCATTGGACCAAGATATGAAAGGCGGTGACGGGGAACCAAGGGCAAACACCTGGATATTCCTAAATGTACTCATGTGTCCACATACTTCTCTGTAGGGAACCTGGGAAAAAATGAATTGCTGAAGGTACAAGCCTTTGGCAAAAAAGGCAAGGGCTTACTCTGGGGGTCCTTATGGATAGATGATGAAGCAATGACTCAAGCAAGATGGGACCAGATAGAAAATTGTCTGAAACTGATTAGCTGCAGAGTTTCGAAGCACAGTACATAATCGTTAATCGATAGGTAGCTTCTTCCAACCCAGGGCTCTTCTTGAAATTCCAAGGATATATCAGAGGTGATAATAAGTAATACTGGTAATCAGGTGGTTTTTTTTTTTTTTTTTCCAAAACCTTTATTGCACTTTGCATATTACACAGCGGAATGCCTACAACCCTGTGGGCCGGCCGCTATCAGAGGATTGTTGTACACAATAATTTCCAGCAAGAAGGATATCAACACCGCATTAACAACAAATTCACGGTGGAGAGTACTGAAAAGTTTAAAAGTGCCAGTTGAGCAATTATTCAATGCATGAAATGAGGTTTTGATGTAGTTTTGCTTCTTTTGTGTTTTCCTTTTTTAAACAACAACAAACTCATAACAATAACAGTTAGGAATGACAGTGCGGTTAAGCATTATTCAGTGCATTACAGGTCTCCAGTGTCTCTTGGGAATTTGGGAACTTGACAGCCCATCACAGTGCGCATACGTCTTTACCCACCCTACCCGCTCCTACCCCCTTTGGCCCATCTGCCTAAACTCTAAGAAGAAGCCTACTACAGCGGCCCTGGCCACCACCCCCTTGCCCCATCCCGCCTAAGTTCAACCCTCCTCCCCCTCCTCATCCTCAGATTCGTCCTGATCTTCTTCTCGCAGGGGTTCGCAGATGTCCCCCCTGTATTCATTCCACTTCAGCCATATCTTATTCCATTTCCCGGGACAGGCTCGGTTGATGTACACTGCTCGCTCTGTTAACATTACTCGATCCATGTGTAAGCACCATTGGGACTTGGTTGGGAGTTCTGCTGCCCCCCAGCGCTGTGCTATGTCGCGTTTTGCCACCATTAACCCCGCTGTGACCCAGAGTTGCTCGTATCGGTTCAAGTCAGTAGGTTCCCATATATTTAACAAACACCTCCTCGGGTCAGGTAATACGGAGTGATCTAGTGCCTGCGAAAGCGTGTGGAGCACCTGTTTCCAGTACTCCTGGATCTTGGGGCAGTCCCATATGGTATGGAAGAAAGTGCCTTCCTCCCCACATCCCCGGAGACAGTATGGATGGGGCGCCCTATGTATGCGATGCAGCATTGTCCTTGTATAATAAACCCTATGCAGGATCTTAAATTGCACCAGCCGCATGCGTGCCGAAATGCCCACCTCCCTAGGGGACCCAAGCGCCTCGTTCCATTCATGTTCATCCATATCGTTAATCTCCCCTTCCCATTTCTCTTTCAGGCGTGATGTGGGTTCAGGGCTGTTATTGAGTAGCTTGCGGTAAATTAGAGAAGTCGCCCGTTCGAGCATGTGATCGGTGAGTAGGCGATCCTCCAAAGGTGAAGAATCTGGGAGGTGTGTGTCTGTTGGAATGGCTGCAAGCAGTGCGTGGCGGATTTGAATGTATCTGTACAGTTCCCTGTCGTTGAGTTCATATAGTTCTTTTAATTGGGTAAAAGGGATCACCTCATTCCTCTCCTATAGGTCACCCACTACGGAAATGCCTATTGTGTCCCATTGTGCGAACCCCTTTGTGTTCCTCATGTTACCTAGTATGCGAGAGTCCCACAGCGGAGTCATCCTAGTGATTCTCCCCCTCCAGCCTAGTGCCGCCGTAGCTGCGTGCCATGTCTGCACCGTTATCCTGGTAGGGCCTATTAGAGTGTGCATTTTTCGGCGATCATATAGTGGACCTAACAGACTAGCAGTTCCCAGTTGCACCCTGTCCGAACGAAATGCTGGCTCATCGTGCGGCGCGTGTATCCATTGATTAATGGGTTTCAGTTGTGCCGCCCAATAGTACAGTCTTAAGTCCGGTAGCGCAATGCCCCCGCCATACCAGTCTCTGTGTAACTTGGATTGCGCCACTCGCGCCGGGAGGTTGCCCCAAAGTAGGTTAGAGACCAGAGCCGCTACTTTCTGGAAGAATTTGGGTGGCACAGGATACGGAGAATTGTCAAGGACGTATAAGAAGCGTGGTAACGCCATCATCTTATAGAGTGCTGCCCTGCCGAGGAGTGTTAACGGCAGGCCAGACCAAAACTCCACATCCCGCTTGAGTCTATCCAGAGGCGGCCTCAGGTTCTTGTCTATGAATTCAGTCGGGTCCCTAGTGACGTGTATGCCTAGATATTTAAAAGATGACCCCGCCAGTCGCAGCGGGCAATTGTCGTCGAGATCCGGAGCCGGACCCCGTAAAACGTAAATCTCTGACTTGGACCAATTTAGCGTGTAGCCGGAGATCCTACCGTACGTGTCACAAATGCGTAATAAGGCCGGTATTCCCACCTCAGGGTCCGTTAGATACAGCAACATGTCGTCTGCGTATAGGGACAGACGGTCTTCCCAACCCCCGGTCCCCGGTATTCCCTTGAGGAGGGGGGAGGTTCGTATGTGAGTCGCCAGGGGTTCCAAGGAGATGGCAAACAACAGGGGTGACAGGGGGCATCCCTGTCGCGTGCCCCACCCCAGCTGGAAAGTGCGGGAAATGTGACCATTCGCCACCACATGAGCCACTGGGGCTGTGTACAGCAGTTTGACCCATGCTAAAAAGCGGGGCCCGAACCCCATATGTGTCAGTGTTTCGAAGAGGTACTCCCACTCCACCAGGTCAAATGCCATTTTGGCGTCAAGTGCCAGGATTACTGCCGGCGTGGAGATGGTGTCGGCTCTGGCTAGTATACCATGCAGCCGCCGCAAATTCATCGCTGTGTTCCTGTGTGGCATAAATCCGGACTGATCCGGGTGTATAATTGAGGACAGATGGGGCAAGATTCTCAGTACCAGCAGCTTGGCCAAGATCTTCACTTCCGCGTTCAATAAGGAAATGGGTCGATAGGAGGCGCAGTCCTCTGGGGGCTTACCCGGCTTGGGGATTGGTATTATAGTAGCCGTACGTTGGTCCGGTGGGAGGGAACCCCTCTCCAAACAGTCCTCGAACATCCCCAACAGATACTTGCTGAGGGTGTCCGGCATCAACTGATACCATTCTATGGGTATCCCATTTGGCCCCAACGCCTTGCCCGGGTTTAGCGCCTTAATGGCCAGCTGGATTTCATTGGCAGTGATGTCCGCCTCCAGCTCGCACGATGCCTCCGGTGAAAGGGTTCGAACTGCGATCGGTGCCAAGAGTGTCTGGGCACACTCAGGTGTGATTTCGCGAGCCGGGGTGTATACTTGTTCAAAATGTGACGCAAGCAGTTCTGTTATCCGCCTCGGATCAGCGTGCGTCTCTCCCTGTTCATCTTTTAGACATTGGATCCCCCTGGAGTTGCCCTCCCGTTTATCGAGCCACGCCAGCATTTTCCCTGCTTTATCCCCCACCTCATAAATCCTGTTCTGGGTGTCGGTGATGTGCCCCTTGACTACCAACCGTAGGTGATCATTGTACAGCTGTTGTTGGAGAGCGAGTGCGTGCAAGGCAGCGGGGGAAGGATGTGACTCATGTGCCGTGGTACGTTCCCTCAATGTAATCTCTAGGTCGGCTAGTTCCTGAGACTGTCGTTTCTTATGGCCAGTTACGGTGTTAATGGCGTGGCCCCGCAGAACCGTTTTGTAGGCCTCCCAGAGCGTTGCCGGGGAGCGCACCGAATGGGCATTCTCAAGAAAGTAGTGCTTCGTGGCGCGTTTGAGTTCTTTGCGAACCTGAGGAATTTTGAAATATGATGCGTGCATGGGGTAAATGCGCTTACGTGCTCTCGTCTGTAGGGAAAGCGTCAGTGTGAGCGGCGAGTGGTCAGAAATACCACGAGGGTGAATTACCAGGGTCTCCACATGACTAAGGGCCTCCCCCAGTGACAGGAAATAATCAATACGGGACAGGCTCCCATGCACTGCGGAGTGAAATGTGTATTGTTTCGTGCTCGGGTGTAAGTGTCTCCAGATGTCTGTCATGCCCATGGCCGCGGCAAATCGCCGAAAGTATGTTTCCCCCCCTGTCTGGGTGGGGGATGGGTGTTTATCTAGTTGTGGGTCCATGACCGCGTTGAAATCCCCCCCTAGAATGGCCTCACCCTCGGGGAGAGTTAAAAGGAAGTCCCCTAGTCTTGGGAGGTGGACCGAGTGTAAAGCCGGTGGAATATACACTGATACCAAATTAAAGAGTTTCCCTTCCCATTGTCCCTGCACGGCCGCGAAGCAGCCCTGATCATCAGTCTTAATTGCTAGGGGCATGAAACGCGAGTTCTTCCGTATTAGAATGCCGGTCCCCCTGGAGCCGGACGAGAAAGCAGAGTGGGCCCACATTTTGTAGCCTCGTCTATCTAAGGCCTTCGTAGCTCCCCCCACCAGGTGTGTCTCTTGCAACAGGGCCACAGCAGGACGCAAGCGCTTAATAGCAGTCAATACCAAGCCCCGCTTAACCTTGTCCCCCAAGCCCCTTACATTCCAGGAAACCAGGGTCAAAGGTGGGCATTGTGTATCAGAGGGAGTCACCCCCTCCGCATGTATGGAATCGTGAGCCATCTAGTGGTGTTGAGGTACATGATGTATTGCCCCAAAAATGTGGCCGGTCCAGCGGCTGCGTCGTCGCGCAGCCAAGTGTTAGCTGCGTCATGGGGGCATAAAGTCACTGTTCGTTCCCAATAAAGTGTTCCGATTCTTATAAGTACTGAAACAATGCCCTCGACCCTTTGTGCACATTCCCAACAGAAACAGTTCAAAACAAACCCCCCTCCCTGCCCCCCTGCTTAACGGACCTTTAACTGCCCGCCACCCCAACTGAGCAGAGTGCTTTACCCATCCCAAAACCAGAGTACTTGCGTGTAGGGGGGAGAGCGTCTCCCCAGGCAGGCGGCCTCCCTTAAGGCTTTCGGGGCAGCCATGCCAGCGTCAACTTGCAGCGTTGAAAGAGAGAAGTTAGTACGGCGGTCGGCGACTGCTTAGTGCGCAGAGTCCGTGGTCGGGGTCATTCTTCCTCGCCACCCCCCTCAAAGCCATGGGAGGGCGAGTGGTCCGCTCTCTCCGCTCGACCCGACGTTTGTGAGCCATTTCTGCTGCCCTCCCCACGGTCCCGGTCCGGTCTGTGTGTTGTGCGCTGTCGTCCAACGGTGTGCCAACCCTCCAGCCAATCCCGGGCTGCATCAGGGGAGTCGAAGAACCACACTTTTTTGTCCGCTACCACCCGCAGCTTTGCCGGGAAGATCATCGAATATGGCAGTTCTTTGTCTCTCAAGGTCTTCTTTACCTCCAGGAACGTTCTCCGTCTCCTAGCCACCTCCGCCGGGTAGTCCGGGAAGAAAGCAATCTTGGAGTTCTGGATTTGGATGGTCGGTGTCACTCTTGCGGCCTGGAGAATGGCATCCCGATCCCGGAAATTAAACAATCTGGCCAGTATCGGTCGTGGTGAGGCCCCCGACTTGGGTTTTCCTCCCGGAACGCGGTGCGCCCTTTCGACGGAGAAGAAGTTTGAGAGTCCCTTGGGCTTTAGCCGCGTTTTGATCAAGTCCTCCACGTAGAGGTCCAATGCCCCCGTGTCTTCTGACTCCGGCACACCCAAAATTCGGAAATTATTGCGTCGGGAGCGCCCTTCCTGGTCATCCAGTTTGTCCCGAAGCAGTTTGTTATCGGTTTGCAGGCGTTCTACTGCTGTTTGCAATTCGGATACGTCCTCCACCAGCGATTTAGCGACCACCTCGACCTGCTTGACCCTCTCATTCATCTTTTGGAGATCCGCTCTAATCAGGGTGACTTCTGTCGCCGTGGCTCCCACCGTCGTCTGTACCCGGGCCAGAGCCGCCAGGACATCCTCAAGCGTGGCTTTTTTCGCCCCCTCAGGTTCTACCGTTTTTCCGGCGGCCTTGCGTGGGTCGTGTGGCGGCGAGTGCCTCTCATATGCGAATTTGTCCAACTTGGCCTGGGTCGCGTTGCTTCTGGGGCCCCTTTGGGACATGGCGTCGCCGGGAATTGAACTGTCAGCTGGAAAGAATGATCTTGCGTGGGTCGCGCAGGGCCGCCTCTTTGCAATCCGGCGGCGGGCCGTGTCCGATTATCTTGACACTGCTGTGGGGGACGGAGGTTCCTCACCGGTATGTAGTGGTCCAGCGATCTCCTACAGACTATGAATAGGCCAGGTGTCAGGTCTTCCCCCCGCAAGGAGTCCCAAGGGAAGTTTGGCGGTGCGCTGTGAGTTATGACCCGCACCGGCCGGGGTTGCCGCAGTTTGCCGCTCCTCGGTGCCTCCCCGGTATATGCGCTGTCCAGGCTCTAGCCCCTCTCGTGGCTCAGCATGTGAATGGCCCCCGATGTATCCGTTCAGAAGTCCACCGTGCCCACTGCCCGACGACCGCAGTGGTCGCCGAGTGATGTCGCCGGTCGCTGTGTGGCTGCGACGGCCGTTGCTGGTGCCCGGTGTATTCCGTCTGCGTGGCTGTTCAATGGCGGCCTCAGGTCGAGCTTGCTTCACTTCCGTCACGCCATCGGTGGATGCAGGCGGGTCCGGGGGGTGCCGACTGGCAGTGTAGACGTGCGCCCAAGTGCTCGGGTCGACGGGAGGGGGGCCTCACGGAGGTTTCAGGGTGATACGCCCATATCGCCGGCGCTTCCTGCCACTCACCCCCGCCCTAGGGCCACTTCCGGCCGGATTCAGTCGCACCGACAGTCCGTGGTCACACTGCGGCAGTTAGGCCCTGCTCCTCCTCCGCCTCTCGACCGCGGGATCCTGCCCGTTCGGGCCGCCGCCGTTCCCAGAAATTTCAGCGATGCTCGCCGCATGGACGCTGGGTCCGGTCCGCCCCTTTCCGCCAGTAAATATCAGGATTCTGCTACGGATGTGCGCGGAAAGCCGCCTTCGCCCAGGAGCCTCCCTAAGCTGCGGCCGCCATCGTCGGCTGCTAGCCACGCCCCCCTAATCAGGTGTTTTTGGTGCCATTCAGTACTTGCACCATCAGACGAAACATGAACGCATAGAGATAGTAGTAAGCTGGCCTCATAACTTCAATAATAATGATAATGTTCTTCTTCTACGTAGTGCTTCATATTACAATTTGTAGGTTTAATGTACCGCTCTTATGCCCATTGTATTAAAAGCCAATCTATCGCTCTCTGGATGAAGAAAGGCTGAATTGGTATTACTGGGATTCAATCTCATGACTTGCATAGCACAGAAGATGCCAAATCTCGCTGAGCCATGCTTCCAGATACTGCCATTTACTGACACTGCTTTGATATTAGAATTTATACTCTTAAAAGCACACATAAAAAAGAAAATGCACCTACTACAGTACACTTGTTATTAGCGTGAGCTAATGAATCCCCTCAAGACAGTAATTTCCTGTCTACCATTTAAGTTTCTATCACAAAGATAGTAATGAGGGATGTTCTCTGTTCCCCGAGTTCTGACAACCCAGGGAACAAATTTACTAGCCTGGTCTCAGAATTTCTGGCACACAAGTGTTTAAATAATGTCCAAGTGTGTCAGAAATTGTAATCCTCATGGACCTTTGTAGCTATGGTAGCTTTTTAGGCTTTTTTGGGCATCATCGGCAGGGCCACAGGAATTATGCGGGTATGCGGATGCAGCGATTTTTGCATGATTATAGATTTGCAGCATTTGCCACATAATACAGCGTCTGCCACATAATCTGCAGATTTTGACAAAAATGTTTCTAGCTCAAACGGTTCAAATGTAACTAAAAATTCAGTAACGTGTTGTTGTGCAGTGGACACCCTTTTGCAAAGTTGGAAGCGTCACCTTTTGGGTACTTATTATTGCTATATTTGGTGGTTAAACTGGTACAACCAATGCCCATACAGTATTACCAAGTTTAAAAATGAAATAATGAAGTAATACTACTACAAAATGTGCTGTATTATGCCACATCATTTGGCTTTTCTTGCCACATAATTTACTCAATCCTGCAGCATTATTTGGAATTATTTGGCCCTCATCAGTCGCATAATTCCAGTGGCTCTGATCATTGGCATTCACAAAGTCAGTAGTGTAGCAATAGATTACAAGGAATTAAAAATGTGCAAATCAAACACCTCTGCTGGAGATGATACATTTTCTCGATGGATTTCGAGAATGAACTGTTCAAGAAGGGCACCGTTTTGGTGTTCTCTTTAAG
Source organism: Lissotriton helveticus (assembly GCF_964261635.1). Taxonomy (NCBI): domain Eukaryota; kingdom Metazoa; phylum Chordata; class Amphibia; order Caudata; family Salamandridae; genus Lissotriton; species Lissotriton helveticus. The sequence goes on along the minus strand of NC_136069.1, from coordinate 335,935,046 downwards.
GGGGAGAGAGAGGAACTTTTCCAAGGGAGGTAATCTCGGCGCTCTTTATAAATACGTTTTGCAAAATCAGTTCAGAGAATGTTAAAAAGGAGATACATTTTAGGTGGTGGATTGTAGAAGTAATTATAATGAAGTCCTCTTGCCCCTGCAGATACGTCGTGCGCAGTGAATTAATTATGAAGTCATGTAGTTGGTTTTTTTGTTTGACATGCATGATTCCTGTTAGAACTACTGTATTTATGTGCCCTGGGTGAAGTTGGTTTACCGTTTGAAATTCAAGACTTCTGCACCTATTTTCATTGCAAGAGTCCAGTTGGTTTCTCTCATCTTTTTCCGACAATAAATGATCTTGCGTATGTTTCTCTGGTGACTGTTCACTTGTCTAGTTTCTGTAAATTGTTCTGTAAGCGTTGCTAGTGCCACCTGTGCGATACACATCTATGGCTACATTTAAAACATTTTGTGTCATTGTTGTGGCAGCCACAATACAAAATGCTAGTCAAGATTTGCATCGCCTTGTGTCCGCGTCTGCTTTAATATCCATATTTGCTCAGATTATCTCGCAATAAGACCTACATTTCCAATGTATGCAGATGACATTCAACTTCACATCCATGTTGGCAATGACTTAAACCAAAAAACACTATCAAAAAATGTTTGAAACACATCTACTTCTGGATGGAGAGGCGTAACCTTTGTCTTAAAGACCTAAAGGTCAGAATTCTTATAACTGGATAATCTCCATCTTGCCGCATATTATTCAAATTGGCAGAGAAAAAAAAAATCCAGGATGGTTTGACACAACAAATCACATTTTATTAGTGATAAAAACACATCAATGTTTAGCTCCTGATAATAAGATTGATCCTATATTGCCTTCATAGAAAACTCTTTATCGAACTTTTCATGGCTTTGGCACTGTCAGTGTTAAACCTTTGTAACACAATCCGTGGTTGCACACCCATGAAAGACACTAAAAAGTCCAGAAATTGAAATATTCACCCGCCAGACGATACCAGTACCTGAAAAAAATTGTGCGTATTACTTCAGCACTAAAACAACTCTGATGGTTACAAGTGGCACAAAGAAAAGAGTTCAAACATCTGTGCTGAACCATCACAACGTGAGAAGGACTTGCCGCAAACTATTTTCATATGTTGATACTGCATTACATACACCACTGAAACTTCAGGTCAAACAGAGAAACACAGTCACAAAAACGAGGGGGCATATTACCAAGGGCCATTATCGCCGCATTAGCAGGACTTTTTCCCGCTAATGCGGCGATAATTTTATCGCCCTATTACCAAGCTGTCGCTAACACCAGTTAGCGACAGCTTGTAGGCGATAGCGGGCATTTAGGGGCCCACTTTGCATGTCAGCGATAATTGCATGATGACATGCAAAGTGGGCGTGCCAAGATGTTAGCGACTGAAAACAGTCGCTAACATCGCTATCTCCTATTACCTACAAAGGCGTAGTTTTGGAAATATTCACGCTAAGCGCGAATATCTCCAAAAGCTAACACCTGCCCAGAGCAGTTCTTAGCCATGTTATCCAATGGGAGGTGAATAACATGGCTAAGAGCATTGTCACAATAATGTGTGAATATCGCTGTATTTCCAGCGATTTTCATGCATTTCGAATGATTTTTATCGTTTCTGAGATAAACCTTGATGATAGCAAGGTATCTCAGCGATAAAAATCGTCGTAGCACGGCGATAAAATTATTCCCGCTAACCCTGCTTAGCGATAAATATCGCTATTGCTAGGTAATATGCCCTGAGATTCGTTAAAAAAAAACTGAATAAGGCAACATTAATTGGGTGATGGATGTATCACTGTAGAACGTGCTTCTCCAAAAACTGTAGAACCAACCAAATTTGAAAGCCTTCAATAGAAGTCTGAACACAAGTCTCTTTGTTTAGGTATGTCCCCTCTCATCCTATAAAGGAGCAAGGTGAAGGCTGATTTGCATATGGGTGGGTTCAAACTGAGGTGACATGGTCCACTTTCCATGTGTGCCGCTTTCTGCAAAGAGGAAGTGATGAGGAGAAATGAAGATATTTCTTTGTGTTACATCTCTTCCTCTTCTTAGGGGACCTCAAGCAGCACAGTGGTGATCACACGGACAAATCTGTCTCAACTTCACTCTTTTCTATTCAATAATGATGTCAAACAATTCTGCTTGGTGCCAGTGCATCTGAAGAGTTATATCTTATATCTATCTGTAGCTATACATGGCACTCAGAAGACAATTGCAGCCGTACATTCACATCTCAGATCACCACTGCCTTCTATTGTCCCTCTGTTCTTAACAAAGTCGCCTATACCCTTCAACTTCCCTGTTTGACCTTGATGTTTACTTTCTTCCTCCTTCAAAATGCTGAATTAAAAAATAAGTAATTTTGCCACACCACAATTCAGATTAGATTTTACCATGTTCATACCACAGAGAGTACACTACTTTCAGCAGGTAGCTAGTCACATCTTAACAGAAAGGTCTTTTTTCTTGGAATTATTTGTTTTTCTTGCAGTTCTTGACATGGAAAATAACTCTAGTATTCTTGAGCTTCTTATTCTTTTGGTTGTTCTGGTTTGAACCAAATCTTAGACTTAAACTAACATGTTAGTTTGTACATTGGCAGCCTTGTGAAAGGGATCACTTTTTGCTCCTTATTTCTCTTATGCAAGCACACTGGGGGTTGTTACTGACCCAATTTAGCACTCCCTTTACACTACCCCAATATATTTGCCAGTTCATATTTTAGTAAATGCAAAATGAATGTAGATTACGTCATGTGCATCTGTCTGTCTCACAGCCATTGAAGTATGGATTGGTATGGACTACCTTCATACTAAGTTCAGTAAAGGGTGCCATCTGTTGATATGCTATATTGGAAAATATGTGTCAAAAATTAAAATGTTCAAAAACTTCACTGATATTTCACATAGTCAACATTCTACTACTTTAGTTTTTATTAAAAACATTCAAAATACATTACAAAACCTAAGAACATATATGTAATAACTCAGTAACTATTATCAAAGGAAACAAAAGAAACTCTCTACATAAAGAAAGGCGAAAATACACAAATAAAAACACTTCTGAAACATATTATGCTCATTCGCTATTAAGTTGCATCGGGTCTTTTTACAATGGTACAAAGGTTAGAGGTTAAAAAGTTCTTGTCAGTGCTACTTTTCGAGCAAACACTCCTTTATTTTGCCTTCCTCAATAGATGTTACTCGAACATCTTACTCATAACAAAAAAAATCACAAATACAAAAATAAATAAAGCAAAACAAGAATGTATTGTTTACATTTCAATCTAAAATGCATCGCATTGAATTATTTGTTTTGAATATTCATTCATTCATTCACTAGTTTTGACTTCAAAGTAATGGCACTGGCCCTTGGTAAGACTTCACTACAGACAGATTCAGCTGTTTCTTAGCCAGACTAATTGTTTCTAATATGCATATAAAGGGATTTGGGTCAGCTTCTTGCTCATGATTTGATGGCTTTGTTGTCTATCTCCCATCCCTGCTCCTGTTTGGATGGCTTTCCTCCCTAGTCTTCTGTATATCCTGCCCAATATCATTTCAATCTCAAAGTGTTCTGATAGGTTGACTTGTATCTTTTCACTGCTGACCTTACCAGCATTCAGGGAATGACTTTTTTTATCAGTAAGCAGTGCATGGGGTGTACATGGTTTCTTCCTCTCTACCCTTCACTTTTCCCCCAACCCCGTGTTATCTGAGCTGCTTCCCCACACTTTGTCATATGTGTCATTTTTTTAAATGATTCCCCCCAACCCTTAGAGGTTTCTTTTTATTTCCCTGCCACAGCGGTGGCTGGCACCGATCGGAGTTGGAGATGCAGAGGGAGGGCAGAGGGGGGATTTTAAATTGAAAAAATACTATAATTTATATGCTTGCCGCATCCTCCTTGCTGCTCCTCCTGGCCGCGTCTCTCCTCCTCCCTCCGGCAGGAACAGGAAGCAGCTGGGTAGCACCCAGGCTCCCCAGAGCCAATCACAAAGCTGCGTTGTGATTCGCTCAGATGGGGAATGGGGGCCCAGGCATGGGGGCCTGGCATGTTCTCCACCCAAACAGTCATTGCGCACTTGGGAGTGTGCTACAAGAAACTCAAGAGGGTCCCTGGGATACTAAATGGAGGGAGAGGAAGCAGGGGAAAAAAACAAGAACAAACACAAAAACCTCTCCCTAACCATAAATCACTGGATAAGTCATAGATCCTAGATGGAAGAACAGTATCATTGTCCCACAGTTTGGTATTTATAAAGTTATTTTTATTATTCTTATTGTATCAGAAGTTATCATTTTGTTAAAATAATCGTGAATATATTATGTACAAGCGACTATCATTCTGAAAATAAGCACAGCGAGACCCCAACATAGAATAAAACACAAATTCAAAGAATAAGCAGAATCAACTACAAAATCACACCACACATCATACAACATTCAATCATACCATACACGGCCCACCAAAAAAAAACCAATAGAAATAACACAATGACTAACAAAAGACAAAGCTATTGCATAGACATTATACAAACAATAATCATATACAATACACAAAAATACATTATTTGAGACTGAGAACAGCACACTTGGGAGTGTGGACAAACCACTCCTCGGCTTTTCTGTAATTCTCGCCTCGCCTCGGATGTTGCAAAGCTGCCTCGCAAAAAGCAAAAAAATAAAATGATAATAACTGAGTTATTATCATTTTATTTTTTACTTACATACAGTGGGCTGATGCTGATCCACCTTAGCAGAGGAGCCGCTACTGCCCTGCCCCCTGTTCCACAATACTTGCTGCCCCTTTTAGGAAGGCCTGAGGCTCAGCATTTGCAAATCACACTTAGGCCACTTGCAACCTTTTCTGTTCTTCATGCAGCTTTCTTTGTTGTCTTTTCTGAAATATTTTAATTTACCAATATAACTTGGGCATCCGCCATGTTAGAATGGTAAATCTTAAATGGTCGCTGGTGGCATTAAGAGTGTATCTAATCTTGGTTTTTTTTCATTAGAAACTCATTCCAAAATTGCCATTGCACGTATGCATATGTGTCTCCACTCATGCACACACATGCAAATTTAACAAGTATTGGCATAGCCAATGGTCTTGCCTCTGGGACCTTATAAGTGTTTTGCCAGGGACTAGCACAGACGTAACGAGTGGCATACAAGCAGAAAGCCCACACATGGGAATGGTGGAATGGGGGAGGATATATCTAAAGTAGGCAGAATGGAGGGGAGGGATATACCTAAAGCAGACAGTGGGATGTAGGGTTTCAGCCACAGCAGTGGTTGGGATCGAGGGTTGTAGCCACATCAGTGGGTGGAATGGGGGCTAAAGCCACAGTAGAGGGTAGGGGGAGTGGATTTAGCACATCTTGTTTGGGAGGGTGAGGAGGTGCCGCCCTCTACCAATCTTGGGGGAAGAGATGTCGAAACATCACCTGTCTGCTTTGAATTTGAGTCACAAAGGAGTATATGCGAAGCTAATATATTGTTTTGCCATTACCCCTTATGAGGGAAATTCCATTTTTCGGCTGATCTGAATCAGCGTGGAGCATAAGTAAGTTCCAGGGGTGTAACGCAGGCCCCTGCAGCCCCCGCGGTGCGGGTGGGCCCTCACCCTCCAGGGGGCCCCGTCAGCACCGCACTTCTGCTGGGGAGCTCTAGATTGAGTCTGGAGGGGGCTCCTTCACGTACCCTGCAGGGGGCCCCCTCAAGGTTCGTTACGCCACTGGTAAGTTCTAGACTACCTATGACCTACAGAAACAAAGGCAGTGTGACTAAAACATGGCACGTGTCTGAGAAAGCTATTATGCAAGTAAATAATGTATATGGGATTTCTTGTACATCAGATAAGGAACGTGTGCCCGCACTTACACAGGTTAGCGCCAACCCAAGACAGAGTGCTTGATGGTGGAGGGAGGGTAAATATAAAATACATGGGAAATGTTGCTACATGTGCCATTTCGTAACAAGGACATTTTCACGAAAAGAAACAGTTGTGCATCTGTGTTCTTCAAGGTAACTGTGCGACCTCCAAACAGTCTGGAATTGTGCACCAGAGGTATGAAGGCGGATTGAACAACAGGGAAATTCATCTGCCACTTGCAAATCATGGCCAAACTTGTCAGAATAAGCTGTTATATTCAAAGGGTGGCGTCAATTATAAGCTTCCCTCGTGACGGTCTTTTAAAACTTGGAACATCTGCTGCTATCACATTTGAAAACTTGCGTTTGTAAAGTACATTGCAAGCTGCAATTTTTTCCATGAAAGAAACGAGCAAAATAGCTTCACATACTCTAAACTTGTTACAATGGAAGTTAGTCAGATATTAATCTGCGTTAGCCACTACCAAGGAAAAGTCTCTGCATGGTCATCTGCTAGCCTGCGAGTGGTGTGCGTGCATGCGCGGGATATAAGGGAACAAAAAGCAAAAGTGAACGAGAGAGCAGTCTTCACTTTTCAAGCACTGCACTCGTGCTTGTGGCGCACCATTGCTCACTCCCGCAAGGTGGATGCCGCCACAGCACGAGTGCAGTGCTTGAAAAGTGAAGACCGATGGCTAAAGGTCCTGCTAGTGTAGCGCTTGCGAGAGGCCTATGCGAGCCCTAAAAAGGAATTGGGAAAGCCAAGACCTATTGGCTTTGCCGATCAAAGTCTGTCGACATAAAACACATTTTGCCAAAGTCCCTGAAACACCTTATTGGGGCCCAACGGGGGCGGGGGGAGGCAAACAGCACCGACCAGAGACTCAAAGAATAGGTGTGATAAAGGCCGCTTTATTGGAAGCAGGTGCACCTTACACAATGAAAACCCTTGGCCTGTGCTAAATATGTAATCTCCTGACAAACCCCCCACACCTCCCCTAAACTGGTTCCCCCAATCCACAAACAGTAAACCATTAGCAAAAGCGTCAATTTGCCTCTCCACCTGGCTAAATACTTTATTGTGCTTGACCTACCCACGCTAATCCAAAACAGACCTCCTACGCTTCCCCCATATATTAGGAAAAATCTGCCCCCAAAGGCAGAAAAGTACACCCACACCTGCTCCAGCGATACGAACCCCACAACCATCAAAACACACCCCGATGCACCGGCCCCCAAGAAAACTCCTTCCAACAAACACCACCGCACCACAAAAAACCCTATTACCCTGAAAAAAGGCAAATGCCCCACCCCTGCCCCCCAGGACTCAAAACTTAAAAAAAAAACCCTTTCGGCTGAAAGAAAACCCAGGGTAGGAGGGAGGGGAAATAATTCTCTCCGCCGCACCCCCGCCCGGCTGCTGTGTCACAAGCCACCGAAATGGTGGCCTATGACACAAAATGGCCATATTTAATGACACCCAGCCCAAGGCTACCAAACCCACCCAAAAACAGCCCACGTACGGTGCTGCCACTACCCCCCCCCTTCCACCCGCCCCAAAACCTCCCGGGGGTGGCAGGCCTCCTGCTGGTCGCCCCCCCCCCCCAAATCCCTAATCTGCCCTGAACACAGGCAACCAGAGTCGGGGTATGTACCGAAATGTCCCTATATATTCTGTTTTTAATGAATCCACTCATTTTAGTGCCTGTAGTTCACCACGTATGCATTTGATCCGATTGTGCTCAATTAAATGATTTAAGGCACATTGGGATTTAATGACACCCAGCCCAAAAGAAGCCCAAAACTAGCCCACCCCAGCCCAATGCTACCAAACCCGCCCAAAAACAGCCCACGTATGGTGCTGGCACTACCCCCCCTCCCCCGGCCCCAAAACCTCCCAGGGGTGGCAGGCCTCCCGCTGGTCGGCCGCCCCCCCAAAGCCCTATTGGGGCCCAACAGGGGAGAGGGGGGGAGGCAAACACCACCAACCAGAGACCAACCAGAGACTCAAAGAATAGGTGTGATAAAGGCTGCTTTATTGGAAGCAGGTGCATCTTACAAAATGAAAACCCTTGGCCTGTGCCGTACAAAACTAGACCTCACTAAATATGTAATCTCCTGACAAACCTCCCACACCCTCCCCTAAACTGGTTCCCCCAATCCACATACAGTAAACCATTAGCAAAAGCGTCAATTTGCCTCTCCACCTGGCTAAATACTTTATTGTGCTTGACCTACCCCCGCTAATCCAAAACAGACATCCTACGCTTCCCCCATATAGTAGGAAAAAAACGCCACTCGAAAGACGTGCTAACGGCTTTTGACCCCCCCCCCCCCCTAGGACCCTGGACATTCGGGTATCTGCACACACCAATGGCCTGATCCAGAGCTTCCTTCCAGTGTACCACCTACAACTCCAATCCGCACCGGCAGGTGTACCCCCATCCTCCCTGCAAAATTCCACTGCCCCGGACCAAGCTCCGGGCGCTCCATCCCCTTAAAACTTTCTATCTCCCCAAAACCCCTCAATTCACTGTAGATTTCCTCCGGGTCCAATTTATGCCACTGGCCTCTCAGCCCCCTTCCAAACCCACCTGGGACCGAAACTCTGACCAAATGACATGACACCCCACCTACCTGCGCCGTAACTCTAACAGCTCTCCCTACACTTGTTCCACCACGCTAACCCCTTGCACGGTACCAAGGCCACGTCTGACACACACTCCCCTTTACCCCTTCACACAAAGCCGGCCATACCACATGCCAGCACCTGCCCCCGTCCTGTGCCACTGACAATGAAACAACCTGTCGTCCTATTCCAACTTCTGATTGTGGTGCTTGCCCCAGTCCCCCCTGTCTGCTCACTTTATAAATGAGGGTCCCTCAATATAAATCTCCAGCACCGCCGCAGTTGGCTCCGCCCCTGCACCTGAAAAGACACACATGTGAGAGGCGAGAAATATCCTTCAAGTCAGTGTATCACCCCCCACCCCCTGCAGCCTGACAGACGCCCGCCAACAGTCCGACCTCCAGGGCCCTCCAGGGCCCGAAGCCTTCCTCAAACCTGACGCGCAGCCTCCATTGCTGCTCCACTCCGGATTAATGCCTCTGAAACACCTTCGGGTCCTCACCGATACACCATAGGGTGTGCCGCTGGACCCCCAAACCTGTGTTTTCTAAATCGATAATTCCCCCAGCTGGGGTTTGAACCTTTTGCAAAAGCACTCATAGACCCCGTGAAACTGCCCCTGTACCATCTGTTCTGCCGCATACCCTCTGTCACCTCCTCCTCGACCAAACCCCCTGCCCAGCCTTCCAACAGCCGTGTACCCCATTCCCCCACCGACGGCGAATCATCACCCCCGAAAACCCCCTTCCATCAAATTCAACCTGAACCGCACCACCTGCTCCTGCTGAAACCACCGATCCCATGCCTCACTGCTCAAGACCGCCGCATTTCCACTCATGTCCGCTCATAGGCACCATGGAAATGCCCCAAGAACGCCTGCCCCAATCAAATCCCCCTGTAGCCCCGCCGACAACCATAGTCAATGATGCTGCAGCGCCAAACCGGACAGCGTCAGACCCAAAGCGATGAGGTTGTCGTCCTCTTGTCCCCCCGGCAGGCGTGTTTCCATGGCCACGGAGTCGAGCTCTACACCAATGAATGACAGCACCGAAACTGGGACCGTGCCTCTGCTCTGGCGCCCGGGGCACCCCCAGGCAAGCCACAAGGCCCGTAAACCAATCCAGCTCCACTGGCAGTCTGTCGAAACCCAGCCGTCCCACCAGAAAGAGGTCATCCAGATAGTGCGTCACCGACCAGAGCCTGTCCGCCAGGAAAAAGCCCACTGCAAAAGAACTGAATGGCTCACACACGCACCCGAAATCGAACATCCAACGGGCAGTGCTGTTGCCCTCCGTGCCTACATTGCCGCCCCCCGTTCTCTGGCAGGCGTGCTTCCATGGCCCGGAGTCGAGCTCTATACCAAGCAAGAACAGCACTGTACTGGGACCGTACGTCTTCTCTGGCGCCAGGGGCACCCCCAGGCAGCCACGAGGCCCGTAAAACTGACCAGCTGCCGCTGGCAGTCCGTTGAACCCAGCCGTCCCACCAGAAAGAAGTCATCCAGATCGTGTGTCACCGTCTCAGAGCCTGTCCGCCAGGAAGAAGCCCCTGCAACCAGGAAACTGAATCGCCCAAACAGCGCACGGGAGAGCGAACAACCCATGGGCAATGCTTTGTCCCCCACCATTGCCCCCCGTCAAACCGGTTCCCCACCAACCGGTGATCCTCCGGATGACCCGGAAGCAACCAGAACACGACTTAACATCACACTTTGACATGAAAGCCCCTTCACCCACCGCTGCCGCGATCTGCCGCGCCACATCCATGTCTGCATGCGACCTCTCGATAGTTCCGCCGCAACAAAACCGCGACCTACTTACCCCCAGGCCCCCGACCGCTGTCGGCTCAACCGAGACTGACCGGGCTCCATGTTGAGCACCACCCAGACAGGGGAAACAAGCAAAACCTGGCAGCGGCGGCTCTAAAAAGGGGGGGGGCATCCGGACCCCGCTCACCTCCTAACAACTACCCCGCACTATCCCCGTGTTCGCATTGACGGCTTCAAATACTCCATCCCAAACGGCGACAAGCCTATGCTCAGCACTCATGACCCCTTTTACCTCCTCCCCGCGCCCCACCCGGCACCCCTTCACATACCTCGCCATTCCCAGGCACCCCCCATGACCCCCGGTATCCACACCAACCGACAGCCGAGGCGTACCCAAACCACTCCCCGCTCCGCCAACATCCTTACCTGGCGTCAAGGCCGGCGTCGTCCCTGGATCCCGCCGCCTAACCCTTGGAGCCGGGGGGGGGGGGTCACACTCAGCGCTCCTTGCCGTGGAAATACCAGGAACACAGTACCAACACCGTTAGTCTGCTCCCCCACCCCCTTCCCGCATCACCCCCTCCACCGCAGAATCCACCACATGGTCCAATTGCACCAGGTCCTCCTGCCCAACCTGGGGCCCATCCGTCCACTCGTCCCCCATTCCCCCCCTTTAGGGCTCCGTCCTACCCAACCCCATCTCCTTCCGACAAAACCACATGGCATACCCCCTATCAAAGCTCTCTCTCCTCTCACAACCTCCTCCACTCCCCCACACCGTCTCCACCCCCGGTACAATCAGAGATGGACCATAGAATCCACTAAACCATAAACTCATCAGTGTCAACAGCGCCAAATCCCTTGGAGTCGTCACACAACACTCAATCAACCCTCCCCCATTAAGTCAATTGCAAAGCCTGCTCGACACCACTGCGCCTTCTGTGGGGAATTCGTCACCTCTTCCCGGAGCAAGACCTCGACAACCCTGGCCCCCTCTCTGGTCCTCTCCAGCTGGACTACTGCAATTCTCTCCATACTGGCCTTCCCAATCCCCCTGACCCCCTCAAGTCCTTTCCCCCTTCAGCAGCTCGCCTCATATATGGGGCCAAATGAAGGTACCACAGCACACACGTGTTATCCACCCCTCGCTGGCCCTGCTTCTTCGGCGAAGGAACTGAAACTCTACCGAGGCACTAGCCATCACGACATGCAACAATCCACACCTTGGACCTTCCACCTTCAAAAGGAAGGATCTATGGCCTAATCCCTTCCAGACAACCCAATGAGGATCCGGACTAACTTCTGCCTCAGCTCCGAAAAGCCCACTCCTCCCAGACCTTCACAACTGACCCCGTGCTCGCTTCCTTCAAGACACCTCCAAAGCAATTCGTGCCTTCACCCGCATGTCCTGTGATACTGCCATTAAAGCAGTAGTACCCTTTTACCTGCGATTGGTACTCTAATACGTGTACACAGCACTGTTCCCTTGTAACACACCGTTGGCTACCTCTTCCAGTTGATTGCTCTCGCTACCTTTACCCGTGCCACCATGGCTGACGTAACTCCTGCCCCTGCGTTCGATCATCCTCCATTTATTGCAGTATTATACCTCCACTCGCACCTTGCCCATTTTCATAACCTGCGCACGTGCTCCTTTAACGCACCGTTTGCCACCTCCTGCATTTTGTTTGCACACGATTGTCCTTTCAACATGTAATGTAACTTCGCTCTTGCCATTTGTACCCGTAATGCTCCTGTCCCACATCTGTTCCTATTGTGAAGTGCTCTGATACCCTCGGGCAAAGCCCGCGCTACAACAAAACGCATAACTAACTAAATCCATAAACAGTACTGTGAATCTGCTCAAAATTCTCTTGTGTCCGTCCCCGACCCCCCGGCGGCCGTCACGACCCATCAGGAGTGGGAGTGGCGGGGGCGCACCTCCCCGCTTCCCCTCGCGCTGTCAGGCATGGTCCCTCGTTGGAGCGCGACCGCCTGTACCAGGCAGAGCCGGCCCATCCCTTCGGTCGAATGGAGCCGCATGCTGCTCTCCCGAGCGCCTATCCCAGCGTCCCTGCCGCGAATAAGAGGTGGGTCCAGCATACCGGGGAAAAAACACCCCCCTGACCCCCAAAAACCCCTCCCCCACCCGCCAAAAGCCCGCGCCTGTCGTGCTTCCCGCCCTCCCCCCCACCTGCCCAGCCCCCGATCCCCGCTGGACACCCCACCCACCCACTCGAAGGTCTCCTCCGAACGGGCCTCCCGCCCGTCCCCACATTCCCCGCACCCCCCCAACCCATACCCCCCGTCGTACCCTTGTAAAGCTACCTCCCCCCAGGCTCTCGACCTCCGACCCCCCGCCCCCCCACCCCCCGGCGCCGCACCACCCCCCGGTTCACGCCTAATACTAAATAGAATGCACAAGCAGGGTCAGTCTTTGAAAGCCAGGTCCTATTCAGCCGAATGACATCTAGAGCTCCAAACACTGTCACTCCGCTCCATCTATAATCATGGGTTTCCCCCCCCTTTCTCCAAGCCAATCCAAACCTCCCCACACCCTCTGCATCCCTCCCTGGCTTCTCCACGTGTAACCTCCAACGGTTCCCCCCCCTCCGCAAGCCCCCCCAATGCGGGGTCCCCCCCCGGCCCCCTCCCGCTCACAGGAATGCCCATTGTAATTCGCCACCGCCACCCACGCGGATCACGCCCTGTCCCTCCCTCGCCCCGCACCCTGACCGAGGCACGACTGCGCTGCCCTCCAAACCAGGCCCTATGGTGCCCCCCCCACCCACCTCATACCTGGGTCGTGCACGCAGAGGCACCACCGCCACGCCGGCCGTCGCGGCATTGCCAGCGGCATGCCGCAGCGGCCTCACTGCACCAGCGGGCCACACCAGTCCCAGCGGCCCGCCTCCTCCGTACCCGCGGTCCGCCGATGTGCGCCGACCGCCTCCACTCCTCACTCGATCGACACCACGACTCCCAGCCCCAAAACAGGCCTCCCCTGGACCACCTAAAATGACCTAACATGCCAATAAGTAAAAATAATTCTGTCCGCCGCACCCCCGCCCGGCTGCTGTGTCACAAGCCACCGAAATGGTGGCCTATGACACAAAATGGCCGTATTTAATGACACCCAGCCCAAGGCTACCAAACCCGCCCAAAAACAGCCCACGTACGGTGCTGGCACTACCCCCTCCCCCCCCCCCCCCCCCCCCCCCTCCCCCAAACCTCCCTGGGGTGGCAGGCCTCCCGCTGGTCGGCCGCCCCCCCAAAGCCCTAATCTGCCCTGAACACAGGCAACCAGAGTCGGGGTATGTACCGAAATGCCCCTATATATTCTGTTTTTAATGAATCCACTCATTTTAGTGCCTGTAGTTCACCAGGTATGCATTTGATCCGATTGTGCTCAATTAAATGATTTAAGGCACATTGGGACTATTACGCGAGTTGACTCACATTAATGTTAATGTAAATATCCAACTGCAGCTTATTTGATCAAAAAAACATTACGCACTGTAATTAATGTTCTGCGGAAAATGTATATCAAAATCATACCTTTCCTGACGCCGCTCAGGTTGTTCCACGTTAAATTAAGATAAAGCAAGCGTTATTAAAATTACAGTACTTGCACAGTGCATCACTGCCACCTGCAGGGCATTTTGAAATATGCACTTACAAACATTTAGAAATCTTTGGTTACCTTCGGATACTGGAGTGTTTCTCAAGGATGGGCGTCAAATGGCATCAATAGCCTTTCACTATGTCATCTATGTTGAAATTAACATAAGTCACCACAGAGTCGTATTTCACTGTACTTCTATTCTAAACAGCATTGCAGCTAGTTATATATCTAGTTGATTAACTGGAATGAGACTGGAGATAGGTTATTTGGCTGTCTACTTTTCAGATTGCCAGAATCCTGATTCAAATCTGTATGTAGGCATCCTTGTGCATAACAAGTTAAAGAACATAATTGAGGGTGGGATATAGATTCAGCAAAACAGATTTTTTTTTAATGAAGCGGTCAGTAGTTTTCACCAGATCAGAGGAAAGAACACATTGAAATTCCTCCCACTCAGGGACGCAACTAGACCCGAACCTCGGTTGGGGTCTAACACTCCCAGCAGGGCTGGCCCTAGCACTGGTCGCTCACGGTGCAACAGCCTTTTCTTGCGCATCCTGCCCCATTTCCTCCTTCTCCATGAATTCCCTTACTACCACTTACCATTACTGTAGGAGAGTAGGGTCTGCAATCCTATGATCACCCAGATTTTTGCTTTTTGCTGCACTGGTTTACGACTTTCCCTGGCTGTGGGCCTGCTAATCAGACCCACAGCCTAGCTGTTCTCTCTATCCAAATTGTACTCAGGTACTGAATTGGCACTGGGCCCTCTCCAAGTCCCTGTACCCAGGGCTGAGGTGCACCCAGAAGTCTCCCAGGGGCTGAAGCATGTATTGTGCCACCCCTGGATTGACTAACTAAAACTGACACAACTGGCTGCACGACAGCTGGGGCAAGGTGGTGTACTCACCCTTTGCTTTAGATATAGTATACCTATATCTAACCCTAAAATGGACACACAGATCTCCTATCAGTCACTCCTATGGCAGGCCTTAACAATCCTGAAGGCAGAGTGCTTGGAATCGTGTGAGATGGTGCTCTGGCATGAGCTGAGCCTGTCTGCGGCTTTCGGGATCTATCCCTTAGCCGTTTCCATGATATCGCATACCATATACTCTTAAGTGCATTATAATCCTCGCGGTTATGTGCCAACTCTGGTATCGCTTTATCAAAACATGTCGAGTAAGGTGTCATACGAATTGGAATACTAACCCCTCGCCAATTCTGGCGACGGGGTTAGCATTCCACCCTTCTAGAGGGACACGACATGCATGTAACCTATAACCCGGTTAAAAGTCAGACAGAGCCTTAGCATCCACAAAATGGATGCTGCCACCGAGACACAAGTCTGCCCTCCTGCTGCTGGGAGTCCTCCCAGAGCAGGAGATAAGGACAAAGGGTTTCCTGCCAGGGGCGGTGCCAGCACCGTCCCAGACAGGGTTTTGTGTATTGTAGGTAGGCAGGGCTTTAGAGGAAGGTGACTGCACGTGGCACCCCGGTGCTCACTGTGCATAGGCTGGCTGGAACCAGTTCCAGGGTCACTCCAGACCCTGTGCTGGGGAAAAGCCCGCCAAGGAAGTGGGTGTAACCACCCCCCTCCTAGTCCCACCCATAGGGCAGGACTTAGTCGCGTGCCAGCCCCTTTTTACAGGATAAAGGTAGAGACTGGCCCCCTTCCAAATCAGATCATCTTTGAATCCTGAAACTACTTTCCACGAAAGGAACTCAAGACTTCTTCCTAAGATTTCTCCCTTGTGACTAAGGAGTAGTCACCCTGCATCCGCAGGCACCATCTACAGAACACTGCGGTCTGCTGCAAGTCCTTCCTCCGGAATCCGACTGCCCAGCTCGACGAGAACCGGCTTCCCTGGCACCTCTGACCTCTACCTGCATCATCAGTCACGCTGAGATTCGTGGGTGTGACGAGACCTCGAGGGACCGGCCATCTTCAAGACTGCACGACTTCTGAACAACAAGCCCGCCGAGTGAATTCCTGGTGAGTGCTTTGGGGTCCGAGAAGCCCCCACCCTGAGCAGCTCCAGCACCGAAGAGCAGCCCCCCAGCATCTCCACGATCTGCGTGGGGCCCTTCTGCTTTTTACTGCTCACCGCGTTGTTTGGCTACTAGCCCGCTGGCTTGTGGCCTTCCTGACGACGCCCGACGACATTTCTGCTGCTGGTCTGGTTGCTCCAGACTGGCCCTTGCTTCCCTCCATCGGAGAAGTACCCTGGACCCTCCTGGTCCACCCAAGACGCCATTTTAGGTCCACCGCGTGGGCCTTGCATTTGCCAAGACTTGTTGCCCAATCCTGGGTCCAGCGACGTCGACAGCAAGAACCTTCGTGGGACAGCTCGCACCTCCATCCTGGTCGCCGACAACGCCTCCTGGTCCGAGAGACTGCAGAGCCCAGCAGCGCCCACTCACCTGACTGCGGTGACTTCGCCCGGTGCCATCCTGGTGCCCACTTAATCACTGGCTAGTGATTCAAGAACTTGGTCCCCTCTGCTTTCAGGTTTTCTTCTTCCTTGATCCAGGCTTGGATCCATCGAACTTTTCTTCACTGGTCGCCTGCCAGCAACTTCTTCCTTCCAGGCTCCTGGTCCGGCAACGAGATCCCCGACGTCTTTTCAGACCTATGCAGCTGCAGCCCCTGGGCTAGGTAACTTCGGCACTTCGGTGTCCCAGCATAGCCTCACTATCCTAGGGTCAGGATCCACTGTCGTTTTCTTCCCACCAGGTCGGGTTCGCCCGTGAACACTAACTTTGCCTTTACTAGCCTCCATAGACTTTGTCCCGCATCCCGCGTGAGAGTGCACACTCTGCACCCGAGTCCCCTAGGTCTCCTAGAAGTAATCTAACGATTCCCTAGTCAAGTCCTAGCGATTCCAAAGCCTATTAGTACTGTACTTACCTGCTAGTAATTTCGCATTCCACTTTTTAAGTATATGGTTTTTCGTGCCCCTCGGGCATTTGTGTATAACGTGCTAACTTAAGTATTTTCGTAAGAGTTTTGTTGTGTGCCTAGCACCCTGTCCTCATAAAGAGTACAGGGTTGTTGTGATTCTAATAAATACACTGTTTATTTTCATAACACTTGTGTGGTGTCCTTTCACTGGGTGTTCAAGGGGTAATGTGATGGTAAAACAGCTGGCTTAACACGCCCTCTAGAGTCTTAGCCTTAGACTGCTCGTATCCATGCTACTAGGATAGCTGGTCTATAAGGTTGACTTACAACCAATCATCAATAAGGGTTGTTTGGACTGATATATAGTGATCACTAGAATAGTGAACACTGCACATCAGGCCAACTTCTCACATTGGTGGCAGCGGTGGGATTTGAGCTTGCTGTTGTTTTACCACACATGCCCTAAGAAAATCTTGTGAAAGATCACATAAGTACTAAAGGTACATATAACTTAGCTTAGAATACTCTGAGTTCTACTGAACCAGCTGTTGTAGCTCCTAGGGCCTAGCACACCCTAAACTACAACTCTAGCAAGGGATCAGTAGGCAAACATATAGTGTAGGTAAGTGCACCACTTACACCTCACTAGAAAAGCATGTCGACTCAGGGGGACTCTACTGAGACTCCCCTGGTCAGTGTTGACCCTCCACAGGTCACTTCAAGATATGCAGCTCTCAGTTTCCAGGAGATGAGACAAATCTGTGTCTCCAGGAAACTGAAGCAGGGGTCTAACCCCACCACTCCCTTTCTGATAGGTCTCTTAGAGACATATGATGCCAGAAAGCTTTCTCAGTTACATGAGAACATGCCAGCCTTAGAGGGAACCTCTGGGGATCCAGACCTCCCCAACACTGATTCAGCAGTTGAGGAGGAGGATCAAGAGGTACTCTCTGGGGATGAGGTAGACAAAGGTCTTGAGGTAGTCAGAAGGCTAACTAGGACCAACTTAGACTTACTTGGGCTAGGATCTGGGGGCCCCCCAGTACTAACCCGAAGTGGGCCTAACCTTGGAGTTAGGAGAGATAGATCTCTTTCTAGGGACTCCAATAGATCTCTGCACTCTAATGCCTCTCCCCAGGGGAGAAGGAATCCTCCGCAGAGGAGATTTACTTCCCCTCAGAGAAGGGAGCATGAAGCTAGGATGAGACAAGCTGAACTGAGGATTGAAAGGGAAGAAATTGCCCTGGCCAAAGAGAAGCTTGCCCTGGCAAGAGAGCAGCAGATAAGTGGGTTAGCACCCACTGGTGGCAGCAATCTCCCAAGAGATAGAGAGAAGGGTTTAGATACTAAACACCTGACTAAAATAGTGCCCCCCTTTAAGCAAGGGGATGATATCCAGAAATGGATGGCTGCTCTGGAGAGGGCCTGCACTGTGCAGGGCATTCCCCAGAGTCAGTGGGCAGCTATACTGTGGCTCTCCTTTGATGGTAAAGGTAGAGATAAGCTCCTCACTACAAGAGTGGAGGATGCTAACAATTACCAGGTCCTGAAGAATACACTGGTTGATGGGTTTGGTTTAACCACTGAGCAGTACAGGTTGCTGTTCAGAGACACCCAGAAAACTCAGTCTCAGGACTGGTCTGATTTTGTGGATTGTGCCACTAAGGCTTTGGAGGGCTGGTTGCTGGGTAGCAAGGTTACAGATTACACAGGATTGTATAATCTAATGATGAGAGAACACATTTTGAACAATTGTCAGAATCAGTTGCTGCACCAGCACCTTGTTGATTCAGATCTGACCTCTCCCCAAGAATTGGGAAAGAAGGCAGACAAATGGGTCAGGACAAGGATCAAGCAGAACCAGAACCAGAACCAGGGTGGTCAGAAGAAAGCAGACCAGAAGGGTAATGTTAAGAATGAGCAAAATGACCAGAAGTCTTCACCAGGTCCCCAACAAACCAAAGAGGGTGGGGGTCAGGCTTCCCAGAAGAAGAAGACTCAAGAAGGCCAGTCAAAAAGGTGGTGCCAGTACTGCAAAAGTAAATCTCACTGGTTTAGTGAGTGCACCAAAAAAGGAGGACAAACTCCTGCCACTACAGCTCCTAAAGCAACTGCACCCCCTAGTACAGTCAGTAGTGGTAGTGTCACTCCCAAGGCATTAGTTGGGTTAACCTTGGGTACTGAGGGGTCTGACAACTTAGTTGGCACACTCACTCAGGCTGTCCTTGTCTGTCCAGGGGATATGGATATGTCCCCTGAATTAAGTCCCAATACTTTGGGCAAATACAGGCAGACACCTTTGATTAATGGCAAAATGGCTCAGGCCTATAGGGACACTTGTGCCAGTGTCACCATGGTGACACCTAACTTTGTGGACCCTGGACAGATCATGCCAGGTACTGATTTCCTGGTGACCAATGCCAGCAATGTCACTACTAGTCATAGTGTGGCAATTGTGGCTTTCTCCTGGGGTGGAGTGAAGGGACAAAAGAAAGTTGTAGTCAGTTCAGACCTCCCAGTTGATTGTTTGTTGGGCAATGATTTGGAGTCATCACAATGGTCAGAAGTGGAGCAGAGGACTCACATGGAGATGTTAGGCTTGCCAGCACATGTGCTTGCTGTGACTAGGTCACAGGCCAGAAGATGCCCCACTGAACAGGTGCTGGATCCTGAAATTATGGACCAGACACCTTCCAAGAAGAAGAGCAGTAAGGGTAAGGCTGTGCCTTCCCCCTTGCCCCAGGTTGAGGATCAAGTCTCTGAGGAGGCTGATCTAGAAGAGCTGAGGGAAACTGAGCCTAAAGAGCTTGAACTTGATCAAGTTGAGTTTCTGGGCTCAGGGGGACCCTCCAGAGCAGACCTGGGGAAGGAACAGTTGAGCTGCCCTTCCCTTGAACCCCTCAGACAGCAGGCTGCTGCTGAGGCTGCAGGGAATGCCACAGGTGCCCACAGGGTATACTGGGAAGATGGACTCCTGTACTCTGAGTCAAGAGACCCCAAGCCTGGTGCAACCAGGAGGCTGGTCATCCCCTTGTCTCTGAGAGGTTTCCTTCTCACCTTGGCCCATGAGATTCCCCTTGCAGGTCATTTAGGTCAGACAAAGACTTGGGACAGGCTTGTCTCACACTTTCACTGGCCCCATATGAATGAGAATACCAAGGAGTTTTGTCGCTCATGTGTCACTTGCCAAGCCAGTGGTAAGTCAGGTGGCACAACAAAGGCCCCCCTCATACCACTACCTGTGGTGGGGGTTCCCTTTGAAAGAGTGGGGATTGACATTGTTGGTCCAATGGAACCCCAGACAGCATCAGGACACAAGTTTATACTGGTGGTGGTGGACCATGCCACCAGGTATCCAGAGGCTATTCCCCTTAGGACCACTACAGCCCCTGTAGTGGCAAGAGCCCTAGTTGGAGTGTTCTCCAGAGTGGGTTTCCCTAAGGAGGTCGTTTCTGACAGAGGTACAAACTTCATGTCAGGATATCTGACTGCCATGTGGAAAGAGTGTGGTGTGAACTACAAGTTCACCACACCCTATCATCCACAATGCAATGGGCTTGTTGAGAGATTCAACAGGACCCTGAAAGGGATGATTCATGGACTACCTGAACCTCTTAGGAGAAGATGGGATGTCCTGATCCCCTGCCTCTTGTTTGCTTACAGAGAGGTCCCACAGAAGGGGGTTGGCTACAGCCCTTTTGAGCTTCTGTATGGGCATCCTGTAAGAGGACCCCTGTGTTTGGTGAAGGAAGGATGGGAGAGACCTCTCAAAAAGCCTGCAACCAACATAGTGGACTATGTACTTGGTCTCCGCTCCAGGATGGCTGAGTATATGGAAAAGGCATCTAAAAACCTTGAGGCCAGCCAGGAACTTCAAAAAGCTTGGCATGACCAAAAGGCTGTACTGACTGTATACCAGCCAGGACAGAAGGTGTGGGTGCTGGAGCCAGTTGCCCCAGCAGCTCTGAAAGACAAATGGTCTGGGCCCCACACCATCATTGAGCAAAAGGGAGAGGTTACCTACTTGGTGGACCTTGGAACTCCCAGGAGCCCTCTCAGAGTGCTCCATGTTAACAGGCTCAAGGCATATGTTGACAGGAAGGACATGAGCTTGCTCATGGCCACAGATGAGGGACAGGAGGAAGAGAGTGACCCTCTCCCAGACCTGCTCACTGAGAATCCTGATGATGGGTCAGTTGATGGTGTTGTCTTTTGTGGCAGCCTCACTGAACATCAGCAACAGGATTGCAGGCAAGTTCTGCAATCCTTCAGACATATGTTCTCTCTGACACCCAGCCAAACTGATTGGTGTACCCATGATGTTGACACTGGAGACAGTCTGCCTGTCAAGAGTAAAATCTACAGACAGCCTGATCATGTTAGAGACTGCATCAAAACTGAAGTGCAGAAAATGTTGGAACTGGGAGTCATTGAGCCCTCAGATAGCCCTTGGGCTAGCCCAGTAGTTCTAGTGCCAAAGCCTCACACCCAGGGTGGTAAGAGAGAGATGAGGTTTTGCGTAGACTACAGAGGCCTCAATGCAGTCACTAAGACTGATGCCCACCCAATACCAAGAGCAGATGAGCTTATAGATAGATTGGCTTCTGCCAACTTCTTAAGCACATTTGATTTGACAGCTGGGTATTGGCAAATCAGATTAGCTGAGGAAGCCAAACCCAAGACAGCATTTTCTACCCCTGGAGGGCATTATCAATTTGTGGTAATGCCCTTTGGACTGAAAAATGCACCTGCCACCTTCCAAAGGTTGGTGAATCAAGTCCTCACTGGGCTGGATGACTTCTGTGCAGCTTATCTTGACGATATTGCTGTCTTTAGCTCCACCTGGGAGGATCACCTGGTCCACCTGAGGAAAGTGTTAGAGGCCCTGCAAAAGTCAGGCCTCACTATCAAGGCCACAAAGTGCCAGATAGGGCAGTCACAGGTTGTATACCTGGGCCACCTTGTAGGTGGAGGCCAGGTTCAGCCACTGGAGAGTAAGATACAGGCCATCAAGGACTGGACTCCTCCAATCACCCAGACTCAGGTTCGAGCTTTCTTGGGCCTGACTGGGTACTATAGGAAGTTTGTCAGAAATTATGGGTCCATAGTGACCCCCCTTAATGACCTGACAAGCAAGAAGATGCCAAAGAAAGTTCAGTGGACAGCAAGCTGTCAGAAAGCATTCAATGACCTAAAGCAGGCCATGTGCACAGCACCTATCCTCAAGAGTCCAGATTACTCCAAGCCATTCATTGTCCAAACAGATGCTTCTGAGTTGGGTGTGGGAGCTGTTCTGTCTCAACTGAATTTTGATGGTAATGATCAGCCTATTGCTTTCATTAGTAGAAGGTTGACACCCAGAGAGAAAAATTGGTCAGCTATTGAGAGGGAGGCCTTTGCTGTGGTCTGGGCCCTGAAGAAGCTGAGGGCCTACTTGTTTGGCACTCACTTCACCATTCAGACAGACCATAAGCCCCTCTTGTGGCTAAATCAGATGAAGGGTGAAAACCCCAAACTGCTTAGGTGGTCCATTTCCCTACAGGGGATGGATTTTACAGTGGAGCATAGACCTGGGACTGATCACAGCAATGCTGATGGGCTCTCCAGGTATTTCCACTTAGAGCAAGAAGACTCACCTGGTCAAGGTTAGTTTATTGTCCCAAAGTTTGGGGGGGGGTCATGTAGGAGAGTAGGGTCTGCAATCCTATGATCACCCAGATTTTTGCTTTTTGCTGCACTGGTTTACGACTTTCCCTGGCTGTGGGCCTGCTAATCAGACCCACAGCCTAGCTGTTCTCTCTATCCAAATTGTACTCAGGTACTGAATTGGCACTGGGCCCTCTCCAAGTCCCTGTACCCAGGGCTGAGGTGCACCCAGAAGTCTCCCAGGGGCTGAAGCATGTATTGTGCCACCCCTGGATTGACTAACTAAAACTGACACAACTGGCTGCACGACAGCTGGGGCAAGGTGGTGTACTCACCCTTTGCTTTAGATATAGTATACCTATATCTAACCCTAAAATGGACACACAGATCTCCTATCAGTCACTCCTATGGCAGGCCTTAACAATCCTGAAGGCAGAGTGCTTGGAATCGTGTGAGATGGTGCTCTGGCATGAGCTGAGCCTGTCTGCGGCTTTCGGGATCTATCCCTTAGCCGTTTCCATGATATCGCATACCATATACTCTTAAGTGCATTATAATCCTCGCGGTTATGTGCCAACTCTGGTATCGCTTTATCAAAACATGTCGAGTAAGGTGTCATACGAATTGGAATACTAACCCCTCGCCAATTCTGGCGACGGGGTTAGCATTCCACCCTTCTAGAGGGACACGACATGCATGTAACCTATAACCCGGTTAAAAGTCAGACAGAGCCTTAGCATCCACAAAATGGATGCTGCCACCGAGACACAAGTCTGCCCTCCTGCTGCTGGGAGTCCTCCCAGAGCAGGAGATAAGGACAAAGGGTTTCCTGCCAGGGGCGGTGCCAGCACCGTCCCAGACAGGGTTTTGTGTATTGTAGGTAGGCAGGGCTTTAGAGGAAGGTGACTGCACGTGGCACCCCGGTGCTCACTGTGCATAGGCTGGCTGGAACCAGTTCCAGGGTCACTCCAGACCATGTGCTGGGGAAAAGCCCGCCAAGGAAGTGGGTGTAACCACCCCCCTCCTAGTCCCACCCATAGGGCAGGACTTAGTCGCGTGCCAGCCCCTTTTTACAGGATAAAGGTAGAGACTGGCCCCCTTCCAAATCAGATCATCTTTGAATCCTGAAACTACTTTCCACGAAAGGAACTCAAGACTTCTTCCTAAGATTTCTCCCTTGTGACTAAGGAGTAGTCACCCTGCATCCGCAGGCACCATCTACAGAACACTGCGGTCTGCTGCAAGTCCTTCCTCCGGAATCCGACTGCCCAGCTCGACGAGAACCGGCTTCCCTGGCACCTCTGACCTCTACCTGCATCATCAGTCACGCTGAGATTCGTGGGTGTGACGAGACCTCGAGGGACCGGCCATCTTCAAGACTGCACGACTTCTGAACAACAAGCCCGCCGAGTGAATTCCTGGTGAGTGCTTTGGGGTCCGAGAAGCCCCCACCCTGAGCAGCTCCAGCACCGAAGAGCAGCCCCCCAGCATCTCCACGATCTGCGTGGGGCCCTTCTGCTTTTTACTGCTCACCGCGTTGTTTGGCTACTAGCCCGCTGGCTTGTGGCCTTCCTGACGACGCCCGACGACATTTCTGCTGCTGGTCTGGTTGCTCCAGACTGGCCCTTGCTTCCCTCCATCGGAGAAGTACCCTGGACCCTCCTGGTCCACCCAAGACGCCATTTTAGGTCCACCGCGTGGGCCTTGCATTTGCCAAGACTTGTTGCCCAATCCTGGGTCCAGCGACGTCGACAGCAAGAACCTTCGTGGGACAGCTCGCACCTCCATCCTGGTCGCCGACAACGCCTCCTGGTCCGAGAGACTGCAGAGCCCAGCAGCGCCCACTCACCTGACTGCGGTGACTTCGCCCGGTGCCATCCTGGTGCCCACTTAATCACTGGCTAGTGATTCAAGAACTTGGTCCCCTCTGCTTTCAGGTTTTCTTCTTCCTTGATCCAGGCTTGGATCCATCGAACTTTTCTTCACTGGTCGCCTGCCAGCAACTTCTTCCTTCCAGGCTCCTGGTCCGGCAACGAGATCCCCGACGTCTTTTCAGACCTATGCAGCTGCAGCCCCTGGGCTAGGTAACTTCGGCACTTCGGTGTCCCAGCATAGCCTCACTATCCTAGGGTCAGGATCCACTGTCGTTTTCTTACCACCAGGTCGGGTTCGCCCGTGAACACTAACTTTGCCTTTACTAGCCTCCATAGACTTTGTCCCGCATCCCGCGTGAGAGTGCACACTCTGCACCCGAGTCCCCTAGGTCTCCTAGAAGTAATCTAACGATTCCCTAGTCAAGTCCTAGCGATTCCAAAGCCTATTAGTACTGTACTTACCTGCTAGTAATTTCGCATTCCACTTTTTAAGTATATGGTTTTTCGTGCCCCTCGGGCATTTGTGTATAACGTGCTAACTTAAGTATTTTCGTGAGAGTTTTGTTGTGTGCCTAGCACCCTGTCCTCATAAAGAGTACAGGGTTGTTGTGATTCTAATAAATACACTGTTTATTTTCATAACACTTGTGTGGTGTCCTTTCACTGGGTGTTCAAGGGGTAATGTGATGGTAAAACAGCTGGCTTAACACGCCCTCTAGAGTCTTAGCCTTAGACTGCTCGTATCCATGCTACTAGGATAGCTGGTCTATAAGGTTGACTTACAACCAATCATCAATAAGGGTTGTTTGGACTGATATATAGTGATCACTAGAATAGTGAACACTGCACATCAGGCCAACTTCTCACAATTACCAACAATGCACCCCATCTCTCTATAGCACCTTTCTGACAAACATTTCATTTTTTTATAGCGCTACTCATTGTTTAATCACACTCAGTCCCGTGATTTGCATGGTACACGTTCTTTGTAGCAGGCACATTAACAATCTCTGCCGTGTGGGTGGCAGGAGTGCCCATTTGAGTGCCCGGGGGGTGATGCATCAGTGTGAGAGTAGGGTAAGAGGAGTGACTGCAGGGTGAGGGAGGTGACCATATGAATTTGGGTGCAGATGTAAGTGCAGAGTGATAGCTTTGAGTGCAGGGTGAGTGTGAAAGTAAAGGGTGAGAATGAGGAGTGAGTTGTCTGAATGCGTTAGCATTACCAGACATTTAAAGTAACTCAGCTTGTTAGTGACGGTGGGCGGCGTTGGGATTCAGATATAAGTTAAACTATTGCTATTATGTCATTAATCAGGGATCGAGGGTGGAGAAAATATATAATGTGCTGATCCTGCAACAAACTTCCAGTCTTATGATTAGAGTTGCCAGCTCATTATTTTGATGGCCGAGACGGTACAAAATGAACAGTCACCTAAAGCCGTATTTGCACCACTTATCTGTGCATACTTCGAACAGCACATCTAAATAGAAAGCTCTTTTATTTGTGTTGTAGGGCTGCCTGAATGATCCATGACCAATAATTCAAGGGAACAAAGACAGAAAAGTCACATTTTAAATGAATACATACTTTTTTATTTATAACCCTATTTAGTGTCAAGACGATGTCTTTTCAGGCTCTTTAAACAACACATGGCTGGCATTATTCTTTTGTCAACCCTACTTTATATTCCTTTTCATGAAATGTATTCTCACTCTACGACAGTAAATGTAAAATACAAATGTAAGGAATAGGCAGAGTGGGGGCCCAGGGGGTACTGGAACCAGAAAAAAAAATAAGCCTCAGTAACCAGTTTACAAAGGTATGTAAATATGCAAATGGTCTTTAAAGACCTGTGAAAAACTCTGGCGTGCTGGAGATAAGACTCCAGACACTGCCCAGCTGAGCCCAAAGCAGCTTGAGCTACAGCAGCCAGTGCTGAGACACACAAGGGGGGGGGGGGGGTCTGGGGCTCCTGCTTCTACTTCATAATTCGATGCTCAAGTTTGCACGGAGCACATTTTTTCATTTGTCGAAAGCAGGCACACTCTTTTTTATCTTTCCCATTATTCTCCATCATATAAGAACAAAATCATATTCTAAGCATGTAACTAATTGATTGTAATGTTTATTGTGTATTAACATTTTAATCTGATTTGATTTTGGTTCTTATTGACACCAAAAGGTCCCTGGCACTAAATAAACATGATATTAAAACAAGCATTGGTAAATGCATTAGGTTTTGTCTATGTGATGAATATTATTTTTTGGGGGTAAGTTTTAAGTCGGTGAGCAGTTGTGCAATATAAGTTAAAGCAGTGGCCTCAAACTTTTTAATCCTGTGCCCCCTCAATTAAAAAAAGAAATCACCAGGGCCCCTCTCAAATATTTTTCACAATTATTTTATTAAAGTGGCAATGTTTAAATATGTCTAGACTTATTTAAACATTGCAGTTAAGTTATGTTACCAGTCTAGAAATGCAATTAAATACATGATTGCCAAACATACTATTCTGATGTGTAAAAGTATCCACAATGTGATTATTAGAAATGGGGTTGAGGGTTTTGAAGAATATTTGGAATCCCTTCCCTTTTGACACTTTGTCCCAGTCAGGATATAACTGACGAAAGATTTTAGTGATGGCCCATTACAGAGCAGCTTGCTGCTACTCATTTTATTCTGCTCAAAACAAAGCACTGTTATCATGATAATGTTTCTTTTAGCCAGAGATCACTTAAGGCCCTCCCTATGGGGGCCCGCCCCTCAGTTTAAAGACCTCTGAGTTTAAGAAACTCTGAAAAAGTGCTATGAATTGTTTTTTGAGAAAGGCAATATATTGTGCAGTATCTGTTTGTTATATAAAGTGGTCCTGAACGTTTGGGTGATGTTTTGAAAGCCAGAGTGTCAAATGTTTTGTTGAAAAATGGCACCACACATTGCAAACGCACACATTACTCAATTCCATTTGATGCCTTTTCTTTCTTGTTCAGCAAGAGAAGTTGGTGTCACTGTGTACATGATTGGACAATGTGATGAATAACAGTAAGCCCTTTTTTGTTGTAAGTTGTAGCTTGGTGAGTAGTTGTGCAATATAAGTTACTGAAACTCTGTTAAAGTGTTATTACCGGTGCAACCTCACCTGGCACTTACTTTGGTGCATGCGCCCTATTTAAAAATAAATATTGGTTTAAAAGCATGTGAACTTCCTTGTGCATCCAGTAGTTTGTAGGCAACAATAAAAAGGTCACGATAACTCTGGTGATTAATGTTCCTACTGGTGAGAGATCGGAATGATGTCTAGTGCTAATTTTGACTCTTGCTAAAGTAGCACTGAGGGTTAATATGCCTGCTGCCAAGACCGTGTACCATGCAGATCACAGAACTGAATGTGAGTGAACAATGAGTAGCGCTATAAAAAGATGTAATGTAAGTCAGAGAGGCGCTATGGAGAGATGAGGTGCACTGTTGGGGAGTGGTTAGGAGGAAATTCATGGAGAAGGGGGGCTGGGCAACCAGGTGCAAGTCCCAGCACCAGCTCAGCAATCCTGGTCACATCAATTAATCTCCATGTGCCTAATGACAATGAATGTGTGCTTGTGTAATATAACTGATGCTCATGTAAAGCGCTCTAATACCTTTGGTTCGAGTTCGGGCTAAATTAAAACTGCAAAAAAATATGCTGTCTTAATTCCACCCAAACAGGATTGTTGCTGTGTAAACATTGACAAACACTTCAAGCAAAATGGTACTCTGAAGTGTTTATTGTTTGTTGTCAAAGGCAAAGAAAATACAAGCTTGCTCATTCAAAACAAGAAACAATGGTGCAGAATCTTTTTGAATTTTTGAAACGACCAAAACTATGAATAGTTTTAACGGAATAAGAGCCATAGTTTAAATAGTTTTAGCTGAAAGGCCTTGGATGGAGGTTTCTTTCATTAAACGGGGTGTGTTTTAAAGGGGAGAGCGGAAGAAGATTGGGGGATGAAGGAGAGGGACTGCAAGGATGAATGACCACATTTCACAGTTTCTCTGAAAATCAACCAGGTGAACCCTCACCGAATATGGAATAGTGAAGAGCATCGAGGGACCAAGGCAGAAAAATCTCCAAAAAGGTTTCTATATCCAAAAGTAAAATTTTGATTGGGGCCTTCTACTCAGTGCATCCGTGCAGGGCTCAATCACGGTCGGCCTGAAAGTATTACTTTGTCCCGGTCAAGCGCAACCAGATGTCCAGTTCCCTACATTGTATATTTGTCATTTTGGTGCCATTTTAAATACAAAAAAATATTTCCTATTGTTACAAATTGGTGTTAGATCTTTATTGTGCATTGTGTTTTAATTATTTACTGAATCCTGCCCGCTCGCAGTCAAGCCACTTAGGATTGGGCATGGGAAAGAAAGAAGTCAAGCATTATGGAAAAGCAACAGTTTGTGGTAGACCTGGATCAGAGCAATTTTATACCAACCACAGTCAAACATGGTGGCTATTCCATCCACCGTAATATAAGTTATATATAATGGAATTGCAAACAGTGGCCGGGTTATCTGTCACACATGTGATGAAGTAACCCCACCGCCAAACTTTAAATAAGGCCTTTAGTCTCCAACTGCTGGGAATGCTTTTTTCAGGTCAGTTCTGCAGCACCTAGTTCCTCAGAGCAGACTTCTGGGCACCAGATCTCCCTCCCGCTAGTTCTCCTGTGAGTTCTAGCCCTCTTTAGTCAGGTTGACCACCATGGATTCAGGAGTCCTTCTGGTTTCTGTGTCCCAGCAAGATTCAGGGGTCTTTGAGTCCTTGTCTGAGCCCTTCTTTGAGCAAGAGTTAAGAGTCAGAAGACAGGATTCTTCTTGCAACAGACCCTTCCATTTCAGGTGGAGTCTTCCTTGGGCCAGGAATGTTCTGAGGAGGGGTGGTTGAGGTGTAAGATTTATTCTGTGCACTAGCAGGTGATTGGAGGAATTCTACCATAGAATCCTAACAATTTTCTTACAGTCCCACCACTTTTTTGCAGCACTTCTGCTTTTGCTAGTGTAAAATTGCCCAATAACCACTGTTTCAAAATAGCAGGACCCAGCTGTCACCATGCAAGTCTGTCTTCAGCTTCTTGACCATTCCCCATCCTGACAGGGTGAAACAGGTTTTTTCCCTGAAGGAAATTATCATCTAGTGCACAGTGTACCCCCAAATGATTGCCTTAACTGTTTTCGCTGGTTGTAGAACTTTGCATTTTACCCCTGCTAGACAGTGGTAAAGTGCATGCACTCCCCTCTTTCACATGAATAAATTGGTATACCTCTAATTGGTATATGTATCTTACCTATAAGTCCCTAGTATATGGCACAAAGTGTACCTAGGGCCTGTAAGTTATAAGTCACTAATGGACTACAGCACCCATTGCAACATGCACTGTAGTGACAGTAAAAACATGACTGCAGCCCAACAATGTGTAGTCTGGCTGAGAAGATTTAAACTGCATATATGACCTGTCTAAAAACCCCTTTTGACAGGACTATGCCTTACGTTTAAGCTTTAGTAAGTCACCCCTAAGTAGGCTTAAGTGGCTATAAGACAGTGTGGATTGTATTTAAAAGTAGGACATGTACACATGTAATGGTACACATTTTATTACAACTGAGATGGCCACAAAAGCTGTTTTAACTGTTGCAAGGCTTGTTGTTCTATAGGAAAGCATTGCAATGCAATATTAGATCCAATAATGTTATCTCTGGCTAGCAAACATCTAAAAATTTCATTCTTGGACTTTTTAAAATATTTATTAAAAGCCCAATTCACTAGTGAAATCGGATTTTTAATAAATATTATGGGAAGGGTTCTTTTAGAAAATGACCTGCCTAAAGTCTTGGGGGGAGGGGGTGTTGGGGCATTTATATGTGCTCCAACTGTTGCCTGGCAGCTGATTAGCTCCCTTGATGAGGTGTGAAACCTGCTCCTAGAGTAGAACAAAGGCCTTGGATGTGGGGAGGTTTCTTCTCCTCTGGTAGAATGAGCATTTGGGCTATGCCTAGGAACTTGATTAACTTCAAAGAGGCTGACCCTGCCACACCAGGGCAGGGCCTTTCATTGTTCCCCGGACAGATAAGCACCAGTCCCAGTGGAAGAGCAGCTGCTTTTAAGTGTGTCCCTGCCCTGAGTGTTACACAAAAGAGTGTTGCTCATTTCCAAGGTCACACCTCTGGGATCGGAGCATATGCTCTGCACAATGGAAGAAAGGTTTTGCCATCTTGGATTTATGCAGAGAAAGGCATGGTGGGATTGTGTGCTGTAGGGCACACAGGAAATTCTGCAAATGTGGTAAGGTTTCCCCTGGGAAATTGTACCCTATTGGTTAGGGAGGGCATCAGGAATCACCCACACCCACAAGCTGGTGTCAGGTATAAATGTGGCACTCCCCATACTCTCAGACCACGCTGGATCTATGGACGATCGGAAGAGGACTAAATATTCTGTACCCAGGACAAAGAAGTAGACTCCAAGATCATAAGACTGACCTCCTGTTCAAGTTGTAGGGGCTAACCAAGCTACAATAAACCTTTCCTCCAACTGCCCAGCTGATAAGTTCCAGCTGGACATTCACTGGAACCTGTTGCTGACTTTTACTGGAGTGAGTTTTGACCTCCAAGTGTTGTCCCCAAGATCCTGGGATCCTTGGCTGTGTCAAAGATTACTCAACCTAACTCATCCTTAAACCTGAAATGTAGAAGATTTTTAGTTGCAAAGACCTCCAGATTACTGAGACCAACCTGCCAAGCCAATCGAACAAAGATGCATTGCTGCTGAACCGGAGATTCAAGGTGGTCACACTAAGAGTTTTTCTGCAGTGGCAAATCTGGATCTCGCAGAGAAGGTATCCTTCCTCGGGAAGTCTCTTCGGCTATATCCTCCAACCTTGACTGACTGGAAAAATCCAAGCTCCAAAATAGTAATTAAGTGGATTGCTAGACTCCCCAGCCACAGCTGAGAGAACACAGATCTGAATTGCGGTTAACCCCTGATGGAATCAGGGAGTGGAACATTCCATTGTACATGAAGGGGGGAAGGAGCAGGGGAGGAAACACATAGCAGATACCACACATCCCCCTTTCTTCATAAAACATCTGAGGAGGGCAGGGAGATGTGTCACAAGAAGAGGGGAAGTAACAGGGTGCACTCTTGACATAATAGGGTGAACATGTGAATGTTCAGAACAGTTCAATACCTTACTAGATATATATTGCATTTAACTTACATGAGCACAATTAGGACACAACTGAAACATGTGATTATGGATAGAATAAAAGACAGATCATTTGCATTTACTTTAACTCAGAATCTCCCATGTAACAGTGACCTGAGGCAGGCCTAAGGCTAAGATGGGGGTTAATGCCCTGACATTGTCTTTCAAGTACTCAAGTGGTCTAATGGGTGAGCCCAGACTCGATTTTGCCTGTTTGTGCCTCTACTCATCATGTGGGTTTTATTACTTAGCATACTGTTATTTTGATTACTTTCCCCAACTGGAAGCTGACTTGAATTATCTTTGAAGGCAGAGTAGTTCAGCTTGCTACCCTGTCCATATTCTGCCATCCTCCATTTTAATAATGGTGTTGTGAAACAATTGTATTACTCTCATGGCCTTGGAGAATTTTGACCCTTTGACACAGCCCACCTGGACATTTATTTTCCACCCTATCTCCCACATAAACGTTAAACTCTCTGGTGTGGTGGTCCTGGTCGTTTCTTTCCTATCTTACTTCCTGGTGTTTCTTCTTATGTTATCTCATGTTGTTTCCAGGGCTGCCTGGTGTATATTTTTACCCAACCTTTATGTCACTTCATCCAAGCTGGAATCAGCTGTGAGTGTGGCTTCCTGCCTTTTAAAGTTTGAATGGGGTTTTTAGCATGGTTTGGTGTGGTGTAAGGTAGAATGCCTTAATCTGTGGAATATTTCTGTTTTCCAACACAAGTTGTTCTCTATTTCTAATTGTATTCCTTCTATTATGGTATTATTAAAACATTCCACATTCCTATTCGTTTCAGGGTACTATAATTATGAACATAGGTGGGTGATGCTGTTTTCTTCCTTAAACGTCAGACTTTCTTTCAAGCAGAAATATATTCCGTTGTCTGTCAAGATTGTAGATGGTAGTCTTTCTCTTGCAAAAATTTCAGTTATACATTTTATGACATTTTTTGTGGTGGTGTCAGAAACAATCTTATTTTCAGGCCATCTCAAGTAATGATCCATTAAAACTATTATATATGGTGTTGAGATTTCTCCAGATAAAGAACAAATTATGTCCATGGTCAGACCATCACATGGTTTATCCGGCAGGGTGCGCATATGCATGGGAGGTTGCCACTTGTGTTACACAACACCCACTCTCTTATGGATCTTTCTATTTAGATGTCCATACCCGGCCACCAGATACCCACCCTTAGACTTTCTTTTGTCTTGGAGACTCCAAAGTGGCCTTTATGTGCCATGCTTATTAGTCTGTTATATAAAAAGAACAATGATGGACACATTCAAACTAGCCTGACTGATGAGGGGTGATATTTTATGCCCCAAATGTGTTATATCTTGGTGCAAAAACATGCCCTCTGACCCTGCTCGCAGGCAGGTTGCTCCCCACGCTGCTGCACAGCTCTGCCTGCATTGTTTTCACCAAATCTTGTATTTTTCCCCTGTGCCTAACTTGCTTTCTTGCCCAGACTTGTTTTTAATCCTCTGTGCATGTACTTGTTTTCTTGCCCAGACTTGTTTTTATTCCTCTGTGCCTGTACTTGTTTTCTTGCCCAGACTTGTTTTTCCTTACTGTGCCCAGTTCTCCCGCGGCCCCCCCCATTTTTTCTGCCGCTGCATCCCTGCGGCCCCGCCCCCTGCAATCAGATTCGGCTCCCCGCTCCTGCCTCCCAGCGGCTCCTCCCTCCCACATCCCCTCATATGGTGGCCGCACAGCAGACGAAAGTAGAGGGCGCGCCGCTGGTGCGCCAATGGCGCGCCTAAGGCAAGCCCGTCTGCGCCCGTTCGTGCCTGGACCACGCCCAGCACCAGGACCCCGCAAATGCCATGGCGCCCGACACCACTACGATGCCAGAACTCTCCACGCACTCAACACCGGACGATCACACACCTGCATCCTGGCCGCCCCAAAGCGCACCCACGGAGCTTTCACCTGCCAAAACTGCAGCTTCACAAGCATACGCCCCACCATGCTGCCGAGCAGGAAAGAACCCATCCATCTCAGATGCATCCTTCTCAACACCCGCTCCACCCACAAACACGCCGTTGAACTCTGGGACCTACTCGACTCAACCTCCCCAGATGTCGCCTTCCTGATGGAGACGTGGCTGAACCCCACCTCGGCACCTGACATAGCCATAGCCATCCCAGAAGGCTACAAGATCACCCGCAGGGACCGCACCAACGGAGCAGGAGGAGGAATTGCCATCATCCACAGGAACACTCTCAGAGTCTCAACCAACACCGACGACACCCTCAGCACCGCTGAACACCTGCACTTCCAGATCCACACCGACCCCAACACCACCCTCAGATGAACCCTCATCTACAGACCCCATGGACCCCAACCACAGTTCAGCGACTCCATCGCCGACTTCATCAGCACACACAACCTCGCCTCCATGGACTACCTCCTCCTTGGGGACCTGAACTTCCAACTCGAGAACAACAACAACACCAACTCCACCACAGTGATCGACAACCTAGCCACCCTTGGGCTTAGACAACTCATCACAACACCCACCCACTCCACCAGTCACACGCTTGACCCCATCTTCTCCACAAGCCCCCACGTCTCCTTCAACCACCCCACCGAACTCCACTGGACCGACCATTGCTGCATCCACTTCACCTTCAAGAAACCCACCACGCACCACCGCACCCAACAGATGCCTCGCCGCTGCTGGAGCAAAGTCACTGAAGACCAGCTAACCACCACCCTCGCCCAGAGCCCACCCGCCGACCCACCGACCCACCGACCCCGACACTGCCGCCCGCAACCTCAGACAGTGGATCAACGACTGCACCAACACCCTCGCCCTGATCAAGAAACCCTCCAAAAGTCACACCAACAAGAAAGCCAGCTGGTTCACTGAAGACCCGAGCCTCCAAGCAAACCTGCCGAAAGCTGGAGGAGATCTTGCTTCGTGAATGAACACTGAACAGCTCAGCCCGCAAGAACGCCACCCGCAGACACCATCACCTCATCAGATCCGCCAAAAGGGCCTCCTTCAAAGACCACCTAGACAACAATGCGCACAACAGCAAAGAGCTCTTCAACATCGTGAAGAAACTCTACAACAACCAGCTCCAACACCAACGATATCCCTCCCTCGCAAGGCCTGTGTGACTCGCTGGCCACCTTCTTCCACCGCAAGTTCGCAGACATCCATGACAGCTTCAACGCCACGACTGCCCCGACAACCACTGAGACCTCCGCCCCCAGGACCATCATCCGCACCAACAAGAATTAAGACCAAAGAGGAAGGTGCACTGCATGGTCAAATCCGCACCAACCGCCTGCTCTCCTGGACCAACATCAATGACGACGACACCATCAAGATCATTAACACCATCCACTCCGGATCTCCTTCAGACCCATGCCCACATCACATCTTCAACAAAGCCAGCAGAGCCATCGCACCCCATCTCTGAAAGTCATCAACACCTCCTTTGAGACAGCAACCTTCCCGGAGAGCTAGAAGCACGCCGAGATCAACGCCTTACTCAAGAAACCCAAAGCAGATCCCAAGGAACTCAAGAGCTTCCTCCCCATCTCCGCGCTCCCGTTCCCGGCAAAGGTCATCAGGAAGACCTTCAAAGAACAACTGACCCGCTACCTAGAGGAGAACAACATCCTGGACCCTTCCCAGTCCGGGTTACGCAGCAACCACAGCACCGAGCCTGCCCTCATCGCCGCCACCGATGACATCAAGTCCCTGCTGGACAACGGAGAAACTGCGGCCCTCATCCTTCTGGACCTGTCAGCCACCTTCGACACGGTCTGCCACCACACACTACAAATATACCTCCACAACGCCGGGATCCAAGAGAAGGCCCTAGACTGGACCACGTCCTGCGTCTCCGGCAGAACACAGAGTGTCCGCCTTCCCCCCTTCTGCTCCGAAGCCACGAAGATCATTTGCCGCGTACCCCAGGGCTCATCCCTCAGCCCAACTCTGTTTAACATCTACATGGCACCGCTCGCCCATGTCGCCCTTTGGCATGACCTCAACATCATCTCCTACGCCGATGACACCCAACTGATCCTATCCCTCACCAAGGACACGCACACCTCCAAAACCAACCTTCACGAAGGAATGAAGGCCGTTGCTGATTGGATGAGGAACATCTGACTGAAGCTGAACTCAGACAAGACTGAGGTCTTCATCCTCGGATCCACCCCTTCGGCCTTGGACGACTCCTGGTGGCAGAACGCACTGGGAACCGCCCCAACACCCACCAACCACGCACGCAACCTAGGGGTCATCCTGGACTCCACCCTCTCCATGACTAGACAGGTCAACGCCGTCTCCTCCTTCTGCTTCAACACCTTCTGCATGCTCAGCAGGATCTACAAGTGGATCCCCACTGAAACGAGAAGAACAGTCACCCAAGCCCTCGTCAGCAGCAGTTTGAACTACGGAAACACCCTCTATTCCGGAGCATCGGCCAAACTACTGAGACGGCTCCAACGCATCCAGAACGCCTCTGCACACCTGATCATCGACATCCCTCGCCGCAGCCATATCACATCCCACCTGAGAGACCTGCACTGGCTCCCGGTCAACAAGAGGATAACCTTCAAGCTCCTCACCCACGCACACAAGGCACTCCACAACACCGGACCAACGTACCTCAACAGACGACTCAGCTTCTACACCCCCACCCGCCAGCTCCCCTCTGCCGACCTCGCCCTCGCCACAGTTCCCCACTTCCGAAGAGCGACCTCCGGTGGCAGATTCTTCTCCCACCTCACTGCCAAGACCTGAAACACCCTCCTCATCCACCTACGGCACACTCAAGACCTGCTGACCTTCAGAAAACTCCTCAAGACCTGGCTTTTCGAGCAGTAGCAGCATTCCCCACCCCAGCGCCTTGAGACCCTCACTGATGAGTAGGGTGCTTTACAAATGATATGATTGATTGATTGCCCTTTTTCAGTTTAACTGTCTATGGTGAACAAGGGCACCCCGATATTTAGATATTGGGGTACCTATAAGGCCACACGGGTCCTTTAAAAGCCTGAGCTAATATGATTTTAGGAAAGGTATTAATCCAGTATATACAGGGACACACGATTATCATCGTATAACATTTATTAGCTTCATAAATGGTATATCAAAGTCTTCTGTTTAATACTAGTTCCAGTGTGCACAGAACAAGTGCAAGGTGCGTGGTGTGATGAGTGCTAGTGGCATTAAAACATTACATAGCTTTGACAACATTATAAAACTCCACCTGTGAATTAAACAATTAAAGGAGTTTTTTGTTGTGAAAGAGTCAACGACTTTGCGATCTCATTTGTTTGAGATCATCATCAGGACAAAATGTGAGCAAGAAGAATCTAAGGAGGATGAAAAATTAAGATTTAAAAACGTGGTCCCACCTACATAGTGTAAATGACAATCCTACTACTCATGTGCAAGCAACTGATGCATCAAGCGATCAAATATCCTTTTTACTTGAGCTGGTCAAAATAGTTAAAAAGAGAACATCATTGTAAGTAGGAATTGGAAAGGACAACAATTGCAAAGGTGCAACTCGCGAAGGATCGTCAGAATACTCAATACACGTGTGATGAGTACATTCAATCATGTAAAATCACAGCCTTCGTGAAGCATTCGTAATTCCATTTGCCAATCCAATCACCGCTTGTGTGCTAAGCAGTTGTTTTAGAGTTCTGGTGGGATAGGTAGATTAAACCTCGGTGAGGTAGTGGAGCGAGTGGAAAGTTCACGCACACTATCCAGTCTCAATGCATAGTCTCTAATTGCTGGTGTGCCAGATAGCACACTCAGGGCCTAGTCAGACACCTGTGGTGAACACATGCGGTGGACGAGACATTTCCAAAGTAAGGGTGGAAATTACTGATTCACTCTTGTGAAGGTCGTAGAAGCAAGAAAAAGTACAGTTGCCATTGCCGGTTTAAGGTGCCATAATTAAGAAAAGTGCGGGCTTACCACGGGGGAGAGACCAGTGATAATTCCGGTGTAGAGTTGAGGTCGCAGCGTGGAAGATCGGCCCAGTGATGTCCTGTAAGAGTTACAATACATAAGCTTGCAAAAATGGATGGGTGTCCTGGTGTAAATAATTAAAAAAGAAGAAGAAGGAGGGATTTACGTGGTGCACGAGTAGGATTGTGCATCCAGGGGGTCAATGGACGGTAATGGAAGAAACCGGGTCCTGTAATACAGGCGGGTTGGAATTAATGATGGCGCACCATCAGTAGGTTGGTGTTGAAGGAGAATAGGTGGAGAAGAGAGGGGAGATGGGATTAGTCAAGGGGAGGGAAGAGGGGGGAGACACTGGCATGCCCTTGCTTCAATCAACATCACCAAGGAAGCCCCCCTCTTCTCCTTTAAAAGAGGATGGAACATAAAGGATTATTTAGGAAGAGCATACAAACCACCAAGTAAGGAAAACATCATCCAGACATTCTTGGGCCTACCCCCCCATCAAGGGACACTAATAATGTGGAAACTGCGTATCATGCACTATAACAGAAAACACCAAAGTGTTCCAATACAGCATCTAGACTCATACTCTGAACTACTTCTCTAACTGTAACAGTGTCAATGAGATATATTGTATTTGTTGCCCATGTAACTTAATGTATATTGGCCAAACTACGCAAAAGGTAAAAGCAAGGATCTGCCAGCACAAAAGCAGAATACGCTGCAAGACAATCACAGCATCCCTGGTAGAACACTTCCTGGAGAAAGGTCATTCAGAAATGGACCTATCCTGGCAAGTCATCGACGTCCTTCATCCTCAGCACAGAGGAGGCCACAACCAACAAACACTGAATAGACTTGAGTGCAAATGGATTTTTAATTGCAGATCTATTGAGCATGGACTAAACAATCTTGAAGAATGGAATGCGATTCTGTAATTATATCCATGTCTAATCCTGCCTCTACTACACATGTCCTCCAGATGATCTGTCACTCATTATATTGTATCTCAATACTGAGGACTGTTGCCTGTATTTTTTAACCTGTTACTCCTCACTTGACGAACCTAACCTTGAGAATGCTTCCAATCCAGTTGTATGAATGCAACTTGCTTCTTTGTATATGCATCACTTGTTTCTCCTAAGCTGCTGTACGAATGCAATAATTTTTCTGTATACTATTCACTCTTCTATTAACGTGCACCCCTCCCAAGATGGCAGATTTCTTTCCACTGTATGTAATGTACATGCACTACCCGGCACGTCCTAGTCCGCCAATCGAGCCTAGCAGCCCAATATCGCCACTGCTTCCAGCTCACTTGAGGTGAATCTTCCACCGAAGATGGAGCAGCCGCCCATCGGTACCCGCCAACTCAGCACTGCGGACCTTCACTAGTAAGTTCCATTCCTAGAGAGGGCATCCCCTTGACTAATTCCGTCTCCCCCTCCATTCTCCACCTAGATTCCTTCAACACCAATGTACTGATGGTGCGCCCTGATTAATTCCAACCCACCCGTATTATGGGACCCGGTTTCTGCCATTACCATCCATTCAGTGACCCCCCTGGATGCACAATCCTCCTTGTGCACCACGTAAATCCCCCCTTCTTCTTTATTCATTATTTACACCAGGACACCCGTCCATTTTTGCAAGCTTATGAATTGTATCTCTTACAGGACGTCGCTGGTCCCAGCTTCCCTGCCACGACCCCAACTCTACACTGGCCTTATCACCAGTCTCTCTTCTGCAGTAAGCCAGTGATGTTCTTAATTATTGCGACCTTCACAAGAGGGAATCAGTAATTTCCACCCTCATTTTGGGGACGTCTCGTCCACCGCATGTGTGCCCTTGTATGACCACGGGTGTCTGACTCGGCCCTGAGTGTGCTATCTGGTACACCAGCAATTAGTGACTATGCATTGAGACTGGATAGTGTGCGTGAACTTTCCACTTGCTCCGCTACTTCACTGAGGTTTAATCCACCTATCCCACCACAACTCTAAAACAACTGCTTAGCACACAAGCGGTGATTGGATTGGCAAATGGAATTACGAATGCTTCACGAAGGCTGTGATTTTACATGATTGAATGTACTCTTCACACATTTATTGAGTATTCTGACGATCCTTCGCGAGTTGCACCTTTCTCTTTTTATATATCTGCTTTAATCTATTGTTGTCCTTTGCAATTCCTACTTACAAGGATGTTCTGTTTTTAACTATTTTGACCAGCTCAAGTAATACTGTTATACCCAGGATATTTGATCTCTTGATGCATCAGTTGCTTGAGCTTGAGTAGTAGGATTGTCATTAGACTATGTATCTAGGGACCACGTTTTTAAATCTTTATTTCTCATCCTCCCTAGATTCTTCTTGCTCACAATTCATCTTGATGATGATCTCAAACAAATGAGATCAAAACGCCGTCGACCCTTTCACAACAAAAACTATTTTAATTGTTTAATTCACACATGGAGTTTTATAATGTTGTCAATGCGATGTAATGTTTTAATGTCACTAGCACTCGTCACACCACGCACCTTACACTTGTTCTGTGAGCACTGGAACTAGTATTCAAACAGTATACTTTGATATATCATTTATGAAGCTAATAAATGTTATGCAATGATAATCGTGTGTCCCTGCGCATATTGCAAAACAGTGTGTTACCATTAGTTCAGGTTAATTGGATTAATCCCTTTCAAAGAACTGTGTGGCCCTCTAAAATCATATTAGCTCAGGCTTTTAAAGTACCCGTGTGACCTTATATGTACCATTGTTCTTGTCAGTTTTACAGCCAATCCAAATGTTTGAACTTTTCCAGTACCTTCTCGGCTCTCCCATTGCGTTTTTCTATTGTGGTCCTGTATACCAATACCTCGTCTTTGTAGTAAAAGACTCCTGGAATGTTGTGGAGCATGAATGACATGACTTTTTGAAACGCTGAGGCAGCAGATGCTAGCCCAAAGGGCATGCATTTGAATTTATACGTACCAAGGGGTGTAATAAAGGCAGTGAGGTCCTGTGACTCGGGATGCAGACATACTTGATAATAGGCTGATGCTCAATCTAGAGTTGAGAAACTTTGAGCCACCTTTAGATCTGTGAACATTTCAGAAATTGTGGTCTAAAGCTAGTGGTTGATAGCTCTTTATTTTGAGCCCTGAGATCCACACATAGCCTCACTTTATTATCAGACTTACATGCTACCATGAGGGGTACTAGACACTTATTGGCTTTATCTTGTTTGCACACGTTTTCTAGCTTTCTTTCACAGCATCTTGGACATTCACCATTAGCCTAAGGAGCTTGGATACTATAGGAGTAACGTTATTTCTTAATTTTAATTTTGTGAATTTATGTTTTAAGGCACTCTATCTTCTCACTGAACACGTCCGGTAATTTATTCACCAAGCTTTTTTCATGGATTGTTTGTATTTAAATTTGGAGACAAGAATTAGGGTCTTGATATATTCCTAAGCTCTTTTGGAAATACCAACCAAAAATACTGTCACCCTTCTTAGATACATATACTTTTGTTT
Organism: Lissotriton helveticus; assembly: GCF_964261635.1. Lineage (NCBI taxonomy): Eukaryota > Metazoa > Chordata > Amphibia > Caudata > Salamandridae > Lissotriton > Lissotriton helveticus. The sequence goes on along the minus strand of NC_136069.1, from coordinate 335,893,936 downwards.
GGCCTTGATGTATATCTAATTGGCATATCTAATTTACTATTAAGCTCCTTCTAGAGTGGTATACCATATACCTAGGGCCTGTAAATTAAACAATTCAAAGAGGCTTTATTCGAGTATTTCTCATAAAAGCACAATACATACAAAAATGTTAAAACAGTATTAAATGGATGCCTCGAACAATAAAAGCAAGTACTTTGCATAAAAAACATGGATATACATATAATATAAGATACAAACTACGTCAAGTAGATTCAATAGAACCATCCCAGTATAAACAGTTACTCGGCTAACAATTTATGCCTAATGGACCAAGCCCACCCCATAAATTTCGCTACTGCTATGGCCAGTGGCAAAGATGAACTAGTACAGATAGTTCTCAAGGCTACGATGCTACTGTTGGTACTTAAGAATTTACATGCAGGTTTTAACCAGATTTGCCTAGGGATAGCATAGGCTTGACATGCAAATAGAAAGTGCCCAACAGTCTCCTTTACAGATCCACAAGCGGGGCAGGAAGTATTAGATGAACCCAGCCACCTGCCAGTTAGGGACCTGAGCGGAAGAACACCTACCCTTAATTGACATAGTAGCTTCCTATCCCATGTTTTTGTTATATTGTCCCAATAGAGTTCATGGTCAGGAGAAATTTTAGATTCCAGATAGCATCCTGTCATAGATCTAGAGTCAGTATTTCTCCAATCCCGCTCAGCCACATAGTCCCAATACAACTCCGTTACAGTAATTCTACTAGGAAAAAGTGCGCCTGGCGGGTTATCCCAAAGGGTTTGGACACCCAACAAACATAACAAGGACCTAAGGTCTTTTAGCCATTTAATCCTATGAAAAACATCCCCTTTAATTAATGCTAGAAAGCCTTCAGCATAATGCTTAAGTTCTGGGGTGGTCCAGAGTCGTCTCCAATACAAAATCGGGCGAAGCTTTGCCAAATCAACCACTGCCTTTCTGCCCAGCTCGTATCTAAGGGGGAGAAGGGGGGTATTTTTGGGAAGACCAGCAATTGTCCTAAAGAACTTATTTTCGGACCTCTGTAGTGACTCAAGCTTTCCAAAACCCCACAACTCAGCCCCGTATAGTGCTGAGCCAAGGGCTTTTGCCTCATAAACCTGTAGGGCTGGCATGATTGGTTTGGATTTTGATTTTCTGTGTTCTGCCCCAAGAGCTCCAGCTAATTGTCTATGCCTTAATGTCACAAGTTCAATATGCTGGGACCATTTGAGATCGTTGGTTATGTACATACCAAGGTAGGTGAAAGCTTTAACTACCTCTAGTGGTCGCTGGTTCATAGTCAGCCTGGATCGGAAACTACGGTGGGTATTAAAAATCATTAACTTGGTTTTAGCCACGTTAACTTCAAGACCATGCTCCCCACAGAATTCCTCAAAGATGTTTAGGGCGCACTGCAGGCCACTCGGGGTCTTTGACAAAATAAGAGTGTCGTCGGCGAACATTAATATTGGGAACTTAATGTCCGCCAACGAGGGGGCGTGTAAATTAGCAGACAGCATTCTAGCTACTACTCCATTGATAAACAAGGAAAAAAGCAGGGGGGCCATTGCACACCCCTGCCGAACTCCCCGCTCGACCGGGAAGTCCACAGTGACCTCCCCATGACTGCCCCACTGTATCCTGGCAAAATTCGCCTCATGCAGCCTCATAACTAGGGTCAGTTAATCCTCCGGTAGTCCCAGTTTCCACAACACTGACCACAGCTTAGTCCTGGGAACCAGGTCGAAGGCAGCCCGCAAATCCACAAAAGCGACATACAGGCTGCCCCCGCCCAGCACCACAGTACGCCACCGTAGCAGAGTAAAGCGGAACACCTGGTCCACCATACTAGTGGCCTTCCGGAACCCAGCCTGGTAAGGGGATAGTGCATTCTTCTCGTCAACCCAGGCCATAAGCCTGTTCACCACCATCCTCCCCACCACCTTTTGGATGGTAGCTATCAAGCTTATGGGTCTGTAATTACCCGGCAAACCCTGATCACCTTTCTTGTATACGGGGATAATGATTGCACCCTTCCAGGATGACGGAACAATTGCTCCCTGGGCAACAGAGTTGGTCAAAAGCAAGATATATTTGCCCCAGCGTTCCCTATCATTTATAAAAAGATCCGCCGGGATCCCGTCCAACCCGGGAGCTCTTCCTCTTGATACTGCACTTAAGGCCAACAACACCTCACCATGGCTAAAAAAGTTGTCTTTGGGATATACAGCCGTGAAACTGTCCATCTCAGAGCCAGAGTGGCTATCGGCGTATTGTGGTTTAAAATAATTGGCCCAGTCCTCCTCACCAACGTTATTATCAGGGCAATTGGGTAAACCACCACTACCCCATTTAACAATACTCCAAAAGAGTCTTGAATCTTTAGCCCTACTTGCCTCCCTTAGTTCATTCCAATGCCTCTCATCCCATGTTTTTTTAGCTGAGGCAATACAATCCTTGTAAATCCTTCTTGCACTACGGAAAGCCACTTGATCTCTACTCTTAATAGCTATTCCCAGAGCTAGCCTGGCTTTCCTGCACGGAGCGTTATACCACCTCACAGAACTGGGAGGTGCCTTATTAATTTTCCTACCCGGTTTCTGGAAATGGGATCTAATAGCACAAAAAAGATTATCATGTATGGCAGTAATTTCATAAGACCCTGGTATAACTGTGTTTGCCTGCTCTAGGGCAGTTATCGCCTTGTCCACCTCCATGTCTATACTAACCATAGACAGTCGATTTGCCAAAACATTGGGCCATTTTAGCCGTTGCATATCGTTGGAGGTGACGGGCAGGGGAACACCATCCCACTCTTTAGCGGGCGTCCCTGTTGAGGACAGCACCATTCATGTACTACGCACAGAGGATCGTGGTCACTTTCTAACCTGTGCTTTACTTCCATATCGTGGACTCCCTTCCATAGTTGGAGGCTGCACAGAACGTAGTCTATCCTACTCTTATTTCGACCGTTATCGAAAGTACATGCCCCCTCCTTGTCACTAATTGCTCGCCCATTTAGTGCCCTAAGGCCCTTTTCCAAATAAATGGCATTCAAAGATATAATATCCACAGGCCAACATTAGATTGGGGCTAGATTTAGTTTGGGAACTCCCCATAGCATATCCTCGTCCATCCCAATTAGATCATCACAAATGTCCAGTGGTTCAAATGTACGATTGAAATCTCCAGCGATAATGATGTTACCTAGGGCCTGTAAATTAAATACTACTAATGAGCCTGCAACACTGATTGTGCCACCCTCATAAGTAGCACTTTAAACATGTCTCAGAACTGCCACTGCAGAGCCTGTGTTTGCAGTTTGCACCACCATGTCGACTTGGCATTTAAAACCCTTTGCCAAACCTTAAACTCCCTTTTTTTTACATTTATATCAACCTCAAGGTAGGCCTTATGTAGCCCATATGGCAGGGTGCTGTCTAATCAAAAGGTAGGACATGTACTTTTACGTTTTACAAATCCTGGTATTGAAAAACACCCAAATATGGTTTTCACTTCTGCGAGGCCTACCCCTCTCATAGGTTAATACTGGGGGATTCCTTACAAACACTTCATAAATTGAAATTCCTGATTGAGAAGGAGTAGTTTAATCATGTTTCATATCAGTGGAATGGTAATGATAAGTCCTCTTTAATAGTAAGGTTTAATTTATCACTAACCTTTTAAAAATGTCACTTTTAGAAAGATTTTATTTCTGCTCTCAGCCCTGTGTGCCTGCAGCCTGTCTCCAATACACATCTGGGGTCAGTGGCAGTTGGACTTTGTGCATTCCCACTAGACAGCCACACACAAAGGGAGCTTAGCTGTGACTGAGTGGCCAGCCACATCCTGATGTGCCATCCTGGGCAGGATGGGAGGGAGGAGCTGACACTGACACCTGAATTAGCTACGACCTGTCCTCACACAAAGGGCTGCATACCCCTTGTAGTCAGTCCAGAGCCAGGGCTATTGCATTTTCTGAGCAGCAGCTGCACGCATGTTATGTAATAACTCTTATGTAACCCAGAATTGGGAACCAGCTCTAAAGTTGGTCCCAAACTGGATTGCAACAATATGTTTAGATAAAGTCTGTGGGATTTATAGTCACATATTTCTTTGTTGCTTTTCTAACATATACATATCTGTACTAAGAGAACTTCTTGATGACGGTGTCGATTTTTTCTTCAAATTCTTTTCTTCATGCTCTGCTCCTCCCAGAGCACTTTAAGATGGTAGAAAAAGACGAATAGCATTTAGAAAAAATGCTAAACATTTAAAAAATTATTTAAAATAATATCAGAATGAACTTTATATTCTTTTAATATACATTTAGCCTTGCAGAGAAGTGGAGAAAAAAAGATGCAAAAAGAGTAATGCAAACGACTTAGTAGAACAAGCACCTAGAAAATGAATGCATCCAAAAAGAGTGAAAGCAAGAGACACTTAGGCCTTCATTACCCCCTCAAAGCCTCCTCATGTACCTCCGTGGGAACTCCTTGTCCCAGTCATTACCTAGTGAGGTTGGCTCTGCCCCCAGTCAGGCATTATATCATCCATGTCTTACTCTTCTGTCTATGGAGACACAGACAAAAGGTTCCTCCCGACCTCTTTTTTTGATCCCTGTTGCCAAACAGTAGGATTCCATGCATTACTTTCCTTTTCTGTTATGAAATAGGTATTGCTTACCGCTGTGTGTTTATTGAGCGGGAGCACTGGATGCTCCACCCACGAGCGTGCTCCCTGATCATGTGCGAGAATGGGGCAGGGAGCAATTTGCAGTGGGATGCAGGTGGGCTGTCCAGGAACTGGAGATCCTAGAAGATCTCTGACCCTAGTAAAATGCATGTTAGCACATATTATGCTAGGGAGGCAGTACACTTTTTTTAAGGAAACAGCCACTACATCGCATGCGTTACAATGCATGTGATTACAACGCGGTCGTTACAACGACCGCGTTGTTACATTGCAGTACATTACAATGTAAGTCGTTGCAGTGGGATGCATGTGGGCTGTCCAGGAACTGGGGATCCTAGCAGTTTTCTGACCCTAGTAAAATGCATGTTAGCGCATGTTATGCTAGGGAGGCAACACACTTTTTTGTAGGGAAACAGCCATTACATTGCATGTGTGACAATACATGTGATTACAATGCAGTCGTTACAACGACTGTGTTGTTTCATCGCATTATATTACAAAGCAATCATTACATTGACTTACTGTAGGGGGCGTGCTAACCTAAGAAATAGCATAATTTACTATTCCAACACCTTCCCTACTGTTGCGCACACTGGAGTTGGAATAGTAAATTATACTATTCCTAAGTCCAGCACGCCCCCTACAGCAAATCGATGTAACGACTTGCATTGTAATATACTGCGATGTAACAACCGCGTTGTAGTCGCATATGTTGTAAATGCATGCGATGTAAGGTGCTATATTCCTGTACCACCATCTTACATCCTGTAGTGGGTGTTTTGTGAGGTGCACTTTCTTCACCATGGACACCACACATTCAAGGGGAAAGGTTACACTGAAAAGGAAGAATGTGGAGACTCGAGAAAGAGGAAATCCTACAAATATCTAAAGTAGACTTCAAACAAAAGATTAATCAGTCTGTGCATGCTACACTTTATGATCCACAAGCAAAAAGACAAAGGTTTGACCCCAATGATGACCAGGATACCTTGTCAAAGGGGAAAAATGTGCAGGGAAAAACTTTCCGGGGCATGCTATTCGATATAAAGGATGTGTTGGGATATGAATCTCAGGATGACTTGGTGTTTTACTCACGCTCCAGTGGGTCTGTGATGCATAACCTTCCTCTCTAATATGTTATTTGTGAGATTATCCTTAAAGAGTTGAAGGATATCAATAAACAGAATGCCCCATAATTCTTGAACAAGAGGTACTTAACTGTACAATTTGAGGAGAAATTTCCACTAATACCAAAGGTTAATTCAGTTTTGAAATTTATGCCATCTTCATCTTCAAGTTTTTCTGAGGATTCTACATAGTCAGACTCGCCGACAAAAAGGTTGAGCTGGCCCTTTAAAGTTCTCATACGGCCTCCAGCTTTAGTATCAGGGCTAGCACTTTTGCAGTTTATGCCACTCAAGTTTTATTAAATAACTTGGAGAAATTGCATGATTGTATGCAGAAGAACGGTGAGTTGGAACAGGTGGAAATCCTTTCACAGTTCTTCTCAGATGTAACATTTGACAACTTGTGGGCATCATCAGGCTCAGCTGGAGCAGAAGTGGCTGGATGCAGGGCCCTCTGCATGAAACCTTGGAAATGGGAAGCTAATTAGAAATCTCTAGTCTAAAAGCTTCTGTTTTCAGGTCTGTAGTCCTTCAGAGAGGAATTGAATGAGATGATCAAGAGGTCTGCAGATGAAAGGAAAACCTTACAACACATCAAGATGTTCCAGGGGAAAAGGTCCTTTTTTCATAGGCAATTTTACTGAGGCAGTAGGACAATAAGGGTCCTTCTTGATCCTTGGTTCGAGGTCGGGGAGCTTCAGTAGTCAACAAATCCCAACAACAATGACAATCTAGTAAAAATCCTAGTGGCAAATAGCTATTTGGAAGTAGGAGAGAGACTTCAATTCTTTCAGACCAATGGGTCCTCGCAGGTATACAGGTAGATATCTGATCCTGTTTGCAAATGTTCCACCGAAGGCCTCTTTCAGCCTGACACAATGATCAAAGGCTGAGGCAAAAAGTATGGCAATGCTATCAAGGGTTGAAAAGTTGATAATCAAGAAAGAAGTAATCCCATTTCCTCTTCATCAAGAAAGAGAGAGGTTCTACTGGACCTTATTCCTGGTGCTAAAAGCAGATGGTACTTTTCGTCTCGCGTTGGTCTTGAAAGCCCTGAATGATTTAACTCCAAATTATAATTCCATTGATCAAAAAAGGTGACTTCCTGGCAACATTGGAACTGGAAAAAGCCAAGTCGAGCAAGATGGTGTCAGTGTAAGCCTGTGCACGCGGCCGTCACCACGCCTCGCCAGCTACCGGAATCACAGGTGATCGGCTACCTGCCCTGAATCGGTGATGCTGGGCTCCCAAGAACAGCGCTCGGTGGAGTCTGAGTGGAACCGCGTACTTAACAAAGCGCTGGTGACACGAAATAAGATTTGCCTCGCGGTCCTGCTTGCTTCTCCGGCGGTGAATCACAAAACACTTCAGCTTCCTGGATCGAGGTCTCTGTTCGTTTCTCCCGCGGCACGGACGTCTGGAGAGCACTTCAAGAGCGGGATAAAGAGATATTGCCTGGAAAGACAAGAAGTGCTTCTTGGGAGCTTCTATTGCCTAGCGTCAGTGTGGGCAGCTTACTTGACTCTCTTTGAGAAGTGGGAGCAGCAAAGCACCTTGGAGAAAATTAACTCTCGTGGCAAAAAGAGCTTAAAGGCAAAGACACCCACCATTGGAAAGGATCTCTCGGCGGGAGAAGATGCTGGCAAGATCAAGCCTAGACAGGTCAGTGGGGTTACTGGGTTAAAAAAAAACATTGGCCCTATAGGGGCAGGGGCGGGGGCAGGGGTCTGCAGTAAAGAACTTAAAGACCATAAAGACAATAATGCTACTTCAGTGCAGCCCCCTCCAGCCAAAATCTTTTTAGTGGCCAAGAATCAAGCTACTAACGCTAAAAGCAACACAAAGAACTCGCAATGTGTTAATAAAGCTGAAGACTCTTCACAATTGAATTGCGATAATGGCGATATCAATCAAGCAACCACTGCTAAGATGGAACTCAGTAATGCCCCTCCGAGACCAGAAGTTACCCCCACCTCGACCTGCAATCTTGAACATTTAGCGGAACCTTCGCTACCGCGGCCTACCTCAATTGAAGAGCATGATTACACACTTGACCCCTCTATGCCCCCTAATCATCTTTTAACCCCACTTCCTAATGAGGGTGAACACCCAGAACCTGAAGAGGAAAACACTGGCAATACCTTATGTCCTCATTTTGATAATCTGAATACCGGGGACTATCCCACAAAGACGGAGGCTGCCATCCGAAACCTGGAAGTTCCACCTGGGTCTGCCGTCCCTTGGACCCCAGAAGTTGGTCAAGAGGCCTTCTACTCGGCATCAGACAGTACTCCGAGTTCATCAGGGGAAGAGGAGACTGAGGAAGATGAAGGCAATACTAACAGTTCCAGTGAAGGGGAAAGCGAGGCTTCCCGTAATAACACTGGTACAATTGTTCGTCCTAAAAAATCAAGAAATAAGACCAAACGGAGGAGTCAACTCAAATGGGATTACTCGGACTCGCAAATGTCATATCATTTAGAAGAAGAGGAACCGACCACACTGCAATCAATACCGCAAGGACGCAGCCCAAGAAGACTGCAAGCGAATGATAGCGAGACATCAGAACCCTCACTTGCTGCCATTCTCGCCTCGATCAAAGACTTTCAGGAGGAGGTGATAGGTGAAAACAGAGCAGCTAAAAACGCAGCGAAAAAACTGCAGGGTGGACTCAGACGACTGAATAAGACCTGTACAGACATTAGTGAGAGAGTGGGCATGGTCGAGGCCAGGACCGAACACCTGGAAACTGAAGCAGCGGCAACCAAACAGGCCACCGACTCTAATTCTGCCTGCCTCATGGATTTAATGGCGAAAATCGAAGAAAACGAAAACCGACAACGCCGGAATAACCTGCGCCTGCTGGGGATTCCAGAAGGGAAGGAGGGGGATGACCCTAGACAGTTTATTGTCAATCTATAGCAAGACTCTTTTCCAGAAAATACTGAATGGGACTGGGACCACGAAGTACAGCGAGCACACAGGTTTCCCTTCTTTCAAAAAAAACAATACAAAAATGGTAACTTGACTGAAGGACAGCCCCGGGTCTTCCTTGTTTACTTTGGCAACTTCCTCCTGAGACAACTGGTTTATGACAAGGCACGCCCCAACTCAAAAAAAGGGGCTCATGGAATTACCTTTTTTTCCAAACCGGATTTCTGTCATCAGACTGTTGAGCGCAGATGGCATCTGCGGCAATTGATCTCTCCCTTCCAACAACTAGGTGCAGAGGTGTATCTTATGAACCCGGCTAGATTAAAGGTCATTCTACATGGCACCACCAAGGTCTTTACATCCAAGATTAAAGCCAAAGAGCACCTGGAAGAGATCAGACTCAAGAAGGGACATAGAGGAGCAGATTGAAAAAAGAAAAAAAAACAAGGAAAAAATAATGATGATGCTATTTGCTATTTTATAGAGAGATAAGGGTGGGGGGAAAAAATCACTTAAAGGAAAATGGTTACTCTCTCTTTGGTCTTTTCTTTCCCACTTACCCTCTAGCATCTCTTAAATCATGACTTAGCTGGTGAAGGGAAGGAGGGGGGGGGGGGAGAGGGAAGAAGGAAGAAAGAAATTGGGGGATGATTATAATCTAGACACTTGATCACTTGGCCTTCTATCAAACACATTTATCTTAGGTGCCTGGCGTGGTTGACGGCTGCGGCTTATGACTGATCACCATCACTCAGGCTTTGCCTGATTGCTCACACAAAGGGGGGGGGGCGTGGAGGGGGGGCCGGGGGGAAGGGGGGGGAGGGCCACAAAAGACACATACAGGTACTAACCATACACACATCAAATTTTATTGACTAGTTTTGTCTCTTTTTTTCTATAGTATGTAAATGGGTGCTGCCATATCCTTTAGATGGCTAGGATAGAACCATTACGTATCGTCTCTGTCAATGTTTGTGGTTTGAACGACGCCTCAAAGAGACAAAAAGTGGCGATGGGGTTACGAACACTTGGGGGAAACATCATATGCCTACAGGAAACTCATGTAGAACAGTCAGAAACACACTTACTAAATACATTAGGGTTTAAAGTAGTGGGTGCTACTAAGCAAGGAGCTAAGACAAAGGGTGTAGGAATCTTAACTGATAGAAAATTTGCTATTAGCAATCCACGAACCAAATCAGATTCACTAGGAAGGTGGGTTATTGCTCAGATTCAACTTCCTAATAACATCTCTTTCACTCTCTGCTCACTATATGGTAGTAACGCCGATGACCCCGGGGTCATTAATCAAGTTTCTAGTGAGTTAGTACATTGGCCTACCCCGATAGTCCTATGCGGAGACTTTAACATACATTTACCTAGCAATGGGATGCCAACACAACTTGGAGATATAAAGGAAGGAAACCCCGAGTTTTTCAAGCTTTAACTAACCTCATTCAAACTCACGGCCTGATAGATGGCTGTGGGAGCAAAAACCCATCACTCTCTGAATACACTTTTTACTCAGCCCCGCACCAAGTACTGGTTAGATTAGACAATTTTTTCATTTCTGCATCATTGGCCCGCAGCTTCACTATAGATATCGCACCCCGCTTTATGTCCGACCATAACCCTATTATTCTTACCATAAGGGAGTTTGGGCAACCCAGAGAGGATTCCAGATGGAGTTTTGAAAAAGCTTTATTATACGACCCTAGCTATATAAATCACATGCAAGGATGGATCCAGGTGTTCCTAGAAATAAATATTGGCTCCGCTTCCCATTTGACAGCCTGGGATACCCTAAATGCAGGGATCAGAGGCGAGACCCTTAGGTTTTCTGTACAAAAAAACAGAGCGGAAAAAACCCAGATTAAAGATCTCCAAGAGAAATTAAGAAAAACTGAAATAAAGCTAACCCAAACAATACACGCAGGGCTAGATTGTCAACCAATTCAACAAGAAGCAATTTTGGTTCGGGCAGAAATAGGGGCGGTGTTTATGGACAAAATTGCAGCTAAGTGGGCAGCAGCAAGGGAGAAGACGTACGAGTGTAGTGACAGCATTGGACATCACTTAGCTGTCAGGACAAGACAACAAACTACCTCTAGTGAAATCCATAAAATCAGACTTGCATTAGGAACAGAGGTTACGGATCCTAGCAATATTCGGCACGAGTTTCAGGAGTTCTATGCAAGGCTATACAAGGAAGAAATCTGTTGCACAGCTGACGTTTTAGACAGAGAGATTTCTAAATACCTCAGCGAGATAGAATTAAGCAAATTGAGCCTAGGAGATAGCGAACTATTAGATCTCACCCCTACATGGGAAGAAATTCTGGAAGCCCTTAATAGCCTCCCAGATGGGAAGGCTTCTGGACCTGATGGCATCCCCGTTGAGTTCTTTAAAATATTTGCCAGTCAAATTAAGGTTATATTTACAGAGGTAATTACTTCCATCTTTAATGGCACCTCCCCTCCAGCCTCTTGGTCTAGTGCTAGGATTTCTATCTTTCCCAAAAAGGATAAATCCCCACTAGAAATGAGCTCTTACAGACCAATAACTCTCATCAACTGTGACTCCAAAATATTCTCTAAGGTATTAGCCTCCAGAATATCCAGAATAGTGGAACCCATTGTTTCAAAATGGCAACACGGTTTTATACCTAAGAAAGGGACCACCGAACATGTCAGGAGAGTTATTACTCTGTTCGATGCTGCCCAAGTAGCCGGAGACCCGATGTCACTTATATTACTCGATGCCGAGAAGGCTTTTGACCGGGTCTCATGGCGATTTCTCTGGAAGGTAATGGACAATATGGGGTTCGGTGGTAGATTTATGCAGGCAACGCAGGCACTTTATCACAAGCCAACCGCTAGTGTTACCATAAATGGACAACTGACGGAACCCTTTAAAATATCACGAAGCACCAGGCAGGGATGCCCCTGCTCTCCGTTGTTGTTCGCCCTTTATCTAGATCCCCTCATTAAACAAATAGAGAAAAACCACAACATTTCTCCAGTAACATACTTTCTAGACAACTGTAAAATCTTGGCTTACGCTGACGACTTTGCTATTACCACTCCAGACCCTGTCAATTCCACACTGGCATTAGAGGAGGAAGCCCTCAAATTTTGGAGACTTTCTGGATACGCCCTAAATAAAAACAAAACACAAATACTAATAAATAGTAAAATCATCTGGACTGATACCAGAGTTGTACCAGAGGCTAAATACTTGGGTGTACTAGTCTCACCCAGACTGGAGGAAATAGTCGCAGTTAATTTGGCTCCCCTTGCTGTTCAGACGAAGAAGGCACTAAAAAAAATTGATAATTTACATCTAACATTGGTCGGTAGGTGTAATGTCATTAAAATGACTTACTTTCCCAAACTACTATATTTTTTGCGCTGCATCCCTCTTGAGTTTAGTAAAAAAGACCTACTTAAATTCCAACACATTTTTACTCAATTCATTTGGGCATACGCTCAGCCCAGACGCGCATTAAAACATCTCACACTACCAAAAGATAGAGGGGGATGGGCTTTTCCTAACATTACTCTATATTACTGGGCGGCAGTCCTGCAATATAGCTCAGTTCTGCTAAGAGACTCCACCTTCGGAACTGAACCATCTTTACCCTCACCCTTTCGGTCTCTAGTAGGGGAACAATATTGGGGCTGCCTACTCCGAGAAACAGCTTATGGATACTACAATCGTGTTAAATTCAAGACGTTAATGAATTCTTACAAAGTTTTTCGACATGTCCGGAGAATTTTGGGACTCGGTAGATATAATTTTTATTTCCCAATAACTAATAACAACAACTTACCTGCTATATTTAGTTCATCTTATTTATCTAAATGGCACAGAGCAGGGATAACAAAACTAGGAGACATTATAACAAATAGGGGGATCGAATCCTCTCCAAATTTACAGATGAGATTTAAACTAAAAAGTCAAGAATTATTTGAATTGTGGTAAATAAATAAATAATTACCGGTACTATTTTTCTATGCATTAACTGAAAAAGGATAGCTCAATAAATAGGAGGCAGAATCCGTGGTATCTGAGTCATACGGGCTTTAATTAGATGGCTCGAGCCAATGGACCATCGGGTTCCATCACCTGCTAAGGTTCAGGAAGGGACAGGACACAAGGAAAGGGGGAATGGCAGCTGCAACGTCTCATTAACATTATACAGTATATATAGTAAAACAGTACAATTGCATTGAATACAGTAGGCGTAACAAGTGACAAACGAAAGATAAGAACACATGGGCGTGAAAAGAAGGCGTGCACAGGGCGTGCACGAAGACATGTGATGTAAACGTCACAGAAGTGTCATAAATGGGTGGATACATGGAGGGGGCTACCTGGGCAGCTGGAACCTTTAACCTACTGGTGCGCGCAAACGGGCCATGACGTGTAACTGGGGAGAGCTGGGGGCTCTGACTTCTGGTACTGGAAGAGGAGACTAAAGTCTGGGATGTCAGGACGACATGTACCTATAGCATATCTGATATCTCGTGTTTGGAGAACATGTTGCTAGAATCTAAAAGTCATCAGGGCAAAGGCTACTTGTCACTAAGGCTGGTGCATGCATATATTTCTTAGTGTATTGCGTGTGCTAGGAATCTTCTATGGATATTAATTCAGTAATTCTCTTGCATGGAGACAGAAAGACTAGACTATAAATGAAGATGTTTATGTGGTTCGTTAGCTAGGAATGTGAAGCCGGAGAGCTGAACTGATAACTAGAGGCATAACATATTCTTGGCAAACAGGCAGGCAGGCCAGGCCGGGCACCGCGCTGCTTGGCAGAAAGTAAGTGAAGGGTCAGGGATGCGGGAGGGGCTGCATCGCTCCTCGGAGTGGTTTCAGGAGACTTGATGCTTGAATCTGGTGTCCGGGCCCTGTGAGGCCTAGAAACGGGTGCATCTTGATGATTTAACGTGCACAATGTAAAGACGTTGGCAACATGGGCCTGAAAGCCTAATTCACGTTGCTTTCAGGAGGACTGGATAAATGACATACTAATGTTGGATGCAACTGTAACTGCATCTTTATTCGGTCATGGAGGGAAATATGCATATTAATCATGCACATATAACATATGATGGGGAGCACGTAGGGACACATGACAGGACAAAATTCAATTTTCCTCCTCCTTCCCAAGGTGGGAGGAGCCAACGGATTTACCGAGGTTGAGCTTATGAATACCCTCCGGAACGTAACCTCTGTACGTATAGGGACTATCTATCAAATAATAAATAAGGAAACCCCAGATGACTTAGAAACCATTGCTACCAAATGGCATGTTAAACTTGATTCCCCAAAAAATATATTTTACAATTCCCTGCGACTATCACAACATATCTTAGTTTCTGCTAAACTCCAAGTACAACATTTCAAAACTATATTCTTCCTGTATATGACACCTAGCAAAATTATTAAATGGGGGTCTGGGAGAGGAACACTATGCCCACGCTGTTCCGAAATAGGGGCAGACTCTATACACATATTTGCAACATGCCCAACTATCAATTCTACCCTACTTAGAATACAGAACTTACTCTGCGAAATAACTAACCAATCAATACTCCTAAACCCCACGACCATTCTTTTAGGAACACAATCTGACTCTGTAAGAGTAAAGGAGGAAGGGTTGATCTTTGTTGCAATGGCAATTTGGAGGATATGTATCTCCTCCGGTTGGCTAGACTCTGAATCTCCCTCCTATGCACAATGGCTGGCTAGATTAGTCGCCACATACCATTTAGACAAGTCTGTATATGCCAAGAAAGGACGAAGGAAAAGGAGGATGGGGACTGAAATCTGTGGAGAATTTTCTAAATGGATTGACCAACAAGGGCAAGGGGACTCAGAGGCATAATAGGATTAACAGGTACCCCTAATACCTTCTTTTGACATATTACTTTGTTATGAAATTATTTGTTACTGTTATTCTCTTTTTTTTCTTTCCTTATTGTGTATGCTTATCTATACCTGTATCATTGATCAGCAATACATATGAGAGATGGGAGGAGGGTGGGGGGGGGGGGGTCTTGAATACTCTTTTCTTCTGTAACGCTGTTTGAGACTTTGCTTTGAGGAAAAAAAAAAAAAAGGAACTGGAACTGGAACTGGAAACAGCCTTCTTCCATGTCCCAATCCACCCTGAAAGTCAGATGGGTCTCAGGTTCTCAGTAAAGAGGAGGCATTATCAGTTTCAAGTACTACCATTACACAATTGGGATCCGGCCTCCAAAGAATATGAACTCTAAACCTAGCTGTTCCATGAGATTAATCAAAATCCAAGTTGATGGCTACACTGGCAAAATCCGGAAATAGGGAGTTCCATTTCAGATCCCCTCCACTCTACAGTGAACAATGTATGCCAGTCTTTTGGGATGTGGGGCGGCTCTGGGAGACCTGGAATGCAAGGGGCAACAGTTAGAGGAAGAAAAGGCACATCTCTTGAACCAGAGAGAATAGGTGGCAGTATGGAAGGTAGTCAAGTTTTTCCGCACATTTAAAAGGGCAGGAACCTAATTCGAACAGACAATCAAGTTGCATGGTGTTACTTGAATCACTGGAGGGAGGGGCAACAAGTGCTCAATTAAATCTATTGGCAACCCAGATATGCTTCAGAGTCAAAGCTCATCTTGTGTCATTGAGAGCAACATACATTCAGCGGACCTTAATTGTCAAGCAGACAGTGTGAGCAACAATTTCTCCTTGTCAATATCCTACCATCTAGCTCGTGTTTTAAATGTCTGATTTGCCAGATTTAAGACAGACTTAAGACAGACTTAAGACAAACTTAAGACAGACTTAAGTTAGGTTTTTGTCTTAAGTTTGTTTTAAGTCTGTCTTAAGTCTGTCTTAAGTCAAACTTAAGACAAAATCCTAACTTCACTACTAATAAATGCCTTCTGTGAATACCAAAAGTAGTAAGTTTAGGATTTTGACTTAAGTTAGTTCTTTGAATCAGCCCCATCGTGCGTGACTGTCACTGCAGCTTTATGCGGTCCGAGTTCCAATTAGTAATGCAGTGTGCCAAGCCATGCTGTTTCAAATGTTTTTTTTTTTTGTGTTTTTATTTTTTTTGTTTTTTTTTTTATTTCAACTTCTGTTTATTAAGCCTCAGTTCGAGACACACATAAGAAAAGGGTCACAGTGACACAGCGATAAGCCTACAACCCTCATGGGGCCGGCCGCGTGAAAGAATTCGTGGTGCAAAGATTGCATAAATCGAAACGTCCAAACACACTCGCCGATCTGCACATCAACGGCCAGCAAGATCCCACGAAGTCAACCATGAAGGGGGCCAAGAAGCGCTGCCCGGCACATCTCAGTGATACCCCGCCTTACAGACCTTCCCTCGGAGCGGGCAAGTACAAACATTTCAAACAGAAACAAGTAACCAGCCCCAGGGGCCCAACAGTCAACCAGAGGCCCAAGAGAAGGCCGTCAAAAGAGTAAAGCAGAGGTGAGAAGGAGAAGAGAAGAAGAGCAGGGGAGGAGTAAGGAAGAGGCAGAGGAGACAGCCGCTGCATTGGGGACGTCACAGGGTGCGAGGAGTATAGGGCAGCGCCGCATCTTCCACCAGTTGCAATGCTCGCAGTGAAGGGGGCATATTCCTAGCGTATTCGCTCCTGCAAAGGTAAGCTACTAGTGGCCTCCAAACCTTTTCAAAGCGGGTCGCGCGAGACTGCAGCCTGGCCGAGAGTAGTTCCATAGTAACGACCTGCCACAGTCTGCCGAACCATACAGCTAGAGGGGGGGCCTCCACCTTCTTCCAGTACAGAGCGATAAGTTGTCTAGCGGCACCCAACATTTGCATCGCCAAGGTCCAATCACTACGGGTCAGGGCCAGCAGATCAACAGGCTTAAGTCCCAGTAGTATCGTGCCAGCAGCATCAGGCAGGGGAAATCCCAGCACCCACCGAATGTGGCTCAACACCTCCTTCCAAAAGATAGCGATTACCGGGCATGTCCACCAAATGTGCATGAAGTCGCCTGGCACATGATTGCATCTCCAACAACCGGGCGATACAGAGGGAAGCATCTTGTGCAGGCGTTGGGGCGTGTAGTACCACAGCGTCATCACCTTGTACGCATTTTCCTGTTGCGGCACACTGCGGTACACCTTAGGAACATCCCTCCAGAGGCGGGTCCACTGCGCCTGATCAATATCAGCCCCTAGAGTCTCCTGCCAACGACGCTGATACGGGTGTGCAGGGGGTGCGGAAGGATGTTGCAGAATCCGATAAATTTTTGATATAAGGCCCTTCGAGCCCGCACCGGAGCGTGCCAGCCTCTCGAATGGGGTGAAGGCCCGAGAGGCCCCCGGGTACATCGCATCTGACAGGGCCCAGTGGCGCAACTGCAGAAACTGTAATTCAGCCTCCGGGGGAAGACGGAACTCCTCTCTACAATGGCCAAAGGACTTAAGGGAGCTTCCGTCAAAGAGATCCGTAAGGACTTTGCAGTCTTCTCGTGTCCACCTGCGAAAGGCGGTAGTATGGTTAGCCGGCGGAAACCACGGGTTATCCTCTATGGGGGTGTGAGGTGAGGGGAAAGTCATAAGGCCCTTTCGCACCGCCACCTTGTCCCACACGTCCAGGACCGTTCTAGTGGGAATCGCCAGATAAGCACTAGGGGCCCTTCCCGCCCTATGGGTCCAAGCGAGGTTCCAGATCGTGCGGCCCGTGACCGCCCGGTCCAGGTGTAGCCACCCCTTCTCACTCCGTCTAATACCCCACTCAATGACAAACCGCAAGTGGGCAGCCCAATAATAGTCCACCAGATTCGGGCACCCCAGCCCTCCACGATCCCGCGGGGCCATGAGGAGTGCCTGGGAGAAGCGGGGTTTATTGCCCCCCCAGATCAATTGAGTGCAGTCCCTTTGCAAGGCTCTAATCTTCGGCAGAGGGATAGGCGTAGGAAGGCATTGGAACAGGTAGAGTACTTTAGGCAGGATGGACATTTTGACCGCATTCAACCTGCCCAACCACGAGGGGGTAAGAGGTTTCCACCGCTGCAGATCAGCGAGAACTGATTTGCGGCATTCCGCCCAGTTGAGCGCCGACCAGCCGTCCAAAGAGGGAGTCAGGGAGAGGCCGAGGTATCGGATATGTTGGTCCGTCCATCGGTAGGGGCACAGCACCTCCAGGGGAGGAACCTCGGTCGGAGGGATCGTGAGGTTAAGCACCCACGATTTATCGTGATTAATTTTTAAACCCGAGGCGCTTTCGAAGGAACAGAGCACTTCATGAAGCGCCGGCAAGGACCGTCTCGGTTCCGTCAGAGTGAGGATAAGGTCGTCCGCGTATAACGCCACTTTATGGGCCTGCCACCCCATCTGAACGCCGCAGATGTCCGGGTTACGCCTGATCAGGTCCGCCAGTGGTTCGATCGCCAGGGCGAACAGCAATGGCGAGAGAGGGCAGCCCTGCCGTGTCCCTCTGCCAATGGCAAACGGGTCCGTCAACCTCCCATTCACCCTGACCCTCGCCCTCGGTTCCACATAGGGTGCCATGATCCTGGCCACCATCCTTGGGCCGAGACCTATCCTGCAGAGGACCGCCTGGAGGAACCCCCAATCCACGCTGTCAAACGCCTTCTCAGCATCTAGTGACAGGAGGCACGCCGGAATGTGCCAATGATGTACCTTCCCTACCAAGTGGGCCAATCTCCGCACATTGTCCGCCCCTTGCCGGCCCCGGATGAAGCCCACCTGATCAGGATCCACGAGATCCGGCATGTGGGGGTCAAGTCTCTTAGCCAGCATCTTCGTGTAAATTTTAAAATCAGTATTGAGGAGCGCAATCGGGCGATATGACGAGCAAAGCGCCGGATCTTTCCCAGGCTTAGGGATTAGAGCTATTTCCGCCATCCCCATGTCCGGGGAGGGACCCTGGCCACCATCGAAGGAAGCAAAGAGTCTGAGGAGATAAGGACCCAGCTGTTCCCGGAAGATCCGGTAAAAAGAAAGCGGCAGGCCGTCAGGGCCCGGCGTCTTTCCCAAGTTCAGATCCTTGATGGCCTCAGCCACCTCAGCAAGTGAAAGCGGCTCCTCCAACCCTTCCGCCACGTCGGGGTGTAAGCGCGTCCCGCCATAGTGTTCCAGGACCTCCTCCGGCGGGGTAGCGCCGGCGGGGTCTGCCGAGTACAAGGAGGCGTAATAGTCTCTGAACGCCTGCATTTTAGCCTCCATCGCCGTTGCCCGAGACCCGTCCGGGAGCAGCACGTTCGCTATGTGGGATCTGGCCGCCTTGACCCTCAGACGTCTCGCCAGAAGCTTCCCCACCTTGTCTCCACCGTCAAAGTGCATTCGCTTTAATGCTAATAGAGATTTCTCCGCTCGGTTCGCACGCAGCATGCGCAATTGCCCCCGCAGGTTCGCCAGGTGCCTCCGCACCTTCAGAGTGGACCCCTCCTGGTGTCGCGCCTCCGCTTCCCTCAAGGCCACCACCAGACTCTCCTCCACTGCCCGTCTCTCTCGAGCTCTCGCTATCTCGAGAGAGGTGATATGACCCCGAATAGTAGCCTTGAAGGCGTCCCACACCACCGGGAACGGCGTTTCCGGCAGGTCGTTAAACTCGAAGTAGGAGGCGATGGCCATGCGAATGTCATCTACCGCCGCAGTATCTCGGAGGAGGTGGGGGGGCAGGTGCCACTTTCGTTCCCTGGGGGTACCACTCCGCAGGTCACGGAGGTGCAACTCTACGTGCGCATGGTCCGAGATGGAGATGTCCGACATGTCCACATCCACCACGTCACATATTAGGTCATGCGATACGAACACGTGATCGATGCGGATATAAGAGCGATGCGCACTAGAATAAAAAGAGTAGTCCCGTTTGTCGGGGAAGAAGTAGCGCCAAGCGTCGAAGAGACCCAAGTCGCCCAACTGTTTACGCAGCGCAGAGGACATCGCCCCCGCCCCGTGAAAGGAGCCCGCACTTCGGTCCAGCGCAGGGCACCACACCAAATTGAAGTCGCCCCCCAGGATGAGCGAGGGTCCGCCCCGAAGGACATGAGCATGCAAGAGGTCTCGAAGGAAGCGATCCTGTGCCAGGTTGGGCGCATACACATTGCACAACATAAGACGGCGGGAGCCTACCTCGACCGAAACCTTGAGGAAGCGGCCGTCACCACCCCGGAAGAGCTTGCCATTGCCCCGCCTGATGCCAGCCTTGCACAAAACCGCCACCCCAGCCGTTTTCGTATCTGCTGAAGCCCAGAATTGGAGGGGGTATCTAGGGTGCGCCATGCGTTTCGTATCTGCCTGGAGAAGGTGGGTCTCCTGTATGAAAATGATGTCCGGGTCATGCTGCAGGAAGTAATGCCAGAGCTGTTGACGCTTATTGGGCGAGTTAAGGCCCTTAACATTGAGTGATAAAATCTTAAGGGGTCTGGCCGAATCACTCGCCATCATGTGGGTCCTTAAGGTCAGTACGCAGAGCTACGCGCGACAGAGCACCCACCCTTCCAGAGCCCCACCCAGAGGGCCCACCCCCGCTCCCTGCCCCAACCCCCATCCTCTGCCCCCCATAGCAAACAGAGAAAGGAAGAAAAGATAGAAAAAAGAGAAAAAGGAAAGTCGAACAAGAAAGCCAAACAGTCAGCAATCTGAAGGACCAACGGCCTAGGCCGCAACGATGTGGCCAACTGGGCCAAAGTACACTGTCTCCACAGTAGGGCATCCTACACCCTCGGGTTTGAATGTCCATCGGGATGTCACTCCCCTGGAGACAGCCTCGGTGGGACACGACTGGCCGGGAACACTAGAGGGTATGGAGCCCCCACCATCCCAGGCCCGGCAGAAGGAAGTCAGGAGTCCAAGCAACCCCCCCCCCCCGCCCCGCAACCATCCCCGCCCTCCGGAGGGGGACAAGAGAACAGTACCTCAGGTAGAACGACTTAGGTATGCTGTCCATCTCATGATGTTGAGGACCGTCCCGCAGGCGAGCGGTCCGCACGATCGGTCTCCGCCTCTTCCAGCGCTCTGATGTGGGCAATGACCTCCTGCCTGGCTTGGCTCGTTGTTGGCACGTCGGCAGGTGTCGTCCGCTGTCTCCTCGGCACCGTGGTCCAGTCCGGGGTAAGCTGCGTTCTCTTGCTCGGAGGGCGCCTGGAGGGGCTCCCCGGAGGAGAGCCTGCAATGTTGAGGAGTCGCGCCACCTCATCGTAGGATCGCAGGGATTTACGCCTACCCTCCCATTGAAAGATAAGTGCGAAGGGATGGTCCCACTGATAGGAGATGTTCAGGGACCGCAGTTTCTCCGTCACCGGGCGGAAAGCGCGCCGTCGCTTCAGGGTGTTGGGCGCCAAATCCTGAAAGATCTGAATCTTGTGGCCCTTGTATTGCAGGTCCGGTTTGTCCCTAGCACGCTTCCAGATCTCCTCCTTCTCCACAAAGAAATGCACCCTCGTGATGATGTCCGGGAGAAGCCCCGATCTCCCCGCCGGCGCCGCCACTCGATGAGCCCGGTCCAGTGTGGGGGGCGATACATCCTCGTCGCCCCGCACCTCATGGAGGAGTTGCGCCACAAAGTCCATCACGTCCTCCCCTTCTTCCCCGAGCGGCACGCCTCGGATGCGGAGGTTGTTCCGCCTGCCCCGGTTCTCCAAATCCTCCTGCTTGATTTGGAGTTCAATGTTCTGTTGCTCCAGGGCCGTTACACGCTGCCACAGTTGTTCCTGGTCCTCGGTGCGCGTGTCCGCCGTCCTCTCCAGGCTGTCCACACGGTCCCCCAGGTCCGTGACGTCCTTCCGCAGTTCCGTGACACACAAGTGTACCTCCGACCGCAGGGACCCGATCTCCGTCTTAAGGTCGGTCATGAAGGCGGCCATGAACGCTTGCGTGACCGGGGGGGAATCCGCCATCTCCGCAGGTGGGCCACCACTGGCCGCCGGTGCTCCCACTTTGCCCCACATGGCCATAACCGGGTTCCCCTTGGAGGCCGGTGCAGAATCCGCCCTGCTGGACCTGTTCGTGCGCGCCATCCTCCGCGTGGGCCACAGGGCGTCCTCCAGCCCGCGTCAGGGCCCACGCCCGTCGTAGGCTGCGAGGGCAAAAGCACAAAACACAAAGGGAGGCGGCAGGAGGCACCGGCGCACAGACTCAGCGCTCTCAGGGGTCCCGGCCTCGTTACGGCACACCCCACGTGGCACAGCAGGTAGTCCAGGGGGCCCCAGGCCACAGCTTCTCCGCCCCCAACGTTTGTCCAGCCAGGTATAGCAGCAGGACCCCTCGCGTTCCACCAGCGGGGGCCCCCAGTCCTCCAGAGGGAGTCAGCACCAGAAAGGGACACACACCGTTGCCCCAGGCCCGCTTTCACCTCCTAGGAGGAGCCGACGCGAAAGCTCACTGTTTCGGCGCCTCCCTGAAGCCAGGCGCCGTCCGCTCTCTGCAGTGCCCCGGGGGCACCCTCGGCCGCAGTCCGCCGCACTGGTTGTCCCCACCGCTTCCCGCCTCGGCTCCGCAGGGCCGGGCTCTCCAAACAGTCCGGTGGGGAGGGGAGGCTAGCAAAGTCTCTGACCCACCCTGGGGCCCAAGTCCGGATCCCGCCGCCTCACTCTCCGCAGCGCGGGGGATGGGGCGCCGCAGAACTGCACGCCGCTCCGGGACCCCCTCTCCGTTCCCTCTCCTTACCGCCGCGGCCCCAGGTGAGAGCGCCGCTGAATGTCAGTGCGGGAGGGGCGGGGGTCGCTCCGGGCAGGGATCGCTGGCAGCCTCAGGGTCGCCCAAGCTCCGCCGCAGGTCGCCTCTTCCGCGGATCCAAGATGGTGGACGGACCCGGAGGACTCCCTTGCAGGAAGCCGGCTGTCCGTTCCTGCCGGCGCACAGGCAGGCACAGAGTTCTCCTGTGGCAGACGCGGTGCCCAGCTGGTCAGGGGCACTAGGGAGGAGGGTGATGAGCTCGGACCCCCGAATTCCGCCTTGATAGCTGCTGATGGGCCTAACGGCAGCGGGAGCCCCGCAGGCACACGTCCACTCACATCGCCGCCAGGCCACGCCCCCCCCTGTTTCAAATGTTTTAATATGAGGTTGTTTTTAGGGAAAACATTCACCACTGTATGGCTGCATCTCAGAATCCTTCTTCCTAGCCTGAACGGAAGCCTTCCCTTCAATCTTGTAATAGATTTCGGTACTCAAACCAAAACTTGGAGAAAAGGATCTCCTGCTTCTGGGTGATGCACGTTGCCTCCTGCCCTCTATCTTTCTTTGTGCAAATGTTATCTACCAGTTAAAAATGGTCGACTCCGCTGGGCCCACGTGTGCCATGTGTATTCGTCGGTGGTGAAATATACATTAAGATATCCACAGGAACTTATACCTACTCAGATCTGCCGACTCCAGGAGACATTATAAACCAGTACCAAAATATGTAATTAAAGTCAATTTGTATTTTCTTGTTCAAATGAATAAAAAACTGGGTGCAGTGCAGTCTCCTCTTTAACCCCATCGGCTTACTTCAGCCCTACTGGGTTTTTTAATCAACGCCATCATCCCACTTATGGTGTGTGGTGTGAGTGCTTGTGCCAACGCGTGAGCTAGGTTTCTTAATGACTAATCAGACGGGTAGCATTTGCCTTTGATAGCTGTGTCTGCTGCCACAGATGTTTGCACTAGTATCCTTTCACATGTGCACCATTGTCACGTTACGTGGCACTGTGTTGTTTTTAGACACAAATTATAAAACGATGACTCTATGTAGTGCAGTGTGGTACTCTATTGCACTCATTCAGTACTTTCATTTTCCATTAAGAAGTGATTTCTTCAAAAGTGAAAGTGCCGCTATTGCAGGAAATTGGAAGTTGTGTGAATAAATGTTTCTGCAAATATTTATTAGTTTTAATTACAAGTTAGGACCCAGGTTTACTAGGATTAATGCAGAACAGTGCAACATGGAAATAAGAGGCGAACTATTGCGCAAACAGTAAAAATATGCACAGTCAGATTTAGAAAGCCCCTGTGCTTGTTTAAAAAAAAAAATAGTGCAGTTCTAGACATATCGCTATAGTGCAAAGGCACTTTAGTGGTTCCTTGCATGAGA
The DNA here is from genome assembly GCF_964261635.1 of Lissotriton helveticus. Taxonomy (NCBI): domain Eukaryota; kingdom Metazoa; phylum Chordata; class Amphibia; order Caudata; family Salamandridae; genus Lissotriton; species Lissotriton helveticus. The sequence goes on along the minus strand of NC_136069.1, from coordinate 335,870,100 downwards.
TGTTTAATTGAAGTAAATCCTCCCCTGTAAATCTCAATGACGAAGGTAAGCTGCACATAATGTTGTAGGGTTGTCATGACTCCTGTCTCTTCTTTGCGACTGAAGTCATTTGGTGATAAACTTTCGCACAAAACAAGGTTTTGCGATTTTATTGGCTCTGGATTTGTATGAAACCCCAAATGCTGTTTGCGCGGTTTCTGTTCTCGCTGCCCCCTTTGCTTACATTATATGAGTGTCGGTACTTGATGGGACAAGAAGGTTTTGGCACAGTGCACAAGTGAACTTTCAGCGCAAAAAGGTTTTGTCAGGAAACTTGATAGGTGCTGCTGCTTTCTCCATGATGAAGTGTTATGCTTTGCGCAAGCGCCAGCGCCCAAAAATAGCTAAACTTGTACTAAATCTATTTTATGCTGTTTGCCTTCCTGCTCTGTACGTGGCCAAAAGAGCTGTATAGCTGTAAAACCAAGCTTTCAAAATTAGTGATTTGAAAAAAAAGAATGCATAAGAGCAGTAAGTTTACTTCTAATTGTTGCTCTTTACGTGTTTTTCTCATTGAGGCATTAAAAGATTTGCATAAAGTCAAGAACCCTAATGGTAACAGTTTCATCTTCGTCAGTTTCTTAAAAACGTAAGTAGGACTCCCACCATAAATTGCAACAGAATTTCACACTTTCATTATTATCTTATCCATCCAATAACGTGCAATTAGCTTTCACTCAACTCTCATCCTGTATCAGCATATGTTTGTGTATAATAGTCAATTCCAGTATTTTGTGCTACTTTGAATCTACATAACATAAAATGTACAAATGTTACTTCTCTTTTTTTTTTAAATTTCAAAGTATTTTATTAGTTTTATACAAGCAAATACAATAGCATTCTGTCACGGGGTTAGCCAAACGTAGTATGTATGCGATGGTTACAGGTACTTTAAGGTAAGATATCCGTTTTAGCCAATCCCCTCTTACATTGACTTGCTGAGAAAATTAGGCAAAGGCTGATAGAAAGAAAGAAACAGGAAAGAAAGGGGTGAAAGGAAGATACGAGAGAGTTTCTGTAGCACTGAGTCTAATAGGAGTTTTAGTCATGTGACAGATCTGACACCCCACTAGTTGGCCTATGGAGGGAGTGGTGGTCCAACAAGGCAGTCCAACAAGCCCCCTCCCCCTCCCCCCCCCCCCCCCCCCCCCCCGATGTCCCTTCGGCCCGTGGTGGTAACATCGGGTTCGCTCCATCCCTCCCCCCAAATGGGGAGGGGAGGAGGGAGCCGGACTGGCTTCAAGGGGGTTCATAGGAGTCTAGGTATACTTCGAGTGACTTCCACATTATTAATGAAAAGCCCTTTAAGATTTTCAACATTCTCTCATGGTTATTTATCTCTTCTGTACGTTGGTGGAATTATTTAAATGCTGACACTAGGTGGGGCTAGATTATCAGTTTCATGATGTTCTTATTTCAGGAAGCTTTTATGTCTCCTTGTTTCCACCATCTTTATGCAACTATTTGGCAGCCATTATTATTACAGACCTTCCTGTTACAGAAACAGGCTGAGACGCTGTCACTCCCCCTGCAGAATATCTCCCAGCTGCATAATGACAGCGCACCTACCACTCACTCCAATTACTAGCCTCAGTGAAAAGTTACAGAGGAGCACAACAGCATTCAGAGGGCTGTATGTATCAGCAGGTGTGCATTCATGCAGGACAAAGCTGTGCCTGTGTTTATGTGTTTGCACTCTGTGAAGAGCATAGCATTGCTACCCTTAGCCCTTTAATCATGTGAGTACCCTTGAAATTACAACAATAAAATGCATGCAACATACCAAATGACAGTGACACTCTTCGTGTATAAAATATGTCACAAGTTTATTGATTACATAGGTTGGGTTAGGCAGCTTACGGGCGATCCAGGTGTCGATGGTGAATTCCTTCCATAGCCGACACCCATTCTGAGCGAGCTAGAGCTGTCCTGTTGGTGTTTTCAGCACCAAGGCCCTTAGGGGCATATTTACAATAAAGTGTCGGAGCATGTTGTTAAGCCAAGCAGGCTAACGACATGCTCCGTCACTTTAGAAACGCAGGGCTGCACCATATTTACAACAATATGGCGCAGTCCTGCATTTTGCCCTGCGCTAGCGCTAAGTTTAGCTGCCTAGCGCCAACGCAGACACCCTTGCACCATAGTGCAATGGTGCCTATGTTGATGGGGAAGATTGTTTATGTGCAGGAAAGTGTCCCTTCCTGCACATAAACAGTCTTGAAATGGCGTTTTGTAACTTCTATGTGTGCTGCTTAATGCAGCATACATATAAGTTACAAAATGTCATTTTTTTAAATGATTTCATATGTGTAGGAAGGGAGACCTTCCTGCACACAAACAATCATTTGAGCATTTCTGTTTCTATGAGTGCTGCACAAAGCAGCACACATGGAAACAGCAAAAGTGAGGAGAAATAAAGAATTCCTCCTTGTTTCGCCTGTTAATTTTGGTGCTGCCTCCTATTTACGCCACCCTTGTAAATAGGGGACAGCGTCAAAATCAATGGGAGTCGGTGTGAAACGCCCACTGCAACACCCATTGCCCTGCCCTTTCACGCTAAGTACAGAGTAAAAGGGAGCCTTATTTACAAGTCACCGTTAAGCCACATTAAGTGGCAAAGCCCCTAGCACCACCACAACGTCACTAAAGGTGACGTTGTGGTGGTGATAGTTGCTTGTAAATATGCCCCTTAGATTCTTTACAGCTTGTTCATTTACAGTGGGTTGCTATTCCACTCTCTATTTTCCGTCATTCTCCTGACAAGTCAGAGCGAGACCCCGGCCAGTCTCCACAGTTGCTCAGGATTTCAACTGCCCCTTGAGAGATTAAGGAATGCCGTTGTGCCATCCCGGTCCCCACTGTAATGACTCCCATTGACCTGAGGGGTTGCTTTTGTCTCCAAGATCCACTGTCTGGAGGCCATTTAGTTGTTTAAAGCTTTAGGATCGCCCTGTAATTCTGCCTTGTGATGATATTGGAATCTCTGTAAAAGAAAATTATTTGATTATATATATATTACCTACTGGCGGTCGCCAGTAGGTAGTTATAGTTAGGATTGATTTCCATAGGGAAATCGCAACATTCTATTGGGAATAACTTTGGCGCCGGTTGAGGAATCTGCCTGAATTTTTCAGCAACTTTGCCTCGCGGCTCTCCGCTCCTTCTCTGAAAGTGTGGGAGGGATCCGTCAAGCGGGGGCCGAGATAAAAGGGGGGTCCCAAAACGTGTTTTCCCCATGTTAATTTCCATAGGGCCGTCTGTCGCACTTTTAGCTCGAACGGCTGAATGGATTTTCACCAAACTTGGCAAATTTGTAGCGACTGGTAGCCCGATGTGCCTTTGCTATGTCTCAAGATATGTGCTCAAGAGGATTTTGAGTAATTTAGGTTAAAAAAAATGTATATATCTGTAAGCGCGCCCCGGTACGCGCACCGGGGCGCGCTCCGGGCACGCCACGCGACTTGCGCACGGAAAGCTGATTGGCTCTCGGGTGTCTGTAAACATTCCAAACTGTTTGGAGCGGCCGCCATCTTGTGTCTCGGTAGGATCGAGACACAAGAGGTGGCAAAAACAAAGGGGGAAATAACCAAAAGGGGGCAGGGTAGACCCCCCTGACACCCTAGGTTTGATGTGGGGGCCATAAAAGGGTCCCGCGGGACAAAAAAAAAATTTAATTTTTTTTTGATTTTCGCGGGGGGAGCGCCTGGTACGGGTACCGGGGAGCGTACCAGGGAGCGTACTTTGGTGAAAAATAGTGAAAATAGTAGTGAAAAATAATCATTTTGAGTGATTAGAGGTAGGGTAGCTCTGAAAAGAGCTTTTGGGTTCTGTGGCTGTTTTAGGTACCTACAAGTACGTCCCACACACACTCACATGCACACAACCCCACACCCCCACAGTCACACACTCCCCACACATACCTCACACATGCACACCTCCTCCCACACCCAAACACCCCACACCCCCACACCGACACCTTACACATCCACACCCACACCCACACACCCCACACCCACACACACACCTCACCCCACAAATCTCACACACACACCTCCCCCCCCCACAGACACACACACACCTCACAGACACACCCACACATCCCACACATACACGCACATCCTACACACATATCCCCCCCACCCCCACACCCCCACACCCCCACACACACCGCACACTCACACCTCCACCTACACCCAAACACCCCACACACCCACACCCACACACACAGCTTACACAGCCACACCCCCACCCACACCCACATACCCCACACACTTACACACACCTATACACCTCACCCCCCCGACACACACACACACCTCACAGACACACCCCACACATCCCCCACACACACCTCCCCCCTCCACACATGGGGAAAACTCAGTGAAACAGTAAAATAATAATTTAAAGTGCTTAGAGGTAGGGTAGCTCTGAATAGAGTTGTTGTGATGTGTGGCGTATTTAAGTACCAACATGTAGGTACCAATGCAGAGTTTTAAATTCAATGTAGACCGTCTCCTTTGTAGATAATTTGTATGTTGTTACAGAAGTTATTGTGGTATATGGAATGCATAGCATAGTCTGTCAGGAAAGTAGAAACAGATCCTTTAAGCACACCCTGAGAAGGTCTCGGGGATCAGAGGTAGTCTATCCTGCTCCCTTATGATGTTTTCCAGTATTACATTTAATCTCTTCTAAATGTATAGAAAATTGGCGGTGATATCGTGCATTAGAGACAGACTGTGAGAGAAAGGAGTCAGGAGATGAAAAACAGATGTCAAATACACTTTGGAGATAATATAGTGGGAGAAAGGAAGTAACTATGAGCAAACTTACTATGTATCACAAAAAGAAATTGCACAGTATACTATAAGTCTCACATTATATTATATTAATTTTGGTACTATTTCATTGATTACATATAAAAAAGAATAATGTCTGGAACAATTTTTAATTTTTAATTATTAAATATAAATGTATTGCTCTGATTTTTCAAAATTTAATAAGACTTCCAACATTATGTCGTCGGGAATGTCCTCATTTGGATTACATGATTCCATTTCTTCCACATATTTGAGAAACTCTTCATCAAGAGACTGATCCAAAAAATCTGAATCGTTATTTTCTTCCTCTGGGTTGTCCTGAAGATCAAGTTTGAATGAAATATTACATTTATTTTGATCTCCTTCCATTATGTTGAGGTAAATTGCATAAAAAATAAATATATCAGTAGAGATAGGGCACTGTTGGGTTTAAGTTCAGAGAGGTACTTTTGAGTTTTTAACAGTCAAGTTATCTTTGGGCAGTGTATGGTATCAGGCAGGAAGTAGAAATATAAAAAAGTGCTTGTGAAGAAGCTTAAGTAAATTCATAAATATACTAGAGAAGCCTAAATCAATCCATAACTATAACAGAGAAGCCTATCTGAATCTATAACTATAACAGAGGGACAGTAAAAAACTATCATAAAACGTTTTTCCAATTTAACTTAAAGTGCAGAACATAGTTCCCCTTAAAAATGAACAAATTACCTTTCAGAAAGGAGTTGATGTTTTCAGAGGAAATCCTTTATAAATGTACCTCAGGTAGTAGTACTCAAAATGACCGTGTTTCCCTCTCATTTTTCATATATATTCATGTTCATAACCAATGAAATGTCAGCACATAAAAATACAAAATGAAAGTAACCTTTTCATTGGTTGCAAATTCTAACACTTTCATATGTGTTTTAGTCATGTAATTTACCTCAGGATATTTAGACAGTGCTACAGCTCAAATGGCTCAATGGAATTCCACCAAATTTGGGAAAATGGTAGGGACTGGTATGTAGTATGACCTATTCTATATTGGGTGAAAGTGTTTCCAGTGGTTTTTATGTAAATTAACTTTTAACATTTTTGGGAGCGCTTCCCGGTGGGCGCCCCGGTACACGTACCGGCAGCGCTACGGGAGTCCTCCATTGTGTGTTTCGGTAGATTTGAGACAGAAAATGGAGGACAAACAACGTTGGGAATGGGTATAAGGGGGCACGGTAGGCACTCCCTGACCCCCTAGGTTTTCTGAGGGGGTGTTAGGAGGCCCATATAGACCAAAAAAAACCCCCCATTATTTTCACATTTTCGCGGGGGGAGCGCCCAGTACGCGCACCGGGAAGCGTACCGGGGAGCGTACTTTGGTGAAAAATAGTGAAAAAAAGTTAGAAAAAGATAATAATTTGGAGTGATCAGAGATAGGGTAGCCCTGAAAAGGGCTTTTGGGTTCTATGGCTGATTTAGGTACCTACAAATAGGTACCAATGCACAGTCTTAAAGTCAGGAGGAATATTCTATTCCCCTCATCTGAAAAGTGCACACCATCTCCTCTGTAGATATCTTGCATGTTGTAACGCAAGTTATTATTGTATATTGAACCCATTCCATAGTCTCTCATGTAAGCAGAAACAGATCTATTCACATGTTTCCGTGCTTTCTCAAATTGTGGACAAAATTGATTGGACTACTTCCATTTCTGCCTTTGGCATATATTGGAATATACCAAGGCAGTTTGAGGAAAAAATGCCATCAATTGATCAAAGGTGTCCTGTAAAAACATTTCCAGACCTACCCCAGTCAAAGTGCCCAAGTCATTTCCTCCACAGTGCACAATTAAAAGGTCAGGGTGTGGCAAATGCAAAAAGGTTTTCACCAATGGTATCAATTGGTGACATTTCAATCCTCTCTGGGCAATCCATTTAATCTTCACATTTGGTAAGTCAAGGTTGTGAAAATTTCTGGTAGCTGCATACCTTTGAGCCCAGTGGATATAGCTATGTCCAATAATCCAGACAGAATACATGGTGAGAGGAGATTCTGATGCAGTCAGATGAAGTGTGGAAAAGAGATGACAGTTGGAACAATAGGAGTTTGTAAAAAAAAAACCTGTGGAGTTTCAGTGCTCTTGAATCACAAGCAATGATTGGTAGAATGAGATAGTTGAAAACTGAAAGTTAGGCTGCATGGTTGTGTTCTGTGTAAGAAGTAATTTGAATGGTTAAAAAAAAGTCATTTAAAGAAACCTTGCACCAGAAAAGCTGGTGTATTCGCAGGTCAAACATCCTTGCTGAGGTGATTTGCAACATTGTAGAATAAACTTTTAACCCTAGGAGCTCAGTGAGGAGGGAGTTGCTATGGTAACAGGTAGAAAGGGCTGAGGGGGGGAAGGGTGTTGGTTTGAAAATGCAGAGGGAAGAGATTTGATTGGTTACCATGAGCAATATGTGTGTAGAATTAGAGGGTTTCTGTGCCTTTATGGTTTGCAGTGCCTGGAGAACATACCTTTTGCTCTGCTAAAGAAATATTGGTGTGTGTATCTGACACTGTTCTGAATCTCCTAAAATATTTGTAAAGGTGAGTTATGATTTATTTAATATACATAGGGACTTGTATACTCTATGGAGAATATTTGGTAGCAAATTGTGGTTTTTTAATGTTGCTTTATGTCATGCTTTTTGATAATGCTTGGTAAAAAGTTTTTACTGCATAGAGTAATTGTATTTTGTAAAATTGTGAAGTTTTAGTAGTGACATGAAATGCTTCTACATAGGACCTGTGCTGTGTTTTTTAAATGGGATGTCAAAAACGATTTCGAGACTAATGAATGGCTTTTACTTTTTTTAAAGGAATAAAGAATGTGTGCATGTTTAAAGAAATACATTTGACTCTTTACAATGATGTTACCTGTGTTAACTCAGTGTAGGAAGCATATTGAGTTTGTTTGCATAGAGGAATTGTATTTTGTAAAATTGTGAAGCTTCATGTGAAAGCTTCTGCCTCAGTCTTATCCCTGGTTTTTACATTTTTTAGTATAATGTGGCGCAGAGGTTTAAAAAGTGACGCATCTAACTACATGCGTCACTTTTTAAATATGGTGCAAAAAGGTACATGTTTGGGCTTTCCTGGGGAGCGTAGGTGGTGAGGCTTGTGTCTAAGAGTGCAGTGGACTAGGCTTCATGAAGCCTATCCCCGACTGCACTCTTAGACACAGGTGTCAATTTGACTCTTTACAATGATGTTACCTGTGTTAACACAGTGTAGGAAGCATATTGAGTTTGTTTGCATAGAGGAATTGTATTTTGTAAAATTGTGAAGCTCCATGTGAAAGCATTTTCCCTTAGTCTTATCCCTGCTGTGAGGCAGATGTTTGTACATAGGATCTGTGCTATTTTGGGGAAAATGAATGGTTTTTACATTTTTGAGTATAATGTGGCACAGAGGTTTAAAAAGTGACGCATCTAACTACATGTGTCACTTTTTAAATATGGTGCAAAAAGGTACATGTTTGGGCTTTCCTGGGGAGCGTAGGTGGTGAGGCTTGTATCTAAGAGTGCAGTGGACTAGACTACATGAAGCCTATCCCCGTCTGCATTCTTAGACACAGGTGTCAATTTGACTCTTTACAATGATGTTACCTGTGTTAACTCAGTGTAGGAAGCATATTGAGTTTGTTTGCATAGAGGAATTGCATTTTGTAAAATTGTGAAGCTCTATGTGAAAGCTTTTGCCTTAGTCTTATCCCTGCTGTGAGGCAGATGTTTGTACATAGGATCTGTGCTATTTTGGGGAAAATGAATGGTTTTTACATTTTTGAGTATAATGTGGCGCAGAGGTTTAAAAAGTGACGCATCTAACTACATGTGTCACTTTTTAAATATGGTGCAAAAAGGTACATGTTTGGGCTTTCCTGGGGAGCGTAGGTGGTGAGGCTTGTGTCTAAGAGTGCAGTGGACTAGGCTGTATGAAGCCTATCCCCGACTGCACTCTTAGACATAGGTGTCAATTTGACTCTTTACAATGATGTTACCTGTGTTAACTGAGTGTAGGAAGCATATTGAGTTTGTTTGCATAGAGGAATTGTATTTAGTAAAATTGTGAAGCTCCATGTGAAAGCGTTTGCCTCAGTCTTATCCCTGCTGTGAGGCAGATGCTTGTACATAGGATCTGTGCTATTTTGGGGAAAATGAATGGTTTTTACATCTTTGAGTATATTGTGGCGAAGAGGTTTAAAAAGTGACGCATCTAACTACATGCGTCACTTTTTAAATATGGTGCAAAAAGGTACATGTTTGGGATTTCCTGGGGAGCGTAGGATGTGAGGCTTGTATCTAAGAGTGCAGTGGACTAGGCTCCATGAAGCCTATCCCTGTCTGCACTCATAGACACAGGTGTCAATTTGACTCTTTACAATGATGTTACCTGTGTTAACTTAGTGTAGGAAGCATATTGAATTTGTTTGCATAGAGGAATTGTATTTTGTAAAATTGTGAAGCTCTATGTGAAAGCTTTTGCCTCAGTCTTATCCCTGGTTTTTACATTTTTGAGTATAATGTGGCGCAGAGGTTTAAAAAGTGACGCATCTAACTACATGTGTCACTTTTTAAATATGGTGCAAAAAGGTACATGTTTGGGCTTTCCTGGGGAGCGTAGGTGGTGAGGCTTGTGTCTAAGAGTGCAGTGGACTAGGCTTCATGAAGCCTATCCCCGACTGCACTCTTAGACACAGGTGTCAATTTGACTCTTTACAATGATGTTACCTGTGTTAACACAGTGTAGGAAGCATATTGAGTTTGTTTGCATAGAGGAATTGTATTTTGTAAAATTGTGAAGCTCCATGTGAACGCTTTTGCCTTAGTCTTATCCCTGCTGTGAGGCAGATGTTTGTACATAGGATCTGTGCTATTTTGGGGAAAATTAATGGTTTTTACATCTTTGAGTATATTGTGGCGCAGAGGCTTAAAAAGTGACGCATCTAACTACATGCGTCACTTTTTAAATATGGTGCAAAAAGGTACATGTTTGGGCTTTCCTGGGGAGCGTAGGATGTGAGGCTTGTATCTAAGAGTGCAGTGGACTAGGCTCCATGAAGCCTATCCCTGTCTGCACTCATAGACACAGGTGTCAATTTGACTCTTTACAATGATGTTACCTGTGTTAACTCAGTGTAGGAAGCATATTGAGTTTGTTTGCATAGAGGAATTGCATTTTGTAAAATTGTGAAGCTCCATGTGAAAGCTTTTGCCTCAGTCTTATCCCTGTTGTGAGGCAGGTGCAAGATTTTGATGTAACAGTGTCCTAAAAGTGACGCAGTGAAATCTCATAGATTTTACTGCGTCATTATTACGAGGCTTTTTGTGGAGAAATGACCCCTCTCTGTACATTACACTTGACAGAGGTATAATGTGGTGCAAAAGGTTTTAAAAATGACGCATCTACCTACATGCGTCACTTTTTAAATATGGTGCAACAGGGCACATGTTTTATGACGCCAATGCGTCACAAAAAGTGACGCTTCAGTAGCGCAAAACTGACGCATGGCTTTATAAATGAGGATCAATTATGTCATCTGTGTTACCTGAGATTAGGAAGTAGATTGTGCAGATGAGGTGAGACATGTCCAGAGGGACAGAGGAGGTGAGGTTTATGATCAAGACTGTATTGGGAGAGTAGCCTTTCTCGGGAAGCATAGGTGGTGAAGCGTGTGTATAAGAGTGCAGTGGACTTATACACAGGTCTCATCTTCTTTGTACTTGTGGACAGAGCTGTCTTCCACTATAATCTTCAATACAGGCCTCACGTTTTGTGCACCCCTGGAGAATCCTCACCTGATCTGTAACCCTGAATAGATCGTTTGCTTTTTGTCATTGCTTTGTTGTTTGGTAATAGTGGTCTATAATGTGCTACTTCTTTCTTTAACACAGATTGAAATCGTTATTTGAAGAGTAAGCAAAGATGCCCACAAGGGAAAGGACAAGAAAACAACGTAACCGGGAAAAATCAAAAACAGCAACGGAATTACAGCACTCTTCCACAACAAATACTTCAAAAAACAGGAACCAAGCTCCTGGTAAGACAACTAAGTCTTTTTTACGTAACATATGTACATCCCCAAAAAATGATGGACAGCATGTAGAAAAAGAAAATGAGAGAGTAAAATTGAAAAGGAAGGAGAGAACTTCAAAGAATCCTAAAACTGGAGCAGGAGAGAATAATATGTATAGGAATAGAAGGCAGAATCAGTTTAGAGACATTCGTAGACGAATGTTTCGCAATAGAGTGGTTTTAAATTTGTTAAAAAACATTAGGAAAGGTAAACAGAGAGCTGCTTTTTATAAGAAAAAGAAAAGTGTAGAGAAGATTGTTGATCAGGCTTTTGAAGTTAAGAAAAAATTATTTATTTTAATAATCAATAGAATTAGGACACTTAACTAGACAATTGATGTTTTCAAATCAAACAGTAGATGGAAAAGAGTAATTAATCGGACTAATTTTTCTAAAGTTTTTTCTGGAGAATGGATGCACAGTTCAAGTTGTGAGCCATTTTTTAATGAGGAGAGTTACTTCCAGGAGAATGATTTAGTGCATGCAGTTGACACCAGTGGTCGAGCGTATGAAGTGAAAGACGGTTGTCCGATTGAAAAAGAGAAACTTGTGCCTAGAGAACCAGAAGAGGTGTTATCTGATGGAGTTTTAGGGAGACGTACTAAGGGTCCAGTGTACACTTGGAAGTGTAGTCGTATTTGTAGTGTGCGACAGGAATCAATTGATTTGTTTTATAATTTCTTACGTACATATAGTAAGAAAAGTCTAAAGCAGAAAATGAAGTTGTTGCAAGACTTAGATCCTTGCAGAGTGAGAGAAAAGACAGGTTTGCAAGGCCATTCACTGGCTTGTCTTTCTAGAAAAGTCTGTCAGAGTGTTTATCATCATTTTAGGATGTTAGCAGTGCATCATATCAAAATGAGGAAATTAGTGAGAATGTTGTATTATGCAAAAATTCCAGCACTTAAGCTTAAACAATTAAACAGTGCTCTTTTGCATGGAACTGAATTAGATGTGAAGAAGATTTGTGAAGAAATTGAGATTTGTTATTTTGATAAAAAAAGAGGATAGTGTAGAAATTGACACAGCAATTCAAGGTAATGTGGAAGACAATGTACAGATTTCAAGTACAGAAAAGTTTTTGCAGGAAATTACCAGGTTTAAGGTGAAATCAAGTGAAAGGCCGAATTTTACTTGTGTGTGTTGTCGATGAAGTCATTATAAGCATCAAACTAGATTAGTTGATTTATACGTAAAAAGTGAAAAGGTGAATAATTATGAGTGGAAAGATTTTGCAACTTATTTGTGGGTGGAGAATTGTTTTGATTTGAGTTCTGATCAGCGTATTTGTAAATATTGTTATGATAAATTAAATCAAAACAGAATGCCTGCTAGAGCTGTTCATAATAATCTGGAGTTGGTAGACATTCCCCCTGAATTGATGGATTTAAATACATATGAGTCTATTTTGATTCAATGTGTCCACCCTTTTCAGGCAATTGTTCGCATGGAGCCTAAGATAGGGAAATTGCCTCCTACAGATTTGCAGAGAGGATTAAAGTGAAGAGTTGTTTATTTGCCTCTAGATTTAAAAAAAAAATATTGATACAATTGGTATAGAAAAAGTAGAAGAGGAACCTTTAGTTATTCTAGTTCATGGGGTTCCGACAAAGAGTAAAAAAATCTGGCAAGATTTAGTGGATGTTAGGAAAGTCAAAAAGGCAACGTTGTATTTAGTCAAAAAACAATGAGTATTACAAACATGTTTATGTTGCAGAAGAGGAAACAGCTGCAGATGAAGACAGTGATTGTTCAGGTGGCCAAATTGAAAAAGTTGATGTCTCTAGAAGTGAAGAAATATATGAACATTATACTGTTCATCCTTTGCATTCCAAAGAAGTAATGGGGAATGCAATTGAATTGTTTCAAATGAAAGCAGCAAAAGGAAGTCCCGTTAGTGTATGGGAAGAAAGTTTGGAAGCTCGTTGTTTTCCACAGCTATTTCCAACAGGTTGAGGTGGACGATATGACGATCGATCACTTCAAATTCCTGCATCTGAATATCGAACTGTAAGATTATATGCTGAAGATCCAAGGTTTCGTCAATGCATTCCCTATTTGTTTCATCTACTGTATGAAAGTGACTTGTCTGGGCTTTCTTATGCAGTAAACCATATACTGAAAAGTGGAGCACATCTGCAAAATGTTTCGGCGAGGGACTTTATGGAGAAAGTGAATCTGCAAGATAATATTTTAAAATATCATCTAATCAATCTCATGGCATGTCAGCGTGGTACAAACGAGTATTGGTACCGTCGTCATGGGGAATTGAAATGTATGCTAAGAAACTTAGGAACTCCTACATGGTTCCTCACTCTTAGCTGTGCCGAGTATGCATGGGATGACTTACTCCAATTTCTACAGGAGGCAAATGCAAATATACAAAATATAGAATTCAAAACACCTGGAGAACTGTGTTCTTTGGATCCAGTGAATGTATGCAGATATTTCAATCATAGATTTGAAGCTATGATGTATTTTATTACCAACAAAAAAAATCCTCCCCTTGGAGAGGTTTTGGATTTCTTTTGGAGAAAGGCGTATCAAGCGAGAGGTGCTCCTCATATACATATGTTGTTGTGGATTAAAGATGCACCCAAATTTGGAACAGATTCGGATGAAACAGTGATGAGCTTCATTGAAGAGTATTCAACATGTGCTGTTCCGAAAACTACCGAAGAAAATAGTTTAAGGCAACAAGTTTTACGCTTTCAATCCCATCGTTGTGGAAAGTACTGTCGTCGAAAATTCAGAAACAAAGACAAGTTCTACACAAAATGTCGTTTCGCCTTTCCACGACCAGTGATTTCTAAAGGAAGAGTAAATAATTTGATGTCTTTTCTGTGACATAGTGTTATGAGGAAATCACCAAAAAATACATACAATTTAAAAAGAAACGAAGAGTCCAAGTACATCAACGACTACAACCCAGTTATTTTGTCCATGTGGAATGTTAACATGGATATTCAATTTGTTGCTGACAACTCTATTGCTGTGGCTCGATATGTGACGTCTTACATCACAAAAAAAGAAAAGACAGAACTGAAGGAAATGTGGGAGGACATTTCACATGAAAAGAGTCTAAGCAAGAAAATATACAGTTACAGTCTGAAGATGTTGTCGCATCGAGAAATTGGAGCATATGAATGTTCTGATCTATTGTCATCAGCAAGTCTCTATGCCAAATCTAGAACCATCATTTGGGTGAGTCTAGGTCTTGCTGCAACACGAAATCGCGTTTTGAAATCTGTACAAGAAATAGAGTATTTGGCGGAGAAAGAACCAGAAAGTACAGATATTTTGAAGACCAACATGTTGGATACATACTATCCAAATAGAAGTAGTCATCTTGAGAACGTTTGTTTGTATGAAGTTCTGCAAAACTATATTTATAAGAGAACCATCAGAGAAGATATTAACAATGGAATATATGCTATCATTGGGTGTGAAGGATGTCTAGTGAGACAGAAAAAATGCCATTTGATTAATCATCAAAAATTGAGTTGCGAAAATCCAGAGAAAAGGGAATTTTACTATTTGGCTCTTTTGCAACTCTTTAAGCCATGGCGTACAGAAGAGGAACTACTTGGAGATTTTCTCTGTTACGAAGATTCTTTTAATGCAACCAAGGATACCATAGAATGTCCTGTTTTTCCAAATTATCTGCAAATGTTGAACGAAGAAATAGAGCAAGAAGCCACAATTGCTGCAGAGATTGCTAGAGACAGTTCTCAAGACAGTCAGAGTTCTGCTTCATTGAGTCAGGATCCACTTGGAGGACCAATTATCCAAAATGAAGCTGCCACTGCCATGGATGAGGTGGAAAGAGCTATGGAACAAGCTCAAGATGATGAAGTTAACTTAGAAGATTTGGTAAAACAACTAAACTTTGAGCAGAAACAGATATATGACGAAGTCACAGAACAGATTGAACATGGATTCAGTCATGAGAAAAAAGAGTGCTCATGTACATCATTTAAGCCTGTCCAACTGTACGTGAGTGGAGAAGCGGGAACTGGAAAAAGTTTTCTGATTAAAGCCATTGCAACTTATTTGCAGAAAAGGACTGAATCACCGCTGTCTTGTGTTGTTACCGCTCCAACTGGGCTGGCAGCACATAACATTAAAGGGATTACTTTACATCGTTTACTGATGCTGCCAGTGGAGCATGATAACAAATTGGAGTATCACAAGCTATCTGGAGATGCGTGTTCCGAAGTG
This sequence comes from Lissotriton helveticus, assembly GCF_964261635.1. Taxonomy (NCBI): domain Eukaryota; kingdom Metazoa; phylum Chordata; class Amphibia; order Caudata; family Salamandridae; genus Lissotriton; species Lissotriton helveticus. Next base: position 335,854,930 of record NC_136069.1, on the reverse strand, counting down.
TCGAGAGTCCTGAAGAAAATTAAACTTCTTATCATTGATGAAGTAAGCATGGTATCAAATATAATGCTTGCTTTTGTGCATTTGAGAATGCAAGAAATTCTTAGAACAGACTATGATGTCTTATTTGGAGGAAAACATATTATTGTTTTTGGAGATCTTCTGCAGTTGACTCCAGTGAAAGGACAACCTGTGTTCAAAATGCTCACACATGAAGATACCAGGAAGTGCTTAGGAAGCATTGGAAACGTTAATATATGGTTAAACTTCAAATATGCAGAACTGCTTCAAAATATGCGGCAGGCAAAGGATGAAGATTATAAAAATATTTTGCAAGATGTAAGGATTGTAAAAGTAAGTCAGCAAGGGAAAGAAGCTTTACATGGACGGTTAATTTCAAATTTGTACCCAAATGAAAACATTCTTCCAGAGAATATTTTTAAGAAAATTAACGAGAGGAAATCTGCCATATGTTTGATGCCAACTCTGAAAGAATGTTCCATGTTCAACAACAAAATGTTAAATTTAGAAAATGAAGAGATAGTGAAACTGGAAGCTACAGATAAAATAAAGCATATGGGAGCAACAATTGTTTTGTCTGAAAATTTGAAATCAAAATTGGATTCATTAGAGAAGAGTATATCTAAAACTGCTGGTTTTGAAGAGACTCTGAATGTGTGTTTGAATTGTCGTGTCATTTTGAGAAGGAATTTAAATGTTGAAAGAGGTCTGGTAAATGGAGCAATGGGTCATGTTGTTGGTTTTGTGAATTACAAAAATAGAGATGGAATTGAAATTAAAAAAATTAAATTTGATGGCATTGATGAAATAGAACAAATTTGTCGTTGTTCAGCTAGATTTTTGCTCGTGAAAGACTTATATGTTCGCCGAAAACAGTTTCCTATTTGTTTGGCATATGCGGTGACAATTCATAAATCTCAAGGTTTAAGTGTAGATAGTGCTTTGGTGAACATTGGAAGTTCTGTATTTAAAGAGGGTATGGCATATGTGGCTTTATCACGAGTCAGAACTTTATCAGGATTGTACTTGATTGAGTGTGATGAAACAAAGATTTGTGCTGATCTAGATTGTGTTAAAGAATACAATAGGTTAAGAAGAGAGTATGCTCCACATTTGCCTCAATATCCTCTGATTGAAAAACGTGTGGTAGGCCGAAAAAGAAGAAATGAGAGTAATTGCAGTGAGGTAGTAGCAAAAAGACAAAAAGTAGATGAAACTGTAATTGTAAGGAGAAGGAAAAAGGATTCTGTGGAGGATGTTGTTGGATTTCAGTTTGAAAACAGTTCTGGTGTCAACTGCTATGCTAATGTAGTAGTTAATGTTGTTTTTTTTCTTCAAAATTTACAAAAACAGATTGTCGAAAATCGGGAACAAACATTGTGCTGTTTATTGAATTCTGTGTTAGAGAAATGTAGTAGTGATAGAGCAAAAATAGAAAGTGTTTCAGAAATTAGAAATCTTCTAGACATATGTTCAGGTCAAAATCAATTTTCACAGAATATTCAGCAGGATTGTCAGGAATTTTTAATGTATATGTTTGATGTATTGCAAGATGAAGGAGTAGATATAAAAAATCTTTTTAACCTTTCTTATCAATGGCAACATGACTGTGATAACTGTGCTTCATCAAGTACTACTAGAATAGACTCTGAAAGATTTATATATTTGACTTTACCAGACTGCAAATCAGTGCCTTCTAATAATCTAGTTAAAGCAGCGGATCACAATATGGTGTGTACCCAATGTAATTCTGCAATGCTGTCCACATTATTCCTACAAAATTATGGTCACTATGTTATTTTAATGTTCCAACGATGTAGACCTGATGGAACTAAATTGACAACTTCTATTAAAAATTTCGTGGCTTCTCAGTTATCAATATCAGGAAGAACCTTTGCAACTGTAGCTATTATTTTTCATGACGGTCCTTCTACAACATCAGGGCATTACACATGCTATTTAAAAACTTCTAAAGGTTGGACCCAATGTAACGACACTCATTTGACTTTCAAACAACGTTTGCCTTTTGGCTTTCTAAATTCATACCTAGTGTTTTTACAGCCAAAATTTAGGTAAAGGTAATTGGCCTATGAAGACGGGAGGAGTACTGATATATACTCATACATCTGACACTATTTGGCCAAATGGAAAGGTGCAGGAATGAGTAAAGAGTCATGACTGAAAAAAAGGAGTATATGAAAATATTGAAAATATTTCAGATGTTCTTGGAGTTTTTCTTCTAGAAAGTCGATTAAATGGATTTTTTACTGAACAGCAAAGTACTTTGCAATGAGAAAAGGACCTCCATGATATACTATTTGGCCTCAAGGAAAAATAAGTCAATCAAAGATTAGTGTACATTTGTCATTTGTCAGTATCTAAGTTTTTTTTTAAAACACAATCTTTTAGATTGTGTTTTTTTTCCCGCTGTCATATGATGAGTAATTTGAACTCACTGTTTTAAGTGAAATTCAATATATTCTGAGAACAGCAAAAATAAACTATGTAACATGTTGTACAAGTTATTCTATACTTTCGATTGTGTACATTAAATTGTATTCCCATTCTCTGACACTCACTTTCCTTTTTCCATCCTCTTTGAGCTCTTTTAACTCACTTATAATGTATTTCTCTCACTCTCTGTAACCCCTGTTCTTTTACTCCACTTCTTTGACAAGCCCTCATTCTCATTTCAACTGTCTGCATCCCCTCTCTCCCTTGCATAACTTTTCAGCTTTCATTCTCTCTGCTTTACTTCCCTTTTCCGTATTTTCCTCCTTTGCTCTTTTAGTAATTCCTGTTTACTCACTCAGCAGTATTATCGCACTCTATCACTATAAATCACCCACTCTCCCTCGCTTATCTTTGTTTGCTCCTTACTTTTGACCTTTTCTATCTATTTTTGTTCACTACTTCTATGTCCTCAGAGCCTCACTCTCCTTGTGTTATGTTCACTTGTGTTTATCTACCTTCTATCATTTCTTTTACGACAACTTCACTGCTCCTCTCTCATCGTTCTTCATCCCATTTCTTTAACTTAGTTCCATTACTATCCCTCATTTCCTTTCTTTCAATGTCCTTCTCTTTACTTTCATCACCAAATTATTTTCTCTCAGTACCACTGTTTTAGTCGTCTTCTCCTCTCTTTCCTTTTTTTGATCCCTTACTCATTTCCTTTTCTCACTCATTGTACTCCACCTCACTCAGTTTTCTTAGTGTGTCTCTCTACTAACTTCCTCCCTCCATTTCCCTCAATCGTTGTATATTATCATCTCTCCCTTCATCCTTTCATTCTATGAGTGTTCTTCACTTACTCTCAGTTATCTTCTATTCCTCATTCTTCTAAATGCATCCTTAATTAGACTGTTTTCTGTCTCAGTCATTATCTTTTTACTTACTACTGTTTCCTGATTTAGTTTTGGTAACTCACATTGTTTTAGTATCTTTCTTACCTTCATTTCATTTCTCTGTTCTTCTCTCTCTTTTTCTCAGTGAATCTATATGCCTTACTCTTTGTAATTTGCTCTCCTTCTATTTCTTTTTCCCTCTTTTTGTCCTTCTACCTTAGTTTATTTTCCCTTTCTGTGTTCTTCACTCTAACTTTATTTCTAAATAGAGCGTTATGATTTTTAACCTCTTCATTTGGATCTTTTAATTTAAAATACATATTTTACTAATTATAACTTATTTTTTCTTCTCTCTTTCACAGATACAAAGTGTAGTAAAAAAAATTATTTATTATATGGTAAGTATGACTAAAAAAATGTAGTTTGTGATCACCCTTTGCTTTAAGCTCACTAACATTTTCTTAATCTACCACACTCCTGTGTCTTTACTCTGCTTCACTCACTTATTCTTATTCTACATGTTTACTCCCCTTTTCCGATTTCCCATCTCATATTCAACTTCATTCGATCCCTATTCTTTACTTCACTTACCCTCTGTTCCCTTCCTTTGCTTCTTCACTCATTCTCTTTTTCTTAATTATTTACCTTACTCCTACACATACACCTCATCCCCCTCCCAACACATACACACACCTCTAACATACATCCCACACACACACCACACACACACCTCATACACACAAAAAAACCTCCCACACACACTCCTCAAAAACACACACACATTCCATACACACACATACATCCCACACATATACCCCCACACCCACACACCCCTGACACATATCTCACACACCCTCACCTCTACCCACACCGAAACACCCCACACAGTCACAACCACAGAAACACCAACACCCCGACCTACATCCACTGGCTCTCTATAACTCACACAAACTGCATTATTTATCTTTGTTTGCTATTTCACTCAAACCCATTCAGGTACTGTTACCTTTATTTTCTCTGTCCTTTGTGTTTGTCACTCCCCATCTCTTATCCTAATTCAATTTTTCACTCTCTTTCACCCCTCTTTACTTATACTAACTGGTCTTTTCTTACCCTCCCTCACCGTTCTTCATTTATCCCAGTTACGCCACTACCGTTCATTCTCAATTTTTTTCTGTCCTATCTTTTTCTTTCAACACCCACTCACATTCTCCCACTATCTCTAGTTTAGTGTTCTTCCTCTCTCTTCCCTTCTTTTGCTCCTTTAGTGATTTTACTTTTCTCATTTTCACCCTATTACACTTTGTCTGTTTTTAACTATGTAGTAAACAATCCCTCTGTGTTTCTCCCTCTAGATCTCTTTATCTTAACATTACTCTCTTTGTGTTCTTCCCTCATGCTAACTCCTTCATTAATTTTTTTTTCTTTTTTTTTTTGTGCGCTCCACGGTGCGCGCCCCGGTGCACGTACCGGTACGCGTACCCTGCAGAAAAAAATTGACACAGATTCTTTAAAAATATAGGTTTATTTTTATAAAGTAAAGGTAGTTCTAAAAATAACTGTTTTTTTTCTTCTTTTTGTTGTTTTATATTTTTTTTAATGTTTTTTTGAACATTTTGTACTTTTTTGGCTTTTCTGAACACTTTAATATTTTTTTTGTATTTTTTATGGGGAGAAACAAAAAACAGGGAATTGTACATGGCTCAACTGGAGCATGAAAAAAATAAGGAAAAATTAGGTTTTTTTTGGACATTTATGGTTATCACCAGAAACCATGATAAGTTCAATGCTTTGCTCACCATAAGCAAGTAACTTGTTACAATATTTGCATAACATTTTGTAATCATTAAACTTTGGTTGGATAGTAGCCAATGTGTCTCTTGCCCCCGAACCCGATGGAGTGGGTTCTTTTGATGTTGAGCGTCGAGACGTTGATGGGGGTAGTTTACTGCAGAGGTCCCTTAACTCTGCATTAGAGTAGTTGTTTGGATGCCAATGCATCATGTGGCGAATCATCGTATGATTCCCGAAGGAATACTTTTTGTTAGGGTTCCCCCTGGATAGCTCAGCACCACAAATTAAGCAAGTCACCTTTGCTGTGTTGACTTTTTTAAAACCCCTTGGGAGTTTGTAGAACTGCCATACAAAGTGCTCTTTGGGTTTGTAGGGCTGTTTATCTTCTGGCAGGAACTCCCTTGTCTGTGCCTCCTCTTCCTCATCCTCCTCCTCTTCCTGTTTACCACCAATATAATTTTCTGGTGGTCTTTTTGATGGTGTTGGTGGTGGTGGTGGGGCAGATGCTCCAGCTGCTGCTGCTACTGTAGCCATTTTAAAATAGAAAAGATTAGAGACAGATCTCCACACAGGTCTTCCTCAGTCAAAGGACAAAGTCAGAATAAGGAAAAAAGGAGGGGGCTTTCATCATTTGGAAAACAAAAGTGTTCTGGACCAATGAAAAGTGTTATTTTCAAGTCACATGATGCAAGCTTTCATCATTTGGAAACCAAAACTGATCTGCACCAATGAAAAGTGTTATTTTCAGATCACATGACCCGACGCGCTTACGCCTCGGGCGCGTCGTGTAAGCGAATCGAGACGTTGCTCGATCATATGCGATCGCGTGCTTCCGGGTGCGCTTACGCAGTGCGTCATATGACGCATCACGCGACTACGCGAAACGTCATGATGTTGTTTTCGTTCGCGGGAATAGCGCTCTCGGGACGCTCACCGGTACGTGCCCCGGGGTGCTCCGTAGCATTGCGCTCACCCGTACGTTCACCGGTACGCGCCCCGGGAGCGCCCCGGGGCGCGTACCAAGGCAAACAATAAAAAAATATATATATATTCACACAATTTAAAATTTGTTATAAAAATTATTACTTTCATACCTATAGATATTTGCTATTAAAAAACCTATGAAATTCACTGAAAAAACCATAGGTTTCACACCAGTTATAGTTAGGAATTCGCATTTAAAAAACCTATTAAATTCACTGAAAAAACCATAGGTTTTACACCAGTTATAGTTAGCTGGAAGTTTTACTCGCATAAAATCATTGAAATTCCCACGTTATAGTTAGTTGGACTCACTATAACTTGCGCGTGCAATGCACTGCTGATGACGTCACATATTACATCACTCATGACATGGTCAGTGACATCACTCATGACATCTATAACGTGGGAATTTCAATGGTTTTATGCGAGTAAAACTTCCAGCTAACTATAACTGGTGTAAAACCTATGGTTATTTCAGTGAATTTAATAGGTTTTTTAAATGCTAATTCCTAACTGTAACTGGTGTGAAACCTATGGTTTTTTCAGTGAATATATATATTATATATATATATATATATATATATATATATATATATATATATATATATATATATATATATATATATATATTTATATATATATATATATATATATATATATATATTCTCAGCCGAAAACTCTCCAAGATAAAGAAAGAAGTCCGGGCCACTTGTAGGTTTGCACAGCGTATTTTATTCACGAAGGCTTTAAATTTTATATATATATATATTCACTGAAAAAACCATAGGATCAAGGCATAGTTATACCGGCTAATCAGCTAGTTTTGGTCTGCTTGAGATGGAACAGGTGTGCAGGGTGTTTAAGTGATTGTTTGTCGCTTTCAAGCAGGCGAAGAGGCGGTTGGCAGTCAAGTTGTCATGCTGTAGCCAAGTTTATTTGTTGTTGACAGAGGCATTCCAGGCTGAAAGGGAACGAGTAACCAAGTAAGTAACCAAGTTCACTCCTGGAGGAGGTAGGATCTTTATGGTGCATTAGGAAGTTAGGTTAGTTACAGGTTAATAGTCGTAAAGGTTAAAGTTGAAAGGTCAAAGATGAAAGGGTAAAGTTCAAAGGTGAAAGGTTAAAAGGTCACACTAGGGGGTACTGTATTGCAGATTTAAAATGTTGTGGGGGGAACTTTAGGGGTGCGGGTAGTTAACATAGGTAACATCTTGTATAATGAGGTGATAGTTCTGTAAGGCATCAGGTCAAAGGCTTTTAATTGTGATGTGCACCTATTTCAATAAAAGCGCCCTTTTTCACACTATTCCGGTGTCAGTGTTCTGTGCTGCTCCCCATATTACCCAAATGAACACCCAGGATGAGTCAAACACAGAAGGGAAGGCTGCAACAAATAGGAGCACAGCAAATGAGATCGACAGGACAGAGTTCCCTGGGTCCAACTGTTGGCAGGGGTTGGGAACCTGTGGAGGGTTGGGCATAGGTCCTGGAGGCCACACCCAATGGCCAGGTCAGCTGCACATAACTGAAGGATGTGTTTAGCCAGGGCTGGAACCACATGAAGTGTTGGGTGCAGGGCTTGGCCAGAAGCCAAACACTGCGGCCAAACCTCTACTGTTCACGACCAAAGGGTTTGACACAAGCAACCCTTATGTAGTAAAGGATCAAAGGTGAAAATGAATGCAAGGGTTGCTTTGGTTATAACACCTCAACCAACTCAAACATTCACATAAAAACAGAGTAAAATGCAGTCATGGTCATGAATTAAAACTGAGAAACCACTATAATTTGCATGTTAAGGTTAGGAACACAATTTATAGCTCACACAAGAGCCAGCCAAACTATAAATTATGCATCAAATAGAAGGCTTATTACCGCCGTATATTTATATCAATAAATGACAACTCCTTAAATCAAAATGTAATTAACAGTAACACATAATGAAACCAATTAATAATTATACAGTCATCTTTTTCAACCTGGTAAGAATAATGTGAGTAGTAATGTCATCTGAAAGATGATTTACAACATTTGTAATTGCCTCTCTTTTATTAAGGGTGAGGTCCTGAGTATTGCATTTGGTGCGCGAGTTATGGTTTGCATGGCTGTTATGGCCACTGCGCAGAATGGCCCCAGTGTATAGAGTTTGAAAAGCAGAACTATAAGCCAACAAACAAAATGGGGGTGATCATGCAGAAAGAGATATTTTGTCTCAGCTCCCATGCATTCCAGCTAAAGAAAAAGTAATGATTAAAATTAAATCCTAGTTTTTCCAAATTCCAAATTGTTGCTAATTCTGAATTAAGTCCTAACGTTTTGAAGTCATTTAAGGTGATGCAGATATGTATCACATTATTACTAAAATAAGTGAAAACAACTACTTTTTTCTCCATATCAGTGGTTGAATAGTTTGATTTCTTGTTTTTTTCTGACTTTGATATTTTAAAAAAATAATGGGAAATTGGGTGCAAGATCTTCCAACATTATCCACAAAATAAAATTAAAATGGCACAAAGACAGAATCACTACATAGTCAAGTTACCAAATTTGCAAATGTAGCTAGATACTAAAGTTCAAGATTGGACATGGCTAGCCCCCCTTCCCCTCATCAATTTCAAGGTTGAATAATCTTGTGCATGGCTTTTTATCTTTACATATAAAACATTGAAACGATTGCTTAATTTGTCAGAATAATTTGGGTTGTAGTTTACAGGTTACATTAAGAAATGAAAATATAAAAAGATGCAAGAATGACAATTTGATTAAGGTGACTCTACCTACGAGGGAGAGAAGGAAAGTTGGCCATCTTGTCTGAGGAATGTGTGTCCTATATAATTACAGCAGGGCTTATCTCAAAGTAAACAAATCATCCAAATCAGTTCAACTAAAACCATAACTTTCTCCTAAATTCGGAGGCTTCACCTTCAACTGAGCTATTAAATAATGGGGCTTCTGTTTTTGCATGATTAACCATTCTAGCTGCCATATCAATACATTCCTAAATCTTAATTAAAGCTTGTATGATTTTTTTTTCTGATTTCAAGTATATAATATAATCTGCATATTATTTTAATTTGGCGAGGTGAGGAACCAAAGGTTCAACAATCTTATCGACATGTATATAGGCTGCTAACAGTTCAATGACGAATTCAAAAGAATTGCGGGCATCGGACACCCCGCCGAGTACCCCTTCCTGTCTTTATTTTACCCACCTACTATGAATTAATCATGATTGCGAATTAAGCATTCTTATATAAATAGAGTAAAAACCTCATAAACTGGGGCGGAAAGCCATATTTTTCCAAGAAATGAAACCGGCTTACCCAGTTTACGAGGTCAAATGCTCTTTAAACCTCTACCATTATGATTGCCATCTTTTCTGTTTTTGAACATAAAAAATAATCAGTAAACTCCATTAGATAACTAGTATTTGCTGTGATACGCATGGGAAAAAACATTTTGATCCAGGTGAATATCTTCTTTAGCTACCCCTGTTAATCTGCTAGCTGGAATTTTAGCGTATATAATCAAATTAAGCATATATATTGGTCTATATAATTGAGGGTCTTCAGCCTTTTTAATATTTCCAAAAAGCAGACCATAAAGAATTAACAGAAAGGGAATCTGACCACTTGTCAGAATACAATTAAATAATACATTTAATGGATTTTTGAAATTTTTATAGTATGTGTTATAGAATGTTGATGGAAGCCTTCTCATTTGCTGTCTCACCTATTGATACAGCTAATATAGCTTACATAATAGGATTTACAAATTCCTGCGTCTGCTTGCTACTGCCACATTTATATGGCTTCTCTTCAAATTTCCACGAACTTGATAATATAATGTTGCAAGATGAGAGGTTGAATCTGCTCAGACTTGTTGATTAGCTGTTCTGTTGCCATGTCTATAACTTTAATATTCCAAATTTGATTGAGATTCGCCTTAGCTGTCCAGGCCAGCAGTTTACCCCTATGTTAATTCTTCTCATTGCTAACTTGTCCAATTGTCCTGTCATTTACGAGTTGTGTGAGAAATACTTTTTTGGGGCTTTCTTAGTTTTTTACCAATTTTACCTCCTCTATATTGAGCCAGTAATGAACATCTGATGAGTTGTAACCTCTATTTCTTTTCCCATTTCTATCATTTTGACTTTTCTGAGTTGTTTTGAGCACAAGTATAAATGATAATTCAGGCCTTTTATGGCTGCTTTAAACACGTCTCACATACTGGTTGATTTTTCTGTTCCCAAATTTATCTGGAAAAACTCCTTAATAAAGTTGCATGTGTCTTGGATCCAAATCTATCCTGAAGTAATTTATTAAAAGATCATCTTTTAACAAGAAGGTGACACTTGTTGAGCTTCAATTCTGCTTGCATAATTGAATAGTCTGTGAAATGATTTTCAATTATTTCTACCTTCTTTTTTGTAATTTCTTGAGAGATTAAACAAATCTAATTGTGCTACCAAATTGAATCTTTTTGAGAAGCAGGAGAATTGTTTTAATTCTGGACTGACATCTGGTGTCCACAACACCAGATTTTTAGCTTGCTTCTTTTACTCTTTCTAGCGAAATCTTGAATAACTAATTATAGAAAATGTAAATGGCCTCCCATAGTCAATGGACCAGTTGTCATCATTAAAGAGTCAAAACATTTCTGCAGCAACATACAATCACCCTCAATGGGCTCATAGTAGCTAGCAGGTGTGTAAATATCAAAAGCATTACTCATACCAGGTGACCTTCCTTATCAGCTGTAGTTTTTGCTGGCCTTAGGGCTCTTTGCCCTTTACCACTTCTAACCAGTGCTAAAGTGCTTATGCTCTCTCCTCTAAACATGGTACAATTGGTTCATACCCAATTGCCATATTTAATTTACTTATAAGTCCCTAGTAAAGTGCCACTGCATTTGCCCGGGGCCTATAAATGAAAGCTATTTGTGGATTTGTAGCACTGACTGCACCACCCACTTAAGAAAACCTTAACATGTCTCAGGCTTGCAACTGCAGCCTGTGTGTGCAGTTTAAACTGCTACTCTGACCTGGGAAAATAAGCTTTTGCCAGGTCCAAACCATACCTTTTTAAACATATAAGTCACCCCTAGGGTAGGCCTTGGACAACCGACAGGGCAGGGCGCAGTGTATTTAAATGGCAGGACATGTACTTTTAAGTTGTACATGTCCTGGTAGTGAAAAACTCTTACATTTGTTTTTTTACTTCTGCAAGACTACCTCTCCCATAGGATAACATTGGAGTTACCTTATTACAGTTTATAAATATAATTTCCAATTGGGAATGGATATCCATTTCATGTTTGGTGTCTCTGGAACCACAATTTACAGTCCTAACTTTTGGTAAAGTCAGATTGTAAATAGCAATTTCGAACAACGCCACTTTTAGAAAGTTGGTATATTCCTACCTTACAAAAGACCTAAACCGGGTTGTGAAGTATAAAAAAGGAGAAAACTCCCATTTAAACACAACAATTATACTTGTATCTGGGCATGAGATAGTGTCTACTTAAACAACCTAATTCACATTACACAATATGTTTTACCACTCTATCGAAAAAGGTATCACAGTACAATATAAATACATTTTTCTAAATACAAATATAAAAATGTTAAAAATTGACTTTATTCATTTAGGCCATAAATTTCATGTCCTCATTACTAAATCTCCCAATGGGTTACAATCTAAAAATTCAGGTAGTCCAACCATACAGAGAGAATTTAATAAAAACAGTCGACGCAGCGTTTCGGTGTAGAATGGATACTTTCACCTTCATCAGGAGAAAAACTTTCTTAAAAATCTAAATATAAAAAAACATTACTTTAAAAACCTAACCTTACCCATTTGGTGCCTGTAGCTTGAAGCTGGGTCGCATGACCGGGTGTAGCTGACAGTTGGGTTTTGTGTGCTCCTCCTAGATAGCAACCCACAGTAGAGAGCCTGGGTGCACCTGGATGGGCCATCACTGGCAAAATGGGAGGAAGGAGCTGGGCACAGCCTCACTTACACTTGAATAGGCTGTGTCCATCTTCTACACAAAGGGGTGCACACCCCCTGCAGTTAGCCAGGACATGGAAGGCAGAATGCCTGGGGACTTCAAGGGGAAACCTCTAAAAGCTTTTCCCCCACGTCAAAGGCACACTGGTTATACATACTGTGCCTCAGCCACCAGCTCTTCAGTATGCTTCTGGACCTGTGGATACTCTGCAAGAAAGAAGGACTGCTGGGCGGCTACAAGGACTGTTACTCTGCTGGACGTCTGCTCTAAAGGAACTGTTGCCCTACTGTGCTGACCTACTGCATGCTGCCCTCTTATCTGCATTTAACTTGAGTCAATTTTCTTGCATCCAGGTGCTGACTCACCCCATGCACAGCCTGAACGAATTGGCTATGCCGTCCCAGTAACCTGCTATAGAGACAATAATTTGTTGTTCATCTGCATTGGACAGTACCTGAAAGCCGAAGGAACGACCCCTGCTGGACTCCACAAAGAAGCTGAAATGCCTTAGCTCTAAAATCACGGCAGCTCACTATTTGGGTCCTATTTGTCAGTAGAGAGGACTAATGCCATGAACACAGCAATGACTAGTTTATAGGGAGCTGAGGCAGCAGGCACCTTGCATAGGTGGAGGGCCTAGCAGAAGACCCTCTTCCAAATGCAAGGCAGAAGAGAAGTTGATTGTTCAGCAGTATAGCTGAGTAGAAGGTTCTGGGCTGCGCAAAGTGTACAATAGAAAGGCTTTAGTGCAAGAGCACATTTTTATATGGTAACAGGTCCACCCTCCCCACTCCGCTGAAAGGAAGGACAAGAGCTGCAAAGAGTCAGTTCCTTCAAACATATCCATCTGGGGCCTCAGGTATGCATTCACAAGGATTGTCCAATACTTCTGGCATGTGAATCAATCTCAGTACTTGAAAATGTATAGGTGAATTACAAGAAAAAACAGTGGTTCATTCACTAGCATCTGGATATTGCCACTGGAGCACCTCCATTTCTGACTTGAGGAAAAATATTTAAGCCATAGAAAAGGTGGGTTATGGATATGTTGCGAATGATGCTAATGTTTCAATTCATTTTTATAGAGATCTTTGTTGTGCTGTCAAACTGAATTCCCTTCTCAAATAAATCTCACCAAACCTCTGGTATCAGTAAGGGGACATTTAATCAATAGCCATTGGATGCCTGGGAACAATGTTCCAGAGGACACTACAAATTACAGAAGTGATTAAATTGTATAGGCATTCTTAGCATGTGACTAGCCAGTAAGGGACTGCTCACAGCCATATTAGCAATCAAAGCATCATTATAGCATCCGCTGATCACGCTCTAATCATGCAATATATATCAATTAATACTGGTGCATCAATACTTAGGCAGTTTATATCAGCATGACAACACCACACCCCTCCATATATTAGATGTTTTTTGTATCTGATGGGCCTACCTTTCTACTTCCTAAATTCCAGTAAGGCCTTCCTGACCCCAATGTTCTAGACTCTGTACTAACTTCTTAGAGAGACTGTTGTAAACAGGGTATCGACAACAAGAAGGTTCTCTTCAAATAGTTTATTAATACAAAAAATGCAGTTCCTCAACCCACAGACATCAGCGGAGATGTAGCCTCTAGATCATTCTCACAACAAACTTTACAACCATCAGTTGTAAGAATGCTCGAGTACGAAATACACAAAACCCCACGAACATTTCCTAGACAATGTCAGCCTTGTGGGTGCTCACTGCTCACGTGAGGCAGGATATTACATATCTCTTTTCCTTATAGAAACCTGAAACAAAAAGAAAATTATACCCACACATTGGAAGAATAGCAAGAAAAATACAATCTTTCAAATAAAAAAATCTTTACACATATCCCTTTTCCTTATGCAATTTTTTTTATTCAAAGGTAGAAACAAAGGACAAATAAAATGTAAGACATATATAATTACACTAAACTACTATTTACATGGACAAATGACAATGGCTACTTACACCATGCGTTTCTTTATGTGCCTAGAGCTTCTCAAAACTCTAGATGGAGGAATACATTTTATCCATGATTATTGAACCATTTTAACTGAATTTGTCTAAGGTCACCCATACGTTAGGGGTTTATTTATGTGCCTAGAAGTTCTCTGAACCCCTTGATTAGGATGAAGAGATACAGAAACATTATTCTTATCCATTGACCATCTTTGGCAGTATTTTTGTCATCATCCTTAGTTTCAGTATTCTGAACCTCAATAGTGAACAACTTGGGATCCAATTCCACAACTTTAGACACAAATTAAAATTAAAAAAACTTTATTCGACAGCTTGTCATAAAAGCAATTTACATCCTATCACTACACTATAAATGCTACACCTAAGATTCATATACTTTAAAAAACACATTAAACCATGGTGCTGTCATTTCCCATACTTAAAACAGTTAATACACAAGATCAATTTTACATAATAAAAATTAGTCATATAATGTCAATCATTAATTGAGCAGCGTCAGAAGTCTTTAAAGTGCGACTGCGAATAGTCCAGGCCCATCCTAAAAATTTTGCAACAGCAATCACAATGCAGGGTGTACAGTCTGATTCAAGTACTCTAAGCGCCTCTATATACCTACGTGTTCCTAAATTAAGACACACTGGTTTTAACCAGTTACGACGTGGGTTTACATAAAGTGGACATACAAACAACAAGTAGGGAACATTCTCAATTAGATCTTTACAATGGTGACATTTATCGTCCAGGTTTGCAGACCATTTATGGGTAAATGCGTTTAAGGGAAGGGTTCCAGATCTAAATTGAAAGTACAACTTTCTATCATACGGCCTTTCAATAATGTCCCAATAAAGCTCACATGATGGTACTAATTTGATATAGAGAAAACGGCAGGTTAGCTTAGAGTTGGATCCAGTGCAAGAAGCAGACATCCAGACCATGATGGAAAACTTAGGACATTAGTATTGGACCGTAGGTGATCTAATTTCAGCTTAATTAGCAAGCCCCTTATTTCTTTCAGCCACCTGATGGAATGAAAGCGATTGGCTTTGATGACATCTTCTAGGGCAATTGCATAATGAGCTAATTCCGGGGTTGCCATTATCCGTCTCCAATATAATAGAGGACGCAACCGTGCCAAATCCTCTATACTCTTTCTCCCGAGATCAAATAACAAAGGGACAGTAGGAGTACTTTGAGGAACCCCAACTAGGCGCTGCAGAAACCTGTTCTCTGCCATTGATAGTGACTTCAAGTTGGAAAATCCCCATAATTCCGAGCCATACAAGGAAGCGCTTATCACCTTCATCTATACTACTATTATAAAGGAAGAACTTTGAGGCTTTGAGGCGGGTGAACTCGGGAACCATAGCGCCAATCCACACACCCCATACATCGTTGGAATCCTCAGGGTGTGCAGATGGACATAGGCTATATAAAGTTAAAAAATAAGTTATATTTAAAAAATTTACATTATAAAAAGAGTAGTCCCCTCGAAGTAGCGCCAGCTGCGACCTGCGTGCTGACGTCAGGAGCACGGGGAGGAGCGGCGTCCAGGAGCGGCGCACATGGCACGGGGGAGGAGCGGTGGACTGTGGAGCGGCCACTGACGTAAGGCAGCGGGGGTCGGGGCAGGCGGGGGACGGGGTGATGTAAGGTTCCAAACTACCACGATCACGCTCATTAGTTTTACCTCAAACACAGCTCAGGAAGTTGAACTGCAGAGCGCCAGCGTTTCAGTGTTAAGGGTCATTAGGTTGACACGCGGGCATTATGTTACCATGCTGGAATCTCGGCACGCCGAGCTCCGTCAAGAGGAAACCCCGCTCAAAGAGACCCCTCAGGCGAAAGTGATCCATCAACCTCGGAGCTGTGTTTAAATGTGCCCTCTTTTCTTGGTACTTTTCATGTGGACGTGGAAAGCAAACAGCCCGAAGCGCACTGCTGTGACTATCATATGTCGCCTTTTTAGGGCTCCGGGGGACAATGTCGGTGCAGTCAGGGGTCGGGGCAGGCGGGGGACGGGGCGGGCGGGGACGGAAAAAGCAAGCAGCCCGAAGGAAAGCCAGGAAATCTGGTTCGGTTTATCCCCACTCTAAACACATGGAAATGGTAATTTCCAGGCGAAGGCTGGAGTAATAGCTGCAATACAGTGAGACGGTTTTACATTATAGTGCTCTGCTGTGACTATCATATGTTGCCTTTTTAAGGCTCCGGGGGACAATGTCGGGGCAGGCGGGGGTCGGGGCAGGCGGGGGACGGGGCGGGCAGAGGCCCGAAATGCTGGACAATGTTGTGGCAGGCGGGGGTCGGGGAAGCCTGATTGCTCCCGGACAAGGTCGGGATGGGCTGCTAGTATTATATATTTCTAGAACTGGGGTGATTGGCTTAGTCATTGAAGCTTTATGCTTAAGCGCTATAACACCCGCTAGCTGATGAAATTTTAGTACAGCCATGTCAAGATGATTATTCCACCTCATGTTTCTCTGGAGGGATATTCCTAAGTACGTAAAGGCCTCAACCTGCTCCAAAGGAGTTCCATTAAAATTAATTGTGCATCTGAGTGACTTCCGCTGGTTCATACACATGAACTTGGTTTTGGAGGTGTTTATCTCAAGTCCACGGATCTGGCAGAACTCACCAAACGCATCAACTGCCTTCTGGAGCCCACTCGGAGTTCGGGAAACTATCAACGTGTCGTCCGCAAACATGAGAACTGGCACGCGTGCCCCTGCTAGTAATGGAGCATCGTTGGGGGTCCGTCTTAGATAGTCCACAATGCCATTGATGTATACGGAAAACAATTTGGGCGCCAAGACACACCCCTGTCTAACACCACGTTCAACAGGGAAGGGGTCGGTCACCTCACCTTGAGCCCCCCACCTAATTTTAGCGTTATTGTTCTCATGCAGGCGGACAAGAAGTGTTAGCAATTCCGGGCTCAATCCAGCTTCAGCAAGCACACTCCAAAGTTTAGACCGTGGAACTAAATCAAAAGCTGATTTTAGATCCACGAATACAGCATAGAGAGTCCCATTGGTTAAGGCCACGTTCCTCCAATAGAGTGCTATAAAAAAGAAGACCTGATCAACCGAGCTTGTAAGGGGGCGAAAACCAGCTTGGTATGGGGACAAAATATCTTTTTCATCTATCCAAGATTGCAATTTATTTTGCACTAAACGACCTATCAGTTTCTGTGCTGAATCTATAAGACTGATAGGTCTATAATTGATAGGTAGTGATTTGTCACCCTTTTTAAAAACTGGAATTATTTCAGCACCCTTCCATGAGGTGGGTATGGGTGCTCCCTTGGCCACTGAATTGGCTAACCATTCGAAATACTGGCACCAAGATACCCGATCACTTAAAAACACATCAGCAGGTATGCCATCCATACCTGGCGCTCTGCCCTTGGTCGCACAGTCTAACGCTATACTAACATTGTTTATTGTAAATAATTGGCATTGGTAAAAGACAGTAGGGGGTAGGGTGCACTCATCTGGAGCTGGGTTGCAAGCATATTGTGGTTTAAAAAAGTCCACCCACTGGTTTTTAGGAACATTATTTTGTGGGGGTTCTGCTATCCCTCCTCTATCCCACTTGACAATGGCCCAGAATTGCTTTTGGTCCCTTGCTGCGCAGGCGGATTTCAGATCTCGCCAATGATCCTCATCCCACTGCTTTTTGGCTTTTTTTGGGGCATTTCTATATATATCCCTTGCCTTTCTCACACCTACAATGTTCCTGGACCTAAGTTCAGCGCTGAGGTTCTGGCGGGCTATTCTACAAGATTGATCATACCACCCCAACCTGGGTAGGTTTTTTATAGCCGCACTTTGTTTTACTGATTTCATAAAGAACCCTTGAAGCTTAGCAAAAAAACAGGTGTGAGCCTCCAGCATGGTTTCAGGGAAGTTCGGTGTTTTACTAGTTAATTTTATTTTATCAACTTCTTCAACTACCACTTTTTTGAGATCCTCAAATTTTGCAGGGTCCTCTACCAGCCTACCCCATTTTATATGACGCTGATTGTTCGAGGAAACAATATCTAGAGTCACTTTACCACCCCCTAGACTTGGTTCTCTCAAACCTATATTTGATTGAAACTCCATACAAAGGGGATTGTGATCGCTTTCCATCCTGTTTTTTACGATCATATCAATCAGCCTATGCCATTCTCTGATATCCACCATGAAATAATCTATTCGACTAGAGGACCTAACATTATCAAATGTTTTGCTTCCTTGACGATCAGACAAGGTGCGCCGATTAGCTGCTCTAAGTCCTCTTGCTAGACACAGACTCTTAATTTGGATAGCCACAGCAGACCATCTCTTAACTGGAAGTAGTTCAAGCTGGGTAACACCCCATCTGCTATCCTCTTCTGCGGCTATAATCTGATCCTCTTGTCCAAGAGGTTCAAAGGTGGCATTAATATCGCCTCCCACTATAATGGATAACTGGGTTGGCAGTCCCTCAAGCTCATTATCAAGAGCAGTTATTACCTCGGACATTTTGCTCCCTGCTACCCCCTGGCATAAATGTTAAAGATAGGCATCCCACGGCCATCGGCCCAAGAGATGTTAATTGTTAAAATGTCATTTGACGGGAGACTCCTTTGCTGGATTTTACACTGTAACGATTGTCGGACCCAAATTATCAGGCCTCCAGATGGGCGCCCTTTGGGGTTTTTTACGGCTGGAATATGGAAGTTAAGAAACCCAAGCCGATGTACTGGGCACGTTGACCATGTTTCCTGGAACAAGATGATATCGGATTGGCCAATAAAGACACACCACTCCGGGGATGTCAACCTATTGGCAATTCCGGCCAGGTTCCAAGAAAGAAAGGTCAGCCTTGGCTCATCCACAATCAAACGTTCATGCCCCTGGGATGTTAGTATGCCTTGTGTGGCATTCTCTAAACCCACTTTGGGATCTAAAATAACAAGTGGGTGGACTAGTGATTCAAGAGGAGAGACTTCTTGCCCAAAATTAATACTTCTCATTATAGGACTTGGGATCAAATGTACTGATACTTCGTTCTCCAGCCCCTTCCCATGAGGGTTGGGTTCCCCCTTTCTTTTTATTTGGGGCACAATAAGTACACTACCCCCCACAGCGGAGATACCAGATTCATCTAACTCTGTTGGTTCATTTAATGCAGCGCTACCAACCCTTCCAAGTCAATCACATTCATTCAAGTTAGACAGTGCTGTAAACCTATTTTCCAGACTGGGTCCCCATTCGCTTATTTTGGCCCCCCTACCCCCTTTATTTGACACCAAAATCCACTTTGTCCTCAACATACTAGGATTCAATACACTTCCTCTTCTGCAATAGAAGAAGTCAAGTGTTAGAGGAATTATGTCAGCAGTTCTACGTTGTGGGGGAAATACATTTGCCAAAATATCGGGGAGTACATCGGGACCTGAGAAATTCAATACCACGCAGTCGCCCAAAACTTGTTTTGGACTGTTCCCTATCCAGTCAACCCTTCTTGCCATAATTATTTCTCCCGCTAGCTGCTGTTTACCCCATGGGGATATTGCCATATTATTTGATAGTCAATGTAGAGCTTTACTCATCAAAGAGGATGTAGATTCTACCTGGCCAGATTTTAAGGGTGGGAC
Source organism: Lissotriton helveticus (assembly GCF_964261635.1). NCBI lineage: Eukaryota > Metazoa > Chordata > Amphibia > Caudata > Salamandridae > Lissotriton > Lissotriton helveticus. The sequence continues at coordinate 335,835,145 of NC_136069.1, read as the reverse complement.
ATTGGTCAGGACCAGAACAAGGGGGGATGCTTCTACGATGAGTTCTACTGGGCCTTTCTCTAGGCACGATACAACTGGTCTTACCGGGGGGTCTTTATTGTCTAATTCATAGTCACCTACATCTTCTGGACAATGAACAGAGGGAGGATTCATTACTATTTTCCCCACCCCCCTCCGACACTCTCCCCAAAAGTTCCTTTTGTGATTCCACAACTTGATTTGGTATATTGCTCACCTCCTCCACAGTTTTCTTTAGGAGCCCCCCTAGTCTCTTTACCTCTGCTGTTAGTTGGTCAATTTTGGCTACCAGTGGTTTAATGATTCCCTTAATCTTTGAATCAATCATGCATACTAATTTCTTGATTTGTTCATCTTCCATAATCACACTCCCATCATTCGCCCCATTTCTCTCATCTATATCTGTTTTTTTGGGCGGAGAGGCTATCCGTTTTCTGCCAGAGCGCAACCCACCGCGTTTAGATTGGCCCTTTCTACATGTTCTGATGGCTCTAGGTGCAGGCACAGCCAATGGGGACGGGAGTTTTTCCTCTATTATATCTAGCTCATCTTCGACATCATTATCTAACACAACTGTGGGAAATTTGCTATGAACAGAATAGGTCATTTTCGGATTCATCAAGCTCTATAGAAACACTACTATTGTCCTGCGCCAATGATACAGCCAAAGAGGTGTCCGGCATGGTAGTGCTGGGAGAAGAGCTCAAACCCAGTGACATCCTTCTCTCACTATTTATTTTTGAAAAGACCTGTACTAAGTAGTTGTCCATTGTATTAGACACTAAAGGGGTCTTTTGTTTAGACATAGCACCCACACTTAAATAGCAACCCACTTAACAATTACTACCTTTGTGCCTAGCAATTAATTACTCTCCTAGGTGAAACAAGGATGCACAAAATATCCACAGTAATATTGGAAGTAATCAAATCTTACGGCGAGAGATCTACAGACAAATCACAGTAGAAACAGTCAGGGGTTCTGGCCCAGTCCAGTCTCCTTAGGCCTCTGAGGGCCTAAGAGGGCCCACCCTTTGCCGGGGCTTCGCCCCCCGCTGCATCCCGCGCAGCGGTGGCGAGGGCCTCCTAAATAGAGGAGATGGCTGGGGGCGGGTCAGGCAGGGAGAGCGGCCCAGGTGAAAGAGATCGGGCTCACAGGGACTCCTGGTAAATGAAGTCCCTGATTCCACGCTCGCAGCCCTGCCGCAGCAACACACGCCCTAAGAACTCCTTGGAAACACGGCCCCTGTCCACAATGCAGCTCCCGTTAGAGTGTTAGAAGCACTGCGGGACCCGCGAAGCGGGTCCGGCAAGCTGTAGGCGCTATGAAGGACAAGCAACAAACAATCCGGTGGCAAATTTCCTTTTAAATGGCAGTGAGAGTCCCACCAAGGATCAGCAGGCGTCCACTTTTAACTCCAGTGGCGGTGGGGGGCGGGTCAGGCAGGGAGAGCGGTCCAAGTGAAAGAGATCGGGCTCACAGGGACTCCTGGTAAATGGAGTCCCTGATTCCACGCTCGCAGCCCTGCCGCAGCAACACACGCCCTAAGAACTCCTTGGAAACACGGCCCCTGTCCACAATGCAGCTCCCGTTAGAGTGTTAGAAGCACTGCGGGACCCGCGAAGCGGGTCCGGCAAGCTGTAGGCGCTATGAAGGACAAGGACAAGCAACAAACAATCCGGTGGCAAATTTCCTTTCAAATGGCAGTGAGAGTCCCCAACTTTAGACACATTCAACCAGTTACAACCATTCACACATATTGCACTTCCACAAACCTTGTCAATTTTTACAGGTTCAGATTATTTTGGTTCTCCTTTCTTTACAAAAGACATCCTTTTTATGCAGACATCTACCACATCAAAGTGTTTAACAAACACACTCTTATTTTGTCATAAAATAATTATATTTGCTTTACTGAAGCATTTTCAACATTGTTTCTCACAATTACAACCAAATCAGTTTGAGCAAGTTGGACAGCCACAACGGCTAAAACTCAGTTGAAGGCTTCCTACCCCTCAGGTAGAGATGGTTGAGACATAACAATAATACAAAGTAGTGGCCCTTTATGTAAATGTGCTTGTTGTAGAGATGATGGGTTTATTTTTGCCGGCTGATTGTGAGAAAAGAATTACGCGGTAAATGTAGCACGCAGCCCAGATGGTGGTTCCTATATACCTCCCGCACTCTTTTCGAGTGCCTGCATGTTTTACCCACCTCCCCTTTTTTTAGGGATACCAGAAATAGTGTACTGTTTTATAAAAAAATTGATTGGGATTCCTTCCAATATGAAATAAGTATTGATGATTATCAGGATATACTCCAATATTCTAACCATATGAAAGTTTCACACAAGGAATAGAAGATTTCGTATGACAGAGGGATACATAATTGTGATAATGTTGATGAACAATCCAGGTCTATCTTGGATCTGTATACATATTTACATCTACTTGTTGACGTGTTTTTTCTACAACTGTTTTTAATTTAGATTGATAAACATTGATGGGGAGTGATGCTTTGAGAATGGAATAGGTCTTCATATATCGGGTAAGAATTCTACCTCCTCTTCTTTTGTTCTGTTCACTACCCCTTCATGATTGTGGTTGATGGTGATGGACAGCCTGCCGTAGATCAATTTACCCTTACGTTTGATAAATGTGGATAGCAATTAATGCAAATATGAGCAACTGTTGTTTTCTTTTATTTTTCAGCGCCATAGGTAAAAACTAAGGACAAGAATAATTTATCCAGTAAATCACTGAGTTGAATGTATGGCTAGTATTTGATTTTATTATGAAAGCAGAGTGACAGTTTATCTCTGGTCCTGACAAATGCCTGTGAACTTTAGATAGTCTTTAAGGGGCTGAAACATGTTAACCCACTGAGATAGGGTAGTTGTTAGCCCCTGTCCTTACACACTTTTTAATCCTATCCGATGGGGGCATCAGAATAAAACCGTTTTTTTCCCATCTATAGATGGTTTTAAGAACACTGTAATCTTTTTTGAACTCTGCCCCTCACTCATCAGAATTACCATTCTGCTCATCAAAAAACACCTCCTCCCCTCCCAGTGTATTCTGGAGTTGTAGCCCACACAAGGTACCTTGCGGTCCTTGTGTGAGGAGGAAGTCCTTTAATGAAGCATTCGGGTGAGTGAGGGTTCTCGTCCTTAACAGCTAAATGCTTTTCTTATACACTACCAAGCATGCAAATGGTGTGTAAGAAATCCATCATGCATCCCCTGTATCAGGTGGGTCAGGAGTTTTAGATACCATTTCCTCAAGCCTCTCCATCACAGTTACCATAGTGACAGCCTTCACCAAGGCTCTGGCCTCCTCCCTTTCCATCTATCGTCACTCAATACCCAATGTTCCTTCTCCACAGAACACTATTAAGGACCCCGACCATGTGGTCCTGTGATTCCCCAGTAGGTGCCATTCAGATGGCCGAGTTCAGTGTCTTCTCAGGTTCCAGGGTGGGGTCTCTCCACTCACCGATGCGGGTGGTCGCCCTTCAACACGGGCCTCTATCCAGTCCCATGCCTCATCTGGTGTGGTGAGGAAGTGTGATTTTCCCCCATGGAAGACCTCCAGTTTCGCGGGGTCTCAGTAAATGACTGTCTCAGGTACTGGACTCTGGTAATAGCCTGGGAATAGGCAAGTGACATGTTTGAAAGATTATGTCCCAGTCCCGATTGTTGAGAATCTTTGCTATCAGCATCCATGATGGAGTGTCCGGTGGAGGCTTCGGGCCAGGGATCTTTGGGCCCTCTTCACAACAAAGAGTCAAGAGAGCTGCGCCGGGCCAATTGCTGTTTTGATCTATCATTCACAGAATAGTTCTGGAGTTATTCCCTTGACCCCATTTGGGAATCCCAAGAAGTGTAGGTTTCAGTGCCCAGAGCGGCCTACTGAATCTTCAACCCTACCTTCTAACTGTCTCTGGTCAGTTCAGTGAGTGAGCCAACTATTACCTTGAGGGTATGAACCTCCTCCTGCATTGCAGTCACATCCCTCTCAGTAGCCAAGGATCGCTCTGAAAATTTTAGCCTCCAACGCAGACCTAGAGGTTTTTTATTGCAGCCAGGATTTGGCCTCCCAATGGGCCCCTCATATCTTATGTGGCTGCTCCGGTCTGAGTTGCTGTGGAGTCCCCTCCTTTACCCTTCCCAGTGGCCACTAACTGGTCCATCTTACCCTGTTGCACTCGATCCTTCCCTATAGTGTAGATACGAGTAGTGGAGGGTGACTCCACTGCAGGGCCAATCAGGGTTGCGTAGTGAACATGGTCTGAAGGGCAGTCTCCAAGGGAAGGCGTTGTTCCTGGGCTCTCTCGCGTATTATCCAGGGGGAGCGAGGGAGATTTTCCAACCACCACCGCTTCTCCTCCATATGAGCCAATCTCCCATCAGCAGAACACTCCCCTAGGCCTCCCAATGTGGGCTTAAGATCTGTTAGTGCTGGACAGCATGTCTCTTGCCTTGTCGGCGCAGAGCCTCGAGTAACCTGCAACAGACCTCCACCCGGTCTACTTCCAATACTTGACACAGCTTCAGGGCAGGCCCACCTGATCACGGGACTCATCCTGCACTGGAGTCTTTTTACTACAGATCAGCTGCCGAGTCCAGTCAGCCATGCCTTTAGATTCTAAAGACATGGGTTTCTAGCAGTCCAAGGAAACTTGCTCTTCATGAAACATAAACATCAAGTATTACTGTTTGAGCTGGAAAATTAATATTAGAGGTTTAATTTGTGCGTTTATTGCCACCAAATTGTGTCCAGTGTTCAACGAACTGGAAAGTAATGGGGCGCCTGTCGTTAGCCTAAGATACCATTTAAAGAAATAAAGAAATTTCCAGTACTTGCTAACATGGAGACATTTGCACATCTCGAAAGCTCAGCACCTTACCTTGCAGAAGACAAAACTATGGCATAATATACATTTTGTATGGAAGGGGGGCTCCAGACATACCTTGTCCTGCCGTGAGGGGAACTGCTGTGTGTCCCTTCGACAGCGGGTTCCAGCAGGCGCCGTGAGGGAAACGGCAGCGCGGACCCATCGCCAACTACAGCTGCAATCGGGCTGGAAACTCCAACTCCCAGATGCCCCGGCGGCCAGGTCGCGTCTGTGACGCCAGCACTGCGCCCAGAGGCGCCAGAAAAGCACGGAGCGCCGAGCGCTCACTGGGGGCTCCAGACATACCTTGTCCTGCCGTGAGGGGAACGGCTGTGTGTCCCTTCGACAGCGGGTTCCAGCAGGCGTCGTGAAGGAAACGGCAGCGCCGACCCATTGCCAACTACAGCTGCAACCGGGCTGGAAACTCCAACTCCCAGGTGCCCCGGCGGCCAGGTCGCGTATGTGACGCCAGCACTGCGCCTTGAGGCGCCAGAAAAGCACGGAGCGCCGAGCGCTCACTGGGGGCTCCAGACATTCCTTGTCCTGCCGTGAGGGGAACGGCTGTGTGTCCCTTCGACAGCGGGTTCCAGCAGGCGCCGTGAGGAAAACGGCAGCGCGGACCCATCGCCAACTACAGCTGCAACCGGCTGGAAACTCCAACTCCCAGGTGCCCCGGCGGCCAGGTCGCGTCTGTGACGCCAGCACTGCGCCCGGAGGCGCCAGAAAAGCACGGAACGCCTCTCGCCCCGCGAGGGAGCGACCGGGAGAAGCCCGGGACAAGGGCGGGACAGTCTGCGACAGTCCGCGACTGGCCAAGGCTGGGCTGGGCCACGACCTCTGCCTGATTGTACCCAGAGGACTGTGGACTATATATGGTAACTTTTTTTTTTATTTGCATCAGTGCTCTAGTTGCGAGTACTAATCATAGCAGTTGTACCTGGACTACCATATATTATTTATTACTGGGTTTCTGCTTACTTTCGTTTCATTGCTTGTCGGAATTTTAAAAATTAACTTTTTTATTGTCTTAACATAAGGTTCCCCATCATCGTATCTGTGTTGTGTTTTCCCCTTGCAAAATGTCTAAAAATCTGGGAGGGAACGTTTGATCCACTGTAGCAACACTCGACAACTATCTGGTGAAAGTTGTTGACAAAATTAATAAAGAACGTAGATTATCCTTGGGACGGGGGATTGTCTCAGACCCACCGATTACCTCCTCTGAGATACCAATTACTCTGTCCACCTCTCAGTCCATTCCAGCCATCGATGATAGCGATGTGATAGGCCCTTCTGATAATTCTATTATCCAGGGCAGCACTGCTTCGTCGATACCACAGGATAACCAAGACACTAATGTTTCCATTAACAACCATGAAGCTCCTAGCACCCCAATTCCAACCCCTAAAGTGCAAAGAGTAGTACTGAGGTCAGGGAGACATTTAAGTAGAAAGGAGGGTAACCCGGAAGCTTAAAAGAAACACAGACCCTATATCAAAGGGAGTAATTAACGACGTACATAGATCTCAGGATGATATAAGCCCCACCAATTTTACATTAGCCCCTGATCAGTTAGACGCCTTGATTGGTATCATAGATGCCAAGCTAGAAAAAATTGTATTACCCCTATTGGATAAGCTCGAGACAGTTTCTAGGGAATTGACACGCTTGGGGGGATTGGTACAATCCAGTTTGAGCCTAAATATTAGTCCCTCACTGGCTCCTATGCGAGTGGTGGAACTAGCATGCCTATGCAACTTAACAACAGCCCATCAGGAGCTGCTGTGGTCCGGCCTGACCCTTGTTCGTCCTTACAGCAAACTAATACCTCTAACACAGCTGTCATGGTTCAGGGTCAGACTAACAAGCCCCCACTGCCGACCACCAAAAGTTCAGCTAAAGTAACAGCAGCGATACCCGCATGTTCCAACTCCGCCCCCCCCGTCCCTGCCTTCTACCGGGATTTCAAGTAATCGGTCCACCAACTCAGATAGGGGGAAGTCCAAAAGCCACGGCTATCTACACCTGAATCTCCCACCTGACTGTGCACCGTATGTGGCGGTACTGACCAACGTTCCGCCAGTCAGGGATGAGGGGCTCTACCGTGTAAACGAATTGCAGGATTCGCTTAAACACAAAACCGTGGCATGGCTCAATCGTGAATGTGGCTTTCCAGTTGCACTGGCGGACCAGATCTTGGTTACCACCAGAACCAACTGGATTGGTACTACCCCTAAGAATATTTCTGGAGATTGCATCATCATAAACTTTAGTAATCCCCACCTTGCAACTACTACCTTAATTAGAGCCACCTCCCGCCCCTGTAATGAGAATGGTATTTCTCTTCGCCCCCTAGGCTATTTTTATAGACAGTTTATTGGTCAGCCTCACAGGGACGATGGGCAGTCGAATAGGAGGGTTGCAGGTTTTTATGGTGAGCAAAGTGGATTTCAGGTGGATACTTCCAATCGTTTCCAATGTCTGAGTGGATTGGACCTTACTGATTGACTGGAGTCTGCTTTGATCACTATTGATAATAGGGAGGAGCGGGGTTCACGTGGTGGTGGACAGAGTCCTCTCCCATTGGGGTGTATAACCACCGCCAGTGAAGTATGTACCCCTGTAGATTGTATGTTTGTGGCCATGGTGGATGAAACTGGAGGAGGTATGGAGAGTCCATCTAAGATTACCAACTCCGAGGTTAGTACACAGCTTGCACATATCCAGCATGGTAGTGGGCAACCACCCTATGGAGAAGGTTTCTGTAGCTGCCATATTGCTAGTTGGAATGTCGCAGGTATCAGGTCTAAATCGGATTGTCTGGGCTGGACAGAATTTTTAGCCTTATTTGAAATTATATGTTTCCAGGAAACTTGGTGCCTGGACTTTAAGGGCTATGACGGATTCGTTTCATATCAGCTACCCGCTATTGGATCTTTGTCAGGGAGAGCGAAGGGGGGTCTCCTGGTTCTGATATCTGTTGAAACTCCTTTGCTGGTTAAAAAATATGTAAAAGTGGGGGTGCATTCTCAGATCTTGTGGTTGTATCATGCGGATGGTAGGGAACATCCTTTTAATCAATTTTTATAACAATATTTTTGACAACACTAGGGATCAGGCGGTAAAAGCACTATCTAGTGCCCTCGATGACATTATCATAACCTCTAATGTCGTCTTTGATCTGTTTATGGCAGGGGATTTCAATGCTGTAACCTGCCCATTTTCTGATCTAAATTTATGCGGGGCGGTAAATTGTCACGGAGAGGGTGCATTACACTTTCAACATAATCACTATGGGGAATCATTAAATCTCTTCCTCCATGGACATGATATGAATATTATGGTTAATGACAAAAATGAGTGCGAGGAATATACCCCGACCTTCACAGGCCGTGGAGCCTCCTCAGTGATTGATTACATCTGCATCTCCTCGAGCCTAGAACCCTGGATTATGGAACCTAAAGTTGTAGATATGCAGCTTAGTGACCATAATTGCTTGACCGTAGAGGCCCTGTTATGGGAAAATAAAGGGTCTCCTAACACGGGGAGTATTAATAACATCGAACCCCACTGCCCCAATGGTATGAGAATCAGATGGAAAGGGGACAAGGCCGAGATTGCGTCTGGTTCTATTATTAAAAGTTGTCTGACAGATATAGTAGGGATTTTAGATGATGATGATGCCACTGCTAACTCTATAAAAATGTTTTATCTATATCAACTCTATAATTGATTCTAAACTTACCATTACCGCCAAGCATAAGGAAGGTCGCTTGCGGGGATGGTTTAACCAAGCCTGTACATTAGCCCTTAAAGAATTAAAAAAGGCACTAGCAACCAAACCCAGAGATAAGAGCTTGGTTTTAAGTCTCAGAGGTAGTTATAAGGAAACTTTAAAACGCAGGAAAGTGGAGCTCCAGCAGGACGCGTGGGATAACTAGTCTCAGCCTGCTGAACTGAACGATTGTACCCTGTTTTGTAAAACAATTAATTCCCCTTTTCTTAAAGATGAAAAAATCCCTGAACTAACAACCACCGTTCTTAGGGAAGAGTGGATTTCTCACTTCTCTAAAATTTTTGACTCAGGCAGTGTTAGGGAGGATACGGCGGTCAGATGGCCTCATCTGCCACTTAACATCTCCGTTCCAGAGGTCCTAGACAGTATCAGGGCTAGTAAAGGGGAGAAAGCACGGGGTCCCAATCGACGTTTATAAACTAGTACCCGAGGTATGGGGCCCACTTTTAACTAATATTTTTAATGCTGCAGTCTGCAATGAGGTGCCTCCGACATGGGAAGAATCCATAATTGTTCCAATATTCAAGAAAGGCAATCGTGGGGATGCTAAGAACTATCGCCCGATTTCCTTGCTGGATTCTTCTGTAAAAGTCATGAGTCGAGTTCTCATGGTAAGATTAGAAGAATGGGTGGAGGAGAACGGTATACTGGCTGACAGTCAATTTGGTTTCAGGAAAGGTCGTGGTACGATAGAGCAATGTCTTAACCTAGACTTGCTTATCGATAAATATACCCTAGCTAAATCAGGCTCTATTTATCCCTGCTTTGCGGATTTAAGTAGTGCCTTCGATCTAGTGGATCACGCCATCCTGTGGGCCAAGCTTATTGAAATGGGGGCTCCTGAGGCTATCGTATTTTTTCTGGCACGATTGTACACCAAATTACGTGCTTGTGTACGTTACGGTATCCAAGGGGAATGTACCACCAATTTTAAAATCGGGCGTGGAATTAGACAGGGATGTGTGTTGGCTCCACTGCTTTCTACTCTTTTTATCAACGAGATAGACTCCATCTTAAAATCTATGGCAGTGGATGCTCCTACAATACACGGTGACCGCGTCCCAGTTTTATTATACGCGGACGACGCAGTTCTAATATCACGCACCCCCATACGCCTCCAACGGTTGATGGATGGTTTTTCCCTATTCATCAAAGGAAGAAAGCTAGTGATTAACTAATCCAAAACCTTTGTTATGGAATGTGGGAGGAGGAATGGAAAGAAGCCCTTTTCATATTTCATCGATGGGCATAAGGTTGAACTTGTTGATAAATTTTCTTATCTAGGGGTTACTTTCTCAAATAATAAATACAACAAATGGTCTAGCGAACACAATAATGTAAGGTCTAAGATGGCCAGGAGTTCAAATGGCATATTTACGTTGGCTACGAAGTTGGGGGCAGGCGTGTCTATGATATGCTTAAAATATTCCAGTCCCAATCCCTCTCTACGGCCCTGTATGGAGCAGGTGTCTGGGGCTATGCCCCGGCGGGACCGCTCCAGGTAGAGGAGAACACTTTTTTAAAGAGACTTTTGTGTCTACCCAGCTCAGTTTCCAACGTTTTAGTGCACAAAGAATTGGGTATTTTCCATCTCTCGATTTGGTTCTCCTGAGACCACTTATGCTCTGGCGCTCGATATGGATGAAAGAAGAGACGTCTTTGTGTAGATCAATTATATCTGACTGTTTGTCCCTGGATAACTACCGAAGGATTCCTTGGCTAAAGTATAATGTGGACAGTTTTCAGGAGAACTTTGACCTGGATGTTTTTACTAATCATTGTGGTGCCTCTGATTTAGCCAAACAGGAAATCAAGAATTCTTTTTTAAATCATCAAGCTTACAGACGGCACCAGGACAATGTTGAACTTTCCTCCTGTATTCTATATTATGATCTAAATGACTTTTTGGGCTTCCAACCGTATTTATCGCAGGTGACTTGGAAGGCTCACCGGTATGTGTTGACTAGATTGAGAACTGGGATAGTCCACAGTCTAGTGGCCTTCCCACAACAGCGTTCACCCCCTATTGGCCCCTGCCCATGTGATAACATTTGTTTACAAAGCACTAAGCACTTTCTTTTGTTTTGTCAACTGTATAAATACTTGTGGATTGCTTATCTTAAACCAGTGTTTGTAAAGTTTGGAGTTAGGACTGTAAAAGACTCCATGAGACTGCTTTTTAACCTTCAACGCCCTGATGTGTGTTTTTACACAGCTACCTTCCTTTTAAAATCAATTAATGCTAGGAAAGGTTTGCAGTTTTAACCATTATTAACTGATCTGTATAGTTTGCGTTAGTATGGCCACCGCTTTTCTTAACTGTATTTTTGTATGTTGTGCTTTTATGGACTTGTTTCTTGTTCCAAATAAAGCTTTATGAAATGAAATGTATGGAAGGATTAGTTGACCTGCAGAGAGAATCTTTTTCCAACACCTACACTAGGAGAAAGAGTTACAAGGCTCTTTGGAATGTGTTTTTGACATTTGGTGTCAGCATGTTGTCACATCCCAATATAGTCAAACTCCATAATCTTTTCAAGCATTAGTTCTATCTAAAGGATGTGTGAGGATTCCAAAATATTTGTTTCGTTTTGGTTATGTTAATGATGAGGACTCTTTCCAGTGCAGAAATTTTTAAAGCCGTTGAGCAGGTAGCTTAAGTATTTATATATAATTGACAGCAAAGTGTATGAATAAGAGTGGTAACACTCACTGCCAACATTGAGTGCTCCATGTAGGCAGACGATGTATAAGAAGGAAATTGTTTAATGTGTATAAAACAAATGGGCACCTGAACGAATACCTTCCTGGCCAAACCAAGGCTCATAAATTCTCTTGTTTATTTGCCATTACAGACCTAATATGCCTTTACAAAGTTGTAGTTGATACAGTCATTTCAGCTAACGGGGAACAATCATTTCTTCTACCTTAGTCCAGAGTTTAACCATGGTAATGCAGGAGGTCTTTCTATGTTGAACTGTTCCTTGATTAAACTGCAGTCATTACTTCTTTCTCCCAAATTAAAACCTGTTCAGCAGTGGAAGGATTCGATCGTATCAGGAATATTACTGTTTATCCTCCACCTCTAGACTGACGCTCATTATTATGTAATATGTAACTGTGGGCTGGATTCGCAAAGGTAAAGTTACAACAAAAGTCTAACTTAGACCAAAATTCTACCTTTACTACTTTTCGGTATTCACAAATAGGACTTACGAGTAGTATCTTTATGCCTGCAGAGTTTCAGCATTCGAGACGTAGGTTCAGCACTCCCCAAGTCTTTTGGTCCAAACTGAGGGCCTCATTATGAGTCTGGTGGTGGGGGATCGCCCTGCTCCCGCACTGCCAAACCCGTGGTTGAACCGCCTGCCAAATTAAGAGTTTTCTTCTGTCTGGCAGGCGGTTCTTTGGCACTCCTACGGCGGTGCCTAAGAAATAAACACTGCAATTGGAACGTCAAAATCAGCGCCTGCACAAAATGGACTCCTGCAATCCATGCCATGCAGGTACTGGGGTCCATTAACACAGGGGGTACAGCATGTGCCCCCCTGCATGCACCCCATGGCACAGAGGCACAAGGGGACCCTGTAGGGCCTCTTTTGTTTCCTTAGTGCCACACTTTTCCTGGCGGTGCACCGCCATGAAAAGTGTGGAGTGAGGAAACTCGTAATATAGTAAGTAAGTAAGTTTATTGCTTGATTAATTAAAATCTTAGCAGTACACACATCAATGTAAAATTTATAAAAGGATACATATATGTAACATAATTTCATATTGTCTTAAAAACGTGATGGATATACTTTAAAATTGAACGATTTTCTGGTTAAAAATACATACAGTTTGTTTGCGGTGAAGGTATAAAATTTAAGTAAGAGCTGAGGGTGAGTCCCCGTCTGGGGGTGACACCAGTGTCCGTAAATCTAATAGTCTATTATGTGGTAGTGGACGACTGACTCAGGGTCGGAGCATAGTGGGAGTCAAAGAGAGTTACCAGATAAAAGAGCTTGGGTGTGCGCACTGTGCTCAGGCTGCGTCGAGAAGCTTTATTTGGGCAGTTTTCATGTAGCGGACGAAGCTGCAGGTTAATTTAACGTTAGCCCGCTGAAGCACGCCTTCACTGCCTGTCTGCACGTCCGGATATGCATTTCATTTATATGCGGTTTTAACAGTTCTCTCCTCTCCCGGTCTAGGAACTTACATATGCATAGGAGATGCAGCATATCTTCTTTAGTTTCGCCGCATAGTCTGCATTGTATAGATGTGAATGTACGTTTCCAGGGGGGGCAAATGGGGTTTGACAGGAAGGATCCCCATCCTCAGTGCCAAGAAGCCTTCCTTTAATGGCCCGGAAAAGCTGGTACCGAAGTACGGTTGTGGTGAGCATTTCGGATAGCTTTGTATCACGAACCAGCTATGGGCCCTCTTATTTAGACATTCTTTATCGTTTGCAGTGGAGACAAGCTTTGTTGACTTATTCACCAGGTCTTTTACGTTCTTGAATGGGAGTCCTGACTCCCAAATACTCTCCAGGGCTAGCAAGCTGATCCCTGATTGGAGGTAGACTTTGGCCGGTGAGGCATTTTTCTTTGATATTTCCTTCCATAGGAATGAGTTCAGCGAGCCCGCCTCTGCACTCTTTATTTTATACCAGCTTTTTACATATGCGGCCTTCCTGCTTATTCTCTGGTTTACTATTCCAAATTCAAGACGTAGTTGGGCTGGGGAGGTGTATTTAGGACGTTTGAAGATTATTCTTAAAGCTTTAGCAACTGTTTTGTTGAGGGTTTCTTCGTCCGTCCCTCGCAAGGCCTCGCTGCCGTATGTGAGCATGGGGAGCAGGTTTGCACGAAGCACTTCAAGCAACGGGTGCAGGTTTGGTCCTGCTATTTTGATTTTAAGATTTTTCAGGGTGATTGCTAGGATGGTTCCTCGTCTCTGAATCACCTCTTTTTGTTGGTCATACGTCCCATGCTTATCAAAGATAATTCCTAGATATTTCTAGTCATGGACGACTTCAAGTTCTCTCTCGCCCAGCTGCCATTTCAGTCGCTTTTTTGGATTACGCTGGTTAAGCACCATTATTTTTTACTTTTCTAGGTTAATTTCTACCCCATTTTTTGAGGCGTGGTTGTTCGTAGTATGGAGCAGGTGTTGTAAGCCGACTGGCGTTTGCCTGATTAAGATCAGGTCGTCGGCGTACACTAAATTTGAGAGAGGGAGGCCTCCCAGGTTTGATGCATGATGGTTACAATTATCTAGGTCAGTTGAAAGATCAGCCACAAAGAGGTTAAATGGAGTAGAAGCCAAAGCGTAGCCCTGCTTTAAGCCTCTGGAGGTTGGGATCCGCCTGGATACGATTGTACCACTCCCCAGTTTTATTTGGACCCATTCATTGGAGTGTAGTAGGATGAGTTGATTCAGAAGGGCGGGAGGTATTTCCCATCGTACTAGCTGTGACCATATCTTTCCTCGATCTATGCTGTCAAAGGCAGCTTTGTAGTCGATGAAACAGACAAATAATGGTTTTCTTGCTGCTTTTGTGGAATCGGCTAAAAGGGAAAGAGCCAGGATGTTTGTGGTGGTTCCCAAGTTTTCCTGGAAGCCTGTTTGGTTAATTGCAATTAGGGCCTTTTCCCTTGCCCATTCCCGGAGGTCGGCTAGAATAAGTCCCGCCTAGTACTTGGCCTCGATATCAATGAGGGCGATGAGCCTGTAGTCGTAATATGCTTGGCGGGGCACCATGGCCCATATTGCAGCCTCAAGACCACCATGCCACAACCATTGACCACCAGACTCGCAATAAGCCCCTTAGACTTTTGGTCTAACATTACCTTTGTGAATCCGGCCCATTGTGTTCACACCCTGTAGGGTAATGTAAGCTATTGATGTAGATCGTATAACGCAGTAATTGAATAGAAAGTATACACTTAGTAACAGAATAGTAATACGGGAATGTAATGTAGAGTGATGAGAGGCTTGTAGAAGGAGCCGTGGAGTGAGCTGGAGGTGTCTGCACACCTCCACTGTGTACACTGCTGTTGTCTCAGAGCTGGGGCTGAATAAAGGAACCTACTTTCATTGGAATGTGAGGTAGTCATTTACGAAACTCGAGAACTGTGTTTGACGATAGGGATACTGCCACTTCGTCCTAAATGCTACATAAAGTGAACAGCATAGGGGTTCTCACTTTTCCACAAAAGTGGGGACCGCACCCTGGATTCCTCAGAGCTTCATGTGATATGTAAGTGGGCTATCCTTGTGACCTAAATAATAACATACATTAAGTTAATGTCATTAAAAAAACTCTCTCCACTTTGTATACTTAAGAAACTTGCAGTGCACAGTCATCCCTTGCCACCATCCCCATCCACTCACACCATCCACTCACTCCCCGTCATCTTTTCAAGCAAACCTACTGCGGCGTGATGCAAAAAGGCATGGGCCTATCATGGCTAAATATTTCTTACCACGCCTACTGTCCATGGACTAGGTTTAACTGCATGGGTCTATGTCGCACAGATACCTCCTTACACTCTCCTGGTTATTGGGAAATTTGTTCCCTAAAATACTTTATTGAGTAGGGTTGCTAATATGTTCTGCCATACTGGACAGGATGAGCATTGTATGATACCAACACTTGCACTCTATCTCAAGGTCCTCCCTGATTTAGGATGAGATGTAGAACCCATTGGGGGTACAATCCATACCTATCATATTCCTCAGTTCAGAAATGTCCAGTGATTTACTCACTAACTTCCACCCCAGCCCTCTGCAGCTCAGAACATAAAATGGTCCATGTAGTTTACTCTTCCACAGGAGCTATTGGTCTCTAAAGGTATTGGTAGTCTGATGTCTCTTGTTCACGCCTAAAGCACTTTCAATGACCCTTTCTACTTGCAATCTGTTGTCATTCTGGAACCAGGGGTCTCTTCAAAACAGTTGCACCTATTAGTAGTGTGTGGGTCAACTAAGACCTGGAGATTTGAAGGCCCCCTCTCATGTTGGATATTGACTACTATGAGGGGTTGGAGCAGCCGTGGTCCATGCAGGTTACAGCGGTGTGGCCGGGTTGGGGGTGGGGGGGCAATTTCGAGGGACGATGGAGATGGAAAATTAAATAAATAATTAATTTTACCTACTTATCGGCCATTGGAATACCCCCCACCCGTCGCCACTGCCCCACCGATGTTACCTTCACGGACCACGGCTTGGTTGGAATACCACAGACAGGCATGATTCTCCTCTAAGCCGAAGCAAGTGAGGCCCCCATGCGAGCAGTATAAAGTTAACACTACCCTGGGTTCAGTCTAGTCGGTGTTGCGCCGATGTGGGTCGTCTGCCAGGACCGAATTCCCATTTACCCTTCTTACATTCTTATTGCAGTTCCTCTCACAAGCTCTCCAC
Source organism: Lissotriton helveticus (assembly GCF_964261635.1). Lineage (NCBI taxonomy): Eukaryota > Metazoa > Chordata > Amphibia > Caudata > Salamandridae > Lissotriton > Lissotriton helveticus. Next base: position 335,819,033 of record NC_136069.1, on the reverse strand, counting down.
GTGGCTGTGAGTCTGGGTAACATGATCCCAATCATAGTCCCAGCTCCCTTCCCTTCATATAATTAAGGGCACACCACTGCTGGCCACCCTCCACTTGTTAACCATGGCCCAACGGGTAATATTTAAAGTAGGATGTCTGGCTTTTAAGGCCCTGCACGGGAAAAGCCCCATGTTTATCAACAACCTAATTTTCAAGCATGAGCCTACCCGCAACCTGTCCCTTCTCACCTTACCCTCTTTCAAACAGGAGCGACAGGGTGGGTGTCGATTTGCTTATTTTGCCCCAAAGGTTTGGAACACTTTCCCTTGACGATCAGGAGCTGTACTAACCTTATGGAGTTTCGGAGAGCCTTGAAGACCTGGCTATTCAAACAAGCATCCGGATAGGTTAACTGCTATCAAGTTTTCTCACTGCCAGCGCCATGAAACCCTTGGGTGCCCGTGCGCTTAGAAAGTTTAGATTAACATAACATAACATAACATAACATTAAAGTGGGAACATTAGCCGCTCAAAGTAGTGTCAACTCAAGGTATTACATTTGAATTCGGGTTCCCTCACAAAAGGCCATGTTCAGATCTTGAAAAACATGTATCCATTACAACATAATCCCTATAGCTCTCTTATAGTGTGGAGTGGTGTGGCTCACTTGTTAGAGGCGGCAGATCTGGAAGCAGAGGACGGCCCGGGACCAGGGTTCTATCCCCGACGCGGCAGGGTCGTGGACCAGGGTCAGCGGACTTGATAATTCTCGCCTCCGTGACTACTCTAACCAGGGATCACACTCGGCAACTCTGGGCATTAGCTTGCCTCATCTCCACAACGGCCCCCCACATCCGCCGGGGATGCCTGGTTTCACCTTGGAGATACCCAGTAGGGACCATCTCACAGGGAAAGCCAGGACGGGTTCCCCAGCGGTCTACAGCGCAGAGATACTCCTTCGGGAGTCGATTCTAGCGCTCTAGAAACCCACAATTAATTAATTTAATATAGTTGTGCAATTTTTGTCGAGCTAGAGAAATAATCTCTTTGATTTGCTGTATTTGAATATTTTATTCAACAAAGCAATGGAAAAAATTTACTTGGCTAAGTCATACCTATTTAGTTATCCCGCCTTGGCTTAAGTGACGAGCTGATTAAAGGCTGAGACTTGTTCATCTGCCGGACTGGGGGGGTATACCATTTTATTTGAAAGCATCTCTTGGGTGAGAGATATGCAGCTTTTATTTGACTTTTAAAACAGGGAATAGGAGTGGAGTTCTCAATTGGCTGGAGATAGAAATGAGTGCTTGTTTCATTTGTATGTTCTTGCAAGGTGCTCAGCCTGTACATACACACAGCTTAGCAAAAGACATGTGAGAAGGCACAGGCAGGTTTCAAAACAAGGTGGCAAGTCTGACTTAACTGCAATTGTGTGATTAGCCGGTATAACTAACTAACCCCCAAAACACAATTTAAATGGGGAGGGAGGGTGGGGGAAAAACTCTCCCATACCTATGACCGGCCACTGTGTACAAAACAAAATGGTGGCTGGTCGAACAAAATGGGGGTATAAATATCCCTTGGGCTATAAAATAGCCCAACTAGCCCAAAGGGGGAGGAGCAGTTGTCTGGGCCGCTCCCATTCCCCAAACACCCCTGGGGGCAGGCTTCCCTACCTTCAGCTGCCCCCCAAGAGCCCCTTGGGAGTATGGGGAGCATATCAGACTGCTGACACCAGAATAGAGTGAAAAAGGCAACTATTATTGAAACAGGTGCACATCACAATTAAAAGCCCTTGGCCTTATGCCTTACAAAACCACAACCTCACTGTGCAATATGGTACCAATTTAACTACCCCCACCCCTAAAGTTCCCCCCACAACATTTTAAACTTGCAATTCAGTAACCCCTACTGTGAAGCTTTAACCTTTCACCTTTGAACATTAACATTTGACTTTACCTTTAAACTTTACCCTTTCACCTTTCAACTTTAACCTTTAGGACTATTTACCTGTAACTAACCTAACTTTCTTTTGTTCCTTAACAATCCTACATTCTACAGGCGTGAACTTGTCTGCCTGTTCCCTTTCAGCCTGGATTGCCTCTATGAACAATGCATAAACCTGGTTAAAGCATACCAAATTGACTGCCAACTGCCACCCAGAAAAAGGGGCAACTATCCCTTTTTCTGCCACCCGAACACCTAAGGCACCTACAGAGCCTTTGCAAGGAAATCCAGAACCTGAAACAAATACGACTCCATCGAAAATAAAAAGAGAATCGCCAACCCTCTAAAGATTCAACTTTTATCATATGTAAAGCCAGCCCCTCTGTCTCTTCAAAAAGACCTACTGTCTCCATTGACCCTTTACTTGCTTTCCCATTGCCCCCATCTTCACATCCCCATGCCACTCTGTGCAGGGAATAAACACAGTCCACCTAGCATGCTACTTGACCATTGGCGTAAATCGTCTGCAAGTGCTTCTACAATGCTTGGAGCAAAATACCCTCTATTCCCCCACTAGATCATTGCCACTCTGGTCTAATAGCAAATTACTGACATCTACCCCCTACTAATAACCTATTCCAAGAGGGTAGCAGTTGCTTCCACCCCAAGCCCACCCCTACCATAAGATCACATGTGAAAACGATAAGGGGCGAATCCCAAAGTGACCCATAGTCTGCTCCTCTTTGCTTGCTGTTCTGCCAGTTGTACTAATGAATGCTCAGTTATCCAAAGAGACACACAGATGAGCTCTAAACCTAGGGCCAAACCTGAAAAACAACAATAAAAATTGAGAAAACAAAATATCTATGCAAACCTCCTCCTCGACCTGTGCATATTGCTAACATCAGTTTGATGCCCCCCTCCCAAGGCCCATCATGTCCACCCTGCTCCGTCCCCATTTGCCTGCACCCGGGGTCCTGTCTATACAATGGGAATGCGTCCCAAGATCTTGCTTGTCAGAAGCTCCTCAGAAGTACAGAAAACAGTGGAAAAGCTGAGCCTTGTGTTCCACCACTGTGAAATAACACCAAACCCCACACTGTGCGACTCTTCTCACAGGGAAGTGGCTCACTACATAATATAATTTGAAACTGGGTACCTAAGCAACACAGTAGTGCCAAGACCCCTCTCATCCATCTTAGGCAACCAAATCTGGATGCCTGCTGCCCCTAGATGGATTCCTTCCGAAATAACCCCTTTACACCCTATACTTCATATACCAAAAAAAAATGCCGCCAAAACATCCCAGTCGTGAAGGTCAAGGACAGCACCTTTCCATGCTCTTCTAGAGCATACCATGGATAAAGATCAAATAACCTCTAAAAGTATCCCCCCAGTCATCAGTTTCTAAGTGGGGACCCTACTCCTAGATTCCCTGACCCAATCCAGCCAAATCCTGGACACCACTTGCCTGCCATCGGAAATATCTCCACCAAAGCCTACCCATGAGTGCAGTGTCTGTCTACTGTCCAGCACTAGGTACTCTAGACTGTCCCTGTTCAATCAGCTGTAACTAAACTGTTCCACATCCTCAGTCCTCCATCTGGCCTTCTGTCTCCTATACTCCCTCTAGTCAGGAACTCTGCTTGAGCCTCTATAATTGTGGCCATCCTATGGAACCTCGCCCACTGTGAACAAGAGAAAGCATATGTGATGTCCTTGTCCTTCCCCAGCGCATGACGCGCAATGGACATGCCATCAAATTTCAAAATGTTAAACAAAACCCACAACAATTTCAGCCCTTGCACATACCTTACAGACTGTTGATTCCTGATCGCCCCCGCTATGTTATAAATGTGAAATAAAACTTCCTTGCGAAATTTAGCCGTCCCAGAAAATGTGCCCCTTTTTGACAGAACCTCGTGTGTAACCAGTATGGTGACCCGCCACACCACTATTACATCTCTGTGATATAGAATTTCCTTGTGAAATGTAGAAAGACCCAGAAAGTTTGCCCCTAATTGCCAGAACCTTGGGCCTGATTAACAAAGGTAATCTGAGACAAAATCCTAAACTTACCACTTTGGTATTCACAGAAGGCATTTAGTAGTAGTAAAGTTAGGATTCCTAACTTTACTACTACTAATCTGAGACAAAATCCTAACGTTATGGCTTTCAGTATTCACAAAAGTGATTTAGTAGTAATAAAGTTAGGATTCATAACTTTACTACTAGTAAATGCCTTTCGTGAATACCGAAAGTCGTAAAGTAACCAAACTTATCTCCCTCCCTAACTACCTTGACTCCCCATGGACGCTCGCACTAATTGCCCACCTAGTACCCTTCCCAAAGGCCTTTCTAGGTGTGTTCTGCTCCCTCAAATAGCCTAATGTGAACAGATCTAATACTAGACTGCACAACAATCAAAAGCGGTTGTCTAGATAAGGGTCCCCGGAGTGGGAGGAGAAATGGCACTCCGCTCCGGCTGAAAGCTAAGGAACTGTCCCCAAAAGTAATAAGGAATGATGCCTCCAAATAAAGGGCAATGTGCCAAGTGCAGGATCAGTAATATGGCAGCAGTTCTTAACATTTACCAGCTGTTCTCTTCACAATTCCCGAAACGTTTTAAAACAGCACACTTTATATCAATTTTTTTAAACTAAATAATCAAGACACTTAGGGCCTCATTAGGATGACGGGCGGACTTTGTCCACCCGCCACCCTATCGGTATCCTGGACCGCCCGCCATAAGGGCAGGGGTCCCTTTGGGGGAATTAGGATGTGCTCGCCACAGTGGCGGGCACATCCTTCATTTTTAGCATTGCTAAAAATGCATTTACGCATTTGCATATACATGCACCCCCACCTCGGCTTTCACCCGGGGGGCCCGCAGGGCCCCCCAAAGCAAAGACCGCCTGCCTTTCCGTGGCGGCATCGCCACCACAGAAAGGCACCCATTTGCACGCATCATAATATGGCTGGCGGTCCATTAGACACCGCCACCATGTTATGCCCTTTCCGCCGCAGTCGCAAGGCGACCGGGGCGGAAAAGCGGCGGACGGTCTTTCCGTCTGCTGCGGTCCCCCCGCCATACTAATATGGCGGGGGGAATTTGGGAAACAGTGTCGGCCGGATTGCCTCCGCCAGGCCGGCGGTGGCTACCGCCAGCCTGGTGGAGGCAATCCGCCCGACATCGTAATGACCCCCTTAACCTCTTCACTACTAGGCCTTTCCCCCCTCTGTGCTAAGCCTTTTTTTGGCTATTTGGGGTAGTTCGCACTCAGGCCCCTGTAACGTTTTGACCACATAATGTATCCACACCAAATTTGTTTCCTTTTCTTCCAACATCATGGGGATTATAAAGGTACCCAGGGTTTGTGATTACCCTGGAGGGGACCCACAAATTAGCCAAAATATAGCAAAATGTTTCTTTTGGGAAAAATGGTAAAAAAGGGCTAGAGATGAAAGTGTCTGTTTTTTCCCCTGCAAATGGTATCAACAAATAAGTTGTGGTGCTGAAATCACAATTTCCCAGCTTTCAGGGACAAGCAGACTTTTGTCAGAAAACCAAAATATTTTTTACACAGTTTTGGCATTTTTCTGGGACACAGCCTATTTTTGCTATTTTTTGTGCTTTCAACCTCCTTCCAGGTAATGATAGAAATGGGTACGAAAGGAATAATGGATCCTGGAAAGCTATACATTTCGGAAAAGTTGATAAAATTCTGAATTCAGCAAGGGGTCATTTGTGTAGATCCTTCAAGGTTTCTTTATAGAAACTAACAGTTGAATATAGGACAAATCGAAAATTAGTTGAAATAAACAGCCATTTGTGTCAACGTTTTCACCTGTAACTTCTTCTAATTATGACAGCTGTTTGAAATCAATATACCGTTACATCCGCTGAACCTTTCTGGTTGTGGGGATATATAGCACTTGTAGGTTCATCAAGAACCCTACAAACCCAGAGCCAATAACTGAGCAGTGTCTTGCAATGTTTTTTTATTATGTACCTGGTATATAGCTATTAATTTGGGAAATATATACATGGAAAAATTGCTATGAAAGACACCTATGTATTTCTGAAATTGGAACAAAATATAAAGTTTAGAAACAGTAGATATTTGCACATTTCCGAAATTGTGTGTACCCATACTAGCATGAGAATTATAGGTCATTTTTAAAAATGACTTCTTTTTTACTCATTGTCTTTCATTTGGAAGGCAGAAATGCTTCGAAAGTCAATAAGTAATAATAGTTGCACTACAATCCTGTAGTACCCTAAGTCTCCCAATAACAGTGGTACCTCACTTGTATGGATCGGTCTGGTGCCCGCGACAGGAAACGGCCCAAAACGCAACATGGACACACCACATTTTCACAATGAAAACAGACCCTTTTTTGCAAAGTGCCTAGCTGTAGATTTTGAACCCTAGCTCTGCAGGCACCTAGGGAAACCTAGGAAACCTATACATTTTTGAAAACTAGACACTCAGGGGATTCCAGGATATGGTGACTTGTCTGGCTTTCACCAGGTTATGTTACCCAGAATGCCTTGCAAACCACAACATTTGCAAAACAAAACATGTTTTCCTCACATTTCTGTGGTGGAAAGTTCTGGAATCCACGTGGATCCACAAAATTATACCCAGCCTGTGTTCCTCAAACTCTTCCAAGAAAAATGATACCTCACTTGTGTGGGTAGACCTAATGCCCGCGACAGGAAACGGCCCAAAGCGCAACGTGGACATACCACATTTTCACTGTGAAAACAGACCCTTTTTTGCAAACTGCCCCCATCTTCCCCACAGGGGGGGCAGAAAAGCTGTAATATTGGCAGGGGGGTGGGGGCATTGGCGTGCCCATTTTGGGCAGCCCCCACCCTAATTAAAAATGGCAACAGAAAAATCCCTGGCATCTAGTGGGCTTTCTGCCTCCCCGGGGGGGGGGGAGGGGCAGGAAAACTGAATGTGCCCAATTTGTTTGGGGGAGCAAAGGCCCTTGCCCAAAGGGCCACTCCCCCCTCTCTGGTGTCTAGAGGCTGGACCCTGGCTTGGGGCTCACCCTCCGGTGGGGATCCCCAAGCAGGGATTGGGGATCATAGGGAAGGGGAGATTCACCCCTTTCCAATGATCCCTCTCATGTCTTTCTATGTGCTCAGGGGGCTGAGATAGCCCCCTAAGCACATAGAAAGTGAAACTGAAATGAGCCTAAAGGCTCATTTCAGTTATGGTTTCTATGAAAAGACGTCAGCGCCACGTGCGCACTGATCGTCATTCCCTAGAAACCACAGGGGCCTCGGGAGCAGGGAAAGCTCTTCCCCAGCTCCTGAGGCTTTGGGAGAGAAGCACCAGAGGGATTTTCTGTGCCATGGCGTCGGATGTGCAGGAGCCGTCCGATACACATGAGCACTTATGCGTTGGACGGCTCCTGCATGTCCTACGCATGCAAGGGGTTAAAAACAAGACATGCAGCTAGACATTGCTAATCTGGTTGTCTCTATTGAAAGCACGTGAAAGTAATTTAGGAAATAAGCATGGGGCCTTCTGCCCTCATGTGCCCTGCCCCCCGCTTGCACCAATTTGCTAATTTTCAATCTCTGAGCGGGACAGCTTGCCACACGCTTCTGAAATCACACATGGAGCATTTCCCCCTCATCCCCAATTTCCCTGGGGCCCCTAGGCCGTATTTATGCGCTGCCACTAAGGACCTCACGGACACAATACCCCACCCAGTGTCCTGGTTCACACCCACTCTTGAACGCTTTCTGAAGTCAAGAGCGGCCTGATCCCTCACCTGCGGCCAAGATATGTACCCCGGGGGACCGGCGCGGCGACCCCTGCAGAGTCTCTACTCAATGGGCGGACTTTCTTTGCTCACAGTCACCTCATGACTAGGCCAGGGCGCCTGGTTGGAGCCGAGGCAGGGATAAAATAGGCACTGACAGTGGGTGAGTGCCATAATACAAGACACGTGAAAAAAACAATCCCTAACCTCTTAGAAAAAGCTCTTCTTTACCTATGACCAGCCACCGTGTATACCACATAACAGTGGCTGGCTGGTCGAACAAAATGGGGGCATAAATATCCCTTGGGCTATAAAGTAGCCCGACTAGCCCAACCGGGGAGGAGCAGTCTCCTAGGCCTCAACCATTCCCAAAACACCCCGGGGCAGACCTCCCTACGTTCGGCTGTCCTCCAAGACCCACTTCAACCCCATCCCTCAAAATACACACACAGACGCACACAACACACAAACACACACGCAGTGCTTGGGGTACTGTGTTGGGTAATTATAATATTTATATATCCCTTCCGCCTCCCATCTGAATGAATGGTATTGAATCACCAACACTAAACAAGACATGAAAGGCTGAGAGCCTCATAAGAACCTTTCTCTAGCAACACATGAAGAAGTTTTTCTGCTGATGACAAAAAGAGACATAATTTAAGGGTTGCAGGAATAGGAGTTCCATTTTTATCTCACCTAGTCACCTTGCGGTTGCTTCAGATAGGACGCGCTGGCAGGCTGCAGCGTTCTGTCAGACGCTCCTTGAGTAATGACACGGATTAAAGACGCCAGCTGTCACTTATAGGCAGGTATTAATATTAAAAATGACAGACTGATAATTGGAAGGGAGAGCGGAGTGTTAAACTTAAAGCCTCTCGGTTTAAAATAGGAATTGTAACATGAGACATAAGTATTTCCAAGTCTAGAGAAGTAAAAGGCAAAATGCACATTATTCTGCTCCTCTCAAACACTTTGAACGTCTATAGTTCCCTGACAGTTTTCGGTGAGTTTTCAAGGCGCCCATTGGAATGGTGAGCTCTAAGATTGAAAAGGAGCCCACTTTGCAATAAATTTGAATTGTGTCCTGTTCCTGTGTGATTAACAGTCTCAAGTACACTGACCCCAATATTGTGACATATGAGTTTAATTCTGTGGTGTGGGAAATTCAGATTAGGCTCAAACACACCTATTGTAAGAAGGGGCCCATCTAGATAAAAGGTGCGTTGTAAATCAGTTTTATTTAGGTGTGCATCAAACTACACCCAGAATCCCCAACACTGCACCATCCACTTGGAATTTCTCAACAATAATATGTAGGCCTTTATTGATTTATACAATCGCCATTGGCAAGCGTCAAAATAGCAGGCCGTGATCAGATTAATCAATGTATATGTAACACAATCTAATCTTGGCTTTACACATCCTACCCGATCTAAGCTGATAGTCTCGGAACTACCTGGTACAGGTTGTAATCTCAGAGCAGCGGATCCATTAAATGTCACTGTGTTGTTAGGGTAACGGTTAGTAAAGACTTGTAGGTGGTTTACCAGGGCCTACACAAAACTTAGCAATAGATGTGCAAAGCTCTTTTGGTGTTGCAGCCCGGTCAGTAGCAAAATCACTGGCGTTTTGACTCGTAAGAGGGCGCTTGATATCCATAAAGGGTCGCACATGGGGGAAACATGAAAGGGCGTCCTCCTATTTCTGAATCAGAGATGAATGTATCAATGGTTTGTGACCACAAATGCAATTTCAATCCATTGGTGATCCCAATCCTCTGAATAGCGATGATAACTGATTTGAACAAGCATTTGCAATGCAATAGGTCTCGCATTTGCAACATTTTAAGTTATTGGCATTGTAAATGACAATGCCTTTTATTTATCTGTTTTCAAAACCAACATATAGATAAATGGTTTGTCATTTACAATGCCAGTAGCTCAAAGTCTCGCAAATGCGAGACCTATTGCGTTGCAAATGCTTTTTTAAATCCCACCCAAGAATGTGTGCAGACCACAAACATACTAGGATCCCAAAACGCAAAACAGACAAATAAATGTACTTCTTTTAAAAAACATTTATAATTTTCATTTGTTTCATATTTACACAAGATCACGCAGTACTTTCGTGTTTTAATACATCACAGAGTTACCACCTCAAGGTGAGATGACGGAAACAAAACTCTGTTGCTAGAATGTAGCAGCCTGGCTGCTTGGCGCTTTAATCTCAAAGATGTTATCTTGTGCAATAAAGAATTCTGAATTCGACAGAGTTAATGGACCCTAAGCACTGTAAACTGCCCTAGATCATCATATGTGAAAGTGACGCCAAGACTCAAATAGTTGTTTTGTACTTTGAAATTGCCGCGGTCTGTGCGCCGTCTCTCATATAAAAGCGTTACCTCTTTAACAAGCCATTACCTAAATAAAAAATAAGCGCTGCTGAGGGTGCCCGGTGCTTGTGCTGCCTCACTCAATGCACACGGAATGGTTGGGGGGGAGGGAAACGCAGTGTTTGTGCTCAGAGGGTGGGGGGAGTGCTCCTAATGCCGCAAGTCTCATGGGGCCGGAGCCGGGCGGTCGTAATCCGTCTCGGCTCCCGGCTCCAGTGCTGCTCGGGAGCTTAATTTGGCGGTTCCCCAGTGGTCCGGGGGCTGTTTCCAGCATGCCTCGGAAGCGGAAGGTGTGGGGCATCTGCGGGGCTACTCCGATCGCTCCTGGTGCCGCTGAAACGGCTAGATCTGCGAGGAGACGCGAGGAGAGGACGGCAGCGGGCAAAATGGCGGCTGGAGCCCTGACGAGAGTGCCGATGACTTCAACCCTCAGTGGGAGGTACGCTTAACAGGTGAAATTTAAGGGACGCAGTGGCTGCCTCTAGTGGACGATAATCTCGGGGGGCCTCTGTAGCGGCAAGACACCGGGACGGCCCCCGTCACAACCTGCCTTCCCATGCCTGCCTGACCTTAAAATGGCGGCCGGGTGTGACCCGCAACTACCGATCGGCGCCCTACTTGACCATCTGGCCCCAGCGCTTACTGCCTCTCCCATAAAAAAAGCTGCATCTGTTGCCACAATATGGCAGCGTGGCGGAGTAGCTGTAAGCGACGCTGCAAGTTCTCTCTGTGTCTCATGCCTGCGGGGGTGAGCCCTCTTCAAGGATCCTTGGCGGTGACTTGTGCGGAGTGCTCTGCTTCTCCCTCTCGCCTGCACTCCAGCGTCACACCATGCCCCAACAAGCCCCAGCTTTGTACCGGCCAGCCTGACTCAACAATGGTGGCGGTTGAGGAACCAGCCAGCGAGATGTGCGAGGCGAGAGTGGCGAGGAGCGCCACGAGATCCGTGACAAACGTGGTGTCAGCGAGGGACTACCACACTGATGTCACACTGCTACCACGATCTACCTGACATTTGCAGTGCCTTAATGTGAGGTGCCCACCCGACGACAACAACCCACCATGCCATGGCGCCTGTGGTCTTTCTTCTCATCTCCGACCTGGGCAACATGCTGCTGGTGGGTGACGGGCAGCCATACCACACCACCACCTTCTCTCCTGGACTTCTTTACTTTTTGTTTTGTGCTGGCCGCCATTTTGCTGCTGATTTCGGACACTTTTCGATGGACTCTGACCCTCCATCCATTCCCTCGTCCTTTAACCCTTTTCCCCGTTGATGATCCTCAAATGTTTCTTCCCTTTTCTGCTTTGCCTTTTCTCCATACCCTTGCATCCCTCCCACCCTCCCTTTGTGCTGTGACTGCATCCCCCCTCCGACCCCACTTATGGAAATCTGCTTTTCTGTATATAGAGATAACTCTAATCACTAGTATATGCAGTAGACCTTTGTACCATCTACCATTCCTATGTGACTCTTAGAGTATATCCAGTCATATCCCTTCCCTACGTATATAGAGATAACTCTAATCTCTAGTATATGCAGTACACCGCTGTGCTCTCTACCATTCCTATGTGACTCTTAGAGTATATCCAGTCATATCCCTTTCCTATGTATATAGAGATAACTCTAATCACTAGTATATGCAGTAGACAGTTGTGCTCTCTACCATTCCTATGTGACTCTTAGAGTATATCCATTTGTATCCCTTCCCTATGTATATAGAGATAACTCTAATCACTAGTATATGCAGTAGACCTTTGTACTCTCTACCATTCCTATGTGACTCTTAGAGTATATCCATTTGTATCCCTTCCCTATGTATATAGAGATAACTCTAATCACTAGTATATGCAGTAGACCTTTGTACTCTCTACCATTCCTGTGTGACTCTAAGAGTATATCCATTCGTATCCCTTCCCTATGTATATAGAGATAACTCTAATCACTAGTATATGCAGTAGACCTTTGTACTCTCTACCATTCCTATGTTACTCTTAGAGTATATCCATTTGTATCTCCTTGTGTGACTTTACATCTTGTACATTTGCAATTTTTTTCTGTTTGTATCCTTTATGTAACGCTTGTAATCCTAAGTCCTTATGTTTTTCAACTGGTCCTTATGTAAAGCGGTCTGACACCTTCGGGTAAAGTTTGCGCTTTATAAAATCGCATAAATAAATAAATAAATAAATAAATAAAATGCAAAGCAGGAAATAAACAAGGAGGCACCGCAGCTGGACCCTGCTCGCCGCTGCTCCCTCCCAAGGCAAAACGCCATGGGAGTGAACATTTCAAAAGAGGTGGGACATGCACCCACCTTCAGCCATTTGCGTGCTTTCATTATAGAAAGACACAGGCAGAAGCCAATCCAATGGGTGGAAGGAATCAGACCCACACAGAGTAGGGACAAGAAGCCTCGCAGAGCAGCACATGCGCGCTTCTAGGCTCGACGTAAAAAGGGAAAGTGTCCCTTCGGGACTCCGTCCCCTTCACGCATCATGTTGGCAGCCTCTAGGGAAGCAGGTAATGGTCCAGAGGGCCACCGCCTGCTCCTCTGCTGTTTTCTAAATTGGAACCTTGCTTTTTTAAAACAATACTGGTTATTTAAAGGAACATAGGATGCTTTTTTTTTTTTGAAAATCTTTATTAACATGAAGGCATAAGAGTTATACACATTATTGTACTTCAGAGTAATGACATTCGGCACTCGAGTATGATATGCCAAGGCAGTGTACATTGTATAGAATCAAACACTTGCGAATGTCACCTCAGTCTCAGCGCGGTTAGCGGCTATTTGGCAACTGCTTACAATCGACGTAGCTTAAAATACCTTTTCGAATCATATAAGCCATATCTCCCGTGCCCTCACCTTGTAAGCAATAACATATGAATCATAGATCTTAAAACAAGGAAAAGCAAACTTAACCAATGTCATCATCGTCCTGTGTGCTACACACATCTTTAACTAATCATAGCACCACTTCCGGCCACCCAATCTGGTCCCAGAGAAAGCTAGAGTTACTTATCAACGTGCAGAAGACAGGCACCCAGCACCCCCCCGCGCAACTCTTTACACATCCTCGTCTTCGGATTCGAGGTCCTCATCTTCCGGCAAGGGCTCGCAGATGTCCCCCCTATATGTGTTCCACGGTGTCCAAACCTTGTTCCATTTACGGGGGCAAGCTCTGAGTACATATACCGCCCTCTCCACCACCATCAGCAGGTCCATATTTCTAGTCCATCTAGCTGCCGTAGGCAGTTCCGGGGCCCCCCACTTTTGCGCAATGTCTCGCTTAGCCACCGTGACCGCCAGAGTGGCCCAGATCATCCCATACCTATCCAGGTCATTGGGGTCCCAGACGTTCAACAGGCACTTACGAGGGTCAGGCAGGACGGAAACTTTGAGAGCTTGGGAGATAGTGCGCATAACCTGCTTCCAGAATTCTTGAAGCTTTGGGCAATCCCATAGTGTGTGGAATAGTGTTCCCTCCTCCCCACAACCCCTCAAGCAGAAGGGGTGGGCCGCCCTCTGTATCCTATGTAGTAATGTTCTAGTGTAGTAGGTGCGGTGCAGAATTTTGAGTTGCACTAATCTAAATTTAGCCGAAATACCTATTTCCCTTGGGGAGGCAAGAGCTGCATTCCATTCTGACTCACTTAAGTCTCCTATCTCCTCCTCCCACTTCCCCTTGATTATTATTAGGCTTTCCTGTTTTCAGTTTCTATTTTTGGTAAATTCTGGTGGGGTTTTTTCAGTGTTTTCAATATCTTAAAAAACAGTTGTTATCAGTGGTTACACATTTTCGCGCCACTAAAATCAACAGAAAAAGTGTTTTTCTGGTGTTTATGGAACGTTTTGCTTTTATTATTGCTTGCTTTCTGCACTGAAAGAACATGGTATATAGACAGTGTACTTATAGTGTATATGAGGTCCAAATAGATTTTTGTAAATTAATCTTATTGTAGTAAACCATACAATACTTCTTCAGTGAGTTTTTGGGTCATGTGCGCTCACTCTTTCCTTCCCATGTAAACTTCCTTGAAAAGGCCCTCTCAGCATTCTTAGCCCATTGGGCTGAGAACCAGCAGCTAAGGGACACAGTTGGGATGACTCTTTCTTTGATGCCACATAAAGCACGAAATGACAAATATTGGTGATTTAGTTCCTGATTCTCTATAGTTTATAAAATATTTAAACTAGACCTAAAACATGAATTTAAACCCTGCATCTTTAGATCAAAGGCCACAAAACTGAAAAAGTAAAAGGAAGAAGAAACAATATTTTAGTGGCATCCTTAAAGAACAAAACTCAAGCAGAATAATGTTAGCCAGTCTTTCATACTGCTACTTGTATAACAAAGTTACATTGTATTGAGCCCTTCAGGAAGAAAAAAATGACTTTCACTCTCTTTTTCCTTTCTTTGAATGGCATTTAGTTTGTGGTTGTCCAGGTGTTTTTTCAGTGTTTATATGTTTTCACCGGTGAGGGCTATTTTTCTTTCAGTGGGGTTTTATCAGTTATTATAGGTTTAAACCTAAAACCCCACAGCCTAATTATTATTTATTCACTAGCTTTTTATAGGTGAGGGAGGTCGCACTCTGTTGCATAAGGTCTGTTAATAGTCTGTCCTCCAACGGCGAGGATTCCGGCAATACGGTGTTCGCCGGGATCGCTCGGAGCAATGCATGACGTATCTGTACATATCTGAACGTCTCGGTGGGGCCCAGGTCATATTGCTGTTGAAGGCGGGTAAGCGCAACTACCGTGCCATTCTCCCACAGGTCACCCACCGTGGAAATCTCTATGCAGTCCCACTGCGCAAACCCTTTGCATGTCCTAAGGTTACCTAATGAGTTCGTATCCCACAGTGGTGTCATCTTGGTAATCCTCCCTTTCCATCCCATCCGTGTCTGTGCCATATGCCATAGGGTTACTGTATGTCGTGTTGGGCCTATCAGTTTTCTAACTTATGGTTTGTTATACAAAACAGAGAGCATGCCGTCCGTCCCCAATTGCGACCAGTCCGCCCTGTAAGCTGGGTCTGTGCGTGGGATGTGGATCCATTGATTGATAATTTTGAGTTGGGCTGCCCAATAGTATAACTGTACATTCGGTAGCGAAATCCCCCCCTCATACCAACTTTTCACCAGTTTATCCTGTGCGATACGCACCTGGCCATTGCTCCAGAGCAGACTGTTGACCAGGGCTGCTACCTGTTTGAAGTATTGTGGCTGAATCAGATACGGGGTATTTTCTAGCACATAAAGGAACCTCGGGAGCGCCATCATTTTATACAGGGCTGCTCGGCCAAGGAGGGTCAAGGGCAGGGTCGCCCAGTGTTTGACGTTCGCACGTAGGCGGTCCAGTGGTGGCTTCAAATTTTTGTCAAAAAAATCTGCGGCGGTGCCCGTAATTACAATACCCAAGTATTTAAAGGAGGTGGTCGTCAGTGCCAGAGGGCAGTCCTCCTGCAACAGCGGCTCCGGGCCTTTGAGGATGTACACTACGGACTTAGACCAGTTCAGGGTGTAGCCTGACGACTGTCCGTGGGCATCGCAGAGATGCAGTAGTGCAGGGATCCCGTTGTCAGGGTCAACCATGTAGACGAGCATATCGTCGGCATACAGGGAGATCTTGTCTTCCCATCCCTCCTCCCATCTGATACCCTGGAACAGCGGTGTCGTTCGAAGCAGGATCGCTAGTGGCTCCAGCACTAAGGCAAAGAGCAGGGGCGACAACGGGCACCCCTGTCTGGTCCCCCGCCCCAGCGGGAATGATGGTGAAATGTGGCCATTCGCTACAACTTGTGCTATCGGCGATGTATACAAGAGTCTCACCCATGCAATATACTTTGGGCCAAAGCCCATGCGTGCAAGTACAGTGAATAAATACTCCCATTCTACAAGATCAAACGCCATTTTGGCATCAAGTGAGAGGATCACCGCTTTTCGGAGAGGAGGTGTGCTCGTGCCAACACCCCATGTACCCTCCTGAGATTCACAGCAGTACTCTTGTGAGGCATAAAGCCCGACTGATCAGGGTGTATTAGTGCATGTAGATGTTGCGTTAGGCGGCTAGCCAGGAGCTTCGCCAGAATCTTGGCTTCCACATTTAGCAGGGAGATAGGGCGGTACGATGAGCAGGCAGTCAGTGGCTTGTTCGGCTTAGGAATGGCCACGATCGTGGCTGTACGCTGGTCAAGCGGCAATTCTGCCCTCTCAAGGCTGTCAATGTACATATCTAGCAGTGGTCTACTTAGTGTCGGGGCCATGGCCTTGTACCATTCCACCGGCAGTCCGTTGGGACCTAAGGCCTTGCTGGATTGCAGTGTCTGTATCGCCAGTTGAATTTCTTCTTCCGACAGGTCAGTGTCTAGTTCCTGCTGTGCCTTCTGCGGGAGTACGGGGATGTCTATGTGTTCAAGGGAGGCCGCCGCCGTCTGCGCAGTGACTATTCTTTCCGGGGTGTAGGTTTCCTGGAAGTGGCGTGCTAAGGTGCGTACTATGTGCTCAGGGTGCGTATGCAGCTGACCATCGTGAGTGTAGAGTCTCTGTATACCTCTGGTATTACCCCCTCTCCTATCCAGCCATGCCAGCATTTTCCCGGCTTTATCACCCACGTCATATATTCTATGTGCTGTATTTGCGATGTAGCCCTTAACGGTCGTTTTGAGGTGAGTCTGGTATTGCTGTTGACGGAGGTGTAGTAGGTGTGTTGTTTCAGGGGTGGGGTCTGACATGTGAGCGGTATTTGTGCTGTGGAGTGCCAGTTCTAATTCTGCGAGTTCGCGTCTGGAGTCCCGCTTGTGCCCCGTTACCGCTGCGATGGCCTCCCCCCGTAGGACCGCCTTGTAAGCCTCCCAAAGGACCGACGGCGAGGACACCGTCCCACTATTCTCTGCAAAGTACTGTGTGGTAGCTAATTTTAGCTTCTTCCTGACCTTGGGGATTTTTAAATAATTGGGGTACAATGGGTATATTCTAGCGCATTTCCTTTCTCTAGTGGTGAGCGACAGGGATATCGGTGAGTGATCCGACACGCCTCTGGGCAGGATTTCCAACTTATCTACCGCTCCCAGGCCAATTCCCATAAACAAAAAATAGTCTATTCGTGAAAGGCTGTTGTGAGTAGCAGAGTAGTACGTGTAGTGGGTCGTCGCCGGGTTGAGCTGACGCCACACATCAGTGAGCCCCATGGCTTCTAAGAAGCCAGGGAGTGCAGTAGCACTCCGTGGTTGACCTCGCACGGGAAAGGTGTCTAACGTGGGGTCTGTGATGGCATTAAAGTCTCCCCCGATAATTATGTCACCCTCCGGGAGTTCAAGGAGGAACTTGCCTATGGCTGGTAGTGCCGTAGAGTGGAGTGCCGGCGGGATGTATACTGAGACCACAGTGAGAGGTCTACCCTCCCATTGGCCATGGAGCACAGCGAATCGACCCTGGTCGTCCGCCTTACTATGTTCCACTAAGAAGGGTGTAGTTTTTTTCATAAGTATCCCGGTCCCTCTGGAGCCCGTTGTGAATTCCGCATGTACCACCATGGTATACCCACGTCTGTCCAGTGCTTTACACGCCTTCCCAGTGAGGTGTGATTCCTGAATCATTACGAGGTCAGGACTCTGGCGTTTGATGGCCTGCAGAACCAGCCCTCTCTTAATTTTATCTCCCAAGCCTCTGACGTTCCAAGTGATCAGGCGCAGGGGGGGTACCTCCGTTGTATTACGGGGTCCCTCGGCGGGTGTCGCTTGTAGTTGCTGGGCCATTGGGTCGTGTTAGCAGTGATGCGAGTGAGTGACAGCCTAGTGCAGAGCCTACACTGCTTTGTGTGTTGGTGCTCTGAAACCCGGTGGCAAGTGGTGCGCTAGCGTAGTACGGTATATAGATGATGACAGTTAACAAGAACTTTAACATTACAACCTCCCCGCCTTCCCCCCTCCCTGCTCCCCTGCTCCACGGACCATTCCCCGCCCGCTTCCCCAACTTGGCAGAGTGCTTTGTTTCCCCAAAGAGAACCATCTTACTTGCTCGTGGGGTTGGTGAGTCCCCTACAGGCACCGGCTAATGCCCACCCTACTCAGCTGCACCAGGCTTAGGTCCCCGTACAGTGCATTTGTCCCGGAGCAGACTCAGTAACCTTTATTCCAGGGGCGGTTGTCCGGAGTCGAGCGTGTCCCTCTCCAGATCAGAGTCCAGTCGCACTGCGCCCTCCTGACTCGCAGGACGACTGGTCGGCGGAGTGGCTCGGCTGTTGTCATGGCTGCGCTGACGGTCCCTGTGCGGACGTTGGGGCCGGCCCTCCTGCCTCCACCCATCCAGCCAGTCCCGTGCGACTTCAGGATTGTCAAAAAACCAAGCTTTGCCATCAGCCACAATCCGCAACTTTGCAGGAAACAACATTGCGTACGGCAAGCCTTTGTCACGCAGCGTCTTCTTCACCTCAGTAAACGATTTCCTGCGCCTGGCCACCTCCGCCGTATAGTCCGGAAAAAAGGCTAGGGTCGAGTTCTGGAGCTTGACAGGTGGTGAGACTCTCGCTGCCTGTAGAACCGCGTCCCGGTCCCTGAAGTTAAAGAGCCGAGCCAGGACAGGTCGTGGCGCAGCACCTGGCTTCGGCGCCCCGCCAGGCACCCTATGCGCCCGTTCCACTGAAAAGAAGTGCGATAGACCATTGGGACGAAGCTTCCGGAAGGCCAAGGATGCGTACGTTATTTCTTCGTGAACGCCCCTCCTGGTCATCCAACTTGTCCTGTAGCATCTTGGTGACTTTCTCCATGCGTTCCATCGCTACTTGCAGTTCTGAGGTGTCCTCAATAAGTGATTTTGTAACCACCTCTACTTGAGACACCCTCTCGGACATTTTCTGGAAGTCCGCTCTCAGCAGAGTAACCTCGGAGGAGATGGAACCCACCGTCGTCTGTACTTCTGTGAGAGTCCTCATAATGTCCTCCAAGGTCACTTTTTTGGTCCCCTCCTTGTCTGGAGTAGCGCCTATGGAAGTACGGCCACTGACCTGGGACTGCCCCTGCTGGCTATATGCAAATTTGTCCAGTTTAGCCTGGGTTGACCCACTCCTGGTCCCTTTACCTGCCATGTCTCAAGGCGTGTGGCAGCTCTATCCTGTTGTCGGTGGCACCCTGGTCCGATTGCGGCGGGGGTCAGAGAGGTTGGATCGTGGGCAGGAGTCACGTGGTCCGGCCGGGGCGCCGACCAACCCCAGAGCCCGGAGCGAGCCCCCTGCTGACAGGGCCGGTGTCCCACTACAAAGGCGTCCTTTCCTCCCTGTCTCCCCTGGATCCCAATGTGCGTGATTCGGTTCAGCCACCCATGCACCTTCAATCTGTACTTGGTCTCTGAGTATCCCCGCAGTGCGCCCTCGGCCCGCGGGCACCAGACCGCAGCGGCGAAGTATCGGATTGGTCCGTAGTACTCCTGTGCAGCGCACGCAGGGCCGTGACCCCCCACAAGCTGGTGCGAGCGGCCTTGTCCAGTCACCGACCCTTCCGCTGCAGCGCCGATCGCGCTGTACCGCCAGTCCCACAGTCAAACAATGTCCACCCGGTTGCAGCATCGGGAGGGCGCTCAAGAGGCCCTTGCTCACTTGGCCACTGGATTCAAGATAGCCTGGCTGATGAGGATTATGAATCCGAAACCGGTCCCAGGATGCTTGTTTCCGGTCCATGGAAGACATGGCTTGGCAGTTCGGGCTGGACTGTTCCCATAAGGCACAGGGTCAGACTGATTTGCATATAGCCATGTCTGAAATGGGGTGGCTGAGTGGGCTAAAGAATGGTGATGGATTAAACCCAGATCAGTTGACTGGGGGTGAGTGTTTGATTTGCTCAAACGCTCCGTCCATCATCCCCTTTTGTATCGCTTTGTTCGCCCTAAGTGTGGCAGGGTATGCTCAGACGTGAGTCCCTTGCTCACTTGGCCACTGGATTCAAGATAGCCTGGCTGATGAGGATTATGAATCCGAAACCGGTCCCAGGATGCTTGTTTCCGGTCCATGGAAGACATGGCTTGGCAGTTCGGGCTGGACTGTTCCCATAAGGCACAGGGTCAGACTGATTTGCATATAGCCATGTCTGAAATGGGGTGGCTGAGTGGGCTAAAGAATGGTGATGGATTAAACCCAGATCAGTTGACTGGGGGTGAGTGTTTGATTTGCTCAAACGCTCCGTCCATCATCCCCTTTTGTATCGCTTTGTTCGCCCTAAGTGTGGCAGGGTATGCTCAGACGTGAGTCCCTTGCTCACTTGGCCACTGGATTCAAGATAGCCTGGCTGATGAGGATTATGAATCCGAAACCGGTCCCAGGATGCTTGTTTCCGGTCCATGGAAGACATGGCTTGGCAGTTCGGGCTGGACTGTTCCCATAAGGCACAGGGTCAGACTGATTTGCATATAGCCATGTCTGAAATGGGGTGGCTGAGTGGGCTAAAGAATGGTGATGGATTAAACCCAGATCAGTTGACTGGGGGTGAGTGTTTGATTTGCTCAAACGCTCCGTCCATCATCCCCTTTTGTATCGCTTTGTTCGCCCTAAGTGTGGCAGGGTATGCTCAGACGTGAGTCCCTTGCTCACTTGGCCACTGGATTCAAGATAGCCTGGCTGATGAGGATTATGAATCCGAAACCGGTCCCATGATGCTTGTTTCCGGTCCATGGAAGACATGGCTTGGCAGTTCGGGCTGGACTGTTCCCATAAGGCACAGGGTCAGACTGATTTGCATATAGCCATGTCTGAAATGGGGTGGCTGAGTGGGCTAAAGAATGGTGATGGATTAAACCCAGATCAGTTGACTGGGGGTGAGTGTTTGATTTGCTCAAACGCTCCGTCCATCATCCCCTTTTGTATCGCAAGAGGCCACCGGAGCGGGCGTTACTGGCGCCCCTTCTGCCAGTCCGCACCCGGGGCCGTGTCTCAGTCTAGTGCCTCGTTATTTCCCTTTTCCCCCGTTTTTTATTGTTTCCCACGTGTGTCACCTCAGGGGTCCTGGGGGGGGGGGGGCACTCACCCTCACCGCCGGTCAGTCCACAAGACCTCTCAAGGGCACAAGGAGCGGAGAAATGCCAGTGCTCCCTCCGTTACTCCCGCTCAGGTACTGTCTCAGATATGGCGGTCCGCCATTACAGGAGGCGCCTCCCGCGGTCTGGGACTTCTCACACTCCGCCTCCGCTTCGGCCGCACTGTGGATGACAATAGCTTCCGATGCCCCAGTCCATTGCCACACGCACTGTTCAGTACGCAGAGGAGGGGGCTCCCCGCCTTGCCGACTCCTCCGGTGCAGTATTTGTTCCGATCCCTCCAGGGGGCGGCCGCTTCCGCCGGACCTCGGCCAGGCAGGTCTCACTTCCGCCGGGCCCGGCAGGCATGCAAGGTCGGTGCTGTCCGGAAGTCGCAGGGCCTCGATCGGCCGCAGCGGCAGTAGCAGTTCCCGGTCTCCAAATCTCACCGGGACCGGATCGGAAGGTGCTGCAGGGGTGCCCAGCTCGGCGCCGCCGCTTCAGGCAGGCGATGCAACGGATTAGTGTGCCGGATTTACTCTAAGGCCGATGTGCCTTGGGGAGCTCCCTCGCTACACAGCCGCCATGGATGGCTGCTAGCCACGCCCCCCCAACACAGGATGCTTTTAAAGACAACAAAAAAATCCAGTTTGGGAATGCAAAGACAGGAATCATGGTCGGCTTTACCTCGCAGCCCACCACTCCTGCCTGTGTTTGCAGCCATTGACAGGCAGGGGGTCACACATATTGATCTGCTTAATTAATATAGATGTGTTTGGTCATTCTATGACCTCTTCAACCGGAAATTTTGGGATGTGTCCCATTAGTACATACATTTCATCACTAAATTAAAAACTGGCTTAAAATTTCAGTGCACAGTTGCAACCATTTTTTGCAGCCACTCTTCTGGTACACCTGTTCTCAAACAGAGGAAAAAATTAAATGCTCTTTAAGATACACACGTCTCCTCCTTTGGTACTCTGGACAATCTTTAGGCTTGACACTGCAGGAAGTGGTGTGGTATAAAATGACTAAAAAAACCTGTGACACATATTCAGAGATAATGTAATGTGTAGATAAAGGACTTTACAAAACATTAACTAACTAGAACCAAGGAACATTATATAGAGATGTCCCTCATAGGATGAAATTAGACATACCTTCCATGTAATTTAATGGAATGACTCTTAGTACAAAGGTTGATTATGGAGACTCATTTAATTATAGTTGCTTCATATACAACCCTTTGCAAGATACTCGGCCTGCTATTGAGAAACAATAATTGTTTATATTTTTGTCATTGTAGAAATTACCACATTCTTATTTGTCTGACAATGGAACAGACAGATGAGGCAATAATATATGCTGCAGTCCACATCCAGAATAATGATCTTATTGCAGGAAGATGGAAGGGGGGTCTACATGACTGGTACCACTTTAATTCTGCATTCTGTAGCACACTTGCAAAGAGGAAATAGTTTCAAATTATAGTTTTTGTGCAGGAAGGTACACCTTCCTTCACAAAAACGACACTGACCACAACGCAGACACCTATGCTCTATGGTGCAAGCATACCTGTGTTGGAGTTAGGAGGCCAAACGTATGCCAGCATATGGAGAGAACAGACCTGCACCATTCCTATGAAGATATTGCACATTTCTGATCTCTCCAGGTGATGCAAAGTAGCACAGCAACTTTGATTGCTACGCTGTATTGTGCCACTTCTTTTTAAATATGTCCCTCAGTGTTCCCACATCAAAAGTATGCTGCTTGTAACCATATAGGCCTTATGACCAGCAGCAGCCCGTTCTTAAGGGAGGAAGGTTACATCCTCCACCTTTTCCCTGACGTAAAGAATGTCTTTCAGGCTGTGGAAAGGTTGGCCTGACAGACAATCTTTGTGTTCAGGTCAGGTTAGGCATCCAGGTGCCCTAATTGTGCAGGCGCCTTGCTGCCTGAGCTCAAGTTTGCTGGGTTGAAGATTTCACAACTCCTGTGGGCGTGACCTGTTCAGCCTGACAAAGCACTGTCCCTTTCAAAGGGACTCTCATCTACAGGCCACCTGGTCCTAGGAATCGGTTTCTGACTCAAGCCTGTGTAATGCTGGAAAGTGAGTTAAGCGCGAGCTCCTTTACAATTCTAGGAAATTTTAATTTCCATCTGGAAATTCAAACAGATCCTGATACATCCAGCTTGCTGAATTTAATGAATAGTTCAGAGCTAAAGCATTGAGTCATTGGGCCACACACAAGGCTGGTCACACACTGGACGGCATTTTTACCAATACCACACAGCTGGAGTTCATAGATCTGTTCCCAGTGGTCTGGTCGGACCATAAGGCTGTGGTATTTAAAGTTACTCTGCCTGACAGAGGATTCATGAAATCTGCAAACAAACTGTCTGTCAGCAGAGCTTGGAATAAGGTAAAGGCAGATGAACTTCATGAACTTTTAACTTCATCTGTACCTTACCTTCCCAGTAATCTAGACGATGCTACATCCTCCTATAATAATTGGTTGGAATCAGCAGGCAACAAGCCAGCTCCCCAAAAATACATCCGCCTTAATAGGGCACGACAGTCTTCGCCTTGGTATACCCAAGAGCTCAGGGATAAAAAACTGGTATGCAAGATTACTGAAAGAGCATGGAGGAGGGAATACAATGCAACAGACAAAACTAAATACAGGCTAATTTTGTCTCAATATAAACAGCTGCTTATAAAAACAAAGCAAGAGTTCTTCAGAAATAAAATTAACTTGGCAAAGAATTCTTCGAAGGAACTGTTTAAAACAGTCACTGCTTTAGCGTACCCTCTCCCCCCGATTATTGCAAGCCAAGAACTCTGTGACAAGATACCTACATTCTTTTTCAATAAAGTGGAGGCTATCTCTTCTACTCTCACAGACCCCAATGTAAAGATCCAGCCAACTGATGAAGTAGATACTAAGCCGACACTTAACTTCCTGCCACAGTTTAATAAATTTGCCCCAGTGAATGTCACAGATATTTCTAAAATGATTACAATAGCAAAATCGGGCTCACCTTGTGACCCATGCCCATTGTCAATACTCAAACTAGCATCAGAGCCAGCTGCATTCACTATGCTTTGTTCGAGGAAGGTTATTTCCCGAAAACATGGAAAAGAGCATGTATAGTACCCCTTCTGAAGAAACCCAATCTAGATCCTAAAGATTCCAACAATTTCAGACCAATTTTTAGACTTCCACTTCCTGCAAAAATTATTGAAAAAACAATGAATATTCAACTCAGTGCATTCTTAGAAGATTCCCAGTTTTTGGATCCCACCCAATATGGATTTCGGGGAGGACACAGCACGGAGTCCGCCATTATCAAATCCATTGAAGAAATCAGGACCATACTGGATCAGGAAGGAGGTGCAGCCATGATAATGTTAGATCTCTCTGCGGCCTTTGATACTGTCCACCATGTAATACTGATGGACAGGCTGCAGGAGATTGGGGTCAAGGGTACCGCCTGGAAGCTGCTCAAATCCTTCCTATCCGAGAGAGTTCAGACTGTGTCCCTTGGGGAGTTCACGGAGAAACCTTTCACGTTGCCCTGTGGAGTTCCACAGGGGTCATCCATCAGTCCAACTCTTTTCAATATTTAGGTTTCCCAACTTGCTCCCTTGATTGAATCCTTTAGTTTTAATCTAACTTCATATGAAGATGTCTCTCAAATCGTAGTGTCACTCCTACCTGATGGGAAGCAGGAAACGGCAACCCGCTTCCAGGACTGCAGAGACAGCAGTGGGTAACTGGATTACCCAAAACTGCCTTAAGCTTAATTCCAGTAAGGCGGAGGTGGTTTTGTTTGGCAACAACCCGGCCTTTTGGTCATCGGCATGGTGGCCAGATACCACGGGCCCTCTTCCGACTCCGATAAGGAAGGTAAAGAACTTAGGAGTCTATATAGATAATAAGCTCAATTTCAAGGATCAGGTGAATGCGGTGACTTCTCACACTTTGAGATCTTGCAAGAAGATTATGTTGTTCCTTCCTAAAGATTGCCAACAAATGGTCATCACTGTCTTGGTCATGTCCAAACTGGATTATTGTAATAGCCTTTACCTCAATATCCAGGAAGGGCTTATGAAGAGACTTCAGTTGCTGCAGAATGCAGCAGCCAGACTTCTCTTCGACACACCAAAGCATGCTTCTATCTCAGCTGAGATTCAGAAGCTCCACTGGCTGCCAGTTAAAAGACGCATCCGTTTCAAAGCTCTGTGTGTGGTCCATAAATCCCTCCAAGGCTAGGGACCTCTTCAGCTGAAACTGAACTTCCAGTGGTATGTTCCTAGAAGAACTTTGCACTTTTCAGTAGCAAAACAGGTATCAGTGCCCTTTGTAAAGAAGTCCAACTGGGAGGGCAGACGTTTTGTAGTTGGAGCTGCTAAGGCATGGAACGAACTACCGATTCATCTTAGGTATATAACCAATCATCTGGATTGCAGGAGGGCCTTGAAGACTTGGCTCTACCAGTCTAACTAGATATCAACTCACTCCTGTGTTTATGCCTCTGTAGGACATTTGGTTTCAGCGCCAGGACACCCTTGGGTGACAGTTTGTGCTTTATACATTTCAATAACATACCATAGCATAACATAAAGTGCTTGGAGGACCTTAGCCTTATGACAAGGGGGAGCATCATTGACTGGGGTGCCTCAGTTTGAAGCCCTGAAGTGCCCAGGGCCAAGTGTCTATAACTGACACCTTATCACAGACCTCAATCATGCATCTGTAAGCGATCCCCATTCTACAATCAAAACCAAACAAAACAGCCTCTGAGAGTCATGCTCATGTGGCATTCATTTTTTCCTGTTCATTAGGAGGCGTGCCTGTAGCAGGTCACTTCCTCATACTACAAGTGCTCTGTTGGTACGGTATGGATTGAGTGATGCTCTCCTACACACACCACCAGGGCATCCATGATTATGTCTTTTCTTAGCATTGCAGAATAGTGGCAAATGTTAACATCTGTGTCAGATGGATTTTTGCTGCCAGCCATCTGTTGTGATATGATGAAATTGGTGGATATACACTAGAGACTGGCTGGTTTTAATCATTCGAACAGCGAAACGACTAGCTGATGCCCTCCTAATTAAGATCCAGGCTACAGAGGCGGGCCTACAAACTGACATTGTCATGACATCTTTTAGTCAGAAATTGGAACAAACCAACACTGAACTAGGAGAGTTTAGAGACCATCTGATTCATCCTAAAATCACAAAACTTCAAAAATATCTGAAGAACTTCTCAAGAGAAAAAGTTTACCCGTATACATCGAATGAATACGCCAAACAAAAGATGTCTGAGGGTAACAGGAGTAACCAACAGGGTCGCCCCCGCCAATACACTACGAGTAGCTCAAGTGAGGAAAGTGCTAATGAATATCAACCAAAGAGAAGAGGACGCGGTCAGGGAAATTGGCGTGGACCTAGACCTCCCTTCTTCCACCAGCCCTTCCAACCTTACCCTAACCAGGCTTATAATTGGCCAATGATGGGCTATCAGCCCCCAGGTCCATTTCAAAACCAAGCATTTGACAATCAAGGATTTCAAAATCCGGAATTTCAGAATCCTCAATTCCAGAACTTCCAGGGGCCTTTTTTAGGGAGAGGCCGTGGAAAGGTTCGTGGCAAACAGAAACCACCAACACGGGTGAATTGGTCCGATCAAGACCAAGAAATCACCCAACGAATAACCAGGAGCATGGCTCAAGGATCGACCCCGAGCACGAGCAGAGAACAAGTTTAGTGGTGAACTTGTCGGGACACCTCCTCACTCCCATGGAAGAACATTTGTTGAACAAGGGACGGGGTTTCGTACCTACTTGTCACCCAGATCTCTTTAAACTTCGACAAGACCTTGCTGTCTTCTTCCGGAATCTAAGACTAAAGGTATTTTTTGAAAACCGAGAGCCTAGTGAAAACATCAGAGGGGACACTCCTTTCCGCCCTCAATCTACCTTTACACCACAATTGGCTCTACTTCCCCCACAAATCGCGACCTTTGAAGAAGCAGTGGTCCATGACCTGGAAACTTCCAACCTGCTTAATTCAGGTCATTTTTCTAATCTATCTAATTGTGAGAGAGAAACGCTAAGATCACTAGGTAACAACAGGAATATTGTCCTGAAACCCGCGGATAAAGGGGGAGCGATAGTGATGATGGACACAGCCACTTATCAGCTGGAATGTCTTCGCCTCCTTTCGGATGACAGGACTTACCAGAAACTCAGAGAGGACCCCACTGAGGAGATCTCGAGAGAAATCAGCATCATGGTGGAAGAAGCCAGATCGAACGATTGGATTACTGAAAAGGAAGCAGAGTTTCTTGTCAATAAACATCCGAAAATCCCATATTTTTATTGCCTTCTGAAATTACATAAAATAGTGAGGCCCCCTCCCGGTAGACCCATTGTCTCCGGGATGGGGTCCCTACTAGAACCACTTTCGCAATTTTGCGATTTTTTTCTTAAACCTATGGTTCAAGCTTTGCCCACGTATCTAAGGGACACCCTGGATATTCTAAATGTACTGAAGGATGTCACGTTTGATCATGATCAAGAATACCTAATAGGGCTAGATATAGAGGCCCTCTATACTAATATCCCTCAACGTGAAACCCTAAGGGTCCTCGAGACGCTGCTTTTTGAAAGAGACTGGCCTTTCCAAACCCCACGTGCTTTCATCCTACATTTGGCAGATATAGCCCTTACAAAAAAAAAAATTTGAATTTGAAGGGGGTATCTACCTACAAACCCATGGCACTTCTATGGGAAGTGTTTTTGCCCCTAGCCTTGCTGGACTTTATGTGGGGGCTTTTGAAGACACTACAGTGTTGGACATCAATGGACCCTGGTTTAACAACTTGAAGCTATGGAGACGTTACATTGATGACGTCCTAGTGATCTGGAGGGGTGATAGAACATCAGCGGATCTTTTTTTGGAGTGGCTCAATGCCCAGAACCCGTTCCTCCATTTCACTTCCACTGTCACCAAAACCAGCCTGCCCTTTCTGGACCTAACCATTGAACCGTGTGATGGCCTTCTGAAAACAAAAGTCCATCATAAGCCTACGGACAAGAATGCTCTCCTAGCCTTCGAGAGCTTCCACCCACGCTCCCTACGGGAGAATTTACCCGTGGGACAATTTTTCCGGATTAGACGGAATTGTTCTGATAGGGATGACTTCGTGGAGGAAGCTATACATCTGTCCTCCAAATTACAACAGAGGGGGTACCCCACAAGAATCATAAAGAAAGCTAAGAAGAGAGCACTTAACGCTAATCTGGAAACTCTTTTGTCTGTTAACAAGAGGCCTCAGACTAAGAAACCTGTGTTTGTTTCTACATTCAACACGGCATCCCAACATATCAGAAAGTTGGTCTTAAAAAACTGGAAGATCCTGAACACAGGGGGGATGAAGATCGAGACACCTCTTTTTTCCTTCAGACGGAGCCAAAACCTGCGGGACCTCCTGATACACACTAGACCTAAGGACACAGGAGGAGTGAGAGAGAATCTTACAGCAACAGGTCTACCCAGAGTGACTGGTCATACTCGCTGTGGCTCATGCAGTGTCTGTCACTTGACTAGCAATTCCGTCACTATTGACCTAGGTCTTCCCACTCCCTGGGAACAGAGATCACACACTAATTGTAATTCCCAGGGAGTGATTTATCTCCTTACCTGCCCCTGCCAAAAATTGTACGTAGGGATGACCAGCAGAAAAGTGCGAGTACGGATCACGGAACACCGCAGTACCATCAGATGCGGCAAAACTAACACTAAATTAACGTCACATTTTGTTGAACAAGGACACAGCATCGAAGATATCAGATGGACTGTGATTGAGAAGATAAAACCTTGTAGACACCACTTAGAAGACCAGAGAGTGTTATTACAACGAGAACAGCGTTGGGTCTACCGCTTGAAAAGCCACATAGTGGGGCTAAATGATGAGATCCCGTGGCAAACACTAGGGAGACAACTATGACAACTATCGTTTTCATAATGAGGTTTCTACTGTAGTTGGTCCATGAAGCCTCCTTGCTACACCCGACTATTAAAACACTCCTAGCTGTTATATCGTCAATTTCACTACATTAGCAAGCATGGATGGGCAGTGAGCGCAATATAATTTTGTATTACTGTTGATTCCCCATGGTACTGCCAAGGTCCGACAAGATTGTGATGGTGGACAGATGTTATCTTCCATTCCCTTGTTTTGAGAACCTCTTTTCCCTCTCTGTGCCATTCACGGGATGCACACACGACATAACATTTGCCAATGCAGGTATGCTTTCTCCATTCGATGTTCGATCACACCTCTTACCTGGGGGGACTGTGCACGTGAGCCTCCTTAGGGCCGTATTTGTGTTGGGTGTGCCATTTCATCCTTCTTGGGAGTCTGCCAATGCTTGCGGGCGTGTGGTCTCTTGAGACCTATAGGGTTGTAGCGCTTTTCCCGTGCTTGTGCTGACTCTGCATGTGTGTCGGGGACTGACCGCCCTCGGATTCTGTATATGGGGGGGCGGGATGAGAGACATGCCGGAACTTTTTCCGAGAAGACGGGGCAGTTCCATAAGTAATGCGCACTCTGCGCACATGTGCGTGGCCGGGTTAAGATCGTCGCTGCGGGCTGTATGTATAACATGAGGGAGGACGGGCTATGGGGAACTACAACTCCCAGAGGCCGAGACTCCCTCACTAGCTGACGTCGCGATGTCGCATCGGTGACGACGTCATCTTGCAGCGACCTGGCGTATTGAATAAACGGAGCAAGGAACGCCGCGTTCATCTACTACGCGGTGGTTCGGAGCTCGGGTTTGCTTTGGCGGTAATTGCCGTACTGAACGGTAAGAGCAGCGGATGGGATACTTTAAGCAACGGCAACTCTCTACACTTTGTGTAACTGCCACAAATGAGAAATTAATTAATTATTGCGAGTTAACTGACTCCCACTTTCCTTTCACTGCATGTAGATTGTGATCATGGGCAAGAAACTCCCCGGGCGGCCATCAGTTCGAGTTTTTGACTTGTTTAAACTCGGTGAGTTCACCTAGGCAATCGATTTATCGTATCTGTGAACTCTAAACTCTTTGTTTTATTTACTCTTTTAAGTCTCATGACTTGCTCCAATTGTAGGGAGCATCTGGATAGGTTGGTTGTGGATGCAGGGAGTATTGGGGCTGGGTGATGGTGGTGTGTATGTGTCACGATGTCGTGCAAAATATTATACTTCGTAAACTATTATCGACGTATAGACTGTGAGTGGCTGATTATGACCACTTCCCTTATATGAAAGATCCAATGAGTATGAGAGGAACCATGTTTTGAATCGCTACAGAGCAGAGTCTAGCCTGAGAATATTACTAATACTCAGGACTATTTAAGAGAGATTTCTCCAGATCATATTGTGTGTGGTGGGGGATTAGCACTCACACTCACTCATTTTCTTTTCTTCTCTCTTTATTCTCTTCTAGTGATTGTCTTCCCATGATTCATATGGGGATACTCCCTCCACTAATTTAGAAACAGACCCAGCAGAGTACGGATCCTAGTGACCTACACCTAGCTGGGCTACCCAAGGATCTTATTAAGACAAGGGTAACCGGTGGATCCTACTGCGACAGTCCTGAAGAAGACCAGGGTGACCTTTCGGGGCACATATCTATGGTCGAAACATGTTGACTCGAGCAGTGGTAGGAGGGAAGTCTTGAGAAACCTCATTTTCTCAATAAGGCATTTTCCCATCCTTTCTTTTCTTTTAATCCTGATAAGGGTACCATAATTGGTTCTAATAAAGTAATTCTTTCTTTTGGCACCCCTAATCAGTTTTAACACACTTCCTTACTGCACTTATCTGTGTCGCACTTTTGATCCACGAGGTGTTCCTCTACTCACGGTATCACTTATGTATGTTACTCATTGTACGTATTTACGTATTGTTTTGTACGTCTTGTAACGTGGACATTTATTATTTTTTTCCCCTCCCTAATGCTCCGCCCTGGATGTGGCTACACCAGGGCGTTTGTAGCAGGCCCTATGATGAAGCATGTCACATACTTCGGTATGTGAGTGAGGGCAGTTTTTTCCAAATTGGGAATTTCCCTTTACTTTTTTTGAAAAACTCTGTATATCCACTGTTGTTGTAAACATAGTCCTTTTTAGGGGGTCTGGGGTATTGGAGTATAAATAATTTGGCCCTCTCCCCTTTTGTGTGTTTAATATATGATGAAATTAGTCCCAGCCAATGTGTTGAACTGCGTGTTGAATAGAGTGTGTGTACTAAATTTAAAGGTGCATAGTCTGTGTGTCAATTTCCTGGGCCTCCTTGACCACTGTACCCTACTCAGTCATTGTTGCAGTCACATCCCTAAATATATGGGTTACATCCAGCATGACCTCACTAGAACCTTGCTTTATCCAAATGGTTGGTCTCGTCAATGTGAGAGGTGATATGTTTTTATGGGCCTGATTCCGATGCAGTTAGGAAGGACTCCTAACGGCATTTGCTCATACTAAATTGGATCGGGAACGTGTCTGTGCGGCCGACTCGAAAATGTTTCCACCAACCAAATATGAAGCGAGTTAGGCATTAGGAATGTCCTAATCCGAACCTGAAAGCATTTGGAATGACCGAGCGGCATGGAGCAGAATCGTATGTCTCTACGGGCCGGGTTTCCGAATGACCGAGTACGATGCTGGATTTGGACAACCTTTCGGAATCAGACTTTGGGGGCCCATAGTGGGCCTGCTGCACTCGGAGCCCTCCCAAACAGGTCTGTGGGAGTACACATGGGTTCCCCCTTAACAGCCATGCACTGTGTGGCAGGCACCAGTGGTTGCCCGCCACAGGGTGCCTGATTTTCCCAAGCCACCCCTTTCTTCAATGGGAGCCTATGCATTAGGTCGGAACAAAGGCTCCCATTGAAGTCAATAGGATTCCAACCAAATCGTATCTGGAAGCATCCGGATGTATCGTACTCGGTTGGTTGGACTCTCCCGATCCGATTTGGTAGGAAATCATTCTCAAACCCATTAGATTGGGAAGATTTCAAAACCTCATCAGAATCGGGCCCATAGTGTGCTTCAGAACCCTCCACCGAATAGAATGTTTATGTCAGATCTTCCATTTGGTGTAACTTCTTCAAAATCACCACAAAGAGGATGTCACCAGGTCTGAGGTACTGCAATTCAATAGATTTTAATGCATGGACTAGAATAGAACATTCAGCTTCTTTTCTTGCATTAGGGCATTTTTACCAGATTCAGTGACTGAGGTTCGTGAGATGGCCCTGACGGTTCACTGATGTTAAAAATATTGATGTTCAAAATAACGGAGAAATATAGAATTAACAATATCGATGTAAAAATATCAATTTAAATATATATCTATATAAAATAAGAAAATATATTAACTATATTAAATATTAATATTAATTTTAACAAAATAAATTACATTTAATATATATTTTTATAAAATATTACAAATAAACTTAATAAACTAAATTATAAAAAACACACAAACATAATTATGTGCTTTAAAATAATTAATAAACTATTATCCTTAACTTATTTTAAAACTTTAAAATTCTATAAATAATTTAAAATATTAAAAAACATTCTAGAATAAATTAAAAGATTAAACTATGAACAAATATTTAAACTTAAATTGCCCAATAAAATCAGAGCAACAGTAGAAAAAGTGTTGAATAGCAAAATTATTAAATTTACTATTCCAACTCCGGTGAGTGCAACAGTAGGGAAAGTGTTAGATAGCGGAGGGGTATAAATTACTACTCAAACTGCAGTAAGAGCAACAGTAGCGAAAGTATTGGATACCAGAGGGGTAAAAATTACTATTCCCACTTCACTGAGTGCAACAGTAGGATAAGTGTTGGATAGCAGAG
This sequence comes from Lissotriton helveticus, assembly GCF_964261635.1. Lineage (NCBI taxonomy): Eukaryota > Metazoa > Chordata > Amphibia > Caudata > Salamandridae > Lissotriton > Lissotriton helveticus. The sequence continues at coordinate 335,785,976 of NC_136069.1, read as the reverse complement.
GGGTAAAAAAATGTATACCCATTTCAGTGAGTGCAATAGTAGGGAAAGTGTTGGATAGCGGACAGGTAAAAATTACTATTCCAACTCCAGTGATTGCAACAGTAGGGAAAGCACAGGATAGCGGAGAGATATAAATTACTATTCCGACTCCAGTGAGTGCAACAGTAGGGAAAGTGCTAGATTGCGGAGGGGTAAAAATTACTATTCCCACTCCAGTGAATGCAACAGTAGGGAAAGTGTTGGATACTGGAGCATTTATTTTTACTATTCACACTCAAACACTTACAGAAAAAAATATGAAAAATTATAAAAAGTACTATAAATTATTAAACAAAATTACAAAAATAAATTAAAAAAAGATTAAACATATAAAAACACATATTATAATACTATTACATATAACAAAAACCTACAACTATTATATAACAAAATAATAAATAATTGTACAAAAAAATTATTCTTTTAAACTAAAAAATATTTACAAACAAAAACATGAATTAAACATAAATGTATTTATTTTATTTGCTATCCTATAACCCCATACCAATAACAAAACACTTCAACATTTTTAAGTACATTTATTCACATAATTAACATAATTAATAAAGAATTAAAAAATATTTTTAATTAAAAAAACTAATAAACATTAATTGACTACACACAATTTAACACTATAATATCCACAACACACACCTAAATCAAACTATAAAATAATAAAACACAATAAAAAATTATTTTAAAATTAAAAACTATTACTATTTACAACTAATAATTACATAATTAAAATGTATTTAAAACCCACTCATTATCCCTTTAAAAGTAAATACACAGAAAAATAAATTACCCAAAATAAATATCAAATAATTAACATTAATTGACAACTATATATTAATTAATTAATTAAACACAAATTACTTCCCACTCTTTACTCCTATAAACATCACAACACACACCTAAAATTAATTACACAATTACCATAGTTAATTATTTTCCACCCTATCTATACTAATATCATAAAGAGAGAGCCCTAACCTTTGAGGCGGGTAATCTCAGTACCACAGCACCAATCACAACACCCAATACCGCATTGGAAAGGGCAGTTGCAGCAGAAGGACATAGGCTATACAGATGCCCACCGTATACATTTGAAAGGTAAAAGAACCTTGCCAGCAAAGTAGTCCCTTGTGGGCGTGTGCGTGGGAAGGGCGCGGCATGACGACAAAAAAAAAGCGTTCCTTAAACGTGTGCGTTGTGCTGGGGGCGTGTGCTTGGGGCGTGAAAAAGGTTGGGGGCGTGTGCTTGGGCCTGACAAACGACAATGGCCGTGGCAATTGCACGGGAGCAAGGGGCAAGACAAACGACAATGGCCACGGCAATTGCGAAATTGCACGGGAGCAAGGGCCGTGACCAATGGGCGCGGCAATAGGCCGACACCAATCGCGCCACATTCCTAAATTATGATGCCAATTGCGCACCTGGGCGTGTGCATTCAATGGGCGTCTGCGTTCAGCTGAAGGCCTGGTAAGTAACCGTTCGCTCTACTCACTTGTGGGCCTGCACGTTGTGCTGGGGGCGTGTCACACATATTGGGGCCGAATGCAGTGTGTGTCTTGTGCTGGGTGCGTGTCAAACAGACTGGGGCCGAATGCCATCGCTGTTTTACCAAATTTCCGTTACGTTCCTGCCTTCAAGCCATGTGGGTCATAAAAAAATTATAATACCGGGAAATAACTTTCAAGGGTCACCTAATTCGCATTGTAATACGGTTGCCGCTGGAGCCGGGCCTCCAGCGGGGGCACACGCCACTGAGCGTGCCTGCGGGGACAATAACTGCAGCGTCTCCTGCGCGCTGTCACTCAACTCTCTGCATAAACAAATTTACACACGGCGCACAACATCAACCAGGGCTGGAGCCGGCCTCAAGCAGTGGCTGACGCGACAAAGTGGCCCTGCTGGCACACTAACCTTGAAACTGACTGCACTTGCCAAAAAGGTGCAGCGTCTCTAGCGCGAGCTGTCACCCACTCAACTCTTCATACCCAGACAACGTCGGGACGGGCTGCTAGTTCCCCTATAAACTACAACCCGCTACAAAACTAAAAGTGCAAAATAAAAAAATAAAAAATTAATAACTACTAAAAATGTAACACATATATTAAAAATACTAACAATTCTTATACCACAAACCATACATCAAATACATATAAAATGGATCACTGACAGAATATCGACTGAAAGAATATCGACTACCCAAAATATCGTTGACAAAATATCGACAGTCAAAATATCGAGTTCCAATCTACAAACAGGTAAGTACAAAAATATCGAGTACAAAATATCGTTTACAAAAATATTGTTGTAAAAAATATCGACTTTACTAAAAACAATGTTTAATTACATTAATATAAAAAATTAATTACTAAAATATAATTAACAATACTTAAAATAACTTTTAATAATTAAATAATTAATGAAAGTAAAAAAATAAAAAAAAATTCATCATATTTCTTAAAACATATATATATAGTAACAAAATTTAATTAAATAATAGGCAATATTGTATATGTACCCCAAAAACCCAAAACTGACCCTGAACCCTAAAAATACCCCTTTACCCAAAAACTGAAAACTGACCCTGAACCCTAAAAATACCCCTTTACCCAAAAACTGAAAACTGACCCTGAACCCTAAAAATACCCCTTTACCCAAAAACTGAAAACTGACCCTGAACCCTAAAAATACCCCTTTGCCCAAAAACTGAAAACTGACCCTGAACCCTAAAAATACCCCTTTACCCAAAAACTGAAAACTGACCCTGAACCCTAAAAATACCCCTTTGCCCAAAAACTGAAAACTGACCCTGAACCCTAAAAATACCCCTTTACCCAAAAACTGAAAACTGACCCTGAACCCTAAAAATACCCCTTTGCCCAAAAACTGAAAACTGACCCTGAACCCTAAAAATACCCCTTTACCCAAAAACTGAAAACTGACCCTGAACCCTAAAAATACCCCTTTACCCAAAAACTGAAAACTGACCCTGAACCCTAAAAATACCCCTTTGCCCAAAAACTGAAAACTGACCCTGAACCCTAAAAATACCCCTTTAATTTAACATAATTAGCAATTAATCAATTAAATTAAAGTAATTGCCAATTACATTTTAATTAATTAAAAAATATTTTTTAATTTACAATGATTTAAATATTACTACCAATTATTAAATTTACATATTTAATTAATTATAATTAAATTACTTCCCACCCTATTCCCCTATAAACCCACAACCCGCTACAGAAAATACATTATTTTAATTTACATTATTAGCAATTAATCAATTAAATTAAATTAATTACCAATTTAATTGTAAATAATTAACATATATTATTTAATTACCAATTAATTAATTATTACTACCAATTAATAAATTTACATATTTAATTTATTATAATTAAATTACTTCCCACCCTATTCCCCTATAAACCCACAACCCGCTACAGAATAAAATTACACAATAATTTAAAAAAATTATTAATTAAAAATAATAATTTAAAAAAATGACACTTTTCACATATAATATAACATAAAACACTATAAATAATTAAATATTATTTAAAAAACTATATTTTTTACTATCTAGATTATATACTTGGATATTTTCACTGTCTATATTATTTACAGTCGATATTACTTCACTTACCTTAAAAACGATATTTTGACTGTCGATATTCTGTCTAGTCGATATTTTCTCCAAACGATATTTACAACTCGATATACTGTCCAGTCGATATTTTGGAGTCGATATTATGTCTGTGCACCATATAAAATATATACTAAAATACATAACAATAATAAAATTAATATTTTTAACAACTACAATTTTGCAAACGACATTAAACACTTCGATATTTTTAAAATTGATATTAATTACCTTAATACGATAGTCTTGACCACGATATTCTTTCTGTTGATATTTCTGACCCACGATATTAATGACTCGCTATTTGTGTAACTCAATTTTTTTATACTCAATATTCTGTCTCTGCACCGGCCCTGACACTTCATTGTAATAGTCCTCACCATATGTGTTATCTGAAACAGACGATATGTGGTTTGGAGTGACATTAAAGTCACTAATGTGTGCATTATGGTATGTTTATTTTGGTGAGTATGTGCTGTGTCGTAACCACTCATTCTGCATCTTGCCTTCCCTCTACTTGACATCCTTTCCCCCAGGGCACATTTTTCCTTGAGAAGGTCCTCCCATGAGCACAGCTTCACTGAAAATGGTTGATACTCAGGGAGCACTGTCATAAGATTCTTTGGCTGGAGATCACTTTTGTAGAAAGCCCTTCTCCCTCACTGCTCCAGAAACTCTTAAAACATTCTCTCCTGTGCATATCTAAGAACCTGCACCCTGACTGTTGCAAACACAAGGATCCACAAACACCCAGAGAGGCTGGTCTTCTCAGATCGGTTGTCTCCACACTCACCTACCCTATTAAGGGGATCCGCTTGAATGCTTGCATAGAAAATGGCCTCCAAACTTTAGCTACCAGCTCACTTCCAACTCCAATCCTCGACCTCACTGGAGCTGACTTGCATTGTAGGCAGTGGTTTGCAGCAGATCTCCAGGATGGATCTCATGTTGTTACAAGATAGTCCTATGAAGGACCAAAGAAACTAGGCATTGGTAATGACCCATATCGGAATACTATGCCTTTCTGGATGTCCTCTGAAGAAAGTGAAAGATAAAAAATTCATGCTCTCGGTGGATACCCTGCCTAGTTTCTCACTCAACAATGGTCTAACCTGGCACCTGATACCCAGACGTATGGCTACCTACAAAGGACCCAAAAATCTTCCCTCAGAGCAAGACATCATGGTTTCCAGTGAGGGATGACAACCACTAGACTGCACATTCACCTTTAAAGCATCCCTCCTAATCTTACAATGCTGGAGAAATGTTAGGATTATTATACTATCAATTATCATACACATGAACATTCACAGTAGACAGTGACAACATTGTCATAACTACCTGATAGCTCCTCTGAAATTGTTACTTCAATCGGTCAAAATAGTAGATAATGGGAACCGACTTGCTTCCACCTGATTGCGTAACTGAGAGCCCTACCAGGACTGGTCGGAAATGGAAAAAAGAGCTACAGCGCCACATTGGCATATCCTGCCGTCATTCTGGGATTTTCAACACATAGTCCTTATCTTCGGATTGTATGCTGCCCACACAGATTCTGACAGGCGACAGGAGCATGAGATGTATACAAGGTCATCACCCCTAGCTTGCCCTTGAAGGATTGACTGCCCTTGTATTCACAATGGTAGGACTACACTCCTTTATTTACCACCTGACCTAACAAACAAGAATGAAAGATAAATAGACTGGATCAAAACACTGAAATAAAAGAAAGACTTGAGCAAAATAACCTTGCCTATTCTGTCTGTCCTAAGAAACACAAATAAAAGGCGATTATGGGGGACTAAAGAATGAAACAAAAGAAAGACTCAGGACATAAACCTACTATTAAATAAGGAATCAAATCTAGCCCTAGGCTCACACTTTAGCAAGGAAAGAGTTGCACTGTGAAGGTGCCCTATGGATAATAAGCTGAAGAAGCATCAATTTCAATGCAAATATAAGACTATCCTCTTTGTAACCTGATTGAAAATCTATTATAAATTGGTTTAAAATGGCCCACTCTGATCTCCCCTCACTCTCAGCCACATCAAATTAAATCAGGAATGAACTTCTTTATATCACATACTCCCCAAATTTACTTAACTATGCCATGCAAAACTTAAACTATAATATTTTGAGAGAATTTCTGGAAACACTGATCAGAGGCCAATATCACTGCACCCATAAGTGTTCCTCAAAACTGACCAATTTTTTCACCCGCACCACTGACTTAGGGACAAACTATCTACATAAGGCCTATTTACTACCCCATTGACTAGCATCCCAGCAAGGGAGAGGAGTTGGCCTAACAGCTAGGGCTGTCGACCTCGAATCTGGGGAACTGGGTTCGAGTCTCAGGCAATCACACTGAACAACATGTGATTCTGGGCAAATCACTTAATCTCCCCGTGCCTAACAAAAATGAATGTGTCCTCATGTAATGCAACTAGTGCTATGTAAAGCGCTCTGATACCCGATTTGGGTCAAGTTTGCGCTATATAAAACTCTGTAAAATAAAAGAATAAAAATACCCAAAAGCTAATTGTTTCACTCTTGTCAAACCTCAATGGAAAGCTTGCTATCTCTATTTTTAAGATGTCCTTCAATCACGCCTGTTTGTTCGCCTCTTTCCTTCCCTCAACCCATTTTCTACCATGCCTCTGTCTTCTCCTGCTCCAAATTCCCCAAATCCACCAAAAATATTATATTTTCCCTCTGCCTCATCAGTAGTCACGCATCAACTTTGCCTACCTGGACCAATTTCAATGACTGCTGCACAAATTTCCTTAATTCCTGAAATGACCACTGCAGACTCACAACATTCCCAGTGTCCACGCTCCAAGGTCCCCCATCCCAGTATTCACCCTGATGTAGCTCCACCAACAGTCTTGCATCTTCTGATCCTCCTTACTTTTTCTCAGAATCAAACTCCACCCCTGCTTTCTTCGGCTCCCCTTTGTCTCCCCTTTATTATTATCTGTTCCTGCATCCTAAATTATTCCTACCTTACTCCTCTGCTAGTCTTCCCTCAGAATTCCTATCTAAAACCTCTTTCCAATGTCAACCAAAAAGCTCTCTAAAGCTAATACCTGAATCTGCAACTCAACACCCCACCACCACCACCCAGAAGGATGATTCACAACTCTGTCCCCTGGGACTTGCGTGTATGTCTCCCTTCTTAGACCTCTTTTTCTCTCTTACACTACAAATTATTTTTAAAAACTGATCCTGTATTACAGGTATTGTTTCATTCGAGATATACGCTATCCAGACTTAAATGCTGTTCGTAGCCTGATGTCCAGTCAAATATCTTGTCTTAAGAAATATCAGATGCAAAATAGTACAGCAGCCTCACAGTCTTAGGACAAATACCTAGGCAGGCCAGGATTACCACGAGATGCAGTGTTAAAACCCGCAGAAAGGTTCAAAGCACGAGGGACACTGATCTGCCTTTATCCAGAGTCAGTCTGACATCTTCAATACTTTACTAGATTATGGGAACTCTCTCCTTTCCGATCTTCCATAAATTCACCAAGCCACCATCAGATCAGTGTTCCACGCAGCAGCCACTTTGTGCCAGTGCACAATACATTTAACCCCATAAGTCCTATCCTTTTAACTCTTCAGTGGCTCCCAGCACAAGCAATAGCACAGTTTATGACTGACGGCATTACAGAAGGTAAAACGTATCAATAGGCTTTTTAAAAAAAAGGTATAAAAAGTAGATGCATAAAACAACTCCACATCAGAATGTTACAAACACGGAGGGAGCAGCCCTGTGTAGTTTTCCTATTTCTTCTTTTATAATTGTCAATAGCAGATTAGGATAAAGTCCTGCCTTGCTAAGATATTGTCCCAATAGCCAACTTGGACTAATATTTTAGGTGTGCAGTGCGCTCTTTAAAGAGGGAAGTTGTTATCGATTTTATAGTTTAATTTGGAACCGAGAACCTTTTTGATACATTTCTCCATAAAGTTCTAATTAATACATTTTGGATATATGTTTGAATGTAACACTATCGCAAGTCAAACCTGGCTTTATATATATATTTTTTAATTAAGAGGGGGATTTTGCTTATAACTTTTGCACTGTTTAACGACCATGATACATTTTTGCAAATGTGGCAGACCACCTATGCTCAGTATATTCCTTTGAAGAGGGCACGTTAAAAGAAAATACTGTTTACAAAGAGCAAAACATGGCATGGGTATGAGTTGTGTTGCGCATTGTGCACTGCACACCATAAGTGGCACATTTCAGGGCTTTTTTGGTTTAGTGTTTGCTGAACCCTACCTAACTTTTGACTATGTTAGATATCTATCTTCTATGTAATGTTGAATGAGATGTTGTTACTCCTGATGTAATTTTAGTTAAAAAGTACCTGCTATGCAGTGGTTCTTGATGTAGTGCCTGCAATGTAGTGACTCTCCATGTTATTGACACAGTGTAATGGAGGAGTACCATACAAGTAGCCCAACATTCAACTTGATTATCCACCTTTGACATAGGAGCATCCAGTGCCGATCGTTATTCTGTTTACCCTGAGCGGCCCAATACACCTTCCTCTTGAGCTTCTGCCTAAATACCCATACCAGTATCCCAGGTCTGGTCCTAGGATTAACAGCATGCCACAACCCTGTGTATACATCTCTACTCAGCACAAATTCTTTCACTTTCATCATTCTGCCGCAACTTGCTAGCTAATTGGTGGGTAGGTGTGGTAGTGCGGAAGTCATATATTAACCAAGCTAACTCATCACCTCAATAGCAACTCAAAAAAAACAAAAAAAACTTTCAGGGACACTGAATAATAGAGAGGCCCAAGCAAACAGCACCGCCGTATGGAAGGCCCATATCGAGTGCCTTCTGTCATGCTTGCACCATGCAATGTGGTACATGCATGACGCAAATCTCCAAGTCGTAGTTATGAAGCCATGCAAAGACACTCTACATGACTTACTACATTGCACTATGGTGCAAGGGTGCCTGTGTTGGCGCTAGGCTGCTGAAACGGTGCCAGTGCAGGGGAAAAGGACAGGCATTCACAATAGTAGTTAAGTAGTTAAATTCCTGCCCTTTGCCTGTTACGGAGGACAGCGAGCAAGGTGACTTGCTTTGCTACCTTGCGCCACAATTTCCAGAAATATTTCCCCTAATAACTGAGGGCCTGATTTAAAGTTTTGTAGACTTATCACAAACATGGGAAATATCCGCATTATATCATGTCGCTTGTATTATGCTGGAAGGGATATCCGCCAGAGTCATTATTTCTATGGCATTACTCTGCCATTGTAGGTTTTCGAATGTGAGTTTCCATAATATGTGAGTCATTTGAAAATCTATCTTTAAACTAATTGTGCAGTTCTGTTTCTATGAAAATGTACTTTGCACTTTAAGTGTTAGCAAAGTTGATTTCATATTGTTGTGCAAAAACGGCAATTAATTATGCCTGGGTCAAACAGTAGTGAGTCATTAAAAGCCAGTATAACAAATAAGTTATTTTCTCAGCTGTCACATTAAAGGAGTCACTGAATTGTGTCCTGCAATTAGTACAAAATATTTTACTGGGAATGTAGACAAAATGTAATGTAGTTTGCTAATATCTTCTACAAACTGTGCAAAGGCTAATGATAGAATGCAATAGGCAAGGGCACCCTAATTAAAGTACTGGTTTTGTTACCAATCTATTCGTTTTGCAGGTCTATAAATAGCTGAGGACATGATTTAAAATAAAATCCCATTAAAGGGATGCAATTACTGTACTAAAGCAACAGCTACAGGAGGCAGGTCAGGTCAAAATACAGCGGGTTCTATTCCTGTTTTCCAGTGTATATTGATCACTTCCTCTTTTGTGTGTTTATTAATGCCTTTTTTAAGGTTATCTATAGGGCGGAGCTCTTCACAAAGTTTGCAGTGAGGTATCATATGTTGCTGGGGGTACAGGTTTCAGAAATGAACGCAGGAGGGTCACCCTTTAATGAACAAGGTTCAAGGGTGAGAGAACATTACTGGAATTCAAGTAGCAGAATGGTTTTGCACACAAAATACATGGGTTGCAACTAGAGTCTTATATGAGGCTGTATACATAGTTTCATGCAATCACATAGTTTTATATAAAATTAGATTGAAAATTAAAATGTTGCTAAAGTAAAATAGCAATATTTATCATTAGAAGCGATTCCTTGTGCAAGAACTCTTTAATGTGCATTTGTTGATGTTATTTTATGAATGCTAAATAAGGAGACTAGTTTTAATATATTTAGAGGAATTAACTTCCAAATTTTCTGAGAAATCACCAGGAGTGGTGCAGAGGAATGCACTGGATAGATAACAATCACACACAGTATTCATGGAAGTCATTTAGAGGTCGCCAGGGGTCGCTGGGGTGACCCCTGGCAATCCCCTTGTGACCCCTGGCACTGTCTTTGCGATCCCTAGAGTCAGCAGTAGCAAAATCAGTGGCAGGAACAGAAGCAGTTCGTTCTTATGGACGTCGGTGGGGGCTTCACTCACCTTGTTTTTCGTCAATTATTTAATATACTAATCGTGAATAATATTACATTAATCGCTATTACTTTAATAAAAAATAGAGTACAAATTGTTGGAATATGACTTTCCCTGGCAGCTGCGGTACGTAAAAAAAATGCTTTTAAATGTATGTTGTGAGCGTGCTTGCAGTTTTGAGTGTGTTTATGTAAGAGAGTGTAGGCAGAGTGTGTGTGTGTATGTGTGAATGCCTGTGTGTGTATAAGCATATGCATGTGTGAGTGAAAGTGAAGGACAAGGGGCATGTAAAGCCATTCTGCTACCCCTGGCATTTTGGTGAATTGACGTACATGACAGCATTGTACCAAAGATTCCACAATGCCTCGATATAATCTGTATATTAGGATTTTAAAAGCAGTATGCAGCACATTAAAGTGTTAATAGAGTCTCCAATACAAGGGAGGATGAAATAATCCACAATATAAGGTGCTTTCACAAAAGAAGGAATGACTACTCCCCAGGGCATGCGCATATTGCTTAATATAACGCGAATTCACATCAGAATTGAATGAGAGGCTGTTCCCCAGGACAGTTGCTACTACTGCACCATGTAGAGTTCGATCACAACACAGAGGGGCATATTTCCAAGCCACTAATGCCACCGAGCGTCACTTTTTCTGATGCTACGGTAGCGTTGTGCCATTTCACATATTTACAAGATGACGCTAAGCCACTTAACATGGCTTCACGGCACCTTGAAAATATACCCCATTCCACCAGAGTTTTTATGACTGAGGGTAGATGTTTGCATTGTTCAGCATTCTGTCCATCATTTGTTCCTTTGGCTTTCGTCGCCCTAAGTGGCAAGGGTAAGCCCAGACATGGGTCCCATGCTTACTGTGCCACTGGATTCAAGCTAGCCTGGCTGATGAGGCGTGATGCCCGAAACCGGTCCCATGATGCTTGTTGCTGGTCCAGGGAGGACCTGGCTTGGCAATTTGGGCTGTACTGTTCCCACGAGGAACAGGGTCAAGACTGATTTGCATATGGCTGGGTACAAAATGGGGTGATGTGCTGAGCTAAAGAACAATGCATTAAACCCAGATCTTTGTGACTGTGGGTGAATATTTGCATTGTTCAGCATTCCATCCATCCTTTGTTCCTTTTTCTTTTTTTTCCCTAAGTGGGAAGGGTATGCCCAGACATAGGTCCCGTGCTCACTGCAACACTGGATTCAAGCTAGCCTGGCTGATGAGGACTGATACTCTGAAACCAGTCTCAGAATGCTTGTTTCTGGTCCAGGGAGGACCTGGCTTGGCAGTTCAGGCTGGACTGTTCCCATGAGGAACCGGGTCAAGACTGATTTGGATATGGCTGTCCCCAAACTTTGGTGGCGTGGTGAGGAAAACAACGATGGAATAAACCCAGATCTTTGTGAATGGGGCTGAATGTTTGCATTGTTCAGCATTCTGTCCATCATGTTTTCCTTTTGTCACCCTAAGTGAGGAGGGTGTGACCAGACATGGTCCTGTGGTCACTGCACCACTGGATTCAGGCTAGCCTGGTAGAAGAGGGGTGATGCCCCGATTCTTGTCCTCATTTGGCTTGTTTCTGGATCAGGGAGGACCTGGCTTGGCAGTTGGGACTGGACTATTCCAATGAGGGACAGGGTCAAGACTGATTTGCATATGGCTCAGTCTAAACTGGGGTGGCGTAGTGTGCAAAAGAGTGATAGATTACACCCTGGTCTTTATGACTGGGGGAGAATGTTTCCATTATTCAGAATTCCGTCCATCATTATTTCCTTTTGCGGTAAAGGAGCGGGCAATGGATGTTGCTGTGGACGTTCCACTGCAACACCCATTGCTTTTTTATACTGCCCCACATTTTCAAGGCTGGGGCAGCGCCAAAAACATAGGCCAGGTAATACCTGGTCTTACACTGGCGATACAAGGAGAAATGATTAACTTCTCGTATTTTACTCTTTCTATGTGTGCTGCAAAGTGCAGCACACATAGAAAGAGCAAATCGCCATGAATTATTGTTTATGCGCAGGAAGGTGTCCCTTCCTGCGCATAAACAATTGCCCCTGCAGCACAGGCACCCCTGCAACATGGTTCAAGTGTTCCTGTGCTGGTGCTAAGCAGCTTTTGTTAGTAAATATAGCGCATTGCTGCTTTTAAAAAATGTCGTGAAAACAACTACGGGATGGCTCTGATCAGCAAGGCTGAGCCAAAATATCAATAAACAAAAGAAAGTGCCAGTGCTGATATAAATAGAATTCGTGCAACAAATGACCAAAACAGGACTTGAAGAAATCAAGAACGGGAATAACTATTTAATAGTTTTTTATTTTAGCAGTGTTTTGGAAAAAAGAAGGCCCTTGCCACACGGTGTCTGCAAGAGCGACAAGAGTTAACAGTTGTCTTCTCTTAGTCGCTAGTACAATACCTAGTTGTCCTAGTAAAAAAAGTTTTGTTTGTAGATCCAGTTAGGATTGTACAGTAAAAACTAATTGTTTTTTCATTCTCTGTAAATTTTTGTTCGCAGACTGTGGCCTGTTTCCTTGTTTATCTTGTAGTATATACCTTGCCCATTTCGTAGTATATTGTGTACATATTTTAAGAATTGTAAACCCACTATATCCCCGTCACTGAGTGGTATGAATGTATGTTGAATGTCTGTGATATGTCTGGAATACCGTTTGATTGATGAACCACAACCAATCTTCTAAGTTTTTTGTGTCCTTTTGCAAACATGTCCCCTTGTAAATGAAAAAATAGAGAAGCCTTCTTTTTTCCAAAACACTGCTAAAATAAAAAACTATTAAATAGTTATTCCCGTTCTTGATTTCTTCAAGTCCTGTTTTGGTCATTTGTTGCACGAATTCTATTTATATCAGCACTGGCACTTTCTTTTGTTTAAAAAATGTTGTAGCATTGCTTTGCCAAATTGGGAATAACACCACGCTCTGGCATTTTTTTTAGATATGCCCCAGAGACTGTCCCCTGGGATATTATGCTACAGAGCCCAATTACAACAAAAGGAAAGACAGCTGGACGGCACGCAGAGTGGTCAGATTACAACACACAGACAACTCACTCTAACAGTATGAGAGTGAAATGACAGAGACACTGTTGTCCAGGATAATCTGAGAAGCACAATGCAGAAAGAGAGCAGAACACTTCTTTTGATCAGGACTGATGTTAGCCAAGAGCATGAACATGCAGCAGAGATAACATTGAGTAATAGCCTTGCTTAAAAGAGCCTACCAAAAAACTTCATCAACATTCCCAGAGAGAACTGAGTCGTGCAGTCCATCTGATGGCATCAATTGATCAATTGACCTTATTACGAACTATTTAGTTTGGAAGACTCTTCACATCAATGACCTCTGGACCTATGGAGTATTGGAAGAGAGCCTATGAAGAATAAGGGAATAATAATGGAGACATTTCTGGGTGGAACACACTCATCCCGCAGGTGATGTTCTTGCATAATGCATAATGGGAGCACAACCAAAACTCATTCGTTGTGCGACAAAATAGAATGAATTAATGACCCTGGTTGGGAACGTCTCAATGTTTGCAATGTCATACAAGTTGCTTAAAATGACAGCCAACATGCCAGCCATAGAGGAATAGGATGAATGGTAGATTTTCTAGTAGAATTACAGCTCTAATAGGTGCATTAGAGAACATTCTGACATAAAGATGCTCAACATTTACTAACACTTGACATGAGGAAATATTCCTATAAAAGTTATCTTGGAGCATCCTGACTAATTTAATTCCACTCCTACTTGGTGCACTGTGCCTCAAAATGTTTTAACAACAAAGGTGCTTCACAGGAGACAACTAAGGGCAAGATTTTTTAAAGGTTTTGCATCACCCTTGCACCATGCAAGGGGACAAAGCGCAACACAAAACCTAGAATGAGATGAACCGATCCATTCAAGGCCACCTTGATGGCGCTGTGCGACTTGGTAATATTGGAGTAATCCAATGCGTTCCAATGGTGGAGCATGGGTGTTCCTATGCATCCACCCATGGATTTTGGCATATTCCCAGATTTACCATGATTGGTGGGCCTATGAATGCATCAAAATGCTATGCTTTACCAGGGGAGGCGTAACAAAGAGAAATATGTTTATTTCTCCGAATTGTTGCTCTTTCTAAGGGGCATATTTACAAGAGCGAAGGGTGTCCTTAAGCCAAGACGGCACGCTTCATCACTTTAGAAATGCAGGACTGCACCATATTTACTAGAATATGGTGCAGCCCTGCATTTCCCACTACTTTGGTGCTAACTTTAGCTGCCTAGCGCCAACGCCGGCACCCTTGCACCATAGTGCAAGGGTGCCTGTGTTTAGTGGAAGATTGTTTATGTGCAGGATGGCCCCCCTTCCTGCACATAAAAAATATTTAAATGCCGTTTTGGAACTTCTATGTGTGCTGCTTAATGCAGCACACATAAAACTTGCAAAACTGCATTTTTTAAAAATGATTGTTTATGTGCAGGAAGGGGAAAACAGCGTGAAAAGGTGCCCTATTTAAAAGGCAGTGTTAAGCCACGCTTTAAGTGGCTTAATGCTGCCTTGTAAATAAGGCGAGGCCCCCATCTGCATCGCATCATCACTGGAAGTAACATTGTGGTGGCAATAGGGGCTTGTAAATATGCAGCATTCATAGAAAGAGGAACTATCCTTAGAGGATTGTTTGTGAGAAGGAAGGAGTCCCTTCCATTACAAAAACAATTCTGCCTGCAACGCAGACACTCTTTTTTTTTTCTTTGTCCTCATATTTCGCTCTTGGTGACCAACTAGTAGCATGTGGAGATGACCTTACTGTCTCAGATAAACTGGATGGAGCTCCGAGATGGGCCGCCCTAATTGCCCCACAGTAAGTAGTCCCATAATCCAACTAAGCCACCTTGGAACAACCGTCCGGGACACATGCTGCGTTCATATACCCATTCGTATGCTGATTTCAACTTTATTGGGTATAGTCAAGTGTGAGAGAAGGTGCCAAGCAGCGTAATCATTGGACCTTGGGGGAAAAAACCCACAAAAAAAACCCCAAGATCAAATTAAAGCCCATTACCATTTTAATAGTCTCCAGAAGTTTCTCTTGCTTAGGTTTCCTGATCTTAAGAGGTCCAACTTTGATGTTTGTAGCACAGACGTGCGCCAATCCAGCAAGGTAGGGGGTAAGGGATCTTTCCATTTCTTACATATTTCCCTCCTAGCCAACAAAATACCAAAAAATAGTAGGTCTTTTGCTGGCCCATGAAACTCTGGAGAAATACCAAAAATAACAAGAGCAGAACATAATATTACTTGGGATCCCAAGGAGGTGGATAATGATAGACAAACTGAGTTCCAGAACGGTGATAAGAGTGGGCAGTCCAAGAACATGTGTAAATCCGAAGCTTCTGCCAAGCCACATTTGGGGCATAAAACAGGCGAGTTCTCCGAAAACTTCGACAAGCGTTGGGGCGAATAGTAGGCCCTATGTAATGTGAACAAATGGTTTCGGCGTAGCCAAGATGGTTTCACAATGTTCCACATGATCTTAAAAGATTCAAACCACAAGTTCTCCACGCTAATATTCATAATATGTGTGGACCACAGCAGATCCGGTAGCTGGAACTCACCCTCTGCTTCATTCAGTAAGAGATTGTACCAGAGTGAAACCTCTTTCTTGAATAGAGGTTTGTCTGTTAGGAGGGACACTAATGTACTGTCCCCTCCCAACTGAAATCTGCCTTTAACAGAAATCTGTGATTGTGCCCAGCTTTGCATTTGAAGATATTTGAACCTGGAGAACCGAGTCCCTATTTTTAAACTCAATATCTCCCACGGAAGTAGGCTACCATCAACAAAGAGATCCCCCCAAGCTACCAATCCTGCCTCTCGTAGTGGTACTGCAAGGCTATCCAAGAGCCAGCTCGGGGAACCAGGTGAGTTCCATAATGGAGCCTTACAGGAATAGTAGTCAATTCTAATGGTACGCCTAAGTTTAGCCCATGTTCTACATGAATCTTAAAGCACCTTCAGTTTTATTTTCTTAAAAAACTTGGGATCACCAAACTTAAACAAAAATTCATGATCGGCGACCTTTTCCCCTCTGAGTAATGCAGCAAACATGTGCCCACAGCCCAAGTTTATCGGAGATTTTAACAACATCCTAACGTGGGACATCTGAAAGGCCCACCCATAAAGCTGTAAATCGGGCGCCGCCAAACCTCCCTTCTCTCTACGCCGCCTGATCTTCTTCCAAGCAATTCTCGGGTTGCGATTGTTCCAAATAAAAAAACGAATATCGCTTTGGAGCTTAGCTATCATTGTAGGATCAAAAAAAAGGGGAATGGTGTTGAATAAGAATGTAACCTTTGGTAGGATCGTCATTTTAACTAAATTAGATCTACCCAGTAGAGATAATGGAAGTGAAGACCATGATTTCATTAGCCTACGACATTCTTTGGCAATAAGCGAGAAATTTGCTGGAACTATCTCGTCTATATCTTTGTATATATTTAGACCCAAATATCGAAGGACTGGACTTATCTGTGCCCCTGCCACGGGCTCAGGGTCATTCCAGACCATTATATCTGTCTTGGCAGCATTAGCTTCGTAGCCTGATACGGCTCCAAACTCCTTAGCCAACGCGATTACAGCCGGAAATGCCGACCGTAACTCGGATGTAAAAATGAGAACATCATGCGCATATAAGGCTACCTTCCTCTCCCACCCCTCAAACACAAAAGACTTGATATTACTATTGTCTCAGAACTTTTGAGCAAAAGGCTCTATATACAGATCAAATAAGAGGGGGGAGAGGGGCAGCCTTGGCGGGTACCCCGAGTGATGTTAAATGGGTCTGATAGTTCTCCGTTGACGAGTATAGAGGCTGACGGATTCTTATACAAGAGTTTGACTACGCGCCTAAATTTTTTGCCGAAGTTACATTTTCCCAAGACCTCCGATAGATAAGCCCAATTAACTCTATCGAAGGCCTTGGTGGCATCCAAGGTCATCACTGCAAGAGGAAGTGATGCCACCGTCGCCATATCAATGGCACCTATAAGATCATAGGTCAACTCATACAGCTGACGCCCCCTTACAAAGCCCTTTTGGTCTGTATGCAAGATGTTTGTTGCTACTGCCCCCAACCTATTTGCGAGTACAGATGTAAAGATTTTATAATCTGTATTTAAAATAGAAATTGGTCTGTAAGACCCACAGCTTGTTGCTGATTTTCCTGATTTAAGAATCAATGTGATTGAAGCACTATCCCACGATATAGGAGGGGGCATCCCTTCAAGGAGGATCTTGTTAAACAGCTCAGTCAGGAAGGGAAGAATAGTTGAAATCAGAGCTTTATAAATTTCAGACGGCAGACAATCCGGGCCTGATGCCCTACCTTTTTTACTACTAGCTACAGCTAACCTAACCTCCTCCTGTGAAATAGGATCTTCTAATTTGTTACTTTGTTCGAATGTCAGAGCAGGAAGAGAGACGCCCGCCAACCAATCTTCCACCTGCTTTGGCTCAACGTTATTATCTTCACAGTATATTTCACTGAAGAAGTCACGGAGCGCTCTCCTAATGTCAACATCGGTAGAGAATGTTATTCCACCAGTCGTAATTGAGTTAATATTATTACGAACTAGCTCGGTCTTTGTTTTCCATGCCAGCAATTTACTGGCACCTTCGCCATACTCAAAATGTGCCAGTTTACTGGCTTCCCATCTCTCTAAGACCCTAGCATTTAATACTGAGCTTAGCTCTCCTTTCAAGATGGTCACTTTATTCTGCCACTCATGTACTGTGGATGAGCAGGCATCCAGGTGCCTAGCAATGTCTATTTGAAGATTAGCCAACTCCAATTCTAAGGAGGCCCCTGCTTCTCTGTATATTTTATTCTCATATGAAGCTTTATTGTTTATCTGACCCCTAAAGAATGCCTTAAATGCATCCCATATGACACCTGGAGAGGCAGACCCTATATTTTCATCCAGGAAAAACTGGACCTCTACCTTGAGAGCATCAATGATATTAGTAGAGGACAATAGTGATCAATCAAATGACCAATTACTTGATTGATTCTTAGGAAACCCTTCCAGATCTAAAAGAATCGCCGCATGGTCTGAAAGATGAAATGGTAGATGAGATACCGATTTAACCAGGTGGACTAAGGATTGACTAATCAGAATAAAATCAATTCGAGACTGATGATGAAATCTATAGTTTCGAAATGTGATTCCTCTTTGTAGTCCGTGCATTGTTCTCCAGATGTCATTATATCCTAACTGCTTCATGTTATCTTGCAGGTATGACCTAGTTTTGGACAGATATTTAGCTCTATTAGAAGGTGATTTATCCACTAAGGGATCCAGGACTATGTTGAAATCACCTGCTAAGATAACTGGTTCAGGAAACAAATACAAATGTGAGAAGAGAACCTTCAATGCCGATGGATCGTTCTGATTAGGGCCATAGTATCCCACTATGGTGATGGGAGACCCATATATTATAACTGAGACTATTGCCCATCGACCTCCAGGGTCTACGAGTTTAGAAACCAGTATCGCTTTAATGGATTTTCTAAATAGGATTGCCACACCTCTAGTGTGTGTTGCTTGTGACGTTGTTATACAGACATCAATCCATCTATTCCTCTTAACCAATGTATGCATTTCCAGCTCGGTCAAATGTGTCTCCTGGAGTACTATGATCTGCGCGCTTGAATCTCGGAGATATTGCATAATATTATTTTTCCTCTGGCTTGTTCGCAAACCATTAGTATTCCAGGAGAGAATAGCCAAATTACTCATTAAAATAGTGTTTCCACTTCTTTACTTTTTTCACACCCCCGGAGTTAAGGGAATCGGTACGGAATATACGCCCCTATAAAGAAAAGATTGAACTGAGACATATCTTAACAATGACCACTTCACGTATAAGACCAAACTGCCGTGAAAATGAGGACTCTTTTTTAATTTTTTCCCCTGCAACCCCCCCAGTGCACCATGGTGCAAGGGTGCCTGCATTGGAGCTAGGCATCACTTAGTGTGCCAGTGCAAAAAGAGGACCGGAATGCACCAGATAATGTTAAAGATGATGTATTCCTGCTTCCTTCCTGTAATGCAAAAACAACAGTTGATGGACAGAATGCAGAACAATGTCATACATTCACTCCAGTACAGTGATCTGGGCCTAAATCCATCGCTTTTTTGCACTCCACACCACACCAGTTTAGACATGGCCATATGCAAATCAGCCTTGACACTGTGCCTCATAGGAACAGTCCTGCCCGAACTGGCAAGCCATGTCTTCCCTGGACCGGAATCAAGCAACCTAGGACTGTTTTCTGGCTATCAGCTGTCATCAGCCAGGATAGCTTGACTCCAGTGGTGTGGAGAGTACGGGACTCACGTCTGAGCATACCCGTCCCACTCGGGGTGACGAATGCAAAAACAACAGTTGATGGACAGAATGCAGAACAATATCATACATTCACCCCAGTACAGAGATCTGGGCCTAAATCCATCATTTTTTGCACTCCACACCACCCCAGTTCAGACATGGACATATGCAAATCAGCCTTGACCCTGTGCCTCATAGGAACAGTCCAGCCCGAACTGCCAAGTCATGTCTTCCCTGGACCGGAATCAAGCATCCTAGGACCGGTTTCTTGCTATCTGCCGTCATCAGCCAGGATAGCTTGACTCCAGTGGTGTGGAGAGCACGAAACTCACGTCTGAGCATACCCCTCCCTCTCGGGGTGACAAATACAAAAACAAAAGTTGATGGACAGAAAAAAACCGATGGATTTAGGTCCAGATCTCTGTACTGGGGTAACTGTATGACATTGTTCTGCATTCTGCCCATCAACTATTGTTTTTGCATTTGTCACCCTGGGTGGGACGGGAATGCTCAGACATGAGTCCCGTGCTCTCCATGCCACTGGAATCAAGCTATCCTGACTGAAGAGGGCTGAAAACCCAAAACCAGTCCTAGGATGCTTGTTTCCAGTCCAGGGAGGACCTGGCTTGGCAGTTCGGGCTGGACTGTTCCTATGTGGCAAAGGGTCAAGACTGATTTGCATATGACTGGGTCCAAACTGGAATGGCATGGTGACCAAAAAAAACAATGGATTTAGGCCCAGATCTCTCTACTGGGGTGAATGTATGACATTGTTCTGCATTATGTCCATCAACTGTTGTTTTTGCATTTGTCACCATGAGTGGGACGGGTATGCTCAGACGTGAGTCCTGTGCTCTCTATGCCACTGGAATCAAGCTATCCTGGCTGAAGAGGGCTGAAAGCCTGAAACCGGTCCTAGGATACTTGTTTCCAGTCCAGGGATTACCTGGCTTGGCAGTTCGGGCTGGACTGTTCCCACTGGGCACAGGGTCAAGATTGATTTGCATATGGCCGGGTCCAAACTGGAATGGCATGGTGAGCAAAAAATACGATGGATTTAGCCCAAATCTCTGTACTGGGCTGAATGTATGACATTGTTCTGCATTCTGTCCATCAACTGTTGTTTTTGCATTTGTCAGCCTGAGTGGGACGGGTATGCTCAGACGTGAGTCCTGTGCTCTCCATGCCACTGGAATCAAGCTATCCTGCTGAAGAGGGCTGAAAGCCCGAAACCGGTCCTAGGATGCTTGTTTCCAGTCCAGGGAGGACCTGGCTTGGCAGTTCGGGCTAGACTGTTCCCATGGGGCACAGGGTCAAGACTGATTTGCATATGGCTGGGTCAAAACTGGAATGGCATGGTGAGCAAAAAAACGATGGATTTAGGCCCAGATTTCTGTACTGGGGTGAATGTATGACACTGTCCTGCATTCTGTCCAATAACTGTTGTTTTTGCATTTGTCACCCTGAGAGGGACGGGTATGCTCAGATGTGAGTCCCGTGCTCTCCATGCCACTGGAATCAAGCTATCCGGGCTGAAGAGGGCTGAAAGCCCGAAACCGGTCCTAGGATACTTGCTTCTAGTCCAGTGAGGACCTGACTTGGCAGTTCGGGCTGGACTGTTCCCATGGGGCACAGGGTCAAGACTGATTTGCATATGGCTGGGTCCAAACTGGAATGGCATGGTGAGCAAAGAAACGATGGATTTAGGCCCAGATCTCTGTACTGGAGTGAATGTATGACATTGTTCTGCATTCTGTCCGTCACTGTTGTTTTTGCATTTGTCACCCTGAGTGGGACGGGTATGCTCAGAAGGCAGTCCAGTGCTCTCCATGCCACTGGAATCAAGCTATCCTTCCTGAAGAGGGCTGAAAGCCCGAAACCGGTCCTAGGATGCTTGTTTCCAGTCCAGGGAGCACCTGGCTTGGCAGTTTGGCTGGACTGTTCCCATTGGGGACAGGGTCAAGACTGATTTGCATTTGGCTGGGTCCAAACTGGAATGGCATGGTGAGCAAAAAAACGATGGATTTAGGCCCAGATCTCTGTACTGGGGTGAATGTATGACATTGGTCTGCATTCTGTCCATCAACTGTTGTTTTTGCATTTGTCACCCTGATTGGGACGGGTATGCTCAGACCTGAGTCCCGTGCTCTCCCCATGCCACTGGAATCAAGCTATCCTCTTTGAAGAGGGCTGAAAGCCCAAAACCGGTCCTAGGATGCTTGTTTCGAGTCCAGGGAGGACGTGGCTTGGCAGTTCGGGCTGGACTGTTCCCATGTGGCACAAGGTCAGACTGATTTGCATATGGCGGGTCCAAACTGGAATGGCATGGTGAGCAAAAAAACGATGGATTTAGGCCCAGATTTCTGTACTGGGGTGAATGTATGATATTGTCCTGCATTCTGTCCATCAACTGTTGTTTTTGTATTTGTCACTCTGAGTGGGAAGGGTGTGCTCAGACGTGAGTCCCGTGCTCTCCATGCCACTGGAATCAAGCTATCCTGGCTGAAGAGGGCTGAAAGCCCGAAACCGGTCCTAGGATACTTGTTTCCAGTTCAGGGAGGACCTGGCTTGGAAGTTCGGGCTGGACTGTTCCCATGGGGCACAGGGTCAAGACTGATTTGCATATGGCTGGGTCCAAACTGGAATGGCATGGTGAGCAAATAAATGATGGATTATGCCCAGATCTCTGTACTGGGGTGAATGTATGACATTGTTCTGCATTCTGTCCATCAACAGTTGTTTTTGCATTTGTCACCCTGAGTGGAACGGGTATGCTCAGACGTGAGTCCCGTGCTCTCCATGCCACTGGAATCAAGCTATCCTGCTGAAGAGGGTGGAAAGCCCGAAACCGCTCCTAGGATGCTTGTTTCCAGTCCAGGGAGGACCTGGCTTGGCAGTTCGGGCTGGACTGCTCCCATGGGGCACAGGGTCAAGACTGATTTGCATATGGTTGGGTCCAAACTAGAATGGCATGGTCAGCAAAAAAACGATGGATTGAGGCCCAGATCTCTGTACTTGGGTAATGTATGACATTGTTCTGCATTCTGTCCATCAACTGTTGTTTTTGCATTTGTCTCCCTGAGTGGGACGGGTATGCTCAGAAGGCAGTCCCGTGCTCTCCATGCCACTGGAATCAAGCTATCCTCTTTGAAGAGGGCTGAAAGCCCGAAACCGGTCCTAGGATGCTTGTTTCCACTCAAGGGAGGAACTGACTTGGCAGTTCTGGCTGGACTGTTCCCATGTGGCACAGGGTCAAGACTGATTTGCATATGCTGGGTCCAAACTGGAATGGCATAGTGAGCAAAAAAACGATGGATTTAGGCCCAGATCTCTTTACTGGGGTGAATATATGACATTGTTCTGCATTCTGTCCATCAACAGTTGTTTTTGCATTTGTCACCCTGAGTGGAACGGGTATGCTCAGACGTGAGTCCCGTGCTCTCCATGCCACTGGAAACAAGCTATCCTGCTGAAGAGGGTTGAAAGCCCGAAACCGCTCCTAGGATGCTTGTTTCCAGTCCAGGGAGGACCTGACTTGGCAGTTCGGGCTGGACTGTTCCCATGGGGCACAGGGTCAAGACTGATTTGCATATGGCTGGGTCTAAACTGGAATGGCATAGTGAGCAAAGAAACGATGGATTTAGGCCCAGATCTCTGTACTGGGGTGAATGTATGACATTTTTCTATGTTCTGTCCATCACTGTTGTTTTTGCATTTGTCACCCTGAGTGGGACGGGTATGCTCAGAAGGCAGCCCCGTGCTCTCCATGCCACTGGAATCAAGCTATCCTGGCTGAAGAGAGCTGAAAGCCCGAAATCGGTCCTAGGATGCTTGTTTCCAGTCCAGGGAGGACCTGACTTGGCAGTTCGGACTGGACTGTTCCCATGGGGCACAGGGTCAAGACTGATTTGCATATGGCTGGGTCCAAACTGGAATGGCATGGTGAGCAAAGAAACGATGGATTTAAGCCCAGATCTCTGTACTGGGGTGAATGTATGACATTGTTCTGCATTCTGTCCATCACTGTTGTTTTTGCATTTGTCACCCTGAGTGGGACGGGTATGCTCAGAAGGCAGTCCCGTGCTCTCCATGCCACTGGAATCAAGCTATCTTTCCTGAAGAGGGCTGAAAGCCCGAAACCGGTCCTAGGATGCTTGTTTCCAGTCCAGGGAGGACCTGGGTTGACAGTTTGGGCTGGACTGTTCCCATTGGGGACAGGGTCAAGACTGATTTGCATATGGCTGGGTCCAAACTGGAATGGCATGGTGAGCAAAAAAACAATGGATTTAGGCCCAGATCTCTGTACTGGGGTGAATGTATGACATTGTTCTGCATTCTGTCCATCAACTGTTGTTTTTGCATTTGTCACCCTGAATAGGCCGGGTATGCTCAGACCTGCGTCCGGTGCTCTCCATGCCACTGAAATGAAGCTATCCTCTTTGAAGAGGGCTGAAAGCCCAAAACCGGTCCTAGGATGCTTGTTTCCAGTCCAGGGAGGACATGGCTTGGCAGTTCGGGCTGGACTGTTCCCATGTGGCACAAGGTCAAGACTGATTAGCATATGGCTGGGTCCAAACTGGAATGGCATGGTGAGCAAAAAAAAAAACATGGATTTAGGCCCAGATTTCTGTACTGGGGTGAATGTATGACTTTGTCCTGCATTCTGTCCATCAACTGTTGTTTTTGCATTTGTCACTCTGAGTGGGACGGGTATGCTCAGACGTGAGTCCCGTGCTCTCCATGCCACTGGAATCAAGCTATCCTGGCTGAAGAGGGCTGAAAGCCCGAAACCGGTCCTAGGATACTTGTTTCCAGTCCAGGGAGGACCTGGCTTGGCAGCTCAGGCTGGACTTTTCCCATGGGGCACAGGGTCAAGACTGATTTGCATATGGCTGGGTCCAAACTGGAATGGCATGGTGAGCAAAAGAATTTATGGATTTAGGCCCAGATCTCTGTACTGGGGTGAATGTATGACATTGTTCTGCATTCTGTCCATCAACTGTTTTTGCATTTGTCACCCTGAGTGGGATGGGTATGCTCAGACGTGAGTCCATGCTCTCCATGCCACTGGAATCAAGCTATCCTGGCTGAAGAAGCCTGAAAGCCCGAAACCGGTCCTAGGATACTTGTTTCCCGTCCAGCGAGGACCTGGCTTGGCAGTTTGGGCTGGACTGTTCCCATGGGGCACAGGGTCAAGACTGATTTGCATATGGCTGGGTCCAAACTGGAGTGGCATGGTGAGCAAAAAAAACGATGGATTTAGGCCCAGATCTCTGTACTTGGGTAATGTATGACATTGTTCTGCATTCTGTCCATCAACTGTTGTTTTTGCATTTGTCACCCAGAGTGGAACGGGTATGCTCAGACGTGAGTCCCGTGCTCTCCATGCCACTGGAATCAAGCTATCCTGGCTGAAGAGGTCTGAAAGCCCGAAACGGTCCTAGGATGCTTGTTTCCAGTCCAGGGAGGACCTGGCTTGGCAATTCGGGCTGGACTGTTCCCTTGGGGCACAGGGTCAAGACTGATTTGCATATGGCCGGGTCCAAACTGGAATGGCATGGTGAGCAAAAAAACGATGGATTTAGGCCCAGATCTCTGTACTGGGGTTATGTATGACATTGTTCTGCATTCTGTACATCAACAGTTGTTTTTGCATTTGTCACCCTGAGTGGGACGGGTATGCTCAGACGTGAGTCCAGTGCTCTCCATGCCACTGGAATCAAGTTATCCTCTTTGAAGAGGGCTGAAAGCCCGAAACAGGTCCTAGGATGCTTGTTTCCAGTCTAGGGAGGACCTGACTTGGCAGTTTGGGCTGGACTGTTCCCATGTGGCACACTGTCAAGACTGATTTGCATATGCCTGGGTCCAAACTGGAATGGCATGGTGAGCAAAAAAACGATGGATATAGGCCCAGATCTCTCTACTGGGGTGAATGTATGACATTGTTCTGCATTCTGTCCATCAACTGTTGTTTTTGCACTTGTCACCCTGAGTGGGACGGGTATGCTCAGACGTGAGTCCCGTGCTCTCCATGCCACTGGAATCAAGCTATCCTGCTGAAGAGGGTTGAAAGCCCGAAACCGCTCCTAGGATGCTTGTTTCCAGTCCAGGGAGGACCTGGCTTGGCAGTTCGGGCTGGTCTGTTCCTATGGGGCACAGGGTCAAGACTGATTTGCATATGGTTGGGTCCAAACTGGAATAGCATGGTGAGCAAAAAAAAGATGAATTTAGGCCCAGATTTCTGTACTTGGGTGAATGTATGCCATTGTCATGCATTCTGTCCATCAACTGTTGTTTTTGCATTTGTCACCCTGAGTGGGACGGGTATGCTCAGACGTGAGTCCTGTGCTCTTCATGCCACTGGAATCAAGCTATCCTGGCTGAAGAGGGCTGAAAGCCCGAAACCGGTCCTAGGATGCTTGTTTCCAGTCCAGGGAGGACCTGGCTTGGCAGTTCGGGCTGGACTGTTCCCATGGGGCACAGGGTCAAGACTGATTTGCATATGGCTGGGTCCAAACTGGAATGACATGGTGTGCAAAAAATCGATGGATTTAGGCCCTGATCTCTGTACTGGGGTGAATGTATGACATTGTTCTGCATTCTGTCTTTCAACGGTTGTTTTTGCATTTGTCACCCTGAGTGGACGGGGCTCCTCAGACGTGAGTCCCGTGCTCTCCACGCCACTGGAATCAAGCTATCCTGGCTGAAGAGGTCTGAAAGCCTGAATGTATGACATTGTTCTGCATTCTGTCCATCAACTGTTGTTTTTGCATCCTTCCTGTAATGCAGCACTTATAAATCTGATATATCTGATAAACCTGATAAATCATCCCTAAATTGTCAAAGCTATGGGCCCTAGTGAAACATTCACCAGTCAAAAGGATCACTACAAAAAAAGACACTTCTTATATTTAGTTAAATACAAGCACCAAATGAAAAAAGGCCACACATAAGGCAATGAAATTATGCAACAAATCTGGCAGCCATTCATTCTACTCAAGTCCACCCATTCTGCTGCCTTCACTGCTCGATATACAACTCTCTACTGTTGGCACCAAAGCAGGAGATCTGGTTCTGTGACACATTGCCACAACCTGGAAGAGTAACAGCCACTTGGGACTGCCAAACTGTTCTCCGTCATGCTCCTCAATGGGCCCCATTGTGTCAGGCAGGCAAGGGGCATGTAAATTAATTGTTAATGTAGGGGGGTGGAGGCGGGGGCTGGGGCACTCCGCTGTGGAGTGTGCAGAGATTTGCCTTCTCCGAGTTCTCCGTGGAACGCGTAGGAAGCAAATCTCCGCACACTCACATGGCGGAGCTGAGGTCTCCATTCAAGGTTCCAGAAGACGAGCTTGATTGGGCGTCCAGTTCTTGGTGAAGAATCACATGTAGTAGGCACACAGGAGGCAACCATTGCAGTGGATTGCAGACCGACTGCTGTACAAAGGTGCAACGAGCTATCAGGAAAGGCACTAAGCATCAACAACTTCAGGTTTCAAGATAGCATTAATTCTATCCCCAGCATCCTCAACACTCGGTGGACTGGGCGCCTTCAGGAGGTCCAGTGGTTGTAGAAGTCAATCATTGGCTTCAAGATAAGAAAGTGGTGAGAATCTGTTAACGGTGGGGATAGAGGGGGCACCCAATACTTCATCTCGATGATGGGGAATCTTTTTCATGTTACCAGTGTGGCGGGAACAGCAGGATCAGAAAAAACCCACGGAGCAATGCTTGCAGTTAGACGAAGACTACTAGGCCTGCAGCCAGTTTTAAGCAGACGATGCACCAGGGTTAGAGCACTGCGGTTAATAACCATACAGCCTCCCTCAGTGGAGTTCAATGATTTACCAATCCACCCGATTCTCCTCACAGTAGGATGTTGTTGTACTCTGACAGTTCAAAGTCAGTGTTGCTTGAGAGCCAATGGCAGACTTTATTTTTCAGTTCCAAATATGTTTCCTTTTTATCGGTTGGTAGAGGAGGTACTCCTATCAAAACTGCCACATATGGGGATCAATTTGGTGGCAGATCCATCAGTGGCTAACTTTGTGTGGAATGGGGCTGTCAAGAGGGTACGTTTGTAGTATTAATTAATACTGCCTTTGAATGTGCAGGATCTGCTGTATCTAAGCTTTTTGTGCATGGATACTCTCATCCTGATACTGACATGGCCTCATTGAAGTGAGGGCAGATGGTTCCATAATTCCTTAGGGCCTCGGGGTACAGCTACTGGAGTCAGTGCTAATGCCATTATTAGGGGGTCCCTGGACGTGGGATTGCATAGAGGGTACCGAGGATATTGAACATTCTAGTTTGCTTGACAAAACCCAAATCACGCCTTCCAAAGAGCTTATCTTGTCCACGAGGGGAGCAATCAGTGAGGATATTATTATATTAACTTGAGCCAGGACATTATCCCAATATTGATTGGGCCCTTCCCCTTCTAAATGGATATTGGATGCCACGTCCCCCTCGGAAAGGTTGAGCCCTGTCTGTAGACTAATGGAGGAACAAACAGTGGACCCTTGTTTTTTATTGTTGTCAGGGTTGCATCCTGTTTTAATTTACCTATTGTTCCATACAGAGGGTTCACAGAAGCTGTCAGTCAAATGCAGGTTTGGGGCATCCCTGAGGCTCTCTGTCCACTATCATCGAGGGTGTGAGGCTTGGTATTGCTGAAACGTTTGACTCAGGTGGCTATCAGGGACACACACAGGGGTGCTGGGTAGAGTAGTGTCGAAACTCGGTGTAACAAGACAAGGTCTCTCCCCCATTTCTAAAGATAGATGCAGCTCTGCCTGTTTGATCTCCTTTGCAACTACACTAACAGCTCAGACTAAAAATTAGTCCAAGGTTGTGCCAGCTTGGGGATTAATATTGACACCCTTCTTCCCTAAATCCAGTTTTGTGCTTGCCCATAATTACACGTGAGACTGCCAGTCAATCAAACAAAGAAACCATATGCACCAGAGCCAAAGGTGTGTGGAGTTGGCTGGAGGACCCAAGAGGGTTGGCCCAGCCCCTCCTCTTCTGGGTGGTGATGGGCGAAGACAGGTAGCAAGTCGCACAACGAGATACCCAATGTGCTCATGAGTGCTGCCTCTGTCTCTTAGCCTGCCTCATGCCTGGTGCAGGCTGGGGGATGAAGTCCCACCCCAGCCAAGGAACCAATGCAGATGAAAAAGCGAGTAACAAACTGCTTGCAAAGACACAAGTATCTATAGCAAAGGGTGAGAGACTTCCTCCCTCCATTGCAAGTGAGATAGCTGGTATTTCCACTCCCCCAGCTGCCGCTACACACTGCCAAACTGACCTGCTGTCCTCTTCATCCAAGATGGTGCATTCCTGTCCTTTCCCTCTGTGCTAGAGCCATTTTGGCAGCCAAGCGCCAATGCAGGCACCATTGCACCATGGTGCAGGAGTGTCTGTGTTGTCGGCAAGATTATTTCTGTGCAGGAGTGGGCACATTCCTGTAGAAAAACAATCCATAGAGGTGTTTTCCTCCACATTCTGCAGCACGTATAGAAAGAGGAAAAAACAAGAGGAAATATATATTTCTCCTCATTATGCCTCAACTTTGAAGGTATAAGATTTTGATGCATTACGAGGTTTACAAGTCCTTGTAAATCTGGGAATGTGTCAAAAAGCATGGGAGTTGCATCGGAACACCCACCGCAACGCCTATGGAATGCCTCTGTAGTAGCTGAAAGATGCCTGATCCATGTAGATTATGTAGGTTGGTTTATTAAGATAGATGTTATCATCAAGAGCACCACCAGCAGCTGCCTTCCTGCTGCTCAGCCCATCCTCCAACTGACTCTCTCACTCACCAACATTCCACAGCATCCTCACACATCAACATTCCACAACCGCAGTCACACTGGCCGAGCAGCAGGTATAACACATAATCTTTATTTACACAGAATAACATTAGAACTCTTGCATGAATTTTTAACATGTAGAAATTAAAACTAAAGCGAATGCATAAAAACGAATAGGTGGAAAACATTTCACGCCAACATGTCGTAACACACTAATTGCAAACGTGCATAAAAAGAACAGATGGAAAACATTGAATGTAAATTGCACATGCAATTTGCACTTGTCATAACATAACACATGCAAACAAAACCACAGTAAATAAAAATAAAAATACACCCTCATCTTCTCCCTTTCTAACCAGACAAGAACACACACCCTATGACACCACAAAACCTCAATCCACACCCCTGATACCACAAAACATGCCAGCTGGCCAGGCTAACATAAAAAGCAGCACGTCGAGTACCAACCACAGGGCGTGGTAAAGACCATCCAAACAACAGCAAAAAATAAAAAAACAAATGGAAAAGGTGAAACACCTTGGCATACCACTGCCCCTCGCCCTTACCCCTTAGGAAGGGTGGAAGACACTCCACACCAACCATTTGGCATCTCCACTGCCCTTCATTCAAACCCTTAGTAAGGGTGGAAAATACTGCAATCACACTTAACATGGCTTCACTTTGCCAATCACCCTTACACCATAGGCAGGGTGGGAAAAACTCCACTCTCCAATCAAAAGTCATTTGGCATCTACCCTGCCCTTCACCCAAAGCATTTTGAATAGGTAAGCTTTATTTATGCCATGCACTGGAATAATGGCCCACTGAATCTCTTTCCTTAACAATGGCCCCCCGCTCTCAGGTACAATCTGCATGACAGCTGCCAATAAAGTATAGATTAAACGTTTGCCAAATATGCCCTTTCCAAGAGCTGATTTATCTGTGTAAGCTCTTCCATGAGCTAAACCTCCGGTAACACGGCAGATACAGTCACAGTGAATTGTCCATGGACACTCAAAGCTGTTTCAGAATTAACGCTGACAGGTCCTCCAGCATCATGGTTGAGGCAGACTGATCTGCTTGGTGGGGTAAGACACTAATAATCTAGCTTAAAACACAGCAGGTCCACTCCCATCAAGTCATAGGTGACAGAAATAGTTCTGGCATGCACAGGTTGGGGCCGACTGGCGTTGAGGTCACTAGTGGGGCTCAGAGCTGCAGTACTATCTGTTTTACTCAGTACTCTTAGGGGTCTATTAGGATGATGGTCGGAAAATCAGCCCGACCGCCATGGTAGCGAGGAAAAGACCGCCTGCAAAGACGGCGGCATAACCGCTGGTCCAATTAGCATGCTCCGTAGTCAAAATCCGACCGCGGCGGTACGATCGCAGGCATTAACATTGCGGCAGTTGATGCTGCCAGCAGCACCGCCGCGATGTGAAAAGGAGCATGTCATGCATATCACTGCACTGAGTGGCAGGCACTGCACAGTGCCTGCCACCTGGTACAGGGATAGTACCCCCCAGTGCACCCACACTCCTCCCCAACACATTGGGGGCCCGCAATGGGCCCACGGAGACATTCTCCACATACCTTTCCATGGCGGTCCCACCGCGGGGGTAAGGCTGGCTACCGCCGGCATCATAATCAGGGCGGAGCCTGGCCCTGCGCCGGCACCATTGTAGCAGTCCAGTTCTGCCCGCTAGGCAGGCGTGCGGACTGGTACCGGCAGAAAAGTGGCGGGTGGAAAATCTCACCACCGCAGTCGGCACCGCCATGCTAACGGGACGGCGGTTATCCGGGTGCGATCGCGGGTGGATGTCTGCCACCGGTCCAGCAGTTGCCACCACCGGCCCGGCGGCGGCCATCCGTCCGCCATCCCAATTGACCCCTTAGTTTCCTTTAAGGTTCTTCCTTCTGCAGTTTCTTCAGGCTCTAATTTCTTGTCGTTTTTGTATGTGCATTGTTTCTTCTTTCAATCCATTTGCAAGCATAGATTCTTCTTAAAATTGTCTCCAAAATGTAGTAAATAAAAGACGCCTGGTCCATTTAGATTATGTAGGTTGATTTATTAATATAGCTAATATAATCAAGAGCACCACCAGGGGCAGCCTTCTTGCTGGTCAGTCCATCCTCCAACTGACTCTCTCACTCACCAACATTCCACAGCATCCTCACACACCAACATTCCACAACCACAGTCACACTGGCCGAGCAGCAGGTATAACAGCGTCCCTGTGCAGAGTAAGGCAATGCTGCAATTAGCGCTGCCTTACCTAAATCCATACTCCATATCTGGGAGTCCACGCAAAGCAACCCAAAGTGGCTTTGTGTGGCCTCATAAATATGATTTGGTGGTTAGCGCCCCCGTTGCATCACAACGGCGGCGCAAGTAGCTCAAAAATATGCCTGTATACACATATAAATATATTCACTGAAAAAACCATGGGATTAAGGGATGTTATAGTTAGTTTGACATTTCTATCATAGAAAACCATAGAAATTTCCCTGTTATAGTTAGTTCAGCTAACTATAACTCGCGCACCCGCCATGTACTGCTAATGACGTAACATATTACATCAATCATGACATGGTCTGTGACATCACTGATGACATCTCAAATGACATCACTGATGACATCACTGATGACATCATCCATGTGAAAATCTGATGCACCTCCTCACACTCTAACATAACCTTTGATACACCCACTGTAAAATCCAGACTACCATGTTTTTTTCATTGAATTTCTAAGGTTTTTTAAATGCTAATTTGTAACTATAACATCCCTGAAACCTATGGTTTTTTCAGTGAATTTCTAAGGTTTTTTTAAATGCTAATTTCTAACTATAACATGCATGAAACCTATTTTTTTTTCAGTGAATTTCATTGTTTTTTAAATGCTAATTTCTAACTATAATGTCCCTGAAACCTATGTTCTTATCAGTGAATTTTCAAGGTTTTTTTAATTATAATTTTTAACTATGACATACGAGTCGCTTTTCCAGAGTGGTGGAGAAAGGTGAGTGTGGCCTCCGAAACACCTCTTTGCAATCCC
The DNA here is from genome assembly GCF_964261635.1 of Lissotriton helveticus. NCBI lineage: Eukaryota > Metazoa > Chordata > Amphibia > Caudata > Salamandridae > Lissotriton > Lissotriton helveticus. The sequence goes on along the minus strand of NC_136069.1, from coordinate 335,753,477 downwards.
ACTGTGTGGGATTTACTGGAGCTAACAGGAGGAGTAGTTAGCCCCCAACGTCAACCTTGGGTGCCAACTATCTCTTTTATTACCACCTGTAAGTCCCACACAGCATGATTGCTAACTTATTATATCAGGCCCGCCCACTCCCTGCACCAATGTGCAAATGTGCCCCTTAGCACGTTGTAAGTTGGGGGATTAAGTCCCCTTGAATCCTGAGGGTCCCTGGGGCCCACCTAGCCTACCAGGTACCTCCAGGAAGCGGCACAGAAGTACATTGCAGATCGGTGTTCCGAGGCCATGCCCCTTTTTATACCTCTCTGCAACGCAGCTCATCAAAAATCCAAAGCAGTGGTTGCTATGGCAGGGTGCAACCCGTATGGCTCCCGCCCTGCCATAGCAAACGGCAGTGTCCCGGGGGTGGGCACCCCAGGACACTACAGGAACCGGCCCTGGGAGTTGGCAGTCCCCTGGGCCATGAAGGGCTCCAGGAGGGCGGCTGCGCGGCTCACCTCCCTAGCATTACAAAGCCCCAGGGAGGTGATGGTCCCCGGGGCTTTTGGGTCTGTAACGGACTCCCGCATTTGCATATTTAGTGCCCCGGGGAGGTGGTGGTCCCCGGGGCGCGTGGGGGGGGCTCGAGCCCTTCACACAGGTTATTTTAAATCTAAATAGAGCCCTAGAGAGGTGGCGGTCCCGGGGGCAGCGTGGGGGGGTTTGGGACCCCCCCATGTATTTTTTTAACAGCCCAGGAAGGTAGCAGTCCTCGGGGCTGCGGGGGCCCCGCTAATGAATTTGCAGTGCTCCTGGGACCTGGCCCACCCAGGGGCTTTTTTTTAAAACGAAACTCTTTGTTTTTTAAAAATAATTTCTGCGGGATTCGCAACCAGATTGCAATTTCTGCTGAAATTATCAAAAAAATTAGGTTTTTTGGCCCTGGAGGTCCTTGTGGGACCCCCTGAGCAGGCCTAGGGGGTCAGGGTGTTTCTACCCTGCCCCCTTTTCTTGTTTTTTCACCTCTTTTTTCAGTTTTCTTGTGACTCGGCATTGGCCTTCGTCAATTGTTGCAACAATTGACGAAGGCCAATGCCGAAACGCGTCTTGATGTGCTAAGGGTTTTCTAATAAAAACAAATTGAAGACCACCCCCGTGAGTGCTGCGTTCCTTATCAGGATAAGGTCCTGTGGATGTTGGGAGCAGTATATATATATATATATATATATATATATATATATATATATATATATATATATATATATATATATATATATATATATATATATATATATATATATATATATATACATAATGACCTAGCAGGTTCAAGTGGAAATTTGGGGTTTCGTCGGTACACCCTTGCCCAAGAAATAGATTGCATGAGGCGGGATCGTCTCGACACACTGCGGCCCAAGCAGCCAAAACCAGGTGTACCAAAAACTACAAACGTCACCAACGGAGGAAATGCAGCAGCGCAGGGAAAGACCAAAACTACAATTGGAAGCGCAAACCAAAGCCACAATAAAGTCTGTGACTGATAATATTTCCGTAATCAACTTATCGACAATTGAATTGAGTGCAGCAGAAACTCATATCTTGTCCTTGGGGCTATCATATAGTCCAAAAAGCAACTTCCGATATGCACAGACCAGAGTGGATATTTTTCAATATATTCGAAAAATGAAATTGAAAAAATTCTTTGCATCCAAACAACCTAAAGAAAGAACGTCAGGAGACAGGGTTGCACAGGCCAACAGTTCAAATATCCTGACAGCTGGGGATATGGATCTGAGAATGGACTTGGTCGGACTGCAAAGTGAAAGCACTCAAATGAAATGACAGCCGAAGACATCAACCAGGAAATTGTGGGAGCTGCACTTACTAATTTTAAAGCAAAATCAACCTTTTGTCCCGTAATGGTTAAAGACAACATTGACTATTACCACGAGTTAGTAACAGCGGACATTAAAAAGTTGCAACATAAGGTGGCAAGGTGCAAGTATAAATACTCCAATCAGGACCGTTTGTACCATTAATTGATTAAAAAATTGCAAGTCAACAAATCTGTGATCATTCGTCAGTCAGACAAAGGAGGGAACATAATTATTTGGCATAGAGATATGTATTTAGATGAAGCATGGCAACATCTTAATGATAAAGATTGTTATAAAAGGGTAGATTTGTCGATCGTCAAGTCATCCTGGAATAACTTTTATCTAAAATTGGTGGCTTGGAAAGGCTTTGGGTTACTAAGCACAGACGATTTAAAAATTTTTTTAAATGAGCATCCAGTCATTCCATGCGTATACTTTATACCAAAGATACATAAACATCCATCACGGCCACCAGGCAGACCCATTATTTCTGCCTGTAAAAGTCTCTTGGAGAATACTTCTAAATACATCGATTTTTTTCTGCAAGAGCATGTGAATAATTTGCCCACCTTTGTAGAAGATACAGGAGATTTCCTTCGGAAATTAGAAGGCATAACATGGCAAGATGATTTTATACTGATCACGTTAGACGTGACATCTCTCTATACTAGTATAAATCACTCAGATGGTCTTAAAGCTGTGCATGATTTTTTGGATAAGCGGCCGCTACATTGTTACGCACACAATAGGATGCTTGTGAGCATGATTGAGATATGCTTACAAAATAATTTTTTTATGTTTCAGCAAATGTGCTTTCAACAAACAAGAGGAGTGGCAATGGGATCCTGCTTCTCCCCAAGTTATGCTTGTTTGCATATGGGACTGTGAGAGAAGCAGGTTCTCGGAGTCCTACACGCTGAAACTATGCATAACCATGTGGTGTGCATGCATAGATACATAGATGACCTATTTATGATCTGGAGAGGAGAGAAAAATCTGGCATGCTCATTTATTGAGGAACTTAACAACAATTCATTGAATGTACAGTTTACCTCAAACATGAGTAATAGTTCAGTGAACTTTCTAGATGTAGAGGTATTTATTGCAAACAATGTAATTCAAACTCAATTACATTGAAAGGCCACAGCAGGCAACACTTTGCTACATGTTTCTAGTCACCATCCTAAGCATTTGATTCATAGCATCCCCTACGGGGAAATGCTACGCATTAAACAAATTTGTAGCAGACAGCAGGATGTTGCAGAGGCCCAGTCAGCCTGCCGACTGCGTTTCTTAGCGAGAGGCTATTTGGATAAAACAATTATAGCTGCTATGAAGCGCACCGAAGCCCTTTCTAGAGCAGAGGCACTTACTACTAAAGCCATGAAACAAGCAATTCACCCTGTATCAGGATCTGACTCAATCAGGCTCATTGTAACATACAATAAGCAACACCAGGCAATTCGAAATATCATGTGCAAGCACTGGGCATTGATCCAAAATTACCCCATTTTTAAAATGGGCTCATACAGCTCACCCACCATTACTTATAGGAAGGCAAGCTCCATGCAAAATAGTCTTGTGAGTAGCAGTCCAGAGGTCTTGGCTAAGACTAACTGGCTCAGTTCACGCACAGGCTTTTTTAAATGTACCTCGTGTAAAGCTTGCAAACATGGAGTTAATACAACATCATACTCCACACCGTTTTTTGAGAGGCAAATTCCAATTTCCAAATATCTCACATGCAAAACTGAGTATGCCGTATATGTGCTGGAGTGCCCTTGTGCCCTCAGATATGTAGGGAGCACTAAACTTCCAGAGCACAAAAGGGTGCTCCAGCACATGAGGGCCATTACCAATTGCGATGAAGCATATCCTGTCGCCAGGCATTTTAATGACTGCCACAAACGAGATTTGAATCTGTTACAGTTTTATGTCATTGATGCAGTCTTGCCCTTAAGAAGAGGTGGCAACAGAGAGGGAATCCGCCGCAAATTAGAAACTCACTATATCCTGAACCTAGACAGTAAACATCCGGCAGGTGTTAATGCAAGTGAGGATTTCCACACATGCCTATAAATAATTGGTATTTAATTCAATGGTTGGCCTGTTACTTAATATACTAGACATATGACATATTTCTGATTTGCAAATTGTGTTATTTTTTTAGGTTAACTGAAAATTATCCTTTTTTTTAACACAAGTTACAATAAGATATGTATTTGCTGTCTGATGACAGATACAATACTGCATATTTTGCACACTAACTTTGGGCACTTTTGCACAGGTTCAATTGCACTTTATAAAATCAGCACATTTTACACTTTACTGATAGCAGCATCAACTATCTACCCATTACGGATGATAGTTGATAGAAATAGTGAAAGTTGTTATCTAAATACATCCTATTTACTGTATGGACAAAACATTGAGTTTTCTTCATTTTTAAACATGTATTTTACAGTTATGTCCAGTGTCAACAAGTATAAGGGTGTATTCAGGATGTTAACATATGAATTGTTTTAATTTGCTATTTTAGCAGCAATTTTTGTTTTTATCTATCCTGCTCTTACACAAGGTTATTATTTATCTTGTATAAATTGATTACATATTTTAAAATAACATTTGTTCCTTTTAAAAGAATGTAATGCGACTTGGAGTTTTTAGAACACAACTTCTATGTCTATGATGACGTCTGCCTAAGCATTGTGCACTATCACTTTAAATAGTTTGACATCACTCCATAGCGTGTCATGTGATCAAGGGCCAAGGGGGCTCGAAACGCGTCATGGCGGAGGTGCGGGGAATTTGCACAATAAAGAAATAGCATAACGGGAACATGGAACAAAGATAATGACTAATATGGAATCAAATAAAACCATCATCAACCTGGCAAAAATAAACTTAACTACAGCGGAAGAGCCGATATTAAGTCTAGGCCTATCATACTGCCCAGAAAGTAATTTTAATTATTCCAAAACCAGGATGGATGTATATCGCTGCATCGCTGCATAAGAAAACTAAAACTTAAAAAATATCATATGTTATCAAATAAAGACACAAGGCATAAAACACCCATGGTAAACGATGGAACTACAATTTCAAAATTGCAAGGTGCAACTTCAAAAGATATGCCCCTCTTAGATGCACTGAATGAACTTTGGATAGAGGGAAAGACAGCAACCACCCAGGAAACTACAGCCAATACAACTGGAGGTGAAATCCCACTACCCAAAACAATCGGAAAACCAACAATACCATCGCCATTCAGGGCTAAGTCAACTTTTACTCCAACCGGTCTAAGAGACTCGATTGATGTCTTTAATCAACATATCACTACTGAGATTAAACAACTAAATTACAAAGTGATAAATACAAGAGACAAATACAACAAACGGAACATAGGATATTATTCACTGATGCGAAAGTTAGAAAATGAAGCCTCAATAGTCATTAGAAACTCTGCTCCCCTTACTCTGGCGAGCACGAGCAGTACTTGTTGCAGTTGGTGGCAGTGTGGGCCCTGTGTGCTGTGTACCGACTGAAGGTGTTGATTGCCCACTCCCTGTGTGTGACAACAGTGCTGACTCACCAACACTGTCTGAAGATGCGGACGATGGTGTCTCCACATGTGAGTCCTCAGGGACGGTTCTGTTCCCCTCTCTGGGGCTGCCCTCTTCAGTGTCAGTCTGCGTGTGTGTGATCTCGGATCCGGATGCATTGCCACCACTCATCTCAGTCGTCTGTGGGTCAGTGCCCTCGGCCAAATCTGAAAGAAAGAGAAAAGATGTTTACCTAAGTGCCACACTCACGTACTGAAGGTTACAAAATCACAACTTTCCTTACAGTCGACTAACATGTAGCACCCATCCTGCACACAAACCACCCCTACCAGACATCCTCATGTCAAAGAACCGGGGGTGCCTGTGAAACATGTACATCAAACAAACAGGGCAAGTGCATGCAGACTACCACACATGTCATGCCATGGGACCACAGACCTCAACGGCATGTCCTGGGACCCTCACTACAAAGCAACTGGTATGTCCACCTGGCGGACATGGATGCTAACGCTCACTCCGTTAATGGCACCAACATGCAATTGCAGCAAAACATACGCACCACGGACGTCACTACTGGGTCTGAGCACCAATACATGCATGCACTCACAAGTCACAGACACATACAGTCTGCTTACCGCTAGTTTGCTGTTGATCCCCTCTCAGTCGGGCAGACAGGTCAGGATGCGTCACAGCAATGATACGGTGCAATAGAGGGGTCATGGTGCGCCGTGCAAGCCGGGTTGATCTTGGAATCAGCCCCAGTGTCATCTCCGCCACATTCTTGCTGAGCCTGGATATGTCATCCCATTGCTTGTGGCAGTGTGTGTGTCGTCTATTGCACACCCCCACTGCCCGTACATCACGTGCTATGGTCCTCCACACGGCCTTGCGAAGGTGCAGCTTGACCTATCATGATGGGAGACAAGAGGGAAACGTCAGTGGACAGTTGGACATTCAGAAACATAGTAGAAACACGTATCTTTCAGCAGACATGCTCAGTACAACACATGTGTAGGTCCCACAGCACACCTCCAAGCTTGCAGAAGCCAGGAGTCAGTGACTACCTCATGCACACCAACATGTTCCCCACTGCACTTACCACCTGTCCGGGGGCACCGTAGAGCTGTTCATAGTGGCGGAGCAGACCGTCCACAAGAAGATCCAGCTCCGCTGCGGTGAAGGGACGAGACCGGATCTCTCGCACTCTCTGCATGGCAAGGTCCAGTACTGTGGCACTACAGCAGCAGTTGTTGGATAGCTCAGCAGCAGCAGGTCGAGGTGATGGTCGCAGGCAGCAGTTGTTGGATAGCTCAGCAGCAGCAAGTCGAGGTGATGGTCGCAGGCAGCAGTTGTTGGATAGCTCAGCAACAGCAGGTCGAGGTGATGGTCGCAGGCAGCAGTTGTTGGATAGCTCAGCAGCAGCAGGTCGAGGTGATGGTCGCAGACAGCAGTTGTTGGATAGCTCAACAGTAGCAGGTCGAATTGATGGTCGCAGGCAGCAGTGGCTGGAAGCAGTGAATGTGTGCTGCAGAAATTCACACATTTATAGGGCCCTGAGCTCATATCAGTGGCACACGTCTGCAGCAATTGGTTGTCCCTGGATGCCTCATTCAACATGAGCCAATGACTAGCCCTGGTGTGGCGGTGCACGGCTTCCGCTATTTTTGAATGCGCTTACGCGCCCCGCGTTACCTGTTTCCATTGGCTACATGTGCACGGATCGTCACGGTCACACACCGGCAACCGCATGTGCGCGCTACCGCGATGGTGCATCATTTGAAATGAATCACTCACTGGCGTCACTATGGCAGAGCACGCATTCCACGGGGGCGGTGCAGCTAACACATACATTAGAATATGCAAGTGGAAATGGCAGTTGGTACCCCCCTTACAGTCACATTGCAGCACCCACTGCAGACCGCCGGCCCTGGCCGGTCACCCACCGCTGGGTGCTGCCCGGTCACCCACCGCTGGCCCTGGCCGGTCACCCATCGCTGGCCCTGGCTGGTCACCCACCGCTGGCCCTGGCCGGTCACCCACCGCTGGCCATGGCCGGTCACCCACCGCTAGCACCCGGCGGTGGGTGACCGGCCAGCGGTGGGTGACCGGGCAGCACCCGGCGGTGGGTGACCGGCCAGGGCTGGTGGTGGGTGACCGGCCAGGGCCATCCATGCCATGGTGACCTCAATGCACAGGCCGCTCACCCACCGCCAGCACCCGGCGGTGGGTGACCGGCCAGGGCCAGCAGTGGGTGACCGGGCAGCACCCGGCAGTGGGTGACCGGGCAGCACCCGGCGGTGGGTGACCGGGCAGCACCCGGCAGTGGGTGACTAGGCAGCACCCGGCGGTAGGTGACCGGGCAGCACCCGGTGGTGGGTGACCGGCCTGGGCCGGTGGTGGGTGACCAGGCAGCACCCGGCGGTGGGTGACCGGGCAGCACCCAGCGGTGGGTGACCGGCCAGGGCTGGCAGTGGGTGACCGGCCAGGGCCGGCGGTGGGTGACCAGCCAGGGCCAGCGGTGGGTGACCGGCCAGGGCCGGCAGTGGGTGACCGGCCAGGGCCGGCGGTGGGTGACCAGCAAGGGCCGGTGGTGGGTGACCGGCCAGGGCCGGTGGTGGGTGACCGGCCAGGGCCATCCATGTCATGGTGACCTCAATGCACAGGCCGCTCACCCACCGCCAGCACCCGGGGGTGGGTGACTGCCAGGGCCAGTGGTGGGTGACCGGACAGCACCCGGCGGTGGGTGACCGGGCAGCACCCAGCGGTGGGTGACCGGCCAGGGCTGGCAATGGGTGACCGGCCAGGGCCGGCAGTCTGCGGTGGGTGCTGCAATGTGACTGTAAGGGGGGTACCAACTGCCATTTCCACTTGTATATTCAAATGTATGTGTCAGCCTGCACCGCCCCCGCAGAATACGTGCTCCGCCATTGCGATGCCAGTGAGTGATGATTTTCAAAAGATGCACCGTCGCGGTAGTGCGCACATGCGTTTGGCGGGGTGTGACCGTGATGGTCCTTGACCATGCAGCATATGTCATGCACAATTGCAGTATCAAGGATCATCTTCTGTGTTGGGGGAAGGCATACCCGGATGGCGTGTGTACACACACTGCATGTCTACGCACACATGTAATGTTCATAGTTGTACATGTGTGTCAGGACATGTCTGGAATGCAGCTAGAATCTTTATGTCAAGTCAATGCCCCGTGTCCACGTGTGTCATTCATGTCCATTTGTTGCATGTGTGGTAATACTATTGACCTTGCCAGTGGTTAACAAAGGCCAGTGATGTGCACCCAAGTTGCGTCAGATGTGCATGGGGATGTGTTGACGTCTTGGTTTTGCGGACACACGTTTCCATTTGTACACATCTACACAGTACATCAGGGGTGTGTACCCATATTCAGAAGCTGTTGTGAGTAAGCATGAGCGCAAAATCCGCTCCGATCGCGGATTTTTCGGATTTTCGGTAAATCCGCGATCCGCGAACTCTCGCGAATTTACCGAGAATCCGCAATCCGCGATCGGAGCGGATTTTGCGGTCAAAAGTTCAAGCCCCATGTAAATAATTTACGATGGCGCCGGCAAGCTGCCAGCGCCATCCTCAAATGGTTACTTAATTAGCTTCGACAGGAAGCTCTAACAGATAAGATAAAGCAGGGGCTCGAGCGCCTGCTTTATTTTATCAGTTGGAGCTTCCTGTTGAAGCTAATTAAGTAACTTTTGCAGGATGGCGCTGGCAGCTTGCCGGCGCCATCGTAAATTATTTACATGGTGTCTTCTTCTTGAATAAATATGAAGGGCAGGGTTCATTCTGCCATGACGGTCCTGGCACAAAAAAAAAACCTCAACAGGAAACACTTGCAGATATCAATAACGCATGTGCCCTAGTTGAAGCTTAAATTCAGTGACTCATTCATCAGCCCAAAAATAATCGTGAGCGCCCCCGTCCGTTTGGCCCCGCCCACACACTCGAGGTGTGCACCGTCTTCCCGCCATTTACCCACTATGATGGCCATTTCACTCCAGGGACCCCTGCGCACTTCGGCGCGATTGCATAGTAACACACACTTGGTCGCTGGAACTAGTTGAAGTGCAAATGCAGTGACTCATTCATCAGCCCAAAAAAAATTGTGAGCGTTGGGAGGCTGGGCAGATGTGCCTTCTTCACAAATATACCATCGAAAATCCGCTGTGATGCTGGCCAGATGCATTTGCATCTTTGACTTTCACGAGCGCAACCCCCGTGCTGTTCCTGTGACCAGGGGGCTTCTGTCTCTTAATCTGCTGCTCTGATCGATCTCTGACCTTTAATACACACAAGAGGCATGTGCGCTCGCATGGAAGCCCCGTCCGTTTGGCCCCGCCCACACACTCGAGGAAGCCCCGCCCCAAATCCGCAGATCCGCAAAATCCGCGGATTTTGCGGATCCACGATCCGTGAATCCGCAAATTCGTGAATCGTGGATCCGCAAAATCCGCCCATGCTTAGTTGTGAGTGTGTGGTTTGTGTGTGCAAGTACCAATGATGGGGGTATACATGCATTCTGTGTATGCGTATGTGTGTCGCCTGTTGTGTGCCTATGCATGTCATGTGAGGACGCCCAGCGTTGTAGGTGGGGTCATGGGTGCATGAGGACAAGGAGGGTGTGTTCCATGTTTGTGATGTGTGTGCACGTCCATGTGTGTCTGTGGGGACGCTTGTCCACACTTGTGCCCTCAGACATGTGTTGTTGGCAGTTCTTTCAACATGTGTGCACTTTACATTGGACATGTTTGCACACAGGATGTTGTTTGTAGGTGAACATTGTGTGTGTAGTTAACTGTAGTGCCTTATATATCGTTCACGTCACACATATAATCAGTGTCTGCAACATGTATTATTTGTATTGTGTTGGTCAAGATGTGATAGTGTGGCACAGCTATGCGGTGTTGGTCAATTGACATCTGCTACCATCTACTCCCACACAGGAGGGTTCCAAATGTGCATCGACCATACACTGTGCTGGAGGACATGGTTAACGAGGAGGTGATCCGCAAATTCCTGCTTGACCAACGTAGATTGCAGGAGCTTGTAGCCCAATTGGCACCTCATCTGCAGCCACGCAGGACATATCCAGGAGCTATTACACCCACAGCAAAAGTGATGGCGGCACTTCACTTCTTCGCAACAGGCACTTTCCAGTACATAGTTGGTTATGCTGGGGGGATGTCACAATCCATGTTCAGCATGGTACTGCGGGATGTTCTGAATGCCATGATGCATTACAAAGATGATTACATCCATTTCCCACGTGCGGCAGAGCTGGCTGCAGTGAAAGGTGACTTCTATGCCCTGGCCCAGATACCACACGTAGTGGGTTCCATTGATGGCACACATATTGGTCTCATTCCACCCCAGTCACGTGAACCTGTATATCGCAATCGGAAGCATTACCATTCGATCAACGTGCAAGTGGTGTGCCTGGCTGACAACATCATCTCCCATGTGTGTGCCAGATTTCCCGGGTCCGCACATGACTCCCACATCCTGCGGAGCAGCATTGTCTCCCAACTGATGGCTAATCTGCGTCCAGAATGTGCGTGACTTGTAGGTGAGTGTGCGGTGAGGACTATTGTGTTGTATGTGGGCCATGGTGTTCCCACCAATCCTGGTAATGATATATGTGTCTGTCATCCCCCCACCTAGGTGACTCTGCGTACCCAAACCACCCGTGGCTGCTGAGCCCCATACGGAATCCTATTACCCCTGGTGAAATGCGTTATAATGAGGACACGTCGAGTGGTGGAACGTACTTTTGGACTGCTGAAGTCTAGGTTTTGCTGCCTGGATAAAACCGGAGGGGCCCTGCCATACTCACCAGGCAAAGTATGCCAAATCGTGATTGCCTGCTGCATGCTCCACAACCTGGCCTTGCGCAATAATAAGATTCTATCCGAGTTGAGTAAAAAAACGGAAACCTCAGAAACTACTATAAATTGTAACACCTTTCAGGGATATTTCCTAGAAAAAGTGGAGAACATCATCTCTGAAATAAAAAGCAACACAGTGAATGAGCCTGTACCACACCTTGACCCCCATAATGCTGCTGGTTGTATTATCAAGGAGTTCCCAGAGATAGATGTGCTGAGTTTGGAGCAATTGATGGGTAGAATTAAATCTGGCTCCCCAGCTGACCCGTGCCCTCCTAGTGTATTTCGCGTGGCACGCCCCATTCTGGAGGAACGTGTTATTTCTCTCCTCAATAGATCATTAGAAATGGGGTATCTACCTGCCGAATTTAAGGAAGCACGAGTTAGGCCGCTGCTAAAGAAACCTGGCGCGGATCCTTTGGTCTTGAAGAACTACAGACCAATCTCCCAGTTGCCCTTTCTCTCTAAGATCTTAGAACAACATGTCCTGAAGTTTCTATCCCTTCACGTGGAGTCTTACTGCCTACTCCACGAGCGACAGACAGGGTTTCGAGCACATCACAGCACCGAGTTGGTGATGCTCGCGGTGCTGGATGAACTAAGAGGCATGGCTGAAATTAAGAAACCGAGCGCCCTGATTCTTTTAGATCTGTCAGCGGCATTCGATACTGTCAGCCATGCCTTGCTCCTGGAAAGACTAGCTGATTTCGGGATCAAGGGCGTGGCTTTCAAGTGGCTGAAATCCTTTCTTGTGGGAAGGACATAGAGGATACAACTGGGGGATTTGATGTCAGATGTGGGGACTTTAGAGTGTGGGGTGCCTCAGGGCTCCGCATTGTCCCCACTATTGTTTAATCTCTATCTTCAACCCCTGACTGCATCCCTGGCCAGTATGGGCTGTAGAGTTTTTAACTACGCTGATGATACTCAGCTTGTTTTGAGTATCGATAACACCGAGACTGCGCAGTCCCAAGCGCAGAACATCTTGAGGCACACGGTTGGGTGGATGACTGGGAACCTGCTAAAGATCAATCCGGATAAGACCGAGGTATTGGTAATTCCATCTACCACCTCACCTTGGAGCGATCTTTACTGGCCACAAGAGTTAGGGCCAACTCCAAAGCCGAGTGCAAATGTAAAGAGCCTAGGGATCAAGCTGGACTGTGACTTGTCCATGTGCAGCCAAATCTCTTCAGTCGTTGGAAGCTGCACGAATATCATCAGGCAGTTAAGCTAGCCCCCGTTCTCTCCCAGTCCATGCTGCGTACAGTTGTAGCGGCGACTATTATATCAAGAATAGATTACGGCAATGCTCTTTATTTGGGTCTCCCTAAAACTCTAACTAATAGGCTGCAGGTCGTGATGAACGACGCGGCGCGATTGATTTTTAGACTCCCTAGAAGGACTAAGGCCTCTCCCTTGTTACTGAGCCTACATTGGCTCCCTCTAAAAGAGAGGGTACAGTGCAAGAGTCTATGCATGGCCCATAAGGCAATCTATGGCCATGCACCTGTTTATATCAGAGATCGTCTGGAAGTGTATAGTCCAAAAAGAACACTCAGATCCTCTGATTCTCAGTTGCTGATCTGCCCTAGGTACAAACTGGTAACCAAGGGAGGTAGAGCCTTCTCTGTGTTGGTCCCTCAACTCTGGAATAAGCTACCTGAGGGGCCACGCAGAGAGGTGAATCTCCTGCGATTCAGGAAATCTTTAAAAACATTGTTATTTGGAAGGGCTTTGGGTATAGCGTAGGCTGACTGCTGTATTATCTCTCTATGGGCCAGATGTAGGTAGCCAAATACCGGTCGGTAACGGCCGAATTCGGCCGTTACCGACCGGTATTTGGCTTTTGAGATGTAGGTGCCTGAAAACAGGCCATTTCGGTAATTTTACCGAATCTGTAAATATACCGGTCGGTAAATATACCGACCGGTATTTCTACAGAATCGGTAAAATCGAGATGTAGGTGGGACTCTTCTGAGTCCCACAAGCCCTACAAAATCGGTATTTTACCATCAAATACAAGTTGATGGTAAAATACCGATTCAGGTGTGCATGCACATGTGTGCATGCACACCTGTGCCATATGACAGGCAGACCTGCCCTTAGGGCAGGTATGCCTGCCACATGGCACCTGAACCCGTTTTGGGGGTGCTAGAGGGTGTCAAAGTGACACCCCCTGCACCCTTGTGAAATTCGGTATTTACCGATTCGGTAAATACCGACCGGTAAATGCCCAATCATTCCTATGGGCTTCAAAGCCCATAGGAATGAATGGGCATTTACCGGTCGGTATTTACCGAATCGGTAAATACCGAATTTTACCGATTCGGTAAATGCACATCTGTATTTACCTACATCTCGGTACTTATATTTTACCACTTCTTAAATACCGAATCGGTATGATTCGGTATTTAAGAGGTGGTAAAATAATTTTACCTACATCTGGCCCTAAGTTGTTTGTAGTTATTGTATAATTTCATCGATTTCCGAGCGCCTAGAGACCTGCAGGTGATTGGCGCGATACAAATCCAAAATAACAATAACAATAACAATATTGAACTGATCATGGACCCTGCAGACCAACAGGTTGCTCCGCCTCCCATCCCACCCATGTCCACTGATGAGGATAGTGGGGAGGAAGAAGGTGTGGACCAGAGGCGTCAGCTCATTGATCGCTACTTTCCTTGAATGTGAGTAACTACCTCTTGTGCTGCTGGTCAATGCGTGATGTATGTTTGCTGGTGATGTGTGGATGTGGTGTGTGAATGCTGCCTGTTCTGGTATGTTCTGATCGCAAATCCGTGTGGGAGATGGTGTACATCCAAAGCTCCATGATGTGTGTCCTGTGATCCACTTAATTGGTGATGAGTGTGGTTTGTGGGATGTTGCAGTACAGTGTGTTGTGATGGGTGTGAATCACTTTCCTGACCAGTGCTTGTTGTTCTCTCATTATTCCTAGGTCACTCCCACAGAGGCATGATTCTCAAGAACATTGATCCCTGCACCTGGTAATGACAACTTATAAGACAAACATGTGATTAAAACATGGAGGTCACACAGCATTGAGTGTTTATGTGGTGTTTATTAACAGGTTGTGGATTGATGTTAGTGCATATTTACAAGTAGGTGTTGGGGGAAGTGAGAGTTGAAGGTCATGGCAGATGAAAACACCGTGGGGACACCACATTGTGTGATGTACATCTAGTCCAACAGATGTGTGCCAATGCTTGGCATTGTGGGGCAAGATAGTTCGCAGGATGAATGGCAGGCTCAAGGAAGGTTGAAGTCAGTGGCGGCCCCTCTTAGAGCGGGTGGATGGTGCATTGCCACTGCTCTCAGCTGGATCCAGCCTCGGATGTCCCCTCCGTCTTGGAGCCGGAGCGGAGACAGCTGTGGGGGCAGGTTGGTCAGGGGCCACCTCCCTGTCAGTGGCCTCAGGTGATGGTGGCGGTGGTGTTGGTGACTTGTCCCGCTGGGCACTTAGGTGAGGGGGAGGTGGTGTGGCGCGGGATAACCACTCCCTCCAAAGAGCAGTTTGCTGCCCCATGAGGTCAACAATATGGCCAATGCGAGTGTCCATGGACCGCAACAGCTGGCAGCTCTGTAGCGAGTCTTGGTGGGCCCGATCCGCCTGTGCCTGCGACCGCTCATAGGAGGATGGACTCTGACGATGGCATCCAGGGTATCGGTCCCAGGATGGGGTGGGTCTCGTTCCTGACCTCGCCTAGCACCTGCACTCCTGTTTGTGAGCTGTGGCCTCACCTGTGTCCTCTCCCGTCCACTCTCCCTGCTAACCTGAGATGTCGATGGCCCATCATCGGACGATGGATCAGGCAGGGTGGCACAGGCAGGAGTGGTGGTGGTGGTGGTGGTGGTAGCTGCACAGCTCACAATGGCAGGTGTTGGTGTTGTGACACAGGCCAAGGTGGTGGAGGCAGGGATGTCCTGGGAGCCTGATGGCCCTGGGAGTGTGCTTGGGCCAGCATCGTCCTCTGCACCCGAGGTGTCAATGGGATCGTCATCAGAGAGTCCGGGCTGTGAGGGGGCGACTGGTGCTGGCGGTTGCTGCTTTCGCCTGTCAAGTTGCGATCACCTGAGGGACAAGAATTTCAGAATCAATGCTGTGGACATGACAGGTTTTTGGTAGTTACATTACAAATCCCTATGGAATCAGGACATGGTTGTTCAGTACAGGGCAATATGGTGGCGTGAAGGAGGGGAGACAATACTTGGATATGTGTCGTCCGGTCCTACTATTGGATGGTGCCCCTGTGAAGATGTCTATCTACCTGTAAGTTTGAAGGAGGAGATGCACTGATCAGCAAATGGTGGGCGGACTCCATCTTGCTCTGGGATGAGACATGGGGGCCTGTTGGGAGTTGTAGTGCTGGTCTCTCACACACCCCACCCACCTCTCTCACACCCCTCACCCACCACCACCCTCCCTGTCGACATGGGGGCCTGTTGGGAGTTGTAGTGCTGGTCTCTCACATCCCCCACCCACCACCACCCTCCCTGTCAACATGGGGGCCTGTTGGGAGTTGTAGTGCTGGTCTCTCACACACCCCACCCACCACCACCCTCCCTGTCGACATGGGGGCCTGTTGGGAGTTGTAGTGCTGGTCTCTCACACACCCCACCCACCACCACCCTCCCTGTCGACATGGGGGCCTGTTGGGAGTTGTAGTGCTGGTCTCTCACACACCCCACCCATCAGCACCCTCCCTGTCAATATGGGGGCCTATTGGGAGTTGTAGTGCTGGTCTCTCACACATCCCACCCACCACCACCCTCCCTGTCGACATGGGGTCCTTTTGGGAGTTGTAGTGCTGGTCTCGCAAACACCCCTCCCACCTCTCTCACACCCCCCACCCACCACCACCCTCCTTGTCGACATGGGGGCCTGTTGGGAATTGTAGTGCTGGTCTCTCACACACCCCACCCACCTCTCACACATCCCCCACCACCTTCCCTGTTAACATGGGGGCCTGTTAGGAGTTGTAGTGCTGGTCTCTCACACCCCCCACCCACCACTCTCACACCGCACCCCCCCACCACCCTCCCTGTCGACATGGGGGCCTGTTGGGAGTTGTGGTGCCGTCTGCTTTGACAACAATCAAGCCTGGGAACATAGGAGGCAACATTTGTGTTTGGTCATGGTGGGTGCATTTGAGCCCAGGACTTCAAATTTGGGTGACTATGTGGCCCACATGCATGGATTGGAGCCTGGGAGATGTGTCTTGGCAGTTGTGCAAGGCAGACCATGGCAGTGTGATTGTGGTCATTGGTTTGTACTTACCAGCCTCTAGTCCCTCTTCGATTCCTTCCAGACTCTCAGGGTGCAGTATGCCCAGCAGCTTCTCCTCCCATTCTGCAAATGGTATGGGCTCCGGGGGAGTGCCACCGCCAGTGTGGTGTGCCCGCAGGTAGTTCTTGGCCCTGATGCCTTTCTCCCTTGCCTTGAGGTCGTGCCACCGCCTCTGGATCTCGTGTTTGGTGTGTGGCACGGTCCCTGACGCATTCACTCTGGTCACTATCCTGTCCCACATGTTGCTTTTGGTTGCCAAGGTGGTCTGCTGGACTAGGGTACCGAACAGATGTGGTTCGACACGGATGATTTCATCCACCATGACCTTCAACTCACTGTCTGTGAACTTGGGGGTTTTCTTGGGTGCCATGGTGTGTGATGTGCAAGGTATGAACGACTAGGAGGTTTTTTAGAGTATTCCAGAATTACAAGGCGCACAGCCAGAGTATCCGTAAAGTTAAAGGTAGCAATGAAGGTTATTCAAGGATTGGTACAGGCAATAGGGCGAACAGTAAATCCTCACAACCGCTCAAAGATGGACCAAGCATTGGTACATACAAGAACAAAAGAAAACCACAATGCCCTGTACTAGTGCAGGGGCATTGTGGTTTTCTTTTGTGATGTGCAAGGTGTTGGTGTGGTGGGGTGGGGTGTGCAGGTGTGTGGTGTGTAGGGATGGTGTTGTGGGGGTTTGTGTGGTGGGTGTATTTGTGTGCAGGTTGTATGTGTGTTTGTGTGTGTCTGCTGTTTGTGGTATTCTGCCTCTTGCTTGCAGCTATGCTGTGATGCAAAGGATTGTGGTAATGGGAGGGATTCATTTTATACTCTGTGTGGTGGTTGTGTCCCAATGGTTGTTGCCAGTCAGGTGTTCTGTGGGTGTGGTGACTTGGGTGCATTTTTCGGTGCTTGGGGGGGATGTCATTGGGGCGTGTAGTTGTTGGGGGTGGGTGTTTCAGGTGGGTGTGTGTCCTGTTTAGTGTGTTTTCTATTTACTTCCGTCAGCCATTTTGAAATCAGTTTGACGGCAGGGATGTTGTTCGTTTTGTCCTTCCGCAGTCATGCTCCGTTTGTCAAAGCATTGTTTCCGCTGCGGTCGAGGGAGGTGGTGAGTTCCGTTGGAATGGCGGCGTTATCCTAATCGTGCGGCCGGACCCTCCGCAGGTATTGCGGCAGTTGGGCCTGTTTCTGCGGTCATGTTCGTCCGCGGCGGAGGGTGTTTCTTTGGTACCGTCCGCTTAAGGCGGTCTTTGGTGTGATCCGTCCGCTGCGGATGGTGTTGATGTGATCCGTCCGCCGGTGTCGGTGTTTCTTGACAGAAATATCCTAATCGCAACCGCGGATTATCCGCGGTGCGGTCGGGAGTGTTTTTGCCGCGACCATGGCGGACGGGACACGTTTCCATCCGCCATCCTAATAGGCCTATCGATTTGTCACTTACATTTATTTCTGTGCAGAAAGAGAGGGAAAGTTGGCCTTTACTGGTTTTACCTTATTGAGAGTGCTGCATTACATTTATTGTGTGAGAAAGAACATTTTTCATGCGTTTCTAATATTTGATATTCTGCAATACTTTTACAGAGGTGAGTTACAACTTTATAAGGTGTGTTATGTATTGTGTAGTGGTGGTTGAGTCTTTGTAATTATATTTTTAAGTTTGAAAATAATTATTTTTAAAAGATTATAATTTATTACACAAGTTTGCTGTTTTTAATATGTTACGAAATGTACAAATATTCTGAGTAGTTGCTGAATAGTCAAGTTGCAAGAGAAAAGTGAGGTTTAAGACATGCTGGCAAAGATATTAGTGATTAGGCTAATGTGTATACTTCTGTGGAAATGTACACTTGTAGTACGCTGTATATATTTAGGTGTCTTCGTGAAATGAGGAATGTAGTCTGTCATGGTCTTGTGACTGAGGTAGAAGAGTTGAATTGGGATCCAAAATCGGCCCAGGCAACATAAAAGCAATGGCCCAGATTTTCATATTGCACATTGTTGCAAAATACTGGTGGGGTGGGGGGCTTTAAAAGAGCCATTTTTTCATTAACCTCAGGGCAAAAAGAACGAAATGCAAATGTTGCCCGCACACTTTGTGCACAGATTTGTTCTCACTGGTGAACCACACCTGAATAAAAGTGAAGTTAATTCTCAGGCTCCCTGCCCCTGCTCAATCTGCGTACATTACATGGCTGGCAGATCGAGAGACTGGGAATGATACCTCCCTCGACTGGCCCCCCCCTCCTCCCTCATACAACACTTTGTCCCTCCGCTGTTTGTAAAAGGAAGGTAATAGTGGCACATCTGCATCGAAAATACCACTCAGGCCCTCACTGGGTTGCTGGCGGCCTCTGAACAGCACCGAAGAAGAGTAATTCAAAATGTATTAAAAGATTGTAAAAAGTATAGAACAGCAGCGTATACGAAGAAGCAACATATTGAAAGGTTAGTAGATACTGTTTTTGATTTGAAACGAAAATTATTTATTTTAATATTGAAGAGAATGAGAACATTAGATCAAATAATGAAATTTATGAAAGACAAAAGCAAAAGAAAAAGACTTGTTAATAGAAGTTACTATTGTAAAGATTTCACTGGTGAATAGAAGCACACTTCTACTAGTGAGCCTTTCTTTAATTAAGAAAGCTACTTTCAACAGAACGCATTTGTGTATTCAGTTGATACTAGTAGTCGATGCTATGAGATGAAAAATGGTTGTCCCATTCCAAAAGAAGATTTGGTTGTTAGTAGTGTGCAAGAAGTAATAGCTGAAGAAGTGCAAGGGAAGCATACACAAGCTCCTGTATATAAGTGGGATTGTAGCAGTATTTGCAGTATTCAACAGGAATCTATTGACATATTGTGAATTTATTTACGAGAGTATGCAAAACAAAAGTGTTAAACAGAAGATCAAGATGTTACAAGGACTAGTTCCATGTAAAGTAAGAAAATATACTAAGTTGCATGGACATTCTCTGGCCCGTCTTTCAAGAAAAGTGTGTAAAAGTTATTTTCATCACTTATGAAAGTTAGCAGTACACAACTCAGGAATGTGGAAGTTAGTAAGGAAAGTGTACTTTGTAAAAACTCCTGCTTTATGTTTAGGTGAAATGAACACAGCCTTTTACACGGTTCTTTATCAGTTGTACAAAAAATTAGTGATGATATACAGATTAATTTTTTTGGTTCACAACAGGAGTGTGTAGAAAGTGAGATGTTGAAGAACACGGGAAAGAGATTAGTATTGATGAGTTTGTAGAAGAAATTACAAAGTTTAAGAAAGTGCCCTGTGAAAAACGAAACTATGTTTGTATTTGTGGTCGACATACTCATTATAGAAGTCAAACTAGGAATGTTAATTTATATTTAAAAAGTAAAAAGGAAAACATTGATAAGTAGCAGCAATTTGGTGCTTATTTGTTGGTGGAAAGTCGACTTGA
The DNA here is from genome assembly GCF_964261635.1 of Lissotriton helveticus. NCBI lineage: Eukaryota > Metazoa > Chordata > Amphibia > Caudata > Salamandridae > Lissotriton > Lissotriton helveticus. The sequence continues at coordinate 335,733,392 of NC_136069.1, read as the reverse complement.
GTTGGGTACTGATCAACATATTTTTTACAACAAACTTGAATAGAACAAAATGCCAGCTAAATCAGTACATAACAACTTAGAGTTAGTAGCTGTTCCAGAGGAACTGGCAGATTTGGATGCATATGAGTCAATTCCTATTCAATCTGTACACCCATTTCAAGCCATAAATCATATGGAGCCTAAAACAGGTAAGCTGCCACCAACAGATTTAAAAAGAGGTCTGAAAGGAACAGTTGTGTACTTACCTTTAGATTTTAAGAAAAATATTAAAACTGTTGGTGGAGACAGAGAGGAAAATGAGCCAGTAGTTATTCTAGTAAATGGCGTCCCAACAAAGAGTTGAAAAATATGGCAAGAGCTTGCAGATATTAGTAAACTTCAAAAGGCTACATTATATCTTGTAGAGAACAATATTTATTATAAAACTGTAAATGTTGATGAACAGGTAATATGTTTAGCAGATGAATCATAAATTTCAAGTGGCCAAATAGAAAAAGTGGACAGGTCCAGGAGTGAAGAGATTAATGAACATTACACGATACATCCTCTACATTCAAAAGACGTGAAAGGGAACAGCATTGAATTATTTCAAATGAAAAAAGCAAAGGGAACTACAATGAGTGTTTAGGAAAAAAGCTTAAAAGCGTGATGTTTTCCACAGCTGTTCCCCACAGGAGAAAATGGAGGATTTGATGAGCGACCTGAACGGATTCCAGATTCAAAATATCGCTCAACAAGATTGTACTCTGAAGCAGCGGCATCGCTAGGGTTGGTGTTACCCAGTGCGGTAACACATGGTGTCACCCATGCGGTCCGCACCCCCTAGTGATGCCACTGCCTTGTGCCAGATGGTGAAGTTGCTTTTAGCCACCCTCGTGCCTAGGGGTGCCAGCCAGTAGTCTGCCCATTAGGGCACCTAGCCGTATATCTAAAGCAGGGTGCACAGAAGGGGCACCGGTGACGCCCTCTCTACCGTGCCCTCTGTGCAGGGGCAGACATGACAGCAAGGAGTGCCAGGCCGGGGGTGTGACTGCGTCCTGGTGGGCATTAATCACGGAGCCACCCACTGATTGGACCACAATCAAGGAGCCCACACTGATTGGATGAAAGTCCGGAGCCACCTGCTGATTGGTTAACGAGATACAGTGAACAAACACTCCGCTCAACAAAAGAGATTCCCAGCCCCGTCCACACGGAGTAAACACTGCAGCGGGGGTGTGCGGAGAGGGATCCACTGGGAGGGATCCGGTGGTCGAGGGCACGTGAGGGCGCACCCTCCCTTACAAGGTTTAAAGAGGCAGCACTCTCCTCAGACCTCCTCCTCTGCAGCAGCGGGCGTGTCCGATTGCCTGAGAGAGAGGGGCGAGATGAGAGCAACAAATGCCAATAGTCTCTGGGTCGAAGAAGCGAAAAAAGAAAAGAATGGAATGTTGAGACCAACCCGAGTCTCACTTTCATAGCAGGTGCGCAATCCACACACCGCCTTGCCATTTCCTATAGAATATTAAATGTAAAAGCATACGACCACGTTCCCCTTGTCGTCCTGCATTTTGGCCGTCATTCAGGGAGAGGTGGCGCAGAGACAAGCGGAGGCTGCTGGCTCCTGGAGGAAACTTTTTGCCAGTGACTCGGTGGACGAGTTGCAGGGGACGCTGGAAAACTGCCCCGATGAGCGGAGTCTCCCCTTGGCCCCTAATGCAGAGAACATTTTATGCAGGCATAGCGAGAGCTGGGCTCACCTCGAACTCTTGGCGCGCCTGGACATCTGAGGAGATTTTTTTTTTCCGCAAGGTAGGGAGTCAGTGACGCAGCCACGGACCCCGCTTCTCGCAGGGAAGGAAGCAGGGACACATAAATGGCCTAAATGGCCTAAAGGAAGTCAGTGGCTCCATTTCAAAAGCACGCCCCAGTCCCCCGATGGTGTGGTGTCACCCCATGTGATGGTGTCACCCGGTGCGGGCCGCACCCCCCGCACCCCACAAGTGACGCCACTGCTCTGAAGATCCAAGATTTCGACAGTGCATTCTATATATATTTCATCTTCTGTTTAAAAGTGATATATCTGCTCTTTCATATGCAGTGAACCACATATTGCAATGTTTCTGCAAAAGAATTCATGGACAAAGTTCAACAAAGTGATGAAAATTTAGAATCACAGTTAATTAATTTGATGGCATGTCAACGTGGTACCAATGAATATTGATTTTGTCATCATGGTGAACTTAAATGTATGTTAAGAAACTTAGGTACACCAACATGGTTTGTAACACTTAACTGTGCAGAATATGCGTGGGAAGATTTACTTGAATTCATACAAGAAGCAAATTAAAATATAAAAAATATTGAAATGAAGACACCTGGAGAGCTCTCTTCTTTGGATCCTGTAAATGTGTTCAGGTATTTTAACCATAGGTTTCAAACTATGATGTCATTTATCTACAATAAAAGCATTCCACCTCTTGTAGGAAGTAACTGATTTCTTTTGGCAAACGAGTACCAAGCCAGAGACGCTCCTCATATACACGTGCTATTACGGATAAAGAATGCGCCAAAATTTTGAACTGATACTAATGAAGCTGGATTGTCTTTCATCGAACAGTATGTTACCTGTGACATTCCAAGAGAAAAAGGAGCAAAGAGCTTGAGACAACAGGTTTTACGTTTTCAAAGTCACCGCTGTGGAAAGTATTGTCGACTAAAATACAAGTCTAAAGGGAAATTTTATACAAAGTGTGTTTTTTGTCAGCAGTAAGGCATACAATAACTCAGAAATCTTCCAAGAATACATAGAACTTAAAAAGAACAGAACAGTCAAAGTATATTAATGACTACAATCCAGTTATTTTGAAAATGTGGAATGCAAACATGGATATTCAATATATTGTAGATAATGCAACTGCTGTTGCACATTATGTTACATCATATATAACCAAACCAGAAAAGACAGAGATGAAAGAAATGTGGGAAGAAATTTCACAAGAGAAGATTTTTTTTTATTTTTTATTAATTAGTTAAAATTAGCAAGAAATTGTACAGCTTTAGCTTGAAAATGCTTTCCCACCGAGAGATTGGATCCTATGACTGCTTGGCTCGCTTGAGCTCTTCCAGTTTATATTCAAAGTCAAGAGGAATCATCTGGGTGAGTTTAGGTCTTGCCTGCACACAAAATAGAGTATTGAAAACATTAGAATAAATTGAATACTTAGCACTGAAGGAACCAGAAAGTACAGAAATTGTTAAAACTAATATGCTGGATACATACTATCCCAAATGGAGTCCACATCTGGAACACCTATGTCTGTATGAAATATTTCAACATTACAACTTTAAAAGAAATATTACAGAAAATATAAAAGAACGAAAATATGCAGTAATTGGGTGTGACAGATGTGTAGTAAAACATGCCAAAGGAAATCTTATTAACCACAGAAAACTCAGTTGCAAAACTCCAGATAAGAGAGACTTTTTCCATTTAGCACTACTGTAATGAAACAGAATTAGTTGGAGATTTTGACTGCTACGAAGATTCTTTTAATACATGTAAAGGTAGCATTCAATGCACAATATTCCCTACATATCTACTAATGTAAAATTACGAGATTGAACAAGAAAATACTATTGTAGATGAAATAGCTAAAGACAGTTCTGAAGATAGTCAAAGTTCTGGTCCACTGAGTCAAGATCCACTGGGATAACCAATTATCTAAAATGAAGCAGCAATAGCAATGAATGAGGTAGAAACTCCAATGCAACAAGCACAAGAGGATAATATTAGCTTGGAAAGAACAACTAAGTATTAAACAAAACGAAATATATGTAAAAGTGACAGAACAGATACAACATGGTTTGTTGCATGAAAAAAAATGTCAATGTTTATCATTTAAACCTATTCTTATGTACAAGCTGGAACAGGTACAAGTTTTTTAATTCAATTTTTGACCAGTTTTCTACTGAGAACTACAAATTCATATTTATCTTGTTTTCTAACAGCTCCAACTGGATTAGCAGCACACAATATTAAAGGGATTACTTTACATAGATTACTTATGCTGATACCATTTCAACATGATAATAAATTGGAATATCAGAAGCTGTCAGTAGAAGCTTGTTTGAAGTGTCAAGAGTACTGAAGAAAATAAAACTTTTAATAATTGATGAGGTGAGCATGGTCTCAAACTTTATGCTTGCCTTTGTACACTTGAGAAAGCAACAGATTTTAAAAACAGAATCGAATGTGCTGTTTGGAGGAAAATATCTAATTGTATTTGTAGATCTACTATAACTAACTCCTGTAAAAGGACAGCCAGTTTTTAAAACACTTGTGCATGAAGATACTCGGAACATTTTGGGAAGTATTGGACATGTGGACATTTGGTTACATTTTGAATCTAAAGAACTTATGAAGAATATGCAACAAGCAAGTGATGAAGATTATAGAAATATTCTTAAAGATATAAAAATAGGTGTCTTGACGATACATGGTAAACAAGCTTTAGAAAGTCGGCTACTAAGGAACTTATTTACAACTGAAAACACAGCGGCTGAAGTAATGTACAAGAAGATTGGAGGAAAGAAGTCTATAGTTTGCCTAATGCCTACACTAAAAGAGAGTTCTACATTCAATCAAGAGCTTTTGAAACTGGAAAAACAAGAAATAGTAGAAATTAAAGCTATTGATAAAATTGAACAGCAGGGAGTGACTATTCTTCTTACAGACTAAATTGCACTCTTTGAAAAAGTCTGTATCTAAGACTGCAGGCTTAGAAAAAACTTTACATATATGTATAAACATTCGGGTAATTTTACGATGTAATTTGAATGTAGAAGAAGGTTTAGGAAATGGAGCAATGGAAAAAAATGTTGACTTAGTAAAATTTCAGAACAGAGATAGAATAGAATTTTTGAAAATAAAATGTGATCAGATTAAAGAGGTAAGACAGATTGGGCATTACGTTGTACGTTTTATGCTTGTAAAAGACTTGCATGTTCACAGAAAATAGTTTCCTCTATCTTTAGCATATGCAGTAACTATTCATAAATCTCAAGGTTTAAGTATAGACAGTGCTTTGGTAAATATTTGAAGTACAGTGTTCAAAGAGGGAATAACATACACTGCATTATCTCGAGTAAAAACATTGTCTGATTTGTATTTGATTGATTTCAATGAGAAAAAGGTTAGTGCTAATGTAAATTGTGTAGGAGAGTATAATCTTTTAAGATGACTTTCCATACCGGATTTAGGTGAATATCCCATATATGAGAAATGTGTAGTGTGTCCAAAACGGAAATATGTCAAAGATTCAAGTGAGGTTGAAATTATTTTTTTTAAATTGAAGAAAAAGTTGAAGGTGTAAAGAAACTGAAAATCACAACTGTTGACGACAATGTAGAATACCAGTTGGAAAATAGTTCAGATATCAACTGTATTGCTAAAATTATTCTGAATTTTGTGTTTTATCTACAAGATCTTCATCACGAAATCATTGGAAATCATGAAAAAAGAGTTTGTTCTCTACTACGTCATGTATTTCAACAGTTGGTAACTGACAGAAGTAAAATCCATACTGCTTCTGGGGCTTGGCATCTTTTGGCTATATGTAGGGTTCATTGACAATTACTTTTAATATACAACAAGATGCACAAGAATTTCTAATGCTTATGCTTGGAGTATTTGAAGATGAAGAAATACAGGTTGAAAACTTATTTGGCCTAAGTTACAGATGAGATCATAAATGTGAACAGTGTTCATTTACTTCCAGAACTGAAATAGACACAGAACGATTCATATACTGAGCGATACCAGACTGCAAATCAGATACCTTTTAACAAATTAGTAAGAACAGCCAATCATGATATGACATGTTAACATTGTAAATCAGAGATGTTGTCTTCGTTACATATCGAAAAATATAGAAAATATCTCATTTTAATGCTACAATGTTGTAGAGCAATGGAAGAAAACCGGAATGCAACATAAAAAATATTGTTGTATGTCAAATATCTATTTGTGGGAGAACCTTTACAACAGTGGCTATTATTTTCCAATCTGGACCTACTACCACATCTGGAAACTATATTGTGTATTGAAAGTGTAATAAAGGATGGACACATTGCAATGATGCTCACATGGAATTCAGAACTAGATTGCCTTACAAATTACCAAATTCATATTTGATATTTTTGAAGCCAAAGTTTTGAATACATCATTCAGCCTATTGGGAAGATGTGAACACAAATTAACAAATTCATGTTGGATATTTTGGAAGCGAAAGTTTTGAATACATCGTTTGGTCTATTGAGAAGATATGAACAGAAAGTTGAGTACTGCAGAGAATTACTAATTCTAATTAGTGTTTGGATCATTATTTAAACTAATTGGTACTGCATTTGGAACATTGTATTGAAAAGCAAATAGTTTATATATTTGTTGTGTATATTATACCAGATGTATATGAGCATGTACATTTCAACAAGTGTCCTTCAGATAAATAATGTACAAGATGATGTAATAACGAATCTATAGTTAGGAAAACACATAGCTAAATATATTAAAAATAATGCTCTATGCTGATTTGTTTTTTTTTCTACAAACTAGATGATTGTTTTCCCCCGTTCCATGATGATACTACGTTGAAATCACCGTGTATGGTGAAGTTAAGTGGAATCTGAGAACAGCAAAAAAAGGAAACTGAAAATGCTATGTAATCAAAAAATTATGTTGTCTTCTTAAAATGTAATATGTAATATAATGTATTAGAGAAATAATACTAACAGTTTTTCTTCTTCTTTATAGTAGATAGTGGTGAACTTTGAAAAGAGTTTGTATCCTGTTTAGGACAATACTACTCTAAAATAGTTAAACAGAGTCATGTTTCTAAATTACTTAAAAAGGTAAGAATACATAACATAATATGTATGATAACGTGAAACAATATTTGAAGTTCATTTATGTTATTTATTTGTAATAAAATGTATTCTTGATCCTTTATACTATTTGAAAACTTTGATTGTGTTGCTGAAGATACCAGCCAGGTAGTCATTATTTTACACAAACACTATCTATGCTCTCATGTAGTCTCTGTAGTACAACTTTATCATTAATAGGATAACCCAAACATTATCCTTGCATTTTTCCTTTCACAAAGGCACAATCTATGCACTCATGGTATCACCCAGACACTACCCCATGCACTCACCAACGTACTACCCATGTATTGCTACAATCATCCAGGCAGTACTCATGCACTCATCCATTCACTCAGTCACTACCCATGCACTCATCTATTCCCTCATGCACTCGTCATGCACTTGTCTAATGACTAAGACATTACCCTTGTACTCATACTGTCATTCAAATAGTTCCCTTGCAGACATTCAATCACCTAGGCACTACTCCTGAAGTCATGGAATCACGCAGAGAGTATGCATGTACTTATACAGTCAGTAAGGCACTCAAATATTCACTGAGGCACTACCCATGCACTTATCCATTCTCTGAGGTACTACCCATGCACTCATACAATCACCCATGATTACTCTTGCAGTTATCTTTAAACCTTGGCACTACCTTTGCAGTGATCTAAGCACCCAGACATTACTCTTGGACTCATGAATTCACTCAGGCAGTACCAATGCAGTAATACAATCAACCAGGCACTAGTCTTGCACTCTACCATTCACTCAGGCACTACCCATGAAGTAATCCGTTCACTCAGGATGTTGCAGGGATTCTGCCTAAGATCACAACTATGCATAAGATTATGGGCCCTTAGTCAGTACGGACTGAGTCATTGTATTATATGAGTGCCTATAAGCCCTGGACTAATTTGCTATATTGTCTCATTTGCTGTCCAAATCTCTTACAGAGAAACACGTGATTAGACAACCAAGAACACATCACTCCCACATTTCCCAAAAATCAGGGTAACAAGACACACCCTTTCACTGTCACTCTTGTACTTGTAAGATCTGACACAGACATGAACAATTTAAAAATATTTATTTTAAGTAACGTGGCGTAACGTGCAGTATGTGTGCCACAACAAGAACAAATATTTATGGTAGAAATATATTAGTATACCAGTTAGTCCATTTGTCATAATGGGAGATGTCATCATAAAAAGACAATGGAGAAAAGACTATACTGCCTAACCTCTCTCACGTTGCTAAGAAGAAGTATTATTATATAATAGAAGATCTCTGGGATGTGTCTGCAGGCCATATAACTTTGAATATAGATGGTAAATCTAAATTATAGGTGCTGTTTAGCTGTTCTTCCTGGAAACGTTTCTCTCCAAGTGTGTTTGCCCCGTATTCGTGTTTCCCAATTGTATCACAGTATGGGTGTTCAACAACAACTGCATTGTTATGTTTTATACAGGTGCTAGGGCCTGTCCAGAGCAGAATAACAAGGGATATTGTTTATCAACTTTGCCCACAATGTTGAATTTATAGTTCTGAAAGATGCTGAGAAGAAACACAGCAGACAGTTCTCATGTGAAAAGTACAAACAAGGTATTTTGCAAAAATAAAGCCTTTTGTTATTGTGTGCAAAAGCTAGATAATGGCTGCAGGGCTTATGTTAAGTTAGTGAAGTTGATAATGTCCCAAACGGCTAGGTCGCACCCTCCCCTTGGCCAGCTCTGTAGCACCCACGCAAATAGAATGCAAAGATAAGCAGAGCCAAACTGAATTTGTAAAGGCGAAATCACAGAATAAATCCATATCTGAAAGTTCGCGTGGAATGAAAAAGGAACTGAGGAAAAGAAAAAAAACAGTGTTTTTAAAGTGTAGAAGTAACAGGCAATGAAATCTGGTTCCCATGCGCACTTATAGAGATCCATTGAAATGTAAGAGTTCACAAGTACCGCAGAATGCAATCAGCTCCAAAAGTTCATCCACACTGCTCCAAGCAAAGAGGTTTGCCATCCAATTGAGCAAGCTGAAAGAACAGACATGGTAATCGTAATCTCGTGCAACCAGGAGCATGTCAGGGCAACCTGCGTGATTTTCGATGATACTGCACTGCAAGCTGTGTTGCGCATGAGCGCACGTACTCCATCTCCCCATTGAATGGTGAAACGCATCCATCAGGCATGCTTATGAGCCATCAATGGACTCACCAACAGTTCATAATCCAGGTCAGTGTGTGAAGTAGTAAAGAGGCAGACATCCAGGTCACACTGAATGGGGCATCAGAGATAGTAGAACACAGGTTACACGGAGGTGAAATAGACACAGCGAAAGTACAGCTTATAGTTGATGCCAAGAGTTGCCAATGGCAAGCATCCAAAAAGTTGCAGCATTCGTTCATGGTACAGCCGCAATTGGTCTGGAGGGGGTTCAACCACAGCACGGGCAGCCATTTCGTAGTAGGAGCAGATGAACGAGCACTGCGCAAACTAGCAAGAGCACCACGAAAAACCCGCCAAAGGCACTGGGAACGTTATAATGAATAAAAGCCGGTATTACTCAAAAAATAGTCTGAAAAGAGGTAACGAGGCTGGAGTCGACTATTTAAAAAAATTTGTAGTAGGCCTCCGGTTTCAGATGCATTAAATATTTGGTGTATTAATTCTGCAGAATGTAGTGGGAGATTGGTATTGATCAGTGATTCAATATCACTTGGTGTTTTAGCCATCTGCTATTTGAAGGTCTCATGAGCTGATGTGAGCGCCACTTCTTGTTGAAACAATAACGCTTTGAGTCAGCTTGCGCTCTTAAAATCTGTTTTCAAAGTGGGAATGGAAGGCCATAGCAAAGTATCTATAATCACATGTGGGGGAGGAGAAAAGACATTGGTGAACATGTAACATGTTGTGAAAGAGTTGCTATATACGGGATGCCTGCTCGTAAACCATACCAGTTCTGGTTATTTGGGATAACATAACTGCTGTTGGAAAGCTTAATGAGCGTGGGAATAACAGTAGGCACTGGAGTTTGTTTAAAAAACAGTACAACTTACTGGTCGAAACATTAAAATCTCTGTGAACTTTAATTTGCTTACAAACTAAAGTATGCTGAACGGAAGAATCACAGTGATTCCCTGTTCGGAAAACTTATTTACCTACATGCTGACGGCGAAATGCAAAAGAAACAAATACAATTCACGAATAAAAGTACTTCCAAGGAACTAAAATATAGCAACGGGGTAATGTTTCATGCAATCAAGGATGCACTAGCTATACACACATCCAATCAATCAGACATTACCAATGCAATCATGCAATCACCCAGATACTACTCTTGCACTCAATTATTCACTAGAGTAGTAACCCATGCATTCATCGATTCCCTCAGGTACTACTAGTGCACTCATACAATGACCCAGTAATCACTCCTGAAGTCATCCTTTTACTGAGGCAGTACCCATGCACTGTTTAAAGCAGCTAGATATTAGTAGTGCACTCATAGAATCAAGGAGGCACTATTTATACACACATTCAATCAATCACGCATCACCTATGCAGTGATGCAATAGCCAGGCACTACTCTTGCACTCAACCTTTCACTCAGGTAGTATGTATTCACTCATGAATTCCCTGAAGCAAAATCTATGCATGATACCATTGCTTCCACAAAAATCTGTTTAAAACATTTTAAAACAAAAGAATGAAAATGTTTTTAGGTACTTAGCGATAAATCTCTACGTCAAAAAAATATGAATTCATTCTAAATATGTGCTTTGGAGTGATATTTCCATATAATGGATCCACAAATCCATTGTGTAAGTTTGCGTACTGTATGAACCCTTTTATTTTAGTGGCGTTGCTAGAGGGCGGGGGGTGAAAATGCTCTCCAGCACTCCTCCCCCAATAATGCCCCCCCTCAACTTGTATACTATTAATAGTAATTATACAAAGTTAAATTTATCAAAACATAGTAAAAAAAATAGTCAAATATTTTTTCAAAAACATTTTTTCATTTACAAATTCTGTAATATAATGTCACACTACACAATTGCAAGAAATATGAATATAAATGTTAGCTCAGCTATGTTATATGTTTTTGTAACTGCTTATAAATATTTTAAAACCTTTTAAAATATTTTAAAATGATAGACGAAAAAGAATAAAAAAATAATAATCATCTATTAATAATTTTTATTTTATAGAATTTGTAGAAAATCATACATAAAACCATAGGTTTCAGGGACGTTACAGTTAGGAATTTGCAGTTTAAAAATCTTAGAAATTCACTGAAAAAGCCATAGGTTTCAAGGATGTTATAGTTAGGAATTGGCATTTACAGAACCTTAGAAGTTCACTGAAAAAAACACAGGTTTTAGGAACGTTATAGTTAGGCTGACATTTCACTCGTACAAAACCAGAGAAATTCGGCCCCCGCAATGCACTGACTATCACCTCACATATTACATCACTCATTACATGATCAGTGACATCACTCATGACATCACTCATGACATCTCAACTGTAACTGCTGATTTTCTCAGTTTTTTATGAGAAAATGTCAGCCTAACTATAACGTACCTGTAAATTAATTTTTTCAGTGACTTTCTAAGGTTTTCTTTAAGTTCTACTTCCTGGATATAACATCCCTGAAAACATTGTTTTTTCAGTGAGTTTCTAAGATTTTCTAAAGGCTAATTCCTAATTATAACGTCCCTGTAACCTTTGTTTTTTTCAGTGAATTTCTACATTTAAAAAAATTAATTATTTCTTAATTGTAAGTGAGCCTGAAAATGTTTAATATTTTCTTTCTATAGTTGGATATTATAAATTATATTGATATTATATACCACTCATTTTTGGATTAGGTATGTGTTTATCAGAAAGTACATTAATAACTATTTTTATTTTTAATAATTATTTGATTCGGCA